>NC_064645.1:631278297-633813297 GCF_023864345.2 Schistocerca serialis cubense
TAATTTTTTATTTTAAGTTTATGTGAAAAACTCTTATGTTTTCATCACTTTTTTTGGGAGTGATTATCACATCCACAAGAAAACCTAAATCGGGCAAGGTAGAAGAATGTTTTTACCCATTCGCCAAGTGTACAAGTTAGGTGGGTCGACAACATATTCCTGTCATGTGACGCACATGCCGTCACCAGTGTCGTATAGAATATATCAGATGTGTTTTCCTGTGGAGGAATCGGTTGACCTATGACCTTGCGATCAAATGTTTTCTGTTCCCATTGGAAAGGCACGTCCTTTCGTCTACTAATCGCACGGTTTTGCGACGCGGTCGCAAAACACACACACTAAACTTATTACAGTGAACAGAGAGGTCAATGAACGAACGGACAGATAATAACTATGCAAAAATAAAGAAAGCAAAATTTTCAGTCGAGGGTAGATTTGAACCAAGGACTTCTCATTCTGCAGCTGCTCACGCTACCACGGGACCACGGCGCTCCTAAGCACACTTCGTCCATGATGTTGCTTATGTGGCCCATGGACTACTCAGTTTGTATATTTTGATTATTTTTTCACAGTTCCACACAACTTCTTCCTGTTTTCTCAATTGATCTGTGTTCAGTTTATCAAGGCCTATCCACTGTGCCAACTTATAACTAAATCTGAGGGGGGTGCGATGGGGAGGTTCCCTTGTCAGTACACACAGCAGCACACACAAATGAATAACATCTGCAGACCTCCAACACAAGAGAACAGCCCAGTGTAGTAACACACACACACAGACACAGGCAATCCCACTGTCTCCAGGCTCTGCTTCGATAACAGCCAGCCAGATAGCCTTGAAGCGAACTGCGCCCAATCTTGCGGTATCGCAAGTCTCTGGCCAACACCGTCTTCCTTGTTGTCGCGTGTCGACCACGGCAGCTACGGTGTGCAGTGAGACCCAACGGCCGTTTCCACTGCTGAGCTCTGGCCCTGGTAGATCCTCGCTCGCGGGTCCACAAACAGGCTCCTCGTACTGCCAGCTCTTCTGCGAAGGTTGGCTGGGTGGCGGCTGTGTCGCCATGCACGCGGCGCAGCGATTCCTCCGAGCTGCTCAACCTTGTATGGCGGGCAGTGGCAGGGGTTTTAACGTGTCGCGACTGCGTGATGTCCTGTGAGGGCACAAAGATATTGCAGGTAACTACATCGAAGTCTGGTGGTGAAAGAAATATTTTACCATCACCATTTGGCTCACAAGTGAAGTGGAGACGCCAGTGCAATGAGCTGGATCGCCAGCCGAGAAGCCAATGTCCCATGTTAAATCCCAGATCTCTCTGTAGTTTATCATGTGAAGCATATGATGGGGCTGATAATCAAAATGCCTGTCAGCTGGCGACTTTAGGAACGGCGAACCCATTGTACTGAGTAGAGCATGTGCCTACATTAGATATTACCCCCAGTGGTGTGGCAGTCTCTCGGGTATGATTAGAAGGAGCTTTCAGTAACAGAGATTTGGAGGAAGTTTTGGGCAGAGCAACAGTCGAATACCCTTTGTGTCGCGGGCGATCAAGGAAAAACGGACAATATAAGATCTTACGTTGCGTTTTGAAAGATGATGGCAACGCGGCGTCCATGTACATCTACAACGTGGTCTCCAAACAGCCGGCTATCTGATCGTGTTGTGAACCCAACGTCGCCACATACCATCACACCAAGTGCTGGGCCCGTATGACGATGACGAATGTATTCTGACAACGCTCGTTCTCTTCAGTGACTCCACGCATGGACATGTCCATCGTGATGCTGCACCCTGAACCATATTTCGTCTAAAAAGGAGACGTGGTTTTTGGTATACCATCATCCAGTGTTGTTGGGCGCGCCACTGCTACCACGTCAAGGGAAGCCGCAACAATGGTCGCCGTATTGGTAGTCCGCGGTGTTCCAGTTTCGTGGGCCCACTGAGACCCTGCATGGCGTAGGATATTACACTGCTCTACACCTGAATTCCATATTCGCATGAGGTTCGTGGGATCCTGACCAACGCAACTCCAGCAGCAGTATCGTGCAACCATGGACGCAACACCGCACTATGACACTGCCGCTGTCGACTATCAACGCACATTTTCCTAACTCGGGACGAAACACTATTTCCTCATAACAATTTTTTTAGGATAGGTGGCCCCGGGCAAGTACAGAAAGGGCAACAGCCTCAAAGGGTGCGGGGCAAAGTCAGGATATGCGGGGACCAAGCAGTAATCGGTATTGTAATTGTAAACTGCCGAAGCTGCGTTGGTAAAGTACCGGAACTTCAAGCGCTGATAGAAAGCACCGAAGCTGAAATCGTTATAGGTACGGAAAGCTGGCTGAAGCCAGAGATAAATTCTGCCGAAATTTGTACAAATGCACAGACGGTGTTTGGAAAGGATAGATTGCATGCAACCGGTGGTGGCGTGTTTGTCGCTGTTAGTAGTAGTTTATCCTGTAGTGAAGTAGAAGTGGATAGTTCCTGTGAATTATTATGGGTGGAGGTTATACTCAGCAACCGAGCTAGATTAATAATTGGCTCCTTTTACCGACCTCCTGACTCAGCAGCTTTAGTGGCAGAACAACTGAGAGAAAATCTGGAATACATTTCACATAAATTTTCTCAGCATGTTATAGTCTTAGGTGGAGATTTCAATTTACCAGATACAGACTGGGACACTCAGATGTTTAGGACGGGCGGTAGGGACAGAACATCGAGTGACATTATACTGAGTGCACTATCCCAAAATTACCTCGAGCAATTAAACAGAGAACCGACTCGTGGAGATAGCATCTTGGACCTACTGATGACAAACAGACCCGAACTTTTCGACTCTGTAAGTGCAGAACAGGGAATCAGTGATCATAAGGCCGTTGCAGCATCCCTGAATATGGAAGTAAATAGGAATATAAAAAAGGGAGTAAGGTTTGTCTGTTTAGCAAGAGTAATAGGAGGCAGATTTCAGACTACCTAACAGATCAAAACGAAAATTTCTGTTCCGAGCCCGCATCTCGGGGTCGTGCGGTAGCGTTCTCGCTTCTCACGCCCGGGTTCCCGGGTTCGATTCCCGGCGGGGTTAGGGATTTTCTCTGCCTCGTGATGGCTGGGTGTTGTGTGCTGTCCTTAGGTTAGTTAGGTTTAAGTAGTTCTAAGTTCTAGGGGACTGATCACCATAGATGTTAAGTCTCATAGTGCTCAGAGCCATTTGAACCATTCTGTTCCGACACTGACAATGTTGAGTGCTTGTGGAAAAAGTTCAAGGTAATAGTAAAATGCGTTTTAGACAGGTACGTGCCGAGTAAAACTGTGGGGGACGGAAAAACGCACCGTGGTTCAACAGCAAAGTTAGGAAACTACTGCGAAAGCAAAGAGAGCTTCACTGCACATTTAAACGCAGCCAAAACCTTGTAACCTTCCCACCGTAATTTTATAAGAAATATAGCAATACTTAATAGAAATGGGAGCCAAGTGTAACCTCCCCACAAAATTTTTAAAGAAAGGACGATACTAATTAGAAATGCTGATGGACATGGCTCTATGCGTAACCTGCCTACAATCAAATGTACTGACAATGGCAACAAATGTGAAATTCGCAATCTGACTCAAATATAAATCCTTCAAAATTAAAGTCCATTCAGTGACAAGAAATTTCAATTAAACCGAAATATCGGTCTTTGGCCCTGTGTAAAACAATCAGAATTAAAGTCTTACCTCAGAATAAATAGATGTCACATATCTGCTCTTGTTGTTGCGCACCGCTCGGAGGAACTGCATTGCAAATAATAATATTCTCTTTTTTTTTTTGTGATTCTAGTGAAATTTTTTCTTCAAAAGAAGTGGAATGAAATGGGAAGTGCAACGAGATCTTTAGTTCAATAAAAAATTAAATTTTTGAAAAAAATGCTTTTGAAATAAAAATTATTATTGGGAGACTTGTTGGAGAATAATTACAATAAATAAAATTTTTCATTATCTAATGATTATATTAATTAACAGTATACCTTATTCCTCATCTTGACCATTGTTGCCGACCGCCTACATCACACAACCGCACTGGGCTGCTACTACTGACCGACCGCTCTGCATGACGACTACAGACTGAGTACTGCTCTCCACTAGACAGAGCTACAGACTCGCAACGACTGACTGACTGCTACTCTGCATAGCGACAACTAACTCGCAAAGACTACTACTGACTGAGAACCGCTCGCAACACTCGCGCGGTCAAGCGCATACTCTCTGGTCACAGATGCTACAATGCCTCGCCATCGCTGCTGCGTTACATACGTGTTTCATAACCCTCCACTCGGGGGGCAAAAATTTGGCAGCGATGGTGAGTCATTTGGACTTGCCAAGCGCGGCAAAATTTTTCTTTAATTAACAAAATCCTACAACTTACAGAATATTTAAATGTTGTGCACACGCACTAAGTACAAAATATATCAGACAAGGACAAAATGTGAATACTAAACATAGTAGCAAATCAGAAAAAAGTATATACAAACTTTTTGACAGATAAAGTGCACAGGCACTGAAAATTCTTTAGCATATGCAGAACAAATAAACAGACTGGCAAGAATAATTAGATGTAGTACATAAAGTAAATGTTGTGCACACGCACTAAGTACAAAATATATCAGACAAAGACAAAATGTGAGTACAAAACATAGTAGCAAATCAGAAAAGTATATACAAATTATTTGACAGATAACAAAGTGCACAGGCACTGAAAAAATTCTTTAGCATATTCAGAACAAATAAACAGACTGGCAAAAAAAATATTATGTTGACAAGTGTACATGCACTGAAAAATGTCTTTAGCATTTTCACAACAAATAAACATAATGGCAAAAAAAATTCATGTCCAAAGTGCACATGCACTGAAAAATGTCTTTAGTATTTTCACAACAAATAAACATAATGGCAAACATCATGTCGACCAGTGACATAAGTGTACTCACACTGGAGTTTAGCGAATCGAAAAATGTATAACCTATGAACATAAATGATGTTACCAAAAAAAAAATTTTTTCTTTATGTGACAAGAATCAGGATAGGAAAGGGAAGGATTGCATCATGGTTGTAGCACTTTAGATTGCACACAGCTGCTCTGAAAGTCCATATCTTTCCACAGTAGTACAACACCAAGTGACACAACTTGAAGTTCTTTTCCCATCAGAATTTATCAGTGTAGCCAAGACACTGAACTGCCGTAGTAATGTTCCATGTTTTCATTTTGGCAGTACATTAGGTACACCAAACAGTGGGACCATAATAATGTCTTCATCGCTCATGGTGGTGGACAGCATGTCGTGTCAACACCACACTCTTACAAGGCACACCAACGTAGAATTAGTGCAAAACCAAATATAGTGCTCCATGATCACTGGGATAAACAGGACAAATGGACATTGCAGTAATTCAGGGTAGTCAGCTTATGAGGTGAAGGACATCAAGTCACATAATATTGACAATTACAGTCTTCATTGATAGTTCGTGGCATTCATAGCCCAGTTATTGAACATTTCTGTACCAAGTATGTAGTATTACAGAAAAATGTTCATTAATTATTTTACATAGAATCAGTAGCCTTCTTTTCCTGGTTACAAAATATTATGAAATAATCGCATTCTTTTCAGTTACAGAGTATAATTAAGAATCATTAACCTTTTCCTAATTACAGTTAATTAATCATTTGTCATTAATTAATCATTTGTCTAATTACAGTTAATTAATCATTTGTATAATTACAGTTAATTAATCATTTGTCGTTAATTAATCATTTGTCTAATTACAGTTAATTAATTAATCATTTGTAGCCTTAATTAATTACAAAGCATTATTAAACAGTACCATAGTTAATTAATTATGTGTCATTCCAATCTATTAAGAATCATTAGTCTCTTCCTAATTACAAAGCATTATGAAACAGTCACATTTATTTCCAATTACAAAGTATGAACATTGAAAACAAGAGTTAATTAATGGCATAATTAATAACAATTTCGTTGATTGACATTAATTATTGGCACTCAGTGGCCATCAAGTATTGAATAGAATAAAACATAGTTCATCATTCAGTATTATTCAGATCATTACAAAGTCATTATTAAAAATCAGTTAATTACAGTCAAATCATTAGTAATCACAGGCATTACAATAAACAGTGGCAGTTATTAGCTAGTGACAAAGCATTATTTTGAATATAGTCTCATTAAGAGGTCATTACTCGAGTGACATGCTATTCAGAGTTGATCAGTATTATTCAGAATTATCATAAACTAGTGACATTATGTGGGACTGGTAATACATTTTTTTGGTAGCAATGCATTGCGTTGGGATCGATAATTAATTGCTGAGGCATAATACTTTTTGCTTTTGACCTATTGCTGCAAATGAGGATAGGTAACGTCATTCGTCATGAGTCAGCTGTAGCAAGATTATGTAACAAGGCAGTACATGTGATCACATTTATAAATGATAAACACAAATGGGTAAAAAATATAAAAATGCAAGTACTAGAACAGGTATAATAAGTAACAGGTTTAGTAAGTGTCATGAAAAACTTCTCCTGGAAAAAATACAAAAACGGATTATTGACCTGAAAGAAGAAACGCACACTATGCTGAAAAGTAGTGAACTTCGAATTAACAAGTAGTGAAATGTGTATAAAATGTGTTCCATAGCTGTCCTTTCCAAAACTTTCCGTCATCCTACTATGCAATGTAACACCTGCTGTCAAAGCAAACCGCAACAAAAACTTAAATAACTACGTGGCATAAAGAAAAAAAACTTCATTATCCATATCATCATAACATCACCATTATCATCACCTGTAAAGAAAAACTTCATTATTCATAATACCATTTCCTTCATCATTATTCATCAGTATTCACTATCATCTGCAAAAAAATCACTTCATTACTCATTACCTAACTATTCCTTATCTCTAGCATATTTCATCACTAAAACTAAGATGTGTAGTTCAGTCTGACAGCCTGCATCAATCACCTTGTATTCTGAAAGAAAAAATTAGTTAAGACTGCTATTCTTCGATGAGTACAGTATATTCTTGTTAATGTTTGTTAATCCTGATCCATTTACTCTTCCTCATAAAGTTATTGCATCTCCTTTCGTTTATTCCGTAGGTGAAATTCCATTTATGTTAAATTTATTTCTTAGAATCATCATTCCTTTCTGAAATTGATGAACAAAGATTAATGTCCTGCATTTAAATCATATACCCACTAGATAATGACTGGTTTATGGTAACATAATTAACCATACAGCATAACATGACAGAAAACGTAATATGTCCAAGACATTGACAGTGTTCGGATGCGAAAAAATGTACACAGAATAATACAATGCAGTAGCAAAAAAATGTGAAACAGTCACGATGTTGAGATGTCATAAGGCAAAAAAAAAATGTCAAAGTCGACTGGTGTGTGTTATATCTTAACTATTTCATAGTGCATACAAACAAAACTGGAGTACAGTCATATACACAAAAAAATGGAAAATGTGCACGGTCTGATGTGTAACGACAAGAAGAGCGACCTGCTAACCTTACCTTGCCGGGCACTTGCCAAGAAAAAAATACGATAATCATCAATAAGTAGTCACATAAATATAATTGCAGAAATAGTCGTAAATGTGTAAATTCATCTGGAAAAATATGCACGGTCTGATGTGTAACGATAAGAAGAGCGACCTGCTAACCTTACCTTGCCGGGCACTTGCCAAGAAAAAAAAAATACGATAATCATCAATAATTAGTCAGGTGAATTAATTGCATTAGTAAATGGCATCATAGTGTGTTGAATCATACAGTGGTTTCACTCAATAAACGGTTTAATGTTTGAGATATGGTGATTGCCTTTCGATTTTCTGGTTCTCAAAGTTTCGACGTGTACAACATTGGGGTGAGGGATGCTGCGAATCCGATACGGACCTGCGTATAGAAGTTCAAATTTACTGCACTTACCTTTTAATTTGCTGGATAAATAGTGTGTACGTACTAATATCTTCTGTCCAACGTGAAAGTCGCGGCGTGTACAAACCTGTTTTTGCTGTCTTCTCCGGCGCTCTGCGGCACGTTTGATGTTGTTCAGCGCAATGTCAATTATTTCGTGGTGTCGTAGGCGACGATTTTTGGGGAATTCTATTAATTCTTTAATTTTGTTCGGTGGTTCAACGTTTTTCAGTATAACAGTCGGAGATAGCATAGTGGATTCATTTGGAATGGAATTAATTACATCTTGGAATGAGAGTATGTGTGTATCCCAATCAATATGTCTTTTGTGGCAGTATATTCTGCACAGCTTACCAATTTCCTTCATTAATCTTTCACAAGGGTTCGAAGAAGCGTGGTACTTGGATATATAGATCGGAGAAATGTTTCTAGCTCGTAACATGCGTGTCCATACACTACTACGAAATTGAGATCCATTATCAGAAATTACTTTCATTACATGCCCTACATGAAATAGAAAATGTTTTACAAATGCTTTCGAAACAGTTTTAGCAGTAGCTTTGCGTAACGGAGTGAAAGTAACAAATTTTGAAGTGAGCTCAACAGCGACAAAAATGTAGCAAAAACCTCTGTTAGTTCTCGGAATCGGACCAAAAATATCTACTGCGGCCATGTGTCTTAATTTCACAGGTATAATGGGATATAAAGGAGGAATATGTGAAGTGGTGTCTGATTTAGCTTTCTGGCAAATTTTACAAGACGCTAAAACTCGTCGTATACGTTTTTCCATGTTGGTAAAATAACAGTTCTGTCTCAGTATAAGAAAACATTTTCGTGCTCCGTAATGTGCGTAACTTAAATGAGTGTACCAGATTAATTTGTTGACCAGTTCGTCAGGAATGCATAATAACCAATTGTTGCTGTCAGGATGAGAGCGG
Source organism: Schistocerca serialis cubense (assembly GCF_023864345.2). Classification (NCBI taxonomy): domain Eukaryota; kingdom Metazoa; phylum Arthropoda; class Insecta; order Orthoptera; family Acrididae; genus Schistocerca; species Schistocerca serialis. The sequence goes on from NC_064645.1 coordinate 631,287,212, forward strand.
CGAAACAGAATGTCATTGCGTACAGTGTAGTGGTTCCTAATCGTAACATTTTTCCTATCTTGCCAAAGGTGTTTAATTTCTTTCCACACATTGTCCTTATTTTGTTCTTGTGCTATGTCCTGTAATGACGATGAAATAAAATTTTCAAATGCAACCTGCTGAATGTACATGACACTGAAATTTGCTTTGCAGAAGTTGGTTGCTACGTCTTGCTGATTGTTACTGAGAGAACGCGATAGTGCGTCTGCTATAACATTTTGCGTACCGGGAATGTGAACTATTGTAAAATTAAATTCCTGTAAATATAGTTTCCATCTGCTTAACCTGTCGTGAGTGAATTTAGCTGAAAGTAAAAATTGTATCGCTCTATGGTCTGTGTAGACGGTGGTATGTCTGCCGTAAAGAAAGTGCCTAAATCTCGTGAAAGCCCATACAACACATAATGTTTCAAGTTCTGTGACGGAATAATTTCGTTCAGCAGGTGACAAAATGCGACTTGCAAATGCGATGTTTTTAATTACTGTAGAACCATCTTCTTCTATTTCCTGGAAAATGTGTACGCCTAAAGCGGTGTTGGAACTGTCGGTAGCAATGGAAAAATTTCTAGTAAGATCTGGATGCGATAAAAGTGGTGCATTCAACAAAGCATGTTTCAGGTTCATGAATTCAGAGTGTGCTTGCTTATCCCAAGACCAAATAGTGTTTTTACCTGTTAATTGGCATAGTCTAGGCGTGTCTAAAGCGGAGTGATGAATAAATTTACGAAAAAAGTTAATTAAGCCTAAAAAACTGCGTAATTGTTTCTTCGTCGTAGGAACACTAATGTCACGTAGAGCCTGAAGTTTTTCTGGATCAGGCGCAATGCCTTCTGCTGAAATTACGTGTCCAAGAAATTTTATGGAAGTTTTGCCAAAATGCGATTTACTGAGGTTAACTGTAAGTCCTTGTGCATGAAAAGTTTGCAGCAGTTGTTCAAGAATCAGATTGTGTTCGGACCAGTTAGCTTCTGCGATAAGAATGTCGTCTACGTACGTCGTAATTCTGTCTTTAAGTTCTGTCGGAAGTATTGTGTTCAAACCGCGAATAAAAGCTGCAGAAGAAATAGTTAAGCCGAATGGTAATTTGCAAAATTGATAACAGTCGCCAAAACAGAGAAAAGCTGTATATTTTCTACAATTCGGATGAAGTTGAATTTGCCAAAATCCCGATTTCAAATCTAATGTGGAATAAATAGCAGTGCCGTGAAATTTCTGTAAAAGTTCCTCTAATGTCTGTGGTCGGTCTGTTTCATTAATAATAATGTCATTAATGTGACGTGAATCAAGTACAAGGCGAAGTGAGCCATCTTTCTTCTTAACAATATGTAGCGGGTTTATGTACGGACTAACTGCTGGTTCTATAATTCCTTGATCAAGCATATCTTGCAGCTCTTTTTTAACCTGTTCTCTGTGAATATATGGAATGGGATAATGCTTTGCTTTAAATGTGTCGTGCGGTTTGACTTGAAATTCATACATAAAGCCGGACATAGTACCAGGAATGTTGTCAAAAACTGGAGCTTGCTGTAAAAGAATTTTGTGTAATTGCGTTCGTTCGTCGTCTGTAGTTGCACTGCTCTCTTTAACCTTATCAGAAATTAACTGCATAACGTCGTAGTCAGCTTCGTCTGGAGTATTATAGTTATGTACGTACGTATCCGTGAACAATGTGGGATTACAGTCTATGTTACGTGTTGCGGAAATGACCTCTGTGCGGTTAATTGTTTGTTCTTCCGCAGATAATGAGTGCTGAAATTCTAAAGCAAGTTGTACATTTTCATCCTTTAACATTAAATAAGAATTCTGAAAATCAATGACTGCTTCGTGTTGTACCAGAAAATTCGTGCCTAAAATAACGTCTGTTGTCAATAAAGGAACAATCCAAAAATTAGAGTGAAACGTGTGACCTGCGATACAAAATGATAAATGTGTCTGTAATTTAACGTCTACTCCTTTACTCGATACTGCTCCTTTCACTTTTGTTTTGCCTAAAGGTAATGTCGGATAGGTATTCTCTTTGTTGCACTCATTAAAAGTCTCCTCATTTATTACTGATATAGGTGAGCCGGAATCAATTACTGCTGAGAATTTTGATGAACCAATTTTAATTTCGATAACAGGATGTGAAATGGTTTTCTGAATAACTGGTCTTTCCTGTAAAAGAGTGTCTCTGATGTCGTCAAAAGTAACTACATTTTCCTGAACAACATTTTGCGTGTCTAAGGTAGTGCTTGTATTATTGAAAGATGCGTCCTGTACACTATCTAGTCAGATTCTATCTGACGTGTTATTATTATTAGGAGGATTCTGTGGCATTTCGACTATTTGAACTGTCCTATTACTTCTTCCAGACGTGTTACGCTCTGGATGGTACCTACTGTCGGGTTCATTCATGAGAATATGTTCTTGCGTATGACTTTGCTGTTGGTGAGACCGACTGTTATTATATGTTCGCTGAAAATTGTCCTCATTATTTTTACGTCTGTCGTAATAGTCATTCCTATACGGTGCATTACGATAGGAATTGAAATACTGTCTTCTTTGTACGTAGTTGTTTCCTTGCTGACGTACGTTACTATTTGTTGGATCTGGGACTATACGTGCACGCGGCGAAACATTAAAGTTTGGTTGACCTTGTAGACTGCATTGTTGGTTAGGTATGCTAAGCGGCTGACTTTCATGCTATTGTGGTGAAAAACATCTATTGTTACCAAAAAATGCGTTTGCTGTTAATTTTACTTTTACACATACTGATGATTACGATTTTATCTGTAATTAAAATTACGGCGGTAGTTGTCATTACGGGAGTGCCTACTGAAAATTGTCACATTCGGTAAAAGTTTGTCACATCGGATATTCATTACATGTTTCTTAATACTACAAAGAGCAATAGTTAAAGAGCAGTTTGGATAGATATAAAGGATAGTAGAAGAGAAGGCAGCAGTGCAGAAAACTAAAGATGAAACAGCACTACTACAGCTCGGGGCCCTATGCTCGCTACGGCACATATTCATTAAAGCGTAATGAATCCCCTGAGGTCCATTACGCACTGCAAATAAATTTTAGCTTTTGCGTTGCACGCAATAGCGGTAAAAATTCAAAAGCAAATAGTTGTATCCATGTTAATTCTAGTTTCCTCATTACAGGCAATGCTGATGAAAATACAATAGCAATTTGTCGCTTCAGGTTCAAAGCTAGTTTCTCCATTACAGATAATAGCGGTGAAAGTACAAAAATAAATTGTCGTATACAGTGCAAATCGTGTATCTGTGTTCTGTCATTATTAAATTCTTTACATTTGCTTACAAATGCAAATTGCTCGAAATCTACGTTCTCGTCACTCAGTTTGATAACACGTTCAGGTTTGTGTGTGAATCTGTTCGTCTGTGTCATTTCGGATTTCAAGTTGCGTAGCTTTTCAGATTTTAAGTCGCGTGGCTTTTCGGATTTTAAGTCGCGTAGTTGCTGTAAATTGCTCACATTATACACGCTGCGTGACTCTGACACATGTTCATAAAGTGGCGTCTGTTGTGTATTATTAACAGAAGTGTTTTTCATTTCTGTTACTTCTTGTTGTAAATTTGATAACTTCCGACGTAACGTGTTGTTAGATGAATCGATTTCATTAATTGTCAGCTGTAAATTTTGAAATTCAGGTGTTTGGATAAAAGAAACCGGTGCAGTATCGTCTGATTTATTGTCATTAGTATTTTCGATAACATCAATACGACTGGCCAATTCATCACATTTTTCAGTCAGTACTTTAACCTGATCATCGGTTTTAGAATCAGACGCATTAATCTGTTTTTGCAACTTGCGCGTAGTTTCGCTCAGTTTTTTAACATCAGCTTTGATGACATCGCAATCCTGTGTTAGATCTAGTTGTTCAAATCTATCTGTCACTGTTTGAATATTTACTGTGTGTGTATCCGTTTTTGCTTTAAGATCAGAAATTTCATCCCGTAATTCCGCGTTCAATTGTTCTATGGTATTAATTTTGTCGGACACTGTAGTAATATTATTGTCTACATACGTCTTCGCTTTCGCGAATATTTTACGTTTGTCCTCTTGTCTTTGTGCAGTGATTGTTTCCATGACTTGTCGTTTTACTTTGTTTTGATCCTGAATAAATCTGCGGAAACGCGTATCACTGTTCTGTATGTGCTGATTAAAGCGCTCGTTAATCTGAGTGTTCTGCTGTTCGAATTTCGCGTCTATCTTTGCGTCCATAGTGCGCGAAAGTTCTACCGTCATTGCTCTAAGCTCGTCCCGTAATTGTGTAGCTTTTTCAGAGCACTGTTTGGCGACTCCGCTAATTTCGTCTCTGAGTGTATCTGTCGCGGCTGTTTGCATTTCCCTTAATTCTTGCGCAACCGACTTTATTTCTTCGCTATTTTTTTGTGAACAAGCCTCAATTTCCACGCGCAACTGTTCCTTAGTGTCATGGCACTGCGCGGCAACCGCTCTAATTTGTTCACTAAGCTGCCTCGAATTGTCGTCAAATTTTTCATTTTGTTGTCTGACCTGTTCACTAAGTTGCTTGAGGTTTTCATTCTGTTGTTTGTTATCTTCCCTAAGTTGTCTGAAATTTTCATCATTTTTATCTTGTTTTTCGTCATTTTTATCAAATCTTTCATTAAACTGTTTGAAATTTTGCCGCAAAAATGCCATAATTGAATCCGATTCAAAATTAGCATTTCTATTCTCTGTGCTGTTCAATAGAGCATCTGGAACTTTCTCGCTTACTGTAACCATTTGGTTATTCTGAGATTTAGAAAAAAGTTTGTCAGTCGAATGTACACTATCAGTCATTGTTTCGGAATTAAATAAATCCGTCCTACTTTGTGTGATCTGTTCATTTTCATTAGACAAATTTGTCTGTTCGTCACTTGAGTTTTCCAAATCGGGTGTGTTAAGCTCGGCAGCGCTCATTGCAATAGAGCGTCCCGCGTCATCAATTGTCGTCAAGTTAACAGACGAGACAATTGAGTTCGTTTGTTCATCATTAAGGTGAAAGTCATCATTAGTGGTTGGAATGCACTGATTGTTAGTGAACGCAGGAATGTCATGATTACACTGCGTGTCACATGTCCTATCGGTAAAATTGTTTAAATCGGTAGTTTCGTTCGTAATACCTCGCGATACACTATTCATAGTCTTTCGCGGCATTTTTGCAATGGTCACAATTATTCACAAAACAAATGAGCACAATGCAAAAGCAACACACAAATACAACAAAGCAACAAATTGCCGTTGACCTGTAGAGAGAAAGTCACAAGATTAATAAAAGCGTAGCGCCAAATCCTAATTATATCTAAGCAAACAAGAGCAGATATCTGACTGTCGCTCAAAAGACTCTCAACGAAATTCGATCCTGGACTGGGTGTCGCCAAGTGTAACCTTCCCACCGTAATTTTATAAGAAATATAGCAATACTTAATAGAAATGGGAGCCAAGTGTAACCTCCCCACAAAATTTTTAAAGAAAGGACGATACTAATTAGAAATGCTGATGGACATGGCTCTATGCGTAACCTGCCTACAATCAAATGTACTGACAATGGCAACAAATGTGAAATTCGCAATCTGACTCAAATATAAATCCTTCAAAATTAAAGTCCATTCAGTGACAAGAAATTTCAATTAAACCGAAATATCGGTCTTTGGCCCTGTGTAAAACAATCAGAATTAAAGTCTTACCTCAGAATAAATAGATGTCACATATCTGCTCTTGTTGTTGCGCACCGCTCGGAGGAACTGCATTGCAAATAATAATATTCTCTTTTTTTTTGTGATTCTAGTGAAATTTTTTCTTCAAAAGAAGTGGAATGAAATGGGAAGTGCAACGAGATCTTTAGTTCAATAAAAAATTAAATTTTTGAAAAAAATGCTTTTGAAATAAAAATTATTATTGGGAGACTTGTTGGAGAATAATTACAATAAATAAAATTTTTCATTATCTAATGATTATATTAATTAACAGTATACCTTATTCCTCATCTTGACCATTGTTGCCGACCGCCTACATCACACAACCGCACTGGGCTGCTACTACTGACCGACCGCTCTGCATGACGACTACAGACTGAGTACTGCTCTCCACTAGACAGAGCTACAGACTCGCAACGACTGACTGACTGCTACTCTGCATAGCGACAACTAACTCGCAAAGACTACTACTGACTGAGAACCGCTCGCAACACTCGCGCGGTCAAGCGCATACTCTCTGGTCACAGATGCTACAATGCCTCGCCATCGCTGCTGCGTTACATACGTGTTTCAACCTCTCAGACAAACAGAAGCTAAACGATGTCAAAGTTAGCGTAAGGAGGGCTATGCGTGAAGCGTTCAGTGCGTTCGAAAGTAAAATTCTATGTACCGACTTGACATAAAATCTTAGGAAGTTCTGGTCTTACGTTAAATCAGTAAGTGGATCGAAACAGCATATCCAGACACTCTGGGATGATAATGGCATAGAAACAGAGGATGACACGCGTAAAGCTGAAATACTAAACATCTTTTTCCAAAGCTGTTTCACGGAGGAAGACCGCAGTGCAGTTCCTTCTCTAAATCCTCGCACGAACGAAAAAAGGCTGACATCGAAATAAGTGTCCAAGGAATAGGAAAGCAACTGAAATCACTCAACAGAGGAAAGTCCACTGGACCTGACGGGATATCAATTCGATTCTACACAGAGTGCGTCAAAGAACTTGCCCCCCTTCTAACAGCCGTGTACCGCAAGTCTCTAGAGGAACGGAAGGTTCCAAATGACTGGAAAAGAGCACGGGTAGTTCGAGTTTTCAAGAAGGGTCGTTGAGCAGATGCGCAAAATTATAGGCCTATTTCTCTGACATCGATCTGTTGTAGAATTTTAGAACATGTGTTTTGCTCGCGTATCATGTCGTTTCTGGAAACCCAGAATCTACTCTGTAGGAATCAACATGGATTCCGGAAACAGCGATCGTGTGAGACCCAACTCGCTTTATTTGTTCATGAGACCCAGAAAATATTAGATACAGGCTCCCAGGTAGATGCCATTTTCCTTGACTTCCGGAAGGCGTTCGATACAGTTCCGCACTGTCGCCTGATAAACCAAGTAAGAGCCTGCGGGATATCAGACCAGCTGTGTGGCTGGATTGAAGAGTTTTTAGCAAACAGAACACAGCACGTTGTTCTCAATGGAGAGACGTCTACAGACGTTAGAGTAACCTCTGGCGTGTCACAGGGGAGTGTTACGTGACCATTGTTTTTCACAATATATGTAAATGACCTAGTAGATAGTGTCGAAAGTTCCATGCGGCTTTTCGCGGATGATGCTGTAGTATACAGAAAAGTTGCAGCATTAGAAAATTGTAGCGAAATGCAGGAAGATCTGCAGCCGATAGGCACTTGATGCAGGGAGTGGCAACTGACCCTTAACATAGACAAATGTAATGCACAGAAAGAACGATTCTTTATTGTATGATTATATGATAGCGGAACAAACACTGGTAGCAGTTACTTCGATAAAATATCTGGGTGTATTGCGTACGGAACAATTTGAAGTGGAATAATCATATAAAATTAATTGTTGGTAATGCGGGTGCCAGGTTGAGATTCATTGGGAGAGTCCTTAGAAAATGTAGTCCATCAACAAAGGAGGTGGCTTACAAAACACTCGTTCGACCTATACCTGAGTATTGCTCATCAGTGTGGGATCCGTACCAGGTGAGGTCGACAGAGGAGATAGAGAAGATCCAAAGAAGAGCGGCGTGTTTCGTCACAGGGTTATTCGGTAAGCGTGATAGCGTTACGGAGATGTTTAGCAAACTGCAAGAGAGGCGCTCTGCATCGCGGTGTAGCTTGCTGTCCAGGTTTCGAGAGGGGGCGTTTCTGGATGAGGTATCGATTATATTGCTTCCCCCTACTTATACCTCCCGAGGAGATCACGAATGTAAAATTAGAGAGATTCGAGCGCGCACGGAGGCTTTCCGGCAGTCGTTCTTCCCGCGAACCGTACGCGACTGGAACAGGAAAGGGAGGTAATGACAGTGGCACGTAAAGTGCCCTCCGCCATACACCGTTGGGTGGCTTGCGGAGTATAAATGTAGATGTAGAACAAACAACATTCAAATCTGATTTCTGAATATGAAAGACGCTTTGCAATGTTTCCTTATATACCTTGTGGATGACATCGGAGGTTCACTGAGGCTTTTTGCGGATGATGCTGTGGTGTATCGAGAGGTTGTAACAATGGAAAATTGTACTGAAATGCAGGAGGATCTGCAGCGAATTGACGCATGGTGCAGGGAATGGCAATTGAATCTCAATGTAGACAAGTTTAATGTGCTGCGAATACACAGAAAGATAGATCCTTTATCATTTAGCTACAAAATAGCAGGTCAGCAACTGGAAGCAGTTAATACCATAAATTATCTGGGAGTACGCATTAGGAGTGATTTAAAATGGAATGATCATATAATGTTGATCGTCGGTAAAGCAGATGCCAGACTGAGATTCATTGGAAGAATCCTAAGGAAATGCAATCCGAAAACAAAGGAAGTAGGTTACAGTACGCTTGTTCGCCCACTGCTTGAATACTGCTCAGCAGTGTGGGATCCGTACCAGATAGGGTTGATGGAAGATATAGAGAAGATCCGACGGAGAGCAGCGCGCTTCGTTACAGGATCATTTAATAATCGCGTAGATAAACTCCAGTGGAAGACTCTGGAGGAGAGGCGGTCAGTAGCTCGGTACGGGCTTTTGTCAAAGTTTCGGGAACATACCTTCACCGAAGAGTCAAGCAGTATATTGCTCCCTCCTACGTATATCTCGCGAAGAGACCATGAGGATAAAATCAGAGAGACTAGAGCCCACACAGAGGCATACCGACAATCCTTCTTTCCACGAACAATACGAGAATGGAATAGAAGGGAGAACCGATAGAGGTACTCAAGGTACCCTCCGCCACACACCGTCAGGTGGCTTGCGGAGTATGGATGTAGATGTAGATGTAGAATGTAGAATGAACACTCAAAAATAAAAAAACAAAATAAAAATTAAAAAAAAGAGCTACGCACATCGAAGGAATTATCCGAATGGGACGGAAATCGGTAGATGTGATGTGCATGTGCAGACGAATAAACAACTACGGTTTCAGAAAAATTGGATGACTTATTCAAGAGAAAGAGCTTCACATATTGAGCAAATCAACAAAGCATTGGTCCACCTCTGGCCTCATGCAAGCAGTTATTTGGCTTCGTATTGATTGATAAACTCGTTGGATGGTCTCCTGGCAGATATCTTGCCAAATTCTGTCCAAATGGCCCGTTAGATCGTCAAAATCTCTAGCTGGTTGGAGGACGCTGCCGATAATGCTCCAAACGTTCTCAACTAGGGAGACATCCAGCGACCTTGGTGGCCGAGGTAGGGTTTGGGAAGCATGAAGACAAGACGATGGGCGAGAAAATGGGTCGTAGAATAGCGTCGACGTACCGCGGTGCTGCAAGGGTGCAATGGATGACAACCAAAGGGGTCCTGCTATAAAAAGAAATGGCACACCACACCATGAGTTCTGGTAGTCGAGCTGTATGGTTGGTATCCCACCGCTGTTTGGGGCGTCTCGAGACACACTTTCGGCCTGGAATCTCATTGGCTAGTGGAGAATTGTCTTTAGAGACGAGTCCCGCTTCGAATTGAGTCCGATGTCCAGAAGACGTGTCTAGAGACGTCATGGACAGCAGTGGGAAACCAGCTTGACCGTCACCCTCCTTACGGCCCGACAACCAGGAGTGATGAATATGGGGTGACTTCTTTTCCTAGCAGGACCGATTTGCTTGTCATCCGCGGCATGTCGACGAATTCTACACCCCATTTCGTTGCCCTTCGTGTCAAGCCATCCTGGGCTTACATTTTGGCAAGATAATGACCGTCCGTACATGGCGAAAGTTTCTATTGCTTGTCTTCATGCTTGCCAAAACTCACCTTGGCCAGCGGACCTCTCCCCAGTTGGGAGTTGGAGCATTATTGGCAGTGTCCTCCAACTATCTTGGGATGTTGAAGACGTAATACGCCATGTCGACAGAATTTGGCTCGATACCCCTCAGGAGGTCCTCCGACAGCTCTACCAATCAGTGCCAAGCAGAATAACTGCTTGCTTTTTTTCCACACTCAAGAGATCCATTCTGCAGTCCTTTTGGAGAAACCTCGTATAAAATTGTAACATTTACTGACAATAATATAACTTTTCTGCAGTCAATTGGGAATTATTCAAGGTTAGTCACGACAGTCTAACAAACACACTGCTTGATAAAGTTTAATTCACAATCACATTTCGCTTTCGGAGATTCCTTGTAGCTTCTGAGGAGTCCTTTGCCGACTGCAGTGCAACTTTTCTGCTGTCAAATGGGTGTTATTCAAGGTCAGGCACGATAGTCTAACAAAGACTCTCTCTGCCAAAGTTTAATTCGCGATCACAGTTGGACCTTGGAGTCATCTGAGGAGTCGTCTGCAGAGTCAAGCTAGAGTTCTGTATTTGCACCCAATCGCTACCAGTGGAATTGATATATAAGGTGACTCCAATCCATGTGGAAGTGTTAGCCGGCAGCTGTGGCCGAGAGGTTCTAGACGCTCCAATCCGAAAACGTGAGCGGCTGCTACGGCCGCAGATTCGAATCCTGCCTCGGGCATGGATGTGTGTGATGTCCTTAGGTTAGTTAGGTTTAAGTAGTTCTAAGTCTAGGGGACTGATGACGTCAGATGTTAAGTCCCATAGTGCTTAGAGCCATTTCAACCATTTGGAAGCGTTATCTTCAGAGTTGTTGTTGTTGTTGTGGTCTTCAGTCCTGAGACTGGTTTGATGCAGATCTCCATGCTACTCTAGCCTGTGCAAGCTTCTTCATCTCCCAGTACCTACTGCAACCTACATCCTTCTGAATCTGCTTGGTGTATTCATCTCTTGGTCTTCCTCTACGATTTTTTCCCTCCACGCTGCCCTCCAATACTAAATTGGTGATCCCTCGATGTCTCAGAGCATGTCCTACCAACCGATCCCTTCTTCTAGTCAAGTTGTGCCACAAGCTCCTCTTCTCCCCAAACCTATTCAATACCTCCTCATTAGTTACGTGATCTACCCATTCAGCATTCTTCTGTAACACCACATTTCGAAAGCTTCTATTCTCTTCTTGTCCAAACTATTTATCGTCCATGTTTCACTTCCATACAAGGCTACGCTCCATACAAATACTTTCAGAAACGACTTCCTGACACTTAAATCTATACTCGATGCTAACAAATTTCTCTTCTTCAGAAACGCTTTCCTTGCCATTGCTAGTCTACATTTTATATCCTCTCTACTTCGACCATCATCAGTTATTTTGCTCCCCAATTAGCAAAACTCCTTTACTACTTTAAGTGTCTCATTTCCTAATCTAATTCCCTCAGCATCACCCGACTTAACTCGACTACATTCCATTGTCCTCGTTTTGCTTTTGCTGATGTTCATCTTATATCCTCCTTTCAAGACACTATCCATTCCGTTCAACTGCTCTTCCAAGTCCTTTGCTGTCTCTGATAGAATTACAATGTCATCGGCGAACCTCAAAGTTTTTATTGCTTCTCCATGGATTTTAATATCTACTCCAAATTTTTCTTTTGGTTCCTTCACTGCTTGCTAAATATACAGATTGAATAACATCGAGGAGAGGCTACAACCCTGTCTCACTCCCTTCCCAACCACTGCTTCCCTTTCATGTCCCTCGACTGCCATTTGGTTTCTATACAAATTGTAACTAGCCTTTCGCTCCCTATATTTTACCCCTGCCACCTTCAGAATTTGAAAGAGAGTGTTCCAGTCAACATTGTCAAAAGCTTTCTCTAAGTCTACAAATGCTAGAAATGTAGGTTTGCCTTTCCTTAATCTAGCTTGCAAGAAACATCGTAGGGTCAGTATTGCGTCACGTGTTCCAATATTTCTACGGAATCTAAACTGATCTTCCCCTAGGTCGGCTTCTACTAGTTTTTCCATTCGGCTGTAAAGAATTCGCGTTAGTATTTTGCAGCCGTGACTCATTAAACTGATAGTTCGGTAATTTTCACATCTGTCAACACCTGCTTTCTTTGGGATTGGAATTATTATATTCTTCTTGAAGTCTGAGGGTATTTCACCTGTTTCATACATCTTCCTCACTAGATGGTAGAGTTTTGTCAGGACTGGCTCTCCCAAGGCCTTCAGAAGTTCTAATGGAATGTTGTCTAGTCCCGGGGCCTTGTTTCGACTCAGGTCTTTCAGTGCTCTGTCAAACTCTTCACGCAGTATCATATCTCCCATTTCATCTTCATCTACATCCTCTTCCACCTCCATAATATTGTCCTCAAGTACATCGCCCTTGTATAGACCCTCTATATACTCCTTCCACCTTTCTTCTTTCCCTTCTTTGCTTACAACTGGGTTTACATCTGAGCTCTTGACATTCACACAAATGGTTCTCTTTTCTCCAAAGGTCTCTTTAATTTTCCTGTAGGCAGTATCTATCTTACCCCTAGTGAGATAAGCCTCTACATCCTTACATTTATCCTCTAGCCATCCCTGCTCAGCCATTTTGCACTTCCGGCTGATCTCATTTTTGAGACGTTTGTATTCCTTTTTGCCTGCTTCACTTACTGCATTTTTATATTTTCTCCTTTCATCAATTAAATTCAATATTTCTTCTGTTACCCAAGGATGTCTACTAGCCCTCGTCTTTTTACCTACTTGACCCTCTGCTGCCTTCACTACCTCATCCCTCAAAGCTACCCATTCTCCTTCTACTGTATTTCTTTCCCACATTCCTGCCATTTGTTTCCTTCCGCTCTCCCTGAAACTCTCGACAACCTCTGGTTTAGTCAGCTTATCCAGGTCCCATCTCCTTAAATTCCCACTTTTTTGCAGTTTCTTCAGTTTTAATCTACAGTTCATAACCAATAGATTGTGGTCAGAGTCCACATCTGCCCCTGGAAATGTCTTACAATTTAAAACCTGGTTCCTGAATCTCTGCCTTACCATTATATAATCTATCTGATACCTTCTAGTATCTCCAGGATTCTTCCATGTATACAACCTTCTTTTATGATTCTTGAACTAAGTGTTATCTATGATTAAGTAATGCTCTGTACAAAATTCTACCAGACGGCTTCCTCTTTCATTTCTCTCCCCCATTCCATATTCACTACTACGTTTTCTTCTCTCCTTTTTCCTACTACCGAATTCCAGTCACCCATGACAGATTTTCGTCTCCCTTCACTATCTGAATAATTTCTTTTATTTCGTCATACATTTCTTCAATTTCTTCTTCATCTGCAGAGCTAGTTGGCATATAAACGTGTACTACTGTAGTAGTCGTGGGCTTCGTGTCTATCTTGGTCACAATAATGCGTTCACTATGCTGTTTGTAGTATGTTACCCACATTCCTATTTTTGTATTCATTATTAAACCTACTCCTGCATTACCTCTATTTGACTTTGTATTTATAACCCTGTATTCGCCTGACCAAAAGTCTTGTTCCTCCTGCCACCGAACTTCACTAATTCCCACTATATTTAACTTTAACCTATCCATTTCCCTTTTTAGATTTTCTAACCTACCTGCCCGATTAAGGGATCTGACATTCCACGCTCCGATCCGTAGAATGCCAGGTTTGTTTCTCATAATAACGACGTCCTCTTGAGTAGTCCCCGCCCGGAGATCCGAATGGGGGACTATTTTACCTCCGGAATATTTTACCCAAGAGGACGCCATCATCGTTGACCATACAGTAAAGCTGCATGCCCTCGGGAAAAATTACGGCTGTAGTTTCCCCTTGCTTTCAACCGTTCACAGTACCAGCGCAGCAAGGCTGTTTTGGTTAGTGTTACAAGGCCAGATCAGTCAATCATCCAGACTGTTGCCCCTGCAACTACTGAAAAGGCTGCTGCCCCTCTTCAGGAACCACACGTTTGTCTGGCCTCTCAACAGATACCCCTCCGTTGTGGTGGCACCAACGGTACGGCTATCTGTATCGCTGAGGCACGCAATCCTCCCCACCAACAGCAAGGTCCATGGGTCATGGGGGGGATCTTCAGAGAGTAGAGATAATTTTCGGACAAATGTCTCTGAACCATAGTTTCTTCGCTGATGGCTTCGCCAATAAATTACTGCCTTTTTTTTTTTTTTTTTAGGTATGACCTAAAAAAGCCACCTGTGGCCAGAATAGGCAACAATATGTGGATGTCGTTTCAAGCAGCTGCCCAGGATACTTTCTGTTTCGTGTTGACAACAGCCAGCAGATATATAGTCTTTCTCTTCGTTCACCGCTGAAATAGATTCTTTGCATGCACTTACTTCAGAATCTTAGGCCTCACAAAGTTCACGCGTACAGATACATGTTTTCTTCCTGACGACTGCCCGACAACCAAAAACCGCTTAGTTAAAAAGTAAATATTGTAAAATCTTAGAGAAGTATCATGTGTTCGTCAATCAAAACATTTTTACAAAATGGTCTTTATGTGTGTGAATTAGTTCATGTTCTTCCAACTAGTCATTTGTGAGCTACACCGATAGCTCTATAAACACTGGTTTGCGTGAAAAATGGTATATAACTTTTCTGTTCCTTTCAGCATTACTTGTACTTCGTTTAATTTTCTGCACACATCAAAAAGTCACCGAGCAAAATTTCGTTTTCCTTAAAACCTGAAAGATCTAAAATTTTGAAGTGAGGACAATATGAGTTGGAGAGTTCTGTGTCTCTGAACTGATGAGACATCTGTGGCCCGTTCATTGCTATAATGTGGTGGCCTTTTCTTTCCGTGAGACACGAAACGATATCTTCTGACTATCCAACACCTCGGGCCAATGTGATGGTCCTAACAACACAAACAGAAGACGAGAAAGGTGGCTGCGGTAATACCAGGACATCAGCAGCGCTACACAGCTGTAGAAGCCTTTGAGGATCACAGAGACTGTTATTACGACCGCAGAGCCATTCGTCAGCTCCCGCAGCCCGCAGCCAAATAACGGCCCTTTCTGCTCGCGAGGAGCCGTTAAGGACGAGTTAAGCATTCCTTCTTCATCACCGTGACGTCGCCCACTTTCTGACGCTTGGCATAACATCTCTGGTCCGTACATATGTGCGAGACAGTGATAAATGAGAATCACACCCGAGGTACTAGTGTTAATTTGGGTTCCAGTCTACAATCTGAATATTTCTTGTTTCAGTCTTAGATCGCGCTTTCAGTTGTAGTAGCTGATACTGTACTAAAAAAAGCGTTCGTCTTGGTGGCGTTACAAATTCGTCATTTCCGACCCGTCTACTATACGACATTCATCTGGTGATTGCAACCTACAAATAAGGAAAATTACTCTGACCCATGAATCGTGTAAGTTTTCTGGAGGCTAGTGCGGTGTCACATGGAAGGCCACGATGTAATACTGAATCCATACTTTGCATTAAGAAGACCTTGCGAACAAGGATAAAAATGTTTTAATCGGCTCAATTGGCTCAATAAATTATCCATATTACCTCGCAGTTGTGAAGCATGTATTAGTATAAGTCAGTGCTGTAACCTGCCTCACACTAAAGAAGACAGATAGACTGAATATTAAAAAAATCTCTCAACCTACTCGCCTTACTGTTAAAGATATTCGCTAAACTAATCAGCAAACGTATAGAAAAAAATTGAATTTTAATAAAGTAAAGGAACAAGCTGATCTTAGAAGTGAGTGTAGCACACCTTCAACTCCCGAATAAAATTATAGAATAGATAAATGAGTATGAATTATATATCTCAGCGTGTAGATCACAAACATTTTGAGAAACCTTTTGACTCTGTTTCAAGAGCATGTGTTCTAGTAACTCACGAAACACAAGATATTGATTCAATATTTATGATAAATATTAGAGATTCATGGACGATAGTACGTGCAAATGTTCAACTCATAATATCACCATTTCATTTGGACAGTCTTTTCGATATTCCTGCATGTTTTAGAAGTGGCTGGCCTACCCATACGTTCTACGTTACAGACAGATACACGTTCAATTTTAACGCGATTTATGTAATGGTAAATTTTTCATTCACTAAGACAGCCATTACTAGACGGCAGCTGCATTCTGCGAATAGTCTCCACAGTTTTAGTCTCTTCGGAGTACAGAAAACTTAACACTCCCCTAATTTCTTCTATGGTGCTTACAGACGAGGGGGCATTCATTATAAAATGTCCTGAAATCATTACAAATAGTTTCCACTGAACCGGCACAGGTGAAAACAACAATTCAGTTTCAGGCTACTGAATCAGTACCGCAGCCTGTGGAGAAAAAAATTGTTTTCCTCTAGTACAGATTAACTCCAAGGACAAATGGAATAACTAAATAACTAAAAAGAGAAAGTTCGTGAAAACCAATGGTAATTAAAATGATCTATAATTAACACATCGAAAAGAAAACAGAAGAAATTTGCATTGAAGTCATAGAATTACGTGAGGTGCGTTTGTTTTTAGGACAGTTGAAGGCGACTGCTGCATGGACAGCGAAAGCAATGAACGTAACAGTAAATAAAGTGATTTTCGCAAGCTAAGTAGGTTAGAGGTTTCGAAACGAATCTTCCAACTCGTCAGAAAAAAAAAATTTAATGCGTGCTACCGATTTTGATCCATAATATTGAGAGACGGACTTTTAAAATAAAAACCATTCAAAACCTGAAGGTTGTTCGTGCGTAATGGAGGTGGTTGGGGTAGATAGGCAGGCGAATGGGCCATTGCTGGACTGGTCTTTTCTAGATAAGAGGTATAATACCGAAACTTTAAATTGTAAGACATTTCCAGGGGCAGATGTGGACTCTGACCACAATCTATTGGTTATGACCTGTAGATTAAAACTGAAGAAACTGCAAAAAGGTGGGAATTTAAGGAGATGGGACCTGGATAAACTAAAAGAACCAGAGGTTGTACAGAGATTCAGGGAGAGCATAAGGGAGCAATTGACAGGAATGGGGGAAATAAATACAGTAGAAGAAGAATGGGTAGCTTTGAGGGATGAAGTAGTGAAGGCAGCAGAGGATCAAGTAGGTAAAAAGACGAGGGCTAGTAGAAATCCTTGGGTAACAGAAGAAATATTGAATTTAATTGATGAAAGGAGAAAATATAAAAATGCAGTAAGTGAAACAGGCAAAAAGGAATACAAACGTCTCAAAAATGAGATCGACAGGAAGTGCAAAATGGCTAAGCAGGGATGGCTAGAGGACAAATGTAAGGATGTAGAGGCCTATCTCACTAGGGGTAAGATAGATACCGCCTACAGGAAAATTAAAGAGACCTTTGGAGATAAGAGAACGACTTGTATGAATATCAAGAGCTCAGATGGAAACCCAGTTCTAAGCAAAGAAGGGAAAGCAGAAAGGTGGAAGGAGTATATAGAGGGTCTATACAAGGGCGATGTACTTGAGGACAATATTATGGAAATGGAAGAGGATGTAGATGAAGATGAAATGGGAGATATGATACTGCGTGAAGAGTTTGACAGAGCACTGAAAGACCTGAGTCGAAACAAGGCCCCCGGAGTAGACAATATTCCATTGGAACTACTGACGGCCGTGGGAGAGCCAGTCCTCACAAAACTCTACCATCTGGTGAGCAAGATGTATGAAACAGGCGAAATACCCTCAGACTTCAAGTAGAATATAATAATTCCAATCCCAAAGAAAGCAGGTGTTGACAGATGTGAAAATTACCGAACTATCAGCTTAATAAGTCACAGCTGCAAAATACTAACACGAATTCTTTACAGACGAATGGAAAAACTAGTAGAAGCCAACCTCGGGGAAGATCAGTTTGGATTCCGTAGAAACACTGGAACACGTGAGGCAATACTGACCTTACGACTTATCTTAGAAGAAAGATTAAGGAAAGGCAAACCCACATTTCTAGCATTTGTAGACTTAGAGAAAGCTTTTGACAATGTTGACTGGAATACTCTCTTTCAAATTCTAAAGGTGGCAGGGGTAAAATACAGGGAGCGAAAGGCTATTTACAATTTGTACAGAAACCAGATGGCAGTTATAAGAGTCGAGGGACATGAAAGGGAAGCAGTGGTTGGGAAGGGAGTAAGACAGGGTTGTAGCCTCTCCCCGATGTTGTTCAATCTGTATATTGAGCAAGCAGTAAAGGAAACAAAAGAAAAATTCGGAGTAGGTATTAAAATTCATGGAGAAGAAATAAAAACTTTGAGGTTCGCCGATGACATTGTAATTCTGTCAGAGACAGCAAAGGACTTGGAAGAGCAGTTAAATGGAATGGACAGTGTCTTGAAAGGAGGATATATGATGAACATCAACAAAAGCAAAACAAGGATAATGGAATGTAGTCTAATTAAGTCGGGTGATGCTGAGGGAATTAGATTAGGAAATGAGGCACTTAAAGTAGTAAAGGAGTTTTGCTATTTGGGGAGCAAAATAACTGATGATGGTCGAAGTAGAGAGGATATAAAATGTAGGCTGGCAATGGCAAGGAAAGAAGAGAAATTTGTTAACATCCAGTATTGATTTAAGTGTCAGGAAGTCATTTCTGAAAGTATTCGTATGGAGTGTAGCCATGTATGGAAGTGAAACATGGACGGTAAATAGTTTGGACAAGAAGAGAATAGAAGCTTTCGAAATGTGGTGCTACAGAAGAATGCTGAAGATTAGATGGGTAGATCACATAACTAATGAGGAAGTATTGAATAGGATTGGGGAGAAGAGAAGTTTGTTGCACAACTTGACCAGAAGAAGGGATCGGTTGGTAGGACATGTTCTGAGGCATCAAGGGATCACCAATTTAGTATTGGAGGGCAGCGTGGAGGGTAAAAATCGTAGAGGGAGACCAAGAGATGAATACACTAAGCAGATTCAGAAGGATGTAGGTTGCAGTAGGTACTGGGAGATGAAAAAGCTTGCACAGGATAGAGTAGCATGGAGAGCTGCATCAAACCAGTCTCAGGACTGAAGACCACAACAACAACAACAAATACCGAAACTACTTCCTGGTGCTAGGCGGGAAGATGACATCACAAAACATACCAGTTCAGTATGGATGTGTATCACTGAATGTCGCAACAGCTGGAGCCTTTATGCACAATGAATGTCCAATAGCTGATGGTGATAATTATGATGACGATGATGATGATTATCGCATTCATAGCGAATACAGGCTTACCTCAAAATGCAAGTAGTCTTGTACCGATGAAAAACTGTAGGAGAAGAGACAGTGCTGTGTGAAGAACTGTCATCAGATGTACTAACATGGGAGAACCAAGGTAATTCGGAATCGCTAACGAAGGAACTAAGTGAGCCTAAATATAAATAAACAAAACTTAAATTAATATAACACATGGATATTCCGTTTCTTCTTCACCGCACGTGGTGGGACTTCCCAGAATGCTAGATTTCCCCAGCATTACCACACGCAACGATGGATCCCTCATCTGAGTTAACCATCTGGGGTAATGCATGAACTATGCGAACTTTCCATTTTGCTATTTGAAGATGTAAATTAAAGCGAGCGGGAAATGCGAGGTCGTCCGTGAATTCCCAAAATAAGACCATGTTGTTAGCTGCCACTAACGACGTAGAACGGATGCTGCCAGGGTACCGCCAATAACGTTTGGAACCGTTGTACCCCCTGTCCATTTTATCCTGGAAGAACAGATTGTATGTTTCGTCAGTTCCGTCTTCGCAGCCGTTAAGGCAGCATTACTGCTATAAAAACTGCACCAATATGTATCAATATATACAGAAACACAGCTAGGTAAAGTACAACGAATTAGTAAATTCAAATATCTTGGAGAAACCATACAGCAGAGTGGACCGGAAAAATTTGAAAAAGATGTGTGAGCTGATAAAACGGAAAGAGCACGTGGTTATCAAAAAAATCTACAACGAGAAATGCATTACTAGAAACACAAGGCTACAGCACTATACGATATTTGCAATGCCAGGATGTTTACATGAGTATCAATATTTAACGACGAGCTATAAACTGGACAGAACAGAGATATTCGAAAGACGGATTATTAGAAAAATAATGGGTGCAATACAAACTACGGACGACCGCAAAATGAGAAGCAATGAAGAGATTTACCAAAATCTATAAAAAAAAATCAGAAGCAATGGCAAACTGCAGGCAACACATATTTCGACACCTCTAGCAAATGAATGAGAACAGGGTAGCGAAATAAATATTCCTGTATTTATTGAAAAAGAAATCAAGAACGTCATGGATTACAGAAATAAGAGAACAGCTAGAAAGAATTCACACCGAAAATCGAAACATCAGAAAGAAAGCTTTTTAAGAGTGAAATACTACATTGATAAGGCTATGAAAGTAGAAATAATAAATCTGAAACAACATGGATAGAAGAAAAGAAGACAACATGGTACTTAATAACTAGGAAACAAAAAGAAAGAAGAGAAACTGAAGTTGTTACGTAATCCAAGTCGGCCAGCAAAACGCTGAAAAAATAACTTGGCGGGAGACCACAACAATTTTTTCCACCCACTCAAATGTAACTGCATCCAACAAAGCAAGAATGCAGACGACACAGTGAAAATATTCTCAATCCACTGGGTAATGAAATACAGCCTACAGGTCAGTGAGTTGTGAAAGTTGTTTCATTGTGTAAACCACATCATATTTCTAAATACATTAGAATATCCCTTATGCTATCACAGAATACTCAGGAAATGTTTCTAGCATTTGTAGACTTAGAGAAAGCTTTTGACAATGTTGACTGGAATACTCTCTTTCAAATCCTGAAGGTGGCAGGGGTAAAATGCAGGGAGCGAAAGGCTATTTACAATTTGTACATAAACCAGATGGCAGTTGGGGGGCATGAAAGGGAAGCAGTAGTTGGGAAGGGAGTGAGGCAGGGTTGTAGCCTATCCCCGATGTTATTCAATCTGTATATTGAGCAAGCAGTAAAGGAAACAAAAGAAAACCTCTGAGGTTCGTCAATGACATTGTAATTCTGTCAGAGACAGCAAAGGACCTGGAAGAGCAGTGGAACGGAATGGACAGTATCTTGAAAGGAAGATATAAGATGAACATCAACAAAAGCAAAACGAGGATAATGGAATGTAGTCGAATTAAATCGGGTGATGCTGAGGGATTTAGATTAGGAAATCAGACGCTTAAAGTAGTAAATGAGTTTTGCTATTTGGGGAGCAAAATAACTGCTGATGGTCGAAGTAGAGAGGATATAAAATGTAGACTGGCAATGGCAAGGAAAGCGTTTCTGAAGGAAAGAAATTTGTTAACAATAGTATAGATTTAAGTGTCAGGAAGTCTTTTCTGAAAGTACTTGTATGGAGTGTAGCCATGTATGGAAGCGAATCGTGGTCGGTAAATAGTTTAGACAAAAGGAAAATAGAAGCTTTCGAAATGTGGTGCTACAGAAGAATGCTGAAGATTAGATGGGTAGATCACATAACGAATAAGGAGGTACTGAATAGGATTGGGGAGAAGAGAAGTTTGTGGCACAACTTGACTAAAAAAGGGATCGGTTGGTAGGACATGTTCTGAGGCATCAAGGGGTCATCAATTTAGTATTGGAGGGCAGCACGGAGTGTAAAAATCGTAGAGGGAGACCAAGAGATGAATACACTAAACAGATTCAGAAGGATGTAGGTTGCAGTAGGTACTGGGAGATTGGCAGAGGATAGAGTAGCATGGAGTACTGCATCAAACCAGTCTCTGGACTGAAGACTATAACAACAACATCTCTAAATGGAAACATACACTAACGGAAAATAATCAACACCAAGAATAAGTGCTACATAAAAGACAGTTGGTAGGCATGTTTCTACATCTGAAAGAGAATGTCCACTCAGTTTTCGCGCCAGTCGCGTAAGGCTAGGAGCAAAATTGAGACGCGTATAGCGCGTGTGGCGCGACGCAGCGCAGCGCGCGTTTTTGTAACATCACAGGTTCCAATGGGACCGCGCAAACTGCGACGCGACGCGACTGGGACGCGACGCGACTGGGACGCGACGCGCGCCTGCGCCAGGTCGCGCGGCGTTGTGGTTGAGGCACAGTTTCTCGCGCCGTGCGTCGCGCTTGCCTCGCTAGCACCGTGGGAAATACGAGGCGGGGAGCGGAAAAGTAGCACGGCCATATGCTCACATCGGAACGGCGCATATCAGCAGTGGTAGTAGTGCCAATACGATAAATTTTGCCTTACTGTGTACTGAATTTTATTGCCTTTGCGTAGTGTTTCGTTTTTCGCCATTTAAACGTTCCAGCTTTCTTCGTTAGCACGTTATACTTTTCTGTTATTTATATCTGCATACTTTTGTTTTGTTTTTCTACTGTCAAGAAAAATGTATACTTCAGTAACTGATGATCCATTGGTCGCTGGAATTGCACCATATGCCTCCGCGATGACTTCAGATCGCAAGAACGGACAGAGGGTAGTGAATAAGGAAGCAAGGAATATTATAAAATCATGTGATTAAGAATCAAGGCAGGAAAGTAAAGCAAGGTTATATTCTCGCTGCCTAGTAAGCTAGCGTATCTGTACGATCTGTTACAAAAATTTAGAAAGGGATAATCTCCACAGGTGTGATCCCTTTGTGCTAGTGGTAAAAAGCGTCCAAGATCTGAAGTATAGAAGTTTCACTGTGATTACTCTGATGTGGATGTAATAATGTAATACAACACACTGTACTACATGCATGTGAACAACAAGCTAGAAACAGTCGAAAAGCAGTCACAAATAACAATGTTTTAATTCGTTCGCCTTGATGAGAAAAAGCAGTTCGATTGTTGCATGGACATTATCAGCATTAATAAACTAATTATACAACAACAGGCTGCACGAATGAAGAAAATGGTCGGTATTATTACGAAAGTAGGAATATCCTAAAAGAGTGTTATGATTAGATATATTTAATTTGTTGAAATGTGCGCCTGTCAAAGGCAGATCTACTTTCATGACAATGTTTTTCGAACTCCATCTCACAAGGCACACATGGCTAGCTTGTGCATTGCTGTCGCGCGAATTATCCTTCGCTGCTGACAATACACTGACCATTGTGTTGTGCGACAGATCAATTGTTTATTTTTCTCAATAACAACTATTTTATTCGTGATCACGCATTGTCAGTTTGGCAAGCCCTAGGTGAGTAAACAGTATCTGGCATGTGCCTATCATTCCGCCTGAAGGAACGCTCGTCATTATTAAATACTGCTCAGATCACGAGAAGGAATAAAATCCTTTGGTAAGTTTCCACTCCAGTCGCTCAGTGTTAAAAATACGATGGGTTACGGGGGTTCCACCAAAATTCCAACAGAATTGACAATCTGTTTTTGTGTGAGTTGTTAACCTTTTCTCATTCGAAGAAGCATCACCATTTATGAGTAAAGGCCACTTTTCTCTTGGTGACTGGTTTAATTGTACTTCCTTTGTCATAATGTAATTTGCCAAACTCATCTCATAGCAGCTATTGAGACAGAATTCCGAAACGGAGGGCCTCATTAAACAAGTAATTGGCAATCACAGAGCTCAATAGTTTACGACAAACCTCATAGTATCGGTTTGCAGTAACATAAAAGAAGAAATTTCATGTTTATTTTCATACTAGAAAGCTCTTGTTTCGCTAGCTGTCGATGACTCTTAAAAAATTACAGTCACTGGAGTGAAATAAATAAAAAAAGAAGTGTAAGTTGTGATATATCGCCGTAGAAAAGAAAGTTCCGTGTGTTTAATAATTGGCAAAACACTCTCCTCCATTCGCCAAACTTTCGTTTCGATGTCTCGAGCGGTTTAGGAGATACGAGAGATGTTGCGAGTATTTCATTCTCGCGGGCGTGAGATCGGAAGTGAGCGCGCTACATGGGATCCATTTTCTCGAGATCGGAGGCAGATAGAGACCTCCTCCCAAGTCTAATAAAAAATTCAGCATGTTAGCTAAATTTCATACGCAGCAACATATGGTGTAATACGCACCAAACGCAAAATCATAGCGATCCCTAATTTTCGTTGCAAACTTTTTGAGTTTTGCGTAGTGTCTTACTAAAATGTGTACATCACAATAAGAATGGTCATTAGCGAGGTGATGGGCACTTCGTCACGATGCTGACATATAACGCTACAAGTAAAGCAAAAATCATATATTTTCAGAGAATAGTTTCTGCAAAATCGTTTGAGAAAGATAACAGGTTGCGCGAGCTTCGGTTTAGTCAGCGCAGAGCTTCGCCAGTTGGCGCGTGCGGAGTATGTACGGTGTACGCGTCGCAATATGCGCTGCACCCGCGCGACCCGTGCGGCACGTGCGTGTCGCGCTGTAGTCTAGTGTCACGTGACACGTGCTATACGCTTCTCAATTTGCGCCTAGCCTTTAAGAGTGACGCTAGAAGCGCCACTATGAGGATGCAAATCAGATTTACTTCACTCACTGCAACGATCCTGATCGTCAGTTACGTTCGAGACTGGACGTGATGTGTTGATGTTAGTCAAGGATGCCTTTAAGGCGACAAAGACGCTGTGATCAACACCACACTGAGTGTGAAAGAGGACGTGTAATACGGCTACGAGAAGCTGGATATTCCTTCTGCAGTATTGCAGAAAGACTTGGCAAGAACGTAGCCACATGATAGCTGGCACCGGGTCACGAGAATGTACGCTGATATGAAGACCGGGTCCCGCAACCGTCAGGGAAGACCCTCGTGTGCCGTGTCTGGCTCCGGCGCATCCCACTGCATCTGCAACAGCAATCTGGACTGCAGTTTTGGCGCCACAGCCACACAACAAACTATTACAAATCGGTTACTTCAGTGGCAGCTCCAAGACCCCAGACTCCGTGCGGCTTCAGTCGTGTCAAGCGAGAATTCGCCGGGGCGCCAAGGTGGTGGGGCGGTCTGTTGTGTTTTCTGGTTCTGCCTCGGTGCCAATAACGGCAGCGTGTTGGTTACAAACAGGCCAGCTAAGGGCCTGCAAGCGTCCTGTCTGCCTGTCTGCGTGCTAGACGCATTAGACCTACTCCTGGAGTTATGGTCTGGGGTGCGATTTCGTAAGGCCGGTATTACACTATCAAATTTCTTTGTCCAATATCTTTGTCCAATATCTTTGTCAAAGATTTTCGATGGTGTAATAGGGACTTTGTCAAATGTCGTCCAATATTTGATCAAATCTAGAGCCTCGCTGTAAATCTGATCAAAGAAATCGCTTGTCTTCTGTTCACACTTCACTGCAATGTGACATGTTACCACATGGAGCGCTAGCATCGCTGCAGCGTTCTGTCGTCTGCAGTGTTTTTATAAACATTGCCGGTAAATACAATTGGTGTGTGCCGACAACTACAAAATTAATAGAGATGTATGAAGCTGATGAGGCGCTTTAGAACGTGGGGCACCCTGAATACAAAAATAGATTAAGAAGATTGGAGACGACCTGACCTAACCTAACCTAACCTAACATAACCCTCTCCTGTAGCAAGGAATCGGAGTGTTACAGTGAGCCTGTCTTCTGAAGATGGGCAGTTCTTAAGTGAATATTGTGCTTTGTGATATGAGGGTACACTTCAGTGAGCACATACAGAAATGTATGCTCATCCATTCTTAAGTAATTGATGTACGACTTGACGTCATCCACTGTAAGCTCACGTAACAAGTTTTGTTGAATGCTATTATCGTGTCGTCGAAAAACCCACGGCTTCACCCAGATTAGATTATTTTTTTCATTCCATAGCCCCGTGCTGAGGAGATCCTCGTGGATGTGGAAAATGTCAATTTTTTAAAGCTGAAATAACAATACTAATAGTATGAATAAATACATCATTTGTTTCTATTAAAAATTTCGTCAATGGAGTAGAATGAGTTGGCCACTAGTAAGTCTTTCAGGCTCCTTTTCAACTGATCTTTATTTGTAACTAAATTTTTTATGTTTGCTGGCAAATTATTGAAGATGAGTGTTCCTGAGTAGTGGACCCATTTTTGAGCTAAAGTAAGTGCTTTTAAGTCATTGTTCAGATCATTTTTGTTCCTGGTATTGTATGTATGAACTGAGTTGTTTGTTGGAAAAAGAGATATATTATTTAGGACAAATTTCATTAAGGAGTAAATATACTGAGAGGCAGTGGTTGGTATACCCAGTTCTTTGAAGAGGTTTCTGCAGGAAGTCCGTGCATTTACTCCACAAATAATACGTATTACACGCTTTTGGACTCTGAAAACTTTGACTTGAAGATTTACCCCAAAATATTATCCCATATGTCATTATGGAGTGAAAGCAGGCAAAGTATGCAAGCTTTTTCATTTTTTTGTGGCCTATGTCTGCTATTAACTCCCGAATTGCAAATACAGATTTGTAAGGCGTTTCTGCAGTTCTGTGGTGTGCTCCTCCCAACTGAATTTATTATCAAGTTGTAATCCCAGGAATTTAAGACTGTCAACCTCATATGTATGGTTCCTTTTTTCCCCCACTTCTTTTCCGCATGTGCACACAATGAAATTGCGGTACGTGCAACTGCTGCAGTTAATAACAAGTTGTTGTCAGCCATCTTGAACTTTGACGAAAAATTTGATGACAGTGTAATACGCCTTCTAGCGCTACGTCAAAGATCTTTGTCAAATATATTTGACGGAATATTTGATCACATCTTTGATCAAATGTTTGACAAAGAAATTTGATAGTGTAATACCGGCCTAAGACAGCAGGAGCACTCTCGTGGTTGTCCCACGCACCCTGGCTGCAATCTGGTGATTCTAAACTGTCGTGCTGCCGTTCATGAACAGTATTCCAGGGAGTGTTTTCCAGCGGGATAACACTCTCCCACGACATGCTCTATGTCAACGTGTTGCCTTGACCTGTTCGACCACCTGATCTGTCTCCAATCGAGTACATATGTGCATAATCGGACGACATCTCCATTGTCATCCACAAATAGCATTAATCGCCCCTGTAATGACCGACTAATCGCAACAGACATGGAACTCCATCCCAAAAACTGACGTCAGACACTTGTACAACACAGTGCATGCACGCTGTACGTTTGCTTGCAACATTCTGGCGGTCACATCGGTTATTAACGTACCAGTATTTCACATATGCAATGGCTTGTCTCGAGCTTACATAATCTGTGACCTTGCAATGTTAATAACTTGAATATGATACGTGGATAAATGTAGTCCTGAAATTTCTGTACTCTGTATTAATTACATTTTGGTATTGCGAATTTTTACCGTCAGTATATATTTTGAATAGGGAAGAGCGGAAGAGCTGTATATCAACCTATCACTCTCAACCCCCCACCGGTCGCGCGTTCCATTTGGTATAACAGCCATGTAAGTAGTGACTAAATTGTTTATGGGCAGAAAGGAACCTGCAACAAAGATGTGGGGGAGGAGCAGGCGGGAAGAAGCTTATTGCCTCAACAAATAGCTGACACTAACATTCCTAGAAGCTGACTGGAATCGTTGGGCAGTTAAAATAACCCAGAGTCAACAGCGTGGCCATGGAGGGTTGAGTCGACTGGAAACAAATTTAATGCTGTGTTACACTAATTTTAATTTTACGGGTCTCACCTTGTCTTCTGTAGATCATCGACCGTCCTTAAGCAACATTACCAGATACTAAATTTGTTTGATGGGGAGATGGTAGAAACATTACGATAAATACAATATCAAGTACAGTTTTAGACAGATGTGTTAGTGAAATTTTCGTAGATATAAACCCTTAAAAGGCAATTCATTATCATGACACATCAAAAAAGAACCTTACCACATGCATTTCAAAACCTGGAAGAGGTTTCCTTGTAACATATGCACAAATTACGGGGACATGCGGGCAGAGTACGCAGACAGTTTTAAGCTCTCGGGCTTGTGACTTGCAAACAGCATAGTGCGGGACTGCCGAAACAACTAAACCCATCTGGAAGTGAACTTTCTCACACTTAGGTGATATATACAAAAAACGCTGACATAATTTGATTGCTTTCGTTTCATACTGTTATATTGTACAATATTTTGTTGTAATTCATCAAGTCAATCTGAAGTTTTCATAGTCCAAAAGTGTATCATACAAATTAATCAGGAACACGCATTTCCAATAACTTGTCATCAGCGCTAAAAACTATAACAAGTAAAAAATGTACATTTTAAAGGCAGTCTTAAAGATATATTAGAAGCTTCTCTTTTTTTACTTCTGTAACGAAGTTCATGGCAGAACCATCTGCTGTATACATTGTAAATACTGGGTGATCAAAAAGTGAGTATAAATTTGAAAACTGAATAAATCACGGAATAATGTAGACAGAGAGGTACAAATTGACACACATGCTTCGAATGACATGGGGTTTTATTAGAACCAAAAAAATACAAAAGTTCAAAAAATGTCCGCCAGATGGCGCTTCATCTGATCAGGACAGCAATAATTAACATAACAAAGTAAGACAAAGCAAAGATGATGTTCTTTACAGGAAATGCTCAATATGTCCACCATCATTCCTCAACAATAGCTGTAGTCGAGGAATAATGTTGTGAACAGCACTGTAAAGCATGTCCGGAGTTATGGCGTGGCATTGGCGTCGGATGTTGTCTTTCAGCACCCCTAGAGATGTCGGTCGATCACGATACACTTACGACTTCAGGTAACCCCAAAGCCAATAATCGCACGGACTGAGGTCTGGGGACCTGACAGGCCAAGCATGACGAAAGTAGCGGCTGAGCACACGATCATCACCAAACGACGCGCGCAAGAGATCTTTCACGCGTCTAGCAACATGGGGTGGAGCGCCATCCTGCATAAACATCATACGTACAGCAGGTGTTTATCAGCCAGGCTGGGGATGATGCGATTCTGTAACATATCGGCGTACCTCTCACCCGTCACGGTAGCAGTTAACAAAACCAGAATCACGCATTTCCTCGAAGAAAAAAGGCCCGATAACGGTAGATGTGGTAAACCCAACCCATACCGTGACTTTCTCGTCGTGCAATGGAGTTTCCACGAAAATTCTAGGATTTTCGGTAGCCCAAATTCTGCAGTTGTGGGCATTGACAGACCCTCGGAGCGTGAAATGAGCTTCGCCGGTCCACAACACGTTACTCAACCAATCGTCATCTTCCGCCATCTTTTGAAACGCCCACACCGCAAACGCCCTCCGCTTCACTAAATCGCCAGGTAACAGTTCATGATGCCGATGGAATTTGGTACGGATAGAATCGGAGGGTACGCCTCAATGCCAACCAAACAGCAGTGCATGGAATGCCGGTGCGACGTGCGACTGCACGAGCGCTGACTTCCCCGTTCATAGACGAACCCGCTACCGTCTTCATTTCTTCCTGAACTGTCTCAGCAGCATTACGCCTTGCGCTCGGTCGGCCACTACGGGGTCTATCGTCTAAACAACCCGTGGCTTCGAACTTCGAAATGATTCTCGCCACAGCTGCATTTGTCAACGGACCTTTACCCGTTCGAATCCCCTTCCTATGGCGACAGGATCGTAACGCTGAACTAGCACATTCCCCATTCTGATAATACAGCTTCATTAAAAGCGCCTTTTCAGGTAACGTCAACAAGCTGCGACTGCTGGCGCATCTGATTCTCTCTCTCATTACAGCTCCTTTTATACACGATTGTCATGCGCAGTCACTGACGTTTTGCTGTCCAGCGCCATCTGTCGGACATTTTGTGAACTTTGTTTTTTTTTTTTTTGTTCTAATAAAACCCCACGTCATTCCAAGCATGTGTGTCAATTTTTGCCTCTCTATCTACATTATTCCGTGGTTAATTAAGTTTTCAAATTTATACTAACTTTTTGATCACCCGGTAGTCGCACGTAACATGAGTTCTGTGTAATATATAATTCACGCAACAGTTTAGTGTATCAATGTGATCTTTGTAAGGAAACATTGTAGGCTTTTTTATTATTTATGCTATAGTGTTTGACTACAGTAGCCTAGTAATTTTCTTAATCACTTCAAGATTTATACGTTTACATGTTTATGATTAGTTTTGTATTTATTTGTAAATGATGTTTTCATTTTATTTATTCTGCAATCATGTCCCTTAGGATCTGTGGAAAGAAATGTGACATATTGATTCTTTTGTAAATATTAGCTTCGTATTTTTGTTTTTCTGAATTTTTTGACATTCTCGGGAATCTCTTTGCTATGAATCTGTGAAACGAACAGCAATAAACTATATCAACTATTGACGACAACAGGAAGAGGTGTCAGCGAACCTTAGTATTCTTCTCATACATAGAGACGTTATTTGACTTTAGGAAGACAAAACCATTTAAGAAACTACTAAGAAAATTCAGAGTAATAACCTTGCTAAAACAGGAAAAGATCCAACTGACGCAAAGAATTGCTGCTGAGCCGTCCCTATAAAACATTCGAGATAATTTTTTGAAAACATTTGCTAACACCACAACAATTCAGCTTCCGACTTGATCAAATAATCATACAAAGATGGTAAATTTGGTGCAGTTATCGACGACTGTTTTAACTTAGCATGGTAGCAGACGGAGTTTTTGCTGACCTTCACCATCAAGACTCAAACGTAAAAAATTGGCTGAGATCACGTCAGCTATCCGGATGTAGAGAAACTGAAGAGAAACGTTAACATGTTGCTGAAAAACGGATGATTCTTTGTTGACTTTTCGTCTGAGCTGTTTTAGGGATATATATATATATATATATATATATACAGGGTGAGTCACCTAACATTACCGCTGGATATATTTCGTAAACCACATCAAATACTGACGAATCGATTCCACAGACCGAACGTGAGGAGAGAGGCTAGTGTAATTGGTTAATACAAACCATACAAAAATGCACGGAAGTATGTTTTTTAACACAAACCTACGTTTTTTTTAAATGGAACCCCGTTAGTTCCGTTAGCACATCTGAACATATAAACAAATACGTAATGAGTGCCGTTTGTTGCATTGTAAAATGTTAATTACATCCGGAGATATTGTAACCTAAAGTTGACGCTTGAGTACCACTCCTGCGCTGTTCGATCGTGTGTATCGGAGAGCACCGAATTACGTAGGGATCCAAAGGGAACGGTGATGGACCTTAGGTACAGAAGAGACTGGAACAGCACATTACGTCCACATGCTAACACCTTTTTATTGGTCTTTTTCACTGATGCACATGTACATTACCATGAGGGGTGAGGTACACGTACACAAGTGGTTTCCTTTTTCAATTAGGGAATGGAATAGAGTGTGTCCCGACATGTCAGGCCAATAGATGTTCAATGTGGTGGCCATCATTTGCTGCACACAATTGCAGTCTCTGGCGTAATGAACGTCGTACACGCCGCAGTACATCTGGTGTAATGTCGCCGCAGGCTGCCACAATACGTTGTTTCATATCCTCTGGGGTTGTAGGCACATCACGGTACACATTCTCCTTTAACGTACCCCACAGAAAGAAGTCCAGAGGTGTAAGATCAGGAGAACGGGGTGGCCAATTTATGCGTCCTCCACGTCCTATGAAACGCCCGTCGAACATCCTGTCAAGGGTCAGCCTAGCGTTAATTGCGGAATGTGCAGGTGCACCATCATGCTGATACCACATACGTCGACGCGTTTCCAGTGGGACATTTTCGAGCAACGTTGGCAGATCATTCTGTAGAAACGCGATGCATGTTGCAGCTGTTTGGGCCCCTGCAATGAAGTGAGGACCAATGAGGTGGTCGCCAATGATTCCGCACCATACATTTAATGTCCACGGTCGCTTTCGCTCTACCTGTCTGAGCCAGCGAGGATTGTCCACGGACCAGTAATGCATGTTCCGTAGATTCGCTGCGCCGTGGTTTGTGAAACCCGCTTCATCGGTAAACAGGTAGAACTGCAACGCATTCTCTGTTAATGCCCATTGACAGAATTGCACTCGATGATTAAAGTCATCAACATGTAATTGCTGATGTAGCGACACATGAAACGGGTGAAAGCGATGACGGTGCAGTATGTGCATGACACTACTTTGACTCAGTCCACCGGCTCTCGCAACGTCCCGTGTACTCATGTGTGGGTTCATGGCAACAGCAGCTAACACACCAACCGCACCCGCTTCTCCTGTGACTGGCCTGTTACGGACCCGTTTGTGTGCTACGACCATACCTGTTGCATACAGTTGGCGGTAGATGTTTTGCAATGTGCGGCACATTGGATGCTCTCTGTCCGGGTACCGTTCTGCATACACCCTGCAGGCTTCAGCTGCATTTCGTCGACACTCGCCATAGATGGGTATCATCTCCGCCTTTTCAGAGTTCGAATACACCATGGTCACAGTTCCTACAACACTACACTATCACAGACGTCTGGTAACACGGTGTACTACAGCTGGTCTGCGTGCGGAGACGAATGCAGAATAACAATAGCAGCAAGCGCTACATGCGGACACTGCGACAGCTAGACCAAACCACAACAGTGCACTACAGCCACACCCGTAAACACGGTCGTCATCGTAAACATGTCCCTGCAGATGCTGCTCTCCGACCGTGGCCCGTGTGTGTTACAACACGCAACTGAACGTCGGAGGTTTCAAGCGTCAACTTTAGGATACAATATCTCCGGATGTAATTAACATTTTACAGTGCAACAAACGGCACTGATTACGTATTTCTTTATATGTTCAGATGTGCTAACAAAACTAACGTGGTTCCATTTAAAAAAACGTAGGTTTGTGTTAAAAACATACTTCCGTGCATTTTTGCATGGTTTGTATTAAACAATTACACTAGCCCCTCTCCTCACGTTCGGTCTGTGGAATCGGTTCGTCAGTATTTGATGTGGTTTACGAAATATATCCAGCGGTAACGTTAGGTGACTCACTCTATATATATATATATATATATAGTAGAGCGTCGATATCCGAACGTTGGTCAACGGAACGACCGCTTAACCGAACCGTACTCGGTCCCACCTGTTACTCTCCCTCACCCCCAAACCAAGTTTCCCACAGCAGTCGCCGCACTGGGCCACCGCTGGCGGAACATTGCTTCTAATGGGGCCTTCACAAGGCGCTGCTGACAGGCCGAGCCGCCAGTCGCTGTGTTTCAACAATCAGCACACTTCTGTCGGCTTGGCACTGGCAGTAGAAGTAGCGGCAGGATCAAAGCTGTTCACAGCAACAGCTGCGCCAGCTTAGAGGTGAGGCGTGCCGCTCCGCGCAGTTTGAAGGATTGCGCGCCCCGAAGAAGAGCTTCTCACGGTGCAGTCACCTGTTCTCTGTTACGACCACTTGTGTGCTGCTGCGTGAAGAAGTGAACTTGACGATACAAAATGCTTGAACGTAAACGTGTTGTCCTTTCTATGAGGGACAAGTACGAGATTATTACTATATATTCCTACTGAAGTTGCCTTTGTATGTTACTTTGTAATACTAAAAGAGATGCCTGTTCTTTTGAATAATTTCACTGGACAGTACTTCTTTTTGGCAAATAAACATGTACAGTTCGATTATCCGAACAAACCAGTTTTCCGAACACCCATGTCCCCCAATTACTTCGGATAATCGACGCTCTAATATATATACATATAAGATGTTTCGTGTTTGCTGCCAAACTGTCTCCAACAACTTAAAAAGAAAGGACGTTGAACGGAAAAAACACCTGTTCTAGAATGATTCTTCAGCTATCGGAAGTTTCTGTTGAAATAGGGTTGCCATCCGTCCCTATACATCGGGACCGTCGCCGTTATGGACCTTTCTGTCCCGACATTCCGAGAAGACCCAATTTTGTGTCGATTTTGCAAAATACTGTTACGAGGTTGGCTCAAGTACTGAAGTAACGGCATGTGTTAGCTAAGCATGTAAATGCAGCCTCAGTTAGTTTTATTTATGTCAACAAGTTTATATTGACAAGGTCGTCTCAGAGATGGCGTTGCATGTTGCATATCCTGTATGTGCGATGCAAGTACTTCTACCTCTAGCGCCGTCATTCGAGGAAATACCAGATTTCTCGAGTAATACGGTGCTGGAACTCTTTATGCATGGAGTTTCATAAATACGTTAAAAGGAAAGAGACTTGTTGAAAAAGGTGAAATCTTCAGAAAAGTATGGTTTACCAACTACTTCTGCCGCAATAAGTCCATGCCACTTTGTTCCAAATAAAAAGTAATTATATTACATAAATGCTCACTTCAATTCTACAGCCCCGTCTCATTGTGCCAGCGAGGTCCCAGCTAGATATGGCAACCCTAGTTTGAAAGCTAGTCCGTCTCATCGCCTAGCGTGTGTTATCGAGTTACATATGACGACGCTTGAACGAGACTCAAGATTATATGGCACGAAACTGCAATACAGTATTGCTTTATACCTAAATATCTTCTGGGATCTCCAGACTGAACGCTTTGCTTTTATCGATATTGTGGGAAAAAATAACTCCCCAGCATGCAATAATTTTCTGGGCAAACCTCTCGTATAGAACTGGGAAGCACGCTCTACCAACAAACCCGCGAAAGGAAGAGAATGCTCCAGACAAACGGAATACAGATTTTGTCGTAGAATCGTAATCTGCAATAAAAATGGTATTTCCCACTGGAGATTTCAAAGTTGCCCTCGCCACCCACGCAAGGGGTGGGGTGGCGGATTGAGTATGGTATCATTGGATGTCCCCCTCCGAGACAATGAAGACCTGAGCTATAAACAGAGGCAAGAGACAGTCGATGAAAGACAGACGTAATGCATGTAAAACATGGTAAGTGACGTGTGTTACTCATATTAACTGATAGTTCCTAGATAAACCGATAAATGGCATCTCTGCCTCTAATTTCAGACACCGAGCGAGGTGGCGCAGTGGTCAGCATTCGGGAGGACGACGGTTCAATCCCGTCTCCGGCCATCTTGATTTAGGTTTTCCGTGATTTCCCTAAATCCTTTCAGGCAAATGCCGGGATGGTTCCCTTGAAAGGGCACGGCCGATTTCCTCCCCACTCCTTCCCTAACCCGAGCTTGCGCTCCGTCTCTAATGACCTCGTTGTCGACGGGACGTTAAACACTAATCTCCTCCTCCTCCTCCTCCTCCTCTAATTTCAGATTCTCACTAATGACAGCTTCGTCAGGACATGTGCATGTAAACAGTGGTAAGCGCCAAAAACCGTGACTGCCATTAATACAACAATGTACTGTGCTCGTGCCAGGAAAATGCTTTTCGGTGGCGATTTTTATGAATCTGAGGATGGTGTGGATAACCACGAGACAGATAAAGATCCTCAATATCTTCTTGAACGCAAATGCGTTTCAAAAGTTGTCGCTAATCAGGTAAATGTGAATATCTATTTAAGCAAGTAAATAATGTTAACTTGTGTTCCCTAGCGTAGTTTACGTGAATTTACGCGACGGGTAATGGTAGAAATGTTGAACACCATCATTCACATTACATACGTACTGTAGCAAGGTGCTTGCTAAAATTAATTTCATATTGTGCTGAAACACGGATTAATTTTTCAGGTTGTTATACTTTATTATTGCAAAAATTGCTAACGCAGCTCTTAGTATCAAATCCAAAACAATTCAGACCTTTTAAATATGTGTGTTTTTTTAGAGGTTTCCCAGTAATGTTTCGTTAGTTCACCCAAAAAGTAAACAGCAGGAAGTCAGTGTTAACCCATCTTACATGCACTCAGTTTCAAAGTAAATAACTTTAAGAACCCACTGACAAATTTTTATGAATAAAATTTTCGGTAGAATTTGCAATTTTAAAAATCTGTCGTTACTGTAGAGATATTTGGAAGTAAAGTCTTATCTAAGGACATCACACTCCATGAAATTGAAACATCCTATTTATGAGATTATATTGAAAGTATATTGGGCAATTTCTGAAAACAACCATCTTGTCCCTTACCAGTGTATATAGCAGGTCAAATGAAGGCAAGGGCATTCAAACTGCGGTATACTGATAAGCCACTGTGGTGTTCAAACTAATCTTAGGGTTGACGACTACTTTACTTTCACTTTACGTAATTCTGAAGATGTTGAAGAAAGGTTTACCGGCCGTTTTGGCCGAGCGGTTCTAGGCGCTTCAGTCCGGTACCATGCTGCTGCTACGGTCGCAGGTTCGAATCCTGCCTCGGGCATGGACGTGTGTGATGTCCTTAGGTTAGTTAGGTTTAAGTAGTTCTAAGTTCTAGTGGACTGATGACCTCAGATGTTAAGTCCCATAGTGCTCAGAGCCATTTGAACCATTTGAAGAAAGGTTTAGTTTTCCAATGTTCTGACAAAGAATGCTTGTCGCTAGTAATGATTTATTTCCCCTTTTGAATAGTATCTTGCGCCATGAAAACCGTATTTTGTTGCATGGAGCAGCTGGGAGGTCCAGTGATGACAAGAGGACGGCTGGCTTTGAATTATCCGGACGACACTGACAGAAAATCTACATCTTCCACTGTTTGCATGCTCTCCGTTAACGCTGCGGAAGTTGAAAAATAATGAGAGGTTATCCCGTCGAACAATCAAGTTAGGAAATATAATAAAATAGAAAAAAATCCAGATCTTATTCTCACAGTTCAAGCGCAAGAATGAAATAACGTACTCTGCACAAAGAGACTTGTCATTCTGTCGATGCAGCAACTGCACTGTCTTCCACCGTTGGACGGAATGTTTTCTTATGTAGCTTTAGTGTAACATTTCTGAGTCCTCGGCACAGTGGACAGCAGGGCGGCAAGATTGTGAAGTTCAAGGTCAAGGGCGCAGCGGTGGTGCGGAATGTGACCTAAATGGCGTGTCGCCAGACAGCACGTGTGTGTGTGGGAGGGCACTGAGTCAGGCGAGAGGTGTGATTAGCTTGCAGCGCCGTGACGTCACGTACGTGCTGTCGCGCCGTGCAGAGGCTGCTAATCAGGCAACGGTGCTGCGTCTGGCCTCGAAATCCGAGACTCCTCCAGGAAGCGGTACCCTCTTTGCCCAAGTGGAGAACTTAATCATTACTTTACTCAATATTCACACAGCAATCACATCCTGCTATGGCCAGTAGTACCTTAAGGTGACTCCCCGCAGGATGTAAGTAACCGTTTATAGAATTAATCATTCTGCAGCGAACTGCACTGTTTCGAAACTCCGTGGCAGCTTGAAACTGTATGCTGAACCGGGACTCCAACCCAGAGCCTTCCCTTTAGCGAGCAGTACTCTCAACGGCTGAGCTATCTAGACGCGACTCATGACCCACCCTCACATATGCCACGAAGTTCGGTGAAAGCGTACACTTCACTGCAGAGCGAAAGATTCATTCTAGAAACGTCCACGTAGGCTGTGATTTACTCCGCAGTATCCTTCCTTTCAGGAGTGTTAGTCTCGCAAAGCATGGAGGAGAACTTCTGGGAAATTCGGAAGGTAAGAGAGAGAGAGTTGCTGGACGAAGTGCACCTGTGACAGCGACTCTGGCATTGTGCTTGGCTAGCTCAGTCGCCGCCACAGTGGCTCAGCGTTTTCGGCCAGAGAGCTGGCTGCTCTCTCTGCTAAAAACATCTGGCTGAAGTATTCAGCAGTGAACTGGACTGGGTGTTATGTGACGTCTGCCCAGATCGAAAGCCGAGAACAATGACAAAACAAAAAAAAATGAAAAGAAAAAAATACTGTAAAACAAGATTCCGGGTTTCGAATTCCGGTCGACCATACAATTTTAATCTATCAGATAGACTCGTACTTCTTTTTTTTCTCTCTGTAGCCGATGATTTCATCGTCGTCCACGACCACCACCACTCTCAATAAAAACCTTGGACGTATCAAATGAAGTCATATTTCCGCATTGGCTGTTATATCATTTCCACAAAATCGTTATTTTCAGGTATGCTTGTACTTACATTATAAAGGGTGATCCTTATTAACGTTTAAAAGCCTACGAAGCGACGTAGATGATTGTGATACAATTAACATAAGACACGTGGTGTCGCATATGTCGGGAAATACCCCAAAAGTGGGTGACAAATGTTGAACATGTGACGTTACCACACGATGCACCTCGCCGCACGTGCAGCAGTTGAGACTATTGGTCTCTCGCACCTCATGACACCAATCCAAATCAAGTATTCACGTCGGTGTGGTTCCGGTCTCGCGCTCTCCGCTGGGTTATTGCAAAGTTTTGGATGTCATTCCGTACATATACCGTAGATCCGTAAACGTCGGATGGAAGATTTACTACAATTTTGCAGCCATATATTCCACAAATGGAAACTCACTGACGAGCCACGATTTGAGTGGTGCAGAAGAGCAAACAATCCCTCACCTGGTCTTCGAATGTCCTGCGAGGAGGTTTGAAGGAGAATGAAGGGATATCATGAGTGCTACTCCACGTGCTGTTCAGTGGGTGACCTGCTTAGATGTGGACTTGTAATAGCTGCAATGGCTGTCTCCCTATTCTTTCGCATATTTTTGTTTGCAATCAATCATTTAATAATACATTTGCAATTCGTTTATTACATTAATTAATAGTATGTGCGCAGTTTTACTCTGTAGATGCCATATGCTAAATAAATAAGTAAATAAAATTACAAAGTACAGCACAACAAAATCCTACCGGATTGCGTCACAAGTAAATGAGTATAAGCTTCCGAACTGCGTAGTTACCCGTAAATGACTTAAATTTTCTTTGCTAAATAATTATAAACAAAAAAGAAGCGACATAAGGTAAGAACAGCATTTACTAGGTGACAGCAAGGACAATAATTTTGTAACTCCTAGTTTTGCAACAGTAACATTTACAAAAGGTGTTCAAAATTTGCACCGTTTGCTCGGATGCAAGTATTGCATCGCCCAATCGTCCCTTCACGACCAGTCCCAACAGGCGCAATGCGAGTACGTCGTCTGCTAACGTTACATGCTCAGCATTTCCCATGAATGTTTGGGGAATCTCCTGAGATTTGCGACCCAATGTTTATTAGATTAAATTAATTGTCTCAGAATAGTTTCCGTCGCTTCAGGGGCTTTTAAACGTTAATAAGAATCACCCTGTGTAGCGCATATGGCATCTACAGGACATACACTATCTGGTCAAAAGTGTCCAGACACTCAAAAATATCCAGACATCTCTACGCGGACCCGCCAGTATAAGAGGAGGTGGGAAGGGATTGTGTTGTCAGTGAAGAAACAGTGACAGCAGAATGGTTCGGTCAGCAGAGCTCAACGACTTCGACTGTGCACTAGTCACTGGGTGTAACCTGAGTAACAAATCCATCAGGGATATTTCAGCCCTTATGAAGCTGCCCCAGGCGACTGTTGGTGATGTGGAAAAGCGAGAAAGCAGCCACAGCTACAGTAAGACCAGGCATATCTCACGTGCTGACGGACAGGACCGCCGAACACTGCGGATGGTGGTCGTACAAAACCACCTGAAATCAGCGGAAGGAACCACTCCTGAGTTCCAAGTGCTGCCAGCAGTCCACCTAGAACAGTGACTACGCGTAAGGAGTTAAGGGGAGTCGTACCGCCTGAAATGAAAAAATTTGACATTTTTACTTTTATGCATATTATGAAAATATGGATGTTTATGCTTAATTTGGTGTTGGTTTTATTGAAATATTCGATTATTTACTATTTTAAATAAATAATCATGCAATGACATTTTCGAGAATTTTGTTTTCCGTCATTTCGCATATTGGCATTTTTCTCTGGAACTATATAGTCTAGAAGGCTGTGGTTTCCTTTGTTTTGTAGAGAACTGTTCGTTTCATAAGTTGCCTACACTGGCGGTACTTCGCAGTAAACTCTTTGAACTGTACATTTGTTTGTGTTTAACAACAACAGTTATCCACTAGTCGCGTTTTAATTTCTGTGTTTCCTGTGATAGTTTTCATCATGACTAAACCAAAAGGAGTGTTTAAAAAATACGACACAAAGGAAACAGATACTACAGAACAAATATAGCAGCAGTAAAAAGAGTGGTTGGCGCCAAAGGGCGTGATAATTTGGTTATAAATTGTGACAGTCCTTCTACTCCTCTGAAGGCTTCCAAGAAAAAATTGCTGGGTAATGATGTAAAATACAACGCAGCTTCAGACAGTGAAACAAACTGCAATATCATTATTAATCTCCATATACTTATTTCAGCTTTGTTTGAAACAGTTTGTTGTCGTATATGGAGAGGGGAAATTGAAATTTCTAAAAAGCTATCTCAACGCAATTGTCTTGTGTGCACTTTACAAATATTGTGTTTGAATTGTAAAAGCGAAAATACTTTCAAGACTTCAGAAGTAAGTGTAAAGAATGGGCTTTTTGACACTAATCTAAGATACTTCTATGGACTTAGATGCATAGGAAAAGGCCATTACGCTGGTAAGGTTCTTTGTGGCTTGCTGAATCTCCCTAGTCCCCCTACAAAATCTATCAAATACAACTCCATAGTTAAGAAGTAGCGTCAAGGCGTGTGCTATGGAGTGAATGACTACAGAAGCAGAACAGGCTATAGCAGAAAATGGTAGTTCTGACAGCAATATCATTCGACGGATCCTGGCAAAAAAGAGGTTTCCAGTCAAAGAATTCATGTGCATCTATTATCAGCATCGACAATGGCGAAGTGTTGGATGTTGATGTGATGACCATGTACTGTCAGGGTTGTATGCAAGCAGGCTAGAGTACTGAAAACCAAAGTAAGCATGAAATGAATTGTCAGAGAAACTATGAAGGAATTAGTGGAGGGATGGAGGTTGCTTCTGTAGTGAAAATGTTAAAACGTTCCCGGCATGACCGTGCTGTTCGCTACATGGGTTTTCTTCGGGATGGAGACTCACGATCGTATAAAGCAGTGGTGGAGAGTAAACGCTATGGTGTTTTGTCAATTACAAAACTAGAGCGCATTAATCATGTGCAAAAGAGGATCGCCACGAGACTACCTAGGCTCAAACAGCAGTTGGGAAGTACGAAGTTGTCTGATGGTCTAAGTATAAGACGTCGACTGACTGATAAACAAATTGATCAGATTACACAATATTATGGTACGGCTATTACAGGTAACAGAGATAATTTAGATGGTATGAACAGAGTTGTTTGGGCAATTTATTTTCACTAGCTGTATACAGATGCTGAACCAATACACAACTTGTGTTCCACTGAATAGTGTAAATACTTGAAGGCAAAAGAAGAGGGTAAAGTAGACACTTTCTCGCACGAAATTACTATACCAAATGCTGTTATGCTTGCCATGAAACCTGTGTTTCAGGATCTTGCCCTACCAGAGCTGTTGAAGAAATATCTCAAGGGCAACACACAAAATGCGAATGAATCATTTAACAATGTTGTATGGTCAAGGATACCAAAAAATGTGTTTGTTGTAAGGTCAGTCTTTGAACTTGGTGTTTTGGATGCTGTTCTTACTTTTAATGATGGCTATTCTGGAATACTAAAGGTTTTGGAATATCTTGACATTCATAAAGATTACAACACCACTCAAAGTGTGATGGAGTTGGACCAACTGCAAATCATGGAGGCAGAGATTGCAACAAACAATATGTCAAACGAAGCCAGATCCAAGAGAAGGAGGGCAGCACTGGGCGAGGAAGATGAAGGAGGAGATGAGGACTACCATCCAGGAAGATTCTAAGATATTTTTTATGTATCAGTTGGCTGTATATTAAAATTTTTTCATTAAACGCTATTTTCTCAACATGACATTTTTCAGTATAAAAGCCCCTTTTCCTCAGAAACTTCTGAATCTACATCAATGAATTATTTACGACGTAACATAGATAGTACAATGATGTTGTAGCTCTACTTTAGTAGTATTTACTGTAATAGTTAAAATTCAAGAAATTAAAATTGTGAAAATTTACACCAAAAAATTATGTTTAGGGAAAAAATCATAACTTTTTTCCAGTTGCTATTTTAGACTGATTGTAGAGCAATACAGTCACAAAACATGGGAGAACATGTGATAAAAACACCACATTTATATACTCAACAGTTCCTGAGAAAATGGGGCATTTATATAGCCAATTTAACATTGTCGAGATAGGGCAGTACGACTCCCCTTAAAAAGAGTGAAGTACAACGGCTGTAGAGTGATGAATTACGCTATACCCTGTGGCAATCTGACATCCGCAAATGAGCTTCACGGTAGAGTTATATAATTAACCACTTTAGTTGTACTGTTTCAAAATCACGACCGGTTTCGGCTGATTATTCATTCCGCATGTTGGTTCATGTGCGGCTGTCACCTGCCTGCAGCCTCGTGTTCAGTGTTCGGCGACCACGTGCCTCACGGTTCTTGTACACCTGAGGATGGGCTTCTAATCGCCCGAAACCGGTCGTGATTTTGAACCAATAAAACTATTTACAGCTGAAGCGGTTAGTTATGTTTGTGTTTCGCGAATGCCTAGACAACATTACCTGCCAACAGTGAAGCAGGGAGGAATTGGTTACGGTATTGAGGTGTTTTCGTGGTTGAGGTGTGATCCCATTATTGCGCTTAGGAAAAGGGTCAATGCGAAAGGTTATGAACATATTTTGCAGCATTATGGACCGTGTGCAATAGAGGAACGGCTCATAAACGATGCAACTTGTTATAAAGCACCATCTGTGACGTAATGGTTTGTGGACATTAACGTTCTTGAAATGGACTGGTCTGTCCAGAGCCACGATCTGACCCCTAGTGGAATACCTTTGGGATGAGTTAGAACATCGAATTCGCTCCAGACTCCAACATCACTACCTTTTTGGGTTTCAGTTCTTGAGAAGGAATGGGTTGCCATTCTTCCAGATATCACACCTCATTCAAATTTTCCCCGACAGAGTACAAGCCAACAAAAAGGCGAAGGTTGGACACAGTCCATACTAATATCCACTTCTATGTGACCAGATATTTTTGATTAGAGAGTGTACATCGAAATTCCTTTTTTGCTGGAGCTTTCTAAGCTGAGTACTTTGAGGTAAGGAGCCAATATTCAGAAATGAATATTCAACTTCTATTAAATATAAACGACATGCACCTTATAGCGACAACTTAAGCTTGTAGCAGCAGTAAAAAGTGACGAACGATGCCTCATTGCATGTGTTACTGAGGTACAAAATATTTTGTTTGCTCTACAATGAGACACGCAGACAGCACCAGTTGCTTTTCAGTTCCTCTGGCGTTCATGTGAAGAGTGAGATCCGGAAATGTTGTTGGGTATAGGGAACCACCTGCTCATATAGTTCAGTTTACCTAGTTCAAATGGTTCAAATGGCTCTGAGCACTATGGGACTCAACATCTGAGGTCATCAGTCCCCTAGACCTTAGAACTACTTAAACCTAACTAACCTAAGGACATCACACACATCCATGCGCGAGGCAAGATTCGAACCTGCGACCGTAGCGGTCACGCGGTTCCAGACTGAAGCGCCTTTAACCGCACGGCCACACCGGCCGGCGTTTACCTAGTTAATTAGTTGCATGCTACGTAGATCATTTGTAAGATTTCTATAGAAGGAGTAAGAAACACGTCAGTTTACAGGTAATGTACAAGATTTGTTTCTGAGAGTAGCAACATGATTGTCACTGATACGTGTCTAACTACGATAGGGACTTGAATGTAATAAGAACGAACAAACACACTGTTAAGCCAAAACACAATGATCACTGGCCACCGTCATATAGAGTACGCCTGATGATGTTGCCAACATGAAGTTAACACTACTCATGCATCTTGTGATTCACTTTTTTTTTAATTTAGTTACACGTGCGTCCAGTTTGTAATTGAAATTCGCCTGTTTTTCTACCTGAATAATATTTTGGACCTTAGGAGAAATAAAGATTTTTGAGGCTCCGTATTAAGCTGTCTTCTGGGACACTAGCAGATTTAGTAATGGGTCATAATTTTTTTTTAGTGTTGTAGCTCTCGACATCACTGTTCTTCTCGATCTGTGATGGATATCCGTTCTTCAAGTGCTCATAAGCATTTATGTCGAAGTGGGATGAAGCAGTCCACATTCTCGCACGGAATACAGGACACGGTCTCCAACAAGACTGACACCACATCTCGAATGAACACCACGCAACGCGCCCGATTGAAACGTCGGGGCAGCAGACAACGACGTGTTTGTCGGTGTAGTACGACTTACAACCCACGAGTTGACAGACAGCCATCTATGTCACATATTTTGACACTCCCGGACCCAGTCATCAAAACCTGTAGGGTTCTTCCCGTTGACCTAGAATGATGAAATTTGGCAAGAATCTATATTTCACAATAAAAGTAAGGAAAAGGTCCGAAAAATGTTGTAATTATATTACATGAAATTATTTTTTTGTCATTTGTTGTTCGACTATCTCTCCGCTTGTCTGTCTATCTATTACATAGGGAACGGTAAACGT
Source organism: Schistocerca serialis cubense (assembly GCF_023864345.2). Taxonomy (NCBI): domain Eukaryota; kingdom Metazoa; phylum Arthropoda; class Insecta; order Orthoptera; family Acrididae; genus Schistocerca; species Schistocerca serialis. The sequence continues at coordinate 631,331,511 of NC_064645.1, forward strand.
ACAAAGTCGAAATTTATGCACATTACTAAGGCCTGCGGTCGCTTTGCGCTGTAAAACATTTAAGTTTCTACGTCAATGCAATAAAATTATTGCATTTATGTCACATGTTTTGATATCTTGTCCGTATCGATATCGATAACATGCAGAATTCTCGATTCCCAGACTGAATAAGCTATCTATTTAAATAATTTAAATTTGTTCGAAACCCTCTTTGCGTGAGACCTATTCGGATATTTTTTCCTTGTTAATGAACATCACGTATCGTTTATCCACATTTAAAGCGAGCTTCGAGTGAGTACTGCAGGTGAAGATGCTACGTAAGTTGTTCTCCATTTTATACAGTCGTCCAGAGACGACAGGTGCTCGTAGACAACTGCATCGTAAGAGGACAGTGTGGGAGTGTTGATGACTCCGTCTGGTACATCAATCATGAGGGTAGATGGCAGCCCTGCTTATGCTCGCCACTCTTGTCTGGTTCACGTCTGGTGCCGACAGCGTAATGCCAGACACCTGACGTTTCGAGGTTCGCCGCACGTAGCCGACGCTACTGCCTGCACTGCAGTCCCGGACGGCGGTAATCCTTTGAAGTGCATAGCGACAAGGTAAAGCACGTGTCGTATCGAGTGAAAGAAAAGGGTTTTAACGTTCTGTCGACAACGAAGTCGTTAGAGACAGAGACGGATTGTATCAAGGATGGGGAAGGAAATAGGCTTTATCCTTTCAAAGGAACCATCCCCGGCATTTGCCGGGAGCGATTTAGGGAAAGCCCAGGAAACTTAAATCTGGATGTCCGGACGCGGGTTGAACCGTCCTCTTCCCGAATGTCAATCCATTGTGATAGCCACTGCGCTACTTCGTTCGCCCGTGACGAGTCATCCTAGTAATGATTTGTTACATTTTTAAATTTTTTAGTTTTTTCATTATTACCCCAAATTTTGGTCCCATGATTCAGTTCCATCCCTTTCAGTACATGAGCGCGTGAAAATTAATAGTGCAACAATTGAACGAGCAGTGTACATGCAAGCGACAGAGTGAAGGTACAAAAACATTCGCCACTCTTCACCAGCCTTGGTGACATTTCATTCGCAGTTCTTGATTTGAAATCCTCTTGTTTTCACGATTCAATTTAATTGTTTGGTTCAAATGGCTTTGAGCACTATGGGACTTAACATCTGAGGTCACCAGTCCCCTAGAACTTAGAACTACTTAAACCTAACTAACCTAAGGACATCACACACACCCATGCCCGAGGCAGGATTCGAACCTGCGACCGTAGCGGTCGCGCGATTCCAAACTGTAGCGCCTAGTTTTTTGTTTTTTATTTAATTTTACTCCTCCCGGACTTATCGCTGTGGTAACACGGATTCCCATCAGATCACCGAAGTTAAGCGCTGTCAAGCTTGGCTAGCACTTGGATGGCTAACCGCCCGGTCTGCCGAGCACTGTTTGCAAGCGCGGTGCACTCAGCCCTTGTGAGCAAACAGAGGAGCTACGTAACTGAGAAGTAGCGGCGCCGATCTCGTAAACTGACGACGGTCGGGAGAGTGGTGTGTTGACCACACGCCCCTCCATATCCGCATCCATGGGCCTTCCCCCCCCCCCCCCCCCCCCCCCCTTCCATCATCATCCTTCCGTCAAACGGCCGGCTTAAGAACCAAGCGAAATAAGCAAGTTCAGTGTCAGTGCAGCGTCAGAGACGCCACAACTGTAAGTTTTCTATACATGAAGTATATCAGTTAGTAGCATCCGTTTGTGGCGGCAGGCTGAGAGGGGTGCCCAAGTACAACGGGTGGAGTGGAGGGGTGCCGGTTTGGGGGAGGGGACAAACGATATGTCACTGCTGTGGGAAGAACGTTTCTCGGACCGGCTCTGCTTCCCAACGATGGTCGTCCAGCTCTCTCGGTTCTGCAAATGCAGGCAACTCGTTCTCAAAGGCATTAAATGCAAAACGACTGAAAAATTATTGCTTTTAGTGACTCTGTCGAAGATTAATGGCAAGTTTAGGTAAGATTTGGTTTATTTACTTTTGAGTACTTCTCGATTGTTTTCTGACAAACAGTTCTGTAATTTCTCATTTCAAATTCCAAATTTTTAAAAATTGTAATCTGTAATGATAACAGGAGATTCAGGAAATGTGTGGTGAGCTAGAAGAAAGCATTCAGATAGTTAAAGGAAACGAAAATTTAATAATCATCAAGGACTGGAATTCGATAGTAGGGAAAGGAAGAGAAGGAAGAGTAGTAGGTGAATATAGACTGGGGGAAAGTAGGAAAAGGCTTGGTAGAATTTTGCACAGAGCATAATTTAATCATAGCTAACACTTGGTTTAAGAATCATGAAAGAAGACTGTACACGTCGAAGAGATCTTCAGATACCGGAAGGTTTCAGGATGATTATATAATGGTAAGACAAGATTTTGGAACCAGGTTTTATATTGAAAGACATTTCCAGGGGCAGATGTGGACTCTGTCTACAATCTATTGGTTATGACCTGCAGAGTAAAACTGAAGAAACTGCAAAAAGGCAGGAATTTAAAGTGATGGGACCTGGATAAACTGAAAAAACAACAGGTTGTAGAGAGTTTCGGTGGGAGCATTAATCTAGCCTATTGCTTTCGAGGACAAGCAACTCTTACGACTTTTCTCTTTCCCTCAGCAGACGGTCAAGTGCAAGTTTGACTTGAAGGCGTCGTAGAACGGAAATGGTACGTTTCCAGGCACGGGTTCCTATTCAAAACACCGGCCGCTGTGGCGGAGCGCTTCTAGGCGCTTCAGTCGGGAACCGCGCTATTGCTACGGTGGCAGGTATTGATACTGCCACATTGGGCGACTTGAGCGCCGGTGATGAGGATGAAACGATGGTGAGGACAACACGACACCCAGTTCCCGAGCGGATAAATTCTTCATCCCGGCCGGGAATTGAACCCGGGCCCACTTCGATGGGAGGCGAACACGTTACCACCCAGCTAAACAGGTGGACTCTGTTTTTAATATCTATGACAGAGATTGTCGATTTTTACAAGTTTTGAATAGAATAATACAAGAGTTAAATCAAGCAATATTTCTGTTTTCATTGTTGTTGTTGTTGCTGTGGTTCAAATGGCTCTGAGCGCTATGGGACTTAACTTCTGAGGTCATCAGTCCCCTAGAACTTATAACTACTTAAACCTAACTAACCTAAGGACAGCCGGCCGAATTGGCCGTGCGGTTCTGGGCGCTGCAGTCTGGAACCGCGAGACCGCTGCGGTCGCAGGTTCGAATACTGCCTCGGGCATGGATGTGTGTGATTTCCTTAGGTTAGTTAGGTTTAAGTAGTTCTAAGTTCTAGGGGACTGATGACCTCAGCAGTTAAGTCCCATAGTGCTCAGAGCCAGCCTACGGACATCACACACATTCACGGCCGAGGCAGGATTCGAACCTCCGACCGTGGCGGTCGCGCGGTTCCAGACTGTAGCGCCTAGAACCGCTTGGCCACTACGGACGGCTGTTGCTGTAGTCTTCAGTCCAAGGACTGGTTTGATGCAGCTTTCCATACTACTCTATCCTTCATCTCCGAGTAACTGGTGCAAACTACATACTTTTGAATCTGCTTAATGTATTCATCTCTTGGTCTCCCTCTGCGAGTTTTGACCCCGACGCTTCCCTCCAGTACTAAATTGGCTATCCCTTGATGCCTGAGAATGTGTCCTACCAACCGATCTCTTCTTCTAGTCGAGTTGTGCCACAAATTTCTGTTCTTCCCAATTCTATTCAGTACCTGCTCATTAGTTACGTGATCAACCCTTGTAAACTTCAGCATTCTTCCGTAGCACCACATTTCAAAGGCTACTATCTCTTCTTGTCTAAACTGTTTACCGTCCATGTTTCACTTCCGCACGTGGCTACACTCCATACAAATGTTAACAGATTTCTCTTCTTCAGAAACAGAAACGCTTTCTTTGCTATTGCCAGTCTACATTTTATATCCTCCCTACTTCGACCATCATCAGTTATTTTGCTTCCCAATTAGAAAAACTTTTCCTAATCTAATTCCCCCGGAGTCACTAGATTTAATTCGACTACATTTTGTTATTCTCGTTTTGCTTTTTGTTGATGTTCCTTTCAAGGCACTGTCCATTCCGCTCAACTGCTCTTTCGAGACCTTTGCTGTCTCTGACAGAATTACAATGTCACCGGCAAACCTTAGCATTTTTACTTCTCCTCCCTGAACTCTAATTCCTTCTCCAGATTTTTCTTTGGTTTCCTTCACCGCTTGCTCAATGTACAGATTGGCTAATACTGGGGATAGGCTACAATCCCATTTCACTTCCTTCTCAATCGCTGCCTCTCGACTCTTATAACTGCCGTCTGGTTTCTGTACAAGTTTTAAATGGCCTTTCGCTCCTTTTATTTTATTACTGCTACCTTCCGAATTTCAAAAGGAGTATTGCAGTCAGTGTTGTCAAAAGCTTTCTCTAAGTCTACAAATGCTACAAACGTAGGTTTGCCTTTCTTGACCTATACCGTAAAATAAGTCGTATCAGTATTGCGTCAAGTGTGCCCACATTTCTTCGGAATCCAAACAGATATTTCCCGAGGTCGGCTTCTATCAGTTTTTCCATTCACCGCAAGGATACGTTTAGTATCTTGCATCCGTGACTTATTAAACTGATAGTTCGGTAATTTTCACAAGTCAGCACTTGTATTCTTTGGAACTGCTATTACTATATTCCTCTTGAAGTCTTGCTCACCAGACGGAAAAGTTTTGTCATGGCTGGCTCTCCTAAGGCTATCAGCAGCTCTAACGGAATGTGTCTACTCCCGGGGCCTTGTTTCGAATAAAGTCTCTCAGTGCTTTGTCACATTCTTTACGCGATTTCGTATCTTCCTACTTACCTTCATCTACGTCCTCTTCCATTTCCATAATACTGCCGTCAAGTACATCTCCCTTGTATAGACCCTCTCTATCTTCCTTTCACCTTTCTGCTTTCCTTTCCTTGGTTAGCACAGGTTTTCCATATGAGCTCCTGATATACATAGAGGTGTTTCTCTTTTCTCCAAAGGTCTCTTTAATTTTTCTTTAGGCAGCGTCTACACTCCGTGATCAAAAGTATCCGGACACCTGGCTGAAAATCACTTACAAGCTTGTGGCGCCCTCCATCGGTAATGCTGGAATTCAATATGGTGTTGGTCCACCCTTAGCCTTGATGACAGCTTCCACTCTCGCAGGCATAGGTCCAATCAGGTGCTGTAAAATTTTTTGGTGAATCGCAGCCCATTCTTGACGGAGTTCTGCTCTGAGGAAAGCTATCGACGTCGGTCGGCGAGGCCTGGCATGAAGTCGGCGTTCCAAAACATCCTAAAGGTGTTCTATGGGATTCAGGTCAGGTTTCTGTGCACGCCAGTCCATTACAGCGATGTTATTCTCGTGTAACCACTCCGCCACAGGCGGTGCATTATGAACAGGTGCTCGACTGTGCTGAAAGATGCAATCGCCATCCCCGAATTGCTCTTCCACAGTGGGAAGCAAGAAGGTGCTTAAAACATCAATGTAGGCCTGTGCTGTGATAGTGCCACGCAAAACGACAAGGGGTGCAAGCCCCCTCTACGAAAAACACGACCACACCATAACACCACCGCCTCCGAATTTTACTGTTGGCGCTACACACGTTGGCAGATGACGTTCCCACGACATTCGACATACCCACACCCTGTCATCGGATCGCCACATTGTGTGCCGTGATTCGTCACTCCACACAACGCTTTTCCACTGTTCAATCGTTCAATGTTTACGCTCCTTACACCAAGTGAGGCGTCGTTTGGCATTTACCGGTGTAATGTGTGGCTTATGAGCAGCCGCTCGGCCTAGAAATCCAAGTTTTCTCACCTCCCGCCTAACTGTCGTAGTACTGGCAGTGGATCCTGATGCATAGCCGAGCGGTCTGAGGTGCTGCATTCATGGACTGTGCGGCTGGTCCCGGCGGAGGTTCGAGTCCTCCCTCGGGCATGGGTGTGTGTGTTTGTCCTTAGGATAATTTAGGTTAAGTAGTGTGTAAGCTTAGGTACTGATGACCTTAGCAGTGAAGTCCCATAAGATTTCACACACATTTGAACATTTGAGATCCTGATGCAATTAAGAATTCCTTTGTGATGGCCTGCCTATTACACATTACGACCCTCTTCAACTGTCGGCGATCTCCGTTAGTCAACAGACGAGGTCGACCTGTACGCTTTTGTGCTGTACATGTCCCTTCTCGTTTCCACTCCACTATCACGTCGGAAACAGTGGAGCTAGGGATGTTTAGCAGTGTGGAAATCTCGCGTTCAGACATATAACACAAGTGACACCCAATCACCTGACCACGTTCTAAGTTCGTGAGTTCTGCGGAACGCCCCATTCTGCTCTCTCACGATGTCTAATGACTACTGAGGTGGCTAATATCAAGTAGCTGGCAGTAGGTGGCAGCACATTGCACCTAATATGAAAAACGTATGTCTTTGGGGGTGTCCGGATACTTTTGATCACGTAGTGTATCTGACCCCTAGCGTTATATGGTTCTACATCTTCACATTTGTCCTCTAACCATTCTTGCTTAGCCATTTTGCACTTCTTGTCGGTCTCATTTTTTAGACGTTTGTGTTCCCATTTGCATACTTCATTTATTGCGTTTTTATGTTTTCTCGTTTCACTGATTAAATTCAATATCTCTTGTGTTACCCAAAGATTTCTACTAGGCCTCGTCTTTTTACATTCTTAGTCCTCTGCTGCCTTCACTATTTCATCTCTCAAAGCTACCCATTCTTCTTCTACTGCATTCCATTCCGCTGTTCTTGTCAATCGTTCCCTAGTGCTACCACTGTATCTCTCTACAACCTGTTGATTTTTCAGTTTACCCAGGTCCCATCATTTTAAATTCCTGCCTTTTTGCAGTTTCTTCAGTTTTAATCTGCAGGTCATAACCAATAGATTGTAGGCCGAGTCCACATCTGCCCCTGGAAATGTCTTACAATTTTCCGCTAGAAGGATGACGTGTACTACGTAAGACGGTCACTTGATGCCACTTAACGTCTGCCCTGCTGCATCGGTACTGTTCTGCACGTAAGGTATGCTGGATTCTTTTTTGTTTTCGAATAATGTAAACACGTAATGGTTAAGTGTTAATACAGACAAATGTGCTCAAATGGATGTTTCGTTGTTTCCCTTCGAACTGCTAACTAATAATTTTACTGCGTCACGCCTAATACAATTCCTCGAGCAGAAGTGGATGAAGCTTGAAGGTCTCTCGGGCATGCAGCCGGGTTGACTGGTCGTTGTTGAACGAATTTTCGACGGCGTAACGTGCCATCATCATCAGGTTACTGATGATCATCAGGTTACTGATGATCATCAGGTTACTGATGATGATGGCACGTTACGCCGTCGAAAATTCGTTCAACAACGACCAGTCAACCCGGCTGCATGCCCGAGAGACCTTCAAGCATCTCATTCGCCGGGAAAATCTACGAACACACAGAAGTGGATGAGTTAAACATCTGAACTGAAACCGTCGTAGAGCGGAAACGGTACGTTTCCAGACATGGATTCCTGTTGAAAATTTTGTGTACTCAGTCCCTTCTACAAGTTCTAGAAGTTTGTAACGATAATTTCTGAACATCGTGTATAGGAGAAGTTTCTCGAGTTTGATGTTGATGTTTTTCCTGGTTTGTTCCCTTTATAGTTATTTAATGTTGAACTTTTTAGCTTTCCAACTGCATTACCACAGCACAGTCAAATATGACATTTACTGTGTGTGTTTGTGCCTCAGTCTAGATGAGTAACATCTTTTCCAAGGTTGTTTACAAATACTGTAACTTTTTTGACGACGATAGCTAGTTAGTCTCTGATGCCCTTGCAAATGAAAAATCGATTAACCAAATTAATTAATCCTGTTGAGCACATGCAATATTGTTCTTTTCATTTATTGTTGTGTTGCTCTACAAAGTGGAACGGAAGAATCAGCGAATAATGACAGAGATATGAGCTACAAATGTAACATTGGAGATCACATGGTAGACGAAGTGAAGAAATTCCGCTACGTTGGAAGCAAAATAACGCATGATGGCCAAAACATGGAGAACGTGAGAAGCAGACTAAAGGGGGCAAAGGCATTTCTCGCCATTAGAAGTTCATTAGTATCAAACACTGGCCTTAATTCGAAGCCTGGTGCACAGTATACCATGGAAATGAATATTGGACTGTGGGAACGATGTCCTTCGCCAATCTGAGAGTGAACTACATTTCTAAGAGAGATAGAATACCATAGACAGGCAACACCGCGACGACAGTGAAACAAATTGGACGACTCACGGCCACTTTTTATGATGTTGAGTAATTAAGCGCGGTGTAGAACGGTGGTAGATAATGTGACACGAAATTGCAAAATGACATCCAACTCTCAACGTTCAGTAGTTACAGGCAGAAACAAAATTACATCTGATTATAGCGGACGAAAACTTTATGTGCATCGTTTTTTGGCAGTTATTGTAACGTACACAAATAAAAATTGTAGTCCCAGATGATCGCTACGTGACATTCACATTGAGAAGCCGTGGAATGAAAAATCCAGTTTATGATCGATCCACTTGTGGTTTAATACACGCTTTAGTATACATAAGATATAAGCAGTAAAGAAAAAGTCCAAAATCAGTAGAAACATGTGTGTATTCCACAAGTTGGGGAGAACAGAGAGACGGCCGTTGTGGCCGAGCGGTTCTAGGCGCTGCAGTCCGGAACCGCGCTGCTGCGACGGTCGCAGGTTCGAATCCTGCCTCGAGCATGGATGTGTGTGATGTCCTTAGGTTAGTTAGGTTTAAGTAGTTCTAAGTCTAGGGGACTGATGACCTCAGATGTTAAGTCCCATAGTGCTTAGAGCCCTTTTTGAGAACAGAGATTTTGGATAAAAATCTTCTGGAGAAAGTTTGCATTTACACAAATTGCATATACCATTTGATAGGTTTGTTTTTGAAATTAAGTGTGTTACATGAATCAAATATGGACACTCTGACACACCAGCCAGGTACAATACTACCTACAACAGCCAGCCAGCTGCATTTTTACGAAATTGTTGACTGTTTGTAAGTGTGTGGAATTACTACTAAAGACACTACGTAGATAAACTGTCTTTATCCTTTTTCAAACAGTTAATACTGTTAATACTACCTGGCTGAATTCCCGTAAGGTGTTTGAAAATTGTATATGCCAGGAGAAACTCATGTCTTTACCCTGAACTACCTTCTCATCTGGTCAGTATTTAAAGGCAAATTTTGTAAAATGATTACCGTTGTACCAAAGGATGTCAATATTATTTCTTTGTCCTTTTTACTTTGCCAACAAAAGTCTCCCATTGTAATTGGACGCTGTAATTTAAAGTCAGAGAGCAACTACTCACAGGAAATTATAGACCTCTCTGTCTGTAGTCCATAATTTCTAACATGAAAGCATGTTGTTGTTGTTGTGGTCTTCAGTCCTGAGACTGGTTTGATGCAGCTCTCCATGCTACTCTATCCTGTGCAAGCTTCTTCATCTCCCAGTACTTACTGCAACCTACATCCTCCTGAATCTGCTAAATGTATTCATCTCTTGGTCTCCCTATATGATTTTTACCCTCCACGCTGCCCTCCAATGCTAAATTTGTGATCCCTTGGGCATCATAACATACCCTACCAAGCAATACCTTCTTCTTGTCAAGTTGTGCCACAAACTCCTCTTCTCCCCTATTCTATTCAATACCTCCTCATTAGTTACTTGATCTACCCATCTGATCTTCAGCATTCTTCTGTAGCACCACATTTCGAAAGCTTCTATTCTCTTCCTGTCGAAACTATTTATCGTCCATGTTTCACTTCCATACATGGCTACAGTCCATACAAATACTTTCAGTAACGACTTCCTGGCACTTAAATCTATACTCGATGTCAACAAATTCCTCTTCTTCAGAAACGCTTTCCTTGTCATTGCCAGTCTACATTTTATATCTTCCCTACTTCGACCATCATCAGTTATTTTGCTCCCCAAATAGCAAAACTCATTTACTACTTTAAGCCTCTCCTTTCCTAATCTAATTCCCTCAACATCACCCGACTTAATTCGACTACACTCCATGATCCTCGTTCTGCTTTTGTTGATGTTCATCTTATATCCTCCTTTCAAGACATTGTCCATTCCGTTCAACTGCTCTTCCAAGTCCTTTGCTGTCTCTGACAGAATTACAATGTCATCGGCGAACCTCAAAGTTTTTATTTCTTCTCCATGGATTTTAATACCTACTCCGAATTTTTCTTTTGTTTCCTTCACTGCTTGCCCAATATACAGATTGAATAACACCGGGGAGAGGCTACAACCCTGTCTCACTCCCTTCTCAACCGCTGCTTCCCTTTCATGTCCCTCGACTCTTATAACTGCCATCTGGTTTCTGTACACATTGTAAATAGCCTTTCGCTCCCTGTATTTTACTCCTGCCACCTTTAGAATTTAAAAGAGAGTATTCCAGTCAACATTGTCAAAAGCTTTCTCTAAGTCTACAAATGCTAGGAACGTAAGTTTGCCGTTCCTTAATCTTTCTTCTAAGATAAGGCGTAAGGTCAGTATTGCCTCACGTGTTCCAACATTTCTACGGAATCCAAACTGATCTTCCCCGAGGTCGACTTCTATCAGTTTTTCCATTCGTCTATAAAGAATTCGCGTTAGTATTTTGCAGCTGTGACTTATTTAACTGACAGTTCGGTAATTTTCACATCTTTCAACACCTGCTTTCTTTGGAATTGGAATTATTATATTCTTCTTGAAGTCAGATGGTATTTCGCCTGTCTCATACATCTTGCTCACCAGATGGTAGAGTTTTGTCAGGACTGGCTCTCCCAAGGCCGTCAGTAGTTCCAATGGCATGTTGTCTACTCCAGGGACCTTGTTTCGACTCAGGTCTTTCAGTGCTCTGTCAAACTCTTCACGCATTATCGTATCTCCCACTTCATCTTCAGCTACATGCTCTTCCATTTCCATAATATTATCCTCAAGTACATCGCCCTTGTATAGACCCTTTATATACTCCATCCACCTTTCTGCTTTCCGTTCTTTGCTTAGAACTTGGTTTCCATCTGAGCTCTTCATATTCATATAAGTGGTTCTCTTTTCTCCAAAGGTCTCTTTAATTTTCCTGTAGGCAGTATCTATCTTACTCCTAGTGAGATAAGCCTCTACATCCTTACATTTGTCCTCTAGCCATCGCTGCTTAGCAGTTTTGCACTTCCTATCGATCTCATTTTTGAGACGTTTGTATTCCTTTTTGCCTGCTTCATTTACTGCATTTTTATATTTTCTCCTTTCATCAATTAAATTCAACATTTCTTCTGTTACCCAAGGATTTCTAGCAGCCCTCGTGGTTTTACCTACTTGATCCTCTGCTGCCTTCACTACTTCGTCCCTCAGAGCTACCCATTCTTCTTCTACTGTATTTCTTTCCCCCATTCCTGTCAATTGTTCCCTTATGCTCTCCCTGAAGCTCTCTACAACCTCTGGTTCTTTTAGTTTATTCAGGTCCCATCTCCTTAAATTCCCACCTTTTTGCAGTTTCTTCAGTTTTAATCTACAGTTCATAACCAATAGATTGTGGTCAGAGTGCACTTCTGCCCCTGGAAATGTCTTACAATTTAAGACCTGGTTCCTAAATCTCTGTCTTACCATTATATAATCTATCTGATACCTTCTAGTATTTCCAGGGTTCTTCCACATATACAACCTTCTTTCATGATTCTTAAACCAAGTGTTAGCTATGATTAAGTTATGCTCTGTACAAAATTCTACCAGACGACTTCCTCTTTCATTTCTTTCCCCCAATCCATATTCATCTACTATGTTTCCTTCTCTCCCTTTTCCTACTCTCGAATTCCAGTCACCCATAACTATTAAATTTTCGTCTCCCTTCACTACCTGAATAATTTCTTTTATCTCATCATACATTTCATCAATTTCTTCATCATCTGCAGAGCTAGTTGGCATATAAACTTGTACTACTGTAGTAGGCGTGGGCTTCGTGTCTATCTTGGCCACAATAATACGTTGACTATACTGTTTGTAGTAGCTTACCCGCACTCCTATTTTTTTATCCATTATTAAACCTACTCCTGTATTACCCTATTTGATTTTGTAGTTATAACTCTGTATTCACCTGACCAAAAGTCTTGTTCCTCCTGCCACCGAACTTCACTAACTCCCACTATATGTAACTTTAACCTATCCATTCCCCTTTTTAAATTTTCTAACCTACCTGCCCGATTAAGGGATCTGACATTCCACGCTCCGATCCGTAGGACGCCAGTTTTCTTTCTCCTGATAATGACGTCCTCCTGAGTAGTCCCCGGCCGGAGATCGGAATGGGGGACTATTTTACCTCCGGAATATTTTACCCAAGAGGACGCCATCATCATTTAACTATACAGTAATGGTGCATGCCCTCGGGAAAAATTACGGCTGTAGTTTCCCCTTGCTTTCAGTCGTTCGCAGTACCAGCACAGCAAGGCCGTTTTGGTTAGTGTTACCAGGCCAGATCAGTCAATCATCCAGACTCCTGCTCCTGCAACTACTGAAAAGGCTGCTGCCCCTCTTCAGGAACCACACGTTTGTCTGGCCTCTCAACAGATACCCCTCCGTTGTGGTTGCACCTACGGTACGGCCATCTGTATCGCTGAGGCACGCAAGCCTCCCCACCAACGGCAAGGCCCGTGGTTCATGGGGGGGAAAGCATACTTCATTTAAAATTTAACAGAAAACAGCAGTGCTTATTACGACTGTCGGAACTGAATAAATTATTTTACAGTACCCATACAAAAAAGGACGCAATTCACCACACTAAGTACGTTTTCCGTCACAATATAAACTTGCGATCTTGTACTTCTGACATTCCAGAAATGTTACAAAGTATACTGAAAACCTTTGTCAAGGTTCTGCACTGTCACAAAACTCTGAGAATATTATATGAATGAAACAAGTTCTATTACACAAATAAATAAATACATCAATATACAAAAAATACAGACCAGTTTCAGAACACATGTAAGAATACGTACAGCGCACTTCAATGCTTTTGTTGCAGATGTGTGAGTGCATATATACACTGATCACAATGTAACCGCAATTCTGATTAGAAATTCAGCAGCTGCGTGACTTCGAAAACCATACACAAACTCTCTGGCTTTCAGCACGACTGCAGAATGACCACATAAAATATGCGGTTAGTAGTACAGCCGAGCACCGTTTATAACCCCTTAGTCGACTGGTCGTTAGACCTGGATCGTCCTTCCTTTCTACTGAAAGTGTGAAAAGAGGCCATAAGGTTTAACGTCCCTACCTGGGTGGACGGTACATCTTCAATATTTTATTTTTTGGTCACTATCAAAAACGCTGCGGGTAGGCTTGAGGTATCAGAAACTCTACCTCGACCCCTCGCAGCCTCTGAACGGCCCGCCTCAGTCTGCAGCGCGCTACGTGTAGGGTAGCCGGGCACGGTTCGCCTGTAGCGGAGCCGAGCTGTTATCGCGAGCTGAAGAGGCGGCCACGTGTGCGGGAGGGATTCTGTGTCGCCCTGCTGCCGTCAGCACGCCGCAGCCGACCCGTCCACTGCCACCGCACGTGGGGCGCTGCGACCTTGTGTACTTGATCTGCTGAGAACTCTCCACCAGTTCAGCGGTACAAAACACCACCGCGGCCTGCCAGGAGTTACTTTCTAAAACTGAAACACCTCCACAAGTAACTACGATGGTAGTTCAGAAAGTAAGTTACACATTTTTACGGCAGGCCAAGTAACTTTTACCTTCACTGCGCGATAACAACGGTGAAGTCACTGGTGACAGCGCCACTAAAGCAGAGTTATTAAACACGTTTTTCCGAACTACTTCACCAAAGAAGACGAAGTAAATATTCCTGAATTCCAATCAAGAACAACTGGCAAGATGAGGAACATAGAAGTAGATATCCTCGGTGTAGCAAAGCAGCTTAAGTCACTTAATAAAGGCAAGGCCTCCGGTCCAGATTGTATACCAGTCAGGTTCCTCTCAGAGTATGCTGATGAAATAGCTCCATATTTAGCAATTATATACAACCACTCGCTCACAGAAAGATCCGTACCTGGAAAATTGCTCAAGTCATACCAGTACCCAAAAAGGGAAGTAGGAGTAATCCGCTGAAATACAGGCCTATATCACTAACGTCGATTTGCAGTAGGGTTTTAGAACATATACTGTATTCCAACATTATGAAGTACCTCGAAGAAAACGATTTATTGACATATAGTCATCACGGATTCAGAAAATATCGTTCTTGTGAAACACAACTAGCTCTTTATACTCATGAAGTAATAAGTGCTATCGGCAGGGGATGTCAAATTGATTCCATATTTTTAGATTTCGAGAAGGCTTTCGACACCATTCCTCACAAGTGTCTTCTAATCAAACTGCGTGCCTACGGAGTATCGCCTCAGTTGTGCGACTGGATTCGTGATTTCCTGTCAGAAAGGTCACAGTTCGTAGTAACAGACGGAAAGTCATCGAGTAAAACAGAAGTAATATCCGACGTTCCCCAAGGAAGCGTTATAGGCCCTCTGTTGTTCCTGATCTATATTAAGGACATACGAGACAATCTGAGTAGCCGTCTTAGATTGTTTGCAGATGATGCTGTCATTTAACGTCTTGTAAAGTCATCAGATGTTCAAAACGACTTCCAAATGATTTAGATAAGATATCTGTATAATGCTAAAAGTGGCAATTGACCCTGCATAAGGAAAAGTGTGAAGTTATTCACATGAGTACTAAAAGAAATCAGCTAAATTTCGGTTACGCGACAAGTCACACAAATCTGAGGGCTCTAAATTCAACTAAATACTTACGGATTACAATTACAAATAACCTAAATTGGAACGATCACACAGATAATATTGTGGGTAGGGCAAAACAAAGACTGCGATTCATTGGCAGAACTCTTAGAAGGTGTAACAGATCTACTAAAGAGACTGCTTACACTACGCTTGTCCTCCCTATTCTGGAGTATTGCTGTGCGGTGTGGGCATCCGCATCAGGTGGGACTGACGGATGACATCGAAAAAGTACAAAGAAGGGCAGCTTATTTTGTATTATCGCGAAATAGGGGAGATAGTGTCACAGACATGATTCGTGAATTGGAGTTGCAATCATTAAAACAAAGGCGTTTTTCGTTGCGACGGGATCTTGTCATGAAATTTCAATCACCACTTTTGTCCTCGGATTGCAAAAACATTCTGTTGGCACCCACCTACATAGGGAGAAATTATCATCACGATAAAATAAATCAGGTCTCGCACGGAAAAACTTAAGTGCTCGTTTTTCCCGCATGCCGTTCGAGAGTGGAACGGTAGAGAGACAGCTTGAAGGTGGTTCATTGAACACTCTGCCAGGCACTTTATTGTGAATAGCAGAGTAATGACGTAGATGTAGATGTAGAATGCTCTATTTAGGGCGACCAAGGGACGTGAGCAACATCTGACCATGGTTTTAAGGTACGCTTAAGAGAGATTTAGTCGCTGTGAATTTCAACTGCACAACTGCACCGCAATTTGTTGGAATGGGTGACAATGAGATATACGTATTAAAAACACACGTTTTGCTTACTTTTACACTATTATGTCATATAATTATGAGGCACCTACTAGTGAAAGAACGTGCACAGAATGGTTTCAACGCTTCAAGGACAGTGATTTTGGCGTAGAAGACCGTCACGGCGTTGGAAGAGAGAAGGTTTTGGTTTTCGAAGTTACCGAAAGTGACGGAAACAATCGCAGGAGGTCGTTGTCGAATGAGACTGAGCACTGAAAGACAAATGGCCACGATACAGCGATAGACATGAAAAGGCGATTTTGCAGCACGACAGTTCTCTACCCCCTGTAGCAAAACCCGCCAAAAATATTTGGAAACGTTGAAATCATAAGTCTTACTCCATCCGCCGTATTCTCTAGACATCGCCCCCTCTATCAACTTTTTCAATCACTGGCACACAGCCTGTCTTACTAATACCTCAAAAGAGGCCCTGTTCTTCCGCCGCGGGATTGGTATGCTGCGTAAAAAATGGGAGAAAGTAATGGCGAATGAGAAAAAAAAACAGCGTAAGCGAAATTGTAGACATAATGTCATGTGTACCATAGAACTATTTAATTTCACATGCTCCAGAGCTCAGCAACTTTTTATATTAGCTACTGGTCTGTACGAGGGGAGTGCATCCACGGATCGCCAGTACTGACCGAGAAACAAGCAAGCATTCGCCCTCTCACAACCCCTGTAGACGCGTAGGCCATGACCTTCTTACTCCGCTCCTCGCATTCCCATCTGAGGTTCTCCTTCACTCATATTCAAAACAGGTAGTAGTACCTGCACACAAGCTCATTTTGGCGAATCAAGAGATGTGAGTAGCCCTTCACTTTCGGTATTTATGAAATCTTGTATTAAAAATTTAAAGAAAGTTGATTTACCCTAGAAGATGCCATTCAACACTGGATTTGAAACTTTGTAGTCATACAAAAATAGTGCCTTTCCCCTCCTCCCACCCCCTCCCCCCCTCTCCCATGGACTCTCAGACTACAACACATGCTTTTATAGGAACTACTCTGGGCCTCTAACTCGCGACGTCATGGACAACAAGGTTAACGCATACCGTGAGGCAATGTACAGCAACAAGGACTGCTTCTTCGTGAGGGGGTGATTTCTTTTAAAAATGCATATTACTCTCTGTAAGGTGTGCCATAATTCGTAGTGAAAGCCAACGTGCGTGAAATGCAATAATTGAAGCAAAAAGTACCAGCGAATACAAGTCCGCATACGAGTCGTTTGCGAGATAATTGCGAATTTATGGTTAGGATGATGACGATGATGATTTGTGGGTGAGGTTGCTAAACAGCAAGGTAATTAGCGCCGTGCGGTTACGAGCCGCCACTGACTTCAGCATGAAACATTGTCCTAGTTAATAGAATTCCATTTCCCACCTCGCTCTAGTACGGACACAGTCATTTAATTCTGTCAGGCCGGCCGGAGTGGCCGTGCGGTTCTAGGCGCTACAGCCTGGAGCCGAGCGACCGCTACGGTCGCAGGTTCGAATCCTGCCTCGGGCATGGATGTGTGTGTTGTCCTTAGGTTAGTTAGGTTTAATTAGTTCTAAGTTCTAGGCGACTGATGACCTCAGAAGTTAAGTCGCATAGTGCTCAGTGGTGTCACACCAACAAACTCAGGATAGCCGAAAACAAAACAACATACACTTTACTGAAAGGATCATTCCAAAGGAATCCTTCGGTTAAAATTGGGGACACAAACATCAAACGAGCACGCATTACGCGCTATCTTGGGGTACACATAGATGAAAAATTGAATTACCACGAACACATAAGGCTGACAACAGACAAAGCAGAAAAAATACTCCACAAACTGGTGAGGCTAAATTCAAAACAGTACAGACTACCTCTACCAGTCATACGTACATACCACTGTGCGCTCTTCGAATCAGTACTCAGCTTTGCAGCTAGCACGTGGGCACATAGGCTGAACGTGGTCACCAACAAAGCATCCGTCAGACGAGGGCAGAGAAGTGTCCTACTTAGGCTATCTGGAGCCTTCGGTACCACCTCAGCAGATGCAGTGTGTGTGGTGCTCGGAATATGCCCCATAGATATCACGATCAAATACAGAGCTGCAAGGTACTGGTTAAAGGTGGGGAGACTAGATAAGGTACACACAATAACCGGTGTGCCCATAGAGACGATACGTCACCTTAAAAGTTGGCGTTTGGATACATGGCAAGGTGAGTGGGATGTAAGTGATAAGGGACGTAGACTGCACAACTTCCTCCCTGACATAAGGGAGCGGTTGAGAATGAGACATATCGATCCCAGCCGCGGTATGGTACATTTCTTAACCGGGCACGGACCTTATCCCACGCACTTAAACCGCGTGAGTCTGAGGCAGACACCTACATGCGCATGCGGGGAAGAAGGTTCCCCAGAACACACTGTCTTTTTCTGCGGGCAATACGCGAACAATAGACATACACTACACTTAGATTACACAGATGCAGACATAGATATATACACAGCAATAAGAGACGAAGAACAATGGGCACAATTAAACGCACTAACAAACAGTATTTCAAAAACAACACATGAAGAGTATATGCGGACACGACATCACAGACATGCCTATGTGCAGCGTAACAGAAATCTCCAGAGGATGGACAGCGATACCCACAGTGACAGCGAAAATAGTGACAATGAGGAGGAAGCTGAGATGTGACAGTAAATAAACAAAAGTGCTGGCAATCTAGCCAAGAAAACACCAAATGCTGTACATGGATGCGCACCTAATGTAGTTAATACATAGGATTAGTAACAAATAGGATAAGAAACATTATTTCTCTACTAATAACCATTTGTGTTTGTGTGTGTGTGTGTGTGTGACTGGCGGTCAACGGCTCGATGAAACCATTCCGAGGTATTCACCGTCAGTCACACTCGGTGATGGTACTAACATATCTCTCATCTATCCTATCTTCTTTTTATATTCTTCTTAAAAACAACAAAATTTTATTTATATTTCAACCTCAAATTATTGTTATTTTCAATCATTCTTTGTAAATTTTGTAGATAATACAAAAGGAAAGAAAACTGTAAAAAGATGAAAAACGAAAATTGTAAGATGTACGACCTGTTTTAAACATCAGGTAACAGGTCTATAATTTGGCAATAAATAAAACAGATAGTGCTCAGAGCCATTTGAACCATTTGAACCATTTTGGCTGATCCGGTCCATCCTGTGTAAAAACGTTTGTTCCCCAATGGTGATCCTGTGCTCTAAAATGAGCAGGCTGCTGTTCACACAGCTCTCAAACTGTAGGACTGGTTTTGTGAACACCAGGACGAAATGTCGCATCTCCCCTCGGTGCCGAAGTCACCACATCCCAGTATTATGAAGCCTTTGTAGCCGCTTTGGAGGGAAGAATGCGTGATCGATATCCACATCCATCATCGTTACCTGAAATTACCACCATTTTGCAGGAAGAACGGCATAAGATTCTCTTGAAGACCATGCAGAATCTGTCTTTATCCATTCCGAGATGACTGGAAGCTGTTTTGAATACCAACTGTGGTAACGCGTTGTGTTTTTAGTGCTCTCAATATTTTCGTCTACCCCTGTACGTCTGTAATTTAGAACAGCACATGCAGACATCAGCTGATCGTCTGAAGTGGACTACTTCGACCGTAACACAGCGAAGCTGGAAAATGGATTGTTTTTCAATGGAGGAGTGGCTGTGGCACCCGATAAAAGAAACTTATTGACTAGTTAGTACAAATTTACATTTGATGTAAACGTTTCGATCGAGTCTCCATCTAACTGGGATCAACATTCGTCCATGGCCTAGCTTATCAAGAAATATAATACTGCTTCGGCAGGTTACGTGTTACAACAATTTACTGTACATTCGTAGCTGTTAAAGGGGTTTGCAGTAAGACGGGTTAAGGTTGCGTTCGCTGTTGGTAGCTCGGATGGGGGAAAGGCGAGGGGGAGGGGGAAATTGTCTTCTGGAACGATGTTGCTGTGTATGTGAAATTATTTCACACGCAAAGAGGATGAATATATATTATTCTGCGCACAAGTAGTTCTTTGCCTATTTGTAAGGTTTGTGCCCTGTAATTTTGTTGATAGTGGATTTCCTATTTACCGTGTCCACCAAGGGAAAAGGTGTATCCTTCCTGTCACCTTTATTCCAATAAAAAGATACATTTATCAGAGGAAAACAAGTAAACGAAGTTGATTAATGAATTCAGCAATGAGGACTTAGTCGATAGTGTCGTATATGAACCGTGTTCATTCTATTAAAGTGAACACCTTACTGTGGTAAAAGCTTGTATAGAAATTAAATGAAACAAGACAGAGGAGTAAGCGATGCACCCATTTTACAGAAAATCTACAAACAGCGTACTAGTCTGGTGCAGCTGGTCACATCAAGGAGTGCTTTGTGAAGGGCCTAGCCGAGGTGGAAAGGATGGAGTGTGCAACAAGGGAGAGTAACGCTGAGGCGGGCTCACCTCATTGAAAAGCTGCTCATATGTTGGCACCGTGGTGACGATGGAGGACCACAGAGAACGAATGCAAAACTCATCTGAGCCCTCAAATCGAGTCGCTAGACGGTTTATAGCTTTGTGGTTCAAATATTTCCATTAAGCTGGCCTACTATTACCTGGTTCCGTTTGAAAAGAACCACCCCCACCTCCTACCATGCCCAGCTGCACAAGCCGAGGGCAAGAAACACCCACAGTTGGCAAGATACGGCCAATAGTCTCAAAAGCAGCTGACGTGCATTGAGTGCTGTACCGTTGCCGCTAGCTTGTCGGGATTTTGGTATCCTACCGCCTAAAGGCCAGCACTGGCGCCCTCCTTAGCGCACCAAAGCTTTCAAAGCAGCCTTCCTCTCCTTTTGTGCCATTATTGTTAATTTACATAAATATGCGCTCGAAGTCACACTTTATAGGATGGAAGTAGAAGTAGGGAGCAGTTTCGTGATGGCTAGCTTTCCTGGCAATTTTCCTTTAAATGACAGATTAAAAATTGGAATTACAAGATAAGACTCAACGTCGCAGTAGTAACACCGGTTCCCGTTAGATCAGCGAAGTTATGCACTGTTGGCCATGGCTGCCACCTAGGATAACTGTCCGGGTCTGGCAAGCGCTTTTGGCAAGGGGGCTGCACTGAGCCCTTGTGAGACAATTAAGTAGCTACTTGGCTGAGAGATAGCAGCTCTGGTCACAAAAACTGACAACGGTTGGGAGAGCTTTGTCTTGACCACATACCTGCATACCTCCATCCAGTGAAACCTACCAGCTGAGGACGACACGGCGGTCCGTCGGTACCGTTGAGCCTTTCGAGGCCTGTTTAGTTAACTATTCCCCACGTATGGATTCGTCATACACAACCCATTCATTCCTTCCAACTGGCATTGCGCTATAATCTGTATAATATTTTCGCAACGTTTCATTAAGTAGAGGACAGCAGGTGTAGCCTAGCGCAGGCGTTTTGGAAACGAAGTGCTACAAAGTGATCCACGTGTCTTCCATGTATCTCTTCAATTGTTTTCCTGGACCTGCAAAACGCGAACGACAAGATTTGGCAGGAAAATCTTGTGTACAAAATGCTGACACAGACGACCATCTCAGACAACTATGTCAGTATCGTGGATAATTTCCTCCTTGATAGGGCGTTCTTGGTTACTCAGCAAGGAAAATCCTCGAGCTTACCTCACATATCGATGGGTTCCCCTCAAGGCTCTGTGTTGTCTCACATCCTCTTTGACACTTATGTTAATGACATGCCAGTCACCCACACCGCCACCAGACGCAGTACGCCGATGATACGGCGCTATACACGACCAACCGCAACACGGACCAGCTAACTGCTGGTCTCCAGAGGCAAATGAATGCGACAGCCACCTGGCGTCGTTCAAACAAGATTGCCCTCAATGCCGCCAAAACTACGGCAGTCTACTCCACCAGACTGCGCCCGATCTTCCACCACAATATCACTATTGCAGACGCCCAGGTACCATGGTCCCCGGATACCAAATATATAGGTGTCCAGATAGATTAAAAACAGCCTTCAATCGACATGCGGAGTACGTCACCCGAAAAGGACAGAAGCTGATAAAAGCACTGTAGCCACTCTTCAACAGCGAGAACTGAACTTAGAAACCAAGCTCCGACTGTACCAGATGGTTGTCCACCCTTCCTTCACCTATGGCTGCTCCGCATGGGCCACGATTAGTGCCTCCCACATGCAGACCCATCAGCGCCTGCAGAATAAGGTGCTTCAGTAGAGCTTGCACGCTCCTCCCTTCACGGGTTGTTACCCTCCACGAGGAAACAATCATGGTAACTCTAAAGATGTCCATTCGAGAGAAGGCAAGACGCCTGGATGACAAAGTGGATGTCCTGCACGACACAGTCACTGGCTTGCACCACATTGGCACCACGACTCCCTGGTACTGGCATCGCCACCCTGTTCCTCTTACCATCCTTGAGGAATCAGATTCAGACAATGGTTAACGATAGCCCTGTTACGGCCACTAATAAAGTGTCAGTCTTGATACGACCACTCGATATATGACGTCCATAATACGACCATCAGTATCAGTACCTATGTAGCTGTGTTCCCTACTGCCTGCTACCCTGAACGTCCACAGTCGGAGGGTAGTATGGTGGTATGGAACTTCACGTCTCGCAGCCACACCTTCAACGTACCCTGCAAAGCTGTCATTGGAATGATATCTTCTTAGGATAGAAGAATTTCACCCTTGAACCAAGACAGTAAAACTGAGATCGATCGGTGACCAATTTGTACAGAAACCAGATGGCAGTTATAAGAGTTTAGGGGTATGAAAGGGAAGCAGTGGTTGGAAAGGGAGTGAGACAGGGTTGCAGCCTATCACCGATGTTATTCAATCTGTATATTGAGCAGGCAGTAAAGGAAACAAAGGAAAAATTCGGAGTAGTGATTAAAATCCATGGAGAAGAAATAAAAACTGAGGTTCGCCGATGACATTGTAATTCTGTCAGAGGTAGCAAAGGACCTGGAAGAGCAGCTGAACGGAATGGACAGTGTCTTCAAAGGAGGATATAAGATGAACATCAACAAAAGCAAAACGAGGATAATGGAATGTAGTCGAATTAAGTCGGGTGATGCTGAGGGAATTTGATTAGGAAATGAGACACTTAAAGTAGTAAACGAGTTTTGCTATTTGGGGAGCAAACTAACTGATGGTGGTCGAAGTAGACAGGACATAAAATGTAGACTGGCAATGGCAAGGAAAGCATTTCTGAAGAAGAGAAATTTGTTAACATCGAGTATAGATTTAAGTGTCAAGAAGTTGTTTCTGAAAGTATTTGTATGGAGTGTAGCCATGTATGGAAGTGAAACGTGGATGATAAATAGTTTAGACAAGAAGAGAATAGAAGCTTTCGAAATGTGGTGCTACAGAAGAATGCTGAAGATTAGATGGATAGATCACATAACTAATGAGGAGGTACTGAATAGAATTGGGGATAAGAGAAATTTGTGGGACAACTTGACTAGAAGAAGGGATCGGTTGGTAAGACATTCTGAGGCATGAAGGGATCACTAATTTAGCATTGGAGGGCAGCGTGGAGAATAAAAATCGTAGAGGGAGACCAAGAGATCAATACAAAAAACAGATTCAGAAGGATGTAGGTTTCAGTAGGTACTGGGAAATGAAGAAGCTTGCAGAGGATAGAATAGCATGGAGAGCTGCATCAAACCAGTCTCTGGACTGAAGACCACAACGACAACATGCTGTAGTTGCCTCTGCAGTGAGTTAAGAATTCTATCAAACACCCACTGATCATTTTGCAAATCTTGACAAAACTACAATTATTCATAACTCCAAATTCTTCAACCATACCAGCAAGAGTGCTGTGAACTCCACTTTTGAGATGGCGTTGGACAGAAAAACCCGAGTGGAGTGAGCACGTCCGGCGATACGGGACGCCAGGATACAGGCTTTGTTGGACCTATCCACCTCGGACGATATTCACGCGTTACATTCCATCTTACATCAGCATTATATCTACGTCTTCATCTACATCTACATACATACTCCGCAAGCCACAGACGGTGCATGGCGGAGGGTACACTATACCACTACCAGTCATTTCCTTCCCTGTTCACCCGCAAACAGGGAAGGGAAAACGACTATCTACGTATATGACTTCGTATGAGCCCCAATTTCTCGTAGCCGATCTTCGTGGTCCCTATGCGGACTGTATGCTGGCGGTTGTAGAATCGTTCTGTGGGCAGCTTCAAATGCTAGCTCTCTACATTTTCTCAATAGTGTTCCTCGAAAAGAATGTCGCCTTGCCTCTTGGGATTCCCATTTGAGTTCCCGAAGCACCTCTGTGACAGTTGTGTGATGTACATATCTACCGGTAACAAATCTATCAACCTTCCTCTGAATTGCTCCGACGTCTTCCTTTATTCCAGCCTGGTACGGATTCCAGACACTCGAAGAGCACTCAAGATCAAGTCGCACTGGCGTCCTATATGCAGACTCATTTACAGGTGGACCAAACTTTACTAAAATTCTCCCAATAAACCGGAATTGGCCAACCGCCTTTCCCATCAGAGTCCTCAGATGCTCGTCCCTGTTCGTATCGAACAACAACGTTACGCCCAGATATTTACACGTCATGACTGTGTCGAGCATGCCACTATTAATGCTTTATCCGACAATTAGGGGTTTGTTTTTCCTGCTCATCCGCGTTAGCTTTAATGTTTCTGCGTTTAAAGCTAGCTGTCATGCTTTACACCAACTACAAATTTTGTCTAGCAGGGAATACCTCGAGTGCGAGTTCCCGCGCCCGGGTTCCCGGGTTCGATTCCCGGCGGGGTCAGCGATTTTCTCTGCCTCGTGATGACTGGGTGTTGTGTGATGTCCTTAGGTTAGTTAGGTTTAAGTAGTTCTAAGTTCTAGGGGACTGATGACCATAGGTGTTAAGTCCCGTAGTGCTCAGAGCCATTTGAACCATTTTTTGAGTGCGAGGCTGCAAGTTCAGTCTTTAGCAAGGCTGCTATGAAAGCATTGTGTTAACAGTTATGAGAGGAAAAATGTTAGCTCCTAATGGTTCACCGTGTCCATAAGAAGGGCGACAGAAAATGAGTGCACGGAAGGTGCAGCAATCAACCTTCTATAGGATGTGGACATCGCCGACATTCATGAAATGTTCAAAACAAACCAGTAACTTGCATCATGAACACCCAATGAAAAATGGCGGCCACAGTATCATAAAGGTTAGCATGATGGAGATCGAAGACGAACTCCTTGGGAGTTACGAAGTGCGCAGAACGTTCAGCTAGGTTTCCACTCTTAAAGAATGCATATAGAATCACATTGGTGTAATGGGGTGATGAGAACTGATGGAATCTGATGGCATGCACCCGAAAGCGAAACAGTCTGTCGTGGAGCTTATTGTGAAACTGGCTATCCTTTTAGGCGTAGCTGCAGATAGTGCAATAATATGTTTTACAGGCACGGGAAAGGTAGAGGCTGAATGTTTCCAGTGGTTCCAGGTGGATAAACGGCAACATCACACACTTTTCCAAAGGGTTAGTTTGCTCTGAAGGCATATGATTTTTATACTCAGAGCAGGATTCAAGCATAAACGAGTTATTTCGACCAGCTATTGTCCACAAGCAGTTCTCATACCACAGTTGTAATTCCCTTATGCCCATTTCCCCAATCTTACTGGTGTGACGCAAACATTCCCCACTGCCCTTTCAGGATCACGCACACGAGAAAGAGTCGTAGGGAGCAGAGCACCTGCGACTTCTCGTAACTCAACAAACAGTTTTCCAGTCAATTTTTTATCCAGATTAACAGTCGCCGTAATTGCATACGAATGTGTTAAGGCGTTGATGTTAGTTGATCTTGATACCTCTAGTTTCCAGGGTTCCTTTCATATGCGCTCACTCTTCAAATCCTGATTGGTCGGAGTTGAAAACAAATTTCATACTGAACGGTGGGATGAGTTTGTTTATCTCATCTACAAGTTTTCGGGCCGATTCCGCAGTTTTCTGTACATCATCAAGTTGACACTTCGTTTGAAAATTCGTTGTCTTACGTCTTCGAATTGTGTACCACAGTTTGAAGTGCGCAACCATCCACTGCTTCCCTTGAAACTACTTGCTCATCGTTCAAATTTTTCCATTAAGCAGGACTACCATCACCTGGTTCCCTTTTAGGGCGATGCGACCTGAAATTGATTTGTATAACGTAATATGTCACTACCATGCACATCCTGTAAATTGTATCGTGCATTATTGAAACGCCCAAACACCAGTTTTTGTAATGCGTCTTGTCCTCTCTTGAACATCCGTAGTTTTTCTTATGCACTGCTCGGACATAATGCTGCGTACTTTTACGAAATCTGTTCATAATTTTTTTTTTACTATGCTGCAGACGATCTTCCATGTGCGTAACTATGTTTAGTACCTGCTCCTTGGACAACGATTGTCTTTGACTACGTTTCAGTGGAGGCGGGATTAGTTGCTCCCTGTCGGACAAGGATGATGAACTACATGGCTCGATGCCTGTTTCAGTAGAACTGTCACTTGTTAAGCACGTGTCGTCATCATTGTACACCTCATGTACATTGCCCACACAGTCAAGCGTACACACTACAGATACCACTGACTCATCTTCCAGAAACGCTAATATCTCATCTGCCACCCCATTCTCAATCTGCGAACTTGCTGGGCTTCCTCACTGACGAAATGGTAACTTCGGCAACTGTTGTGGATATAATGAAATGTTTGTTTTGCTTATCGCTACCATTGCTCTGCTTTGTGTCAACATCACTAGCACTGTAGCACTTTGGTGAGTGACTCATCGGCTGAGCAGTTCAACTACAGTCCGTAGCCTCATGCCGTGCTCACCATTGGATACCTCCAGTCCCGCCTAGTGTTGGCGTTAGGAGCCAATCGTGGTTGCATGGCAGATATTACGTGGGGCGTCGGATGACGTAACATTATTGACCTTTTGCGACCTCGCACTCATGGGGTTCCTTGTAAGTCATCTTGTGTCCTCATACAATCTCTCAACTATGCTGGTGTCTCACATGCATGTACTACATCCTCCAACCATAAGCCACGAGTGGAATTTGAACCTAATTGAATGAGTACTTAAACGAAAAAGTGTACATTTCAAATATATTTGTAGTAACCATGCTTCACACTGCAGTCAATGGCGGATCGTAACCACACGTTTTGGTGTGTCTAGCAATCGGCCCGTTTGAAGAGCCATGCTAACTCGTACATTTTTGTTTCTGCTATCGTGTATTTTCACCCAAGTCGGCTTTCGGTATTAGTTATGACACACCATAAATAAGGAAAAACTGGAAGTCAAGGTATTTGAAAGATACAGCACGCCCTTTGAACGCGATCCTAATTAAGTAGGCAGAGCATCAGCAAGAAGACGAAGCTTTTTCCCTGAGCACTAGCGGCACATAAATCTCTAAAACTCTGGGAAAACTGTTATTATGAAAAAGAGTTTTATGAGAAGGTTTAACATTCTGTTTAACAATGCTGTCTTAAAACAGACACCGGGCAACTGAGACACAGTTAGCGGAGAAGCAGCCTGAGCGACGTTAGTTTCCATATATAATCTGTGTGTCTAGTGACCAACGCTTTCAATAGAGCGTTGGACGTCCAGCGCCTTAACGAGGAGGAAGCTATATAAATGTAAATTTAATTGATGTATGTGTGGGTAGCGGACACCGTCCCCCCACTCACTTTTCTAGGACGAAAAATAATTGTGTGCCCTCATTGCCACCTCCCGTGGTTTGGAGACGACACCCTCACGCCGTCAGTGTCGTCATGCTGATGTCATCGGGCAGTAACAGCTGTCCTAGTGCATACCTGTGCCAGAGTGAATATATTTTCCTCCAAACGCTTATTGTTAAATTACAGTTGACAATTTGACAACTGTCCAACATCGAAAAAGGTTTTATGCCTAAGGTATCGCAGTATCATATGCTGAGGAGGGATTCTACTCACAGAATACTTTGACTACACCAACACATGGTAACTTGCTTCCGTCATAACGTCATGTCAGGGCATCCCCTGGAGTGGAGTTCACACAGTAGGAAAGGAATCATTCTAATTTTTAGCTAAAACACAAATTCTTCTTGCTTCTTACATCAGGAAATGTTTCTGTACTCTGTATGTATTTGCGCTGAGATAATAAAAGTCGCGGGACACCATATAATATCGCGTCGGAGCTCCTTCTTCCTGGTGTAGCGCAGCAACTCCACGTGGCATGGACTCAACAAGTCGTTGGAAGAAATATTGAGCCATGCTGTTTCTATAAACATCCAGAATTGGAAAACTGTTGCCAGTGCAGGATTTTGTACACCAAGTCGATTATTCCCATGAATGATCAATGAGATTCATGTCAGACGATCTGGGTGGCCAAACCGTTAGTAGGGGGCCAATGGCGGTACCATCCCAATTTTGATATAAAACTGATATTAAATTAATTATGCAAATTAATTAATTCATCAATTAATTATCCCCACCCGCTGATGATATCATTGGTTTTCCCTAGCTAGCATGTTAGTCCCACCCCCTCTCCATCCCCTCACCACCCCTATCCTTTGGAAACGGTGGGAAATTGAAATTTTGGCAGGACATTAAAAAAATGGCAAGAAATTCAAATTTGTTGGTAGGAATATCAAATTTTGCGTGTTCGCGATGCAGTTGGCAGACCAACTGACCTAGTTCACAACACCACCACCAGAGGGTGCTGCTGCCCCTCCCCAAACCCCTGTACGCTTCCTCTCCACTTCCCCATCTGGAAATTGGCGGCAAAAGGACATAGTCTGTGCTGGGCTGCCGTACAGGATGGACGGAAGTCCTTATTATTTTGTACACAGTGCAGTATTGTTTATTTAAACAACTAGAGTTGTCATTGATCGAGCACTAGACAGTAGCTCTGTCCAGTTTCATCGATAACTTCTAGATGTGGAGTGGATACTTTCGCTATTAATCTAGCACTGGAGAGTTGCTCCAGCCAGTCTAGCCATTAGCCCTGTGTTGGAAATAATGGTAGGACAGCAAAATATCACTAAGTACAGAGCAGTGGCCTGCCAACATACAAGTTAATAGCTGCTGCTGGGAGGAACTCACTCTCACATTGTACATGTAATATCTTGCCCCGACTCCTGTAACAACAGTATTTGCGATGAAACACACTCATACCTGTTTATGAGTTGCAAGTTGCATCCTAGCCAACAGAAATATGGAAAAAGTATCCTACAATTTTTTTGCGAATGTAGTGCTCGTTAACTTAGCTGGACATGGTGTCTCAAGACGAAAAAGAAAATTGATCAGTCACCTCCAGTCTAGCCCAGTGCCATTTACTGAGTGTATTGTGTACCTGAAGAACCAGCCAGCCAAGAAACCATGACTGAACGCAATATTCCTAAGCCTCAACTACTGGCCATCTGACTGCCCTTCCTGGCTGCCCTTGCTACTATGGACAACATCCTCCCCTCCACTGGCTTTTAGTCTGACCTGTGGAAGACTTCCCGAGTCCTACTTTTCCCTAAACCCAACAAACCCCCCTCTGACACCCCTTCCTATTGTCCCATCTGCCTCACCTCCTTGTTCAGTACGGTCTTCGAGTCCATCCTCTCCTGCCGAATTCATCACCACCGTAACCAGCACCCCCTCCATCCCCTTACCCAGTGTGGCTTCCAGCTCTCCTTCTCAGCCAACGACCAGCTCCTTAACCTTACCGACATCCATTCTCTTCAACTTAACTTCTGTCACTTTGCTGTCTTTGTTTCCCTCGACCTCTAGGATGCTTACAACCATGTCCAGCATCCCAGATTCCTCTTCAAACTCCAGACCTATGCTCTCCCCATCAATTTTGTCCATCTCGTTGCTTCCTTCCTCTCCCATCATCCCTTCTATGTCACTATCCACAAACCAACTTTTGTACCTTCTATCCCACTGCCAGCGTGCCCCAAGGCTCCATCCATTCCCATCTCCTCTATCTCCTGTATATTTCCAATTTGCTCAAACCTCCCACGCCTGTTTATCTACTCCAATTTGCTGACGACACAGCCTTCCTGGCCCTTTATCCTACCCTTAAACAGTCCTAATGAACCCTTCAAACCCACCTCGACCAGTTCACTGCCTGGTACAACCAGTGAATCCTTCACATCAACCCTTCCAAGACCCAAGCAATCACCATTTGTCATACCACCCACTCCTTCTGGCTCCATGATTTTTACCTCACCATTTATGGTCATCATATCCACCCCACTACCACCCTGAAATACCTTGGTCTCACCCTTGACTGTCACTTCACCTGGATTCCCCATCTCCTTATGATCTAACACAAAGCCCACCATAGACTCCACTTCCTGAAATTCTTATCCAGCCAGATATGGGGACTGCATCCTTCCACCATCCTTCACACCTACAAATCCTTGATCTGCCCCATCCTTTGTCATGCCAGCATCGCTTGGATTTCTGCCCCTCCCAGATTCTATAAAGCCCTCCAAATCCTAGAACTCCATGCAGTCCACCTTGCCTTCCACATCCGCCTTCCATCCCCCACGCAAATCCCCTACGACCTCATCCCCTTCCCCCATCTTCTTCTTTTTCTCAAATACATTTCGACCCTGTTCATCACAAGCTGACTCAATCCGCCCACCCTCTGGTGTCTTCACTCCTCTCCACCCCTGGCCTGTTGCTGTACCTTTACTGTTGTGTCCAGCCCTCTCTCCATCTCCACACCCTCCACCTCCTTTCCCAATGCAACTTCCAGCACCTACCCCTCCTGGATGATGAACTTCGCTCTGATCTCTACCCTTCTTACCAAATCTCCTATATTCCCCATCCTACTCCTCAGGGCTCCCTCTCCCCTCCTCTTCTCTTCCCCTGAGTGGTTTTCCTCTCTCCTACACCCCCTCCCTTTCCCACACTCCCCTTCTGTGTCTCTGTGTACCCTCCTGATTCGCCTTCCACCTCCTGCCCCACCCATTTCCTGTTTCTTTGTGAACCCCCCCTGACCCCTCTTTTTCTTCTTTTCCCCCCAACACCTCCAGCCTCCCCTTCCCCACTGTACCTTCCTCTCCCCTCTTTTTCCTTCCTATCAGGCCTCCCATCCCTAGGCATGTCCCTACCAGCAGTTTTTATTCTTCACGTGTGCTCTGTCACTTATAGTGGATTTTTTTTTAAATGTCTCTCGCTCTGTGTGTATTTATACTGTGGTCGACTTTTGACTTGTGTGTGTGACTCCAGTGTATTTTAAGTGTCCCACAATTCGCCAACTGTGTTATTTTAACTTTATGTCGAGTTTTTTAACTGTCCCCAAATGAACATTCCCGTCTCGGTGTGTCTTTTAACTGTCATTGTCTCCATTACTGTGTTTTTTGTTTTTATATCCCCCTTTTTTGCCCTTTTTTATGTATATGCTTCCACTTTCTACATTTCATAATGCCACTCAGCTAAAGAGCGGCGGATTGTGCTGCCGCCAGCCCATATGCGGCAGGGGCATGAAATTACAATAAAGGAAAAAAGAAAAGCCGCATGAGTGCTTCCTCCGTCCGCTTGGGCACAATGCGGCGCAACTCGGACTAACTGCAGTCCCACCCATGACATAGACTCCTCAGTTTAAAAAAAATATGAAATGGGGATGTTGATTTGTCAATACACCTCGAATTTCTCATATTAAATAAATGTAGTTTTCTCCCGTTTACGCGAGTTATTTTCGAAGATAGAAGAAATCGGACCATACACGTGTTTTCACATCGCTGGAGTATCGTTACTTGTGGAAATCCTGCAGAATGCTATGGCATTGGCTATATTTCCGATAAGTATTCTCTCATCAGGTAGAAGCTAATCTCTGCTACATCCTGCATCACAGGACTAGAACATTAAATTAATTTTTTTGTTCACGATTGAGTACTTAGAGCATGTTCTAGCACTGCCACAGGATATCACAGGATACTTCCTCACTTTTGAACTTTCTTAAAGTAAACATATGTCCCGTCACATACAAAGTCTCTCAAGATGACAGCACAGAGAAGCTATATCAGGTTTATACTATGTATCACTTTATAAATTCGGTAATATAGCTGATCTGATTACGATGATCATCTCTCCCTGTGTAGGTGGTAGATTCTAATTTTGTAAAAAGATCTTGGGCAGCAAAGAAACGCCTGATTACCGCTTCACCTGTTGAATAATATCTGGGGTACTCTCGCTCTCACCTCCATTTGCCCAGCAGTACATCATTGATATCAAATGGATAGACTAATTAATTAAAGTGATCATGAGAGTCCATTTCCATGGTGAATAATTTTTTCCTGCAGTCGGGTTACACTCGCCAGGTAACCATTACAGACATTTCCAAGTGGCGTCTCTGGAGGCAACCCACAGGCAAGGTAGTAGTCATTTCCTCCAGTACGAGAATGGTAGAGACGGTCATCAAGTAGCTGAAGAGATTCAAGGCTAAATGCATTCTGTCCCTCGGCTGTCTTGTAAAGCTGGTGGAAGAAGTCATGTAGAATTCTGGTATACTGCCCCCGAACTAATCCTGCTGAGACCTGTTTGTCTGTGGGGACAGTAGGATGTTTCATTGTCTTCTGCGACACTTCAACCACTGGGTCACATGTGGACAGCTGCCACCAGGCCGCAAACCTCCACCGACGTGTCAGGGTGCAAGCCATCACTTGCTTTAATCATAAATCTGTGTCTGAGCGATGCTAAATGTTATTATCTTTACACAAAATTCAGAATTCAAATTAATAATCAAATTAACTAATTCAATAAGATCAAATTTTAAATTGCTGGTGTACCCATGTACCACCACAATAAAATAAAAACAGTGAGTAGTAGAGGGAGTATGAATGAGAACAGTGGTCTTTTTAAGTTTACAAAAAAATGACAAGTTTCATTCGACCTTTAGTAGCTACTGTTTTCTGGAGGACCAGCTAATAAATCCTACATAAAAACAACAAAATACAAACCAGTTAAGGGTTGTTGTTCGATAGGGAAAGCATACATCGGTGGTGGAAGCTATACAAGCTCTCCACTGAATTAATCTCTTTTACACCACAGTCTGACTTGTTTACATGAATCCGCTGTGAGGCCCAAATCTATTCAAATGGAATCAGCTATGATCAGTTATACCACAAACTATAGCTCACGTGAGAACAGGGAGCCGTGAATGTCATTTAACGACCCTACGCTGGGCAGCATTACTTTAGCCCTTCCCCTTGATTCAGGCTTGAGCGTATAACGGCGTGCTGTGGGCGAGGAGCGCGTGCTGCTGCAGCCGTGTGTTCTCACGTGACCAGAAAAGTATGCAATACGGTGATTATCAGAATGCGGGAAACTTCTCGATCAAAGCCCTAAACTCCCGGCAGATATCAGTGTGAGATGCACCTCTTCTCTGGTCTGGCCAAGCTAATTTGACTCCCTGGCACACTAGTGTGTCCTGGAATTGTCAAACTTTAGACGGCCCACTCAGTACAATTAAATTCACCACCATGACACCCAATATGTCTGAGATGACATGCAGTTCCACTGCTGGTACAGTTGGAAGCTGGCACAGGCTCTTAGTCCACCACAAGATACAGACCACAAGTCTGACCCACTAGGGAAATACCTGAAGTTCTACAGCAGGGGAGGACCAGAAGGTGAAGAAGGCGAAGAATCATAATCATTTTATAGAAGCCAATCATTGACTCTAAATTTCTCTTGTTTGAAAAAAGAATGTTTTAAACTAGGGAGCCATTGTTCTCATGGCAAGTACAGCCATGTTTTGGCAAAAACAAAACTACCTAGACGGGACGACAGTCCCCCATTTATGGAGGGGTATAATCTTTCCTGGCCGACTATTTCCTATATGTGAAAGAAGGCTGTTAAGATTTCCAGACAGTCATGCCCATGAAATATGTTTTTGCCACTCGCTAAAAAATCCTGGCGACTTCCTGGGGTCAGTGATGGCTATAGTCTTGACTCCACTAAACATGTACACCAGGCACTCTGTCTGTACCATCCCAGCTTCTATCGTGACTATGCATGGGGTTTTATACCTTCCCACCACTTGCCCAAAAGCTCAGTTTACGGCTGTCTCTCTCAGATGGCTTCCTCCATCCACTTTCCGCCAACTGGCTGCCTTCACGACGGATTGCTGTCTGGCCATGTAAAATGTTCTGCGAACTGGCGCTCTTCTGTCTGGTCCTAACCAGAAGGAGAAGAGGCATCGGTCAGAAGTCCCTCTGCAGTTAAGATCCACTGGCCTCTGCTTCCCAGAATCATTCACACGGCCACGTAGCTGCACTCACCATTTATGGCTCCGAATTCATCTCTCTCCCTGTTCTCCATCGCCTCCACTACGGCCCCTGGGGTACAATTTCTCTACAGGTTACACATGCAGTTACAAGAACATTCTGCCCACAATTTCCCAAGTAAAAAAGTCATAAACCACACATACGAAATGTAGTACTGAGTAACAACGAGATCATGACCTAAAATACGAGCTTTAATCTGACTAATAATACTGTTGAAGTTAGACAGAAGTGTGCCATCTCTCAAGGGCTATACCTCTCCATGTCAACAACCCACCAGTCGTCGTGCCAGACAGTTGTTAATGATTCCAGACTCACAAAAGCTGTCCTATGCTTCTCAGAAGTACTGGTGGCTCAAATGACGCTGGGGTAAATAGCAGGATTTTGAACAGTATGCTTCCCCTCATTCCTCCTGGAAACCGAAACGTTCTGAGATGTGTTTTCGAAATAGCCCAGAAAGGCTGACGCAGTGAGCAATAACAAAATATCTGTCTACTGATCACCACATCCAAAACGTATACGAGTCTGAATATCTGAGTTTCTCTCAGAATAAAGCCCTTTTGACTCCCGTCAAATTAGTGAGCGGATGATTCGAGAACACAAATGGGAATCCCTGGAGGTAAGATAATGTTCTTTTCTATGAACACTATTGAGAATTGACATTTGAAGCTGACTGACGCCATCATATATTTCTCATAAGGACCACAATGATAAGATACACACCGTATAATAGCATGCGAAGTAAGATAATAGATGCAAGTTTAGTCTGCCTCTTAAGATGTCGTGCCATCCATTTACAGGCACACAAAAATCACGGAAGAAAGTTCTCTCTTATTTGTCGAGAAAACAAAAGACGGAACTTCTTCTGCACATTGTCTGTCTGTAAAAACCTTGGTATTAGCCCCTAATGTTCTCATTGCAGTCACTTCGTGAGACGTTTGTGAGAGTTTCTAATGCGTTTGCCCACAGTACTTATAAGAAATGGTATAGAGCTCACCTCTCAACTCTTCTTTCGTCAGTGTGTCTCTTACTTGCCGTTTTCTCACGAATCTTCCAGTCTTATGTATAGCATTTGAGTTTATCTTATTACGATGAATAAGAGATGTCCCCCACCAAGTTACAGACCCCTGGTAATTCTCTCAAAATCTCATCGCTTTCCGACAGCACTGTTCTATTAGAAGAACGTCTAGTCCTCCACCCATCACCATCTAGACAGAGAGCTATTACAACGAGAAAATAGCACACTATCGTACAGGAGGAAATTCACCATCATACAGAGTATACACAGACTGCACAAAGAAAGAATCATAACATCTACAATTCACCAATATCGAATGATGGTTTATAAATATCACTCTCTACATGTCCTAATCTCCTTTAACGTATCAATATGATTACCACGCCAGAAATACGACTGTGTAATGGTGTTCAAATCTTTGTTGACAACACAGTCTCTCTCTCTCTCTCTCTCTCCTCGTTATTTTTGTATCATCCAATGGAGTAATGCTACGAACTATAAAAAACTTCGCTAGCATTACCTGGTAGAGAACTCAATATTATTTTACTGCGTCTCTCTCTTCCGATGTATGGGAAATCAAATATTGTCTGCGTGTTAATATCGGCCATATGTGGTGATCTCACTAAATATACATGCATTTGTCCACTGGAGCGGGCGACCAGTGTTCGAAGTCGCTTCCACAGACCTGTGTAAAGTTTTGTCTCCTCTACTTGCGTTATTCTTTCATAATCAGTTTGATACACCGTTTTTTGCTCTAACACACCGGAGCAGTGTATGACTGCAGCTGTGTACACAGCCATACATTTTGTTTTTCTACCAAGACTTCAAAACCTGTGTCAGGTGCTAAACTGACGTTAACACGTTTCGATCCATTGGCTCTCACAGAAAGCTGGACATCGCATGCTGCTCCCATAACACACAGGATGGTTGAAATAAAAGACAGAGGCGATGTTTCTTATTGACGAAAACATGGAAGACATCGCAACATATGGAACCTGGAAGAGCTTGCGGCATTGTGGAGCATTTGCAAACAGCTGCTCAAAGTTGATGACTTCTACATTTAATTCATCTTTCACAGTGATGGGGTATCAGGGATCTAGGTACTCCATTTCGAAGAGAGCTTTGATTACTCACATTGCAGCCATTTGCATGACCACTCTTTCGATGCTGATAATCCCCAGAAGATGTAGCTCCTGCCAACACTCTTTCCATCTCAAACAAGTGGATTGAGTCAGTCATTATGTGGTAATCAACAGCGTACCAGTGGACGGATGGGATGGAAAAAATACCATCGATATGGCACGATATATTGCAATAAGCACCTCAGCTGACTGTGCGATCAATTTTAGCAATTTTACCAGTTTTTCCGTAATTTCAACGCCAACCATAGACAAGGCAGCACGCTTTCCAACTTCTGCATCATCACTGAACCACCCCTCCACTACTTTGCGGGTACCATATACTAG
The DNA here is from genome assembly GCF_023864345.2 of Schistocerca serialis cubense. NCBI lineage: Eukaryota > Metazoa > Arthropoda > Insecta > Orthoptera > Acrididae > Schistocerca > Schistocerca serialis. Next base: position 631,367,944 of record NC_064645.1, read on the forward strand.
ATTGCGAATGTAAATAGATGACTGTGCAATACGGCCATTAACGGTTTATTCTAAGACATATACTCCGAAGTATGCCTAGCAGCGTCCCATACCGATACAGTTAGGTTACCTACAAATTTCTGCACTTTGATCACAGTGCAGAATTTATGATTACGATTGGTCATGATTCCTCTGTGGGTGGTAATCACAGAGTATTGTCGCATTCATACGATAAAGCTGGAGATTGAAAGATGCCCCTGCATCGTCTTTGACCAACCCTCCCTGCAACGCTATCACCAATTTAATTTGCAACTGGCCAGAAATACGGCGGTACTATGCGCTCCACATTCCATGCCTCATGAAGAAACAGAGCGAGCTAAGGCTGTAACTGCTGTTCAGTGAAGACTGTTCTGCTCCAGTCTTACTCACTGCATCCATCCCAGTGCACAGTATCTCTCAAGATGCGCGCATGTCGAGGAAGCTAGCACTCCTTATCACTGTAGATATGAGAATGTTGTGGTGATATGTCACACGATTAAGAAGGAATGCATGGTTTGTGCATGATGAAGCTCCATACGAACGGAGTTTGAAGAATTTTATTTCAATCATCTGTACTGTCAATTCTGAAGTAGTGCTCTATTGGCTGGGATCAGTACAAGAAGTTATTGGCAAGAAAGAAATGATCATAGGACACAAAAACATGCACTCCTAAAGCTACACGGTTCTGCACCTAAACTTGTTATAATGTTAAACTCATGTGGTTTCCGAAATATTAGTCATGTGAAGTGCAATGCCCTTAACACTCTAATGCCGGATATACATGTCCAACATCTGACATACATCCATCCTGCAAGTTTCCTATCCCACTCAGCCGGCCGGTGTGGCCGAGCGGTTCTAGGCGCTTCAGTCTGGAACCGCGTGGCCGCTGCGGTCGCAGGTTCGAATCCTGCCTCGAGCACGGATGTGTGTGATGTCCTTTCGTTAGTTAGGTTTAAGTAGTTCTAAGTTCTAGGGGACTGATGACCTCATATGTTAAGTCCCATAGTGCTCAGAGCCATTTGAAACATTTGAACCTATCCCACTCACTACAGAGACAGACTTTAAGATGATAAAACTACTTCCTTCTATACCAAAGGAAAACATATATTCTTTGTGATATATGTACAAAACAGCATTTCGGAGGTGTATAGTGCCCAGTGCTCACATCCGATTACGGTTCAGAAATCATGCCAAGCTCGCATCAGTCGTATAAAATGATCGCTAGCAATGGAAAATGCATCTTATGAGGAAACAAAGAAATGCACAGCAGCGGTGTTTGACGTATGAAATTACACACCAAGCTGCACTAGCTCTGTAAACAGGACAACTGTCAAGCAAAGGCACAAACAGGGTTTGCAGTACCTTACAAACCTCTGTCAACGACATACAAAAAGAGTTTGAAACATTTTACGTAAATCAATTGTGCTAACGATTCAGAAGTAGTGTTCCATTGTTTGCTGTCCATACCAAGAAGTCAGAAAGAGCGGAAAGAGAAAAAAGATCGTGGAACATAAACACATTCCAAGGGTTACATGGTTCTGAACTTAAACACTAGAGCTGTGCAGGTTTTCGACCTGTTACCTTGTGGAATGCAACGCCGATAATATTGCAATGCAAGAAATATATTTCCAGTGCATGACATACATTTTGCCTGCAAATTTCTCTCTAAAAATGTCGTGACAGACTGTGTGATTAAAGAACTACCTGGTGCACCTAAGAAAACATCGATTCTTTGTAACAGAAACACTACATAGGTTTCCAGAGGTGTATGACGTCTGCTGTTTACGAAGTTCAAGCCTAAATAGGGTGAAAGGTGGCTACACTGAGCCACAGCGCCAGAGATTGCGCCAAAGAGTATTATTCAGCCGCCTCCACTGGCAGTGCTTGTTGAGATGTGGTAGTGGAGAGTGCTTATTGAGAAGTAGCAGGAGGCAGTGCTTGTTGAGATGTAGCAGTGGTGAGTCGTTGTTGAGAAGTTCCCATGGAGAGTGCTTGTTCAGATGTTGTCATATTGTTTTGATGGGCTAGACACCAGATGTTGTTGGATTGGGGATGCTGTAATGATTAGAGTGTGCTTTTCGTCAATATATATGAAGGTAAAAAAAAATTAAAAAAAACGTGCATGGGGCTTAATTATATAAAGAATGCAAATACTTTTAAATTTTTAGTCGTTGTCTGTCCGGTTACGCAGTCTCGTAACCGGTTGGCCCTGACCGGTATTAGTACGCAATCTGACTGCATAGAATAACAACATGAATGAAAGAAAACTTCCGTTAACACAATTAATTAATTAAGTCCCCAGCAACTATAAAACCTGCTAAAGTAACCTCTGGCGTGCCACAGGGGAGTGTTATGGGACCATTGCTTTTCACAATATATATAAATGACTTAGTAGATAGTGTCGGAAGTTCCATGCGGCTTTTCGCGGATGATGCTGTAGTATACAGAGAAGTTGCTGCATTAGAAAATTGTAGCGAAATACAGGAAGATCTGCAGCGGATAGGCACTTGGTGCAGGGAGTGGCAACTGACCCTTAACATAGACAAATGTAATGTATTGCGAATACATAGAAAGAAGGATCCTTTATTGTATGATTATATGATAGCGGAACAAACACTGGTAGCAGTTACTTCTGTAAAATATCTGGGAGTATGCGTACGGAACGATTTGAAGTGGAATGATCATATAAAATTAATTGTTGGTAAGGCGGGTACCAGGTTGAGATTCATTGGGAGAGTGCTTAGAAAATGTAGTCCATCAACAAAGGAGGTGGCTTACAAAACACTCGTTCGACCTATACTTGAGTATTGCTCATCAGTGTGGGATCCGTACCAGGTCGGGTTGACGGAGGAGATAGAGAAGAACCAAAGAAGAGCGGCGCGTTTCGTCACCGGGTTATTTGGTAACCGTGATAGCGTTACGGAGATGTTTAATAAACTCAAGTGGCAGACTCTGCAAGAGAGGCGCTCTGCATCGCGGTGTAGCTTGCTCGCCAGGTTTCGAGAGGGTGCGTTTCTGGATGAGGTATCGAATATATTGCTTCCCCCTACTTATACCTCCCGAGGAGATCACGAATGTAAAATTAGAGAGATTAGAGCGCGCACGGAGGCTTTCAGACAGTCGTTCTTCCCGCGAACCATACGCGACTGGAACAGGAAAGGGAGGTAATGACAGTGGCACGTAAAGTGCCCTCCGCCACACACCGTTGGGTGGCTTGCGGAGTATCAATGTAGTAGATGTAGATGAAACAACAAAACACAAATGTAACTGTTCTGTGTGTGGAAGTGTAATTCAACGTACACATCTGGCACGGTTCTTCCTCAATAAGACAAGGTATTTTAAATACCATTTACACTGAATTAATTTAAAAAAACCAGAAATACTATAATTGCACATAGAAACCAGAAATACAGTCTAATACAAGAACACGAGCCAGATGCTTTGTTGACTGAACCTGTGACCAAGAGGCATTATTGTTTAAGACATTGAAATAATTAAAAAAAGGAATTTTTTACCTTCATATATATTGACGAAAAGCACACTCTGATCATTACAGCATCCCCAATCCAACAACATCTGGTGTCTAGCCCATCCAAACAATATGACAACATCTAAACAAGCACTCTCCATGGGAACTTCTCAACAACGACTCACCACTGCTACATCTCAATAAGCACTGCCTACTACGACTTCTCGACAAGCACTGCCAGTGGAGGCGGCTGAATAATACTCTTTGGCGCAATCTCTGGCGCTGTGGCTCAGTGTAGCCACCTTTCAAGGGTTCGTAAATTATGATTTTTTTCAAAATAGTCCAATAAAATGATCGTCGGCAACTCAAAGTGCATATGAAGAAACAGCGACATCTTACGAGGGAATAAACACCACGATCAGTGGCCAGAGGAGATGTAACAGTCTTGTCGGAGTTTACCAACGCCCCTCGAAACCCCACCTTTGATAACCTTCGTATTGCACACACATGTCATGGTCCAGTATTAGTTGTGTTGCTCATGTGCAGGGTAATATGACTGTTTCGCCTTGGCACCACGTCTCTACAATGATCTTTCCACTTTTAAGGAGTATATATGTGGGATCAGTCCACCCTCCCCCAGAATATGCAATTTTATTGATTTCAGTCAATACTCATTTCATGGTATTTTTTCTCTAATGTAATGTATTCTCAGTCAGTTTCCGTAATTTTGCTAGGTTTTCACTATTTTTTATATTTAATCGTATTTCTCTCAATTTTACGTATTTGACATCAATTTTTCCTGGTTATACCAGGTTTTACTCGAATTTTACCGACTTTGTATCATTTTTCATATTTTTTCAACAGTTTTTCCTTATATATATGTGGTCATATTGGTGACATACCCGTCTGTTTTTCGATTTTCTACCATATTTGCTTGTCTGATACACCAGCCTACTAAAAAATCCTTGAACTCCCCTCTCCCCGATTATCCACATGGCGCATTTTGGATAGGACGATCATGAAAAGTATAGTAACAGTCGCTTTGTACCTATATGATGCTCAACGAGTGGTGCAGATGATAGATGTATCGGAAACTTGACGTCTGTAAATAATTTCAAGTACTGTCTGACCCACCAGAGAGTTGGTCTGCAGACTCATATGGTGCTGCACCTGATGAAAACTCTACATGTTCATTTGACTTACACTCCATCATGTAGGGATCTTAGGGATCTACAAGGGGAAGCTGACATGTGTATGAAGTTCAATTTCTTTGCTGTTTATACCTTCCAACTGTGACACAAACCCGGAACCCTGTCAGGACATCTACAAACTGTAGCCTTCAGGTACTTTTATTTTTATTACCCCAGTAATAAGTTGTTCCTTAGTTGATAGCATGAGGACTGCAGGTAACATCTCAGGCCCCTTCTCCCTCCCCTCCTCCCCCCCCCCTCCCCCCCCCCCCCCCGCGCCTCTCTCTCTCTCTCTCTCTCTCTCTCTCTCTCTCTCTCTCTCTCTCTCTCTCTCTCTCTCTCCCCTTTCTACCTACAGAGTGCATCATCTCCCCAGCAGCGTCATTTGTAGACAAACACTTAGCAATATATGCGTCCAAACCGCAATCCCCCGCTGACAGCTCTACACACATGCACATAGAGAGTTTGCACACATATTACCAATCTCAAAGTCGCGATTTCAAGCACTTGTACGTTATTTTAGGCAGTCCTACAGCTACACAAGTAACGAAACACCCTTTACAAACCGGTTCTGCAAGTTCATTGTGCTAAACAGCATAACATCTTCGATACAATTTATATTAACATTATTTCTAACAAGATTTTCTAGCTTCTCTAGTAATAACAACCATCCAACGCATCCCAGTGCACGTATCAGACGTTCAGTTATAGTCTAAAGATCCACTATGATGGTGCATGATCACCCCAATCACGGTATTTTGTGTGCTATGTACCGGTTGGATGTAGGGAGAGAGTCCTTCGTGAATATCAGTCTTATGTATGAGCTAGAACACTACATTAGTTGGTTGGTATAGTATAGCACTGTGCTCCAATGCATCCAGTCACTTCCAACCACTTATCCTACAGTTGCAATGAATCACCTTTGTTTTCTGTATGTCTGTGTGTATGCGTGTGTCACGGATGGCCCCCATGACCCAGAGTGGACTTGATTTGGTGTTCGAGTTTGGATCCACCTTCACACGCTGTCCCAGGTGTAGTGTATCGTGGATCAGCCACCTAATATCGCTCTGGATGTAATGTGTGAGAGTACACTGAATATGATTCAAAAGCTGGATCAGTAATCAGGCGTTTTTTCTTTGAGGCGAGATCTTTTAACGGAATTTCAATCTACCACCTACACATAGAGCGATGATAATCGCAATAAAACCAACTATATTATCGAATTCATAAAGTGATACATAGTATAAACCTGATCTTCACAATTTCTCTGTCCTATTACTTTGAGATACTTCGTATGTGACAGGACATTTATTTATATTAAGAGAGCTCGAAAATAAGGAGGCGATCTGTGACAGAGGTACAGCATACTCTTAGCATTCCACCATGGCCAAAAATGAGTTTAATATTCTAGTCCTGTGATGGAGGACATTGCAGGTATTAAACTGATAAGAACAGATTTATCAGGTAATCACTTGTACGTCAGCAGGAGGAGTTTCTGAGCACTATGGGACTTAACTTCTGAGGTCATCAGTCCCTTAGAACTTAGCACTACTTAAGCCTAATTAACCTAAGGACATCAGACACATCCATGCCTGAGGCAGAATTCAAACCTGCGACCGTAGCGGTCGCGCGGTGCCAGACTGTAGCGCCTAGAACCGCTCGGCCACTTCGGCCGGCTAGGTCATGAGGAGGCTACTGCCCTGTACTTCAGTGATAGCTTGCTCTCCTATCATTATTTCCAATACAGGGCTATTGGCCAGACTGGCTGTAGCAATTCTCCAGTGCTAGACTAATAGCGAAAATATCCACTCCACATCTAGCAGTTACTGATGAAACTGGACACAGTTACTGTCTAGTGCTCGATCAATGTCAGATCACATTGTTTAAATGAACTATATTCCGCAGTGTGCACAAAATAATAAAGACTTAGTCCATCCCATCTGGCAGCCCAGCTCAGATTGAGTCCTTTTCCTGAAAATTTCCGGATTGGAAGGGGAGGAGAGGGGAGGGGACAGGGGTGTGGAGGAGAGGCAAAGCATCCTCCGGTGGTAGTTTTGTGAACTAGGTCAGTTGGTCTCCGAACCTGAAGATGAACACACAAAATTTGATATTCCCACGAATAATTTTTAATTTCTCGCCATTTTTTGAATGTCCTGCCAAAGTTTCTATTTTCCACCATTTCCAGAGGATGGGGAGGGAGGGTAAGGGGGTGGGACCCACGGCCGGGGGAAACCCCATGATATCATCAGAGGGTGGGGATAATTAATTGATGAATTAATTAACTTACATAATTAATTTGATATCAGAATTGGAGTGATACCACCATTTCCCTACTACTAACATTCTCTCGAATTGTCCAGAATGTTTTTCGAACCAGTCGCAAACAACTGTGGCCCGCCATCGTTGTCTGGGAAGTAGCCAAACGTAACCATTTCGAGTCAATGGTCGGTTCAGTTGGATCAGAGGACCCAGACCATTCCACGTAAAAGCAGCCACTATGAAGCCATCACGAGCTTGCACAGCTCCTTGTTGACAACTTGGATCCATGGCTCCGTGGAGTCTGCGCCACACTCTAAACCTATCATCAGCTCTTACCAACAGAAATTTTCACTCATCTGACCAGGGCACGGATTCCAGTCGTCCAGGGCCAACTGATATGTCCACGGGCCCAGGAGGCGCTCTGTTAGCAGAGGCACTCGAGTCTATCGTCTGCTGCCGTGGACCTTTAACGCCAACTTTTGCCACACTGCCCTAACCGGTATGTTCGTTGTACATCCCACATTGATTTCCGGGGTTATTTCACGCAGTGTTGGTTGTCTGATAGCACTCACAACTCTACACAATGCTGCTCAGTTGTTAAGCGAAGGCCGTCAACCACTGTGTTGTCTGTGGTGAGAGGTAATGCTTGAAATTCGGTATTCTTACAGACTCTCACCACCCTCAGAATATTGAATTTCCTAACGATTTCCGAAATAGAATGCCCCATGGGTCTAGCTCCAATTACCATTCCGAGTTCAGAGTCTGTTAATTCGCGTCGTATGGCCATAGTGATGTCACAAACCTTTTCACATGAGTCACCTGTGTACAAATGCACTGTCCTTTTATGTCTTGTGTATGCGATACTATCACCATCTGCATTGTAGAGGGATTAAGATAGCTAAAGAAAGAAGTTTTTTTTGTGGTGTCACCGCCAGACACCACACTTGCTAGGTGGTAGCTTTAAATCGGCCGCGGTCCTTTAGTACATGTCGGACCCGCGTGTCGCCACTGTGTGATCGCAGACCGAGCGCCACCACAAGGCAGGTCTCGAGATACTGACTAGCACTCGCCCCAGTTGTACGGACGACATTGCTAGCGACTACACTGACGAAGCATCGCTCATTAGCCGAGCAGATAGTTAGAATAGCCTTCAGCTAAGTCCATGGCTACGACCTAGCAAGGCGCCATTAGCCTTACATAGCAATTGATAATTATCGTCTAATGCATGTCTCAACAAGAACGATGTATACAACAAGGATGGATTAAAGTTAAGTATTCCCAAAGCAACGTACTTTTCTTTATAGCATTAATTGAGCGTCCTCTTTCAGACAGATATTCTGCGTGAGCTTATAGCGTGCATATCGGCCCCCTCAAAATAACACTGTGTCGGCACTTCTGTCGACACATCATTTTTAGTAATGAAGTTAGTTAAAATGTGAAAGAATATTGGGAGCCAGAAGTCATACGTGTGTTACATATGTTGCACAGCTCAGTGGTGTGGTACTGTGACACAAATGGGCCGGCGGAGCGTCTATTCAAGCAACACGAAGGAGAACTTCGTGTCAGCGACCCGCGGAGGGCGTGACAAGAAGCAGCTCTTCCCATGCCAGGGTGTCACATCGATGGTGGTAATCAGATCAGTTACACCAGCAGAGCAACACCTGAATATTCCACCGACCTACTGCGGAGGAAGAACTGCAAACATCGGCGGCAGAAAACCGTATTAAGGGACGGTAGCCAACTCGTCATCATTGACTATCGTGTGGCGTTGGAGTGACGCAGAGCGTACGTCACTCAGCGCTGCCACCAGTTCACAGTCATCATCACTGTCATCGCAGTCATCATAATAGTGACTGTCGTAGTGCAGGTCATCACCTAGGAGACACCTGAGTGACGCTTCCGCTGAAGTCACCACCATCACTGTCAATCGGGCGCCGTCAGCATGCAGCCGCCTGTGTTGGGAGTACGTCGTGGTGATGCGCTGTCGCCATCGTCCTGCCTCCACAAACATCGTGACAGGGCCGGAGGCGGGGTCCGTGGCCCGCCAACGACAGACGATCTCCGCCAAGGACGGTCGCTGGGGCAGGGCACCAAACTGTCGCACTGCTGCCGCTGCCAGGCCCCCCGCTGCGACCACAACAGAGGTCCGTGGGGCGTGGTTCCAGCCGCCACTGTATGACCCAGCAAGGCCTAGCATGTTATGTCAGCGCAGCCACAGTAGCAGCAAAAGGAGCACGTGTGAGCTTCCACCGGCCACATTTGTCGCTGCTGGGAATATTACGAGCGGCAGCAAACCTCGCCCAGAGGGCCAACAACCAATGTACCGCAGCAGGTCAATAAATTGGTATTCTGTCAACGGGATCCATCTATGGAAACACCCCCACCATCCTCTTCCTGAAGCGCTGCAGATAACCAGCTTTCGAATTCGGCGACGGGCAGTGGAGTCCCGTGTTTGTTAGCATGGTCCATTTCCTTTCCTAAATCCAGCTTGTTCTTCTGGTAGCTCTCGATCTAGATATTGGCCAAGTCTATTTCGTAACATTTTCAACATAACTTTGCTAGCATGTGAAATAAGTGCGATTGTTCGGTAATCTGAGCATTCTTTAGAACTTCTCTTCTTTGGAATGGGGATGAATACTGATCTTTTCCAATCTTCTGGCCGCTGCTGCGTGATTCATATTTTTTGACATATTGAGTGCAGCACTTTCACTGCATCCTTTAAACAATTCTGCTGGTATTTCATCATGTCCACTAGTTTTGTTATCAGACACATTTTCAAGGGCCCACTGGATTTCGCTCTCCAAAATATCTGGCTCTAGTTCTAAATTAACCTTAACATCAGCAGTAGGAGCCCTGTCATTATGCAGTTCTTTCTTGTATAGGTCTTCTACATATTCTGCCCATCTTTCCCTAACATCCTCTGCTTCACTCAGATCTTTCCCATTTCTATCTTTTATCATTCCTCGAATTTTCCTTTAATTACTCTAATTTTCTTATAAAGATCTCTTGTCTTCCCCATTCCATTACTATCTTCAACTTCCTTGCACTGTTCATTGAAGAATATATTTTTATCTCTTCTAGATAATTTCTGAAAATCTTTATTTAATTCAAACATAGCTGATCTATCTCCGTTGATTTTTGCTTTCCTTCGTTCTTCTGCAACTTGCAGTGCCTCAACTGATAGCCATCTAGCCTTCTTACTGTTCCTTTTCTTGGGAATGTGTTTCTCTGCGGCCTCCTTGACAGTGTTTGTTAGCATGGTCCATTTACAATACCTCTATTTAGTATGATGGCACCGGTATTCTTCATAGTATACAGTGGTACTTTTACACTCCCATGTAATGCGTCATTGACCATTAGATGTCATGAGAAGTGGACCCGAGAGTAGAAAACGAGGTAGGAAGCATTACGTCGTCACTAAAAAAGTAGTAACAGTAGACTGAGTAGGTGAGGAGTGCTCAGTGACTTTAACGTGGAGTAGTCATTGGATTTCACCTGAGTACGAAGGAAATGCTGTTGTGGTATGAGGGTGCTTTTTATGGTTAGGTTGTGACTCATTACAACGCTTAATAAAACGCTAAATGCAGAAAGATATGAACTCGTATCACAGAACTGTGTAGTGCATACAGCAGAGCGTTATTTTGGAACGATGTTTGTTCGTTTTAGCATGAGACTTCAGTCTATCATCAAACAACATCTTTGAACCAATCCTTTCTGGACAATAACTTTCCTGAAATGGACTATGTTGCCAGAGTCCTGACATGTACCCCGATGTAACACCTCTGGAATCAGTTATAACGTCGACTTCGCTCCAAATTCCACCATGCAAAGTTACCATCTTCCCTGGAGGGTAATGGTCATATTCGGGTACTTGTTACTGACAAAACTGAACGCCTACAAAATGATTTTCAAAATTTGAAGGAGGAATATGAAAGGAGTAAAACAGGCTTGTCATAAAATCATGAGAGTGGTATCTTGTCAGGAAGTGGTTACCCAAATTAAAGAGCAAATTTCGAGTTATGCTGCATCACTGCAGATCTTAGAAAAGAATTCGGTACATCTGAGGCCCAGGAGGGTGAAGGAATGGTCGCAGATTAACGAAGAAGTGAAATAAACTACCAAGAAAACTGATGGTTGTGTTTGTTACGATTGGAGGAATTATCTGGTGTCGTGTACAATGATTTCTCATAAAAGATATTTATGTATTTAGAACTTCAGTAAATGACATTCATCCTCGTGCTATGGTGGACAATTTGATTTTTCACACACACCATGTCAGCCTGGTGAATTTGTGTTGTTGAAAGTGGCTGCATTTACACATACATACATACATTTATACATACATATACAACGGGCGAGTCGAAATCTATCTGGCTCAAATATTGAATTTTGTGGCAGATTGACTCTTATGAATGCCATTTAGTGGAGTAGTTTGCGTTCTGTTTGCATTTATCTAGCGGTCGGATTTAGCAAGTCGGTATTTCATTTAGCAAATAGGCTTCCAGTATAGTTTGAAAAACTGGTTGCAGGTATATGGGTGTGCAAAGGACAGCAGGTGCCTCATATTACTTTAACTGATGTGAACTATGGAGATTTTGTACATGTGAGGCACAATAATATTCCAAGTTTTAAATCTTATGACATTAATTTCAAATCCATACCAATTACAGATTCAATTAAATGAAGTACAATTCTTCTGAGATGATGCGTATTAGAAAATATAAAGCGTTTCTCGAATGCTTTGAGTGGAACTAAATATTCTTGTGGCTCATTCAATTTATATTTTATTCAGAACCAGTTTTGCCCATAATGAATAATAAGTAGAACACCCTTTGTATTATTAAGCTACTTACTTTGAGAGAACAACTGTATCACTTTCTGATTACACGTTTTGTGGTATTAGAAGCAGAGAGACTATCATGTTATGTATGAATGCACCAACTCCGATCCATATCACACTAATCAGAGGAAAGCCGTTATGATCATTCGATCTGCTTTCAGTAAAACGAAAGTTAAGCAGTAGAAATTTTTTTAAAATAATTTCAAGCATCAAATATAAAGTCCCTTGCGCTATTTAAGTAGCAGGGTCTGAGAATCATAACCGAGAGTCATCAGACTGCATTATGTTAACTGAGGTTTATTCATTTTTGTAGGGAGGGCAAACTTATGTGGGACTTAATCGCCAGCAAGCGTTGCACTTTAAAGTACAAAGAAAGCTTCACTAACCCGAGATCACACAGCCTCTAATAGTGTGAGAACAACATTTAATTGCAAGAAAATTCTATGCTTCAGTGGAAATAAAAATATGCATAGCCTAACTATTGCTCTTTTGATTAACAGCCGCGCTGGGAAGCCACCGGTCTAGGGCGCCTTGGCACGGTTCGTGCGGCTTCCCCGTCGGAGGTTCGAGTCCTCCGTCAAGCATGGGTGTGTGTGTCGTCCTTAGCGTAATTCGTTTAAGTTAGATTAAATAGTGTGTCAGCCTAGGGACCGATGAACTCAGCAGTTTGCTCCCGTAGGGACCTATCACAAATTTCCAATTCTTGGATAACAGCCTCTAATCTTCAAAATCTTTCAAAGTTCTCCAATTATAATTAATGTCTGCACAAAACGTGTGTTGCAGGATCAATGTGTACCATGTAATCTAGACTTTCACTCCTCAAATAATGTGTGCTTTGCCCCTCATTATAGATAATTCTTTAAAAGACAGTCACAGGCAGTCAATTCACAGTCCAAATTATCTAAATACGGTAGGCTGCTACATATTCACTGTTCATACCACCGTCCAGATTGCGGTTGCTGTTCACAAGCTTTACTCAATCAAAATAAAGTTGATAACTGTTCAGTGCGCTTATCCTCAGCAAATTCACTGGATACTAGCGTTTTGTGAAGACGGCTAGTTCTTCTCATACTTTTGATGCCTCGAGTCTTCTGCGTAAAACCACTGCGAAATCTTACAATATTGAATCGTCTTTCTTGCTATCTTCTTTCTTGCTATCTTTCTTGCAATCTTCTTCTCTTGAATCTCCTCTTATTAGTTACGACATTAAGATCTGTGTCTTTTCTTAAAACTTAGTATTTTTCTGCAACAGTATGGTAACCATAGCATTCTGTAAACTGCTGTACTCTGGTTGTCTCTGCATGGTCAAATAGTGCCCCCTACAATTTATGGTAATTCCCTGTTCTAAATAAAATCTTCTGACTTTCGCCACAAAGAAACTGCCTCACTTTCTCCAAAATTACCACTCTTCCTCACTGATGAAATGACACATCTTCTCTGTTCATCAATAGACTACCAAGCCCCATCATTGTCTGACTTGTAACATTTGACGATTCCCCTTAACAATGATTTGCACAGATAAAAATTTTCCTACTACACCAAACCAAACCGTGCACATATAAATTTCGTACTATCCACGGTACTTAAAACATTACAATATTTAAATTAATCATATTTCATTTACACTTAAATAGAAATGAGTATTGGGGCAACCTCTGTTCTGACCCACTATCCATTGTTGCCAGATGTATCCAAGATGGCGGCGATGACATCATCCAAGATGGTGGCATGTAGACTTGGCAACAGTGCATGATGTCATCCAAGATGGCGGCGATTACGTCATTCAAGATGGCGTAATTTGGCGGGAAGTTTGAATTTGGGCGGGAAGATGGGGCAATTGGGCTACCTCCACTAACCTACCCTCCCCCACGAAAATGGCGGGAAGTTCAAATTACAACAGGATAATGCATCACACCATAGTTATCTCTACTAACCTAAGAAAATGGCGGGAAAATGGTCACTTGGGCTACCCCCACTAACCTAAGTCACCCTTCCCTTCCCTCCCCCAGAAAAATGGTGGGAAGTTCAAATACCAACATGATAATGCATCACACCATGGATATCTCTGCTAACCTAAGAAAATCGCAGGGATATAGGTCACTTGCGATACCCCCACTATCTTAAGTCCCCTGACCGCCACCTCTTCCTAAGGATTGCTGGGAAAAGGACTCAGCCTGCACTGGACTCCTGGAGAGAGGAAGGAGTGTACTTTATTTATTTTAGAACTATCTATTTTGGGACGGAGTATATGTATCATAGTGATACAGAACACACGTTCTGACATGCCACACAGCATACAGACCTGCAGACTACTCCTAAATAATTCATGTATAATGCTCTACACACACACCAGCTAATTGTAAACTGTCAAAATAATGCATTGCACAGGCAACAGACATGCAAACCACTCGTAAATAATGCAATATATTTACGTCCAGAGAGCCAAACAACTCGTAAATTATCAAAATAATAATCCATTTAAAAGACTCTTTAAACATACTTGCTAATCGTCAACTGTCAAAATCATGCACCACTCTTTATTTAAACAATTAGAGGCAGCACCACCACCAGTCTGCAGTCCAATTGACCTAGAACACAGTACCACCAGCAGAGGCCACTGTCATCCATTCTGTGACATAATCCAAGATGGCAGCCATGACATCAGCTAATGATGCAAATACAGTTATCCAAGATGGTGGTAAACAGTGTGTTCACCACGAAGTCTGCACCTAGTACACAGGACCACCACCAGAGAGCACTGTCATTCATTTCATGATGTAATCCAACATGGTAGGGGAAGGGGGAAGGGGGAATGGCAGGAAACCGACTCTGCCGGTGCTGGACATAAGTTTTTATTTTGCATGCAGTGTCTCCACCATGAGAGCAAGACTTCAACTGACCTAGTACACAAAACTGCCACCAGAGGGTGCTGTCATCCCTCCTGTAATGTACACCTCTGCCAGTGACCGCAAGACCAAAGCAATAGCAACCCACCACTCTCACGCCACTGAAGGTGAAAGTTGTTACTGTTTTCAAGTACACAGTCAGTGTTATACTGATGTCACAGGTCTCCAAGGCACGCTCATGCCAGTCTTGTGCGCGAGATGCCTCTGGGCAGCATGTGTCTTTATCATTGATGACAGAGTAGCACAGGGTGCATTCTTCCTAGCACAACATGAGAGATGCTTCTAACCATGCATAACTGCCCAGTGTGACAGACGCAATGCCGTAAAGTGCACACGCGTAGCTACAAATCATCACAAGCTAACAAGGTTCTAAATCTATTATTGATGTCACATGGCTATGTAAAAAATAAAAACCGAATCGACCTCGTGGAAATTGTATAGTGTCCCAGGAATAGTTAACGCTCACTTTCTTGATGTCTCAGCTTGTATGCACGGAAATTCTTGCCCTAAGAGAACCTGTTTACGAAAATAGTGCAGAATAACGGCAAATGCAGTCTTCCTCACAGACCTAACATGGTATCCCATCCATCACGTGTTACCCTTCCTGCTTTGAACACACACAAGCGCCCCCTCCGCTATGTAGAGGCTCCTACATCCCAGCACAAAGGATGTGAATAAATCGAGCATTATGATTGGCTCTTATCGAATTTAACCGCCGAATTACTGATGCCACCAGTACCAAAGCACCATCCCCCTTTGTTTCCTTCTGCAGACAAGACTTTCAGTGGTTATTTTACACACATCGCCATATTGCACTGGCAACTAAATCTTGCAGACATACATATCGTCAAATACAGAAAGACTCTTACTAATTTACACTGCTCTCCCACCGAGGACAAGCACTTGAATTTTAGAACATGAAACCGACCTGTGAAACTCAATGTATCACCGCATACCCTACATAAGGTCAAATGCGGAAAGATTCCTACTCAATTACAGTGCTCTTCTACTGAGGACAGGAATATTAGTGCGTGAAACCGATCTCCAACCCAGAAATATATCATCACATACCATGTCGATGTAGTAAACATACAATTCGTATCCTGTGCCAATCAAAATCAACCCTTCTACATCATTCATACATATACCATGAAGACGGACAGTACTGTATATACTCCTCACAGCACTAGATATTTTCCTGCAGCTGACGATCACAAATCATCCACCCCCAATGTGAGATCAGAGCACCCTCAGTGGACCAAAGTCACTCTTAGATCTGTTCAATAAATTCAGGCTCTTTTCCCCTCAGAACAAACACGTTACTGTTTCGGCTCCAAACCTGCTTCCTTGCTTGCTCACTTTTCTACACACCTCTCCAGACTCAGACATTACAAGAACACGTGTATTTTCGCGTGGTCCGCCATAATATTATACCATTTTAGTGGTACTTCTCGATATCAAGCACTAGGCAGCATCCTACTGATCGCTAGCACAAGATGATTCCCAAGATATAGACTGGAAATTATTTCTCTACAAACCCAAAAGTTTAGCAAGGTGGGGCATGCTGTAAACCACTGACTAACTGGAAACGAGTCACGTCTGTGAAGACATTTACTCGGCAACTCAAAACAAATAGAGGAAACTGATATTTCCACTCTTGAATACTGATGTTGGTGATGTAGTGCATACCAAATCATTCCTATAATTTACAAGGTCAACTAAAGTGTTTCACATGTCTAGAGAACCAGCAAACGTGTCTTCCACATGCTAGATGCATACACCACAATCGATCTTCTCTCAACTAAATAAAGGCGCCTTCTGGTGGTGGTACTGTGTACTAGGACCAGACATCATGGTGAACACACTGTTTTCCTCCATCTTGGATAACGATACTTGCGTCATCAACTGATGTCATGGCTGCCATCTTGGATTATGTCACAGAAGGCACAACAGTGCCCTCTGGTGGCAGTACTGTGTACTAGGTCATTTAGAGTGTGGACCTCATGGCAAACACACTGGATGGTGGTGCTGCCTCTAATTGTTTAAATAAAGACTGTGCATGATTTCAACAGTTGACAATTAGCAAGCATGTTTGCAGAGTCTTTTAGATAGATTATTATTCTGATAATTTACGAGTTGTTTGGCTCTCTGGACGTAAATGTATTGCATTATTTACGAGTGGTTTGCATGTCCGTAGGCTGTGCAATGCGTTATTTTGACAGTTTACAATTAGCAGGCGCATGTCTAGAGCATTATACATGAATTATTTAGGAGTAGTTTGCAGGTCTGTATGCTGTATGGCATGTCAGAACGCGCATTCTGTATCACTCTGATAAATATACTCCATCCCAAAATAAATTGTTCCAAAATAAATAAAGTACACTCCTTCCTCTCTAGGAGCCCAGTACAGGCTGAGTCCTTTTCCCACCAATCCCTAGGAAGAGGTGGCAGACAGGTGACAAGGTAGTGGGGGTGTCCCAAGTGACCTATCTTCCCGTGATTTTCTTAGGTTAGCAGAATAACGATGGTGTGTTGCATTATCATAATGGAATTTATTTGAACTTCCTACCATTTTTCGGGGGGGGGGGGGGGAAGGGAAGGGTGACTTAGATTAGTGGGGGTAGCCCAAGTGACCTATTTTCCCGCCATTTTCTTAGGTTAGTAGAGATAACTGTGGTGTGATGCATTATCCTGTTGGAATTTGAACTTCCCGCTATTTTCCTGGGGGAGGGGAGGGGGATTAGGTTAGTGGAGGTAGCCCAATTGCCCCATCTTCCCACCGAAATTCAAATTTCCCAGCAAAATCAGCCATATTGAATGGTGTCATCGCCACCATTTTGGATGACATCATATGCCGTTGCCAAGTCTACACATCACCGTCTTGAATGACATCATCGCCGCCCCCTTGGATACATCTGGCAGTAATGGAGGTTGGGTAGAACAAAGTTTGCCCCAATACTTACAATTATCTCTTTCACTCTTTCTATGTTGCAACCACATTTCACTATCTACCAGTGTTTATTACTTATCTGTTTTTTTTTTCCAGTGCCACTATCATTCTATCTGTGCATAAAAAAGTGTGTGAATATGTTCGCATTTCCTTTTGGAGAAAATTTTTGAAGGTGTTGAGGAAGGCAGAATGATGCAGCTGGTACCCCACTTTCAGTCAGAGTCTTTTAGGCAGGAGCATGTTTGCCATTTTTGTCCTCCAATAGGAGCATTTTTCCGATAGCTCCCCTCTTTTTCCGGCCGTAGCTGGGCACGACACTCGTATGATGACAACTTTATGGGACAGTACTATTTTGACAAGAGGGTCATTCAACAATTAAAGAGACAAATTGGCGTGGAGAAAAAAAGCGTTAATTTTTACAAAACAATACTTTTTCTACTTTTCAATAGAATCTCCTTGAACATTCATGCACTTGTTCCAACGGGCTACAAGCTTTTTTATTCCGGTTTCAAAGAACTCTATCTTCATGTTTGAACCAATTTCTCACAAACTTTTTCACGTCTTTGTTGTCCTGGAACCTCTTCCCACCTAATGCCACCTTCAGTGCACCAAACAAATGGAAATCACTAGGTGCTAAATCAGGACTGTAAGGGGGATGACACAGTACTTCCCAGCCCATTTTGTCGATGGTTTCACGGCTTAGTTGAGGAGTATGAGGACTTGCGTTGTCTTGCTGGAGAATCACACCTCTCCTTTGAGATCTCATAGCTGGCTTCATCTTTTTAAAAGCAAATCCGAGTAGTATTGGCTGTTCATTGTACGCTGCTCTTCGAGATAATCTCAAAAAACTGGATCTTCAGCATCCAGAAACACCGTCAACATGACTTTTCCTGCTGATGCTTGGGTTTTAAATTTTTTTTGACAGGTGAACTGGTGTGTTTCCAATTCATGCTTTGCCTTTTTGATTCTGGCTCATAATAGTGCATCCGAGTTTCATCACAAGTCAAAATTTTGTTGAGGAAGTGCTCACCTTCTCTTTCATAACGCTCCTTTAGCTCTGTGCACACTCTCAAACTTGTTTCCTTGCGTAGCTGCGTGAACTACTTTGGGGCCCATCTTGCATACGTTTTGCGGTACTTCAGCTTGGTTACAGATATTGTTATGAACTGTACCAGCACTAACTTGAACCTTATCAACTGTTATTTCCACAGTCACACGGAGGTCGGCACATTAATGTCATCAATTCGACTTTCAGGTGAAGGAGTTGAAACTGCAACTGGTCGGCGAGAACGATGTTCGTCAGTCTCTGAGTCGCGACCATTTTTGAACTGCTCTATCCACATGTAAAAATTTGCACGATTAATGGAACCTTCACCATACACTTCAGACATTCTACAGTATGTATTCATTGATTTCTCGCCTTCAGCTAGTAAGAAACTAATTGAAGTGGACTGACAAGGCAGCCAGTCCACAGTGACGGGTAGCCAATAGAAAGGCACGCGTACACACTCACGCCGACGGGCGTCAATTCTGGAACAGGATAACTATTGAATGGTAGCAAGAAAAGTACGTAGCTGCTTTATACTTAACTTTATTATTTGATGACTACAGCATTCTTCTTGAGACATTTATACTATAACTCTCAAAGTAGGTAAGGCTAATGGCGCCTTGCTAGGTCGTAGCCGCCATGGACTTAGCAGAAGGCTATTCTAACTGGCTCTCGGCAAATGAGAGGAAGGCTTCGTCCGTATGGTCGCTAGCAATCTCCTCGTACAACTGGGGCGAGTGCTATATTGTCTCTCGAGACCTGCCTTGTGGTGGCGCTAGGTCTGCGATCACCCAGTGGCGACACGCGGGTCCGACATGTACTAAATGGACCGCGGCCGATTTAAGCTACCACCTAGCAAGTGTGGTGTCTGGCGGTGACACCACATTCCTCCCCCGCAAATCGGCGAACGGTCGTGAGATAAGGCTTCCGCCCGCCGTGGGGAGAACCCCATGGTGACGTATGCGACGAGGTGGGGAGCCTAACAACAGGCGAGGCTGTGCCACCCGCACCCGGCCATTCGGTCCGAGGGGAGCTAGGAAACGCCTGAAAAGCTAGTCCAGGGTGCACGTCAACATGCGGTGTATGCGCCCGTAAAGAAACATGAGGGGCCGAAGTGTCGAACTCCATTGCGTCGGGGTAGCCGACGCGCGATGACGTCATGTGGTCCGGAGCGGTCGGGAGTTCCATGGCGGAGGACAGCTGGTCACGGGAAGTGATCGGCGGCGCGTGACCCTGGGAGGCGCTTGGCGGCTGCAGCGAAGCGTCGAATGCGGGCGGCGCCGGCGGAAGAACAGGCGGCGGCGGCGGCGGCGGCGGCGGCGGCGGCTGCGGCTGCGGCTGCGCGTCGCCATGGGGCAAAATGGAAGGCATCGTCGGTAACACCTGGGGATGAGGCGAGCCAGTAGATGGGTCCCCAGGGCGCTGACCGGACGGCACCGTCGCTGAAAGCAGACGGGGAGCGGCAGAACCCGTGCGGCGACAGACGCGCAGCTGATTGAGATGCCGACGCACCTCACCAGAGGCCCCCAAAACCAAATACATCGCGCGGCCGAGGCAGCGAAGAATGCGCCCTGCGAGCCAACGCCGTGAACCGCGATAGTTGCGATAAAATACAACGTCGCCTGGAGCAAAAGCAGGAGTCTGCCGCTGCAAAGGAACCTGAGGCTGCGGATGCAGCAAAGACATCAAGGTGCGATGAGGACGACCGTGGAGCAACTCAGCCGGCGAGCGACCATCTCGGGGCTGAGAGCGATACGAAGACAAAAAGAGCAACAATGCGTCCTCCCGAGAATGCGACTCTTTCAATTTCAACATCTGTGACTTGAAAGTCCGGACCAATCGTTCAGCGGCACCGTTGGACTGAGGCGAAAACGGCGCGGATGTCAGATGTTGAATACCATTGGCCTGGCAGAATGACTGAAATTCTGCTGACATGAATTGTGGGCCATTGTCGGAAACAATAGTCTGCGGAAGACCTTCAATGCAAAAGATAGCAGACAACGCTTGGATGGTGGCGGAGGACGTCGTGGAAGACATCCGGACAACAAAAGGAAAATTACTGAAGGCATCGACCAGAACCAACCATCGAGCATTCCAGAATGGACCAGCAAAATCAATGTGCAAGCGTTGCCAAGGGGAAGTGGCTTTTGGCCATGCAAAGACTTTCCGCGGCGGTGCGGCACACGCCATGCAAGAAGAACACATATTCGTAATCGCAGCATCGATTCCGAACCAAGTACAGTGCTGACGAGCAAGTTGTTTCGTTCGCACTATACCCCAATGTCCTTGGTGAAGAAGCCGTAAAACAGAGGACTGTAACGAACCTGGGACCACGACCCTGGACTGTAGTAGTTGAGCGCCTCAGAGAGAACCTGCAGAACGTCGTGAAGAAGTTTCGTGATCATACTATTGTAATAGGGGGAGACTTCAATCTACCAGGTATAGAATGGGATAGTCACACAATCAGAACTGGAGCCAGGGACAGAGACTCTTGTGACATTATCCTGACTGCCTTGTCCGAGAATTACTTCGAGCAGATAGTTAGAGAACCAACTCGTGAAGCAAACGTTTTAGACCTCATAGCAACAAATAGACCGGAACTTTTCGACTCCGTGAATGTAGAAGAGGGTATCAGTGATCATAAGTCAGTGGTTGCATCAATGACTACAAGTGTAATAAGAAATGCCAAGAAAGGAAGGAAAATATATTTGCTTAACAAGAGTGATAGGGCACAAATCGCAGAATATCTGAGTGACCACCATCAAACGTTCATTTCTGAGGAAGAGGATGTGGAACAAAAATGGAAAAAATTCAGAAACATCGTCCAGTACGCCTTAGATAAGTTCGTACCGACTAAGGTCCAAAGCGAGGGGAAAGATTCACCGTGGTATAACAATCATGTACGAAAGGTACTACGGAAACAAAGAAAGCTTCATCATAGGTTTAAGAGTAGTCGAATCATAGCTGATAAGGAAAAGCTAAACGAAGCGAAAAAGAGCGTAAAGAGAGCAATGAGAGAAGCATTCAACGAATTCGAACATAAAACATTGGCAAACAATCTAAACAAGAACCCTAAAAAGTTTTGATCATATGTAAAATCGGTAAGCGGATCTAAATCCCCTATTCAGTCACTCGTTGACCACGATGGCACCGAAACAGAGGACGACCGAAGAAAGGCAGAAATACTGAATTCAGTGTTCCGAAACTGTTTCACTGCGGAAAATCGTAACACGGTCCCTGACTTCAGCCGTCGCACGGACGCCAAAATGGAAAATATTGAAATAAACGATATCGGAATTGAAAAACAACTGCTATCACTTAGTAGCGGAAAAGCATCCGGACCAGACGAGATACCCTTAAGATTCTACAGTGATTATGCTAAAGAACTTGCCCCCTTTCTATCAGCAATTTATCGTAGATCGCTGGAAGAACGTAAAGTACCTAGCGACTGGAAGAAAGCGCAGGTCGTTCCCATTTTCAAGAAGGGTCATAAATCAGATGCGAATAATTATAGGCCTATTTCGCTTACGTCAATCTGTTGTAGAATAATGGAACATGTTTTGTGTTCTCGTATTATGACGTTCTTAGATAATACAAATCTCCTTCATCATAACCAACATGGATTCCGCAAACAGAGATCATGTGAAACTCAGCTCGCCCTATTTGCCCAAGAAATTCACAGTGCCGTAGACACTGGCGAGCAGATTGATGCCGTATTCCTGGACTTCAGGAAGGCATTTGATACGGTTCCGCACTTACGTTTAGTGAAAAAAATACGAGCTTACGGAATATCGGACCAGGTTTGTGATTGGATTAAGGATTTCCTAGAAGAAAGAACACAACATGTCATTCTTAACGGTTCAAAATCTGCAGATGTAGAGGTAATTTCGGGAGTACCGCAGGGAAGCGTGATAGGACCTTTATTGTTTACAATATACATAAATGACTTAGTTGACAACATCGGTAGCTCCGTGAGGCTATTTGCAGATGACACGGTTGTCTACAAGAAAGTAGCAACATCAGAAGACTCGTACGTACTCCAGGAGGACCTGCAGAGGATTAATGCATGGTGCGACAGCTGGCAGCTTTCCCTAAACGTAGATAAATGTAATATAATGCGCATACATAGGGGCAGAAATCCATTCCAGTACGATTATGCCATAGGTGGTAAATCATTGGAAGCGGTAACGACCGTAAAATACTTAGGAGTTACTATCCGGAGCGATCTGAAGTGGAATGATCACATAAAACAAATAGTGGGAAAAGCAGGCGCCAGGTTGAGATTCATAGGAAGAATTCTAAGAAAATGTGACTCATCGACGAAAGAAGTAGCTTACAAAACGCTTGTTCGTCCGATTCTTGAGTATTGCTCATCAGTATGGGACCCTTACCAGGTTGGATTAATAGAAGAGATAGACATGATCCAGCGAAAAGCAGCGCGATTCGTCATGGGGACATTTAGTCAGCGCGAGAGCGTTACGGAGATGCTGAACAAGCTCCAGTGGCGGACACTTCAAGAAAGGCGTTACGCAATACGGAGAGGTTTATTATCGAAATTACGAGAGAGCACATTCCGGGAAGAGATGGGCAACATATTACTACCGCCCACATATATCTCGGGTAATGATCACAACGAAAAGATCCGAGAAATTAGAGCAAATACGGAGACTTACAAGCAGTCGTTCTTCCCACGCACAATTCGTGAATGGAACAGGGAAGGGGGGATCAGATAGTGGTACAATAAGTACCCTCCGCCACACACCGTAAGGTGGCTCGCGGAGTATAGATGTAGATGTAGATCATTATCAGAACGCAACAACAAAACACCACGTCGAACAAAAAGTCTCTCCTTGTGAGCAAAAAATCGGCGAACCAACGGATCCTCGATCCGAGACTTTGACAAAGGCCATTGCGTAGCAACAAAACGTAAAACAGTAGCAAGGACAGGGTCAGCAGCTGTGGCTGTAGCTACACGACGAAAATCAGTCGGAAACGATTCGACCACTTCATCGGTTTCCGAATCAATGAACATGCAAGCAAGTTCGGAAGAATCGAATGCTTTATCCTCAGCAACAGGCAAACGGGACAACGCATCGGCGTTTCCGTGCTTAGCAGTGGACCAATACAAGATACCGTAGCGGTACTGCGAGAGGAAAATAGACCAGCGAATGAATTTCTGCGCTGTACGTGGAGGTACAGGCTTGGTCGGATGAAAAAGCGATGTCAAAGGTTTGTGGTCTGTGATGATGGTGAAGTGACGACCATACAAGAAATCATGGAACTTAGTAACACCAAACACGAGAGCCAAAGCTTCTTTCTCTATCTGTGAATAATTTCTTTGCGCAGACGAGAGCAATTTGGACGCAAAGGCAATAGGGCGATCATGGGAGCCAACTTTGTGCGCAAGCACAGCACCGATCCCGAAATCCGATGCATCTACCATCAACAAAAGGGGTTTCTGGGGATCGAAAGGCGTGAGACAAGTATTAGAAAGCAACGCCGATTTCAACTGGCGAAAGGCGCGTTCGCATTCCGTCGTCCAGACGAACGGAACACCTTTACGGCGTAAGCGATGAAGCGGAGCTGAAATGGAAGAGGCATTGCGCACATATTTATTGTAATAGTTAATTTTACCCAACACACTCTGTAGCTGTTTCACATTGCAAGGGGAAGGTAAATCTTGTATGGCACGGAGGTGCTCTGGACTCGGATGTATGCCTTGGGCATTGATGACATGGCCCAGGTATGGTAAGTCACGAGCAAAAAACACACATTTGTCCTTCCTCAAGCGAAGACCATTGTGTCGCAAGACCTGAAATAATGTTCGTAAGTTCGCAAGATGATCTTCTTCTGTCTGTCCGGAGATCACTATATCGTCCAGATAGTTTGCTGCAGTAGGGACCGACGCACAAATAGTTTGTAAATATTGCTGAAACAAT
This sequence comes from Schistocerca serialis cubense, assembly GCF_023864345.2. Taxonomy (NCBI): domain Eukaryota; kingdom Metazoa; phylum Arthropoda; class Insecta; order Orthoptera; family Acrididae; genus Schistocerca; species Schistocerca serialis. Next base: position 631,392,563 of record NC_064645.1, read on the forward strand.
GCAGGGGCGGATGCACACCCGAATGGCAGTCTTTTGAACCTGTACAATCCAAGATGCGTGTTAACTACCAATACGCGCTGGGATTCGGCGTCCACAGGTATTTGCAAGTACGCATCGGTGAGATCCAACTTCGAAAAATATTTTCCCGGGCACAGTTTAGCAAAAAGGTCTTCCGGGCGGGGCAAAGGAAAAGTAGCAGTCACTAGTCGGGGATTCACTGTGGCCTTGAAGTCCACGCCAAGTCTCAATTTTCCGGAAGGTTTTGGCAAAATTACTAAGGGTGAGGCCCAGAGAGAAGCTTGCACACGTTCAATTACACCCTGTGATTCGAGATCGTTTAATGTTCTTGCGACCTCATCACGCAAGGCGTGGGGAACATTGCGCGCTCTGAAAAATTTCGGTTGCGCGTTTACTTTCAGTTCCAAATGTGCTTCATAGTTTTTAGCGCAACCTAAGCCCGGTGCAAAAATGTCTGCAAATTCGTCACATACACTAGAAACACTGTCTGTAGGCACAGTTTGATTCACTGATAGCACCTGAGTTACAATAGACATGTTAAACAACTGAAATAAATCTAAGCCAAACAAGTTCACTGCCGTAGAAGAACGAAGAACGTAAAATGACACAAGTTTTGTTTGTCCTTTATATGTTGCAAAAAGAGTGCACTGTCCTAACACAGGTATTGTCTGTCCTGAATAACTATGTAACTTAACATTTGCGGCACGCAACGGAGGTGCGCCCAGTTGTTTGTACGTGTCGTGATTGAGCAATGAAACTGCAGCTCCGGTATCGAGCTGGAATGGTATCACTTTGCCTTCAAAGTCTAAGTCCACAAAAAGTTTATTGTTCTGCTGACGACAAGAGCGACTGTTTTGTGCAATTTGAACAGACACTGGTACAGAATCACTTGCTAATTGACGTGATTTTCGGCGACGTCGACGCACAGTTTTTGTGGGACGAACACAGGCACTGTTAGAGAAAGTGTCACTGGACGAAGTGGAATTAACGACATGAATGTCCATGGGCGAAGGTCCACGAGCCTGAGTGTCCTTGGTTCGATTCCGGCGTGAAGCAAAGGGCCTGGAATGGTTGTGATTGTCTGAACGGAGCTTTTTCTGACAAACACTTTGAACATGTCCTTTCTTATTGCAGAAAAAGCAAATAGCTTGGCGTGACGGGCAATGTTCACGCGAATGTCTAGTAGCACACCGCGGGCATGATTTCACTGCATTTGTGTGCTGGCGCGGCACACCTGGCTTAGCGCGCGGCGGCAGCTGTGCGGACGTATGCGAGGGCAGTTGAACGGGCCGCGCAGCTCGAGAGCGCCCGGCGGGCCGGTTAATGTTACACACAGCCGGCGAAGTTGCAAAAGATTCCTGAGCACAGTCAAGTGTGTCCTGTCTATCCAATATGTCTATCACTTGTTGAAGGGAGGGATTAACTAGTTTCAAAATTTGCTCCCGTATGCGAACATCAGAAACGTTCTGTGCAATTGCATCACGCACCATTGTATCTGAATAAGAAAGACCACAGTCACATTCAAAGGCACAGTCCCTAGTAAGTCCTTGCAATGTTGCTACCCACTCCCTATTAGTTTGACCGGCCGTACGTGTTGTACGAAAAAACGTATACCGTTTTGCAACCACATTAACTGTTTCTTTGAAATAGACATCTAATGCAGACAAAATTTCCTCGTAGGACAGAGTTGCTACGTCTTGTCGGGGAAACAATTTCACTATCACACGGTAGGTGGACACACCGACACAAGAAAGCAAAAACGGCGGCCGCTCATTACCTTGAATTCTGTAGGCAGCGAGGTGGAAGGCAAACTGGCGGGACCACTCTTGCCAGGTCTTTTGGTTCGGGTCGTAGTGCCTAAAAGGCGGTGCAACGGCAGGTTGTGGCTGCGGTAGCGGTGAAGCGGCGGCGGCCGCATCGGTGTGCAGCGCACGTTGACCCTGGACGAGCTGTCCAAGGGCATCCAATAACGCCTGCGTCTGCTGATTCTGCAAGCGATAAAATTCGGACAGTACATCTGGCGAAGCCATGACACAAATAAATTAGGGCAAAGCAAAACACAAGATCCTTTGTAGACTCGTCGCCAATGAAGTGGACTGACAAGGCAGCCAGTCCACAGTGACGGGTAGCCGATAGAAAGGCACGCGTACACACTCACGCCGACGGGCGTCAATTCTGAAACAGGATAACTATTGAATGGTAGCAAGAAAAGTACGTAGCTGCTTTATACTTAACTTTATTATTTGATGACTACAGCATTCTTCTTGAGACATTTATACTATAACTCTCAAAGTAGGTAAGGCTAATGGCGCCTTGCTAGGTCGTAGCCATGGACTTAGCAGAAGGCTATTCTAACTGGCTCTCGGCAAATGAGAGGAAGGCTTCGTCCGTATGGTCGCTAGCAATCTCCTCGTACAACTGGGGCGAGTGCTATATTGTCTCTCGAGACCTGCCTTGTGGTGGCGCTAGGTCTGCGATCACCCAGTGGCGACACGCGGGTCCGACATGTACTAAATGGACCGCGGCCGATTTAAGCTACCACCTAGCAAGTGTGGTGTCTGGCGGTGACACCACACTAATAACACAACGTTGTTCAACTAATGTGGACGTTTCAACCGGACTCGCATCTTGAAATGTATTTTTGAGGTTATAAACAATACAATATCGATACAGTAGCTGATAAGGGCTCATCCTACTGATACCAACTTAAAGCCATAAAAGTACCAAACTCGCCCTACTAACAGTTTTTTCCCCAGACCAATTTGCCTCTTTAATTATTGAATGACCCTCGTAGATTACTTATATGAAATTGAAATAACGCACATCTGATTTTACACCTCAGACAGGATTTAATATGCACAAAAATTTCCGTGTGCTTCAGTACTACAACATGGGGTTCCCAGAACTCTTCTGAGGCCGGCCGGAGTGGCCGTGCGGTTCTAGGCGCTACAGTCTGGAACCGAGCGACCGCTACGGTCGCAGGTTCGAATCCTGCCTTGGGCATGGATGTGTGTGATGTCCTTAGGTTAGTTAGGTTTAATTAGTTCTAAGTTCTAGGCGACTGATGACCTCAGAAGTTAAGTCGCATAGTCCTCAGAGCCATTTTGAACTCTTCTGACTCTAAATAAGACACTTTACAGCATGTATATCCGTGCTACGCCATTTTATAAACTACGTTTTTAGCTCACGTTTTCAGCTCACACCCCTCCCCCCGTGTGCCTGCTCGGACCTTGCTGAAGGAGCGACCACCTGTCCACTCAAAGGCAGTGCGGGCGATGCCACACGGCCAGCTTCCACATTGACCCTCCGCCTCGTGCGCCGCGAACGCCGCTGAACCCGGCACTCCCCTTGGGGAGAGGGTGGGCCAACCGCTCCCGGGACCCGCGAAGATGTCTCGACAGCAGGGACAGTGGGTGAAGCATGTAACACCTGGGGTGTACCTTGCGACGCACCAGACTCCCCACTGCCGCTACACTCCGAGGCAGCAGCCTGAAGACGGCTGACCGCGGCCATCAACACGCTCAGCTGTTCGCGAACAGTGGCCAGCTCCTCCTGCGTCCGTACACAGCAGTCACACATCCGATCCATCCTAAGAAATCATTTTACTGTAGAGAGTTAATCAACTTTTAACTAGACTGCTAAATCACTAAAGGCGGCTGATAGTTGACTAAACAGTGGTTACGAGACACTTCTTGTAGAAAACAATGAACATAGCACTACCTGTCTCTGGACTGTATTGCAAACAAACACTAGCACTACTGGCACAACGGCTGACTAAAGGGACTCTCTCTGACTGTATTCAAAACAAACACGAAATCTATGGAAAGCTATTACTAGCACTCGACAATTAAAGCTTCCTAAAAGCAAAAACACACGGAAGAAGAAGCGACAAGTAAGAAAAATACAGTTAATACTTAAATTAACGTGGCTCGCTGCACAGCAGACGTGATGCAGACGGCAGTTACGACGTGTATGTGAACAAAATTCAATGTCGCGCCCCGCCGTATTGAAATTGTGTCAACAATTTGACCAACGTTGCACGGACGTGGGTGACGCTGGTCGGAAACGAAGGCCATGGACAATATCGACCACCGGCGTCAATGTCTAGGCCATCCAGTAATTGACTCAGAGCAGTCACAGTTTTGGGGTGATGGAGACATTCACACAGCGGTTTTGGAATGCACCCGCGACCAACGAGCGGATATGAATCGTCGAGTAATTGAACGACTGATAGAAGGCTGCGAGGGTTGTTTACGAAGACTTGATGACTATATTGCAAAATTGTCTCATGTAGCTGTGTCACTTTGAAGTGTAGGAGAGTATTCAATAAAAGTTACGTGGTCTATCATGAAAATGTGTAACTTTCTATTTGGGGGCTCCTGGTACGAAAAACTTTCTCAATGTACTTTCAGATATAATAATAAACTAACATTTTGTGAGACATACACAAATACATTTGTGTATTTCATATGTCAGTTTATAAATAAATTCCACCAAAGTAATCCACGGAAATAAGTCATTACTAGGGTGGAAAACGTGTTTCCGTTCTGATGTAGCGTGTACTCTACATGTCCTAATATTTTGGTGAACCTCAAGAATTTTTTTAAATTCAGCATTTGAGTCTTATTTGGTCCCAGAACAAAAACTGACCACCAGTATAACATTTTGAGTCACAAAATCTAATCTTAGGACTGAGGGTAATTTTTTTTTTTTTATTTACGCAAGGTAATAACGTGTTTATATGAAACTTGTTGTATTATCTGTGGTTACATAATCATGATAATATCCTAGTGTATGCTTCTGATCCTCTCCTGAATTCTGTTTGGAATATTTTGCCCATAGGTGATATGTGAAGATTCCTTAGCCACAAACATTTGTCCTAAGTGGAAATGTATTTGTACCAAGCTTTTTGCAGCGTGGTTCAATAAACGCAAGCCAAATAATAATTGTAATAAAATTGCTACAAAATATAGCTACAGCGGGTGGTGCCTGTTCTATTTACGCCTTTATCAAATAACTCCGCTCTTAGTCAACTCAGCTTATTTCGCAGCTTAATATACGAGGGCTATTTCTTTATTAAGGTCCAATTGGTCGCGAAATGGAAACCACGGTGCTAATCAAAAATGATTTTATTATAACAGCTGGCTACACCTTCCACCCACTTCTGTACATAGTCGCCGCTCAGCCTTAGATAATTGTCGTAGCGTTGTACTACATTTCCAATACATTCATCGTAGAGAGCAGCTGTCTGCGCTTTTCGAAAATTCTGTACACTAGTCTACAGTCGTTCTCTGTACCAAAATGTTGTCTTCATGGAGAGCGGTTCATGTGAGCAGAGATGAAAGTCTGGCTGTAAGGCGGGTGATCAAACATTTTACATCGAAAACGCTGCAGCGGCATCTTCACTGCCCCTGTAGTGCGTGGCTAGAAGCGTCAGGGAGAAGGAAACGCCCGACAGTTCCGTTACTTGAGCTGCATGTAATCAGGCGGAATCTCTCGGCCGGCTCTTTTACTTGCCGGGAGCTGAAAAGAACGACATGGCGCGATCGATGGGCATAGCCGGAAAAATGCCCGAGACATCTGTGCAAGGTTTCTAGGGATTTTCACTGTGGTTTAGATTTCGTGACCTAGCATACCTTAACAAAGGAATAGTCTTCGTAAGAGAGGACACCAGCAATTTGCTGAGGTTAACGACGCCAAAAGAGGAAGGAAACAAGTTTCGCAAATGTGTCTATTGCCCAGCGACCCACATCAATCTTCTTAATCAATTACGACGTATATTTTGAATGTGGACTAGTAGGAAGAAGAGGACACGTTGGCGGAGAGGTTAACGCGCCTACGATTCGAGCTGTTCAGCGATCTCAACTGAAATTTCTTTCATTTCCTTAAGTCACTTCAGGCGGATGCCAGAATGGTACACCAGAGAAGGATATGATCCTTTTGGTGACACATCTTGGTCCGATCCGAACGTCACCGAGATGTCAAAGACATGTTTCCGCTTCTGCTAACTTGTGATTCACCGCATATGTTGAGGTTACAACACAGCCCTGCATATCCTTTTAATCAGGTGGCAAATTTTACGATCTTTAATCGATACTTTGTGTTCTAATAATCAAGTTTGTATCTTCCTATTTCGTACCTGGAGCTTACCAAAATCACGCACTATTTTAATTGAAAATGTAGACTGAAGAATATTACTAACGCCACACACAATAAATGGTTCACAGTTAACATTCATGTCTACTTGTCCTTTTTGTGCTTATGGTGTCTCCCTAAGTGGTGAACACATTCTATTACCAACAACGCTAAACAGTTATTTCACTACATTAATCAAAATTTCGGTAAATATTTCAACAGTAAATACGTATTGAACAAACATTTGAGATCCGAAAATAGTCGCTCGTTACATTTATTATGCGAGCCGTTGCGTTGTCAATGTACACCTAAGCACAAAACGCAGCTGTAGCAGACCCATGAAATACAGTGGCGTTGCCGCGAGGTTTTTATGGCTCTAGATCTTTTAATATATATGCGCAACAGACTTTGCCGTATTTAGCTATTGCTACTCCATATACACTTTTTTTGTCACTGATATACCGTTGTGTCCGAATAAAACACTAAAGATTATGTACTGCCAACGCGACATAGTACCGACGTGCATGGTACTTGAACTTGATTTTCCAACAGCTAAAAAGCATATTTCATTTATTTTACTGAGCACGTCAACCTATATAAAGTATTCCGAATCACTTCAGGTAAACGACAGTGCTATGCTAAGCTGATCATGATGTTCAGTATGAACGTAGTTACTGCGCAGCGCTTCAGTTCCGTCTCCCACTATATATGGTTCTGATCAGTAGAAAAACCAAATTCTGATATTGTGAGGGAAGACTGATAATGATTTAAAGCTGGTATATTATTTTCCATTCGTAGTCACCTTCTTGTGGATGGGATGCTTGTTTCACTACTGCAGTGCTACATTCATATTACATATGATTCCACAACCTTTGAATAGCATTCATTCAGGCCTGGTTCTCAAAAAGTTTAATTTGTTTGATACCGGTCATAAGGCTATATACAGGGTGTTACAAAAAGATACCGCCAAACTTTCAGGAAACATTCCTCACACACAAAGAAAGAAAATATGTTATGTGGACATGTGTCTGGAAACGCTTACTTCCCATGTTAGAGTTCATTTTATTACTTCTCTTCAAATCACATTAATCATGGAATGGAAACACACAGCAATAGAACGTACCAGCGTGACTTCAAACACTTTGTTACAGGAAATGTTCAAAATGTCCTCCATTAGCGAGGATACATGCATCCACCCTCCGCCGCATGGAATCCCTGATGCGCTGATGCAGCCCTGGAGACTGGCGTATTGTATCACAGCCGTCCACAATACGAGCACGAAGAGTCTCTACATTTGGTACCGCGGTTGCGTAGACAAGAGCTTTCAAATGCCCCCATAAATGAAAGTCAAGAGGGTTGAGGTCAGGAGAGCGTGGAGGCCATGGAATTGGTCCGCCTCTACCAATCCATCGGTCACCGAATCTGTTGTTGAGAAGCGTACGAATGTGCAGGAGCTCCATCGTGCATGAACCACATGTTGTGTCGTACTTGTAAAGGCACATGTTCTAGCAGCACAGATAGAGTATCCCGTATGAAATAATGATAACGTGCTCCATTGAACGTAGGTGGAAGAACATGGGGCCGAATCAAGACAACACCAACAATGCCTGCCTAAACGTTCACAGAAAATCTGTGTTGATGACGTGATTGCACAATAGCGTGCGGATTCTCGTCAGCCCACACATGTTGATTGTGAAAATTTACAATTTGATCACGTTGGAATGAAGCCTCATCCGTAAAGAGAACATTTGCACTGAAATGAGGATTGACACATTGTCGGATGAACTATTCGCAGAAGTGTAGCCGTGGAGGCCAATCAGCTGCTGATAGTGCCTGCACACGCTGTACATGGTACAGAAACAACTGGTTCTCCCGTAGCACTCTCCATACAATGATGTGGTCAACGTTACCTTGTACAGCAGCAACTTCTCTGACGCTGACATTAGGGTTATCGTCAACTGCACGAAGAATTGCCTCGTCCATTGCGGGTGTCCTCGTCGTTCTAGGTCTTCCCCAGCCGCGAGTCATAGGCTGGAATGTTCCGTGCTCTCTAAGACGCCGATCAATTGCTTCGAACGTCTTCTTGTCGGAACACCTTCGTTCTGGAAATCTGTCTAGATACAAACGTACCGCGCCACGGCTATTGCCCCGTGCTAATCCATACATCAAATGGGCATCTGCCAACTCCGCATTTGTAAACATTCCACTGACTGCAAAACCAGGTTCGTGATGAACACTAACCTCTTGATGCTACGTACTGATGTGCTTGATGCTAGTACTGTAGAGCAATGAGTCGCATGTCAACACAAGCACCGAAGTCAACATTACCTTCCTTCAATTGGGCCAACTGGCGGTGAATCGAGGAAGTACAGTACATACTGACGAAACTTAAATGAGCTCTAACACGGAAATTAAGCGTTTCCGGACACATGTCCACATAACATCTTTTCTTTATTTGTGTGTGAGGAATGTTTCCTGAACGTTTGGCCGTACCTTTTTGTAACACCCTGTATATCTACATAGACCATGTCACGGCAGCAGGTCGGAGAGTTTCGGATGAACCATTTAACAGACTTATTTAATTCTGACGTATATTTACTATTGTTGGGAGAAACATCAACACGCCAGAGACGGAGACATAACAGTTAAAATTTAGCAAGTTATATTCCCGTTTGCTGCATCTACTGTATGTACTGGTGAAACTAGTTTCATGTGAATTAGCGCAAACAGCCTACGTTGCTCGCATCGGCAGTTTGGTGGAACCCAAAAGGCCCATGGTGAGACTGCCTTAAGTGTTAAACCTCTGAAGACGTGTGAGTTCGTCGCAAATCCCCTTAAATAATCTCGTATACAGTCGTTCGGTTGACCATACTGGTACCGAAATGGCAGATCATAAGGACAAAACCACAATAATAAATTCGATTTTAAGATAATGTTTCTCCACGGATGGTCGTAATACGGTTCCTCCTTTCAGTGGTTGCACAAACACCGAAGTGGTAGTTTCGATACGAGTTATTACGAAAAAGAAAGACAACTAAAATCGCTCACCAGAGGAAACACATCGGAACCGGATGAGCTATTGGGACATTCTACAGAGATTATCCGAAAAACTTGCGGCTCTTCAAGTACCACTTTATCGTAGGTCGCCGGAGCAGCTGAGGATATCAACGCATTGGAAAAGAAGCGGGCAGTAACAGCAGTTTATTTATTACCTTTTATGTCAATTAATAGTTAAAGGTATGCCATTTACTAATGTGTAAGTCATTGTCCATTGCGTGGATTACTTTTTGAATGTAACTCCTGTCAAATGATGGACCCTCTGCACAACACATTCTCTAGACGGCGTTGGAAGCTTTCCATAACTTGTATTCCATGAGACATTGCCGACGGCAGTTCTGATGCGATCCTTGAACTGAGGAGTGGTGGTGCATTGTGTTAGGAACACTTCTTGCTTCAGGTAGCCCCAAAGGGAAAAGTCTGCACATGAAAGGTCAGGTGAGCGAGGCGGCCAGGAAATGTCACCAAAACGGGAAATTACTCTACCGGGAAATGTCTGTCGCAAGAAATCCATGAAAATTCTGTCTGTATGCTAGGTCGCTCCGTCTTGTTGAAACCACAATTGTTCCACATCCACATCGACCATACCTAATTGGGGAAGAACGAAGTCTTGCAGCATCTTTAGGTGGCGTTCACTGGTGACAGTTACAGCCACGCCGCTGTCATCCTCAAAGAAGTAAGGGCCAATACTGCGAAAGGAAGCAACTCCACACCACACTGTGCCACAAGAACTGTGCAAGGGCTTGATGTGCAGTTCATGCGGGTTTACATCAGTCCAATAACGCATATTCTGTTTATTCACTGAACCGCATAACTCGAAATGAGCTTCATCTGACATCAGGATGCCGGCCGCTGTGGCCGAGCGGTTCTAGGCGCTTCAGTCCGGAACCGCACTGCTGCTGCGGTCGCAGGTTCGAATCCTGCCTTGGGCTTGGATGTGCGTGATGTCCTTAGGTTAGTTAGGTTTAAGTAGTTCTAAGTCTAGGTGACTGATGACTTCAGATGTTAAGTCCCATAGTGCTTAGGGCCATCTGACATCCGGATGGTGTGCAACATTTGTGGTTTTTGGCGAAGGAGATCACACATGGTTAAGCAGAATGTTTCGCATGAAACCCAATCGCGAGGCCTAATTTCCTGAACAATCTGCAGCTTATATGGGTGAAAATGGAGATCTTGGTGCAAAATTCTCCTGAATGAGCGATCGGACATATGCACAGTTTGCGCATGACGACGAGCAGACCTTTTTGGGCTACGCAATAGTGCAGCACGAACATTTTCCACGGCTGCTGGAGTCCGCACAGTTCTTTCACTTCTTCTCGGTTTGCCATTGCAAACAGAACCTGTTTTTTTGATATGCACGTCCCACCTCACAATGGTCCGTCCATCTGGAACTTTCCCATGACTTCCCAAGTTGAAATGTTGCCGAAATAGACGCTGGGTAGCAATAACAGAGTCGTTATTCTTGAAATAACTTTCAACAGCAAAGGCACGACGGTGTGCACTCCACTGCTCCATACCACTGTCACACTCGAAAATGGCAGCTCATTAGTACACCAAGGCGGCACGAGATGGCGCGCATTCCCGCAGTACGTCATTGTACTACGTAAGTCAAATTACGCTATGAACGCTGCCGCACCCTGTGTTTTCGAGAAGAGTCGTCGGATAGATGCAAATAATTATATGCCGATATTGCCACGACAGTCTGTTACAGAGTGATGGAACATGTTTTATGTTTACGCATTACGAAGCTTTTGTAGAAAGAAAATTTAAAAAGAGTCCTCTGAAAGCACAGATCTTAATCAACTTGGTGGTTAGCGTCGAATGTTCCTTGAGGCTACGTAGAGCCGAATCTGTTGTCTATAGGATGGTTGCAATGCCAAAAGGCTGTGTGCGAAATGGAGAAATTTCTGCGGAGAATCTATTAGTAGCACAAGAACAGGTAGGACCCCGAAAATCCAAGTAATTATAACACACTGCGTATAAACAGTTGAAGAAGTCCATTATTGTTCGATTACGGTGTTGATGATATATCATCGGAAACTGAAATAACCATAAAATACCTCGGATTAACCTGAAGTCGAATGACATCTTAAAACTAATAGCAGATGCCAATCTGAGACTCACTACAAGAGTTTTCAGGAAATGTAATTCATCCACTAAAATATATACTTACAGAAATCTTGTTCGACCAATTTTTCAGTACTTCTGATTAGTCTTGGTCTTTAACAGCTTGGAGTAATAGGAAAGTTGGAGGAGATCCAACAGAGTTTAATGGGTGTTGTCACAGGATTGCTTAGTAGCTAGGCGCGAGAGCGTTACGGAAATGCTGAACTCCAGCGGCAGACGCTTCAAGAGTTGTGCATCGCGGAGAAGCTACTGTTGAAATTCCGAGTAAGTACGTCCCGAAGTGAATCAGGCAGCTTATTATGTCCTCCCTTCTAGCTCTCGTGAAATGAGAATGGCGTGCAACTTAGGAGTAATTAGAGATCTTACGGTAGCCTCTTATTACGCGATCTTCTCAAGTACCTCTTGCGAATACACAGTTTTAATTTAAATGTAAAATCTTGAAGGGTAGTCCCCATACAAATCTGAATGAATGTGGCACATTGGCACAATGCAAGGTAGGATTGAGAAATTTCGAACTGTTTCAGTCAACGCTACCAGTATTTGACAGACACAAGTCGAAATTTGTTCGCTAAGGGGTATGTTATGTAAGGTAGCAGATTTAGCACCTTACACGATGCTAAATCAGTACTAATACACCGAATATTAATTGATAATTGGCCCACCGGTAGGAGAGAATGGCCATGAAAAGGAAGTTGTGTATGTCATGTCAGACTAACGAGATGGGCTCAGAGGCTGGAACACTGCCGGAACCCCTAAGGAAGGTGTTTATGTCACGTCAGACTAACGGGATGGCCGCGGCCGGACTCCTCTGTCGGCTGGCACTTCAGACCACCAAAGACGCTGGGAGAGGCTGACCCATCACAACAAGAAGCGAGAAGGAGCTATATGCGAAAGAGAGAAGACGATTTCGCGCCACAGTGGAAAATTTGCGGAAGACTGTGACGGGATTGGCGCAGAGCGCGTACAGATAAGTGTTAAAAGTTTGGCGACAACAGTAAGCGCGGGAGAATTCTGTGTCGTAGTTGGGTACAAACGCGCACGGATACATGGAAGTCTGTGTCGTGATTGGCTACCAACGCGCACGGATCCATGCGGCGAAGAACGGCCAGGTTTGCAAAAACTCTGAAGGTTGGCTGTGGGGTCGGCTGTGGAGGAGAGCAGTCGCGGTGTCTGGCTGCCCTGCATGGGGAGCGTGGAGAGAAGTAGGTTGGAGAAGTTGCCGGCATTGAGTCCAGTGGTTACTCTCCAAGTCTGAATAGTGTAGAGCATACGACTCCACATACGTAGCATTATCTGTTCCTCTGAGGAGAGAAACAGATTTGTATTAACTTGTGGTGTTTATATGCAATCTGAAGTGTACCTTTGCTGCCGCGCACTTGAGTCGACCAACTACTCTTAGCATATGTGCAAGTAGCTTGAGTATTGACTCGTGACGGACTCCGCAATTGAACACTTACGTACAGGAGTTTACGGGCGCAAATCACGTCCACGTTTGAGATTAAAGCCAAGCTCGCTCACGGGAAAGACGGCATCACGACGTTGGCTGGGCCGACCGTCGTAATCATCACGGAAAATTACGGTGATATTAGCAATCATCAGCCAAAGTAGGGCGCTGTAATTCTAAATGAGTTCCTATTCCGCTAGCTCTTTGACTGGCGCTCTCTGAGTCTCTGTCCGTTCAGACAGAACTTCACTAGACTCACTTGCGGTTTCAGTGTTGACTTAAGGAGTTAGGAAAAGAGGATACATTGTGCCAATGATAGGCTAGTTAGGTTACCGAGTGTATTGGATTGTCATGTTAGGTTACAAATATTGCTCGTCCTGTTTTCTGAATAAATCTTCATTTGGTACCATATGCTAACCACCGCATTATTGATTTCGTAGCTAGCAATAGCTATATTTTTGTCTAATAATTAGAGTGTAATGGTAATTTCGATGCAAATGATACTGGGGGCATAACCGCGCCTTTAAACAGAGCCAACTCAAGTCAGATAGCAACTCATGGTCGACTAAGACTACCAATAGATATTTTTCAATATATCGATAATTATACAATAAAACCCCAGTACGTTGCAAGGCATTCAGGAAATATTTGAGAACAGCCTCCGAAATTACTTTGATGGACCTCAGATTCAAGCTGCATATTACTCTGATTAGGACTTACGAGATCAGTAGCGGGTTTCAGCGTTGACGCTGATGATGGCTGAGTACAGACTATTATTGGTCACTTACCTCCATTGGCTTCATGGTTTTCTAACTCTGACATCTGTCTGTCTTCAATAATTAACTCCTTCTGACGGAGATATGCAGCGCAGTTTAGCTTTCACCAGATACGCTTCCTACAGACACCGACACACGCGCGAATTGCTTCAGTTCACCAGACGCACGCATCGCGTCCCGCGATATTTCATTGTTGTGGACCTTGCCTGGGAACAATGCTAAAGAGTTACCATAGCTTACGACTCTAAAGTGCTGCTGTTTTTCTGAACATACGCGATTTGTTTGTCACCCTCGTGGTTATCCGTTACAGCATTCTCATACGAAAACAACATTAACAATCCATTTCCTTATCACCGAAAATCTTGAATGTAATTTAATGTTCGTCCAGAAGAGCAAAATAAATGGATAATAGAGATCTTCAGCAATTCACACGTTTTTCGCAGTTGCTTTGACTAGAAGTGTTCCTCAGTTTATTTTATTGTGATCAGATCGGAACGTATGCATATTGTGATATTTTGGTAACAATGAGCACGAAATATGATTGGAGGAGGCATTCACCGTGAAATTTGTAAAGTTATGCACCAAAGCAACGAGATAATCTATAGTTCGTTGCAGCGTATGGAAATTTGTTTCTGGTTTAGGAAAAATAACTGAAACTGAATGGGGCTAGCGTCAAAAACGGAACATGTAAATGTCATGTTCTGAAGAGTGAACCGCAGCACCTTCAACGTATTAACGAAGGAGTATTGCATTCATTTGTTTCTAAATATCACTGGCACGGGTTGGGCGTACGAAGTACTAAATAACAGAGCAACCTGTGAAATCCCTTCTTAGAAAATACCATGTACACATAAGACTGGCTTTAAATGTGAAACGTGTGCTAGTAGAAAAGTGCTACAGATGGAAGCTTTACGTGCCATTTCTACGAAAGTGCAGTTCGTACGGAAAAAATGAGGAAGAATGAAAGAAAGAGGACTGGGTTTAACGTCCCCAAAAAACAGGGTGAGAACGGAGTAACTGAATGAATAAGGACGTTTTATATTAAGGGAAAAGGAATGTACCAGGGCGAAAGGTGCAGAATACGTTTCATATCAGAAATTATACCTGTACCCAAAAGTTGACAGTAATTAAGAAATGACAGAGTACTTTTAACTGGATGGCTGAATAGCTACAGAATAGCCTGGATTTAATCACGTGATGCTTATCTTACAAATATATCCCAAACCTGTAATGAACCACGTTCATAATTCACAAATACGCATCTCAAAGAAAGAAGTATGTATACGAAACTCCACCCCTTAGCGACATAACGATTATTATAGTATGTGGTTATCCCATGCGGCTTCCTAGTGGCGTGTCACGTTTTCGGTCAATATAATTAAGATTCAGAGACGTAGTTGTTATTTCAGGTTGTGAATGTTTCCATCACGTGAATCTATCTCCCATCGCAGTTTGATGTGAAAAGATGTTATCACCAATGAGAAGCAACAACAGACAACCGAGCAGCAAGTATGGTCAACCGTACAAGGGAAAAATTGTGCTTGTGTGTGCAGTATCTCAAATCTGTAGGCACCTCGAGACATCAGCTTCTTTCCTATGGCTAACCACTCTTCTGCTGCTAACCAACATAGATGTACAGCCACGGAGGGCAACGCCATCCGCTACCAGGTCTCAATCACGACCAGCCATTTACCTCGATGTCAACATCGACGAAACGCAAATCTTTCGTGCACATATGGTAATCGTCTGCCAGAGCAGCAATACAATCCTGAACGAAATAGTGACAATAGGCTTAAGAAGTTTTCAGCTTTCACTAAGGGTTCGAACAGACCAGAACAGCAGCAAACTGACAGTGAACTGAGTGAACAGTCATGAAAGCAAAAATCAAGTGTGCTCAAAGATCATAATGAAGAAATGGTGGAATTGCGGTGTTATTAGTAATTAGTAGGGACAAGCAACAATATGCTGTTTCAAAGCAAGTGAACTTTGTAAATATGGTACAAGTCCAATACTGGTAGAGGGTTTAAAATCATGTAAATAGAGCCACGTGTAAATGGATGTAGAGACAGACTGTGGGGACGCATTCTTTCCGTAGAAGGGGGGAATGTAGGGAGTCGAAGGATTTGAGACATTAAATTAGTTAAAGGTAGGAGTTTTTCAGTAATGAAGTTACACTACTGGCCATTAAAATTACTACACCACGAAGATGACGTGCTACAGACGCGAAATTTAACCGACAGGAAGAAGATGCTGTGATATGGAAATGATTAGCTTTTCAGAGCATTCACACAAGGTTGGCGCCTGTGGCGACATCTACAACGTGCTGACGTGAGGAAAGTTTCCAACCGATTTCTCATACACAAACAGCAGTTGACCGGCGTTGTCTGGTGAAACATTGTTGTGATGTCTCGTGTAAGCAGGAGAAATGCGTAACATCACGTTTCCGACGTTGATAAAGGTCGGATTGTAGTCTATCGCGATTGCGGATTATCGTATCGCGACATTGCTGCTCGCGTTGGTCGAGATCCAAGGACTGTTAGCAGAATATGGAATCGGTGGGTTCAGGAGAATAATACGGAACGCCATGCTGGATCTCAACGGCCTCATATCACTAGCACTCGAGATGACAGGCATCTTATCCGCATGGCTATAACGGATCGTTCAGCCACGTCTCGATCCCTGAGTCAACAGATGGGGACGTTTGCAAGACAACAACCATCGGAGACCATGGGTGCGGTTGTAAGTAGGCTGTTTATGTTTTCTCTATGTAAGTAGGCTGTTTATGTTTTCTTATTGGCAACGTTACGTAGCGCTCAATATGAAAATCACTGGCTGTGCTGTGTGCAGTCTGTGGATGCTTTGCATTGTTGTAATACTCGCCATTGTAGTGTTAGGCAGCTGGCTGTGAACAGCGCGTAGCGTTGCGCAGTTGGAGGTGAGCCGCCAGCAGTGGTGGATGTGGGGAGAGAGATGGCGGAGATTTGTAATTTGTCATGAACTGATATATATATTATGACTTATGATGATATCAAGGTAAATACATTGTTTGTTCTCTATTAATATCTTTCATTTGCTAACTATCCCTATCAGTAGTTAGTGCCTTCCATAGTTTGAATCTTTTATTTAGCTGGCAGTAGTGGCACTCGCTGTATTGCAGTAGCTTGAGCAGCGAAGATTTTTGTGAGGTAAGTGATTTGTGAAAGGTATAGTTTAATGTTAGTCAGGGCCATTTTTTGTAGGGATGTTTGAAAGTCAGATTGCATTGCGCTAACAAAATATTGTGTGTCAGTTTAAGCACAGTCGTATATATAAATTGTTATAAGGGGACGTTTCATATGTCGACCCTTAGCCTAGGATACCTCACTGGAATCTTCTGATTTTTTTCTTGTAGTTTGTGTATTTAGTGTAGCTTTTGTTTATTGCTAGCGCGTAATTGTAGAGAGAATCTCCTTTGTAGTTGTAGCCTTTCATTGTTGTACAGTAAAACAGTTGTGGCATGCATATAGATTTGCACCAAGTATTTCGCAGCTACGCTTGCAATTAACTAGATATTATTTTCAGTGCTATGTTAATGTGTTCTCTTATTTTTGCTCTTCAAATTGTGTTTTTCTGTGTTGTCGTGTGAAATACTGTGACAATAATGGCGTGTGAAAAACGTAATACTAGGCTCCAAAGTAAACTGAGAAATGACAGTGAAAATGAAAGCAGTGTGTTAGCGCCACCGAGTAATGAATTAACTGATGTTCAAAGTAGTAATTTGGTAATTGTGCATAGGGAAATGGAGCGGGCGTCAAACAATGGCGTGGACAGTGAAACAATTAGTGAAGAGGGAAGCATTATCGATCGATCGGTCGGCAACAGCTCGCCTCAGGAATCCGAAATGATAGGACACAATATTGCAAATACTGCAGACTCAGGTTTTGGGTTCTCACCGTTTCCTCAAATGAGTCAAGACACATTTTCTGCTTGTCAAAATGTGAATGTTTCCGGTGCAAATTCACTGCCGAAAAGCACTGAGGAACATGTTTCAGACACCAATGCATTGTTATTACAATTAATACAACAAATGGGACAAACACAGCAAAAGCTTCAAAAGTTAGACACAATGGAACAAAATCAGAGACAAACACAGCAAAAGCTTCAAAAGTTAGACACAATGGAACAAAATCAGAGACAAACACAGCAAAAGCTTCAAAAGTTAGACACAATGGAACAAAATCTTAAAAAGTTAGACTCATTGGAGCAAACTCTTGAACGAACACGTGAGGATTTAACTGCTGAGTTACATCACATTGAATCGAAATGTCAAAAAGTCTGTAATGACGTAAAAACACAAATTTGTGAGCATTTCCAACCTATTTTTTCGCGTCATGAAAATGCACTACAGAATCACGAAGCCGCCATAAAAGAACTGCAAACTATTGTTCATGAAAATCATGAGACCTTCCAAGCAAAATTTGACTCAGTTGCATCTACCGATACGGTTATGCAACTTGCAAAAACTCAGGAAAACTTAAAGGTCACAGTAGACACGATTTCAACACAAATGGACACTCTGAAACTTGGTTCAGAAAAACATAGAGAGGAAATGATCTCACTATCGGATAAAGTAGCCGAACTTTCAGATCAGTTCACTAACTTATCTACAAAGGTAGATGATGATCTGAATGACACAACACCTGTAGCCTTCATGGACACTGAAGAGTATGAACAAATTAGAAAATTCAAACAAAATCAAAATCAAATCAATACACAGTACAAAAGAGAAATCCGGGAAGTGCAATATCAATTGGCACAAGTAGTACAAGAATTACGTATTTCAGAGGACACTCGCGCCCCAATACGGGAAGAGGGACATACAAATACGGAACAGACACAAAATAATAACACAGGACACTTCGGAAATTATGAAAGAAATTGGCAAGGCGCATTGGATTTTGAGATGGAACCGCCGAAACGACGTAACAATGACCGACATGCGACTTGCCGACATGATGATTTTGACTATAAGCTGTTCATTACTACACGTAAATTCAAAACATTTAAGAATTCTGGCAACGACATTCATCCACAAGCATGGCTCCATCAATTCTCGCATTGTTTTCCTCCCAACTGGTCGTTAGAACACAGATTAGAATTTATGTGTGGCTATTTAGAGAATGAACCAGCTGTAAGAATGCGATCGGTCATTCACGATTGCCACAGTGAAGGAGAGTTTTACCATGCCTTCCTCTCAGCATATTGGTCTCAAGCCACACAAGACCGTGTAAAACATAGTATCATAATGATGAAACATTTCGAACAATCTGAATTCTCCAGTCTTGTGAAATACTTTGAAGACATGTTGCACAAGAATCAGTACCTGTCAAACCCATACAGCCCCTCAGAACTCATCCGCATTTGCTTACTCAAATTGCCTGAACATTTACGGCATATTATTTTAGCAGGACGTTGCAAAGACGACATTGAAGCCTTTCAGGGACTGTTACAAGAACTGGAAATTGACACTGACAATCGCGGAACGCGAAAACAGGAACACAACAATTATAGGTCACATCTGTCACAATTCCGTGACGACAGAAACGATAACTGGACGCGACAAGGCTATTCTCACAACACAAATCGTGACCGAAACAGGCACCACCCGTATTACAACCGTTGGCAGAGTAGTAATAACTACAGGGAAAGATCACCTCTCCGTGGTAATGACTATCACAGAGACAATAAGAGAAACAGACAATATGAGAACCAAAATAAATATTATCAAGGGAGACAGAATAACTTTAGACGCAACGGACCAGTGCGCAGTTACGATTCAGGGAGAAATTCTCCACCATGTGACCGACAAGAAAGAAACTACGGAACCTACCGACATGACGACAGACGATATACTCGTAACGACAGACCTGAATTGCATCAGAACTGGCGGGATTCAAACAGAGCAGGGCCTTCTCGTCAGAGTGAATTTGTAGAAGTTAGGTCTCCAAATCCCAATAACGGCGCGCGCCAACAAAGAGGTAGCAGACAATGACTCGCACCGCAGGCACCCGCGTGCGCCAGCTGGCTCCGAGAAAAGTAACATTTTATCTGGTACTGCTAATGAGATTTTATGTGCAACATTTTGGTTTACTTGAAAATACATTCTGGGTTTAAAGTACTTTCTGTGAGATACCAGAGGACACAGTGGTTAGTTTATGTGACAGCTACACGATGTTATCACGACGCTACTAATGAGTGACAATTTACAATGTTGCTTTTGCGGTGTATCTGTTTTATATCTGCACAGTTTTCTGAATTCTTCTGGAAAGAAAAACATGTTTTAGTAGTAACTTTTGTGGTATAGCAACAATGAGACAGCCTTTTTCGTGGCACAACATTACGTTACTGTACAGTACTTTCTTCATCACGCCAATAAGCATTATAACTACGATATCTATACGCAAAGCATTTCACTTTTGTTTATCATGAGGTAAGTACATTGGCTTCTGCAGAACTTAGCTTTCGGAGGAAAATAACTACGACACTTCCACAGAGATTATATTACAGCAAGACGCGCATTTAGCGCTACAGGACACGCATTTGAGTGATTAATCTTATACTTAAAACACTTATTTTCAAATATTTTTTAATTACAAAAAAAGTTTTCCGTGATACATTTCATTCCATTGCTGTAATTTGTAACACCTGAGGGTATAATTACATTTATCCTCAGGGGGGTACACGCTTACTTTGTGTACCATGTGTGTGGCAACCACAAGGAACCCTAGCTAATATGGTATTTGCTTATACAACTTTACACATCGGTACCTTATTTCTCTAACACACAAATTACACAGCTATCTGATTATTTAACTGAGAGAGACAAACTTTTTTATTTACGTCAGTGACAGATGTTTACGCAATTACACGGTTGGATAACTTCACACTTATGAAACTGTATTTTGTCTGTACTTTGTAAACTGTTCATATTTTTTCGGAACCATTGTGATACTATGAGAGCTTTGAATGATATATTTGGTAAGGGAGCATGATTTTAAAGTACGTTTGAGGTAGATGACACTATTGAAATGAGCAGAGAATTTTTTTTACGTTTTGAAATTATTGGAGGAAGTTATGACGATTTTAAGATTTGACTGAAGTGTTATGATGTTATTATTACGACGACGATGTGTACTATGCTGTTGAGGTATGTTTATGATAAATAAGCTGATGCTATATGAGGAATCTGATTATGCTATGTAGCTATTATGATGAAATATTGAAGACGTGTTGATGAATATGAATATGTATATGTGTAATAAGGTAAGGAATAAGGAGTAGGGGTTACGGACTCTGATTTATGAAAAGGTTGTTGGAAACCAAGAATCGTACTTTAAGAGTTATGAAATGTGTGTGTATATGCATGAATGTATCACAATGCCACTGAAAATTTTTTTGGACACTGTTATATTTATAGGGTTTTGTTTCTACAGATTTGCAACGCTAATTCTTGACCTGTGAAATATTTTTATATGAGACTACCACGGTAGCAGAATCTCCTGTCGTAAATATTTCCGTACGAAAGTTAAGTGACCACCTGCACGTAATGCGTCGTGGGCACCCAGCTGTGTCAGACGCCTGGAGAAAAAGCCATTATTGCGAGCCCTTTTCAGCGGCACAGGTAGCACAAAAAAAAAGGGGAGGCCATTATCCTTGGAAATATTCTTACATCTGCAAACCTGATAATGACAAGTGTCTTTCTACGAGAATTGAGAGCTACTGACTTACGAAATGCCACATAGCTATTGAATGATGTTTTTATGCTTTGGTTTGCGTAATTGCTTATTTCATTTGACATCTGTTTTCCAGCTGTGTTGCAGCATTGGTTTCATAAAATAAAATTAAATGCATTTGCTAATGTGAACACTTTCTGTCAACAGATCTATTAAATAATTATTTTATGATCCACATTCTTTAAAAAAGGAGCACTTGGAAAGGAAAGAACAATAAGAAGGAACTAGTAACAGTAACACATAATTTTCTTTTCAAGTACATGGTAATATTTCTTTTTACAATCAGTTGTTGTGGTGCACCACTTTAATTACATAGACATTAAGATGTGAATATACATTTCCCTTATCTGCATTGTTATCTTTAGTGTACTATTTTTTCTGCTTGCGCTATGTCATGTTTAGGTATAAGTTGCTGCTGTTTGCCAGGCATAGTGTTATTGAATTTGACTTTTGCTCGTTTATGCTGCTAGCTTTGCCAATTTGCATTTTTTGTCATTGCTGGTTGTGTTAATTGTTTTATGTGCTGCTGCATTGCCTCGTCCCTTAGTTTAGCATCTGAGCTCAGTAGATTTCAGTTAGCTTAAGAGGGGGTAGACTATATAAGAGAATGAGTTGCGATGAATTGGAAGAAACGCATTGAGAAGATATAAGAAACAGATTTGGCAAAAATGAGTATTGTGCACTGAGAAATAATTATTTTGAAAGAAATATGAATAGAATACAGAAAGCAGGTATAGATAGGACTTTTTGGGAATAATAATGAATGAAGGGAGATCTCCAAGAAGTAAAGAAAGTTTTGTTTGCAAAATACTGCAGTAAAACAAACCCTGTCCTTTCCTTTTGTATTATTATGCTATGTATTTGTGTACCCTTGTGTAGTTGTTTTCTTCCTGTCTCTGTGTAGTTTCATAGAATTTTTTTCTCTTTTAATATTAAGCTACATTCACTATGATGAGGAATACTGTTAACCTCAAATATAATTGGCATTAATAATATGTTATTTACTTTGTAAAGATGTTAGACATTATTCATTCTGTTTAAATGCTCATGTGTGAAGTTGATGTTTCAATAATTATTCTGATCTTCTATGTATGTACTCATGTCATAATTCCTGTAACACTGACGTATATGTTATTTCGATTCTTTTGTAAAGCCTGTACTACAAATGTTATCTATATTGTTATGTTTTTAATGTATTTTGTACCTTTGTTATTGTATTCTTATGTTATAAAATTGTAATTGTCACCAGTTCATGATATTATTAACTTGTTAGTTACATTTCACTGCACACGTTTCTGTTGGTCATAGTATATGGACAATATGTGAGAAGTTGGGACTGTTAGTGTTTGCACGTGTGTTTATAATTCAGCAAGGGACTGGATAACAGCATTGCTGGTTCTGAGGACAATTCCAAAAACTTTGTGAGTGCACAAGTGGTGGTTATGGACTTGCTACATTATCCGCAAGACTCTTCGATGGTGATTGTGCACCTGCACAGTCGCAGCAGATGGCTGCTGGCCATCTCTACAAGGACTACAGTGGGTCTACCTCTTTGATGATCCATCAATACCATTATCTCTACAAGGACTGCAGTGGGTCTGCACCTCTGGTGGCCCACCAATACCACAATCTCTACAAGGACTACAGTGGGTCTGCATCTTTGATGACCCACCATTACCATTATCTCTACAAGGACTACAGTGGGTCTGCACCTCTGGTGGCCCACCAATACCGTAATCTCTACCAGGACTACAGTGGGTCTGCTCTGTGATGACCTACCTACCAATATTCTTCCAAACTTCGAATGACTCTGCTGTGGGTTTGCTCTGTTGTGGCCCATTACCTGTATGCATGTCAAGAGTCAGCACTGTCTTTCCGTTGGAAGGACAACACTACTTCTTCAAGACTGCATGGAAATCCACTACTTCTGTGTGCAATTTCTTTTACTAATGAGACTTTGTGAAAAAAAAACTGTAATTACTATTATGATGAATGATTAGGACTATCTTTATGGACTGTGAGAAAATTTTAGCTTTTGACCAACATAATATCAATAAGTGTGTGCATTTGATTTCTTTGTTATTGTAATTATGAAAAATTTTTCAAATCTGTATTGGCCACTGCCCAATCCAATTTGTAAAATTTTTGTGGGGAGCATGGGGGCTATGTAAGTAGGCTGTTTATGTTTTCTCTATGTAAGTAGGCTGTTTATGTTTTCTTATTGGCAACGTTACGTAGCGCTCAATATGAAAATCACTGGCTGTGCTGTGTGCAGTCTGTGGATGCTTTGCATTGTTGTAATACTCGCCATTGTAGTGTTAGGCAGCTGGCTGTGAACAGCGCGTAGCGTTGCGCAGTTGGAGGTGAGCCGCCAGCAGTGGTGGATGTGGGGAGAGAGATGGCGGAGATTTGTAATTTGTCATGAACTGATATATATATTATGACTTATGATGATATCAAGGTAAATACATTGTTTGTTCTCTATTAATATCTTTCATTTGCTAACTATCCCTATCAGTAGTTAGTGCCTTCCATAGTTTGAATCTTTTATTTAGCTGGCAGTAGTGGCACTCGCTGTATTGCAGTAGCTTGAGCAGCGAAGATTTTTGTGAGGTAAGTGATTTGTGAAAGGTATAGTTTAATGTTAGTCAGGGCCATTTTTTGTAGGGATGTTTGAAAGTCAGATTGCATTGCGCTAACAAAATATTGTGTGTCAGTTTAAGCACAGTCGTATATATAAATTGTTATAAGGGGACGTTTCACGGTTACCCTTGACGCTGCATCACAGACAGGAGCGCCCGCGATGGTGTATTCAACGACGAACCTGGGTGCACGAATGGCAAAACGTCGTTTTTTCGGATGAATCCAGGTTCTGTTTACAGCATCATGATGCTCGCATCCGGGTTTGGCGACATCGCGGTGAACGCACATTGGAATCGTGTATTCGTCGTCGCCATACTGGCGTATCACCCGGCGTGATGGTATGGTGTGCCATTGCTTACACGTCTCGGTCACCTGTTGTTCACATTGACGGCGCTTTGAACAGTGGACGTTACATATCAGACGTGTTACGACCCGTGGCTCTACCCTTCATTCGATCCCCGCGAAACCCTACATTTCAGCAGGATAATGCACGACCGCATGTTGCAGGTCCTGTACGGGCCTTTCTGGATACAGAAAATGTTTGACTGCTGCCCTGGCCAGCACATTCTCCAGATCTCTCACCACTTGAAAACGTTTGGTCAATGGTGGCCGAGCAACTGGCTCGTCACAATACGCCAGTCACTACTCTTTATGAACTGTGGTGTCGTGTTGAAGCTGCATGGGCAGCTGTACCTGTACACGACATCCAAGCTCTGTTTGACTCAATGCCCAGGCGTATTGAGGCCGTTATTACGGCCAGAGGTGGTTGTTCTGGGTACTGATTTCTCTGGATCTATACACCCAAATTGCGTGAAAATGTAATCACATGTCAATTCTAGTATAATATTTTTGTCCAATGGATACCGGTTTATCATCTGCATTTCTTCTTGGTGTAGCAATTTTAATGGCCAGTAGTGTACATTCGGTTCTGCAGCTGAATGGTATGGTACCGTGACACAAGTGGGTCGCAGGAGTGCCGAGTAAAGCAACACGAAGCAGATCACTGCGTCACAGGCCAGCGGAGGACGTGATAAGAAACAACTTTCCGCACAACCAGGCTGTCAACATCGATTGCAGTAATCGGGTCAGTTACGCCAGACGAGCAACACCAGAAGATTCCACCAACCTACTAGGGAGGAAGGACCGTAAACATCAGCGACAGAAAGCCGTACTTAAGGACTGGCACCCAGCCCGTCATCATCGACTGTCATGGGCCTTGGAGTGACACAGGGCCTGTGTCACTCAGTGGCGCCACCAGTTCGCAGCCGTCACTGTCATTGCAGTCATCGTAGGTAGGGCGTTGCTTAGGAGGCACCAGGGTGACGCAGCCATTGTAGTTATCACCGTCACTATCGACGGACACCACCAGCAGGCAACCGCCTATAATGGGAGTCATCACCTGGCGTTTGTCGTGGTAACGTGCTTTCGCCGTCGTCCTGGGACGCTTCCTCCACAAACACCGTGACTTGGGCCTGAACTGGGAACCCCGTCCCGTCGACGCCAGACAGCCGCCGCCGGTGATGGTCGTTGCAACAGGGCACCAAGCTGTCCCAGCCGCCGTGGAACGACCTGCAAGGCCATAGCGCCGCTGTCGAGGCAGCGGGGTCTAGTTACGCCAGAACAGCTACAGTCGTAGCAGCGGGCGCAAGTGTGAGCGTTCGCCGGCCACCTTCTTCGCATCCGTGAATGTTATAAGCAAAGCTCGACCAGAGGGCCAACAACCAATATATGGCAGCAGATCAATAAATGTTATTCTGTCGCCTGGAGCCATCTGTGGACACACCGCCACCATCCTCCTGCTCACGCCCAGTAGAAAAACCACGTTCGAATCTGGCGACTTGCAGTGGAGTCCCGTGACTGTTTACAGTATGTATGCATATCGCTGTCCTATGACTTTAGTCACCTCGTTGTATATCATGTGTTATCCTGTGTTTGGTCATGGCTGTTGACTATATTATTCATTCCAGCTTCTTCTCGTTAAAACACGGGAGGTAGCTCTCGAATCTGCCGACCTCTGCGGAGCAGTAGCTTTGCAAAAATCGTTCTTTCTTCCCACACTATTTCCCAGTAACTGCAGCTGATATCCCAGGAAGAATACAATAATGTTTATACTAGTAACCAGCTGAACTAATACAGGGGAAACATCGAAAACCCAAATCAGAATGGCCGGATGAAATTGGAGCTTCTACCCTCCCCGAATACAAGGCCACTCTGTTTAAAACAGCGCTACCTCATTCGGTTTATCCCTAGTGCTCAACACTGGTTTGCAAGGAAATTATGTAATAATGTAAAAGGCTAGTGCTACACTGTCCATTCATTTGTCGCTGCACACACTATACACTCATTGTTTCGTAATGCCGGCCGCTGGTGGCCGAGCGGTTCTGGGCGCTTCAGTCCGGAACCGCGCGACTGCTGCGGTCGCAGGTTCGAATCCTGCCTCGGGCATGGATGTGTGTGATGTCCTTAGGTTAGTTAGGTTTAAGTAGTTCTAAGTTCTAGGGGACTGATGACCTCAGATGTTAAGTCCCATAGTGCTCAGAGCCATATGAACCATTTTTTTGTTTCGTAATGCAACACTGCACACACGACCAGCTAACATTAAGACCATAGAGACAATGGTTTCCATTTTGTGTACCGCTGCTTCCTATTTGCTGGCCGTAAAAACTGAGACCTTGGTGTGATACTTGTATTTTCCGTTGGCATACTTACTGCCTTCTTAAACACATCTGGGTCTACACGATAGATGCTTAAGAGATGGACTTCCACTAATCCACACACAACACTTTATGTTCCCTGTAAAGCAAGTCAGTACTAGTTTTGTATTCTAAACAGAGTTATCGCACACTTCATTTGCTTCAACTTTACTGTAATGTCCTGGCTCCAGACCCAACGACAGCTGAAACTATCGACTTGTGATATGATCGAACAATTAGGTATTATTATTTCTCGCACATTTTTATTTCTTTTTTCTTCGAATGGCTTTGTTTGTGCCAGAATATCAAATGTGTATGAGGCAAATTGAATGACATAACTTTGTTGTTCATATGACGAGAAATTACGGAGGAAAAATTCAATTAACAACGGGATTTTTGTGCTGCTGTTGCGTTTGAATGGCATCAGATGTTACTTCCTAGTCTTATTCGTAGCATCATCTATGAAATTTCACATGTAAAAAAGTTATTTTATGTTTTTGAACTTCCGCTGCTAGGAGTGTGAATCCTGAATCCTTCCTGGTCATGCTGACAAAGTTTTATGAATTTACTTGTAAAAGTATAGACAGTGTAAATTAAAATGTCCTGTGGTGCCTCTACTGCACCAAGTCGGCCCGTTTGACGTCCTACCCCCCTTAACTTGTTTACTAATCATTTCTGCTCCTGTCCAGGCTTCCTAGAACGACAGTTGCTGCACTGTTTGTAGCCCACCTCTCCTTACGATTGGCACGAAATGGTACAGAACAGTTAGCTGTAGGACCCATATAATAGCATGTGTCTCTGAATAAATACTAAATAAAATATTGAGACTCCATGGATAAATATGAAAGAAGGCCTTGTCACCCTAACCTTCCTGTGATAAATTAACTAAACTCTGCCTGAACAGGCCATGAAGGCCGAACGGTAACGACCGGCCGCCGTGTCATTCTCAGCCCACAGGCGTCACTGGATGCAGAGATGGAGGGCATGTGGTCAGCACTCCACTCACCAGGCCGTATGTCAGTTTACAAGACTGGAGCCGCTACTTCCGAATCAAGGGCTGAGTGCAACCCCCTTGCCAACAGCGGTCAGCAGACCGGATGGTCACCCATCCCAGTACTAGCCCACGCCGACAGCGGTGATCTGACTGGAACCGGTGTTACCACTGCAGCAACGCCGTTGGCCCGGGGCAAATAGATAAATATATTCAACAGGCATGCATTTTCGTCAGTGATCTTGTTGTGGTACTGAAATGAAATCATGCCTCTGGATACCCAAAAAATTGATTTTCACCTTATATCTTCCTTCAAGATATTGTCCATTCCATTCAACTCCTCCCTCAAGTCCTTTGCTGTCTCTGACAGAACTAAAATGTCATTGGCAAACCTCTAAGTTTTTATTTCTTCTCACTGCACTTTAATTCCTGCTCCAAATTTTTCTTTTTTTCCTTTAGTGCTTGCTCAATATACAGATTGAATAACATCGGGGAGAGGCTACAACCCTGTCTCACTCCCTTCCCAACCACTGCTTCCCTTTCATGCCACTCGACTCTTATACGAGGGCAGTTCAATAAGTAATGCAACACATTTTTTTTCTCGGCCAATTTTGGTTGAAAAAACCGGAAATTTCTTGTGGAATATTTTTAAACATTCCCGCTTCGTCTCGTATAGTTTCATTGACTTCCGACAGGTGGCAGCGCTGTACGGAGCTGTTAAAATGGCGTCTGTAACGGATGTGCATTGCAAACACCGGGAAGTGATCGAGTTTCTTTTGGCGGAAAACCAGGGCATCTCAGATATTCATAGGCGCTTGCAGAATGTCTACGGTGATCTGGCAGTGGACAAAAGCACGGTGAGTCGTTGGGCAAAGCGTGTGTCATCATCGCCGCAAGGTCAAGCAAGACTGTCTGATCTCCCGCGTGCGGGCCGGCCGTGCACAGCTGTGACTCCTGCAATGGCGGAGCGTGCGAACACACTCGTTCGAGATGATCGACGGATCACCATCAAACAACTCAGTGCTCAACTTGACATCTCTATTGGTAGTGCTGTCACAATTGTTCACCAGTTGGGATATTCAAAGGTTTGTTCCCGCTGGGTCCCTCGTTGTCTAACCGAACACCATAAAGAGCAAAGGAGAACCATCTGTGCGGAATTGCTTGCTCGTCATGTGGCTGAGGGTGACAATTTCTTGTCAAAGATTGTTACAGGCGATGAAACATGGGTTCATCACTTCGAACCTGAAACAAAACGGCAATCAATGGAGTGGCGCCACACCCACTCCCATACCAAGAAAAAGTTTAAAGCCATACCCTCAGCCGGTAAAGTCATGGTTACAGTTTTCTGGGACGCTGAAGGGGTTATTCTGTTCGATGTCCTTCCCCATGGTCAAACGATCAACTCTGAAGTGTACTGTGCTACTCTTCAGAAATTGAAGAAACGACTTCAGCGTGTTCGTAGGCACAAAAATCTGGACGAACTTCTCCTTCTTCATGACAACGCAAGACCTCACACAAGTCTTTGCACCCGAGAGGAGCTCACAAAAC
Organism: Schistocerca serialis cubense; assembly: GCF_023864345.2. Classification (NCBI taxonomy): domain Eukaryota; kingdom Metazoa; phylum Arthropoda; class Insecta; order Orthoptera; family Acrididae; genus Schistocerca; species Schistocerca serialis. The sequence continues at coordinate 631,421,767 of NC_064645.1, forward strand.
TTCAGTGGACTGTTCTTCCTCGTGCACCCTACAGCCCCGATCTCGCACCGTCGGATTTCCTTATGTTTGGCCCAATGAAGGACGCAATCCGTGGGAGGCACTACGCGGATGATGAAGAAGTTATTGATGCAGTACGACGTTGGCTCTGACATCGACCAGTGGAATGGTACCGTGCAGGCATACAGGCCCTCATTTCAATCTGGCGTAAGGCCGTAGCACTGAATGGAGATTACGTTGAAAAATGGTGTTGTGTAGCTAAAAGATTGGGGAATAACCTGGTGTATTTCAAGGCTGAATAAAACAACCCCTGTTTCAGAAAAAAAATGTGTTGCATTACTTACTGAACTGCCCTCGTAACTGCCATCTGGTTTCTGTTCAAATTGTAAATAGCCTTTCGCTCCCAGTATTTTACCCCTGCAATCATCAGAATTTGAAAGAGACTATTCCAGTCAACATTGTCAAAAGCTTTCTCTAAGTCTACAAATGCTATAAACGTAGGTTTGCCTTTCTTTAATCTATCTTCTAAGATCGGTCGTAGGGTCAGTATTCCCTCAAGTGATCCAATATTTCTACGGAATCCAAATTGATCTTCCCTGAGGTCGGCTTCTGCCAGTTTTTCCACTCGTCTGTAAGGAATTCGCGTTAGTATTTTGCAGCCATGACTTATTAAACTGATTGTGCGGTAATTTTCACATCTGTCAACACCTCCTTTCTTTGGGATTGGAATTATTATATTGTTCTTGAAGTCTGATGGTATTTCGTCTGTCTCGTACATCTTGCTCACCAGATGGTAGAGTTTTGTCAGGACTGGCTCTCCCAAGGCTGTCAGTAGTTCTAATGGAATGTTGTCTACTCCCGGAGCTTTGTTGCGACTCAGGTCTTTCAGTGCTCTGTCAAGCTCTTCACGCAGTATCATATCTCCCATTTCATCTTCATCTACATCCTCTTCCATTTCCATAATATTGTCCTCAAGTACCTCGCCCTTGTGTAGACCCTCTATATACTCCTTCCACCTTTCTGCTTTCCCTTCTTTGCTGAGAATTGGGTTTCCATCAAAGCTCTTGATATTCATGCAAGTGGTTCTCTTTTCTCCAAAGGTCTCTTTAATTTTCCTGTAGGCAGTATCTATCTTAACCCTAGTGAGATAAGCCTCTACATCCTTACATTTGTCCTCTAGCCATCCCTGCTTAACCATTTTGCACTTCCTGTCGATCTCATTTTTGAGACGTTTGTATTCCTTTTTGCCTGTTTCAATTACTGCATATTTATATTTTCTCCTTTCATCAATTAAATTCAATATCTCTTCGGTTACCCAAGGATTTCTACTAGCCCTCGTCTCTTTACCTACTTGATCCTCTGCTGCCTGCACTATTTCACCCCTCAAAGTTACCCATTCTTCTTCTACTGTATTTCTTTCCCCCATTCCTGTCAATTGTTCCCTTATGCTCTCCCCCTAAAACTCTGCACAACCTCTGCTTAGTCAGTTTATCCAGGTCCCATCTCCTTAAATTCCCACCTTTTTGCAGTTTCTTCAGTTTTAATCTACAGTTCATAACCAATAGATTGTGGTCAGAGTCCACATCTGCCCCTTGAAATGTCCTACAATTTAAAACCTGGTTCCTGAATCTGTGTCTTACCATTATATAATCTATCTGAAAGCTGTCAGTATCTCCAGGCTTTTTCCATGTATACAACCTTCTTTTATGAGTCTTGAACCAAGTGTTAGCTATGATTAAGTTATGCTCTACCAGGCGGCTTCCTCTTTCATTTGCCCGCATCTCGTGGTCGTGCGGTAGTGTTCTCGCTTCCCACGCCCGGGTTCCCGGGTTCGATTCCGGGCGGGGCCAGGGATTTTCTCTGCCTCGTGATGGCTAGGTGTTGTGTGCTGTCCTTAGGTTAGTTAGGTTTAAGTAGTTCTAAGTTCTAGGGGACTGATGACCATAGATGTTAAGTCCCATAGTGCTCAGAGCCAGCCTCTTTCATTTCTTACCCACAATGCATATTCACCTACTACGTTTCCCTCTCTTCCTTTTGCTACTATCGAATTCCAGTCACCCATGACTATTAAATTTTCGTCTCCCTTCACCATCCGAATAATTTGTTTTATCTCATCATACATTTCATCAATTTCTTCGTCATCTGCAGAGATAGTTGGCATATAAACTTGTACTACTGCGGTAGACGTGGGCTTTGTGTCTATCTTGGCCACAATAATGTGTTCACCATGCTGTTTGTAGTACCTTACCCGCACTCCTATTTTTTTATTCATTATTAAACCTACTCCAGCATTACCTCTATTTGATTTTGTATTTATAACCCTGTATTCACCTGACCAGACGTCTTGTTCCTCCTGCCACCGAACTTCACTAATTCCCACTATATCTAACTTTAACCTATCCATTTCCCTTTTTAAGTTTTCTAACCTACCTGCCCGATTAAGGGATCTGACATTCCACGCTCCGATCCGTAGAACGCCAGTTTTCTTTCTCCTGATAACGACATCCTCTTGAGTAGTCCCCGCCCGGAGATCCGAATGGGGGAACTATTTTACCTCCGGAATATTTTACCCAAGAGGACGCCATCATCATTTAATCATACAGTAAAGCTGCATGCCCTCGGGAAAAATTACGGCTGTAGTTTCCCCTTGCTTTCAGCCGTTCGTAGTACCAGTGCAGCAAGGCCGTTTTGGTTAGTGTTACAAGGCCAGATTAGTCAATCAACCAAACTGTTGCCCCTGCAACTTCTGAAAAGGCTGCTGCCCCTCTTCAGGAACCTCACGTTTGTCCGGCCTCTCAACAGATGCCCCTTCGTTGTGGTTGCACCTACGGTACGGCTATCTGTATCGCTGAGGCATGCAAACCTCCTCACCAACGGCAAGGTCCATGGTTCATGGGGGGCTGAACAGAAGTCATGAAAATGAAATGCATACGATCACGTAAATAGCTAGGAAAGATGGTATGACTTACGCATAGCACACAGACTGAATCAAAAAATTAAAAAACAACTACAGAATAAATGCAACATAACCAGAAGGCAGGAAAACGCACAAGTATCCAACCGACAAATACGCTCAACACGTGAACACAATGACGACGCCATATAGAAACAAAGAACACAGTAATATGCAACTTATACACATAAAATAAGGAACAGAGTGGCAAATGTAGTAAGGATTTGGGGAACCCTTACATCATATAAGACAGTCCAAACTCTGCACACAGATATACATCAGACAATGCGACAAACCACGAGTCGTCTGGTTTTACACTTGACTGATCTGACCGATACTATTAGGCGGCTGATCGCTCGACAGGAGCCACTGCGGATTATTTAAGTTACGCAACTGACTTCACGCGATCTGTTATCGTATGGGGCTCAGAGCACATCCTTAGTAGCTATCACTGAAATTTCTATTACTCCTATCTGTGGACATGTGAATCGCTGACTATGAAAGGAAAATCATTGAGTGAAGTACACTGAAGCACCAAACAAACTGGTATAACCATGAATATTCAAATACAGAAATATGTAAACAGACAGAAAACGGTGGTGCGCTCGGCAACGTCTATATAAGACAACAAGTGTCTGGCGCAGTTGCTACAATAGCAGGTTATCAAGATTTAAGTCAGTTTCCACGAGGTGTTATAGTCGGTACACGAGCGATGGGACACAGTAACTCCGAGGTAGCGGTGAAGTGGGGATTTTCCCCTGCGACCATTTCACGAGTGTACCGTAAATATCAGGAATGCGGTAAAACATCAAATCCTCATCATCGCTGCGGCCGTAAAAAGATCCTGCAAGAACGGGACCAATGGCGATTGAAGAGAATCGTCCAACGTGACAGAAGTGCAACCCTTCCGCAAATTGCTGCAGATTTCAATGCTGGCCCATCAACAAGTGTCAACGTGGGAACCATTCAACGAAACATCATCGATATGGGCTGTCGAAGTCGAAGGCCCACTCGTGTAGCCTTGATAACTGTACGACACAAAGCTTTACGCATCGTCTGGGCTCATCAATACCGATATTTGACTGTTGATGACTGGAAACATGTTGTTTGGTCGGACGAGTCATGTTTCAAATTGTATCGAGCGGATGGACGTGTACGGGTATGGAGACAACCCTACGAAACCATGGACCCTGCATGTCAGCAGGGGACTGTTCAACTTGGTAGAGGCTCTGTAATGGTGTGGGGCGTGTGCAGTTGGAGTCATCTGATGAATCTAGATACGACTCTGACAGGTGACACGTAGGTAAGCAACCGCTCTGATCACCTGCATCCATTCATGTACATTGTGCATTCCGACAGACTTGGCAATTCCAGCAGGACAATGCGACACCCCGTGCGTCCATAATTGCTACAGAGTGGCTACAGGAACACTCTACTGGGTTTAAGCACTTCCGCTGGCTACCAAACTCCCCACACATGAACATTACACAGCGTATCTGGCCTTGCAACGCGCTGGTTAGATGAGTTCTCCGCCCCCTCGTGCTCTTACGGCTTTGTGGACAGTCCTGCAGGATTCATGGTGTCAAATCCCTCCAGGACTACTTCAGACATTAGTCGAGTACATGCCACGTCGTGTTGCGGCACTTCTGCGTGCTCGGAGGGCACTACACGATATTAGGCAGGTGTACCATTTTCTTTGGCTCTTCATTGTGTATTCAGGCACTGAGAAACATAAAGGCGCAAAGCACAGACACGAAGTTTCGGGAAAAATAGAGATTGTAGAGATTTGTAGGCAAACCGCCAGTCTGACAGGTCTGAATTGTTTTTTAACGAAGTATCAACATCCTGTATTTACCACCAAAAAGTAAAATTATATTTTTAAACATTATATTATGAAATATCAATCAATATTGAGGATTATACTTACTATTAAAATTAATTTACGAAATTTCCATACATACGCTAGTGATAGTAGAGTCCTTTGGCAACTGTAAAATATGTAATTAATGTGAAAATAGAAGTAGAACATAAAAAATAGGTACTCAATGCACCACACACACAGTTATGGTCTATTCCGACACGTCATGGTCGTCGCTACTGTCGTTTCATTAAGCACATTTTGTGTCTTGAGGTTCAGGTAAAACTGCCGATTATGAAATACTTCTACTACACACAGGGCGCAGAAACTAAATTATGTTGGCAGTCCTGGATATCAACTGAGCAGAGCAAAGCAAACAAATTGCATTTGGTGCCTTGGGTCTATATGGAAATGAATATCCTAGAGAATGGCGAGACAGCTTCTTGTTAAAGTTCATATCAATAATGTGGGCCTGCAGGTATAGAAGAAATTCATTCACCATAAAGTCAACAGCTGTGAGAAGCATGCATGCATGCTACAGTCTGAAAATCGATGACGGAGTGCTGAAGGCTCTTATGGTCCTCTGCGTCGGACTTGTAATTTATTCCATAATTGACATATTAAATCGGATAGTACATTCATTGCTAACAGTTTCAATTCAAGTAGTTCATAGATGGTCATGTTAATGACAATAACTAGTTGTTAGCAAGGTTCTGAGATGGAGAGGAATGGCAGTTTGGTTACGATTATGCTATCACTGTTATTAAATCGCCAACTTATATCACAGGTATGCACTGATTGCAAGGCATGAGGATGACGGTAAACGAAGACAAGCACATCACGGGGTGGGGTGACAGATAGACGATTCGCCGCTTCCACACAAATTAATAATGTGTGGCGACTACCATGCTGGTTCTGCAATGTAATCCCACCGTCAGCAGCAGTGCTCATCATCAAATCGTAGTGGCTTAACTTGAGGGAGCCCTGCATTTCCGCCGGTCAGGCATGCGCTCCTCTCAGTCCGCCCATTTCCGAATCTCCGGGACCGAAAGTCTGACCCAGAATGTTAAGCTTCAGTGTCTTGCACTGTGCTGTTCTGCGCTCTATGCATGAATATCCGTGATTCCAAAAACGCACAATATTTGTGAGGCTAAACTTTCTGGCCAATCCTCCTATTTGCACCCAACATTGGCCAATGGTATAATTTTGTAATGTGTTTCCTCCTCTCTCCAGCGGCTCTATAAAAACTCGTTTCCAAGTCAATTTCTTTGCCGCCATTCTCAATCTAAAAAGTGGCTTCAGGACCTACGTAAATGACAGACCGCGCTTTTCCCGCTGCCTCGATTTTGCAATCTTGGGAAACAACAAGGAGAAAAGTACTGCCCTCTCGACGTCGTCTTGGCGGTCTACCAGACACGCAATAAAGGGAAGTCGGTAGTGTGTTTGGTATGCTTTACTTAATCCAGCCTTTCTGAACACACTTAGGTCCTTTGTAAAAGTTTCGACTGAACTTATTTCCGGCTTCAGCCAACTTTCCGTACGTATAGCGATTTGAGATTGAGTGCTTTCTATTAGAGCTTTGAGCTCTGGTTCTTTTCCAACAAAACTACGACATTTTACAGTTACAATATTGATTGATTCTATGTCTAACTGTAAATAGGCTCTTTAGGTTTTTATGTTGGTAACGCCACATAGCGCTCTGTATGAGTATCACTGACTGTGCTGTGTGCAGTCTGTGGCTGGTTAGCATTGTTGGAATATTCGCGGTTGTTGTGTTGGGCAGATGGATGTGAATAGCGCGTAGCGTTGCGCGGTTGGAGGTGAGCCGCCAGCAGTGGTGGATGTGGGGAGAGAGATGGCGGAGTTTTGAGAGCGGACGATCTGGACGTATGTCCGTCAGAAAAACGAAATTTGTAAGACTGGATGTCATGGAATGATATATATATATTATGACTTTTGAACACTATTAAGGTAAATACATTGTTTGTTCTCTATTAATATCTTTCATTTGCTAACTATCCCTATCAGTAGTTAGTCCCTTCAGTAGTTAGTATCTTTTATTTAGCTGGCAGTATTGGCGCTCGCTGTAATGCAGTAGTTCGAGGAACGAAGATTTTTGTGAGGTAAGAGATTCATGAAAGGTATAGGTTATTGTTAGTCAGGGCCATTCTTTTGTACGGATTATTGAAGGTCAGATTGCGTTGTGCTAAAAATATTGTGTATCAGTTTAGTGATGATCAAATAAGTAAAGAGAGAAATGTCTGAGTACGTTCAGTTTTACCCAGCTGTCTTTGAGTCAAATAACATAGAAGTTTACCAGCACAGCAATTCATAATTTTTCTAAGGGGAAGTTTCATAACCTCTTCCTGTGTTCGTCCTGCATCCTTTGAAACCGAAACCCCCTCTGCACTTTACCGAGGTTAGCTATAAAAAACCGCCCAGCTCCCTCCACACAGGGCCCGCTACCCGTGCAGCGCCTTCCTTTGTGTAGTGGACTCTAACCACCCTACGGCGCAAGTCTTGGGACCTGCAGCCTAGACGATCGCAGAACCGTCTCAGCCTCTGATTCAGGTCCTCCACTCGGCTCTGTACCACAGGACCGCAGTCGTCTGGTGAGCTGCACCTTTGTTGTTGTTGTTGTTGTTGTTGTGGTCTTCAGTCCTGAGACTGGTTTGATGCAGCTCTCCATGGTACTCTATCCTGTGCAAGCTTTTTCATCTCCCAGTACCTACTGCAACCTACATCCTTCTGAATCTGCTTAGTGTATTCATCTCTTGGTCTCCCTCTACGATTTTTACCCTCGACGCTGCCCTCCAGTACTAAATTGGTGATCCCTTTGAGAGGCACCCACATGCCTTGCTCATACTGTGGCATCAAGCAGTCAGGCCTGCAAGATGAGTGGTCTGCCAAGCGAGTGGATTCATTCTTACTTATATAGTAACATGAACTCTAGTACTCACACTTAAGTTACAAGTTATCCTCCTATATAATTAATACGCAACGGAAACACGCATCTGACTATCAGTAATTTACAGAACTCTGACTGTACACTACGCACTGGCAATACCACATTTTCTTTTTGTCTTTTATTTAACGGCTTTTGTCAACATGTGGCCACCGCACTGAGTATGAATGGCGCACGCATTATAAATTCGGGACATTATGACAACATACACTTCAAAGGAAAAGTCCACAAATCTTTTTCGTTTCACTATCTTATTTATTCCAATAAATTCTCTAACCTAAACACACAAATTCTACAACCTACAACAATAACACATAAGAAATTCCGCCCAGTGGGCATGGCTTTACAATGGTGAATCTCTATATTATGGTCTCGTAATTACTTTTAACGCTACAGTGCACTTTCTGGATAGGATGGTGGATCTTTTATTATACCTCACGCTTCGACTCTCACAATCATCATCACTAAACTTTCCTCCAGACCGAGCGGTACCGAAGGAACAAGCATAACCCACTAATCTTTTGAAACTACCTCGCTACTCTCCCATGCAAACCACACATACCCAAATTACATGACATACACCACACTACAACATGAAATACTACACAGAGAATAGTCACAACATTATCACTTTCAGCTTTCCCACTTCAATTAATATTTATCCCAGTTTCACACGACACTGCCCCACTTCATAATTCTACTTTCCTACTATGCACTCTGGAGATATTTGCACGTCTTCCTGTGCAATGCAAGCCAAGTGGCGTTGCTGGATAGACGGCCGACCCACCTTGCTTCTCTCTCAAAGTCTGAATCTAGCGTCACACGGAATCATATCACGCAAAGTAATATTAAGAACGTATTCATCACACACGCGAGTCCTCAACTGATACCATGGACGAGTACTTCTCTTTATCCTTTGTCTCATACACAGTTTGAGACTCACACAGTACTCACCACGTGGAGGTACTCGTCTCTAATTTCAAGTCCTGCACACGCCATTTCTTAAATATTTCAACTTATGGTACACACGCTATTTCTTAAATATTTCAACTTATTGTACACACGCTAGTAATTCAGCTTAACTTAAGCACACGGAAGTATTTCAACTTAGTGCTACACGTTGTTTCATTGTGACCGTTGGTCACTTCCGAAGATTCCTACAATCCCATTAATATTACCTGCCTGACATTTAATTCTCACCACAAAAGTTCCTGAAATAGAGAAATTAATATTTCAAACTACTCTTAAATATTCCACATGCATACCATGTCTTCACTCTTTCGTCATTACGGAGCACAACTAAAACAGGTCTTAACAGCACAAGATCCAGCGGCAGAGTGCTGAAACATGGCCGTTCTTGAGGTTCTCTCCCACCTCTGTCGAAGTGGGGGAGCACCTTTCTACCACATTGGTCAGCCACATTTCAGGCGCTCAAAGCTCAGGCAAATTTCATCTCTTTCATACCACCAAAGGTGGCGAAAGGATCGACTCAAAGATGATCATATATTCACATTCACTATCTGCGGTTAGCAGACGACCATACATTCATTCATTTCACAGATCTCACCAAACTGGATGTAGGGATTTACTTTGTGGGAGTGCACATGTGATCAATTAAATAAATAAATTGCATTCTTTCCCACACTGGTATCCGGCTTCGCAGTATTAATTGAAATTGAGTTATTTTACAAAAAAAAAAGTGTTCTTCTGACAAAAATAATGAAGTACGTTGTACCTATTTTCAATGTCGGGCGGTACTGTACCCTTTCACCTTGATGCCTCAGAACATGTCCTACCAACCGATCCCTTCTTCTAGTTAAGTTGTGCCACAAACATCGCTTCTCCCCAATCCTATTCAATACCTCCTCATTAGTTATGTGATCTACCCATCTAATTTTCAGCATTCTTCTGTAGCACCACATTTCGAAAGCTTCTATTCTCCTCCTGTCTGAACTATTTATCGTCCATGTTTCACTTCCATACATGGCTACACTCCATACAAATACTTTCAGAAACGACTTCCTGACACTTAAATCTATACTCGATGTTAACAAATTACTCGTCTTCAGAAACGCTTTCCTTGCCATTGCCAGTCTACATTTTATATCTTCTCTACTTCGACCATTATCAGTTATTTTGCTTCCCAAATAGCAAAACTCATCTACTACTTTAAGTGTCTCATTTCCTAATCTAATTCCCTCAGCATCACCCGACTTAATTCGACTACATTCCATTATCCTCGTTTTGCTTTTGTTGATGTTCATCTTATACCCTCCTTTCATGACACTGTCCATTCCGTTCAACTGCTCTTCCAAGTCCTTTGCTGTCTCTGACAGAATTACAATGTCATCGGCGAACCTCAAAGATTTTATTTCTTCTCCATGGATTTTAATACCTACTCCGAATTTTTCTTTTGTTTCCTTTACTGCTTGCTCAATATACAGATTGAACAACATCGGGGATAGGCTACAACCCTGTCTCACTCCCTTCCCAACCACTGCTTCCCTTTCGTGTCCCTCGACTCTTACAACTGCCATCTAATTTCTGTACAAATTGTAAATAGCCTTTCAAAAATGGCTCTGAGCACTAGGCGACTTAACTTCTGAGGTCATCAGTCGCCTAGAGCTTAGAAATAATTAAACCTAACTAACCTAAGGACATCACACACATCCAAGCCCGAGGCAGGATTCGAACCTGCGACCGTAGCGGTCGCTCGGTTCCAGACTGTAGCGCCTAGAATCGCACGGCCACTCCGGCCGGCTAAATAGCCTTTCGCTCCCTGTATTTTACCCCTGCCACCTTTGAAAGAGAGTATTCCAGTCAACATTGTCAAAAGCTTTCTCTAAGTCTACAAATGCTAGAAACGTAGGTTTGCCTTTCCTTAATCTAGCTTCTAAGGTAAGTCGTAGGGTCAGTATTGCCTCACGTGTTCCAACATTTCTACGGAATCCAAACTGATCTTCCTCGAGGTCAGCGAGGTCAGCTTCTACCAGTTTTTCCATTCGTCTGTAGAGAATACGCGTTAGTATTTTCATTCATGACTTATTAAACTGATTGTTCGGTAATTTTCACATCTGTCAGCACCTGCTTTCTTTGGGATCGGAATTATTATATTCTTCTTGAAGTCTGAGGGTATTTCGCCTGTCTCATACATTTTGCTCACCAGATGGTGGAGTTTTGTCAGGACTGGCTCTCCCAAGGCCGTCAGTAGTTCTAATGGAATGTTGTCTACTCCCGGGGCCTTGTTTCGACACAGTTCTTTCAGTGCTCTGTCAAACTCTTCACGCAATATCGTATCTCCCATTTCATCTTCATCTACATACTCTTCCATTTCCATAATATTGTCCTCAAATATATTGCCCTTGTATAGGCCCTCTATATACTCCCTCCACCTTTCTGCTTTCCCTTCTTTGCTTAGAACTGGGTTTCCATCTGAGCTCTTGATATTCATACAAGTGGTTCTCTTTTCTCCAAATGTCTCTTTAATTTTCCTGTAGGCAGTATCTATCTTACCCCTCGTGAGATAAGCCTCTACATCCTTACATTTGTCCTCTAGCCATCCCTGCTTAGCCATTTTACACTTCCTGTCGATCTCATTTTTGAGACGTTTGTATTCCTTCTTGCCTGCTTCATTTACTGCATTTTTATATTTTCTCCTTTCATCAATTAAATTCAATATTTCTTCTGTTACCCAAGGATTTCTACTAGCCCTCGTCTTTTTACCTACTTAATCCTCTCGTGCCTTCACTATTTCATCCCCCAAAGCTACCCATTCTTCTTCTACTGTATTTCTTTCCGCCATTCCTGTCAATTGTTCCCTTATGCTCTCCCTGAAACTCTCAACAATCTCTGGTTCTTTCAGTTTATCCAGGTCCCATCTCCTTAAATTCCCACCTTTTTGCAGTTTCTTCAGTTTTAATCTACAGTTCATAACCAATAGATTGTGATCAGAGTCCACATCTGTCCCTGGATATGTCTTACAATGTAAAACCTGGTTCCTAAATCTCTGTCTTACCATTATGTAATCTATCTGAAAACTGTCAGTATCTCCAGGCTTCTGCCATGTATACAATCTTCTTTTATGATTCTCGAGCCAAGTGTTAGCTATGATTAAGTTGTGCTCTGTGCAAAATTCTATCAGACAGCTTCATCTTTCATTTCTTAGCCCCAATCCATATTCACCTACTACGTTTCCTTCTCTCCCTTTTCCTACTACTGAATTCCAGTCACCCATGACTATTAAATTTTCGTCTCCCTTCACTATCTGAATAATTTCTTTTATTTCATCATACATTTCTTCAATTACTTCGTCATCTGCAGAGCTAGTTGGCATATAAACTTGTAGTACTGTAGTAGGCGTGGGCTTCGTGTCTATCTTGGCCACAATAATGCGTTCACTATGCTGTTTGTAGTAGCTTACCCGCACTCCTATTTTTTTATTCATTATTAAACCGACTCCTGCATTACCCCTATTTGATTTTGTATTTATAACCCTGTATTCACCTGACCAGAAGTCTTGTTCCTCCTGCCACCGAACTTCACTAATTCCCACTATATCTAACTTTAACCTATCCATTTTCCTTTTTAAATTTTCTAACCTACCTGCCCGATTAAGGGATCTGACACTCCACACTCCGATCCGTAGAACGCCAGTTTTCTTTCTCCTGCTAACGGCGTCCTCCTGAGTAGTCCCCGCCCGGAGATCCGAATAGGGGACTATTTTACCTCCGGAATATTTTACCCAAGAGGACGCCATCATCATCTAATCATACAGTAAAGCTGCATGCCCTCTGGAAAAATTACGGCTGTAGTTTCCCCTTGCTTTCAGCCGTTCGCAGTACCAGCACAGCAAGGCCGTTTTGGCTGATGTTACAAGGCCAGATCAGTCAATCATCCAGACTGTTGCCCCTGCAACTACTGAAAAGGCTGCTGCCCCTCTTCAGGAACCACACGTTTGTCTGGCCTCTCAACAGATACCCCTCCGTTGTGGTTGCACCTACGGTACGGCTATCTGTATCGTTGAGGCACGCAAGCCTCCCCACCAACGGCAAGGTCCACGGTTATTGGAGGGGGGGGGGGGGGGGGCTGCACCTTCATCTCCCAAGAAAGACTGGCGGTCTTTAGCACTTCAGGTAGCCGCCCGAAATCAGAAAGAATCTCCTCCGATCCAAAGCGACGTACATTGTTTTTACCATCATAACTCATTACCGTTTTTAGCCTGTGACTGCATTGTCTTGGCCCCTGGTGGCCCGTAGTGTGGCGCCGACCTGGTGACTAAACAAAACCCGTTCTTTTGCTTTCTCTCGGCTTTCGGTTTACTGTGTAGCTTGTGAAGCTTCTAGACCAAGCGAACATCCCCCATGCCAGCTCTTCACTCTTCCTAGTGCTGCCCACAGTTTCCACCTATGCTGCGTGCATGAAATTCTACTAGAGCAGAAAAGCACAGAGAGTGATTACTGCCACTGCAGTAATTGCCAGACCACTCCTTTAGAGTCTAGGTGGAAATAGCGATGTTACCTGTCGCCTTTTCCGTCTCCGCTTACATAGATGAGATGTGGCAAGCCAGAAAGGTTTGTCACCTTCCAACAACAACCAAGAGGGTCAAATGCTTGCGAGCAGGAATACAAATGTTCTGATGCAGTGTACACGCTACACATATAAACACCAACATTTTGTTAAACCTGATAAAAAGAATTAAATATTTTAAGCGAGGGAATAATAATAATAACAATAATAATAACTGCAGGTATACGTGTGTTCTCTTAACTATGCCATTTCACGCACGCACGCGCGTGTGCACTCACTCTCACATACACACACGCAATTCTCATGTACATTACTGCTACATCCGCAACTACGTGATTACTCTGCTGTTCACAATAAAGAGTGTCGCAGAGGGTTCAATGAACCACCTTCAAGCTGTCTCTCTACTGTTCCACTCGCGAACGTCGCGCAGGAAAAACGAGCCCTTAAATTTTTCTATGCGAGCCCTGATTTCTCTTATTTTATCGTGATGACCATTTATTCCTATGTAGGTGGGTGCCGACAGAATGTTTTCGCAATCGGAGTAGAAAACTGGTGATTGAAATTTCATGAGAAGATCCCGTCGCAACGAAAGCGGTCGTTGTTTTAATGATTGCCATTCCAATTCACGCATCATGTCTGTGGCACTACCTCCCCTATTTCGCGATAATACAAAAACGAGCTGCCCTTCTTTGAACTTTTTCGATGCCATCCGTCAGTCCCATCTGATGTGGATCCCACGCCGCACAGCAATACTCCAGAATTGGGCGGACAAGCGTGGTATAAGCAGTCTCTTTAGTTGACTTGTTACACCTTCTAAATGTTCTGCCAATGAGTGGCAGTCTTTCGTTTGCTCTACCCACAACATTTTCTATGTGATCATTCCAGTTTAGGTTATTTGTACTTGTAATCCCTGAGTATTTAGTTGAATTTACAGCTTTCAGATTCGTGTGATTTGTCGCGTAATGGAAATTTTGTGGATTTCTTTTAGTACTCATGTGAATAACTTCCGACTTTTCTTTATTCAGGATCAATTGCCATTTTTCGCACCACACAGATATCTTACCTGAATCATTTTGCAATTCACAAGACGGTAAATGACAATATCATCAGCAAACAATCTAAGACGGCTACTGAAATTTCTCCTATCTCGTTAATTATAGATCAGGGATAATAGAAGGTTCAAACGGTTCCAATGGCTCTGAGCACTATGCGACTTAACTTCTGAGGTCATCAGTCCCCTAGAACTTAGAACTGCTTAAACCTAACTAACCTAAGGACATCACACATCCATGTACGAGGCACGATTCGAACCTGCGACCGTAGCGGTCACGCGGTTCCAGGCTGAAGCGCCTAGAACCGCTAGGCCACACCGGCTGGCGATAAACGAGCAGACACGTATAAACACTAGCTCTTCTAAATCTAATAAAAGAATTGAAACAGTTTAAAAATAAAAGATTAATTACGAGGGCTGTTCAAAAAGTATCCAATTTTTATTTAAAAAAATCAATCTTTATTCAGATACAATTGTTTGACATTGGTCACCTTCGGCTTCCACACACCTCTCCCAATGCTGCTGCCACTGCTGGAAGCATCGATGGAAAGCCCCTTTTTGTATGGTGCGCATGTCTTCGCTGTTCTGAAACCTGGTCCCTTTCAGAGTCTTTTTCAGTTTAGGAAAATCCAGACGTCACTTGATGCTAGGTAGGGTTAAAGGAGACTGACAAACCACAACTGTGTTATGTTTTTCCACAAAACTCTGAATTAAATGAGAATGACGAGCAGATGCGTTGTCGTGTTGAAGGTACCAACAGTCCGTTGCTCACAAGTCTGGTCGTTTGCAATTCACTGCTTCGCGAAGGCGACGCAGAACCTCTTGGTGGTACTCCTTACTGACATTACTGCCTTTTGGTGCGTACTCGTGATGGACCAAACGACTGGAGCTAAAAACGACGTCAGTATGGCTTTCACATTCTATGCTATACTAGCGAGATTTCGAAAAATTGAAAAACAGGAGAACAGTTTAAATACAGTGAAGCATGTACACGTGTAGAGTATCATCTGCAAGTTTGAAAAGTAACCCGAGAGTTTAGCAAAATACATGTGTACATGAACATGAGTATATATACGATGTCTTTCAATAAATAAAGGCGAAAGGCGAATCCTATGAGAAAATTGGTTTTACTTAGGTGCACATGGACATCGCCTGAAAATTATCAACCTTAATTTAAGTACATTTTGTGTATAATACTTTTTGTTTTCTGGACCCATTCCACCTTACATTACAACTTTCAGGAAAAGTTGATATTGTTATAAGCTCTCTGTTGTTCCATATGACTTTCATGTCTCTACAAAGTCACGAGTCCTTTATCAAGCTCAGCGGAATATTATGCAGTAGGCAAGGCAATGGACTCACACTCAGCAGGTTTCAAATCCTTGTCTATAATTTTTAATTACACGTAATACTCTAAAGTCGGCGAAGATATGTTTCGTTCTAGAAGATGTAGCCGACTGCTTCCATCATATGTGTCCAGCCGAGTTGGTGTTCTATCTGTTATAAACTTCCATTACGAGACATTTAATTTTTACCTTACCCCATCACATGTTTCTAAAACTAGTCACTGTGGTAACTACCATTTACGATGGTGTGCTTTCCATACCTCCTTTAAAAGCAGGATCTATTTTAAATGTTCAAACATAGCAACCATAAAAGCAAAGAAAATAGAAAGCAAAACTGAACTACAGTTCCATTTCCAGAGAAATACTGTCTACAACAAGTTTTTATTAATACTGTCTCTTAAATATATTTTACTGGTCGATGCGAGATTTATGGTGGCGTAAGGAAATATGTGAAGCGATAAAACGAATAACGTAACCCGAGAAGAACTAAAATAAGGAAACCAAGAGCTGTAGAGATGATTAACGGCGTAGCCCATAGGGCACGAGAATTAATGCGTATGTTGGAGGGAAGTCTCGTAAACATGACATTAAATTGTACCCCACAGCGGTGGAAG
The DNA here is from genome assembly GCF_023864345.2 of Schistocerca serialis cubense. Taxonomy (NCBI): domain Eukaryota; kingdom Metazoa; phylum Arthropoda; class Insecta; order Orthoptera; family Acrididae; genus Schistocerca; species Schistocerca serialis. Next base: position 631,438,077 of record NC_064645.1, read on the forward strand.
TGAGAAAAATCGAAAAGAGGCGGATCGAGCAGTAATTTCAAGGAGCAAAATGGACCATCTAGAAGCTCACAGCTATGACGAGAGAAAACCCTCATAAAACTTCAACTTCCTGCCAGACGGACGAGGCTGAAACAAGTTCTTGAGCAATAAGGCAGCCTACCTACGCCCCAGGTGTAAAAACGAACTGCTCCGCCTTGTTCCTCAGGAATACACTGTACCGATTGCAACGGGCTTTCTTGCAGCACTGGAGGAAACAACACTGAGTCAGAAAACCAGGAAACTGACATCAGGTAGCGCTGTGTCAGAAACAATTTGCATCCTCCCTACTTTGACCATCATCAGTTATTCTGCTTCCCAAATAGCAAAACTCATTTACTATTTTAAGTGTCTCATTTCCTAATCTAATTCCATCAGCATCACCTGATTTAATTCGACTATTTTCCATTATCCTAGTTTGGCTTTTGTTAGTGTTCATCTTACGCCCACCTTTCAAGACACTGTCCATTCCGCTCAACTGCTCTTTCAACTCCTTTTCTGTCTCTGGTAGCATTACAATGTCATCGGCAAACCCCGAAGTTTTTATATCTTCTCCCTGGACTTTAGCTTCTACTCCAAATTTTTCCTTCGTTTCCTTTACGGCTTGCTTAATGTACACATTGAAGAACATTGTTTCCACCTTGCACCTTGCAACACTGTCTCACTCCCTTCTCAACCACAGTTTCCCTTTCGTGACCCTCGACTCTTGTAACTGCTGCCTGGTTTCTGTACAAACTGTAAACTGCCTTTCGCTCCCCATTTTTTATCACAGCTAGCTTCAGAATTTCAAGGGAGTATTTCTGTCAGCATTTCAAATGCTTTCTCTAATTCTACAAATGCTATAAACTTAGGTTTGCCTTTTCTTATCCTACTTCTAAGAGAAGTGGTGCCTCGCGTGTTCATACATTTCTCCGGAATCGAAACTGATACTTCCCGAGGTTGGCTTCTACCAGTTTTTCCATTCTTCTGTACAGAATTCGTGTTAGTATTTTGCAACCATGGCTTATTAAACTGACAGTTCTGTGATATTTACACCTGCAGTAAACACTTACTCACTATTAAAAATAATTTCCTCTTGAGGAGGACTATCGGAATGTCAGGAAGTTGTGGTTCAAGCAATAACAAAAGCTGCTACATGTGATCCAGTTGCCGGCCTCTGTGGCCGAGCGGTTCTAGGCGCTTCAAGTTTGGAACCGCGCGACCGCTACGGTCGCAGGTTCGAATCCTGCCTCGGGCATGGATGTGTGTGATGTCCTTATGTTAGTTAGGTTTAAGTATTTCTAAGTCTAGGAGACTGATGACCTCTGATGGTAAGTCCCATAAGACTTAGAGCCGTTTTTTTGTGATCCCGTTGTTTTTCTGGCGAATTTAATTGATATTAAGCTCTCGCTTTTCCAGCCGAGTGAGTTCGCTGAAATGGCGTGATGTTTCGATGAATGTCACTCCTGTTTCCTTCCGGCAAAGTGTCGAGACGGCATATTGGTTGTCCTTACGGCGTGCGCCCACTAGCAAATAATTTCCGAAAGTAACTTCTACAAGTGCTTGCCGAGGTGTTAACATTAGAACAAAAACTTGCTCAAGTTTACTTCTGCAAGTCACGTGAATAAGTTAATCTGAGGTACATGCTGTAAATTCTTGTAGAAGTGTTTCCACAAGTGTGGCGTCTTGAGTATTGCAAGTGTTAATTTACAATGGCGTGTATGAAAATCATCTACCAGCCTTATTGCTTTACTGTTATTATTATTAAAGGAAAAGTGGTTAGGAAAAGAATTAGTGTTCGACTGAAGAAATGGATACGAAGGCTTACCTATTTAAATTTTCAAGAAACTACTAATTTCTTGTCCATACTGAGTACACAATTTCCGATTATTTTTTTTTTTTTTTTCTTTCGTCGGTATCTGTTGTCTCAGAATCTACCACAATATCGTTCATTGCGTCCTGCTTTATAACACTGTTGTTAAAATCCAACACAGGACAGCACTGCACTTCCCGAATTAACAACAGCGTTTTTTACTGGCAGAGTCATATTTCTCACTTTTCGATACTGACTTTTCTGCAAGTTTAAAAAAACCTTCCAATAACATGTAAGTTTGGCAAATAATTGGAGCAAGGTGCAAGCAACTGTATCCACTAAGTTGCGTAGGCTACTTTTTGGGGTATTTCCAAGTCATAGAACTTACACAAGTAGTTTGTATAAGTGACTTGTGGAAGATTACTTGCTGGTAGACACATCCTTTTATATAGGCGTTACCCTCCCCATTCTCGCTCCTACTCCCTCCGCCCCTGCCGTCGATATATGCAACACACTGTTGTCGTGATACACTAGCGGCAAGGTAAGTGAAGTTTCACAGTTTGTCTCTCCTACGACCCCTCATTACTTAAACGAATGTGCAAAGCAGCCTACTGGAGGCTGTAACATTTTGCCATCTTAGAATACTACGGAATAATATATACTATCGGTCGAAAGTATCCGGACACTACTAGATGTCACGAGAGGTGGACCCACCAGTATAAAAGGAGAGGTAGAGTACTGAGCTGTTGGCAGAGAAGCAGTAAGAGCGGAATGAGTCGGTCAGGAGCGCTCAACGATTCGAACTTGGGCTAGTCACTGGATGTCATCACTGTACGTTACCTGAGCAACAAAACCGACACGAACGTTTCAACACTTCTAAACTTGCCCGGATCGATAGTTAGTAATGTGACTGTGAGGAAGAAACGAAAGAAACAAAGACAGCAAAACCAAGACCACGTAGACCGCGTGTACTGAACAGCAAGCACTGTGGAAGGTGGAAAAAAAACTCTAGCCGAAAGTGAAGCTAGCACAACCACTGTGCCTGGAGAGTTAAAAAGCATGGGTCACATTTTTCTAATCAGTGCTGAACGACTCTTGGGGTAGTGCAGAGGGGCCGACTGAATGGGAAATGGATCACTGGAATTTGGAGTAACGAGTCACGCTGTACCCTGTGGCAATTCGATGGGAGGGTTTGACTTCGGCGAATACCTGGAGAACGTTATTGCTGTCACGTGTAGTGCCAATAGTGAATTACGGAGGAGTGGTGTGGCGGTAGGGGGTGCTTCTTGTGGTTATCGTGTGGTTCCCTTACTGCGCTTTTTAAAAAAGAATAATAAAAAAATGAAAAAACGCTGTGGAAGAATAAGGACACATTTTACGGCATTGTGTGCTGGTACAGCGGAGGAACAGTTCGGAGACGACGATCGCATCAGCACGACAAAGTACGTCGTCATAAAGCAGCATCTGTGGAGCAATGGTTTGCGAACAAAAACATCCCTGAAATGATTAGGAAGCCCAGAGTCCCAACCTGAACCGAGTGGAGTCAGACCGTCGGCTTCGCTCCAGACTGCAGCGGCCAACATCACTGCCTCCTCTGGTTTCGGCTCTTGAGGAAGATTTTCAGACACCTCACTGGACGCGTCTCCAGCAGAGTTCAAGCCATCATAATAGCGAAGGCTCGACACAACGGATATTAATTTCTGTTAACAGGCGTCCACACGCTTTTAATCAAATACCATACTCTCTGCTCTACACGTTCAGTTATTAAAATATACACCTCTTAGTCAGCTTAATCAGCGCATTAATTCTTTGCGGCTGTCATACAAGAACCGCATGAGGGTTGCCCAGAAAGTAATACACCGCTTTTTTTTCTCCGACAGTTCCTTATTGAACATAATGAGAATTACACACACGGAAGAATGGTATTTTATCTGCATTATTTTTCCACGTAATCTCTATCCCGTTCTGTGGCCTGCCTTCAGCGCGAAACAAGGGCGTGTATGCCCTGCCGGTACCAATCCTTGCCCCGGTTGCAGAGCCAGTACTTCAATGTGTGAACTTCCTTTGCCGATTGACAGATGCAGCGCCAGCTTCCGAGTCGTAATGCGTCTGTCCTCGTGAATGACAGCATCAGCTCGCTGCAACATGTCAGGTGTGACAGCCGTGGATGGTCTCCCCGACCGCTGCAAATCGTGGAGCTCCGCCGAACCGCCTTTCTGATGACATCACCCTCCGTGCCCAGCGACTAACTGTACTGCTGTCGACAGCAGATGTTCCGTACACTTTGCACAATCGTTTGTGAATATTCCCCGCAGTTTCTTTCTCTGCACTAAGAAATTCGATGACGGCACATTGGTTGTGACATACATCACCTGTAGACGCCATTGTGAAACTGTTGCGCAGCTACGCTATCTGTCGGAAGTGACGGGAACTTGGCGCGCTCACTCAAGGGATTTCAAATAATACATACGTAACGTTTCGGATTCGTAGCATTTTTTTCTGCTAAGAAAAAAAATACGGTGCATTACCTTCTGGCCAGCTCTCGTAATACACTCCTGGAAATGGAAAAAAGAACACATTGACACCGGTGTGTCAGACCCACCATACTTGCTCCGGACACTGCGAGAGGGCTGTACAAGCAATGATCACACGCACGGCACAGCGGACACACCAGGAACCGCGGTGTTGGCCTTCGAATGGCGCTAGCTGCGCAGCATTTGTGCACCGCCGCCGTCAGTGTCAGCCAGTTTGCCGTGGCATACGGAGCTCCATCGCAGTCTTTAACACTGGTAGCATGCCGCAACAGCGTGGACGTGAACCGTATGTGCAGTTGACGGACTTTGAGCGAGGGCGTATAGTGGGCATGCGGGAGGCCGGGTGGACGTACCGCCGAATTGCTCAACACGTGGGGCGTGAGGTCTCCACAGTACATCGATGTTGTCGCCAGTGGTCGGCGGAAGGTGCACGTGCCCGTCGACCTGGGACCGGACCGCAGCGACGCACGGATGCACGCCAAGACCGTAGGATCCTACGCAGTGCCGTAGGGGACCGCACCGCCACTTCCCAGCAAATTAGGGACACTGTTGCTCCTGGGGTATCGGCGAGGACCATTCGCAACCGTCTCCATGAAGCTGGGCTACGGTCCCGCACACCGTTAGGCCGTCTTCCGCTCACGCCCCAACATCGTGCAGCCCGCCTCCAGTGGCGTCGCGACAGGCGTGAATGGAGGGACGAATGGAGACGTGTCGTCTTCAGCGATGAGAGTCGCTTCTGCCTTGGTGCCAATGATGGTCGTGTGCGTGTTTGGCGCCGTGCAGGTGAGCGCCACAATCAGGACTGCATACGACCGAGGCACACAGGGCCAACACCCGGCATCATGGTGTGGGGAGCGATCTCCTACACTGGCCGTACACCACTGGTGATCGTCGAGGGGACACTGAATAGTGCACGGTACATCCAAACCGTCATCGAACCCATCGTTCTACCATTCCTAGACGGGCAAGGGAACTTGCTGTTCCAACAGGACAATGCACGTCCGCATGTATCCCGTGCCACCCAACGTGCTCTAGAATGTGTAAGTCAACTACCCTGGCCAGCAAGATCTCCGGATCTGTCCCCCATTGAGCATGTTTGGGACTGGATGGAGCGTCGTCTCACGCGGTCTGCACGTCCAGCACGAACGCTGGTCCAACTGAGGCGCCAGGTGGAAATGGCATGGCAAGCCGTTCCACAGGACTACATCCAGCATCTCTACGATCGTCTCCATGGGAGAATAGCAGCCTGCATTGTTGCGAAAGGTGGATATACACTGTACTAGTGCCGACATTGTGCATGCTCTGTTGCCTGTGTCTATGTGCCTGTGGTTCTGTCAGTGTGATCATGTGATGTATCTGACCCCAGGAATGTGTCAATAAAGTTTCCCATTCCTGGGACAATGAATTCACGGTGTTCTTATTTCAATTTCCAGGAGTGTACATTGCTGAGCCAAAACTTAACGACCACTTGCTTTATAGTGGTAGTAGTAGTAGCTTTATTCATCCGTAGATCTCTTTTTTACCGTGATGTAGAACGTGTTACAGTATTTACAAGTTTAGACCAATTTAAAATAAGCTAATTCGTATACACATACATTTACAGACTTCTAGTTAGAGACAATCATTACATTTGCTCCTGGTACAACATTTTTTTTTTTTTTTTTTTTACAAATAACTTATTAATTAATGTAATGTGTTAACCCATATCTCACTGTGAGTCACTGCACACACTATACACACATTGTTTCATAAAGACTTCACTCACTACACACACACACACACACACACACACACACACAGTGGTGATCTCTGGGTCATTTTCTGTACCGCCACTTCCCATTTGCTATCCTGAAAAATTGAGTCAGCATCCTTCTATAGTGAGTGAGGTGTTGAGTTCAGAAAGAGGAAGAGGTGTTAGTATTGTGCTATGCATAGCTTGGGGCTAAGTTTTTCTAGAGAAGGAAAAGAGAAGGAAAAAAACATAGTGTGAAGATGTTATGTGGAGTGTTGGATGTTTTATAATCATTATTGTTATTTATTTGTGTAACTCTTTTTTGCCAAGCCCCTAATCTATTTTATCTAAGTAATCCTTCAGTGTACAAAATGTATTGCATAACAGGTACTAATAGCTTGTTTGTCCGTCTTCGGAACGAAATACATGACTGAATCTGCGTATCAGCGATCCGACAGTTTGTTGATAGTCATGTGGAGGTATGTGGCATTAGACGTCTTCGCACAGCCTCCACACTGCACCAGGGGAATGGATCAACACTTGAAACGCAGAAGTAAAAATAAAGTGCTGTCGATATTAGCGTCATTAGAGACAAAACTCGTTCGTGGGTGGAGACAACCAGCCAGGTGGTACTTAAAGGATGTAATCAATATTCGCTTCTAAACAGAATATGGAAACTTGGACGACCGTACTGGGAACTGATCGCAATTTCTCCTGAATAGGAATCTACCTCTAAAACGGCAGGGAGCTGGCTGGGAAGTGGTATTGGGATGAAACCGGTGAGAAGTGCAAAAATATCCTATCACATAATATTTGTTTAACAACTTTTCAGATCCTTTGTGCAACAGGGACACAATCAAAAAATATAAATTTAAAAAAAACATACATGACCGTTAATAAATGCAATGCTCACTCGATTAAAAGTGGAAAATCGTTATATCTGCAATAAACTCGATAAATAAATATTTACAATTAAAAATATTTACTTCAAAATTAGTGTAAATGACTAATATCTGTATGCACGAGGCTGGAGCCATAATAGCTTTAAATTCATTTTTCTTGTAGTCTTAAAAAAAAGTCTGTGACCGAAATGTTGCAAGTGTTTACTAACGACAGAGAACCACAATCATTTCTTAATAAGCAAGTCCATTTTGGATTAAGTCATTTTGGATATACCAGAGTACTGAAGAGTTTCACAGATAGTAAACGTAGAAACAAACTGCCAGAACAACTTTAAGACTAGAAAATACAACGGGTATTAAAAGAAAACGCTAACATTATCCTAGTAACTGAAATTAATACACAATTACAAATTTCCATTGAAAGAAAGCAACAATTTTGGTATGACCATAAACAGCAATGGCCCAAAGTATTATTCTAACAACTGTTTAAAATTTCACTATCATTTCGTTAACTGTCTTTTGGACAGAATAATTTCTAATCACAGCCCACACGCCAACTTAGTACACATACAGACTTGGCATTAAATATACTCACAACCATTAAGGAAGCAGTCTTATATTCTAAGGCATCTTTATTAGCACATAAGACAATGTATGTGATCAGTTGGCCAAGACGAGAGATTGAGCAATTCTGAAAATGTGTGATAAACTGAACTTGAAATTCATGACCTGGCCAGAAATTTTAATGCAGCAAATAGTTGAAGTGAGTTGATAGTTAATTTTGTGTGCCACAAATATTATTTTAATTACCCTTTTTGTTTTCTTTTAAAGTAAGGTGAACTTATTAAATACGCTTTAGTTTCGCAGATCACAGGAGAGCCAAGACCAAGACGCACGACCAATCTTGCAACAATTTTATTGTCTCCTCTCTGCATGGACCAGTCACACGCTAATACGAGCCGTATTTGTTGAGGCTAGCGCAGTAGGCTAATTGGCAAGCAACGACTCAGTAGGTCCCACTAAACACTATACAACACAATTGCAAAACAAACTGCTTCTGAAACACAGGATCTTAAAGTAACTTGCACAGTACATGACAAATAATGAAAAAAATATTTAAAAATTTCCTTCAACAAATAACACAGACAGGCGAACCAAAATACAGCAGAATACCAGCGAGACTGACTCTTCTTGCAAGTATTCTATCAATAATAAAACAACAGCAACAATAATAATAATAAACCATGTAATATCGGCGCTTATTGCCATTACAGAACGTAGGTGAAATGCTACAGAACGGTCATGCGGCGGTCAACCACTTAACGGACAACGTCTAGATACCTTCAAGCCCAAACAAGCGGGAAGGTGAATAAATTCTTCATTTGTGTGGCTATAGTGTCCATAGTTGCTGTACAATTCTTGACGGTATTTTTGTTGTGTCGTTGCAACTTCAAAAATGCGTGATTTTTTTCACCAGATGCGTTTCGCTTTATTGAGGTAAAGCATCATCAGTGGTCTGTAATTAAATTATTTACGTTTTGATTTGCTTTTAGATCATTCTTAAAGAACTTTTTTCGATCTGGAAGCAAATCAAAATATAAATAATTTAATTACAGAACACTGATGATGCTTTACCTCAATAAAGCGAAACTTGTCTGGTGAAAAAGGTGACGCATTTTTGTAGTTGCAACGACAGAATAATAATACCCTCCGGGACGGTTAAATTGACCCAAAACATTGCTCGCCATCATAGTCCGTTATTCTGCAGTGAAGTCATTCCAGGATCGGCTTTCTTGTGAAAGTCTGGCTCAAATCAAATGGCTCTGAGCACTATGTGACTCAACTGCTGAGGTCATTAGTCCCCTAGAACTTAGAACTAGTTAAACCTAACTAACCTAAGGACATCACAAACATCCATGCCCGAGGCAGGATTCGAACCTGCGACCGTAGCGGTCTTGCGGTTCCAGACTGCAGCGCCTTTAACCGCACGGCCACTTCGGCCGGCTGTGAAGGTCTGCCCAGCACCTCAGCAACCACCACAGGGCAGGTCGGGCGGCTAACACACAGCGCCTATACCGCCACGACCACAGGCCCATTGTCGATTTCAACAAGCCGTGGGCAGCCGAGGTCCTAAAAACGTACTTGCGCTTCCTCGTCCAGGCGACTCTCACCGGTACCTTTTTTTGGTGGTAGGTTGCCGTAGAGCGTCACCGTTTTATAGCGGTTTGACTTGACGTAGTAGTAAAATCTTCCTACCGCACAATGACATAATTATATTGCACGTTAAAAGCGTAGCCGCTGGAGTTCAGTGTTGTCGGTAAGAAGTGACACAACTGCATTGATAGGTATGGTGGTGGCCGTATCATCGCCTGCCTACGCTATTCTTTAAGTGCCCGTTCCTCAACGGAAGTTCGTTCCGACAGAGGCGGCCTTACAGCACAAGCTAAGAAGAATCGATATTAGAGGACAAGTCATAATCATTGCTGGCGCACGGTACGAGTTCTCGAATTACAGTCCACATATTAAGGTTTTTCCATGTAAGAGGTATGGTCTTTGTAACGGTTTATTTATCAACTCTAAATAATAAAGTTACATAATTAATTTTTTCTTTTTTTGCCTTACATATTTGCATTCCTGGTACACAATGTTATGCTCGCGGTACAGTAGCCTAGCCTACAGCTACAAGGGCCAAAGCAAAAAGGCGCAGCCAATCAGAGAATTTTTGTTGTGGTATTCAGTCCCAAGACTAGGCTGATGCAGCTCTCCATGCTACAAGCCTGCAAGCCTCTTCATCTCCGAGTAACCACTGCAGCCTACATTCTTCTGAATCTTCTGAATCTGCTTACTATATTCATCTCTTGGTCTCCCTCTATGGTTTTAATCCCCCCCCACACGCACACTTCCCTTCAGTACTAAACTGGTGATCCCCTGAAGTCTCAGAACGTGCTCTATCAAACGATCCTTTCTTCTAGTCAGTGACAAGTTTCTTTTCTTCCCAATTCTATTCAGTGCCTCTTCGTTAGTTACGTATTCTACCCACCTAATTTTCACTATTCTTCTGTAGCACCACATTTCGAAAGCTTCTATTCTCTTCTTGTCCAAACTGGTTATTGTCCATGTTTCACTTCCATACATGGCTACACTCCATACAAATACTTTCAGAAATGACTTCCTGACACTTAAATCTATATTCGATGTTAACAAACTTCTCGTCTTCAAACACACTTTTCTTGCCATTGCCAGTCTACATTTTATATCCTCACTACTTCGACCACCATCAGTTATTTTGCTGCATAAACGGAAAAATTCAGCTATTAACTTTACGTGTGTCGTTTCCTAGTCCAGTTCCCTCAGCATCCCCTGATTTAATTCGACTACGTTCTATTATCCTCCCTTCAAGACACGGTCCAGACCGTTCTACTGCTCCTTCAAGTCCTCCTCCGTCTCTGACAGAATTAGAAAATCATCGGCAAACATCAAACCTTTCATTTCTTTTCCCAGGACTTTAATTCCTACTCCAAATTCTTCTCTGCGTTCCCTTATTGCTTGCTCATTGTACAGGTTGAATACCATCGGGGATAAGCCACAACCCTGACTCACAATCTCCTCAGCCACTGCTTCCTTTTCATGCCCATCGACTCTAATAACTTCCGACTGGTTTCTGCACAAGTTGTAAATAGCTTTTCGCTGCCTGTATTTTACCCCTGCTACCCTCACAGTTTTAATAGAGTGTGGTGCGGTAATTCGTGTTCTGCATTTGGTGGGGAATAACGCTCCAACGATGGATTCTGCATTCGTGCAAGTGTTCTGCATTGCACCATCATACGACACAGGCGCTTCCAGTGTGGTCAAAGAAGTCTCAATGAAATGGCAGACGATCTCTTTGGGAAGAAACGAGAATCACAAGAGTAGTAGAAGCCTTGGCGCTCGAAAACCGATGTATCGCTGTCGAGGGAAAAAGTGAATATTACTCCCAAATCAGTTTTCAACATCTTGCATGACATTTTGACCATGACAAAGCTCGCCGGCAACTGGGAACCACGACAGCTCCACTCATTCAAATAGCGAGTCGGACCGATGCAGCAACGGAAATGTTGCAGTAGCGCCAGGCCGCTTCTGAAAACGAGCAACGCACGAACTGGAAACATGTGGATTCACCGCTATTGAATAAGGCGAAGACTCGTCCGCAATCGGATAAGGTTATATTTTGGGACTGTCATGGTGTGGCGCAAACAGATTATACTCGTAAGGAGCAAACCGTCACCGGAGCATACTGCTGAACTCTCCTGGACGAGATTACAACACGCTGTGAGAGAGCGTTGCTAGAAGTTGTTCAAGGTTCTTTCTTTTTTTCTTTTCATCCAAGCCAATGCTGCAGCGCTTTCTGCTCAGCAATCAGGTAAATATGCTACTTTTCTTGGGCTATCAAATGTTGTCCCCCACCCCGCATTCTCCTCACATTTCCACCAGTGACATCTTTAACAGTGTCCGCAGAAATTTTTCCAGGAGGGGGCACGATTCAAAACTTGTCAATCTTGATAATAACTGATTCTACTGGTCCGAAAACGTGTCGTGCCCCAGTTTGGCAATAAGTACACAAAACTTATTGTATCTCAAAATATTAATAGCTACATACTTAGATTTTTTCAAGGCAGATTCATTTGGTACAAAATGGTAAGCAGACTGAGGTGACTATGTAAGTAAGCTGTTTAGGTTTTTATGTTGGTAACGCCACGTAGCGCACTGTATGAAAATCACTGGCTGTGCTGTGTGCAGTCTGTGGCTGGGTAGCATTGTTGTAATATTCGCTATTGTAGTGTTGGGCTGTTGGCTGTTAACAGCGCGTAGCGTTGCGCAGTTGGAGGTGAGCCGCCAGCAGTGGTGGATGTGTGGAAGTGAGATGGAGGATTTTTGAGAGCGGATGATCTGCACGTGTGTCCATCAGAAACACTACATTTGTACTAATGGATGTCATGAACTGCTATGTATGTTATGACTTTTGAACACTATTAAGGTAAATACATTGTTTCTTCTCTATCAAAATCTTTCATTTGCTAACTATGCCTATCAGTAGTTAGTGCCTTCAGTAGTTAGAATCTTTTATTTAGTTGGTACTAGTGGCGCTCGCTGTATTGCAGTAGTTCGAGTAACGAAGATTTTTGTGAGGTAAGTGATTTGTGAAAGGTATAGGTTAATGTTAGTCAGGGCCATTCTTTTGTAGGGATTATTGAAAGTCAGATTGCGTTGCGCTAAAAATATTGTGTGTCAGTTTAGTGTTGATCAGAATATGTAAAGAGCGAAATGTCTGATTACGTTCAGTTTTGCTCAGCTGTTTGAAAATCAAATAATGTAAGAGGTTTATCAGCACAGTAATTCAATAATTTTTCTAAGGGGACGTTTCATATGTCGACCCTTAGCCGAGGATACCTCACTGGAATCTTCTGATTTTTTTCTTGTAGTTTGTGTTATTAGCGTAGCTATTGTTTATTGCTAGCGCGTAATCATAGAGAGAATTTCCTTTGTAGTTGTAGTTTTTCATTGTTGTACAGTAAAGCAGTTGTGGCATGCATGTAGATTTGTACCAAGTATTTCGCAGCTGCGCTTGCAATTAACTAGATATTATTTTCAGTGCTATGTTAACGTGTTTTCTTATTTTGCTCTTCAAATTGTTCTTTTCTATGTTATATGTGAAATATTGTGACAATAATGGCGTGTGAAAAACGTAACACTAGGCTCCAAAGTAAACTGAGAAATAATAGTGAAGACGAGCGTAGCTTATCAGCACCGCTGTGTAATGAATTAACAGACATTCAAAGTGGTAATTTGGTAATTGTGCATAGGTAAATGGAGCGGGCGGCAAATTATGGCGTAGACAATGTAACAACTAGTGAACAGGGAAGCGTTATCGATCGATCGGTCGGCAACAGCTCGCCTCAGGAATCCGAAATGACAGGACACAATCTCGCAAATTTGGGTCCTCACCGTTTTCTCAAATAAGTCAAGACACATCTTCTGCTTGTCAAAATGTGAATGTTGCCGGTGCAAATTCACTGCCGAAAAGCACTGAGGAACATGTTTCAGACACCAGTGCATTGTTATTACAATTAATACAACAAATGGGACAAACATAGCAAAAGCTTCAAAAGTTGGATACAATGGAACAAAATCCTCGAAAGTTAGACACAATGGAACAAAATCTTTAAAGATTAGACACCACACTTGAACAAACATGTGAAGGTTTAACTACTGAGTTACATAAAATCGAATCAAAATGTCAAAAAATCTGTAATGACGTAAAAACACAAATTTGTGAGCATTTCCAACCTATTTTTTCATGGCATGAATATACATTACAGAATCACGAAGCAGCCATAAAACAACTGCAAACTATTGTTCATGAAAATCATGAGACCTTGCATGCTAAAATTCTCAGTTGCATCTACCAATTCGGTTACGCAACTTGCAAAAACTCAGGACAACTTAAAGGACACATTAGATACGATTTCAACACATATGGCCACTCTGAAATTTGGTTCAGAAAAACACACTGAGGAAATAAGTTCACTATCGGAGAAAGTAGCCGAACTTTCGGATCAGTTCACTAACTTATATACAAAGGTGGACGATGATCTGAATGACACAAGACCTGTAGCCTTTGCTGACACAGAAGAGTATGAACAAATTAAGAAATACAAACAAAATCAGAATCAAATTAATACGCAACACAAAAGAGATATCCGGGAAGTATAAGATCAGTTGACACAGTTAATACACTCGCGCTCCAATACGGGAAGAGGGACATAGAAATACGGAACAGCCAAAAAATAATAACACAGGGCACTTCGGAAATTATGAAAGAAATTGGCAAGCTACACCGAATTTTGAGATGGAACCGCCGAAACGACGTAACAATGACCGACATGCGACTCGCTGACATGATGACTTTGACTATAAGCTGTTCATTACTACACATAAATTTAGAACATTTAAGAATTCTGGCAACGACATTCATCCACAAGCATAGCTCCATCAATTCTCTCATTGTTTTCCTCCCAACTGGTCATTAGAGCACAGATTAGAATTTATGTGTGGCTTCTTAGAGAATGAACCAGCTGTAAGAATGCGATCGGTCTTTCACGATTGCCACAGTGAAGGAGAATTTTACCATGCCTTCCTCTCAGCGTATTGATCTCAAGCCACACAAGACCGAGTAAAACATAGCATCATAATGATGAAACATTTCGAACAATGTTGTTGTGAGCGGACGCAAGGAGAATTGGCCACTCTTCGGGGGCAGGTGGAGGTTTTGTCTGTTAGGCTCATCGAGCTCGAGGCGCAGGCGTCGGCTCGTAGTGGCGTTGGGGCAACTGTGGTGAGACCTATGCCTACTTCGGTGGCCTTGGAATCACATGGAACCCCTGATGTCGCTGCGTCTTCCGGCAGTGAGCATCTTACCGGTCAGCCATCACTCCAGGGTGAATGGCGGACAGTGGTGGGCTCGCGCGTACCTGGCCGAAAGGCGAAGGTGGGATCTGGCCGCGTGGCAGCTGCCTTACCCCTATCCAACAGGTACGGGGTGCTTCCTAGTGGTGATGACATCGTTTCCGAGCCACCACAGGATGCCTCGCCTGTTGGGCCAGTGGCCGATTCTCCGGCAAGGTCCCGACAGTCACAGAGGGCGGGCCTATTAGTTATAGGGAGCTCCAACGTTAGGCGGGTTATGGAGCCCCTCAGGAAAATAGCGAGTAGGTCGGGGAAGAATGCCAGTGTGCACTCGGTGTGCTTGCCGGGGGGTCTCGTCCGTAATGTGGAGGAGGCCCTTCCGGCAGCTATTGAACGCACTGGGTGTGACCGGCTGCAGATAGTAGCACATGTCGGAACGAATGACGCCTGCCGCTTGGGTTCTGAGGCCATCCTTGGTTCCTTCCGGCGGCTGGCTGATTTGGTGAAGACAACCAGCATCGCACGCGGAGTGCAAGCTGAGCTTAATATCTGCAGCATAGTGCCCAAAGTCGATCGCGGTCCTCTGGTTTGGAGCCGTGTGGAGGGTCTAAACCAGAGGCTCAGACGACTCTGCGACTATAATGGTTGCAAATTCATCGACCTCCGTTATTGGGTGGAGAACTGTAGGGCCCCCCTAGACAGGTCAGGCGTGCACTACACACCGGAAGCAGCTACTAGGGTAGCAGAGTACGTGTGGCCTGCGCACGGGGGTTTTTTAGGTTAGAGGGACCCCCCCCTTGGGCGAAACGATAAAATACCTGACGTTTTACCAGAGAGGACATTATCATCGTTGATAAAGAACGTCTGTCCTCAGAGACCAGTTAACGTAATATTGGTAAACTGCAGGAGTATCCAGGGCAAGGTTCCTGAATTAGTATCTCTTATTGAAGGAAATAGTGCGCATATAGTATTAGGAACGGAAAGTTGGTTAAAACCGGAAGTGAACAGTAACGAAATCCTAGACACAGAATGGAATATATACCGCAAGGATAGGATAAACGCCAATGGTGGAGGAGTATTTATAGCAGTAAAGAATTCAATAATATCCAGTGAAGTTATTAGCGAATGCGAATGTGAAATAATCTGGGTTAAGTTAAGTATCAAAGGTGGGTCAGATATGATAGTCGGATGCTTCTATAGACCACCTGCATCAGCAACCGTAGTAGTTGAGCGCCTCAGAGAGAACCTGCAGAACGTCGTGAAGAAGTTTCGTGATCATACTATTGTAATAGGGGGAGACTTCAATCTACCAGGTATAGAATGGGATAGTCACACAATCAGAACTGGAGCCAGGGACAGAGACTCTTGTGACATTATCCTGACTGCCTTGTCCGAGAATTACTTCGAGCAGATAGTTAGAGAACCAACTCGTGAAGCTAACGTTTTAGACCTCATAGCAACAAATAGACCGGAACTTTTCGACTCCGTGAATGTAGAAGAGGGTATCAGTGATCATAAGTCAGTGGTTGCATCAATGACTACAAGTGTAATAAGAAATGCCAAGAAAGGAAGAAAAATATATTTGCTTAACAAGAGTGATAGGGCACAAATCGCAGAATATCTGAGTGACCACCATCAAACGTTCATTTCTGAGGAAGAGGATGTGGAACAAAAATGGAAAAAATTCAGAAACATCGTCCAGTACGCCTTAGATAAGTTCGTACCGACTAAGGTCCAAAGCGAGGGGAAAGATCCACCGTGGTATAACAATCATGTACGAAAGGTACTACGGAAACAAAGAAAGCTTCATCATAGGTTTAAGAGTAGTAGAATCATAGCTGATAAGGAAAAGCTGAACGAAGCGAAAAAGAGCGTAAAGAGAGCAATGAGAGAAGCATTCAACGAATTCGAACATAAAACATTGGCAAACAATCTAAACAAGAACCCTAAAAAGTTTTGGTCATATGTAAAATCGGTAAGCGGATCTAAATCCCCTATTCAGTCACTCGTTGACCACGATGGCACCGAAACAGAGGACGACCGAAGAAAGGCAGAAATACTGAATTCAGTGTTCCGAAACTGTTTCACTGCGGAAAATCGTAACACGGTCCCTGACTTCAGCCGTCACACGGACGCCAAAATGGAAAATATTGAAATAAACGATATCGGAATTGAAAAACAACTGCTATCACTTAGTAGCGGAAAAGCATCCGGACCAGACGAGATACCCTTAAGATTCTACCGTGATTATGCTAAAGAACTTGCCCCCTTTCTATCAGCAATTTATCGTAGATCGCTGGAAGAACGTAAAGTACCTAGCGACTGGAAGAAAGCGCAGGTCGTTCCCATTTTCAAGAAGGGTCATAAATCAGATGCGAATAATTATAGGCCTATTTCGCTTACGTCAATCTGTTGTAGAATAATGGAACATGTTTTGTGTTCTCGTATTATGACGTTCTTAGATAATACAAATCTCCTTCATCATAACCAACATGGATTCCGCAAACAGAGATCATGTGAAACTCAGCTCGCCCTATTTGCCCAAGAAATTCACAGTGCCGTAGACACTGGCGAGCAGATTGATGCCGTATTCCTGGACTTCAGGAAGGCATTTGATACGGTTCCGCACTTACGTTTAGTGAAAAAAATACGAGCTTACGGAATATCGGACCAGGTTTGTGATTGGATTCAGGATTTCCTAGAAGAAAGAACACAACATGTCATTCTTAACGGTTCAAAATCTGCAGATGTAGAGGTAATTTCGGGAGTACCGCAGGGAAGCGTGATAGGACCTTTATTGTTTACAATATAC
The DNA here is from genome assembly GCF_023864345.2 of Schistocerca serialis cubense. Lineage (NCBI taxonomy): Eukaryota > Metazoa > Arthropoda > Insecta > Orthoptera > Acrididae > Schistocerca > Schistocerca serialis. Next base: position 631,455,328 of record NC_064645.1, read on the forward strand.
ATAAATGACTTAGTTGACAACATCGGTAGCTCCGTGAGGCTATTTGCAGATGACACGGTTGTCTACAAGAAAGTAGCAACATCAGAAGACTCGTACGTACTCCAGGAGGACCTGCAGAGGATTAATGCATGGTGCGACAGCTGGCAGCTTTCCCTAAACGTAGATAAATGTAATATAATGCGCATACATAGGGGCAGAAATCCATTCCAGTACGATTATGCCATAGGTGGTAAATCATTGGAAGCGGTAACGACCGTAAAATACTTAGGAGTTACTATCCGGAGCGATCTGAAGTGGAATGATCACATAAAACAAATAGTGGGAAAAGCAGGCGCCAGGTTGAGATTCATAGGAAGAATTCTAAGAAAATGTGACTCATCGACGAAAGAAGTAGCTTACAAAACGCTTGTTCGTCCGATTCTTGAGTATTGCTCATGAGTATGGGACCCTTACCAGGTTGGATTAATAGAAGAGATAGACATGATCCAGCGAAAAGCAGCGCGATTCGTCATGGGGACATTTAGTCAGCGCGAGAGCGTTACGGAGATGCTGAACAAGCTCCAGTGGCGGACACTTCAAGAAAGGCGTTACGCAATACGGAGAGGTTTATTATCGAAATTACGAGAGAGCACATTCCGGGAAGAGATGGGCAACATATTACTACCGCCCACATATATCTCGCGTAATGATCACAACGAAAAGATCCGAGAAATTAGAGCAAATACGGAGACTTACAAGCAGTCGTTCTTCCCATGCACAATTCGTGAATGGAACAGGGAAGGGGGGATCAGATAGTGGTACAATAAGTACCCTCCGCCACACACCGTAAGGTGGCTCGCGGAGTATAGATGTAGATGTAGATGTAGATCTGAATTTTCCAGTCTTGTGAAATATTTTGAAGACATGTTGCACAAGAATCAGTACCTGTCAAACCCTTACAGCCCCTCAGAAGTCATCCGCATTTGCTTAATCAAATTACCTGAACATTTACGACATACTATTTTGGCGGGACGTTGCAAAGACGACATTGAAGCTTTTCAGGGACTGTTACAAGAATTGGAAATTGACACTGACAATCGCGGAACGCGAAAACAGGAACACAACAATTACAGGTCACGTCGGTCACAATTCCGCAATGAAAGAAATAATAACTGGACATGACAAGGCTATTCTTACAACGCAAATCGTGAACAAAACAGACACCACCCATATGACAACCACTGCCAGAGTAATAGTTACAGAGGAAGATCGCATTTCCGTAGTAATGAATATGACAGAGACAATCGTAGAAACAGACAATATGGCAACCAGAACTATTGTTATCACGGGAGGCAGAATAACTTCAGACGCAACGGTCCACCGTGCAGTGATAATTCAGGGAGAAAGTCTCCACCACTTCTTAACCGACAAGAAAGAAACTACAGGAACTACCGACATGACGACAGACGATATAATCATAATAACAGACCTGAATTTCATCAGAACTGGCGGGATTCAAACAGGGCAGGGCACTCTCGACAAGGTGAATTTGTAGAAGTTAGGTCTCCAAATCCTAGCGATGCGCGCCAACAAAGAGACAGACAATGACTCGCATCGCAGGCAGCCACGTGCACCGGCTGGCTCAGAGAAAAATAACAAAGACGATAAACCTTAGAAAAATTCCAGCATTCTTTACCGACGTATACCGCATGATAATTGTGTTCAAGTTGATTTGCTGCGCACTGAGGAAAGGTAAAGGATTGCATCACATTTCACATGTAAAACCGTTTATTGAGAGATAATCTGTTTTTTTAACTTAGTCTTTGCTATAAAATTTTTCACTTCACGTTACTAGTATGCTTTGTCACACTTGAAAACTGTTAACATGCAACTATGTTTTAAAATAAACTATCCAGTCTAGAACCTGGGGAACATATTTAAACAGTAATTACGAATGCATTGTTATAGTGAACAGACGACACAGTGTTATTGTGTGTGTACATTCTTGCTTGTTAGTTGCACAATTACGTAATGACTATAAGGCTTACATACTTAGAACATACAACAGTACTGCTAATGAGATTTTACTGCAACATTTTGGTTTACTTGAAAATACATTATGGATTTAAAGTGCTTTCTGAGAGATACCGGATGACACAGTGGTTAGTTTATTTGACAGCTACACGACTATATCACGACGCTACTAATGAGTGACACAATTTACATTGTTGCTTTTGCAGTGTATCTGTTTTTCTGAATTCTTCTGGAGAGTAAAACATGTTTTAGTTGTAACTTTTGTGGTATAGCTACAATGATACAGCCTTTTTCGTAGCACAACAATACATTACAGTATAGTACTTTCTTGATCACGGTACTGTGCGTAATAACTACGATATCTATATGCATAGCATTTCACTTTTGTTTATTACGAGGTAAGTACATTGACTCCTACAGAACTTTGCTTACAGACGATGATAATTACTACACTTGGCACATTTTTATCGTTAAGTAATAACAGAGATTATCTTACAACAAGACGCACAGTTTAGCGCTGCAGTACACGTATTTGAGTGATTAATTTTGTACTTAAAACATTTATTTTTAAAGATTTTTGAATTACAATGATACAAAGGTTTTCTGTGATACATTTCATTCCATTGTTGTAATCTGTAACACCTGAGGGTATAATTACATTAATCTTCAGGGGGGTACAAGCCTACTTTGTGTACCATGTGTTTGGCAAACACAAGGAGCCCTAGCTAATATGGTATTTGCTTATACAACTTTACACATCGGTACCATATTTTCCTAACACAGAATTACACAGCTATCTGATTATTTAACAGAGAAACAAATATTTTTTTTACTACATCAGTGACACATGTTTACGCAATTGCACAGTTGGATAACTTCACACTTATGAAATTGTATTTTGTCTGTACTTTGTGAACTGCTCATTTTTTTTTTTCGGAAGCATTGTGATACTATGAGAGCTCTGAATGATGTATTTGGTATGGGATCATGATTTTTAAAGTACGTTTGAGGTAGGTGACACTACTGAAATGAGCAGAGAATATTTTTTAGGTTTTGAAATTATTGCAGAAAGCTACGACGTTTTTGAGATTTGACTGAGGTGTTACGATGATATTATTACGATGACGATGTGTATTATGCTGTTGAGGTATGTTTATGATCAATAAGCTGATGCTATATGAGGAATTTGATTATGCTACATATTTATTATAATGAAATATTGAAGAATTGTCGCCGAATATGTATATGTGTAATAAGGTAAGGAATAATGGGTAGTGGCTAGGAACTCTGATTTGTGAAAAAAGGATGTTGGAAACCAAGAATCGTACTTTAAGAGTTATGAAATGTGTCTAAATGTGTGAATGTATCACAATGCCGACGAAATTTTTTTGGACACTGTTATATTTATAGGATATTGTTTCTACACATTTGTAACGCAAATTCTCGACCTGTGAAATTTTTATATGAGACTGTCACTGTAGTGCAAACTGCGTAAATATTTCGGTAAGAAAGCCAAGTGACCTTGACGTAATGCGTCGTGAGCGGCTAGCTGTGCCAGCCGCCTGGAGAAACAGCCATTAGGTGGAGAAGAAAGAGGCCATTAACCTCACTGTTGACATTCCTTTGTAGAAAGCATCGCAAATACGACACGCTCATTAATTGGAAACATATGATTACTCGTACTTTGTGCTACTTACTGAAATGCTTATGAATTGATAGGAAATATTCGTACATCTGCACACCTGATTGTGACAAGTGTCTTTCTACGAGAATTGAGAGAATTTCTACTAATTCATGAAATGCCTCATGACTACTGAATGATATTTTTATGTTTTACTTTGTACATAGTTGCTTATTTTATTTGATAGCTGTTTTCCAGGTGTATTGCATCATTGGTTTTATAAAATAAAATTAAATGCATTTGCTAATGTGAGCACTTTCTGTCAACAGATCTGTTAGATAATAATTTTATGATCCACATTCTTCAAAAAAAAAAAAAAAAAAGAGCACTTGGAAAGGAAAGAACAATAAGAAGGGACTAGTAACAGTAAATGCATACTGCATACATAATTTTCTTTTCAAGTACTTGGTAATTTTTATGGTAGAATAAGTTTTTGTGGTGCACCACTTTAATTACATAGACATTAAGATGTGAATATACATTTCCCTTATTTGCATTGTTGTCTTTAGTGTACTATTTTTTCTTCTTGTGGGTTTGTCATGTTTAGATATTAGTTATTGCATTTGCTGCTGCTGTTTGCCAGGCATAGTGCTACTGAATTTCACTTTGTATTACTCTGTTACTCTGTTAAGCCAGTTTTACTACTGATTTATTTTTCTTTTTGCTGCACATTGGCTCATATTAGTGATAATGTTGCATTTGCTTTGCTAATTTATGTTTATTGCTGCTTGCTTTGCCAATTTGCATTTTTTTGTCATTGCTGTTTGTGTTAATTGTTTTGTGCTGCTGCATTGCCTCGTCCCTTAGTTTAGCATCTGAGCTCAGTAGATTTAAGTTAGCTTAAGATGGGGTAGGCTATATAAGAGAACGAGTTGTGATGAATTGGAAGAAATGCATTGAGAAGCTGTAAGAAAATGGTTTGGCCAAAAAAGTATTTTGAAAGAGGATATGCACAAAAAAGTAGGGTTTAGGGACAACAGGTTTATGTAGGATTTTCTTGGAAATAAATGATGAGGTAAGATAATGAAAAATAAATAATGAGGTATGAAATATTTGAACATATAAATACAGAAAGCATGCTTGGATAGGATTTTTTTGATGGAAAGAAATGTTGAAATAAGACGAAATGTCATTCACCAAGCGAGGTGACGCAGTGGTTAGTACACTGGACTCGCATTCGGGAGGACGACGGTTCAAACTTGCGTCCGGCCGTTCTGACTCAGGTTTACCGTGATTTTCCCGCATCGCTTCAGGCAAATGCCTGAATGATTCCTTTGAAAGGGCACAGCCGACTTCCTTCCCCATCCTTCCTAATCCAATGGGACCGATGTCCTCGCTGTCTGGTCCCCTCCCCCAAATCAACCAACCAATCAACTCCAGAATGAGATTTTCACTCTGCAGCGGAGTGTGCGCTGATATGAATCTTCCTGGCAGATAAAAACTGTGTGCCGGACTGAGACTCGAACTCGGGACCTTTGCCTTTCGCGGGCAAGTGCTCTACCAACTGAGCTACCCAAGCACGACTGACGCCCCGTTCTCACAGCTTTACTTCTGCCAGTACCTCGTCTCCTACCTTCCAAACTTTACAGAAGCTCTTCTGCGAACCTTGCAGAACTAGCACTCCTGAAAGAAAGGATATTGCGGGGACATGGCTTAGCCACAGCCTGGGGGATGTTTCCAGAATGGGATTTTCACTCTGCAGCGGAGTGTGCGCTGATATGAAAATGGTTCAAATGGCTCTGAGCACTATGGGACTCAACTGCTGAGGTCATTAGTCCCCTAGAACTTAGAACTAGTTAAACCTAACTAACCTAAGGACATCACACACATCCATGCCCGAGGCAGGATTCGAACCTGCGACCGTAGCGGTCTCGTGGTTCCAGACTGTAGCGCCTAGAACCGCGCGGCCACTTCGGCCGGCCGCGCTGATATGAAACTTCCTTCATATCAATAATATAAAATGATATTTTTCACATATGCTGTTGAAACATGTTTACGTTTGGGTATCAAAGTACGAGGGCGTGCTTCGAATTTTTTGTTCCGTTCCCAGTATCGGCTGAGGTACTACAAGTCACTGATATTATTCGGCCGACTTTCCCGCTTCAATGCCGCAAGTTAACACCCTCTTCCGCTAGAGGGTTCCGAATTCTAGCATGTAACAAGGCGGTGTGTGAGGCAACTCTGTTGGTCCATGGTGCGTGAGGAACACTGTGCTGTAATCCAGTTTATAACCGCAGAAAACTTCGTCCGCGTCTGGAGTACCCTCTCCTTCGGTATGACGCTTCCAGACCACAAAAAAGCGCTAAGACATCTGCAACAATACGTCGGCTTTGGTTCACTATCGTTGACCATCATATAATCCCGACCTGGCCCCATCCGATTTTCATCTAACTTAAGGAACCCCTTTGATGACTTTACTTTGAGAGTGATGAAGCGATGCAATCAGAGTTTAGGTTGTGACTCCGTCAACAAAGTCAGACATTCTACACTGGTGGCATCAACGAACTACATTTAATACAATATAGTTTGTCACACTCTTGATGCGTTACTTCCGTTATAATTAATAAAACAGAGGTTAAAGAATTTTTTACAGAACATTAGGAAATATGCATCGTTGGCAATGCCATACACTGACGATAACATGCTTGCGCCGGATACCAGGGAGGATCTTGAAATTCATGTGCACATATGGTATGATCGTCTGCAAAGATTTGGGCTCTCTTTAAACATCCACAAGACTGAGTACCTCGAAATGATTCCATCCCCAGGGAGTATACAAATTAATGGAGCTCCTTTTATCAAGGCGAAAACATTCCGATTTCTAGGTTCTGGAATATATTCTGATGGCTATGTGAACGAGGACGTGCGGGTAAGCATCAGTGTGACCTTGATGCGATTCAGAGACGTCACTGGCATTCCCTGTGATAAGAGTCCACCTGCTTAGCTGGGCGGTAACGTGCTTGCCTCCCATGCACTGGGCCTGGGTTCGAGTCCCGGCCGGGTGGGAGATTTTCTCCGCTCAGGGACTGGGTATTGTGTTCTCCTCAGCATCATTTCATTCTCATCATCGGCCGCAAGTCACCCAATGTGGCGCCGACTAAAATAAACCTTGCACTTGCCGGCCGAACCCGAATGGTACCTCCCGGCCAACAACGCCATATGATCATTTCATTGCAATAAGAATATGCCTATCTACCGAAAATCAAGGATATACCGCTCAATAGTGAGGCCACTTGCTCTGCAAGGTACCAAGTGTTGGCCCGCTCCTGAAAGTGCTGAGCACTCTTTACATGTCATGGAAACGCGGATACTGAGAAGATTATTAAGCATTACCCTGCGCGACCACAAACAATACAACGATCCGGTAACTAACTGCCATGTCTCCAGTCAGTGAGAAGATACAAGAATGGAGACGTCGATGGTAAGGAAACGTCATGGGGCACCACCTATACCGGCCGCTGTGGCTGAGCGGTTCTAGGCGCTTCAGTCCGGAACCGCGCTGCTGCTACGGTCGCAGGTTCGAATCCTGCCTTGGGCATGGATGCGTCTGATGTCCTTAGGTTAGTTAGGTTTAAGTAGTTCTAACTGCAGCGGATTGATGACCTCAGATGTTAAGTCTCATAGTGCTTAGAGCCATTTGAACAATTTGAGCACCGCCTGTTTCAGTTTCAGCTCAGCCTAGCATGTCACCGTCGAGGACCAGAGACAACATAGAAGGCCTAAATTAGAGTGGCTAGACACTAGAAACGCAGATCTAAGATCGAGGAGCCTAAATACACAGGAAGCTTTTGGCCTCAAGAAATGGTGTGTATCGACCATAAAAGCGGACCCTGCTCCAATGGGAAAGCGCTAAGAAGAAGATGAAGTAGATTATTTGGGACGTTATTTGTGGTACTTGGAGTCAGATCATGATGCGAAGATTCCGATGGATGGTGTATCCTAGAAGGTCCCACAGGTAGCTTTGTGACAGCTTTCGGTTATTAAAAACGAAACACGAATGCCTCAGACGGGGGGCTGCTGCTGATACGAGGGTAATATGATGTACGTGTAATTGTGCAGGAAAGAAGGGAACCGATCATGTTGGCAACTTTAGCCTTTTCATGTATCTACAATGCGTCTACCCGCTATAGAATACTGTACGTTCCAGGCAACATAATGACACTCCATCCCGTGACTTAAAACAGTAACTGTTATTGTTACTGTCGATACTACGTAATTTAAACAGACCAAAAACGCAATTTGTGTTCATATGTATAGCCACAGAGCCCACGGTTTCTGTACAGTTCTCCAAGCTATTTCAAATCGGTCTTTGCAACTACATTGAGACAATTATTCAACTGTCTGCAATAAAATCATCATTACTTCTGAACGGCTTACGTTAGGACGTTCAAACTACACGGTTCCCCGGGCATGATGGAAATTAGTATGCGCTATATGGTTTGGTTAAGGGACCAAGCGCACTTTCATTTGGATGGGTTCGTCGATAAGTAAAATTGGCGGATTTGGAGACTGAGAGTCCGCATTTCGCGATCGAGAAGTCATTTCACCCCCAACGGGTGGCTGTGTGGTGTGCAGTGTCCAGTGACGGAATAAGGTGCTATAGTCCTTGATGGCACCGTGGCTACGGAAGGTACGCGAAGATTCTGGAAGATGGTTTCATCCCTGTTGTCCAAAGTGACCCTGAATTCGACAAGATGTGCTTCATGCAAGACGGAGCTCCACCTCATCGATGCAGGAGAGTGTTTGACGTCATGGTGGAGCATTTCGGGGGCCGCATTGTGGCTCTGGGGAACCCAGAGGCCACTGGCATGGCCCTCGGTTGACTCCTTTTTGCGGGGCGATATTAAAGACAACGTGTACAGCAATAAGCCCAAAACCACTGTTGAGCTGAAAGCAGCCATTCAGGAAGTCATAGGCAGCATCGATGTTCCGACACTTCGGCGAGTGATGCAGAATTTCGCTATTCGTATGCGCCACATCATCGCCAATGATGGCAGGCATATCGAACATGTCATAACCTAAATCCGAATATCTGTAGTGACGTTTAAATGTTGAATAAAGTGTGTGCATGTCGTAGTTTGTAAAGTAATTTACGTTTTTCTTTATATAGTTCAATAATTGTCACCCTGTATTAAAACTGCATATTTATTTCACTATAACAGTTCTGTTCTTTTTTGATTTGAAACATTTCCAGTCGGCTGGAATGAAACAAATTTACAATTGAAACTTTTCTGGCAGATTAAAACTGTGCGCCGGACCGAGACTCGAACTCGGGACCTTTACCTTTCGCAGACAAGTGCTCTACCATCCGAGCTACCCAGGCACGACTCACGCCCCGTCCTCAGAGCTTTACTTCTGCCAGTATCTCGTCTCCTACCTCCCAAACTTCACAGAAGTTCTCCTGCGAACGTTGCAGAACTAGCACTCCTAGAAGAAAGGATATTGCGGAGACATGGCTTAGCCACAGCCTGGGGGATGTATCCAGAATGAAATTTTCACTCTGCAGCGGAGTGTGCGCTGTTATGAAACTTTCCTGGCAGATTAAAGCTGTGTGCCGCATCGAGACTCGAACTCGGGATCTTTGCCTGTCGTGGCAAGTTTCATAACAGCGCACACTCCGCTGCAGAGTGAAACTCTCATTCTGGGAACTTCCCCCAGGCTGCGGCTAAGCCATTTCTCCGCAATATCCTTTCTTCCAGGAGTGCTAGTTCTGCAAGGTTCGCAGGAGAGCTTCTGTGAAGTTTGTAAGGTAGCAGACGAGGTACTGGCGGAAGTAAAGCTGTGAGGAAGAGGCGTGAGTGGTGCTTGGGTAGCTCAGATGGCAAAGCAATTGCCCGCGAAAGGCAAAGGTCCCGAGTTCGAGGCTCGGTCCAGCACACAGTTTTAATCTGTCAGGAAAGTTTCATAACAGCGCACACTCCGCTGCAGAGTGAAAAATCTCATTCTAGAAATTTACGCTTTTACGTCAATTTATAGACAGAAAAAGCGTTGCAAAATCAGTTCAATATTTTTTTAACGAACTGTATTTAGAAATGTAAATACATTACCTCCCATAAAACTGAATGTGCTTTAAGTCGGAAAACAAAACGCGTATGTTAAAATAAACTTACATTATCGTAACAGTTGCACAGGCAGATTTTGTACACCTTTAATAAGGAAATGCGTAATATCGGGACTTGCGTTGTACGTTTAACCGCAAATTAATTATTATCCCAGGATTCTGCTGACATCCTCTATCGCGCAGGCATCTGTGTACAGCCTAACAACCGCCCTTGCCTTACCGGAGGCTGAGGTGTACCAGAGCACGTGCGCGTAGTTACGCGTCGGGCACGCGCAGTCGAGTCGGAAGGTGAACTCGTTTTGGTTTCCCGGACTGGGGGCAGGGCCGGCCGCTGGGGGCCACTGCCCGCCTGCATTCTTGCGTGGCACAGACAGATGGCCGCCGCAACGCCCCCTGCTCTGCTCTGCTCTGCCCAGCCAAGGCCGGGAGTCGAAGCGCCAGCGCGCCGCCCTGCACACTACGCTCATGCGCTGCGACTGCTCTGTTTACATTCTGCGCAGACTCAGGGGCGATTTGCTACCGGGCGAAATAATTCGCCTCAGGCGTACCGCTGAAGCCTATTTTGCATGAGCGACTTTCCGGTCGAAATCGACTACTCGTTGTGGCTGCACGTCACTTTTTTGCGTATAGACCAACCACCAATCACCCCACGAGAGAGTCAGTGATCAATCGACTGTGCCGGGTCTGCAGTTACAACCGCGTGAGTAGGCCGTAGACTGCGCAGAAACAGGGAACCCTAGCGTCGGGGTTTAATCTATGCTCGCCGCTCTCACCCCTAAGACAGCGATGGTTTAGTGCTTCTGTGTCTTCCTAATCTTTTATCACATTTGAATAAAGAAAAAAATCTGCACTATGCGCAAATAAAAGCGGAAACAGGCAAAAGTTCTTAGTGGAAATTGTTTCAATAGTGAATAGGCAAGTCCTTTAACGAGAAAAATTATGTTTGGTGTTATTTGGCACTTACAAGAAGACGATACGGCAATCGGCTTATATAATATATATATATATATATACGGTGCGTGAAGTTCAGATCTGTAATATTAATCAACCAAGCATGCAGATGCAACTCTCAAAAATTCCCAAGCGTCGTTAAGACACTACAGCCAGACTATTTGTTAAAGGCTGCGTGCCACTGCGACACTATCCTCACTTGGCGTGTAGGAAGCCTGGGTTCGATTCTCAGCTGTGGTACATTTTCAAACAAAGGAATGTTTCCCAATATCATTACCATATAGCGTAAAATACATAAAAATTAAAAAATAATAATTTGTAATATCTTTAATTTATGCAATCTTTTATAAAACATCAATAATTAAAAATTTATGTTTGCAATAAAAACTGGAGTTTTGTTTAAGGTACGCAATTCCAAATAAGGAGACATGAATTTTGCTTAAGAGTAACAATTATATATCATTTAATTAGCATATATTTTATGTATTTTATATGTAAATCACGCAGGTATTCGAACTGAACGCAAAGAAGGGACTTCCATATACTTCACATGTAGATTTACTGCTATTTGCGACATATGAAAACCATTTCACTTGATATACAACAATCAGAATTTGTTGTTAGTTCTACAGGAGAAATTCAATGTAATATAGAACCAATACATAGCCCAGACGAAATTGAAAATAACATTTTTAAAATAATCGTTGACTGCTGCTCTGCTAATATCCCCATATTTATACAAAAAACACACACAGCAAATGGTACACCACCAAACGTAACTCTTTTTGGGTATTAATCAGAAGTACCGACAAATACAAGAACTTCTCAACCAACTCAGTTCAGTCACTTACGACTGACTGTCATTGCAAGTTCTCAAGAGAAAGAAAGCGATAAGTCTGCTTATCTACATTCATTAATGCTTGGTTCAAATGGCTCTGACCACTATGGGAGATAACTTCTGACGTCATCAGTCCCTTAGAACTACTTAAACCTAACTAACCTAAGGACATCACACACAGCCATGCCCAAGGCAGGATTCGAACCTGCGACAGTAGCGATCGCGCGGTTCCAGACTATAGCGCCTAGAACAGCTTGGCCACTCCGGCCGGCTCTTCATTCATTAATAGTCTATGGAATTGTGTTCTGGAACAACTCATCTTTAAAAATGAAATTTGTCGTTGCATTTAAGAATGGCGCCTGAAACATCCGTGAGAGCTGTTCAAATAATCAGATATTTGAAGCACAGCATCACAATACATATATTATCATAAATAATCCACTAGAGCCCAGGGGGAAATATGTAGTATGTAATGGCAATATTAAAAGAAACAATCACTCTTATTAATCTTTGTTAAAATAAGTTTGCCCTTCAAGGTGTAAAAACCACACCACCAAAATTTTTGGATAGGGGGGAATAGGCCTATTGTGGACACGGGATAAGAGTCGACACAATAATTTTCATGAAATAATCTTTGAAATACACTGATGAAAAAAAATCGCAACACCAAAAAAATTAATACAGAGTAATTTACTTCGGGAATACGTTTGTCTGAAGAACATACGTGATTAATACTGCACGATCACAGGGTAATGCAAGTGTGAAAAAGCCATTGCAAATGCGAAATGTTGATAAATCAATAATCGATGTAACCACCAGAATGTTGAATGCAAGCATGCAAACTTGCAATCATTCTGGTGTCATTTTGTGGGTTTGTTTTCCATGCCTGCTGCACTTGATTGGTCAACACAGAGATAGTTAATGCTGTTTGTGGGTGACACTAGAGTTGTCGTCTTATGATGTCCCATATGTGTTTGATTGGGGACACATCTGGCGATGGAGTAGATCAAGGCAGCATGTCGACACATTGTAGAGCATAAAAAAATGGAAATGCAGTGTGGCTAGGGCCTCCCGTCGGGTAGACCATTCGCCTGGTGCAAATCTTTCGAGCTGACGATGAGAGGTGGCATGTCTTTAGATGCACATAGTGACTTGCCCCCTCTTGGGGAAGCATGGCCGAGTATTGTCATTACAAGGCTACAACTCAGAAGATATTAATATTTTCCTCTCTAATTGCATGTGGTGAAAAGTTGCTATTGCTTCACACGCAGACTTCCCACGCAGCGTCTCTCGTCACCCGGGTGGTCCAGTGACAGGCAGGTTCTGCTGATCTTGAAAGGGTTAAGTCGACGGGTGTGAGGGAGTCGAGTGGATGCTTTCCAGACACCAACATTGTCATAAGAGTGGGGGCGACACGCCCACAGGGGCCTGAAGGAGAGGCTGGGGCTAGTGATTCCGTTACTTCACAGAAATTTAGTGAAAACACTTCCAGCGAGGCGTGGGAATGTCTTGTGTTCCCAGGCAGTCTTTGCGGGCAAATTCCCACGTTTTCTGCAAAATCATAATTGTGATTGGCTTGCTCAGGGGATAGCTCCGTGACGTAGCAAAATCGGCGCAGGTATTGGCGACAAGTATCTCCATTGGTGGAATAGTAGTGCTTCGGCAATAGAGTGGAATTTTCCGCCGGTTTTCGAGTTACTCATTGGCACGTTTTAACCATGGCCACTGTCGTGGGGGCGGGAGTGTTCGGTGTTCGGCTTGTACGGGTGCTTTTGAGAGGGTCGGCTCTCCCCTTTTGGTCGGAGTAGATTATAAGACGGAGCTCTCGCTGTTCTGGAGAGCCTGCCTTCCATTTGCTGTCTAATATACTTTTATTTAATTGTAACTTTTTGACGATGTTGCTGAAGTTTCGACTTCAAAGTAACTTTCCGAGTACAGTTGGCAATTGAGCCTTCTTCGTACAAGCGACCTCTGTTGTCCGTCTTGAACAATTTTGGCTAAAATCAATCACTGTACCATCATAGTATTTTTTTATTTCTCTTAAAACTACAATAATCTAGTTGAGCTCGTCTATATAAACCTAGTCCTAAATAAATTACCCCAAAGGAAAAGGATAAAGCAAAATACAGGTCATATAATGTGCACCCAGCAGTAAAAAAAAGCTAAGGTATCTCAACAGAAGGAATGCAGCTATAAGTAAGAAGAAAATATATCTCAGCATCATTAAGGTAGAATGCGATGCAAAGGAAGTAGCAGTGCCAAATGCAGTGTATGTAACTAAATACATAATAAGCAAAGTGTTGCAAAGAGCATCTTAACTAATGATAATCATGTACCAATGCAACATAGTATAATAACAGCTATTCACTAAGAAAAAATAAGTGTATACAACATAACTATCATATGTGGAGCCTGTATCATGAAGAAAGAAAACAGAGAATTATTGCAAAATGTCAGTCGTCACTCAGTCAAAACACAATAGCAGATAAAAAATGAAAAAACTTAATGCAGTATGTGTTGAAAAATAAAAGTAGCATGTTAGACACATACACAGGTAGATGTAAAGAAAAGAATTCAATTGCAAATGAATAATAGTGTAAATAAACATCATCAGAAAAAAATCGCTTAAACAACCCTGTGTTACTGAACAAGACTGCTCTGAAGAAGGGTTAAATGAATCAAAACATGTATCAAGTTGTCAAAGTCACCAATCATGTGAACTAAAGACAAAGAAAATTCACATATAAGTCACAGGTGTCGAAAAATCTCATTCTACAAACAATGTTGAAATAGCCTATCATTCCACAAAAATTTGCTCCTTTCTTTACCTCAGATTAATCCAGTAAATCAAAATAACTCCACCTACATTTTATAAGCAAAAGACTCACAAGTCTACAAAATTCCTAACACTTCACTCATTTACTCAAAACTCCCCTAAAATAATCCATAAATTCGTCATAAACATCATGACTTCAACCTCACACTCATAAACCCAATATTCATTTCAAAATATTTGTAGTATCATCATTATAAGAATTATCATCATCACAAAAACCTCTACAGTCATTCACTTACCTATTATTTACTAAATATCTGAAAGATATTCGTATGTCATTGTTCAAGTTCAATTAATTACCTGAAAATAGTGACAATTTTACATCGTTTTCATTACACTTCAGCACAATATGGGCTAAAATCCATTGTAACTCATCTTGAGCATAGTTAGAAACCTACCAGCAGTTAATCCTTTCTTCTTTATGGTGCACAAAGGTGGTGCCAATTATTCATTTTCTTATATCATTCTACAGAGCTCTTATCCGTTGATTGTGTATTATAGTGCTGCGTAGGAAAAACTAAGTTCAGTGGCTTATAAAAAATATATGTTAACTTGCAACAGTAAAGTGATATCATGTGAGTGCAAGAAATAGCATAAAAGAAACATAGTTGGTCTTATTATTGAAAACACGCTTCAAAATAACATAGTGTGTTATAAACTTATTGCTAATACATGAAGATTGGCATATGAGAGAAAAAAAAAGGAAAATGACGCAAGTGTGTGCTCATCCCAAGTCCAGTTTGTATTTTTACCGGTTAATCCACATAATCTGCGAGTGTTCAAGGCTTTGTAGTCAATAAAACGGCGAAAGAAATTAATTAGTCCGAGGAAACTCCTACCTTGACGTTTATTTGTTGGTGCTGTAATGTCGCGAATGGCTTGGAGTTTGTCTGTGTCTGGCTGAACACCAAAAGCGATAATGACGTGGCCTAAAACTTTGATAGCTGTCCTGACGGACTCAGAATTCTGTAGGTTGATGGTAATGCCATTGTTTGCAAAGGTCTGCAAAAGGGAGTCCAAAATGCTGCTATGTTGGTGCCAAGTCTTCTCTGCAACAAGAATGCATACTCTTTAGGTCCTCTGGTAGAATCGAATTTAATCCTTCAATGACGGCTGCTGAAGAAATCTTCAAGCCGAAAAATTGGTAACAGATACCGAAACATAGGAAGTCGGTGTATTTGTGGCAATTGGGATGCAACTAAACCTGCAATAACCGAAGTTGAAGTCTAGTGTAGAAAAGACAGTAACGCCTTGAAATCTCTGCAGTAATTCGTCTAACGTCTGAGGGCAATGTTTCTGGAACAATGATGTCGTTAATGCGTCGTAAGTCAAGCACAAGACGAAGAGATCCATCTCTTTTGTGTAGAACATGAAGTGGCCGGAATAAACACAGTCGGCTGATTCAATAATGCCTTGTAACAGGCTGAATTTGTTGTTGTACTTGGTTTGTATGACAGAAATGTATAGAACAATGACAGGCTACAAAAATATCATGAAATTTAACTTGATATTCGTACAGGAATCCACGAATGGTGCGAGGAATATTGTCAATAACGTGAAAGCGTTCAGTTAAAATTTGTTGTAATTGGAATTTCTCTTCATCGGGTGCTTTCGCACTGGTGTCAGTTTTGGGTTCCACTATTTGTAAGATGTCAGAGTGCAATTGGCCGCCTGAGGAGTAGAATTTCCTGAGGTAAAGTAGGATGTGAACCAGTTTGTATTTTTGCTTGACGTTAAGAAATGTAATTGATCGATATCGTGTTCTTCCATACACACTGTTCAAAATGCAAAGTGATCGGAATGTCATCTTTCTGAAGGGAAATGCAGTAATCGTTGAAGTCTAGGATTGCTTTATGGCAATTTAAGAAATATATACCTAGGATTATTTCGTTAGTAAGAAGGGGAACAATTAGGAAGTAGGCGAAAGATGAATGTCCCTGTACAGAAAATTCCAAGTGGGTTTGTGGTTTGACATCCATATCTTTGCGAGAAACTGCTCCTCTACTCTTTGTTTTATGTAATGGTAGTATTGGACTATTGTCATCAGAATTGCATTTATTTAAAGCGGAATCGCTGATCACTGACACAGGAGCAGGAATCAAGAATTGCATTTAACGTATTGTTGCCTATCTGAATGCTAATAATTAGATGAAAAATATGTCTTTGAGGTTCTTCGTTTTCTTGTAACAGAGAGTCCCTAATGGCTTGAAACGAAATAAAATTTTCAGTAATATCCTCAGAAAGTGTGGAGTCTTACGCTATCACAGGCTGGTCATGAGTAGGATATTGGTCGGCTAGTCATTGTTGATTTCCACTGTCTCGTCGTTGTTGCGAGTTGTTTGCTGGCAGTTCGATTATTTGCACTCATCTTTGCGGTTCGGAATTGTTGGAAGATTGTTGTGGTGGATGGAAAGGAGTTGTTGTTGTTGTTGTGGTCTTCAGTCGTGAGACTGGTTTGATCCAGCTCTCCATGCTACCCTATCCTGTGCAAGTTTCTTCATCTCCCAGTACCTACTGCAACCTACATCCTTCTGAATCTGCTTAGTGTATTCATCTCTGGGTCTCTCTCTACGATTTTTACCCTCCACGCTGCCCTCCAATACTAAATTTGTGATACCTTGATGCCTCAGAATATGTCCTACCAACCGGTCTCTTCTTCTCGTCAAGTTATGCCACAAACTCCTCATCTCCCCAATTCTATTCAATACCTCCTCATTAGTTACATGATCTACCCATCTAATCTTCAGCCGGCCGAAGTGGCCGTGCGGTTAAAGGCGCTGCAGTCTGGAACCGCAAGACCGCTACGGTCGCAGGTTCGAATCCTGCCTCGGGCATGGATGTTTGTGATGTCCTTAGGTTAGTTAGGTTTAACTAGTTCTAAGTTCTAGGGGACTAATGACCTCAGCAGTTGAGTCCCATAGTGCTCAGAGCCATTTGAACCATCTAATCTTCAGCATTCTTCTATAGCACCACATTTCGAAAGCTTCTATTCTCTTCTTGTCCAAACCATTTATCGTCCATGTTTCACTTCCATACATGGTTACACTCCATACAAATACTTTCAGAAACGACTTCCTGACACTTAAATCTATACTCGATGTTAACAAATTTCTCTTCTTCAGAAACGCTTTCCTTGCCATTGCCAGCCTACATTTAATATCCTCTCTACTTCGACCATCATCAGTTATTTTGCTCCCCAAATAGCAAAACTCCTTTACTACTTTAAGTGTCTCATTTCCTAATGTAATTCCCTCAGCATCGCCCGACTTAATTCGACTACATTTCATTATCCTCGTTTTGCTTTTGTTGATGTTCATCTTATATCCTCCTTTCAAGACACTGTCCATTCCGTTCAACTGCTCTTCCAAGTTCTTTGCTGTCTCTGACAGAATTACAATGTCATCGGCGAACCTCAACGTTTTTATTTCTTCTCCATGGATTTTAATACCTACTCCGAATTTTTCTTTTGTTTCCTTTACTGCTCGCTCAATGTACAGATTGAATAACATCGGGGATAGGCTACAACCCTGTCTCACACCCTTCCCAACCAATGCTTCCCTTTCATGCCCCTCGACTCTTATAACTGCCATCTGGTTTCTGTACAAATTGTAAATAGCCTTTCGCTCCCTGTATTTTACCCCTGCCACCTTTAGAATTTGAAAGAGAGTATTCCAGTCAACATTGTCAAAAGCTTTCTCTAAGTCTACAAATGCTAGAAACGTAGGTTTGCCTTTCCTTAATCTTTCTTCTAAGATAAGTCGTAAGGTCAGTATTGCCTCACGTGTTCCAATATTTCTACGGAATCCAAACTGATCTTCCCCGATGTCTGCTTCTACCAGTTTTTCCACTTGTCTGTAAAGAATTCGTGTTAGTATTTTGCAGCTGTAACTTATTGAACTGATAGTTCGGTAATTTTCACATCTGTCAACACCTGCTTTCTTTGGGATTGGAATTATTATATTCTTCTTGAAGTCTGAGGGTATTTCGCCTGGCTCATACATCTTGCTCACCAGATGGTAGAGCTTTGTCAGGACTGGCTCTCCCAAGGCCGTCAGTAGTTCTAATGGAATGTTGTCTACTCCCGGGGCCTTGTTTCGGCTCAGGTCTTTCAGTACTCTGTCAAACTCTTCACGCAGTATCATATATCCCATTTCATCTTCATCTACATTCTCCTCAAGTACATCGCCCTTGTACAGACCCTCTATATACTCCTTCCATCTTTCTGCTTTCCCTTCTTTGGTTAGAACTGGGTTTCCATCTGAGCTCTTGATATTCATACAAGTCGTTCTCTTTTCTCCAAAGGTCTCTTCAATTTTCCTGTAGGCAGTATCTATCTTACCCCTAGTGAGATAAGCCTCTACATCCTTACAGTTGTCCTCTAGCTATCCCTGCTTAGCCATTTTGCACTTCCTGTCGATCTCATTTTTGAGACGTTGTATTCCTTTTTGCCTGCTTCATTTACTTCATTTTTATATTTTCTCCTTTCTTCATTTAAATTCAATATTTCTTCTGTTACCCAAGGATTTCTACTAGCCCTTGTCTTTTTACCTACTTGATCCTCTGCTGCCTTCACTACTTCATCCCTCAGAGCTACCCATTCTTCTTCTACTGTACTTCTTGCCCCCACTGCTGTCAATTGTTCCCTTATGCTCTCCCTGAAACTCTGTACAACCTCTGGTTTAGTCAGCTTATCCAGGTCCCATCTCCTTAAATTCCCACCTTTTTGCAGTTTCTTCAATTTTAATCTGCAGTTCATAACCAATAGATTGTGGTCAGAGTCCACATCTGCCCCTGGAAATGTCTTACAATTTAAGACCTGGTTCCTAAATCTCTGTCTTACCATTATATAATCTGATACCTTTTAGTATCTCCGGGATTCTTCCATGTATACAACCTTCTTTTATGATTCTTGAACCAAGGAGTATCCGGTTGATTTAGGGAGAAATTTTGCTGACTGCCATAATTACTCATATTACGTCGTCCATCATTTTGCCTAGGTTAAATTGACCTTTGTTGTGGTGATTAAAATTTTGCTGTCTGTCGTTGTACTGATGTGATGATATGATTGCTGTGCGTTATTTCACCAACTGTCATTTCTGTTCCCAAAATTGTTGCAAAAATTATTCTGCCTCGAAAAAGATTGCGCGGCATGCTTTTGCTGCTGGTAGTTTTGATGATTCCAGTCTTTGCCTCTATTACCTGAAACTGGTTAAAATTTGTTGTTGGCATAGTGATATTGATGACTGTAATTCTGCCGGTTGTTACCACGACGATGATCAGAACTGTAAAAAGATTTTTGTTGTCTCCAGTTACGGCTATTATGTCCGTTTTACATCTACATCAACATCCATACTCCGCAAGCCACCTGACAGTGTGTGGCGGAGGGTACTTTGAGTACCTCTATCGGTTCTCCCCCGGTTTGGTTGTTACGTGAAGAAAAATTGTTTCGCTTTGAATTTTGCGAATCGTCAGGCTCGAGAAGCTGTAAGACATCGCGAAATGCATTTTTGTTATCTTTTTGATGACAAGTCAGTAAAGGAGTGCATAAAGATTTCGGCTGTTTTGAAATACAAAGTTGTATAAGCTCGGATGGACTGAACGGATCTATTAAGTGCTGGTTTTGCTGTATCATGTATCCAAAAAATTGTGTGATGGCTGTAAATTGTGACTCAGGGAAACGTGGTAAACTAAGAAGTTTAGTTGTGTTGTTTCTGACCAGTATGCTCCTAGAAAAGCGTTTTGAAATTCTTCCAGCGATTAGCATTCACGCGCAATTGGCCGCATTCTCATGGCTGGTTCGCCGTCTGAATGGTTACATATTAATTCCAGTTTTTGAGTTACCGGCCATTGAGGCGGTAAAGAATAAGTAAATTGATGGATCCAGTCTATGCATGTAAATCATTTGCATTATTTCGAAAAACTTTGAACTTACGAATTGAGAGGAGGTGTTTGAAGTCAAAGCGCTCATGCCTGGGCGAATTACCAAATTTTGGTCTCTTAAAATCGGGATGAGAGAAGCCATTGTCAAAAGAAAAGTCCCTCTCACGTCTTAGTGGGCCTAATTGTTGATATTTTGGTGAGGCGTGCTCATGTTCGGTAAAGTTTGGAGACTGGTTGTAGGTAAAATTAGGCGAAGCAAGCTTCCTGGTAATGTCTGCAGCATCAGAATTTATGTTGCATATCTCCTGCTTACGCCTGTCGTTCACAATTGATTGATTTTCTCTAGCTCGTTGGACAGACTGAAATTCTTCCGATTCCGCAAAATTTGCAGCTTCTTTTGAGTCGGAACTGTCGTCAGTATGCTGCTGAATTTGTGCGACTTATTGGCTGGCTTTTCAACTTCAGATTATGCCGTGAACAATTGATCTATAACATTATGCACGTGGGCTTGGATGCATTTGATATGGCGGATTGCAGTTGCGTCTTTTTGTGGACTTTAGTGACCTAAACGTTTGGAACTTTCTTGTTCATCTCGGTAATCAATAAAGATTTGTCCTGTTCGTGACCGTCCGTAATGTTTTATAATATTTCGTCAACTACCGTCTGTCGTTCTGTTCACTGTTGTTTTGTCTAAATTCTGTTCGAGTCCTTGCATGTTTTGTCGGTTATCCTGTCTGAGTTATAGCGTTTGTTGGATATTTTGCTGCATAATTTGTTGAAACGTGAGTTTAATATCTGTATTAGTACAAGGAATTTCTGGTTGCGAAACTGATTGATTAATCGTGTCTGTATTACATGCTGTGTTGTCTGGCAAAATTTACGTACCATACGTGACGTTAGTAATAGACTGAGGCGAATTTTGCAAATTGTTAGACTAAGCGGAATTCTGGAAAACAATTGTGGTATTTTGGGTGTGCTGAAACAAAGTAATATCTGCACTGGCAAAATTGTTGGAATCAGTAATCGGTTGCATGACTGTAGTGGAAATTATCTGACTGTTAGGAACTGATGGAGGCGCTTGCTACATTGTTGCGTCAGTGTTCGTGGCTAAATTGCAAGTAGAAATTTCGTAAATGAGATTACTGTCGGTAACTGAATTTTGTTCGGAAGCAGTTCTTGTAGCGCTAGAACATCGCGATATACTATTGGTGGCAGTATGCGTTTTGACCATTACAGTAGCAAAGGAAAAAAAATTTCGAAGAGAAAATAAATCATACAAAATCATAAATAAAATGCTGAAAGAAAAATAAACAAATGGTTGATAAATGAAATGCGCAGTGGCAATAGCATGAAACGAAAATAAATTATAATATTGGAGGAAAGCAGAGCACGTACTTTCCCTACCGAGAAAATATCGGAAAATTGATCAGAGTTCTTACTGTGAAGAACTGTCGCCAAGTGAAAGTGGCTAATTAGTTTTGGTCGTACGGTAAAGCATAATTATACTTACTGGTATTTTGTCTGTGTGGTTATAAGAAATTGAACACGTTATTAGAGAAAGAGTTAAGCTCGTATTTTAAGTTCGTAAGTAATCCCGTAATTCTTGACAGTGATCAGCAATGCAAAAGCAATCACAAATATAACATTCCACTGTGTACTGCAACGGCCGTAGCGAGAGTACAGTCTGTTCTGTTAAATTAAAAAAAAACTGTCCTGTTAGCAATAATACAAGCAATCTCACTGCGAGAAAAATGTGAAATACAAGTAACTACCAAAAACGCCGCATCTTAGAAGTATGTCACTGTTGAAATGTTAATTATGTCATACGTAAATTATAAATGGCCTACCTGTATGCACAAAGAATAAATACTATGCTGCTGCTGTCTCCTAACTACTGCGGCTGTCGTTGCTGTGCTAGGTAAAAAAATAAAAATTCAAACTACTTGCAACGCAATGTGCAATACAAGCTTTAAACTGTAGAGGCTTCCACAAAACTTTTGTGCTGCTAAATCTCATTACGGCAATAGCTGTTGTCAGTTAAAGTTCTGTAAATGAGAAACTCAGGAAAGCGAAATTATACACTGAAGCGCCAAAGAAACTGGTATAGGCATACTCAAATACAGATATAACTTAACAGGCAGAATACGGCGCTGCATTCGGCAACGCCCATGTAAGACAAGTGTCTGGCGTAGTTGTTACATCGGTTACAGCTGCTACAATGGCAGATTATCAAGATTTAAATGAATTTGAACGTGGTGATATAGTCGGGACCCGAACGATGGCACACAGCATCTCCGAAGTAGTGATGAAGTAGGGATTTTCCCATACGACCATTTCACGAGTGTACCGTGACTATCAGGAATTCGGTAAAACGTCAGATCTCCGACATCCCTCCGGCCGGAGAAAGGTCTTGCAAGTAAGGGACCAACGACGACCGAAGAGAATCGTTCAAAGTGACGTAAGTGCAACACTTCCGCAAATTGCTGTAGATTTCAATGCTGGGACCTCAAGCAGAGTCAGTGTGCGAACCATTCAACGAAACATCATCGATATGAGCTTTTGGAGCCGAAGGTCCACTCGTGTACCCTTGATGACTGCACGACACAAAGCTTCACGCCTCGCCTGGACCCGCCAACACCGACATTGTACTGTTGATGACTGGAAACATGTTGCCTGGTCGGACGAGTCTCTTTTCAAATTGTATCGAGCGGATGGGCGTGTAGGGGTACGGAGACAAACTCAGGAATCCATGGACCCTGCATTTCAGCAGGGGACTGTTTATGCTGGTGGAAGCTCCTTAATGGTGTGGGGCATGTGCAATTGGAGTGATATGGACGCCCTGATACGTCTAGGCACGTACTTAAGCATCCTGTCTGATCACCTACATCCATTCAGGTCCATTGTGCATTCCGGCGGACTTGAGCAATTCCAGCAGGATAATGCGGCACCCCACACGTCCAGAGTTGCTACAGAGTGAGTCCAGGAACACTCTTGTGAGTTTAAACACTTCCGCTGGCCACCAAACTCCCCAGACATGTTGAGCATATCTGGGGTGCCATGCAGCGTACTGCGCAGAAGAGATCTCCACGCCCTCGTACTCTCACGAATTTATAGACGGCCCTGCGCGATTCATGGTGTCAGTTCCCTCCAGCACTGCTTCAGACATTAGTCGAGCCACGGCTACGTCGTGTTGTGGTACGTCTGCGTGCTCGCGGGGGCCCTACACGATACTAGGCAGGTGTACCAGATTCTTCGGCTATTCAGTGTATATTTGAAACTCGAAATAAAGAGATGACTGACGACTGATGGAAAAACAATGAAGTAATTGTATTTACAACACTTAAAATCACTAAGCCAAATTATTTTAACACTTGAAATAATAGAAATTTGCTTTACGTTAATAGTGGAAAAACTTGAACGAATTATCTTTACTTTCTTAGAAACACGTGTGCTATCCGTCTGAAGAAAAATCAGTAGATCACAGATTGTTACGTTATCATAAAAATCTCAAATTCTAAATGCCAGACCAAATTAATTACCAAACTTGGATGTCTCAGCAAATGCGCTATTACAACACCTTTTGAAGTCTTCTTCATGAATTTAGAAAATATCTCTCAATAAATAGAAAATAGTATAATAATATTATTTCCTGCACACAGAATGCCCTAAACTCATCTTACTCCAACACAAAATACAACTCGACTCTCTCTCTCTCTCTCTCTCTCTCTCTCTCTCTCTCTCTCTCTTTCTCTCTACAACAGTGCACTCCACTCACAAGCAAAGGTTCTACTTTCTCTCGCAGCGCAACCTCTTTGGCAGAGTTGTTGGTCGCTATTACTCAGATCTTAATGGTTGGTTGGTTGGTTTGGGGAAGGAGACCAGACAGCGTGGTCATCGGTCTCATCGGATCCGGGAAGGATGGGGAAGGAAGTCGGCCGTGCCCTTTCAGAGGAACCATCCCGGCATTTGCCTGGAGTGATTTAGGGAAATCACGGAAAACCTAAATCTGGATGGCCGGACGCGGGATTGAACCGTCGTATCTTAATGAAACTTTACTTTTCCGCGTGACGTACAAAATACTACCGAAGTTACAATTTTCTGTATAAAACAAAACCCTCACAACATCAACGCGAATGATTGTTTTGTTGTCATTTCTCCCACTGATTTAAAAATTTCTGATGGAATGTTATCCATCCCTTCTGGCTTATTTGATATTAAGTCTTCCAAAGCTCTTAAATTATGATTCTAGTATTGGATTTCCTATCTCTTCTAAATCGATTCCAGTTTCTTCATCTATCACTTCATCAGACAAATCTTCCTTCTTATTGAGGCTTTCGCTGTACTCTTTCCGCTTATCTGCTCTGCATTTAACAGTGGAATTTCCATTACGTTCTTAATGTTGCCCCCCTTGCATTTAATTTTACCGAAGGTTGTTTTGACTTTTCTGAGTCAGTCCTTCCGACAATCATTTTATTTTCTATTTCTTTACGATTTTAGCTTCCCTGCACTTTCTATTTATTCCATGACTCAGGAGCGTGTATTTGTGTACTCGCGAATTTTCGAAAAACATTTTGTACTTCCTTCTTTCATCAATCAGATGAACTGTTTGCTGCGTTACCTGTGATTTCTTCACAGCTACTTCCTTGTACCTATGTTTCTTTGTCCAACTTCTGTGAGTGCCCATTTTAGAAATTTCCATTCCCTGTCAACTGAACTGCCTGCTGAGCTATTCGATATTGCCATATTTATAGACTCAGAGAACTTCGGAAGTTTCTCTTCAGTCCTTAGTGCTTCCGTACCCCACTTCTTTGCACATTGACTCTTCCTGATATCTGTCTTAAACTTCGGCCTGCTCTTTATCATTACCAAACTGTGATCTGAGTCTGTATCTGCTCGTCGGTATGCCTTGCAATCCGGTATCTGATTTCGGAATCTCTGTCTACCGTGGTGTAATCTAACTGAAATCTTCCCGTATCGCCCTCCAGTTGTGATTCTTGAACACAGTATTCGCTATTACTAGCTGAAATTTATTACATAATTGAATTACTCTTTCTCCTCTCTGATTCCTAGTACCAAGGGCATATTCTGTCGTGGCGCTTTCTTTTTCCCCTACAAGCGGACTCCAGTACCTCATGACTATTAGATGTTCATTTCCCTTACGTACTGCATTACCAGTTCAATATCCTCGTATATTTTGTCTCTCTCTTCATCTTCAGTTTGCGACGTCGACATGTTTACCTGAACCGTTGTTGACGGTGTTTGCTTGCTGTCGATTCTGATTAGAACAACCCTGTCGCAGAAGAGTTCTCTGCTCCCGTTATACCGTTTTCTGCTGCTTTTGATATTACCTTATACTCATCTGACCAGAAATCTTTATCTTCTTACCATTTCACTTCACTGTACCCCCCTACATCTAGACTGAGACTCTGCATTTCCGTTTTCAGATCTTCTGGCTTCCTTACGACGTTCAAGCTTCTGATACTCCACGCCCCAACTCGCAGAACGTTATCCTTTCGTTTATTATTCAGTCTTTTTCTCCTCGTCACCGGCCACTTGGCAGTCCCCTCCCGGAGATTCGAATGTTGGACTATTCCTGAAACTTTTGCCAATGGAGAGATCATCATGACACTTTTCTTTAAATTACAAGCTAAATGTCCGTGGACATCCGTTGTGTCTTTAATGCAGTGGTTTTGTTGCCTTCTGCATGCTCATGATGTTGAGCATTGCTGATCCTTCCACCTTTACGGACTGTTTCCCACCCCAAGGACAAGAAAGGGCCCTGAACCTTTGTCCGCTCACCCGCCCTCTTTGACAAGGCCGTAAAGGCCGTTGGAAGAATGAGGCTGACTTCTTATGCCGGAAGTCTTTCTGCCCCAGTTCAGAATTTAAGCGGTGGCGGGGTTCGAAACCGGGAGCGACAATGTTTCGATTACCAATCAAAGACACTACCCCTAGACCGCGGGTGCAGACTAAGAATTCATGAAAATCAAACATGTGAGAACCAAATGTGTTTTTAAAATAGCCATGTGCGTGATATCGGAGCATAGCCATGTATAAAGACACTGCCGGCCGGTGTGGCCGAGCGGTTCTAGGCGCTTCAGTCCGGAACCGCGCGTTTGCTACAATCGCAGGTTCGAATCCTGCCTCGGGCAAGGATGTGTGTGATGTCCTTAGGTTAGTTTGGTTTAATTAGTTCTAAGTTCCAGGGGACTGATGACCTCAGATGTTCAGTCCCATAGTGCTCAGAGCCATTTGATGCCGGCACGGTAACTCAGCGTGTTCGGTCAGAGGGTTAGCAGCCCTCTGTAATAAAAAAACTGAGTTAATCGATCAACAACGAACTTCAACGGATGTCTTACGGCGTCCGCCCCGAGCAGATGCAACGAACAAAAGCGAACAAAATGAGATAAAAAAAAAAGAACCAATATAAAGACACTTAAATTACTCTAATTTGGAACTTCCTTAGGACTAACTTCATCAAAGTAAAATGTTTTCTTGGTTGGAAAACTGCATAGATTCTTAAAGATAAAATTTTGAAACATGATTTTTTTTTCACTCCTTCACGTGCCAGTTCAGTGAGGAAACGAATATTGAAACTGCTGTTGCGAGGCCAGACGTCAATCCGCAGCTATGGGACCGGAAACACTATGGTTAGCACAGTCGACGTATCACATGCAGGAAATTCAATCCTGTTTGGAGCTCGCAGGACTCGCAACCTCATTACATCGTCATCCGTAAACTCCACTTGATGGCGCAGCGGGTAACAACATACTGCAGTCTCGCTCAGAGTAACCATGAGTCACATTCCCATCTGTACAGCCCGATTTACATTTTCCTTCCCCATTTAGCGTAGTGTTCTGCCGTTGACGACCGCCGCGGAAAGGAAGCAGCACAAGTCCTGTGAAACTAAGCGTTTTGCTGTCCATGCAGGAGAGCGATAGAGCCGTGAACAACGACGGCCAGGTTGATGCAGTTTTCTTTGTCCTCCGAAAGACGGTCCACACAGCTTCGCACTGGCGCTTTGTGAATACGAGCTTAAGGAGTGTATGACCTCATTTGTGACTCGATTCAAGACTTCCTAGCAAACAGAACACTATACGAAATGGACACACTTAAACCTTACTTTGGGGGACTCCAAGATGGGCGCTAGTGCTCAAGATATAGTGGGTGTAAAAAAACTACGTACACAAAATTTTGGAGTGTTTAGAGGACGTGTAAGGTGTCAGGCAAATCCAACACCTTCCAAGAAAACCCTGACATGATAAGCAAATCCAGTAGTATGCCACATAGCTCCGAATAAATCGTGACATTAAATTAACCAAAGTAATACGAGTAACGAGTGAGCAAATGGAATACCACAGACTAACACAAGAATGCCTAAATGCATGTCATACCTTCCCACTGTGAGACAGACGCAGTTCCGAGGGGAGAAGCGAGAACAGAAGCCGAGAGCAGAACCGTGTTAAGCTGGAAGGCCCTACGATAAGGGACAGACGGACACCCACGTTGCCAGCTAACCGCTAGGACCACACCACCCGCAAGTCTTTAGCGTGAGACTTTTTCGCGTCTCTGTTACGTTGCAAACTTTAAAAAACATTGCCCCACCACGAAAAGTATAACGTTTCTCATTGGATAGACAGAATTTTTGTAGGTGGAGCTTAAGGTTAACATTGAGACCCTAATTGGTCAGATGAAAACACAGCCAGATAGTTTTTTTTAAACCAACTTCGGTACATTGTAGTAAGGAGAAGTTAGGAGAGAGTTGCTTCCGAGAGGGCGAGCTGGACGGAGCTGTACTGTGCGCCGCCCCCTGACGAACACTGACAAGGTAATGAAAGCACGCGATGCCGCATAACAGCGCATAAAGCTTCACTCAGAACTGCAGAAGTCTCATCTGTTAACCCCATTTTTGCATAATACTAATGTCGATCGTCAATTAAAGCTCATGGAATTCACATTTGCTACTAGAAGTTAAAACCTGAAACGGGATGATTTTTCTGTTGTATAATTATTGAGAAGCTTTACGACAAGTTAGATAAGTAATTAAAGATAATTGAGGGTCACTGTAGACCATTTTGATAGTTTTCTCTTTTCTGAAACTTAATTTAAACCTAGATTATAGATGTGATATGGCATAGGTCATCCTTCGATCCATTGTAGAACTTGGAAACCCATTCAGGGAATATTCGTTAACATTTTTGTTGAACGCAGTTGGCTTTTACCGTCCTGTATTAAAACATTTCCTTTTGTCAATAGTGCAATTTATAAATAATGTTTTGTGAGTAGAATAAAATTTCCAATGGTAAACTTAACTGCTCTTTCGACGTTATTTTACCAGCTAACTAAAAATAGGACAGCCTTGAACCCCTTCCACTAAATTTAGTTAGTATTAAGATTCTTTTACAGGGAATGCAGTGGAGCTGACGCTGAAGTAATTAAGTATTTGGTTATATCATCGCTAGTCTCACTGAACTCTTCTGAATTCTACATGTCATGTGTGGTCTGGCGTCTCCTTACCAGCAACAGGTCCCAGGTTCAAACTAGTCAATTCCCTAAAAAACACGCTCAGAGCGTCGTTGCGCGAAAGTGGTAGGGAGACATGATATAGAAGTCGCAGACACCACGCAGAATGTTTAGAGACGTAAAAAACACTTTTTTATGTGACAAAAATGTCAGACGTGCACCTTTTCCCCGATAGTGATACACGAAAATTTTGATGCGGGTGATGTTTAGAGGTGTTGTTCAAACTGCCGTGGGATGAATAATACGTCTGCGTGCTAATGTTTGCCTAACAAGCTCAAAACAACGAGGTGTTTCACCAACAAAGGCTGCAGCTTCAGCCAAATGGGCAACCAGCCCTTCTGGAGTGTGTATCGGCGTCTCGTACACAAACACTTCATCTCCACCCAAACAAAAGGAAATCCACAGGAGGGAAGAAGGGAAGCAGGAGGAACGCGGTGGCCGCGGTACTCACCCTTCCCTTCCAATTCAACAATTGCGGAAACTATTGTCCAAGGGTCCTCTGACAGCAATGACTAAGTGTGATGGGACCCCTTCATGCTACGAACATATCGTTGCTTGACTGCAAACGGGATATTCTCCAATATTTCCGGTAGTACTTCACACAGAAGGATAGTACTTTCCTCCAGGCCCAGTAATATCATTGCGAACAATACCAGTCCACATATTTGTGGTAAATCTCCGTTGACGGCAGAACACACGAGATGCTTTTGGATTTTCCAAATCCTTTTTAAAATCGCACTTCGAAAGAGAAAATCTTTTCAATTGGAAAACATTAGACCAAGTGCATTTTCCTAAAAGGGGACTACATTGAGAAATAAGTGCGTTTTTCAGCTAAAGGAGACAATTTTCCATCGTCAGTCCGAGAACTTGCCGTCGAAGTTCATCTTCTACGAGACTTAAAGAAAAATTAATAGATCTTTCGTGGCCAGTTAGTTGAAAACACTCCTCTACAACGCCACCAGTCTTACTGACTCACTGATACCACATTAGCTTCAGCTTCGGGCGATTCACAGTCAATCGTCCGAAATAAATGTCTATCTTGGGTGAATATGCCTAATTCGAGGGCCGTTTACCTGGACTGCATAGCCTACAGCGAGAGTCTCGCAGTTGTAAGTAAAGCAACGTATTATAAACAAAGGAAAGAAGCTTTCCAACTTGCATTAGACAGAGGTAAATATTACAAACGCGGGTCTACGCAACAATGAGCTGAGGTTTTTACAAATTGTGTGGTGAATATGATTGTAAAGATATCGACTAATAGATCAGGTTCCAAACAAGCATCGCAAAAGGCTATACACGAACGTTAAACCAAATTATGAAAATGGTGGAACATCATCCCTAAGTGATCCCTGGATATACATTAGTGAAGTACTACATATTTGTGTAATTCAAACGTAACTACCAAATTTGCTATTACAGATGAAACGTGGTTTAACTGCTTCACATCAGAAAGCAGCAATGAAAGTAACGGATGGAAGCTAGTAGGCAAATACTACAAAAACAGAGCAAAGCAATACTCTGGCTGCATCGAGCTTCCAAGAAGTTGTGTTGTAAGAACACGGGGCAAAGGAATAGAGATTCCGAATAAACCTCACGAGAAGTTTCATAACAATTTAAGAGAAGCTATGTTCGAAAATAGACTAGTTAATTGCAAGAAAAGCACGGTGCACACACTGATGAACCAAAACATTGTAACCCCTGCCTACTGCGAGACTGAACGCCGTCTGGTAGCATTGCGTACAGGGTGTCCCAGGAGGAATGCTCAGCGTTGAGCTGTAGGAGGAATGAGCGTTCGAAGCAAAAAAGTCCGGCTAACATAGGCTCTAACGTGCATACCTTAAGATCTATAAGCCCTTTTAGATGCTGTGAATGAAATCTCATCTTTTTATTTTTATTTATTTATTTATTTATTGTTCCGTGGGATCAAGTGAAGGAGAAGTCTCCATGGTCATGGAACGAGTCAATACATGAAATTATAACACGATAGTCGAAACAGATAAACTGAAATAAAAGAAACATATTCAAGCGATAATTCGTAAGTTTAAGTAAAGAAAATCAACATTGTAACACTGGAATTTGCTTAATTTTTCAGCTCTTCCACGAGCTCCTCGACAGAATAGGAGTGAGCCATGAGGAAACTCTTCAGTTTAGTCTTAAAAGTGTTTGGGCTACTGCTAAGATTTTTGAGTTCTTGTGGTAGCTTATTGAAAACGGATGCAGCAGAATACTGCACTCCTTTCTGCACAAGAGTCAAGGAAGTGCATTCCACATGCAGATTTCATTTCTGCCTAGTATTAACTGAGTGAAAGCTGCTAACTCTTGGGAATAAGCTAATATTCCTAGCAACAAACGACATTAAAGAAAACATATACTGTGAGGGCAATGTCAGAATTCCCAGACTATTGAATAGGGGATGACAAGAGGTTCTCGAACTTACACCATACATAGCTCGAACAGCCCGTTTTTGAGCCAAAAATACCCTTTTTGAACCGGAAGAATTACCCCAAAAAATAATACCATATGACATAAGCGTATGAAAATATGCGAAGTGGACTACTTTTCGTGTTGAACTGTCACTTATTTCAGATACTGTTCTAATGGTAAATAAAGCAGCATTTAGTACCTGAACAAGATCCTGAACATGGGCTTTCCACAACAGCTTACTATCTATCCGAATGCCTAGGAACTTGAACTGATCCGTCTCGCTTATAATATGCCCATTCTGTCTGATCAAAATATCGGTTCTCGTTGAATTGTGAGTTAGAAACTGTAAAAACGGAGTCTTACTCTGATTTAGCATCAAATTATTTTCCACAAGCCACGAACTTATTTCATGAACAACATTATTTGATACTGTTTCAATATTACACACAAGATCCTTCACTACCAAGCTGGTGTCATCAGCAAACAGAAATATTTTTGAATCACCTGTAATACTAGAAGGCATATCATTTATATAAATAAGAAACAGCAGTGGCCCCAGCACCGACCCTTGGGGAATGCCCCACTTAACAGTGCCCCATGGAGACTGAACATCACTACCACCCTCAATATTGTGGAGAATTACCTTTTTTCTGTTCTTAAAGTAAGAGGCGAACCAATTGTAAGCTACTCCGCTTACTCCATAATGGTCCAACTTCTGCAGTAATATTTTGTGGTCAACACAGTCAAAAGCCTTTGTTAAATCAAAGAAAACACCTAACGTTCGCAGCCTTTTATTTAATCCGTCCAAAACCTCACAGAGAAAAGAGAATATAGCATTTTCAGTTGTTAAGCCATTTCTAAAACCAAACTGTACATCTGACAGCACGTTATGTGAATTTAAATGCTCCAGTAACGTTGTATATACAACCTTCTCGATAACTTTAGCAAACACCGATGGCATAGAAATAGGTCTAAAATTGTCAACATTATCAATGTCTCCCTTTTTATAAAGTGGCTTCACTACCGAATACTTAAATCGGTCAGGAAACCGACCACTCCTAAAGGAAAAGTTACAGATATGGCTAAGTACTGAGCTAACATACATAGAACAATACTTCAGTATTCTGCTAGATACCCCGTCATATCCATGAGAGTTCTTGGTCTTTAGTGATTTAATTATTAACTCAATCTCCCTCTTGTCACTACCATGGAGGAGCATTTCAGGTAACAGTCTCGGAACACTTTTTTCTACGAGCGCTATATGATTCCCTGTTGGGACTAGGTTTCTATTTAGTTCACCTGTTGTATTCAGAAAGTGATTATTAAATACTGTACATACATGCGACTTATCAGTAACACACTGATTCCATATCCTCGACCTGTCTCTGCAGACCATCCATTTCCTTTACGACTGACCATATGGTTTTAATTTTATCCTGAGACTTAGCTATTCTATCTGCATACCACATACTTTTTGCCTTCCTAATAACTTTTTTAAGCACCTTACAATACCGTTTGTAATGGGCTGCTGCATTTAGATTGTGATTGTGTCTAACGTTTTGAAATAATTGCCACTTTGTCCTACAAGATATTCTTATACCTTTAGTCAGCCACCCAGGCTGCCTGTTTGTGCTAGTACCCTGTTTTGAACGTTCTAACGGAAAGCAACTTTCAAAGAGCACGAGAAAAGTCTTGAGAAAAGCATTATATTTATCGTCTACTGTATCAGCACTATAAACATCTTGCCACTCTTGTTCCATGATAAGGTTTACAAAGGTCTCTACAGCAACTGGAGCAGCTTTCCTAAAAAGTTGATAACTATATTTAACATGTGTTGCAGCACAAAAATCTTTTAGAGTTAAAATTTGTGCATCATGATCTGAAAGGCCATTCTCCTTTTTGCTAACAGAATGCCCTTCTAGTAATGAGGAATGAACAAAAATATTGTCTATGGTTGTTCTACTGTTCCCTTGCACTCTCGTTGGAAAGAATACGGTTTGCATAAGATTATATGAATTAAGGAGGTCTACCAGCACCCTTTTCCTTGCACAATCACTTATACAATTAGTATTGAAGTCACCACATATAACTACCTTTTTGTATTTCCTATAAAGTGAACCAAGAACTTCCTCTAGCTTTAGCGAAAATGTTGTGAAGTCGGGAGTCTGGGGATCTATAAATAACAGCAGTAAGAAGTTTAGCTCCACTAAATTTAACCACACCTGCACAACATTCAACCACCTTTTCAGTGCAGTACTTTGAAACATCAATTGACTCAAATAGGATACCGTTTTTCACATACATGGCTACTCCCCCACACCGCAAAGAGCACCTAGAAAAGCTGCCAGCCAACCTGTATCCTGGTAAAGGAAGCCTCTGAATTATCTCCTTATTTAAGAAGTGTTCAGATATACCAATAATTTCAGAGTCAACATCTATAAGCAGTTCACTAACTTTATCTCTAATACCTTGTATATTGTGATGAAATATACTAATTCCCTCATTAATCGGATACCTAAGCTTTGTCGAAAGTGGTTTCTTTGTTAGACACACTTCCCTTAAGCAGGAATACCTATCAGCTGACTTCAGTCTAAAAAACGTACAGCTCTAACACCCACAACCACCGGAATTTCCCATGAATGATCCCACCACCCCCACCTATGCTGTCACCTATAAGCTTTGCCAACCTCCCCTTTACATACCTGTTGAGGTGCAGGCCATGTCTAGTGAAACCCGTCCTGCTGATAGACTCCACCGACACCACTGAAATGCGACTCATGCTTTCTGTCATCAGCGCACCCCCAAGTCTCATGTTATTGCGCCTGACGGCTGTATTAAGATGAGGCCGATCGTGACGCTGAAACAGTTCCACGAAATGCACATTCGTGTTGCCAGTCTGAGTGGCTATCTTTTCCAGGTCACCATCTATGTCATACTCCCCATCCCTGTCAATACTATTACCAGCCCCACCCACAATCACTACCTGATCCTCTTTAGTAAAATTCCTACATAACCCCCCTAACTTAACAGTCACCTGAGCCAATCCTGCATTAGGCTTCACAGTGCTGGTGTCCTGGTACTCACTCCCCAACACTTCCTGCAACTGCTGGCCTACACCTCTACCATCAGAACTACCTAACAGCAGAACCTTCTTCTTTCTCTTAGATTGTGCAACTGTCGTAGCCACCGTAACTGCTGAGGTCTGCTGCATACTTCCTACATCTACAGCTACTAGAGATTCCTCTCCACTAGAATTTGACAGTTGGTCATATCTATTGCAAACACCAATAGTAAAACTATCTGAAAATGTCCTTCTCCTAGCAGATCTCCTCCATCAACTTACTCCTGCTACATAACCTGCAGTTCCAGGAGAGGTTCTCCCCAGAATGCCCACTGGCTTCCCCACTGCATTCCCCCCAGTGAAAATACTTCGAACAAGTCTCACACCGCAATCCATTACTCACGAACCTACGGCAAAGCCCACACTTTTCACTCACGGTAAAATTTTACAGTTATTGAAACAAGAAGACAACTTTATCTAAGTTCCGCTACTGCAATAAGAAGATGTTAAAAACTGACTACAATAATCACAAACTTGCTCTACAAGGGAAGTAACTACTATTATTGACAGTATTAATCAACAACAAATGAGAATATAACAAAAGACTAACACAGAAAGAAAATCAAACGTCTAATGACACAGTAACGAAACTGAAAGCAGTTCCCAAAAATTTCTTCTGAAATTATTTCACCAGAAAACACCAAGAACACCGGTTGAAGACTACTCAAGTTCCTAAATAAACCACTATACACAAACAATTAATTACTACTTAGCTTTCGATGCGCCGCTACAGCTGCAACTGGTCAGCGCGGAATGTAAACACAGGTAAGAGGTTACGTTGCTCGAGACGAAACACTCACAAATATCAGGTCACGACACAAGAAAGGCAGAGGTGAATGAAGAAGCCACTAATAAGTCACTTATATAGTAAATATTATGGGACTAGTGTAGCAGGGGATACAACCCGTCGGCTTTGGACATTGACGTCACAAGTCGCCAATCGAGAAGCGATTATTCTTAGTGTTGTAGCTCCCTTCAGTGGCTGATAAGTGTTTTTTGGCTTTAAAAAAAAAAATCTCACGAGATAGAATAAACAGATCCACTTTATTAAGCAATCAGTAAAAAAACGAAACTGAAACATAACAGCAAAAGCGAAAATGGTAAACTGCTATCTGGCGACTTGTGACGTCATTGTCCAAAGCCGACGGGTTGTATCCCCTGCTACACTAGACCCAATATTATTATCACAAAAACCATTAAAATATGTATCTGAAACCTAAAAATATATGAAAACTTAGAGAGCGATCTCACACGCAGTCACGCGCTTATGACGTCACACCAAAGCACTCTGATTTCGGTATTTTGGGAGGGGGTAAAATCCCGTTACATAAAATGGGGAAGGAGAAGGACACACTTAAGGTATTGTAAGGTGCTTAAAAAAGTTATTAGGAAGGCAAAAAGTATGTGGTATGCAGATAGAATAGCTAAGTCTCAGGATAAAATTAAAACCATATGGTCAGTCGTAAAGGAAATGGATGGTCTGCAGAGACAGGTCGAGGATATGGAATCAGTGTGTTACTGATAAGTCGCATGTATGTACAGTATTTAATAATCACTTTCTGAATACAACAGGTGACCCACGATAATTGCCTCATTTTTCCTTTGACAGTTCACATTAATTTGTGAAACATGCTACATGAACAAACCGAATACAATATTGACCATGCCAGAGAATGAGCTACAGCACTACCATTATTAATTTTTTTTTATAAATAATCAGTTTAAACCGCTCATCAAATGCCACAAGCACGAAATCAGTAATAAATACAAAAATGCAAGATAATAAGGTACAAAATTTCTTAGTCAAAGCAATTTAGCCTTGGAATAATTAAAAACATTTCTCTCCTAAAACATTAAAAACAAATTGTGACTTACATGTTTTAAAAGGGTTTTAAAAAATTAAATTAATTTCAGTATTAGATTAGCCTTTGAAAGAAACATCAGCAGCTGCGATTACTAATTACCAAATCAAAAGTCCAAACATTCAATTTTCAGAACAGACCAATCATGAAAGTTAAGTGTCAACAGTTAAGATCCAGCAAGATTTTTTTTATATGCATAGAATGAATACCATTCGGCAGTGATGGCAAAATAATTAGAAAAAAAAACGTCTCAAACATTGATCACTAGAGAAAGTAAGCTCAAAGTATCAAAATATTAGCTTAATAAGTACGGGGTGAAATGATCTGGTTTAGAAAATCTGATAATATTACCCATTTCAGGAGAGCATAAAATATTTGGCGGGAAATATTAACGTAAGAGCTTGTAAATAAGAGCGTAGGTTAAACAAACTTAGCCGGCTTGTGTGGCCAAGCGGTTCTAGGCGCTACAGTCTGGAAGCGCGCGACTCCTACGATCGCAGGTTCGAATCCTGCCTCGGGCATGGATGTGTGTTATGTCCTTAGGTTAGTTAGGTTTAAGTAGTTCTACGTTCTAGGGCACTGATGATCTCAGAAGTTAAGTCCCATAGTGCTCAGAGCCATTTGGAACATTTTGGTCTACACTACCACCTCTCAAAATACGGAAACAAAATTGCTTGCAACAGATACTTGTTTCACAGTTTAGAAGGTGAAGAGATGCTCCTAGCTCTTAAGGTATACATTTTAGAGCCCATGTTTACTTGAAATTTTGGATCGAATGATCGTTCCTGTCATATCCCCTGAATACTGACCATTCCTCCTGGCACACCTTGTTTAATCAGAGAGAGACGAATGGAGAATTATTCTAGCCACGATCGAGCCACATATGGGAAAAATGGTTAAACCTAACGAAGCTAAGGACATCACACACATCGATGCCCGAGGCAGGATTCAAACCTGCGACCGCATATGGGAAAATTTACTAACATAACCGACTTACACAAATGCCAGATGTTACGGCGCGGCGCCTAGGAACAAGCATTTTGGAAACAGTGAAGCTGGTGCTATTGTCGTCAGCGTATATGGAAAATGGTTGAAGGTCGGTGAAACCGCCAGTGTGCGGCAAGGTGTTGGACTTCCAGACCTACATAACGTGGAGGCCGGAGTCGTGTCCACTCACTAAACGGGGACAGGCAGCCATCTGTGGCCGATCTGACGACAGAATAAAATACTGGTGGCGGTACAAGTGTTTCAGAGCACAGCGTTCCGCGAAGATTGTTGAACACGGGGCTCCATACCAGATGCGCGTACATGTCCCCGTATTGATCTAAAAACATCGCTAATTACGTTGCAGTCGGCACGGGATCATCTAAAGTGGACTGAGGATCAATATAAAGGTACCGTCTGGTCGTATAAATCGCATTTCTTATTGCACAGGTCGATGGTCACGTCTAGATTCTCCGTCTTTCAGGCGAGCGTCTGCTCGAAAAGCACCGCGCGCAGCGACGCAGGCCGATGGGTGATGGAGGTCAGCCTGGGCTACCACAGCCCCTGTGGTACTAATCGAAGTTACCATAACAGTGGACTACGTGAACTTTGTTGCAGATCGTGTCCATCCCTTCATGGTTGGTAAGAACAGAAATGTCGTCCTCCCGCGTTAACTATCCGTGTCACAAGGCAAGAATCGTGCTACAATGGTTTGAGGAGCATGATAGTGAACTCACGTCGATGTATTGGCCAAAACAATTCACATCATCTGAAACTAGTTGAACACATCTGTGAAACTACAGGGCGCAACTCCGCGCCCAAAAAGTATCAGTCCTTAATTTACGTCGCTTGCGGGACCATTGCTCAGACATCTCGTTCTACATACCTCCGGGAACATACCATGAACTTGACGGATCTATGCCACTCAGAATCGATACACTATCGCGTTCCAAAGATGGACCTACACCCTATTAACCATTCGGTCATCGTGTTTTAGTTCATCACTGTAAATGGTTGCTGGATATACAAGAAATCAAGTGTTGTTCCCATGGACGTCCGTATAATTTAAATGTATTTTCCAAGTTCAGACCAAACAAACAGACGAGATGCATCGGCATACATTGTCGTATTGCGCTACGAAGAGTAACGTTACGGATGTTATGGAAGACTGCAATAATCTCTTAGGGTCACGTAAAGTAGTAATAGCCTATCAAATGTGAACATGAAATGATAGTTCTTCTGGGCTACAGGAGCTAGTAGTTTATCAACACGCAGATTTTCAAGAGGACGACTAGTCAATGGTTCAAATGGTTCTGAGCACTATGCGACTTAACACCTGAGGTCATCAGTCGACCAGTCTATAAATTTCGGAATGGAGATATCAGCTTTCGACATACAGCTGAATACACTTTAAGGCAAAGAAAACGATGCACCACAAAGGCGTTATCCGAATGGGACGAAAATCAGATTTTATGTGCATGCACAGACAAGCAAATGATTACAATTTCAGAAAAAATGGGTTATTTATTCAAGGGAAAGAGCTTCACAAATGGAGCAAGTCAATAATGCGTTGTTCCTTCTCTGGCCTTCACGCAAGCAGTTATACGGCTTTGTATTAATCGACAGAGTTAATGGATGTCCTCTTGAGCGATATCATGCCATATTATGTCCAATTCCCGAGGTAGTTGGAGTGGCCTTTCCACAGTGCTCCAAACTTCTCAACTGGGGAGAGATCCGGCGACCTCACTGGCCAACGTAGGTTTGGCAAGCTCCGAGACCAGCAGTAGAAACTTTAGGCGTCCGCAGGCGGTCATTATCTTGCTGAAATGTAAGCCTACGAACGTCTGCAATCAAGGGCAACAAAACCGGGTGTAGAATATTGTTGACGTGCCACTGTGCTGTAAAGGTTCCGCGTGCGACAACCAAAGGGCCTCTGCTGTGAAATGAAATGGTACCGGATGTGGGGCGTTACGGCGAGTGACAGTCAGGCTGGCACACCACAGCTGCCCAGGCCGCCTTCAGACATGTCTTCGCTGGTCATCAGACCTCAGTTCGAAGCGAGACTCGCCACTAAGGACAACTCGACTCCAGTCAATGAGAGTCCAGGCCGGATGTGGCCGACACCACTGCAAACGCGCTCTGGTAGTCGGCGCAAAGGGCGACACGAGCTCAGCCCCTTCTGTGTGCCACCTGTTTATGGTCCTTGTGGTCACTGTAGCACTGGTGCACCTGGCACTGAAGAAAATAAAGACGATTGCTCGGTCTCCCCGTTCTGTCGTCTCTCTAAGTCGACATCTTCCTTCCTGACACTGTGATCGGTCACGAAGCATCCATTCCTGCAAACATCGTCGAATAGTGGCATCGGTCCTGTTGAAATGTCGAGCCTTCCGCCGATTACTCCAACCGTCCTCTTTGACCCCTACTGTACGTCTCTCTCTTATGCTGACATTCACTCGCCTGTCTGCGAGGCATAGTTCTGTCCACCTGAGTACACGGAATGAAAATCACAAAGGCTTTACGACCTGGTTTCAACATGCCCCCTGTAACTGTCCTTACCAGCTGCGCATTCATCCGTCGGCCGGCAAAGTTAACAATTTTGCATTTTACATTAAAGCAGGGCTTTAAAAAGAAGTTGTGTAATCAGATGGATCGTTACGATTTGCTTCAAAGATAAGAATATACCCATTGCTCATTTGGAACTAAGCAAGGTGGAAGTTTAAGAACCCAGATGTAGTACGGTGCCACTAAAAGCAATGTTTGAACAGCTGAAATAATTCAAGGAATCCTTGCAGTTTTACCAAATCAAATATTTCAAAATGCAGTAAAGAGTGAAGTTTGCTTTTCATATGGTGTATATTACATAGGTTTTACATTGAGTAATGTCATTAATCCTATATAGTCCAAGTTATTTACGTAATGGTTGATTTGGGGAGCTAATTTATTTTAAATATAAATGAAGCAAGAAAGAGCACCAAATTGCAGTCAAACGGGCTAATTTTCGTGTGTGGATTTGCAATCATTCACATGCATGCAATAGACACACGCTCCAAAATTCTAGGCGTCGTTTAAGAAGGGATTTTTCGAAATTCCACTGCTAAGACGGCGAAATGTATCGTTACTAGGGCAATTTAGAAGCTAAAACTTTGATTTCTCGGTCGCGTATACAAACAGTGATCCAATACTGTCAAATGTTTTTTATTCCAGTCTTTGACCACAATATCAATTCGGTCATCGTCTAAAGAACTGATACTGGCAGAAGTAAAGCTGTGAGGACCGGACTTGAGTCGTGCTTGTGTAGCCCAGTTGGTAGAGCACTTAGCCGCGAAAGGCAAAGGTCCCGGGTTCGAGTCCGCTGGCACGGTAGCTCAGCGTGTTCGGTCAGAGAGCCGGTTGGCCTCTGTAATAAAAAACTGAGTGGAAGGATCAACCACCGAACTTGAACAGGATGTCTTGCGACGTCCGCAACGACCAAACACAACGAACAAAATGCAAAAAAAAAAGGTCTCGGTCCGGCACACAGTTTTAATATCCTAGGAAGTTCCATATCTGCGCACACTCCGCTGCAGAGTGAAAATCTCATTCTGGAATTAATATTGTGATCAAAGACTGGAATAAAAAAACATCTGAAAGAAAGCCATGTTTCAGCATTTTTGAGAATTTAACCTATATGGGAGTGAAACAGTGGATGAAAGTTTTTTAAAAATAAATCGTTATTTAAGAGATAGTAAAGCATTTTTGAAGTACATCTATGAGAACTGAGATTTTACTTCTGGGTTACAAATAAAAAAAATACATATTTCATTGTTCTTGTAAATTCAACCCTTAAGGAGGTGAAATAGAGGATGAAATGTTTTATAAACTATTTTTCATTATGAAAGCATTTTTTAAAAACTAAATCTATAAAGATTTTAATTTGGCGTCTAGGTTTGAAATAAAAAAATACTTTTTTTTTGTAAACGCAGCCCCCTTGGGGGGTGAAGTAAGGGATGCCAATTTTAATGGAAATATTTCATTATGCAAGCACTTTTGATATTAAATCTATGAATATTCGTATTTGGCTTCTTTGTTAGAAATAAAAATTTACACATTTCATTGTTTTTGAAAATACAACCCCTAAGGGGGTGAAATAAGGGGTGGAACTGAGAGGTGGCATGCCTTTACGACGCACACAGTGACTTGCCCCCTCCCATATTTATATCTTACTCTGAGTAATTCGATTTGGGGAAGTTTAGCCGAGTATTGTCGTTACAAGGCTAGTATTGAGAAATCAGAAGATACGGATATTTTCCTCTCTAATTGCATGCAGTCCAAAGTCGCTATTCCTTCACACGTAGACTTCCCACGCAGCGTCTCTCGTCACTCGGGTGGTCCGGTGACAGGTGGGGTCTGCTGATCTTGAAAGGGTTAAGCCGACGGGTGTGAGGGAGTCGAGTGGATGCTGTCCAGACGCCCTAACGGGGTGAAATAAGGGGTGAAATGTCTTCTGAAAATATTTCATTGTGAAAGCATTTTTACAGCTAAATCTGTGAAAATTGGCATTTAGCTTTGCAGTTATGAATGAAAAAATACGTATTGCACTGTTTTTGGAGATTCGATCCCTCAGGGCATGAAACAGGGCCACATTGATTCGCTTTCTCATCATTGTTCAGCCCAAACAGCTAAAGATACAAATTTGGAACTTGGAGGCGGAGTGGCTCTTATACTGCAGGCATCGTTTAAGAAGGGATTGTTCGAAATTCCACTCCTAAGGGGGTGAAATAGGGATGAAAGGCGTTTTGAAAAAATGTCTCTATTACGGTAATTTTGAAGTTAGAACTACAAAAACTGGTATTTGGTTTCTTATTCAGAAATAAAAAATATGCATGTTTCAACATTTTTGGAAATTCAACCACTAACGTATAAAACAGTGGGTGAAAGTGTACTAGAAATAAATCATTATTAAACTACTACTAAGGCATTCTTAAACTACATCTATGAAAACTGGTATTTAGTTCTCGGTTAGAAATTTAAAAAGTACGTATTTCAATGTTTTTGGAAATTCAACCCTGTGAGGGAATGAAATAGGGGATGAAAATTTTAATGAAATTATTTCATTATAAAAGCATTTTCGAAGCTAAATCTATGGAAAATTTTGTTTAGCTTCACCGTTAGAAATAAGAAAAACGTCTTTTACTGTTTCTGGAAAATCAGCTGCTAAGGAGGTGAAACAAGGAATGAAAATTTTTAAGAAAATATTTCGTTATATTAAAAACTTTTTAAAGATAAATCTAAGTAAATTTGTATTTCAGTTTTCAGTAAGATATAAATAAATATGCATTAGAGGATGAAAGCTTGTATGGAAA
Source organism: Schistocerca serialis cubense (assembly GCF_023864345.2). NCBI lineage: Eukaryota > Metazoa > Arthropoda > Insecta > Orthoptera > Acrididae > Schistocerca > Schistocerca serialis. The sequence goes on from NC_064645.1 coordinate 631,497,844, forward strand.
TCTCACCACAAGAAAGCAAAAGGCTTGATTCACAAAGATCTTGGACTCCAGCTACCAGAGTCATAATCTGGATAGAAGTACATTCGGGAAATACCATGTTTCTATGGCCTTAATTAGCGTGAAATGTTTAGAGGGTATTGCGATTTGTGAACAACATAAAAATTCGATTAAAGAAAGGCAAAAATATCCGTGCAGAGCGTACAGTCCACACGAGCGAAGTAGCGGGCGCTAAACTAGTATATTATTTATGCTCTTCTTGCCTAAAAATTGTCTATTTCGGGCCGCAGCTAAATTGATGGCAGTTATACTTCATAACATTAGTTAACAACTCGCACTGAAGTGTTTTTGCCAAAAAGTGATCGTTCAACTACAAATCAAGATTTAAAAAACAATAACGTATCCGTTCCGCCCCTGGGTGTTAGACACTAGTTATTTTGAGACAAGCAGAACATGAGAAGGTGGACTTTGATTGGAGAGCTTTAGTATATTTTCTTGCCAGGCGGTGCCTGGGTGCTGCGTGCATTTCATGCTACACGTGGGAGAGCGGCGTCTGCGTGGTGCAGGTATTATGAGGACATAAGCTGCAGTTGGTCACAACTTGATCTGGTGTGTAATAGTAATAAAGCTGGCTATCGCTAATACACACGAACAGTCTCTTGAGCGATATTCCAGCATAAGTCAGACTTTCAAGCAACTTTGATTCCATAAAGAATTGTTGTGAACAGCGGCTGTAGGCTGTAAGCAAGGAGATGCACACAGCAATCAATCGCAATCCCACTGGCTTTTATTGCTCTTGCATACCTGGATCTCGGCTACAAATAGACATTTTCAGTGCTAAAATGCAAGGAAATTACAGAATCAGGCATTAATTTACTTTTCATAGAACAATACGTAAAACACCAAGTTATCCAATAGCAGTACCCATTCTGGTCAACATACCATCTGAGTTCCAATCCAACATACTCACGGCAGAACACGCCACCTTACGATCTTACGTGTGTATAAGCAGAAGGAAATTTACAGCAGGTTCAGTAACCTTAGTTTACGTCATGTAGCGCAATTAACCCCCTCTATGTTACAAATTAACTGAGTTCCATTTCCATGCAGTAGTTTAAAACTCTTTTTTTAATATCTAAAATCAACAAGTATATTTGCATATCACTTTGAAATATTCAGGAAATCTCAGTTTACAACGTGCGTGCTTGTATCTTAGTCGTGAAGCGATCCACCAAAACCTATGCAAAGGATCATTAATAGGTTCATACGATTGTCGAAAGCAAAATTTTTATATCACTTTAGAAACAAAAATTTAAAAGATACATACCAATTTGTAATTGAACCTAGCGTAGTCACTCATCTCATAGTGGTTAAGTGATCCACTAAATATTTAATATAAAAGAAACGTAAATGACCCTACAAACAATTTTACTGAAGATCAAGATGACAAGGCTGATTTAATCAGGTACATTTAACAAAATATACAAACGCTCTCTACTGACGTACAATTTCATACATTAACGCATCATGTAGCTCCAACTGCGTTACGCCGTCTGCAGAAACACGACAAAACAAACTGCTATTATAACTAGCCTTTAAAAAGGCTAAAAACTAAATAGTTGTTCGGCGTTAAAATAGATATAGCATTGGAGAGTTCTTGAATATTTCAAAGCGATATGTAAATATGATTGTTGATTTTCGATATTAAAAGAAGGAGGTTTTTTAACAACTGTATTGAAATGAAACTGTTAGTTAATTTGTAATACAGAGGACAATACCTGCACTACACGACATAAACTAAGGCTGCTGTGCTTGCTGTAAACAACCGCTTCACTTTCCTACTGCCTATACACCAGTAAAGTCGTATGGTGACATGTACTGCAGCGAGTTTGTTGGATTACAACTCACCTGATATGTTGACCAGAATGGGTAGCTGCTATTGGAAAACATTATGTTTTACTTATTGTTCTATGTACAGTAAATTAATTCCTTGTATTTTAGCAATGAATATGGCTATTCATAGCCTAAATCTAGAGAGGCAAGAGCAATAAAAACTAATGGGATTGCAACTGATTGCTGTGTGCTTCTCCTTCTCTTTAAATCAGACTGTTTCGCTTCAGTCACAGATGCAAAATGTTCACAAGTAGGAATAGGCGCGAAGGCCACTTTTTCTCCATGTGGTGTACAAATAATTTCCCTGCATATGTTCATAGTATTGATTGGCCAGCATGGGTTTTCATTCCCGACATTGAAATTGTTGGCTAATCGCTTTGGTTGCTCATTTCAACAGCGCTCTTCTCTTTCACCACACGTGGTCGCCAAACCTGTTCCCTCTAAAATCGTTTTCTTTAGCAATATCTCGCCCAGAAACTGCGCTGTCGTAAATTTTCGCGGCCCGCAGGTAACAAGACTTGTGATGCCCAGAATACTCTCAAGTTGGCCGCACTATTGTATGTGATTTCTTTTATATATGTACTGCATTTTCTAGAACCGTTTATAAGTCTTCCATTCGCCTTCCCTACTACCGATTTTAGACAACCGTCCCGTGTCATCTGCTTCTCAGCATTAGTCTTAGCTACATACACGAAGTGATGTGCGCTAGATGTTCATCATTAATGCTGGAACACAAATATTTTGTCTTTCTTATAGTCATTAGGTTACACTTCTACGCAATTAAACAGCCTTCCCGTCATTACTATACCAGGTAATGTATTTTGTCTTTCCGCAATTCCTTACGACCATATAAGGACGATAGTGATGCTTTTTCTCTCTGATAAATCGTTTATGTATACGGAAAGCATTAGATGTCCTATGAACCCTTCTTCAGGCACAGTCGATGCTACTTTCGGTTCCGTGGAACTTTATAACGTATTGGGTTATATCACTCATATTTTTCTCGAGCCAGTCACACAACTGAAGAACTCTCTCGAAGAAGCTTGTGTATCACAAGTTCACAATTTTTGAGGAAGTAAAAATAATTGTTGTTTCCCTTCGGTTCTACTTATTTATTCATTTTATTATGTGTGATCAAGTTATATAGTATATATCAAGTGATACAATATGTATTTACCAAAGTGTACAATATTTACAAACTTCTCTTAGTTTTTAAGTGTAATAACGTTGCATTTCCTGTAAAAGTACATTGTGGAATAACTTTGTGTATCAAAAAAATGTAATTTTCACTTATAGTGGTAAAAATAATGGGAAGTATTAACAGAATATGTTATCTAACATGTTAAAACAACACAATATATTTATTTAATTACCCTCCAAACCAAAAGAACGGTTTCTATACGGGAGAAGAAAAAGTACCAGAGATAAAACAGGAAAGATAAACTGTTCACTCACAAGGCAAGTTGCATAATATTCCCTGTGTTGCACATGTCGAACAGATCGCCTCATTTTCTCTGCCGTTAGAGGAAGAACATCTTTACACAACAAAGGAATTTAGGATGCACGGAAGACATCGAAAAAGTTCAAAGAAATGCATTTCGTTTGTCGCGACATTGGAAAGAGAGTGTTACGCATATAACACGCGAATTGGGGGTGGCAATCATTACAACAAAGGCGTTTTTCATCGCGGCAAGAACTTTTCAGAAAGTCTCAATCTCGAACGTTTTCTTCAGAGTGTGAAAACATTTTGTTGACACCTGTCTACATAGGAAGAAACGATCTTTGCAATAAAACAGGAGAAATCAGAGTTCGCACGGAAAGAGTTAAGAGTTCGTTTTTCGCGCATGCTGTTAAGAGAGCAGAACGGTAAAGAAGTAGTGTGAAAGTGGTTCGATGAATTCTCTCCTAGGCACTCAACTGCGAACTGTACAGTAGTGGTGTAAGTGTAGACGTAGGGGTGTTAACTTGAGGTTGATATTCTCTTTTGTTTTTAGCAGGGAATGATGAACCCAAGGGTGATTGACGTTATGATGTGGACAAGTATACACGGAATTTGGATCATCTGCATTGATATTTAACCATGTAACTAGCAATTTTCAACTTCGGTCACACTTCCTAATTCTTCCACGAGCAATGACAAAGTAATTGTGGCTCATTCCTTTGTCATGAAAAATTTACTTGTACTAGCTTCAGATACTACATACTTCCATTCATAGGTAAATCACAACATCCATTACTTCTCTTTCTCGATTAATGCAAAAGTGAGAACCTAGGACAGAAAGCTATGTCCAGAAGCAATAAACTTTTCCTCTACTGTTGTGTGATATCATGTCAAAATAAGGTAGTTGTACAAAGGTGTGACTGTCCCGTTATTGTTTTGCCCAAACCAACAGCCATGCCAAACAACTTATTCCACTGTGCAATTTTTAAGTTACAATGATTTGCAACGTTCTTGCTCGTACTACATTTGATGTATACTATTGAAAAAACAGTCATAGGTTTCGAAATATTTTTTTATTATCTTAAGAGCAACTCGTTTCGCCCGGATAGGGCATCATCAGGTTATCAGAAAATTATAAAAGGACGACGACATTACAATAAATTCGGCGTGATCCTATCCTGGACTACTATAAAAGCAAACTAAGATTCAAAGGCAGACCGAATAAAAATAGAGTCACCTGGATCAGGTATGAGCAGATAGCGAAGGAGAAACCGAAAAACGCCTATTACCTCATAGAGGCAACGACAGGTAGAGCAGCGCAGAACAGGACGTCGCGCGCAAACTGTAACACGGCCGTGCGCCACAACTACCCCAGAGGCCCACCCGTATTCGCGTAGTGCACGCATATGAATGATCAGAGCTCATGCAAAATATTAGGCTCGTAGTAATGACAGTCGCTATGTGGCGCTGTAGTCGGGTTTACAGTGTGATAACGATGGACGTAAAACTCAAATAGTAATGGATAAATTAAGAAATAAATAAAAACATAGTAGAGCATTTAGGAATATACACAATACAGGACGTACCAGAGAGGAAGCTATGCACAGAGCCAGAGCTACGCTCAAAAGTAGTGTAAAAGAATAATGAAGCAAAATACGTAGAGCAATAAAATAAAGATTAGACTCCAAATATGTGGCTAAAAGTCAACAAAGATAAAAAGATAAAATACGACTGCGTGCACGTGACAAACGAGCAATGTCCTGGCAATAAAAAGCTAAAAACTAATATATTATTTAAAAATGGGCATCATGCAATCACAGAAAAACTGATTTTTGCCTGATTATTGATCATTGAGTAACATATCCTTCGTAGCGTGTGAATGTTTAACAATTTCGATCTCTCCCAGCAGATTGAGCCACTTCCTTTGGGAGGCCACTAGATTTAAGACGGAATTATGCTTAACCTGTCCCTTCTTAGTGAGTAAATGCTCCTGAAACCTAATTTTAAAAGCGCTTCCCGTCTGGCCAATATAAGCTGCTTGGTATTCACAGCACTCTGGCATACACACACCAGAGGCAGCATATTTATCTTTCTGGGACCACTCGATTGTGAAAGCACTGATACTGAATTTTAGCAGAGGTGGTATACACTATTCTTAAATTTTGATCACCCCAAAGCCTGCATCAGCTTCTGCTGTATGAATGAAAGAGCTGTGTTTCGCATGTTGTTTTTCTGAACCCCTGTTGGTTCTTCGAGAGAAAGTTGTTTTCCTATAGGAACGTCATTACATTTCAGCTCTAGCATTCTGCCACAGACGGACATCAGCGATACTATTCTTTAATTCAGTTCATTCGACCTTTCGCTCTTTTTGTGACTGCGCTCTTTTCCATCACTTGCTGCTATGTGTTAAAAATATAAATATAGTGTTTGAACGTCACATCCCTTCCCCTTGTGCAAATTATCATAAGAAATAACTGCGGTCTCGGAAAATGTCACCGTATGAGATGTTATATAAATATTCTGCCTGACGAAAAATCTGGAACACCCAGAAGACATGGTCGGATGCGTACACGTATAGACTATCCTTGGGAATGTAAACGATTAGAGTTGCAATTGTCTGTGGCAGGTAAAACGGTCACCAGAGACTATTTGTGATGTCCGTGTTCAGTGTTGTTACCAGGCCTGGTAGGGTACATAACGGGCGCAAACAGCATCAGACGTTGAGTGATCAGCGTGAAGGAGACCTCGGCAAATCGTGTGAAGGAGAGTTATCAACATCTGACTGTGTGTTGCTATTTGGCCGGATGGTAGAATCGCGCAAGATGCAGATTTAGAGGATTCTGATTTGGCTGTGCCCAGACGTTGGGCAGCATGGGAACGTGAAATAATCATACTCGTAGTAAGGTTCCTGTCGACCACGTCTGATCACCTCAGTGGCTCGGGGTATTACGGACCAAGCAGGTTGCACCTCCTTCACATCTGCGCTTGTCGAGTAATGATATCCCTGCGACATGCTGTGTGATCACCTTTGGTCAGACACTGGCAGCAGCTAGAGTATGGTATTATCGTCCCCTGCGTAGGCAGCCGTTAAGACAACGCAAACTGCTGCGCTTGCAGTGGTGCCTGACCGGGAAGCATGGACTGGTGATTATGAATGACGTTACATTGTTTTCGACGAAGAATCGCCATTCTGCGCTACCGCATATCAAAGTCGAGCATGGAGACCACCTGGGGAGACATCCCATTTTTCCAGTGTTTTGGAAAGGCACAGTGCTCCTGGGGAGCCACCGGGTATCACTCCTGGTCACTGCTGGGAGTGACTGAGGGAACTCTGGCAGCACAACAGTACGTCAAGCGCATCCTACGCCCACATGTGTTACCTCTCACACGAGACTATTTGGGGTCCATTTTTCAACAGGACAATGCTCGATCACACATGATACGGATCTCTGCGAACTGGCTACATGATTTTGAGCCAGGATCCCCAGATCTGTTCCAACAGACCATGTGTGGGACCATCTCGGTTGTCAACTCTGCCAGCCGGAGTGGCCGTGCGGTTCTAGGCGGTACAGACTGGAGCCGAGCTACCGCTACGGTCGTAGGTTCGAATCCTGCCTCGGGCATGGATGTGTGTGATGTCCTTAGGTTAGTTACGTTTAAGTAGTTCTAAGTTCTAGGCGACTGATGATCTCAGAAGTTAAGTCGCATAGTGCTCACAGTCATTTGAACCATTTGTCAACTCTGTACAAATGCCAGTATCCTGGCTACCAAGGACCAGGTGCAACAGTTGTGGGCCAGCGTGCCCCTGTGGAGGATACAACGGTTCTATGACACCCAAGTGAGTGCATGCATCCAGGCCAGAGAGGGTGCAACGTGAAACTGGTAACTACACTCATATGGCCAAACTCTTTGTAAACTTTACTCGATTTTTCAGTCACTAAAATAACATATTTAACCCGTGGTCTAGGGGATTAGCCGGCACGGTAGCTCAGCGTGTTCGGTCAGGGGCTTAGCTGCCCTCTGTAATAAAAAAACTGAGTCAATCGACCAACAACGAACATAAAAGGATGTCTTAAGACGTCCGCCCCGAGCAGATGCAACGAACAGAAGCGAACAAAATTAGATTAAATAAAAAAGGGGGGGGGGGGTAGCGTCCTTAATTCATAATCAAAACTACTTCGGTCCCGGGTTCGATCCCCGCCACTGCCTAAATTTTGATAAATAATCAGCATTGGCGGCCGAAGACTTCCGGCATAAGAAGTCAGCCTCATTCTGCCAACGGCCTTGTCAAAGAGGGCGGAGGAGCGGATAGAGGTTAAGGGCACTCTCTTGTCCTAGGGGTGGGAAATTGCCCCTAAAGGCGGAAGAATCAGCAATGATCAACGACATGAGGATGCAGAAGGCAATGGAAACCACTGCATTAAGGACACGTAACGTGTATTCACAGGACATGTGGCCTGTAATTGAAAAAGTGTCATGATAATCTCTCCATTGGCAAAAGATTCCGGAATAGTCACCCATTCGGATCTCCGGGAGGGGACTGCCAAGGGGGAGGTTACCATGGGAAAAAGATTGAATAATCAACGAAAGGATAACGTTCTACGAGTCGGGGCGTGGAATGTCAGAAGCTTCAACGTGGTAGGGAAACTAGAAAATCAGAAAAGGGAAATGCAAAGGCTCAATCTAGATATAGTAGGGGTCAGTGAAGAGAAGTGGAAGGAAGACAAGGATTTCTGGTCAGTTGAGTATCGGGTAATATTAACAGCAGCAGAAAATGGTATAACAGGTGTAGGATTCGTTACGAATAGGAAGGTAGGGCAGAGGGTGTGTTATTGTGAACAGTTCAGTGACCGGGTTGTTCTAATCAGAATCGACAGCAGACCAACACCGACAACGATAGTTCAGGTATACATGCCGACGTCGCAAGCTGAAGATGAACAGATAGAGAAACTGTATGAGGATATTGAAAGGGTAATGCAGTATGTAAAGGGGAACGAAAATCTAATAGTCATGGACGACTGGAATGCAGTTGTAGGGGAAGGAGTAGAAGAAATGGTTACAGGAGAATATGGGCTTGGGACAAGGAATGAAAGAGGAGAAAGACTAATTGAGTTCTGTAACAAGTTTCAGCTAGTAATAGCGAATACCCTGTTCAAGAATCACAAGAGGAGGAGGTATACTTGGAAAAGGCCGGGAGATACGGGAAGATTTCAATTAGATTACATCATGGTCAGACAGAGATTCCGAAATCAGATACTGGACTGTAAGGCGTACCCAGGAGCAGATATAGACTCAGATCACAATATAGTAGTGATGAAGACTAGGCTGAAGTTCAAGACATTAGTCAGGAAGAATCAATACGCAAAGAAGTGGGATACGGAGGCACTAAGGAATGACGAGATACGTTTTAAGTTCTCTAACGCTATAGATACAGCAATAAGGAATAGCGCAGTAGGCAGTACAGTTGAAGAGGAATGGACATCTCTAAAAAGGGCCATCACAAAAGTTGGGAAGGAAAACATAGGTACAAAGAAGGTAGCTGCGAAGAAACCATGGGTAACAGAAGAAATACTTCAGTTGATTGATGAAAGGAGGAAGTACAAACATGTTCCGGGAAAATCAGGAATATAGAAATACAAGTCGCTGAGGAATGAAATAAATAGGAAGTGCAGGGAAGCTAAGACGAAATGGCTGCAGGAAAAATGTGAAGACATCGAAAAAGATATGATTGTCGGAAGGACAGACTCAGCATACAGGAAAGTCAAAACAACCTTTGGTGACATTAAAAGCAACGGTGGTAACATTAAGAGTGCAACGGGAATTCCACTGTTAAATGCAGAGGAGAGAGCAGATAGGTGGAAAGAATACATTGAAAGCCTCTATGAGGGTGAAGATTTGTCTGATGTGATAGAAGAAGATACAGGAGTCGATTTAGAAGAGATAGGGGATCCAGTATTAGAATCGGAATTTAAAAGAGCTTTGGAGGACTTACGGTCAAATAAGGCAGAAGGGATAGATAACATTCCATCAGAATTTCTAAAATCATTGGGGGAAGTGGCAACAAAACGACTATTCACGTTGGTGTGTAGAATATATGACTCTGGTGACATACCATCTGACTTTCGGAAAAGCATCATCCACACAATTCCGAAGACGGCAAGAGCTGACAAGTGCGAGAATTATCGCACAATCAACTTAACAGCTCATGCATCGAAGCGGCTTACAAGAATAATATACAGAAGAATGGAAAAGAAAATTGAGAATGCGCTAGGTGACGATCAGTTTGGCTTTAGGAAAAGTAAAGGGACGAGAGAGGCAATTCTGACGTTACGGCTAATAATGGAAGCAAGGCTAAAGAAAAATCAAGACACTTTCATAGGATTTGTCGACCTGGAAAAAGCGTTCGACAATATAAAATGGTGCAAGCTGTTCGAGATTCTGAAAAAAGTAGGGGTAAGCTATAGGGAGAGACGGGTCATATACAATATGTACAACAACCAAGAGGGAATAATAAGAGTGGACGAGCAAGAACGAAGTGCTCGTATTGAGAAGGGTGTAAGACAAGGCTGTAGCCTTTCGCCCCTACTCTTCAATCTGTACATCGAGGAAGCAATGATGGAAATAAAAGAAAGGTTCAGGAGTGGAATTAAAATACAAGGTGAAAGGATATCAATGATACGATTCGCTGATGACATTGCTATCCTGAGTGAAAGTGAAGAAGAATTAAATGATGTGCTGAACGGAATGAACAGTCTAATGAGTACACAGTATGGCTTGAGAGTAAATCGGAGAGAGACGAAGGTAATGAGAAGTAGTAGAAATGAGAACAGCGAGAAACTTAGCATCAGGATTGATGGTCACGAAGTCAATGAAGTTAAGGAATTCTGCTACCTAGGCAGTAAAATAACCAATGACGGACGGAGCAAGGAGGACATCAAAAGCAGACTCGCTATGGCAAAAAAGGCATTTCTGGCCAAGAGAAGTCTACTAATATCAAATACCGGCCTTAATTTGAGGAAGAAATTTCTGAGGATGTACGTCTGGTATGGTAGTGAAACATGGACTGTGGGAAAGCCGGAACAGAAGAGAATCGAAGCATTTGAGATGTGGTGCTACAGATGATTGTTGAAAATTAGGTGGACTGATAAGGTAAGGAATGAGGAGGTCCTACGCAGAATCGGAGAGGAAAGGAATATGTGGAAAAGACTGATAAGGAGAAGGGACAGGATGATAGGACATCTGCTAAGACATGAGGGAATGAGTTCGATGGTACTAGAGGGAGCTGTAGAGGGCAAAAACTGTAGAGGAAGACAGAGATTGGAATACGTCAAGCAAATAATTGAGGACGTAGGTTGCAAGTGCTACTCTGAGATGAAGAGGTTAGCACAGGAAAGGAATTCGTGGCGGGCCGCATCAAACCAGTCAGTAGACTGATGACCAAACAAAAAAAAAAAAAATTAAAAAATTAAAAAAAACCATCATATATCCTCTCAGTCCGTGAAATTTTCTCTTCTTCTGGGTGCTTCACATCCTTTTGACAGGCAGTGTCTATTATCCCCATCATCGAGCTCCATGCCCGTAAATTTCAGTGTGATAAATAAAATGGTTCACAATTTCGAGAGTACCTCCTGTGGCCGAGGGGCTCTGTTCACGCCGAATTCGCGTAGGGTGGCGCGATGCAGCGTCCCCGACACACAAGGCGAGGCGGGGCTGCCACTCTGCCAAACGCCGCGCTTCCGCCCGCGGCTGTGCTGAGTGAGCCGGCCGGAAACTTCTGAGAACTGCGGGAGCGCTGAGCGGCCGGCTGAATGCGTCCTGCGCAGACCGTCCACCAGTTCCACGGACCTGGTCACGCTCACCGAACACAGCCCAACTGTGGCGCTACTACACGTTTTCCGTGAAAAATGGTTTGTTCTGAAGTAACACAATGAATAATGGCGACCTGGAGGGAGGCAACCCACACTTTGCTGCGTGTGGTTGCACTGAAAGAAGGGATGTGACTAAAAGCACCAGAGTGCCGTAGGTCGCTGGACCAACGAAGGCTACCTAGCAACTGCAAAAGCGCAAGTCACTCCCGTTATCAAGAAGGGTCTTAGGACAGATGTACATAATTATGGCCCATAGCGCCGATGTCAGTGTGTTGCAGAATTACTGAACCTGTTTTATGCTCGCGTATTATGACGTTTTTGGAGACCGAAAACCTCCTGTATATAGATGAACATGGACTCCGCAAACAAAGACCTTGCGAAGCTCAGCTCACCCTTCACAAAGGCATTTGAAGCACTCCCGCTTCAGGAGTATTGCATCACATTTCCGACTGGATTTAACGAGACATCCTTGCAGACAGAATTCAATTGGTCGCTCTTAACGGAACGAAATCTATAAAAAAAAAAAAAAATGGCTCTGAGCACTATGGGACTTATTAACTGCTGTGGTTATCAGTCCCCTAGAACTTAGAACTACTTAAACCTAACTAACCTAAGGACATCACACACATCCATTCCCGAGGTAGGATTCCAACCTGCGACCGTAGCGGTCGCTCGGTTCCAAACTGTAGCGCCTAGAACCGTACGATCTTTCAGTTTGTCCTATACAATAAACAGGACACGTATCACAAGTGATTTTATACACTTCCGAACTGTATACAGGAGCAACTACGAACTTGAGATAGTGAAAAAGATTTTTTGGCAAGTCATTGTTATCGGAAAAGGTAACTTTGCATCCATTTCAAAATATTATGTAATATATACACTGAAGCGCCAAAGAAACTGGTGTAAGCATGCGTATTCAATTTACAGACATGTAAACAGGCAGAATATGGCGCTGTGCTCGGCAATGCCTATATAAGACAAATGAATGGCGCATTTCTTGGATTGGTTACTGCTGCTGCAATGGCAGGTTATCAAGATTTAAGTGAGTTTGAACGTCATGTTACAGTCGGCGCACGAACAATCGGACACAGCATTTCCGAGGTAGCGATGAAGTGGGGATTTTTCCGTACGACCATTTCACGACTGTACCTTGAATATCAGGAATCCGGTAAAATATCAAATCTCCGACATCGCTGCGGCCGGAAAAGATCCTGCAAGAACGGAACCAACGGCGACTGAAGAGAATCATGCAACGTGACAGAACTACAACCCGTCCGCGAATTGCAGCAGATTTCAGTCCTCGACCACCTACAAGTGTCAGCGTGCTAACCATTCAACGAAACATCACCGGTATGGGCTTTCGGAGCCGAAGGCCCATTCGTGTACCCTTGATGACCGAATTACACAAAGCTTTACGCCTCGCCTGGGCCCGTCAACACCGACGTTAGACTGTTGATTACTAAATTGTGTCTAGCAGATGGACGTTAACGGGTATGAAGACAATCTCTTGAATTCATGGACCCTGCATGTCAGATGGGGAACTGTTCCAGCTGCTGTAGGCTCTGTAAAGGCGTGGGGTGCGTGTGGTTGGAATGGTATGGGAGCACTCATACGTCTCAGACAGGTGACACGTACGTAAGCATCCTGTCTGATCACCTGTATCCACTCGTGTCCATTGTGCATTCCGACGGAATTGGGCAATTCCAGCAGAACAATGCGACACCCCACACATCCAGAACTGCTACAGAGAGGCTCCAGGAACACTCTTCTGAGTTTAAGCACTTCCGTTGGCCACCAAACTCCCCTGACATGAACATTATTGCGCATATCGGAAATGCCTTGCAACGTGCTGCACGGAACGGATCTCCACCCCCAGGTACTCTTACGAATTTATGGACAACCCTACAGGATTCACGGCGTGACTTCCCTCCAGCCACGTCTTCTTATGGCGCGATATGAGGCAGTTTCTTATATAAAAAGGCTGTAAATGAAGCAGGCAAAAAGGAATACAAACGTCTCCATAAAGAGATCGATAGGAAGTGCAAAATGGCTAAGCAGGGATGGCTACAGGACAAATTTAAGGATGTTGAGGCATGTATCATTAGGGGCAAGATAGATACTCTCTAGAGGAAAATTAAAGACACCATTGGAGAAAAGAGTACCACTTGTATGAATATCAAGAGCTCAAATGGAAACCCAGTTCTAAGCAAAGAAGGGAAAGCAGTAAGGTGGAAGGAGTACATAGAGGGCCTATACAAGGGCGATGTACTTGAAGGAATCATTATGGAAATGGAAGAGGACGTGGATGAAGATGAAATGGAAGATATGATACTGTGTGAAGAGTTTGACAGAGCACTGAAAGCCCTAAGTCTAAAAAAGGCCCTCGGAGTAGACAACATTCAATTAGAACTACTGATGTCCTCGGGAGAACCAGTCCTGACAAATCTCTACCATTAGGTGAGCAAGATGAATTAGAGACGCGAAATCCCCTCAGACTTCAAGAAGAATATAATAATTCCAATCCCAAAGAAAGCAGGTGTTGACAGATGTGAAAATTACCGAACTATCAGTTTAATAAGTCACAGCTGCAAAATACTAACTCGAATTCTTTACAGACGAATGGAAAAACTAGTAGAAGCCGACCAAGGGGAAGATCGGTTTGGATTCCGAAAACATGTTGGACACGTGAGGCAATACTGACCCTACGAATTATCTTAGAAGATAGATTGCGGAAAAGCAAACCTACGTTTCTAGCATTTGTGGACTTAGAGAAAGCTTTTGACAGTGTTGACTAGACTACTCTGCTTCCAATTCTGAAGGTGGCAGGGGTAAAATACAGTGAGCGAAAGGCTGTTTACAATTTGTACAGAAACCAGATGGCAGTTATAAGAGTCGAGGGCATGAAAGGGAAGGAGTGGTTGTAGCCTATCCCAGATGTTATTCAATCTGTATATTGAGCAAGCAGTAAGGAAACAAAAGAGAAATTTGGAGTAGGAATTAAAATCCCTGGAGAAGAAATAAAAACTTTGAGGTTCGCCGATGACCTGCAAAGGACCTGGAAGATGAGTTGAACGGAATGGTCAGTGTCTTGAAAGGAGGATGTAAGATGTACATCAACAAAAGCAATACGAGGATAATGGAATGTAGTCGAATTAAGTCGGGTGACGCTGAGGGAATTAGATTACGAAATGAGACACTTACAGTGGTAGATAACTTTTGCTGTTTGGGGAGCAAAATAACTGTTGATGGTCCACGTAGAGAGAATATGAAATGTAGACTGGCAATGCCAAGGAAAGTGTTTCTGAAGAAGAGAAACTTGCTACCATCGAGTATAGATTTAAGTGGCAGGAAATCTTTTCTGAAAGTATTTGTATGGAGTGTAGCCATGAATGAAGTGAAACATGGACGATAAACAATTTAGACAAGAAGAGAATAGGAGCTTTCGAAATGTGGTGCTACAGAACAATGTTGAAGATTAGATGGGTAGATCACATAACTAATGAGGAGGTACTGAATAGAATTGGGGAGAAGAGGAATTTGTGGCACAACTGGACTAGAAGAAGGGATCGGTTGGTAGGACACGTTCTGAGGCTTCCAGTGTCACCAATTTAGTACTGGAGATTAGTGTGGGGGTTACATATCGTAGAGGGAGACCAAGAGATGAGTACACTAAGCAGATTCAGAAGGCTGTTGGTTGCAGTAGTTATTCGGAGATGAAGAGGCTTGCACAGGATAGAGTAGCATGGAGAGCTGCAGCCAACCAATTCTGGACTGAAGACAACAACAACAACAACCAGTTTCTTTGGCTTTTCAGTGTAGCTAATACTGGGGTACTACACAGAGGTATCGCAGCATGTTTTTTGTGTATTGTCGGTTTCACACTTGCAAAATGAAGTGCCTCTTCCTTGAAGTGGACGACTGTACGGCTATAACCTAATGGTCTATTCACTATGTGCAGTGGGTAACCACGTCTGAACACACCGTATATCGGAGATAACAGGAGGACAGGACCGAGGTTTCCGCTTTGTGACATTCGTGGATTTGAAATATCGGTGGGACAGCTTCAGATCCAGGAAGTTCGCTGCCGCGGCGAGTAAGAGAGGCCGCTCGCTTCGCATCACAACGGACGTGCAACAAACAAGAGCGTGCTGGCTGCGGAGCTGTGCGACCTGACTCGACCCTGAACCTGGCCGCTGGCCGCTGCCCGGGGCGTCGCTGCAGGCAGCAGCCGCTGCAGCGCAGAGAACAGCGGCGGCGTCCGTCCCCCCGGAGGGAACTCACTCACTGCTTGTAAGAGGGCTAGGCAGCAGGGCGGTCGAACACTGACTGGTCGCTCATAATACCAAAGCGCCAGTCAACAACGATTAATGATTATACTCGTTCGGACAGCAGTACAGAACCTAAAGTAGCTGAGCACATAATCAGCCGCGTAACCAAGGTAACTGGCGCCTGCGAAAATCTTCCATTTTGCCTTCCATCATTGCCGACATCCACTCATTTGTTGTTTAATCCTCACCCCACCGCTCTAACGTTTGGTTGTGTCAAAATGGTTCAAATGGCTCTGAGAACTATGGGACTTAACATCTGAGGTCATCAGTCCCCTAGAACTTAGAACTACTTAAACCTAACTAACATAAGGACATCACACACATCCAGGCCCGAGGGAGGAATCGAACCTGCGACCGTAGCGGTTGCGAGGTTTCAGACTGTAGCGCCTAGAACCGGTCGGCCACTTCGGCCGGCGATTTGTCAATAAAGCAAGATCACAACATATGCCGCCTTCTTTAAATGTTGAGTTTTTAGGCAAGATTAATTTTAAGTCAGGTACTTTCTGCAGAATGAGATTTTCACTCGTCTCCTACCTTCCAAACTTCACAGAAGCTCTTCTGCGAACCTTGCAGAAGTAGCACTCCTGGAAGAAAGGATATTGCGGAGACATGGCTTAGCCACAGCCTAGGGGATGTTTCCAGAATGAGATTTTCACTCTGCATCGGAGTGTGCGCTGATATGAAACTTCCTGACAGATTAAAACTGTGTGCCGGACCGAGACTCGAACTCGCGACCTTTGCCTTTCGTGGGCAAGTGCTCTACCAGCTGAGCTACCCAACCACGACTCACACCCCGTCCTCACAGCTTTACTCCTGCCAGTACCTCGTCTCCTACCTTCCAAACTTCACAGAAGCTCTTCTGCGAACCTTGCAGAACTAACACTCCAGGAAGAAAGGATATTGCGGAGACATGGCTTAGCCACAGCCTGGGGGATGTTTCCAGAATGAGATTTTCACTCTGCAGCGGAGTGTGCGTCGATATGAAACTTCCTGACAGATTAAAACTGTGTGCCGGACCGAGACTCGAACTCGCGACCTTTACCTTTCGTGGGCAAGTGCTCTACCAGCTGAGCTACCCAACCACGACTCACACCCCGTCCTCACAGCTTTACTTCTGCCAGTACCTCGTCTCCTACCTTCCAAACTTCACAGAAGCTCTTTTGCGAACCTTGCAGAACTAGCTCTCCTGAAAGATAGGATATTGCGGAGACATGGGTTAGCCACAGCCTAGGGGATGTTTCCAGAATGAGATTTTCACTCTGCAGCGGAGTGTGCGTCGATATGAAACTTCCTGACAGATTAAAACTGTGTGCCGGACCGAGACTCGGGACACAGTTTTAGTCTGTCAGGAAATTTCAGGTACTTTCTGGTCAACTATTTCAACGAGATAGCCTCCAACTGCAATCCAGCCAAACGGTCCAAAGATGCAAGCTGTTAAGAAGAGGCAATCAGCCGTTGCTAAAACAGAAATAATTAAGAAGTATACGTTCAAAAATTACCTTTTGTGACATAAATTCAAAACATATATCAATATACAATCTGAAGTGTCGTTTCTCCCAACAATAACGCGATACATTTACGAGTACCTGCATTAATTGTAGATCAATACGAAGCTGTAAGAATCAAAACAACTAAAGCAAAATAAGCTGGTGACGAAAAATGTTCAGATGTGTGTGAAATCTTATGGGACTTAACTGCTAAGGTCATCAGTCCCTAAGCTTACACACTACATAACCTAAATTATCCTAAGGACAAACACACACACCCATGCCCGAGGGAGGACTCGAACCTCCGCCGGGACCAGCCGCACAGTCCATGACTGCAGCGCCTGAGACCGCTCGGCTAATCCCGCGTGGCGCTGGTGTCCAAAATTGAAACAGCAAAGCGCTATTTCTCCGTTCTGTGTCAAATTCACGATATAATCATACAAACTGTCGTCAGGTGTCGTTAAGATCGTGTTCTGCACGGAACATGGCATACCGGTCAACGAACATCGACGCCAACGATGACGTCAGGGCACCTATCGAAAGGGGTAGTGTTTTCAGGCTAGTCCCACATCCACAATCGCTGTGTACACAGTCACATACGGTGCAGTATGACACAGGAAAGACAGTTAGCAGACACTCTGCGATGGAGGGCCATAGTGGAAGCAGGAGAGTTGCAAACTGATGTGGCCCGATGGCTTAATGTGAATCGTTCTGTTGTTTCTCGGATGTGGCGGCACTTCATAGAGACTGAAACTGTATCACGAAGACCAGGCCAGAGTGACATTAGAAACTGAGGACTCTTATTTGGCTGTAAGGGCATGGAGATACCGCCTTAGTATCTCACGGCAACTTACATCTGACCTCGCACCATCCACTGGACGTGTTGAATCGAGGCAAACGGTTTGCAGAAGGCTTCAACAGAGTGGCCTTTATTATTATCGGAGAGCTGCTGATGCGTTCTTCACAGAAGGGAACGTCTGGATGGAGTAGTTAACATGCCACGGTCGAATAGTGGGCCAATATTCTTTCCACAGATGAGTCCCGATTTGGCCTGGAGAGTAATTCTCAACGGATTCGCCTCTGGAGGGAACCTAGAACATTGTTTCGGGACTCTAAAATTATGAAAAGGGATCGACGTAGAGGAGTATCCCTAATGTTGTGGGCTGGTATTACGTTGACCAGTCAAAAACCTCTTCATGAAGTTATACTTGTGAATCGACAAGGTTTAACGACTGTTGGGCATCGTGAAGATATCTTGAATCTCATGTGAGGCTGTTTCGAGGTGTTGTGGGCCCAGACTTTGTATTGATGGACGATAATGCTCTACCTGATGGAGCACAAGTGGTTGATGTTTTCTTGGAAACGGAAGATACTGCACGCAGGGCGTGGCGTGGCTTGCTCGCTCTCTCAATTTGAATTCCGTAGAACATGTCTGGGACGCACTAGAGAGACGGGTTGCATCACGTCAGCATCCACCAACCACTATCAAAGACTTCCGAGCAGCTCTGCATGAAGAATGGGCGTCATTGCCTCAGCATGAAATTTATGACATCATTCAGCATGCCCCCTCGTTGTCAGGCCTGTACTCATGGCAGGGGTGGTCAAACCCCATACTGAGCACATTAAACAGTTGTTGAAGTGTGTGTGTACAAATTTCTTATGCATGTTGCAGTTGTTTACGTTCTGTATTCTTTATATTGCTTGTCCGTTCTATCACCTGTTTATATTGTTTTGTGGCAAAGTAAACACAACCTTGCAAAATTTCCGTTTGTTGCTTTAATTTCGGACTCCAGTGTATATTCTTGACAGTCCCGTCACATTGTCTTTATGTAACTGAAAACAAGAAGCAAGTGTCTCTACACCAGAGTGAAGTACATGTTTCGGACAAAAATACGCAAATACCGTGAGAAATGCAGACTTGAGTATAACCACAGATGTTAGTCAAGTCTGTTGTGTTAGACCACGAACGGCACCTGTGCATCGTCCTCAATACGTATCAAGCGAAAGTCGAGTTCTGAACAGTGTTCTGTGTAGTTGTGGGCGTATTATGTCGGAGCTAAGTGAATTAGATCGTGAGCAAAACGTTGGTGTTCTTATGGTGGATGCATTAATAATCAAAGTAACCGAAGTGTTTGGTGTTTCAACAGACACCGTATCGCAGATTTATACCACATACCGGGAAAGGGGAAAACATCATCAGATAAATCACAACGCGGACGAGAGCGTGTATTCTGTGATGGTGACAGACGGTCATTGAAGAGGACTGTGACGAAAAATAACGAAACAACGACTGCGAAAGTCACTGCAGATATTAACGTCGCATTCGTGAATCCCGTCAGCACGAAAACAATAAGAAGGAAGCGCCATAAGCAAGAAAATGCAGGGTGAACTGGAACCCAGATCCACTCGTCAGTGAAGCAAATGTTCGTAATGGGAAACGTGGTGCCGAAGAAGTAAAACCTCGACCTTGGAACAGTGGAAGAATGTCATTTGGTCGGATGAGTCTAGTTTGATATTGTTTCCAACTGCTGCCCGAGCTTACGTGGCAAGAGTGGATGGCTCAAATGGCTCTAAGCACTATGGCACTTAACATCTGAGGTCATCAGTCCCCAGGCAAGAGTGGAACGTGGCGGGTGTCCGGTGATGGTCTGGGCAGTCATATTGTGGTAGTCCACAGCCCCATAGTTTCCATGCAAGGTCACACTTTTGCCAAGGATTATGTGACCATTTAGCCCAACCAGGCCTGTCCCGTAGTACGATGTTTGTTCCTCTAGGGTGACGCTGTGTTCTAAGACGACAGGACTCCTGTTCACACAGCTCGCATTGAACAGGACTGGTTTTGTCAACACGGGGATGAATTATTGCATCTTTCCTGGTCAAAATTGACATCTATTTTCAATCTTATTGAGCCTTTGTAGTTTGCTTTGGAGGGAAGAGCATGTGATCGATATCAACCTCCACCGTGGTTCCTTGAACCCGCCTTACTTGTATTTATCCATTCCGAGTGGACAACTGCTCTGCTCCCCCCCTCCGCCCCCCCCCACCCTCCACCACCAAGTTTAACACCATCCTGTCCCTCTACTTCCCTCCTCCTGCTCCTTCTTATCCTTCCGTCTTTTCATCCGCTCTCTTTTTTTCATGCATTATGTAACTGCCCCACCACAGAAACGATGCTCGGGGTACTCTGAGCAGCTGCCGTACAATAGTTACCCCACTGCCACTACGTTCCAAACTAAACTCTGAGCAGCTGCCGTACAATAGTTACACTACTGCCGCTACCTTCCCAATTAAACCGAATGGAAATGGGAAAACTATAATGCCAACACAAACAACTTAATGATTCAAGTCGTTTGTGTTTTCTAATAGAAGGACCCAATGAGGATGGATACCCTATCCAAAGGTTAAATATAGAAAATTTCTAATATTAAAGGATGAAGCTACAGTGAAGAAAGCTTTTCATGCTTTCATCTCCTCCGTTTCGCTTCAGCGTTAGTGAGGGATTGTCGAAGACCTTTGATGTGCAAACTGTGTAAACAGCATTACATAAACTGAAACATAATCCACAGAATGAAAGAAAATCCTTTTGATAATCTCACACCATAAAAACTGTGTACCAGGTGCACCTCAACGTTAGCTACACGCGACGCGACTGTCTGAAACACTTTGACTAAACTGGCACTGTGCCGGACACAGAACGTGGGCGCAACAGCTCACTCACCTTTAGAATATCTTAGGGAGGTCCGATGGGCTGAGCTAGAAAGCTAGCCATCCGTATTTATTTTTCCGTGGTTTCCAAAAATCGCTTAAGTCGAACCTCCGGATCATTCAAAGAGCACGGCCGATTCTCTTCCCTATTCTTCTTCAAACCGAGCTTTTGTTCCGTCTCTGATAACTTCATTGTGAAAGGGACGTTAAACCCTGATCTTGCTTCTTCCAAATGGATGTGTACAATATAATATATGCTAGTAAGCGATGGAGAGCTGAAATGTCAGAAGATACTTGGAAACCGGGGGACAAACGAGAAACTGAATTAAAACAGGGGCACCACAAATACTACCAGACGGAGGTTGTGAGGCCGTAGCTTAAACTGCAAAGCTGGTAATCGATGGAGAACAACATGAAGTAAAAGTAATACTCTTAAATTACTCAGGGGGAATGCTTATTGGATGACACCCTCAAAAATGTCACTGCTATCTCCTTCACCTGTCCTTGCAGGGAGCCTTCAATCCATTCTCAAGAACTATGCTGTAGCCTGAACTGTCATATATATAACCAAAACAAAGTAAAAAGACTATGTCTTACACTTGCGTTAACGCAGGAGGGGACTTCGAAATGTGAGTTACATGTAATTACGGGAGGCCAGGTAAATTTTATTAAATGTTGCGCTACACTTCAAAACATAGAAAATATCGTTTCTTTGAGAAGTCCGCAGACAGAATCGCGGTATGGGTGGTCCTTGATGCTCGGTTCCTATATTTAGGAACAAGGGGTAAAATATTTTGGTTCAGCGCGAACCAGTGGCCAGCTGTATAGTCATTGGAACATCTGACCTGCTGTAGTTATGTTACCGTGTATCAAGCGAGGTCTGAAGGATGAACCGGAGCTGGCACCCAGACAATCTGTGCGAACCTGATTAATACATTTTGCAAAAGTTTTTAACTGACCTAAAATTAATTCTAAGATAATGACACAATTTGTAGGTGCTCCGTTCGACTTTAAAGCGTAAAAACGTGCAAAAACAAAAAAACGAATTTTTCAGGAAGGTTTTTAAAGCACACCACTTCTGTATTTCAGACTTGTACGAATTGGTTCAAACTTTACACTAAGGTAGATAAATCGATAAACTCAAAACGAAATTTTTCACGCAATAATATTTATGCTGCGATACGTTTGTTTAAAGTCGAGTTAAATGTAGCACGTGAAATATTTTCTTACGTGAATCGAATGCCTGAAAACGATTTAAAGTGATTCAAATAAGTAAAAAATGCAGTTGTCACGATAAAATTGAAAACTTGATTTCAGAAATGTTGCTTCATTCGGGTGTCGCAAGCAAAAAACATGTTTTCTGTCAGTTTTCAAATGGCTCAAATGGCTCTGAGCACTATGGGACTTAACGTCTGAGGTCATTAGTCCTCTAGAACGCAGAATTACTTAAACCTAACTAACCTAAGGACATCAGACATATCCATACCCCAAGCAGGATTCGAACCTCCGACCGTAGCGGATTCCAGACTGAAGCGCCTAGAAACGCTAGGCCACTTCGGCCGGCTTTGTGGGTTTTGTTTCAAACTTGTGCGAATTAGTTCAAATTTTGTAAGAAGGTAGACAAATACATGTAATTAATGGTCGTCCTGTTATTTTGCGAAAGCCTTATCCGTTGCCACGATGTAAGCAACGTGGGTCGATAAGCAATACAAAAAATATTTACCACATCAGCTGTCACCCGAGTCGACAAAAATCTACATTGGCTGTCTAGCTATGGTGATTTAATGTCAAAATTATCGTAGAGAAAAAGTTGAGAAGCAGGATGAAAAGTGCACAAAAAAAAAAACCGCGAATATGTTGTGGACAGAGCTAGGGATGTAAAAGGAAGGGAACGAGCCTTTCCAAGTATGTGGCAGCTTCAAAGACATCTAAATCACACTGCTTCTGCTATTACTCGAGCATTTTCATTTCTGTTTTCAATATAGTCACAAAACCTCTTGTAAACAGTTGTCGGAAGGTTCTAACGATCATTCTTTTCACCGACGATAGGAATAAGCTGTTCGGCCACGGGAGCATCCGGGAACCGCTGTTGAAAGTCGTCATCGATGGAAAATCTCCTCCCCTCTGCTTGCTAAGATGGAAGTAGTCTGTGCAAGACTTGCCCTTCCCGATCAGCGTCGCCCACGTTTGTGCGGCCTTGATGACGTCGTCGGCACCACATCACTACGGCTGGATGCGGCATTGCATTTGTTCACACACCGCCAGAATTTCACGGTGAAGCTGTGTGTAATTTAGACGCTTCGCCCACTCCGCCGTACACGAACTTTGGTGGTGGTGGTGGTTAGTGTTTAACGTCCCGTCGACAACGAGGTCATTAGAGACGGAGCGCAAGCTCGGGTTAGGGAAGGATTGGGAAGGAAATCGGCCGTGCCCTTTCAAAGGAACCACCTCGGCATTCGCCTGAAACGATTTAGGGAAATCACGGAAAACCTAAATCAGGATGGCCGGAGACGGGATTGAACCGTCGTCCTCCAGAATGCGAGTCCAGTGTGCTAACCACTGCGCCACCTCGCTCGGTACGAACTTTAGAGTACGTTTCCAGATGTCATGGCATTTCACTCCTACACTATGATGAACCTACAGGGTGTCCAGCAAATGAGTTCCCGATTTCAAAATTAAATATCTCGAGAACTAAGATCGATAGACGAGCGGCAACAAACGATATGTTTATTGCAGAAGCCGTAAGAACTTTATACAGAAGTTATCCGTAAGTTTAGAAGTATTTCGAAAAGCTGCCAAAAGATGGCACTGTAATCGCAGTTCGTAGCGTTTATAAATAATGTGCCGCAACTCAGAGCGATCGAAATGTGAAAAGGGGTTAGCGTGACGAAGGTAGAGGTTGAAATCGCGCATTCAAGTGAACAATGTGTATTCCTGGTGGTGGAATAACACAGGTTAGAACGCAGCCCTACGGCAACAGAGCGCAGTTTTCAAATACAATCTAGCCGCGCGGAGTGGCCGCGCGGTTTGAGGCGCCTCTGCCACCGGAGGTTCGAGTCCTCCCTCGGGCATGGGTGTGTCCGTTGTTCTTAAAAGGGAACCTCCCCATCGCACCCCCCCTCAGATTTAGTTATAAGTTGGCACAGTGGGTAGGCCTTGAAAAACTGAACACAGATCATTCGAGAAAACAGGAAGAAGTTGTGTGCAACTATGAAAAAAATAAGCAAAATATACAAACTGAGTAGTCCATGCGGAAGATAGGCAATATCAAGGAGAACCTGAGCGTAGGAGCGTCGTGGTCCCGTGGTTAGCGTGAGCAGCTGCAGAACAACAGGTCCTTGCTTCAAGTCTTCCCTCGTGTGAAAATTTTTCTTCCTTTATTTTCGCAAAGTTATGATCTGTCCTTTCTTTCATTGACGTCTCTGTTCACTGTAATAAGTTTAGTGTCTATGTTTTGCGACCGCACCGCAAACTTACAGTTCGGAAAATATTCATTGACCTTGTTATTGAAGTCGCGAGCTATATTTGCTGGATTCATATTGCCCACGGAATACATCTCACGTATTTAATGCACTCCCGTCCAAAGTAGCGAACACTCAACTGCCAGCCAGGGAGCCTCGTTAGCAGGAATATTCTCTCTTCCGTGCGCTGTGGTCGACTGACGTCGTGTGTTTCGATGTTTGTTTAGGTGTGGCGTCCCCATAGTACGGCGCAGTTACCTCGCATCGGACGGACAGATAATAATTGTCTGAAAGTAAAAAAAATAAGTTCGTCACTCGAGGGAAGACTTGAACCAATGAACTCTTGTTTCGGAGCTGCTCACGCTAACCACGGGACCACGACGCTCCTGAGCTCACGTTATCCTTTATGTTGCCCATCTTGCACATGGACTGTTCAGTTTGTATATTTTGCTATTTTTTTCATAGTTCCACACAACTTCTTCCTGTTTTTTCGGATGATCTGTGTTCAGTTTTTCAAGGCCTATCCACTGTGCCAACTTATAACTAGATCTGAGGGGGGGAGCGATGGGGAGGTTCCCTTGTTAGCATTAGTCGGTTTAAGTTAGTTTAAGTAGTGTGTAAGTCTAGGGACCGATGAACTCAGCAGTTTGGTCCCTTAGGAATTCACACACATTTGAACCTTTTTTTTTTTTTTCAAACACAATCTAATGTTCCAAAAGGACCCGATGCAAGAACCATTCGTACGCTCTTCGCCAAATTCCAACGGACAGGCAGCGTAGCTGATGATCTGGCGGGGAATGTTGGCACCAGGCAAACTGTAATTACTCCTGAATATGCCGCCACATTTTCTGGAATTATTTAGCAAAATCCAAGAAAATCAGTCCGAAGAACTACAGCACAGACTGGTTTGAAGCGTACCAGCACTCATAAAATATTGAGACAGAACCTACACATGTTTACCATTCAAAATCCAAAGGCCCAGCCCATACCTGTACAAGCTGTGCGAAAGAGGGCTGACTTTGCGAATCAGATTCTCACAACGATTGATAATAAAAGATTTCACGTTTGCTGCATCTGGTTCTCAGACGAAGCACCTTGCAACCTGAATAGAGTCATCAATAAACGAAACGCAATTTTTATGCTCCGAAGTTCCCCATTTGTGTGAAGTGAAACCTATATATTTTCCCAAAGTTACTGTTTTGGCTGTGATATACAGCAGAATCATTACTGGTTGCAATTTTTGAACAATTTCTCTCCACACAGCTAGCGGTGGAGGATCGACCAGGTACCGAGTGGTTCATGCAAGATGGGATCGAAATCCCTAAACAAAGCATGGGGTAGGACAAGGAAAGCATGGATGGCTCAACATCACATTATAGCAGGAATAAACTGATACAATAAACACGAATAATTATGAGTGACAGGTTGAAGCTAATCAGATGCTTACAACAATAATCTGCTTTAACAAATGATTTTACTTTAACAAGCCAGAATAAATATAAAACAGTACAAAAAACTTAAAAAACTTCTTTCCTTATAAAACAGAAAATGCTCAAAGTGCAACAGCAACACTCTCTTAAGATAATTTAAGAAAAGGTGACAAAGCCTTCAAAGGATTTTCGGAAAATTGACAATTTTTTAAATCAAAAATGCCCTTAACAAACAGGAGCGCAAATACGCTGCCAAAAATCAGCATGAAATCTACTGAAAATCAGCAAAATGGACTGACTTTATCCACACGTGAAACAAGTACGCTGTCAAGTTAGGCTCAAACAGTAACTATGGTTAAACGATTTCGAAACATTCCCGTAACATAATAAAGACAGAGCTTTGTTTAAGAAAAACTTAGCTAACCGGAATGCACAAAATGTGCATATTCCAAAGCAAATGTAAAACTTTTATACAAGTTTCCATAAATCAGAACATTAAGTAATATGGCCACTACCTAAGATCGCGGACCAGCGGGCTAAGGCGATCGCAGACACGCCCCAGAATTGTAAATGTCGTGTGACTGGGGCCTCCCGCCGAGCAGACCGTCCGCCGCGTGCTGGCTGGTATTTCGATGTGACGCCACTTCGGCGACTTGCGCGTCGATGGGGATGAAATGGTGATGATTGAAACAACAGTCCCTGAGCCGGGAATCGAACCCGGGCCCTGAGGATTGACAGTCTGTCGCGCTGACCACTCATCTACCGAGGGCAGACACGCCTCAAAGGCAACCGATAAACACGACAGCGGTGCGTGCGGCAAAGAGCCCACGCGGCCACCAGCCGCTGAAGACCCGGCCGGGGGGCTCAGAAGACTACGTGGGGCTGTTAACAGGCGCCACTTAGGACAAACATAGGCCAAACAGGCAAATCAGGCAAATATTAATGGCCACCATCTCCAGAAATGATCAGCATAAGGACTCTTAATACGCCACAAAATTTTAAAAATTTATCCTTGACCAAATTGTTGCTGGAATTCTGCAAGAGGAATGGGCTGGCGATCGCAAATTCCTGGTACAAGAAGAGAAGTAGTCACAAAATAACTTGGTACAGTGGGGACTGGTCCCAAACTTCAGTAGTAGACTATGTACTAGTGGATAGGCAGATGATGAGCAGCCTCACAGATGTTAAGGTCATTCCATCTGAGGCCTTAGACAGTGACCATCGGCTGTTGGTAGCCACCCTGAGAGAGAAAAAAGATAGGAGGGCAACAGACATACAGGAGAAAAGGTTGAAGACATGGATACTGAAAGAGGATGAAAGGAGGACCCAGTACCAGACACTGATCAGGAAGAAGCTGCCAAAGGAAGATCAGAGAACAGTGGAAGAAGAATGGGGAGATTTTAAGAGGGCTCTAGTTGAGGCAGCTGAGACTGTGTGCGGAAGAACTAGCACAAAGAGGAGAAGTAGGGAAACCCCATGGTGGAACAACATATGTAAAGAGGCAGTACTTCGAAAGAACAAAGCCTTCAGAGAATGGTTCCAGACCCGAACAGAGGAAGCTAGGGTAAAATATAAGGAAAGCAAGAAAGCGGCACAGACCATAGTAAGGGCGGAGAAGAAGAAGTGGATGGAAAAATGGACAAGAATGTTAGAAGAGGACAGTGAAGGGAACAAAAAAGTACTCTACACCATGGTAAGAAATAAGAGGAACGACAGAAGCGAGTGCCTGAGGATCATGGATAATAATGGAAGAGTTGTGGAGGAAATGCATGAGCTCAAAAAGATTTGGAAGGAGTACTTTGAAGATCTGTTGAATGCCGCCAAGCGGGTAACTAACAGCGATGGAGAGCCTAAGGCAGCAGACGATTATAATAGTGGGGAAATTGATGATCTAACTTGGAATGAAGTGGAAGAAGCCATAAAGAGGATGAAAGGGGGCAAGGCACCAGGTTGGGACGAAGTAACAGTGGATATGATACGAGCAGCAGGAGAAGTAGGAACCCAGTGGCTTTACAGAGTGCTGAGGGTGGTGTGGAAGGAGAACAGAATTCCTGAGGATTGGAAGAAAGGAATTATAGTCCCGATCTTCAAGAAAGGGGATAAAAGGAGATGTGAGAACTACAGAGGAATCACCCTGCTATGCCACTGTGGAAAAATCTATGAAAAGATCCTGGAGAAGAGAATAAGAAGCAGTATTGAAAGTAGACTGCAAGAGGAGCAGTACGGTTTCAGACCGGGAAGATCAACAACGGACCTCATATTTGCGGTAAGGCAACTGCAGGAAAGGCACTATGAGTACGGGAAGGACTTAATCATGGCCTTTTTGGATATTGAGAAGGCGTATGACAGTATCTGTAGGGACAAGCTCTGGGATGTGCTGAACGCAAAAGGGATAGATGAAGAGATAACACGAAAAGTCAGAAAAATGTATGAGGGAAGTGAGAGTTGTGTGAAAGTGGGGAGGGAACGTACTGCATGGTTCAAGCTGCAAAATGGGCTGCGACAGGGAAGTGCTCTTTCGCCTTTATTGTTTATTATTGTTATGGATGAAATCCTACAGCAAGTATCAGATGCAATTGGAGATCATAAAATGAAAGCAGTGCTTTTTGCCGATGACCTGATGTTATGGGGAAATTGCGAGAAGGAGGTGCAAGAGCAGTTAGATGCATGGGAGGCAACGGCAGCACAATATGGAATGCATTTCTCTGCAAAGAAAAGTGAAATAATCGTCACAACAAGGAAGAAGAATAGGCCAAATGTGGATATAACTTGTGGAGGGGAAAAACTACAAGTGGTAGAGAACTTCAAGTACCTGGGAAGCGTGATTGAAAGTAAGGGGGGAAACGCAATGGAAATAAATGAAAGGTGCAGAAAAGCAGGGCAGCTCTACAAATGCATTAGGGGGCTTATTTGGAGCAAGGAGGTGCCACAGAAATCCAAGGGAATTATATACCGAACCTACTTTGTCCCCATATTGGCATACGGAAGTGAGACATGGGTAATGCACAAAAGCGACAAAAGTAGAATACAGGCTAGTGAAATGAAGTTTCAGAAGAGCAGGTTGGGTGTAACAAGACGAGACAGATTGCGAAATGTGTATGTGAGGGAAAGACTAAAGGAGGAACCAGTACAGGACAGGATAGAAAAATCAAGACTGCAGTGGTATGGACACATGAAGAGAATGGATGAGGGAAGAATTCCAAAGAGGATGTTTGATCTGCAACTGGAGGGGAAGAGGCCCAGAGGAAGACCAAGAGATAGATGGGTGAAGGGAGTGAAGGAATGTGTGATGAGAAGAGGAGAGAACTGGACGAAGGTGGAAGAGGGGGAATGGTGGAAAGACAGAACACGATGGAGAGGCTTGTGTTCCCGACAGACCCAGCCAGTGGCTGGAAACTGTCCAAGATGATGATGATGATCCTTGACCAAATTTTCATAATATCAGAAAGCGTAGTAGTGGCGACGGTATTGTCTCTTAGACCATTTAGCAGAATTAAAATTTGATCCAGGAAAACTTAACAAACTCTTAGAATAAAATACGAGAGTAATTTAGCCAAACCACACGGCAGGGAACAATGGCGTGAAGCAAACAGTTATGCAAGAAAAATGACAAGCTTACTCCTGCTAGGCGGTACCTTTAGATCTTACAAGCAACGCCTACTTCCGTGATATTTACTCATGTAAATCTACAACAATTTTAATACACTTATTAAATACAGGCAAATTTATGTTAATGCAAACAAAAGGATCAAAAGATTAAATGTAAAGTTAAAAACACTGGAAATACAATTATATACAGGCTGGTCCATTGATAGTGACCGGGCCAAATATCTCACGAAACTCGTCTAGCTTGAAGAGGGAAACCATATGGCGCTGCCATAGGTCAAACGGATATCAACTGCGTTTTTTTAAATAGGAACCCCCATTTTTTATTACATATTCGTGTAGTACGTAAAGAAATAGTTGGACCACTCTTTTCACTTTGTGACAGATGGCGCTGTAATAGTCACAAACATATGCCTCACAATTTTAGACGAACAGTTGGTAACAAGTAGGTTTTTTAAATTAAAATACAGAACGTAGGTACGTTTGAACATTTTATTTCTGTTGTTCCAATGTGATACATGTACCTTTGTTAACTTATCATTTCCGAGAACGCATGCTGTTACAGCGTGATTACCTGTAAATGCCACATTAATGCAATAAATGCTCAAAATGATGTCCGTCAGCCTAAATGCATGTGCGAGTATTACGGAAGGCGAACTACTCGCTGTTGAGAGGAATGTCGTTACACGTATTGCCAAATGCTGAATACTTCCTGTTTCCTTAAATAACGTAACTATCCGGCGAACGGTCCGGGCACTTGGATGATGTCGTCCAGGATACCGAGCAGCATGCATAGCACACGCCCGTTGGGCATTTTGGTCACAATAGCCATGTGGAATACTCTCTTTCGAATTCTGGACGTGGCAGTGGTAAACTACAGGGAGCGAAAAGCTGTTTACAATTTGTACAGAAATCAGATGGCAGTTATAAGAGTCAAGGGGCACGAAAGGGAAGCAGAGATAGAGAAGGGAGTGATAGAGGGTTGTAGCCTACACCGATGTTATTCAATCTCTATGTTGAGCAAGCAGTAAAGGAAAAACAAAAGAAAAATATGGAGTATGAAGTAAAGCCCATGGAGAAGAAATAAAAACTTTGAGGTTTTCCGGCGATTTGTGATTCTGTCAGAGACAGCACAGGACGTGGAAGAGCACCTGAATGGAACAGACAGTGTCTTGAGGATATGAGATGAAAATGAACAAAGGCGAAAGGAGGATAATGGAATGCAATCGAGTTAAATCAGGTGAGGCGGAAGGAATTAGATTAGGAAATGAGAAACTTAAAGTAGTAGAAGAGTTTCGCTGTTTGGGAAGCAAAATAACTGATGATGGTCGATATAGAAAGGATACAAAGTGTAGACTAGCTATGGGATGGAAAGCGGTTCTGAACACGAGAAGTTTGTTAACATCGAGTATAGATTTAACTGTCAGGAACTCCTTTCTGAAAGTATTTGTGTGTTCAAAGTTTAAACTGTGTGAATTCCTAAGGGTCCAAACTGCTGAGGTCATCGATCCCTAGGCTTACTACTTAAGCTAACTTAACTTGTTGTGGATTGGCAAGACAGCCAACCCACTATGAGAGGAAGCCGAAAGGCACGCGTTTTAGCTCACGCAGGCTGGCGTGAGGTCTGGAACAGGTCAAGGAAATGAGACTAACAAAAAACGTACGTAGCTGCTGGAATACTTAACTTTAACCCATAATTGGTGAACATCGCTCTTGACGGTACAGGTTTTACAGCATCAATAGTAACTGGTAATGGCGCCTTGCTAGGTCGTAGCAAATGACGTAGCCGAAGGCTATGCTAACTATCGTCTCGGCAAATGAGAGCGTTTTTTGTCAGTGAACCATCGCTAGCAAAGTCGGTTGTACAACTGGGGCGAGTGCTAGGAAGTCTCTCTAGACCTGCCGTGTGGCGGCGCTCGGTCTGCAATCACTGATAGTGGCGACACGCGGGTGCGACGTATACTAACGGACCGCGGCCGATTTAAAGACTACCACCTAGCAAGTGTGGTGTCTGGCGGTGACACCACATAACTTATGCTAAGAACAACATGCAGAGGCATGCCCGAGGGAGGATTCGAACCTCCGGCGGGAGGGTGTTTGTGTGAAGTGTAGCCCTGTATGGAAGTGAAACATGGACGATAAGTAGTTTGGACAAGAAGAGAATAGAAGCTTTTGAAATGTGGTGCTACAGAAGAATGCTGAAGATTACATGGGTTGATCACGTACTTAAGGAGGTGGTACTGTATAGAATTGGGGAGAAGAGAAATTTGTGGCACAACTTGACTAGAAGAAGGGACCGGTTGGTAGGACATGTTCTGAGGCAGCAGGGGATCACCAATTTAGTATTGGAGGGCAGCGTGGAGGGTAAAATTAATGTACAAGGACAATCCCCTCATCTGTCAAATAGCAAAGCTAGCGTCTCCTATCTTGCTCCTGAGATGCCTTCCTCTTCATCTTTCTCTATTAGCCACGCAATCTTCTTTTCCTTTATATTTCCTTAATTATGTTTCATCATGTCTCTATTCTTCTCCTCCCTTCACCATGAGTCTCCCTCATACTCCCTGCTGCCGGCACTCCTATCTAAAATCTGTCTCTTCAATAATGTCTAATTATAACAGTACTTGTGACCTAAGAATATAAACTCTATATGTATGTATTTTTCCAGGTGTACCTTTCAAATTGTTTATTTCACTTTTTGTACTAGATTTAGTTTAACATGCCTACTAAAACATATGAATGTAAAATAAGTAGAATGCCTGGTTAGATGTAAGAGAGGGCCTGATGGCCCTAATCTTGCCAGGTTAAATAAATAAATAAATAAATAAATAAATAAAAATCGTAGAGGGAGACCAAGAGA
This sequence comes from Schistocerca serialis cubense, assembly GCF_023864345.2. Taxonomy (NCBI): domain Eukaryota; kingdom Metazoa; phylum Arthropoda; class Insecta; order Orthoptera; family Acrididae; genus Schistocerca; species Schistocerca serialis. The sequence goes on from NC_064645.1 coordinate 631,529,920, forward strand.
TGAATACACTAAGCAGATTCAGAAGGATGTAGGTTGCAGTAGTTACTGGGAGATGAAGAAGCTTGCACATGATAGAGTAGCATGGAGAGCTGCATCAAACCAGTCTCTGGACGAAAAACCACAACAACAACAAACGCAGATATTTATATTTGTGGCAGATATTTGATAATCCTGGAAATATCCAGTGCGGCTCCCAGCACCCAGTCCCGCAGAGCATGGAATATCAAAGCAGGACAAATCCGCGGCCGCGTACCGAAGGACGCCGTACTCAGCTCGTTGTCGTAACGCCGACACCAGTTAATACAATGTTTGAACATGAGCAGAGTAACGGCTGACTGACCCACTGTGCCCGGAACTCGGCCAGTAATGCCCTCTAGTCCGCTGTGACTGGCTGCCTTCACAAGACTGGTCTCGGCGTACTTTAGGACTCGTTCTGACAGAAATAATCACCGAAAAGCTACAATCGATTCGCGGTGCCAGTAGTGGCGCCAGTGAATAATGCTCGATATCCAGCCACACGAAATCGACTGGAAGCCCGCAACAGCCCGGGAACCTGAGCACACCGCACCGAACAGGTGTTTCGCTTTGTTGGTGAGTACTTCGAGAATGGAGTCATTGCCTTGCATTATTGCATATTTACTGTTGCACGGATGGATTGGATTGGCCTCCACATTCTCCCGACCTAACTCCTTGCGTCTACTTTTTCAGGGCACATCGAAGAACAGTGTCTACCGGAACCATCCCAGCACGCTGGGAGACGTGGTGGCATATTTCACTGTTTGTTTGCGCCACCTCCGAGTGGTGGCCATATTGAAAAGATTGCGATGTGGTTATAAAGACTGCTTGCAGTGAACGCATTTAATTACAGACGCTGATACTGCACGAGCGACACAGCATACAGCACCATCTGTTAGTGGCTTTTCGAACTATTTCGAAACTTCTGTATAAAATCCTCACAGCTTTTATAATAAACATACTGTTTGTTGCACTTGTCTATTGGTCTTAGTTTTCGAGATATTTAACTCTGGAATCATGGACTCCTTCGCTCGACATCCTGTACTGTTATCCGTAGCGCGGCAGAACTGCCTCTGCAGGATACCCGGAACGTGTACTCTCCTCTGAGAATGTGCCACTCTTGTTGCACAACGGTCTTAGCGGGGGACAACACGTTTAACCACTTTGCGAAGTCCCTACGTAGAATACTGGGAATCAGATGAGCATTCTCAACACCGGACACAAGAACTAAATTACACGACCTGGCCATTACCATGAAATGCTCTATATCTCTCGCACCGTCTCCTTTCCTCGAAGTCACAGTGCGAGGACCATCGCAACTTCTTTACTTACATAGCACGTGAAAAGCAGCTGTTTCATTTGGCCACAGGCAGTGAGGCAAAAATATTTCTTATTTGTTTTTATTCTTCTCTTTCATTGATTACTGCCTTGACATCTCTTGCAGATTTCTCTTAATGACTGACATCATTCTATTATCAAACATGTCAAAGTAATAAACAGATTGCGAGTAAAATTAATGCATCCAGAATTATATTTTCACTCTGCAGCGGAGTGTGCGCTGATATGAAACTTCCTGGCAGATTAAAACTGTGTGCCCGACCGAGACTCGAACTCGGGACCTTTGCCTTTCACGGGCATGTGCTCTACCATCATTTTTTTTTTAATCTCTTTTTGTTCGTTATAGTTCGTTATTGATCCATTCACTCAGTTTTTTTATTACAGAGGGCAGCTAACCTTCTGACCGAATCCATCTGAGCTACCGAAGCACGACTCACGCCCGGTACTCACAGCTTTACTTCTGCCGGTTTTCGTCTCCTACCTTCCAAACTTTACAGAAGATCTCCTGCGAACCTTGCAGAACTATCATTCTGGAAACATCCCCCAGGCTGTGGCTAAGCCATGTCTCCGCTATATCCTTTCTTTCAGGAGTGCTAGTTCTGCAAGGTTCGCAGGAGATCTTCTGTAAAGTTTGGAAGGTAGGAGACGAGAAACTGGCAGAAGTAAAGCTGTGAGTACCGGGCGTGAGTCGTGCTTCGGTAGCTCAGATGGTAGAGCACTTGCCCGCGAAAGGCAAAGGTCCCGAGTTCGAGTCTCGGTCGGGCACACAGTTTTAATCTGCCAGGAAGTTTCAAAATTAATGCAGTACGAACTGAAAAAATCACTATCTCTAAACGATTTCCCCAATTTCAAGTTAGAAAGCACACTTTTTTCCTCCGATTGTTGTGTATTTACCCGGCACTGTAAACAGCTGAGCGAGGACTGAAATTATCTTCGTCTTCAGTATGTTCCCTTGTGCAAAATAATACAGGTATATTTCGGTTTTCGTTTACGTGTCTTGATTATTTCTCGTATGTTGGCAACAGTCACAATCTCTAATTCGTGTCATGTTAGGTGTCATGGTTTGCGTGCAGAAGACAGGAAAGGAACGAAACTCGGAAGAAGGCAGTTCTCTGGCTGACAAACATCTTCAGTGCCGCAGCAGCCTCTCAATGTGACGTCCTGCATGATATAGACCATTTTTAAAGGCAAAGAAAAGTCAGAAAACTGCACCAACAGACATAGGCTCAATCTCATACGTGTATCAGAGGAGTTGGTATTAAACATTGACGATATTTTGAATAATAATAGTAAACACAACTTTTGGACAGTAATCTCTAACGAAATGGTATGGAGAGGCTGGTTCATTGAAAAAGCTGGTTCGCTGAATTAATATCACTCATGTGGCAGTAACAAGTTTAATGATGGTCAAACATACAACAACTAACTAACGCTCAGCGCGAGATATGTATATGTGTAATAGACAGTAGTTCATCAATAAATATATTCACCACAAAAATTGATAGTTTGATGTTTATCCAAACAACAATAACTATACATTCACAGTTTTCCTAGATATGTAGAAGGGAAAAATTGAAATGAGCGTTTGGCGTCATTGGCCGGGAGGCCCCTTACGGGGCAGGTCCGGCCGCCTTGGTGCAGCTCTTACTACATGCGACGCCACATTGAGCGACCTGCACGCCGGATGGGGATGAAATGATGATGAAGACAACGCAACACCCGTGCCTGAGCGGACAAAATCTCCGACCAAGCCGGAAATCGAACCGGGGCCCGTAGGACGGCAATCCGTCACGCTGACCACTCAGCTATCTGGCCAGGGAAAATGAGTAGTTAATATACATGGAACAGGTATTTCTCCTTTTATCACAAAATATATGATTAATGTTAACACAATACAAAATAGATGGTACAGGAGAGGTTAACAGAGAGGTTGACAGTAAAATACCTCTCCAATAAGAATTTTGTGCAAAATAAGTATCTGTTTGCGAACGTAAAGGTCTTGTGGTTGTACAGCCACGCCATGTTGTTAAATATAATTATAGGCGACGTTTCATCGACGGTTGCAGTAACCTTCCTCTCGGAATGCTAATGACCAGTTGAGCTGGGTGAAGGCCGTTACAAACTTGGCCGAATCATTAGTGACATTTATTATCTACATGACGCGGCTCTACATCCAGAAAACGTTCACTTTAACTAACTCTGGTCTAGGAAGATTACAAAATTTTAAGACTGAAACTTCCTGGCAGAGTAAAACTGTATGCTAGACCGAGATTCTAACTCGGGAGCTTTGCCTTTCGCGGGCAAATGCTCTACCTGCTGAGCTACCCAAGCACGACGCGCGATCTGTCCGCACGGCTTTACTTCCGTCAGTACCTCGTCTCCCACTTTCCAAACTTCACAAAAGTTCTTCTACGTACCTTGCAAGATCAGCACTCTTGGAAGAGAGGATATTGCGGAGCCATGGATTAACCGCAGCCTGGGGAATGTTTTCAGAATGAAATTTTCGCTCTGCAGCGGAGTGTACGCTGATATGAAATTTCCAAGCAGATTAAAACTGTGTACAGAACCAAGACTCGAACTCGGGACCTTTGCCTTTCGCTGGCAAGTGCAAGTCTCGGTCCGGCATACGCTTTTAATCTGCCAGGACGTTTCATATCAGCGCACACTCCGCTACTGGGTGAAACTTTTATTCTGGAAGTTTAGAATTGCTTGCCATGTATGTCGACATGAACGGTAGCAGGAAGAGAGGAGGAGACCTTGGAAAGCTGCCACCAGGAAAGCTGCAGACGAATTAAAAACAAATTGTTTGTGTGGAAATACCTGTGTGTTTCTGTTGGCGTCTTTTCTTCAAGCTGTATGCTTCTAGCTAAGTTTTGGAGACAGACGACCCATAAAAGTAACTCGCAAATATGCCTTGTGTTGAAAATATCCCCTCATACGCAATGTTTAATTTGACGAACATAATTAGTAACGCAACTTGACTCCAAAATTTATGGAATGTACCGAGACAGGAAAGGCTTACTTGCGCAAAGCCTTATAATAGGCATTGCAAAAGAAAATTTGTTTACAAGAACCTGTTTAGTCGTAACGAACATCTGATTTTGCCTGAGAAACGTGTAATCCATGGCACCTGTACCTCCACGGCGTGCAGTGAGCACGGATCCACAGTGTTCTACAACTTACAAACACAATATATGAAAGCATCACACTTTATAACAAGCATGCACGCCTGTGACTTCGCCACTTACCTTCTGTACTGAAAAATTATGCGAAAAGCAAAGTATAATGTTCAGTGGCAAAATTCCAGTTAGATTACATCATGGTCAGCCAGGGATTCCGAAATCAGATCTGGATTGTAAGGCATACCCAGGAGCAGATATAAATTCAGATCACAATTTACTAATGATAAAGAATGGGCTGAGGTTTAAGAGACTAGTCGGAAAGAATCAGTACGAGAAGAAGTGAGATACTGAAGTACTAAGGTATAAATAGAAACGCTTGAAGTACTCTGACACTATAGACACCGCAATAACGAATAGCTCAATAGGCACTTCAGTTCAAGTGCAATAGACATCTCTATAAAGGGCAATCACGGAAGTTGGAAGAAACATAGGCACACGGAAGGGGCAATTGTGAAGCAAGCATATATATCACAAGAAATACTTCACTTGATCGACGGAAGAAGGAAGCACAAAAATGTTCAGGTGAATTCAGAAATACAGAAATACAAATCACGTAGGGATTAAATAAAAAGGAAGAGCAGGGAGGCTAAGGGGAAACGGCTGCATGAAAAGTGTGAGGAAGTCGAAAAAAAAAATCGATTACAAGTGTGCTCAGCGTACAGATAAGTCAAAGAAACCTTCGGAGAAATTACAAGCAAGGGCGGTAACATTAAGAATGCAATGTGAATTTCATTGTTAAATGCAGAGAAGAGAGCGGATTGTCTGATGACGTGATATAAGAAGAAACAGGAGACGATATAGAAGAGATTAGAGACAGAACTTAAAAGAGCTATGGACCATTTAAGATCAAAAAAGCAAAAGCGATAAATAATATTCCATTAGAATTTCTAAAATCATTGGGGCAAGTGGCAACAAAACGACTATCACACTGGTATGTAGAATATACGAGACTGGCGATATACCATCAGATAGTTCTAAGTTATAGGGGACTGATGACCTCAGATGTTAAGTCCCATAGTGCTCAGAGCCATTTTTGAGAAACATCATCCACACAATTCCGAAGATAGCAAGAATCGACAAGTGCGTGAATGATCGCACAGTCAGCTTAACAGCTCATGCATCCAAGCTGCTGACAAGAATAATACACAAAAGCACGGAAAAGAAAATTGTTGATGTCTTAGATGACGATCAGTTTGGCTTTATGAAAGGTAAAGGTACCAGAGAGGCAGTTCTGAGGTTGCGGTTGATAATGGAAGCATGACTGAAGAAAAATCGAGACAAGCTCACAGCATCTGTCGACTTAGAATAATCGTTCGACAATGTAAAATGGTGCAAGGTGTTCGAAATTCTGATACAAATGAGGGTAAGTTACGTAGAAAGACGGGTAACATATAATATGTGCAAGAACCAAGAGAGAATAATAAGAGATGTAGTCTTTCGCGAGATGTATTCACACCTACTGTTCAATCTACGTCGAAGAAGCAATGACGGAAATAAAAAAGAGGTTCAAGAGTGGGATTGAAATTGAAGATCAAAGAATGTAGATGACAAGATTCGCTGATGAGATTTCTATACGCAGTGAAAGTGAAGAAGAACTGCAGGATGTCTTAATTGAAAAAAAACAGTCTAATGAGTTCAGAATATGGATTGAGAGTAAATCGAAGGAAAAAGTAATGAGGAGCAGTGGAAATGAGAACAGCGAAGAACTAAACAGCAGAATTTGAGATCACGAAGTAGATGAAGTTAAAGCGTTCTGTTAAATAGGCAGCAAAATAACTCGTGACGACGGAGAAAGGGCAGAAAAGGAATTTGTGGCGGGCTGCCTCAGACCAGTCAGAGGACTGGCGACAAAAAGGAATGCATGTGCAACATGACTGCTTCTAGACTGATCGTAATATCAATTCAAAAAAATTAGTCATTGGTGATGGCAGCTCGTCAGAATAAGGGATTTGTAATATAAGTAACTACTCGATAATTTTGTTTCGATACTGTGTATTTTTAGAATCGAATTATTCTTTCGATGCTTACTCGGCGTCGAAAGAAAAGTGCTTGCAGCGAGTTGATTTTACATACGTTACAATATCCAAAATTACACCAATGATTAACTGTCTGACAACAGAACTTGGTGATATCAACCACTCTCATCAGCTGTCGAAGAACGCAAGGGCGTTTTGTTGAGAAAGCAGAAGAACAGGTATACGTTAATCGAATAAAATGACCATGGAGCCATTGCTGTTCTACTGGACCCAAGGTTTAAAAACCTGGCTTTTTAAGAGCCATCAGCTTGCGGGCGAGACACACAATAACTCGAGGGTATGCTTTATGAACAACAAAGTAGCCCAAGTGAATCGGAGGCAGATGCTGTTTTGTCTACTGTTAACGCAGGAATGCGACTTTTGGAAACATCATCGCATACAGCTAGCATGCCGCCTCAAAAAAGATTGGCCCTCGCCCCGTGTAACTCCCGCGGCCGCGATCAAATGCTCTCTGCAGAGCTGCTCGTATCTGTCTTTCTGAGACAGTCAACGCCTCTGTAGCGTCACTACCGTTATGATGATGACGATGATAAAATGATGAGGACAACACAAACGCCCAGTCCTCGGGCAGAGAAGCCCCCCGAACCCCCCAACAAAACGTTTGCTGGATCAGAGAAAAAACTTGCGTTACTGAAAATGTATTCCCAAGAGAATTGCGAAGTATATACTGACGACTCCAAAGCCACTGGTAACGGCATAGTGTATCAAGGACAGGTTACAAGGAACTGATTTTGCTTCCTAGTTTTCCAGCAGAAGTGCTAGCTTTACTTGCAGTTTATATTTCTTGCAGAGAGTCTCCGAACAAAAATTTTGATTTTAGCGGATTGCAGAAGTTTACTCCAAGATATGCAGTCACTAGTTATTCTCACTGTTAATGAAAACAGTAGAAACACGACAAATAGAGGCGATAATGAATGAAACATTGTGATCTAATGTTTGATTTAATTGTGAATATGTCCTCATAAAAGATGTTGAAAATGTCCACGGTCAAGTGCAATGCATTTAGCAGCTGTTGTAGACAACCCTAGGTACGCTTCAGTGAGCGTATTTACACTGGCCGTACGGAATGTGCAGGAGCTCCGTCATGCTGAATGTACTTAAAGCGTCGTGTTGGCAAAGAAATGTCCAGCAAGTTTTCTGGTAACAAATTTTGGAGGAAATCAGTATACCGTACGCCGTTAAGATGGTTGTTTAAAACAACTGCATCGATGAGATGGTCATCAATAATGAATGAAGTGCGCACTAAACGGTCAGTAAATACGACACTATATAGCCTAATGTCGCTTTGGTTGTATTCGTGTGTGAGTGCTGGTGAAGAAGGACATGCGACAATTGTGTGTCGGTTATTGTTAGGAAAAGGGCATGTGTTCATTCGAAGTTTCTTGCTCAGAATCACCAATACTGTCAATCCTCAAAGCATGTACCTTCCCTTCTGACCCACCCAGTATATTAATTTTAAAACTATTTGCGATATTCTTAAATACGAGGTTGGAAATTTAATAGTGGCAACTATTTATTTACCGCTCGTACAAAATAGATACGTGTTTCAAAGTTTTACTGACCTTCAAAGTAGTCGCCAGCATTGTGTATAACCCGTTGCCAGCGATGTGGAAGTCGTAGGATACTCTTAGCAGTGCCAATTGTGTTGACAGTTCGAGCGGTGCGGTCTATTGCCCGACGAATTTCTAGCAGTTCTGAAGCGAATGCCGTGAAGTGTTTCCTTCGGTTTCGGAATCGAGTTGAACTCACGAGGGCTTACGTCATGGGAGTGCAGTGGGTGGTATAGCACTTCGCAGCCCCATCAGTCAAACAAATCAGTAACAGCTTGCACTGTACGTGCTTGAGCATTGTCCTGCAAAATGATGGCCAGGTGCTGCAGAAAGTGTGGTCACTTGTGTCTCTATGCTGTTCATTTTTGAAACACAATCTACAACCAGCTTAGAGATAGAAGTGATGACACTTTCTGCAGGACCTGACTATCATTTTGTAGGACAATGCTCAAGCACGTACAGTGCAACCTGTTACTGATTTGTTTGACTGATGGGGCTGCTACACACTCCCCTGACTAAAGCCCTCGTGAGTTCAACTGGATTTCTAAACTGAAGGAAACACTTCACGGCATTCGCTTCAGAACTGCTACAAATTCGTCGGGCAATAGACCGCGCCGCTCGAATTGTCAACACAATTGGCGCTGCTAAGAGTAACCTACGACTTCCACATCGCTGGCAACGGGTTATACACAATGCTGGCGACTACTTTGAAGGTCAGTAAAACTTTGAAACACGTATCTATTTTGTACGAGTTGTAAATAAATAGTTGCCACTATTAAAGTTCCAACCCTCGTAAATGTGAACTCACCCTGTAACATTTTAGAAAATTCCCCAAACAGAGAAATGACTGCACGACCTTCAGCCCAAACGCTAAAAAAGAGGGGAAAAATATGCTAATGGTACCACATGCACCTTACGCCACAAGCCACAAGGTGTACTGCAGAGTATAGAAGTAGATAGGGCTAGAGACGTGTTCTTACATGTAAACCGGAGAGTGCAGCACCGATTTCTTCACCAGTAAATTTCGACTGGAAAAGTTTGACTTGTATTAGTCTACAGTTGCACTTTTATTCTTTTCAAACGACCACCTGTTTCGGTACCTAGCGCTATCATCAGATGATCCCCGGTGCGCGGTGGTCAAATCCGCTTACACATGTAGAGTGTCACATACTCAGACCACATGGCGTACGTACTCAGAGTATAAACGAAGGTGACAGTCATGCAATAGCGATATGCACACATACAGATGGCGGTAGTATCGTGTACACAAGGTGTAAAAATGTTCAAACGTGTGTGAAATGTTAGGGGACTTAACTGCTAAGGTCATCAGTCCCTAAGCTTACACACTACTTAACCTAAATTATCCTAAGGACAAACACAGACACCCATGCCCGAGGGAGGACTCGAACCTTCGCCGGGACCAGCCGCACAGAAGGTGTAAAAGGGGAGTCACTGGTTGAGGTGTCATTTGTATTAAGGTGATTCATATGAGAACGTTTCCGAGGTGATTATGGCCGCACGACTTGAATCAGCAGACTTTGAATGCGGAATGGTAGCTGGAGCTAGACGCATGAGACATTAGGGAACTTAATATCCGAGGTCTACAGTGTCCGGAGTGTGCCGAGAATGCCAAATTTCAGGCGTTGCCTCTCAGCTCGGACAACGCAGTGGCCGATGGCATTCACTAACGACCGAGAGCAGCGGCGTTTCCGTAGAGTTGACAGACACGAAACACTGTGTGAAATAACGGCAGAAATCAATGTGGGACGTATGACGAGCATATCCGTTGGGACAGTGCGGCGAAATTTGGCGTTAATGGACTATGGCAGCAGCCGACCGACGCGAGTGACTTTGCGTAACACAGAATCAGCTGCAGCGCCTAACCCTGTCGGTTGGATCCCAGACGACTGCAAAACCGTGGCCTGGTGGGATGAGTCCCTATTTCAGTTGGTAAGAGCTGTTGATAGAGTTCGATTGTGGTGCAGACCCCAAGAAGCGACAGACACAAGTTGTCAGCAAGGCTCTGTCAAGCTGGTGGTGGATCCATGATGGTGTGAGCTTTGTTTACATGGAATGGACTGGGCCGTCTGGTCTAATTGAACCGATTATTGACTGGAAACGGTTACGTGCGGCTACCTGGAGATCATTTGCTGCCTTTCATGAACTTCATGTTCGCAAACCGCGATGCAGTTTTTATGGATGGCAATGCGCCATGCCAGCGGACCAAAATTGTACGCGAATGTTTTGAGGAACATTCTGTACAATTCGAGAGAATAATTTGGCACCCATGCTGTCGACATGAATCCCAGCGCGCCCGGCTAGCCGCGCAGTCTGACGCGCTGCTTCCTGAGAGCGGGAAAGCGTGCCGGTCCCCGGCACGAATCCGCCCGGTGGATCAGTGTCGAGGTCCGGTGCGCAGGCCAGCCTGCGGATGGTTGGCCGCGAGGGGTGGCCGAGCGGTCTAGGGCGTCTTTTCACTGTCCGCGCGGCTTCCCCCGTCGGAGGATCGAGTCTCCTCTCGGGCATGGGTGTCTGTGCCATCCTTAGCGTAAGTAGTGTGTAAGCTTAGGAACTGATGTCCTCAGCAGTTTGGTCCCATAAGACCTTACCACAAATTTCCATGAATCCCATCGAACATTTGTGGGATGTAATCGAGAGGTCAGTTCATGCGCAAAATCAGCCTCGTAGTTCTGGGCCTATAGAGGCAGCAGAGCTCAATCTTCCTGCAGGTAGCTTCCAGAGACTTGTTGCGTCCATGTGGCGTCGAATTGCTGCACTACGCGGGGCAAAAGGATGTTCGACACGATATTAGAAAGTGTGCTATGACTTTTGTCACCTCAGTGTATAACAGCCCTACGTGAATAAGTGATACAAAATTGTTGAGGCTTTCGTGGCCACTTGTTGACAAACTGCCTATTGGCTTCTGTCTCGGGTTCTTCGGCCGACGTTCATCTAATGATTTTTCTGACGTTTCGCCAGCACGAGTGGCTGGCATTGTCAAAGCTTCACCCTCCATTGCCGGTGGTGAACTGGAGCCGAGCAGCAGCAGCTCACTCTAAATTCTTCCTCTGTCTTTAGAGGTTGTTTTCTGCGAAGGTTTTTGTCCCATTCGGACATTTCCTTCAATTTTTGGTGGAGTTATTTGGATGTTCTTGTCTTTTGTTTGTTCTTTTCTTTAGAGTATTTTGGTTTATTTTCTGTCACTTTATTAGTAACGGGTTTGTTTTTATTTTTTTTACTATGCGAGGAGTATTGCTTTTGGCCTTTTGTACCGGTCTGGTACGTTGTTGTACCGACCAAGTGAGTTTATCAGTTCGTTTGGCGATCTTTCCGCGTTGGCGTAGAACTGCTCCGCCAGGGTACGGAATCCCGTGTTCAATTTTTCGATGTCTGTCGCTATGTGGAGGTCTTCCGTCGGGAAGCGCGGCGGTGTGTGTAGCGCTCTTCTGAGCGCTCTGTTCTGAATCTTTTGTAGTCGTTCTACCGTCGGTCTAGCAGCGTAACCCCATACGGGGCACGCATACTCCAGTATCGGTCTAATTAGACTTCGATATACGGCTACTCCTGTGCTCGGGTCAAGGGAACTTTCACTGTTCAGTATTGGATAGAAGATCTGCATCCTGCCTAGGGCCTTTTAGCGAACTTCCTCGATGTGGCACTTCCAAGTCAGGCGCTTGTCTAGTGTCACACCGAGGTACCTCGCAGTGTTTCTCCAGGGGAGGTTTTGGCCCTGCAGGTGCAGCATTTGGTAGGGTCTTCTGGGGGGGGCGGCGTTTACCGAGACGTCTAGTCATTAGCATGGCTTGGGTCTTCTCAGAGTTTAGTGAGATTCGCCATTGTTTGGCCCATTCGTCTGTCTTATTTAGGGCGGTTTGAAGACGTCTCGTGACCAGGTTCCTGTTTGTTGAGCAGGAGAAGAATGCGGTGTCATCAGCGTACTGTGCTGTCTGTACGTGTTGGGTGGTTGGTATATCTGCGGTGTAGAGACTGTACAGGGTTGGACCAAGAACCGAACCCTGTGGTACCTCTGCGTGTATTCTTCTCCTGCTTGACAGTGATGTTTCTACTTTTACGGAGAATGTCCTACCGGAGAGATAGCTTTTTATAAGTTTCACAATCTTTCCGGGGAAGCCCTGGGTGTACAATTTATGGAGTAGCCCAGTGTGCCAAACTGAATCAAAGGCTTTTGCCACGTCTAGTAAGACGATCCCGCAGTAGCCTTTGCGGTTGAAGCTTTCTGTGGCTGCTTCTACTACCCTCATTATTTGTTGGGGGGCCGAATGTTGTGGGCGGAACCCAACCTGGAATTTGGGCAGGATTTGCTCTCTTCTGATGTGATCCTGTATCGGTACTAAGAGGAGACGCTCGTATAGTTTACTGAGGGTAGGCAGTAGACTAATTGGTCTGTAGTGTTGCGGGAACACCGGGTCTTTTCCAGGTTTTGCGATCGAGACTACTTCAGCGTGTTTCCACTGTGTCGGGAATTTTAGCGATCGCGTAATTTCGTTTAGGATATCTGCTAAGTGTGTTATTGCCATGGGCGGGATATGTTTTAATAGTTCGTTGGTGAGCTGGTCGTGGCCTGGTGCCTTTCTTGTTGGCAGCGATTTGATGACACTCGCCACGTCTTCGGAACTGAAGAGCGGCGTGCATTCATCGTCGTCGTCTGCGATCCAGGATCCTGGCTTCCCGTACTGCAGCGAACGACCGTCGCAGGTAGCAAGAGGAGAACCGGACCGGAAATGACTGCGGAGAAGCCCTCGGACGTTGGCGCGCCAGGTACATATAGTCTGCGCCCGCGAGCTCGCCTCCAGTTCACCACCGGCAATGGAGGGTGAAGCTTTGACAATGCAGCCACTCGTGCTGGCGAAACGTCGGAAAAATCATTAGATGAACGTCGGCCGAAGAACCCGAGACAGAAGCCAATGGGCAGTTTGTCATGAATAAGTGAGCTTGCGACTGTGCGCGAGGGTATGCGTTTCGCTTTGTGATTTCCTGTCAGAAAATTCACACCTTATAATAACTGTAGTGAAATCAACCAATGAAACCGAAGTGATATCCGGAGTTCCCGAAGGTAGTGCTACAGGAGACAATCTGCGCAGTCTTGCTAGAATGTTTGCATATGATTCTGTCGTTTACCGACTAGGAAATTCACGAGAAGGTCAAAACGAATTGCAAAATGATTTAGCCAAGATATCTGCATTGTGGGAAAACTGGCTGTTGACCTTGAGCAATAAATAGTGTGCGGTCCTCCGCATGAGTACTAAATAATTCCATTAAATTTCGGTTACACGATAAATCACAAAAATTTAAAGGTTGTCGATTTAAATAAATACTCAGTTCCGAGCAATTACGAACAACTTAAACTAGAGCCGTCAAACAGAAAATGTTGAGTGGTGGCGAAGTGAATTGTTTTTTAATAGCCGAACATTAAAAGTTGCAAAAAATATACTGAAGGCACTGCCTACATTTAGTCCAGTCAACGAAGGAAAATTAGGGGACAAAATTCGTGAAATGACAAATTTTTGTGCTGTAGTAAGGGGGAATGTTGTGAATAATATATCAACAATCCCGACCGGCAGGGTGAGAGTGGACGGAGGACGGGCGGGGGTGGGGGATGGAAGGGAGCTTAAATGTCGTTGTGTAAGGCTCCTCTTGACTAATTCGAAAACCGTGGCTTCTAGAGCGAATGTTCGCCTGAAAAAATTATACGACAAGAAACTTCCTGCAAAAACCCGACTTTTTATTTTTTATCTCTAGGACTAACAGTTACCGCGTTGCATGGACAGGAAAAATGGCAGATTTTAAAAATAGTTTTTCAGTGGTATAAAATCAATGTATATTGTTAAATAAAAAGACTTAAGAACAAACATTAAATGTTTGTACCACATACAAGTGAAGCAGATCCGTATTAAGGGATAAATTATGTAGGCTACTGCAGGTGTAACAGGGTGGAAAGGTGGGGATGGGGGGGGCGGGGGTGGAGATTAGAAGTGTGAAGGAAGGTAGGTCGGCGGATTGTGGTCATGCACATCCCTGCTTCACAGCTCTGCAAACTGAAGAGGGAGCAGTGATTCCCCACTACACCTACCCCATTACGTGACTTGAGTCACAAAGCTATACCGACCCTCCGCTGCGCGCCTTATGAATCACTTGCGACGCAGGGCGCAAAGTGCTTCAATACTAGATGCAGTGCAGATATGAATTACTAAAGATACTAAAGCAAAAACGCATATGAACAGAATCTACATAACCCTCTCCAGTCTGTTCTGTATTGCTAGAGGGGCAACTGATTCTCACTCATACTGTGCGGTAGCTGTAGCGTTCTTCTGGGAAAGGCAAGCGCTACTTGCTTTTCTGTTTATACCTCCCCAGCATTTCCTGCCAGTTCTCTTATGTAAGTAGACGAAATAACTTCACTGAACTTGTATTTATATAGTGGAGCTTTTTCAGTTTATTGAATCAATACTTATTGGCAGCTGTTACGTAAAAAAGCTCAATAGCTGGAGCTGCCAACTGTCTACCAGAATTGAGAACCTGCCCCAACAGTAACAAGCTGTCAGTATGTACTCAGCAATGTCAATTTCACCTATAGTAGTGTACAACAGTGTGTAGAGATTCACGTAGAATCTGTCCATATATTTCCCTTGCGTTTGTATTATTTTTGAACTAATATCTGTACTCGATGTAGTGTTAACACACCTTGTGGGAAATAGACACTCCTCTCTTTCCCCGGTAGCATCAGTTCATGGGTCGCCAATGATTCATAAGGCGAGCAACGTAAGGGTCCGTATAACTTTGTGAAATACCTCGCAGTTGCTTTTTGCGACGTAATGGGGAACTGCTTGCTCACACTTAATTTGACTATGAAGGAGGGAAGTCTGACCACAATCCAGCGCCCTACCTTCCCTTACGGTCGAACTCCACCCCCGACTGCCGGCCGCGGTGGTCTCGCGGTTAAGGCGCTCAGTCCGGAACCGCGCGACTGCTACGGTCGCAGGTTCGAATCCTGCCTCGGGAATGGATGTGTGTGATGTCCTTAGGTTAGTTAGGTTTAAGTAGTTCTAAGTTCTAGGGGACTGATGACCACAGAAGTTAAGTTCCATAGTCCTCAGAGCCTTTTGAACCACCCCCGACTTTCCACATCGTTACACTTCAGAACACACTTTATCCCTTAATAAGGTTCAGTTGCACTTCGGTGTCGCACACACATTTAACATTTGTTCTTAACCCACTCCATTTGACAAGAATTTTGTACCATTAAAACACTATTTTTAATAATGTGCGATTCTTCCATCTCCTGCAACGCGGAAATTATTAATCCTACAAAGACAATGAATAGGATCATTTTTGTAGAAAGATTAGTGCAGTGTAATTTTGTAGCGGGAAAGATTTTCGCTAGATGCTGCCATTTTCAAGATATTCAAGAAAATCCTACAACAGCACTCGTCAGGATTTTTAATATGTTATTCATGACAATCCCCCTCCCCCTCCCCCCCCCCCCCCCACGACTGCACAAAAATTATTTGCCACTACACGAAATTTTTTCCCCTCAGTCGACATGTTTTGGTTTTCGTTGACTGGGCTAATTACGTTAGTCCGTACTCTAATGGAGTATTGCTGCTCGGCATAGGATCCTTACCAGACAGGATTAACGAAGGACATAGAAAAAACCAAAGAAGGGCAGCTCGTTTTTTATTATCGCGAAATAGAGGAGAGTTCACGGATATGACAAGCAAGTTGGAGTGGCAATCATTAAAACGAAGGTGTTTGTCGTTTCACGAATTTTGCCCCATTCGCATAACACAGGCGCTATTAGCGTCTTTGTGAGGAAGCAAATCGCGTTTAAGTACATTATCTAACGGTCCTTACCATTAGTTACCTTAGAGACTGGACGTGATGGGTTGATAAAGTCAAGGCCACAAAGGCACCATTATCAACACCTCACTGAACGAGGTTGTGTAATAAGGTTACGAGAAACTGGATGTTACTTCTGCGATACCGCAGAAAGACTTGGCATGAATGTAATCACCGGACATGATTGCTGGCCGCAGTGATCATGGGACTGTACGGTCTCAAGAAGACAGGGCACCGGACGGCCGCGTGTCACTGCCGAGAGGGAACACCATCGTGTTCTGCGTCGGGCTCTGGCGCATCCAACTGCATCTGCTGCAGCAGTCTGAGCAGCAGCACAGCGAACTGTTACAGACCGGTTATTTCAAGGACAGCTCTGCAGGTGCCCTGTAACGTGCATTTCACTAACCCCAAACCACCGTTATTTGAGATTTCAGTGATGTCAAGCGAGAGCTCATTGGAGGGCAAGATGGAGCTCTGTTGTGTTTTCTGATCAAAGCCGGATCTGCCTCGGTACCAGTGATGTCCATGTGTTGGTTAGAATTAGAAGGAGACCAGTTGAGGGCTGCAGCCAACCTGACTCTGGGTTGCGATTTCGTATGACAGCAGAAGCACTCCGTGGTTATCCCATGCACCTTGACAGCAAATTTGTACGTCAGTCCGATGATTGGACCTGGCGGGCTGCCATTCATGAACAGCATTCCAGGGGGGTTCTCCAAAAGGAAAACGCTCGCCCACACACCGCTTTTGTAACTCAACACGCTCTACGGAGTGTCGACATGCTGCCTTGGCATGTTGGATCACCAGACCTGTGTCCAGTCGAGCACACATGGGACATACTGGACGACAACTCCAGCGTCACCCACAATCAGCATTAACGTCCCTGAATTGAGCTAAAAAGTGCAGCAGGCCTGGTACTCCCCCCCCCCCCCCTTCAAACTGACATGCGGCACCTGTACAACACAAAGCAAGCACGTTTACGCGCTTGCATTCAACAATTTTGTGGTAACTCCGGTTATTAATGTATCAGCATTTCACGTTTGCAGTGGCTTATGTCGCGCGTACATTAACGTATCATTGTACAATGTAGATCACTTAAATATGTCGCCTAGAGAAATGTATACCAGTAATTTCATTACTCTACATTATTTATTTTTACTGTTGCTACTTTCTTGCTTCAGGGTACGTTACTGACTCCCAGTTACGTAGGGATAAATGGCTATTGTAATAAAATAAGAGAAATCTGAGCTCGCTGCGAAAGATTTCGGTGTTCATTTTCTCCATGTGCTATTCGAGAATGGAATGGTCGAGAAAGAGTCTCAAGGCGACTCTGTGAAAAATTTTTGAAATACTTATGTGTCAATTTCAGAGAAATCATGCAAATTTAAACGTAGATATAGTCCGACGATGGTAGTTCATATCGAAACCGACTGTCATTTGATAAAATGAATGTGTGTCTATACATTCCACACCTACATCCATACTCCACAAGCCACCTGACGGTGTGTGGCGGAGGGTACCTTGAGTACCTGTATCGGTTCTCCCTTCTATTCCGCCGGCCTAAGTGGCCGAGCAGTTCTAGGCGCTACAGTCTGGAGTCGCGCGAGCGCTGCTGTCGCAGGTTCGAATCCTGCCTCGGGCATGGATGTGTGTGATGTCCTTAGGTTAGTTAGGTTTAACTAGTTCTAAGTCCTAGGGGACTAATGACCTCAGAAGTTAAGTCCCATAGTGCTCAGAGCCATTTGAACCTTCTATTCCAGTCTCGTATTGTTCGTGGAAAGAAAGATTGTCGTTATGCCTCTGTGTGGGCTCTAATCTCTCTGATTTTATCCTCATGGTCTCTTCGCGAGATATACATAGGAGGGAGCAACATACTGCTTGATTCCTCGGTGAAGGTATGTTCTCGAAACTTTAACAAAAGCCCGTACAGACCTACTGAGCGTCTCTCCTGCAGAGTCTTCCACTGGAGTTTATCTATCATCTCCGTAACGCTTTCGCGATTACTAAATGATCCTGTAACGAAGCGCGCAGCTCTCCGTTGGATCGTCTCTATCTCTTCTGTCAACCCTATCTGGTACGGATCCCACACCGGTGAGCAGTATTCAAGCAGTGGGCGAACAAGTGTACTGTAACCTACTTCCTTTGTTTTCAGACTGCTTTTTCTAAGGATTCTTCCAGTGAATCTCAGTCTGGCATCTGATTTACCGACGATTAATTTTATATGGTCATTCCATTTTAAATCACTCCTAATGCGTACTCCCAGATAATTTATGGAATTAACTGCTTCCAGTTGCTGACCTGCTATATTGCAGCTAAACGATAAAGGATCTTTCTTCCTATGTACTCGAAGCACATTACACTTGTCTACATTCAGATTCAATTGCCATTCGCTGCACCATGCGTCAATTCGTTGCAGATCCTTCTGCATATCTGTACAATTTTCCATTGTTACAACCTCTCGATATACTACAGCATCAGTGAACTTCCGATGTTATCCACAAGGTCATTCACATATATTGTGAATAGCAACGGTCGTACGACACTCTCCTGCAGTGTTACCGAGCGGTTCTAGGAACTTCAGTCTGGAACCGCGCGACCGCTACGGTCGCAGGTTCAAATCCTGCTTCCGCCATGGATGTGTGTGATGTCCTTAGGTTAGTTAGGTTTAAGTAGTTCTAAGCTCTAGTGTATTGATGACCTCAGCTGTTAAGTCCCATAGTGCTCAGAGCCATTTGAACCACTCTCCTGCGGCACACCTAAAATCACTCTTACTTCGGAAGACTTGTCTCCATTGAGAATGACATACTGCGTTCTGTTATCTAGGAAGAAAATTATGTTTTTTTCTGGTTTTCTTGGTCGCTGTTCCGACAGCATATAGGGAATATGTAATTTTCTTTACCTGCTCATGGATTTTCCCGCTGGGGCAGTGACACACTTCGTACACGTCCGCTTTCGGCTTGTTGATAGGGCTCGTGGAAGAGCGCGACTTAAATGTGCTCGGCGAGATGCTGGGCACGTAATTCCACGCGGTTCTGACAGTCATGGGGAAGGAAATGCGTCAGGCATGAAGGAAAAAAGCTTTCTGCTTTCGGTATGACTCCAACTGCAGAAGACGCGAGCAGTAGCTGTTGGTGATCACCGTACTGTACGACAACGCCCTGCATTATATTCCGAGCGTTGCTTCGGTTCCACGAGGGCGTGAGTGAGCTGTAGATAGCGATGCGGCCTTCGGATGGTGACGTTAAGCCCGGAGACGCCCGTGACGCTCTTCCGAGAGTTGTAAGCCGTGTGCTGGCGACGCCTATCGTCCTTACCCTACCTCTCATTTCCAAGTTAATCTGTAGCAACACATACACTATATCTGACATTTATTCACCCACAGTATGTAAATAAATGCTTAACACGACACACGCGTGACACATCGTGCACTGTGAATGCAGTAATTCGATCTGGGGAATATGAATCCCATCTTGAGTTACAAACAGCATAATTTTCAATTTAGCTCAAGGACCTTCCGCACCTTGCTGAGCCAACAAAAGGTGTAAAATACCAAAGGTACGTGTTCAAGCGACAATACTAGGTAACGAATGAAATGTATTCGCAATTGCCAATATGGACAACCATCAGCACTATAACAGAATGACGGCAGTCAAAATTTGTGCCGGACCGAGACACGAACCCGGTTTTCCCACTTATCGCGAGCGATAGCCTTACCATTTTTTTTGTTTTTTGTTCATCTCATTTTGTTCGTTATTGTTCGTTGTATTTGTTGGGAGCGGGCGTCCCATGACGCATGCTCAAGTTCATCGTTGATCCATTAACTCAGCTTTTTTATTACAGAGGGCAGCTAAGCCTCTGACTGAAAAATAACTTACGCTAAGGACAACACATACACCCATGGCCGAGGGAGGTCTCGAACCTCCGACGGGAACCATTTGGCTATCCGTGCACGATTCACGGTCAGACCCAAACTCACATATGTCGTTAACAATGCATGAATGTCCGAAGGAGCTTTGCATCGTAATTCGGAATAACACAGGCACTGCAATATCCTATTTATCCGTCGACACTGGGGAAGTGACTTTCAAGTAAACGTCTGAGGTGTACGAGAATATACACTACTGGCCGTTAAAATTGTTACACCAAGAAGAAATGCAGATGATAAACGGATATTCATTGGACAAATATATTATACTAGAATTGACATGCGATTACATTTTCACGCAATTTGGGTGCATAGACCCTAAGAAATCAGTACTCAGAACAACCACCTCTGGCCGTAATAACGGCCTTGATACGCCTCGGCATTGGGTCAGAGCTTGGATGGCGTGTACAGGTACAGCTGCCCATGCAGCTTCAACACGATACCACAGTTCATCAAGAGTAGTGACTGGCGTATTGTGACGACCCAGTAGCTCGGCCACCATTGACCAGACGTTTTCAGTTGGTGAGAGGTCTGGAGAATGTGCTGGTCGGGGCAGCAGACGACCATTTTCCGATTCCAGAAAAGCCCTTACAGGACCTGCAATATGCGGTCGTGCATTATCCTGCTGAAATGTAGGGTTTCGCAGGGATCGAATCAATGGTAGAGCCACTGGTCCTAACACATCTGAAATGTAACGTCCACTGGTCAAAGTGTCGTCAATGCGAACAAGAGGTGACCGAGACGTGTAACCAATGCCACCAATACCATCACGCCGGGTGATACGCCAGTATGGCGATGACGAATACACGCTTCCAATGTGGGTTCACAGCGATGTCGCCAAACACGGATGCGACCATCATGATGCTGTAAACAGAACCTGGATTCATCCGAAAAAATGACGTTTTGCCATTCGTGCACCCAGGTTCGTCGTTGAGTACACCATCGCAGGCGCTCCTGTCTGTGATGCAGCGTCAGGGGTAACTGTAGCCATGGTCTCCGATCTGATAGTCCATGCTGCTGCAAACGTCGTCGAACTGTTCGTGCAGATGGTTGTTGTCTAGCAAACGTCCCCATCTGTTGACTCAGGGATCGAGACGTGGCTGCACGATCCGTTACAGCCATGCGGATAAGATTCCTGTTATCTCCACTGCTAGTGATACGAGGCCGTTTGCATCCAGCTCGGCGTTCCGCATTACCCTCCTGAACCCACCGATTCCATATTCTGCTAACAGTCATTGGATCTCGACCAACGCGAGCAGTAATGACGTGGTACGATAAACCGCAATCGCGATAGGCTACAATCAAACCTTCATCAAGTCGGAAACGTGTTGATACGCATTTCTCCTCTTTACACGAGGCATCATAACAGCGTTTCACCAGGCAACGCCGGTCAACTGCTGTTTGTGTATGAGAAATCGGTTGGAAACTTTCCTCATGTCACTACGTTGCAGGTGTCGCCGCCGGCACCAACATTGTGTGAATGCTCTGAAAAACTAATCATTTGCATATTACAGCATCTTCTTCCTGTCGGTTAAAATTCGCGTCTGTAGCACGTCATCTTCGTGGTGTAGTAGTTTTAATGGCCAGTAGTGTATATAATGGATGTACGACTACAGGTTGTGGACGCGTGGTTGACGATATATAGAAGTTTGGGTTTGGCCGAAGGTCGTGAACTGATAGCCATATGATAAACATTTTCAATGTCATCAGCATTCACAATTGTGAATACATCTCTTGTATTTCATAACGGCTGTAGTCGCCACAGCGCATGCATTAATCTCCGAAGGAACTTTGCTTCGTAATTCCGAATAACTCAGCACCGCAATATCCTATCTTAAAACTAGGCGACGAAGCTACACGTTACTGCGTGTAGTTCAAAATAAAGCTTCTTGTGACTAAAGGCAGAATTTTTCATTCCAACGCGGCAGTTGCTTTACGTCCGACCACGTCATCAATAGACGAGTATGGTTCATCAGGGATACAGATAATGTATACCATTCAGCAAATTCTGGGGTGTAATCACAAACAAATAAATCAGTGTTCGCGGTACACAGAGGATTTTCGTCACAGACGGTCGTTTATTGTAGTTTATAAAAGTGAAATCGGAAAAGTTGAACACATCGTTCTGGTACCTTGGCACAATACTGTGCCACTGTGACCGACCGTTCTACTAAGGGGGCATTGTATTAATCCTGAAGTATGTATGATATTGAGTTAACAGTATAGAGAACTTTGAGAAAGGAACGAAACTGCAAGGAGAGGAAACATAATCTTACGGGTTTGCCGATGTGATTGTGGTTACAGGAGGTGGACAAAACTATGGAAACATGGGAAACGCAACACATTACCATGCCTAATATGTTGTAGGAGAAACATTGGCATTCAGAACAGGTTCTAACCTTATCGGAATGGATAATTACAGGTTCTGTATGGCTTTCAAGGGAATCTGCGAAAGAGCGGCCACGCGGGGTAGCCGTGCGGTCTCAGGCGTCTTGTCACGGTTCGCGCTGCTCTCCCCGTCGGAGGTTCGAGTCCTCCCTCGGCCATGAGTGTGTTGTCCTTAGCGTAAGTTAGTTTAAATTAGATTAAGTAGTGTGTAAGCTTAGGGACCGATAACCTCAGCAGCTTCGTCCCATAAGACCTTACCACAAATTTCCAATTTTCCAAAATAGCGACAAATTCAGAAAACGCTTATGCAGGTGAATAGCGATCACGCCAGCTTCTCTCTAAAGTAGGCCAAAAAGATTCAACAATTATTGGATGTAAGGTACAGCTGTTATGCAAAACATTATTTTTCCGTGCGACACAAACATGTTTCAGCCCCTCTGTGCCATCATCAGTGGGTTGTTTTTACTCAAATCTGTGAAATGTGAACATATTTTAGGAGAACACTGACCTGCGAAAATTAGGTCTAAAGAAAAGTTTTTGTTTGCTTATGTCATTACCTTAATTTTACATTTACTCTTAAGCAGGATTATTTGAACATTATCATGTACTGCAACCAAACGATGGTAATGTGAATTTCTTTAGCAAGTTAATACATCTCATTACCTTTAAACGCAATTTTGATGTGTGAAGATGTTATGAGCAGATATTTGCTACTACTTACGTTTTGTTTTAGCAGCTCCTTTTTTGGCGTTCTCATGAGTTATTCAGAAATACACAATTACGACACACGTTTTGTAGAATTTTGTAACGTACACTTCGCCAAACCTCGTGTACACGTTGTTTTTGTCTGCCCTATCCCCGTCGGTCTGGAACCGCGCGATCGCTATGGTCACAGGGTCGAATCCTGCCCTGGGCATGAATGTGTGTGATGTCCTTAGAACTACTTTAACCTAATTAACCTAAGTTCTAGAGGACTGATGACCTCAGATGTTAAGTCCCATGGTGCCCAGAGCCATTTGAACCTATCCCTGTCGGGGTTCAGATGATCTCAAATGGGTCACATGAAACACAGTGTTTTGCATAACAGGCGGACCTTATGTGCAATAATTTTAACTGCAGACACAGCAAATGTTCAAATGACTCTAAACACTATGGGACTTAACATCTGAGGTCATCAGTCCCCTAGATTTACAACTACTTAAACCTAACTAACCTAAGGACATCACACACATCCATGCTCGAGGCAGGATTCGAACCTGCGACCGTAACAGCAGCGCGGTTCCGGACTGAAGCGCCTAGAAGCGCTCGGCCACAGCGGCCGGCCACAGTAAATGCATGAGCAACAAGTCCAAATGATGAAGGGCTTAATAATAATATTGAGATTTGGTGGCTGTGGCGGTCAGGAGAGATGTGACAATATTTATCCCCGCACTCACAAAACCCGTCCTGGCCGAAGCGAGCTGTGTTAACAGGGGCCCAGACGTCCAGGAAAACACCATCATCATCAGGGAACAAATATTGTATCATGGGCTAGCCCTGATCAGCCAAACTGATAACATAATCCTTGGGAAGAATGTGACCCTGCAGAATAGCAATGGGCCCGTGGAATACCACGACACGGCTGTCCAAATCAACACCGAACGCCCACCATGTTCCACTCTTGGCAGTAAGAACTCTGCATCGTAGACTTGGAACGACTTACGCCAGGCGTAAACCTGCCGGATGGGGGCTTTGCACCGCAGTCCACTTTTTGTGACTTCGGCATCGCGTTTTCCTGTTACGGACACTTGAATTAGTGGTGAGTGGTTTTGGAATTCCAGCTCATCCTGGAATTCCCTGCTTATGGAGCTACCTTCATGCTGTTTTGGTGCAAGAGAGTTCGCGATTGCGACATTCAGTTCCGCAGTGACTTCTGCAGCTGTTGACCTCTTATTTTTCGCCACAGTTCTCTTCAGTGATCGTCCGTCACGATCAATCAACAAACGCCTTCGTACGCGTTGTGACTTATTGGGTGGTGTTTTTCCGCTTTCTCTGTATGAAAATCTTCGATACGGTGCCTTTTGAAATACTAAGAGTTCGGCTCCCTTGGTTACGGAGGCACCCACTATACAAGAACAACAATTTGTCCAGGATCGAATTCACTTAGCTCCGACATACGAGTAATGCACTCACATCTACACAAAACACTGTTCTGATCATGACTGACACGTGTAACGTTTTGAGGACATTCCACATGCGGCTGGTTGGTTGGCTGGTTGATTCGGGGGAGGGGACGAAGCAGCGAGGTCATCAGTCCCCTCAGATTAGGGAAGGATATGGAAGAGAGTCGGCGTGTCCTTTCAAAGGAACCATCACGGCATTTGTCTGATGTTCCTTAGGGAAATCACGGAAAATCTAAATCAGGATGACTGTACTCGTGTTTGAATCACCCTCCCGAAAGCGAGTCCAGTGTGCTAACCACTCTGGCACCTATCTCCGCCCACATGCGGCGTTAGTGGTCAAATGCAACAGCGCAACCTGTAGGCTTGACTAGCGTCTGCATTTACGTTCAAGCATGCGTTTCTTGCGATGTTTCCATATTTTGTCGAACCCAGGTAGTGTCTCGCAAAGAATATCAACGAAAAAAAACGAGGTTAATGGACTGTAATCGAATTCATATACGTAAGTAAGGGGGAATAGTCGCAACTAATTTGCAAGTTTTGCTATTTGATCACCTAATTAACTGGTGATACTCTAATATAACACGTAGGCTGTCAACAGCAGGAGGAGAAGTATGTTAACGTCTGATTTGAATGAAGTTGTATGAAGTAATTTCTCAAAATATCTGTTGGAATGCATCCTTGTACCGAAGCGACGGGTGGATGATAAGTGAGAAAAGAATGTAAGATTTTGAAATGTGATGTTACAGAGGAATGCTGAAGGTCAAGTAGATAGATCGGGTAACTAATGTAGAGGGTCTGAAACGAATCGGGGAGAAATGAGCTGTGACACAACTTGATTAAAGAAAGGAACAAGTTGATAGAACACCTCTTGAGGTATCAAGATATACAAGGTTCGTCAGAAAGTTTTTCCTGATGAATAAATCCGCGTCAGTTGTACTGACTAATCCTTTATTTGGATGAAATCGTACACGCGACCCTGGTTTCAAGATGTAAATCCCCGCTGCAGTAAACAAGGAAAACTAAGATGGGTTCTTCATGAAATTAATTAACGTTAAAAGGGCCTATAAAAGTGTGAACATCAGTCTATACCTGGACTGCGTACGAGGAAGTCGTGCCAGTCATGTAACAACAAGTGGGCACAGATTGCCAGCTTAATGTAACCTGTCAACCAACTGCAAACGACTAGAGATGTGGCATGGGCCTAAGAAATCCGTAGGATGCCAATTTGTGAACCTCAAAGGTAGCTCACCATAAAAGATTGCCGCGCGAACCACAGTGGAACTCCTGTGGACGCATATTCGTCAGCCTTGCGTTCTTAATATGACGTATTCTGTATATCTTCCACTATGTTTTATTTCTGGTAAGTCGGTTTGGCCGTTTTTATATTTTAGATTATGGTTTTCTTAATGTTATAATTTGTACTACGGATTTATTAATTTTATTTCTTGGCTTTCATATTGCCTTTTAATTATTTTTATTTGTTGACATGCCAGGATTGGAAATCGAACAGAAGGGTATGAAAAGGTTATGGGTAAATTTGGAGAGGATATGGAGGCCAACAGGAACGGGAAACAACTCTTGGATTTCTGTGCCAGTATGGGCTTAGTAATCACAAACTCCTTTTTTAAACATAAGAACATTCACCGGTATACTTGGGAAGGCAGGGGAACCAGATCTGTCATTGACTATATAATAACAGATCAGGAATTCAGGAAGGCTGTGAGGGACACACGTGTATTCAGGGGATTCTTTGATGACACTGATCATTATTTTATTTGCAGTGAAATTGGGATTGTGAGGCCGAAAGTGCAGGAGGTCAGGTCCATATGTAGGAGGATAAGAGTGGAGAAACTTCAGGATAAGGAAATCAGGCACAAGTACATAACAGTGATCTCAGAAAGGTACCAGTTAGTTGAATGTAGTCAATTACAGTCATTGGGAAAGGAATGGACAAGGTACAGGGGCACAGTACTAGAAGTGGCTAAAGAATGTCTTGGAACAGTAGTGTGTAAAAGTAGGATGAAGAAAACAGTTTGGTGGAATGATACAGTCAAGGCAGCCTGTAAACGGAAAAAGAAGGCGTATCAAAAATGGCTACATACTAAAACTCAGGTAGACAGAGAAAGTTATGTTGAAGAAAGAAACAAAGCCAAACAGATAACTGCAGTATCCAAGAAGAAATCATGGGAAGACTTTGGAAACAGGTTGGAGACTTTGGGTCAAGCTGCTGGAAAACCATTCTGGAGTGTAATTAGCAGTCTTCGAAAGGGAAGTAAGAAGGAAATTACAAGTATTTTGGACAAGTCAGGAAAACTGCTTGTGAATCCTGTGGATTCCTTGGGCAGATGGAGGGAATATTTTGATGAGTTGCTCAATGTAGGTGAAAATACGATCAGTAATGTTTCAGATTTCAGGGTAGAATGGGTTAGGAATGATGATGGAAGTAGGATCACATTTGGAGAAAATCGTCAATAGATTGCAGTGCAATAAAGCGGCTGGGGTGGATGAAATTAAGTTAGAACTCATCAAATACAGTGGAATGTCAGGTCTTAAATGGCTACACAGGATAATTGAAATGGCCTGGGAGTCGGGACAGGTTCCATCAGACTGGACAAAAGCAGTAATCACACCAATCTTTAACCATGGAAACAGAAAAGATTATAACAACTACAGAGGTATCTCTTTAATCAGCGTTGTGGATAAAATCTTCTCAGGTATTGTTGAAAGGAAAGTGCGAGTATTAGTTGAGGACCAATTGGATGAAAATCAGTGTGGGTTTAGGCCTCTTAGAGGTAGTCACGACCAGATATTTAGCTTACGGCAAATAATGGAGAAGTGTTATGAGTGGAACAGGGAATTATATCTATGCTTTATAGATCTAGAAAAGGCATATGACCGGGTTCCTAGGAAGAAGTTATTGTCTGTTCTACGAGATTATGGAATAGGAGGCAAACTTTTGCAAGCAATTAAAGGTCTTTACATGGATAGTCAGGCAGCAGTTAGAGTTGACGGTAAACTGAGTTCATGGTTCAAGTTAGTTTCAAGGGTAAGACAAGGCTGCAACCTGTCTCCACTGTTGTTCATATTATATATGGATCATATGTTGAAAACAATAGACTGGCTGGATGAGATTAAGATGTGTGAACACAAAATAAGCAGTCTTGCATATGCGGATGACTTAGTTGTGATGGCAGATTCGATTGAAAGTTTGCAAAGTAATATTTCAGAGCTAGATCAGAAATGTAAGGACTATGGTATGAAGATTAGCATCTCGAAAACGAAAGTAATGTCAGTGGGAAGGAGATATAAACGGATTGCGTGCCAAATAGGAGGAACAAAGTTAGAACAGGTGGACGGTTTCAAGTACTTAGGATGCATATTCTCACGGGATGGCAACATAGTGAAAGAACTGGAAGCGAGGTGTAGCAAAGCTAATGCAGTGAGCGCTCAGCTACGATCTACTCTCTTCTGCAAGAAGGAAGTCAGTACCAAGACTAAGTTATCTGTGCACCGTTCAATCTTTCGACCAACTTTGTTGTATGGGAGCGAAAGCTGGGTGGATTCAGGTTACCTTATCAATAAGGTTGAGGTTACGGATATGAAAGTAGCTAGGATGATTGCAGGTACTAGTAGATGGGAACAATGGCAGGAGGGTGTCCACAATGAGGAAATCAAAGAAAAACTGGGAATGAACTCTATAGATGTAGCAGTCAGGGCGAACAGGCTTAGATGGTGGGGTCATGTTACACGCATGGGAGAAGCAAGGTTACCCAAGAGACTCATGGGTTCAGCAGTAGAGGGTAGGAGGAGTGGGGGCAGACCAAGGAGAAGGTACCTGGATTCGGTTAAGAATGATTTTGAAGTAATAGGTTTAACATCAGAAGAGGCACCAATGTTAGCACTGAATAGGGGATCATGGAGGAATTTTATAAGGGGGCTATGCTCCAGACTGAACGCTGAAAGGCATAATCAGTCTTAAATGATGATGATGATGATGAGATTGGAAGGCTTAGTTTCATTGTTTGCTCCGTAGTAGGCCTATCTTAGCTGCTGCCATGCACAAGTAAGACGTCATTAGTACTACTGATAGCGGACGGCGTTTGATAGGAAACTTGGGGGTGCCTACGATTTCTTCGGTGGTCCGTCCTGCCCTCGGTATCAGTTCCGGTGGCGGCCATTCTCTGACGTAAGTGTGTACACAGGAGCCTCGCTGTGGTTCGCGCAACTGTCTGTTGATCGGTCTTGCTGGGCTTCCACGATCTGCGGCTGGCTGGGCACCTAATGTGGTAAGCTGCTTTTGAGGTTCACAAATTGGCATTCTAAGGCTTATATCCCTTCATTTTAACCTCTTAAGCACACGCCACATCTTCCGTCTTTCGCTGTTGGTTCATACGCTGGAAATGTGTGTCTATTTGTTGTTATACTCATGTTTTTTCGGTTAGGCCTCGTCTACTCGGTGTGTATTGGTTGGCCCAGGGGACCTTCTCATACCTCATCTGCAAGGGATCTCGCATGCTGCTTGATAAATTTGCTGTGTTTCTTGCATTAATGGCAAGAATTTTTCGTACGCGATCAAGGTATAACCTGATGTTCACATTTTATAGGTCCTTTTAAAGTTAATTTATGAAGAATCCCTCTTAGTCCTCGTTGATTATTGTAGCGCCTGAAAATAGGATTTACTCCTGAAACCTAAGTCATGTGTACTGTTTTATCCAAATTAAGGATTAGTCAGGTACAACTGGTGCGGGCTTATTCATCACGAAACATTTTAGCAACAGTTGTGAATGTCCTGCAAAGAGTATATTACGTCTGAAAGATTCAGTGATGTTAGAAACGGCGCCGATTTGAGAGACACATCAACAGATGCCCCATATCGTAGAAATCATCGAAGTGAAGCAGTGGTCCACGCTGTGACCAATCTAACGGAGGCAGTGTGAGAATTCGTGTCATTGGCAAATGGAGCGCAAAACGGAGCAACACGTTAACATCAAGCTCTACTTCAAGTTAGGGAAAACGGCGACGGAGAATCAGGGAATTTTAGTGTAAGAGTACCGCGTCGAAGCAATGAGTAAAAAGTGTGTGTTTTGAGTGGTTTAAATGCCTTAGATAAGAATGGAAGCTGTCGAGGATGAGCCGCGTTCGAATTGTCCGCCAAGATGCGCAATTCCAGGCAATAACGGACGAGGGCGACGGATGTTTGCGGGTGACCGTCTTATGTCTTTGATAATGATAGTAGAATAGTTTAAGACAAGCACGGACAGTGTGATCACATTTTTCAAGAACATTTGAGGAAGCGGAATATTTGTGTCCGATTTGTACTCCTCACGCTGACAGACGAGCAGAAGCAAACTCTGGAGGTTTCGTTTGATCGACATGTCTGACCGGAACCCGCAGTTTTTGGAAACCACAATTACAGGGCAGGAAATCTGGCACGATCCGGAGATGGCATGATGTTCATCGTCTTCTTCGCATCCCAAAATAAAGTCCTGCAGACAAAATCCAGGACTAAGACGCAGAAACTAACGATGGAGCTTGAAACAGCTGCTGCAACACACCCGGCATGTTCGGCCAGAACTGTAACCGAGCGGACAGTGGAATTTACTCCGCGACGACGCCCATCCGCACACTGTGCTCAACTTGAATGAGAATTTCACTCTGCAGCGGAGTGTGCGCTGATATGAAACTTCCTGGCAGATTAAAACCGTGTGCCCGACCGAGACTCGAACTCGGGACCTTTGCCTGTCGCGGGCAAGCGCTCTACCAACTGAGCTACCGAAGCACGACTCACGCCCGGTCCTCACAGCTTTGCTTCTGCCAGTATCTCGTCTCCTACCTTCCAAACTTTACAGAAGCTCTCCTGCGAACCTTGAAGAACTAGCACTCCTGAAAGAAAGGATACTGCGGACACATGGCTTAGCCACAGCCTGGGGGATGTTTCCAGAATGAGAATTTCACTCTGCAGCGGAGTGTGCGCTGATATGAAGCCATGTCTACGCAGTAGCCTTTCTTTCAGGAGTGCTAGTTCTGCAAGGTTCTCAGGAGAGCTACTGTAAAGTTTGGAAGGTAGGAGACGAGATACTGGCAGAAGTAAAGCTGTGAGGACCAGGCGTGAGTCGTGCTTCGGTAGCTCAGTTGGTAGAGCACTTGCCCGCGAAAGGCAAAGGTCCCGAGTTCGAGTCTCGGTCGGGCACACAGTTTTAATCTGCCAGGAAGTTTCATATGCGCTCAACTTACTCGCTCAACGCAAGGTAACTGTTCTTCAACACCCTCTTTGGCTCAAATGGCTCTGAGCACTATGGGACTTAACTTCTGAGGTTACCAGTCCCCTAGAACTAAGAACTACTTAAACCTAACTAACCTAAGGACATCACACACATCCATGCCCGAGGCATGATTCGAACCTGCGACCGTAGTGGGCGCGCGATTCCAGACTGTAGCGCCTAGAACCGCTCGGCCACCCCGGCCGGCAAGCACCCTCTTTATTCTCTGGATTTGGCGCCGGTAGATTTGTTTTCGTTTCCCCCGCCTTCAAGTAGCCCTGAAGGGATTACACGTCGCAGGAGTTGCAAGTATTCAACAACACGTAACCATGGAGATTCGTGAAATTCCACAAAAAGCGTTAGCTGACAGTCGCCAATAGTTTTACAACTGATGTCAGAAGTGTGTTGCAGCTTATGGTAATTGCTTCAAAAGCAGTAAGAGTATTTTGTTTGTAGTTCTTGTTTATTTTCTGAGACCATTCACAGAATTTTGCGGGCGGATCTTGCACTGAATTGGATGTTAGAAGGAGGTGTGGAAGCTAATAATTGTAGAGAGACTCAGAGCTTCTACAGAATTGAACAGCGTGTACAGTTCAGCGAGGCCGCAGTTGTCACATTCCCGCGTATTTTCTTTATACCGCTGGCATTCAGAATCACTCTTCATACGGAACCAAAATTCACTGAATCCGATGCTCCACATATCACGTGAGTCTGTTGGAGAGGTTGGTGGGTGTCACGGGAACGCGACACACGGGCTTCCAGGGTTGAGCAGGGTCTGAGGGGAGAAGATGGATGCTAGAAGACCGGTACGAAGACGTTAGCACTGGAAGAGCGAAATCGTTGCATTTCCCCTTTTGTACAGCTTCTACGACACGGAAACGTCCGTACGTTATGTAGCAAGATGCCAGATCACGCAGCATCCGCGGATATTAAAAATGTGTGACTAATTAATATGCCACGCGGGATTAGCCGAGCGGTCTATGGCGCTGCAGTCATGGACTGTGCGGCTGGTCCCGACGGTGGTTCGAGTCCTCCCTCGGGCATGGGTGTGTGTGTGTGTCCTTAGGATAATTTAGGTTAAGTAGTGTGTAAGCTTAGGGACTGATGACCTTAGCAGTTAAGTCCCATAAGATTTCACTAACATTTGAACATTTTTTGAACTAATATGTTTGAAGGTGCGTGCGAATACTTCTGCATCGTAGAGGTTGTACTAAAGGGGAAAAGCAATGAATTCGCTCCTCGAGTGCTAATTTTTTCGTACCTGTCTTCTGCTTCAAGCATCCATTTTCCCCCCCTCAGACCCTGCTCAACCCCGGAAGCCTTCCCGCGACACCCACCAATCTCTGCGCCAGACTCCAGTGACATGTGGAGCGTCGGATTCAGTGAATTTTGGTTCGGTGTAAAGGGTGATTCTGGATGCCAACGGTAGAAAGAAAATATGCGGGAAAGTGGCAAATGCGGTGGTTCCTAAAACATGGTACGAGCTCATGCTGATGTAATTCGAAGTCTTGAAGAAACTGGGGAGTGATTATAAAGCGAGTAGGAGTGAGGGATTCGTGCCTGGATAGACTAGTCCGTATTGGTGTTGCGAAAGGCAAGGGTCGAGTTTGAGGCCCAATACGGCAGACTCTTTCAGTCTGCCAGGAAGTTGTAAGCCATTTATTGGGTGAAGAAAGAGTGAATCTCGTGACCGTCTTTCATGACACGAACGCTGAGACTGCGTTGTGTGACCTTCCCTTCAGGACTAGAGTTAATGAAACTGCCACTCCAAACACGTAAGCAGTGCGTCGTGCCTCAGGTAACAGCAGACGCGGATCCTGGATTCGAAGGGAGGGGGGCGGGAGGAACGGGGTGGGGGGGGGGGGGGGGGGGAGGGCGTACGGGTCGCCACTTCGTTGTTACTGTCTCACCCCCCTCGTCTTACATAACTAGCCGTCATCTGCACTTTTAACATGCCACAGATACCAGTGTGTCTAATAATAATAATTACCTTAACAGGAAGTGTCGGTCTATTGATCCAGAGGTCTCCTGTTCTATATCCAGTCAGTATTAAGACTTTCGTCTGTAACGTTTCGCAACTGTCAGTATTGGCAATGTTTGTTAATGTTAACAAGGCCTAGTTGTACCGTGGTTCGGAATCCACATTAAATTGTAGGTTACCCGTAAATAATTGGCTGGGTGACCAGTTTAAAGGTCGGAGGAAGACAACCGATAGCATCTCGAACAGGACCATGTCTATTGAAGCACTGTTGTGTTCCAACCAATCTTCCGATAGATGGCAGCTTTGCCTGCTTAAGAAAAATATATATAAAATGTTGTAACATAACGATATACATCATGTTTTCATGTAATAATAGTAATAATAATAATAATAATAATAATAATAATAATAATAATTTGTGTACATCAATACATAGGACGGCGCTTCAGCTTGAAGTCCAAGAAATTGCAGGTCAAAGAAATACAACATTTGAAAACTATTCGTCCGAAAATTTGAGAAGTATCAGGGGATTTCGGAAAGTAAGTTACACGTTATTATGGCAGACCAGGTAGCTGTTATTGAGTGCTATGTTACACTTCAAAGTGACACAGATTCATAACGTTATCTTTCAACATAGTCAACAAGTATCTCTAACAACGGTCGAAACGTTCGACCAAACTTTCACTTCCTCAGCAACAGAAATCCGCGCCTAGTCACGAAGCCATTCGACAATTGCTATGTGAACGTCCTTATCGTTGGAAAATCTCTTTCCTTTCTCGACTGCCTGGGCACTGTCGTCTGTCAGATGAAATTTATTCGCCGTTTCGAATACGGTCAACCATCAGCTGTTTAAGGGAATGCTGACAATGAAAATTTGTGTCGGACCTGAACTCGAACTCGGATTTTCCGCTTAACGCGAGCAGTCGCCTTAACTGCTTTGGCTACCAGTGCACGAATCACTGCCACACCTAAACCTCCATACATCGTGGTTACTGCGTCACAGCCTGCACTCGTACACACGTTATGTAATTCCGGTGCAGGGGAGCACGTTTCAGTTGAAAGTCGCCGCCTGGTATCGGCGGTTAAATACGATACTACAGTGGTTCTGCTGTTAAGAAGAACGATGGGTTGTTCCTTATTAACAACAAAGGCGCGGCAATATGGCATTGTCGTCTGCCGTCGATGTCCATCGCCTAACTTCCTGACTTGCGTAAGCGACGTCTGTGCGACCTTGGTCATATCCTTGGCACCACCCAAGTACGGCTGGACGCGACATTACAATTGCAATTTTGCCCACAAGAATCGTACTGTCCCTCGTACTTTACTTTTAGAGTGACGTTTCTAGTTGCCGTGCCATTCGAATCCCACACTTCAAAATGGTTCAAATGGCTCTGAGCACTATGGGACTTTACATCTGTGGTCATCAGTCCCCTAGAACTTAGAACTACTTAAACCTATCTAACCTAAGGAGATCACACACATCCATGCCCGAGGCAGGATTCGAACCTGCGACCGTAGCAGTCGCGTGGTTCCGGACTGAGCGCCTAGAACCGCTAGACCACCGCGGCCGGTGAATCCCACACTGTGAAGCAGCTGTCATCCGTGCCGCAGCAGAACTCTCACTGCAGGAAATTAGGGACTGTGCTCTCTTCTGACAATGCGCCACTTGTTGGCGATGGACCTAGCGTGTGGCGACATGCATCACTTATCTTTTTGTAGTCCCTACGTTCATACGTCATGCAACTGATTTAAGAACCGTGGTAGCACCAAACTCTCACAAATTTGACAACGACATAATTTACGCAAAATAAAATTCATGTCTGCACTCGTCATTATCAGTATTTAGCATGACGATTGTAAAGACTGCTCTGCAAACTATGGGTATGTGAAAGTGCAAATTAGGAGAATGCTGTCGTTCCCGTCTACCTGGGGGAAATCAGCTCTACTTTTTTTAAGGTTACGTACCTCAATCCGTAAAAACAAAACCCTTATAGGACCACTTCGTTGTCCGTCTGTCTGTCTTTTAAGACCCTAATTTTCACAGGAACAGTTGGAAGTATCAAGCTGTCAAATACTGAGGTTTAACATCGCTTCACTGTGTAAAAATAATTAAGCTTCTAAGTTAATACAATCAAAAGATAAAGCCAGTTTGTCACTTATTATGATACCCGCAAACTCACTCATCAAAACTTTTAGGGTACTTACCGTTGACTTAGAATCATGAAATTTGGCAAGAACCAAGGTTTCACAGTACAACTAAAGGGGAAAACCCAAAAATTGTTAATTTGTTATTATATCACACAAAAATTATATGTTCTTCCGTTTCTTGTGCGTCTGTCTGTCTGTTTTCATGATGCCTACTGGTCATGAAAATCATGGAAAAGTAATGAAAATTAACAGGTGGTCATGAAAGTAATGAAAAAATTATGAAACTGAGTGGGGGGGGGGGGCTCATGAATTTAGTTTTGTGAGTCAGTGCGGTTCTAGAATAGAGTAGCAGGTTAACGCTACCTACAAAAATGTTGTATCCAGTAGTTCATTTAACATCTTAAAATGTAACAAACGGCATTGATTAAGGATTTCTTTATATTTTCAGTTGTCCTAAAAATAACAACAGGTTTACATTTTAAAAAAACATAAATATGTGTTGAAAATCAGACTTCCGTGCATTTCTCAGTGGTTTGTATTAACCAGCCCCTCTCCTCACTTTCGGTCTACGGAGTTTTATATTCCGTGTTTGATGTGGTTTGGGAGGTGTTTTCAGTGGTAACTAGGTGACTAGCCCCCAATGGGACACAGCATCACCGAGGTACTGATGAAGTGGGGATTTTCCCGTACGACCATTTCTCGAGTGTACCGTGAATATCAGAAATCCCAGTAAAACATCAAATCTCCGACATCGCTGCGGCAGGAAAAAGATCCTGCAAGAACGGGCCAACGATGACTGAAGAGAATCAATATGCTTAAATGTGTGTGAAATCTGATGGGACTTAACTGCTAAGGTCATCAGTCCCTAAGCTTACACACTACTTAACCTAAAGTATCCTAAGGACAAACACACACACCCATGCCCAAGGGAGATTCAAATGGTTCAAATGGCTCTGAGCACTAGGGGACTTAACAGCTAAGGTCATCAGTCCCCTAGAACTTAGAACTACTTAAACCTAACTAACCTAAGGACATCACACACATCCATGCCCGAGGCAGGATTCGAACCTGCGACCGTAGCGGTCGCGCGGTTCCAAACTGAAGCGCCTAGAACCGCTCGGCCACGCCGGCCGGCCCCAAGGGAGGACTTGAACCTCCGCCAGGACCGTGAACAGAATCGTTCAACGTGACAGAAGTGCAACCCTTCCTCAAATTGTCGCAGATTTTAATGCTGGGCCATCAGCGTGCGAACCATTCAACGAAACATCATCGATATGGGATTTCGGAGCCGAAGGCCCACTAGTGTACCCTTGATGACTGCATGACACGAAGCTTTACGCCTCGCCTGAGCCCGTCCACACCGACATTGTACTGCTGATGACTGGAAACTTGTTGCCTGGTCGGACGAGTCTCATTTCAAATTGTATCGAGGGGACTGACGAGTACGGGTATGGAGACAACCACATGAATCCATGAACCGTGCGCGTCAGCAGGGGACTGTTCAAGCTGGTGGAGGCTCTGTAATAGTGTGGGTTCAAAATGGTTCAAATGGCTCTGAGCACAATGGGACTTAACATCTATGGTCATCAGTCACCTAGAACTTAGAACTACCTAAACCTAACTACCCTAAGGACATCACACAACACCCAGTCATCACGAGGCAGAGAAAATCCCTGACCCCGCCGGGAATCGAACCCGGGAACCCGGGCGTGGGAAGCGAGAACGCTACCGCACGACCAATGGTGTGGGGAATGTGCAGTTGGAGTGATATGGGACCCCTGATCCGTCTAGATACGAATCTGACAGGTGACACGAATGTAAGCATCCTGTCTGATCACCTGCATCCATTCATGTCCATTGTGCACTACGACGGACTTGAGCAATTCCAGCAGGACAATGCGAAAACCCTTACGTCCAGATTTGCTACAGAGTGGCTCCAGGAACTTCCGCTGGCCACCAAACTCCACAGACATGAACATTATTGAGCCTGCCTTGCAACGTGCCGTTCAGAAGAGAACTCCACCCCCTCGTACCCTTACGGATTTATGGACAGCCTTACAGGATTCATGGTGTCGGTCCCCTCCAGCACTACTTCAGACATTAGTCCAGTCCATGCCACGTCGTGTTGCGGCACTTCTGCGTGCTCGCGGGGGCCCTACACGATATTAGGCAGGTGTACCAGTTTCTTTGGCTCTTCAGTGTACATATGGCTAAGTTTGTACGGAACCTCAGAGAGCGAGTCCTACGTGTGCTTGTCTGTTTATTTTCTTAAGTGGTGAGTCTTTCGCTTTCTGTCTTGCCTTACCCAGCTTCCTGCTCTGTGCCGATTTTACCTGTGGACTCACGAACCACGTTGGATTTGTCGTTGAAAGCAGGCACTGTCAGCCTCCGACTGTGGGTCTTTACCTGTCTGGAACGTTACCTGTCAGAACGCAAGCAACGGTAAAGAATCCCTTGTTAAATATAGCTTGTAATTTCTAGAATTCCTTGCGATTTTCGAGATTCTTAATTTTCATTGTACTCCGAAAGTTAGCTCTGAATTTTGGAAATCCATGTAGGGTGCCCCAAGAGGAATGCTCAGTATTTTGGAAAAAGAATCATTCGAAGTAAATAAAGTCTAGTAAATTTGGGCTCTAAAATCCATAGCTTAAGATATTTTTGCACATCTTCGATAGTGTGAAACAAATTTCTTCTACTGCATGGTCTTTGTTTTCCATATTTTTAGAGGTGGTGGTATGGACCAGAACAAGGAAAAATGTCCAGTAAATATATTCTATATACGAGTAAGTGCACACCTTAGTAGCTAGGAGCACCTGTTCATCCTCGCTTTTGTGAAGCACACTCTTCTCCTGAAGAAGTGCTCATACCTCTACAAAATGGGCATTTTGGAGCTCAAGTTTACTAGGCAATTTTTCCTTGTTTTGGTTCATACCCTCTCCTCTCACAATATGGAAAGCCAAGAGTTGGCAGTAGAAGAGATTTGTTTCACAGTATCTAAAAATTGCTCACAGCTCTTAAGGTATGCATTTTAGAGGCCACCTTTAATATGCTGTCTATTATCTATATAAACGATTTAGGAGACAATCTGAGCAACCTTCTTAGGTTATTTGCAGATGATGCTGTCGTTAATCGTCTAGTCAAGTCATCAGGAGACGAAAAGAAATTGCAAAACGATTTAGAAGAGATACCTGTATGGTGCGAAAATTGGCAATTGTCACTAAATAATGAAAAGTATGAGTTCATCCAAATGAGTGCTAAAAGGGATACGTTGAACTTAGGTTACACGATAAATCAATCACATCTAAAGGCCTTAAATTCAACTAAATACCTAGGAATTGCAGTTACGAAAACTTAAATTGGAAAGACCACATAGAAAATGTGGGGAAAGAAAACCAAAGATTGCACTTTATTGGCCGAACGCTTAGAAGATGGAACAGATCTACTAAAGAGACTGCCTACAGTATGCTTGTCCGACCTCTTTTAGAGTACTGCTGCACGGTCTGGGATTACATCGAGGAAGTTCAAAGAGCAGCAGCCCGTTTTGCCTTATCGCAAAATCATTTCACTTAAATGGTACTGGACGTTGAAGTGGGGCGGAGGGGGGGGGGGGAGGACATCGTTAAAACAAAGGAGTCTTTCGTTGCGGCTGAATCTTCTCACAAAATTTCACTCTCCATCTCTCTATCCCCAATGCGAAAATATTTTGTTGGCACCAACCTATACAGGAAGGCACGGAAAGATGTAGGTGTTCGTTTTCTCCGCCTACTGTTCGAGCCTGAAATAAAAGAACTATTGCGAATGTGGTTCGATGAAGACTCTACCAGGTACTTAAGTATGATTTGCAGAGTATCCATGAAGTATCCTTTTTGCTTAGAAAAATCGTTTGTGAAACCCTTGTTGATCACTCCTTCCGGGGTACCCTGTGTTCATAAAAATATAAACGCTTCTACTATGTCCAGTTTGTTTCCAGAATTTTAGGGAAATGATCTTAATTAACTGGTTGACTGGCTCACCCACTTTTTGTAAGTTACGGCTCGTCACATTTCCGTATCCTATTATTTTAGCTCTTCTGTCGTTTTAACCCTTTGTGTAGCACCTTTCATTCTCTCTCTATTCTCTTACTGGTTGTCAGATAGGGTGACTGTGTGAGGCAGCGTGAGTGAGTTGGGAATTAGTGTCGTTGCGTACGTTTAAACCGCAATGTGTGATACGTTTTTAACTATTTTCTCCACATTCGTTTATTCTAATGTATAGTGGCACTGATCACCTCGTTGTTTACCCCTCCCCCCCCCCCTGTAAAACACACACACACACAAGCTTCTACCAAAATACTTTTAGAGTGGACTCATGATCACCAGCCCGTGGGTCCGCACATGAGTTAGCAAAGCGTCGCACTCCAGAACTGCTTTGCTAGGCCGTATACGCTAGCGACTACGCGTCAAACAGTTCTCTTCCGAGGCCGAACCACCGATATCCAGCCAAGCTCGTTCCCACAGGAGAAATCGGAAGAGTGTCCTCCTGCGCGTAGCGTGTGACGTCAGCTGTAGCGGTACCACCAGAACCCCTGCGCGCTGGTCTACTCTCACCTGTTGGTATGGGACCACTCTTCTCCCGGCAAGGACAGACGCTGCGGTATAGAGGGCGTCAGCGACTCGCTGTAAGCGGGAGCGGTTTCCCTTCCGCTTACCGGCCGACACGACCCTGTTTCTCGGTAGGCGCTGTGATTCCCCACGAGCTCCTCCCACGATTGCACCGTACGAGGAAAGACTGAGCAGGCGTCCCGTTGCGTGTTCCATATTCCCCACGCCTTCGAGGAAACACTGATTTTGCTGTGCATCTTCATGTTTTCCCGGCGCATTGACTGATCTGAATAATTCATAGTACAAGCAGATGGAAGCTTTGTGTTCGTGAAAGGTTCCAGATGGCTCGGTCAGTAAGAACGTCGTGCTTCAAAGTCAAATATTTGAGTTCATGTCTCCGACTGTATTCAGTTGAGTAGATAAGAAAGCTTCTTTAATTTCGTTGCAGTGTTTTTGTGCGTCTTCTAGACATACTCTGTTGAGCCCCCCGTCCACATTTTATTCACTGGATTGGACCCTCCCTTGTCAATTCTAGAGTTTACCGAAATAAAGTTGTCATCAATCCTAATGTTCCAGCCAGTTATAGTATAACTCGGCATTTTTCACGTCAACAAACATTGGCAGAGGTGAAAGAAGCGATAAGTGACAGATATCCTAGGGTTAAAGGAGGATCTAACCTGACGCTTTTGGATCCCCTGCGTGGCACTTTACCACCTTGACCACTTCTTTTTACAATATTAATGTAGCAAATATTCGAGATAAATGCATTGACTCGTAAATTCTGCAATATTTCAACCGCCATTCCGTTATCTTACTACAGCATCAAGTGAAATGTGCGTATGGCATACTTGGCAGGGAGTTCGCTTTCGAAGAGTTCGGCCGCCTGATGCAAGTATTTTTATTTGAAGCTACTTCGGCGACTTGGGTGTCGATGATGATAAAATGATGATGACAACACAACATTCTATCTCCGAGCAGAAAAAAATTTCCGATCCGGCCAGTAATGGCAGCCGGGTCTCCCGCCTGACGTTCAGCCGCGCTGACCATGTTTCTTTTTTTTCCGTTATTCTTCCTTGCATTTTTCGGGGCGGGCGTCCCGTGACACTCGTTCAAGTTCATCGTTAATCTGTCTACTCAGTTTTTTATTACAGAGGGCGCAGCTAACCCTCTGATCGAATACGCTGCGCTATCGTGGCGGCAGCACGCAGCTGCGGAGCTACTGCATAAATGTCTGGACGTTTTCCTGAATGCAAATAAGCAGATTGTAAGTAGGCTGTTTAGGTTTTTTTATTGGTAACGCCACCTCTGTATGAAAATCACTGGCTGTGCTGTGGGCAGTCTGTGTCTGCTTTGCATTGTTGTAATACTCGCCATTGTAGTGTTGGGCAGCGGCAGCTGGCTGTGAACAGCGCGTAGCGTTGCACAGTTGGAGGTGAGCCGCCAGCAGAGGTGGATGTGGAGAGAGAGATGGCGGAGTTTTGAAATTTGTCATGAACTGCTATATATATGATGATATCAAGGTAAATACATTGTTTGTTCTCTATTAATATCTTTCATTTGCTAACTATCCCTATCAGTAGTTAGTGCCTTCCATAGTTTGAATCTTTTATTTAGCTGGCAGTAGTGGCGCTCGCTGTATTGCAGTAGCTTGAGCAGCGAAGATTTTTGTGAGGTAAGTGATTTGTGAAAGGTATAGTTTAATGTTAGTCAGGGCCACTCTTTTGTAGGGAATTTTGAAAGTCAGATTGCGTTGCGCTAACAAAATATTGTGTGTCAGTTTAAGCACAGTCATGAATAATTGTTCAAAAGGGGACGTTTCATATGTCGACCCTTAGCCTAGGATACCTCACTGGAATCTTCTGATTTTTTCTTGTAGTTTGTGTATTTAGTGTAGCTTTTGTTTATTGCTAGCGCGTAATTGTAGAGAGAATCTCCTTTGTAGTTGTAGCCTTTCATTGTTGTACAGTAAAACAGTTGTGGCATGCATGTAGATTTGCACCAAGTATTTCGCAGCTACGCTTGCAATTAACTAGATATTATTTTCAGTGCTATGTTAATGT
This sequence comes from Schistocerca serialis cubense, assembly GCF_023864345.2. Lineage (NCBI taxonomy): Eukaryota > Metazoa > Arthropoda > Insecta > Orthoptera > Acrididae > Schistocerca > Schistocerca serialis. Next base: position 631,571,399 of record NC_064645.1, read on the forward strand.
GTTCTCCTATTTTTGCACTTCAAATTGTGCTTTCTGTGTTATCGTGTGAAATATTGTGACAATTATGGCGTGTGAAAAACGTAACACTAGGCTCCAAACTAAACTGAGAAATAATAGTGACGACGAGCGTAGCTTATCAGCGCCGCAGAGTAATGAATTTACTAATGTTCAAAGTAGTAATTTGGTAACTGTGCACAGGGAAATGGAGCGGGCGTCAAACAATGTCGTGGACAGTGAAACAATTAGTGAAGAGGGAAGCATTATCGATCGATCGGTCGGCAATAGCTCGCCTCAGGAAGCCGAAATGACACGACACGATCTCGCAAATACTGTAGATTCAGGTTTTGGATCCTCACCGTTTTCTCAAATAAGTCAAGACAAATTTTCTGCTTGTCAAAATGTGAATGTTTCCGGTGTAAATTCACTGCCGAAAAGCACTGAGGAACATGTTTCAGACACCAATGCATTGTTATTACAATTAATACAACAAATGGGACAAACACAGCAAAAGCTTCAAAAGTTAGACACAGTGGAACAAAATCTCAAAAAGTTAGACACAGTGGAACAAAATCTTAAAAAGTTAGACACACTGTAACAAAATCAGAGACAAACACAGCAACAGCTTCAAAAGTTAGACTCATTGGAACAAACTCTTGAACAAACGCGTGAAGATTTAACTACTGAGTTACATAACATTGAATCGAAATGTCAAAAAGTCTGTAATGACGTAAAAACTCAAATTTGTGAGCATTTTCAACCTATTTTTTCGCGGCATGAAAAGGCATTACAGAATCACGAAGCAGCCATAAAAGAACTGCAAATTATTGTTCATGAAAATCATGAGACCTTGCAAGCTAAATTTGACTCAGTTGCATCTACCGATTCGGTTACGCAACTTGCAAAAACTCAGGAAAGCTTAAAGAACACAGTAGATTCGATTTCAACACAAATGGACACTCTGAAACTTGGTTCAGAAAAACACATTGAGGAAATGTGTTCACTATCGGAGAAAGTAGCCGAACTTTCGGATCAGGTCACTAACTTATCTACAAAGGTAGATGATGATCTGAATGACACAAGACCTGTAGCCTTCACTGACACAGAAGAGTATGAACAAATTAGAAAATTCAAACAGAATCAAAATCAAATCAATACACAGTACAAAAGAGAAATCCGAGAAGTACAAGATCAGCTGGCACAGGTAATACAAGAATTACGTATTTCAGAGGATACTCGCGCCCCAATACGGGAAGAGGGACACAGAAATACGGAACAGCCACAAAATAATAACACAGGGCATTTCGGAAGTTACGAAAGAAATTGGCAATGTGCACCGAATTTTGAGATGGAACGGCCGACACGACCTAACAATGACCGATATGCGACTCGCCGACATGATGATTTTGACTATAAGCTGTTTATTACTACACGTAAATTCAAAACATTTAAGAATTCTGGCAACGACATTCGTCCACAAGCATGGCTCCATCAATTCTCTCATTGTTTTCCTCCCAACTGGTCGTTGGAACACAGATTAGAATTTATGTGTGGCTACTTAGAGAACGAACCAGCTGTAAAAATGCGATCGGTCATTCACGATTGCCACAGTGAAGGAGAATTTTACCATGCCTTCCTCTCAGCATATTGGTCTCAAGCCACACAAGACCGCGTAAAACATGGTATCATAATGATGAAACATTTCGAACAATCTGAATTCTCCAGTCTTGTGAAATATTTTGAAGACATGTTGCACAAGAATCAGTACCTGTCAAACCCATACAGCCCCTCAGAACTCATCCGCATTTGCTTAATCAAATTACCTGAACATTTACGACATATTATTTTGGCAGGACGTTGCAAAGACGACATTGAAGCTTTTCAGGGACTGTTACAAGAACTGGAAAGTGACACTGACAATCGCAGAACGCAGGAACACAACAATTACAGATCACATCAGTCGCAATTCCGCGATGAAAGAAATAATAACTGGACGCGACAAGGCTATTCTTACAACGCAAATCGTGACCAAAATAGACACCACCCGTACGACAACCGTTGGCAGAGTAATAATAGTTACAGAGAAAGATCGCATTTCCGTAGTAATGACTATCACAGATACAATCAGAGAAACAGACAATATGGGAACCAAAACAAGTATTATCAAGGGAGGCAGAATAACTTCAGACGCAACAGTTCGGCGCAGAGTTACGATTCAGGGAGAAATTCTCCACCACATGACCGACAAACAAGAAACTACGTAAACTACCGACAAAACGACAGACGTGAATTTCATCAGAACTGGCGGGATTCTAACAGAGCTGGGCCCTCTCGGCAAGGCGAATTTGTAGAAGTTAGGTCTCCTAATCCCAATAACAACGCGCGCCAACAAAGAAACAGACAATGACTCGCGCCGCAGGCACCCACGTGCGCCGGCTGGCTCAGAGAAAAATAACATAGACGCTAACCTTGAGAAAAATTCCAGTATTCTTTGCCGACGTATACCGCATGACAATTGCATTCAAGTTCAAACTCTGAGTACTACGAAGAGTAAAGGTTTACACCACATTTCACATGTAAAAACGTTTATTGAAAGATAATCTGCTTTTTAACTTTGTCTTTGCCATAAAACTTTTCACTTCACATTTCTAGTATGCTTTGTCAGATTTAGAATCTGTTAACATGTAACAATGTTTGAAGTGAAATATCCAGTCAAGAACCAAGAGAACTTATTTAAACAGAAATTACGAATGCATTGTTATAATGAACAGACGACACAGTGTTGTTAGTTGTACATTCTTGCTTGTTAGTTGCACGATTACGTAACGACTATCAGGCTTACATACTTAGGACACATACTGGTACTGCTAATGAGATTTTAATGCAACATTTTGGTTTACTTGAAAATACATTCTGGGTTTAAAGTACTTTCTGTGAGATACCAGAGGACACAGTGGTTAGTTTATGTGACAGCTACACGATGTTATCACGACGCTACTAATGAGTGACAATTTACAATGTTGCTTTTGCAGTGTATCTGTTTTATATCTGCACAGTTTTCTGAATTCTTCTAGGAAGAAAAACATGTTTTAGTAGTAACTTTTGTGGTATAGCAACAATGAGACAGCCTTTTTCGTGGCATAACAATACGTTACTGTACAGTACTTTCTTCATCACGCCAATAAGCATAATAACTACGATATCTATACGCAAAGCATTTCACTTTTGTTTATCATGTGGTAAGTACATTGACTTCTGCAGAACTTAGCTTTCGGAGGACGATAACTACGACACTTCCACAGAGATTATGTTGCGACAAGATGCACAGTTTAGCGCTACAGTACACGCATTTGAGTGATCAATCTTATACTTAAAACACTTATTTTTAAATATTTTTTTAATTACAAAGAAAGTTTTCCGTGATACATTTCATTCCATTGCTGTAATTTGTAACACCTGGGAGTATAATTACATTTATCCTCAGGGGGGTACACGCTTACTTTGTGTACCATGTGTGTGGCAACCACAAGGAACCCTAGCTAATATGGTATTTGCTTATACAACTTTACACATCGGTACCATATTTCTCTAACACACAAATTACACAGCTATCTAAACTTTTTTTTATTACATCAGTGACAGATGTTTACGCAATTACACAGTTGGATAGCTTCACACTTATGAAATTGTATTTTGTCTGTACTTTGTGAAATGCTCATATTTTTTCGGAACCATTGTGATACTATGAGAGCATTGAATGATATATTTGGTAAGGGAGCATGATTTTAAAGTACGTTTGAGGTAGATGACATTATTGAAATGAGCAGAGAATATTTTTTTTAGGGTTTGAAATTATTGCAGAAAGCTACGACGATTTTGAGATTTGACTGAGGTGTTATGATGTTATTTTTACGACGATGATGTGTATTATGCTGCTGAGGTATGTTTATGATTAATAGGCTGAGGCTATATGAGTTATTTGATTATGCTTCATATTTATAATGACGAAATATTGACGAGTGTCGATGGATACGTATATGTGTAATAAGGTAAGGAGTAATGAATAGTGGGTAGGGACTCTTGACTTGTGAAACAGGATGTTGGAAACCAAGAATCGTACTTTAGAATTATGAAATGTGTGTACATGTGTGAATGTATTACAATGCCGACGAAAAATTTTTTGGACACTGTTATATTTATAGGGTTTTGTTTCTACAGATTTGGAACGCTAATTCTTGACCTGTGAAATATTCTTATGTGAGACTGTCACTGTAGCGGAAACTGCTGTTGTAAATATTTCCGTAAGAAAGTTAAGTGACCACCTGCACGTAATGCGTCGCGGGCACCCACCTGGGCGACAGCCGCCCGAAAAAAAAAAAAAAAAGCCAGTAGCCTTTCAGCAGCACAGGTAGAAAAAAAAAAGGGGAGGCCATTAACCTCGCTTCTGACATTCCTTTGTAGAAAGCATCGCAAAAACGACACGGTCAAACTTGAAAACATATGATTACACTGTGCTCTTAATTTATGATATTTACTGAAATGCCTAATGAAATGACGAGAAATATTTTTACATCTGCACACCTGATTATGACAAGCGTCTTTCTATGAGAGTTGAGAGAATTTCTACTAACTTATGAAATGTCACATGACTATTGAATGATATTTTTATGCTTTGGTTTGCGTAATTGCTTATTTCATTTGATACCTGTTTTCCAGCTGTGTTACAGCATTAGGTTTCATAAAATAAAATTAAATGCATTTGCTAATGTGAACACTTTCTGTCAACAGATCTATTAAATAATAATTTTGTGATCCACATTCTTCAAAAAAGGAGCACTTGGAAAGGAAAGAACAATAAGAAGGGACTAGTAACAGTAATTGCATACATAATATTCTTTTCAAGTACATGGTAATATTTTTTTTACAATAAGTTGTTGTGGTGCAGCACTTTAATTACATAGACATTAAGATGTGAATATACATTTCCCTTATCTGCATTGTTGTCTTTACTGTAATATTTTTTCTGCTTGAGCTATGTCATGTTTAGATATAAGCTGTTGTTTGCCAGGCATAGTGCTACTGAACTTTAATTTGTGTTACTCTGCTAAGCCAGATTTATTTTTTTATTTGCTGCACATTGCCTCATATTAGTTGTAATGTTGAATTGCTTGGTAATTTAGATTTACTGTAGCTTGCTTTGCGATTTTCCATTTTTTTTATTGCTGTTTATATTAATTGTTTTATGTGCTGCTGCATTGCCTCGTCCCTTAGTTTAGCATCTGAGCTCAGTAGATTTAAGTTAGCTTAAGAGGGGGTAGACTATATAAGAAACTAACTATGATGAATTTATAAGAAATGCATTGAGAAGCTATCAGAAAATGGTCAGGCAAAAAAAAAAAAAAAAAAGGATACTGTACAGTGGAGAAAAACTATTTTTGACAGAGGATGTGAACAGAATACAGAAAGCAGGCTTAGATAGGACTTTTTGGGAATAATGATGAAAGAAGGGAGATCTCCATGCAAAATACTGCAGTAAAACAATCCCTGTCCTTTCCTTTGGTGTCATCCCTCTATATGTTTGTGTACCCTTGTGTATTTGTGTTTTTCCTGTCTTTATGTGTTTATCTGATAAGAATTGTAGAATTTTTCTAGTACTACGCTACATTCACTATGATGAGGAATACTGTTATCCTCAAATATAATTGGCATTAATAATATGTTATTTACCTTATAAATATGCTTACACATTATTTACTCTGTTTTGTTTTAATGCTCATGTGTGAAGTTGATGTTTCGAAAGTGATTCTGATCTTTTATTTTTGTACTCATGTCGTAATTCCTGTAACACTGATGTATATGTTTATTTCTATTCTTTTGTAACGCCTGTTTTACTACAAATGTTGTCTGTATTGTTATGTTCTTTAATGATGTATTTTGTGCCTTTGTAATTGTATTCTTATGTTATAAAATTGTAATTGTCACCAGTTCATGATATTATTAACTTGTTAGTTACATTTCACGGCACACGTTTCTGTTGGTCATAGTATATGGACAATATGTGAGAAGTAGGGACTGATAGTGTTTGCACGTGTGTTAATAATTCAGCAAGGGACTGGATAACAGCATTGCTGGTTCTAAGGACAATTCCAAAAACTTTGTGAGTGCACAAGTGGTGGTTATGGACTTGCTATATTATCCGCAAGACGCTTCAATGGTGATTGTGCACCTGCACAGTCACAACAGATGGCTGCTGGCTATCTCTACAAGGACTACAGTGGGTCTGCATCTTTGATGACTCACCAGTACCATTATCTCTACAAGGACTACAGTGGGTCTACATCAACCATCAATACCATCATCTCTACAAGGACTGCAGTGGGTCAGCACCTCTGGTGGCCCAACAATACCACAATCTCTACCAGGACTCCAGTGGGTCTGCTCTGTGATGACCTACCTACCAATATTCTTCAAAACTTCGAATGACTCTGCTGTGGGTTTGCTCCATTGTGGCCCATTACCTGTCAGCATGTCAAGAGTCAGCACTGTCTTTCCGTTGGAAGGACAACACTGCTTCTTCAAGACTCCATGGAAATCCACTACTTCCGTGTGCATTTTCTTTTACTGCTCAGACTTTGAGAAAAACACTGAAATTTTACAGTGATGAACAATCTGGACTGTCTTTATGGACTGTGAAAAAAATTTTAGCTTTTGACCAGCATTGTATAAATAAGTGTGTGCATTTGATATCTTTGTTATTGTAATTGTGAAAAATTTTTTCAAATCATTATTGGCCACTGCCCAAAAATATTTTGTAAAATTTTTTGTGGGGAGCATGGAGGCAATGTAAGTAGGCTGTTTAGGTTTTTTTATTGGTAACGCCACCTCTGTATGAAAATCACTGGCTGTGCTGTAGGCAGTCTGTGTCTGCTTTGCATTGTTGTAATACTCGCCATTGTAGTGTTGGGCAGCGGCAGCTGGATGTGAACAGCGCGTAGCGTTGCGCAGTTGGAGGTGAGCCGCCAGCAGTGGTGGATGTGGAGAGAGAGATGGCGGAGTTTTGAAATTTGTCATGAACTGCTATATATATGATGATATCAAGGTAAATACATTGTTTGTTCTCTATTCATATCTTTCATTTGCTAACTATCCCTATCAGTAGTTAGTGCCTTCCATAGTTTGAATCTTTTATTTAGCTGGCAGTAGTGGCGCTCGCTGTATTGCAGTAGCTTGAGCAGCGAAGATTTTTGTGAGGTAAGTGATTTGTGAAAGGTATAGTTTAATGTTAGTCAGGGCCATTCTTTTGTAGGGAATTTTGAAAGTCAGATTGCGTTGCGCTAACAAAATATTGTGTGTCAGTTTAAGCACAGTCATGAATAATTGTTCAAAAGGGGACGTTTCAAGATCAGTCAATGACTTTCTCAATTTGTAGTTTCGTATGTCAAATTGGAAAAAAAAGTTAGCTTATATACGGGGTTATTCACCAAGATATGCAAATACGTTAATATGTTACCCTCCAAGTGAAACTAAAGAAAAAAGTTCATATAAACATAGGCCCGCAAGTGTTTAGTTACGGAGTTACGGCTAGTAAAAGATTTTGCCTGAAATTCAGCAAGTTCGTTAATATGAAGGCATCACAATACTGTACGAGGTTAAAGTAAACCACGATTTCCGTTTATTTTGTTGTTATTGGTCTGGTGAATCTAATAAAACATGTCCCAGACGTTTATCTGCAGTAGTTTTCCAGAACATCCAAAGAAGCAAAGAAGTAATTTCGTAAAATTTTTAATTTGTTAACTACTTGGCCCAATTTCTTTTTTAAATTCCAGACAATTGCACAAAGTTTTCAACAGAAGGTTTAGAGAATTTAATTTTGGAAAAATGATGGTAATAACGTTAACTGAAACTCGTGAATTTATGTTAAACCAGAAAGACAAAGCTCAGTGTTACGGAAGTTGTACAGTGTACATACAATTTCACAATAGATTCACAGTACTGTTCAAAAATGGCTTCACCGACTTGAATACATTTAGTTGCACGTGTATGAACAGATTTTGTTGCTCGTTTCAGTTTCACAGGGTTGTTCTTAATTTCGTCTGTTGCATTCATAATGTGAGCAGGTAATGCTCCACGTGTATTGACTCCATCGACATGCAAAAAAATCCATTGGTGTTAAATCGGGCGACCTGGGTGGCGACAGACGTGTAGCACCACGACCAATCCATTTCTGGGTAAAATGTTCATTTAAATGTGTAGTAATGGCATTTATGAAATGTGGAGGCACGCTGTCATCTTGAAAATACATTTGCAATCGCGTAGCGGCAAGTGGAACATCTTCGAGCAAGGGGGCATTTCTTCTTGAAGGAATTGTAAATACGTTTCGCTAGTTAGAGGTTCTGGGTAAATGAATGGTTCAATGAAGTATGTGCTGATTATACGACACCACACATTTATTCTAAATTGCTGCTGGAAATTGCGTTGCGCTGTTGCATGTGGGTTTACTTCAGACCATACGTGCTCGTAATGTAAATTGTGCACAACATCTCGAGTAAACTGTGCCTCATCAGTAAATAAAATGTATTTGTGTAACTGCCGATTAGTAGTTGCACAACTCCAAGCGAAGAGCAGGATCTCCCGGATGTAAATGATGCACTTTTTGTTTATGGTAAGGATACAGATTATTGTACTTCAGTGTGCGCCATACCTTAGATTGTGAAATGCCCAATCATTGAGACATACGTCGTGTACTGGTAACCGGGCTGCGTTGAACAGCATCCATAATATCCGCATCATCGTCTTCACGTATCGAACGCTCGTACTGGTTATGAACGCTAGGTAGAGTACCTGTCTCCCGTAACATTCGAAATACTCCACTAATGGTTCGTGCATTCGGAATCCTCCGAGTTGGATGTTGTTGTTGTTGTTGTGGTCTTCAGTCCTGAGACTGGTTTGATGCAGCTCTCCATGCTACTCTATCCTGTGCAAGCTTCTTCAACTCCCAGTACCTACTGCAACCTACATCCTTCTGAATCTGCTTAGTGTATTCATCTCTTGGTCTCCCTCTACGATTTTTACCCTCCACGCTGCCCTCCAATACTAAATTGGTGATCCCTTGATGCCTCAAAACATGTCCTACCAAACGATCCCTTCTTCTAGTCAAGTTGTGCCACAAACTTCTCTTCTCCCCAATCCTGTTCAATACCTCCTCATTAGTTACCTGATCTACCCACCTTATATTAAGCATTCTTCTGTAGCACCACATTTCGAAAGCTTCTATTCTCTTCTTGTCCAAACTGGTTATCGTCCATGTTTCACTTCCATACATGGCTACACTCCATACAAATACTTTCAGAAACGACTTCCTGACACTTAAATCTATACTCGATGTTAACAAATTTCTCTTCTTCAGAAACGATTTCCTTGCCATTGCCAGTCTACATTTTATATCCTCTCTACTTCGACCATCATCAGTTATTTTACTCCCTAAATAGCAAAACTCCTTTACTACTTTAAGTGTCTCATTTCCTAATCTAATCCCCTCAGCATCACCCGATTTAATTTGACTACATTCCATTGTCCTCGTTTTGCTTTTGTTGATGTTCATCTTCTATCCTCCTTTCAAGACACTGTCCATTCCGTTCAACTGCTCTTCCAAGTCCTTTGCTGTCTCTGACAGAATTACGGAGTTGGATAACGTACGCGATATTCGTTAACTGCAGCCGTAGCATTACCATCACACTTGCCACAAATAAACACCGTATCGGCGTATTCCTCTGTCGTAAATTTGAAAGGCATTAATATTTCATAAAAAATCTACAACCTACAACAGTTACTATGTGGTTTCACTTAAATACACTGTTATTATTATTATTATGATCTTTCACTAAACGAAATGATCGTATGGCATTGTTGGCTGGGAGATGCTATTCGGGTTCGGTCGGCAAGTGCACGTCTTACTTCAGTCTGCGCCACATTGGGCGACTTGCGGCCGCAATGAGGATACCACAACTCCCAGTCCCCGAGCGGAGAAAATCTCCGACCCAGCCGGGAATCGAACACGGACCCAGCGCATGGCAGGCAAGCACGTTACCACCCAGCTAAGGAGGCGAATATGTTCTGTTACTGAGCAATACAGAAAACTGTGTCGTTTCAGGATTAGGAAACGGCTGAAACAACTCACTAACGGTTGCCAACAATGACTTAAACGTTTCTGCATTCTTAATGGAAAGTAAACAAATTTACTTGCATAATAATCTTTGCTTCTCTGGATGTTCTGGAAATTTACTACAGCTACACATCCGGGACATGTTTTATTACATTCACCAGACCAATAAGAACAAAATAAAAGGAAATTGTGGTTTACTTTAACCTCATACAGTTTTGCGATGACTTCATATTAGCGAAGTTGCTAAATTTCAGGCAAAATCTTTTACTAGCCGAAACTCCATAGCTAAACATTTGCGGACCTATGTTTATATGAACTTTTTTCTTTAGTTTTGCTTGTAGAATAACATTTAAAAATATCTTTGTGAATCACCTTGTATGCAGGGTGTTACAAAAAGGTACGGCCAAACTTTCAGTAAACATTCCTCACACACAAAGAAAGAAAATATGTTATGTGGACATGTGTCCGGAAACGCTTACTTTCCATGTTAGAGCTCATTTTATTACTTCTCTTCAAATCACATTAATCATGAAATGGAAACACACAGCAACAGAACGTACCAGCGTGACTTCAGACACTTTGTTACGGGAAATGTTCAAAATGTCCTCCGTTAGCGAGGATACATGCATCCACCCTCCGTCGCATGGAATCCCTGATGCGCTGATGCAGCCCTGGAGAATGGCGTATTGTATCACAGCCGTCCACAATACGAGCACGAAGAGTCTCTACATTTCGTACCGGGGTTGCGTAGACAAGAGCTTCCAAATGTCCCCATAAATGAAAGTCAAGAGGGTTGAGGTCAGGAGAGCGTGGAGGCCATGGAATTGGTCCGCCTCTACCAATCCATCGGTCACCGAACCTGTTGTTGAGAAGCGTACGAAGACTTCGACTGAAATGTGCAGGAGCTCCATTGTGCATATACCACATGTTGTGTCGTACTCGTAAAGGCACATGTTCTAGCAGCACAGGTAGAGTATCCCGTATGAAATCATGACAACGTGCTCCATTGAGCGTAGGTGGAAGAACATGAGGCCCAATCAAGACATCACCAACAATGACTGCCCAAACGTTCACAGAAAATCTGTGTTGATGACGTGATTGCACAATTGCGTGCGGATTCTCGTCAGCCCACACATGTTGATTGTGAAAATTTACAATTTGATCACGTTGGAATGAAGCCTCATCCGTAAAGAGAACATTTGCACTGAAATGAGGATTGACACATTGTTGGATGAACCATTCGCAGAAGTGTACCCGTGGAGGCCAATCAGCTGCTGATAGTGCCTGCACACGCTGTACATGGTACGGAAACAACTGGTTCTCCCGTAGCACTCTCCATACAGTGACGTGGTCAACGTTACCTTGTACAGCAGTAACTTCTCTGACGCTGACATTAGGGTTATCGTCAACTGCACGAAGAATTGCCTCGTCCATTGCAGGTGTCCTCGTCGTTCTAGGTCTTCCCCAGTCGCGAGTCATAGGCTGGAATGTTCCGTGCTCCCTAGGACGCCGATCAATTACTTCGAACGTCTTCCTGTCGGGACACCTTCGTTCTAGAAATCTGTCTCGATACAAACGTACCGCGCCACGGCTATTGCCCCGTGCTAATCCATACATCAAATGAGCATCTGCCAACTCCGCATTTGTAAACATCGCACTGACTGCAAAGCCACGTTCGTGATGAACACTAACCTGTTGATGCTACGTACTGATGTGCTTGATGCTAGTACTGTAGAGCAATGAGTCGCACGCCAACACAAGCACCGAAGTCAACATTACCTTCCTTCAATTGGGCCAACTGGCGGTGAATCGAGGAAGTACAGTACATACTGACGAAACTAAAATGAGCTCTAACATGGAAATTAAGCGTTTCCAGACTCATGTCCACATAACATCTTTTCTTTATTTGTGTGTGAGGAATGTTTCCTGAAAGTTTGGCCGTACCTTTTTGTAACACCCTTTATATCTGCTAGAATGAATAAGGAAATACGTTGCTCGATGTGAAACTAATTAAATGACCGGATATAAACGGCCAACGAATTGCTGAAATTAGCAGATCATAAGAAGGTTTATGAAAGCAAGAGAACACTCTATTACTTTATTCACATATAAATGCAGAGACCGTTGTTAATACCAGTAATGTACGGATAGTGTGAAAATATTGAAAACGTTGCTTTGTACTGGTCACGCGAGAAAGCGCTCTCGCAAGCTGAGAGTTGTGGCAGCAGCCACGGATCTACGATATTTCCGAACCGGGGCAGAAACTTGATAGTGGCGCCTCCCCCGCCCCCCCCCCCCTTTCCCTCGCTCCACCCATCACACGAGCGTTTGTGATAGGACGTCAAAAATTTTAAAAAAAGTCGGTTTTTCAAAAATATGTTCATTTTGTAGGGCACATCTTTCTGAAGAGTTTGATATATAAAACATATATGTTCGAGGACATGTTATTTGGTCTTAAGTGTGCCAAAGTGCAGTGCCACGCCTCTTCCTTACAGCATTTTTCTATTGCACGTCATTGTTTTTTGCTCTGTGGAATTCAAACGTGTATATTTTTTTCCTAATGCCCTCAAACCTATACTCAGGACAGTGAAAATTAAAATGTCCTATGATGCCTTGCCTGCTCCCAGGCGGCCGGTTTGACGTCCTACCCCCCTCCCCTTAAAAAAAGAAGAAAAAAACTCACAATTAATACTGTGGGAGTGGGTTATTTGTGACCGGCAGAATAAGAACTCTCCAGAAAATTTGCACTCTTTATTACCTGTTAGTTAATAACGTTCTCTTTTATGTGACATAAAAATAAGTACAGGAAACATAAAACCAGCTGGTGCCAGTGCCATAGAGACTCTCCACTGGCGCAAGTTCCACCAGCGCCGCGGGCGGCGCTTTGATCAAGATATCGACTTCGCCTCGGCCAATGGCCGACCGAGTACAATCCGCCAATGACCGGACGACAACGGACAGAAGCCTAGTGGGAAGATAGAAGAGTAGCTGTCGCCCACTTGGCTATAGATCATCGTCCAGGGCTGACTTAGACAGGGAATGTCGTTTAGTAAACTCTTGGAAGTGAACAGACATTTGTTGTAGATCGTATTTGCTGTATACTGTGAAGTTTACCTACGGTTATTTGCACTTAGCCACTGAGGGCTTTTTTTATGTTATATTACATGCAGTGTCACAGATTTCATTATTGAACAAGTCACAAAGACAAGTAAACCTTTTTAACTCATTTGTGTGACTGTTACTAATTTGTTAGTGTTGTAGAACATTCGTTCTCCGATGCTGTTACCTGATCCTATGGGATAGCTGTGTAGTAGTGGCAGGGAGGAATTGTCTTGGCGGTGTACCGAACCGGAAGTCGTTCCAAGAACTCACAAACTCTGCCTCCACAACAGTGGCGACGAGGGTTTTACAAAACTAGCGACACACTTCTTCAATCCTTAGGTCCCAGCATTTTTTCTTTCTAATCTTGTTACAGCTTTACACCCTCGTGCTTTCCTTTCTGCTAAGGAACCGATTACCTCATCAAAGTTCGTCAAACGATAAACAAAATGTGGTTGTCTAACACAGAAAACGCTGTTAATACGAAAGGTACCCAAGAGTGGTGTGGTTTCTCGATTTGATTACGTCTATTTTTTCGCTGTCTGCTAGATAAGACGAAATAAGCCTTTCCTACGTTGCAGAAATTGTAACACACGCCAAAAAGTGAGACTGTTCTGGCACAAATGATCATTTTTATCTACATCATTTACATAAATAACACGACGGAATATAATTGACGATGTACCAATATAAAATGTCTGTTACTCTTGTTGTGGGTTGGCAGGAGAGCCAACACCGGGATACAAGAGGAAGCCGAAAGGCACGCGTTTTAGCTCATGCAGGCTGGCGTGAGGTCTGGAACAGGACAAGGAAATTAGAATTTAGAAAAAAACGGACGTAGCTGGTGGAATACTTAACTTTAATCCATAAATGGTGAACGTCGCTCTTGACGGTACATTAATCACAAGATCAATAGCAACTGATAATGGCGCCTTGCTAGGTCGTAGCAAATGACGTAGCTGAAGGCTATGCTAACTATCGTCTCGGCAAATGAGAGCGTAATTTGTCAGTGAACCATCGCTAGCAAAGTCGGCTGTACAAGTGGGGCGAGTGCTAGGAAGTCTCTCTAGACCTGCCGTGTGGCGGCGCTCGGTCTGCAATCACTGATAGTGGCGACACGCGGGTCCGACGTATACTAGCGGACCGCGGCCGATTTAAAGGCTACCACCTAGCAAGTGTGGTGTCTGGCGGTGACACCACAACTCTCACTACAAGCAAAAAGTTTTATGTTAGGAAATAGTTTCACATTTAGTTCATATGCTCCAGTTTCCCAAGCATGAGTTCGAAAAGTAGTAGCAGTAGTGCGAAATTTTTGAATAAATTTGGAATCGTCATATTATTCCATACAATTTGTGTGATGTCCCCGTTCCTTCTTCTTTCTCGTTCCAACGGACAATCTTGCCATCACTAATTTTGTAACTATTCCTGCCACCGTCAAAACCTGTTCTCCAGTTAACTTCGCTAACCCTCCTGCAATCACCGCTTCAGTTATCCTGCGTTAATTCTCCGTTCAAGCGTTGTTATGTCTTCGCTCAACGCGTTTTCCACGCTACGAGGAAGAACTTAAGCGGCTGCTAACGGGGACTTCTGTCAAAATTTCATTTTCTTGGGTACAATGAGAAGATCATAAGTAATCTTCCTTACCTGTTAGTCTTTTATCTCCACTCTGGTAGTCTGAATCTGTGGATTTCGATAATACATATAATAACGCTGATTATTCGCTCACCCAGTCAACCACATAAACAGCGATTGGCATTTACCAGTTCGGCTTTCTTCGGCTCAGCTCGCAAAGACCCGTCCCATTTTGTCTGCAGGAAAGCTTTTTATTTCTTGATGCGACGGGGGTTTCCCTGGCAGAGACATCGCATACGCTATGTACGCATTCAAAAATCAACTTATGCTTCGTTCAGAAATCAACGTAGAATGTGTTCAAAAATGTTTAGAATCCAACAGGAATGAGTTTCAAAATCATATGAATAATCGATAAACCAGCGTGCTCTGGATGCTAGGCACTTTATGAAACAAGGCTGTTTTTCCTTCAACAAAATGAATCTGGCATCCCCTGAAATTGCCGCCTGGGGCAGATACAGCAATTTGCTGAAATTTTAGAACGCTAAGTTGTCTAAGAAGGTTGGCAATATAAGGATAGAAATGGAGAGGGCACACAAAAATATTGTAGGATTTAGTAAGATGCGACGGCCAGAAGAGAGCAAGTTTTAAAGTAGGGATCCTGGGACGACTCTTACCGGTTCAGGTTAAGGGAGCGCACGAATAACAATGAATGAAGTAAATGCAGTAGAGTTATCAACAACAAACACACAGAAAATTCCTGGTGAAACTGACTGTAACCATACAAGTAGCAGAAGCATCAGAATGTAAATTAAATTACATACCATGAGCCATGGACCTTGCCGTTGGTGGGGAGGCTCGCGTGCCTCAGCTATAGAGACAGATGTACCGTAGGTGCAACCACAACGGAGGGGTATCTGTTGAGAGGCCAGACAAACGTGTGGTTCCTGAAGAGGGGCAGCAGCCTTTTCAGTAGTTGCAGGGGCAACAGTCTGGATGATTGACTGATCTGGCCTTGTAACACTAACCAAAACGGCCTTGCTGTGCTGGTACTGCGAAAGGCTGAAAGCAAGGGGAAACTACAGCTGTAATTTTCCCCCGAGTGCATGCAGCTTTACTGTATGGTTACATGATGATGGCGTCATCTTGGGTAAAGTATTCCAGAGGTAAAAGTCCCCCATTCGGATCTCCGGTGGGGATTACTCAAGAGGACGCCGTTATCAGGAGAAAGAAAACTGGCATTCTACGGATCAGAGCGTGGAATGACAGATCCCTTAATCGGGCAGGCAGATTAGAAAATTTAAAAAGGGAAATGGACAGGTTTAAGTTAGATATAGTGGGAATTAGTGAAGTTCAGTGGCAGGAGGAAATTTGGAAATTTGCGGTAAGGTCTTATCGGACCAATCTACTGAGGTCATCGGTCCCTAAGCCTACACACTACTTAATCTAACTGAAACTAAGTACTGCTGTGTACAACACGCAAACCCATACCCGAGGGAGGATTCGAATCTCCGATGGGGAGAGACACACAGACTGTGACAAGACGCCTCAGACCGCGGGTTATCCCGTACACTGCCGTTATACACACTAACCCTCAGGGCAGGTAACTGGGACGTTAGCGGCCACGAGGAGGGGAAAAATACCGCTGGTTGAACTTAACAAGTAGTAACAAACTGAGCACAATAAATAGTAATTAGAAGTCCTGGAAAGCTATTCAGATCCGCCTTCCCCAAGCACTCCACTCTCTGCTCTTCGCCTCGGCAACACTACGAGCAGCAACACGGACCCAAGTCACTGGAGAACCGCGGGATGTCACAATGGTGGAGATTTCCCTGCTTGAATCCAAATGCACTCAACTCAAAGCTTGCAGGATCCGGTTTACGACAAGGTCGTGCACCCTCGTGACCAAAGGCCTTCGATCCTGCAGACGATGTGCACCACCACCGGTCCCGGCACGTTCTCGCACTGCGTGGACCTGGCTCCTGCTGAGTTCCCAAATGAACTGCACACTGACACGACCCGGAAGAACCACGACGTCGCCCCAAAGATAGGGCCACAGTTACTACATATTGGTAACAGCCGCTGCTGCCACTAGCGGACAGACAACGCTTGCGAAACCAAGTGGTAGCAGTCAACACGAGAAGAAGACAACCGCAGCCATGTGAACTAAACGGTACGGTCTGGCCTCCAATAGAGGACAGAAACATTCAAACAGCACCAACACCGGCCGCTGTGACCGAGCGGTTCTAGGTGCTTCAGTCCGGAACCACGCAGCTGCTACGGTTCGAATCCTGCCTCAGGCATGGATGTGTGTTATGTCCTCGGGTCAGTTAGATTTAAATGGTTGTAAGTGTAGGGCACTGGTGACATCAGATGTTAAGTCCCATACTGTTTAGAGCCATCTGAACCATTTTTGAACAGCACCAACGCAAGCCGCAGCACGGCTCACCGAATACAGCATTGTAACTACAAAATCAAATAGGGGTAATGCAGAAGTAGATTTAACAATGAATAAAAAATAGGAGCGCGGGTAAGCTATTACGAACACCATAGTGAACGCATTATTGTAGCGAAGATTGACACAAAAGCCCACATCCACCGCAGTAGTACAAGTCCATATGCCAACTAGATCCGCAGATGAAGAGATTGAAGAAATGTTTGATGAGATAAAAGAAATTATTCTGACAGTGAAGGGAGACGAAAATTTAATAGTCATCGGGGACTGGAATTCGATACTAGGAAAAGAAAGAGAAGGAAAAGTAGTTGGTGCATATAGGATGGGGGTAAGAAATGAAATAGGAAACCGCCTGGTAGAATCTTGCACAGAGCATAACTTAATCATAGCTACCACTTGGTTCAAGAATCATGAAAGAACGTTGTATACATGGAAGAATCCTGGAGATACTAAAAGATATCAGATTATATAATGGTAAGACAGAGATTTAGGAACCAGATTTTAAATTGTAAGATATTTCCAGGGGCACATGTGAACTCTGACCACAATCTATTAGCTATGAACTGCAGATTAAAAGTGAAGCAACAAAAAAAAGTGGGAATTTTAAGAGAAGGGACCTGGATTAACTGAAAGAACGAGAGGCTGTACAGTGTGTCAGACAGAGCATTAGGGAAGAACTGACAAGAACAGGGGAAGAAGAATGGGTAACTTTGAGAGAGGACATAGTGAAGGCAGCAGAGGAACAAGTAGGTTAAAAGACGAGAGTTAGTAGAAATCCTTGGGTAAGAATATATATTGAACTTCTGTGATGACAGGAGAAAATATAAAAATGCCATAAACGAAGCAGGCAAAAAGGAATACAAACGTCTAAAAAAAAGAGACTGGAAGTGCAAAGTCGCTAAGCAGGGATGGCTAGAGGACACATGTAAGGATGTCGAGGCATGTATCACTAGGGGTAAGATAGATACTGTCTACAGGAAAATTAAAGAGACCTTTGGAGAAGAAAGAACCACTTGCATGAATATCAAGATCTCAGACGGAAAACCAGTTCTAACCAAAGAGGAGAAAGCAGAAAGATGGAAGGAGTATGAAGAGGGTCTATAGAAGGGCGATGCACTTGAGGAAAATATTATGGAAATGGAAGAGGATGTAGAAGAAGATGAAATGTGAGATATGATACTGCATGAAGAATTTGACAGAGCACTGAAAGACCTGAGTCGAAACAAGGCCCCGGGAGTAGACAACTTTCCAATAGTACTTCTGATAGACTTGGGAGAGCCAGACTTACAGTCCAATGTGATTCTCCACCACGTTGGAGACTTCATTCTAGAAATTTTCTTAACGAAGCGTGTCCGTAGCTTTGGCGCGATGGTCTCGCTGTCTGGTCTGGTAGATCAGCAGGTTTAACGCCATCAGATTTCTTTTTGTAGGGCTACGTAAAGGGTGAAGTTTACGCCACACAAGTACCTTATCTGGATACGTTAAGAAGATGGATAACAGATGGCGTTGCTGGTGTTACATAAAGAACGTTGTCAAACGTAGGGCGTGAAATCGATAGTCGATTAGATAGTCTTCGAGCAAAAAACGGCGCATAAAAATTCTTTCATCAGTCGTAAAACACAAATTTGTAAGTTCTATAGTTTTTGTAAAACAAATATTGATACTTGGGCAAAGACTGTAGGCCCACGCTGTACAATAATGGTCATCTTCACTTTAGAACATTTACTTTAGATCTTCTGTTTCCTACCGCTGATGAATTTAGGGAACTGAAAATAATTGGAGAGAGGAAAATAAAAAGGATAAAGTGAAATAAAATTCTGTGATAGGAGTTAGTGGCTGCAAATCAATTTTTCGAGAAGTGATAAAGGAAGATCTGTCAGATACAAGAATCGAGTAAGGAGCTGAATGAGTAATCTTGTTACTGATATTGATAGTGAGCATAAACTAGTACTAAGAAAACACAGTAGAAGATGTATTAGGATAGGAAAATACGAAAAAATGCGTTCATGATTAACTGATAGGTTACTGAAATTAATAAAGTAACTACGAATGTGGAAACGTTAAAAGTTAGCAGAAGATACATAGGTCACTCAGTTATAAAATTAATCAGAAATTTAGAAAAGCTAGAAAAGAATGGATGGAGGATAGATGAAATACACAGGAGATTGAAATAGAGTTGTGTAGATGCTACACAAAGACTGTTAACCTCTCACTTTAGGAAGCACAGAATAAGAAGCACAGTGACCAATGATGGAAAAGCTGTTTGGGGAATGAAGACAATAATAAAGGGAAAATGAGAAATCACTTACTGAAGAAGCTTGATACTTCCCCGGATGAAATTAAGCCAACTGAATATGAGGACATAGCGTCAAGAGTGAAGAGGGGAGCTCACACTACATCTCTGAATTTCAAAAAGTTTTGACAAATGCAATAGGAACAAATACCTTAGTACTGTCGAAATACAAGAGGAGCTCTCAAAGGCATCAAAAAGAACTGTAGCAGTTCTTGAATTATATTTATGTAATTAAAGAAGTTCCATAAGATTTTGAAAATATTGACCAGGTAAAGCCGTCCTCAACCTATCGGTGTGTGGGGCACTTACCAAGTAGCATTAACACGAGATACTGAAAATATACAAAGAAGGGCAGCACGAATGCTCACATTTTTGTTTCTCGCGGCAGTGCGTCAAAGAAATCCCAAAACACCTGAACTATGGGCACTACACCCATACCCCTGACCAACAAGTCTGAGGTAGTGTCTCCACTGAAACTGTGCTGCTGTTACACATACCATCTGTTGGAAAAGCTGCTGTGTCCCGTGTCAGGGAAAACCAAGCGCAGCCGCGTCGGATAGCCGCGCGGTCTCTGGTGCCGTGTCACGGTATGCGCGGCTACCCTCCCATCAGAGGTGCGAGTCCTCCCTCGGGTAGGAGTGTGTATGTTGTCCTTAGCATAAGTTAGTTTAAGTTAGATTAGTTAGTGTGTAAACCTAGGGACCGATGACCTCAGCAGTTTGGTCCCATAGGAACTTATAACCACAAAACGAAGCACATAAGGATAGACCATTAATCGTTGGCATGTTCTAACGTATTCTAACATATGACCTCACCTTGGGAAAATTGAAGCAAGGCCTAGGAAGGGCCACCTTGCACACTCAGAGCGCATGTCTGGTGGCCTCATTCAACATGCTGATGAGGCTGTCCTGTCAGCTCTTGAGACAACAGTGGGCAAACAATTCAGATTGTGGCGTACGTTAGAATGGACGGTGGCTGTCGTGTGGGTTTTGAGGTCACACTCTGATCTTTCCAGCGAATTGGGAGAGTTACAGTTTTATAAGCCATGGGCGTAAGAAGACATCCTGCGAAACAATACTGCGCTGATAACCTCGCCGTTGAGTGCACATAATCTGTCCCCCCCCCCCCCCCCCCTCACACAAACACACACAGACAAAGACAGTTCTAAATATGACTTAGAATAGATAGTTTGGAAGCCTCTTCAAGACGTAAATATATTAGATTAATGGTAAAAGGAACTGACCACTTTGAGAACAGCCATGTTGAAACTAATGAGAGATCATGAGGCAGGCTTACCAAGTGCAAAATTCACTAAAAAAGTAAAAATATACTGCTGAAAAAAATGCAACATCCTCAAGGGGAGGGTCACTTTACTGACGAGCGAGTCACATCGCAGTTAGTTCACCGTTGTAGGAGTATATTGTAATAAATGCAGGCCAAATGAAACATGTTGTGACTGACAATTAGCAATTTTTGACAAACACAACTTCTATTGATGTAAGTTCACAAGGTTGGTGGCTGAACATACAAACGAACGGTAACAATAACGAAACAAAGTCTCCTAACTGAGGCTAACAAAAGTTCACTTCTTATTTTCCACAAATGTTCATGGTAACACACTCACACACTAGTAACAGTCCAATTCCGAGACAAAGGCGTAATCTTCGACGGTCGCAGTACACTAGGTCGGCATCCGGCGTGAACTGAACTTCGGGCCTGGGCCCCTAAATAGCTGTCTCCAGCCAGTCAGATTTCGGCGTAGTGATACTTCCTGCACGCCGTGGCTCAAGTTCCCCCTGCAGGAAGTTGTGCTCGGAATGTCTGTTCCCATTATCTGGTATGTAAACAGCCTATGTTTACCACGATGCTTTTGGGTACGCCTTGGGCACAGACAACCTCGTCCTCTGTAGTGTTATATGGGTTGCCGGTCCTCAGGGGCTACCTTGGCTCCGGCGTAACAAAACAGACATGACACAGTAAAGGGTGGTCAAACAGCCGCATCTAAACACAGTACACCCCTCTCTGGCGGCAACGTAGGCTTGTATCCTCGCACTCAAACGGTTACAAAGTTGCCGATGTGGCATCCTGCGATAGATTGTCCCAACCATTTTGTGCTTTTTGTTGCAATTCTGCAATGGTTCTTGCAGCCTGTGAAATACGAATAAGTTCCCGCTTCATCCTGTCCCATACGTGTTCAATTGGCGATGGATCTGGTGATCTTGCTGGCCAGGGCAGTTGATGTAGACCACGAAGAGCACGTTGCATCGCAGCAGGCGTGTGTGGACGTGCATTGCCTGCTGAAAAAGCACATCACGTCCCTGTCGAAAAAATAGCAGTAGCACGGTGATAATAACCTGTGCAACGTAGCACGCACTGGTTACTTTACCCTGCAGGAACAAATCATCCCCCCTCCGCGCATAACGCACCCAGGGCTGGAAGCGCCGACGTGTCAGTGCGTTCTGGAATAAGCAGCTCACTAGTCCATCACTCACATCCAGACAGAGCCTTCTCTCATCACTGAAAACAATAGAGCGCCGTTCTACTCTCCAGTCAACCCTTTCGTGACACCAGAATAGCCTCGCTTGGTGTGTCGTGGTGTCAGTGGCAGCCTGCCCAGAGGCACACTTGATCATAATCCTGCTGCGTGCAGACAGTTCCCAATGCCCCCTAATGACAGGGCAAGTGCATCATGTGCCCAGATTTCGTCCCTGTATGATGTGTGGTCGACCACCACTGTTCGCACAATGCGTCGATGTTGACGTGTGCCTGTATTACGCAAAAGCTGGTCTACACTTCTAAAAACAGCGACACAGCATCGATACATTGTACCCAACATGCGCAGCAATCCGTTGTCTCGTCCATCCAGCTTCCCGCAGGCCCACAATAAGATCCCGTTCAGATGGCGGCCGAAGCTGCTCAACAGGCCTACGTACTCGTCGCTTAGGCATGGTTGTAACCCTGGAATGAATGTTGTTAACACTGTTCGGCTTTAAACTCAGCACAGTTACCGTCTGAAGAGTTAAAAACAGAGGGTTTATAGCCAGGACTCCTGAGCGCCATCTGAAAGTCGATGACCGTGACAAATGAACTGCTAACACTAGAACTCCTCAGTATGCACATACAGGGTGCTAGGGGCATATTACAGACATTGTGATCATTGGTACCTTAATAGTACAAACTTCTCTCGGCTTCCAACGGTCTTCCTGCAAACACATCACTTAATTTACTACCTGATGTTTTCTACACGTGAAGTGGACGAAGCCTGTCAGTATAGACTGTCCTTTTGCATCCACGCATCCACACTTCAGTACCTGATATGCTGCCCAGGGGAAAATAATTTTTTTTCGAGTTTATTGGCTTTAGGGAAGTGTTCATGTAGCCAACTGAACAACTGAACAGTGGAACGTCAATTATGACGACACGAACGTAAGGACAACAAACACCCAGTCCCCAAGTGGAGAAAATTTCCGACCCAACCGGGAATCGAACATGGGCCTTTCCACTTGGGATTCCACCGCGCTGACGGCGCGGCTACCGGGGTGGACAAAGTCAACTCCAATGGTTTGCTTGTGTCACACGTACTAACCAACCTAAAAACATCCAACTTACAACAGCTATAATGATTAGTCTGCAAAAGAAGTAAATACTGACGTAATGATGTTCAATATGTTGTCCTCAGTCGCCACTAGAAATATCTGCACTTACCCCTAACAGTTTTGTATTATACGCTATTGCCACTGAACACGGGATATTACATTTTTTTCACATTGGAAGCATGTATTCGTCAAATCCATACCGGCGTATCACCCGGCCTGATGGTATGGGGTGCCATTGGTTACACGTCTCGGTCACCTCTTGTTCGCATTGACGGCACTTTGAACAGTGGACGTTACATTTCAGATGTGTTACGACCAGTGGCTCCACCCTTCATTCGATGCCTGCGAAACCCTACATTTCAGCAGGATAATGCACGACCGCATGTTGCAGGTCCTGCACGGGCCTTTCTGGATACAGAAAATGTTCGACTGCTGCCCTGGCCAGCACATTCTCCCGGTCTCTCACCAAATGAAAACGTCTGGTCAATGTTGGCCGAGCAACTGGCTCATCACAATACGCCAGTCACTACTCTTGATGAACTGTGGTATCGTTTTGAAGCTGCATGGGCAGCTGTACCTGTACACGCCATCCAAGCTCTGTTTGACTCAATGCCGAGGCGTATCAAGGCCGTTATTACGGCCAGAGATGGTTGTTCTGGGTACTGATTTCTCAGGATCTATGCACCCAAATTCCCTGAAAATGTTATCACATGTCAGTTCTAGTATAATATATTTGTCCAATGAATACCCGTTTATCATCTGCATTTCTTCTTGGTGTAGCAATTTTAATGGCTAGTAGTGTAGATATCACAAGGCGCAGCAGTCAAGCTGAAATAGAAAAGGCTAGCTGGTAAGCGAACTGGTTGGAGAGATGCGTCATTCCAGACTTAGAGCTGATGGCCGAAACTGTTCACCCTGCGGTTTTAGAGGCAGTAATACATTTCTCAGTGACCGGAAAATGAACCATCACACGCTTCCACCTCATGTGGTTTGGGATCACCACGAAAATTACATAGACGATGACAATACGGATATTTCAAACCGCCTTCTTTGTTCTACCAGACTCTCAACGCACAGAAATCACGATTTTCTTCCGAAGCTGACGTAACACGCACGCGAAAAGAACACAGAGGATTCCCAGTGAGGTTATCCTTGACTTCCCTGTTTGAGTAACTCCACGTACGTCCCGTGAACACCGCTTTAAACCACATGCTGTTTCTTGTCACCAGTAGCATACAGTACCTGTGGAATAGGTGATGTTAATATAAAATCGGGTTGTTCAGTGTATAATGCATAAGAATTGCAACCGATGAGCCACTTTGAAATTTGTGCAGTCGTGACTAAGAGTAAAAAGCACGCGACATAGTAATATTGTTGTGTTTATTCAATACAATACTTCGTACAACACGGAGAAAAATGCAACCCTCAAAGCAACAAGGACACATTCCTTGGCACCATAGCATTCATTTTGTCCCGTAAATACAATGCATCTATCTGATGATGAGCAACCCATTCGAAATCGGTGATGGCAAGAGACAAATATGTTTGAAAAAAGAATTTGTGAAGTTAGTGGTTGGTAGTGATTTTTATAACACATGATACAATAATGGAACCCCTTATGATATCATTTAAAATAGATTTTGCATCATTTGGAAGAAAAAGGAAATGGAGATTCAGATTTAACATGCGGTGAAGAAGGTGGGTTGTTAGAGAGAGTGTAATATCTCTTTATATTCGATGAATTATTCTGATACAGTTCTACCCTTGAATGACGTTTACTAATTTTCTATCTTCATACTCGCAGAATCCATGCGCAAAGTAGTTTCATACAATAGCTATGCCTTGAGCGCATAATTATTCTTTGTAGCACTCTCTCTGGTGGTTGTTAGAAAAAAAGCTTCCGAGATTGTCTTCGTGCCGATTAGCCTGAGCTTGGTTTGAGGAATTGTAATCTGAATATTGAGATTTATGACAAAAGATAACTGAGACTAAATTGTACCGTTAAAAGGGAAATATACATATATATTGCTCCCTCATACAAAAGGTGTGTATTTGACATTTGAGAATTAATGATATTCATCGATATATTGCGTAGTTGTTAATCAAAAGGGAACTTCAGAAAGACTGGATACGAACCTGCATTTAATAATCCAAGAGCTCCATCACTTCTTCGGAAGGTTAAACTTCACCAAAGCCAAATATCCGCTTGATCTGAGGTTTCCCGACTAATTATACAACGCTCCCAAAATTACGAGGCTTTTTATTTGTACAGATCAGCAGACTGCCGCAAAGCACAAGCCTCCAGAGAAGAAGAATCATCGCCTGATTTCATTCTAACAAGTAAAATTTCTGAATCATTTTGAGTGACTGAGCTACGACTGTGTTTCATATCAAGAAAGATTGATTGCTCGAACGAATTGAGAGCTACAGAATTACGTAGAAAAGATAGGAAGAAAATTACAGTGGCGACCATGACAGGACTCTCTTGGATTGTTATATAATATATCTATTTTTTGTTTCATGAAAACCAACGAGAACCAGAGGTAACTAATCTGAAGAGAGATTCGGTGCCCATAGTAAAAGATTGCTGGTACCAAGAAACGATTTCAACTATTGGACAACACCGAGACTACAGAACCAGGCCAGAGAAATCTAATTTTTTTTATCCGGTAGTTAAAATAGTTTGAAATCAATTTAGAAAGAACTTTTTCCAGATAGTAGTTAGATTGTAGAACTGTATATTGTGTGATTTTCGTATCTGGACATTGAACTTTATACCATCTGTGAAGTAATTTGAAAGTTAAGTGTGTCTACAACAGTAAATTTGAAACAGTATTTAGTGACTAGAACCTGATATTGACAGTTATTTAATGGTATTGACTAGAGCGGCATTTAAAATGTCATTGAATCAGCAACGAGAAGTGCAACAGCCTTCAGCTGTTTGCGCAGAAGCAGAGGCCACGGATAGCAATTCTGAGACTGTTGTGGCTAGCGGTAGCAATATAATTAATCCCGCTGGTTCAGAAAACATTCATACAACAGCTGATCGGAGTGTTGTTGACACATTAGTTGTTATTATGCAACAGTTGTCTGTATTAGCCGAAGGCCAAGCGGAGGTAAAACGAGACTTATCCGTTATACAAAATGAACTCCAAAATCAATTAGCCGAAAATCAAACAGAATTACAAAATCAATTAAAAGCAACCTTTACCGAATTAGATCAGAGATTAAATACCCAGACACAGGAAATAAAAGAACAGGCAGAAAGGACCGAACAGAATCTTATTGCTCAAATTGAGCAGGTCCGCCAACAATGCGAAGAAAACAATAGTAAATTAAAAGCGGAACTAACCGAATATGTATCCGTCAAAATTGACACGATACAAAAACAAGTAGAACTGTTTCCTCAAGTAATACAAGCTCAAGAGGACATACAGTGTTCCGTAGCTATGATACCTGAAATTATAGAATCCCAAGATAATCTAAAGAATCAATTTTACGAAGTGAAGGAAAAACAGACGACAGTGGAGCATAGAGTGAATGTACTTGCGGGAAAGTTTTCAGAAATGACATTAGAACGGCAAAATTTTCCTTTGGAAACGATAGAAGAAACTGTGAAAGTAGCTTTACAGTCAATTTCGGAGAGTTCCGAAGAGAATTTTTTCAACAAAGGGTTAAAGAAAGTTCGTGAACAACTTGGCGAAGAATTTTCGCGTTGGAAAGAAAATATCGAAAGATCACTAAATCTCTCACAGGAGGATTTAGAAACAGCGAGAAGTGGGAAACAGAATTCTCAATCTGCGCGTGACATCCCGTCCACGTCAAGATCCGATGTAGACAGAACTGGAACGTCACAAGTTAGATTCGATATGACGGATAGCCACAGGGAAGAGTACGAACAGGATGATTTTTGGAATCGTAATACCGTTGAGGAAAAGATGATTAAACAGAGACAATTTCAAATATTTAACCCTGACAAAAAGAATGTTCATCCTGTAGTCTTTAAAAAAGAATGTTCATCCTGTAGTCTTTATTCGAAGTTTCAGAGGTCTATTTCCACGATCTTGGAGAGAATGGCAAAAGATTAGTTTTCTGTCTGGATATATACAAGGATCAGGAGCATTGTGGGCATCTGAACAAACATCTTCTTGTAAATGTTATAAGGAATTTGAGCAGGCTTTTCTAGCAAAATATTGGTCCGCTGGAATACAAGAAAGACTTAGGCAAGAAGTATTATATCCTGAGCCTTTCTCATTTTCTAGAGGATCTCTAAAGAGATATTTTGAAAAATACATTAATAAATCTTTGTATTGGGATGTACCGATTCCTTTGCCGGATATACTTAGGATACTCAAGTCCAGACTACCCACCAGTATAAGGAATCAGCTGTTATATATAAATGATAAGGATATAGACTCATTTTCGACTACGCTTGATCATATCAAAGAAGAGCAATAGAAGCGAATCCGAGCTGCAACTCGAATGGGAATGGCAGTAATGATAGCAGTAACAATAATCATAACCAACTACACTCTCCGAGGAGACTTAGAAATGGACAAAATGCAAACAATAATTATTACCATAATGGAAACTTTAGTAATGGTGCAGCGAGGGGCTATTTTAGGAACAACAGGAATTTTAATCGATGTAATCCAATGTATGGCAACACAGGACAGTTCTACCAACACCAGCAGAACAACAACAATAATTACACGAATCAAGCAAGACAATATAGACAGAATTCACCACAACAGCCGATAATCACTAAAGTATTGAAGAGACAAATACCAATCGGAGCAACAATCAGTCAAACTAAACATGACCGCATCGTGCCCCGGAGGAGCGGTCAGGGGATCTGTTGGGGGCAAAACAGTAAAATTACAATTTTAGGATATAATGATGGTGAGCTATTGACTGAAGAGTCAACAAAGGATTTAATAACGTGTCATAATGACAGATCGAGTGTTCCGGTATCGGAAGTATTTGTTGAAATAGAGGAAGTTCCAACGAATGTGATATTAGACACAGCCGCTTCCGCCAATGTCATCTCAGGCGCTCTTTTTAGGAGAATTATTAGGAAGAAGAAGGTACCAATTTTGCCGGTACAGAACTGCAAAATCATCGGAGCTGTGGGAGCACGCTCTCCCAATGTCAAAATACAAACGCAATTAGAGATGAAAATGGGAAATGTAGCAATAAAATGCACTTCCCTCGTAGTGGAGAAGTAATTAGTGGACTGTATTCTTGGTATTGGGAGTATGCAGGAGTACGATTGTCAGATTGATTTTTTGGAAGGAATAGTTAAATTTAGATTAAATGGAGAAGAGATAGCACTGGATTTAAACAGAAAGGAAACGGTGCATGAGAAGTATTGTCGTGGTGGCATAATTCAATTAATTGACACTACAAACGGTCGTTGGAAGGAGCTTTCAATGGATTTGATACAACAGGAGGACTTTAACCAAACAACAACGATAAAAGCTAGTGAATCAAATCAGCTTCCCGAAGAACAAAGGCAGCAGCTTCATTATTTGTTAGAGGCATATGAAGAGATTTTTGATGAGAAACCAGGATTTATTAAAGGGTATATTCGTCACCTACAAGTGAAGCCACATCAGACTTACTGTTACACGCACTATCCGATCCCCTGGCGTTTAAAACAATCCGTTCAAAGGGAGATAAATAGAATGTTAGAATGGAACTTGATTGAGCCATCAACTAGTCCATATTGTTCTCCGCTCTTAGTCGTTCCAAAACCTGGAGGCAACGTAGGATTAGTTCTGGATGCGAGAGAGATTAATAAAATAATATCACCTGTAAGAACTCATCCGGAAAATATAGATGAATTAATTCAGAATTTCCAGGATGTTTCGTACTTAATTTGTGTTGATTTGAGAAGTTCGTACTGGCAGGTCCAAATGGATGAAGAATCTAGGAAATATACTGCATTTACCTATGCCGGGAGAAGTTACTAATTTAGAGTTGTCCCTTTCGGACTTAATATTAGTGCCGGAATATTTATTTCAGCGTTGGATTATGTTCTTGGACACATACCTCAACTAACTTTACTCCAACAGAGCTTATGTTTAGCCAGATTGAAAAGAACTTCTGGATAAACCATCTGCCAAAGTCTGAAGATCAGAATTTAAAATGGGAGGAAAAGATTCGACTCGCACTTGTCAATTTAACTAAAAAGGAAATACAACGGAAATTGACATATGATAAGCGGATTCACCGGATTCAGACGTTTCATCTTGGAGAAAAGGTTTTATTGAGGCGACACATCCATTCCTCGAAACTGATGAAGAACATAAAGAAATGGAATCTTATTTATACCGGACCATATGTTATTGTAAATATACCAAATCCTGTATCATACTTGTTGGCCTATCCCGAATCGAAAAGAATAAAGGGATTATTCTCGCATAATGATACTAAGAAATTTTTTGAAGGATAGTAGATCTGTGATACCAAATATGGAGAAGAATTTAGAGTGGAATTTGACTATCAGTCGAATGTGTATATAAATATCAAGATGTTTATGTTGTCTAGAGTGTAAGAGACAATGAGATTACTCCCGTGATAGATTAAGAGACAGTGAGATTACTCCTGTGATAGGTTAAGAGACAGTGAGATTACTCCTGTGATAGTTTAGCACAAAATTTTAAGATAGGTAGAAGAATTTGTTAATTATTAGTGTTTGTAAGTGTGGACTATGAGCAGAAGCCATAGTGATATACAATGAAAGTGCATATGCATTTCCGCAAGACACGGCACTTATGTGACAATTGCGTGTGAAACTTGAACAGTGTGGGATATGTAGGTAAATACGCTGTGTGTATGATGTGCGCTGTTCCCGCAAGAAAACAAATGAACTGTGAAACGGAGCAACAGTCGATAATGTCACTGCTGCAAACAATTGAAGAAACTCTCTGGTTGCGTGAGAGAAAATTATTATAATTTTTAGATTTTTCATTATGCCTTTTCTACCAGGAGAATTAATTTAAGAATTTTAATTACCATTTTAAGATTAGTAGTTTGTGTGTTTCATATTATGGACATAATTGTTGAAATATATTTCCATAAATGTTCATGAGAGAATGAAGAAGATTCTGCGAGTGGATGATTTGTTAAATGAACATACGTCATCATTAATGATATTTATTTGCAGGTGGATCTATAAATCAATTAATTATAAGAATAATGAAAATTTTTCAGAGAATTTTTTTCTAGAAATTATTCCTTTTGTGGAGTCAGTGTCATATGCCTATGTTTAAAATTTTTCATTAGGTGTAAACTTAAATTTTATCCATAATTTAATTGAAAGCAAACCTCGGACAGATTCAATGCTCTACTTCCACCTGGACTATAACAAAACGAAGATTAGATTTAAAAAAATTTTTTGAGAGGAATACACTCGATATGAGCTACAACAAAATTTAAATGTTTGGCAATGTTTTGGACAATCAGCAGTTGTGATGCAAAACAACTTTGGTATTGAGGACTACAAAAAAATTCGCGACTGTCAGGACTGATAGATGTTCCAGTCTAGTACAGATGGAAGAAAGAATCCACTCCTATTTTGAGTTCAACGATGAAATATGGACTTCGTTGCCTTAATCCACTCTCTTCCAGAGATTTATTCAGCCAGAACCTTTTCTTATTCCACTTTAAACCTGTTCCATGTTCACGTCCCAGACCATCTGTTCCTGAGATCATCTTGTTGTTTCTACGGCACATTACCAGCTTCTGTCTTGTACCACAAGCCATCGCCTGTCCTCCGTGCCGCCTCCACCAAACGCTGTGCGTCGCCTACCCGGTGTCCGTACCCAGTGTTCCTGATCCATCGACTTCACAACGAGATCGCCGGCTACATCGTCGAAAGAAGAATTTTGAAAATTTTTTTTTGAGCAATATCGTAAATTTTTTTTTTTGGCTATGAGGCACTTTTCCTTCGATCTAATCTATGGAGCTTCTATATATTTCAAAATTACTGGATTTAGGCTTTCCTATCTTCTTTAATACCTGAGCTGGGGTCTATTCTTCCGGGTTTTCCAGGGTTTCCCTGTGAAGGCCAGTTCCCAAATGGGTAGACCTTTTTCGTGATTACACCAGTCTACATCTTCCCTGGTTATGTACTCGGGATGTGGGTATACCCCGGTACATGTAAAAGCTACAGCTTAGGTATTCTCGTAACTTACTGTCTTAACATGTTACCCATATTCTCTATAGTAAAGTTCTATTAATTCAAAATATTCCTCTTTTGAATAAACAACCCAACAAATTTTTCCTGTTAGCTCGCAAAGTGTTTTATCATTAACTTTGCTCGCTGCGAGGGGCAATTGTAATACCTCTTTATATTCGATGAATTATTCTGATACAATTCTACCCTTGGATGACGTTTACTAATTTTCTATCTTCATACTCGCAGAATCCATGCGCAAAGTAGTTTCATACAATAGCTATGCCATGAGCGCATAATTATCCTTTGCAGTACTCTCTCTGGTGGTTGTTAGAAAAAAAGCTTCCGAGATTGTCTTCGTGCCGATTAGCCTGAGCTTGGTTTGAGGAATTGTAATCTGAATATTGAGACTTATGACAAAAGATAACTGAGACGAAATTGTACGGTTAAAAGGGAAATATACATATATATTGCTCCCTCATACAAAAAGTGTGTATTTGACATTTGAGAATTAATGATGTTCATCGATATATTGCGTAGTTGTTAATCAGAAGGGAACTTCCGAAAGACTGGATACGAACCTGCATTTAATAATCCAAGAGCTCCATCGCTTCTTCGGAAGGTTAAACTTCATCAAAGCCAAATATCCGCTTGATCTGAGGTTTCCCGACTGATTATGCAACGCTCCCAAAATTACGAGGCATTTTATTTGTACAGATTAGCAGACTGCCGCAAAGCACAAGCCTCCAGAGAAGAAGAATCATCGCCTGATTTCATTCTAACAAGTAAACTTTCTGAATCATTTTGAGTGACTGAGCTATGACTGTGTTTCATACCATGAATGATTGATTGCTCGAACGAATTGAGAACTACATAATTACATAGATGGGAGGAAAAATTACAAGAGACTAGTGGAAGATGAGGGAGGAATTTTTTTGAACATGTCAAGTTGATTTATTTCTCACCATTGATTACAACACAATACCACGTATTAAAATACTTTCAGCAGTGCGAAACATACATATAAACTGTATCGTTGTCAAAATATAACTGATTACAGTATTAATATTCAATCATTCATATATTACTCATTTTGTCTCTATGAACAATCATTATCTTCTCGTGGCACGCAAAGGCTTCGGGCTCCTTGCGTTGAGCGTCGCCCAGGTGAAGATTCAATACGCTGAAGGAGAATCTCGCGCGAAGAACAATCGTTAGCTTTTGTATCAGTTGTTCTTCCGAGCTACAGCTGTAAAAATGTTTCCTTCGGGCCGGATTCGAACCGGCGACCTATGGATTTCTGCTAACAGAGCCTCTACAGTCCACAATCCATCTAAATTCTTCGAGTCTTAGTTCTTTGTTTCTAAATACTTTGTCTTTTCTTTCGTTTGTAATCAGCGTGTGAGGGATGACATTTCAGGGTCCTGCTGAGGCTACCGTAGCGGCCTCGGGGCCCACCAAGTCCCCACCGTACTTCGCCCTCAGCGGTTATCGGCCGGTATCCACTTTGAGAGATTTAGGAAGGCCACTTCCCGAAATGATTGGACGAGGATTCGAACCGTCGTCCTGTCGAATGCAAGTCCAGTGTATTAATATTACGCTATCACACTTGATCCTCAAGGACACAATGTCATGATTCTACCAAGAGCGTAAGGGCAACTTATTTTGTTGTTGTTATCTCCAGGTTAATATCTGTGCCTTTGGCTTCAGAACGTCTCTAATTGTGTGTTTTGGACAATGTTTGATCCCAAAAGTCTTTGATCAAGTGATGTTATGTTACCCTTCTGAAATTCTGTACGGGAAACATGCACTGCTTTCTTGATTATTCTTCATTACACTACCTCGTTCCTCCGCTGCTTCCGCCAACGTGAACCAGTTACCGGAAGAGGGCGCCTGGAGCGATATCTTCATCTCTGAGCTGCTCTCTGTGGAACTTTTCAGTGTTTACTCATAGTACTCCGAATAACTATGTGCAACTGCAAGTTTGTATTCCAGGACACCGAAATCACGGAAAACTGGTTTCTTTCTTGAAAATTTGAGACTTTTAATGACTTCGTCATGTCCGGTTGTCTATCCATTTAAAGGTCACATTTATATATTGTAGCAGTGCGTAGGACACGTCACAATACGTGAAACTCCTGGGTGTTAGAACACTCCCATGCACTATTCATACCGCACTGTGGTCACGCCGTCCTGCTTGTCTTTCCTAAGTTTCTTCTTTACCGCAAAGGCGCTCGTCCGCACTCTGCGCTTCCTCCACTATGAGCTCATTTGCGTGTTCGTCATTCCCCCCGTTTATGTCTTCCGTTTGCCTCGTAATGCTTCCTTCTTCCAAGTAGTGTTTCTGCTCATCCGTTAAAATTCTTGCTATTAAGAAACTAGTTCCGCTGCTCTTATTTTTCCTGGAAATATGTTGGCTCGAAGATATTCAAGCCATCTTGCATTGTCCCGTTTTTACATTTTTATTCAGAGATTTTATGATATGTTGTAACAAGGCATAAATCTGTACTCAATGCGTGTCCCAAACTAATAGCGTGCAAATTATACAGATGATGGGCGAGCCTACATCGAGATAAAGAAAAAATGGGAACGAAAATGTGGTCCAAGTAGGTTATAACCTGTTCACGAGGTCTGTTCAAAAAATTCCAGAATATTCGTAATTTCGCGCCAATCATGAGTTGGAGCGGAATGCGGTTCGCATCCTTGTAGACGCCTGTGTTTAATGTGTAACTGACGGACGTTTCACTGTTAATGTCAGTCATTTTTCAGTGCTGTATTGAGTAGAACGTTATGTCTCACAGTTCGCGAATTTCGAGATGGCAGAGTTAGAGAATCAACGCAACTGCATTAAAGTTTGCGTGAAACTCAAGAAAATCTTTACAGAGACACATCAAATGACGCAGGCAGCCTACAGCGATGAGTGCTTAAGCCGTACTCGGTGTGAATGTCGGACGGAAGTTAAAGACGGCCCTCATTCAGGACGGCCTTCGACGTCTACCGACGTCTCAGGAATGTGAATGACGCTGTCCGAGAGATTGGACAAGTATGCATCATTTCAGTTGGATCATGTCATGAAATCCTGACACAGCATCTTGGAATGCATCGTTCTGACACCAAGTTCGTCCCCCAGAAAGACCTTCGCCTTGCAATCTGTGAAGAGCTTTTGGATCACATAAATGAGATCTTCCTTAAGACAATCATATCGCACCTGCGGGCCTTGTTTTTGTTTCCAAAGCTGAAAACCCGGTTGAAAGGACGAATATTTGCAACGATAAACGAGATAAAAGAAAACTCGCAGACGGCGTTTCGCCCGGCGGAGCAAGAGGCGTACCAAGACTGCTTCCGGAAGTGGAAATGGCGCTGGGAGCGGTGTATCAATTGCGGAGGAGAGTATTTCGAAGGGGACCATCCATATTAAGTAAAAATTGTGGCAGACCTCGTATTATCCGTGAAAATGGCCAGATCCAACTATGGGTCATTTTCAAACGCAAATTTCAAGCTTCACGCTTCATTTCAGATTCCAGCACATCTTCAGTACATGTAGGTAGATATACATCGTATTTCCGTACGTATGTGGCACAAAAACAGTACAGTAGTGTACATGGTTAAGTCCATTAGCCGACAACAACAGTTTTAATTATAACCGCTGTTTGTGTCGGCTAATGGACTTAATCACGTACGCTAGGGTACTGTTTTGTGCCACATATGCACAGAAATACGATGTATACCTGCCCACATGTATCATAGATATTTTAGAATGTGAAATGAAGCGTGAAACTTGAAATACGAGCTTGAAAATTAGCCACGGTTGAAACTGGCCATTTGTACAGATAATAAACAGATTATAGCCTACTTGCCCGTGTTTTCATTCCCAAAACACGATGACGCTTTGGACTACCTAAAAAATAAAATATTGAGGAGGAAATATTGCCCAGAAACTAATATTGTTTATTGAGTTAAGCAACTTACATCTTGTAGCAACACTTAAAATCATAGAAGACTGCAACTGTTTGCTCATAACACTGTTGTGTGCAGGAAAGTTTCGTCTCTGTGTGACAGTAGGAAAATACAGGATGACTTGAACATATTTCTGTTTACTGTGACGCTTGGCAGCTTGCTCTAAGCGTGGAAATGTGGAAGATAATCCAGACGAGAAGGAAAAATAATGCTAAAATATTCAGATACCATATTAGTGGTTTGCTGCTTGACATATTCACGTCCATCAAATATCTAGATATAACACTGCAAGGCGACAACAAATAGAACGAGCGCTACAGTATTGCTATAGGGAAGGCAAATGGTTGACTTCGGCTTATTGGGAGAGTTGGCAAAAACAGCTCATCTATGGAGGAGACCACATACAGACCATTTGTGCAACCCACTCTTCGGTAACGCTCGAGAGTTTGTGATCCCCACAATGTCGGATTACAGGAAGACTTCGAAGCAATGCAAAGGCGTACACCTAAATTTGTGACCAGTAGATCGATGTTGTTGTTGTGGTCTTCAGTCCTGAGACTGGCTTGATGCAGCTCTCCATGCTACTCTATCCTGTGCAAGCTTCTTCATCTCCCAGTACCTACTGCAGCCTACATCTTCTAAATCTGCTTAGTGTATTCATCTCTTGGCCTCCCTCTACGATTTTTACCCTCCACGCTGCCCTCCAATACTAAATTGGTGATCCCTCGATGTCTCAGAACATGTCCGACCAACCGATCCCTTCTTCTAGTCAAGAATAGATCGATAGACACGTGAATATTCACGAGTAGATCTATAGACACGTGAATTTAATTGTAATGCTCCTTGAACTCAATCTGTGGGGGGGGGGGGGGGGGGGGAGGAAGAACGCCTTATTAGTGTGATGTAATGGGCACGAGGGCATTCGTTAATGTGGGTTGCCAACATCAAGGGCAAATGCCCACTCAGGGGCAAAATTATTGTTCTCATTTGATTGACAGGTCCTTAACCTATTGTTCGGCTAAGAGGACTAAGACGCCCTGGGGATAAACCTTCCTTCTCATTGACAGGTCCTTAACCTATTTTCACCCCACTCCTCCCCCTCCCCCTCCCCCTCTTCCTCCTCCCCCCAGCCCCTCAGGACACCACCAACAATTCCCACTCCCCCTAGCTGATACAGGTACTCTTTTGGGTCTTAGTTGTTCGAATAGATCCTTCTCACTCTTATCAGTTTGATTGAATACTTGATTAAATTAATCAATTAATTAACCCTTCCCCCCCTAGTAACCAGCCTCCCCTCTCTCTCTCCCCTATCTGGAAATTGGCAGCTCTGCGGTGGAAAGGAAGGATCTCACACTCACAAAGGAAAATTCAATTACAAACCAGAAGGTATATAACTTGTTTATAAAAGAATTCAGTTTGCAGGGGCTGGATCTCTCTTGCTCATCGTTCTCTGCTGTTTGGGGAGATGCAGATCTTGTAAAAAAGTAATTAAATCGTTCGCTTTTTTTCCGTTCGCGCAAGAAATGCAAGAAATTCCACCGTCACAGATATCTGAAAATCTTCCCTGCATTGCAACACATCCAAGTACACTTCTTGTCGACGCCCACAGCCATCTCAGGTGGTCTGTATGCATGAAGCGAGCAGTCAGATATCTGTGCACGCGAGGGACGCTTTCCTTCCAAAGCAAATGCCTGACGGGAAATCGATCAAGAAATACTGATGAAGTTAATAAATAAATAATTTCTGTTCACGTGATCGTCATGTACTGGATATAAGCTGGACACGGAAGCTATCTCACACACACACAAATTGACGATGTCACAAAACTAGTAGCCGCCTGTTCACTCGAAATACAGTTTTTAGAAAAGATCTTTTCATACAAAGAGAGAGAGACAGAGCTGTAGTTTGCTTTGCAGATGATATAGGAACTAGCATGAGATCTTTCATTCCTCCATGGACTCTAAACTGCCTCAGCCTTTCTGTGCACTTTTCTTGTGATGATTTCACAAACTGCTTCAGGAGTTATTAAGTCTACTGCCGAATATCTCATCTTAAAGATGTCACAAATGCTGTCCCTAAAGACGTGCCACGTGAAATATCAATGGAATCATTGATATAGTGTTTAAATAATTCACTTCACACAACTACTGGAAATAAAAATGCATAAACAAAAGTGTTACGTTTTCGATGAGAAGTTTCATTAAATAATCCAAACCTTTTATTACGTAACGTCGCGACTGGAAGCAGTGATGTATGAAATGATAGTTTGAATTTCAAATTTCGACGTGAATTTGTACCATCACAGCTATAGAGTTCCTGACCACTACAGTATACTAAGTGTCATTTTCTTTTTTAAAAAGTAGTATAGAATTCCGAAGTTTACTGGTTCTCTCCATTATACTAGGACGAAGAAGGAGGGAGGAAAGGTTCTACCTCATGATAGGATAGTAACAACGAGAACTACTGCTGCGATATATTGAGAAACACGATCCATTCACTGCTAGATGACTGAGATAACCGAAAACACTCTTACATCCCACATACTCACCATGCCGCAGTACAGTGCCAGCGCTCAGAGCCTGGCAGTAAACGTGTCCCATGACCACACCTGTGGTGGAAACCAGGGAGAGGCCAGTTGGCTGTGGACTACCTCCATCCCAGGAGGACCTGAGTGGTAGCAGTTTGAATGCTATCAGTACCTCCAGTGAAACACTTGTCGTATTGAAGCACCTCAAATTTCCTCAGAGTACACAACGACGCACGCAGTCGCGAAAACCACTCAACGCAACCTGGATATTAGTTCACTATTCACGCGTCTAGGGGTAGCCGCGAGCCAAGTTGTCATAAGCCACAAGCTTCCTCAGACTCTGTGAAATGGTGTACAAGGGATGGGCAAGCCCCAGAGTAGAGAAAAGGCGTCCGCTGAGATGCCGTTCCGGCCTCAACCTGCTTGTTTGCTGCTATGCTTTCTGTGGCCATCTCCAGATTCACAAGAGTATTGGAGACCAAGTACATATTATCAGTGTAACTACAATTAAATATTACGATCGCTGCTGCAGTCTGACACCGAGTAATGTTCTGGAAATGTCTCCTCTTGACGGCCGTGGTACTGGAACGAATCTCAATATCTATAGCGCGCATAATTTTACACATAAACTCTCTCTGACAGCTTACAGCAGTCGATGTCATGAATCTATACCTCCCTCATGATGGGACACACAGTCATTTTCTCTGGACATGCAGGAACATAAGCCACAGTAACTTTAAACGGCAACATATACATATTTTTTTACAAGCTTATCTTTCATATGTGCACAGCACCCGAAAGAATTGTGGTATGCCCACAGCCACACCAGCTACGTGTCTCGATTTTCTTCAGTTCTAGGAAATTATCTGACGTTTAAGTTTTCCAGTCAGCTCTTCCGGAAGGTCTTTCTTAAACAAGTCTCTCTTAAACAAGATCTCTCTTAAACAAGTGTTATAAAGTACAGGCGTTTGGCACTATGTCATAATCAACAACACTCGTGCGGACGAAAGGGAAAGACGTCATCGATACAGTTTCTTGTACTGCAATGAACACCGCTGTTGATAGTGCAACAAGGAAAATGAGAGGATGCACTTAGGGATGCCGATGAGGGGACGTTTTGCTACAGCCTTATTGCCCTTCCTGTTTGTACGCTACAGCGGGTCCAGCTGAGCCCTTGCATTGCTATATTGTGCAGCTGTTTACGAAATGAATCTATCCCCTCTAACATTTGGATATACTCCTCACGCATTGAAATCACAATTCACCACGTCAAATCTATCCTTCCCTGACGACTTTTTGTTGTGGGCTGGCAAGACAGCCAATCCACTGTGACGGGTAGCCGAAAGGCACGCGTTAAAGCTCACGCAGGCTGGCGTGAGTTCTGGAACAGGTAATGTAATTATACTAGCAAGAAAAGTACGTAGCTGCTGGAATACTTAACTTTAATCCATAATTGGTGAACATCGGTCTGACGGTACATGCATCACAAGATAAATAGCAATTGATAATGGTGCCGTGCTAGGTCGTAGCAAATGACGTAGCTGAAGGCTATGCTAACTATCGTCTCGGCAAATGTGAGCGTAATTTGTCAGTGAACCATCGCTAGCAAAGTCGGCTGTACAACTGGGGCGAGTGCTAGGAAGTCTCTCTAGACCTGCCGTGTGGCGGCGCTCGGTCTGCAATCACTGACAGTGGCGACACGCGGGTCCGACGTATACTAACGGACCGCGGCCGATTTAAAGGCTACCACCTAGCAAGTGTGGTGTCCGGCGGTGACACCACACTTTTTTTTTACGATAACAGTAGTTTGATTACTTCCTACACACGTCTGGTGATATGTCAGAACATCGGGAATTTAACGTCGCGATTGGGTTTTTAAAAGTTCTATAGAGCTCCTAAACTGGCTCTCTCCACTACTGCGTGATAGAATAGAGACAACAGCATGTACTACTACAAGGAAGTCCACTGCGATGCTTTGAGAAGCACTAAACACACTTAAACCACGATCCAGTGTGTAGCAGTAAACTGTCATCGCTAGATGTCGGAGATAGCTAAAAACACTCACACGTCTAGCGCATTCACCTTCCAGATGTCCACACGAAACGTGCTCGTCCCCATCGTACACCGGCAGTGCCGACGTAGAGAGGTCAGTCAAAATCTCCACTGCGGCTGCAGCTACCTTGCAGCCAGCTGTGGTGCACTCCAAAACAAGCAGGTGCAGCTTGGATGTAGTTCTAATCAATTCCACCCAGACATATACCACCCAGTTAAAAAAAAAAAAACTTCACCATACACCTGGAATTTCTCACGCGAAATGTAAATTCCTCCCTTTTATATATTTCCTAAGATAGAAGAAATCAGACAATACACGTGTTTTCACATTGCTAAAGTTTCATTACCTGTTGTGAAAATTTTGTACAGGACTATGGGATAGACTATATTCCCTCTAAGTATTCATGCACGACAGGACTAGAATTTTAAACACATTTCTGGCTCATGAAGGGGTGCTAAAATCTACCACTGTCAGAGGACGCCTCCTCACTTTCGAACTCTCTCTTAAGGTATGCAAATGACGCACCACATTCGAAGTCTCTTAAGGTAACAGCACAGAGACGTTGTAAATAACGTTTTATACTATGTGTCTCTTCACAATTTCAGTAACACATCTGATTTTATTACGATGGTTGTCTCTCCCTGTGCAGGTGGTAGTCTGAAATATCATTAAAATGTATCACCGCAATGGAAAAAACACCAAGTGAAGAATCATATCCATGGTACCCTAGTGTTCTAGAATTTACAATGTTGTACAGTCTACATTCACAATGATACTCTCAAAGTAGAGGAGGAGCGGTTTAGCGATGATAAAGAAATTGGAAAGCATGCTGCTGTGTCATTGGTCAACATTGTAAAAAGTGATAAAGCTGACGTATCGGTGATGTCTTTCCTACCCTTTCGTCAGCTGTGTTGTTGATTACTGCTTAGAGCCAAATTCCTGTGCTTTACAACACTTGTTTGAAAGAGTCTTGGCAAGATGCGGCACCTTCTGGAAGAGCTGACTGGAAAACTTAAACGTCAAATAATTTCCTAGAACTGAAGAGAGCCGAGACACGTAGCTGGTGTAAGCGTGGGCGTACCATAATTTTTTTTGGGTGCTATACACCTGTAAACGATAACTGCACAGCTTGTCTGAACATTCTTTATGTTACAGTGTAAAGTTACTGTGGTTTATGTTCCAGCATGTCCAGAGAAAACGACTGTGTGTCCTATCATGAGGGAGATATAGGTCCAGCACATCGATAGCTGTAAGGGTATGAGAGAAATTTTACGTGTAATATTATGTGCACTATAGATATTGAGATTCGTTCCAGAACTACGGCTGTCAAGAGACATTTCCAGTATGTTGCTTGGTGTCAGACTGCAGCAGCGATTGCAATATTTAATTGTAGTTTCACTGATAAATATGTGCCTGGCTCCCAACATTCTTGTGAGTCTGGAGATGCCCATAGAAAGAATAGCAGAAAGCAAGCAAGCAGGTTGGGACCAGAACAGCATCTCAGCGGACGCCTTTTTTCTGTGCTGGGGCTTGCCCATTCTTTGTGCACCAGTTCACCTGAGAAAACTTGTGGCTTACGACGATTTGGCTCCCAGCTGAACCTGGATGGGTGAACAGTGAACTAATATGCAGGTTGCTTTGATTTGCCTCCGGGACTGCGTGTGTCGCGTGTAATCTCTGCAGAGATTTGAGAAGATTCAACACGACGAGTGTTTGTGCTGGAAGTATCGATAGCATTCGAACTACTACCACTCAGGTCCTCCTGGGGTGAGGGTCGTCTATGGCCGCCGGGTGCTGTGGCCGAGCGGTTCTAGGGGCTTCAGTCCAGAACCGCGCTGCTGCTACGGTCGCAGGTTCGAATCCTCCCTCGGGTATGGATGTGTACGATGTTCTTAGGTTAGTTAGGTTTAAGTGGTTCCAAGTCTAGGGGATTGATGACCTCAGATGTTAAGTCCCATAGTGCTTGGAGCCATTTGAATCCTCTATGGCCAACTGCCTCTCTCTGGCTGACACGCCCTTCCCCAGCTGTGGTCATGGGACACGTTTATGTCCAGTCATTGAGCGCTGGTAATGTACTGCGGCGCAGTGACTATGTGGGATGGAAGAGTGTTTTCAATGATCTGAGTCTCCAGCAGAGTCTGGATCTTATTTCTCAATACATCACAGCGGAATTTGTTGTTGTGCCATCCTATCATGAGGCGGACCCTTTCCTACCTCCTTCTTTGCCCTGGTGTAATGGAGAGATCCAGTGAACTTAGGAATTCTATAGCACTTTTAAAAAAAGAAAATAACACTTAGCAGACTGTAGTGGTCGGGAACTCTATAGCTGTGATGGTACAAATTCACGTCGAAATTTGAAATTCCAACTATCATTTCATACATTACCGCTTTCAATCGCGACGTTACGTAATAATAGGTTTGGATTATTTAATGAGACTTCTCATCGAAAACGTAACGCTTTTGTGTATGGATTTTTATTTCGAGTAGTTGTGTGAAGCGGATTATTTAAACACTGTATCAATGATTCAATTAATATTTCCCATGGCACGTCTTTTGGAGCTGCATTTGTGACGTCTTCAAGATGTGATATTCGGCAGTACAATTAGTAACTCCTGAAGCAGCTTGTGAAATCAGCACAAGAAAAGTGCACAGGAAGGCTGAGGCAGTTTAGAGTCCATGGAGGAATGAAATATCTCATGCTAGTTCCTATATCATCTGCAAAGCAAACTACAGCTGTGAATTTCTCTTTGTATGAAACGATCTCTTTTTAAAAGTCTATTTCGAGTTAAGTGGCTACTAGTTTTTTTGACATTGTCAATTTGTGTGTGTGAGGTAGCTACCGTGTCCACCTTATATCCAACACATCACAATCACATGACTAGAAATTATTTATTAACTTCAGTGGTATTTTTGGATGGATTTCCAGTCAAGGACTTGCTTCGGAAGGAAGGCGTTTCTTCCATATGGGGGTATCTGACAGTTTGCATCATGCATACAGACCACTTAAGATGGCTGTGGACGCCGACAGGAAGTACGCTAGGATTAGTGTATGCCCAAGCGCACCGCCACTTTACAGGCTCTCGCCGGTGTTGCGTGGATTGACACCCTCTGTGGATGTCCCTATGTGGCAAAGTTTTTCAGATATGTTTAAGCGATCAGTGACAGTGTAATTACGTCTGATGGATGTTTCATGACGGTATTTTTTGCGCGATCGGAATGAAAGAAAAAAGCGATCGATTTAATTACTTATTTACAAGACCTGCATCTTCCCAAACAGCAGAGAATGATGTGCAAGAGAGATCCAACCCCTGCAAACTGATTTTTTTTTATAAACAATCTGTTTTTTAATTGAATTAGCTTTCATGAGATCCTTCCTTTCCACCACAGAGGCGCCAATTTCGAGATGGGGTGGAGGAGGGGAAAGGGGTTACCAGAGGGGGAGAGGTTAATTAAGTAGTCAATCAAGTTGATAAGAGGGAGAGGCAGCTACTCGAATAACTCAGGCCTGAAAATATGCCTGTGTCATTGAGGCAAGGGGAGAAGGTTGGAGGTTTCCTGAGGGGTTTAGTGGAGGAATGGGAGGGGGAGTGGTGGGGTGACAATAGGTTAAGAACCTGTCAATCAGAAGGAAAGATTATCCCCAGGTGGTCTTAATCCTCTTAGCAGAACAATAGGTTAAGGACCTGTAAATCAAATGGGAAGAATAGGTTCGATACTGAGTGCACA
This sequence comes from Schistocerca serialis cubense, assembly GCF_023864345.2. Lineage (NCBI taxonomy): Eukaryota > Metazoa > Arthropoda > Insecta > Orthoptera > Acrididae > Schistocerca > Schistocerca serialis. The sequence goes on from NC_064645.1 coordinate 631,615,015, forward strand.
CTTACCCACGATGTAGGCAATCTACACTAACAAAATGGACTCATGCCCACTTTGTCCTACAACTGACGTTCTTTTCGTGAAATGCTACTAAGATACTTTAGAGAACCGGCATAAGACACAGACTGCAGAACGACTGTACAGCTAGCAATGTACATATCACATAAGGACCGTGAAGACAAGACAGGAGAAATCAGAACTCATGTGTATACATGCATATTGTCGCTTTTCCTGCACTCCATGTGCGAGAGGAGCAACTAAGGAAATAGTCATGCACTGTATGTGATTTGCGGAGTATGCACGTAGCTATAGATGTGGAATTGTTCAACGTGTCGATCGCTCTCTCGTATCATGCATTACAACATAAGACATAGACAGAAATGAATTATGGGTTCAAAATAATTTGATTCCAGTCTTTGCACACATTTCTTATTGTAGCAGTGGAACTGTTGTCCACTAGCGCTATTTGACTGTTTTTTGTTTTTTTGTTTTTCAGAATGCTTATTCATAAGGCCAATGGCCTTGCCGCAGTTCCATCAGATCACCGAAGTTAAGTGCTGTCGGGTTGGGCTAGCACTTGGATGGGTGACCATCCGGTCTGCCAAACGCTGTTGGCAAGTGGGGTGCCCTCAGCCCTTGTGAGGCAAACTGAGGAGCTGAGCTACTTGATTGTAAAGTAGCGGCTCTGGTCTCGGAAACTGACATACCACGTGCCCCTCCAGCCTGTGGGCTGAGGATCACACGGCGGCCGGTCGATACCGTTGGGCCTTCGTGTCCTGTTCGGGTGGAGTTTATTGATAAGTCTTCTCCTACACAACACAGTTCCATCTTCTCAAATTCCTTTGTCCAAAGACCTCCCCAGGTAGCTGCCATTTCAACACTCCAGTTTTTATCCATAGCAATAAATTTCTTCTATTTTGGATGGAGGCTATTGCGAAACGTTTTTTCGTGCTTTCTTTCAGCTTTCTGGACCATACCTCCTGCTGCACCATACACTGAATATTTCTCTGCAGCCTCCTCTAATGAGTAATTCTCCGTCTCCTCAACCATGTGTGAACTGTAAGAAGAAAGGAAGGTTAATGTTTAACGTCCCGTCGACAATGAGGTCATTAGAGGCAGAGGGAAGGATGATGAAGGTAATCAGCCATGCCCTTTTAAAGGACCTGCCCTATTATTTGCCTTAAGTGATTTAGGAAAACCTTGAAAAACCTGAATCTGAATGGCCGGATGGGGATTTGAACTGCTGTCCTCCCGAACACGAGACCAGTGTACTAACTACTACTGCGCCACCTCACTAGCTGTACTTGTTGTGTATACAGTGGTGAATTCCCCCATGAACACGTCACAGGTAATTTAGTACTGGTTTTCAACATATCGTCAAATCATTGATGCAATACTTACTTGATTGTTATTTAATATAAGCAGTTTACCAATGTCCCACACGCATTGCTCATCTAATACGTAGTGACGTTTGAAGTCTTCATTTCAGAGCACTTTCTGGTCTCGTAAACACACAGTTTAATGTTGACCCAAAATGTGTGGAACAGTCTGAGTATGTGTGATCCTTTCCTGATTTCCATAGCTCCATTATCTAGGATGCGCGCATCACTAAATAACAAGCGCTTGAAAATTTGGATGACTCCATTAAGAGATGTTTTCTCCAAAAGCATAAATAAACACGATCTGAATGATGAAAGTACGAATATTCGACATTGACCTTTGATTACCCCATCTGATAGTAAACATAAAGCGCCGTCTTTATTGCTCTAAAACACGAGCTCTATACCAACCATTGCACCTTGTGTGTGCTTCAACACACGCGAATTGTCAGTATTTTGGTTCGACGGCAGTTCGTCCTTCGTGCTTCTCCTGTGTCTGCAACCCGAAGATTTCTGAAAGAATTTTCCGAGACGAGATGCAATTGACTTCAAGAAAACGTTTGAACTGGGAAGCCAACTGTAAGTGAAAAATGCGGAAGGGCAAACGAAATAAGGGTGAGGGAGGAGGTAGAAGAAGAAATAAATCGATTGGAGGGGACTAAACTGTGGACAGAAAGTTACGAAAGGAAGCCACGAAGATAGTCCGACTGGACTGTGTTGAGCAACTGTTCCATAAGACTTACCTTCCCACGGCATGGAAACGCTTGTTACTTGTTTTCGGCTACTAGAGGATGGGGACAGCTCGTTATGCAAACGAGTCAACACAACGAAAGTGTAAAGACTATATTCTGCGTCTGTTGTTTTGTTTTTGTGACTTTACATTGATCGGCAATGAAATATTGAAAAAGGATTCATTCCATCGTTGCAAGGAAATCGACTTTGGACTGGACTGTCTCGTGCTTTTGTGCAGTATCGTATAAAAGTGAATTATGGTAATATATAACTTTCATTACCCTGTAAAGTCGTATTGATCTCATGAAGCTAAAACAAGAAAGGTGATGTCGTCAGATTAGTGAGGGGGACGGTGGGAATGTGGAATGTCGCTGCTTGTGTGGGGATACATGACTTGGTTTTAATATTTTTTATAGATTTTCACCACCCTCGTCTGTATTTATTTCAAGCAATGGTGCTGATGACCTCCCGGTTTAGTGCCCTAGACCACTAATCATCGTCATCATCATCTGGAATTTTGCCGTAGATGGTGTATGATTGCGATGTGTAGTTGTGTTTATATGTAGCCTACGGTTGTGCATTTACAGTGTTTGGGTACATGGATGACTGTTATGTTGTGTGTATCTGTGTAGGGGTGTGTGGAGGTCTGTCTGTGTGTTCGCGTGTTTTAATGGATGAGAGTAACAGTAAGAGTAGCTGCTGTGTGTGAAATGGGGGATATGTCCGTTGAATTTAACAGGTCCTATGGCTGTATATAAAAAAATGAAATTTTGGGTGAGTAAACCTGCAAGTTCTTCACCCTCTCTCTCTCTCTCTCTCTCTCTCTCTCTCTCTCTCTCTCTCTCTCCCTCCCTCCCTCCCTATATATATATATATATATATATATATATATATATATATATATATATATACCGGCTGAATTTGTAGTTGGATACATTTTTCTGCCGTGTTTTGAATTTCGCATCATTTTTACTTCGCACTGGAACCTCTTTCTGACATTTTGCAGTTGTAGAAGTGATCTATTTCCACCATTGTAATTCGGTGCTTTTTTCCGTCGTATTTTGAATTTCGCATTATTTTAACATAGCACTGCTACCTCTTTCTGACATCTTGCAGTTGTATGTAGCACAAGTTGACTCTTTAATTCTTAGATTCCCCCCCCCCCCCCGCCAATATTTTCGGTAGAGAGAAAGGAGGCTTGCCTATTCACTTCGCTTCTGGGCAGCATCTTCGCTGCTAAACCACTGTAATTAACTTGGAAAAATGCATGACAAAATGCTGGTTTGTAATATTTATTACGACCGGTCTGGTCATTCATTATTCTCCAGGTGAACAGAAGAAACCTCAATGTACCACCAAAATAGGATACAGGGTCCTATAAAATCAAGCAATCAATTAAAAATATTTAGGAAAGAATACAGTCACGTCACAACATCTGATGACATACATATCTTCACATACGAATAACAATTTAAATATAGTCAAAATGCGTAAAACAGTGATAATTAAGTGTCCGGTGAGAAGGTAATGTGGCTCAATCTGAGGCAAGCGATAAACTGGCTGTCCAGTACACAGATAACAATCTAGGAAGTTAAACTGAAGATGGCGCAGACCAAAGGCTATACACGTGTGTGTAATAACATAGTACCTAACACTATGTCGTAAGTTGATATAAAATTGCAACAATCATATGGCCACGTTTAATATTTGGCGAAATCGCTATGGGTTTCCTTTCTGTGCCTGACGATGTCAAAATCCTAGATCGTTAGCATTTATCGCTTGCCACAGATTGAACCACATTGCTTTATTATCGGAAACTTAGGATCATTCTGTTACACATTTTGACTACGTTCATGTTCCTGATCGTTTGTGAAGACATGTATGACGTGTGATGTTGTGACTGTATTCTATGGTAAGTATTTCAAATCGAATACTTGACTTTGCACGGCTTGAATACTGTTTTGGTGATACATTGCCTTTTCTTCTGTTTTCTTGTTGTACAGTTACCTGGAGGATGGTCAGTCACCGTAAGCGGTCCTAATAAATAAATGCTACACGGTAGCATTATGCAAACTTTTTTCCAACTATATATATGCTGTAAAGTCACCCGAAAAAAAAACTGTTAGGCTATAATTAACGCAAAGAGTACAAGATTTTTTTCACAGTTGCAGCGAAAGTCAGCAGTGAGAAACGTTCCACGAAAGTTATTGTATTTCATACTTCTCAAATTGCGCATGGTACAATACCTGTGGTTTCATCAGCACGTGAAGAGATAGACGTTTATTGAGATTTTTATAGCCTAAACCGGACAATCTTTAAGCTTTCCGGGAATAAATCATTATCAGCAATGGAACAACACGCAGACACGCACTATACGCAATATCGAGATAATACGATTCCAGAAAGACGGTGCTGTCATTAATACCAAACACAAAAGAAGACAATAATTTGTTTTCTTTCATACATGCCACGTGCCTCGTTCACTTTCGTTCGCAGAGGGAAATCAAAACAGCACACGTATAAATACCACCACTTACATTTCCGCATTGTGGATATAACGATCTTTTTAAATCACTTTAACCAGTTAACAACAGCGAGCACTGACAGTCTGTTGTATCTGGCCTGAATTTTCGTCTGCTGAAGTCTGATCTCGAAATTCGCATTCCATTGACTGACAAGGGGACCACGACGTTCGGATCACGGACTTACTTTGTGCACTTTTAATAATCCATTAGGACAACATAATCTGCAAGTAGTAATGCGTGCCGGCCGCTGTGGCCGAGCGGTTCTAGGCGCTTCAGTCTGGAACTGCGCTGCTGCTACGGTCGCAGTTTCGAATCCTGCCTCGAGTATGGATGTGTGTGATGTTCTTAGGTTAGTTAGGTTTAAGTAGTTCTAAGTCTAAGGGACTGATGACCCCCAATGTTAAGTCCCATAGTGCTTAGAGCCATTTGGACCATTTAGTATTGCGTACTACTTTGGCGATTTCTGGAAAATCGCAAGAGAAGTTTTGCGCATCGCTGATGTAGCACTAGTGATGTGACACTTGTCGTATTAGTTCGTACATATTACATTTGAAAGATAATGTGATGGAAAGACTGGCGTGTTGGCGTGAACTTTTCTTGACTTTCCACTGCTATTTCGCTGTTTACTAATTTTCATTATTACGACAATAATTATGCGACTTTCACTTCTATAGGCAAGTCACAAACTTTATCAAGCGCCTTCAAACTTATTCATAAGTGATTGAAAACGAAAGAGAAATTGCTTCTTGTGATGATGCTTTTAAAATACGTACATTCAATCGCACATCGTCCATTTTCGGCACCGATATTTACGAAAATGTTGCGTTACAAATTGTTTGCATCAAATATTCGGAAGAAAGAGAAATTTTTCAGGATGTCAACGAGCATTGTTTTTCCTTAGGAACTCTGAAGATTTCTTGTGCATGCAGGAAAATTGCATTCATTCGATGCAGTAGATGCCGTTTTAAGTTATGTTTTCCGTGTCTTCATGCGAAACATCATCTTGCAACTTGTAATGTCGAAAGCAAATCCGACGATTAATCGCACATTACCCTCATACTCTGGCATATATTGTATTATTGATTTACAGCTTTATTTATCGATGTTTGACTTGAGCTTTCCAAGTCTTTCCCACGTCCTCTAAACCTGTGTCTGTAGATCGGTGCGTCCAGGTGCAAAGCAGTACTCGGTATCTTACCCGATTGCAGGTATAAGGGATTTCGGAAGTCACGGCAAGCATTCATTTTCAGGTAAACGATATGTTTTTGGACGTTTTCTTGTCAACAGTTATAAATATAATATTTGTTGTAATAAGAAAAATTAGGAAACAAACAAAAAACTTCGGAAAATCAATAAAAGTTTATGGAAATACACGTGTCTTTTCATCAGATTACCTTTCAGATGTAATGTGTATGAAATAATATGACTAGTGTTGGAATAAATATAAATTTAAAAGAAACATGAGCGGGACTAGATCTAGCGATCCACTATGGATATTAACGCTGAGCACATGACCGCCGCCATCTCGTACTCACCGTCGCAACATCGTCCTGCAGCGTGTCATGTCGAAAGCAGATCACTGACCTCTTGTGAGTGTCTCGAAACCGCCTAAATAATGCGTCTCACTGCTTGCATATTATGTTGTTCTAATGGACTACTAAAGGTTACAAAGTCTGAAGTAAATCGTGATCCGAACGTCATGGACTACTCGTGAAAGAACCGTAGTATTCCGCGCGACCTCGGTGTGGATGAGTCGAAGCATTTCCGTTTTCTGTATCAAACGATCGCCGATAGGAACAGATATAGGAAAAGTTGGTAGCTCGAATCAATGCTACTTCTGAAGAGTTCTGGCGTTTTTTTTTTCCCCCATACATACAGCGTGTAACCGGGAACGAGCCCGTCTTCCGTGGTCAACGGCGGTCGCCGCTACTAAAAGGAAGGCGCCAAATCGACACCACCCGCAGCGGCGCACTTAGCAGGAATCGTCTTTTAGTGGGACGTCGGAGCTCAGCAGAACGCTAATTTCCAGAGAAGATATGAATTCCGCAATAGTATCAACTCATGTTAGATGGGTTTTAGGTTAGAGACGAGAAACAGATAGCCATGAATGTTAAGAACCAATTCTGGCAAAGATTTGTGCTGACAATTACTATTACTAACAATTATTATTAGTTGAGAAACCTCAGCCATACCTTCTGCGAGTGTTTGCACTATACTCTAATCTTCATAAGAAATAAAAGGAAATGATTACAAATGTCCATAAATCAAAACATGGCGTTATCAGAAATCAGTAAATTTTACTTAACTTCAGATCGTCATCCCTTCCATCTTGCGATCTTTATTGACACAGTTTTCGTATAAGGTGTATGAAATTCTTGTTCGCAAATTAGTTCCCAACTGATGGGATTTCTTTACGTAGTTCAGTTCAATGAAGCGCTGCAGGCTTTGACTTCAGTTTTTCACATTTTATCAACATTGCCCATACAGTTCTTCTCTCTGTTTAACCGATAGTCATAAAACTTTCTATTTCCATAACAAAATGTCCAACACTATCTTATTCCTTCGGCCGAAGTAGCTCACTTCAAAGATGAAAGATTATAAATTCGCTCCAGTGGTTTCAACGTTAACATTTTAACAGACAATATTTTCACTTACAAATATTTTTAAATATTAATAATAATAATCGGAACAATAATAGCCAATGTATCCAATAACATCATTTCGGTGGAAATAATTTTATATACGCATTTTGTACTGGTACATACGTGACTGTCACGATAACAATGTAATTAGATCACAGTTCTAAAAAAAGTTATTGAATGATAAGTTTCATTGGATCGTGTTGTTTACGAATGCAGTATCTCATGTTCTTCTATAGAGAACGAGAGTGCATCATTGACGAGTATCACTACAATTGGTGAGGAGAAAATTCATGTAAATTCATTACAGTAGACGATATGTTTTATTAACAAGAGTCAATAATTTATGTGGTGTAGCAGATACATTAGAGAAATCCAAGAGATGAAGATCGACGCAATTGAGGCAACACAGAATCGATTTAAGCAAGAAGACACAGAAATGATGATATTCGAAATGATAACAATCTTGTCACCATAATACGTGAACTGCCGTTAAACTACAGAGCGTAGAAGGCAAAGATGAGGACATTTTAATACAAAACAGCCACATTCTTGGTACTTTCTGTCAATTAGCTTCCATCGTAATGTAAGTATTTAAACTATTTTTCAGAAATTTTCTCGGGACTTTTCCGCAACGTTGGCAAGTGTTATAAGTTGCCGCCAGACGCTGCATACTGTCAAATGTTAGGCATATCGTTCATTTATAAAATGTACATTATAAATGAAACAGACGAAACAGTGGTATAATATCCTACAATATTTATATTTGTTACACGAACCTGTCTTCGGCTGTTACGCCGTCATCAGGTGGTGCAGTGAAATTTTGTTGGGTCAAAGATTTTAAAGTAGTTCATGTACAGAATATCTCCATTTCCGGAGATGAAAATGTTAATGTTGGAATAGGAATAAAACAACAGACGTTATTTCAGTATAAATGCTATGTAAGATTTTTTTTAACTGGGATAAAATATGTGATACATTAACTAATGAACTATAGGCAAATTATTGCAGTTGTACATAGAAGAACATAATTGAACAGTAAGCTTTGGTGACACCACATACTTACCTTTGAACCTGATGATTGCGAACGCCCGGAAACCGGTTCTTGTAACAAATAATAAATATCCTAGAACATTACATCAGTGTTGTGTGTGTTTCATTCATAAAATACAAAATATTCTGCCAAGAACCGACGGAACAATAAGTGCCATAAAAAGTTATATCAACATGCGAAAGTTCTCAGTGTATTAAAGTGTTGCATTGTGTACTTGCAAATATAATTAAAAGAATCTTTCAGAATTCATTGACTTTCCACTGGACATCATTTATGTGGTATGATGATACAAAAACAAGAATCAGAGTTTGAATCTATTATTCTAATCAATCGAATGGCCTAGAGCAGCCCTCGTATCACTCTGTGCCGGCTTTCGGAAATTGCAGACGTGACCTTTTTTACAGAAAACGAAACACGAAATGACTTTTACGTAAGGTAGCTGCTGGTACGGCGGAAACAGGGCGTGCGTGTAATTATGTGGAAAAATCAGCAACGAGGGCATGTCGCCAGTTTTAAACCTTGTAGATGATAACAACTCTCCAGAGCATACTGGCGCTACGTCTCGAATGGGTAACAATGCTGATTTCAAACAATAATAATAATTATTATTAATACTATTATTATCATTATTATTATTATTATTATTATTATTATTATTACTATTGACCACGTGTACTTCAAATAGAAAATCGTAATACTGACACATTCTCTAACGTTTGACAACAAAGTTATTATTTTTCCAGATATCTGCAGATATACCCGTACATATCGATATCGGAGAAGACTTTTACAGAAAAAGTAATTGTTGTTGTTGTTGTGGTCTTCAGTCCTGAGACTGGTTTGATGCAGCTCTCCATGCTACTCTATCCTGTGCAAGCTTCTTCATCTCCCAGTACCTACTGCAACCTACAGCCTTCTGAATCTGCTTAGTGTATTCATCTCTTGGTCTCCCCCTATGATTTTTACCCTCCACGCTGCCCTCCAATACTAAATTGGTGATCCCTTGATGCCTCAGAACATGTCCTACCAACCGATCCCTTCTTCTGGTCAAGTTGTGCCACAAACTTCTCTTCTCCCCAATCCTATTCAATACTTCCTCATTAGTTATGTGATCTACCCATCTAATCTTCAGCATTCTTCTGTAACACCACATTTCAAAAGCTTCTATTCTCTTCTTGTCTAAACTATTTACCGTCCATGTTTCACTTCCATGCATGGCTACACTCCATACAAATACTTTCAGAAATAACTTCCTGACACTTAAATCTATACTCGATGTTAACAAATTTCTCTTCTTCAGAAACACTTTCCTTGCCATTGCCAGTCTACATTTTATGTCCTCTCCACTTCGTCCATTATCAGTTATTTTGCTCCCCAAATAGCAAAACTCCCTTACTACTTTAAGTGTCTCATTTCCTAATCTAATACCCTCAGCATCACCCGACTTAACTCGACTACATTCCATTATCCTCGTTTTGCTTTTGTTGACGTTTATCTTATATCCTCCCTTCAAGACACCATCCATTCCGTTCAACTGCTCTTCCAAGTCCTTTGCTGTCTCTGACAGAATTACAATGTCATCGGCGAACCTCAAAGTTTTTATTTCTTCTCCATGGATTTTAATATCTACTCCAAATTTTTCTTTTGTTTCCTTTACTGCTTGCTCAATATACAGATTGAACAACATCGGGGAGAGGCTACAACCCTGTCTTACTCCCTTCCCAACCACTGCTTCCCTTTCATGTCCCTCAACTCTTATAACTGCCATCTGGTTTCTGTACAAGTTGTAAATAGCCTTTCGCTCCCTGTATTTTACCCCTGCCACCTTTAGAATTTGAAAGAGAGTATTCCAGTCAACATTGTCAAAAGCTTTCTCTAAGTCTACAAATGCTAGAAACGTAGGTTTGCCTTTCCTTAATCTTTCTTCTAAGATAAGTCGTAAGGTCAGTATTGCCTCACGTGTTCCAGTATTTCTACGGAATCCAAACGGATCTTCCCCGAGGTCGGCTTCTACTAGTTTTTCCATTCGTCTGTAAAGAATTCGTGTTAGTACTTTGCAGCTGTGGCTTATTAAACTGATTGTTCGGTAATTATTACTACGGATATCTGCTGATACCCACATCAGTGCAGACTGTCTGGAACTACATAAATCGACATCAGCCGGGTCACTGCTGGGTATCGTAGCTACTATCCACGGTCATTATACTCTCCGAATGCGGGATTTCTCCTGCGGGTTTCCGTCGAAGAAAAGAATTTCACTTCACTGCTGCCAGCTACATCTCCAGAATTGAGGGGGGCAATAATATAGCTATCGGGAATTTCCCAACACCTGTTTGTGGGATTTTTATGATGATGAAACTGCCCCCTAGACGTCTACGCTCACAAAGTGGGCACGATCGTTGGAATTCCTCTTTGAAACGCTGTAAGAATACGTACGTCTCTGTCTTCAAGTGAAGGTGGCATTAGAGTTTTATAAAATTTTCCAGTACTGCGTAGCCGCTATGTAAATCGCAGTCATTCTGCACAGGCCGATGCAGTAACATCATCGTATTTATACAGAGAAAAAGGATAATTTTTGACGGTGACGTGCATGAGGATTTTGTAATCTGACATGCGCTGAAGCAAAATCTTTTGATGTACCAGTTGAAATTAGCCCAAATGTCGAAATTATAATTGTGAAATAACTTCTACAGTCAACCACTATTATGATGTCCTTAAAAAAAACTACATGATTGTGAACCACGACCGTGAGAAGTTGATTAGACTGATAATTGTGCGTTGTTGAGTTAATGAGTGTCTGGACGAAAGCTTAATTCAAAACGGAGCATATCTCACCGTATGTGTCGCGTAAATTTCCGAAAAAAATCTCGGACAATAAATCGCAATAAATCGAAGTCCATTGATTGCAAGTTTCACATTTGTGAACTAGCTAAATTCCTAGTGCAGATTACTCGCAAATAACAACGCTGAAGTTTTAGGAGTCAGATTAGTTCGAAACGTTCGAAGTCCACAAGCTGGAAATATTTTAGACTCTTTGCTAGCGACACACCTGAAAGTAGCAAGACCGCGATTCAAGACTTACAAAAATTTCGGAACACTCCATATGTGACTTACTGATCCTCGTATGTACTGTCTCCACCAGTCAGCAAACCAAAATGCCTCCGAATCCTATTGACGTGAGTCAAGCGCACACACTTCCGATTTCCTTAACATACTTAAAAACTTTAATGTCATTAACATCCATCGAACATCAGCTGCATGTTAATTTTCTCAGCTTTCGATTGGTGTTCTTGGTTTTCCTTTAAGTTTAATAGTTTGTTCAAAAATGATGATTTGTGTCAAGGTAATCACAACTGCCCACTGTTTTGTAGCTAATGAATATAAACAATTAAAACTTAGTACATTCATAAACCGCTATATATGTCTCCTTAGTAATGGTAATACTACTCTCAATCTTTCATTTGTTGTTTAGATAAAAGTTCAGGTTTTTATGCACATTCCGGCCTGTAATTTAAAATAGATAATATTAATAAAAAAAATCTGCTACGATCCGATAGTGTTCAATAAAACATACCAGTAGACGCTTTGTTCGTGAAAATATTAATTTTTAAAGTTCATTTTTCTGAACTGTGCCTTGTCAAAATACTATTTATTACATAAAGTGGAGTTTCAAATACTGAAATTTTAAATCACAAACATGAAAAAACGTCAAAAGAATCTTCAGAGCCGAACAAGATGATTCTCTTCGTTTTATACACAAAACTTGTAACATTAAACAACTAAAACGCTGCTCTTCCAATCGAGGACGCGTTTTCGCCCACGCACGCGTCTTATTTTTGTCTTTGTATCCACGTTGTTGGCTCCTTAGGAAGTAGGCGGGTCGAGTTTTTATTGGATTTGGTCTTATTTAACATTTCTGCTGGTCACTCAATTCAGCCATGACGGTTACCCTCTCCAAGTTTCTCGCCAGCGGCTTGAGGACCGGATTTTTTCGACCACGCGGTCAGCGCTTGCGTTTACTTGGCCTCTCTCCTGCGCTCTTGGTAATTCTGATCCTCAGACTGTCCGCCAATCACTGAGACTCGAAGGATGCCGCCATCTGCTGACGACATCGGCAGACACTCCCTCCCCGCTGTCATAACAAGCGCCTTCCCGGCCCCGGGTGCGCCTGATGTCACAACAGGACACGCGCGCATAGCTACGTCTGTTCTTTAAAGTTTCCAATCATTCTTACAGGTATCTACCATCTTAAGGGAAAGCTTGGAAAGAGAAGAAGAAAGTGTTAAGGCTTTTCACCTGAGAAACCAATCCTTATGACACTCTTTGTGACATTACAGCCTTTCTCACTGCGATTTTTAACATGTAAAAGTTTTTTTTTCTGTATTCGCGTCAGTTTGTGCGAACTTTTAACATATACCAATGAATGTTGTAACCAGATATCTTTGCCGCGCTCCTGAAAAGCGCAGAATATCACGACAGCTATAAACTGTTATACGCTGCTATCGATCAGTAAAAGGACGATGCACCTATGTTTCAAAATAACAATTGCCAATTTTTACTTCTTCAGGGAGCCGCGCCGTTCTTTAGCTGTTCTTCTGTGAATGTGTTGCGAGTCGGACGCAAAAGTATTGTGCTCCATACTGATATAATCATTGTATTGTAACTTTAAGAGTTTAAGTGATTAAAAAATATATGTAGCCACAAACAAGCGAGAATGTGTATCATGAAAATTCGCTCCACCGCCACAATGGGTGGCCATGTTAATGTAAGTTTCCGTTTCATAATATAATACTTGAAGCCTTGAAGTTTATTTAATTTCAAAGAAAATCTCTCAACCTTATTTTCATTAATTATACTTGTGATAATCTTTTCTGTTTAAAAGATTTATGCAGCTTATGATCCAGCGTGTGTTCTGTCGGAACAGGAGGCTGTCGTGACGACATCGTTATAGTATTTATTCCAAGTTCTTTCAGTTCCGTTTATATGTTCGTACAAATCCAATTAGTTGGTCCCTTAGGTTTCTTTCATGTAACTTCTGTCTGTTTTCTCCGCGCGATCTTCCTCCGAAAAAAAAATTTCTGTTCATTTTTTAGTAATTTTCGATATCGCGAATGAGAAAAGACAGCCGCCTCCTGCTCCGAACGAAACAGCACGACTTTTCTAACGTCGGAGAGTACCGCACGAATTTTCCGCTAAAAGGTAATAGAATTTCTTAAAGCTGGATCAATTACACATGTTGCTGCTGTTCTCCGACAAATCTGGTGTGATTAATAGTAATTTATTCTGTCACGACAAAAAGAACCAATTTTATTTTTACCAAAGCAACAAAGCTTTCAATTAAATTACTAAAAAAAAAAAAAAATCATACCAGATCTTCGCGAGAGTATAGTACCCTACGTCAACCCATTGTACGAGGGTAATCCCAAAAGTAAGGTCTCCTATTTTTTTTTAATAAGAACATAGACCACTTTATTTCAACAATGGTTTACACCAGTTTACAGCTTGAACATTTAGCTATTTTTCTACATAGTCACCACTTCTATCGATGCATTTTTGTGGAGGCTGTGGCAGTTGTTGTATGCACATGTGATGCCAGCTCGCCGTTCAAAAAGTTATGAACCTCTTCTTTCACCTCGTCGTCGGAGCTGAATCGCTTTCCGGCCAAATGTTTCGTCACCCGTAACAAAATGGCTCTGAGCACTATGGGACTCAACTGCTGAGGTCATTAGTCCCCTAGAACTTAGAACTAGTTAAACCTAACTAACCTAAGGACATCACAAACATCCATGCCCGAGGCAGGATTCGAACCTGCGACCGTAGCGGTCTTGCGGTTCCAGACTGCAGCGCCTTTAACCGCACGGCCACTTCGGCCGGCTCACCCGTAACACATGAGTCCAGAAAGTTGTCTTGTTCGGCTGCGAGGCGGTGAAGAAATGCGCGGGAAGCATCAACTCGTTGCCGCATGTGGTCCTCAGTCAGCATGCGTGGCACCCATCTTGCGCACACCTTCCGGTAGTTCAATGTTTCCGTTAAAACTCTGTGAGCGGCGCTTCGGGAAACCTCAGGAACCAACGTGCAGAGATCATACAGGGCGATCCGCCGATCTTCACGCACGCTTTGCTCAGCCTTCATCATTGTCTCCTCAGAAACTGACGGTCTCCCGCTCCTTTGTTCGTCGTGAATTTCTGTCCGATCAGCTGCAAACTCTCTGTACACCACTTACGAACATTTTTGACATCCATGCACGACTCACCATCCACTTCCGTCAATTGGCGATGGATTTCAATCGGCGCAGTGCCCTTTGCGTTCAAAGCGCGCGATTCGCACTTGGCGGTAACAGCCAAGTGGAGCTCTATTCTCAACGGCTGCCAAGCCAAGACTGCGCGCTTCAGCGCGACGTGCGCATGTTTACACACAGCACGTGAAGCACTCTTCATAACAGTGTGACCAACTGCCACACAGAGTCCTGTACTTATAAAAGAAACAGGTCACCTTAATTTTGGGATTACTCTCGTATATTAAAGCTAGCAAGTAGATCCTTTAGACTTTCGGATTGCATCGCGCTCCGGCAAGAGACGATCCAAATAGGCGTGTTCAGCTTTACGAAGGCACTACCAGTGGCAGTGAGCACTTTACTCATCTCGTGGTGCAAATTGAACTGTGGAAAGAACAGCGGTACCTGTGGCAGAGGGGGGAATGAAAACCATCTGTCGTGTCTAGGCAAGACAGCCTAGACACAATGCGAGGAAGCCGAAAGGCACGCGCTAAGCTAAAGCTGGATGGCGAGAGGTCTGTAACAGGATACGTAATGAATGCTATAAAGAAAAGTACGTAGCTTCTGGATTTACTTAACTTTAATCCATCCTTTTGGTACATCTGGAGATTGTGGCGATACAAGTGAGACTCTTTAGATACATGCAATGTTACTAATGGCGCCTTGCTAGTTCGTAGCCATGGACTTAGCTGAAGGCTATTCTAACTATTGGCTCGGCTAATGAGCAATGCTTCATCCATGTAGTCGCTAGCAAAGGCGTCCGTACAACTGGGGCGAGTGCTAGTCCGTATCTCTAGACCTGCCGTGTGGTGGCGCTCGGTCTGCGATCACACAGTGGCGACACGCGGGTCCGACATGTAGTTATGGACCGCGGCCGATTTAAAGCTACCACCTAGCAAGTGTGGTGTCTGGCGGTGACACCACACCATCACACTGTGGTAATGCAAGCAGTTAATCTGTCTGGCTTGTTAACGTAGCATGTCTGGCAGAGCAGTTGTGTGACTGTAAATGTTAGAAGGAGCCAAGATACGTGAGCAGTATCGAACCGTCACGTAGGAAAGTGTTGTACCAGCTCCAGACAGACAGCCATCTCCAAAACATATCTTGAAATCCAGAGAAAATAATGTGCAGAATTTGAGAAGAGGCGCTGGCATGTTTAGGCTGCGAGGAATGTTCAGATGGCTCAAATGTTAAGAGCGCTGCACAAGAGTCCCAGTGTGTCACACAGTTTTAACCTGTCAGGAAGTTTCTGACAGGGGCTACTTTCCCCAAGAGAACATACTACCAAACTACATGTTGAGACGCTCTGAAAACATTTCGAAGTAGAACATCTCTGGAATTCTATCTGACGGCACTTTGAGTAATCCACAAAGTGGCGCGTTTACTACATTCTCTGGGATATTGTTGGAACCATTTGTTATTCCGGTCACAGCGGAATCGACGGGGTCATTCGACACTTCCACGACCGAGGGCAGCGCGCGCTACTCGGCTGTCCCGCGCCAGCGATCACCCGACGCATGCGCCGAAAGACAACAGCGCATTTCACATGCGCGAAAATTGGCATAAATACTGTGAACCCACCTGGTATCTTCAGTAGTTCCTACTCACTTGAAAATGACCGGGCGTCTCTTGGCCAAAATATCGTGGCAGAATGTCGACGGGGTCCGGATGCACACCCGGAAGTTATCAGAAGAAGAAATACGCCATGAAAAATTTCAGAAGTTAGTTTTGTGATTGTGTTTTACAGTTTCAGACGCAAGTCATGGCCTAGAAGCTGTTCTTTTAAATACCATGCATTTAAATGAAGCTGTTGTAATACGCTTCTTGCGCGTTGTGTTTAATTTACAAATCTTTGGGTAGAGTGTATAATCGTTTCTGACGTTATTATTCTCCTCAAGACCATGTTGTTGTTTCTCCTTCTCACTGGTTCTCTACTTTTTACCGATATGCTCCAAAGACGTTACTATGGGTGTAAATTGTGCTAGGGGGATCTCAGTATGCAGTTCCTACAGGGTGTTTCAAAAATGACCGGTATATTTGAAACGGCAATAGAAACTAAACGAGCAGCGATAGAAATACACCGTTTGTTGCAATATGCTTGGGACAACAGTACATTTTCAGGCAGACAAACTTTCGAAAATACAGTAGTTACAATTTTCAACAAAAGATGGCGCTGCGGTCTGGGAACCTCTATAGTACGATATTTTCCACATATCCACCATGCGTAGCAATAATATGGCGTAGTCTCTGAAAGAAATTACCCGAAACCTTTGACAACGTGTCTGGCGGAATGGCTGTACATGCAGATGAGATGTACTGCTTCAGCTGTTCAATTGTTTCTGGATTCTGGCGGTACACCTGGTCTTTCAAGTGTCCCCACAGAAAGAAGTCACAGGGGTTCATGTCTGGCGAATAGGGAGGCCAATCCACGCCGCCTCCTGTATGTTTCGGATAGCCCAAAGCAATCACACGATCATCGAAATATTCATTCAGGAAATTAAAGACGTCGGCCGTGCGATGTGGCCGGGCACCATCTTGCATAAACCACGAGGTGTTCGCAGTGTCGTCTAAGGCAGTTTGTACCGCCACAAATTCACGAAGAATGTCCAGATAGCGTGATGCAGTACTCGTTTCGGATCTGAAAAATGGGCCAATGATTCCTTTGGAAGAAATGGCGGCCCACACCAGTACTTTTTGAGGATGCAGGGACGATGGGACTGCAACATGGGGCTTTTCGGTTCCCCATATGCGCCAGTTCTGTTTATTGACGAAGCCGTCCAGGTAAAAATAAGCTTCGCCAGTAAACCAAATGCTGCCCACATGCATATCGCCGTCATCAATCCTGTGCACTATATCGTCAGCGAATGTCTCTCGTGCAGCAATGGTAGCGGCGCTGAGGGGTTGCCGCGTTTGAATTTTGTATGGATAGAGGTGTAAACTCTGGCGCATGAGACGATACGTGGACGTTGGCGTCATTTGGACCGCAGCTGCAACACGGCGAACGGAAACCCGAGGCCGCTGTCGGATCACCTGCTGCACTAGCTGCGCGTTTCCCTCTGTGGTTGCCGTAAGCGGTCGCCCTACCTTTCCAGCACGTTCATCCGTCACGTTCCTAGTCCGTTGAAATTTTTCAAACAGATCCTTTATTGTATCGCTTTTCGGTCCTTTGGTTACATTAAACCTCCGTTGAAAACTTCGTCTTGTTGCAACAACACAGCGTACTAGGCGGTGGAATTCCAACACCAGAAAAATCCTCTGTTCTAAGGAATAAACCATGTTGTCTACAGCACACTTGCACGTTGTGAACAGCACACGCTTACAGCAGAAAGACGACGTACAGAATGGAGCACCCACAGACTGCGTTGTCTTCTATATCTTTCACATCACTTGCAGCGCCATCTGTTGTTGAAAATTGTAACTACTGTAATTTCGAAAGTTTGTCTGCCTGAAAATGCACTGTTGTCCCAAGCATATTACAACAAACGGTGTATTTCTACCGCTGCTCGTTTAGTTTTTATTGCCGTTTCAAATATGCCGGTCATTTTTGAAACACCCTGTATGTACCACAATTCGTCTGCTACGTTGCTCAAACTTGTACTTATGAGTAAATCTTGACTCAGCTGTATGTGTTATGTGTCAGAGACGCATACGCAGCTAGGCACAGAATCCCGCTTAAGAGTAAACAATGCTAAGGATGGACTAATAAAGAGGCGCAGGCACGAGTTAAACATTGTGACTGGGAAGACAGTAGAAAAAAGTGAAAGAATTCAGCTGTCTAAAAGAAAAGCTCAAGCAAGGTGAAGACAGGGAAGAAGGCATAAAGAGTAGATGTGTCACGGTTGACGAAGATGTTCTTCAGTAGATGGAATTACTGGTCATACCACACTAGCTTTGCATTTAAAGATTTCTCAGACACACAAGCGAGTGAATTGCAGACAAGGAGAAACTTATAGGAGAGTGAAATAGGCCCATTTGAATGGTTATCCTACTACATCGTGTTAAAAATTAAGTCACAGGTAAGGTAGCAAATGAAATATTTAACTGAAGAGAGGAAATGGCAGAGGGAGAAATTGCAGGGTAACAGTTAGGATACGAAAAAAAAATCATTTTATTTTATTGCCAAATTCGGTGTTATTTGTTGACAAATTGGAGTTATTTGTTGCCACGTCGTGTGTTATCTCTTGCCACACTGGGCGTTATTTCTTGCCACGTTCGATGTTATTTTCCTCCAAATTGGGCGTTATTTTAAGCCACATTGAGTGGTATTTTTTTCCTTATTTGATGTTATTTTTTAAGACTTACAGTATCATTTTTTCCAAAGTCAGTGTTTTTTGCCAAATTCACTAATTTTTTTGCCGAGTTCAGTGTCGATTTTGCCAAATTCAATTTTTTTGCCAAATTCCGTAGATTTTTTTTACAGAATTCGTGTGTCTTTTGACAATGTCGATACTTTTTGGTAGAATTCAATATATTCGTCAAATTTTGTCTTGTGTTTTTCCCAAATTCGGTGATACTTTTTTGCCGCTTTCGGCACTATTTTTGTCGTTACACCGAAGTTAGTTACATGGGAAACGAAGTGTCATTTTGAAGATTCTACGTGAACCTCAACCTTGAGAAGATTAGAAATCAATATGCAATTTCAGCATTCAGTAACTACCAATTACGAATATTAGTGAACTATCGTCGTCGAATTTATAACATTTTTGTATGGCAAAATTACAGATTTATCTATTTCCTGTTAAAATCCCCGATTTCGCGTTATTTCGCTAAAAACCAATATATTCGTGTTATTTTTCGCATTATCATTTTCGCAAAATTTTCCTCTCCCTAGTACAGACAACACCTCAGTCTTGCAACGCCCAATGTAGCAACGCAACTGGCACACACCATAATTTTGAACTATCACACCCCCAGCAAGAAAAGTGACGAGACACAAAACGGCAATTCTTGGTTTTTGTCTCTGAAAAATACCTGTGAAGTGCCTCTAAGTATATAAAAAACGTCACATCTGTCTCTCAATTTTTCCACTTCAGGGCGGTTGTGTCAGTTTTGTTGTAAGAGACTACATGATTCGCCACGGCATGAGTAGTGCTCTTGCCGCGGCTTTGTTACTGGCGGATGTGCATGGGTCCTTCAAGAACAGCGGCACATTCTGAGTTGTGAAACTTTTAATGTATAAGGTAACTTTAATGCACTCTTTAACGTCATGTATAATTAAAATGTCTGTCTTTGTAACGTATCTGTATCTTACATTAGAATGTTTTGACGATTACAGCTGTTATAAATATTACGAAATATCCTTCGTTGCAGCGTACAGGAAAAAAATGGACATTTCTGCTACAGAGAAAGTTCATATTGAACCCCTTTTCTAGGTGAAAAGTATTCCTACATTATATAAGCCCATTTGTGTTTCTATACTTTCGTAAATTGTGTTCCTTAAATTGCAGCTAATTGATGGTCCTTATTAAGCTGCATTAACTTTCATAAATTACAATTTTGCTTTTCGTATTTTTGGATTACAACAACTTCAGCTTCTTTTTCATATTTTATTTTAACTTAAGTACTAATTTTGCCTCACGTCATATTATATTACAGTAAGTTAAATAAATATATTATTTGTGGTGGATGAGTGGGAAAAAGATTACATAAAGGATGACTACAAAAACAAAAAAGATTTTAGAAAATCAATAAAAGTGACACAACTCAAAAAATTAATTAATAATTACCTGATAACAACTCATATTCGACGAGAGCAGAACTAAATGTCCATATTAATGTTATAAAGACTATAATGGAATTTACTGACAAAATTACTGACCTGAAATTTGAAGGACCTTATACCATTTCAATATTAGTTTAATTGAATTCCTTAAGTCGATTTATCTCAAGTACCGCATTTTTTAGTTGTGTCGTCGTTCTTGCCAGGGAGCAATATGTGTAATTCACTAACTACAAAAGAGATCTATTATTCTTCATCATATGAGATAAACCACTGTTTTCTATACTTTATTGTTAGGTCATTAACTTCACATATGTCTATTACGTCTGGTATTTCCTTCAGTTCCTGTTAGAAATCTCGTTTCAGATGTTTATATGCATACATGGTTTGTTTCGCATCTTTTTACAGTTTTATTTGCGCAAGTCAGAATAAGTAAATTTCCTGTACTGGGGGGCTCGTAATTATTAAAATGGCTAAATTATTTTTAGAATAATTTTCGATTTTGTTCCTTTATTTTTGCTTTGAAAGAAAGTTTATTAATGCCTCAATAATTAAACAGCAGTGTTTCCTTCATAATTTGTATTGCAGTTTTTAATCTAACACATTATTCACCATGAAATCCAAAAAATATATCCTCGTACGCAGGTTTAAAAGTGCTCACTTTTACAGTTATGTAGTGCCTGACACGCAACAATTCACCACATCCCGGATGTAGTAAGCTGTAATTTGAATGTTAGATCACAACAACTGTATCGATTCCAATCCAAGTCAAATGCAAAGTTCGACATGTAATTCTGTTTTCTTCATGATATAAAGGGTCACCTGTTGTAATTCTTTGTTTCCGTTTATGATGAAACTGATTTGAATGGTGGAAATAAAGTAAAAATATTCTTTGACTCAAACATAAAAGAAACGACATTCTCGATGAAAAAAAGCGTTAGTGTCAGCCACTAGTCAATGACGAAACCGTCCAAGTGATTTTCAGAAATGATCTGAGTAGGCACAAGCGTTCAGTTGACTGTGAACTTACTGAACAAAGCCAGAAGTGCGAAGAATTATTCATTATGTAATTTCGGCAGACAGAGTTCGTCATAGTAAATTTTGTTCAGGATGGATACAAAATTCAGATTGCAGATTACAAACGAAATTAACGGGCGTCAGAGTAGATAGTACTCACATACGAGAAAGCACACGGAGACCTTTTTCCTGGACTCTAGTGTTACAGCCGCTGATGTGTGGTAACTCAGTACACAACGGAAGAAGCGACGATCAGCGAAATGGCATCACAAGCTCTTCATTTGAACAACATACTCAAAACAGGAACTGCAACGCGAAAAGTATAGGTATGCCCACACGATGCGCAATCACAGACGCACCGGAATGAAAGGGCATGCACAAAAATTAATGAAAAGAATGCAGGTTCCCATGGGCATTCTCGTGTCCATATGTTGCCTCATTGCGCGAGCGGTCCGCTATGGATCCCATTCTTTGCTTGGGAGCTTCTGCTGCGTTTATTCTTATGAAAACGCGACAGAAAAAGAAAATACAAAAGCGACTGTAGGTAAAGAAATATCTAAATGACAGAGGTACGGGAAACATAATGTGACAACATTTTGTTCGCAAGTTTCAGAAGAAGGTCACAGTGAGCTCTTAGATTTCCTGCTTTGGAAACTGCGATGATAAAGCTGTCAATAACATTTCTTTAGCTTGGAAGAACATGTGCAGAATAACATCCTCAGACTAATACTCGACAAATTCGGGAGTTTCATAGAACCAGAATCCACTGGAACGGCGGTTGTGTTTTCCAATTTCGTAATTCTTGCGTCATCAGTTTCCTTCATTTCTATTACTAGTGGTGTGTTGAGGATCTAAACATACCCCATCATTTCTTTTATTCAGATATCAGGCTCCCCAGCTGTGGCCTTAGCGTGAATATTCGTCCACAGTTTTCATATGTACTTTTCGTAAATTTGTGGCTTATTCTTCTCTGTTTTCCTACTTCGAAACTTACGGCAACTTATTGTTTACAGTAATACGATCGGGGACTTTTTATGTAACACCTGACGCTCAGGGCATCACACCTCAAATTTTTATTCATATAATCTTTAGAAGAGGCATTCCATCCGACTTTTCTTGCCCGTAACCATCTAGAACTTTAACTGTGCTTCCTTTGGAGTCAAGAGACGTTATTGCACATACATCGATTCACAGCATATCCTCAGCACTCTGCCCAATGAAACACACATGGGCCCCAGCTGCTTGTCCTCTGCTAAAAAGAGCAAAATTCCTACCGAAGGCGGACAGCACTGCGCTTTACACATGGCCTCCATTTCCAGGACATTACACAAATGCGCATGCGTAGTTGCGCTGTTGAAAATTTATGCACATGCGCAAAGTTGAACAGAAAAAAGGGCATCATGTGGACAAACTTAAAAAGGGATCAATTTTTGAAGCGAAAACAGCCATTCTCGTCTGATTCGTCCTTTCGAGAGCACGTCATCCAAACTGATTTTTAAAAACTCTTATTTACTGTACTCTTTTTTTTAAATTTGACTTCTGTAAGCCATGCATGTAGCTAGGTGAAGCATAACCAGATACTTTTAACGAGTCACGTTCCGAGTACTCCTGCGGGCGGAACCAATACACTAGCACTCCTTTTTTTCTGTCCTGTTCCAACCTTTTCCTCGCAGAGTAGCATATGCAACCTAAGTCCTCAGTTATTTGTTGGATGTATTCCAATATCTGTCTCCTCCTAGAGTTTTTAGCCTCTACAACTCCCTACAGTACCACGTACGATATCCCGTGATGTCTGAACAGATGTGTCATCCTGTCCCTTGATCATGTCAGTGTTTTCCTCGCCGATTTTGCAGATTGTGGTGTCACCGCCAGACACCACACTTGCTAGGTGGTAGCCTTTAAATCGGCCGCGGTCCGTTAGTATACGTCGGACCCGCGTGTCGCCACTGTCAGTGATTGCAGACCGAGCGCCGCCACACGGCAGGTCTAGAGAGACGTCCTAGCACTCGCCCCAGTTGTACAGCCGACTTTGCTAGCGATGGTTCACTGTCTACATACGCTCTCAATTGCCGAGACGATAATCAGCATAGCCTTCAGCTACGTCATTTGCTACGACCTAGCAAGGCGCCATTATCATTTGCTATTTATCTTATGATGCATGTACCGTCAGACCGATGATCACCAATTATGGATTAAAGTTAAGTATTCCAGAAGCTACGTACTCTTTTTGCTACTATAGGACCTTGACCTGTTCCAGACCTCACGCCAGCCTGCGTGAGCAAAACGCGTGCCTTTCGGCTATCTCATAGTGGCTTGGCTGTCTTGCCAAGTCACAACACAGATAGCTTCCACGTTCCTTACCTTATCAGTCCACCTGATTTTCAACATTCTTCTGTAACACCACATCTCAAATGTTTCGCCGGTTTTCCCACAATCTACGTTTCACTTCTGTAGATATATTAACACTCTTCCCCAACATGGAGGTCGCATCTTCTTTACGAGACAGCAAGTCTGTCGCGTGACCACGGCTGCCGGCTACAGATTCTGTTTACTGCGAGAGACGACAGCTTCGACCTACTCAAAACAAACGTCAAGACACGCTGTGACAGGGACTACGTTTACCTCACTACGACGGGCTGTCCCCATAGTTGTGCAGTGCAACACCTGGCGCCTGGCACGCCCGAACTGTTCGCGTCTGCTTTTGTGAGGAGTCTTGTTGCACCCATTTTGTTGTCCTGACCTCGCAGCAAGTGATTCGTACTTGTTTCTTTACTTGAAGTGAAAGTTTCTTATATACCTAACTCGTGTTCACAAGTGTAAGCTGGTATCTGAGAAATGCGTAAAACTTATTTTGGATATCGAAACACGTAAATCTTAATCAAGGGCAACAGAACTATGTGAAGATTTATTTTTGAACGGAAATATGTGGGACCCACGCTACACGATGCGAAATCCAAACTATCCGGCACATCAAACAATTCGTCTGCGAAAAGAATCCGTTTGTAATGAAATTTACGTACGCCAGCTGACTGCAGTACGAGATGACTCAGTTTAAAATGTTGCCCTGAAATTGATAATCTCTGTCTTTAGTCTTGCAAAACATCACTGTACCAGCAACATTATTGTAAATAAATAAACAGCTAATGAACATAAAAATTAACGCATCTGACTTTCTGATAAAACTGCTTGAAATTTGACAAGATAGCACATTACTGAAATGTTCTACTGATATTAAACCTCTGAACTGATTGTCACTTACAGTGGAAATGAACTTTGATGGTAATTAAATTTATTGGCCTACCTGTGTGCACGCAACGCTCCTCTGCTCTGCAACTTGTCGCTATTAGGAATACTGATGTGTCTGTCAAAATCAAATTTCATTGCGATATGCAGTGGAAGATGGTATCTTACAATTTTCATAAATGCTTCTCAGTACACAACTGTCGGTGTGCAGTGAGAGTGTGCAGTCATTAAAGTGAATGGAAATGGGGAACTACTCTTAACGATTGATAAATGAACAGAAAGGCTCCAAAATTAACTGTGCTTCATTAATTCACAACAACAATATGTTTTTTCACGAAGTTCTCACACCTAGACAAATTAGCAAAATATTTCTTAATAACTCTCCCGTGTACGACTGCCTCCCTTGACAGTTGTTTCAACTATAAGACAAGACCACATGCTTCATTACAAAATTTCTACAGCAAACTTCAACCGTACGCAATATGCTAACAACGAGAAGCTACACAGTTACAAATACAAAAAACTGGGTTACCGTAAAAGTTAGCTTTTATTATTCTTCCATTAATGTAATCTCATTTGCTCAGTATCTTTGCTCAAAACATATTATTACAAAAGCCTTTTTAAATAATGCTGCCTCCACCACATTGCCAGACTGTCCAACACACACTGCTACTGCTACTCTCTCACTTTCGCTGACAAAGTAAAGTAACATCTCTGACCAACATCTTTTGTCTCAAACACAGTCTTGCACAGAATATGATTATGTCGATATTACAGAGGTTAAGCACATTTATCAAACTCGCCACTTCCTTCACATTTATGGCCAAAACTTACTGAAAATCGTCATGGCACTATCAGAATGGAATTTTTTATAGACGACGATTAAGTTCAAGAAGTTCCACAAACAAGGACCCGATAATGCAGGAAGACAGCATTATTAGTAAATTTCTACCTACGAAACAGCATAATAAACGAACACTGAAACCAATAGGAGGGAAGGTGAATGGGAGACTAATTTTGTTTGTAGAATTCTAGGTAGCAATGCTAAGGCACTCTCGCATGCAAGGAGATGGCACTTCAAATCCCCGTACGGTCCTCCATATTTAGGTTTTCCTCGATTTCTCTAAATCATTTTGAAAAGGTACGACCGATTCGCTATCCCATCCTTCCTCACTCCGAGCCCGGTTGAAGACACGTCACGCTCGAAGAGCTGAATTTTGTGGAACGGCAGCTGATATAGGTCACTTAAGCCAGGGCTGGTATAAAACTTTTGTAGTTGTTTTGAAATAAGATATAGTTGTATAAAACCTGTACTTGAACATTTGTCTTGGTACAAACGGCGAAAAAATTTTTTCTAACCAAAAAACACACAGCAAGAAAAGAATTTATGAGACTTACAATTCGAGACGTTAAGGCAAGCCGAAAAAGAGTTAGAGAATGAGGGAGAAGTGATATATACGTGCGTATGATAAACCTCTTCCCTCAAAAACAATTATCTCCTTCAGACCTCCTCTGTATTACCACAGATGAAGTGTCACTGATCTCATTTGTACTAAGATTGCAGTCCACGGGAGGTGCCTATTTGCTTTCACTGCCCTGAGTGGAATGCATAAGTTCTAAAAAATGTTCACCAACCTGCATTCTTCATTAATGAACTGCATATTTCCGTAATTAGTATCACACTGTTCTCAACTATACGCGAAGCGCCGTCTGCGAATTTTCTTTTAGTCCGTCTGTCGTTGCAAGTCTTCGTCCTTTCGACAGAGTTTTCAACTTTGGAAATTAAAATACAGTTCGCTGGAGCTAGGTCTGGACAGTATGGAGGATGAGACGACACAGTGCTTTCGTTTCTTGCGCAATAGTCTGCACCAACAGAGATGAATATGCGGCTGTGTTATCGTGATGCGAGAGCCACGAATTGTCTCACTACATTTTAGGCCTCTCTCACATCTTCTCTCACTGGTCGTCATACGTCCCGATAGTCCCATCGATTAACAGTTTGTCCCTGTGGCACGAATTCGTGATGAACTAATCCTGGGAAGTCAATGAAAACTATCAGGCATTGTCATTTGATCTGGCCTGAAGAGCTTTTCTTGGTGTTGAGAACATTTCCCGATCCATTGTGCAGATTGAGTCTTGGTCTCAACATCAAAACTGTAGATCAACGTCTCATCACCAGTTATGATTCTCTTGAGGAACATCTCTCTCTCTCTTTTGCGCGATCCAAAAGCTCTTCACCGATTGCGAAGTGGAGGTCTTTCTCTTTTTGTCTCATGAGCCGTGGGACGAACTTGGCGGCAACACGATGCGTTCCAAGATGCTGTGTCAAGATTTCATGACATAATCCAACTGAAATGTTACATTCTTCTGCAGTCTCTCGGACAGTCAGTCTTCGATTGTCTCGCACAATTTTGCTCGTGGTCGGTAGACGTCGAAGAGCATCCTAAACGTGGGTCATCTTTAACTTCCGTCCGGCCATTTTTAAACTTTGTGAACCATTCGTAAAACCGAGTACGTCTTAAGCACTCGTCACCGTAGGCTTCCTGCGTCATTTGATGTGTCTCCCTAAAGGTTTTCTCGAGTACCATGTAAAATTTAATGCAGCCGCGTTGCTCCTCTAACTCCGCCATCTCGAAATTCCCAAACCGTGCGACACAACGCCCTACTCAATACAGCACTAAACAATTATCAACAGACATACAACTGTGAAACTTCTGGCAGTGATGCCAAACGCATTTTGCTCCAACACACCATTGGTGCGAAATTACGAATTTTCCGGAATTTTTTGAATGGACCTTGTACACAGTCTAGACCGGGTATTTTGTCTCCCCTAGCTACCAGACATTGCATCACGTCGCTACAGATTATCTTTCTAAAACATTTTAAAACAAATTAGAACAAGGGAAATCCCCAAACTGGTGCCTCTGTTCGACCTCTCAGCAATAAACGCTGCCTGAAAAAAACGCAATGCGTTCATGGACAAGGTCATTTTATTGACCTCTGAGGTAAAAGGCAGGTCATCAGTGCAAAAGTATATGATGACAAATTCAGATCAAATCAAACACAAATGTCACTATGAAGAGTGTCCAAAAGATCCCATCAACATTCAGAGTACCCCCAGCAACGCAACCATCCATTCTTGCATGCAAAGGAACATAAAGGCCCCAAAGGCGTCCTGTGATAGTCTATACAAAGCAGCTTGCGCCATTTGTTGCTATTGGACAGTTGTTCTTGCAGGACCCAATGAACAGGTAAGTATCCACTTCCTAATGTCCCATATCTGTTCAGTTGGCATGGCCACAACACTTGTTGTACACCACTAAGCGCAAGTTGCGTCACAGCAGCCGTATTTGGACGTGAGTAGTGGAACAAGGCCGGCGTCACTCCACTCTCCATTGTTACCAAATGTATTCAAGATGGCGAATCCAAGATGGCGGAGATATACATATGGCAACATCGCAATGATGTCATGAGTCTGAAGCTCCAACATGCACAAAAACCAGCGGTTTCTTGTTCTTCTTAACCGAATGCTATTACATCACAACACTTCCTACGAGGGTGACTCAAATGAAAACCTCAAATTTGTAATAACGAATCGAAATTTCGTACCATTACCCTGTAAGTTGGTAAGTGTGCTACAAACAGTGTGCATAATGGCCTGTAGGTGGCAGCATAGTGTAGATGCACACATACCGTCGCAGTATCAGTATAAAGATGGCCACCCCACTTGCGACTTGCACCAGGGAAGAACAGAGCTCTGTTATTCGGTTTTTGCGTAGTGAAGGTGTGAAACCTATTAAAATTCATCGACAAAAGAAGGTTCAGTTCGGTGATACTTGTTTGTCACAGCAGCAAGTCTATGAATGGAGTATGAAGTTCACAAATGGTGTGACTTCAGTGGAAGATGCTCCACAGAACATTGCAGTAGTTGAAG
This sequence comes from Schistocerca serialis cubense, assembly GCF_023864345.2. Taxonomy (NCBI): domain Eukaryota; kingdom Metazoa; phylum Arthropoda; class Insecta; order Orthoptera; family Acrididae; genus Schistocerca; species Schistocerca serialis. The sequence goes on from NC_064645.1 coordinate 631,643,528, forward strand.
CCATGGTGAAGGAAAACCGCCAAATGACACTGAATGACATGGCAGCAAGTTTACAGATTAGTCATGGGTCAGCACACCACACTGTGCATGATGTGCTCCAGTTTCACAAAGTGTCTGCAAGATGGGTGCGATGGCAGCTCACGGCTGAAATGAGAGAATGAGGTGTTGATTCTTGTGAAGAACTTCTTTGGCACTTTGAACGAGAAGGTGATGGCTTCCTTGCAAGATCCGTTACTGGGGACGAAACCTGGGTTCACTTCCACCAACTGGAAACAAAGAGAGCGAGCAAGGTATGGTGCCATTCCTAATCACCAAAACCAAAGAAGTTTCGAACAGAACCATCAGCAGGGAAGGTTTTGCTGATTCTCTTTTGGGACGATAAAGGCGTCATTTTGGAGCATTACATGCCTAGAGGGACCACTGTCACCAGTGCATCATACACAGATCTCCTAAAACAATCATCTGTGGCCTGCAATCAAATCAAAGCGATGTGGATTGCTGTCAGCAGGTGTCCTTTTGCAACATGACAATGCAAGGCACCACGCTGCCCGTACAACAGTTGCAACAGTCACAGACCTGCATTTTGAGTGTCTTCCTCATCCACCATACTCACCAGACCTTGCCCCAAGTGATTTTCATATCTTTGGACCACTCAAACACGCAATGGGAGGAAAGAAGTTCCGTTCTGATGAAGAGATACACCACACAGTGCATAAGTGGTTGTGCGGACTACCAAAAGAAATTTTTTCTAAATGAATTTATGCACTTTGTAAGCTCTGGAGGACATGAATTGAGCGTGGTGGAGATTATGTTGAAAAGTGTTACAGCTTTGTACCAGTTCTGCACAATGAATAATACTTAAAAAAATTTTTAAGGTTTTCATTTGACTCACCCTCGTATTATGTTACTATACACCGAAAAGGGCTGCTAACCTCCTCGACATGGGCGCATCTGGAGAAATCTGGTGTACCTGAATGGGTGAGAACTCGGCTAGCTCCATTCATCCGTGAGACGCGGAATGTGCAGCTGCACATAAAATCGGTGTCGCAGGACAGGCTGGTCAAAGACAGTGCGAGGGGGTCTTTCAGTCTCTAATTTTATCCGAAGACTGTGAGAGTGCTCTGTGACTCCCATTAGCAAAGAGAGAGATCGTAAATTATACAATATGCTCAAGGTGCTAGAAATATGTAGAGTGATGTCTGGTATACTTTGATGATGTATGTGTTCGAGCATTAACAATGAATGAACGTACTGCACAGTCATCTGTCTACATTCGCAATGATAGTCGCAAAGGTTGAGAAGGGATAGTTAAGCTATGATACTGAAATTGGGAAACATGCAGTCGTATCATTGGTCGGTGTTGAAATTACTGTAAAATTGCTAAAATTGTTCGCACTATGAACTGTGATGCTTATTATTGCAGTACATCGACGGAGTCTTTTCCATTTCATCCGTTCTCTGGTACACTGTTGGTTACCACATAATGATTGACTGACATCGCCTGTCTGAAATAGATTTGTTGAAGTGGCAACACCTTCTGGGTATGACTAGCACCAAAACAGTGATCACATATATGACTGCAATATGAGGAATCAGTTGAAATGAATGCAGACCTACCAGCTATCCTACACTTTGATGGATTAGTTTAAATACAGAGGTCCTCAATCACCTTTCACTGCAGAACATAATGTTCTAAGGAATTGAATACACCAATGATGAATAAAGAGAAAGTAAGTATTTGTGACGTATGTCGCAGGTCTTACAAGAAAGCAATAAAGCACAACTTCCTCAAAACGTCATCAAAATCTTAATTCTGCTCTTAACAGAGGTTCAGGGCACTCTCTTGCCCTAGGGGTGAGAAAATCCCCCTAAAGGCAGAAGAATCAATAATGATCAAAAGTTTAATTCTGCATTCAATTTCCAAACAGAAAATGAAATGCCTTCTCTGTCCAAGTCACGAAGAGGAGAGCCTACGAATTTAATGTTATTGAAATGCAAAGAAACCTGCCAAGTATAATTTAATCGTCCTACTTTTATGGTATTTCAGAGACCAGCAGGTCACTCTTGTTTCTTTTTCTACTGATTTTTGCACCCTAGGTGTGCGACGCACTACCTAAACAACACAGGACAACGGCAGAAAATGGTGAGGTGACCGTTTGCGACAAGTGGAAAATGAGGGTTCGGGTCCCGGTTCGGCAAAAATTTTCGTCGTCGTTGCTCCATTGAACTGTTGATGATCGTCCGTTTTCGCAACTACGAATACATTTCATGTAGGTATCGAGCCGTTCACGCGAGATGGGCCACGCCACAACGCACCGACCGGGTGTTCCGCTTCATTTATGAATGCAACGGGAATACAGTCACTGCGTTGGATTTTCCCAAATTTACTGGCACAGACATGGACTGGTCTCCATATTCACTCAATCTGACTGCTTGTGACTTCTTTTTGTGGGGAACATTGAAAGACGTTGTCTACAGGAACTGTCTCATCATGTTGGACGAGCTTCAATCGGCGATCCGTGTGCAATCTCAATCCATTTCCTCTGGGACACTACAGGATGTAGTGGCAAATTTCATTGTTCGTTTACGCCACCTCTCTACTGCGAGCGGTGGAAATTTTGAAAAGTTGTGATGTGACTGCAAAGACTGTTTACACCAAACGAGTTTATTAATGCATGCAGATACGAGATGTACTGTGTACAACGAAATCTATTAGGAGTTTTTGTAACAAGTATTTCGATTAGTGTGTGTGTGATCTAGGGCGCACAAAGTATTTCGAAGCTTCTGTATAAACTTACAGCTTTCACAATAAACATACTGTTTGTTTGCATGTTAGTTGCCGGCCGGAGTGGCCGTTCGGTTCTAGGCGCTACAGTCTGGGACCGCGTGACCGCTACGGTCGCAGGTTCGAATCCTGCCTCGGGCATGGATGTGTGTGATGTCCTTAGGTTAGTTAGGTTTAAGTAGTTCTAAGTTCTAGGGGACTGATGACCACAGCAGTTAAGTCCCATAGTGCTCAGAGCCATTTGAACCATTTTTGCGTGTTAGTTAACTTTAAAACCATGAAGTGCTTTTTTGGACATTCTGTATTCTCAGAGAATTGATGTTATCCACTAAATATTTTTATGGTTAAAAATTTTGGTATCTGAAAGAAAACAATAATGTCATGAATGTATACTAATTACATATTTTGTATCATTAAAATTATTACGTACGTGATTCCTTACGTGGACTGAAAGACAAAACTTAACGTGGTAGCACTCATTGAACGCGTGAAAAATAGACGATATTCGTGATTCTTTTTCAAGTAAAATAAAAAGTAATGCTAAATCTGATGATAGAGTTTTATTCCTTACTCTGTTGTCTTTAAGAAATTATTTTCGTGTCCGCATCGGACACTCCCCGTAACCAATGCACCAAATGGACGGACCCATTGCACCCGAAACGTTGGTCATCGCCGGGGATTCCTGAAGCCCTCCTATTGGACCTGTAAGAAAATAATTTTGAACAAATCATTTTCGCTATATTTTCTCTCAGCATAAATAGGGTGATTGAAAATGATAATTTCTAACAAAATGGTGACGTCTTCAAACAAATTTCATTTTCTTCACCCATAAAATCGAGACAGAAGCGTGCAAGATATTGCCCGCCTGCACATGGCGAGAGTTTTTACAGCTTGTCTTCGTGCTTCCCAAAACCTGGCTTGGCCACCAAGTTTACCAGAGCTCTTCCCAAGGGAGAACATTTGGAAAATTATTTGCAGGGCCTTTCAACTAGCTCGGGATTCTGACAATCTAACGCGCCAGTTGAACCGAATTTGGCATGATGTCCCTGAGGTTGAAAACCAACAACTCCGTCAATCAATGCCAAACCTAATAACTGACTGTGTAAGGGCCAGAGGAGGACTATTGAGTTCTGACTGCTCAATTTACGACGCTCTTTTTCTTGAATAAATCATCAGTGTGTTCTGATATTGTAATCATTTGTTGTCCTGTACAGGTACATTATATCCACCGTTTTCCGTCCCATTTGGATAATTCTTTCGTGGTATGTCATTTTTTTTTAGTCCGTTATGTAAGCTTTGAGTCAACTGTATGGACCTCCGCAAGCAGTGGGAGATGGCCAACAAGAGCACATTTTGTTAGTGCAAGTTGCCTACATTCAGAGGCAATATAAATTCAGGGGCAAGCCTATTGTTCTCTTTTGATAGACATGTCCTTAACCTATTGTTCTCCTAAGAGTATTATGACCTCTGGGGGTAATCCTTGTTTTTTTTTTATTGACAGTTCCTTTACTTATTGTTCACCCACCCATGCCCTTAAACCTCCCAATACTCCAACCCTTCTCCTCCCCCTTGCTGATACACGTATACTTTCAGGCCTGGGTTATTCGAATAGCCCCTCTCACCGTTATCAATTTGATTGGCTACTTAATTAAAATGATCAAATAATTAACCCCTCCCACTCTGGTAAACTCCCAATCCTACCCTCCCCTCACCCCCTCCCCTACCTGGAAATTGGCGGCTCTGTGCTGGAGAGAAAGGATCTTACAACCAGAAATTCAATTACATAGCTGAAATGAAATGAAATGTCGTGTGACGAGGGCCTCCCGTCGGGTAGGCCCTTACCCTGGTGCAAGTCTTTCGATTTGACGCCACTTTGCCGATTTCTGTAACCCTGACAGGTACCATTCATGTGACAAAAGATTAGTAGACAGTTGTCCATGTAATGTGTGAGAGGTAGCTTCTTGCAGATTTATTTGTAAAAAATTCGGTTTGTAGGGATTCGATCTCTCTTGCTCATTGTTCTCAACTGTTTGGGAAGATGCAGGTCTTGTAAAATACATCGAAAAGAAGTAATTAAACTCATCGCTTTTCTTTTTATTTCGATTATGCAAGGAATACCGTCATGAAACACCCATCTCACATATTCACACAGTCAAAAAATCTTTCGATCCTGAAGTATGCACTATCCATTACTCAATCGGGCCACACGTGCAGACTGCCCAGAGTGAGGGTGTCCCGGTGGCCTACTGTGAAGTGGCGACATGTCCATCAGCGGCTGTGTGGGCCCCACAATTTTCAGACCAGATGTCACACTAACCCTCGAACAAAAGCGCCCAATAAATTCCTGTTGAAACACGTGCTCTCTATTTCTCCTCCTGTAACGTGCCACTACAGGGCCTACACACACCATCGGTCATGGTCGGACCACACCACAAACAAAGCAGAATTTACCAATAAGCCTCTGGAGAATACCGACGCATGTGAGAACTCCTTCCAAGGCAAGTGTCTATCAGTGTCCTAATTACAGATCACATTACTAAATGCCACCAATCGTTGACCAGATATTGGCATCTTTTGATCTCCTACCCTCAAACAAAGCATCAAGTGGCAGCATTCTGTTGATCATAACATTCCACACTCTCTTCCTGTCTTTGCTTTTCTCAAGAGGCCACTCCCTGATTGTCTGTGTGAACCAACATCCCAAAACATGCAGACAGAGGTTTGCATCTCTCCTCAAACTACAGTGTTCCTATTGGCTACTGGTGGAAATAAGGGAGACCTGATGCAATTTAGATATCAAAAATATACTGAAATAAGCCATTTGCACCACCCTTTCAAATTAATTGTTAAACAATTTACAGGAGTCAAACAGATCATTTAAAATACTCACCTCCACCTTACAATGATCATTCTTCATAATAAAACATATTTTCAACATTTGAGTATCACACACAAACATTATGCAAATCAAGTATTGAAATTTGCACCACAAAAGTATCACAATGCTAAATATGTCCAAGATCCTGTACGCACCAACATTTGAGAGCATAAACACCATCCTCCACCACAAAGTTCCACTAAACATACCTGACAAAAAAAATGCTACTGATCACACAATCTGCGGTTCAGGCGCTCAGTCCGGAACCGCGTGACCGCTACGGTCGCAGGTTCGAATCCTGCCTTGGGCATGGACGTGTGTGATGTCCTTAGGTTAGTTAGGTTTAAGTAGTTCTAAGTTCTAGGGGACTGATGACCACAGATGTTAAGTCCCATAGTGCTCAGAGCCATTTGAACCATTTTTGATCACACAATCTAGCGGTCACAATTCACGCGCCATTCACTGTCTACAGCGTAGTACCCATCTGCACTGGAAGAGAGAGACCCACACCCGAACACATCCCACCTGGCATTTGGAGGGGATGGCTGGGGCACCAAGGATATGATTCGTGACTTGGGGTTGTTTTCGTTGTGATGATCTTTTAACAATATTTGAATCTCTCGCCTACACAATGAGAGATGACCATCATAATAAAACTACTTGATGAAAGAATACTTAGAGGGAATATAGTCTATGCCATAGTTCTGTACAGGATTCTCACAACAAGTAATGGTACTTTAGCGATGTAAAAACGTGTGTATTGTCTGATTTTTCTATCTTCTAAAATAACTCATATGAATGGGACGAATCTACATTTAAAGTGAGAAACCTCGTTAAAAAGAAAGGGTGAAGTGGTTTTTTAAACTGAGTGGTCTATGTTGGGGTGGCATTGTTTAGAACTACTGTGTACATCCAAGCTGCAGCTGCTTGTTTTGCAGTGCACTGCCTGCGGCTGCAGCAGTGGTCATGACGATCAGCAACCAGAAGTAACAGATTAGCTCAGCCTGTGATGGGTACTAAGAATGCACTGACCCGTCTGATCTTGCCCATGGAAGCGAGGACTGGCAAAGTGACCGGTGTACTGGGGGACTGCGACAGAAGTGATGGACATTTGCGCTGGAGGTATTGATAACATCTGAATTCCTACCACTCCCATCATCCCCAGATTTCCTCCATGGCCAGGGGTGGTGCACTCTGGCACTCTGCCATACATATGCATCCACAACTATGGCTGTGGCAGTAATTGTCACTGAGCTCTTTACATCGAGCTGGTGGTGCACGTGGGGATGGGCATAGTGTGTGTGGAGATCGGGAAAGGAGTGTGCAGGGTGTGCGAGTGTTTTCAGCTATCTCCGACAGCTATTCATGAAAACTACTGCCATCAACTGGATCATGGTTTAAGTGTGGCATGTTTAGTGCTTCTTAATACATCACAGTGGGCTCTAGCACATTGGACTCGCATTCAGGAGGACAACATTTCAATCCGGCGTCTGCCCATCCTGATTTAGATTTTCCGTGATTTCCCTAAATTGCTCCAGGCAAATGCTGGGATGGTTCCTTTGAAAGGGCACAACCGGCTTCCTTCCCCATCCTTCCCTAATCTTATGAGACCGATGACCTCACTATCTGGTCTCCTCCCGCAGAGAGAACCAATTTAGAAATTCTACTGTACTTTCAAAAACCCAATCGTGACATCAAATTCCCAATTGATCAGTTTATTGTTTCTGATAGTTGTACTGCATGTACACATGTGTTCAGGTGTGGTTCTCTCTCTCTAGGTTGGCGCAGATGGGTGCTACTCTGTAGACGGTGAGTGGTGCCCGCCCAGTGATCGATAGTTTTTGTGAGTGGTAGCATTTTTTTTCATTAGGTATGTTTAGTGGAACATTGTGGTGGTGGGGGTTGATTGTGCTCTCAAATGTTGGTGTGTATCAGACCATGGGCGCTATTAGCGCCACAATCTATTTTTGATGGAAATTTCATTACTTGTTTTGCATACTGTTTGTGTGTGATAATCAGTCATTGAAAATATGTTTTATTATGAAGAAGGATCACCGTGAGGTGGAGTTGAGCGTTTTGTGCAATCTCTTTGACTCCTGTATATTATTAAGCAATTAATTTGAAAGGGCAGTGCAAATGGCTTATTTCATCATGTTTTTGATATCGAAATTGCATTAGCTCTCCCTTTGTCTCCAGTATTATCCAATAAGAACACTGTATTCCAAGGAGAGAGCCAAACCTCCATCTGTAATATTCAGGACATTGGTGAGTTTGTAGATTGCTGATCAACAGAATGCCGTCACATGACGCTTTGTTTGGGGGTACAAGATCAAAGGAGGCCGATATGTGGTCCGTGGTCGGCGGCATTTAGTAACATGGTCTGTAATTAGGACGTTGACAGGCATTTGCCTTGGAAGGAGTTGTCGATTGCATGGGTAATCCACAGGGGTTTAGCAAGTAAACACTGCTTTGTTTGCAGTTCAGTCTCATGTAGGCCCAGCAGGCCCAGCAGGAGGAGCAATAGAGAGCACATCTTTTGACAGGTATTTCTCAGGTGCTTTTGTTGAGGGACTAGCATGACATCTGGTCTGTCAGTCGCAAGGCCCACGTGGATACCGGCGCGAGGAGTGGCCACGGACGGACATGTTGACGCTCTACGGGAGGCCGCAGGGACGCCCTGACTCCGGGCAGTCTGCACAGGTAGCACGACAGTGTGAGGGATGGTGCGTGCTTCACAATCGAAAGATTTTTAGCAGTGTAATTACATGTGATGGGTGTTTTATGATGGTTTTCCTTGCGAAATCGGAATAAAAAGAAAAGCTATTGATTTAATTATTTCTTTTCAATGTATTTTACGAAACCTACATCTTCCCAAAAGGTAGAGAATGATGAGCAACAGAGATCTAATCCCTGAAAAAAGAATTTTTTATAAACAGACAACATATATTCTGCTATGTAATTGAATTTCCTGTCATGAGATCCTTCCTCTCCAGCACAGAGCTGCCAATTTCAGGCAGGGGAGGGAGAGAGGAGAGGGTAGGGTTTTGGGGGGGGGGGTTTACCAGAGCGGCAGGGGTTAATTAATTGATCAATTTAATTAAGCAGTCAATCAAATTGATAAGGGTGAGAGGGGGCTATTCAAATAATCCAGGCCTAAAAGTGTATATCAGTGAGTGGGAGGGGGAAGAGTTGAAGGTCACATGAGGGGTGGCGAGTGGAAGGGGGAGGGGTTGGGGTGGGGGAACAACAAGTTAAGTACTTGTCAATCAAAAAGAAGGATTGTCCCCAGGGAGTCATAATCCTCTTAGCAGAACAGTAAGTTGAGGACCTGTCAATCAAAAACAGAGCAATAGGGTTGCCCCTGAATGTATACTTCACCCTGAATGTAGGCAACCACAGTAACAAAATGTGCTCATGTCGGCTTGTCCCACTACTCATGCAGGGTCACTTACCTCCCAGCATCTGCCCACAGTATCAATCCGATTCAGTCAGCCAGCGACCACCCATGGATGTTGTGCATTGATCACAAAAACAGCACCTCCAGTTGGATTAGGACATATTAAAACTGAAACTGCTGTTATTGCCACCAGTTATGAACAGTTTTGAATCACGTAATTGGTCGTCTGATAGCTATAATGTGATGGAAGTTGGCTTGGGGAGTTTAGCACGTTTTGGCTACACTGCGTACTCTATGTTTGGAGGCACTGGTAAGTGATATTTACTATGGTTTAATCAGCTGTGCGAATTTCAACAGTAGCAACATTTGAATCCTAATATGTCCCTGCATGTTCTAAATGTGTGGTTACAGATAGTCATTTGTGTGTGTGGGTTTGGCTTCTTTTGTGGTAGATGGTTAAGTAATGCAAATGTAGGTTATCTGTCGAGGTATGTTTGGCTTGGTGACTAAGTGGGAGTCAGGCTATAAATCGAAAAGTCCTAGGATTTTGTTCTTTAAGGAATAAAACTATGTCGTCAGATTTAGCTTTACTTTTTATTTTACTTAAAAAAACAAGTTACGAAGATCGTCGATTTTTCTTTAGTTCGAAGAGGGCTACCCCTTTAAGATTTCTCATGCAATCCACGTAAGAAATCACATAGATAATCATTTTAATAACACAAAACGATCTAGTTAGTACACACGATATTCTACTTTTCTTTCAGATATTAAGGTAGTTATTAATGCAGAAAGTGCCAAGTTGCACCATGGTTGGGTGGGGGGGGGGGGGAGGGAGGCACCTTACATTGTAGGTCCCCCTACAACTGACTGGATAAGCCAGATCAGAGAATAGAAGAAGATATTACAACAAACAAGCCCTCGGTCACAAGTATTAGTCAAAATTGACCAGGTTTCGACGCTACTATGAGCGTCGCCTTCAGAATTAGACTAACTGTTCTAAAACATATTAGATATATAATACATTAATAAAACTAAAGTTTGTACTGACTGGAAAGAGATGCAGTACTTACAAGTCACATATTAAAAGAGATCTAAGCCGGAAAGGCGACGTCATGAATAGTTTTGAGATGGCGAGCCGCTAAGGGCTGCTCGTATTATGAACAGGGGTTGCAACGAGACTGAGGTGCCCACGTTAGAAAGTGTGGCCAAGTAAACATGGTGTTGCTACGAGCACCATCCAGTAGCTGCAGAAACAACTAGGCTACTGTACATTCAAAATTAAACACATGAAATTGTAATGAAGCTGATTCAGGCATAACGTAAGCGCTAATAATACTAAGATGAAGTTACTTATTTATCTCCTTTAAAGATATACATTTTGTAACGTAAAAAAAACATCAGTTATGACATACAAGAAAACAGCAAAGACGTAACAGGAAAATATCATTTCGGCAAACTGCATGAGGAAATCTGAATCAAAGATCAAGCAATGGCTTTATACAGTCGAAAAAGTTTTTATTTCGCAGCTGCAGCTGTTCGTTGAGAATGAGGCCATCATGACGAGAGAGATGTTTGAAAATCTCCAATTCCTCTAAAACTTCTAACCTACGCCCCTTCTTTTCGGTATGCAGAATATTGTTATCGCCTATGGCTTTAGGCACGTGTCCAGTAATTAAGAGATGATCGGCAATGGATGAATTTAGGGGACTGGTGCCGTTCTTTCTCAAAAGACGTTCTTTATATCTGATGGTGAAAGCACGTCCAGTTTGACGCCAGAACTTTCTGTAGGGGAGCGAATGGATTTCAAATTATGAATGAAGTTTCTCTTTAGTTTACTATTAGTAGAGAAGGCACCATTGCAGTTGTATTTGTTGCGAAGCATGCGCTGAATCTGATAGGAAATGGGTCCTATGAAAGTTTTTTTGGGTTAATTTCAGTGCATGAGGTGTTGAGTGTGGTAGTTCTTGCAGTTTTCTTTTTTAGGATATCGTCCACTATGTTAGGCGTATATTCATTATTGACTGCTATGGTTTTAAGTAAATTAATCTCCTCATTGAACTTTTTTGTTGAAAGTGGTATGGAGGAGGCTCGGTGGACGGCAGAGTGAAAAAAGGCCATTTTTTGAGACTGTGGATGAAAAGAGGAAGCAGGCACGATTTGGTCAGTATACGTTTCTTTTCGAAAAATATTGAAAGCGATGTTATTGTCTTCTATTGTAAGCGTCAAGTCTAAATAATGTAATTAGCGGTTTTCGTTTTCGAGTTCAATAGTGAAAGAAATTTTTTCATGGAGGTCGTTAAAACGTTTAAATATATGATCAATGCTATCGGCGGGTCCGTTATAGATGACTAGAACATCATCAACGTATCTTGTGTAAGAAAGGATACCTAGTGAAGCGGCTGAGACACTGTTAAACAGCTTTTTTTTTTTTTTTCAAGGAATTGATAAAGATGTCGGCAAGGATGCCGGCTAAAGGGTTGTCCATAGCGAGCCCATCAGACTGCTGGTACAGTTGTCCGTTGAATTCAGAGTAGTTGTACTTGAGAATGACATTAATGAGATTCATAAAGTCGATAATCTGTTCATCTGATAGATCTTTTTTAAATTGACGTAAATTTTCTGCCACAATGATGAGCGTCTCATGTACCGGGACATTGGTGTAAAGATTTTTAATATCTAAGGAAAAGAGCTTGGTGTCTGAACTGCATACTAAGTTTTTTAATATTTTGGACCAAAACGTAGCTGTTAGGAACGGAATAATTATTTTCGAAAACGAAAGATTTTTTCAAAGTTTCGTGTAGAAATCGGGCCAAATCGTGATATGCGCTATTCATGCTATTGGAGATTGGACGTATTGGATGATTAGGTTTATGAATTTTGAACTGGGACCCAAGTTTAGGGGGCTGAGGGTTCATATTGATGAGTAGTTTCTTTTGGAAAGGTTTTATAAGAAACTTTGCATTGTTAATGGCTGACCTCACTTCTTTCAGTAATTTAGGAGTCGGATCATCATGCAGCCCCGATATGTTGTCTTCACTGAAGAAATTTTCAGTTTTAGAAATATACTCAGAAATATAAGCAATGACTAGACAAGAACCTTTATCGGATTTAGTTATTAAAGCATTTGCTGTTTTAAGTTTATTATTAATGGAAGTTACTAAAATTCTGTCGTCATGCGTAGCATTAGACAAAGTAGCTGCATTTTTCTCTAGCATGCGAGTTACATCATACGCAATTCTGGCTTGAGAAGCATTATCTATCTTATTATAATCGAGACCGATTTTTAAATCAACAAGCATATTTTCTCTCACATTTCTGTCTGACATTGTATTTTAGTCAACAGGACTTTTTCATTCTCAGTAAAGACGATGTTGGTTTAATTTAAAATTCTTTCATGAAAGACGTGACTGCTTTTTTGAAATGTATTCTGAGGGCATTTTTCATCAGAAAGCAGACAAAAAAGATTGCTGAGCTTCTTCTCGTGTTTCTGTATTATACCTATTTTACAAATCTCTAGATGTTCGTTAATTTGCGTCCACATGTCGTCAATATTAAAAATAGAAGAAGGCAGTGGTTTATCGCCTCTAATACAACCACACCTAGCAACATTACTTGGTGGCTTCTTACAGCCTTACGTTTACACTGGCATTTGATTGGTTAGGAAGGACTTTTTGTCGCCCCATGGATGCCCTTTGTTGTATCTAGTAATTCTTCAGTGATTTATGTGCGGAGGAGCGCGAGTGTTGGCTTCATTTTCCTGGTGGCGGCCTTGTTGCGAGAAGTGACACGTTCACAGATTCCAGAAGGCGGCGTTAGTCAGCTGGCCAGCTAGGCGGACCTCGGCTCGTAGCGGCAGAGGTGCTCCGGCGCCTGGCTACTTGTTTTCGAGGATGTCGCCTGTCCCATTAGCACTGGCTGACGACACACCACTGAGCTGGCGGACACACAGTCACATTACGAACCTCTTGCTCACGTGGACTGCGGAGGAGATATCAATTTCTTTTAAAAAGGACGGCAAAAGAAGGATCTGTCGGTCTCTGGGGAGGGTGCTTGCGTTACTCCTAATCGTTCAGAGGTATCCAATATTATCAACGTGAACGTGGCGTATATCCGGCGTCCCTCAATGTTATTCAGCAGGAGAACTGAAAGTGATATGATGCCCTCATTGCATCCGAGCTTATTCTATGGGAACATTTGTTAAACGTTAATTACAAGGAAGCAGGGAGTCAGAAAACAATACGGGGCTAGAAAAAAATTCTTTCCATGGTACAGATTCGTTGAAGGCAACAGGATGTTTAAAAAATATTCGTCCGTTTTCACAAGTCTACATGTACTACAAGAATGACGACATAAGCTTAGAGTGAATTGTAAGTTATACGTCGATACTAAAGGTTTACCTTGGCGCCCCTTGTAAGTTGCTAATAGGAATCAAGAAGCCTCAAAAATCAACTTGTAAATTTCTCATCTAACTTTTGGAAAATAAAAGAGCGTGAAAGGTAAATGTCACAACAATGGCAAGCAACTATAGAGGATTATGCCCCTTCACTTGTTCGCCCACGTACATATAACTGTTGCCTGAAACTGCAGAAAACATTCCAGACACGCAAAGGCGAAAATCCGCAGCCTGATTTTACCTTCCGTCAACAATAAAACCAGCACGGCTCGTAGGCACTCAGTTGGAATCAGCAAACCTTATCAAGTTCCCATCAAACCAAGACAGATATGGAAAGATTCTCCACCAAAATAAATAAATAAATAGCAGAAATATTAACATTACAGAACATAAATGGAAACAGATGCAAAGAACAGTATCGCGTTCACACCATTTATACTCTCGAGTTGCCATACACTGCAGACGTGTGTCCACAATCGTAATCCGGAATTGATAATGTTGAGTGTAAAGTACGATGTAGTCAAAATTGTGAGAGGTCGTTACTATTATAGGCCTGTGATTGAAGAACCAGGCAAGGATCCAAACAGCGGAGAAAAGTGGGCGGTGGGTTGCGGAAGAATATCACTGAAGTAACAAATTATTGTCCGTATACAAAATATTTTATATATTTTATTATTATTATTATTAATATTAAAATCCTAGGGCACCTGTGCCACGTTAAATATGGGTGTGACGGTAATTATTTTTCCGTGGAGGAAGGGAAAGAGAGATCCGAAAGCTGGATCCACTCCTGCGAGATATCATGACCGAGATTTAGCTAGACCTTCTGGAACAATCCAATATGAGTTGCAATAGAGATGGCAATGAAGCGTAATGTATTCCTATTGTACTGGAGACCACTTGTAATGCGCGTGATGTTTGATTGGCAGCTCTGCTGCTGATATTTCCCCTTCACTCTATCTACCGTAAAATAATATCCAACGCACAAAGGACTTTTTGTGATTCGCGAAAGGCGTTTAGCAGTCAAAGAGCGATACTTACTGACGACTGTAGCTAAGTCATCAGCAATTGTTATTCATCAGCTTGGTTAATCTCCGCCTTTGCGCTTTGGAATTTATATCATAAACAATATGTATCCTTTGTTATTGAAACAGCTTTCGAATGCCTCGACTATACTACCCAGCATCTGGCCTTCTGCTTAATGCTTAGGACGTCTTATCTCATGAACTATTAGTCGTACATTCGTATAGTTTTGTAGGTACATTCGGCGGCATATCAGAATACTGTCTGCAAAATATGTTACGAACGGAGTGAGTGGCAACGAAGTAATAAATTCAAACTTCATGCACGATGCCGCAGTTTCTCACATATCTCACTGTTTATGACGCCATATGTCCTGAACTATGTGTAGTACAATGATAAAATGTTGCAGGTACATTCAGCAGCATACGTGGATACTCTCTGCGAAATTCACTGCGAATAGAGTACGTAGCAAAGAAGTAATAAATTTAAACGCCATGCACGATGCGGCTGTTTTTTACGCATCTCGTTCTATATGACGTCAAATCTCTTCAGCTACGTGTTGTGAAATGATATAATTTTGCAGTTACATTCAAGCATACTGCTTGTAAAATGCGTCACGAATAGCGTTAGTAATAAAGTAGTCATAAATTATAGCGTCATGCCTCATGTGGTACTTTTACTGCATGAACAGCGCAAAAATAGTAAGCGATAAATATTTTTCCTTTCATCACTTTGGAGGGGCTATGAGCGAGAAAAAATTTCGTAAAGGTTTCAAATTATGTGTACAGTTTGTTGCAAGTCGCTAAGTGCTGTCATTCTCAAATACTGTCATGAAGTCTGTGAATTCACGCGTCGTGGGTCAGGTTTCTTTTTCACGCACATCCCGAACCGTTTGATAGGCAGGTGGTTCTTAACCCATAGCTATTGTCGCCTGACAGTAAGGTAGTTGTGTTCCAAGTTTGGTTGAAATCGGTGCAGTTGTTTCGGAGGCGATGTCGAACGTACATGCACACACACATACTCACACATACATACATCCTTTTTTGTAACATTCATGGATGTGTGTGTGTATTCGGTAATAGAAAATGTTGCACCTTGAGCAACCAATCTGGTCACGCTTTCTGGAGGCATTCATCACGTTGCCGGTATTAAATGATTAAAATTTCATTCCGTTCGGAGCTGATGTCCATTAACATCAATCGGCGTCGTGACCCACTTGGGTACTAACACACTCCTGTAATTGCTGTGGCATGGAGACTGACTTTGAATGGCTTCTTGCGGGAGCTATTCTATGTCTGAAACACGTGATGTGTCAGTTCATGGGCATAGCTGGCTAGAGGCTCGTACATATTTTCGACCAAATCCCAGATACGCTCTACAATGATAAATCAGTGGACAGAACACGCCAGTCAACGATCAATACATTTCTCAAAGCGTTTGTGACGTGAACTGCAGTGTGAGATTTTGCATCTTCCTCTTCAAATATACAACTTGATATCTTGCTCGTGAAGGATATGACAACAATTAACAAAACAGACCTGTTGTCATATCCACTCCACAGTCCGATTGCAGGACTTGTATGAGTCTCGAGGACCATTCCCTCCTGTGTCCTTTTACCAAATCATCTATGGACACATTGTAGTGGATCTGGCAGCAACAAACACTGAAAATCACTGAATGCCAACGTTCCAGTTGATTCTGGCTCTTTGCCATAGTGCCAGTGGCAAATAATGTTTGATAACTCAGTGTCTACCTCAGGGAGTCACACCTAGTGATACGTGGCTGGCGACCACGGGGCCCCGAGCTGAGTCCTGGCATTGCTTCCACTTACTTATGCCAGGCTCCTCACTCTTATCTTTCCTATCTGGCCACCCTCGGCCAGCTCTTGTTCTTTTCCGACCCTGACGCTATTAGGTTTCGAGGGCTAGGGGTCTTTCGTTTTCCAACCTCTACTTCTCATGCAGCGTCTGACCCGGAGCGGGCGGCTGCAAAAGGCGTCTGTATCCCATGTTAGGGGCGGCCTCCAGAACTGCGGAAGGCAACGGAATACCACCGCAGATTATCTTCCCTGCATAATGCAGTTTCCATTTTATGCACAAAAAATGGCTTCCTCTCATGTTAAATCCGTGTCCGGAGGTAAAATAGTCCCCCATTCGGATCTCCGGGGGGGACAACTTGAAAGGAGGCAAAAAATCAAAACGAAAATTGGTACCTGGAATGTCAGAACTCTGCTACAAGCAGGAAAACTAGAAAACCTTAAAAGAAAGATGGAAAAGAATCATATGGACCTCGTAGGAGTTGCTGAGGTAAGATGGAATGGACATGGAGAGTTGCAGTCAGATGAATATGTATTCTACTACTCAGGAGGAGAAGTAAAAGGAATTAATGGAGAAGAATGATTATGACAAAGGAATTGGCTAAATGTGTGGAATATGTAGACTATGCAATTGACCGGGTTATTGGTGTAAGGCTGAAAGGAGCACAAAAAAGATTTACTGATTGTCCAGGTGTATATGCCAACTTCAGAACATGATGACCAAATTGTAGAGGAAACGTACAATGTAATAGAGAGAATAATGGACGAAAATAAAAAATGCTGCAAAATAGTAATGGGAGACTGGAACGCCATTGTGGGAGAAGGGAAAGAGGGAAACATAGTAGGCAGTCATGGTCTTGGAAAGAGAAATGACAGAGGTGAATGGTCAATTGACTTCTGCAGGGAAAGGCAGCTGATAGTGGCAAACACATGGTTCAAGAACCATAAGAGGAGGCTCTACACTTGGAAATCACTAGGGGATAAATATAGAAACCAAATCGATTTTATACTGGTAGAAGAAAGATACAGGAATGGAATCAAGAAGGTGCACACATTACCAGGTGCAGATATTAATAGTGACCACAACTTACTTATGGCAGAAATAGAAATAAGAATGAAAAAACTGAAAAAGGCGACAATGGTGAAGAAATGGGATCTAGAGAAGATAAGGTCCAACAAAGAACAAATTACAGAAATACTGTCTCGGGACTTTCTAAACACATTACGAGACAAAGAAGCACCTTATAATGCCAACGAGTACTGGAATATGCTGAAAGAAGGAATCATTAAAGCAGGACGGCAAAATATAGGATATGTAAAAGGGAAAAGGTCAAAAAAAACCATGGGTCACACAAGAAATGATTTCCAAGATGGAGGAGAGAAGAAAATTGAAAAATAAGAACACTGAAGATGCAAGAAAGATATACCGAAGGTTAAATAACGAACTGCGAAGAGAAACAGAGCAGGCTAGGAAAAAATGGCTAAAAGAGGAATGTGATGAAATTGAAGAACTGGACAGGAAGGGAAGATACGACTTACTATACAACAGAGGAAAGACTATGACATGGGAACAAAACAGAGCAGGAAGTGCTACTATGGAAATTTTGAGTAAAGACGAAGAGGTAGTGTATAAAGATCGTGACGATGTCCTCCAGAGATGAGAAGAATATATAAAAGAGCTATATGACACAAATAGCAAACCAGAAACTCTGGAACTTGAATCACACAACAGTGTAAGTGATGAAGAGAAAGGACCGACCATCATAATGGAAGAAGTAAAGTCTGCCATTGCTGCAATGAAAAATGGCAAAGCAGTAGGTACAGATACAATACCGGGAGAAATACTAAAATGCTTGAACCACAATGGAATAAGAGAAATATTGAGGTTATGTAATAAAATATATGACAGTGGTGAATGGCCTGGGGACTTTTTGACAACAGTAATGATTCCATTACCGAAAAAACAAGGAACCAAGAAATGCAGCGAGCACAGGACAATAATTAATAAAAGACTTGAAAAAGTAATAGAGGAGAATCTCGGCGAGGATCAGTTTGGGTTTAGACGGAATACGGGCACCAGAGATGCAATAGGGCTCCTACGAATCTTGGGAGAAAGGTTTATTGAAAAAGGAAGAGACCTATATATGTGCTTCATCGATTTAGAAAAGGCATTTGACAGTGTGGTTTGGGACAAGCTGGCGACTATTACGAGGGAAAAGAGAGTGGACTGGAAAACCAGAAGACTTATAAACTCATTGTACCTTAATCAAAAAGTTTCAGTTAAAGTGAGAGGAGAAAGTACAAACTGGATCAGACTAGGGAAAGGAGTAAGACAAGGATGCTGTTTATCACCTACGCTTTTCAACCTGTACTTCGAAAATATGATTGACCAATGCTCATTAGATGACAAAGGAGTAGAAATTGGAGGAAGAAGAGTAGGGTGCTTGAGATTTGCTGATGACATGGTCCTTCTAGCCACAGGGGAAAAAGAATTACAGGATTTGGTGGACACCATTGCAACTAACGGAAAAAAATATGGAATGAAAATTAACACAAATAAAACAAAAGTATTGGCAATAGGAGGAAATAAGGAAATAATAATTGTGCTGAATGGAGAAACACTAGAACAGGTGCAAAATTTTAAGTATCTTGGAAGCGGGATAGATACCGACTGGAAGTGCACCACAGAAATTAAAACAAGGATAGCAATGGCAAAAGAGGCGTTTTATAAGAAAAGGAGAATCTTCTGCAGCGGTATGGACAGAGAACTCAGAAAGAGACTCATAAAATGTCTTGTATGGAGTGTTCTTCTATATGGCGCTGAAACATGGACTATGAGGAAAAAAGACAGAGAAAGGCTGGAGGCTTTTGAGATCTGGACATGGCGGAAGATGGAAAGAATAAGTTGGATGGACAGAGTAAAAAATGAAGAGGTACTGAGAAGAGTGGGAGAGAAAAGACAGTTACTAGATGTACGAGGGCAGTTCAATAAGTAATGCAACACATTTTTTTTTCTCGGCCAATTTTGGTTGAAAAAACCGGAAATTTCTTGTGGAATATTTTCAAACATTCCTGCTTCGTCTCGTATAGTTTCATTGACATCCGACAGGTGGCAGCGCTGTACGGAGCTGTTAAAATGGCGTCTGTAACGGATGTGCGTTGCAAACAACGGGCAGTGATCGAGTTTCTTTTGGCGGAAATCCATAGGCGCTTGCAGAATGTCTACGGTGATCTGGCAGTGGACAAAAGCACGGTGAGCCGTTGGACAAAGCGTGTGTCATCATCGCCGCAAGGTCAAGCAAGACTGTCTGATCTCCCGCGTGCGGGCCGGCCGTGCACAGCTGTGACTCCTGCAATGGCGGAGCGTGCGAACACACTCGTTCGAGATGATCGACGGATCACCATCAAACAACTCAGTGCTCAACTTGACATCTCTGTTGGTAGTGCTGTCACAATTGTTCACCAGTTGGGATATTCAAAGGTTTGTTCCCGCTGGGTCCCTCGTTGTCTAACCGAACACCATAAAGAGCAAAGGAGAACCATCTGTGCGGAATTGCTTGCTCGTCATGTGGCTGAGGGTGACAATTTCTTGTCAAAGATTGTTACAGGCGATGAAACATGGGTCCATCACTTCGAACCTGAAACAAAATGGCAATCAATGGAGTGGCGCCACACCCACTCCCCTACCAAGAAAAAGTTTAAAGCCATACCCTCAGCCGGTAAAGTCACGGTTACAGTCTTCTGGGACGCTGAAGGGGTTATTCTGTTCGATGTCCTTCCCCATGGTCAAACGATCAACTCTGAAGTGTATTGTGCTACTCTTCAGAAATTGAAGAAACGACTTCTGCGTGTTCGTAGGCACAAAAATCTGAACGAACTTCCCCTTCTTCATAACAACGCTAGACCTCACACAAGTCTTCGCACCCGAGAGGAGCTCACAAAACTTCAGTGGACTGTTCTTCCTCATGCACCCTGCAGCCCCGATCTCGCACCGTCGGATTTCCATATGTTTGGCCCAATAAAGGACGCAATCCGTGGGAGGCACTACGCGGATGATGAAGAAGTTATTGATGCAGTACGACGTTGGCTCCGACATCGACCAGTGGAATGGTACCGTGCAGGCATACAGGCCCTCATTTCAAGGTGGCGTAAGGCCGTAGCATTGAATGGAGATTACGTTGAGAAATAGTGTTGTGTAGCTAAAAGATTGGGGAATAACCTGGTGTATTTCAATGCTGAATAAAACAACCCCAGTTTCAGAAAAAAATGTGTTGCATTACTTATTGAACTGCCCTCGTAATAAAGAGAAGAAAAAGAAATTGGATTGGGCATATATTAAGAAAGAATGACGGACTGATAAAAACAGTTTTAGAAGGTTATGTAGAAGGGAAAAGGAAGCGAGGAAGGAAGAGATTCCAGATACTGGATGACATGATGGACGGTACAACAGACAGCAGCCTTAAGAAAGAAGCAATGGATCGCAGAAAATGGAGAGGCAAAGGACCTGCTAATATAGCAGATAACTGATGACGATGAACTCAGTGTCACGGCCCAGTTTCCAGTAATCTGTTTTCAACAGCTCGTGGTGATACTCTGTCTCTGATAAGATTTCAGCCATTGGCGGTTGTCTAGTCATCAGAGCCAGACAACAATTCTACAATCCTCTAGTGGCGTTTTCTCGTGGCATCGTAGATTGATACCACCCTCTGGTGTCCCACGGTTTGTAAGGCATCACAAGTTTCTGTTAGACGCCGACAACAGTTGTGCACGATGCAGTGGACCCAATGAAGCACACCTGCCGTGCCACACCCACAGTTGCTCCGCAACATGAGCGCCTTCCGCCGCCGCAGTGGCAGCCACACGGCTCATTCGCATCAGGCACGGCCCAGTCACAATGGAGCCGGCATTGAGATGCAGCCCAGTCGTGGTCCTCACCATCATTCGTGCCACAGCCTATGATGCTCTTGTTGCTGTTTCATTAGCTGGACTTTTTGCTGCAAGTTCATTTCTAAAGAATCACCGTATACTCGTAGAAAGATACCAGTTAAGTAAAGCTTTTGGTTACTGTATTTGCTTGTTCATTCTCTGCTCCTGTCCAGCTTTTGTACGACGGCAGCTCTACACGACTCTGTGGCCTGCCTCTCCTTACTGTTGTGTACGAACTAGTGTACAACAGTCCTTCGAGAAGGATTTGAGCATGCTCCTGTTGCCAGACTGTTCTCCTGATTCCGTCTCGTCACCACTCGCTCTGCAGTCATTGTACTGAAATAGCGCTCTACATCTACATACATACTCCGCAATCCACCATACGGTGCGTGGCGGAGGGTACCTCGTACCACAACTACCATCTTCTCTCCCTGTTCCACTCCCAAACAGAACGAGGGAAAAATGACTGCCTATATGCCTCTGTACGAGCCCTAATCTCTCTTATCTTACCTTTGTGGCCTTTCCGCGAAATATAAGTTGGCGGCAGTAAAATTGTGCTACAGTCAGCCTCAAATGCTGGTTCTCTAAATTTCCTCAGTAGCGATTCAGGAAAAGAACGCCTCCTTTCCTCTAGAGACTTCCACCCGAGTTACTGAAGCATTTCCTTAACACTCGCGTGATGATCAAACCTACCAGTAACAAATCTAGCAGCCCGCCTCTGAATTGCTTCTATTCCTCCCTCAATCCGACCTGGTAGGGATCCCAAACGCTCGAGCAGTGCTCTAGAATAGGTCGTATTAGTGTTTTATAAGCGGTCTCCTTTACAGATGAACCACATCTTCCCAAAATTCTATCAATGAACCGAAGACGACTATCCGCCTTCCCCACAACCGCCATTACCCCACTTCATATAGCTCTGCAATGTTACTCCCAAATATTTAATCGACGTGACTGTGTCGAGCGCTACGCTACTAATGGAGTATTCAAACATTACGGGATTCTTTTTCCTATTCATCTGCATTAATTTACATTTATCTATATTTAGAGTTAGCTGCCATTCTTTACACCAATCACAAATCCTGTCCGAGTCGTCTCGTATCCTCCTACAGTCACTCAACGAGGACACCTTCCCGTACACCACAGCATCATCAGCAAACAGCCGCACATTGCTATCCACCCTATCCAAAATATCATTTATGTAGATAGAAAACAACAGCGGACCTACCACACTTCCCTGGGGCACTCCAGATCATACCCTCACCTCCGATGAACACTCACCATCGAGGACAACGTATTGGGTTCTATTACTTAAGAAGTCTTCGAGCCACTCACATATTTGAGAGCCAATCCCATATGCTCATACCTCAGTTAGGAGTCTGCAGTGGGGCACCGAGTCAAACGCTTTCCGGAAGTCAAGGAATATGGCATCCGTCTGATACCCTTCATCCATGGTTCGCAAGATATCATGTGAAAAAAGGGCGAGTTACGTTTCGCAGGAGCGATGCTTTCTAAATTCGTGCTGATGCATGGACAGCAACTTCTCTGTCTCAAAGAAATTCATTATATTCGAACTGAGAATATATTCAAGAATCCTGCAACAAACCGATGTTAAGGATATTGGTCTGTAATTTTGAGGATCCGTCCTTCTACCCTTCTTATATACAGGCGTCACCTGCGCTTTTTTCCAGTCGCTCGGGACTTTACGTTGGGCAAGAGATTCGCGATAACAAACAGAACACAGCATGTTGTTATGAATGGGGAGACGTCTACAGACGTTAAAGTAACCTCTGACGTGCCACAGGGGAGTGTTATGGGACCATTGCTTTTCACAATATATATAAATGACCTAGTAGATAGTGTCGGAAGTTCCATGCAGCTTTTCGCGGATGATGCTGTAGTATACAGAGAAGTTGCAGCATTAGAAAAATTGTAGCGAAATGTAGGAAGATCTGCAGCGGATAGGCACTTGGCGCAGGGAGTGGCAACTGACCCTTAACATAGACAAATGTAATGTATTGCTAATACATAGAAAGAAGAATCCTTTATTATATGATTATATGATAGCGGAAAAAACACTGGTAGCAGTTACTTCTGTAAAATATCTGGGAGTATGCGTGCGGAACGATTTGAAGTGGAATGATCATATAAAATTAATTGTTGGTAAGGCGGGTACCAGGTTGAGATTCATTCGGAGAGTCCTTAGAAAATGCAGTCCATCAACAAAGGAGGTGGCTTACAAAACACTCGTTCGACCTATACTTGAGTATTGCTCATCAGCGTGGGATCCGTACCAGATCGGGTTGACGGAGGAAATAGAGAAGATCCAAAGAAGAGCGGCGCGTTTCGTCACAGCGTTATTTGGTAAGCGTGATAGCGTTACGGAGATGTTTAACAAACTCAAGTGGCAGACTCTGCAAGAGAGGCGCTCTGCATCGCGGTGTAGCTTGCTGTCCAGGTTTCGAGAGGGTGCGTTTCTGGATGAGGTATCGAATATATTGCCTGCCCCTACTTATACCTCCCGAGGAGATCACGAATGTAAAATTAGAGAGATTCGAGCGCGTATACGGAGGCTTTCAGACAGTCGTTCTTCTCGCGAACCATACGCGACTGGAACAGGAAAGGGAGGTAATGACAGTGGCACGTAAAGTGCCCTCCGCCACACACCGTTGGGTGGCTTGCGGAGTATAAATGTAGATGTAGATGTAGATGTAAATGCAATCTAAGTAAGGAGCCAACGCAGTAGAGTACTCTCTGTAAAACCTGGATGTCTTCTGGTCTTGTTGTGCGATTTCCATCTGGCATGATCTAGTAACGTTAAACACACCCAATTGCCACCATGCAGTGACACCATTCTTCATCTATAAGAATATCTTTTTTCTGTCCTGAAATCAAGCTCACAAACAAATGAAATATCAAATCAACATAGCCGACAGTCAATGAAATATATCGTGATGGTCCAGTCCAGAACGCAAAACAGCACCAATTTTGAGAATCGTGAATTCGACAAGTTCTTGGCAATTTTCCGGAAGTGTGTGACCAGATGACTACGAACAGCTCACACAACTCCCCTAAATTACTGGCCGATGGTTTTTGGGCGCAGATTCGGCGATCGATGGCGTCTCTGTTGTATTCGATTACATTCAGAGTAGAGGAATTTGGTGACCAAGACATAAACGTGAGTTCACTGTCACGTCCCTCAGATCACAGCAGCACGATTCTGGCCTTCGGAGACGAACGGTTTCCCTGCCGGAAGACGTCATCAGCACAGTGGAGAACATCAGGCTTGAAAGCATGCAGGTGGTCTGCAGTAACGTTCGCACAGGCCACAGCTGTAAAGTTGCGATCTGCAAAAACTACAGTTCTGTAGTTTTGGTACATTACGTAAGTCACGTAGTAAATGGTAGAATTACTGGTAGTATTGGTGGCATCGATAGGGAAAGAAACACGTGTTTTATTGTTTGTTTGGTTTTTTTGCAGGTAATTAATGAAATATATCGTGATGGTCCAGTCCAGAACGCAGTTTTAGTCCATTGTGTATTTTGTATCCTTACAGAATACGAATTGCATTTTATAAGTAATAAAAATTGGTTTATCGCGTAACTTGTGCGCTTTTATGTAACCAAAGCTGTTACGTTAAGCCGCGCGGGGTAGCCGCGCGGTCTGAGGCGACCTGCCACGGTTCGTGCGGCTGCCCCCGGCGGGGGTTCGAGTCCTCCCTCGGGCATGGGAGTGTGTGTGTTGTCCATAGCGTAAGTTCGTTTTAAGTTTGATTAGGTAGTGTGTAGGCTTAGGGACCGATGACCTCAGCAGTTTGGTCCCATAATACCTTATCACAAAATTCCAAAATTTTCTATTACGTTACATGCAAGTTCTGATAAATGCACAAACATGAAAAATATAATTGGTTGTTATGCTTACTCAATAGAGCATTCTTCATCATGAACAAAGGCAAGAATTTCCTGTTATTATTGATAAATACGATTGTTGTTTCTGAATAAGACAAACATGTTCATATAAGGTCGAGGAAGTATTGAAGCGATGTCTGACTATATTTTTTTGCGTTCCTCTTTCCTTTTTATTTTACTTTTTTGTTGAGGAAATTACGTTTTCTATCGCTGTATGTTAAGCCTGTGTTGTTTTCTTTATATTTACTACAAGATCCCTCTGTTTACCGTTATAGATCAACAGTTTTCGAATAATACCTGAATTAAACATTGTCAGCTACAGATTTGCTATGAATACTGTTTCTTTTTAAGTAACAGACAGGAGACTATCTATGGAGAATAGAGATGATCCATAGGTTACTCGGCCCTTTACATATCCCCACTCAGTTTCCAGACGGTTCACCGTTTGCGATTGTTATGGGGATGTAGTAAGACAGCGGCCGTCTACGTAAAGAAAGCGGTCGTTATGAGGTAACGCCAAATAGGTATGCAGCACACCTAACGTACAGATAAGACAGGTGCAGCCTTAACTAACCGAAGCTCAAAAAAATGGCTCCGAGCACTATGGGACTTAACATCTGTGGTCATCAGTCCCCTAGACTTAGAACTACTTAAACCTAACGACATCACACACATCCATGCCCGAGGCAGGATTCGAACCTGCGACTGTAGCGGTCACGCGGCTCCAGACTGAAGCGCCTAGAACCGCACGCCCACACCGGCCGGCAACCAAAGCTCCTATGACAACTACCATAGTCTACACTTACCTATGGTAGTCTACGGTACCCAATGGTAGTTTTACAACTCTGCACAGCTGTCATGGTGCCTCGGAGTACTACTACAGATCACATGCAAGTCTACGTTAATGTCGCCCCCCATACCCCAGCGTTTGTGGTGCGCTGCATGCTTCGAGCAGGTGTTGGATTGGAAGATGGAGAATCCTGACACGACATGACTGTAGACCTGATGTAACAAGAAACGTGTTTCACCCAAGCGGGGGCACATTTTCATTAGTCCACAGGTTAGACTCGATAATCCCCACTGCAATCGTAATTGTCGGTGTCGTTGCCTCGTCACGGGAACACGTAGGGAAACTCCATACTGAAAATGTGAACTGAACGGTGTCCTCTGAAACACTTGTGCTTGGACTAGGACTGCACACTGTCGCCAGATCTCTCACGGATCGCCGCCCATCCGGTTTAGCAGAACGGACGAGCCTCTGGCCTTCACTTTCTATTCACCTTGTCGCCTTGTGATTCCACCGTCCTTCACTTTCCATAGATGTGACACGACAGAAGTACGCTGATCAGCTTCGTCTTTTCCGAGATATTCGTTCCCAGGCGCCAAGCCCTAACAGTCTACCCTTTGTCAAAGTCGTTTATGAAAAATTACAATGAAATGAACACCCTTAGCTGCTTACAGGCGTTGACATACGTCAACGGGGACAGATGAAAATGCGTGCCCCGACCGGGACTCGAACCCGGGATCTCCTGCTTACATGGCAGACGCTCTATCCATCTCTTTTCTTGCTTTCTCTCTTTCTTTTTCTTTTTTTTTTTTGGACATAAATACATATATATTTTTGTTTATTTTGCTCTACATATAAAAGAGGAATAACAATGGAACATTTCAACATGTTAGTCGTGGAATGATCAGTACATGATTGGACTGGAATTGTTTGTGGACAGAATGCCTTCTTGCTGCATCTTTCCCATTTTATGTGCTTCTTTTGTACTTTCCCCATATGTGCGGCATAAAAACGGAGGCAATGAATAGCAATGACATGACGAGCACTGGGACAGGGCCCACTTTTATTCCAGGAGAGTCATCTGTGTGGAACCTCCACATGCCTCCACTTCCTGGTCCTTGGTTCCGGCTACGTCCTGACGATGCTGTGCTGGATGTGGTTTTACGTTGCCTTACTCTCCCTCCGCTTCCTGCTCTGGGGGCAACAGCTTTTGTTGGTGATCTGATCCATCTGAGGCACCGAGGACACAGAGGATAGCGCGACTGCAGGGATTTATCTCTGGCACGCCTCCCGCGAAACCCACATTCTCAACGTATTGTCCCGCACTACATTCGTAGTGCCCCCGCCCATTATACTCATTACTCGCGGCGCGTTGCCGATTCCCGTAAGAGTTCGGACACTGTTTGTGCATTCGCACAGAAGAAGAAGATGGTCAAGTGGCCGGTGAGCCTTAACTGATACCATCTTAGTATATATAAAGTCGTTTATGTCAGGGAATTTTCTCATTTCCGTCCCATTTCGTTAGAAAGACTCCCCATCCGTCTCTGCGCTACTTTTATAATTTTCTTACGATGTCACGCGCACGCAACTCTATACCAGGTAACATACAGTCTTTCTGCAATCGGGCAGCCTGTAACATTGTCCGTCACCAGGAGATAAATAGTATGTATACATTGTCTGTATCTGGTAAATTTAAATAAATTCAGCTTGAGATGGAGGTACAGGAGTGGACAAAAATAGGGAAACACAAAATACACGATACATTGTTATGCCTAATAGAGTGTAAGAAAACAGTTGGTATGGATGAATACATTTCCTGGCTGGTTTTCAAGGGAATCTTATATCATTGTTCCTGCAAAATCGTGGCTATTTCAGGTAGCAATGATTGAGGTCAATAGCGACCACGCACCCTTCTCTCCAACGTATACACAGAGGCTCAATAATATTGAGATTTGGTGGTTTTCGTGGCGAGCGGAGATGCGGCAACTCATCCTCGTCCTCTGTTTCTGGACGATGCGAGCTCTGTAGACAGTGGCTCTGTCCTCTTGGAATGCAGCATCACCATCGGGAGATGTGATGTTTGGTTTATGGGGCACTCAACTGCGCACTCATGAGCGCCTCTACAGAATCCCACTTACTTCACAGCCCAATCTTTTTCACAGTCCAATCTAGCTACTGTTACGAATGATGAGGACGATGATAAAATGAAGAGGACAACACAAACACCCAGTCCCCGGGTAGAGAAAATCCCCAACCCGGCTGGGCATCAAACCTGGGACCCTGTGATCCAGAGGTAGAAATGCTACGCACTAGACCACCAGCTGCGGACATCACCATTGGGAAACAATTGCCCGCATCTCGTGGTCGTGCGGTAGCGTTCTCGCTTCCCACGCCCGGGTTCCCGGGTTCGATTCCCGGCGGGGTCAGGGATTTTCTCTGCCTCGTGATGGCTGGGTGTTATGTGATGTCCTTAGGTTAGTTAGGTTTAAGTAGTTCTAAGTTCTAGGGGACTGATGACCTAAGATGTTAAGTCCCATAGTGCTCAGAGCCATTTGAACCATTTGAACCATTGGAAACAATTGTTGTACAATAGGACGGACCTGATCAGCCAAAATTCAGCCAAATTCGGCCAAATAATAACATCCTTGGGAGTAATTCGGGGGCCCATGGCTGCCCATGTCATTACCAAACTCCTGCCATGTTTCACTATCGGTAGCGAACAGTCTGCATCGTAGTACGCCAGGGGTAAAGTCGGTCAGAAGTTGGAAACAGTGTGAAACAAGAGTCATCCGAGCAAATGACGTTAAATATAACAGTGCACCTGCAGCTTGCCTCGTATCTTCATTTATGTTAAAATATGTATTTCTCGCGGTGTTCCCATATTTTTGTCCAATCCTTGTATAATCCTCTGAAAAGTGCAGTGAGAACATAAATCAATGTGGTTGGTGACAGTTATTTGCGTATTTCATTTTATATTTGTAACATTCGCAGTTCAGATAACCTAAAATGTTCGCATTTAAAACTTTAATAACTAGCGAAAATGGTAATTTATATACTAAATTCAGTCATTTTACAAGTGGTTGATTGAAACCGGTAACGTTTAGAGGGATAATCTTGGTGTTTCCTTGGCATAACTAAAAGCCCTGTCTCCTTACAAGGCCCCAAGTAACATTATGTTTATCAAAATATCCACGGGTGTACTGCCGGTCTACAGTGTCCTACGGGCACAATATTTCGGCGATCATACATGTCGCCATCATCAGGTGAACTGACGGACTGAGCTGCTGTGAACGTGCCGGTACGGAAATCCGTACGCTATGGCTGCTCAGGGGGAACTGGGTTCGGTCGCGGCGGCGGCCGATTTAAATACCCTCCGCCCGCGGCGCGCGCGCTCCCTCCGCCGTCCGCGCCCCGCGCCACGGTCGCGCGGTGGGACAGATTGCGACGGCGTCTGAGATGACGTCGGTATGATGGCTCTGTCCGCCGTTTTCGTCACAGCTATACGTTTGCTCGATTTACTCTTGATTAACCCAATCGCTGGTTCCCAAGCCTTGCGAAGATTATAGTCACAGTCACGGTTTATGAGGTCGTCATTGGTGCGAATTTCGATGGCCTCCCTAACAACGCTGTCCCAGTATCTCGAGGTGTGTACCAGGATCCTCGTGCGTTCATACTCCATAGCGTGATTTTCCGACAAACTATGTTCAGCGACCGCCGACTTGCTCGAATACATCAGTCGAGTGTGCCTCTGGTGTTCACGGCATCGATCCTCGACGGTACGCATCGTCTGACCAATATACGACTTGCCACATCGACGTGTCAATTGATCCAGTTCCCCCTGGGCAGCCATAGCGTACGGATCTCCGTGCCGGCACGTTCACAGGAGCTCAGTCCGTCAGTTCACCTGATGATGGCGACATGTATGATCGCCGAAATATTGTGCCCGTTGGACACTGTAGACCGGCAGTACACCCGTGGATATTTTGATTATCAAATACGCCGAGAGAAACTCAAGAATCACAATATTATGTTTGATACTGGGTGACAAGCAGTGAGAAACCTCGAATTTTGTAGCCTTTTGTTGTCAGTAAAGGACTTTCAAGCATATTTCTGTTCATTAATATGTATATCAAATGATGTTAACAGCTGTATAAAACTTTGCTCTATGTATTACATAATACGATTGTGATTGTTATCTTACTGATCCTGTATATTACATTGTGATCAACTACGCATCGCTTAAGTGGAACAAGGCACTATGCTTATACGATAGAGTGTATATACAGGGTGAATCACCCAAAACTTGCAACGCAAATATTGCGGAGATGGAAAGTGCTATTGATGTGCTGTTTTCACAGAATGCGTTGGTAGTCAGGGGCCCGTATTGTTAGCTAATACACAGATAGTAACAATACTTAGAAAGTGTATGTTTTACACATATATAATCTTTTTCAAATGGAACAATGCCTATCGATATTAACAAACTAAATGTAGGGAAATTAGAATAGCAGTGGCGTTTGTAGCAGGATTCTAGTGCGAGTTGTTTAAAAGATATCGTATTTTGAAAAGTTTCGACGTGGAGACTTGTTTGTGTCATCCAACCTGCGAAGTCGCTATGTAAGAAGTTGTTATGTTTGCTTACAGTGTGCTTATGTGTTCCTCGAATGCATTGCGACTTGCTAGTCATTTAGTGTGTGACGGTCTAAGCAGTAGGAGTGGACGATGAGATTTACCAATAAAAAAAAAAAAAACCGACATGCTCATGGTGTATGGAGAGTGTAGGAAGAATGCAGTTTGTTCTTGTATGCTGTATGCAGCAAGATATCCCAACAGATGTCGACAACCATTTCGGCAATTATTTCTCAACCTCTTCACCCAGTTACATGAAAGTGGTAGTGCAACACCTAGACAACGTAACATAAAGAAACAAGTGACGGCAGAAGAGGGGGAACTTAATGTTCTTGCTGCTGTTGCACTTGATCCGCACGTTAGCTCCTGCGCAATCGCACGAGGAAGCGGCATGAGTCAGCCTAATGTCCTACGCATTCTCCATCGACATAGGTTCCATCCCTGTCAAATCTCTCTCCATCAAGAGCTGCATGGAAACGATTTCGAGAATCATGTTGTATCATGTATTTCGTTTAGTGATGAAGCCACAGTAACCAATTATGGTCTTGTAAACAGCCGCAACATGCATTATTGGTCTGTTTACAATCCCTGTTGGCTTTGTCAGGTGGAACTTCAGCGTCCACAGCGTGTAAACGTATGTGTGGCTAGCGAACTATCAGCTCATAGACCCGTTTTTCGTACACGGAACACTGAACGTGCACAAGTATCGCAGCTTCCTAATAGAACATCGTCTAAGGATGCTAGAACAAGTTCCTCTGGAGATTAGGAGAAACCTTTGATACCAACATAATGGCTGCCCAACTACATCTACATCTACATTTATACTCCGCAAGCCACCCAACGGTGTGTGGCGGAGGGCACTTTACGTGCCACTGTATTACCTCCCTTTCCTGTTCCAGTCGCGTATGGTTCGCGGGAAGAACGACTGCCGGAAAGCCACCGTGCGCGCTCGAATCTCTCTAATTTAACATTCGTGATCTCCTCTGGAGGTATAAGTAGGGGGAAGCAATATATTCGATACCTCATCCAGAAACGAACCCTTTCGAAATCTGGACAGCAAGCTACACCGCGATGCAGAGCGCCTCTCTTGCAGAGTCCGTCACTTGAGTTTGCTAAACATCTCCGTAACGCTATCACGCTTACCAAATAACCATGTGACGAAAAGCGTCGCTCTTCTTTGGATATTCTCTATCTCCTCTGTCAACCCGACCAGGTACGGATCCCACACTGATGAGCAATACTCAAGTATAGGTCGAACGAGTGTTTTGTAAGCCACCTCCTTTGTTGATGGACTACATTTTCTAAGGACTCTCCCACAGTGCACGAAGTAGTGCAGCATGTTTTCACGAATGACTTACTACTGCAGCCTGCTTGGGCTTCTTGCTGAAATGCTAGCTCATGTGCAGTAATCGTTCCACATCAGACTGGAAGCGTGTATTGTCCCTGCCGGAGGTCATTTTGAACACAACCTGCTATGCTCAGTTGTCTCGTCACTGGTGAAAATCTACATAACTGGTATTTGCACTTGTGTAGTTCTCTAGTGCGTACTACCACAGGTACTGCGCAAGCGTCGGTATGGGAAATATTCAAAATACGATACCTCGTAAACGACTCGCACTGGACTCCTGCATTCTGATGCTTCCTGCTTTTAGTTTGTTGATGTCGGCAGGCATTGTTCCATTTAAAAAGTGTATGTTTCCACAAGGAATACATTTTCTAAGCTTTATTACAACCTGCTGCTCGGCTAACAATGGACTGTCGATGTATTCTATGAAAACCGCACATCAATAGCAGTTACCATTTCCGCAATATTTGCGATGAACGTTTTAGGTGAATCGCCCAATATATTGCTACACAGTCTACACATAATTATGCATAACACACGGTTTTTCACAACACACCATGATACACAATACGTAAACTCTGGTAATAGACCTACCACAGAATTTTAACATACAGTTCTATGCCACATATAATCTTCGTTAATTGTAAATCAGTGACGTAACACCGGTGTTTGGTCCAACACTAGTTCACTTTCTGTTAATAAGATACATAAAATGCATTATAATGACTAGTTATTCATAGGGTGAACAAGAAAATTCATATTACTGTTTGTTCGTATACTGTATCACACGATACAATTTATTTTCTGAAATAAATTGTTTAGAATTTCGGGGAAAGTCTACTCAGATTCGATGCTTTTTAGGTTTCTTGGCAGTGCTCGTACCAATCTTATTTGGAGTGTAGCAATTCTCATATTAGTTGAAACACGAGGCAACCAAAATGCGTCTTTCGCGCGAATACTTGAACAGTAATAGCGGCTTTAAATCAAATAATATGCAGTGTGTGCCTTTCTGTATTATTAAATGGCTAACCTGGTACATGGTGCCCGTTGCAGGTTGCTTATTTAATCGCGTCAGAGGACAACCAAAATTTGATTTTCAATATTTCACATAATCAATGACTCAATGTAGAAAGTTAAAATGCTGTCGTAATGTAGTCATTAAGAGCCATAATATTATGTTCAAGGTTTGACACAGTAAGATACGTTTTAAAGTTAGAAACCATGTATATGTCTTGAGACAGCGTAATTCGCGGCTCACAAATTACGCAGATTACGAGGTGCGGCTAGAAAAAAACCGGACTGATGCTGGAAAAAACATTTATTTACAATTATTTACAATTTCATGTTATCTCCTTCAATGTACTCTCCTCCTCGGTCTCTACACCGCTCCATACGAATTTTCCACTGTTCATAGCAATGCTGCAGATCATTTTCGGTAAGTCCATACATTACTTCCGTCGCTTTTTCTTTTACTGCTTCAACAGTCTCAAATCTAGTTCCTTTCAAAGCTGACTTGACTTTAGGGAAAAGAAAAAAGTCACAGGGGGCCAAATCAGGTGAGTAGGGTGGATGATCTAAGATGGGAATGTTGTGTTTTGCCAAAAACGTCTTCACTGACAACGCACTGTGAGCTGGGGCATTGTCTTGATGAAGGATCCATGACTTTTTTCTCCACAAATCGTTCCGTTTTCTCCGTACTCGCTCACGTAGGGTAGTCAGGACGCTAATGTAGTAATGCTGATTCACTGTTTGTCCCTCTGGTACCCGATCAATGTGCACAATCCCTTTGATGTCAAAAAAAAAAAAACAATCATCATTGCCCTGAATTTCGATTTTGACATTCGTGCTTTTTTTTGTCGTGGAGAACCAGGAGTTTTTCAATGCATCGATTGGCGTTTAGTTTCTGGATCGTAAGTAAAAAACCACGATTCATCGCAAGTGATAACATTTTGTAAGAAGGTGGGATCACTTTCAATATTTTCCAGGATGTCAGAACAAATCATTCTTCAGCGTTCCTTCTGTTCAATTGTGAGACACTTTGGAACCATTTTTTAACACACTTTGTTCATGTTGAAACTTTCATGAAGAATCTGCCTAACACTTTCCTTGTCAACTCCTGTTAACTCAGACACTGCTCTGATTGTTAAACGGCGATCTTGTCGAACAAGTTTACCGATTTTTTCAATGTTTGCATCAGTTTTTGCTGACAATGGTCTGCCAGTGCGAGTGTCATCACTGGTGTCTTCGCGGCCATCTTTAAATCGTTTAAACCACTCAAACACTTGTGTTTGCGATAAACAATCATCGCCGTACACTTGTTGTAACATTACAAACGTTTCACTTGCAGATTTTCCTAGTTTGAAACAAAATTTGATGTTAACACGCTGTTCTTTCTGTACACTCAACATTTTCCGACGCACAGACAAAACGTCAACTACTTAAAACAGACGCCACGGGCAGACTGAGTGCAGGAGGCAGATGAAACTCGAGCAGTAGGCGGAGCGAGAGTCACGTGACAGGCCACGCGACTTTCAGCCTTATTGCATTCGTTTTATTGTTTCACCAGTACTAGTCCGGTTTTTTTCTAGCCACGCCTCGTATATTCATATATTTGAGAATGAGAACACGTAGCGAATTCCAACAAACTGTAAACATAATTTCAAATTTTTTGCAAACTCTTTCTCGCTTACGCTTTTAACATCAAATATTTAACACATTATCTTATCTGTAATGAAACGTTTGAAGCTGTTTCACGCATGCGAGTTCGAATGTTTAAAGAGTCGGGATTGGCTGGTTGCCTGAGGTTAACGGAATGCCAATGAGAGGCGCGACGGGAATCGCCTAGACAGGTAGGCTACCCCTCAAAATCAGTTGCGCAATACATTTGAGGAGCAGAATTCCACAGGATGAAGAGAGACTAACAAGAGCCCACGACTTTCGGATCCGGATTTACTTCAACCTTTGTACACTTTTAGTAGCCCATTAGGACAACATAATGGCTAGTGGTAAGGCGTGCTACTTAGGCGATTTCGAGAAAATTGCGACCGTGAGCCTGAGCTGACGGCGGTCGTTCAAGCTTCGTAACCGGTGGGTCGCTGGATCGATTTCGCTAATCCTTTTTTTTTTTCCTGCACTAGGCATATTAGTTTGTATTCATTTCACTTGAAGGGTAATATGATGAGAAGACACGTGCATTTGCATGAACTTTTATTGAATTTCCATTGTTTCTTGGCTGTTTATTAATTTTTATTATTACAACCAATATTATGGCACTTTTATTTCTATGGGCAAGTTAAAAAATGGTTCAAGTGGCTCTGAGCACTATGGCACTTCTGAGGTCATCAGTCCCCTAGAACTTAGAACTACTTAAACCTAACTAACCTAAGGACACCACACACATCCAGGCCCGAGGCAGGATTCGAACCTGCGAACGTAGCGGTCGCGCGGTTCCAGACTGTAGCGCCTAGAACCGCTCGGCCACACCGGCCGGCGGCAAGTTAAAAACTTTATCAAGTGCAATCAAACTTGTTTCATATTTGACTGACAACTAACGAGAAATTAATTCTCGTGAAGATACTATTAAAATACATTTAATCCTACATCGCCAGTTCTTGGCATCAATGTTTACGAAATTGCGTTATGCATGGTTTCATCCAAACTGCCGTAAGAAAGAGAAATTTTTCAAAATGTCAGCGAGCTTTGTTTTTACTTAGAAACTCTGAAGATTCTTTGTACAAGCGGAAAAACTGCATTCATTCGATGTAGTAGATGAGGTTTTAATTTATGTTTTCCATGTCTCTATGAAAAATATCGTCCTGCAATTTATAATACTGAAAGCACATCCGACGATTAATCGTATATTATGCTCATATTCTAAGATACTGTAATGTTTGACTTGGTCTTTCCGAGCCCGTCCGTCGTCCTTGAAAACTGTCTCTGCAGATCGAAGCGTCCATGTGCAAAGCAGTCCTTGGTACTCTAACCTATTGCTAGTATAAGGTATTTCGGAAATCCCGACAGGCATACATTTTTAGGATAACTTAAGAGTTTCGTCATTTACTTGTCGATGGAATATTTGTTGTGAAAATAAAAGTTAGCAAAGAACCAAATAACACTTCAAATTCAATAAGCGTTCGTGCAAATACACGTGTCTTTTCATCATATTACCTTTCAAATGTAATATGTGTGAAACAATACGATTAGCGTTGAAAAAAATTTAAATTAAAAAAAGAAACGTGATAGGAACTTGATCCACCGACCATTGAGGTAGAACGCTAACCATAAGACCGCCACCAGCTCCTGTTACGGGGTGCAACGCGCAGGCACATCACCGAAGCGATTGTCTCGTCTATGTAGTACACCTTACTACTTTCATATGCCGGCCGCGGTGGTCTCGCGGTTCTAGGCGCGCAGTCTGGAACCGCGCGACTGCTACGGTCGCAGGTTCGAATCCTGCCTCGGGCATGGATGTGTGTGATGTCCTTAGGTTAGTTAGGTTTAAGTAGTTCTAAGGGACTGATGACCACAGCTGTTAAGTCCCATAGTGCTCGGAGCCATTTGAACCATTTTTTGAACTACTTTCATATCATGTTGTCCTAACGGACTACTAAAAGTTTACAAAGTTTGAAGTAAATCCGAGATCGAAGCATCGTAGCCACCCCTTGTAAGTCTATTTACTTCAAGTTAAATCAGTTTAATGAATCTGTCATGATCAATCAGAATTTGTGCTGGACAAGGATAGAACCCGAATTATCTGCTTAGATCGAGTATTTTCATAGTATCCTTCCATTTGGTTCCACCTCTTTCGGCGCGTTTCATTCCGATTATGTATTTCCCAATGGGTTGGGAGGAGGGGGGGGGGGGGGGGAGAGCCACTGTCGTCCGCCATGTTCGTTCCTCTGCCGCTGGAAAACCCTCATTTATTCAGCTGGCAAAAATTCGAGGAAAACACAAGTGACTGAGAAAGTTTAGCTTTGTCGTAGAAGCTCTCTCGAATTACCTAGGAGGTTAAGACGACTGCTTACGATGAGCAGGATTTGAATCTCGATCTGGCATAAATTTTCGCTCGTTCATTTTGATTTCGATCCCACTGATATTTTTCCATTCATTTCAGCGAATTTAATGCTATTAATGTATGTCAATTTATTGTGCAACGTTAATGCTTCAGCATGTCATGATGCTTGCCATTTTCCTGTAAATTTGTTACGTTTGGTAATATTATGTCTGCAAGCTCGTCGTCCAATATGTGATGTCTAGGAAACGTGCGTACTCGGATCGCTAGACAATTCAAACAAGTCGTATTAATGAGTTTTACTACAAAAAAGTAAATGATAATACTTAACTTTGACAATTACAAAGATGTGTCGTAAGCAAAGGGTGACATACAAAATAAGCAATCTTCTTCAGTATAGACAATTCCAGGTCTGTGCTACATACAGAGGACAAGCGAAATAACTTGAGTTCACAGCGCTGTACAAGTGCCTAATCTTGAAGCTGCTATTCAACTGGAGCGTCGCCAGTCGGTCGCGGTCCTTATGTCCTCTTCACACAGGGGCCGTTGCTGTCGCGTTGTCGTCCTGGAGAGGGGTCGGTCAGCCTGCGATTCGCTGACATCTTCTCACAGCCATCTCTTCTCATCGTTCCCGCGTGGCGTGCCGGCGCTTGACTTTGCGCCTGAAAAGTAACTTGAGCCAATCAGAAGCAAAGGAAAGATTTTAAATAGCTCGTAGATACGGTAATCAACTGAGTATATGCAACATGAGACACTTTTTTTTTTCTTGGTGTCGTTCCAAAACTTCTGGGACGTTCGTGATGAGCGACTGTCGTGGATGTGGAGTTTGCTGATGTGGCCAGATGCCTTTTTTTGTCATTTATTACGTGAGGTGGAACTACAACACCACCTTATTGTTGTAATAATTACGGTATTAAGAGTATTTTTAGAAAAGAGAATATACTATCTCAAATAAAGTAAACGAAATGAAATTAGTATAAATACGTAGCTGAAGAACACAAGTGCAAGGTTTCGTGGATGTCTCAGAAGAACTTCAGAATGTTGTCAGTTTCTTGTCGTGCATCCTAACATGAGTAATTACATTACATTTAATCAACTCGGTGCCACCCGGCGTTAGGCGTCCTAGTACTACCCTACTCTCTGTTTGCCCGTGTAGCTTGCCGCTAATCCAATTTTAATATGAAATTCCACACACTTGAGTGCATTTTAAATGTTTTATGGTAGATTTCTGAGACGTAGATGGAAAACTAACTAGGCATTCGCTTAACCAGGTGGCGGAAACGTGCTGGATGTAATGTAAGTACTTGTGTGTGTGTGTGTGTGTGTGTGTGTGTGTGTGTGTGTGCGCTCGCAAGTGCTTTTCTGCGTGTACGCTCTTAGATTTATTAATTCATTGCGTGCGACGTTAGCGAAACTAAGTGTCAGGACGTATTTCGTAACCAACCATTTCCACTAGGAGTCAATGCTCTTCTACTGTAGTGGTCATGGCACTATCCGTCTAGAGCTTACAATGGGCCGTGGAAAAACATGGAAAGGAAGGATACAAAGAGCTTCGGGAGTGTTGGAAATTATGACAGAAGGAGTAAAAAGTGAGGAAGGGATAAACAAAGAAAAAAGTCTCTTGAACTTCTTTCCCCGAAGAAAAGAAAGTTAGACATACATGTGCTAAGGCGTCTACAAAAATTTAACTTGGCAATGGAAGCAGCAGTAAACGGGAAAATGTGAAGGGCAGACAAAACCCGCAATATTTAAAACACAGTATTCAGCATTATGAGTGTTTTTATCAAAACGAACACGTAAAAAGGAGGAGAACGGTAGCAAATCAATTGAAAAACCAACGCCTTACGAGAAATGTGTATCTAAATAATTTGTTTCTCTATGTTGTGGCGAAAGATTCTCTAATTAATTTCCGTTATAGTGTAATTTATTCCCGCCAACGTTTCGGTTCGCTGGGATATGTAGTTCGTAAGGAAAAGAACAGACTTTTTTTTTATTTCGAAAGAATTCAACCTTTACTCCAGAGGAGTTGATCCATGGTCCGCTTCGAATGGCCGATGCTGTTTCCTATCTGCTTTGCCCCTTTATTATAGTGTGTTTGTACATCGTGTCTCCATATATTTTGTCTTATACTGGTAATGACACCAGTTGCAAAGGTGTTTCTTAATTTGCCTGTTTTATGTTCAAGATATATATCATGCTTCGTACGCCTGTGTCTCCCATACAAATTTATTAGTTACTGTAGTGGGTTTAATATTTTTTTTTTTGTTGTGGTATTCAAAAAATTTAAAAACCTCTCTCACACCGGCCTGATTTAGCTTCACTGATCAGGATAGTAAAAACATGCGTATATTAAGAGAATTTTCATTGACAAAGCGGGCTTATCACATACACACAGTTCAATACTGTTCTATCCTGATTAAATTGAGCTTAACTTAAATTCCATAAGGCAGTGAAGCAATTTCGAAGTCTCGGTGCGACGAAAATTGTCAGTCTATCTCCTGAAAACATTTGTAATAATTATTAACTTTCGGTGATCACATGGGGAAGACCGGAGATCTGCTGGTAAGACCGTGTTAGCCTATTTATTTGAAGTAACTGGATATCTTGAGCATACAAAACGGCAGGTTCGTCCAGTGTAAATCAGACGTTCCCCACTGATCCCGTGCAACACAGCGTAGTAAGTCGACACTGTCAATAATAATCAGTTAAATAATACGCGAACACACTTACTTTAGTTTAGTTCATGTATTAAATTCCTTCTCATACAGAATCTCATCAAGATGGCGACTAGCCCAACAATACATACGTATACATCCTCCTTCTTTCACGGCTAATCGGCAAGATTTGCCTCATTCTTTTCATAAGAGAAAACAGATAGCAGAGAAGCTATTCCATGGAGTAAATTGACGCTCCAAGGAATAATAGGGCTTGAAACTACTTTGCATTGATAATCATCGTATATTAAAGTTTAGGAATCGGTAAGATAAGGAGAGATATTTCGAGATATGTACTGAGTTACATAATTTATAAAATTTCTGAAAATATCGCGGAGAGACCGCTGCAAGAGACATTACATGGGGTTTCGCCCTCTTGTTATAATATTTGAATGTAAATTTTCTTGTTCTGACTTAGTAGCTAGTTCTTAGGAGAACTGTTTAATGTACTGTACCATAGAAAGACATTTGTCCATTTGCAGGACTATTTCCTGTCACATATTGTTTACAATTTACGTAGCGCTAAGTAATTTTGAGACAGCTTGTCTGTAGCGCATGCACATGCGCTTGGCCGCTGGCCGAGCCTCGCCGCTGAATTGCTCGCGACGCCTGGTTTCCTTGTTGCTTACGTGTAACCTTTATTCCTGGCCGGCGTAGCTCCGTCTACGTTTATCTAATTGTTTTTAGTATTGACAGACATAATCATATGATTATGCGTCTTTATTCTTATTAGTTTTATATTTGTGACATGGACAACGTTTGCCCTTCAAAATAATTTAATTTTTGTAACCATCACGATCATTCTTATTACGAAATAATTAGATTGATGATGTATTTCAATTTTTAATATAAGTCCGTATGGGTTAATTTATAGGTTCTGAAGAATATACCATTACTGGCATCAAAACCTAGGTAAACTAAAAAAAAAAAAAAAATGAAAGCTGAATTCCATATTGTCTGAACAATTCACGGTTGCTGAAAAGCTGCTTTATGTTAAAGATTTGTAGATTTGAAGATGCTGTACAAGATGACACCGAACTTCCTGGCAGATTAAAACTGTGTGTCGTACCGAGACACGAACTCGGGACCTTGGCCCTTCGCGAACAAGTGAACTAGCCAAGCACGACACACGACCCGTCCTCACAGCTTTATTGCCGACAGTACATCATCTTCCACCTTTCATTCAAGATGTACTACTTGAAAGTAGTGATTAAGATAATAATTCAAAACAGGAAACGACTGCGTTTCGTACTCAACGAAAACTGGATCCTGCGCAATGATTAAGAGGTTCGAATCTCCGTCCGGTCGCACTCAAATAGTTCTTCCGTGGTGTCCTTAGATCAGTACAGAAGAATACCGGGATGGTCGATCCCCTCTACCAGCGCATCCCCATGCGCTAAAGTCGACAAGACGCGATACATTAATCTTTCTTCGGTTTACAACAGCACCACAAACCAGAATCGTATCCTACAACAACAGCCAACGCTATATTTTCAGTTGTCGTGCCATGTGGTGCGTGTGGTGACTGCACCAAATCGAAAATCGTGTGCCACAGCAAGAGAGACCGACTGACTTTTACGGTAAGCAGGGGCCCGTCACCCCAACCGCAGAGACCGGCTGTGCAACAAAACAGGAAGCACCCGTGCGATGACGCCGGGCCGGCCACGTACACGCAACAGCCTCAGCGGAAGAGCTCACGTCCTCCCAGGAACATGAGATCACAGCGCCAATATCGGGTTCCACGTCTTTTGTGTACAAAGGGAAACCGCTGTCCTGCAGGCCTAGCTGGCGAAATCGTACTGTCGCTTCTCCTCTTATTCTACCCGCTTCCGTAGCCGACGTCGCTGACTTACGCATCTGCGGTAGCGCTCGTCTCGGAGGTAGACGTTCCTGACTCTAATGGTGGAAGAAATATTCACCGCTGGTGTGCAGCAAGAAGGAAACTTCCCTTTCAGTCCATCAGTCCCTCCCTGGGCTTTCGTGGTGTTCATGCAAAATCTCTCATTTCAGATTCTCACCAATGATAAAAAATCAAATGGCTCTGAGCGCTATGGGACTTAACTTCTGAGGTCATCAGTCCCCTAGAACTTAGAACTACTTAAACCTAACTAACCTAAGGACATCACACACTTCCATGCCGGAGGCAGGATTCGAACCTGTGATCTTAGCGGTCGCGCGGTTTAAAGACTGTAGCGCCTAGAACCGCTCGGTCACTCCGGCCCGCTCACCAATGATAGCTTTGTCAGTAACAGGACATGTAAGCTGCGTTAAATGCAACAAATATGGCTGGTAGTAGGTTACGTGTGCAATGCTCGTGACAGAAAATGCTTTCAGGGACGAATTCTACAAATCTGAGGATGATATCGATAACTACGACTCAGGTACAGATCCCGAATATGCCCCTGAAAGAAAATGCGCTTCAAAAGTTGTTGCTAATCATAAATACAAATAACGCTTCCAGCAAGTAAACAATGTTGTGTCAGTTACCTCTGTTTGCGTGAATTTATGTGTCAGTATGTTGGTCGTAATGTCAAGGAAATCCTTGACACTGGGCTGAACTATAGATTTTTTTATTTATTCATTTCTTTATTTATTTATTTATTTATTTGAGGTTGTTATACTTCGTTATTGACCAGCAGGGATAGGCGTGCGTGTTAAACTGCCGCTTTCGGGGCGGAGAGGTGCGCCGGCCGAATCCACCCGACCGATTGACGGCGAAGGTCTGTGTGTCGGCCAGACTGGATCCGGTTTTTAAGCGGTTTCCTACATCCCACTAGATGAAAACTGGGCTAGTACCCAAGTCCTGATTCAGTTACACGGTTCGCAAACATTTAGAAAACTATCCCTGCTTCCCATGAATTATACTACACACAGGCAGTTGGGGTCACATATTGCCGGCCGGTGTGGCCGAGAGGTTCTAGGCGCTTCAGTCTGGAACCGCGCGACAGCTACTGTCGCACGTTCGAATCCTGCCTCGGGCATGGATGTGTGTGATGTCCTTAGGTTAGTTAGGTTTAAGTAGTTCTAAGTTCTAGGGGACTGATGACCTCAGAAGTTAAGTCCCATAGTGCTCAGAGCCATTTTAACCATTTAGGTCACATATTCCGTCCCGGACAGGGAGCGGGGAGCGGGGGAGGGGTGAATTAGTCTTTCCACTTCTCGCTAATTGGGATATTATAGTGTGAGGAGGCATAATGTTGCCTGAGCGTTCTGATTTCGCGAATCTGTGAAAACGGTGAACTCCCCAGTCAGCGTTATTGCAACACTGCGGGCCTACTCCTTCCCCATGTACGTCTTTTCAAATGAGCATTCGCCCTGACTATGTGCGACAGCATCGACCATCGCAGGTGAAGGAGCTATTGGAACGAAAGGATATTCAGGAATCGGCTGGCCTGCCCGTTACCCCGACTTAAATCCTATCAAGCACGTCTGTGTTGCGTCGGGGAAACCTACCGCAGGGCGTCAACGTGTCACCAAGACCATCCAGCAGCTGCCCTCACCAAGCTTGTGGCCACTATGGAAGTACGTTGCAGAGCATACACTGTCGTCCGTGGTGATCAAAGAGCCTGTTAACAACCATGTCCCGCCTCTTGAAATGTCCACCGAGATCGCAATGACTTCAGAGTAATTATTGTCTGTCATTTTGTTCGTCTTACGCGTATTTCTTCCAGTTACATTCTGTACTATACTGCTGCAGTTCTTTCTACCTATGGTCAAAGTTCCATCGAGCTATGTTACTTGTCAGTGACACATCAGGCGCAAGTTGCTTTAGTTATGCACGCTACTGTACTTCGTGGACGCGGCAGATCACTACCA
Source organism: Schistocerca serialis cubense (assembly GCF_023864345.2). Lineage (NCBI taxonomy): Eukaryota > Metazoa > Arthropoda > Insecta > Orthoptera > Acrididae > Schistocerca > Schistocerca serialis. The sequence goes on from NC_064645.1 coordinate 631,686,953, forward strand.
ATCTCCGAACACACAGATCAGCAACACTCTCAAACCAACAGCTCCGTTACAAAGAGCCAACGACTGCGATACCCAGGAGGTCTGCTGATCGACATTTTTTTATATTTATTTAGCGACCATCAAAAACGCTCCACGACAATGACTGCAACATTGGGCACATTGAGTCCCGTTTACACGGTAACGAACACGAGCGGACGCGCAACAGCGAATGAGAATTCTCTGTTGTATAAACCCTAAGCGCGAGTGGGCAAACGGCACTCGCACGTGTTCGGTTCGCATTCGAATCTTTACTCGTGTTCTGCTGCTTGTCGATCTTTTAGTGAAAGGCTTGTCTACTTCTGTTGTTGACACGAATTCCGCGAGCGATGGAGTGGTACAAAGAGAAGGTAAACCACGGGAAAAAGACACCTCCAGCAGAACAAAAAATGCGAATGTACTCCTGTTTATTAAAAGACTGTAACTGCAAATTGAGGTCCAACTGCCTCATTCTACCTACCTCAGCAACTGAAAAAATTTTCCAAAAATTTTGGCATAGGAACAAATTCACGATCTTTTTAACAAGCAACTCGCCTCTCAGTTCCGCAAGTCCCCCTGACTGTAACTCGCTCACGCCCAATAGTCCACCGCTGTGAGTCACTCATGCCGATCCACTCCGACTCACCCATTCTCACTCACTCATCCAGCCCAACTCATTTTCATTATCTCTTTGTCTCACTTTATCTGTCACTGTCCCTCTCTCACACCCACAGTCTCTTTCGTTCTGTCCTGCTAATAGTGTCTCCTCTCAGTGTCACTGTCCCTCTTGATCTCTCTTACTGCATCTTTCTCATTCATTCCTTCCCACTGCTGCTCCCTGTTCTCACTGCCTCTAACTCTCTCTTCCTCGTTGTCATTGTCATAGACTGTCTCTCATTGTCGCTGGCTGTCACTCGCTTTCACTTTCGCCTTCTCTTTATTCCTAACCCGTACTGTCTCCTTCACTCTTTTCCGTTCACTGTTCTGTCACAGTCAACTATGTTCTACTGCCGCTGTATCCCTCTCTTCCTCAGACACTGTCATTGTCTTCTTCGCTCCTCCTCCACAACAACCAGTACCTACCATCTTCCAGTGTTTATTACTTTCCCATCTCTTTCCCACTACCACTATCTACTTCTCTCTCAGCATAAAAAAGCGCGAATATGTTCGTATGCCACAAATTTTGGAAAGATTTTTAAATGTGCTGAGGAAGGTAGAATGAGGCAGCTGTCACCCCACTTTTCAGAGTCTTTAAAACAGCAGCATTTTCGCCGTTCTGTGCCCTGATAGGACCTTTTTTCCTTTAGTTACCTACAATATTACATGTCAATCACACGAAAAGAACTTTATGATCAGTAAAATTTTGATAGTTTGCTTATGTGAAACTGAAGTCACGCAAAACTATTTTTACACCTCAGACAGCATTTTACAAGCACAAAATTTTGCATGTGCTTCATTACTACAACTTCCCAGAATCTTTATGATGATAACATACATTGACACCATGTTTTTCTATACTACGTCACTTTATGGGCAACGTTTTCGCCTCATGACGAAACTTCCGAGGTCATCAGTCCCCTAGAACTTAGTACTATTTAAACCTAACTAACCTAAGGACAACACACACATCCATGCCCGAGGCAGGATTCGATCCTTCGATCGCAACAGTCGCGCGGTTCCAGACTGAAGCGCCTAGAACCGCTCCGCCACCCCGTGACGCATTTTACATGCTTATTTCACGTCTATTAGTAGGATAGCCCTAAATCTCTATGTCTCGGAAACGAATACAGATATTAAGAAAATTTTTAAGGTTGTTCAAGACCGGGATCTTAGGAACATATCGTAAAAATTACAGTCATTTGCTGTGAATAGCGGCTTTGTCTTGGTACCCAAAAACCATGTCTTTGGGGGGGTTCTCTCAATAACAGATGAAGAAAGGGAAGGTGGCATTTCTAGACAAATGCCTAGAAAATGTGCCATTGAAATTTGAGGAATTTGTTGCCATTAGTTATTTAAATATCTGCTGACGGTGATAAAACTGTGAGAAACGCTTTTTTTGGGTTTTCTCATTAATTAAATGATGCCTCCATAAGCCCCTTAAGGCGCACCGTGGACCACGTCTAATGCAAAAAGAACTGACCGATTATCCCCATTTGCCTAAGCTGGTGGAAGTGTGCATTATTCATATTTTGACCCCGTACTGTTGGATAGTCACTCTAAGACCATCCTTCTGTTGGGTATATAAATGGTCCCAGGCCCAAGTGCTATCCAAAACCCTTGTTGACCCTCCTTTGTATTACCAATAGAACTCGAGGTATGAGCCATGGAAAAATCCCGTTTTTATGCGCGGCGTTTTGGAACATATTGGGACCGCGTGCTGTCGCATGCGTACTGATTGCTGACAGAAGCATAAATTATAAGTCCTTCTGAGATCCAAGAGATACAAATGCCTTAGGAAAAGAAATATCCTTGGCAGAAAATTACCGAAGCACTCAAAGGGCCTGCTGCGGACGACAGATTAATTAGATATTCGTATCAGGCAGGAAGGGAATGAATAAACACAAGTTTTGTAATTATTTTTATTAAAAAGAAAAAGCACTACAAGTTTTCTTGAAAGGTAATAAGTAAAGCACTCCGTCTTCAGGCCACGAGTGGCCTACCGGGACCATCCGACCGCCGTCTCATCCTCCGTGGAGGATGCGGATAGGAGGGGCGTGGGGTCAGCACACCGCTCTCCCGGTCGTTATGATGGCATTCTTGACCGAAGCCGCTACTATTCGGTCGAGTAGCTCCTCAATTGGCACCACGAGGCTGAGTGCACCCCGAAAAATGGCAACAGCACACGGCGGCCTGGATGATCACCCATCCAAGTGCCGGCCACGCCCGGCAGCGCTTAACTTCGGTGATCTCACGGGAACAGGTGTATCCACTGCGGCAAGGCCGTTGCCTTGAAAGGTAATAAGTCCGAATCTTATTTTTCTATTACACTGATTAAAATTAAAAATGTACGAAAGACCTGGTTCTTCTCGTGGCATAGGTCCACGGTATCTCTAATTACATGGCTGATGTATCACTCTTATGTTTGAAACTTTTGTTGATTACTAAACATGGTTTACCCGGGATCCCGCTATCTGCCCTCTGACAAATTATGCAATAGATTAACCAATGTGAGAGGTCGTATGCGTATTTCGCATTTCATTAATCATATTTTACTGACTTTATCTTCCTTACATGTAATTTAATAAAATCCTTGAAGTGGTTCGCATATGTCACTGCAAACATCAGAAACGATCCGATACATAGGAGCTATTGAAACGGAAAACAATCTTATTGGAAATGTCTGCGCACGCTAATAACCACAATGTAACGCTAGCATTTCTTCATGTTGTGTTCGTCGTCAGTGATTAGTGTCCTGCTTTTGAATTTCCTCCAAGTTGTAAGGAGAAGTCAGCGAAAAGCGTCAACCGAGATATGTGCAAAGTTTTGGACTAATGCTAAGGAAAGCTGGAGCCACAATTCAGTGTTAAGTGCGGTACTTCCACGCATTTCACGGTTACGCACAAACTGAGACATCCAGATTCTCTCACTCTTCTATGCTGTTTTGCTTGTTCGTCAGAAACAGTGCGCTATCTACGCAAAACCTAGCTCTCTAAATATTTATGTTTCTTATTGTGGCTCTAACAAGTATGTCCAGGAGGAATGGTCAGTATCCAGTGATATGACAGGAACGACATTCGAAGCAAAAAAGTCTAGCAAACAAAGATCTAAAATGCGTAACTTAAGAGCTATGAGCACTTCTTCATCTTCGCTACATATCTCGTCTGCTGTAAGCTCTTTGCTTTCCGTATTTTGAGAGGTGGTAGTATGGACAAACATAAAAAAAGTCTTGTAACCATGGCCTCTAAAGAGCATACCTTAAGAGCTATGAGCACTTTTTTCAGTAGATGACATGTTTTTCACAGTTATAAAGATGAAATAAATATTAGCGTCAGTGGTGTTGAGAAACAGCTGAAATCGTTAAAACTGAACAAAGCTCCTGGACCCGATGGAATCCCTGTCACATTCTATACTGGATTTATGGCTGAGTTAGCCCCTCTTCTCACTATATCATGGATCCCTACAAAAAAAATCGTACCCAGTTCTTGGAAAAAAGGCACGGATCACGTCCGTCTACAAGGAGGGTAGTAGAAGTGATCCACAAAGTACCGTCCAATACCCTTGACATCAATTTGTTGTAGAATCTTAGAACATATTCTGAGCTCAAATATAATGAGGTATCTTGAACAGAATGATCTCCTCAATGGCAACCAGCATGGTTTTCGAAAACATCGATAATGTGAAACCTAACTCGCATTTTCTCAGATGACATACTGAAAGCTTTGGATCAAGCCACCCAGGTAGATGCAGTGTTTCTTGATTTCCGAAAAGCACTTGGCTCAGTACCGCACCTACGCACACTGTCAAAAGTACGATCATATGGGGTGTCAAGTGAAATAATTTGTGTCTGGACTTCTTGGTAGGTAGGACACATCATGTTATCTTGGATGGAGAGTCAGAGTCAGATTTAGTAGTTGTTGTATATTAACGACCTTGCAGACGAAACTAATTGTAAAATCAGGTTTTTGCAGATGATGCACTTATCTATAATGAAGTAATATCTGAGAGAGGCTGCATATATATCCAGTCAAACATTGATAATATTTCAACATGGTGCAGAGATTGGCAACTTGTTCCGAATGTTCAGAAATGTGAAATTTACACTTCACAAAACGAAAACACGTAGTATCCTATAACTATAATATCAAGGACCACTGTTGGAATTTGCCAACTCGTACAAATACTTGGGTGTAATATATTGTAGGGATAAGAAATGGAATGTTCACATAGGTTCAGTCGTGGGTAAACCAGATGGTAGACTTCGATATATTGGTAGAATACTGGGGAAGTGTAATCAGTCTACAAAAGAGATTGCTTACAAATCACTTGTGCGATTCATCCTAGAATATTGCCCAAATGTGTGAGACCCATACCAGATAGGACTAACAGAGTATATTGAATGTATACAGAGAAGGGCAGCACGAGTGGTCACAGATTTGTTTAATCCATGGGAGAACGTCACAGAGATACTGAAAGAACGGAAAAGGCAGACTCTTGAAGATGCCGAGAAAGGCTATTAACAAAGTTTCAAGAACCGGCTTTAAATGATTACACTAGGGATATACTACAATCACCTACGTATCGCTCAGACAAGGAACTTGAGGATGAGATTAGGACAACTACTCTAAGCATAGAGTCACTCGAACACTCATTCTTCTTGCACTCCATACGTGAATGGAACAGGAAAAAGCCTTAATAACTGGTACAACGAGCCGTACCTTCTGATGATGATGATGATGATGATGATGATGATGTTTGGTTTGTGGGGCGCTCAACTGCGCGGTCATCAGCGCCCGTACAAAGTCCCAAATTTTCCACAGTCCAATTTTGTACACAGTCCAACCAATTCGCTGTCACGAATGATGATGATAATTATGATGAAATGATGAGGAAAACACAAGCACCTAGTCTCCGAACAGAAAGAAACCCTCAACCCGGCCGGGAATCGAAGCCGGGGCCCCGTGATCCAGAGGCAGCGAAGCTAGCCACTAGGCCACGCCGTACCCTCTGCCATGTACCTCACCATGGTTTGCACAGTATAGATGTAGATGTAGACGAACAAGTGCTCAATGCTCTTACAGTATGCACCTCAGAGCCCATGTTTACTGGACTTTTTTTGCTTGTTTCGGTCCAACCTCTCAGAATATGGGAAGCAAAGAGCCTGCAATACAAGAGATCTGTTTCACAGTATGATGAACAATTGCTCGTAGGTCTTAAGGTAATCATTTCAGAGCCCATGTTATCATTTCAGAGCCCATGTTTACTAGACTTTTTGCTTCGAATGGTCGTTCCTGCAATATCCTTGGTTACGGACCATTCCTCCTGAGACACCCTGTGCAGCATTTTATCCAGAGAGACTAAAATATTCTCTGTCTTTGGCTGTATCCTGTGTACCAATTATTAGCGTCAAAAGACAATACCGCAGTGTTCATAGGCTATGTTCATTATCTGGTGCACACTTCCTTTACCTTTAGTCTTAACGTTTCTCCACAAACACAAATAAATTGCAATGAAGAGTGGGGAACCGCTTGCGGTCCGGTTAAAGGAGGCTTTAGCTCATTAGTTTCAATAGCCACATACAGGGAATTTCATTGGCCAATTGGCCATTTCCCATTATTGCTAATAATATTCCAATGCAAAACAATGCTTTCTGATAGCGGTCTTCAAAAGCATATTTCCAATAACTGCCGAGAAACATTTGCTATTGCAGAAGAAAACGTGATGACAAAACTGATGGCCGCTGAAGAAACATCACATCTACATCTACGTAGGCCACAAGCCAGCGTATGGTGCGTGCCGGAGGGTACCTTATACCACTACTAGTTATTTATTTCCTTCCTTTGCTACTCGTAAATAGAGTGAGGGAAAAACGATTGTCAATGCTCCACCGTACGAGTCCTATTTCTCTTATCTTCGTAACTCTTACGCGAAACGTACGTTGTCGGCAGCAGAATCGTTCTACAGTGTGCTTCAAGTGCCGTTTCTCTGTTTTCTCAACAGTGTTCCGCGAAAACAACGTCGTCTTCCCTGTAGGGATTCCCGTTTGAGTTCCCGAAGCATCTCCGTAATACACGCTTATTGATCGAAGCTACCTGTAAAAAATCTGGCAACCCTTCTCTGATTTGCTTCGACGTCTCCCTTCAATCTGACCAGCCGATGATCCCACACTCTCGAGCGTTACTCAGGAATACGTCACTCTAGTGCCCTATACGCGGCCTCCTTTACAGATGAACCACACTTCCCGAAAATTCTCCCAAAGAAACGAAGTCGTCCATTCGCCTTCCCTACTACCGTAATTAACTGCTCGTTCCGCTTTATATCGCTTTGCAACGTTACGCAATCTACGTAACTGGGTCGAGCAGCACATTAATAGCGCTTAATCGAACATCAAGGGATTGTTTTCCCCACTCATCTGCATTAACTTACATTTTTCTACATTCAGAGCAAGCTGCCAATCGTCACACTGACTTGAAATGTTGTCTGAGTCGGCTTGTTCCTTCTACAGTCACTCAACGACACGACAGGATCTTCTGCAAACAGGCGCAGACTGCTAGCCACGCTGCCCGTCAGATCATTTATGTATATAGAGAATAAGACTGGTCCCATCACGTCTGCCTTGGGCAGTCCTGACGATACCCTTGTCTCCGAAGCTTCCTGGCAGATCAGAACTGTATGCCACACCGAGACTCGAACTCACGCCCTTTTGCCTTTCGCGGGCAAGTGCTCAGTCGACTGGGCTACCCAAGCACGACTCATGACCCGTTCCCGCACCTTTACTTCCGCATATATATATATATCGTTCCTACCTTCCAAACTTCACAGGAACCAATAGGGTCCCGAGTTCGAGCTTCGGTCCGGCACACAATTTTGATCTGACAGGAAGTTTCATATGAAGGCACTCCACTGCAGAGTGAAAATTTCATTCAGGACCCTTGTCTCTGATGAAAACATGCCGTGAAAGACAGCGTACAGAATTCTATTACTTAACAAGTCTTCGAGCCACTCGCATACCTGGGAACCTATTTCAGAAGCTCGTACCTCCGTCAACAGTCTGGAGTGGGGCACAGTGTCAAACGATTCCCGAGTCTCTGTTGCCCTTCGTCCATGGCTCGCAGGATATTAGGTGAGAAAAGAGCAAACTGAGTTTAGAGCGCCGGCCGCGGTGATCTAGCGGTTCTAGGCGCGCAGTCCGGAACCGCGCGGCTGCTACGGCCGCAGGTTCGAATCCTGCCTCGGGCATGGATGTGTGTGATGTCCTTAGGTTGGTTAGGTTTAAGTAGTTCTAAGTTCTAGGGGACTGATGACCACAGACGTTGAGTCCCATAGTGCTCAGAGCCACTTGAACCATTTTGAGTTTAGAGCGGTGCTTTCTAAACCCGTGCTGATTTGTAGACGGGAGCATTTTTCCTTCTCACAGAAATTTATTACCTTATTACTGAGAATATGTTCAAGAATTCTGCAGCAAACCGATGCTAATGATATTGGTGTGTAAACTGCGGATCCATTTTTTCCCCTTCTTATACACAGGCGTCACCTGCGCTTTTTGCCAGTCACTGGGCGGGCACAGTGTGTTATGTTTCGTTCACGATGAGTAGTGCTCATAGCTCTAACGTGTTGCTTACTGCGGCGGGACGGTACGGTCTGTATCCGCAAGGACCGTAAAAAATTCAGCCAAGTGGTATTTCCGGAGCTCGTTTCCGCAGGCGGCCGGCGCACATTTGCTCAAGGCCGGGTCGGTAGCCTGCGGCTGAGCCCCTACAGTCAGGTGGTCAACCGCAGCTGGCGGGCGGCGGCTATCTGCTTGCCGCAGGTGCTCCCCACCACAGAGTAACATCTTTGTCTGTGTCCCCACACCTGGCTCCAGGAACACAAGCGCCGGCAGGCGAGCTGCTGAGCCAGCGGCAACAACAACAATAAGGGCACGCGGGTACTGGACCCCAGCTGGCTCCTTCCCGTGGACTGCGAGGGACATAAAGTGCACGGCGGCCAACAGTCCCCTCGTTTATAAGAACCTCGCAAAAACAGCCTACGGCGTACTGAGACAGCACCTAGCGAGTCAGGCAGGTGAGACAGATCTGGATCGAATCCGAACGCTACGCTGAAGATTGTTCAATATTTATTGACGAAACTAGTTTGTCAGACGTTTAATACTCTGGTCGGCACGAAAAACGCAATACCCAATAAACGATGTGTAATCTGATATGAAACTTCCTGCCAGATTAAAACTGTGTGCCGGGCCGAGACTCGAACTCGGGACCTTTGCCTTTCGCGGGCAAGTGCTCTACCAACTGAGCAACCCAAGCACGATTCACGCCCCGTCCTCACAGCTTTACTTCTGCCAGTACCTCGTCTCCTACCTTCCAAACTTTACAGAAGCTCTCCTGCGAACCTTGCGGAACTAGCACTCCTGAAAGAAAGGATATTGCGGAGACATGGCTTAGCCACAGCCTGGGGGATGTTTCCAGAATGAGATTTTCACTCTGCAGCGGAGTGTGCGCTGACATGAAACTCCCTGGCAGATTAAAACTGTGTGCCAGGAAGTTTCATATCAGCGCACACTCCGCTGCAGAGTGAAAATCTCATTCTGATGTGTACTCATTGTGTAATTTCGAATTTAATCAAAGTGAAGCACTTCAAGCAATTTTTTGAAACGTGATATATCGAATGTTTTTCCAGCTATTGTAGCACTGTTCTGCCCTGACACGTTCCGCTTTCAATAGTACGTGTTTGTAGGATCTTTTTATGATTGCTGTACTCACCTTTCTGCAGTAAACATGCCATTAAGCCCTCAATAAGCTGCCGGCCCGGGTGGCCGAGCGGTTCTAAGTGCTACAGTCTGGAACAGCGCGTTCGCTACGGTCGCAGGTTCGAATGCTGCCTCGGGCATGGATGTGTGTGCTGTCCTTAGTTTAGTTAGGTTTAAATAGTTCTAAGTTCTAGGGCACTGATGACCTCAGTAGTTAAGTCCCATAGTGGTCAGAGCCATTTGAACCATTTTTTGAACCCGAACAAGCTGCAAAAACTGTTGCTTTGGTGGAAGATGTGTGCAGCTTGCATTACGTTGCAGAAGTGTTGAGGACTACACCTTCCACGATTTCCAGAACCGTACGTAGGTACTAGAGATGGGTCGTACGCGGACAAACGGGTCCGAAGAAACGGTTCACCAAGATGAACGGGACGAGCCAAGAACAAATCCTAAGGAACGGTCTTTCATAGTTCACTTCGGTCGCGGCTTTCTACTCGTAGTTCCCGGGAACGGGAAACGGTCGGTCTCGTTCCCGAATGACACGTCGGCCGGTCTCTTTCCAGCCTCGGTCCCCTTCCCGTCTGTTTCGGTCTCGCTCGGCCGGATTCGTCCTTCTTCGCGTGGCCACTTGCTTACAGTTCCACTGCCGACTGCTAGTAGTTAGTTCAGTATCGAGTTGTTCGTTTCTTTCGCTTCGTACGCCCATCTAGATCTGTTTCAAATCTTTTTTGAACTCTGAACTTTTGGTTCTTTTCGTTTTCTATTCAGCGTCCACGACCGGTAATTAAAATGTATTTTATAATTACGAAAATTACATAAAAATTACTTAATATGTGATACATACATCTTTTCAGGTAACAAAACGGCGTATCAGCTTACTTCACTATTTCGATAAACAGCAGAAGAAATACTTGAAAAAGGCAACATTTTTTGTTGTTACACATGCAAAGGACGTCGGCTCGGTACACACGAGTGGCCATTTTCCGTCTTTTTTTGATCCAAGGTAAAAGAGCATGTTCATTGTTGTGGAAGGCAGACCGACTTACAACCGAATGAAGCCCGCGCTTCGTAATGGAGTGTATGGTGTCACATTTTGCAAAGAGAATATGATAACTCTACAATATTATTTCAGTGGTAGAGGGAGGCCCACGAAGAATCGGCCCCGAGTACTAGACTGCTCACTGTCGCTTACCAATCGTCATCTATTGTTTCCAAGTTTTTTGCATTAGCTTATTTGTTACTTCTTCACTGCCTAATTACTACGTGTTTATCTATTCTGCTCGTAGTGGTCAATAAATCGTACGTAACTGGCAAGCAGTCTGTACTCGGGGCCGGTTTTTCGTGCGCCACGTTATATTATTTCACTGCGATCAGCAACATAACGCTGCAGTTGGCTAAACGAGATGTTTTGCAGAATCACGAACATTACAAGTGTGTGAGAATTCTGTTACGAATAAAAACTCTGTACTCCAGGGGGGAGGCAAGTGCCCCCTCTTGGCGCCTTCCATCTTCAGTCGTGGTCGTGCGGTAGCGTGCTCGCTTCCCACGCCCGGGTTCCCGGGTTCGATTCCCGCCGGGGTCAGGGATTTTCTCTGCCTCGTGATGACTGGGTGTTGTGTGACGTCCTTAGGTTAGTTAGGATTAAGTAGTTCTAAGTTCTAGGGGACTGATGACCATAGATGTTAAGTCCCATAGTGCTCAGAGCCATCTTCAGTCACCTATGCTACTAATTTTCATTTTTCCGTAAGAACCATATAGCAAGCACAATGAACGGTGAACGAGTAAAAATGAACGGTTCCCAAAAACGAGCGGTCACCAGTGAACTAGTTCCCAAGGATGGACGACTTTGCCCAACTCTAGTACGTACCGGTACAAGGAAACTGGAGGCTTTGCAAGCAGACAAGGAGCAGGCCCGAGAAGAGCAACATCGGAGAGAGATGACCACCTCTTACAACTTCAAGTCCTCCGCACCCGTTACACCACGGCTACTGGAGCTCGAAATCGACACCACCATGTGCGAAGAAGCCTGGAAGAAGCCAGAATTCAGTCCAGAAGACTTGGTACAGGTCCAGAACTAACCAGAGAGCATTGCAAGCTCGGCTACATTTCACAAGGAAACATCTTGACAGAACAGTACAGCAATGGGATCAGTTGTTGTTCACCAATGAGTCGCGATTTGGCCTCCAGTCACATGACGGAAGAGAGGGTCTGGAGCAGGCCAGGGGGGGAGGTATTACCCTTGCACATTCTCATCCAGGACGCGTTTTCAGGGTGTCTCCGTGAAGGTGGGGTCAGGAATCAATGTGGCTGCCTTAGCGCACACCGGTAAGTAGAGGAAGTCCTTCTGGAACACGCTGTGCCATTCCCTCTATTTATTGGTGACGATTTTACACTAATGCACGACGATGCAAGCCCACATGTTGCGAGAATTCGTGGATGAAACAGTGATTCATGCTATGGTTTGGCCTGCTCTGGGTTGTAGTCTATTGAGCACGTTTGGGATCGTCTGGGGAGAAGGGACCGTCAGCACTATCCAGAATCCTATAGGACCTATAGAATGTCCTCCTGGAAGACAGGGATATGATTCATCAACAGGACATTACTCCATTAATCAGGAGCATGTCAGAAAGGTTGGATGCTGTCATTAGTGCATGATGTCGCAATATCGTCTCCGAGGTCTGTGAAGTAAAGTGTGAAGTGGTAACATCAAAACAGACGTGCATTACCTTTATGTGCTTACTCAAAATTTCCTTGAAGTGTGCATCTCTGGCTCAATTTGTTAAATTTGTTTATAATTGTCTTTCTTTTTTCTTTATTAGACACTAAGATGGGACCATACCACAACATTCCATCAAAAGATAGTGGATCAGCGTCATAAAACTGTCATAAATTTAAAATAAATTTCAGTTTTTGTAAGAAATTGAAGTTTTGCGTTTTTCGTGCCGGTCAGTGTATTTTGAACCAACCCACACACTAATGTCTTGTGACAGCCAGAGCGAGAGCACCAGCAGCAGCGAGTACTGTTTGTATAAAGCGTTTATTTTGCATTTTGTTTACGACCTTCCAATAAGGAAGGGATTCTATTTGTGTTTATCTGCTCTGCATAGTAACTAACAGTTCTTGATAAAACTTTACGTAGTTTTCGTGTTAGATTTCTTAGTGTTTTCTTGATCGTTTAGAACAGAAAGCGCCCTAAAACCGTCTTTTGTTTGTTTCGCGGCCGTTAGCCACTAGTCACTTGAATCAGCAGTTGTCTTGTGACAGCCAGAGCGAGAGCACCAGCAGCAGCGAGTACTGTTTGTATAAAGGGTTTTTGTACTTATTTGCTGCGCTTAGCTTTTAAATAGTTTTTCTGGGAAAACCTAGCGTAGTTTTCGCGTCTCGTATTTCAGTGAGTGTTTCTTGATTATCAGAGTAGCTCATCAGAAGATTATCTTGGGAATTTGTCACCGTATAGAGTACGGTAAACATAGTCATGTGTAGGGACTGTGGTTGTTGTGAGCGGACGCAAGGAGAATTGGCCACTCTTCGGGGGCAGGTGGAGGCTTTGTCTGTTAGGCTCATCGAGCTCGAGGCGCAGGCGTCGGCTCGTAGTGGCGTTGGGGCAACTGTGGTGAGACCTATGCCTACTTCGGTGGCCTTGGAATCACATGGAACCCCTGATGTCGCTGCGTCTTCCGGCAGTGAGCATCTTACCGGTCAGCCATCACTCCAGGGTGAATGGCGGACAGTGGTGGGCTCGCGCGTGCCTGGCCGAAAGGCGAAGGTGGGATCTGGCCGCGTGGCAGCTGCCTTACCCCTTTCCAACAGGTACGGGGTGCTTCCTAGTGGTGATGACATCGTTTCCGAGCCACCACAGGATGCCTCGCCTGTTGGGCCAGTGGCCGATTCTCCGGCAAGGTCCCGACAGTCACAGAGGGCGGGCCTATTAGTTATAGGGAGCTCCAACGTTAGGCGGGTTATGGAGCCCCTCAGGAAAATAGCGGGTAGGTCGGGGAAGAATGCCAGTGTGCACTCGGTGTGCTTGCCGGGGGGTCTCGTCCGTAATGTGGAGGAGGCCCTTCCGGCAGCTATTGAACGCACTGGGTGTGACCGGCTGCAGATAGTAGCACATGTCGGAACGAATGACGCCTGCCGCTTGGGTTCTGAGGCCATCCTTGGTTCCTTCCGGCGGCTGGCTGATTTGGTGAAGACAACCAGCATCGCACGCGGAGTGCAAGCTGAGCTTAATATCTGCAGCATAGTGCCCAGAGTTGATCGCGGTCCTCTGGTTTGGAGCCGTGTGGAGGGTCTAAACCAGAGGCTCAGACGACTCTGCGACTATAATGGTTGCAAATTCATCGACCTCCGTTATTGGGTGGAGAACTGTAGGGCCCCCCTAGACAGGTCAGGCGTGCACTACACACCGGAAGCAGCTACTAGGGTAGCAGAGTACGTGTGGCGTGCACACGGGGGTTTTTTAGGTTAGAGGGACCCCCCCTTGGGCGAAACGATAAAATACCTGACGGCTTACCAGAGAGGACATTATCATCGTTGATAAAGAACGTTCGTCCTCAGAGACCAAAAACAGGAAAAGTTAACGTAATATTGGTAAACTGCAGGAGTATCCAGGGCAAGGTTCCTGAATTAGTATCTCTTATTGAAGGAAATAGTGCACATATAGTATTAGGAACGGAAAGTTGGTTAAAACCGGAAGTGAACAATAACGAAATCCTAGACACAGAATGGAATATATACCGCAAGGATAGGATAAACGCCAATGGTGGAGGAGTATTTATAGCAGTAAAGAATTCAATAATATCCAGTGAAGTTATTAGCGAATGCGAATGTGAAATAATCTGGGTTAAGTTAAGTATCAAAGGTGGGTCAGATATGATAGTCGGATGCTTCTATAGGCCACCTGCATCAGCAACCGTAGTAGTTGAGCGCCTCAGAGAGAACCTGCAGAACGTCGTGAAGAAGTTTCGTGATCATACTATTGTAATAGGGGGAGACTTCAATCTACCAGGTATAGAATGGGATAGTCACACAATCAGAACTGGAGCCAGGGACAGAGACTCTTGTGACATTATCCTGACTGCCTTGTCCGAGAATTACTTCGAGCAGATAGTTAGAGAACCAACTCGTGAAGCTAACGTTTTAGACCTCATAGCAACAAATAGACCGGAACTTTTCGACTCCGTGAATGTAGAAGAGGGTATCAGTGATCATAAGTCAGTGGTTGCATCAATGACTACAAGTGTAATAAGAAATGCCAAGAAAGGAAGGAAAATATATTTGCTTAACAAGAGTGATAGGGCACAAATCGCAGAATATCTGAGTGACCACCATCAAACGTTCATTTCTGAGGAAGAGGATGTGGAACTAAAATGGAAAAAATTCAGAAACATCGTCCAGTACGCCTTAGATAAGTTCGTACCGACTAAGGTCCAAAGCGAGGGGAAAGATCCACCGTGGTATAACAATCATGTACGAAACGTACTACGGAAACAAAGAAAGCTTCATCATAGGTTTAAGAGTAGTCGAATCATAGCTGATAAGGAAAAGCTGAACGAAGCGAAAAAGAGCGTAAAGAGAGCAATGAGAGAAGCATTCAACGAATTCGAACATAAAACATTGGCAAACAATCTAAACAAGAACCCTAAAAAGTTTTGGTCATATGTAAAATCGGTAAGCGGATCTAAATCCCCTATTCAGTCACTCGTTGACCACGATGGCACCGAAACAGAGGACGACCGAAGAAAGGCAGAAATACTGAATTCAGTGTTCCGAAACTGTTTCACTGCGGAAAATCGTAACACGGTCCCTGACTTCAGCCGTCGCACGGACGCCAAAATGGAAAATATTGAAATAAACGATATCGGAATTGAAAAACAACTGCTATCACATAGTAGCGGAAAAGCATCCGGACCAGACGAGATACCCTTAAGATTCTACAGTGATTATGCTAAAGAACTTGCCCCCTTTCTATCAGCAATTTATCGTAGATCGCTGGAAGAACGTAAAGTACCTAGCGACTGGAAGAAAGCGCAGGTCGTTCCCATTTTCAAGAAGGGTCGTAAATCAGATGCGAATAATTATAGGCCTATTTCGCTTACGTCAATCTGTTGTAGAATAATGGAACATGTTTTGTGTTCTCGTATTATGACGTTCTTAGATAATACAAATCTCCTTCATCATAACCAACATGGATTCCGCAAACAGAGATCATGTGAAACTCAGCTCGCCCTATTTGCCCAAGAAATTCACAGTGCCGTAGACACTGGCGAGCAGATTGATGCCGTGTTCCTGGACTTCAGGAAGGCATTTGATACGGTTCCGCACTTACGTTTAGTGAAAAAAATACGAGCTTACGGAATATCGGACCAGGTTTGTGATTGGATTCAGGATTTCCTAGAAGAAAGAACACAACATGTCATTCTTAACGGTTCAAAATCTGCAGATGTAGAGGTAATTTCGGGAGTACCGCAGGGAAGCGTGATAGGACCTTTATTGTTTACAATATACATAAATGACTTAGTTGACAACATCGGTAGCTCCGTGAGGCTATTTGCAGATGACACGGTTGTCTACAAGAAAGTAGCAACATCAGAAGACTCGTACGTACTCCAGGAGGACCTGCAGAGGATTAATGCATGGTGCGACAGCTGGCAGCTTTCCCTAAACGTAGATAAATGTAATATAATGCGCATACATAGGGGCAGAAATCCATTCCAGTACGACTATGCCATAGGTGGTAAATCATTGGAAGCGGTAACGACCGTAAAATACTTAGGAGTTACTATCCGGAGCGATCTGAAGTGGAATGATCACATAAAACAAATAGTGGGAAAAGCAGGCGCCAGGTTGAGATTCATAGGAAGAATTCTAAGAAAATGTGACTCATCGACGAAAGAAGTAGCTTACAAAACGCTTGTTCGTCCGATTCTTGAGTATTGCTCATCAGTATGGGACCCTTACCAGGTTGGATTAATAGAAGAGATAGACATGATCCAGCGAAAAGCAGCGCGATTCGTCATGGGGACATTTAGTCAGCGCGAGAGCGTTACGGAGATGCTGAACAAGCTCCAGTGGCGGACACTTCAAGAAAGGCGTTACGCAATACGGAGAGGTTTATTATCGAAATTACGAGAGAGCACATTCCGGGAAGAGATGGGCAACATATTACTACCGCCCACATATATCTCGCGTAATGATCACAACGAAAAGATCCGAGAAATTAGAGCAAATACGGAGACTTACAAGCAGTCGTTCTTCCCACGCACAATTCGTGAATGGAACAGGGAAGGGGGGATCAGATAGTGGTACAATAAGTACCCTCCGCCACACACCGTAAGGTGGCTCGCGGAGTGTAGATGTAGATGTAGATGTAGACCATCGATACTATTGCCAATATCTTCAGTTGGCAACGCGATTCTACAAATACTTTCCATTGGCAATGGGATTTTACAAGCTTAACATGCCGAACACCCATAGCTGAGTGGTCACCGCCCCAGAATTCCATGCGAAGAGCTCGGATTTGATTCCCGGCTGGATCGGAGATTTATCCCTGCTCGGGGACTGGGTGTTCTGTTGTCTTCATCGTCACGTCATCCTCATCGACAGGCAGGACCCCGAAGTGGCGTCAACTAAAAAGACCTGCTCCAGGCGACCATTCTATCTGACGAGAGGCTCTTGCAACGGAATATTAGCTGTAATAACAGAAAAACAACGAAAAAGAGGAAACTGGTCAGAAAATGGCTGAAAAACAGGAGCAACTTACCGCATGTTACTCTACTGACTCAAATCAGAATCACGTTCCTGAAAGAGTTCATAAACTATTTTCGGAACAAAAATTATTGATGTCGATACGTAACAAAATGGAGAATAAAGTAGGTTAGCAACGGGTCGATCACTGTCGACAAGGGATTGGCAGCAACTTCGAGATAACTGGCGACAGACAAGTCATTCTAATGCTTAAAGTTTCGTCCTGTAATATCAGAAAACACAATCAAGTGTACTAAAATTCTATGGACACCTGTGAAGTAATTATAACTGCCTGGAAAGCTTATGTTCAGACAACATTCTTTCCCTTTTTGTGATAGTTTGGTGAAACTGACACGCATTTCGCAAACCTCTAAAAGGTCATTACAGATATTATATACCGTATTTTTCGAATTGCAAGAGTTTTTCCAAACTTCTATGCAATTTATCAACCTACACCATATTTTCGGATTAATAAAGCAAAGCAGTGTCATAGCGAATCCGTCGTTGACATTCTAAACTGTTGTACACGGCGAATCATCTAAAACTTGCACCGCAAAATATTGCGGAAATGGAAAGTGCTATTGACGTGCCGTTTTCACAGAATGGATTGGAAGTCAGAGGCTCGCACTGTCAGCCAATCAACAGATTGTAATAATACTTAGAAAGTGTATTTTTTGTGCAAATATGCACTTTTTAAATGGAATAATGCGTATTGATTTTAATAAAATAAAAGTAAGATAAATCTACCGCCGGCAACCGGCAACGGCAATACACGGCCGGCCAGTGTGACCGAGCGGTTCTAGGCGCTTCAGTCTGAAACTGCGCGACCGCTACGGTCGCAGGTTCGAATCCTGCCTCGGGCATGGATGTGTGTGTCATGTCCTTAGGTTAGTTAGGTTTAAGTAGTTCTAAGTTCTAGGGGACTGATGACCTCAAAAGTTAAGTCCCATAGTGCTCAGAGCCATTTGAACCATTTTTGCAATACACGTTTCCAGTCTGGTATGCAGCGACTGCTGCACACGTGCTGTCAGTATCAGCGGAGATGTCCGAACAGGATGAGGTAATACGTCGTTGGCATGTCCTGTGCAGAAAGCGTCTTTCACGTGTCCTCACAGAAAAAAGTCCACAGGCGTCAAATCCGGGGAATGGGCCGGCCAAAGTACAGGTTCTCTGCGTCCAATCCAACGATCTAGAAACAAGTCGTGAAGACATGCCTGCAGTACTTCGTGCGCTATGGGCTGAACAGCCATCATGTTGGTACTACAAGTTACCCCCACTCTACACAAGAACTTCTTCTAGCATCCGTGGAAGATGTTTGTTAGAAGGCTGCAATACTTGCGCGCGTCGAGCGTCCGGTCTATGAGAAACGGGCCTATGAACTGATGGTTCACTATCCAGCACCACACGTTCCACTCCACGGACGGTGACGCTCCACGTGACGAAGCCAACGTGGACTGTCAACGACCAGCAGTGCAGGTTTCGGCTGTTTACCTGGCCATCATTGGTAAACGTGGCTTAATCTCTAAACAAAATACACGATAATCTGGAGTATCCTGTTTTAATGCGCATGTGCAGAAGTTAACACGATTCTCACGATCGTTTCCACGCAGCTCTCGATGGAGTGAGATGTGATACGAATGGATCCTGTGTAGATGGAGAATGCATAGGACACTTATCTGACTCATTCCACTCCCTCGTGGGATTGCGCGGAAACTAACGTGCGGATCAGCTGCAAGAGCAGCAAGACCATTAACACTACCACTTTCACGTAACTGGTTGAAGAGGCTGATAAATACTGTGATCGCCGAGACGGTTGACGTCTATTGGGGTATCTTGCCGCATACAAGAACGAACTGCATTCTTTCTACACTCTCCATACACCATGAGCATATACGCTTTTCTAGCGTTGGTAAATCGTCCATTCGCGATCTACTGCTTGGACCGTCACACAACTGACTAGCAAGTTGCAAAAAAATGGTTCAAATGGCTCTGAGCACTATGGGACTTAACATCTGAGGTCATCAGTCCCCTAGAACTTAGAACTACTTAAACCTAACTAACCTAAGAACATCACACACATCCAGGCCCGAGGCAGGATTCGAACCTGCGACCGTAGCAGCAGCGCGGTTCCGGACTGAAGCGCCTAGAACCGCTCGGCTACAACGGCCGGCAGCAAGTTGCAATGCACTCAAGGAATACACAAGCATACTGTGAGAAAACACACCAATATCGTACCAAGCAATTACACAGTACGAATGGTACAAGCAAACTTTTCAGAACACGGTATCTCGTAAGCGACTTGCGCTACACTCATGCAACAAGCATCACTGACTTTCTAGTTTACTTTACTTTTAGTTTTCTAATGTTAATATGCACTTTTACATTTAAAAAGGTGTATGTTTGCACAGAATATGATTACAATCTTTTTATTGGGTAACAATGCGAGCCTCTGACTACCAGTCTCTTTTGTGAAAACGGCACATCGACAGCACTTTACATTTCCTCAACATTTGGGATGTAAGTTATAGGTGATCCATCTTGTATACAATGATTATCCTTGCATAATCCCATTAAAATTGTTTTATGTTAAAAGACTACTTGAAAAATTAAATCTGGGGTAAGATATTCAAAAAAGCGAGTTGAAAACAAACAGTTCATACTAATACCATGTGGCTGGTTTATGGAGTTGTGTTTTCAGTATGTATTAACATTACTGAGAAGATTTTGAGGGCCATCAATAGTGCTCGTCAATATTTCTAGTACTGACAATACGTCAATGCTCATTCACATTCATTGTCCATGCTTTCAAATGTAATTTTTTAATGCAATGCATCTTAAAGATAGCGCTGGGGCAAAGTGTGGCATCTTGCATACTCATATTCTTTGTACTTACGTTCAGTGCTTACTTAGCGTAAATGACTGTGGAAGTAGATGCAGCGAAATACCGTGTATGTGTGTCTATAGTGTGCAGAATGAATTTGTCATGGATACCGCGAGGCAATGCAATGTACAGTACACATACTTTTTTTTCGTAAGCTTTTCGTTAGCAGTAACTACATTTCCTTTATTTCCACCAGCACCAAGACCATGGCATCTAGTGCTCATGCGCTGATGATGAGCCTGTAGTGCCTTGAAAATAAGTTAATGTTACAAAAAATAAATCGGATCAAAATTAAAAACACGAGTGGTTGCTTATTATTTCTTCACAACTCAGCAATGTAAACCACAGTTGCTATTCGCCATTCACAATGGATAGAGGAAAAGACTAAACACTCCTTTCCGACAATTAGTATTTGGTTTAGTATCCACTTTTCAATGTCACAAACCGCTGCTAGAAACCAGCAAACAAACCATTTACCTTTTCTTACGAGCGGCCGGGCGTTAATCTTTCTCCAGAATTCGGCAATGACTACAAATCCTCTAAAATTCAGGTAATAGCTTAATGATACTCGAATAAAAGCATCCGTGTCGCTTGCATATCTCACCAAGATGGTTTATTCTTCCACCTTCGACTAAGGATTGCGGTCATCGCTGAAACGGCCGGTTTTCGGTTATACACGTTTAAACTTAGGGGAGACTGGGGCACGTTGGCCATATTTTTTTTTTTTAAATTTATACTGTTGGCCACATTTTTTTAAAAAAATTTATATTAATTTTTTTTACATATTTAAGTTTATGAAATTATTGCTAAATATTTAGAGCAGTCTTACTGTATCTGGATCACAATTATTAACCTTGAAAATATGAGCTAAAAAGTTTCAAAAAAATAATTACTGGACATATGTCAAGTGGGCCAATCTACCCCTACCTCGGGGCAAGTTGGCCCAGAGGCTGGGGCACGTTGACCCATGTAATATTTTGATAAGTTAAACTAGTATAAAGTTAGGATATCAAAATAAAACGAATAGTTATCAAGAAACATACTTTAATGTAGAGGGTGGGCTTACTGGTAGTTGGGAGCTCCAACGTCAGGCGCGTAATGGGGCCCCTTAGGGAAATGGCAGCAAGAGAGGTGAAGAAAACCAATGTGCACTCCGTGTGCATACCGGGGGGAGTCATTCCAGATGTTGAAAGGGTCCTTCCGGATGCCATGAAGGGTACAGGGTGCACCCATCTGCAGGTGGTCGCTTATGTCGGCACCAATGATGTGTCTCGCTATGGATCGGAGGAAATTCTCTCTGGCTTCCGGCGGCTATCTGATTTGGTGAAGACTGCCAGTCTCGCTAGCGGGATGAAAGCAGAGCTCACCATCTGCAGCATCGTCGACAGGACTGACTGCGGACCTTTGGTACAGAGCCGAGTGGAGGGTCGGAATCAGAGGCTGAGACGGTTCTGCGACCATGTGGGCTGCAGATTCCTCGACTTGCGCCATAGGGTGGTGGGGTTTCGGGTTCCGCTGGATAGGTCAGGAGTCCACTACACGCAACAAGCGGCTACACGGGTAGCAGGGGTTGTGTGGCGTGGGCTGGGCGGTGTTTTAGATTAGATGGCCTTGGGCAAGTACAGAAAGGGCAACAGCCTCAACGGGTGCGGGGCAAAGTCAGGACATGCGGGGACCAAGCAGCAATCGGTATTATAATTTTCAACTGTCGAAGCTGCGTTGGTAAAGTACCAGAACTTCAAGCGCTGATAGAAAGCACCGAAGCTGAAATCGTTATAGATACAGAAAGCTGGCTTAAGCCAGAGATAAATTCTGCCGAAATTTTTACAAAGGTACAGACGGTGTTCAGAAAGGATAGATTGCATGCAACCGGTGGTGGAGTGTTCGTCGCTGTTAGTAGTAGTTTATCCTGTAGTGAAGTAGAAGTGGATAGTTCCTGTGAATTATTATGGGTGGAGGTTACACTCAACAACCGAGCTAGGTTAATAATTGGCTCCTTTTACCGACCTCCCGACTCTGCAGCATTAGTGGCAGAACAACTGAGAGAAAATTTGGAATACATTTCACATAAATTTTCTCAGCATGTTATAGTCTTAGGTGGAGACTTCAATTTACCAGATATAGACTGGGACACTCAGATGTTTAGGACGGGTGGTAGGGACAGAGCATCGAGTGACATTATACTGAGTGCACTATCCGAAAATTACCTCGAGCAATTAAACAGAGAACCGACTCGTGGAGATAACATCTTGGACCTACTAATAACAAACAGACCCGAACTTTTCGACTCTTTTAAGTGCAGAACAGGGAATCAGTGATCATAAGGCCGTTGCAGCATCCCTGAATATGGAAGTTAATAGGAATATAAAAAAAAGGGAGGAAGGTTTATCTGTTTAGCAAGAGTAACAGAAGGCAGATTTCAGACTACCTAACAGATCAAAACGAAAATTTCTGTTCCGACACTGACAATGTTGAGTGTTTATGGAAAAAGTTCAAGGCAATCGTAAAATGCGTTTTAGACAGGTACGTGCCGAGTAAAACTGTGAGGGACGGGAAAAACCCACCGTGGTACAACAACAAAGTTAGGAAACTACTGCGAAAGCAAAGAGAGCTTCACTCCAAGTTTAAACGCAGCCAAAACCTCTCAGACAAACAGAAGCTAAACGATGTCAAAGTTAGCGTAAGGAGGGCTATGCGTGAAGCGTTCAGTGAATTCGAAAGTAAAATTCTATGTACCGACTTGACAGAAAATCCTAGGAAGTTCTGGTCTTACGTTAAATCAGTAAGTGGCTCGAAACAGCATATCCAGACACTCCGGGATGATGATGGCATTGAAACAGAGGATGACACGCGTAAAGCTGAAATACTAAACACCTTTTTCCAAAGCTGTTTCACAGAGGAAGACCGCACTGCAGCTCCTTCTCTAAATCCTCGCACAAACGAAAAAATGGCTGACATCGAAATAAGTGTCCAAGGAATAGAAAAGCAACTGGAATCACTCAATAGAGGAAAGTCCACTGGACCTGACGGGATACCAATTCGATTCTACACAGAGTACGCGAAAGAACTTGCCCCCCTTCTAACAGCCGTGTACCGCGAGTCTCTAGAGGAACGGAAGGTTCCAAATGATTGGAAAAGAGCACAGGTAGTCCCAGTCTTCAAGAACGGTCGTCGAGCAGATGCGCAAAACTATAGACCTATATCTCTGACGTCGATCTGTTGTAGAATTTTAGAACATGTTTTTTGCTCGAGTATCACGTCGTTTTTGGAAACCCAGAATCTATTATGTAGGAATCAACATGGATTCCGGAAACAGCGATCGTGTGAGACCCAACTCGCTTTATTTGTTCATGAGACCCAGAAAATATTAGATACAGGCTCCCAGGTAGATGCTATTTTTCTTGACTTCCGGAAGGCGTTCGATACAGTTCCGCACTGTCGCCTGATAAACAAAGTAAGAGCCTACGGAATATCAGACCAGCTGTGTAGCTGGATTGAAGAGTTTTTAGCAAACAGAACACAGCATGTTGTTATCAATGGAGAGACGTCTACAGACGTTAAACTAACCTCTGGCGTGGCACAGGGGAGTGTTATGGGACCATTGCTTTTCACAATATATATAAATGACCTAGTAGATAGTGTCGAAAGTTCCATGCGGCTTTTCGCGGATGATGCTGTAGTATACAGAGAAGTTGCAGCATTAGAAAATTGTAGCGAAATGCAGGAAGATCTGCAGCGGATAGGCACTTGGTGCAGGGAGTTGCAACTGTCCCTTAACATAGACAAATGTAATGTATTGCGAATACATAGAAAGAAGGATCCTTTATTGTATGATTATATGATAGCGGAACAAACACTGGTAGCAGTTACTTCTGTAAAATATCTGGGAGTATGCGTGCGGAACGATTTGAAGTGGAATGATCATATAAAATTAATTGTTGGTAAGGCAGGTACCAGGTTGAGATTCATTGGGAGAGTGCTTAGAAAATGTAGTCCATCAACAAAGGAGGTGGCTTACAAAACACTCGTTCGACCTATACTTGAGTATTGCTCATCAGTGTGGGATCCGTAACAGATCGGTTTGACGGAGGAGATAGAGAAGATCCAAAGAAGAGCGGCGCGTTTCGTCGCAGGGTTATTTGGTAACCGTGATAGCGTTACAGAGATGTTTAATAAACTCAAGTGGCAGACTCTGCAAGAGAGGCGCTCTGCATCGCGGTGTCGGGATCAGCCGAGCGATCTCAGGCGCTGCAGTCATGGACTGTGCGGCTGGTCCCGGCGGAGGTTCGAGTCCTCCCTCGGGCATGGGTGTGTGTGTTTGTCCTTAGGATAATTTAGGTTAAGCAGTGTGTAAGCTTAGGGACTGATGACCTTAGCAGTTAAGTCCCGTAAGATTTCACACACACACATGCATCGCGGTGTAGCTTGCTCGCCAGGTTTCGAGAGGGTGCGTTTCTGGATGAGGTATCGAATATATTGCTTCCCCCTACTTATACCTCCCGAGGAGATCACGAATGTAAAATTAGAGAGATTAGAGCGCGCACGGAGGCTTTCAGACAGTCGTTCTTCCCGCGAACCATACCCCACTGGAACAGGAAAGGGAGGTAATGACAGTGGCACGTAAAGCGCCCTCCGCCACACACCGTTGGGTGGCTTGCGGAGTATAAATGTAGATGTAGATGTAGAATGTACATCAAATCAAGTTGAATATTGAGTTAAATGCTTAACATTTTATTATGACAACGGGAAAGCTTAAAATTATTAGGAATTATAGTGTCTTAATACAAACCAATCAACTTTAATCACTGTCCACATCCAGAGGATCGACACAGTTATAACACTCATAAAATAGCCCACGGATTTCATTTTTCACGCATGTCTGTTGAGCCCAATGCTTGCAGTTTGTGCACTGAATCCATTGTGCTCCAGGTTGACTGTTTGAAAAAGGCTTGAGACACCTCAGGCACAGTGGATCTTCATCTTCCTCATCTTCATCATCATCTTCATCATCGTCATCTTCCATTGGCTCCTTCTTGCGTTTTAGGCCTACTGCAGTTGATTTAGTTAACTTCATACTCCCATTGCTCCTACTTTCTTTTTGAAAAAGTGCTTTTTTAGCCTGTGATTTAAGTTTTCTTTCCAATTCTTTCGCCTTCTTTTGTTTTGCACCTTTTTGTTCTTCCTCGAGGGCATTTTTTACTGGAGTGTCTGTCACTATGGCAGAAACTCTTTTCCTTTTCCCTGCTCCCATACTTTTTCTGGGCTCTGCTTTTTCAAAAGGTCTGACCTTTCTGCAGTTGGAAACGGTCTTAACGTTTATCTCAGCTCGAGATGATAGACTGTTTTCAGTGTTTGGGTGTGGCCTACCCGAAGTGTAGGAAGGCATAAAATCACTGTCAGTAAGAATATTTTTGTTAAAAGGATTGATCGCAGTTACCTTGAATCCACTGGTTATGTTATTGGGAGTTGCAGCATTTTGAAGTGCTATTCGCACTATAGACGGGATGTCGTAAATAGTCATAGGCCGTTTATTATTGGTAACCCATGCATCACATGCTGAGTTCACGAACTTTTTAAAAGGCCCATCATAAACACTTCTGTCTAAAGGCTGCAGCTTGCGGCTACAATGCGCCGGAAAAGATAGAAAGGTGATTCCATTATCTTTACAATAATCAAGAACTTCAGAGTCGAGATGTGAACTGTGATTATCAATCAAAACCAAGCAAGGGCGTTCTTTTGAGCAGCGAGCGTGTAAAACAAAATGTTTCATATATTTTGCAAAGTTTGTCTCCGTCATCCATCCCGAAGGATGAGCTGCTTCATCACATCCAATCGGGCCATCAAGGATAAAATGAGGCCTGAAGTTGACCCTCGGTAAGATGAAGAACGGAGACACACTATTACCCAACGTACTAACTGCAAAAGCGATCGTAACAAGTGACCCTCTCTCAGCCGATGTCACTCGCCCTATTTGGCGAAAACCTCTTCGAGCGACTACACGATCAGGACGCTGGACGGTAGTTACTCCAGTTTCGTCGATGTTCCAGATGTCTGCAGCGGTCACTTTTAATCTTTATAAAACTATGTCGAGATTATTAAAAAACAGTTCTACATTATGCTTGTTGAAACTGGTGCACCGGGCTAAACTAGTTGCTTGAGGAGTCCGGATGGAGAGTTGAAGGTGCCTCTTCAAGAATCCTGTGAACCAATCACTTCCCGCCATTTCGGTCTCGGTCCATGTTTGGGGTATTTTATTGTTGCATGCAATAGCATATCTATACGCGAACCGCCTGATTTCTTTCGGGGAAAGACCATAATTTATGTCACTTGCCTTCATGAGGTATTGTTCAAGCATATCTTCTTGTTTGGAATTAAATATCTGAAAATAAACAACTCTAGTTAAGTTACCCATAGAGGCACAGTTTTCCGTTTCATGTGTGTGTGTGTATGCGTGAGTGTGCGTGTGTGTGTTTGTGTGTGTGTGTGTGTGTGTGTGTGTGTGTGTGTGTGTGTGTGAGAGAGAGAGAGAGAGAGAGAGAGAGACAAATCAGTAGGCCTACAGTGCACAAGACAACGTAGAGATAGACACAATAACAATGACAGGGATAGAGAAAAAACATTAGAAATTGAAAAATAGCTTTGCAAATGAAAATAATTTTAGTTAACAACATTTCATACCTGAAATCTTTTATCATAGCCAAATTTATGCCAAGGCTTCATTTTGTCATTAGGTGTTTGTAGGACTTCTCCAGGCTGAGGGTTTTGGTCCATTGGCATGGGTTGAGGTTCAGTTTCATTTTCCTGAAGTTCAATTGACTGTGTAGACTGTCATGAGGTCTGTTTGTACTTAGCACAGTACCTCCCCACAGTTTTTCTTGGAATCCCAAATACCTCCCTAGTAGCCCTCACAGATCTTCCCGTTTCTTTTACTTCTAAAACTGCTTTTAACATCGTATCTTCAGGAATCATTCCTCTTTCACGTTTTCTTTTATAATTTCGCACCATTTTTATGTTCCTATAGGTAAAACAAATGGTTTAAACTAAGGCCGTAACTCTGATGTTCTAAAAACAAAGAAATGAACCAGATTCTGACTACTCAGATCGCTATTTACGATTATAACAAAATTTACAGGTTGGTGTTTTCTTTTTAAAACGCTTTTTATCTCGTGAATATGACGATCTTTTGACCTCTAAAACGTATCCAAATAAGAAACTTCCTGGCAGATTAAAACTGTGTGCCCGACCGAGACTCGAACTCGGGACCTTTGCCTTTCGCGGGCAAGTGCTCTACCAACTGAGCTACCGAAGCACGACTCACGCCCGGTACTCACAGCTTTACTTCTGCCAGTACCTCGTCTTGCCGCGAAAGGCAAAGGTCCCGAGTTCGAGTCTCGGTCGGGCACACAGTTTTAATCTGCCAGGAAGTTTCATATCAGCTCACCCTCCGCTGCAGAGTGAAAATCTCATTCGTATCCAAATACGTTTAAATTCGAAAATAATGTTAATAATTTCATAAACTAAAATAACAAATCTTTCATCGAGTTCAAAAACTATATAGGACGGGGCAGGTTGGCCCAGGTGGCCACCGTGCCGCATCGTCTCTGGGCAACCTGCCCCATCGCCATGTTTACCTACAATAAATTCTATTCGTCACAAAACCCACTGAAGCAATTTAGATTGTATGCCATATAGAAATAATCCTTTAACTACGATGTTTAATTATACTGCTCTTGCGCCTAAAGTAAGCAAACTTTACATAACACACATTTAACCGACGAGTTCCGGCCGGAGTGGCCGAGCAGTTCTAGGCACTTCAGTCTGGCGCCGCGCGACCGCTACGGTCGCAGGTTCGAATCCTGCTTCGGACACGGATGTGTGTGATGTCCTTAGGTTAGTTAGGTTTAAGTAGTTCTAAGTTCTAGGGGACTGATGACCTCAGATGTCAAGTCCCATAGCGCTCAGAGCCATTTGAACCATTTGAACCGACGAGTAGAATTTTACTCACACACGCACAAAAACAGTTAATCAACACAACTTTTCAAAAACTGCTCCGCCGGACATATTGCTCCTGTAGGGGGAGCGGTACAGTGCTACCAACCTGCTGATTGATTCCCAGCACGATCTAGCGTCTGTTGTATGAACCAACTCGACTGAGCCATCCTGCCGCTATGGCCAACGTGCCCCGGTCTCCCCTACTGTTAAAACCGCTCAAAATACCGGTTTCTGAAATAGCCCACTTTCGGTTTTTAATTACTATTATTTGCAAGTAATAAACATAGACTCCGAACAAAGACTGAAAAAATTTAGTGAAGGTGAAGACGTAGGAGATCTTCCGATCTTGAGGCTGTGACAGAAATCGGTCTCTCTCAAGCAAAGATGGCGGAGGCGAAGCAGGCGAGTACAGCGGTGAAGTGGGCGGAAGGTCATAAGTTGATGACTTTCCTGCATCGTCATTTTTCGATGATATCAATTTTTCATCCTGAGGTAACCACAAAATTAGAAGTTCAGTTATTACCCCAAGTCTACAGCATCTCAATGCTCACCCAAGGAACACTGTGCACATTTTGTCCTTATCGTAAGTTCCTCCTCCCGTGCTTAATTTTTTTTAAGCAAATAGAACAGTGTGCTTCATTACTACTGCACTTCTTAAAATACACTATGCAATCAAAAGTATCCGGACACCTGGCTGAATATGACTTACAAGTTCGTGGCGCCCTCCGTCGGTAATGCTGGAATTCAATATGGTGTCGGACCACCCTTAGCCTTGATGACAGCTTCCCTCTCGCACGCGTACGTTCAGTCAGGTGCTCGACGGTGTCTTGGGGAATGGTAGCCCATTCTTCACGGAGTGCTGCGCTGAGGAGAGGTATCGATGTCGGTCGGTGATGCCTGGCACAAAATCGGCGTTCCAAAACATCCCAAAGGTGTTCTATAGGATTCAGGTCACAGGACTCTGTGCAGGGCGGTTTATTACAGTGATGTTACTGTCATGTAATCACTCCGCCACAGGTCGTGCTAATTTTGAACAGGTGCTCGATCGTGTTGAAAGAAGCAATCGCCATCCCCGAATTGCTCTTCAACAGTGGGAAGCAAGGAGGTGCTTAAAACATCAGTGCAGGCCTGTGCTGTGATGGTTCCACGCAAAACAACAAGGTGCGCAAGCCCCCTCCATAAAAAACACGACCACACCATAACACCACAGCCTCCGAATTTTACTGTTGGCACTACACACGCTGGCAGATGACGTTCACTGGGCATTCGCCATACCCACAGCCTGCCATCGTATCGCAACATTGTGTACCGTGATTCGTCACTCCACACAACGTTTTTCCACTGTTCAGTCGCCCAATGTTCACGCTCCTTACACCAAGCGAGGCGTCGCTTGGTATTTACCGGCGTGATGTGTGGCTTATGAGCAGCCGCTCGATGATAAAATCCAAGTTTTTTCACCTCCCGCCTAACTGTCATAGTACTTGCAGTGGATCCTGATGCAGTTTGGAATTCCTGTGTGACGGTCTGGATAGATGTCTGCCTATTACACATTACGACCCTCTTCAACTGTCAGCGGCCTCTGTCAGTCAACAGACGAGGTCGGCCTGTACGCTTTTGTGCTGTACGTGTCCCTTCACGTTTCCACTTCACTACCACTTTGGAAACAATGGACCTAGGGATGTTTAGGAGTGTGGAAATCTCGCATACAGACGTATGACACAAGTGACACCCAATCACCTGACAACGTTCGAAGTCCGTGACTTCCGCGGAGCGCCTCATTGTGCTCTCTCACGATGTCTAATGACTACTGAGGTCGCTGATATGGAGTACCTGGCAGTAGGTGGCACCATAATGCACCTAATATGAGAAACGTATGTTTTTGGGGGTGTCCGGATACTTTTGATCACATAGTGTACTTCTAAACTCCGCATAGTTCCAGTCCGAAATACAGACGACGTCCAGGGACGACAGTGAAAAATTACTGTTTAGACTAGGTGTAGACACAACATACGCGCGTGCCTTCTAATAGGCCACGACACACGGCAACTGGTACGTCACTGAACTATTGAAAACACAATGAATATTCGTTTTTAATGAATGTTTTCCATTGACGTCAATTTTACTGCACTTCACGCACTTAGCCACATGTAACATGTTCCACGTGCTTTACAAAACGTAAAAAAAAAAGCATGTGGATCGTGTTACCTGTGGCTAAGTGTGTGAAGTGCAGTAAAACTAACGTCACTGGAAAACATTCACTGTGTTTTTCAGAATGCTATGCGCACCAACAACCAAGCAACGGCTACTAATAACTTTACACGACTTCCACACTGGTGCAAACAGTCAATAATATGTACCATCCAGTTGATGAATCGCTAGGCGGTTCGAAACCGGCAATGGGATAATTAAAACTGAAGAACAAAATACAAGGCGACTGGCTGTAGTAATTTCAAGAAACCTTGGTACGTCATTGGCTCCGCAATGCTGTACCGATTCTTACGTCATGTCTTTCTTGGTAGTTTCTAATTGCCATCGTTGTTACTGAATTAACATTGACCGCTTTCCCAATATTTTACTAATAAACATTACTCCTTTTTCAAAAAAAAAAATTGAAAATAAAAAATTTAAGAATTGCTACTGTGGCAAATAGATATGCTGGTTTTTTACCCAGTTATTATGGAAAAATTAAAGAAAACCTTTTATTACTGAGACCAAAGAAATATCGAAAAAAACCAACCAGTTGTTCGAAATTAAAACACCGGTATCCGCTTTAACCGGCCGGTTTTTCACATCCCTACCTAGCACTCGACAATGCTTGGCTGATTTATACATATTTTTAATTCTCACATCACTGCGAACTTGGGTTATATAGATGTTAACGTCAGTGAGGTTGAAAAACAGCTGAAATCGTTAAAATTATAAGAAGCTCCAGGAGCCGATGTAATCCCTCTTAAATTCTATACAAAACTACCGACCCGTTCCGACTGCGCACGGGCGACACTAAAAAGGATACAACGTGGCAATCGGATTTTTGTATTTTTTCTTTTTTTTTTTTTTTTGTACTTATTGTTTGCAAAGTTCAGAACTCAAACGTCTAACTGCCAAGGCAGTTCGATGCAACTCTCAAAAGTTCTTGACAAAATAGACTTTCAAGTTTTCTGTGCGCCTTCAATAACCCGAAGCAGGTTCGGCTGTCCGCATGGCTCTACGGTTTCGCTACCTTACCGTGATGGCGGTCTGAGTTCGATTTCCGGATATTGTAAATTTTTAAAGAAATGTGCATATTCCATGAGCTTATCCGTGAAATGTAAAATACATAAGGGCGAAAAAAATTAATTTGCAATGTTTTCTATTCATTTAGACGATCTTTATCTAAAATCTTTTATAAAGGATCGGTAATGAAGAATTTATTCTTTCA
Organism: Schistocerca serialis cubense; assembly: GCF_023864345.2. Taxonomy (NCBI): domain Eukaryota; kingdom Metazoa; phylum Arthropoda; class Insecta; order Orthoptera; family Acrididae; genus Schistocerca; species Schistocerca serialis. The sequence continues at coordinate 631,718,408 of NC_064645.1, forward strand.
ACGAAAACTGCGTTTTTCAGTGCGATATGTAATTTTTCATAAAAATGACAATTAGATGTGTGCTACTTAGCGTATATTTGATGAGTTTTATATTTACATGTCGCAGGTATTCGTACGGATTCTGAATGGAAAAATATGAAAAATTAATAACCAAACGAGGCTTGAGCCTGTGACCGAGTCTCGACTGCTACTGACTTTTTCCCATCATTATATATTTCACGCATCACGGAAATGCTCGTGGAACATGCACTTTTCTTTAAAAATCTACATCGGTGGGGAATCGAACGAGTACCCCTGCATTGCGGACGAGCATTTTATGACAGAACAACATTACGTGTCGAGAGGAATTGATCTTATTTTACAGTATTAAGACGCTCAGAAAAGTTCAAAGTCGATTTTCTAGAGAATTTGAGAATTGCTTCAAGCTGTTTTGGTATAGCGACATTTGAATTCCGAACTTCACGCACAGTATTGTTTGTTGCTGCCAGTGCCGCTCATAACCGCTGCTACAGATCTCGGCTATGAATCAAGGAGACTCTGGATGTGTTGTTGGGATATATCAGTCCACGCTGCTTCCACATTTTGCCAAAGTTGATCTGGTGTAGGCCAGGGGCGGATCCAGGATCTCGGTCGGGGGGGGGGGGGGGGGGGGGGGGGGGGAGGGGGGCAAATCTTTTGGTACCTGCCTTCCAAAAAATTAATTCCAAATACAACCATTAATACTCTATATATATACACACACAATACTGGCCATTAAAATTGCGACACCAAGGAGAAATGCAGATGATAAACGGGTATTCATTGGACAAATATACTATACGAGAACTGACATGTGATTATCTCGTATTTTCACGCAATTTGGGTGCACAGATCCTGAGAAATCAGTACCCAGAACAACCACCTCTGGCCGTAATAACGGACTTGATACGCCTGGGTATTGAGTCAAACACAGCATCGATGGCGTGTACAGGTACAGCTGCCCATGCAGCTTCAACACGATACCACAGTTCATCAAGAGTAGTGACTGGCGTATTGTGACGACCCAGTAGCTCGGCCACCATTGACCAGACGTTTTCAATTGGTGAGAGGTCTGGAGAATGTGCTGGCCAGGGCAGGAGACGAACATTTTCTGTATCCAGAGAGGCCCCTACAGGACCTGCAACATGCGGTCGTGCATTATCCTGCTGAAAGGTAGGGTTTCGCAGGGATCGAATGAAGGGTAGAGCCACGGGTCGTAACACATCTGAAATGTAACGTCCACTGTTCAAAGTGCCGTCAGTGCGAACAAGAAGTGACCGAGACGTGTAATCAATGGCACCCCATAACATCACGCCAGTATGGCGATGACGAATACACGCTTCCAATGTGCGTTCACCGCGATGTCGCCAAACACGGATGCAGCCATCATGATGCTGTAAACAGAACCTGGATTCATCCGGAAAAAATGACGTTTTGACATTCGTGCACGCAGGTTCGTCGTTGAGTACACCATCGCAGGCGCTCCTGTCTGTGATGCAGCGTCAAGCGTAACTCCAGCCATGCTCTCCGAGCTGATAGTCTATGCTGCTGCAAACGTCTTCGAACTGTTCGTGCAGATGGTTGTTGTCTTGCAAACGTCCCCATCTGTTGACTCAGGGATCGTGACGTGGCTGCACAATCCGTTACAGCCATGCGGATAAGATGCATGGCATCTCGACTGCTAGTGATACGAGGCCGTTGTGATCCAGCACGGCGTTCCGTATTACCCTCCTGAACCCACCGATTCCAAATTCTGCTAACAGTCATTGGATCTCGACCAACACGAGCAGCAATGTCGCGATACGATAAACCGCTATCGCGATAGGCTACAATCCGACCTTTATCAAAGTCGGAAACGTGATGGTACGCATTTCTCCTCCTTACACGAGGCATCACAACAACGTTTCACCAGGCAACGCCGGTCAACTGCTGTTTGTGTATGAGAAATCGGTTGGAAACTTTCCTCATGTCAGCACGTTGTAGGTGACGCCACCGGCGCCAACCTTGTGTGAATGCTCTGAATAGCTAATCATTTGCATGTCACAGCATCTTCTTCCTGACGGTTAAATTTCGCGTCTGTAGCACGTCATGGCCAGTAGTATATATATATATATATATATATATATATATATATATATATATATATATATATATATATTCTGTTTTTAGTTTAATTGTGTATCGCTATGTGTTAAGTGTGTTTAATGAAATAACTTACTGCATTACCTAAAAAATATTCTTCAAATACGACACGTGCACTAAAAAAACTCTGTGTTTGTCTGCTAATGAAAAATAATCTATAAAAATGCTAATGTTCATTTGTTTCCATTCTTAAATCTTCGAAATTATTTCACCAATTGCTCTCATTTGACAGAATGTTGCCATCGAATTCGCGCATGTGTTTATACGCAGCAATGGCGATACGACTGCAAAAAGTTATAATAGGGTATTTGACTGTGTTCAGGAAATCGTCTTAATTACGCCATTTTATGCTCATAATAAGCTGTTTTTCCTCATGAATGTCAATATTAACAATAAGAAATTCCTTTCTTTCTTCTTGTAAAAAAAAAGAAATAAAATAAAAATGCAAAAGTATAAATAAAATGAAATTTAATATTAAATATGCATATTTACAATGCTGCTCTTAAATATTAAATTCTAATCTCTTTCTATGCCCACTTTTTGAAAATCTTGCAATTACTTTTTCTACGTCTACAGGAATCTGGTAATGAATATGCATAAGTGCAAGGCCAAGGAGGCGGTTTTCATTCATCGATGTTCTTAAATAAGTTTTCAGGCGCCGCAACGACGAAAACGACCTTTCAGCAGACGCAGTTGTCACTGGAAGTGTTGCCAGGACCAATAAAAGCTTATGTATTATAGGATATGCATCCTTATCACATCTAGCCAACATGTCAAGGGCGATGGTTGGGAACTCTTTTTGTCGTTCCTTTTCTTGATTCCATTTCTCTCGCCACAACAACATTTCAACCCGTAACATAAGAGAAGCAATGCCTTTGTCCACTTCAAGCAACGAACCGAAGCAGTTGGTGAGGGACTCTGTAATTTTTTTAGTTTCACCTGCAGAGATCTTCACAATATTTTCTCGACTGAAAACAGAAAGATCGAACACATCCAAAGTTTCAGCAGAGAATCTTTCTCGTAAATCAGTTATAATGAAGTCCATTAGGGGAGCATAGACTGTTACTCTGTAATATTCTTCTGCCGAATTTGTTTGAGGATTGTCACAATAAACTTGGCGTCGACCGAAGCGTTCATCCAGAGCGAAAATGTGCAATTGCAGAATAAAAGGGACCGACGTAAGGTTCTCACTATTTGCAACTAATGAGAATATTTTCAAGTATTCTTTCGGTGTTCATCGCTTAATTATCAACACCATCTCTTTGCAAATTGCCCCTAGAAACAAAATCTTACATACGCACTGCAGGGAAAGTGCTAAAAAGGGACACAGATCGCTCATGCCTCAGCGAATATTATCATTTTATTCGTAAGTATAGTTGTTTCTTCTGTAGTTTATTCGCTAATTGGAGAGGGCCTTCAAGGTCTCTTTTTGAATTGTTACATCAAACTGCGTGCAGCTGTTTACATCTTCGACTTCAAGTAAAACATACTAGGTAGGCCGACGTAATCAGCCCATAAAGGAGTCTGAAAAAAAAGATCGGTCACGCACTGGAGGGGAGGGGGGGGGCAATTGCCCCCATTGCCGCCGCCCCCCCCCCTTGGATCCGCCCCTGGGTGTAGCAGCAGGTTGTGCACCCCGGGGCAGCCGTTCAGCGATCGTCGACCAGACGTTTTCGATAATAGCGAGATCGGGAGAACAGGGAGACCAATACAGCAATGCATTCCAATGGACAACGAAGACTTGAACATTGCTTGTCACGTGTGGTCACGCATGATCGTGTTGCAGTGTGGTGGTTGGCAAGCTCCGAAGTTATGGAGATGTAACGCTGGCTGATTAGTGTGCCAGCAACGCGTACTAGGGTACTGGGGGGGGGGGGGGGGGGGGGAGGGAGGGTTCGGGAAAGGGCTCCATTGCCATCCCGAACCATAACACCGGGTGGAGGACCAGTATAGCGATGCATAAGTCAACAGTTCAACAGCCTCTCACCACATTATCTCCAGACTCTAAACCGTCCATCGTGGTGGTGCAGGCAGAATCGGGAATCGTCGGTAAAAACAATATCGTGCCCTTTGCTTGTTCATGTTCGTCGTCCGTCGCACCAATGCCGGCGCAAACGCCGATGGCGTTGACTCAGTGGTAAACGCACCAATGACTGCCCTTTTTGTTGTGATATGGTTCGTGACGTGGCAGAGCGATCCACCACTGCCAAGCGCACAATGTGCCTGTCATAACGTGTAGTGGCGCAACAATGTGGGTGTAATCAGTCGCGTCGATCCGTCGTTCACTTCTGCATCCGACGGTTACAGATCTGCATCACAGGTGCTTGGTTCACTCCGACGCGATCGCCGATTTCTCTGAAGGCTAATCGACAATCCTTATAGGCAAGTGTTCGTCTTCGGTTGAACTCTGAAACTTGCTCGAAGGACGCTCTCTATCTTCCACGAAGCATACTGAACCTCCTCACGCAAAACAAACGCACGGAAAGAACAATTCCAGTACGTCCATACTGCCGTCTGTTCCCCCTTACTTTCTACTTGCCGCTGGTATCCTCTGACACACTTTCTTTGGCCATTGGCTATCGTACATCTTTCCCAGATGTCCATACGATTTTAGACATCTCTGTGTTATCTGTCTCTTATGTTGGTATTTCGTACATGGTCCAGCTTGGAGATGTTTCTAACACCTGTCTGGTCCTTTTTGTAATTTTGTTATTCCAAAGGGGTGAATTCAGTAGTCGTACGGCCCTTCTGCCCTGCCCTTCTTTGTTATTTATGTCATCTTCACATTTTCCATTCAGATACTTAAAAGACTTACAGCCCCAGATCTTACTGGCTCCAACCTCCAAATGCTCTTTGGTACTGTCGCCAACCTTCAGATGTTCGGTTTTTGTCATGCTTATTGTGAGGCCCAATCTTTCATCTCTCCCTCCCTCTCCCTCTCTCTCTCTCTCTCTCTCTCTCTCTCTCTCTCTCTCTCTCTCTCCGTCCGAACAGGCCTCGTAAGGCCCAGCAATATTGACCGACTGCAGTTTCGCCCTCAGCCTATAGGCGTTATTTGATGCGGATAAGGAGCGACATGTGGTCAGCACACCGCTCTCCCGGCCGTATGTCAGTTTTCGTTGCCGGTGTCGCTTCTTCTCAATCAAGTAGCTTCCCAACTGGCTTCACAAGGCCTGAGTGCATCCAGCTTGCAACAGCGCTCGGGAGACACGAACGGTGGCCCATCCAAGTTCTAGCCTAGCCCGACAGCGCTTAACTTCGGTGATCTGCCGGGAATCAGTGTTACAACTACGCCCAGGCCGTTGGCCCAATCTTTCATACTTTTCTTTTCACTTCCGAAGCATGTACTCAGCATCATCCTGGTCTCCTGCTACGATGACCAGGTCATCAGCAAAGAGAAGGGCGAAAAAAATTTCTTTTCGCTTAGGGACTCCCATGCCTCCACATTTGTTCCTCCGGGCTTTAGAGATTTTAAATAGCGTCGGTGCTGCAGCACACCCTACAGCGGGAGATATAGCCTTGGCATTAAAACAGAAAAATGGGGCGGGATACTTTAGAGTATGTATAGATTATCTCCCGAGAGCCTACCTACAAAGTTTCAAGGACCAGTCTTAAGTGAAGAATCTTGAAATATCATTTAGCTCTCTAGGTATCGCTCCCCTTTGGACCGCGAATACGAGATAAAACTAACAATAGCGCGCTGGAGGCATTTAAGCAGCTCCGAATTCCTTACGCGGCTAGAACGGGAAGAAACTCTAATATGCGGTACAGCAGTAAACACTGTTGTGTTGGCTGAAGAGCCAACACCGTGTTACTAGAGGAGGCCGAAATGCACGCGTTTTAGCTCACGCAGGCTGGCGTGAGGAGGGAAGAACTATACTGACGTGAGGTCTGGAACATGACACGGAATTAGAATTCAGAAAGCAGACATAATTAGTTTGATACTTAACTTTAATCCATTAATGAGGAACGTCGCTCTTGACGGTTCATGATTCACAATATTATCTGTTCAGAAGACATATAGTAACTGAATATGGTGCCTTGCTAGGTAGTAGCAAAAGACATAGCTGAAGGCTATGCTAAACTGTCGTCTCTGCAAATGAGAGCGTATGTAGTCAGTGAACCATCGCTAGCAAAGTCGGCTGTACAACTGGGGAGTCTCTCTAGATTAGACCTGCCGTGTGGCGACGCTCGGTCTGCAATCACTGATAGTGGCGACACGCGGGTCCGACGTATACTAACGGACCGCGGCCGATTTAAAGGCTACCACCTAGTAAGTGTGGTGTCTGGCGGTGACACCACAAACACCCTCTGCCATGCACTTCGCAGTGCTTTGTGGAGTATGTATGCATCTAAACGTAGACGTAACTTTATCAGGTACAGCAATGGCGTGTTTCATATACCGCATTCTTATCTTTCGTTTTTATGTCGTGAAGTCTTGCATTCCGAATAGAAGAAACTCGTTTGTTGTTTCTCCAAGTTTTCACGACCGAAAACATTTTACGAGTAGCCCAAATACAAAAGCCGCTAAATGCATTTTTTGTCGATTTTGAGTTGAGCACAGTACTGTCTAATTTTTTTCAGCGCCGACACTATGGAATAGGTTTCAGGGCGCAAAACCCGCTACAAACCGTTGAAATTGTCTGTAGAAAATCGTGTTCGGTTGCAGAGGCCGCTAACTGCACGTTGTCTGCAGGTGCTAAGCCCGCTAAATGTGCAACGTTTGCCAAGTTCAATAGGGATAGTGGTCGCCGTGCTATGTCCGGATGCAAGGGACGGCAATTTACGTCAGATTTACCAATCTAGACTTCGAAAGCTACCTCTCAGTTTGTTACGACTCGAAGGGATATTTTTCTTATTCAGAGTTAGGTTGGCTGCGCTGTAGTGAACGCGTACGCGACAATGAAGCTCTCGCTGCCGCTGCGTTGTCGAATTATACGCAGGTAAGCACAGCTCAGCATATCAATAGAACGTTTGTTGACGCATTTGCGTGAGTGTTTTGAAGAAAATAAGTGATTTTTGTGGACGGTTTAAATGAAGAAGATGGTACAAACGATTCGAATCCATGATCGTAGTTGCAAATGACCAGAAGGAGACTGAGAGTGACGGTCGCCTCCGAAAAGAAAGAGGCGTCCTGATCGGTGCAAAAGAAATGTTATCAGAACAGAGAGGTTATGCAATGAATACTGTGTTGTCACTAACTGCTATGACATACGTGGAAGGATTAGTCAAAGTTACTGGAAAGCCCGAAAAATTGTGTTCACAAAAAGCAAAAACAAGAAGATTTGCCTAGTTCGTGGAGAGCCCTTCTACAACTTTGAAGCTGAAGACCAGAAGAGCATTCTGAAGCACGGAAAAAATTTCAGCAAAGGAAACGGCCCAACACAAATCACAGCTGGCGTAAAACTTTAAAAATCCAAACCCGGAGATGTCAGAAAGGAACCCACTTTGGTGAAGACTGGGAGACCGACGACAAACTCAAACTCTTCACCGAGGTGTTAGACGAGCACCATCTCAAGATGCTGGAAGCGATTTTGAGTTGATGGGCAGCGTTGAGGTCGATGTCACTTATAAACAATTTTCAGCTCATTTCATTTTCCAGAATTTTTTGTCGCTGTTTTTACTAAGATGCAACTTGCCACCAATTTTATTATTTTCTAAAATTTTGTCGATGTTCCACTAAGATGCAATTTCGATATTATTTTATTTTCTACAGTATCTTGTGGTGTCAAAAACTCGATGGAGTATTTTTTTAACTTAAGTTGAGCATTCATATCTGTTCCCTTGTTGACGTTAAGTAAGTCAGTTTTTCCTGGTAAAATAATATCATCTTCGTGTTTTTTGTATCCCAATTTTGTAGACTTCTCTTTGAAATAAAGCGTACTCCGTTCATATTTGCAATAATCAAATTCCACCTTGCTGTCATTCCCTAACATATCACATCACCGAATAGCGGATTTTGCACTAGAATGTTTGTTTTGTAATTTCACTAAGTACTGCATAAATCGGGTGCAAAAACCGCTCAGTCAATTTAAGATATTAACGTGTAAAACATAATCGCAGATTTCAGCCATTAATACCGTACAAATAATTATTTTACTTATTTATTTTTACAAAAAAAAATTAAGTCTTTAATAGTGTGGATGGAGCGAGTTTTTCGCGATTGTCTCAGTTTCGCTTATCATGCAGTTAGTGGCTTTTGCATCTGGGCTACTCTTGGTGATATCTGACAGGAGTCGGCTACACAGATAAAACTCAACACAGCTACATAATCGACCGAAACAGCAGAAAAGAACAGGGAAGTCACTGAAGTTGGACTGATTGCCTTACGACATACCTCCCCCCCAGTACTGCTCATACCACATCTACCATCTGTGTGCTGTTGTTTTTTCGTATAAAGAAAAAATTAAGTAAATGCTGCTCGAGAAATATAGGTGCATCTGAAAGCACGTCATCATTATTATTTTCTAATGAATGTGACTGGTCTCTGCAATCATATTCCTTGTCTGCACTTCCCTTCTTTTTTTTCCGTTTCAGTAAAGCACGTTTCGTGCTAGTTCTTTATCTACTGTCTTGCTTTATCCCGAGAATCTTGTTCTCTAAAATGTTTTAAGGAAGTGTGTTGGTTTTCTTCGTTCAGTCGTTGTCACGAGATTTCACTAAGTACTTATTCCTTTTACAACTACTTCACCGGTCTAATCTTTCCACACAACTGTTTTCGATCATTCACCGCCACATTCACAACTTCTAGGCCTTTTGCGCGTTCTTTTAAAGCATGTCGCATAATTCTACAGCAGCGCGCCATGAAGTCATTCTGTGGTCAACTCACAACGCTTCCAGGACAGTGGGCAGGGCTTTCCCAGGCACTGCGGGGAACTGCAAGTTCTGTCGCCTCCTGCTCAGAATGTCGCCTGAGCTCTGCAGAGTCCTCGGAAGAGATAAGGCCGTTCCTGACGGGCGACGCCGCAGCGGGCCGGTGGTCGTCCTTCCTGCCTTATCGGAACGTGCGCAAACGACAAACATCCGATAGCTGAACATGCACTCGACTCACCCCAAGAGATGTTTCGCGCGCCAAATCTGTGGCGACCATCCGATCCACACGCACCGATTTGTCTGCGTAGTTGTGATCTGCGAAGACACATCTGTGCAATTCTGCTCAAACTTAGGAACTCCAATGTCCAGTCGTGATGTGTGCAGAAAGGTGCACAAACAAACTACAGAGTGAGGACTGTCCTTTAAGGGTCCCGCACACGTGTTCCGGTTTACCCATCAGCTGTAGCTGTAGACGTTTACCTGCCCATCTTTTAACCATACTGTACTGCAGATCCCTCTCCTTGTTATGCAGAGCGTCTATGGTAAGCGAATTCAGGTAGGAGATCGCCGGCCGCCGTGGCCGAGCGGTTCTAAGCGCTTCAGTCCGGAACCGCGCTGCTGCTATGATCGCAGGTTCGAATCCTGCCTCGGGCATGGATGTGTGTGATGTCCTTAGGTTGGTTAGGTTTAAGTAGTTCTAAGTTCGAGGGGACTGATGACCTCAGATGTTAAGTCCCATAGTGCTCAGAGCCATTTGAACCACTTCTCTAATCTGTTTACCATGTCGCATTAAAGTTTGGAAACAACGTGTATATAGCTCACAAGCTACTTTACAGCTTATGTCTGTGACAACTGTTTACCATCAATGGTAGCTCTCTTCATTGACCTACTTACAAGCTAAGTATATGAACTCAAACTTTCTTAGTGTCAGATTGTTCCAGAACAAACGTTGTGTCCTATTTATTAACTTCGACGTGTATTGATAAGTAACATATAGAATTAGGAAAGCAATTGAACACTTTGTGCTATACGTATCCAATGTAACGTGACACGCACACACACACACACACACACACACACACACACACACGATAGATCTTGATCAGAATTTCTGTAGTAACTGATGCGGTATCCGTTTCAGTCCTGTTTCTAAATCAGGTTGGTCAACTGGTAGTGGAGGCGGGTCGGTGAGTGTGGAGAACATACCAAATGACCCTGGTGACTTGGTCCGTCGCAACCAGTCCATCGGTTAGGATATTCAATCTATTGCTTCAGAGGCATGTCATGGCTGTCTTGCAGCTAACTACAGTTATTTGGTTCAGTTTATTGTTGAGGAAAGAACCATTGTGACAGCATAACAGGGTAAGGCATTTCCGTCACACTTGCATCAGAGAAGAACAAAGCTCCACAACTTTGTCCTTGGTGTATGGCGCAGGAAACATTAAAATTTGTGGAGTCCGGGAGCGCAGGGCGGTTTGGGGAGGTGGGGAGAGAACAACATAAAATAATTGCGTGCTTACACATCCGTCATCGAGACGATTCACTAGGTAAACGGCATCATAAAGAAATTTGTCTTGATATAATAACATTTCGTTTGTGGACATGGCTCACATGCCACACTACGTGGGATTTCGAACTTGTAACAGATATGAACAATGCTAGTTCAACTGTATTTCATTTAAAAGTAACACAGGTGGCGATAATATTCTTAATTCACTGCTAACCTTTAGAAAAATATCTGTATGCACATACGGCTCTCTCAATCAACATGGGGTTCTGACAATTCATCTATATTATTCCCTTTAACAGAATTGCTTTATGATCTGAATGAGACAATAGTTCCCCAGATTCCACTGCTTTTCTTAGAACTATACCGATTAATGTTTCTTGAGCAATATTTTAACACTTTTATACGCACTAACCTTGGCAGTTATAACCCTAGCAGCACATTTTTGAAATCATAAGAACTTGAAGAATAGATGGCGCGAGATTCTTGTTTCGGATTCCGCCCAACAACCCAGGTCCTTCATTTTAAACAGCTCTAAATATCCAGTCGATGTAACATAGTCCAGATGTTGACCGCAGAAGTCGCAGTAGAAACTACTGGATCATCTCGTTTATGCGGATTATCTTGCATTCATAAACCATTCAGTATATCAAATAGAAATCTCGTCTAGCTTGTTACGTATTTCCCTGTAATCCTTCGGCGAGTATACTCGCTACAGACGACTGCTCTGAGTCGTTGCTCAAAAGTCTGCAGTGGTGCTATTGCTTCACTTTCTTCCGTAGATGGCCACCTAATCAAAACAGCTAAACTCCAATTCATATTGAACCTAGACGCAGGCGTCTCCCATTTTAGAACGGATTGAAACTTTATAAGAATTGAGGAGATCTTTTCAGACCGTAAAAGAACTGTCGATGACTTGGAGAACCTAACTGAAATTTGTGAAAAATTCATACCACCACGTTTGTAATAATGACCTGTGAAAAGGAGAAGTACACTGATCTTCACTGCTCTTTTCGAATAGAAATCCAGGACTGTCTTCACAACAGCATCTTCCCTATGATCAAAGTGCGGATTTTCCGATTTAAGGATTATCCGTGCTTAGTTCGGCGATTTTGGAAAAAAAAAAATCACAACCTGAAGTATTCTGTTACAGTACTAAGGAATATTTTCGTTTAGAACACATTATTATGCATGTGTATCGTGTTTTACCGCCAGTAGACGATTCTGGCACCAATCCTACAACCGGAAATCAAAGAAATATTTTTCCGTTGTTTCCCATCCATTTCATCATCAGATAAACGCTGGGACGGAGGGGGGGGGGGGGGGGGGGCGCTCCCTGTAGCTCTAAGAGAAAGTGCAAGTAGAGTTCGAACACTGAGGGTTCCACTCAAACTTAACTAGGCATATACACTGGAGCGCCAAAGAAACTAGTATAGGCATGCGTATTCAGATACAGAGGTATGGAAAAAGGCACAATACGGCGCTGCGGTCGACAACGCCTATATAAGACAACAGGTGTCTGTCACAGCATCGACTCATGTCCATTGTGCGTTCCGGCGGACTTGGACAATTCCAGCAGGACAATGCGACACCGCACACATCCAGAATTTCTACAGAGTGGCTCCAGGAGCAATAAGTTTAAACACTTCCGCTGGCCATCAAACTCCACAGACATGAACATTATTGAGCACATCTGGATCTGGGATGCCTTGCAACGTGCTGTTCAGAAGAGATCTCCACCCACTCGTAGTCTTACGGATTTTAGGGCAGCCCTGCAGGATTCATGGTGTCATTTCCCTCCAGCACTACTTCAGACATTAGTCGAGTCCGTGCCACGTCGTGTTGCGGCACTTCTGCGTGCTCGCGGGGGCCACACACGATATTAGGCAGGTGTACCAGTGGCCTTGGCTCATGTGTCTCACCTAACGCTGCCACCTCAAATAGCTGTGGAACAACAATAGATATTCAAAAACGGTTTTCACCAGCATGAACGTACGGCAGGGGCTTAGGAAACCAAATACTATGCGAAATTTTAAAACGTAAACAAATACTATTTCCAACACAAACTTGCGTATTTTTAAATGAGCACCACCTACTATTTCGTATTTCATCTGACCAAAAGTCTTGTTCCTCCTGCCACCGAACTTCACTAATTCCCACTATATCTAACTTTAACCTATCCATTTCCCTTTTTAAATTTTCTAACCTACCTGCCCGATGAAGGGATCTGACATTACACGCTCCGATCCGTAGAACGCCAGTTTTCTTTCTCCTGATAACGACGTCCTCTTGAGTAGTCCCCGCCCGCAGATCCGAATGGGGGACTATTTTACCTCCGGAATATTTTACCCAAGAGGACGTCATCATCATTTAATCATACAGTAAAGCTGCATGCCCTCGGGCAAAATTACGGCTGTAGTTTCCCCTTGCTTTCAGCCGTTCGCAATACCAGCACAGCAAGGCCGTTTTGGTTAATGTTACAAGGCCAGATCAGTCAATCATCCAGACTGTTGCCCCTGCAACTACTGAAAAGGCTGCTGCCCCTCTTTCAGGAACCACACGTTTGTCTGGCCTCTCAACAGATACCCCTCCGTTGTGGTTGCACCTACGGTACGGCCATCTGTATCGCTGAGGCATGCAAACCTCCCCACCAACGGCAAGGTCCATGGTTCAAGGGGTGGGGGTGGGGGGACTTCTTTATGGCTACTTCAAAGTCGCCGCTGGCCGGTGCGGCCGAGCAGTTCTAAGCGCTTCAGTCTGGAACCGCGGAACCGCTACGGTCGCAGATTCGAATCCTGCTTCGGGCGTGGATGTGTGTGATGTCGTTAGGTTAGTTAGGTTTAAGTAGTTCTAGGGGACTGACGACCTCAGATGTTAAGTGGCATAGTGCTCAGAGTCATTTGAACCATTTAAAAGTCGCCATTCGTCTTCCAAACTATTAAAAATACTCTGTACCCCTAGGTTTAGCCTCCCCCCCCCCCCCCCCCCCCCACCACACACACAAAACTACCGTATGGGCGCCCTCAGATAGCTCTCAAACCTTGTGATGTGTCCGTGTGCGATTTCCTCTACATGTTTGCATTGCTCTTTCCCTAGGATAATTTTCAACTCATAACTGATAATGAAAGAAATTTATTTACGTTTGCTTCTTGGACCGCTTGCTCTGTGTTAACACGAAATGAAAGCATGCCATTACAAGGACTGCATTGTTGATCGTATCCACACTTTTTTTAGCCATCGACAGCTCAGTAATAACGTAGATTCTAAAATGGGGCAATGAGAATAAGTGAACCGGCGTTATGTCACCTTTCTTGCTGTTACTAAAGGTTTACGTTATCTAGGAAGGTGACCAGATACGCGCAAAACACGTCATTGGTTTTTTTAATTAGTGGCATTTCACTTTGCAACCAATTCAGCAGTTTTGCAGCACTCATATTAAAATGTTCTAACGACCGAAAAGAATTTACAAGTTACACGTAATTTAGAAAATGATGAATCTGCAGTAAAACTTCCTCAGTATTGTGGAACAGGCATACATACTGGGAGTTAAACTTTGCAATCCAAGCTGACATAGAAGCAGGATCGTCACGGAGTAAATGCCTGAAAACTTCAGCTTATGCGACACTGTATGAAGTACTACACTTGTTTCCGTGAGGGTCCAATGTTAATACACAAACCAGGAGAGTTCCACATAACTATGAAGGCCGAAGAAAAGTGTAACACTTCATCAGATTTTTCTTCCTTTATTGTTCTTTCAGTTGGGATAAAACCGCTCTTCAGGATGACTAACCAAATTTAAACATCGCTACGGGACTTGAGAAATTGCGAGAAACTTAGTGGTAAAAGAAAAACAGCTGATGGTTTTTGCAATGAATTCTTTAGTTATGTTGAACAGAACAATTTTCTACCAGGAATAGATTTATAACGGTAATGAAACTGGACTGTAGTTGATGTGTACAGCCATTTTTACTTTAGTCTTTCGGACTGAAGCGCAATTTAATTTTGAATTATCCTTATTTTTCAGTTTATCCGCATGAACTTGAATAATAGGTAGCTTGTTGTAATTCACAAGTCGCGCTCTTTTCGGAAAGAAAGAAAGAAGGAGTGAGAGGGGGGGGGGGGATTCTGGAAGGTGGGAGAGGGGTAACTGACTGTACATACTGAGAATGTAAGTGGGGCCATTGCTGTACTCTCTGGATATAACGATGTGTTAGTGATCAGAGCATGGATGAGAAATCACTTGGGGCGGCGTTTCTTCTACAGGATCAGCCCGTGGTAGAAGCGAATCATAGGCAGATCAACAAACCTTTGGAAGCCCTTATCTGCTGTGCACAAACACCCAGCAGCAGCTTGTTTCCTGCAACAATTCCTGGTGCACCGCAGTTGTCGATGCCTTCGTATTGCTAGAACTTCTTATCTGGCTCGCCCTTTGGACGATCTTGTCGCTTGCCATCAACTACCGCGCTTCAGATTTCGAGTTGTCCACCGGCCTGGACAATAATATTTGCTACTAACCTAAAGTAAAATTCCATTTCCGCGCAGACGTACGACGTCACATGTTTCGAGCGCAATTGACCGTTGTCGGTTCTGTCATCCGCTGTTGCTGTCACCCTACGGGGAAAGTCTGGTGTACATCTTTTTGAGCACCAGAATCCACGTACCATTTATACCTTCCTCCTTTCGATTAAAATTTTTAGGGTGTCTAGTAACCTCTATGGGCTCTCCGTATAGCACCCGTTTGTGGTTGCCAGTACGTCTTACCCAGTCGCAGCTAGTGGTCTCCTGGTTGCAGAGCACGCTCCACAAGAGCTCTCTTGCCCTCGTGCTCTGCTAATCGTTTTTCGACCGCTCTTTTGGTAGTAACCACGTAAACGTCTTCACAACTGCACGGTATCCTGCAAATTCTTGCTTTTTTTCAGCAGCTTGCAAGCATCCTTGTCCGACTTTAGGTGTACTTGTATTTTCCGTGTGCGTTATAGATCACAGCGACATTCCGATTCGTCAATATCTTTCCAATCTGGTCAGTAGCGTCTATTATAAAAGGCAGGAAAACCTTGGATTTTACAGACGCCGGCACATTGCTATTATCTTTTTGTGTCTTCTTAACGCTCTTTTTATCCCAGTAGAGGTGGTCGAAGTGGAACTGGAATGCGTCACACATCTGTCGTGAATAATGGATATTCTTCTTCTCAGCGAAAACATGTCCTCCGCAAACGGGGACGAAACGCTGTGTTTCAATAAGAAATTCGTCAGACCAGTACAGAATAGCCCGGAAAACTCTTAATAAGCGTGACATTTCCGGCCGTGAAGTTTCACATTTTACAGTCGTGTGGGTTGCCTACCGAAACATTGGCGACGAGATTTTTCAAGTAAATCCGGTGCCTGTCAATGATAAAGCTTTTGCAACAGCAATTGGCCCAGCAACAACATCTGCCCAAATCGCCGTGCGCAAAGCATCAGGAGCAGCTACAAGGATTTCGAAATGTTGCAGGATCGACGTCAAGAACAGTCGGAGCTCTTTTTCGCTCGATTTCAGCAGCATGGCGCCCCGCCGTCGGTCCTGCTTTGGATGAGGGCACGAATGAGTGGGACGTGTGAAGCCTTCACAGTCGTTTTTGACGTTCCAAGTAACCTGCCGTAGCACCAATGGGCAATTTGTCCTCCGTGTTCTTATACTCATTTTCTTTGTTTATTGAGTGAATGAACTAGACCCTTTTCGGAGCCTGTGTGTATTTTTGTGGTGAGTACACGGCTCATTGTGTTCTTAAGTTGCACGTCGTTATCGCTAGCGAGGAATTACTGCAGTATTGTAGCTTCAGTTGCAGTCGTATAAAGCGTGAGCTGTGGATTTAAAAACCACTGCTGTCGATTCGGTTGGTGCCTACAGGTCGCCGCGCCCAGAGCTCTCCTCATCCTCTCCCCCCCCCCCCCCCCCCCCCCCCCCCCCCCGCCCTCTCCCCAACCACCAACTCACCCACAGTGCACAGTGTCTTAATTTTGTCACGGACCGTGGACAATAACACGCTTACTAACAAAATTTTTGGGAGGTTTCTTGTAATGGCTTGGCGGTTAACAGAATGATAGTTCCCTCCCAAACACTCTCAACTGGTAATCATTCTGCTCCACTCCCGGCTAATTAGAATACTTGGCTGAAAAATAACGAACAGGTCGCACTGCACTAGCGAGTAGCGAATAAAGGTACAGTAAAAGTGCTCAGTTACAAACTGCTTACAATCGTATGCTAGTTCAATAACACGCGGCCTTCAACATTCTATCAGTTTTTAGGGCTTCCTCCAGTTCGTCACATACAGAGCGAGAGAAGAATGATCGGTTAAACGCCTCTGCACGTGCTGCAATCAGTATACGGGAGCGAGGCGTAGCAGTTTTTGGTATATTCCTCGATTCATCCCACTTGGTCCTCGAAACTTTGTAAGTTGCCGTCCATGGAATAATTTGCGTCTATCTTCACTAGTTCATTTTATTCAGCATCTCCCATGTGCCAAACAACCCTGCGACCGTTCTTAACGCTCCTTCGTATACGATACATGTACCCTGTTCTATTTGGTGCGGATCCAACACTCTTGAGCGATATTCTAGGATGGATCGTACGAATGTTGTATTGGTAATCTCCTTTGTAAATTCAGAATGAGATTTTCGCTCTGCAGCGGAGTGTGCGCTGATATGAAACTTCCTGACAGATTAAAACTGTGTGCCCGACCGAGACTCGAACTCGGGACCTTTGCCTTTCGCGGGCAAGTGCTCTACCATCTGAGCTACCGAAGCACGACTCACGCCCGGTCCTCACTGGCAGAAGTAAAGCTGTGAGGACAGGGCGTGAGTCGTGCTTCGGTAGCTCAGATGGTAGAGCACTTGCCCGCGAAAGGCAAAGGTCCCGAGTTCGAGTCTCGGTCGGGCACACAGTTTTAATCTGCCAGGAAGTTTCCTCTGTAAATTGAGTGTGTTTCTCTGTGAACCGTTATCTGGCACCTGCTTTACTTACCACTGAAACTACACCGACGGAAAAAAATCGCAACCCCAAGAAGGAGTTATTCGACGTAAATGAAAGTTGGCAACAGTGTTTCTACATCTGAAAGATGATGTCTATTCAAATTTCGCGCCAGTTGCTTATGAGTGGCGCTAGTAACACCACTATGAGACTGAAAATTAGGTTTGCTTTAAATACTCGTTGTAACGGTCGCGAGCGTTAGTTGCCTTTGAGATTGTGAGTTGCTCTTAATTAGGAATGCTTTTGTCAACACCTGACTGAGTTTTAACGAGGTCGTGTAATAGGGTACCGAGAAGATAGACGTTCCTTCTGCGATATCGCAGAGAAACTTGGCAGGAATGTAGCCACTGTACACGATTGCTGGCAGCGATGGTGACGAGAATGCACTCTCGCAAGAAGACTGGGCTCCAGAGGGCCACGTGACATTACCGAGAGGGAAGACCGCCGTGTTCGCCGTGTGGCACATCGTACCGCGTGTGCAGCAGCAATCTGAGCAGCAGTTGGCACCACTGTGACACAACCAACTGTTACAAATCGATTACTTCAAAACAGCTACGACCCAGACGTCCTGCAGCACGCATTCAAAACACTGCCATTTGCGACTTCAGTGGTATCAAGCGAGAGCAGGGCAGGGTAGAGGCCTGCTGTGTTTTCTGATGAAAACTGGCAGTGTCTCGGTGCCAGTGGTGGCCGTGTGTTGGTTAGAAGGTGGCCAAGTGAAGGCCTGCAGCCAGCCTGTCTGCGTGCTGGACACACTGGACCTGCACCTGGAGTTAGGGTGTGGAGTGCAACTTTTTATGACAAAAAGAGCACTCTCGTTGTTATACCACGCATCCTGACTACAAATCTGTGTGTCTGGTGATTCAAACTGTTGTGCTGCCCTTCATGAACAGCATTCCAGGGGCTGTTTTCCAACGGGATAACGCTCGCCCACCTACGGTAACCCAAATGCTCTACAGTGTGTCGACATGTTGCCTTGGGCTGTTGGATCAACAAACCTGTCTCTAATGGAGCACATACGGGACTCATTGGACGACAACTCCAGTGTCATCCACAGAGAGCATTAACTGTCCCAGTATTGACTGACTGAGTTGAACAAGCATGGAACTCCATCTCACAAACTGACATCCAGCACATACAAAACATAATGCGTGCACGTTTCCACGGCTGTACTCTGGCAGTTACACTGGTTATTCATGTATGAGTACCAGTATTTCACGGCTTTTCTTGTGCTGATCTTGCAATGCTAGTCACTTAAATATGTTACCTACGCAAATGTATTGTCCAAATTTTATTAATCTACATCAATTATATTTTGGTGTTGCGTTTTTTTTCCCATCAGTGTACGTGACTATTCATTTCATTTGCCTACAAATTGTCACACACTGGTAAGTTGACCAATTCCACTTGTGATGCACTTGTAGTCACAGGATACTACACTTTTTTTCTCTCTCTTTGAAGTGTCAAGCATTCAGTTTCTGAACATTTAAAGCAGGCTGCCAATCTTTGCACCATTCTGAATCTTATCTGACACACACCTACAGTTACATGCACGTTTATTGGTGACTCTCCATCCAAGGTAACATGCTGCATCTCCCCTACCAAGAAATTCTCAATTCAGTCACAAGTTTCGCTTTACATCCTATACGATCATACTTTTGATAAAAAGGACAGGCATGGTACTGAGTCAAAACCATATTGAAGTCTGTTTCGGCACTGACAGTGCAGTGTAGAGAGAAGTGTTATAACAGCCTGGTCCTAGTAGCTATGAGACTTAGCCAGTGGATCAAAGATCAAATAGTTTAATGAGGAAACTTGATACAGCTGTCAGGAATTTGAAGAACTGTGTTTTCCATCAGCTGTACAAATTTATTATTTATTTCCTGTAGGTATTGGTCATGGTGATCATCATCACAGAAAGAAAAATGTAGTGCATTACATGGATATACAGTTCAACTTTCCACTGGATAAACTGAAAACTATCATAATGTTAACAGACCCATGTAAACAATCCTTCATTTCGACACCTACACAAAATTCATGTCACTATGATTAAACAAAACAACCATTAAGGTGATAACATGAAGACTGAGTCAGTGCTTGTGGTCTTGGACTGGCTGAGTCTGTCCCTGACATTATGGGAACGCGAAGAGGACAAATTCAAGGATACAAGGACCCTACAAGTGGTATATGACATGCACTACTTACATTTGTTGCTGTCACACATGTAGAATCTCCTCTGCAGTTTCCATTAGTACTCTGTCTCCATCTGCACCATTCCACTGCTGTTTAATCACTGCTATTTGCAGTCCTCTGTTGGTCATCCAATTCAACCTCTAACAGATCTGCAAATGTAAAATCTATCAGTATGGATGAGTGAGTGAGTATTTTTCTGATAGAGGTAGCTGGTGATGTAGATGAGGGCAGTAAGATATTGTCAAATTCCTTTACCATTAATCATGAACAAATGTAGTGCAGCATGACTGCAGTAAGCAGATGACAGGTAACAACTGTTAAATCCCGGACCCAAGTGTGCCGGTGTGGACGCACTACTGTGTTTCTCGGTCAGACGGCCCGGAGGAAAGTGACCTTGCTATCAGCATATTCCTGCAGCCAGCTCTTGCTGTGTCAGAATGGTGTGACAATGTACCAGCTCAGGTGGCCAGAATGAAGCAGGCCAATACTCTGCAAAGCAGTTTGGAGCAGGACACTTATCACACCCTCCAGATGTCCCCGTTTTGATATTCGTATAGATGTATTACGTAAGCCACAGGTGCCCAATGGCTGGGTGCTGCAGGACACTGTTGTATAAGGAGACTTTGAAAACAGTATTGCCACTGCCCAGGCAGGTCAGTTGTGTGTTGACTGAAACCATTACATTTCCTGCAACTGTGCCATCCCTAGCACATAGTATATGAGGGTATCCGAGTAAAACCATTAGCCCATATGTAGGATATTTCCAACTCTCAGTGAAAAAGGAAGGATGCCCTGCAGTAGTCTTTTTCTGCTTCACTTTGTTGGTTGGCACATCAGGCAGCTGGACGAAACTTGCAGAACCAGTGGTCACCGTACATGTTGGTCAGTGGACTGACAGCACCTGTGGCATAAAGGTGCACAAGCCATTGTCCCCATGATAATACTGCTCCACTGTGATGGACTCCAACAACCAGTGCTGTGGCCTTCATGAAGCCTGCATAGTTGACACCACAGCCTCTATTCACCAAGAGTCTCCACTCAAAATGACCCCTAAGCTGTGGCTACTCCATTCTTCTGTCATATAATCTTTTCCAGGGGTGCTGGTCTAGCAAGATATGCAGGAGAGCTATGAAGTTTAGAAAGTAGGGGATAGGTATTAGCAAGACTGAAACTGCTAGTACAGGTCACAATTTCTGTAGCTGAGGCTGGGGAGTCAAGCAAGCAGTAGTTTCTGATCATACTCAGTATTTAGCTTAGTTTCTCATGTGCTTCTGCGAAGAAAAGAATTATATCTCTGTATTTTACTGTGTTGACTAGTGTATGCTAATTACTCTAAGTTTTTGTGTAAATTTTAGTGCATCTGCACTGTGTGAGTTTATTTTAGAGTGTATTAGGAACCAATAGACGTGTACCAGCAGTACTTAGATTTCTTCCGGTGACTGCTTGTATTAGTGTTCATTCCTTGTGATATAGATTGATTAAAGATGGAAAGAGAATGTGCTTGCTGTGTGCGGGTGCAGAGGGAATTCGCCAATATCCATAAGCAGTTGGAGTTGTCTTGGCCACAGTTGACAGGCTTCATGCTGCTACCTGTGCTGCAGTGGTGTGGGGTCACTTGAGTCAAATGCTTTGGGTTTGGCTTGTGTTGGCATGAAACGAGCCTGACACCTGGGTTGAGAGGCCATTCTCGATTCACACAAGTGGCTGGTTGTTTTCGCAAAGAAAGCTGGCCTCAACATGGGTTGGAAGCACAGCTACCAGTTTACAGCATTGTTTGCATAACAAATCGCGATCCTCTGGTTTGGAGCCAAGTGAAAAGTTTAAACCAGAGACTCAGATGACACTGTGACAACTTTGGATGCAGGTGGAGAATTGTAGGACACCCCTTAAAAGTGGAGGCATGTACTACACGCAGGAAATGGCTACTTCAGCAGCAGAGTACATGTGAGTTTTGTGGGATAGAGAAATCCTTCCACAGGCCCGATGCAACACACATTATGATTTCAGACTGTGAAGAGTACTATCTCCATTAATCACAGAAGGTACCATTCATCACGGTATAGCGGAGAAAGAAAACATTAATATAGCATTATATATAAAAACAAAGATGAGGTGACTTACCGAACGAAAGCGCTGGCAGGTCGATAGACACACAAACAAACACAAAAATACAAACAAAATTCAAGCTTTCGCAACAAACTGTTGCCTCATCAGGAAAGAGAGAAGGAGAGGGAAAGACGAAAGGATGTGGGTTTTAAGGGAGAGGGTAAGGAGTCATTCCAATCCCGGGAGCGGAAAGACTTACCTTAGGGGGAAAAAAAGGACGGGTATACACTCGCACACACACACACACACATATCCATCCACACATATACAGACACAAGCAGACATATAGCATTAGCTAGCTGCAGGAGTGTCCATCGAAAGGTTTCACAACTAGCCTTGCTCATAAACAGTAACAAAGAGCACTAAGAATAAAAAGCTAGCTGGAACCATATGTCAACAGCACAGAAATTCTAAATTTCAACTGGAATACATATAACAAAAAGATAAGTAGAACTCAGGTCATGGAGGCATGTTTATCGCTGTAACCTAAAGAGATCACTGCATATTCCAAATGCAAAATAATTTGGGTGATGATAAGTGTCGAAGGAGGATCAACCATGGCCATTGGATGCTTTTATACACCCCATACCTCAGAACCAGTAGTGCTGCAACATTTGCGAGGAAATTTGGACGACAATTTAGTAAATTTCCCAGTCACATTATAGTATTACGTGGGGGTTTGTACCTACCAGTTACAGTCAAAGTCACCCACATTTTTAACCAACTATTGTGTGTTACCCACTTTTGTTCAAATAACTTTGATTTCCTCACATGCAGATCTTTGGGGAGGCCGAAGAGAAACACAGCCCCAAAATGTGGCACATAAGTTGCCCTCATGTCTCTTTTTGTGTCTCTCAGTCAGGAACTCAAAGTAATTTAGTGCTTTCTGGAAATTGCATGACAGTCAAAGGTTCCCTCAATTGAAAGAACTAAGGCAATATCTTTTTAGCATCTGTGTGTAATGCTGACCACACTCTTACTTAACAGACTGTAAGTGCCAAGCAAAGTTATGAGGGATGGAAAAGATCTGTTTGCTACAGATTCACTGTGAACCTGAGTGTGGCCAAGGCCTTACAGATGACCAAAAACCGTATGAAACCAAAATCCACATAAGGAGAGCCATGTGCAAAGCTTTCAATGAATTCGAAAATAAATTTCTATCTACCAACTTGGCAGAAAATCCTAGGACACTTTGGTCTTATGTTAAATCAGTAAATGGATGGAAGCCGTATGTACAGACACTGTGACCATAATGGCATCAAAATAGAAGATAACAGAGAGAAGGCCACAATACTATATGACTTTTTCCACTGCTGATAACTGAGGAAGATTGTACTGTGTTTTCACATTTAAATTGTAGCAAAAATGTCAAAACGACAGATACTGAAAAATTAGAGACCACGAAAGGGAAAGGGAAGCACATGAAACCACTCAACAGAGGAAAAATTACTGGACCTGATGGGCTACCAATATGGTTCCTCATATAGTATATTAAATACATTGCTGCTCTTCCAGCAGCAGTGTACCTTAGATCATCTGAGAAGTGAAGTATTCCTAGCAACTGGAATAAGGCACAGATCTTTCCTATTTTCAGGAAGGGTCATAAAAACAGAAACACAAAACTATAGACTTATATCTTTCACCATAGGCATGCTCTGTTCTTGATTTCTTGGTCACCAAGTTGAAGAGGGCGGGGTGGAGGGCTTCTGGAACCCAGTCTGTAAAAGTTATATTGAGTTTGGTACAGTGGGTTCACAGGGACACGGGAAGTACCACAAGGATTTCCATGGGAAAGACAAAGCTGCGGGATAAGCAGTTGTGACAGTACTGACAAGATTTGTTTTGTGATGATTAACTGCTATGGTAAAAACTTTATGTACAGTCGCTTTGCTCAGTGAGCGCTTCCCATAACAAGTAATTCACATAACAAGGGGAACAAACTATAAAAAACTGACCACATCTGCTTAGTTTTTTTTGTTTTGTTTTTAATAACCATTTCAAAAACCACCTTTTAAACTAGATCAGTCTCTTTGGCTGCTATGAATGGACTAGACATATACTCTCCTATGGCATACTGCTTTGTAAGGCAGAATCTCCAAAAAATGCCATGTTCAGCTATACTGGTCACAAGGCAGCTCTCATCTCAATTGTTGTATCTGTTACCACCACTGTGGCCTCCACTACAATGTTGCAAGTTCTTTGCAACTTCTCCTCACCTCAACAGCTTCTGTTAATCAACTGCCTTGTGATATTTATGAGTTCCAATTCTGATTTGTTGCCAACTAATACAAATGCTATTTTGTACAGCAGTAACAGCGACAAAAAATGATTTTAAAAGAAAATCTAGTGTGAGCCATCAGCATGTTTTTCTGTAATATATTACCCAAACTGAGTAGTTACATTTTCATAACAACTTTTCTTTTAAATATGATTTTTGAATCACTACAAAAGAATATGGAATGGTAAATTCTTAATTAGCAAATAACACCATGTTGCACAAAAAAATACATATACTATGTGAATTGGCATTATAAGGAACCAGAATTACAGGGACCTTTGATCAATAGAAGATTACAATACTAACTTCGTTTGATGAAATTTACGATTCCATTCTTTTTTCAGCTATGTTTCACCTAAAATTGCAAGTCTGAAATATAAGAACATAACGAGGTGAGCCTATGGGATTGGTGCACTGTATGGAAATATTTATTTAAATTTCACACTTTTCCAAGTTTTCTGTAATACTTTAGAACATTATTTTAATTTCTGATTTTAAAAGAAGTTCATTATCCCATAAATCCCATGTTCTATTTGACAATGAACAGCATATACTTCACACTTTACAGCAGTTTGGTTACAAAATTTCTCATAACATTTTATTGTTTATTACTGCAAGAACTGTTATAACTTTTTTAAAAGGAAACTCAAACTTTCAGGAAAACAGTGATATGAAAGAAAATATAAAATACTTACTATTTTGGTTATGTGGCATCCACTGTGATTTAAACAAAAAACTGTTTCAAGATTAAGTACAATAACATATAATCATTTTATTCTCATAAATTTTACTAACCTCAAGAGGCTTATTTTCTTTGTAACTGTTCACCAATGTACACAGAAAACTACAAATATTAATCTGACCAACTGCTGGTTCTGAAAAAAATCTAGAATTTCATGCTGTAATATATCATTTTTCATACAGCCATAAGAAATTAGTCTTTGTAAATACTTGAGTGGAATAGTCCTTTTTTAGGCACAGAGTTGTAAGTTAGTCTTTGTGCTGTGGACAAAATGTGCACAAAGTATAACTTTTTATGTTGGAAACTGTAATTTCTATTGAAAATACATTTGTAATGTTTTACAAATTTGTTGATTGAGGACAGTGGTCAATAAGAAATCTGAAGACTCTCTTTAGCAATGTGCAGAAAACTTCTGCATAAATTTCATTATTTTGCCATGCCTGGATGCTAAATAAAAGAAAATGTGAATAAGTATTTGCACTAATTTTTGACAAACCTGGACCTTTACATCATCCGTCATAAAATTTTTGCTCCTTACGTCATTCAATTCAGAACTGTTTTTTAACATTGCTGTTTCCCTATCATTTAATTACGCATTTACACAGCTGTGTGGCTTGCTGAAAAAATGGAATTACTATCATCAGTTTTGTAACAATGATTTTTAAATGGACATACAGAGCAGCATTGTTACAGCAGCTAGTTAAAATTAGTGATTTATACATAAAAAGTTGTAATTTGTTCAATAACACTTCCAAAAACAATGTTTAAATAAAATACTTTGAGTGCTTAAACAGCTGACAATATTTTCCATATTTTCAAAATTATAATGGGAAATAAAAATTTGTGATCTATGTTAAAGGAGACATACATTTTTAAAAAAAGGTAATTACAAGCTCCTGAACACTGTTGTAATAATTTGTAGAGTACCCGAGGCTTTAACAACATTTTTTGAATGTTTGACAATTAAAGAGTATGCCTTTTCTTGTATAGACAAATAATGAAAAAACTACAATTTTACACCTTTCTAATCTCACAGCTAACACCATGTGGGCAGCCATGCTTGCACCTTTCAAAGTTATTGGAGGTACTGGAAGTGACAGAAATATGTGATGATTTTTGAACAAAAATAATTCCACTGTTTTGCATGTTTATTATTTATTATGACTTGCAAAAGATGGCAATTAATAAAAAACATTGCAAAAACATAAATGTAATCTTTTACAGACACAAAAATCACAAAACATTAAGGTTACATTATTTAAAGATCTCATTTAAGTGGTGGCCCTTCGTCACCATGCATTCCTCAAGTCTTACAGCAAAGTTGTCAAGCACTTTACTCAACATTGCATTTGATAGATGCAGTCACTTGTCTTGTAGCATCTCTCTCTACTAGTGTACAAAATTTGTTTGCATACACTTTCGATTTGAGGTAAACCCAAAGGAAACAGTCACGAACACTGAGGTCAGGGAACCGAGCAGGCCAAGCAATGTCACCATGTGAGAGATGATGCGGCTATGAAACTTCCTCCTCAAGGAACTCACTGTGACTTTGGATCTATGCAGGGGATGCTTGTGTAACTCTTGTTGGTTTTTGTCTGACAAATAGCAAAAATTTTGTTTGTTAGCATATCCCTGATGATTAGTGTATTCATGAGGCTTAAGCTTTTGAACAACTGCACTTTTATATGGGTGAAAGTGTAGCTCCTCATGCAGTATTCTTCTCATTGAGCAGTTGGACATTCAAAAAGCAGCAGGTTGTCTATGCAAAGGTCTGTGCAGGCTAGTCAGCACAGCCTGGCTCATACACTCAACATCGTCCGGTGTTCTGACTTACCTTGGATGTCCTTTCGGCTTTTGTTTTAATGCTGAACCAGTTGATCACAAGTTATTGACCCACAAGTTAATTGTGTTATGGAACGGAATTTGTATACTACTACTCACATGAAAATGTCTGCGAAACTGACATTGTGTGACAACAACAGACTTATCACCTTTAAAATACGTCAAAACAATGAATGCGCGATTCTCACTGGACCACTGCTCCCTGGCAACTGAAACTGCCTCAAGTAACCTTGGGAACAGCTCACTCACTCTCTCACTCCCTCACCACCACCACCACCATGCGACTCCTATACTGTGCATGAATGAAAACTGTCAGGTATTTCTGCACCGCTCCCTGTTTCATGAATCAAACTTGCTGTGTAGAGTGCTAGTCAGCTACGCTGACCACTAGACTATGGGGATGGACACAACCAGCAACTGATATTGAAAATAATAATTCCACAACTGGGAAAGCCAGACATATTGTAGAACAGTTCATAAGTTTTGCAACTCATAACCTCATTTTTTAACATACTCTTCATGGAAATTACTAATATTTTTCAGGTTCATTTTGGCAACAGTTTAAAATCAAAGAATTAATTCTAGCAAAAAAGTTATAAGTAGACAGAGTTACTTACAAAATAGTCACCTGTACATCAATTCAATTCTTTCCAGGGACAAGACATCGTAAAACAGTGGTTTGCTCTTTAGAGGGATAAGGGATTGCTTCTCTATGCAAAGTAAACTTAACCCACCCAACCTTTCCTGTGACTGTGTGGTAATTAGATAAGTGTTGACTGTTTTAAGAGCTGAAGAAGATCATTTGACTGAAGATGTAGTACCAAAATTCTCATTATCAAATTTGAAAATGTAGGAAAAGAAAGACTGCTACTTAATGTAAAGAACACACATTAAGTTGCAGACAGGCACAATTAAAAGACGCTTACATAAAAATTTTGGCCACAGCCTTCAACAGCAAAAGAGAAACACACACCAGTCATACAAACAAGCATGCACACCTCATTCACACATGACCACCAACTAAAATGCTGGAGTTGGCGGTCACGTGTGCATGAGTCGTGCATGCTTGTGTGTATGAATGGTGTGTGTTTCTTTTTTGCTGATGATGGCTGTGGCTGAAAGCTTTATGTAAGTATCCTTTAATTGTAACTGTCTGCAACTTAACGTGTATTCTTTACAGTAAGTAGCAGTCTCTCTTTTCTCACATTGTTGATATTCGTATCTGGAGCTTCCATTGTTTGATTTCATTATCAAAGTTGATAACTTAGACACTTCAATAAGCCCTGAAATCAGGACACACTCACTCATTAATAAAAAAAAACCTGAGATATTCTTTGAAGAGAACTTGGATGAAATGTAAAGTACACTTTTGTTTTTCAAAGCAACATTATGAGTGGTTCATAAATTGATGACAGTTTGTATAAAAGATAATCAGGATATTTTAATTTATAATTTTCTCAGTGATAACAGAAATCAATCAAAAAATTCCAGAAACTTTCTGGCAGATTTCATTCTAAAAAATTCCAGCTTTATCAACAGAAAAGAACATTTGTTCTACCTACAACAGAATGTGATCAACTTTTGCAAAATAGAGATGACGATAAATGTCTATTTCTGTTTCTTCTGAACACATTCTCTTCACTCTCTGTTTGGAATTTGTATTGTAGGTTTATATCAGAAGTGTTTTCTCTGTCAAACTGCAGATGTTCTGAAATCTCCACAATCTTCTTGCTGCAAATACATGACATAGTTTTTCATCTGCAGTGTCTTATACAAGACATCTGTGTAAGCGAACAGCTTAAAAAATGTTACCAGCAAGAAAATTGACTAAAATTACTCAAGAAACCAGGAAAACCCTGAGACATCACCACTTCATTGCTGTCCCAATTATCACTGCTATAGAGAACAGTTATCGAGAATACTGTGAAAGAATAGTAGCAGTTTTACTCTGTGTTCTTTAACTGTGTGGACTACTCTGGATGAGGACTTCCAACTAGTTTGCAAAAGTGATGGAACATTCTTTGAACATATTCCTGTAATGTGTAAATTCTTTTAGAAGACTTGGAAAAAATGAAGAAAGACCACTCGGAGTTACGACAAATATTTTACATGCTTTTATACTAGAGATGTTTTGTTGCAAAACCAAATTTAATATATGGGCATAGCAGAGAGTGAAGAGAGCCTTCAGATATCTTGACAAAACGTTACTTGGCAGGCCATTAATACGACCACTCATTACTGATGCTCCATCATAATTCTGGCCAACAAACTTCTGAGCAATGGCCAATTCATCAACTAAGCCATTCAGCATGAAAAATCGAAGAATTAGCAATGAGAAAACAAATCATTAGTACCTCTATCTGCACTGACATCAGTAAAATAAAAGAATCTTTCATTCACAATGCCTTCTTGAACATAACACAGGACTCTTGACAGTTGTGATTTACACCATATGTTAGAAGTTTGTTCAAGCATAATGTCTACAAACTCTGCCCATTTTATTTCCTGTTTTGGTGATTCCTTGATACTGCAGAAACAGCTTTAATAATGTCATTTCATATAACTGTGGAACTTATTCAAAATACCGTAGCTGTATTAAAGTTTGCCTCTAATAAGGGATCATATTTTTTCAAAACATTTATTAATGCCAGGTGATTTCTTTTTTTATCAGAAGCATCTGACTTATGATGTCCTCGAAATGGGAGCTTCATTTAGCTAAATAACATAATGTACCAATGTGTCTTTTACAAATTTATCTATTCCTTTTTACTTGTTTGTTGCGCTGGCTAGTATTACTTTGATGCTGTTCATTTACCAAGATGTCAACTCCGTTCTTCTCAAACATTTTTAACTGATTGAATGTGATTTTGCACTTACAAATGTCGATGATGACTAATTGATGTGTACTTTAAATCTGAAACTAAGTTACATAATGGTGGCTTTGGGCTACCTTTTCTAACTACTTCCAATTACTCTTGAAGTGTTCTCATAAAAAAAGTATTAGCTAGCATCTCAAAGTTGCATTTACTTCCTTCGCCAATTCTGAATGGAAAGATAACACTAAAAACTATTTTACTTTTGTAAACAAAACTCATCACTGTATTTTAGATGATTACAAACATCTACAGTTAAAAGAAAACCAATAACACCTTAGGGAACATGTTTAGAATACATAACACCCACATGCTAAAGCATCCTTACTGATCAAAGTGAACAGGCAGGTATTTTCATTGTACACTATAAAGGAAGTGAAGTCACACCCCGTCCGGAAAACTGAACGTGCGTGCACTGTTCTGTCTTTCACCTTCTCCCCACATTTTCTCAACAATGTGTGGCCTTGACATTGCACACTTCTCCCTCCACAAGGCTCAGCCTATCTGCTGGTGGGCAATGTTTCCTCTGTTCCTCTCTGACCCTGCAGCATGTAGAGTGCATGTCTGGGTTTGTTTACTGCCACAGGTCACAGTCAGTCATACTTGTGTCCAGTAAAAGAACAGAACAAACTGTTGTTCCTGTCCCTCTGCTAATTGCCTTCCTAAGATTTCATAAATAGAAGTACTCATAAAATAGATCAATTTTTATGGGCATGCAGCACAGACCTACCACACACTGAATATATGCCCCTGCTTTGACATCAATACATTGTACAATTTTGGAACATGTTTTACACTCACATTATGACATATTTGGAGAAAGACATATGCTCCATAGGAATCAACATGTGTTCTGAAAACAACAATTGTGTGAAACCCAATTTTATCCGTTCATTCGTGAGATCCAGAAGGCATTAGATACCTATACTCTGGTTGTTCCCACATTCCTTGACTACATCCACATGGCTACTCTGCAAACCACTCTTAAGTTCCTCGTACAAGGTTCACTGAGCCACCTTCACACTAATTCTCTACTATTCCATTCTCAAACAACGCAAAGAAAAACAAACACCTATATTTTTCTGAGAACTCTGATTTCCCTTATTTTATTACAATGATCATTTCTGCCTACTTAGGTTGATGTCAACAAAATATTTTCACATTTGGAGGTGAAAGTTGGTGATTGAAATTACATGAAAATATCTCGCCACAATGAAAAATGTCTTTGTTTTAAGGATTTCCACCCTACATACGGTATCATATCCATGACAAACTTTCTCCTGTTTCTCGATAATACAAAACGTGCTGCCCTTCTACGAAGCATCTTGATTTACTTTATTAATCTTACCTGGTAACGATCCCACACCACGCAGCGGTATTGCAAAATAGGATGGACAAGTGTAGTTTAGACACTCTCTTTAGCAGATCTGTTGGATAATCTAACTATTCTGCCAATAAAACAAAGCATTCGTTCTGCCTTCTCCATAACATTTTCTTTGTGTTCTTTCAAATTTATAGGTTGTTCGTAATTTTAATTCCTAGATATTCCATTAAATTTACAGCCTTTAGATTTAATTGATTTATTGTGTAATTGAAGTTTAATGGATTCCTTTTATCACTCATGTGGATGATCTCACTATTTACATTATTTATGATCAATTGCCAAATTTCACACCATACAGATATCTTGACTTCCAGAAGGAGTTCAATACAGCTCCATACTGCTGCCATATGAACAAAATACAAGTGTACGTAATTTCAGACTGGCTGTGAGATTGGATTAAGAGTTTCTAGCAAACAGAACACAGTATGTCATTCTCAATGGAGAGAAATCTTCAGACATAAAAATAACCTCGTGTACACCCTAAGGAGTGTGATAGGACCATTACTTTTCACAACAAACACATATGACCTAGTGCATAACATCAGAAGTTCCATGAGGCTGTTTGCGGATGATGGTGTTGTATACAGAGAAGTCACAATGCTAGGACAGTGTAGGGAAATACAAGATGATCTGCAGAGGATGGATGCTTGGTGAAGGGATTGGCAGGTGACCCTCACCTCAAACAAATGTAACATACTGTGCACAAACTGGCAAAAAGACCCATTTTTGTATTATTACACAATTGCGGAATAATCACTGGAATCTGCCACATCCGTGAAATATCTAGCAGTATGCATACGGGGTGATTTACAGTAGAATGACCACATAAAACTAATCACAAGCTTTAGCCCTCGTCACCAGTTTTGTAAACCCTCATCACCAGTTCTCCAAAGGTCTCACCAGTATTGCAGTGGAGGCTGAGTTTCCACTGTTGTTACAGTAGGCTGAGTTTGTGAGTTGGTGAAACAGTTTCTGGTGCAGTACACCACTATGACAATTTTGCCCTGCCACTGTTACACAGCTACATCCCACCAAGGTCAAGTAATAGGACAGGAGAACGAATGTTCTGCAACACTCCCAACAAATTAGTAACAAAGACACACAAATGAGTTAAAAAGGTTTACTTACCTTTGTGAGTTGTTGAGTAATGAAGTCTTCAACACTGCATGTAATGTAACACAAAGAAGGCCCTCAATGTCTAACTGCAAATAATCATACATAAGGTTCACAGTACCTAGCAATCCAATTCACAACAACTGTCTGTTCACTTTGAAGAGTTCACTTAATGACGTTTGCTGTCGAAGTCAGCCCTGGATGATGATCTCTAACCAAGTGGGCAAGAGCTGCTCTTCTATCTTCCTAGTAGGATTTATCCGTTGTAGTCCAGTCACTGGCAGACTGTACTCAGCCAGCTATTGGCTGAGGCGAAGTCAATATCTGCATTCTCAGCACCACCCATGGCACTGGTGGAACTCACGCAAGTGGACAGTCTCCATGGCACTGGCACCAGCTCACATCTTTGTGCCTGTGGTGCTTTTGGCCTGGCCGTGTCTTTTTCAGATGACACAGCAGCAAGTAAGGCAGATTCATTGGAAGAGGCCTCAGGACATTTAGTCCACCCACACAGGAGATACTTTATGAAACCTTCATTCGACAAATAATGCTAGACAGTCTGGGATCCTTACCATGTAGCACTAATAAAGGAAATAGAGAAGAGTCGAAGAATTGCAGCATGTTTCATTCTGCATTAGTGTGTAGTTTACTGTTAAAATTTCGAGCACATACATCCCTTGAAGAGCCAAGCAATATATTGCTTCCTGCTGTGCATATCTCGAGAAAAGTTCATGAACATATAATCAGAGAGATTCCAGCTCACACAGAAGCTTAACTACGATCATTTTTCCCATGAAATATTTGTGAATGGAAAAGGAAAAGGTGGAAGTGACAGAGGTACAGAAAGTACCCTCCCACTGGAGATGGCTTGGCAGAGTGAAGACACAGATGTACGACTTAGTCCATAAGAATACTGTGTATGAATCACAAGGTTCCAATTTCGTGTTCTGGTCCAGCACTCTGTTTTAAACTACCAGGAAATTATAAAACAGCACAAACTTCGCAGAAGAATGAAAGATTTTTTTGTGGATTATCTAGTTTTGTGGAAAGAACAAGCCACAAGATAATAAAACAAAAGTGAAGGAAGTTATACATTACGATGAACATGAGCCTGGGATACTTAGTGGCAACATAGTATTACCCACAGATGGCATGAACTGAATGAACAACATTCAGGAGAACGGCATACCAATGGGCTGGCTAAATGAAAGAAGATGAGCTAAGAGAACTTCCCATAACATGCATAAAACAGGAGACTGCCAAATGATTGCCTCACTGCAATCCTAAAAATTCAGCAAGCAATGAATATCAGTCTAATTTCTCACATTTGGACAAAAGTGGTGGATTACTAGAATAGAGGACTGAATCAGTCTTAGTTAAAGACTCGATTCATTTAAGGAAAGAATGTGTAACCAGAAATTTGACTCTAGTGGTGGCAAACATCTTCAAGAGAATGATAACAGGAGAGAAAGAGATGTGTGTGTTTTACTGATTCGTTTGTCATTGACAGAAGAGACAATAAGATCATTCTCATTCTTGGTCTGTGACAAAAAGTAAATATTGTGTGTACTGCGGGACAGAGATAAATTGACAGCGGCTCCATTACGCTATGGGGAATACCCACATGGGCATCCATGGGTTCAGTGGAGTTCGTGTAAGGCACCATTTGTTTTGTTTTAGGGTGCAAGAACAACTAAGGTTACGAGCCCACGTCAAAACTGTGAAACATGAAAACAAAGAGAGGAGTTAAAAACGACTACAGGTCATTCCCAATTGACGGAAGAGAAGACAGCTAAAAACAGGGGCGCGAAGAAAGGTGTATAAAATACGCCATATTGCAACAGAGGTCCAGAACTAAAATTTAAATGGCCTTTGCCATATTGCTACGATGGATAAAAAGTAAAATGTGGTCGACAGCCCACGTGTTGTTTGCTAAATGGCCGATGACTCAGACGACAGACCCAAGTGGGAACGTAAATGGTTAAAAAATGGGCATTCCATCAAGAAAAGCAAGGCACCATGATGGCCAAGGAGTATTTTACACTAGCTTCAGACCACATACACCCCTTCATGACAATCATGTTTGCCAACGGCAGTGGCATTTTTCAACAAGATAATGTGCCATGTCACAAGGCCAGGAGTGTGATGGAGTGGTTCGAGGAACACAGTGGGCAATCTCCAACTGATGTGCTGGCCCCCAACTCACCAGACCAGAACCTTACTGAACATGTCTGGGATGTGATTGAATGTGGTGTCAAAGTTCATCACCCCCTCCCCAGAATGTACAGGAAATAGGTGCCTTGCATGTGCAGATGTGGTGTCAACTCCATCCACCAAGGCTTCATTGCTTCCATGCCATAACACATCGCCACCATTATCCAAGCCAAAGGTGGACATATTGCCTATTACGTAAAGTTAAAAATAATGAAAACATTCAATTCTGAAAGACTACAGCAGACAGGGCAGTAATAAGTAAAAGAATTACAAAACAGACAGAAATGCGGAAGAAACTTCAGATAACTGAACAAAAAAGTATAAAGATTTTTTAGTTTTAAATTTGACTAGTGTTAACACATTTAAATTAAATAAATTCTGTGGAAGGAAGGTGTAGGTATATTACAAATGAGACACATAATTATGTTAATTTGAAAATCAAAAAACAATGGTTGATTTAATTAGTACTATACGAACAACAAAACATGTAGATTGCAGAAAATGGTGTCAACAGATATTTTATTAGTGTACAACAAATTACAATGACAAATGTTAAAATGTCTTTACATCTACCTCCGAAATACAGTCACAGGTGGTACTAACAGGCTTAAACGGCACCAAACAAGTAAATGAAAAACTTGAAACTATGTCTTCAGTGCGTACAAAGCACTTTAAATTGACTGCTGGAGCAGGTAACCAGAGTCATGCCAGTGTCACTTTGTACATGTTCTGTGCTAAACTTTAACACGCATATTATTTGAACTTGATACGCACTCTCTAGACAACTCCACGAAGGAAGGAAGGTTACTGTTCATGATGAGAGCCTCAGAGATGAAGCACAAGCTCAGGATGAAGAAGGAAACTGGCCATGTTCTTTTGAAACTAACCATTTCAACATCTGCCTTAAGAGTTAAAACCTATATTTCAATGATTTGATAGGGATTTGAACAGCAATTTTGCTGAAGGGAAGTCAAGTGCCTTACCACAGTGCCATGTTGCTTCGGAGAGAGAACTCCAGCAATAATACAGAGAGTAATCTTGGTACCCTCAACAGGCATGAGAGCTTTGTCAGCTATCAGGAAACTATACAAATTCAAACTGAAGCAGTATAGCAGTAATAACAACACTGCAATTTTTTTATAAGAAAGACGCAACATATCTTCATTTAGCTCCAACCGCAGAACAGACAATTAATCATTTAACAAGCAGTAATAACATTAAAATATCTTAATTTTTATTTTACAATCTTATGCACAATCAACATTTTCTTTTTTTCTTCAAAAATTTAATAGTTGTGTTATGCTGACTTTGATGCTTCTTCAAACTCCTAAACAAATTTAAATGATTAGAATCTTGAGAAGAAATATAACCCACTAACTGCAATGCACAAAATATAACAAACAATATCTTTCACTCAAAATTGTTGTTTCTTAATCCTCTGTTTGATTCAATGTTTATCTTCCTTCACATATCTTGCATCATTTACCAAGTCTCTCACTGTATGCAGTAGTTTCTCCAAACCTTGAAAACAAAATATTAAAGAAATCTGCTCTTTAAAAGTTTCTTGGTAAAAGACAAGTACAGATGTGCCAAAATGAAATTGATAATGGTAAGTATGAAGACAGACCCTCTCCCACTCGAGCATGTGTACTAACAATCATCAATCCAGTTTCATGTGACAAAATCCTTGTGCAAAACATTCTTGTTTCACTTGTCACTTCATATCTACGTAAAATCTCAGGACTTCAGTGAAATCATCTATAGTCTTCATCAGGAACAAGTGATGAAGACACTGGAGGATTTCATCAAAAGCTTGAGAATTTACCCAGATATAACACAAGTAAACCGACAATGTTTTATACAATCACTAACCCACTTTTTCATCCACACAACAAAATTTAAATGCTATTATTGGGTATAGAACAAATTAAATCACACACTATGTGGTTCCTACAATAAAGTAAAACACTTAGAAAATATAAGATAAATGAATATATCTTGGTATATAAAATTTAATTAATAAAAATGAAAATTCAATACAGAAAACTGTTAAAATCCTAGGGAGACAGAAAGACTGAATAGTGCTTACCTACGGGAGCAAACGTTCACAAAACTGCCAACAGAAACACACAAAAATCGATCAAAACACTGCTGCACCCCGCCCACCCCCCCACGGGGGCAGTGGGAGCAGAGTAAGGCACTCAAAACAAAGGGTAAGAGGAATCACATGTTATTTCCTAGTAACACAATACCGGCAGTACAAAGCTTTAAGTAAGTTGAGAAAGTTTGTACTCCGCACAGTGAGAGAAGAGTTCTGACAGTTGAAGTGGCATTGGCACATGTGCTTTGCACATCCATGACGGACAACCAGACCGAGAGATTTTGTTTATGGTACTATTGCAACGCCATAGTGATAGGTGACCCCCGGTTTCAGTCAGTGGCGCTGCATGCTTAATTCAGGTTTGTGTGTGTGTGTGTGTGTGTGTGTGTGTGTGTGTGTGTGTGTGTGTGCGCGCACGCGCTCATGCGCAGATATTCCACTAATTTTGTGAGTTTCTTGCCGTGAGAGTAGAAAATGGCTTCCTGTACTGCAGAGAAGAGGACTTTTGAAAATGGAGCTATGCTGTAGTCTTTAGTGTGCAAATTTATATACAGATTATGTGTTTAGTTTGAAAGGGGCAGGGACAATGGTGGGTCTTTGATACCAGTGCCTAAAATGATTGTCAGGGTGGTAAAGGCATTGAACATCTCTACAGCGCCAGTTAATAAGAGGGTCACAAACCAAAAAGAGGTTGCCAACTCAGATTGAAGTCCGATTATTGTGACACCTGGAAAGTTAAGAAAGAGATAGTGTCATGTGACTGAAAAGACAACTTTGACGAAAGTGATATCAGCAACATAGATATGCATACTAGAAGTGAAAGGAGTACCCGACACTTAAAATGTTGATGGTGTCACTGTTGGATAGCAGTTTGTTTACACGCAGAATGACAAGTTCCTCCATTGTAAAAAAAAAAAAAAAAAAACTTGCCCTCCAGTGGTTCTCAGGACGAAAGGTACTAATGGAATGCAGAGACACTGTAGCAAGGAGATGTTATTTCCTGTGTGAGTTGCTAGCAGTGAATCCGGAGAATGTAAGATGGGTTGTTGAAACAGGGGTCAATGCACGTCATGCACGATACATCATGTGGACAGATGACGTGCCAAGAGACTATGAGTGAGTCAGCTGTTATGGAGGGGTGACTAATTCTTGTTCATGCTGACTCCACAAACTGTTTTGTTCCTGGTGCTATGGTAATGTTTCAATAAAAAAAATATAAATAAAAAAAAGAGAAAGAAAGGCAAAAACACGTCGATTACCAAGAGGAAATGAACACAGATATATTCAAAGACTGGTTCGTTACTCGCTTGCTACCAAATGTCATTTCTGTTAGTGTTTTTGTAATGAACTCCATACCATTTGTACAATTAATTAAAGGTACCAATGGCTGCTGCAAGGAGAGATAAAATAGTTAGATGGTTGAAAGACAATAAAACATGCTTTGAACACAATATGTGAAAAGTGGAACTTCTGGAAGTGATGAAATGATACAAGCCACAGAAGATGCAGGTGTAACTGATACGTTAGCAGAGAACAACAGCCATAAAGTTATATCTCTTCCACTGTACCAACGCCATTGAACTTGACTTGGCCCAATTAAAAGCAGATGTCATGGAGCGAAATAAAACCTTTATGTTGCAGAGACAGAGAGGCTGCTAAATGAGGCTGTCATACAAATAATGTCAGAAAATTAAGATAATTTCACAAATCACGTGTGGAAAGAGATTTCAAGCTTTAACACAAAAGGCGTAACAGAAGAATTCATACAAAATTTGGTAATTTCTTTATCATACGATGACGACAGCAGCAGAAAAAGTATTGTAGTCTGTGTGTTTGTGACAATAGATGATCAGTCTGATGACAATGCTCTTGTGGTTTCTGTTCTTCCACATTTAAAATTAAGATAACATCTTTATTCGATATTTTACATGTAACATTTGTACATTTTTCTGTACCTGTATTGTTGAATATATATTTGTGAGTGTTTGTGTAAAGAGGCAAACACTGCTAGTGGATAAGAAAAAACTTGTGATAAAGAAACACATCATTCAGTAGAATGCTGCCAACAAGAAAGCTGTAATGAATTCTGTGGCATTGTTAGGCTCTGAAGTTATGGCTGCCATGGGGCTGAATGGCAGGAGGGGACAGTCAATCACCCCACTCCCTGCCCCACCAATCACTTGCCCACTGCACTACCACATCAAATACTGGCAACTGTGCTACCAGCTGTCTGAGCTCTTCGCTTGCCATATGGAGTGTAGATGACATTAGATGCAGAAGGTGAATATAAGGGCAATCAAAAAGTTTCTGTTTGAGGGCACTGCTGCAGCATTATGCGATATGGCATGACTCTGATGCTGGTGTATAAGAACCAACACATAGGCAAGGGATTAGTGTGGTATTTGTGCCTTTCTGACTTGTGTCGAAACAGTCAAGCACCCACCCTGCAGTCCTGATCTCTCCCCGTGCACTTACGGTGCCTTCGGTCCCTTAAACAAGGCTGTGAAGAGACGACAATTCTTGTTGGATGAGGCTGTGCAGCAGGTATTTACGGACTTCTTAACACTGCAGGACACGGTGTTTCACCAAAAGGGCATTTTCAATCTAGTGTGTCGGTGAAATGATTGGCTCAATGCTCATGGTGATTTTGCCTGATTGGCAAATAGATTCTGAACTCTACAGCCTTTGAATGGAAATATTTTGATTGCCCATTACATAAAGGTTGAATTACAGTACAGTACAAGGTTTTAATTTTTTGAGGAGTTTCATATCAGTATATACTCTGCTGCAGAGTGAAAGTTTTTACGATTTCTGAGTCTCTAAATCCATTTCTGCCACTCTTCTGTACAAAGAATCTCTTAATCATGAACATATGAGATCTGCACCTACTTACACTTTTAAGAGCCTTTTGAAATTCCAGAAATGGTGTTATAATTACCTCCTTTCATTATTCACATTCTTGGCCTGATGGTAAGTAACTCTTATAAAGAAAAATTCCTTCTCTCTACTGAAGATCTATTATTCGGAAGTTTAGGTTACTAATGTCATAGGGACAAGAATCGTGAGTGTTGAGTGGCAATGGCAATGGCAGCCAATATAAAAGAGAGACCCAGTCAGTAGTGTATGCCTAAGTAAAAATGTTGTTGTTGTGGTCCTCAGTCCCGAGACTGGTTTGATGCAGCTCTCCATGCTACTCTATCCTGTGCAAGCTTTTTCATCTCCCAGTACCTACTGCAACCTACATCCTTCTGAATCTGCTTAGTGTATTCATCTCGTGGTCTCCCTCTACGATTTTTACCCTCCACGCTGCCCTCCAATACTAAATTGGTGATCCCTTGATGCCTCAGAACATGCCCTACCAACCGATCCCTTCTTCTGGTCAAGTTGTGCCACAAACTTCTCTTCTCCCCAATCCTATTCAATACCTCCTCATTAGTTACATGATCTACCCATCTAATCTTCAGCATTCTTCTGTAGCACCACATTTCGAAAGCTTCTATTCTCTTCTTGTCTAAACTATTTATCGTCCATGTTTCACTTCCATACATGGCTACACTCCATACGAATACTTTCAGAAATGACTTCCTGACACTTAAATCAATACTGGATGTTAACAAATTTCTCTTCTTCAGAAACGCTTTCCTTGCCATTGCCAGTCTACATTTTATATCCTCTCTACTTCGACCATCATCAGTTATTTTGCTCCCCAAATAGCAAAACTCCTTTACTACTTTAAGTGCCTCATTTCCTAATCTAATTCCCTCAGCATCACCCGACTTAATTAGACTACATTCCATTATCCTTGTTTTGCTTTTGTTGATGTTCATCTTATATCCTCCTTTCAAGACACTGTCCATTCCATTCAACTGCTCTTCCAAGTCCTTTGCTGTCTCTGACAGGATTACAATGTCATCGGCGAACCTCAAAGTTTTTATTTCTTCTCCATGAATTTTAATACCTACTCCGAATTTTTCTTTTGTTTCCTTTACTGCTTGCTCAATATACAGATTGAACAACATCGGGGAGAGGCTACAACCCTGTCTTACTCCCTTCCCAACCACTGCTTCCCTTTCATGTCCCTCGACTCTTATAACTGCCATCTGGTTTCTGTACAAATTGTAAATAGCCTTTCGTTCCCTGTATTTTACCCCTGCCACCTTTAGAATTTGAAAGAGAGTATTCCAGTCAACATTGTCAAAAGCTTTCTCTAAGTCTACAAATGCTAGAAACGTAGGTTTGCCTTTCCTTAATCTTTCTTCTAAGATAAGTCGTAAGGTCAGTATTGCCTCACGTGTTCCAGTGTTTCTACGGAATCCAAACTGATCTTCCCCGAGGTTGGCTTCTACTAGTTTTTCCATTCGTCTGTAAAGAATTCGTGTTAGTATTTTGCAGCTGTGACTTATTAAGCTGATAGTTCGGTAATTTTCACATCTGTCAACACCTGCTTTCTTTGGGATTGGAATTATTATATTCTTCTTGAAGTCTGAGGGTATTTCGCCTGTTTCATACATCTTGCTCACCAGATGGTAGAGTTTTGTCAGGACTGGCTCTCCCACGGCCGTCAGTAGTTCCAATGGAATATTGTCTACTCCGGGGGCCTTGTTTCGACTCAGGTCTTTCAGTGCTCTGTCAAACTCTTCACGCAGTATCGTATCTCCCATTTCATCTTCATCTACATCCTCTTCCATTTCCATAATATTGTCCTCAAGTACATCGCCCTTGTATAGACCCTCTATATACTCCTTCCACCTTTCTGCTTTCCCTTCTTTGCTTAGCACTGGGTTTCCATCTGAGCTCTTGATATTCATACAAGTTGTTCTCTTATCTCCAAAGGTCTCTTTAATTGTCCTGTAGGCGGTATCTATCTTACCCCTAGTGAGATAAGCCTCTACATCCTTACATTTGTCCTCTAGCCATCCCTGCTTAGCCATTTTGCACTTCCTGTCGATCTCATTTTTGAGACGTTTGTATTCCTTTTTGCCTGTTTCACTTACTGCATTTTTATATTTTCTCCTTTCATCAATTAAATTCAATATTTCTTCTGTTACCCAAGGATTTCTACTAGCCCTCGTCTTTTTACCTACTTGATCCTCTGCTGCCTTCACTACTTCATCCCTCAAAGCTACCCATTCTTCTTCTACTGTATTTCTTTCCCCCATTCCTGTCAATTGCTCCCTTATGCTCTCCCTGAATCTCTGTACAACCTCTGGTTCTTTTAGTTTATCCAGGTCCCATCTCCTTAAATTCCCACCTTTTTGCAGTTTCTTCAGTTTTAATCTACAGGTCATAACCAATAGATTGTGGTCAGAGTCTACATCTGCCCCTGGAAATGTCTTACAATTTAAAACCTGGTTCCTAAATCTCTGTCTTACCATTATATAATCTATCTGATACCTTTTAGTATCTCCAGGGTTCTTCCATGTATACAACCTTCTTTCATGATTCTTAAACCAAGTGTTAGTTATGATTATGTTGTGCTCTGTGCAAAATTCTACCAGGCGGCTTCCTCTTTCATTTCTGTCCCCCAATCCATATTCACCTACTATGTTTCCTTCTCTCCCTTTTCCTACACTCGAATTCCAGTCACCCATGACTATTAAATTTTCGTCTCCCTTCACAATCTGAATAATTTCTTTTATTTCATCATATATTTCTTCAATTTCTTCGTCATCTGCAGAGCTAGTTGGCATATACACTTGTACTACTGTAGTAGGTGTGGGCTTCGTATCTATCTTGGCCACAATAATGCGTTCACTATGCTGTTTGTAGTAGCTTACCCGCATTCCTATTTTCCTATTCATTATTAAACCTACTCCTGCATTCCCCCTATTTGATTTTGTGTTTATAACCCTGTAGTCACCTGACCAGAAGTCTTGTTCCTCCTGCCACCGAACTTCACTAATTCCCACTATATCTAACTTCAACCTATCCATTTCCCTTTTTAAATTTTCTAACCTACCTGCCCGATTAAGGGATCTGACATTCCACGCTCCGATCCGTAGAACACCAGTTTTCTTTCTCCTGCATGCCCTCGGGAAAAATTACGGCTGTAGTTTCCCCTTGCTTTCAGCCGTTCGCAGTACCAGCACAGCAAGGCCGTTTTGGTTATTGTTACAAGGCCAGATCAGTCAATCATCCAGACTGTTGCCCTTGCAACTACTGAAAAGGCTGCTGCCCCTCTTCAGGAACCACACGTTTGTCTGGCCTCTCAACAGATACCCCTCCGTTGTGGTTGCACCTACGGTACGGCTATCTGTATCGCTGAGGCACGCAAGCCTCCCCACCAACGGCAAGGTTCATGGTTCATGGTTCATGGTTCATGGTTCATGACCCAGTGTAATATCAGTGCACAGAATAGCAAGAAAATGTTGCCCTCAGTGGAGAATGTTATTTGATACCTGCAGAAATAGCTACACAGACGAGTACTGCACACAAACGAAACTTCTGAAC
Source organism: Schistocerca serialis cubense (assembly GCF_023864345.2). NCBI lineage: Eukaryota > Metazoa > Arthropoda > Insecta > Orthoptera > Acrididae > Schistocerca > Schistocerca serialis. The sequence goes on from NC_064645.1 coordinate 631,761,193, forward strand.
AGTACTTCCTGGAGATGGCACAGTAATCAAATAGTAGACTGTAATCTCCTTTTCAAAACTCTTTATTTTCGGTATCAGGTGGTAGCATACTCTCAACAAACAAAAACTCACAGAAACAATTACACTGAATACCTAAAGTGCCCTCAGATAATAGATGAGAAGACTAATTGGAGCAAAGTATCTAGGCCTTTAAAATGTTATGGTTATAATAGAGGGAAACATTCCACGTAGGAAAAATATATCTAAAAACAAAGATGTAGTGACTTACCAAATGAAAGTGCTGGCAGGTCGACAGACACACAAACAAACACAAACATACATACAAAATTCAAGCTTTCGCAACAAACTGTTGCCTCATCAGGAAAGAGGGAAGGAGAGAGAAAGACGAAAGGATGAGGGTTTTAAGGGAGAGGGTAAGGAGTCATTCCAATCCCAGGAGTGGAAAGACTTACCTTAGGGGGAAAAAAGGACGGGTATACACTCGCATACACACACATATCCATCCACACATATACAGACACAAGCAGACATATTTAAATATGTACACTACATATACAGACACAAGCAGACATATTTAAATATGTCTGCTTGTGTCTGTATATGTGTGGATGGATATGTCTGTGTGTGCGCGAGTGTATACCCGTCCTTTTTTCCCCCTAAGGTAAGTCTTTCCGCTCCCGGGATTGGAATGACTCCTTACCCTCTCCCTTAAAACCCACATCCTTTCGTCTTTCCCTCTCCTTCCCTCTTTCCTGATGAGGCAACAGTTTGTTGCGAAAGCTTGAATTTTGGATGTATGTTTGTGTTTGTTTGTGTGTCTGTCGACCTGCCAGCACTTTCATTTGGTAAGTCACTACATCTTTGTTTTTAGATATACCTTTAAAATGTTATGTAGATACAATCAAATATGAAACATTTAACTTTTGCAAATGGTTAGAAATTGTCTGTCATAAAGTAAATGCACTATAGACTAAAAGAAAAACTAGTGCAAAATGGCAACTTGTCTCATTTCTTACAAACTGTCAAACAATTTAATTGTTTTAATTTGAGTTTCATATTTAGACTTCACTTCTTACCTCTCATTCAATCAACTTTGTAGATATGTTTCATAGAGCTTCAAGAGGGACGGAGGAGTTCTAGGTGTGACTATCTGAAGAGCCGCCTGGAAATGTTTATGTGCAACGACATCTGTTTCCAAATCATCTTCTAGAGCTTTAAGTGCTGCCTCATGGCACACTGCAAGAACCTGTGAGAATAATTTTAACGATATTTATTCAAAGGTTTTGTAGTTCATGCATTTAACTGTTGTGGCTATCATTTGTTTCCTGTGTATCTTATTTATAACAACAAAATGCACTTTGAAAAAAAAATAGTGGATTGGAAATTGGCTAATTTGCCTCATAATCCAGTGCACTACAATATGACTAGTGGTGACATGTATTTTGAACTTATTCTTTTAATAAATGAAACACACGCATGGATAAAATAAGTTTTGTGTTAATCCAAAGCAAAAAAACAAAAAAACCTGTGTGTGACAGAAATTCTAACCTGTAAAATGGTAACTATACACTGATGAACTAGCTATTATGGACACCGGCTTAACAGCATAGTGGTCCACACAATACGGCAGTGATTTTGCATGGCATGGATTTGACAACTTGTTGGTAGGTTTCCAGAGGTATGCGGCACCAGATGCCTGCACGAGACCACGCAGTTCCCACAAATTATGGCTTGGAGGTTCGTGGGTGCAGAGATGCCGCTCAGTTGTGTTTCAGGTTCAGATCAGGCAAATTTGGTGGCCAAGACATCAACGTGAGTCCACTAACATGCTCCTTAAACCACTGTAGCATGATTCTAGCTTTTTGATATGGGCAGTTACCCTGCTGGAAGAGGACGCTATTCCCAGGAAAGACATCAAGCATGAAGGGATGCAGGTGGTCCACAACTATGTTCAGGGACCATAAAAATTTGCATTTTGTTACAAATGCAAAACAGATGTGAATTCTGCCTCCCAATGCAAAAATGTGAAATTACTTAACAGACACTATCTTGTAGTCAATTGTATCCACATGAACCATTTTATCAGAAATAGTTTGAAATAGCTTTATTTTGTGCATACAAATGTAAAAAATGTAACCAATTTTCAGTTACTGTATTGCACATCATCTGGCAAAGACCAGTTTAGAAAGATAATGTGGATAAGATCCTGTTTGCAAAATAAAAGGTATAGGAACACAACGACATATCAATGCACTTCATGATCTGGTGCCATGCCAACAGTGAGCAGCTGCATGGCCTATTTAAGATAAAAGCTGCATAATCCAATATAGTATCAGCTGTGGGGCCTAGCATTTTATAATAAAGAAACACATATGATATGAAACTTCCTGGCAGATTAAAACTGTGTGCCCGGCCGAGACTCGAACTCGGGACCTTTGCCTTTCGCGGGCAAGTGCTCTACTACCTGAGCTACCGAAGCACGACTCACGCCCGGTCTCACAGCTTTACTTCTGCCAGTATCTCGTCTGCCCATTGTTCTACTGATGAGATACTGGCAGAAGTAAAGCTGTGAGACCGGGCGTGAGTCATGCTTCGGTAGCTCAGATGGTAGAGCACTTGCCCGCGATAGGCAAAGGTCCCGAGTTCGAGTCTCGGTCGGGCACACAGTTTTAATCTGCCAGGAGGTTTCATATCAGTGTACACTCCGCTGCAGAGTGAAAATCTCATTCTGAAGAAACACGTATGTTTATTCACTAGCTAACGCTCAAAATATGGTAATGTGGGCACCTTTAACATGGAAAATTAGGTGAGACAGATGTTTTGAATTGTGGTTGCATCGAATACTGCTAGAGGGCAGGCCTGAACTATGTCGTTAACAATACTCTGCTAATCTCAACAAACAATTGCACAGTAACTGTTTCCGAGGGCTTTGTGTTGTGCATTGCTCGTTTCCTTTTCTTATTTTGAAATAAGTGAAGCAACTAATCGTAGTCCACCACAGAGTTCGATTACAACTCTTTCAACACCAGAAGAGATCGACGAACCCTGTGACACTGTGTCAGTTGTGCTATAGGTTGCTGCCCTACGAAAGGAAGGTGGAGTTTGTTTCCCCACACCACTCATCTCCCTCTGGTGGTCAGAATTCTGCTATCTGCCACTTTAGCATACAGTGACCACACTATAGCAATTGGAAAACAAAACCAGTAATGTTTTTTCAACTGCATAGAAATTCTAACTTTAAAATAGAGTTACCCCCATTTTGTTCTACTTCTACACCAACTATCTTGTCAATTCTATCTGTAGCATAGTCAAGCATGGGTCACTTGGCTACGAATGCCCTCGAAAAGTCAAACCAACAGTTTGTGAAAAGCCAAACCAACAGTTTGTAGATTTTGTAATCACTGAATTAGGCAGGAAAAGAAAAATGATGTCCAAAACACCTTAAATCAGAGATGCTTTTAGTTCACTGGTGGGAAAATGTTACTGCTTTTTGACAGAACAGTCATTTTTGAAAGCTAAGATACAGCCAAAAGAAGAAAACAAAGGCCATTTTGGAAAAAAAAGCTGTTGAAGTTTTCGCAAAAGCAAACTTTCCAGTCAAAGAGATCCCAATCAGCACTTTTTTCTAACAGCCAGTTTCAAAAAAGTAAGGCTTTGTTTATCTTCACTTTTAAATTTGTAAGTCTAGTCAGAAAGAGAGAGAGAGAGAGAGAGAGAGAGAGAGAGAGAGAGAGGCAAATTTTGACAAAAATAGATGCAAATATTGCAAAAGATAGCTGTGAATTTTGTAAAAAATGGATGCTACATTTTCCGGTCACTAATTATATCCAAAGCCCACAGTTATCATGGTGCCTTCAATTACCATGAAAACCCCAATGAATGTCACCCATAGCACAAAACAGCCCCCCATTGGCATGTGTGCACAGCAGGGACCATGCTTGAAGCTGCCATTTGCCTGAATTATGGTATATATGGACTTGACCATTGTTCTGCTGTAACAAGAAATATTATTTATTGGACAAGGTGACAGGTTTCCACTGATCCACAGTACAATTTAATCCTGTGCCCACTGCTATTGTAACAGACAATGTCATTGGGTCAACATAAGAACACATAGGAGTCACCTGCTGCGGGGTGTCATGTTCAACAATGTGCACTGAACAGTGTGTGCTCCAAAACACTTGTACTTGCATCAGTGCTGTACTCCGTCACCACATCTGCCACTGTTACAGAGTGAGTAATTGTCTGACAACCTCGTTCTGTGATGAGGTTTGCACATCAAACACCTGGCCAACTACTCATGGTTTTATTGTTGTCCAGCCACTTTCCTTAGATGCTCACAACAGCAGCATGCAAACAGCCAACCCGCTTTCCAAGATGCTAGTTCCCAGGTGCCGGACTATAACAGTCTGTCCCCCCAAAATTGGTCATCTCAGTGGATTTCCCCATTTACAGCATGTATCATCAGTAGAACAACTCCCCTTCCATTTCTGCTTCATTTAAATACTTTCCTTAATGTCTTATGTGCCTGTAACACCACTAGGCCGTATTCAGTCTTGTGTGGACAGTTACCATAGTGTTGTGGCTTATCAGCGTATATGGGCGTGCATTATTACCTCAGCTCCAGAATATCCTTCAGTGCTTTGAACAAGTTCTTCAACATTTACATCAGAGGCAACTGGTGTTCGACGTCCAAGTTGAAGCATGAATATCTCACGCCGAGTGTCAGCATCAGGCAGTGGAACATAAATAATACGATCGAGACGTCCAGGACGCAAGAGAGCCTACAGTCAGACATCAAGATATTAAGTACTACTGAATAAATGGAAGTGATACAGTACAGTTATTGCAGAAATAATGGGAAAATCATAAATTAATTTTTTAAATATATTTGTTTTTAACATAATACTAAATTCTCATCTTCACACATTTTAAATCACACAGGCTCCCCATAATATTTCCTCCAGCAGTCACTTTATGCTTGGCAACACTGTTTGTCATATAAAAATAACAACAACAACAACAATAACAATCATAATAATATCTACATAAGCTGTACTTCCAAGTCTACTGCATCTAAGTACTAGGTACAAACTATATACATATGAATTTGAGCATATCTGAATGAGAAAAAATAACCTATCTTCAGGTTTTTAACCGTCTTTGGGACTTTTTCTGCATACTACGTCCCGATTACTGCAATTATCTCCTTGTGAGGAACACAATAGTTAAAAAGAAAAGACAAATATATCCACATCTATAGCTGAAATCAAGTTTGTTTCATTAGTAAATTAGGTGATACCAAAGACTTGTCCTATGTCATTTTGGTAGAAATTGTGCTAATTGTCTATAACACATAAAACTCATGAGAGTAAAACTCACATGTGTTTCTATTCAAGGACAATCCTGTACAGCTTAAGTGAAGTGCAGGAGTAAGTCTTCTCTGGAACTACTTTTAAATGACTATGTCTTGATTAACACAAATAATGTTACAATTTTTATTATTGGTTTGCTAAAGTGTGCTTTTCCTACAGTTGGATTTTTTTCAAGATGCGCTATGAAGGCATGCAGTCAGAGATGGTAACCAAAATCGTACATCAAGCAGATGAACACCCACAGGTGCGAACAGCTTCACAACACATAACAGTTTACAATACTGAGTATAGCTATGTTCGGATCATTAAACTGAAGAGGTGTGGAGTGTTATGCTTTTGAAATTGATAGAGAATGACAAAGACAATCTTGCACATATTAACCTACCACAATTTTTGGACTACAGCACATGCACCCTCATATTCAGCCGGGTCATTTTGTGACTTGACTGGTACATCACACTGCAATGTTTTGACACCTGTAACAATGCTATTCTCAGAGTGAGGTGAACTTCCTGCCATGATTTAGCATTTATTTGCACCACAAGATGAAGATGTGCATTAAATTCTTAGTCAGTGATTAACACCAACAATACGAGAAGCTCCTTCACTGTTATATGATCTTGTAGACTGGTGTGGACAGAATGCACAGGCGGGTCCAAGAATTAGTCTCAGGTACTATGGTACACACTTATGTTATCCCACTAGTAAACACAATGTAACAACACTTTCTTCAGTGATAATTCATCAGATGGGAAGTACCCTTGAGGACAAAATTAACGCTCTGAAATTACTTGAACCACCTAAATATAGAAGAATGACAAAAACAGTTAGTCAGTTATAAGGAGGCCACTAGCTCAATGTGTTCTCTAAACCATGCTACAACCTGCCATTTTTCACATATATACATAATGGCAAGAGGTGAAAGAAATAAATGATGAAACAAACCCCAAGAACAACTGGGGATTAAAGCCTGGGCCTCTAGATTTGTAGCATGATATCCACCAGGTCACACTGAGGGTGGGGAAAGTGGTGTTGGCAGTGGGGGACACTATATAGATTTTATGTGAACAGTTGGCTCAAACAGATAATATCCCCCCATGTCCTCAACATGAAGTTTCAAGAACAGATAATAACATTGTTTTGTTACAATGGGTAGGCATAATATTAAAACATTTAACATTATAGTGGAATGCCTTGAATGGAATGCAAACAATGTAATGAGTAAAGCTAACAACTGAATTAAGTAAGAAGTTCAGCATCTTGGAAAGTGAAGGTTAACAGATACAGACAAAAGGAGTATAAACTTAACAAACAGTGTAAAATCCAAGATGGAATAACAGTATAAATTAGGATATATTGCCACTCACCCATGCTCCCTACCCCTTGCCCCATGGCTCCTATCCCCTTAAAAGGCCTAGATGCAAGACATGTGCTGTACATTCTTCCACTACCCCCTACTCTAGTCCACCCGGTTAGCCGTGGGTTAGACGACACGGCTTTCCGGGTGGGAAGGAGCGCTTGGTCCCCAGCACGAATCCACCTGGCGGACTTGTGTCGAGGTCTGGTGAGCCGGCAGGTAGTGTAGCACTATACACCAGACAGGTCACAGGCCCAAAATAATGACGTATGGGATTATTTTTGGTGTGCACCTCATGAAGCTGAGCAAAATCAAGTAATATCAAGTAATGCAAGTGTTAGTATAATCTGGCTTCTGTAAGAAATTCACAGCAGTAATCAATCATTGTAATTAAGTGGTGTAAAATGTTATTTTTCATGATGTGTGGCTACATATAGCCTACGAGTTACATAATATGCATTTCATTGAACTGAACTACTTTTTTTTTTGTGACAAGTTATGTATTACCTTTTACATGAAAATATGTTTAAGATTTTTTCTACCCGCAGCCTTGAGGACCATTTCACTTGGATCTATGAAAGGTACATTAGCATATGTGCCTTTCTTTGTAATTATTTATTGTTTATTCTTGTTTTTCTGACATGTTTTACATCCTGGAGGTTCTCCTCATTATGGATCTACTGGAAAGGAAAGTACACCTAATCTAATCTATGTTGTTACATATCATCGTCGTTATCACCACCACCACCACCACCACGGTTGTCATAAACTTTACTCCAATTACGTGAATCCATGTTGCATCTGAATATTTTCTATCATCATCTACCCACTTTCCATTATCTCATCACCTCAGTCTCTTATTGGCTCTTGGAAGCTAGAAAAGTACTTCATAATAGCAATAATTATTCCACACCAAGGTGCTGCCTGATCCATTTGTTTGTTTTCCTGTCTCTCAAGAGTATTTCCAATAAGTATCTCTCTGTTGCTTGATGAGCTACTTCAGTTTTCAAAAGGTTCTCTCATTACAAGTGCATTTCTCACTGCCATCACTTAAAATTAACAACACACTTTAACTGTAAGCCTTCCTTTTTACAGTGTTCATTGTAGTTTAATTTATCCTTATTGTGAATGATTTTCAAGCCTACTTTTAAATTTACACTAGGCAGTTTTTCTACTCATTGTTGTAGTATATCTGCACCAGAGGCAAACCTCTGAGAAATTCCTTATGCGCAGTAGTTTTTAGGGATATTAATCCTTTTTAAGCTTTATTACAATTCCAAATTTCACTACTCTGGTGAAGTATAATGCATGCTGCAGCACTGATATGCAAATTCTTCAAGATACTAGCATTAAGTTAAATCAATGCTTTGTTCCTTGGGTCCTGTCAGTAGAGATTTCATTTATGAATCTCAAACAAAGGGACAATTCATATTCATTCCTACATTCTACAATTTAATTCACAATATTCAAATGGTGATTTTCAGTTCTACAGCCAGTTTGCTGCTTTGCTTGATGACAATCTAATGTTTTTTCTATGTGGTTGGCAATAATTTTAGTGAATATGTTGCACATACCAGAAAGCTGACTAATAAGTCTACAGAATTTTATGTCATTTCAGTTTCTTTTGCTATGAAGGACAATAAGTACAATATTGTTCCAGTTTTTGGGCAATCCTCTTTTTTTTTTTTTCTTCCCCCCCCCCCCCCCCCCCAGGCGATCTGCTAACAATTTTGTAATTTTGTTCTGTACAACTTTTCCTACAACTTAAATAACTGAAGCACCAGGTGCCTTCGCTTCCTCCCTACTTTGAATGGCTTTGTACCTCTACATCTCTTCCAGTACTAAACTGAGAATGTCATTATTTTCAAGATAAATTATGTATGTTTCTTTTTCATCTTTTGCACGATATTTAAAGATATCTAAGAATGTTTGTACAGTTTTCTCTCTGTGTTAGTTACTGGCCATCACCCATTTTAAATGATAAAATATTGTGTCTAAAAAACAAAATTTCCTTTTTTGTATTCTTCGTAGTTTTATTTTTTTTCTATTATTTCTCTTATCACAGTTTTATTGCATCTTCTCTCACATTGTGTCAAACACACTTATGATTAGTTCTGATTAAATCAACAAATTTTATCATGTCACATTTATCATTTGCCTGAAACTCAGACCTCAGTTTATTTAGCTGCCTTGTTCTACCTCAGATTTTTTGTCTTTTGTACCTGCAACATCCTTTGCTGTTTGCAAAACTTCCTTTGTTAAATAACATTCTTTGCTGTTTGCAAAGCTTCCTTTGTTAAATAACTGTAATACTATTTACAATAGATTACTACTCAGCACAGAGGAGGTGTTTAACTGCAAATAGACACTTTTAACAGACTTTTTTACTTATTACAGTGCGTCTCTGGACAAACACACACACACACACACACACACACACACACACACACACACGGCCACTCTCATCTTCAGGTGTTGTAGCTCCACTGGGGAAAATGGTGATCTCAGCTGGCAGCTAGAGTGGGTAGTGGGGTACAGAAGAGGTGTGGGGTGGGAAGAGGGAGGGACAGAAGTGCAGGCATTTGGGAAGATACTCTAGCGCTGTCTGTGGGAGTACGCAGACATGTTGACGACAGGATGGTGGGTTATTAGGTACAGCATCGAGTGAGCATAGCATGGTGGGGCAGGGGAATGGAGAGCAGAGAAACACAGAGGATTTTGCAAGTGAGCTGGAGTGAGAGCAGGGAAGGGAATGAGGCTAACAAAGGTTGAGGCCAGGGGAGTTACAGGAAGCATCCCGATAACCTGGGCTGTGAAGCAGTCAACTAAGTAATACATATTAAGTTCTGTGGCATGCTTGGAAAATGGGGGATCCAGCTTTCTCTTGGCCATCCTTCTGCAACAGTAATTCATGCAGACAGACAGCCTGTTACTGATCATGCACACCTAGTATGCCATATAGAGACAGGTTGCTTTTACAGGTGACACTGACTTTGACAAAGTGAGAAATGCATGTGACAGGACTTGAGTAGGGGGTACTGTATTGTACATTACTGGGGGCCCAGAAATGACAAAGAGGATCTATCCCCACCGCGGCCACAGTGGTCCATAACCCCATGACGATTACCGCAGTCCACTTCACACCTCCGCCGCCCCACACCGAACCACTCTGTCAGGGTTATTGTGCAGTTCGGCCCCCAGTTGATCCCCCCCATCCACAGAGAATGTCTCACACCAGACGAGTGCAACCCCTATGTTTGCATGGTAGAGTAATAGTGGTGTATGTGTACGTGGAGAACTTGTTTGCGCAGCAATTGCCAACATAATGTAGCTGAGGCGGAATTAGGGGAAACAGCCCACATTCGCTGAACCAGATGGAAAACCGCCTAAAAACCATCCACAGACTGGCCGGCTCACCAGACCTCAACACAAGTCCACCAGGCGGATTCGTGCTGGGGACCAAGCGCTCCTTCCCACCCGGAAAGCCGTGCCGTCTAACGCACGGCTATCCGGGTGGACTAGAGTAGGGGGTAGTGGAAGAATGTACAGCACATGTCTTGCATCTAGGCCTTTTAAGGGGATAGGAGCCATGGGGAAAGGGGTAGGGAGCATGGGTGAGTGGCAATATATCCTAATTTATACTGTTATTCCATCTTGGATTTTACACTGTTTGTTACGTTTATACTCCTTTTGTCTGTATCTGTTAACCTTCACTTTCCAAGATGCTGAACTTCTTACTTAATTTAATCTTCTAAAGCAAGCTACTTTTAAATACACTCTTTCTTCTGGAGAAGAGTTTGAAGGAAAAACATAACTGTTCTCAGCACATTCTACTAACATATATAGCTCAATCATTTCTGATATAATATCCAAAGTTTCTCAGTGAGGAACTTGTTCTGTACACAGTCTTTGTCCTACTCTGACATTAAAATCCTCTGATATCATTTCATAATGGGATTTGCTGTCATTTAACAGTTTCTGCGTTACTTTGCAGAGATCTTCTAGCTCTTCATCAGAATGTGAGCATGCTGATCCATGTACTTGAATGATCTCTATGGTTTATTTGTTATTCTGCATGAAATTCCTTCAGTATCATTACTAATGTTTTTAACTGTCTTGTTTACAATAAAGCTTGTCTATACAAAAGTTAAAAAACAAAGCATATTGGAATTTAATGTCTCATTGATATTGAAGCACTTTTCAACTGCAGAAGAAAGTGGAATGAATCCAGCTATTCTCTTATTGATAAAAAGGAAGTCATCACAGGTGGAGCCAAGCTTGGGTGGTACAAGAATGGGGGAAAGAAGTCAACTGTGTCCTTTTCAAAAGAACCATCCCAGTATTCACAGAACCATTTAATCGTTCACTTTAATCTTGTAAAATATAAATCTAGATGGATGTGATTTCAACACCGATCTTCCCAAATGCGAGTCCAATACCATAATCTGTTTGACAGAATCATGTTTAACCTAAAGTGATGCATGTAAATTTCACAAAACTAGTCTTAAGATTATCAGACGTGAATTTAGGCACCTCCCAAATGTGTGTCCATTGTCATGAAATAGCTAGGTCAGTCATGCATACTACACTACAGACCACGCACAGTGCACAGTACATGGACTTCTCATGTACCTCCCTCCTTGGTAAGAGAGAAAGGCCAACACAAAGAACAACTTTTTTATGGTTGCTGTCGATTCATATTGCTAAAATTTGATATATATAACTTCAACTGCTAAAATTTTTGATTCAGTGATATTACTCACCTTGTCAATCCTGTCAGGGCGATTTGTAGCACCAACAACTGTCACATTGCCCAGAGGAGTGACACCATCCATCTCAGTTAACAGTTGTGCGAGAACACGTTCCTGTACATTGTTGGTACCGCTACCATCTCCTCTCACACCACCCAAGGCATCCAACTCATCAAAAAACACAATCGCAGGCGCTACTAGTCGTGCTCTGCGGAAGACTTCACGAACTGCTCGTTCAGATTCTCCTACCCACTTGCTAAACAGCTCTGGTCCCTAAGGTAAGTTATAAATACAAAAGTATAATTAATCCTTTAGCAAGCCTCACACCATGTTCAATAATTGTAAGCAGATATGAAGTTAAATTAATTCCTCATCACAAATCATTACAAAACCCTTTAATACAATAAACAGATCCAGAAGAATGGTGACAAAATTTCAAAAGTGAAACAAAATTATACACAAGCTGTACCTCTGGTGGACTATTTAGCAACATCATTGTACACTACAGAAATTAGAAGGCAACATTCTTAGATGGTATTAACAAAAAGTTAGTTACTTATAGTAGTACATTACAGCATTCTGAACTCTGTAAATATGTGCTGGAAGCAAATGTATTAAAAATTGGAGGAAAGGCCAAGGTAATATAAAAACACAAGAAAGATACAGACATTAACTGTAATAAATACAGAGGTTTAAGTCTGCTTGATGCTTCTTAATATTTATACATAGCCAGAACTTTTAATGATGGACTAAAAAGAATATAATCATTAAGTAACAGATGGGTGTAAGAAAAGGATTTTCCACCATGGAGTCTCCATTTGATATCAACTTGTTGAATCGTAAAGGGAAGTTAACCAAGAAATACATTAGGTTTCCTGGACCAAGAAAGAGTTTAACTTTGTCAGTAGAGAAATGTAAGGGATCTAATGAAATGCAAAGGAGATCACTGAGGAATTTTACTGGCTGCCAAACATATTTATGAAAACATGACAACTGTGATAGATACTGATGGGAAATTTGAAGAAGCAATATGCATACCCTCAGGGCGGCATTCAGCAGCTCCAGTCTACAATGTGTGCATACTGGATTGTTGTAGTGTAGTGATTCATTTGTCATGGTCATCAGAGATCAGATGTCACTCACAAGATCTGTCTGTGAGGCCTGTTTTGACTCTGTAGAAAGTAAAAGTGCTGAGTTTTGAGGTAAACAGCATTTGCAACATTCATTCTACGGTACAACCATGCCCCAACAATGAATACATACTCCTACTGAACAACCTCAGCCACTTACAGAGGGTCGCACTGGTGGCCTGCAGGAATCCGGACGGATGTATCGATGACTGCAGCACGTGTTGAGCACAATGTATTGTATCGTGTGTTGCTGTTTTCATCAGTGGTCTTTGGGACATCCCACAACCGTAGACCAGGTTCCAGATGTCCAAGTAGTACAGACACATTTCAAGATTGATGTGTTGTGCAACCAACAGTGGCCAATGAATATAATCCAAGGAAATGTTGCACCTGCTGTGTCACCATGGACAATTGGGAGCTGTCTGCTTGCAGCAGGATTAAGAACATGGTTGCTACTGGCCAGGTTACCACTAACACCACAGTATTTCTAAGCATGGCTACTCTGGTATTGTGACAGATTTAACTAGAGAGCGGAATGGTGTTCAGTTGTCTTCAGTGATGAGAGTAGATTTTTGTCCGTATGTGTGTACGGGGTAGACCTGGGGAGAGGCCAATTCCGGAGTGCATTTGCCCATGACACAGAGACACCATCTTACACTTCATGGTGTGAGAGGGGAGAAGGATACATCAGTTACAACTCACAGTCACATTTGGTGTTTCTGCAGAGTAAAGTAACCAGTGCCCACTATATTGCACATATTGTTATCCTTGTGATACTGCCATCTCTTCAACAAGAATGTAATGTGCTTTTCCAGTAGGATAATGCATGTCCATGTACAGCTGCTGTGACACAACTTGCTCTTTGTAGTGAAAACAGCCTGAGCCAGCAAGATCACCAGATCTTTCACCAACTGAACTTACACTGAACACCAAAGAATCTGGTGTAGGCATGCATGTTCAAATACACATATATGTAAACAGGCAGAATACGGTGGTGCGGTTGGCGATGCCTATGTAAGGCAACAAGTGTCTGGCACAGTTGTTAGATTGGTTACTGTTGCTACAATGGCAGGTTATCAAGATTTAAGTGAGTTTGAGCATGGTGTTATAGTCAGAGCACGAGTGATGGGACACAACGTCTCCGAGGTAGCGATGATGTGGGGATTTTCCCATACGACCATTTCACGAGTGTACCACGAATATTAGGAATCCAATAAAGCATCAAATCTCTGACATTGCTGTGGCCAGAAAAAGATCCTGCAAGAACAGAACCAACAACAACTGAAGAGAATTCAACGTGACAGAAGTGCAACCCTTCCACAAATTGCTGCAGATTTCAACGTTTGGCCATCAACAAGTGTCAGCATATGAACCATTCAACGAAACATCATTGATATGGGCTTCTGGAGTTGAAGGGCCACTCGTGTACCCTCAAGGGCTGCACGCCATATAGCTTTATGTCTCAACTGAGCCAGTCAACAGAGACTTCGAACTGCTGGTGACTGGAAACATGTTGCCTGGTCGGACAAGTCTCACTTCAAATTGTATCAAGCAGATGGACGTGTACAGGTATGGAGACAACTTCATGAATCCAAGGACCTTGCATGGCAGCAGGGGACTGTTTGAGCTTGTGGAAACTCTGTAATGGTGTGGGGCATGTGTAGTTGGAGTGATATGGGACCCCTGATACATCTAGATACATTTCTAACACGTGACGCATATGTAAGCATCTTGTCTGATCATCTGCATCCATTCATGTCCATTGCGCATTCTGACGGACTTGGGCAATTCCAGCAGGACAATGCGACACCCCACATGTTCAGAATTGCAAGTGGCTCCAGGAACACCCTTCTGAGTTTAAACACTTCCGCTGGCCACTTAACCCCCAGACAAAAACATTATTGAGCACATCCAGGATGTCTTGCAACATGCTGTTCAGAAGAGATCTCCCTCCCCTTGTACTCTTACAGATTTATGGACCAGCTCTGCACGATTCATAGTGTCAGTTCCCTCCAGCACTACTTCAGGCATTAGTCGAGTCCATGCCACGTTGTGTTGCGGCACTTCTGTGTGCTAAAGGGGGCCCTGCATTATATTAGGCAGGTGTACCAGTTTCTTTGGTCTTCAGTGTACACGGCACATAATGAAGCGGGTATTTACTCATTCTTCACAGCCGGCAAGAACCATTGCCAAATAACAACAAAAGGTGCAAGATGCTTAACACATTCTACTGCAGCTGCCACTTGGCACCCTCATAATTGTCTGCATGTAAGAATACGTGCCTGCACTACTGCACTGTGTACTGATGTGACTTTACTCTGACGTGTTTCATTTGGCCTGAAGTTTTTATCAAATATTATAAACTTCCTGTTATCACTTGTCAATACAATAACCTTGTCCTTAATGATTTTGCATCTTTTGCATGGAGTGTAGTTTATCTTCTAAATTTTTTAATATTTATATTGATGTTGCCATCTGAGGTGGGATTCTATCATTAACACAGGGGCTGAGCTGCATGACTCAGCACTGACGAATTCTGTGTGTTACACTAATGACCTCATTCTGTGTTTTGAGAAGAGGACAACATGCATAGTGTGACTCAACAAAATATGTATCAAATATAACAGTTCGTTACTCAGTTGTTTAATCACCTATAGATCATTTACAAAATATCAGATATGATATCTCAATTGACAAAGGAAACAATTTTTAAAAAATTAACTAATTCATACGTACAGTAATATTATCTATTGTAGCTCAAAATTAACATGTTGTGTTGTTGATTTTGCTATATTGAATAATCACTGCCTTTGTAGCATGAATTATTTAAGAGGTTTCCTTTAACTGACATTTTCAATACTTAGATGTTAGTTTTCTCCTTAACTGCATAAACAAAGAATATGGCGATCAACAAAGTAAGAAGACTGGAAAATATAAAGATACTATAAGATGTTATTAGGTAGGTAAGAGCATTTCAGTATCTTGGAAGTACAATCATAAGGATTTGAGATGCCTCCAGCAAGTGAAAACTTGTATTGCTATAGTGAAGGAGACATTTACTAGAAAGAGAAGATTATTATGTGGCAAACTAGACAAAAGTTTGAGACAAAGTCTGGCTCTTATTACATGTAATGAATGCTGCTGTTTATTTGATAACTGCTGGAAGTTCTTACAAGAGAAAAACAATATATATTTTAAGCAAAAATGCTGTCTGAACCATTTTGGTTGAGATTTCTCTTATGACAACAAAAACAACACAAATTGAAAATAAACAAGTTTGACATTGTATGGGGAATAATTAATGGACATCTAAATTCAAAACATATACAAATTTTTATAAGTGGGTTGCTCTCCCAGCATCACTATAGCACAGTATTTTGTGGGTTTTGAATAAGAAACAAAAAAGATCAAGTGGAGAAATGAATTTTTAAGACTTATCAAAAGATACGGGCACACAGGACCATGGCAAGACAAGGAAAATATGAGGACTAAATGGGCAATAGAGGGCCTGTACAGAAAGAAGAAAGAGAGAAAAACCTGCAGTAACAATGCTATTAACAAGGATAAATATCAAAGTAGCACGCACCACCCTACGTTGCTGGTTAATATTACTGTTCGCTGACACAATTATCAATAAGGATACATGTATTATGCACATACTGTAACTAACGGGAAGCAATGGCAACCTGCTTCTGTTAAAATTTTAAAGAAAAGCTGATCCATGCACTGACTTTTCATGCACAAAAGAGCTATGAAGCAGTCTGCTTTAAAGAGTCTTCAAATAAACAAATTTAGAATAGCTTTTCTGACTGTTCTTCCCTTTTTGTTACACGATACCATGGGAGTGATACATGGCCTTTTATTGTCTATGAATACATAAATGATACGGTGCACAGTGCCAGAGGCTCCATAAGACTGTTTGGAAATGATGCTGTTGAGCATAGGGATGTTTCAGTTTAAAGAGAAACTGTATCCAAACGCAGTAATACCTGCAGAGAATCGACACTTGGTCCAGGAAAGTTGCAGTTGACCTTGAATATAAACAAATTTGAGGTATTACACATACACAAGCAGAAAGAGCCATTATTGTTTCTGCTTATCAGTTGCCAGAAACAACAACCATGATAAAATATCTAGGAGAGATCTAAAGTGGAATAACTATGCACAATTAATAGCTCATTGGAAGAATGGTACATGCGTGCAATTCACCCATAAGAAAGGTAGCTTACAAATACCTCATTTGACCAATTCTTGAGCATTACTCAGCAATTTGTGACCCTGAAGAAGTGGAACAAACACAAGAATCACAAAGATACAAAGAAAACAACCAGATATCATTATTCATTTAGGAAGCATGAGAGCATCTCAGAGGCCCATCAAACTCCAATAAGAAATGCACTTGTGCATCATGGAGAAGGTTACTGGCAATGTCCTGTGGATATATGTCCCTTGAAGAGTCAAGCAACATTTTCCTAACTTACTGACACCATGTACCACCATAGATTGGAAAATCTGAATTACATCCTCTGCCTGGGCTTCAAATACCTTTCAATATCCACTGAAATGAAGAACACCCTACACAAAATCCTTTCCAAATATGTATTCCTCTGTTTGCCTTAAAAGTGAAATATCTGTCACATTGGTCACACCATATAAATGATCAAGATGTATAACCTGTCTCATGCATCCTCCCATCACATCTTACCAGCCCTGTCAGTGACATATCTAATCCCAACAAAGCCAGGGTCCCTGTGAAAAATGCCATGTCATCAGCTCCGCTAAAACTTACACAGTTTTTTAATGTGAGAATGGCCACCATATATCCACCACACCACAGCCTAGGGCAAGTTTGATACTCTAGTGACAGAGTATGTTGCTCAATAGAATATGGTTTACTTCAATGATAGTTTTATGAGCTGTGCCTTCTGTATCTTCCAGTCACCTGCCCTCCCTCCGCACAAAAGCAGCTTCTCTGAATCATACAGGTTGGAGCTATCACACTGTGGCGTCATGCAAACCTTCAGGCATATATCTCTACTAGTCATTGTGCTACACAACTATCTCCATTCCCAGTCCCACCTCATTTCTTGCCTCTCATGTCACAAGCTCCTTAGGTATCTTTGTCTCCACCATAGTCAGATTTATCTGTCTATGTACTTTGTTCACATTGTTTTCTTACAGGAGGAGAGAGTGATTAAAGGATGGAAGCTTTGTGATGTTCTGAGATGTATGTGTCTACACTACACAAATCAGTTAGCTACAAGGTGAGTGATGGCCTTTCTCCATTCTTTTTTGTGGTTTATACACTGTAATTTTCATTATATTAATATTTAAAACACTTTATTCTCAATTGTAGCTTTCTATGCTAACAATTTGTTTTGCAATTTCAGAATATAAGCAACTAACTTTTATTGAGATGAAATTTAACTTGCTCTCTGTTGCAAGTGCTTTAGCAATCATAGTCTTTGAACACCCAGGTGGTCCAAACATCAGAACACCACGTGGCGGTGAGATACCAAGACGTGAAAAGGCTTGAGGATGACGCAGTGGCCACTCCACTGCTTGGCGAAGCTTGAGTTTCAAATCATGTTGGCCACCAATGTCACTCCACTGCACCTGTTCTAATGGAAGACATGCTGTAGTATTAAAGGCAACTTCACAGCAATGATAATCCCTCAAAAATTTATACAAAACAGAAAATATATCCATGTCATAATAATCAATAGCTCAAAGAAACTAGGATACTATTCCACAAATCTTCTTCAGTTTACAATGATAGTTACACTATATTATATATTAAAAAATAAAGATTCCATGACTTACCAAACGGGAAAGCGCTGGTAGATAGACACAATAAAAAAACACACGAACACACACACACAATTTCAAGCTTTCGCAACCAGTCCTGAATCCCTGAACCATTACACTAACAACCTGAAAACAGCTTTTGCATCCCGCAACTACCCTCCTGACCTGGTACAGAAGCAAATAACCAGAGCCACTTCCTCATCCCCTCAAACCCAGAATCCCCCACAGAAGAACCACAAAAGTGCCCCACTTGTGACAGGATACTTTCCGGGACTGGATCAGACTCTGAATGTGGCTCTCCAGCAGGGATACGACTTCCTCAAGTCCTGCCCCGAAATGAGATCCATCCTTCATGAAATCCTCCCCACTCCACCAAGAGTGTCTTTCCGCCGTCCACCTAACCTTCGTAACCTCTTGGTTCATCCCTATGAAATCCCCAAACCACCTTCCCTATCCTCTGGCTCCTACCCTTGTAACCGCCCCCAGTGTAAAACCTGTCCCATGCACCCTCCCACCACCACCTACTCCAGTCCTGTAACCCGGAAGGTGTACACGATCAAAGGCAGAGCCACGTGTGAAAGCACCCACGTGATTTACCAACTGACTTGCCTACACTGTGACGCATTCTATGTGGGAATGACCAGCAACAAACTTTCCATTCGCATGAACGGACACAGGCAGACAGTGTTTGTTGGTAATGAGGATCAGCCTGTAGCTAAACATGCCTTGGTGCACGGCCAGCACATCTTGGCACAGTGTTACACCATCCGGGTTATCTGGATACTTCCCACTAACACCAACCTATCCGAACTCCGGAGATGGTAACTTGCCCTTCAATATATCCTCTCTTCCCGTTATCCACCAGGCCTCAATCTCCGCTAATTTCAAGTTGCCGCCACTCATACCTCACCTGTCATTCAACAACATCTTTGCCTCTGCACTTCCGCCTCGACTGACATCTCTGCCCAAACTCTTTGCCTTTAAATATGTCTGCTTGTGTCTGTATATATGTGTGTGTGTGTGTGTGTGTGTGTGTGTGTGTGTGTGTGTGTGTATATACCTGTCCTTTTTTCCCCCTAAGGTAAGTCTTTCCGCTCCCGGGATTGGAATGACTCCTTACCCTCTCCCTTAAAACCCACATCCTTTCGTCTTTCCCTCTCCCTCCCTCTTTCCTGATGAAGCAATCGTTGGATGCGACAGATTGAAATTTTGTGTGTGTGTTTGTGTGTATTTTTTATTGTGTCTATCTACCAGCGCTTTCCCGTTTGGTAAGTCATGGTATCTTTGTTTTTAATATATTTTTCCCATGTGGAATGTTTCTTTCTATTTTATTTACACTATATTATTTTAGACTGACAAGAAATGTTTATGTAGAGACTGCTAAAATATGAACATCTACAGCAGTGCTACATACAGAAAAATACATAACAAGAGCTCATAACTTTTATACCAGTTCCCTCATTGGGAAAAGCATACAGACAGGAATCAGGACACAATAAAGTAAAACAATAGGTGCTATACAGAAGGAAAAGTCACTGCACATACATATCTGGAAATATACAGTTTAGGAAACAAGTTGGAGAAATAAATTCCAGAACAGTCTTTCATTTTACTTTTCTTTTTACATTGTTCCCAAAGGATCAATTACCAAAAGAGTTGTAGCACCTAAGGCACCCTCTACAGCAACCCCAATTAACACAAAAAAACATTTTTAGGAGCTTATCTACTGCCCAATGCTTCAATAGAGTCAACAGAAGACAAAGAATCTCTTGTCGGTCAAATAAACCAGAAGCATGATGGAAATAAAGAAGCACTTTTTCCCAGAAATATCCCTTTCAGGAATTTATACTCAGTATTTACTTTCCATTTTTCTTTAGATAATTAAATACCACTACAATATTAACTCTTGCTGTACAATTATGAGTGGAATGGAAAACAACTGGTAATCCATTTTTATTTCTAAACCCATAAGTTTTTACCTATCTGGTGTCTGCACTGAAGTTTTCATTAGTCCAGCACATCACCATGTTTACTCCATTTTTCCCTATTTCCTATATTCTCTTTCCTGTGATGCAAGGACTGCCTGAAAAGTTTTGAAACCTACATATATTCAGCACTTGTATGTTCTATTTACTTTGTCACATCAACACCATTTATTTGTATTGCAATAGTGTATAACTGAACATTTCCGTGTCAGCACTAACATTAATTCTTTTTATTTCAATCTGGAGCAGATGCAAAAACATTTGTTACATTTTGATAGTGTTCATAATAAAATGGAAAATTTTAAAAGTCATTAATGTCTTATGTTTTCAATTCAGTTTGTGTGTGTGTGTGTGTGTGTGTGTGTGTGTGTGTGAGAGAGAGAGAGAGAGAGAGAGAGAGAGAGAGAGAGACTAACATACTATTCTGAAATTTCTGAAGTGTTTATTAATATAGATCCATTTTTAGAATTTCATGACCTCTAATAGCTTTAATGAATACCGGTTTTACTTGTTAAAAATGTGAGGGACAGTACGCATGTGAAATGTGTACTTCATACACTGAAAGTTAACAGTTTTTTATCAGTGTCTTGCAGTCATTACACCAGTGTTCTCTTCACTCATCCCTCCCTCTTGAACCATATACATTATCGGTTACATGTGAAAGATGAAGGATGCAATGTGGTCTGACTTCGCCATGGCTGCCAATGTGCAGAAGGCAAATACCAGTGATTTTGGGAGTGAAATGAAAACCTAATTTTCTGGACCAATACAAACTCCAAGGCAATATTACACATGACACTGAACTTGTTGAAAGGAATAAAATAAAACGCAGCATTATTCTACATACAAGCAGAGACTCTGGATTTATTCAGGATAACTGCAAGTGTATGACTGGCAAATCATTATGTACTAATGCATTACAGCACATTGCCATGGCTGTCAAATTTCATTAACATGAAATATTAGGGAGTGAATGTTACTGACATTAAGAAAGTCCTCTATTGATACATATTACAAAAAACAAGCAGAAAGTAGTTTAGGCAAACAACCAAAGTGCTGTCAACATGCAAATGGGAGAGTGATGTGCCCATACCTTCAGTAAGGAGGACACTCTGCACTTTGATAACACGTCTCTAGGTAAGAGCACAAGAGCCAGCAGATGAAATACTAACAAGCTACCTCGGCTACACATATTTCAAAATCACTCCAACTGGTTTAGAAGTTTCCAGAAATTAGGAAAGCGGCAAGGAAAAGTAGAAGCTACACAACAAGACACCCTGTGAACATGAAACTAATAGCCACTGGCACACTATAAATAGGGGATCATCACAAATCTGAGCAGCAGTATGGTACTCATCGCAGCACAGGGGCAGTCGGGGTCAGAAGGTGCTCCTAGATACTTTGGAGTTCACAAGTAAAGCCTCAGTGTCACAAAGCTGAGCACCATGCAGCAGTAAGCAATCTGCAAGAATGACTGTATTCCATTTCACAGAACAACACATTGTTGCATCCCTGCTAGTTGGGGATATTACTTGAGCAACAATGAACTGTGGATTGGCTTTGTTGTAACATCATAAGAAGCAGTTACTTGAAATTTTCAGTGTAGATCCAAACCAACCGATGCAAGAAAACTGTGCTGCTTGATGAAGACAAAGAAGGCAACTGTCATATGACAGGATGGCGAATGTGTAGTTTACACAGTATGCGTCCACAGAGAAATATCATCATGTAAAATGGTGCAGGTGACAGCAGCAGTGTAATGGATCAGACTGTTTACCTAGTGCATAAGGAAATTTATCTGCTGAACTTTGACTAATATGTATGTGTATAAAGTCAGTAATGGTCTAACAAAACCAACTGAAGTAAAAGGCACACGGGTTGCATTTTCATGTACAAGGTCCATTCAAATGAAACCTGGTCAGTGCACCTACCTTTACCTTACATGTAAGGCGGCGCCAAGTAACTGCGGGTATGGTGGCGCCATCTACTGGCAGAGAGACTGACACATGCACACCATTTGGTGTTGCATGGTGCCAGTGTGGTTTCACACCGAAGAGAAGGTGGTCACACAAGTTATCGTCCACTACCAAACGTGCGGGCCACAAGGGCCCACTGCTTGTCGAGTTCCTGGAACGGGGAATCACTGTTAATGCCCAGCGTTATAAAGCCACTTTACAGAACCTTAGACGAGCTAGCAAGTCAAAACGCCAAGGCATGTTGTCCAATGGCGTTATCCTCCAGCATGATATTGCCCATCCACACATGGCCAATGCAGTAAAGACACCCATGCAGCAGTTTCAGTGGGAAACACTGGAACATCCACCGTTCAGTCCCGACCTTCCACCGTGTGACTTTCATGTGCTTGAACCTCTAAAACAAGCTATTTGCAGACATCGATTTGCAATGGATGACAAAGTGTGTGACTGGGTCCAGGTCTGGATCTGACAGCAGCCTACTAGCTTCTTCAAGGATGGAATTGACCAGCCAGTGTCGCAATGGGATAAATGCACCAGTTTTGGTGACTATTTTTGAGTATGTGCACTGTGTATAACTACATTTTTGAGTTAATAAAATCGTTACCATTACTTTACACTATTGACCGGGTTTCATTCAAATGCCCCTTATATATGAACAAAAAAGAGATAGAAGCAATACTGCAATATTCATGGAAGTGGGGCACTGTCACACGGGTAAGTTTTGTCACAATTAAATGTTGATAAGCATATGTTGTGACTTGCTAAGTACACTACTGACAATCTGAATTCTGCCTAATGGAAGGGGTCCTCTTTGCAGCCATTTTCTCATTCACAGTACTTCCAGCATCTTTTATATCCACCCGTCTATTCAAAATGCAAGGCATTTTGTAGCATGTTATAATAGAATTCAAGGCTGCTGTTTCAATAACAAGAATTTTTGTTTATAGGATAAAAGCACTCTCTTTCAATATATTATTAGCCTTCTGAATAGTATAATTAACAAAACTGTTGATATACCTGTCTCAGAATATGACAATTTTTTTATTATCTGTTGACAGAAAGAGGTGCGATTCCATACACTGAAATACTAACTTGTCCTCTAAATGTAAGTTATTAGTGTGTGGAATATACATTTAGTTGTAAGTCATAAATCAAAATTGGTATGTTACACAAATAATTTGTTTTATGCTCTTTCATTTCCTCAAAAAGATGACAGGCTCCATGAGACAACACTACATCATACAGTGGATGAGAAGATGATGTGAGATGTGCACCACACCGCTTGTTTTGTGACAATTTATTCCCCAGTTAACAAATATAAAATTTGTTTCTGCTGGCTTGTCAGGTACAACAGAAAACAAGGAAATCTTTTTAACAGGTATTTAGAATCATAACAACAATTATCTAATTAAGGATGGAGTCCCATTTCTGGTTAGACAAAGATGGGTGAGTAAGATCTTGATACAGAAATCATCATAATAATGATGGACTGTCCACGAGAGACATTGTAATTATAAATCAATACAACTGTACTCTGATATTCATAATATTGTCATTATTCCATCCTGGATTTTCAATTGTTTTATTTTAATTAGACTCTAATGTAATCTGGGGACTTTCTAAAAGCAGATCTGGCTGATTCCAGTAATACATGTGGACACCTTCATGGAGGTAGAAGAAATGGGAGTGAAATAGCTGTTAAATCGGACACAGCGACCTCCTCAGAGAATCTTGGTCCTCGCAGATCAGAGATAGAAAAGATTAGTATGATTTTAGTAAACTGCAGGGGCATCCAAGGAAAGGTCCCAGAATTAGTATCACTTATTGAAGGTTATAATGCACAAATAGTATTGGGAACAGAAAGCTGGTTAAGCCAGATGTCAATGACAACGAAATCCTATTTTCAAACTGGAATGTTTATCGTAAAGATAGGTTAGTCGCCAATGGTGGTGGCATGTTTATTGCAATAAAAAATTCGATAAAATCTAGCAAGGTTCTCATAGATTCCAAATGTGAATTAATCTGGGTGAAATTGATTATCAAAGAACGGTCAAAAATGGTGATTGGATGCTTTTATAGACCACCTGGGTCAGGATCTGTAGTTGTAGATCACTTCAGACAGAGCTTGCAGAATATCATCAGTAATTTTCCTGATTGTGCCACTGTAATAGGGGGTGACTTCAACTTGCCAGGTACAGATTGGGAGTGTTATGCCATCAAAACTGGTGCCAGAGACAGGGAATCGTGAGGCATTGTTCTGGATGTCTTGTCCGAAAATTATCTTGAGCAGACAGTTAGAGAATCAACTCGTGAGGGTAATGTCTTAGACCTCCTGGTAACAAACAGACCTGAACTTATCGAATCAGTTAGCACAGAGGAAGGTATCAGTGATCGTAAAGCTGTGGCTGCATCTATGACGACGGGTCGTACAAGGAATGTTAAGAAAGGTAGGAAGATATATTTGCTCAGCAAGGGTGACATGTTACAAATTTCAGAATATCTCAGCAGTTAGCATCAAATATTCAGTGATGAGGATGAAGACGTGGAGAACAAATGGAAAAAATTCAAAGGCCTCGTTCAATATGCCTTAGACAAGTATGTTCCGAGTATGGTTTTAAGAGATGGGAAAGATCCACCATGGTTTAATAGCCATGTTAGAAAAGTGCTACATAAACAAAGAGCACTTCATCTCAGATTCAAGAGAAGTAAAAACCTAGCTGACAAACAAAAGCTGAACAAAGCGAAAATGAGTGTAAGGAGAGCAATGAGAGAAGCGTTCAATGATTTTGAAAGTAAGACATTGTCAATTGACCAGAGTAAAAACCCTAAGAGATTTTGGTCATATGTAAAATCAGTAAGTGGGTCAAAATCATCTATTCATTCTCTCAGCAACCACACTGGCACCGAAACGGAAGATAACAGAGAGAAGGACAAAATACTGAATTCAGTTTACCAAAGCTGTTTCACTGCAGAAGATCGTAACACTGTCCCTCCTTTCAATCATCATGCAAACGTCGAAATGGCAGATGTTGAGACAACTCGTAGCGGAATTGTAAAGCAGCTACAATTGCTTAGTAGTGGAAAGTCTTCAAGACCAGTTGAGATACCTATAAGATTTTATAAAGATTATGTGAAAGAACTTGCTCCCTTTCTAGTAGTAATTTACTGTAGATCACTTGAGCAACAAAAGGTACGTAACGACTGGAAAGAAGTGCAGGTCATTTCTGTATTTAAGAAAGGCCTTAAGACAGATCCATACAATTATAGACTTATATCATTGATTCAACCAGTTGTAGAATTAAGGAACATGTTTTATGCTCAAGAATTGCGACTTTTTTAAAAAATGAGCAGCTCCTCTATAAAAATCAACACGGATTCCGCAAACAGAGAGTCTGCGAAACTCAGCTCACTCTGTTCCTCCATGAGATCTGCAGTGCAATGGACAATGGCGCTCAGTCTGATGCCACATTCCTTGACATTTGACACCATCCCGCATTGCTTTTTAATGGAGGCAAAAAAAAAAAAAATTAAAAAAAAAATATATATATATATATACATAAAAACAAAGATGAGGTGACTTACCGAACAAAAGCGCTGGCAGGTCGATAGATACACAAACAAACTCAAACATACACACAAAATTCAAGCTTTCGCAACAAACTGTTGCCTCATCAGGAAAGAGGGAAGGAGAGGGGAAGACGAAAGGAAGTGGGTTTTAAGGGACAGGGTAAGGAGTCATTCCAATCCCGGGAGCGGAAAGACTTACCTTAGGGGGAAAAAAGGACAGGTATACACTAGCACACACGCACATATCCATGGATATGTGCGTGTGTGCTAGTGTATACCTGTCCTTTTTTCCCCCTAAGGTAAGTCTTTCCGCTCCCGGGATTGGAATGACTCCTTACCCTCTCCCTTAAAACCCACTTCCTTTCGTCTTCCCCTCTCCTTCCCTCTTTCCTGATGAGGCAACAGTTTGTTGCGAAAGCTTGAATTTTGTGTGTATGTTTGTGTTTGTTTGTGTATCTATCGACCTGCCAGCGCTTTTGTTCGGTAAGTCACCTCATCTTTGTTTTTATATATAATTTTTCCCACGTGGAATGTTTCCTTCCATTATATTGATATCATTAATTTGAATCCAACAATTACGTTTGTTATTGTCACTGTTGCATTTCGAAATCTTTTCTGTCGTCTTATTTTCCTCTTTCTGTTTTTGCCAGTAGTTTCACTTTGTATTCACCTTCTCCTTTTTACCGTAATCTGCTATACTATTTTACCCCGCCTATATATATACTCAATAATACGTAACCCACTTCCAAACCATAACCAAAAAAATATTTTTTTTGCCGCTTTCAGCACTACCGCCGCTATAATATCCACCGTTTCTAGTTCACAAACAGCTCCTTTCACCTTTTAAACAACCATTTCGGCCAGTTCTAATAACTTTCGCTTTATTTCCATTTCCGTTTTTCCCACATCACTGATCATTTTTAGCCGCTTCCCACAGGTTTTAACGCCATTATTTCTTCGTCAGACAATTGTTAGCCTCATTTTCATAATCTGCCACCACAATACCACTCCATTTAATATACTACACGCAGTTTTTTCGAAATTTTCCCGAATTTCTCCGTCCTTTAACGTGTTTTGGCGGCAACACAACCACCTAACCTTTATGCACATCGTTGTCTACCAACCCAAGTCCAACATAGCCCATCTGTAACCAACACCTTTTCGCCTTTTTTCATTCCAGATCTCCAGTTTCTTTCCGGTTCACCAAGGGATGGATATGTGCGTGTGTGCTAGTGTATACCTGTCCTTTTTTCCCCCTAAGGTAAGTCTTTCCGCTCCCGGGATTGGAATGACTCCTTACCCTCTCCCTTAAAACCCACTTCCTTTCGTCTTCCCCTCTCCTTCCCTCTTTCCTGATGAGGCAACAGTTTGTTGCGAAAGCTTGAATTTTGTGTGTATGTTTGTGTTTGTTTGTGTATCTATCGACCTGCCAGCGCTTTTGTTCGGTAAGTCACCTCATCTTTGTTTTTATATATAATTTTTCCCACGTGGAATGTTTCCTTCCATTATATTGATATCATTAATTTGAATCCAACAATTACGTTTGTTATTGTCACTGTTGCATTTCGAAATCTTTTCTGTCGTCTTATTTTCCTCTTTCTGTTTTTGCCAGTAGTTTCACTTTGTATTCACCTTCTCCTTTTTACCGTAATCTGCTATACTATTTTACCCCGCCTATATATATACTCAATAATACGTAACCCACTTACAAACCATAACCAAAAAAATATTTTTTTTGCCGCTTTCAGCACTACCGCCGCTATAATATCCACCGTTTCTAGTTCACAAACAGCTCCTTTCACCTTTTAAACAACCATTTCGGCCAGTTCTAATAACTTTCGCTTTATTTCCATTTCCGTTTTTCCCACATCACTGATCATTTTTAGCCGCTTCCCACAGGTTTTAACGCCATTATTTCTTCGTCAGACAATTGTTAGCCTCATTTTCATAATCTGCCACCACAATACCACTCCATTTAATATACTACACGCAGTTTTTTCGAAATTTTCCCGAATTTCTCCGTCCTTTAACGTGTTTTGGCGGCAACACAACCACCTAACCTTTATGCACATCGTTGTCTACCAACCCAAGTCCAACATAGCCCATCTGTAACCAACACCTTTTCGCCTTTTTTCATTCCAGATCTCCAGTTTCTTTCCGGTTCACCAAGGGATGGATATGTGCGTGTGTGCTAGTGTATACCTGTCCTTTTTTCCCCCTAAGGTAAGTCTTTCCGCTCCCGGGATTGGAATGACTCCTTACCCTCTCCCTTAAAACCCACTTCCTTTCGTCTTCCCCTCTCCTTCCCTCTTTCCTGATGAGGCAACAGTTTGTTGCGAAAGCTTGAATTTTGTGTGTATGTTTGTGTTTGTTTGTGTATCTATCGACCTGCCAGCGCTTTTGTTCGGTAAGTCACCTCATCTTTGTTTTTATATATAATTTTTCCCACGTGGAATGTTTCTATATATATATATATATATATATATATATATATATATATATATATATATATATATATATATATAATGGAAGGAAACATTCCACGTGGGAAAAATTATATATATATATGTATATAGACACACACACACACACACACACACACACACACACACACACACACACACACACACACACACACACAAGCTTACGGGGTATCAGAGCTGATCTGCGATACGATTCAACACTTCTCTCTTAACGGAGCTAAATCCACAGAGGTAATGGTAATATCCAGAGTACCAGAGGGAAGTGTGATAGGACCATTGCTGTTCACAATATATATAAATGATCTAGTAGAAAGCATCAGATGCTCTTTAAGGATATTCGCAGACGATCCCGTTGTTTATACCAAAGTAGCAATGCCAGAAGATAGTAAGAATTTGCAGAATGACCTGCAGAGAACTGATGACTGGTGCAGACTAGCAGTTGACCCTGAACATAAATAAATGTAAAATATTGCGCATACATAGGAAAAGAAATCCACTACTGTACAGCTACATTATTGATGACAAACAGCTGGAGACAGTGTCTGCCATAAAATATCTAGGCATAACTATCCAGAATGACCTTAAGTGGAACGACAATATAAAACAGATAGTGGGAAAAGCAGGCACAAGACTCAGATTCATCAGAAGAATCTTAAGAAAATGTAACTCATCCACAAAATAAGTGGCTTATAAGGCGCTTGCTCACCCGATTCTTGAGTACTGTTCATCTACCTGGGATCCCTATCAGGTAGGACTGATAGAGGAGTTAGAGAAGATCCAATGAAGAGCAGTGCGTTTCACCACAGGATCGTTTAGCTGGTGAGAGAGCGTTACAGAGATGCTAAACAAACTCCACTGGCAGACGTTACAAGAGAGACACTGTGCATCATGGAGAGATTTACTACTGAAATTTTGGGACAGCATTTTTCAGGAGTCAGACAACATATTACTTTCCCCCCACATACATCTCGCGTATTGACCATGAGGAGAAACTTCGAGAAATTAGAGCCCATACGGAGGCTCACTGACAATCATTCTTCCAATGCACTGTTCACGAGTGGAACAGGGTTGGAGGGATCAGATAGTGGTACCGAAAGTACCCTCTGCCACACACTATTAGGTGGCTTGCGGAGTATGATGTAGATGTAGAGTGAAGCTCCTGGTTCGCTGTTAAATCATAGTCCTTGAAAGGCAAGACTCCAAGCTCTGATCACATGCACTTCTTTTTAATCTGTCAGCAAAGTACACAGTCCTTGAAAGGCAAGAATCAAGGTTTAAGTCCTAATTGTGTGCACTTTTTAATCTGCCAGGAAAGCACATGATTATTAAAAACTACTTCATCTTTTGGTAGGTAAAAACACCTACAATGTGGATGGTTTTCTGCAGATAATGGACTGTAAGAAGATGGATATTACTTCCCATCAACAAGAAATGGAAACACTTACTTCCCATTCTGACAAAGGCTTCAATAACTATAGGGGTTATGTCAAAAGTGAAGGAATGATGTCAATACAAAACCATGTTGTTTAATGCCAGCACTACCATTCATCTCCACAAAAGTTGGAAAAATTATATCTAACAAAGAAACATCATCAACTTTTCTTCACATTTTAAGGATAAAAGGCACATTTGCGAGATATCAGCCCCAGCAATCGATCCTGTGTGAAAATTTGGACCATAATTCTGATAGTACTGAGTTACGACCATCTGGGAGTAAAGCTTTTAAACTTCTGCAGGCACTTGTTGTTTGTCAGTTGCTCCACCCTATTGCAGCTGCCTCATGCCCAAGTGCAAAGTACTGTAGGGCAGAGTGACAACCACAACCTTCCTATTCATGTAATGCCTATCGAGAGAGAAGAGGAAGGGGGAGGTGGACTCTTCTGCCCAATGTTTTTCTAAACCTTGTTCAAGAACATGTTATTCCATGCAAAAAAAATTAGAAAGTAATATGAGTATGTAACATGTCAACCTCATGCACATACACAGTCAATATTATTTTATCAGTATTCTCAAGGTGATATTCTGCAGCTACATATATGCCTCAAAATCAAAATGAATAAATCTAAGCATATGATGAATTATATATAATTATATATTTCCCTATTATATTCATATGATGAATTACTATGAAATGTAGCTAATGATTTTCATTTTACAATTTAATCATGCAAATCATATTGAAGAACAGTACATCTCCTGTAAATGTACTTAACTTTAACAGTGTCAGTTTTAAAATCCAAAGAAAACAATGGACATCACTGATGTCAATAATTAAATACCATCACACTACTTATGAAATACCATACTCTTTCATTTCATTCATTTACACTGCATCTGAGAAACATAATATAAAAGATATCTCTGACAGCAGCTGTAGGTTAGAAACCACACACTCTGACACAGTGAACAAAGCATGTTACCAATGTCGGCAACCCTTTTACTCATTCCATTATACTTTACTTCATACTCAGGCATTAAGCTGCTGCAGTGGGACAAAGCAAGTGACAATTGGTGCATGACAGTTGTACGTTCAGAAGGTCGTAACGGCATACTATCAGAATTATGGCTCAAATTTTCACTCAATATTGATTTCTAGGGGTGAAATCTTGCATGTGGGCTTTCCTCCTCTTAAAATATGAGGTCAAGTCCGTGACGTTTCCTTGCAAGTTGCCCTTGCAGAATCTGAATAAAGGATGTTCATATAAGCACATTATTTCATTCATTCCTGACTAAACATGGTTATCACAAATCTTTAAGACGTATTCAACAGCTGGTATGTTCTGCAACCACTTGTATTCACAAGTGTCTCTTAGGAAGCATTGCAAGTAGTTACAAAACTCACATTTGGCACTTGAACAAGGACCTCGCGTAGTGCACTCGGACGAACTTGCAAGAAGGCAGCAGCAAAATCATCTTCCACTGGCTGTGAAGCACCGCGACGAGCAGCTGACAGCACTGCATGTGATGCTAGAGATGCCAGGTCTGCCGGCACAAACCCATGGGCAGCTGCTGCTGCATCACTCAGCACGTCATGGGTGACATCTGGTAGCAGGCGACCCAGGATATCCAAACGTGCAGCTGGGTTTGGCACTCCTACTTCAATCTCACGTTCCAACCTAAGGTGCAACACGTTGAATGAATTAATCATACAGTCAAAACAGAAACATTCGTAACAAAGATCAGGTAATGTTCCCTTAAGTAACTTGTCATTTTGTTTTCAACTTCACATCATAATTACAACAAATATTACCAACAAACATCACAAACAGAAATGAAGGCAGAATTTAATATTCTGTTAACATTGTTATCATTAAAGGTGGCACTTCACCTTAGTTGGGTACATATGGGGGAGAATGTCAGCCCATATAAATAGAACCGTCCTAACATTCACCTCAAATGATGTAACCAAACAATAGAAAACATAAATCATAATGTGTAGATGGAGATTTGAACCACACTTCTCTCCAATACAAATCTAGTGTCAGGTCAGTGACCCAAATGTTCGATATATCACTCTATCACTCTTTTTTTATTCTATATTTCTGTGTCAGTTCACAAGTTCACACAAGTGACATCATTATTGATCTTGTCTCATTACCAGGCTGTCATCAAATGATTTGTATAAGTTACTATGTAACTCACCAACTGGAGAGGCCCACAGAGACACTCACACTGTAATTGTGGTTACTGTGTTTCCATAATGCAGTACGCCTAGTCTGCAAATGGTTCAAATGGCTCCAAGCACTATGGGACTTAACATCTAAGGTCATCAGTCCCCTAGACTTAGAACTACTTAAACCTAACTAACCTAAGGACACCACACACATCCATGCTCAAGGCACGATTCAAACCTGCAACCGTAGCAGCAGCACGGTTCTGGACTGAAGCACCTAGAATCACTTGGGCATGCCTAGCCTGCACAAATATTATTCTACAATAGAAATTTACAGGCCAGATCAACCTATGCAAAGGGTTTTTTATGTTATAGAAAAATACTGTTTCTCTCTCACTTACATTCAGTGGTGTTTTATTGATGACAGATTTATAACAAGAAATATTCTTACAGCTCACCTTCCATTTCATTGTAATTATGGACAAAGCAGTTAGGAAGTTCATCAGTGATAAATGCTGATAGTTTTCCAAAGTAAGAAACGTGTACATGGTCTGTTAAGCAGTAGTTTCTATTGCAACAATCTACAAAACCATAACATGATGGTGCATTCTCTGTGACATTAGCAAGTACTTAACAGTATTCCATTTTTTTCTTGCATTCCAAGTGAGTGAGAAAAGCACTGCATGCTCATTGCACCCATTCTATTCACCTCATTTAATACTACCAAGGATGAATGTTTCTCTTACATATGTCATTGGGCACAGCATTTCACAGCATTCAAGGTAATAGATCCCATTTTGCAACAGGCCAATTTTTGTTCTGGAGGTTACCACCCATAGGTAGGCCATATGATGATGTCAATCATACTTAAAACTACTACACACAGAAATGCCATGTAGTGCCACTCAGGTCTCAGTTCCACCAGTGCTTTAAATAACCAGGACAATCTTATCAGTGTGGGTGGTCAACCTGCATAGACACAGCTGCAGATCCACAAGTCTGGGGTGCAAGGAGTGTTATGTTTGCTCATTAAATAGAGACACGGTAGTGAGATCCACTCCCGACAAGGAAGCATTATGCCTGTTGCAATAGCAGAAAAATTAGAGGCCACACTGTAAGTGCGTCAACAAATGCCATTAATCCTAGAGTAGTAGCAAAAAATTCTTCAGCAGAAAATATACTGAGATTAGATACCTTCATAGCTGTTAGCTTTTTCATTCCAGAAACTTACAATTTAATATCTGATGACACCCAGTTCCAAGCATTAGATGGCTAGCCTAAGTAGTTTACAGTACTATTTAGTCAAGCGACTAAAAATGATTAAGCCAATGGAAGCACCAAAATTCCATCTCCCATAAAAGTAACTGTAAAAGAAGAGCAAATTACATGCTCAAGGGCTAAAAGAACCCATTTTGTTGAATCTGTTGGTAACACCTGAAATAGCACTGAAGAAAAGAGATGAATGGCATTCCTGTCAGTGAGATGATTTTAAAATAATTCAGCACTCAGGTGGTAATGAACATTAATCCCATACCACTCAGAAAAGTTGCTCTCTAACAGGCAGCCAATGACATTTTTCAAATACCTGACTTAGCTAATACATATCTACAGTTTCCACTCGACACAGAATGCATAAAATCACCAACACACCTTTGGAGCTGTACAAATATTAGGTGACTGCTGCCTGGTGCAGTGAGCTTTTCAGCAGTAGAACAATAGATGGAACAACAGACACAAGCCTTTCTTCCTTGTGCAAGCTACTTGGAGATGTAATAGTAACCGGCACTACCAAGGAACAGCATTTACAGCTGATAACCTCACTGCTGATTGCCCACAAGCTCCAACAGCATTTACAAAAATTGTATCAACTCTTCAAAATGTTGCAGGCTACTGGGTTGCAAAGCAACATACAAAACTTTCAATTCTTTTGGAAAGAAGTAGAATACTTGGAACACTCTTTGGCAGTAAAGAAATTCACTCGACAGAACACCATTTATCAGCAATGGCTGACTCGCAAATTCCTCATAACCAAAGGATCTCGAATCATTCCTTGACCAAACAAATTACTACACAGTATTCATGCCTAACATCTGCAGCAATCACACACCCACTCACCTAACTTCATAAGAAACGGGTTTCAGAACACTTGCTGATTATATGCAAATTGACATGTTGTTGTTGTTGTTGGTGGCGGTGGTGGTGTCTTCAGTCCAGAGACTGGTTTGATGCAGCTCTCCATGCTACTCTATCCTGTGCAGGCTTCTTCATCTCCCAGTACTTACTGCAACTTACATCCTTCTGAATCTGTTTGGTGTATTCATCTCTTGGTCTCCCTCTATGATTTTTATCCTCCATGCTGCCCTCCAATACTACACTGGTGATCCCTTGATGCCTCAGAATATGCCCTACAAACTGATCCCTTCTTCTAGTCAAGCTATGCCACAAATTTCTCTTCTCTCCAGCAACTGACATATCCTAAATTAAATTAGCTACTATGCTTGGTAGCCAGTCTAACAATTTATTTACTGAACATTCACTTAATACTAGCAACAGACATTTCCCAATACATCATAAGAACCATCCTCTCACATAAGTGCTGAAGAAGTTCAACACTCATGGAAATTCCTGGATGGAGTAATATGTAAAACAATGTAGCAGACCAAAGTGTGGAGCACACAGACGTGTCGCCGGAAACAGCATTCACACAAGCTTTTGAGCCCTTCTCTTTTTCTAGAAAAAGTACACAAATTCATACAAATACAACCACACAGACACCCAACACACATTCCCATGGCCACGGTGTGTATTCTTTCACTATAAAAGCAGCAAGAAATCAAAAGCTAGTGTGGGTGCTGTTTCATGTTACATGGCTCTGAGCTCCATACATCAGTCGACTACGGGTGAGTGGTTGCCTTTCCCTTATTTTAGAACAAAGAAGTTCCTTGCATAGCTGTAAGAAAAATATTTTCATTTAGCCACAGATCACAAATCCCTTATTGTGATATTTGGGTCTCATTACAAGCTTCTGGAAAACATAGTCCAATGCTTGCAATATTTCATACAGTACTGAGTTTCATTTCTGCCCAACAACCCAGCGCCCGGACACTCATGCATGTGCTGCATTAAATCAACTGTAGGAGTTTTTTTCCAAGTCATAACGGGGAGCTAGAAATCATTATATAAATTCCCAGCTAATACTATTAGTCATACAACCTATATCCAGGATGCCACAATAACTGCAGGTCTGTACAATCTTCATGAAAGCTAGCTTACACTTGTGTTCACATGTGCAAATATCAACACGAGTTCATCCTTCTCATGGAGGCAAACACTACAGTACAAACAGAAGTGTGATCCTAATAGTCACAGAATGTGAAGAATATCGCATAGTCATTCTCCAGTCCTCTAGAGCCAAATACAATATTTGTAGTGGTTATAAAGAATTCGCTAGGAGAGGTCACACATGAAACAGTGTGTATGGCACCAGATTTACTAGCTAGTCACAAAATCAACAAACATATTGAAAATCTAGCTCAAGCATCAAACATCAGCCCTCACCCAAGTATCCACAGTCATGGAAAAGAAAACATTTGGACTTCATTGGATCATTCCTCGACATGAGATGTAGTTGGTGGTTGTGGACACACTCTCAAGCTATTCATACACAATTAATATGCATTCTACAGTTGGTAAAGCCATATTCAGGACACTAGCTGAAATAGTGGTTACTGACATACTAGTCATGGACAAAGGTCCACAATTTACATCTCATGAATTTGCGACAGGGATGGCAGCTCACATTCTGTGCACTGTTTCCACTTGCAGTCAAACAGCAAGGTGGAACATTTGGAACAGACTTTCAAAAGGCAAATGCACAAGGAATTATTCCACAGTGGAGGCAGAGTTAAACTGTGATTTGTAGTACTACAGGACTGAAAACCCAACTGGATGTACATGTTTCAGCATCATCCACAGTGGATATCAAGCTCCATAATAACACAGGAGAAAGAGAGAGAGAACTCAGTGATGTGAGCTCCACAATGAGCAGTTCCAGGTGCAAGAAGACCAGATGTACCACCACCATCTGGCAAAATCACCAAATCTATCACCACCAAAACGTCAGCTGTGGCGGCCACCACTGCACGATCTGACCAATATCCCATGCCATGACTGCAAACATCGACATTGTCTATTATTAGATGAGCACCATTGGTTCCAACAGTGTACCACCACTGTAAGATGACAGCATAATTGTGCACTTAGTCAAGGATAACCTGCCAGAGGACGCCAAACCTCCAGTTTCCCCGCCTGTCCCTCTGTGCTGCCCTAAGAACACATCTGAAGGATTTGGTCCTTCACACCACTAACAGGGAGGACGGATCTGGTGCCCCAAGTAGGTAATCAAAATTTCAGACTGCCTGCTCTAAAACATGATGACAAGCCACATAAGGAGATCACCACTCTTAAACAGATGTTCCACGACAGGCATCATATCATTTGGTGGGTGTAATGGATTTCAAATAAAAAAATTTATGAGCAAGTAACCACAGATGAATTCTTTTTGCATTACTGTTGCATAGTGCTACTTTCTGATTATTCATACAGTGACTCCTACATCACTTGCATAATGGGCTTTGTGCTTCGTAGAGGGCCACCACTGTGAACTCTACCAATTAGCACTAACTTGATGTTGGCTATTATGAGCTAACTGCTGTGTGTGTTCCTGTTTTTCATGTGTTTGTATTTTGTTTAAGAGATTGAGCCTCAGTCAGGATATGACAAGTGATAGGGGTATAACTTTTGGGAACAGCAGTTAATGGATACATTTTTACTGGTACTCACTAATTACTAAAAATTGTGTTTAATATGATACTGAAAAGTTCTGGATGGAATACAAAAAATGGTAGGAGTAAAGGTGATTACTCACTTTATAGTTAAGGCAATGAGTGGTAGAGTGGTACATAAACACTGCTGAATTCATAGTTAAGCTTTTGGACAATGTCCTTCCCCTGCTGCCTCTCCTTCCCCTAGTCATAATCATTGTTGTACCAAACTTGAAAGCTAAAATGTAGGCTTAGCCTATGTTGTACTTTCAGATTTCAAGTTCAATCATGTTTACATGCTTGTCAGCTGTTCAACATCTCAATTGTGTTATTTTGTTTTTCTAATATAAGAACAGCATAATCCACTTTGAAAGTCTAGTTTAATAATTATTACTTAAACAGCAGTGTTAATGGGGTGCAGTGGAGGTTATCATATGCTTGCACTGTTACCAAAATCAATGAATATGAACACTTGCTCATTTACATCACTGTGAATTTTTCTGATTGTTTTCTGTAGGTCCAATCATGAAAGAGAACTATCATGGATGTAGTACAAGCCAAGGTACAAATTAACTCTGAGAAGCAGCTGTTAAAACTAAATCTGTACACTGTAATGACAATTAACTGCCATTGCTCTGCTATACACTATTTGTGCATGCACAATCTAAAAGCTATGCAGTAAATTGACTGGGATGCTGTTACTCTGAAAAGAGCTCGCACATAGATGAAACTTCCTGGCAGATTAAAACTGTGTGCCCGACCGAGACTCGAACTCGGGACCTTTGTCTTTCGCGGGCAAGTGCTCTACTGGCAGAAGTAAAGCTGTGAGGACCGGGCGTGAGTCGTGCTTCGGTAGCTCAGATGGTAGAGCACTTGCCCGCGAAAGGCAAAGGTCCCGAGTTCGAGTCTCAGTCGGGCACACAGTTTTAATCTGCCAGGAAGTTTCATATCAGTGCACACTCCGCTGCAGAGTGGAAATCTCATTCTAAATTACATAGATGCTGTTTCTCTTCATTTATCTCTTAGTATTTTCATGCCCACATAGTTATTCATCAAAGAATAACTGTTCTCTGAATGTAGAAGGTGCAGAGGCCAGTTTACATTGGAAACTGTTACTTGTTATACAGATTATAGAAAGCAATAACCCTGAATCTAAATAATCCGATTAATTCTAACAATGTGTGACTAATGAGATGCAGTCTTAATTTTTATTTGAACTGTTATAAATTTATATTTACCTATTAGTTCATTTTAATTCTCTGATGGGAGCATGTTGAAGACCTTTGCATGTAAATAGAGAGCCCCACCCTGAACGCAGGACATGAGCACAAACTCTACATGTGAATTATTTTATATCTTTTATTCTGGCTGCAAAAATAAAACTTAAAACGGACTCTTATTTAAAGGGACAAACATCATTAAGGACTAAATGTATAGAGTAGTTAGAATTCATATCACAGTGCAGCATAACAACTGTTGTTGTGGTATAGTCTTCCCATTCATGAATATTTTACAGTGGGATGTGTAAAATGTCAGACCGCATTAAGTGAATTTTTCAAAACAGACACAGAAGAAAGCAGCTTTTCAAGAATTTACTCTCTGTATAAAAAGGAACTGTACCTCCCTGGGCGACGAAGTGTGGGATCAAGATCATCGGGATGTCGAGTGGTAGCCAGTACGATGACCCTACTTGCAGCAGAATGCAGGCTGTCAAGTAACAAGCACAGTGACACGGATCCAGGTCCCCGCTTACGGCAAGTAACATCCACATCATCAATGATAGCAACATGTTGTCCTTGGACAGATGAAAGAGCCGATAGCTTAGCTTTAGCATCTGATGTCAGCTCCGAGCTGTGTAAGTAAGTAACAGATGCACCACTGGAATTTGCAATTGCTCTTGCTATAAATGATTTTCCTGCACCTGGTGGACCGTGCAGCAAAACTCCTCGTGTAGGTCGCAAACCTAACCAACAAAAAAAGTACGAATATCATCTGAATAAGATACCAAAAAGATTAACTGTATTAAAAGTAAAAGTCATTTGTCACTTCTAGCTTCTAAACTGTCAGCTCCTTCCTCAGGGAGGAAAGAGGAATTCATTGGGGAAGACCGGAAAGAACTGTAAGGACACTCAGAACGAATTTTGTCACCCATACTGTCAATTTTGACACTGATGTGAAATATGTCTTATAACTAATACTCACTTTTAACTGTGTACAAGAGTCCTATATCAAAACAGTCTTGAAGTAACAAAATATAATAAATATTACTCGGCAAAGCAAAGTAAAGACAAAGCAAAGTAAAGACAAAGCAAAGTAAAGGCCTGGCAATAGTGGGAATTGGGTACAGTCAAATTCCAGTTCAGAGTAGTGTGCTGTAACCTGACTGTGGCAACTTGCCGTCAATAAAACTGAATTTCTTAGCGATGTGAAGGAGAAAACACAGTGCAGAAGGAAAAGGTGATGGAACGTGCAACTGAAATGATAAAGCTGAGTACTAACGAACCAATGGTGTGTAAATTACAGCAGAAGGAACATGATGGTGAGATGAGTGGAAGTGAAGTATTTACCTCAAATAATATAAAAAAGCAAAGTGCATGCAATAAATATGCCACTGCAAATATGATACATGTGATATTAGGCAGCTATTTCTGAAGCATTACAAGATAACAACTTCGCAAAACCTTGACAGTTTATGACACACAGAATTAGCAAAGAAATTCTGACAAGGGGAGGTCATAAGATCAGGGATAGGAATTGAAGAACAGAATGAATGATGGTTTGGTTTAAGGTTGGTTGGTTGGTTGGTTGGGGAGAAGAGGTGTGGTTTAAGGCACCAGCTCCTACATCACCATAAATCCATTCACCCTAGTAGGTCTTTATTAAGGAGGTGTTGTTCTCAGAAAGCAGACAAGATGAGTTTATTTACCATGCATAAAATTGTCTTGGTTTGCATAACAGTGCAATAGCCTATTGTGTACATGGTCGATAACTCATTTCATCACTTTGGTTATGAAATGGATGGCAACAAGGTAGAATACACCTGATATCCTATTTAATATGCACCAGGCACATGCAAATTTATTTATCATGTTATGATTTATATTTTTCAAAAAATTGGTAACATAAACTGTTCTTGTACCATGAACATTGTATAAAGGATGCTTTGCTACAGTGGCATTATTGTTCAAACTTCCTAGCAAATTAAAAGTGTGTGATAGACTAGGACTTGAACCTGGGACTTTAACTTTTATGGGAAAATGCTCTACTGGGCTATCCAAGCACCATTCATTACATACACCTTCACTTCAGCCAGTACCTGTCTCCTAATCTGCAATCTTCACTTGCCCAAGAAAGTCAAATGTCCAGGTTCAAGACACAGTCTGGCACACAGTTTTAATCTGCCAAGAAGCAAATCAGCATGCACTCTACTGCAAAGTGAAAATTCACTCTCCAAAAATCACGTAGGCTGTGGCTAAGACATTTCTCCACAATGTCCTTTCTTCCAGGAGTGCTAGTCCGGCATGGTATGCAGGAGAATTTCTGTACGTTTGGAAAGGAGGAAGGGAGGTACTGGTAGAAGTGAAGGTGTAGGCCATGAGTGGTGCTTGGATAACCCAGTACAGCACTTACCCACAAGTTCCAGATTTGAGTCCCAGTCTGGCACATGCTTTTAATCTGCTAGAAAGTGTCAAATAATGTATGTTCTACTGTAGAGTGAAAATTCATTCAAAATCTGCAATACTGGTTTTTCTACATTAATTTTGCAGCCATACGCCAGCCTCTAACCTACATTCAATGATGTCCTTCCTTATTCCTTGTCGTATAAACCAATGCATTTCAATGCCAAAAAAATAAAAATAAAATTATCTCACGGTCTGCATTAAACTCAAGACTTCAAGCACAGTGTCTGACACCACAAACACTGAGCTACTTCATCACACCAAAAACTGGTTTTATTTTAATGGATAATAATTAAATTGATCAGGTCCACTTTCTGAGGGAACATCTCTCCCACAAGGTCCAGCAGGGTGAACAGCTGTAGGGCGAGATAACTGGCACCTTAAGATATATCATCATTCAGTCGGTTCATCGATCCCCAACCCTGAACCACATCCTCCTTATGTGAAAAAATTGTCATATATCTGTAATTTGTTTTAAAAGGTGCCAAATATACGAGTTATCATGTACAAACGAGATGACAGAGTTTCAAGAATGACATGTAGTGATTGAGAGCTCCACTTGTAAGAACACCAGAGGGTACCCTGTTACCACACCCCTGCCTGTTTTTCAGCTGTAGACAAAACAATGCTGCCACCACAGACAGTTCTTCATTTCACTTTGCTAGGTAATAGCTATGGCCTCTCCCCCCATATCATTTTTTTTAAATTTTAGTTGTGTTTGAATCTGTCTAGTACATACAGACAGGCCACTAGCTCAGTTCAGAGGTGCAAGAAGAAACTGATCATACCCTGTTATGAAGAAGCCATCCCAGTATCCACTTGCAGTGCTTTGGAGAAACAATGGAAAACCCAAATCAGGATGATGGCATGGCAATTAGCAGTCTGCTCCTCCAACAAACTAATCCAGTGTCTTTACTACTATATCACCTCAGTTTATCCAATGTTCTACTTTCATTTTACAGGAACCACTACTTCTTATTTTAATGTATTTTTTCATACA
This sequence comes from Schistocerca serialis cubense, assembly GCF_023864345.2. Taxonomy (NCBI): domain Eukaryota; kingdom Metazoa; phylum Arthropoda; class Insecta; order Orthoptera; family Acrididae; genus Schistocerca; species Schistocerca serialis. The sequence goes on from NC_064645.1 coordinate 631,802,741, forward strand.
GTTTAGGATCATAGCTAACAACTCACCGACACACGCACGCAAGCACGCGCGCGCGCGCACATACACACACACACACACACACACACACTTGTATGCCCGCTGAATAAATAATGGTGGCACAATGTCAATGTAGCTGTAGAGGTGTGTGTGTGTGTGTGTGTGTGTGTGTGTGTGTGTGTGTGTGTGTGTGTGTCGTGTTTATGTGCCTGTCAATAACTCAGCACCTCTAGTACTCAGCTAGTTGTTACCTTCACTCCTAAATTATTTATATTCTGCTAAGACTTTCCATACTACTCCAAATAGTTTCATCTTTTTAATGTTTTGAACTTCATTCTACAATATCTTCTTCTTTTTAAATTGTAATTTACCTTTTGTAAGGTACTATGTACAATTACTAACTGCAAGTACTTATGACTTCATTCATTTCTTTTAAGTAGGGAATGGATGAGAATGAAATGTATAAGTTAACTTTCAAAACTGCAAACTGAGCCACATATTTTTCATCTAAACATCACTGTCTTGCCAAATTAATTGCTATTACATTTATTACACAGCTAAATAAGCTCCTAAAGATTTATGAATAGTTTACAAGAGTTAAAATCAGTTAAAAACTAGGTGCACTAAACTTTGCAGAAAACAGTATGGACAGTATGTAAGAGTAACTTAGCAGATACTGAGACAACGTACTGCTATTTCAAACAAGCTGGACCTTGTATTTCCTGTGCAATCACACTTCTACTCCTTACATCTGAAAAAACTAATTATTAACATAATGTCTTCATCTTTTCTCATTCTATCGCATTTACTTGCATGAGTCAATGTCAGTTATATGTTGTTGTTGTTGTTGTTGTTGTTGTTGTTGTTGCAGTCTTCAAACCCAATACTGGTCTGACATAGCTAATTACATACACAGACAATAAAAAGAGACATACCTGCAAATGGCTTAACATCCCCAAATGCTAGGTTCATTAGCTCTGTAATCTCATTTACAATGTCCACCATGCCTCCTACATCGTCCACAGTAATATCCTGTTTGTCATCAGCTGGCAATGCACTTGTCCGCTGAAGAACCCATGAAGTGCTGCTGATCACTGAATAAACTTCAATGTCATTCATAACTTCCACACTTTTCTTCGCTTGGCATGACTCCGAAAAGGTTTCCGATTCTTCAATTTTCAGCCTAGAAATATCATCTGCTGCCTCTTCAATGTTTACATCACACGTTTTATATGGTTTAATGTCAGTCACTTCAAATGTCAGAGGTCTGCCATAGTGTAAAATTCTTAGCCTGTTTCGTACAGAAATTATGCTGCTATTATATTGGTGATGAATCAGTAGTGAAAGGTCTGAAGAAGTTTCTATGTGAGTCAGTGGCTTGAGCCTAACTTCTTGGGCAGGTAGTGGTTTCACATTCAACTTCCTTACACAAATTTGATCACCAAATTGTCCTCTAAATATTTCCAACCCTGAAAAAAAGACAATGATTATAAACTGACATGCACAAAACAGTATGACATTTAAAAGCACAATTAAAACACATCACTGCAAGAGAAGCTTTTTCAGTGCTACCACAATCTAAGACAAACAGTCATGAAACTCTGTAGGGCAAAAAGTGCAACGTTTTGACAGCTGAAGCAATGCTAGCACTACAATCAGCTAGCCTGTAGTTACAGAAGAATGGCACAACACAAATGGAGGGTTTGGTACTTTTAACGCTGTTACGTCCATATTTTTTAGCCACTAAATATGGTGCTGGATTTTCCAATATGAATAGGAAAATGTAATTAAAGTAATATCCCATCTCCTGTTAATGTCAATACATAACAACAAAAGGTCAGTGCAGTGTAACACATATGTCGAAAATTGTTCAAGACAGGAAGTGAATTGTAACCAGGTATATTTAAGTTCAAAAAGAACTTTTTATGATTATATCTGGTATGTACTTTCTGATGCTCTGCAATGATTGTGGCTCATTTCCAGATTCCCAACTCATTTTAATACATTAAAAACTAGACAAGATTTTTACATTCTTGGCACTTAGGTGCTATTTCTCCTTATTAATGCCCTTTTCGCCCTATCCTTGTTTCTGTGCCTTGTGTGTACATATCACGTTTATTTTTCCTGCTTCCCACGTATCAAAACGCACTGGTGAGTGCACTCACAAGCACTGCATCTAGCTACACTTGGTCCACAAGACAATGTTTCTGTAACACCACCATCTGAAGATGAGCCTGCAATGGCTCGGAAACATGTTCATGGTTGAATAAATCATAAAAAAGCAACTGGTTGCATATTTATTACCAGATAAATGCCAGTTTAAATCACAGTCACAGTTTGTCATCCACAACATATATTCTAAAACTGCTTTTCCCTCATCTACTGCACCCCCACCCCCCCACCCCCACCCCCCAATCTACTCCATCACAACTGCTATTGGCTGATGGATAACTCCTCAACTTACCCAGTGGAGCATTATAAAATGCAGAGTGAACTGTTTTGTCAAGGGATTACCACAGAACCCTCCTTTATGTCTGATAGCTGTAAAAATAATTCTCCAACTCATCTTGGTTTACCTTCTTCATTAACAGATATTTGTCACACATCCTACAGTGAGCTCACTCACCATCAACTGCAGCGAAGAGACATTCATTTGCAAATCATTTTTGCATCTGATTCTACCAGTATAATCTCTAGCACTACTATCTTCAAATTTCCACGATTCAATCCAAGGTTTCATTCTCAATAAAACAGCCAAATTCTCAGAATGACTTGTGATACCATTTTTCAGAGTTACAAGTCCTCTGAAACTGCACAATTAAAAATGTCAAACAGAGAAGGTCTTTTTTCTTTTTTCTTTACAAAAATCTGCAAAGCTGTAAATGATTGCGGGCATAAGACTGCAACATCAAGCACCTCAACAACTCCTACTATTGACTGACAAATTTAGGTGCTAATGTGAAACTGTGTTAACTATCACTCTCATACAACAACACTATGTCTTTCCAAGAAGTTGTATCAAAGCTGCGACTTTCCATTTCACACAAAATATTGCACTTAAACAAATTATTTCTGACAGTCTTCAAAAGATGAGAGTCATACAGGAAATAAATCTTTTCTTTCTCATAAGTCACAAAAGATTTCTCTTCACACACACCCAGATATTACCTCCACTCAATGAAATTTGACCCTTCGTCACACAGCTCTTATCAGTAATACCCATCTCTCTTAACTTATGTACTATTGAAAATATATCAGCAGGCACACATTCATTACAAAAATGTGATAATGATTGGTGCAAACCATTTATCACTACTATTACAACAGTATTTGGGATTATGGGGTTCATGTCTCACCAAATTCTTCAAAAACCCAGTCACAACATCCAGTGAATCATCTTATGATAAATCTGACACTAATGTAATATCATACTTATGCAAATTTACAGGTTTTTTAATTTAAGAAAAGCACTTCACCTTCTCTTTCAACAAATAATTTTTTTCATTAATGCAACATTTTAGTTGTACACCTTCCAGATATTTCTGTAAATTTCTAACTGATGGAAGATGAAAATATTCTGATAAATATTTATGTGTAAGTCAACTACAATATAGCATATTCACAGGACACACCTTTATTTTATCATAAAATTGAGCCCAATGTTTCTTCTAACTTTGCTCAAAATAAGACCTCAGGCTTTATTTCTAAGATGCTGACACCCTATGATCTTAATTATTACCTGCCTGATTTAGCCATTTCCTGCAATCAACTTTCTTTTTGCAGTCCTTGGATGGTATATGTACCTTTTAAGCTGTCTGCATCTTTGATGCAAACAAACAATCTTGGCAGCTTTATGTTTCAATTGTTTCTTTATGTTATCAGCTGTTCCATTTAATTATTTCTTCCTCACATGAAATGAGTGGCACACCTTAATCAACTAGTGCAGCCTCTGTATTTGTGCATTTACTGATACACTCAATTCACCTCCATCAGTGGCATCCACAGAGTACAATGCTTTTTGCTTTCTTTGTTCTGGCATAGTGCATCTGTTGGGCAATATGACTGAGGTTGATTTGGAACACCAAACAATGTTGGCACTACATTCCACACTACTTTCTTCTTGCCTGCATTCATGAACTGGCGTATCTCAAGACAGAAAGCACAAATGCTAATATTCTGTACAGATACTACAAAAGCTTCTTCATAAGGCCAGCCCTTCTCACATCTACAACTCACTTCTTTTCTTCAAGAGTTACAATAAACGGTTACTCTATTGGGGGAAAAAAAAGCATGCATATTAGACCACAAAACTTTTTACACTATCTGTAATATGTTATAATTATCTACTTATTCATACCCACACAATGTAGTCTCATGCAATCCAGAGCATCTCCTTGCTTTCATGAACATTTTATGCCATGCTAAATTTAACAGTCTTGGCTATTTATACATGAACACAGTAATTACTTGCAACTACATGTTTCCTTATTCGCTTGAATACGTAACCACAAAAATATACCAGTATGTAGGCCTATACTTTTTTTATGAAATTGAAGTATGAAACTACGTAAGCCTTTTGAAAAAGTTTTCGACTGCTTGTCTGCAATCAGGAAAATTTCCATACATTTTTATGCATTAGTAACATCATGAAATACTGGTCAAGATTTTGTGGCTCTCATTAAGAGGAGAAGTTCTGGAGACACTAAGAGGAATGGAAATGTTAAAAATTTTCTCACATGCTTGAAAGTATGACTATCCATCCCAAAATGAGCATTTGTTATTCGTAACATTGACTTACTCCCAACATCCTTCGGATTTTTGATTGTAGCTACAATTTATAGTGCCACAAAAAACTCCGAAATACAACCACATTTTGAATGTGCTTCTCCCCTCGATATACAGTACACATACACAATTGTTTTACAGTATGTTGTGTTTATACAAGCCAGTGCCTTGGCAGTGTAGCAATTAGTGAAGGTGCAGAAAATCTGTGGGAGTCTCGTGAATTGTATGTTAGAGACTGGTGCTAGTGACAGGACTAACTGCTGTAGAAAAAAACGAAACCAGGGAGAAAATCCATAAAGCCAGCCTAATAAAAGTAGGTAGAATGACAAAGGCATCCCAAACTGTTTTCTATTAATGAAACAAAACATTTTAAAGGTGTGTAGGTGACTGAGGATAAATTCACAGTATAGGGGTACCATCTTCAGTTTGGAATCAAAACACCCTGAGTCCCCAGTTCACTCAAAGCTACTGCTTCAATTACGAATTACAATCATTAGCAGTGGTGGCCGACAGACTTTTGTTATAAGGATTCACCCTTGTTCTGCCAACGGCCTTGTCAAAGAGGGCAGAGAAGCAGACAGTTTCAATTCACATTATTTCCATTAGAGACAAATCTGATTGCCCCAATGTGTGGTTTGCACTTCCATGTCAGAGGTTCGAGACACTATAATTTCCTCAATTCCGCCTGCACAAATTTTTAAAAATACAATTCCCAATAAATCCCTGTGGGTCAGCAGTCCAGTCTTCGTATGATTGATTTGGGCCCTTCTTCCGTTGTCAAAATTCTAACCTGGCCGCAATAAGACATGTTTCTGTTGAAAAATGTTCTTGGAATAAACATTCTAAGCAATTCACGTTCCACTGGATTCAGTAAAGGCTCTAGTTTTTGTATTGTCTGATACAACAACATGTCCTTTTGTCTTCCTGTATCAGAAATATTACAGGTCAAAAAATGTATCTGCAGTCACAGGCACTAGGTGTCCCACTCTTCGTGTTGTTTATTAAATGGTGGAAAGTCTATAAACACGAGTGGCACAGAAGACATTCCTGCTAAAGTAACTAATGCTTGCACTGACTTTGGTATAGCTGTTGTTACCCTGCTGATATCCATGCATATTTTTTGTTAGGAGTTGTTGTAAGTGTTCCATGGTTGAAAAACCTGCACTTTCATCTAATTACAAAATTGTTGAAAGTCCAGTTTGCATGTCACAGGTCCCGTGCCACTGCAACTTTTATACAAGTAAACTACTCACGTTACTTATGGAGTTTATCCACAACAAGCAATATGCATACCAGATACTACCATAACAAGAGATATACTGTACATACAGGATACTATTTAGCAACAGTGCAAGCTATAATAAGTCTGTATTCCTACCAAAGGCCAGCTAAAATTACTACTGACTTCAGTAGGTCATCAAAATACTGCAGAATATCCAGTTTGTGTTTTCATAGATAAATATAACTAAAAATGATAATAAATACAGTAATGAAGAGCTTTGGAGATTATGCAGCTGAGAATTCAAGTTGTCAAAATACATACCTAGCAGCTATCATGTTTGCTACCCACATTAGAGCTTTTTCTTAACATATAATTGTTGTAACCTGTTGTAACGGCGACCAGAACGGTCGCAAAGTGGCCGAGAAAGGGCAGCAGGACCAAAAGGAGAGCGGCCCACAAACAAACAAATGAACGGAAGGTATGGACATGAAACAACAACAGACGATGGAGAGAGACCTTACGATGACAACACGCAAGAAGAAATGGAGTGACAGAGACAACCAAATGAATCCAAGACATCCACTAGTAATGAGAACAAAGAATGATAAATACGCTGTCTGTTGTCGAGGCGATGTGTCAAGACTCATGCAACAATAAGACTCACTGGCTGAGCAAGAGGCAGGCGCTTAAATACTCTATCGGGGGCACTGCTATTGGCCGCTGGAACCACATATTCCACTGTGGCACCCTCACTCCAAATGTGGGCCAGGACGCGTGCGCCACCACACCTTACGGCGCGGTGGTGTAGAGACCTCTAGGGGTCTTCAACATCCATGACATTTGGCGGGGATTCAAATTCCACAGCGCACAGTACCAGACTAATAATGACCTAAGGTTGAAACTGGTAATGCCCAGCAAATCAAATCTTTGCAACTGGAACCAACTTTCTTCCTTGAAGTTTCTATGGTTCCTAAGAACACCCCATTCATTATGAAGAAGATTCTAATAATATATCTCTGATTTCCATCGTAATTTACAGTGATTCCCAATTTACTGCTTCGTGTCTAGTGCCAGCTTCTTGATGATCTTCACATCTGAAGCCCATTCTGTAAACTACATAAAGAGGCAAAGTCTACAAGACTTATTTATGGGAACTGTATTATGATTGTATAAATTACAGTTCATCTGATACCGAGTTTTATTATTAGCCCCAAAATCCCATTAAGGAACAAATTTACTAGGATATGAGGGTAAGAATTCCACAATTCTTAATGAGAAGTCAGCAAGACATATTACTTCATCACACAATATTTTTATTGTTCACTTTTGCTGAACAGATAATTTATTTACTTTACCTGTATTACTCAAGAACATGCTACAATGGAACAACCTGGAGTGACAGTTTGCAAAATAAGCTTTAACATATCTCTTCAAATCAAAACAGCAAGAGATCCTATTAGCAGCCAAACAACCTGAACTGAATTTCCTGATTAGTCCATCTATGTGTCAATTCTGTTTCAGATTCTTATTCAACTGAACACTTTTACAACAGTGTTTGATATAGCGTATGATAATTGGTGCTTATTTCTATTGCCAAAAACTCATTGTACTCATTTGAAATTGTGTAATACATAAAACACCACAACAGTAACAAATAATCAGTTTCCTGTGAACCAATTATAGGTCTCCTCAGCTGTCACCTGGTCTTTGTCTGATGTGGTTGATCAACATTATAGTTTTTGAACACTTCTTTAAAATCTTTGAAATAGAATGAATGTAAGCTAATAATAGCAGCAGGACTTGCAGGAACCCATATATGATTCTTAATTTGATGATCTTCTGTTATGCAATCAATTTTATTCCCGTTGTGTAGTTTGTCCATGAAGCCCTTTACCTTCTGCTATGAAGGCAAGGCCCCACTCACGTAAAAAACTTAATGAAGCAATATTTGAAGTTACCAAGACAAATTTCATGATCAAAACAAAGTCAGTAATTAAAGTCTCTGTACATTCATCTTTTTAGATATGGTTGTGGGACTTGGTTATAGCCATCACTTCAACCATCACCTGCCAGCAGATGATGTCTGAAGTGATCACAACAGCAAAAAGCTACTAATACCAGTATTGCTAGCATCTGTTTTGATTACAACTGAGGTAGAATCTTCCTACACATTGGTCAGGGGCCTGAGGATCGTTTAGTAAAATGCTGAAACTGGTTGCCAAATAAAATAAGGTTGGCAACTAGATGGCTGAAAGACGTTTATTAATTCATATTTATAAAACTATAAAATTGTGAGACAGAGCAGCTCATCAGCTTCTATCTGCTCCACCCAAGATCCCTCTATGCCTATACCAACATATTCTACCAGACATTCCTCTCCTGCAACTATGCCACAGATCTTATTCATGATCAAATCTCACGAGAAGTTTACTCATCTAACCCTCTCCAATTCCAAAAAAATACACAGAAGTATCCTTCTTTTCACCCACTGTCCACTTGTCACCCAGGCCTTGAATAATGTCTCAATTCATTAGTCTGTCAAGACTTGATTTTCTCAAGTCAAGTCCTGAAATAAGATTCCCTCCCCCCTCTCCTCTTCCCCCCCTCCCGCCAATATCCTCCCAACACAACCCACCGTCACCTTCTACTGCCATCCTAAACTCCATAACATCTCTGTCAATGCATCTGACATTCAGAGACCACTATCCCTACTCCATTATAACTACAACTGATGCCAATGTCAAACCTATTCAACGCGTCCACTCACTACCAACTTCCCCAGTCCTAAAACCGGCCAATCCTACATTATCAAAGACATAACAACTTGTGAAACCAAGCTTATTACTGAAACTTCCTGGCAGATTATAACTGTGTGCTGGACCGAGACTCGAATTCGGGACCTTTGCCTTCATGGGCAAGTGCTCTACCTCTGAGCTACCCAAACAATTCTGCCAGTACCTCATCTCCTACCTTCCAAACTTCATAGAAGCTCTTCTGTGAAACTTGCAGAACTAGCACTCCCAGAAGAAAGGATATGGTGGAGACATGGCTTAGCCACAGCCTAGGGGATTTTTACCCTTTTCATTTTTACCCTTTACCCTTAACTTCAACTACAATGTTATGTAGCAATGAGTAGTATTAATAAATATTTCCTATCATCTCTCTTATCAGGGAGATAGTTTTCTTGAGTTCTAAAGCATATATTATTTATAATTTTTGTAGTGTAAACTAATAGTACATTTATTCCTTTATTAAATTTGTTGTTAATTCGTACATTCTATTTTCAAACAAATAGTTTAGATGACAAAAATCAGTACTAGGAACAAGAACAGTAAACACAAAGACATGAGAGTATTTTCAATATTCAGGTAAAAGCATTTAAACTGACCAGCAACCATAACAAATTTACTCTGTCTTCCAAAGGCAACTGAAATGTGGAAGACAGAACAGAAGTGCCTGCAGAAGTGAAACTGTGAGGATAAGTTGTGGGTCATGCTTGGATAGTTCAGTCAGCGGACCACTTGCCCACAAAAGGCAAAAGTTCTAGGTTCGAGTTCCGGTCCAACACACAAGTTTAATCTGCCAGGAAGTTTCAAATCAGCACCACTCCACTGTAGAGCAAAAATTCATTCTGGAAAGAAATAATTAGTAGAAATCACTTCGATTTATGTGTCTGCCTCCACAGGCAAGTAGTCAGTGTATCTGACTGCAATATGGGAAATCCAGGTTCAATTCCCGATACTGCCAGGCACTTTTCCTTGGTGGGCAAGTTGGAACAGGGTGCACTCAGCCTTGTGATGGCAGCTGAAGAGCTACTTGAGTGAGAAGTCTGGGAAACTACCAATGGCTCAGAAAGCAGAGTGCTGACTCCATGCACATCCTGTTGGATCAATTCTGTCAATACAAAATGAATGTACTAGACCATTTTTTGTATGAAAGGTGCTTTAACTGCAATAACAATGAAAATTATAGTGCTTTGGAATTCAAACGTGAATTACTATCTTATTTTTAGCAAATACCCCACATAATTACCATTATTTATGGCACATCGCCATCATGTAATGACTGAGATCCGGAACATCCCAAAAGTGCAACTCAGTAGCAATGGCAGTTTGTCTGTTTTAGATCACTTAACTCCATCTGAAGGGACACTACAAATAACTCAAACATAAAGGGCACATTCTAAACAATCACAGTCCTTAATCACATCATTAATAAGCATATTGCATTTTTCATTTACTATGACATTTATTTTGCCTTAACTGAAAAAGTGCCCAGCTTTAATTGCATCTCTCAAGTATTTTGGCTCTCCAACACACAATTTATGACTTTACATGAAATTATAAATATGAGGACTGTTCAATAATGAACAATCAAAATTTTTTTACGTTCATAATGAAATATCAGCTATTGAATTAACAGGGCCTGATATCACCAAGAAATTAATCATTTTGTTTGTGTATAGATCTCCCAGTGGTAGTGTGGACATTTTTTTCAATAATTAACAGAAGTTGTAGATAAAGTCTCAAGTACAAAAGTCAACATAATTCTGTGTGGGGACATTAACATCAACACTAACATCATAAATGAAACCAGCAGCACCTTCATAAACATCCTATTGGTCAATAGTGCAATAAGGGTTACCAAGACGACTTCATCAGTAATTGACCATGTGGCCACAAATATGGACAGGGAAAAATGTGATGTAGCTGTAAAAGATCTTGGACTATCAGACCATCTCTGTCAAATAACAGCAGTAAAGTCAGCCATCAAATCATTCCCTAAACTACAAGTCCACAAACGAAATCTATCAGAAATCAAAATAAAAGATTTTTCAAAAGGACTAGAAAAACAAAGCTGGGGTGAAGTTTATAAGGAAACCAATGTGAATATGAAATTCTCTAAATGCTCCACACTGTTTAAACTGAACTTTAAAAAGGCATTTCCACAAGTATGCATGTTTGTATCAACATCTCACAAAAACATATGGATAACAGCAGGTATTAAGAAGTCCTCCCAAACACTTAAACACCTCAGCTCCATGAAAAAGATTCGCAATGATCCAGAATTCTTAAATTTCTATCATAGATAGAAAAAGACCTATAGGAAGGTGCTGATTGCAGCAAAAAAAGTCATTTAATGACCAAATAATATATAATGCAGAGAATAAAAGCAAAGCAGTCTAGGATGTTATAAAAAAGGAAATGGGGAGAGGCAAAAAAACACAGAATAACATACTGATAAGGGAGGGGGATAAAATAATAAATGATCCACGGCACTTAGCAAACTATGTAAATGAACATTTTTCAAGTATCGCAGAGAAGTTACAGCAAAAATTCCCCTAAACAAATATAACACCTGTAAATAATTTTGCACTAAATACAATGATGTTACTTCCAACCAAAGAGAATGGAGTCAACAAAACAATTAAAAAACTAAAAAATAAAATGTCAGTAGGCTTAGATGAAGTACCAATGTATGTTCTGAAACAATGCATAGGGATTATACAAGGCCCCTTAACAAATATAATAAATGAATCCTTCACATCAGGGACATTTCCAGAGCAGTTGAAACAGGCAAGAGTTGTACCTTTGCTTAAGAAAGGTAATGCAGAAGTCATAGAAAATTACCGGCCTATTTCCCTTCTGCCAGCATTCTCAAAAATAATAGAAGCAATTATGAAAAACAGATAAATGAGTTACCTGAATAAATACAATCTTTTAAGCGAATCACAGTTTGGTTTCCGAAGTGACAAAAATACAGAGTCAGCCATAGTAGAATTCACAAAAGTTGTACTTGATGCTCTTGATAAAGAAGAGTGTGTCACAGGCTTATTTTTCGATCTTTTTAAGGCGTTTGATACAGTCAACCACAAGATTCTATTAAATAAATTAGAAGCATTAGGAATAAGAGGGGTAGCTAATGACTGGTTTCGATCTTACCTAACGGATAGGGTACAAAGAGTAGAGATAACACATACATCTAAACATTCAGTAAAACACTTATCAGAACCAACATACATTAATATAGAGGTTCCACAAGGTAGCATATTAGGACCAATACTGTTCCTGATACACATCAATGACTTTCCCAGTAGTGTTACTCATGGTGACAAAATCCTCTTCGCTGATGACAGCAATATTATAGTCACTGAGAAAACAAGAGAACTCCTTGCCGAGAAAGCAAATGAAACTCTCAAGGAAGTTTATGATTGGTCAATAAGCAGTAAAGTGAGATTGAAAATAAAGAAAACTAATGCCATGAATTTCAGTTTGAAGAGGAAAAATGACAATGTTAAATTAAATGTAGATGGCACCTCTATAGACTGTGTAACAAATGCAAAATTTCTAGGAATGAATATTGATTCTCAGTTGAAGTGGTGTGAACACACAAAGGAAAGTCATCAGCATGTTATGCCCTTAGAATCCTATCATCAGTGTGTAACATGCCGTGTCTTTTAGTTACATACTATTCATATGTACACTCAGTTCTTAGCTATGGCATTCTTTTATGGGGAATAAATGCACAAAATATGAACACAATTGTCTAATTCCAGAAAAGAGCCATAAGAATAATAATCAAAAATACTAGTTGAACTCATTGTAAAGATCTGTTCAGAACACTGGGGATTTTAACTGCTCCATGTGAATACATTTACCAGTCAGTTGTACACATCAAAAGTAACATTGGTAATTACTGCACAAACAGCTCTGTTCATGATCATGCAACAAGAGATAGACTCAACTTACACTTATCAAGAAAAATTATTATTACTATTATTATTATTATTATAAAATATCCAACATTCCACATAACACCTTCACTTTATGTTTTTTTCCTTCTTTTTTTCCTTTCTAGAAATACTTACCCCCAAGCTATGCATAGCACAATACAAACACCTCTTCCTCTTTCTGAGCTCAACATCTCACTCATTATGGAGGGATGCTGACTCAGTTTTTCAGGATAGCAAATGGGAAGTTGCGGTACAGAAAATGGCCCAGAGATCACCAGTGTGTGTTGTGTGTGTGTGTGTGTGTGTAGTGAGTGAAGTGTTATGAAACAATGTGTGTATAGTGTGTGCCGTGACTGATAGTGAGATATGAGTGAACAATGTGGCATTAAATTGTTTAATAAGTTATTTGTAAGTATTGTATAACCAGGAGTAAATCTAATGATTGCTTCTAACTAGAAGTCTGTAGATACATGTGTATACGAATTAGCTTATTTTAAATTGATCTAAATTTGTAAGTATATATCTAAAACAAAGATGGAATGTTTCCCTCTATTATAACTAAATTTGTAAGTACTTTGACATGTCCTATATTCTTGTAAAAAGAGATCTACAGATGAATAAAGCTACTACTACTATCACGTTAGGCTTTAATTTTACAATATTCTGTTAGCTTAATGTGTAACAAATGTGCTGCACTAAATTTATCACTGCCACTCTTGGTTTCCACCTGTTAGAGGTGGGCAAGCTGAGACAAGTTCATTATCACCTATCACAACAACAGAGGTGACACACGAAGAACAATATGTGGCTAACGAATATTCAACTGAGGCCTATACAGTGTTACAGGAGGTCTATGGTGAGCCTACTCTTTCCTACAGACCAGCTCAGAGATGTTTTAAATTGCTTGAAGAGGGGAGACAATCAACTTCAAAGGAAGGTGGACCCAGCATTACAGATACTGCTCTTACAGAAGAAAATGGCAGAGAACGGATGAATGGCACCTAGCCCTAAACATACTAAAATATAAGTTAATGACTATGAGGAGGAAAAACAAACCCATAGTGTTCGGGTACAGTGTTAGCAGTGTCATACTTGACAGAGCCATGTTGTTTAAATACCTGGGAGTAATGTTGCAAAGCAATATGAAATGAAATGAGCATGAGAGGATTGTGGCAGGGAAGGCGAATGGTCAACTTAGGATCATTCAGAGAATTTGTGGAAAAATGTGGTTCATCTGTAAAGGACACTAGTGTAACCTATTCCTGGATACTGTTCAAGTGTTTGGAATCCTTACCAGGCATTCTTTTCAAGAAATACTATTGAGATAATTTAATTTCACGTAAGGACCATGAAAATAAGGTACAAGAATTTAGGGCTCATATGGAGGCTTATAGACAATTGTTTTTCACTCATTCTATCTGTGAGTAGAACAGGTAAGGAAATGACTGGAAGTGACATAGGGAAACCTCCGCCATGCACCGTACAGTGGCTTGTGGAATATGAATGTAGATGTAGACAAAAATCAACAGTTTTGGTGTCACTGTAAGAGAGAATGGATTAATTACATTACAAGCATCATCTGAAATACTGAAAATTTCATTAGGCACCACCCACATGTTGCTGGCAGGAAATTTACACACGAGACGTGTTGTGCACGGTGGGTTCCAAGACTGCTGATTCATGAACAAAAGGATATTTGTGTGCAGGACTGCATGCAGTTGAAGTTGTTGTTGGAGGAAGATCCAGAATTTCTTTTATAGATGATCAGTGTTGATGATAATTGGGTACATCATTTTGATCCTGAGAGCAAACAGCACAGCTCAATGTACAAATCTTCTTTCCCTTCATATTTTACATCACAATGACTTTGTTATGCGGCAGATTAATTGCACTTTTTTTCCAAGTTCATCCAACCTATCCCTCTTCCCTCCATAAGAAAGGAACACACAAAAATTCTGAAAGCTAGGTAAACCTCTTTTCAGTTTTTAATTGTTACTATTCATGGGAGCAGTACCTGTAATGTTAACTTATGTAGTTAATTACTGGCAAACCATTCTGTCTTCTTGTAAAAATAAGTATTAAGTAATAATTACATAGATGGACATTTCTGCATTTGTGGCATCTCCCAGAAGTATCTTCAATGACTGAATTTGTCAATTCTTTTCCACCTGACTTCATAATATTTTGTTTGCTCAGTACATTCAGAGATGAAGGATATTCTCTTAAACATGATAGCACATTCGAATGTCCAGCAAAAGTCAATACTAAAGTAAATACACTTAACTTTTTTTTCTTCAGGAAAGTGAAAACAAAAAGCTTACCACTCTTAGGATTCCTTATCTGTTACTTCTCACCTCTTTCACATCTAGTAATGTTTGTTAACATGGAAGATGCCAAGCTGCATTGTGGCTGAGAGACCCCTTATAACTGGCTGAATAATTCAGTTCAAAGGTGAGAGAAACACAAGGGCATACCATCTCCAACAGGCCTGTGTCTAGCAAATCACTCTATTTTCAAACCAACTTTCAGGTTGATGATAGCTTATCTTTACCTTACATCACTACTCAATATCATACCTTATAAGAAAAAGTAGCCATATCAAGTTATTTTATGCCAAAGTAGCACTCATGCATCTCCATCTCAATGGAGGATGGCCATTCAATAAAGGGCAGTGAGAGTGGGAAAAATCATATCAGTCACTATAAGAGTACACATTGCCAGGGTCGCACTTAGTGGACGTAAAACAGTAACTGCAGACTAAGAGGCTGCAGCACGCTTTTTGAAGCTTTCAAAAGGAGCAGCAACCACTTGGAACTGTACAGGGTCTTATTCCTCCAAAATAATGTGCATCATTGCATGGTGGTGACAGCACAGTGATTCCTGGGAAATTGTGATTCCAAACACTTTTATAGATTACAGTACAGATCTGTCAAAATGTGATTTTTTGTTTCTTCACAAAATGAAGAGAAATAACCAGTGAGGATCACTGTAGGCGCAGAAGCACACATGTGAACCCTCAGTAATGTTTAAGATCCCATCAATAAGAAAATCATTAGTGATACATGTAAAGCATTACACCATTTAGAGAAGACATGCCTAAATTCCTGGGAATAACATATTGCATTGTGATAACTTCCAGAGATAGAACCATTTAGATGATGAGATACAAAGAGAGGTAGGAAAGGTAGAAGAACTTACAATGTTCAAATATCTATAGGTTGGAAATATGCCATTATGGATTGTGCAGGGTGAACACCAATAAAACCGACAAACTGCAGGGATGGATTCCTGACTGTAACTGGAGGATAAAAGGTCCTGTGAACATGTGTCCAGAAATTGACGGAGTGTATGCAATGACAAAAAATCATCCTGGAACACAGTAAAGAGCTGCACTGCACCCACGTCGTAACAGATGTTCAAAGTGGCCTTCTTTGGATTGCAGGTGACAGGAATAGTAGCGGTTGTCATGCAGCATACACATAATCATACTTTGGCTTACACCATGTTGGTGAGTCACTTGCCGAGAGCTTGTAGTAGGGTTCACCTCAATATCCTGTAGATCCTGGTTCTCCAAATATGGTGTACACACAGTCTGCCTCCCTGCACATCCATCTATCTGAAAGGACCCAAGATCACACAAACATTCAAAAAGAGCTTGAAATGTTGTATGATGGGGTTTGTGTCTGTGAGGGTACTTGTTTTGGTATAGCCATGCTGCCTCTCATCCGTTTCCATCTGCTTGGCCATACACAGACACCATCTTGCCTCGTTCCCGTCATGAATGCAGGACCGTTCTGCTGCTTACTGTACGCTGTGTCAATCACACAGCCCGCAACACACAAGGTTAGTTCGAATGGCTCTAAGCTCTATGGGACTGAACATCTGAGGTCATCCGTCCCCTAAACTTAGAACTACTTAAACCTAACTAAGCTAAGGACATCACACACATCCATGTCTGAGGCAGGATTCGAACCTGCGACAGTAGCAGCCTTGTGGTTCCAGAGTGAAGCACCTAGAACCACTCAACCACAGTGGCAACACACAAGGAACCCACAACATCTGGCCTTGTGGTTCCAGAGTGAAGCACCTAGAACCACTCAACCACAGTGGCAACACACAAGGAACCCACAACATCTGGTCAGAGGAAATGTTATTCCTCAGCACCATCTACTGTAGCAATGATGTGTTTCCAGACACAAGGTCATCGGACTCTTTTCCTCCATTATCAGTCAGAAATGTATCGCTGCAGTTAGTCAGTTTTATTAATGTTCACCCTGTATTTGAAACAAATAATAGAATGTTATACATTTTACAGTGTAGTAGCCATTGTACACATAAAATAAGATTGTTGCTGGAAATATTATTCCATCCTGTTAAATGAACAAACAAAGTAGTTTTAAATTATATGAAGAAAATAAAATTTTCTATATACCTTCTTTTATCATTAAAACTGATGTTACAGACTTTTCTGAAGTAGGCCAGGCAATTTTCACAGCAGAATTCCCTTTTGAACTGATAATTACTGGATCACCAATCACCATACCACAAATCTGAAGAGCAGACTGTGACAGAAGTACTAATTTCTCACGTTCTTGAGAGGGCAAATTTTTCAACGATTCTGTAACAAAATGCATCCAACATAGCTGATTTTCACACAACATTCCTGTAGTATGAATGATATTTACAGGCTTGTTACAAAAAGGTACGGCCAAACTTTCAGGAAACATTCCTCACACACAAATAAAGAAAAGATGTTATGTGGACATGTGTCCGGAAACGCTTTATTTCCATGTTAGAGCTCATTTTAGTTTCGTCCACCTACGCTCAATGGAGCACGTTATCATGATTTCATACGGGATACTCTACCTGTGCTGCTAGAACATGTGCCTTTACAAGTACAACACAACATGTGGTTCATGCACGATGGAGCTCCTGCACATTTCAGTCGAAGTGTTCGTACGCTTCTCAACAACAGATTCGGTGACCGATGTATTGGTAGAGGCGGACCAATTCCATGGTCTCCACGCTCTCCTGACCTCAACCCTCTTGACTTTCATTTACAGGGGCATTTGAAAGCTATTGTCTACGCAACCCCGGTACCAAATGTAGACACTCTTCGTGCTCGTATTGTGGACGGCTGTGATACAATACGCCATTCTCCAGGGCTGCATCAGCGCATCAGGGATTCCATGCGACGGAGGGTGGATGCACATATCCTCGCTAACGGAGGACATTTTGAACATTTCCTGTAACAAAGTGTTTGAAGACACGCTGGTACGTTCTGTTGCTGTGTGTTTCCTTTCCATGATTAATGTGATTTGAAGAGAAGTAATAAAATGAGCTCTAACATGGAAAGTAAGCGTTTCCAGACACATGTCCACATAACATATTTTCTTTCTTTGTGTGTGAGGAATGTTTCCTGAAAGTTTGGCCGTACCTTTTTGTAACACCCTGTATATTTTTAAAGACACATCACACTTATCACTTCATGTATTTAAAAAAAAAAATCATATACACTCAGAGCATCTTCATCATCATCTTCTTCTTCGAGTATCAAGGATGACCTTGTGCAATGTTTGATACCATCACTCAACAAGAGGAATTCAAAGATATAACAGAAAGTTTAAATCACAATTTTCATGATGAGGGTACACATTTCTGCCTTTATTGTTCATAGATATTTGTTCTATCAGCAATGTGTGAACTGCAAAATCAATAGTACATTCCTCTGTCCTTTTCTCTATATTCCTGTTGTATCATGCTAAATATAAAATGACATCTCTAGCAAATATTACATTTCTATCTAGATTTATTAAGAACTTAAACAACCACTTCCCCACCCATTGCAGACACTGAGTAGCTAATAGGTATGCAAAGCAATATGATGAACATAGTTAACTCTCTAGAAGATTCAAGAAACTTTTCTGGTTTTATGTGCATAAATACACATCACACTTAAGAGGGGAGGGCTCATATCATTTAATGGATACATAACGAGGATCTATCTCAAACTGACAGTCATGAGACATAAATGGTTGTTAAAGTATAGCAGTAGATCATGGAGTTGGCCAGACTCTGGTCATGCTCAGATGCTGGTCTACTCTGTTTTGACATATGAAATTCCACAACTATAATTACTGAGAGCTCCATCCTACAATAAGCAATAATATCTGTGGCAAGGTGTGGAGGTAAGCTGTTGGACATTGACTATGCCTCCAAGATATGTGCTATGAAGAATAAGACTCTGATGTCACCAAGTAATATTTGATTACTGTAGTAACTTCCAATGAGCGTGTTAGTCTCCAACAGCAGCAATGGATCACATTGCAAGGTGCCCCTTCATCTCATTATAAACTCTTACTGAATAAATGTCATACATTGTATATACATATCAAGCTAATATTTCTCAAGTGATCAGAGAATTCTAAGCTACCTGTCCCTTTACCCTCTCACTTCTACCCCTTTTACCAATGACTGCAAGGAATCCTTCCCTCCCGTCATCACCAGGCTCCAACAGTATAGGATGTTAAATGCTAATGGTTGTAGTAGCATATCTGCTACTGACAAAGCTGGACAATGGCATCAGGTAATTATGGGCAATATTCAGCACATACATCAACTTTTATGAATAAATATAAAAATAAAAGTAAAGATGTTAATGTATTTTTAATGAAGCACATTTACAGGCCAGATTGGATACTGCAGAAATATATATATATATATATATATATATATATATATATATACACATATACACACACACACACACACACACACACACACACACACTTCTACCTCGACTGACATCTCTGCCCAAACTCTTTGTCTTTAAATATGTCTGCTTGTGTCTGTATGTGTGGATGGATATGTGCGTGTGTGCGAGTGTATACCCGTCCTTTTTTCCCCCTAAGGTAAGTCTTTCCGCTCCCGGGATTGGAATGACTCCTTACCCTCTCCCTTAAAACCCACTTCCTTTCGTCTTCCCCTCTCCTTCCCTCTTTCCTGATGAGGCAACAGTTTGTTGCGAAAGCTTGAATTTTGTGTGTATGTTTGTGTTTGTTTGTGTGTCTATCGACCTGCCAGCGCTTTTGTTCGGTAAGTCACCTCATCTTTGTTTTTTTTATATATATATATATATATAAAAATCTAAAAGAAAGATGATGAAACTTACCAAACAAAAGCGCTGGCAGGTCGATAGACACACAAACAAACACAAACATACACACAAAATTCTAGCTTTCGCAACCTATGGTTGCCTCGTTTTTAGATATATTTTTCCCACGTGGGGGTTTCCCTCTATTATATATATATATATATATATATATATATATATATATATATATATATATATATATATATATATATTTCAATTACAATAAAAAGCAATAGCCCATCCACATAAATTTCCCATATTTCCCATCACAATATTTCCCCAAATTTCAACTTTTCAAACATTTCAAATTACACATAATTTGCTTTTATTACAAAATGGCAACTATGCCACATTCATTGAGAGCAGTGATGCCTGCAATATTTATTACTGGGACATTTTCAAACATTAGCTTCCTTTTAACAATGTGATAAAGCATTCATTTACTTATTATTGGTTCAGGTAGCATTTTCCCAAATATCATGCCAGTCTCAACACATGAATGCAAATATCACACTTGAAGAACTCTTGAGTGTTGATCCCATGGAAACCTCAAATTTACTATTGATTTCTCTAAGCTATAAAGCAGAAGGTATATGATCTCCACACATTCTGCCACCAACTGTCATTAAAGCAAGTGACAGTGAATATTTTCATTCTCATTGCAACTTACCAACTGATGGCAACTGTTCCAGTGTGCTATACAAAACACCATCCATAATGTAAGCATGATTCCATGCTTCTGGTGCCTGAGGGCACGATCCATTTAGATGTGTAGCATGATCCTTTTGAGATATAACTGCCTGGCAAACTTCACATTTCTCCCACAGAGATGTAGACTTTCTAGTGGCAGATTTGCGTGACATACTCGATACCTAAAGTAGCCTTTTAAATTAGGCCCAAGGAAGTCTCTACAGAAATTAATTGAATCAGTTAAGCACAGCTCAATTTTATAAAGAATTTACAGTGCACTTATATTATTAATTACAATCACTTTACATGCTAATTGCAAGAAAAGACAGAATAAACACAGTATATGTTACAAAAAGTTATTAACAGAAAACTTTTTATTGTTTTGTGTTTTCAGATTATCTGAAAACCCAATAAGGCAACTGAAATAGGTCTTACACAGAAATTTAATTTTTGTTCTGACTGAGCAACAAAGACATTTATAGTAAATGATGAACTTTGCTTCTACTTCCTCAGTCATAGGTTCATATTGCAACTCTACATCCATCTTTTTGTCCATCACTTCATCTGAGTACTATTCTCATATCTCCTCTATATACAGCCATTATCTTATTATTTTTACATAGTGTACAGTCTATGTGATCACTCTTCTTTTTAAAATCATAAATTGGACTATTGCTTAGCTGTTAGTTCTATTTGGTATAGGCCTCACATATTTCAGTAATAATCATGGATGAATTGTACAAGTGTTTTGCAAGCAATCTACTTTGTGGATGGAATCTTCCTGGTATCCAATCACTGAACTGGTTTGCATGCGGCTCTATGTATGACTGATCCTAGGTATTCTAACGAATGAAATAAAAACTGGTTTTTATTAATAAAGAAATAGTGTCAAGACAGTGTTCATTCATTCATTACAACAGGTGACATCACTGTTTCTGAGAAATGGTGTCAATTATGAACTAGGCTATATGTTTGTTTCATTTCCTACGCCTAAAAATTGCAGAACTGATCAAATGCATCTGTGCCTCACTGATGTTATAGTCATGGGGGACTATGTTTTCTTAATTTTGTTGAGTGCAGAATTTTACATTTCTGAACATTTAAAGGAAGTGGCCAATCTGTGTACATACTCACTAGACATATCTGCATCATTTGTTAAAATTCTGAGCTTGTTATTAATATTGCCCATAATGTCACTAAAACACAACATGAAAATCAAGTGTCCCAACAAAAGCTCCCTGTGGCACATCTAAAGTTACTTCTAAATCTCGATCCAAGATAACATGTTGTATCCTCCCTAACAAATCCTCAGTCCAGTCATAAACTTTGCTTGACAGCCCATACACGTATACTTTTGATAATAAACACTGGTGTGGAACTTAGGCAAATACTGCATCTACTTGACTGCCATGACCCATGGTTCACTGCATGTCACGTGAGAACAGCATGAGTTGGTTTTTGTGGGAAAGATGTGTTTAGAATCCATGCTGGAGGTTATTCTGTTCGAGTCACCTCATTTTGTTTTAGCTTGACTATGTTCAAAGATTCTAAAACAGATGGTTATCAACAATACTGGATGCTAGTTTTGTGGATCAGTCCTGCAACCCATCTATTACATGAGTGTTATCTGTGCTTTCTTCCAATTACTGGGAACAGTTTTTCTGTTTGTGGGATCCACAGTATACTGCATTATGGTCAAAAGGGGAGTGGTAGCTACCTCAACCATCTGCACAAAAATGCACTTCAGTTCCCACAGAATGTGCAACCACCCCAGTTTCATCAAGCAACACCATCTCCAACCAGCTATTAGCTCTACAACCTGACACTAGACTGTCATTAAATAAGTACATCCACATGGACAAAAAAATGCTGATATAACTCCAAGAAAAAGACAGGAAATTTTAATTTCACAATCTCTTTTCACTTTAAACTTAACTTTGCTCCAGTCCTTAGAAAAAAGAATTTTGTGTGTCATAGGATGTCAAAAGACAACTGTCTACTTTAGACGAGTGTTCATCCTCATCCTTCTCCTGCTCTACTTTCCCTCGTTTCAAGCTACTCCATGGAACCGTGGCATTTTTTTTTTTTTTTTTTTTTTTTCCCCCCACCAAATCAGCAAGTAGTCATAGCAGTCATAATGCGAACTTGATTCACTACTTTGGATAAGAATGGAGGTAGCTGCTATCTTGCACATGCATGCTGTCACAGTAATAAAGGGTGACATTTAACAGAAAAATGTTTTTCCAAAGCTACCTTGGTGTTGAGCTACATCTCACTGAAACTCTCATCCATGTAAAACCAACCGATAAACAATCATACATCCACATCAATGGCTCTGACCACTTCCACACAATTATAACAGCCACTTTCCTGAAGCTTTGGCATTCATGGCCAACATATCTGGCACAAAATCAAATTTCTTAACACTCATACAACAGTCTCTCCCAGGCTTTCCTCTCCCATAAATATACCACAGATCATGTCCAAAAACAATTCTATCTTTTAGCATTCTCCTCTTACATTCCAACAAAAACAGCTCCAATTTCCCAAACACTCGGAAGCACTCCCTAGTCTTCCAGTGCTACTCAGATCCCAAATGCCTCAATGTGTTACACTGCCAAGCCTATGTCTTTCTCAAACCAATCCCTGAAATGAGATAATCTCTCCCTTCCCATCTTCTACCTAACCCGTGTAACACCTTTGTCCAATCATATAACATTCACAAGCAATTACCTTGTCTCACAATTTATACCCCTGTAAGTGTTCCCACTGTAAAATCTACCCCAAGCACTCACCCACTGCTACTTACTCCAGCCCTATCACTGATGAATTCCACAAAAACCAGGGTAGAGCATCATGTCAAACCACATATGTTATTCACCAAGTAACATGTATTCACTGTATGGCTTGATATGTAGGACTGATCACTATTAAACTGGCTGAGCATATGAATGAACATGTAACTGTCCCCCTTAGCGACAACCAGTACAAAAAAGTAAAACCTACAGATTGACTCGAGGGAACAGTGTGCTTGTTACACCCAAAGGGTCATTTGGATACTACCACCCAGTACTAGCTTCCCTGAACTTTGATGATGTAAAATTGCTCTTCAACACATCCTCCCAATCCTCCACCAACCACGACTCAAACTGCCCCACCAAGTTTCCCCAACTGGTAGATTATTTTTTCATTGGTAGTTTTTCTTTATTTACCTTATAACCTTTTTATCTGCATCCATATCTCTCTCTCTCTCTCTCTCTCTGTTTTGAGTATGCCCTGCACCCCGCTTTTTTGGTGACAAAGTTATGGGGAAGAACCACAATTCTGATGGATAGTTAGTCTAATAAGTGAGAGGCAAGTGAGTTTTGCAAATGAAAGCAAAGGCGAGCTATCAAACATCTTTCCATTCACTGGAAAATGTTACAATCATACAGTGACTTGTCTTTGGCAAAACAATGCACACTACCTACTTTTAAAAAAATTCATGTTCACACAAAAATTCTATTTCATATTTGCAAATTCACAACATAAAACAAGATTTTATTCAGTTTTCTTATATTTTTACCACATTCATGGTTGTGAGAATGACAAGTCTCAAGCATGTACTAACTGTTCAAAAGTCTCTTAGAGGGTAGCGATACACATAAGTCCACCTCCATCAATGAGTGGTCAGCATGGCTGAAAGCCATGTGAGGGGCTCGTGTTCGATTTCTGGTTGGGTCAGACACTTCCTCCACTCGAGGACTGGGCGTTGTGTTGTCAATGCCATCAACACCCACGTCGCCAAAATGGCATCAAATAGAAAGCCTTGCATTAGGTGGCCGAACTCCCCAACAGAGGACTCCTGGCCAAAATATGCCATATACACATTTTTATAGTAAGTACTTGTTGCAATGTTCATACTAACAAATGTGCACTATAAAAACAACACCGGTACAATTAATCTGTGAACAGTGAGCAGATGACATTCATGTCAAAGTTAGTGCAAAACTCCAGAAATGGGCTTTAGGGGCCACTAACACAATCCAGTATTGCTGTCATATGCAAGGTCCTAGTGGGCAAGGAATCCTGCCGCATTCCACAAACATGTTATGAAGAATCAAGCACCAGTGTTGTGTGGATTATTGTAATTTGGTCTTGAACATTGTAATGTTAGTGTTGTTAGGGCTGAAGGAAAGGGAGAGGACAAAATGTGACAAGCCTAACCCTCCTATACAATGGGCAATCACTGTCTAGTCACCTCATACCCTAGTTCCTTAAAACACTGTGCAGAGGTTTGGAATTTAATTCAGGACATTGGCACAAGTGATGATCATGAATTTACTGCAAACAGATCTTTTGGCAACTGACAGGTCATCATCAATGGCTGACGAAGACAACAGATTGCTAATTGAAAAAATAATATATATCCAACATCACGTAGGAAGTTACAGTGTGGAGATTATAATTTGGAACAGTCATGATGTTACCACAAGAAGCTACAAAATAATTAGTTAGGAAATACTGAACCTGCTGATTTCGTGCTTCAGCACAGCCCTACACTCTTGAGGATCAACCCGTAGCCCAATGTGAAAACCAAACAAATAAGGGTCATTCCATGCCAAACTGAGCCTGAGGCTTATTTTTTGAAAAAATGCCAAATTTAACAATGTTATAGTTTTTCGAATCTACAAAAGTTGAATTTTACTGTCCTGAAAAAATTATAAAAATTACATAATTAGCTGAGGAAATATAGTTAAACAAAGTTGGCGATTCTACAGATGAGGATGGAAAACAAAAGGTTCGCTTTTTGTGTTGGCAGCTGTTTAAATTTGGGTTGCAGCAATTGTTGATGTTTTAATAGTTTAATTTCAAGAGCAGAATCTTATCTTCCTGACAAACTTCAGTTTTTAAAGAAAGGTAAGTTATTAAGTATGCAGCTAATTCACAAAAGTTACTATGTATTTAGTGGCCCACCCGTGACAAAAAACATGAAAAAGTTTACCTTCTAACTCAGCAATTATAGTAATTCTATATATTTTAGGTTAGAAGTAAGAAAAACAAATAAAAACATCCAATGAACCATAAGGCACCTTCTAAGTTGTAAATGATCATCTATAAATGTTAAAAGAAATTGTGTCCCACCCGTGACAGATTTTTGGATGTTAGTCAAATCTAAACCATTTAACACTTCTTGTTATTGTTAAGCTAAATTGGTTGATATAACAAGTGCTTTGATGGTTTACACTAAATAAAAACTTACTGTTTATTCAGAAAATGGGGAAAACAACATCAGCAGAGCGTATGGGAAAACTTCGAGAAAAACTGAAGAAAGATACCAGCAAGTACAATGTCCATAAAGAAAAAGAAAGAGAGCAGGATAAAAGAAGAAGGGAAAATATGAAGATGAAGGTATCCTCCAGTGAAAAATCTTTATTGGAATATTGAAAGAGGGAAGCTGAAAGAAAAAGGAAGTACAGACTTAAACTAAAATCCGTATTAATTGAAGATCAGTCTGAGACCTGTATTTCCCAGTTAGGATCATATAAATGTCCTCAGTCCCTTGGCAAAGCTGTTTCTCGGGTAAAGAAGTTGCTTCCTTCAAGCCCCTCAAAAAAATCAGCAGTAATAAAAAAGGTTGTAAGTGAAAGCTTACCTAAAAAGGTAGTAAAGCAGATTTTCCCAGTAGTGAAGAAGACATCTCGAAAACTTACAGGTGATAATCTGCTCAAAATACAAAATTTTTTCACAAATGATGAAATCAGCAGGCAGACATCTGGAATAAAGGATGTAAAGTCTATTGTAGACCATGAAACTGGGAAAAGAGTTAGCTTGCAGAAACGTCACATGAGTATGACAGTTAAGGAAGCATTTTTTCTTTTTAAGCAAGACAATCCAGATATTGATATCAAGATTTCAAAATTCTACGAGTTGCGGCCTAAAAATGTTGTTCTAACGTCTCAAATGCCTCACAATGTATGTGTGTGTGCAGATATCATGCTAACTTCAACTTCATCATTGAAGCCATTCACAAAGAAATAGCTAGTTTCCCTGCTACTCACACTCACCTTATGAATCTTGTTTGCTGTGATGTAGAAAGTGAAATATGCATGACAAGTCAATGCAAGAAATGCATCATCAATTTACACACATTAATAGATGGAAAGTTTGATTTGTGAAACATAATATCTTGGAGAAAATGGACCGAACATGAGTGTCACCCTAAACAGACTACTACCAGTGGAACACTGTGAAGCTCTCTCTGAACTTCAGTCTCAACTAAAAACATTCAAGGAGCACTTCTTTGTCAAAAGGATGCAATCTGGAGCTTTCAAGACTGTGAAACCATCAGTTAGTGATGATGAAGTGATATTGCAAATAGATTTTGCAGAAAACTATGTAGCACTAGCACAAGATGAGATACAAAGTGCCCACTGGAGTCATACACAGATTACAGCGGTCACTATTAGTGTTTGGATGAAAAAAGGGCTACAGTCATTTGCAATTGTGAGCGATGAACTGTGCCACGACAAGTACTCAGTTTATGCATGTTTGAAGAGTATAATAAGTAAGCTGAAACAAGAGCTTCCCAATTTGACCTCGATACGAATTTTCTCTGATGGTTGCGCAGGTCAATTTAAGAACAAATTCACCATTTCTAACCTCTGCTACATGATGCAAGACTTTGGAGTGTCTGGAGAATGGTTTTTCTTTGCAACATCACATGGGAAAGGTGCAGTGGATGGCATTGGAGCTGTAACAAAAAGGGCTGTTTGGAATAAAGTTAAGCAAAGAAATGTCATCATCAGCAATGCACAGGAGTTTTTAGACTGTGCCAAATCATCTGTTTCTGGAATAAACTTTCTTCTTCTGACAAAAGATCATATTGATGAAAACAGAGACCTTCTGGATGGCCGCTGGAAAGCTGTTAAAAAAATAAAAGATATTCGCAGCAAGCATTACTTCAACGGTTACAATACCTGTAACCTAGTATGTGGTAGAACTTTCCTAAAATCAGATTTAGAGAAAGTGGAGGTTTTCCCACTTTCACCCAACATATATTCACTAATCTACACAGATTCTGAGATGAGTGATGAGGAATCATATCCTGATGTCCTGTTGACATCCAATTCCCAAGAAGTTACAGGTTCAGAACCAGCTGTGGAACAAATCATGCCAGGAACATTTATTTTAGTTGAGTTCCAAACTGAAAGAAAGACATCCACTACATACAGATATGCTGCAATTGCACAGAGAAGTGTAGAAGACAATGGGGAAATACAGATTATGTGTATGCGATCTGTTGGGGACTCAGCAAAGGTATTTAAAGCTGACGAGGAGGATGTATCCTACATAGAGTTTAAACAAGTTCTTGCTATTCTCCCGAATCCAAATGTCAAACATGTTAGGGACACCTTATATTATGAGTTTCCTGGCAATTTAGACATTTTCGAAAGTGGGTGAGAGGCCAAGTGTATTTTTTCAAAGTGGTACATTCTTCAAGTGAAACAATTAAGTACTCAGAACTGTAAACTAATACCATACCAAAATTTATATTACTTATAAGCAACAAAAATGTTCTACAAAGTTATTAAAACTTAAAGTGTCCTCTAAGTATATGTTACCTACTGATTCATAGCTAACTGACATAATAAAATCAGTTTAAATAAAAAAAAAAGATTGTACTTCACATGAGTCCCACCCGTGACAATTCCTTGTCCCACCCGTGACAGTCTTTGATTGCAATTATTGTAAGTATTACTAATCTAATATTTATTGATATTATGACATGTAGAGAATTGTTTTATTAATGTGAATTCAATATTTTCAAAAGAATGCATAAATCACAGAATTCTTCTAAAATGTTGGTGGTTATTCAATGCTACGTCTATTTGCTGTCCCACCCGTGACAAAGTTTTAAAGATGAATAACAGCTCAATATGTAAACTTCTGACATTCAGATTTAAAGTGAAGGTAAAACAATTATTCGTAAGGCAACCAGTCAATTTTTACTTTATTTCTATTTATACTTCGTGTTATATCAGCATCTGACTGTTGAAAAACGTAGTGCAACTGTCCCACCCGTGACAATGGAATCCCCCATAATTTAAAAAAGGGAAATAGAAAATTATGTCAATCTATATCTGTATTATGATAACTAATGAAAATGGTTGTGAAGGAGTCTTTATTTCATGGTACTATAATAGCCTACAAAAAAAACTGAGGTATTAGCAGACATAAAAAACTAATTTTTAAGAAAGGGCGTGAGTAAAAATAGGTTGCTTGATGAATATTCTTCACGAATTTGGAACATAGTAAATAATCTATGGGCACCTGAAGCAAAGAAAACGGAACACATGACGCAGTAGGCAACTCACGGATTCGTTCCAGTTACGGTAACACAACGCAAAGGCACTTACAGTTTATTCACAGTTTGTTTGGATGGGATTTATAAAAGTTCTAACATCACTCATCATTGAACTGAAAGACTTATGGCTTAAAACTCCAAAACTAATCAGACGCACTTGGCATCCCCCTCGCACGTGTTTTTGTTTACAATTTACATCTTTCGAGGATTTCACGTAAACACAATGGACCAAAGTTTGTACACACGTGCAGACCAAGGATTTTAGAAAAATAGCGCAGACGCGGATCTTCACGCAATAGAGGTGATGCCACTCCACTGGCGCCCCCGAAATTGGATGTGGAAACACCCAGATTTTGGTA
Organism: Schistocerca serialis cubense; assembly: GCF_023864345.2. Lineage (NCBI taxonomy): Eukaryota > Metazoa > Arthropoda > Insecta > Orthoptera > Acrididae > Schistocerca > Schistocerca serialis. Next base: position 631,832,027 of record NC_064645.1, read on the forward strand.
GAGTCGCTCGACTTTTTGCCAAACGCTAAAATTTTAAATAGTTTTAGCTTTGTGTCATCACTGCCCTTCTGGCAAATTCGTACTGGTCGTCATGCCACGTGAAAATATTCCACAATGCGTTTCAAATGGTGGCATTCACATAGGCTGCCGTCACGTCACTTAACTTCAAGGTTTCTCTGGTACAAAGTTTTAACGGTGTGTTTGTCTGCTAACATCGGAAATTAACTTATTTTCGCCGCGCTCACTCATTTTATAATAGTTTATTTTGTTCTTTTGTGTCTTCTTTATCTAATATTTTTTTGTCCTCGGCGTTGTGGCAAACTGCAAATGTTCCATGGCGACTGGGTATATTTTTCATTGAGCGTTCTTCGAAAAGCTAAGTCAGATACATGTAAGAACAAAAACTGTTTAGGTTTTACAATAGCAGAACAGAGCTGACACCTACATTTTATATAAATAAGAATAGAAGCTGATGAAGTAATTTTTAAAAATAATATTTTAAGAGAAAAATTCCCTCTAATGAAGGAGAAAAGTACAGTTGTTATGATGTTATTGGTTACTTAATAAAGAAACGTAATGGATAAGATAAACAGGCGCTATTTGTTCCCTTAGAAATATTGTTTAAACTGTTTCTATTTATGTGTTAAGCTAGAAAAAAATGATGTTTTGTTGTTTCACTCCTCAGCACTTTAACACACAAAGCTGATGGAGATCAGACGTTATAAAGTTTGCTTTGGCCATTAACCCATGTGTCCCCACTCTTGTGTACAGGCAACACAAAGTTTTCAGCAATTTATTGTTTTTACGAGGTGTTAAATTAAATATGAAATATGCAAAACATAGACAGAGAACTTGCGAATGCTTTTTGGCAGATGCATAGTGCCTTGTGTATAATAAGTTCACTGTGATAGCATTTGGTGGAATTAAACTTCGCATTGTATGTACACAATATTGCAAAGAAATGCATTAATAAACTTTATTGCTGTTAAGGCCCACCCAAAGTAACAATCTATCTGCTGAAATGTCTGTGCACATCACATCCGCACAGACAGATTATTGTGAACAGGAGGTCTGCACAGATATGAGATATGCGAAAATCTGGTCGTTGGACTTGGGGGTTTGAGCGAAATTTTTCAGATCAGTGGGTTCAAATCACATCTGCATAGACAAGCTGGACAGGAGATAGCCGCAAATCTGACGCGCCAAACGTGTTTGAGTTAGCTGTTTGTTAATGCTTGTGATTCTCGTATGTGTGTGCATACTGAAAAGTGAATTTTAAAGAGCCAGATACACATCAGTGCCTTCCTTGCCGCATTTATCGAAATGTGTGGGAGTCATAGGTGCTAATGGAAAATTTAGAGTAGGGAATACAGTAATAGAGATATGAAGGCAGTTGTTTGTACTTTTTTCATAGAAAAATTACGGGCATTTGTCCCTACAGCAAACAGAGAAGCGGAAGTAAAAATATAAATTTTATTCAGACTAGTTACTGCAAAGGTTTAAGCAAAGAAACAAAATTTATTTGATCTGTGCTGGCAGATACATTAACTCAGAATTGTCCTATGCCATAATCATATGTGACAGGGTGGCAAAAAAAAGTAGGACTGGCCATATATATAAGACTATACTGCATTTCAAACATGTCTAAAACTGTAAAAATATTTACTTTAGGTAACCTGTTAGAACTGAGGTGCCAGTGCAGTATTTACTTGTCTTCACGAACTTATTCTTCAGGAGAGTGTAAATACCTTTGCATGTGTTATGTAACATTTCTTTCTTGTTTCGAAACTGCAGTAGAAAATTCTAGATTCTTTTAGTTCCTTCCTGGTGCCAGGAATTTTAATGTCACCATCAGCTTCTCATGTAGAGAAATTTCTGTGTGTATACAAGTGTTTTTCCTCGTTATAGTAGAGTTATGAGTGTCAAAAGATATTTATACGTTTCCAAATCTATCTGCAAATAGCTACACGAGTCAAGAGGTTCACCCTGCACCCCGTGAAATAAATTTCTGTGTGAAAACTGTCATTTCTTAAGCAGACACTGTATTGGCCATTTTGGTTAGCCTCTCTGTTTCTTTCATATTTATAATTTTTTTCAACAGGAGTTGCAGACACAGACCATAATAGAATTCCCTCCATTTCTGAATAAATGAAATAAACTTTGAGGTACAAGAGTGTGGTTGCCTGCCACTGAAATTTATTTTCTACAGCGACAGATGGTGGGTGAACAGTATAATGGAGCTTGTTTCATGTGAGCGCACTGTATTTGCAGCGATACATTTCATGCACAAACTTTTACATGGATATCTATGCAGATTTTTGCATTTGGATGGGCTTTCTGTTTCTCAGTTCTGATGCCATACTCCAACTTTTCGTAACATCACTTTCACTGTTCGGTACTGGCATAAGTGAACTGACATGACATGACATGATGGACACTGTGAATAGACACTGACATGGCAGTTGCATATGTGGCGTGGTGTGTGCGATAGCCATGTGATTTGGTCTTTACCCCACTGTCAACTACTTGCAGTTTTAATTGGTTGTAACGTAGTCTACTCTACACAAACTTGTGCCTTCAATATGACAACATCACGCAGCTGTGAAATAGATCCCAGGACTTGCAGAACGGATGTAACATCGCACATTACAAACAAAGCTGTTTTACTCTCTAATACATCGTTCTACACATTTAATGCTTGTATATCAACGAATCACTGATACATTCCCATTTACATAGCAAAAAATGCAGTTTTTACAAGTGTCAAAAATTACTAAATGTGAAAACAGAACATTCTCCAGATGTCAAGTACATGGCAGAATATGCATGTAGAAAAGTGCAATGTTATGATTAACACATGTGCTCATGAAAGAAACAGTAATAGTATTCCCATTTAAATAGCCCAATATGGAATTGAAACAAATGACTGGTTTGTAATGTTATTACACAGTCACTTAATTCATAGGTATTTCATAATCAGTTTCATCAATATAAATGGTAAGATGTAAAAAGATATCTGGTTAAACAAACAATGAATTTCTAATGAGCTATTTTGGTAGATTCATTGCATGACTGTACATCCAGAAGCAACTACCCAAAGCGAATTCTTAGAGATTAGAAAAGATGGCAAAAAATGCCCCATGTGAACACAACTTCTCTCTAAGTAATGTTTTTAAAAGTTTTGCGGCAGGATAAGGATTTTCATATCATTGTCTGATTGTGTCAATATTATACTTCACTATACTTTCTTGCTCATTAAAACCAACAGATTAAAAACTAGAATCAGGTAGCTATACATATAACAAAACTGTAACAACCCGATTTCTGTACATAGGAGATATTTAAGGAAATTTAATATAAAGAGTCTTTATAACAGCAATAGAAGCCAAAACAATTATTTTTGGAATGAGATTTTCACTCTGCAGTGGAGTGTGCGCTTATATGAAACTTCCTGGCAGATTAAAACTGTGTGCCCGACCGAGACTCAAACTCGGGACCTTTGCCTTTCGCGGGCAAGTGCTCTACCGTCTGAGCTACCAAAGCACAACTCACGCCCGGTCTCACAGCTTTACTTCTGCCAGTATCTCGTCTCCTACCTTCCAAACTTCACAGAAGCTCTCCTGCGAACCTTGCAGAACTAGCACTCCTGAAAGAAAGGATACTGCCCGCGAAAGGCAAAGGTCCCGAGTTCGAGTCTCGGTCGGGCACAGAGTTTTAATCTGCCAGGAAGTTTCATATCAGCGCACACTCCGCTGCAGAGTGAAAATCTCATTCTGAAAACATCTCCCAGGCTGTGGCTAAGCCATGTCTCCGCAGTATCCTTTCTTTCAGGAGTGCTAGTTCTGTAAGGTTCGCAGGAGAGCTTCTGTAAAGTTTGGAAGGTAGGAGACGAGATACTGGCAGAAGTAAAGCTGTGAGGACCGGGCGTGAGTCGTGCTTCGGTAGCTCAGATGGTAGAGCACTTGCCCGCGAAAGGCAAAGGTCCCGAATTCGAGTCTCGTTCGGGCACAGAGGTTTAATCTGCCAGGAAGTTTCAATTATTTTTGGAATTTTTGTTTGTTTATCTGTCCGTCTGTCTGGCCATATGTTCGTATGCACATCATGCATAAACTACTCCACAAAATAAGATACAGTTGTCGCAGTTGTGTTGTTAGAGGTCTAACTTAAAAATGTGGTGCATGTTCCATCTTGGTAAGCCGCCTAGAAGCCGAGTTTTCTATACATACGTAGTGGTTTTGGCTCAGTATGGGAAAACCAGAATCAATAGGAACTACAAGGAAACTGTCTTATGTGATTTTTCATGAAAATATTTTGCCACAATCAAATTTTTGGTCAAACTCGAGCTGTACGAGAAAAATGAGTAAAACTGCCATTTTTAAAATGTGGATCAACTCAGTTATGTGCAACGATCATTTCATTATATTGAAAGAAAACAAATCAGGACAGCAGTAGTTTTACAAAATTAAAGTACCCAAACCAAGACAGAAATGATAAAACCCATAAAAAGAAGTATTTTGGAACGTTTTATTATCATAATTATTATGTTGACAGTTTAATCCCGTTATCCACATGCATTCTTCAATTCATTCTCGAATTGCTATAATTGTTATGGTGATAAGTTTGTTGAGTTGACGCTACTATTATCGTTGATAAAATGTCAAGCTGACACAGAAAATCTATTATGGTTGATAAGTTTATCGAATTGACACTAAAAATCACTTTTGTGCATTTCTTCAGAAGTTTTCATAGTGTCTTATCGACATAAGTGAAGCGATGCAAGTGTTGCGATTTCGAATTACTGTCTTCTTTCAGTCTTCAGTTTATTCTTCAACTGCTGTAACTATTATTGTTGATAAGTTTGCTGAACAGCAATAATGGTTTCCCAAAAATGGCCTAACCTTTGTTCTGCTTCTGCTCAAGCCAAACGAGTGCGACTGAGAAGATTAAGAGAAAGTGAACCGGAGTATGAAGAGCGTTGAGCATCGCAGCGTTCTAGAAATGCATTGTATCGATCTCAAGAGACTTCTTGTGTACGCGAATCACGTTTGAATGCTAACAGATGCCGAAAGACTGCTTCGCAATCTGTAGAGATTTATGTGAAACGTGAACGTCTCTTGAGTGCAGGCCGATCTCGCTATACTGCAGCACGAAGTGCGGTAGCTCAGAACGAACGTGAGATTCGTTATCCTCTGATCGTAGGCACCACAAGATTTCCCGATCCATGGAGACGAATTCCGAACAGGAACTGCATTTGATCGATCACTACAGCCGCCACGAAATCTCACGTTCTATTGAAAAGCACTGGGAAAGAGAAGCATCATCTGCTGATGTGGCCGTCATATTTCTCGGTTTCTGGAGACAGAAGAGCAGCAAGAGCTTCGTTTGTCTGCTGAGCATAATCACAGAGAAAATTCATGGTTTTTGGAGGCAGATGAGTAGCATGATTTGTCTGATGCTCAGATCCGCTACCATGATTGACAGCAAGCGACTGTCCATCACTTGGAACAAGAAAGGAAATTGCGCCATGTCATCCTTAGGCTGTCAGTCAGTGAGATGACGAGTCGATGGTATACGATCCTGAGGAGGTGCCTTGGCTACAAAGAGAAAAAACCTGGTTTTGACTACGATTCAGCAATAAAATATGGCGCTTATTCTCAATTTGGCTCAATGAACGAAATATGCACGCCTTTCCGAGCTTTGAAGTGGCACGGAGTACCCAAGGGAATGCGTTGTTCATCTGGCAAAGATCGCCTTCAAAGAATACAAGGCTCATCAGAACCATTGAAAGAGTAATTAAATGGAGAACATCTGCTATCGAATACTTTTTGGAGAACTTAAGGGCCTACAACAACGCTTTCGAAATGACTTCATTTGGAGTTAAGTGGATCATAGAAGGGGCGTTTGTGCCTAGCTTTAAGGGTACAGGGCCAAGTGTACTATTTGATTGGCTCTTTGTTGCTGACAGATGTTCCAAGATTTTTACAAATTTATTTGGTAGCTAATTATCAAGACCAGGCAAATGTTAGGCAACAACATACATCTAATTTAAACTCAGCTTTGTAAATAAGCCTGTAAAAGATGCTGTACAGTGTGAACCCACATGCCCACAGCTTTAAAGTGGCACTTCAGTCAGTTCCAAATGACGAGCACAACAATTGCAAGTTTGTAATTACAGCTGAAAGAAGACCAAGAGTATCTCACCTGGGTCGCTATAATCCACCAACAACAACGAAGTCGCTCTCCTGTTGATCGACCAGGAATGTGATAGGAAATACATTGTGTTATGTACTCGTGATGATCCTCTTCAGAGAATCAACGAAACGCATAGCACTTATGATTCGTTCCAGTATCCATTAACGTTTTGTCGAGCTGAAAATGGCTAACTTTGCTAGGTATAATATTGATCCTCCCACAGGTGCTCCAAATTTTAACAACAACAAAAAAACTTCCGCAAGGCAGTTACACAGTATTTTTACCAGATATGTGAGAATATATCATAAAAGAAGGTTGTATGCATGGAAGAAGCCTGGAGATACTGAAAGGTTTCAGATAGATTATATAATGGTAAGACAGAGATTTAGGAACCAGGTTTTAAATTGTAAAACATTTCCAGGGGCAGATGTCGACTCTGACCACAATCTATTGGTTGTGAACTGTAGATTAAAACTGAACTTAAGAAAGGTGGGAATTTAAGGAGATGGGACCCGGATAAACCGACTAAACCAGAGGTTGTACAGAGTTTCAGGGAGAGCATAAGGGAACAATTGACAGGAATGGGGGAAAGAAATACAGTGGAAGAAGAATGGGTAGCTATGAGGGATGAAGTGGTGAAGGCGGCAGAGGATCAAGTAGGTAAAAAGACAAGGGCTCGTAGAAATCCTTGGGTAACAGAAGATATATTTAATTTAATTGATGAAAGGAGAAAATATAAAAACGCAATAAATGAAGCAGGCAAATGGGAATACAAACGTCTCAAAAATGAGATTCACAGGAAGTGCAAAATGGCTAAGCAAGGATGACTAAAGTACAAATGTAAGGATGTAGAGGCTTATCTCACTAGGGGTAAGATAGATACTGCCTACAGGAAAATTAAAGAGACCTTTGGAGAAAAGAGAGCCACTTGTACGAATATCAAGAGCTCAGATGAAAACCAAGTTCTAAGCAAAGAAGGGAAAGCAGAAAGGTGGAAGGAGTATATAGAGGCTCTATACAAGGGCGATATACTTGAGGGCAATATTATGGAAACTGAAGAGGATGTAGATGATGCTGAAATGGGAGACACGATACTGCGTGAAGAGTTTGACAGAGCACTGAAAGACCTGAGTCGAAACAAGACCCTGGGAGTAGACAACATTCCATTGGAACTACTAACGGCATTGGGAGAGCCAGTCCTGACAAAACTCTACCAACTGGTGAGCAAGATGTATGAGACAGGTGAAATACCCTCAAACTTCAAGAAGAATATAATAATTCCAATCCCAAAGAAAGCAGGTGTTGACAGATGTGAAAATTACCGAACTATCAGTTTAATAAGTCACTGCTGCAAAATACTAATGCGAATTCTTTACAGACGAATGGAAAAACTGGTAGAAGCCGACCTCGGGGAAGATCAGTTTGGATTCCGCAGAAATGTTGGAACACGTGAGGCAATGCTGACCTTACGACTTATCTTGGAATATAGATTACGGAAAGGCAAACCTACGTTTCTAGCATTTGTAGACTTAGAGAAAGCTTTTGACAATGTTGACTGGAATACTCTCTTTGAAATTCTAAGGATGGCAGTGGTAAAATACAGGGAGCGAAAGGCTATTGACAATTTGTGCAGAAACCAGATGGCAGTATTAAGAGTCGAGGGGCATGAAAGGGAAGCAGTGGTTGGGAAGGGAGTACACAGGGTTGTAGCTGTCCCCGATGTTATTCAATCTGTATATTGAGCAAGCAGTAAAGGAAACAAAAGAAAAATTCGGAGTAGGTATTAAAATCCAATAAGAAGAAATAAAAACTTTGAGGTTCGCCGATGACATTATAATTCTATCAGAGACAGCAAAGGACTTGGAAGAGCAGTTGAACGGAATGGATAGTGTCTTGAAAGGAGGATGTAAGATGAACATCAACAAAAGCAAAACGAGGACAATGGAAAGTAGTCGAATTAAGTCGGGTGATGCTAAGGGAATTAGATTAGGAAATGAGACACTTCAAGTAGTAAAGGAGTTTTGCTATTTGGGGAACAAAATAACTGATGATGGTCGAAGTAGAGAGGATATAAAATGTAGACTGGCAATGACAAGGAAAGCGTTTCTGAAGAAGAGAAATTTGTTAACATCGAGTATAGATTTAAGTGTCAGAAAGTCGTTCCTGAAAGTATTTGTATGGAGTGTAGCCATGTATGGAAGTGAAACATGGACGATAAATAGTTTGGACAAGAATAGAAGCTTTTGAAATGTGGTGCTACAGAAGAACACTGAAGATTAGATGGGTAGATCACGTAACTAATGAGGAGGTATTGAATAGAATTGGGGAGAAGAGGAGTTTGTGGCACAACTTGACAAGAAGAAGGGACTGGTTGGTAGAACATGTTCTGAGGGATCAAGGGATCACAAATTTAGCATTGGAGGGCAGCGTGGAGGGTAAAAATCGTAGAGGGAGACCAAGAGATGGATACACTAAGCAGATTCAGAAGGATGTAGGTTGCTGTAAGTACTGGGAGATGAAGAAGCTTACACAGGATAGAGTAGCATGGAGAGCTGCATCAAACCAGCCTCAGGACTGAAGACAACAACAAAATGTGAGAACAAACATATCGACTTACACCGATTTAGAAGCCTTTTTAACCAATTTTTAGTAGAGGTATATGCAAAAACTGAACCTGAACGGTTAGTATTCATCACGGTTAGTACTCATCACAGACAATTTCATGTGAAAAATTCCATCGACCTTAGAGAAGCATTACAGCAAGATTCTGAAGCTGAAAATTTGGGTGGGATGGTGATTCTCCCTTCCATATTTGCTGGTGGTCCCAGGTATATGGTAGAGCGTACTCAGAATGCAGTTTGTTATGCTAGAAAATATTGTGGCGCAGATTTGTTTATTATTATGGGCATCAGCCCAAAGTGGCCGAAAACAGAGAACAACTTGCTTGCCGGCCAGCCGTCCCACGATACACACGACTTGATTCCTCGAATATTTCAATTAAAACGGAAACGCTGATACACCTTCTTAGAAAAGAAAAGATATTTGGAGCAGTCTGGTGCTATATGTATTCCACAGAGTGGCAAAAGCGTGGTTTGTCTCATTCTCACAACCTTTTGTGGCTCGAAGATAAGATTGGACCCAACGACATTGATCGAGTCATCAGCACCGAAATACCCAATCCCAACACAGACCCCATTCTGCATAAGATTGTCAGTACCAACATGATGCACGGTCCATGTGGCTCATTAAATAACAGTCCACCTTGCCTGAAGAAGGCCGTTGCATGAAGAGGTTTCCGAAGAACGTCGTTAACGAAACTTTTTCTCGTGAAAATGTTACTGGTAAAAAAGGGTATCCCTCGTATCGCCGCCGGGAGCCTCAAGACGGCGGTTTCACAGCTGAAGTTAATATGTGCTGTGAGTGTGTTGCGGTAGACAATAGGTGGGTAGTACAGCATTCACCAGTACTTTCATGTGCGTTTGAAGCTCACCTGAAAGTAGAATACTGCGCTAGAGTAGAGTCGATCAAATTCATTTGCAAATACTGAGTACAGGAAGTGACCGTGCAACGTTTGGTTTTGACACTGCTGATTGTGACGAGGTGACCAAAACTCCGTCAGGTTGCTATATTAGTACCTCGGAAGTAGTGTGGCGGATACTGGGTTTTCCAATTCGCGAATGGCACCGTACCGTTATATACTTAGTTGTTCTTTTAGAAAACGGCCAGCGAGTCGGTTTCAATCCTGAAAATGTGCAGCAATGTTTAGATAATCCTCGCCGTACCACACTCTTAGCTTATTCCAGTGACTGTCGGGAAGATAGTTGGGCTCAAATTCTTATGTACAACGATGCGCCATCCAACTACATTTATGAAAAGGACCGTTTACAGCAGAAGCCGACGCGATCAACCAGTGGAAAGTTTTCCAGGCGTTTATCAGGACCCCGTATTAGGTGGAGTGCACACTGTCCATCCAAGTAACACTGAATGCTATCACTTGCGCCTTTTGCTGGACACAGTCCGTGAAGCCACATATGGCATTGAACGTTCAACGTTATATGCAGCTTTCAGTGAGCTGCGTCTGCCAGATGATGAGCGAAATTGGGACGAAGAGCTCGAAGACCCCATAATCAGTGGAAGTCTTAGTCGATGGCGCCATTTGTTTGCAGTTATGATCGTGTTCTGCAGACTTTCCTGTCCTGTGAAGTTGTGGGAGAAATATCAGCAACCTCTATTAGAAGATTTTCTTTTTGCAGGTAGGTGCATTTATGAAAATAGTGCAGCAGAATCTGATGTGAGAGTTGTCGATTGTTGCCTTTGCTCGCTTCAAGATGTTATTTCCATTGGTGCTAATCCTATGAGCCATTACGGTCACCTAGAACCGCAGGGAATCGCTGACTGTCCGCCAGTTAGTCACGAGTATGCTGCGGAGACAAATTATAGTTCTACCGCAGTGGCTGAGATCGCAAATAGTAATATTGGGACCCTTTCCGATGATCAAAAGTCAGTGTATGACAACAGCAGGATGAAACCTTTTGTCCTTGACGTCCCTGATGTATAGCCAAAACCTTTTTGACTCAATAACTACTGGTTGAAACCAGGAGGCAAGGGAAGGTAACATTAGCTGTTGCGTCTTCTGGGATTTGCTACTACCTTACTCCCTCGAGAGAAAGCTGTGCACACCATATTCAAGATACCTTCGGACCTAGACATAAATGAAATCCCAGTATATGCAGCATCCCGAAGCAGCGACAAGGCGAAGTTCCTTGCAGAGTGCAGCCTAATCGTTCCAGACGAATGCACCATGGCACACAAAAAGCCATGCAAGCAGCCAATCGCACTCTGCAAGACATCCGGCGAAACGATCGTCATGGGGGCGTCACTGTTTTATTTTGTGGTGATTTCCGAGAGACTCTACCCGTTATAACACGAGGAACTAGAGCAGATGTCTCAAACGCTCCATGCTCTGGCCTCGGGTATAGAAGCTGAGTCTGATGTAGAACATGTGGATTCAGTTGGGTGGCAATCCGTGTGCGCAAGAAATCTCGAACGTTTTATTAAAAATCGGCGAGGGCCCGAAACGAATGGGTCAGTGCCTCTGCCAGAGAGCCTTTGTCTAATTGTTCCTTCGGTGGAGAAACTATTTCATTTCGTTTATGAACATGTATCATAATAAACACGTCGCGAATATTCTCGGCTTTGTGAACAAGCAGTACTGATGCCCGAAAATGATGAAGTGGCTGCTACAAACTATAGCAGTTGCGATAAGCGGGAAATCCAGGTTAAAGTCCCGGTCCGGCCCAAGTTTTCATTGTCGTCATACCATTATACGGCTGATGGTTGTTCATATTCGCAACTGCAACTACATGTCATGTATTTCATAATGGCTGTAGTCGCCGTAATGCCTGTTCCTTCAGACAAGCATCTCCTAAGCAACATTGCAACGTAATTCGGAATAACACAGGCACTGCACTATCGTACGTGAATTAGAGATGGGCAAAACTGTTCTTTTCAGAGATCGGATCAGAACTGTTCACTCCCTGAAATGAATTAGCTCTTTTTCATGACTCACCACTCATTTACAATAGAAAATAAATGGAAGGCACATTGCCCTTTAAACTTGGTTTATTCCAGTACTATACCTGTATTTTGATCTTATTTGATCCTATTTTGAAGTAACACAGATAATGAGTAAGAATTTTGTATTGTTTATTGAAATTTCCACGATATGACAAAGTTTTTGATTATTGATTTATTTTGCACTATCGTGGTTTTTTGGGTGATCGGAAAATGTTGTAACTTGAGATTTACATTAACAATATATTTGGCTACAATGTATTAAAATTTCATTAACCTCATACAAATACATCGCAAGCCATATATTTTTAAAGTGAACGTTTCCTTCCGAAGACGCCTAAAATCGCAAAATCCGTACCAGAATAAGAAAAAAACTATAAATTTGACTGTAAAACGAAAGTGCTGCATATAGCCTTACGCAGAATAAAACAAGGAAAATATTGGTGTATCACATTTTGCGATACGTTTAGTCGGTTCGCTCGTAATTAAAGCGTAAATTCGAGTGTCCATAATAAAAATCCTATAGTAAGAGGAGTCGTCAGGAACCTAATCTAATCAGTTTAAACAAATAAAAATAAAATAAAAACAAATGATGTATACATAACATAATAATGTAATATACGTAGCGGTATTACTACGAAGAACAATATCCAGTAGAGACGAACTCCGATGCAGAGCCGCTGTGTCGAGCAGGTCGAGCGGCGAGCTGTATTACTGCGTGAGCCGAGACCGCAGAGACCAGAGTGACACCTTAGTCGCTTTGCTCAACGCTCTGGCTAGAGTCGAGGCGGTGGGGTGAGCGTTGAGCGGGCGAGTTCCGAGGGTGGGGGGAGCGGTGAACTCACCCGCTCCGAGACAAATCGTCTGTTCTCTTGCGAGCAGGTTGTTGCAAGTAGTTCCTATGTTATCCGCTAGGTGGCTCTCTGTCCTGTTGCTCGCATCAACTGCCCAGAGGGCAGGACGTGCGACTGAAACGATCGCCGACAGAGTGCGATGCGAAGTCAAGCTGCGCCAGACACTGCGCGCGGCAGACGACGCACAGAGACGGCACGGCATATGTGAAACACTAAATCCAATGGGGCACTGCACAATGCAGGCAGCCAAGGTAGAAGCAGGGCAGAGGCCGGCGCTGGCTGTGTTGTGTGGCGTGCACTGTGCTGTGACCAGCAGAGGCGCCGCTGATATGCTCCGTCTCTCTCTCTCTCTCTCTCTCTCTCTCTCTCTCTCTCTCTCTCTCTCTCTGCCGTGGGAAACGTTTGGAGCTACCGTTCTTTTTTTCTGAATCACTGATTGTTCACTCCTTTGAAAGATTCAACTCTATGAATTAGTTCAAGAGTGCATCCCCCATCTCTAACGTGAATCCACAAAACACCCAAAAATATATTAGTAAGATCCCATATCTTATAGTGGTCAAACGATTTGATTTTCTGTTGCTAAAATACTTGTGTCTGAATGGGTTCTAGATCGTTCGCAAACAGTGTATTCGCCCCAAACAGTGCATTCGCCTTTTTTTTTTTCTTTGGCTCTGGAATATCTGGTTGGCCAGGTTCTTTCTCAGGATCCTCGTTGTCACTAAACTGAGGTTGCGGTCCTGGTCCGCGTTCTGTTCTATTTCAGGACAAAGAATGTCTTTTTGTTCCTTTTTTGAATAGGTTCTGATGTTTTTAAAAAGATAATCTTTCCGTTGTCTTGTCATCCCTGCTGGAATCATGGCTCCATGAAACCCAAAGGGTCCATTTTCGTCGGGAAGATCTGGTTCACAAATTCATTTCCATTAATGTCCATTTTACAATGTAACTACCTTTGCAGCTGATGATGAACTCAAAGTGGGTGTATTTAGTTATGTGAGATACTTTGTCAGTATTACCGTTTTTCAAGACATTTAGCCAGTCGTATATATTCACAGCAACTTCACCTTTTACATTATTTTCTAACAGCAGCACTAGAGTTAAGATGTTTTGTAGGTGAATGTTTTTGTTCCTACAGTAATGTCAGCTGTGGGCGAGCGTTTTAGGGCTGCCAGCTGCAAAGTGCTAACATCTTTAGGCATTTATAACTCATTTAAAAAGGGACCACTAGTCTTGTTTGGCATTGTTATATTAAAAAAAGTTCTTCTTTTATACAAAGCTACTCAGAGCTCCTTAAAACATCTATAAAACTGAGGAGATACTATTTTTTGAAGCATTGCCTACACAGCTGTGAGATTTAGGAAAAGGTGCTGTTGTCGGGCCAATTTTATTTCCCCATATCAACAAGAGGATTATATTTCAAAACATTGCCACTGATTGCTTTTAATGATATTATTGTCTCCTGTTGGATTCAAGCAACTTTAAAATCAGTACGAGTGTGCGCACAATGAAGTAAATTACCACAATATACAAAAAAAAAAAAAAAAAAAGAAAACTGAAGTTTTAGACGTTGTCGAACGTTTTTGCTTGTACTGAAAATTTTACTTCTCCGACAAAAGGTCCCCTTTCGCATTCCGTCTCATAATTTATGAAATTACTTGGACGTAAGTTTCATTGTTTTATTTTCGGATGAAATGTGTAAGGACGCAATAAATTTATAACTGTCAGTCTTTACACTAGTTGGAAATTTTTAGAATTTCTTTCAGTGATAACTCGTAGAAAAATTACGAGTCGTTTATTACAATATGGATCCACTTGTTTCTTTGTATAATCCTAACTACATTTCTCAATTTCTGGAAGGCACTCTTTGTTTCTCTCACAAAGTTCATCTTCTCGCTTCAGTCATGTTTCATTTGGATCTTTCCCAGACTCAGATTTAAAAGGCTTTGGAAAAAATTCTTGTAATTGTACTTTCACCTAATTTCGTTTCTTCGCAAGCATTTTAATATATCACTTGTTGTTGCGTCCTCTTCTTCCAAATACTCGTACTTCTCAGAGACAACGAGTGTCTTAGAAATTATCCAACCTTTCCACAGAACTGCCCTGTGTGGTGTCCATATCTGTCGAGAACCAGAGTACCATGGTATAGTTCTTATCGCCACTGTAACGAAACCGTTTATCAGACATTGCATGTCTTACAACAATCGAAGTCAAAATATTTACCATTTATATTTTCCTTAACATAGTACCATACGCTAGTTGTAGCACTGACGCTTCTCATGATTCCTGCTTGTGTGAAGTTGGCTGCGGTTGTAGCCTGGCAGTTACGTTTCGGAACTAAAAAATGGTTCAAATGGCTCTGAGCACTATGCGACTTAACTTCTGAGGTCATCAGTCGCCTAGAACTTAGAACTAATTAAACCTAACTAACCTAAGGACATCACACACATTCATGCCCGAGGCAGGATTCGAACCTGCGACCGTAGCGGTCGCTCGGTTCCAGACTGTAGCGCCTAGAAGCGGACGGCCACTCCGGCCGGCGTTTCGGAGCACTATGAATCTGATTTACAACTTGAAATAAAGATTTATTGAACGCTCGGTTCCAGACTGTAGCGCCTAGAAGCGGACGGCCACTCCGGCCGGCGTTTCGGAGCACTATGAATCTGATTTACAACTTGAAATAAAGATTTATTGAACGCTCGGTTCCAGACTGTAGCGCCTAGAAGCGGACGGCCACTCCGGCCGGCGTTTCGGAGCACTATGAATCTGATTTACAACTTGAAATAAAGATTTATTGAACGCTCGGTTCCAGACTGTAGCGCCTAGAAGCGGACGGCCACTCCGGCCGGCGTTTCGGAGCACTATGAATCTGATTTACAACTTGAAATAAAGATTTATTGAACGCTCGGTTCCAGACTGTAGCGCCTAGAAGCGGACGGCCACTCCGGCCGGCGTTTCGGAGCACTATGAATCTGATTTACAACTTGAAATAAAGATTTATTGAACGCTCGGTTCCAGACTGTAGCGCCTAGAAGCGGACGGCCACTCCGGCCGGCGTTTCGGAGCACTATGAATCTGATTTACAACTTGAAATAAAGATTTATTGAACGCTCGGTTCCAGACTGTAGCGCCTAGAAGCGGACGGCCACTCCGGCCGGCGTTTCGGAGCACTATGAATCTGATTTACAACTTGAAATAAAGATTTATTGAACGCTCGGTTCCAGACTGTAGCGCCTAGAAGCGGACGGCCACTCCGGCCGGCGTTTCGGAGCACTATGAATCTGATTTACAACTTGAAATAAAGATTTATTGAACGCTCGGTTCCAGACTGTAGCGCCTAGAAGCGGACGGCCACTCCGGCCGGCGTTTCGGAGCACTATGAATCTGATTTACAACTTGAAATAAAGATTTATTGAACGCTCGGTTCCAGACTGTAGCGCCTAGAAGCGGACGGCCACTCCGGCCGGCGTTTCGGAGCACTATGAATCTGATTTACAACTTGAAATAAAGATTTATTGAACGCTCGGTTCCAGACTGTAGCGCCTAGAAGCGGACGGCCACTCCGGCCGGCGTTTCGGAGCACTATGAATCTGATTTACAACTTGAAATAAAGATTTATTGAACGCTCGGTTCCAGACTGTAGCGCCTAGAAGCGGACGGCCACTCCGGCCGGCGTTTCGGAGCACTATGAATCTGATTTACAACTTGAAATAAAGATTTATTGAACGCTCGGTTCCAGACTGTAGCGCCTAGAAGCGGACGGCCACTCCGGCCGGCGTTTCGGAGCACTATGAATCTGATTTACAACTTGAAATAAAGATTTATTGAACGCTCGGTTCCAGACTGTAGCGCCTAGAAGCGGACGGCCACTCCGGCCGGCGTTTCGGAGCACTATGAATCTGATTTACAACTTGAAATAAAGATTTATTGAACGCTCGGTTCCAGACTGTAGCGCCTAGAAGCGGACGGCCACTCCGGCCGGCGTTTCGGAGCACTATGAATCTGATTTACAACTTGAAATAAAGATTTATTGAACGCTCGGTTCCAGACTGTAGCGCCTAGAAGCGGACGGCCACTCCGGCCGGCGTTTCGGAGCACTATGAATCTGATTTACAACTTGAAATAAAGATTTATTGAACGCTCGGTTCCAGACTGTAGCGCCTAGAAGCGGACGGCCACTCCGGCCGGCGTTTCGGAGCACTATGAATCTGATTTACAACTTGAAATAAAGATTTATTGAACGCTCGGTTCCAGACTGTAGCGCCTAGAAGCGGACGGCCACTCCGGCCGGCGTTTCGGAGCACTATGAATCTGATTTACAACTTGAAATAAAGATTTATTGAACGCTCGGTTCCAGACTGTAGCGCCTAGAAGCGGACGGCCACTCCGGCCGGCGTTTCGGAGCACTATGAATCTGATTTACAACTTGAAATAAAGATTTATTGAACGCTCGGTTCCAGACTGTAGCGCCTAGAAGCGGACGGCCACTCCGGCCGGCGTTTCGGAGCACTATGAATCTGATTTACAACTTGAAATAAAGATTTATTGAACGCTCGGTTCCAGACTGTAGCGCCTAGAAGCGGACGGCCACTCCGGCCGGCGTTTCGGAGCACTATGAATCTGATTTACAACTTGAAATAAAGATTTATTGAAAATACTTGAGAATTAGCTTCAAGCAGTCAGATTTGTACAAATATTTGCAGAATAAAACATAATTTAAGAAACATCAGTCTTTCTCTTCGCTGTAGTTAGTTAGTTAGTTTCATGCTCAACAGATCATTTACATGAAAAATCGTAGTGATGTGAAACGCGTCATTTTACATTAATATCAGAAATTAATTTTTAATTACTCATAGATGCTGAACATTTATAAGAACTTTTTTTAACATACAGATCTAAGTTAGTAATTCCAATTTTCTGTTCACAACCTTTCGCACATTACAATAATAGAAATTCTTCTAAACAATAGAAGGAGTTGTCCAGGAGAAACTTTTTCTGTTTGTTTTAAAATTTTACTTGCTGTCCGTCAGACATCTTATATCTCTGGTTAAACGATTAAGAATTTTAGTTGCAGTATTGTGCACCCCTTTTTGCACTAAAGACAACCTTTATGTGGAGTACTGAAAGCCATTTTTTCCTCTGTTATTGGAATTATACAGTGTCCCTTTTGTCTGCCCCGATAGCTGAGTGGTCAGCGTGACGGATTGCCGTCCTATGGGCCCGGGTTCGATTCCCGGGGATTTTCTCCGCTCAGGGACTGGGTGTTGTGTTATCTTCATCATCATTTCATCCCCATCCGGCGCGCAGGTCGCCGAATGTGGCGTCGGGTGTAGTATGACCTGCACCACGGCGGCCGGACCTGCCCCGCAAGGGGCCTCCCGGCCAATGACGCCAAACGCTCATTTCATTTCATTTCATTGTCCCTTTTGAACTATAGTGGATTATTTACAACAGGTTTCATGGAGAAATAAATATACTGTCAACCAGTATTCAAAATGCACAACTCCTTAAACAGATGCTTACAAAATGATCGTGGTGAGAGCCACATATTATTCTTACAGCACATTTTAGAGCAACGAGTACTTTCTGTTCTAAAGATGGTGACAATCCTGTGATTTTTTTGCAATTCAGCCCTTCCATGGAGGCTCTACTCCAGTCACTCCAGCAACAACAGATGAATAAGATCATGTTGAAGGCTTATTACCTACATTGGCCCATGGTATAGCACTGGTTGTTCACCTGCCGCCTTCCCTCCCCCCTCCAACCCCCACCCCAGATGAGTCTGTGGAAGAATGGGACACTTACGTTAACGGGCTTCGCCAACGTTTCGTGGCGTTCTGAGTGGCTGACAAGGCCGGTCTGTAAGGCTTTTCTTGTTGTGGATATGTCCTCGTGTGTATCACTTACTGTGCGAGTTAACTCCCTTGTAAGAATAGTGCCACTTTCTATTGACAATATGTGTCGTTCACTGCCCTCTTATCATGGTAAGCACACGCGTGTGGTCGCTGTCCTTGTTTGATTCCACCAATGTCGCAAACAGCAGCAGCAATCGTATCACACTTGGGCGGCCTAGCTTCACAACCTCAGCCGCAACTGCCGCTTCATCTCAGGAGTTATGCGCAGACATCATGGTCTGGGATGCAACCATTCAATTGACCGCAAATAAGGAGGTACGTCAAAGTCCCATTCAATTTGAGGACCGTATGTTGGAAGAATATTGCACAGTAGTTTGAGATCTCCCGCGTCGCAGGCCGCCAATTAGAGGCTTGGAGTGATGTCATCATTAATGATAACACGCAGTCCCAGTGCTCGGAACCTAGAGCATGATCCACGTATTGCTTCCTGCAGAGTGTATCCTTCATTAGGCCAAACAGATGGACGTCGGAAGGTGCGAAACCCGGGCTGTAACGTGGATGAGGAAGGACAATCCAATGAAATGTGTGAGCTCCTCTAGGGTGCGCAGACATGTGTGAGGCCTGGCGGTGTCGTGCAGAAGGCAAAGTTCGTTTGCATTTTTATGGCGATGAACACGCTGAAGCCGTTTCTCCAACTTGCTGACGGCGGCACAGTATTCTTCAGAGTTGATCGTTGCTCCGTGAGGGACGACATCAAACAGAATAACGCCTTCAGAGTCCCAGAAGACCGTCGCCGTTACTTTACGAGCTAAGGGTGCGGCTTTGAACTTTTTCTTTGGAGACGTGCGGAGGCCCCAGTCCAATGACTGCCATTTTGTTTCCGGTTCAACGTGGTGAACCCATGATTCATCGCCAATAACGATTTGTTCACTGCCAGGTCTCCGTGAACATTCTGCAAGCGCCTATGAATATCTGCGATCCTCTGGTTTTCCGCCAAAAGAAATTCAGTGACAGCTCTCCGCTTTGAACGCACCTCCGTTACAGACGCCATTTTGAAGGGTACGTAAGTGCCGCCACTTGTCAGAACTACATGGAACTACGAGGGCCAAAGTGGGAATACTCTACAGTGTCCCACAACAAATATTGCATTTCTTCAACAGAAACTGGGCAAGAAAAAAAAGTGTTGCAATATTGTGAGACCTGAGTTTCTCCTGGCATATACAACTTTCAACTTCCCTCATTAACAGGGGTGGAGGTTTCTGTTTAAACTCTGTTTGGAATCCGGCTCTCTATCTTGTCAAAAAACAGAGGGACAGAGTCAATGCTACGTCACCTGCGAATTTATAGTCTCACTATCGATAGCTCTGGCTTTGGTCATCTTTGGTGGCACTGGTGTCCAGTGTGTGTGTTATCTTTCCTGCTTCAGTCCGAGAACCGAGGTTTTAAATTTGCCCGTACGCCGCCTGTCCGTTGCAGTTTGCCTTGAAAATGGCGGGGTGTTCTCCCGCCGAAATATCGGCGGTCGCTGAAAGTACTACCTGTCTGAAATCCCGGAAGTTATTTGAATGTTGCAATATTTATTGAATGCTCCTTGTACATTACAAGAAAGAGATTTTTTTCTTTTATTTTCTTTCTGTGTAAACCGACGTACGAAATTTTACTGTATAGTGCAGTGTCTCTGTTTAAAATTCACATTATACAAAATCCCTTCAGACATGCATGCAAGCAAAAAACAGACATTGCTGACGATTTACGGCTGCTGACGAAATTTAATTTGTGAATTGCGAATCCAAAATGATTTCAGCTGTGCTATTTATTGGTGACACGTGAAAATTTGTGCTGGACCGCGACTCGAACCCGAATTTCCCTCTTATCGCGAGCGGCCGCCTTATCCGTTTCAGCTACCCCTGCCGAGCGAAACCTGCATGATTCACCCTTGTCCACATCTCTTAACGTTCGCACACACACACACAATATGTGATTGCCGCAACAGCGAGGGACATTTAAGGTGTCGAGGCATGTAACACTTATTATTTTATTGTACAGTGTCTGTGTTTTCGAGTCTCATCATACAATGTTCCTTCGAAATCGCATGCATGTGGTTACGGCGACTGCTCGCGATAATCGAGAAATCTGTGTTGAATCCCAGTCCGGCACAGATTTTCATGTGTCACCAGTAAACAACACAGTCAATTTAGAGCTCATATTCCCAAGTGAAATTTCGTCATATTTAAGGAGCACCTGTAGATCGTCAGCAGGGCCTGTTCCTTCAGGTATGAATGCATTTCTGAAGGAACATCATATAATTTGAATTGCAAACACAGACACTGTAAAGTAATATGATAAATATTACATGCCTCGAGGAGCCGAACGACAACCACAGTGAACATCCCTCCCTGTTGCAGGAATCACATAATGCGTGTGCAAACATTTGGAAATACGGAGAAGGGAAATATATGGAGGTTCGGGTCGATCCAAGAGGCGCTCATTGATAGCCAAATTGATTAAGGCGACCACTCGCGTTAAGCGGGAAATCCGGGTTCAGGTCCCGGTTCAGTACAGATTTTCATGTTTCACCAGTAGATAGGAAAGCGTAAGTCAATTTAGATCCAGATTTTGCGAATAAAAAAACTTCGTCACATTTCATATATGAACAGGACAAGAATAAATAATATGAGAATTGTCTACTACGGCACGTTTTATTCTGATCTGTCTAAAACTAAACTCCGTCTGTCATCGGATGCGGGTACCGACGGCGGTGGAGTAAGCACACAGTTCTCCTGGCCGTCGTGAGTTTTCGTGACCTGTCTGATTAGCCTAAAAATTTTTAAATAAAATAAAATTCGTAACAGGGAGGAAATAAAATATTTGAGATTGGTGCATCGATGTGGCAGGAACTGTTGTGTAATACTATTGTGTAATCAATAAGAGAGGAATGAGTTTGTGTTGAATTCTCCAAGAGTAGTTTTGCTTTAGAACGCAACTCTGAGAAATAACAGCTGGAGGTATTCGGTCGTCAGTTTAATATCTGAAAGTGAGGTTTTCAGTGGTATGTAATCTTTAGCTGGGCGTAGATAAGACCATATTTTCGGTCGTAAATTTGTCCGTCGGAGGTCCGAGCACAGCCTGCGGCAGACGCACTGGCTATGGGGTCTTGCAGCTCCATACAACAAGCTAGCGGCCCATCAAGCGGATGTGGTGGCGGCCGGAGCAGCTGGGAGGGCCGCGGTGGGGAAGACTTTGAAAGCTAAGCACTCAAATTATTTTCCAACTGGTGAGCAGTCTTGCACCACCTCGGAACAGAGTGACCGTTAGTGACAGAGACCCAGTAGATTCTACTTGACAAGGTGAAGTAGTGGGTACTAGAAATATGGACAGAATATAGCGGCGACCGACTAGTATGGAACTTGTTGCGGGTGCACTGCGGACACGAAATGGTGGTGTAATCTCTTAGCATTGTTTCCATAGGGCGAGTAAAAGTTGAGCTAATTGTACTCGATCTGAGTGAATCAGTACCTACGGGTATTGATGAGACTCACGCAATGACAGATTCGGGAGAGAAGCGACTCTCTCCAGATGTCAACCCCGGCGGGCAAAATGTTTTAATGTCATCACTAATGGATATATTAAGTGACCTCAAGCCCAGACTGCAAAAGGACACTGCCAATTTGAATTACAGTTTGTGAAGGAGAAGCCAGTTTAAAAACAGAGTTTAAAACAGTGATTCGAACTGAAAAAAATTGAAATAAATGGTGCGCAAACTTATGTTTCAAACGAAATTTAAAAGATTAAGTCTGAAGTAGAGTATTATACAGACAACCGTTTGCCCTGTATAGAGCACAACTGGAGGAGCATGTTAATTCGAAGGTGAAAAGTATTATTTCAATAGACTCAGAACTCAGTGGTGTGCATTAAAACTATCTAACGCGTCAGCGATTCTAAGCTACTGATCACAAAAAAGTTGGACACCTACGTAGTTGTCTGTGGCACTTCTACGGAAGAAACAGAACTACAGCAAGCCACACATGAGGAGGCTGTATGTAGAGGATTCATTAATGTAAGTGATACTATCATGTATGGTCAGTGCACTAATTTTAGTACTCATATAAAAGAGATGAATCACAGGCTGGAGGCTGAACGAAAAGAGAAGGAATCGTTTTAAAAACAACAGCTTGTGCATAATCAGGTGGAAGACGAGAAACTTGGGAAGACTGACCAAGATGTCTTCAAGTTCTTTAAAAGTGTAGTGCAGTTCTTGGCTGTTACCTCGGTGGAAGTGGCCTTTATTCGATGTTGCAAATTCAGTTATTTCGATCTACAAGACAGTGTGCATCCAGAATTACCATACAGAAATTTATGGACATGTTGCTGGTGTCTTGGCCAGCATAGGAGCAAATATCGTTTGAAGCAGGCCTTTAGAAGGGGATGCAGTCTGCGGGACGGTGACTCCTGCAACTGACAGCTTCTACGCCTATGTCCACCAGTACGGGGGATAGCTTTGATGTGGAAGTTCTCTGATTTACGTGGAAAATTGATTACTTTGTAGTACGTACGCTGATTTCAGCGCAAGATTTAAAGTTGTCGGTACACCATTCGTTGTAGCAAGCATAAGATGACACCTAGAGACAAACTTCTCACTTCTTTAGCTACAAATTTCCCTGATTTCGACACAATATTCGCTCCTTCCACGCAAAAATGATGTGAAACTGCGATAATTTGAATTATCACAGGCCGCCGATCTGTTGTTGTCACGAAAATATTTTACAAGTGAACCCAGGCTAACAAAAACATCGTTAGAGTCTGCATATGTGTTTCGATGCGGTCTGGTGGGGAGTCGGCAGCTCGGTCATGTAGCGGGAGTTGCAACTGAATAATACGCTACACTATGGGGACTGTCGGCGCTTTCTCACGTCATTCCCGAAAGACGGTTGCAGCTGGAGCTGCTGCCTGCTTACTGCGCCCAGCAGATGGCGCAGGGCACTGCTGTTGATGACAGTTCAGCTCTTCTGTCTTGAAATGTGGTGTGCGGGTAGGGTACTGACCATTACTCTCGTAGAAAAAGCCATATTTCCCCGCCGTATGTGTTTGTTGCGTTTTTCTATGACTATGATTCGACTTGTAAAAACATATTAAGTGTCAATAAAATTCTTCTGGTTTTGTACTGCATTGTCAATGTGCAAAACTCGCTGACGTTCCGGCCACTGCTGCAAATGACCTTCTTCAGGTTGTTTTTGCTAACTGCCGAATGAGAAAAGTTTTGGTTCTCATATACTGGCGGAAGAAACTGCTATCGCAATGTTACTGGGTACTGAGGATGAGAGGAAGGGGTGTTAAGACGTCATGCAACTGTTTTGTGGAGGACCTGGGTTCGATTCCCGATACTGCCAGGGATTTTTCGTTGTATCCACGAATGGAGTTACAACAAGTAACAGAAGGTGTGAGTAAGTAACACCGTTCATTCATTAACAAGGTAAGAATAAAACAGAAATAAAAAATAACTTCAAGGAATAGGCTAGTACTGCCGCTGGGGTAGTGATCAGCAAATTCCATGGATAAAATCTGGCTGGCTGATTCCGAATAGTAGAAATCTCAAGAATGTCTTCTTGCAAGCAGAGTTGAAGCCGAGATGAAAGCGATCTGAGTGATGCTGTGTCGAGGTAACAGCAGTAGCTTAGCCCAGGACGAGACTGAAGCTGTGTGCAGTTACGGAGCCCTGGCGGCCTATCAACACCCCCGCCATCGGCGAGTCTGCGGTGGAGAGGCGCAGCATGGTTGGGACAGTGTCAGCATGTGTCTATTTCCTGAAGGTGCCGCAGCCAGTGTTGCTAAGATACCGCAGAAGCAGCTGTATGGGGATCCAGGCCTGCTCTCTCTGGCTGGGCGGCACTGCACATTAGCTGGAAACTGCTGGCCACAGGCTGTGTGACATGTGACCTGCAGCTGCATGGTGGCATGTGCCAATGTGTAGGCACTGAAGATGCCACATTCTTGCCCCTAGAATGCCTCACTGTGAGGGTCCACGGCAGTGATGAGAAGGTCCAAGCCAGTGGCACAGCAACGAGGTCGGTCAAGGAGCTGGGTCCAGACGTGGCTGACCTGCATTCCAGCATTCACCGTGCGGGCCCCTGGAAAAACCGGAGGAAAAACCAGAGGCAGAGTATGTGCCTCCAGGCCGTCTGCATAAGCAATCCCCCTGATGGCGCAGGTGAGTCTAGTTCTATGGGTGTCTCAGTAGACGACAGTGACAGGGATGGCAACCACATCTGGGACGGCAGGAGGTGCGGCGTCCATGGTGGCGAGCACAATGATGGTGGTGCTGCAGACTGCAATGACGGAGGCTGCAGCGCCAAGGGCTGCGGTGGATGGGCTATGGCGGCAGAGGGTGTGGCACCCATGGCCAAGGCGACCCAGGCTCCGACAGCTGTGGCTGTGGCAATGGCACACACGATGCGGGAATCCTGCTGGCAGTGCCAGACAGCTGGTACGAAAGCCGCTGTGGATTACTGCTGGAGTAGAAACCATCTGCTTGAACATGCTCTGGAACAGAAAGGTCTGCAGCAGTATCACGGGTAAGGTGACATTACAGCTCATTATGGTGATGATGATGTCCTGACCTGTCCAGAATAATATAGATTGCTCTGCCCAGAGGTTTGACTATAATCCTAGATTCCCACAAATTCCCCTGAAATACTCCTTGGCGCTGGCCTAGAATTTTGAGGGAGATGGAGGAGCACTCAGAGATAACACATGGTGGAGGAGATGCAGTGTAGTTCAGTGAGACGTAAGATGCAAAAGTTCAGCTGGTGAATTATCGCCTTGAGGCTTCGTACGATATGTCAATAACACAAGCAGAGCATTTTCCTTGGAATGGGACTGTCTTAACTTCAACACTTGTGCCCCGAAGGTGCAAAAAGCATTCTGCTTCGCCGTTGGTGAAGAGGTTGCTTATCTGATGTGGGTGATATCAGTGGGCTTCCAGAAAGGCACGAATTCTCTTTAAGTCAGTTTTGAGCCATTTTCAGATAGAATGGTGGATGGTAATCCTTGTTGGCAGAATATAGTTGCTAAAACTCGGATCGTGCTGGCCAGTGTTGTGGAATTCTTAGGGATCACAAAATGACATTTAGAAAAAGCAACCACTTAGATAATCAATCGTGAACCCCAAAAAGGCCCTGCAAAATCGATGTAAAGTCATTGCCTGGGGATGTCTGGCTGGGATCAATCGCAAAACTGTTGATGAGTACCAGGCAGGTTCTCTGTGCATTCCTTGCAATGCCTAATGATGCGTGCGATGTCCTTAGTGGTGGTGGTAAGTTCCTGTGGGACCAAACTGCTAAGGTCATCGGTCCCAAGGCCTACACACTGCTTAACCTAACTGAAACTAACTTGCGCTATGGAGAACACACATGCCCCAGGGAGGAGTCGAACCTTCGACGGGGAGAGCCGCGTGAACCGTAGCAAGGCGCCACGGACCGCCGCTACCCCAGGCGGCGCAATGCCCTTGTCGATCCTCAGCCAACTGCTTTCTACAGCGATACCCCAATGTCTTTTACACAGTAATTCCAACACCCGCTGCTGCATAGATCCAGAGCACAGCTTCATTTTGGACCGAAAAAGCGTCCCACTAGGAAATACAACGCTGAAGAGACTCGATGGGAAGCCACATCTTATCAATGGGCCAACCTGTCTGAATAAAGTGGCGAAGGAGCCCCATGGCCGTGGCGATCCAGTGGTAGTCAGTCGGAAGGATAGCTACTGTGGCTTCATTGATTTGGTCAATATGAAAGCAAGTTTGCTCAGAAGAATCAAATTCTGCATCTGATCTGACAGGAACATGAGTTGCCGTATTTGCTTTGGTATGGTGTGCCATGGGGCGATAGAGATTATTATTATTTGGCAGGGTAAGTGCCCAATGTTGGAATTTTTGTGCTGTCCGGTTGGGTACAGGTCTGGTTGGGTGGAATAAACTGGTGGAAGGATTGTGGTCTGTTAGCAGAAAAAACATCCATCTGTAAAGGTACTGATGAAACAATGAAAGGCCGCCTGGAGCTTGGCGATTCTTTGGGGGAGCGAGCTATCAAGTAGCCCTCAGTTGTTTGGCGGTAGGGCAAACTCCGTGGGAGTCGATGACAAGAGCGAGGTATTCTATTTTGATATAAAAAAATTCGCATTTCTCCTAGTTGCACCAGAGTCCCGCGTCAGCGAGGGTGTGGAAGAGGCATTCCAGGTTGCAGAGTTTTTTCTCTGGAGTAATGCCGGAGATACCACCCACATAACTAGAACAGGAAGGCACCTTCGACGTCAGTTGCTCTAAAAACCGGCCGGAGCAGAAGTGCTGCCGAAGGGTGGACACTGATATTGGAACAGCCCAATGTGAGTGTCAAAGGGGGCTGCACTATTTGCCATGACGATTTTCAGGAAGTTATGGCTATAAATGTGAATGAAGTTGCGAATTTGATAAATGTGCTCAACCTCTGTAGTATCGATACAATCATATTCTTTGTAAGACTGTTTGAGACCAGAGATGTTGGTCAGAGAGAGTCAGAGAATAGCAGTAGCAGAGTATGTTGGACAGTCTGGCGATGTGCTTGGTTTAAAAATGAAGCTGGCCTGCCGCGTAGTGGAGGAAGCGTTATTTAAATAGGATTTTGTAGTAATATGTTTGGAGGATAAGATTGAGCAACTGAGATTATATCAACGAAAGAATGATAAAAGCCAACTTTTAAGGTGATCAATTTTTTTAAAATATTTGTAATTGCATAACAAGTTGTGTACTGCGGAGATTTATGAAAATTGATATGACATCGTCTTGCATTCCACATCGCAAATAGAAAGTGATTTTTGACATTCACATCATTATTCCTAATAGCAACAAGTTACAGAGCAGCCGAGAGTTCCTTGCGCACAGGTAGGCCAATAAATTTAATTACCATCAAAGTTCATGTCCACTGTAAAGCACAGTCATTGACAGAGTGTATTTGTGAAAAGAATATCATATCAGTTCAGAGGCTTAATACCAGTAGAAGATTTCAGTAAAGTGCTACATTGTGAATTTTGTAACTGTTGTACCAAAAATTCAGGTGCACTAATTTTTATGTTCAATTGCTGTTTAATTAAAATAACAGTTCTTGTATAGAGATTGTTTACAAGACTAAAGATAAAGATTAGCAATATTCAGGGCCAACATTTTAATCTGAGTCTATGATCATAGTTCTGTTGTCCTGCACCGATATTTTCATATTTCGATACCAAAATAAGTTTTACAGATTTCTTAGCTATCAGTTTGACCCTTGTGAACACCAGTTTAAAAGGATATAAGAAACTAACAAGCGCTGATTAAAAGGAAGGATTTCATCGCGTCATCCAACAGGAGTTGCTGACAGGCGGCCTTGAGTTGTTTCTCCGAGAAGAACACGCTTCCTTGCAGTTTGTACATCACCTGTTGGCGACGAGGGAGCGCGTACATATCCGCGACGGACTGGGCATTCACGGTGGACTTAAAATCTTTGCAAACGTGGAATTTTCCACTGGGTTTTCTGACGACGACAAGGGGTGACGCCCATTGGCTGGTAGAGACAGACGTGAGAACCCCAGCTCCTGTATCCTCTGAACTCGACCTCAGCCTCCTCCCGAACTGCGTGGGGGGGATGTCTCGTGCTTTGATGAATCACGGCTGTGCAATGTCTTTCCAGGTAATGCGGGCGCAAAATTATTTTGCCGTACCTAGGATGTCCTGAAAACGATAAGGTGTTTGTCTCAAAGGTTCGTAGTGCTGTCGTGGGGGCATGGGGATCGATCGTTGCCATATTTTCCGAGGTTTGCAGGCCAAAGATGCTAAAGATGTTAAAGCCAAAAATGTTAGGATTGTTGTAAGAGTGAAGCACTGTGACTGGAATTGCCTTGATTGTAGATCTACATTGCATCCGAGGACGGCAATGCTATCCCCATTGCGCCTGTGTTGGAGCTTCGAGCCACAAGATGCCGAGCCTTACGAACGTCCACGTATTGATTAATGCAACGGAAGCCCCAGTATCCGGCTCGAACATATAGCTGAAGGAAAAGTTTCTTTGGCTTACATACAAGCACAGAAGGGCGCTGCGAGCGACAGGATGATTCGTGTACAAGGTGCGGCTAGAAAAAAACCGGACTGATGCTGGAAAAAACATTTATTTACAATTTCATGTTATCTCCTTCAATGTACTCTCCTCCTCGGTCTCTACACCGCTCCATACGAATTTTCCACTGTTCATAGCAATGCTGTAGATCATTTTCGGTAAGTCCATACATTACTTCCGTCGCTTTTTCTTTTATTGCTTCAACAGTCTCAAATCTAGTTCCTTTCAAAGCTGACTTGACTTTAGGGAAAAGAAAAAAGTCACAGGGGGCCAAATCAGGTGATTAGGGTGGATGATCTAAGATGGGAATGTTGTGTTTTGCCAAAAACGTCTTCACTGACAACGCACTGTGAGCTGGGGCATTGTCTTGGTGAAGGATCCATGACTTTTTTCTCCACAAATCGTTCCGTTTTCTCCGTACTCGCTCACGTAGGGTAGCCAGGACGCTAATGTAGTAATGCTGATTCACTGTTTGTCCCTCTGGCACCCAATCAATGTGCACAATCCCTTTGATGTAAAAAAAAAAACAGTCATCATTGCCTTGAATTTCGATTTTGACATTCGTGCTTTTTTTTGTCGTGGAGAACCAGGAGTTTTCCAATGCATCGATTGGCGTTTAGTTTCGGGATCGTAAGTAAAAAAACCACGATTCATCGCAAGTAATAACATTTTGTAAGAAGGTGGGATCACTTTCAATGTTTTCCAGGATGTCAGAACAAATCATTCTTCGGCGTTCCTTCTGTTCAATTGTGAGACACTTTGGAACCATTTTTGAACACACTTTGTTCATGTTGAAACTTTCACGAAGAATGTGCCTAACACTTTCCTTGTCAACT
Source organism: Schistocerca serialis cubense (assembly GCF_023864345.2). Taxonomy (NCBI): domain Eukaryota; kingdom Metazoa; phylum Arthropoda; class Insecta; order Orthoptera; family Acrididae; genus Schistocerca; species Schistocerca serialis. The sequence goes on from NC_064645.1 coordinate 631,861,447, forward strand.
CCTGTTAACTCAGACACTGCTCTGATTGTTAAACGGCGATCTTGTCGAACAAGTTTGCCGATTTTTTCAATGTTTGCATCAGTTTTTGCTGACAATGGTCTGCCAGTGCGAGTGTCATCACTGGTGTCTTCGCGGCCATCTTTAAATCGTTTAAACCACTCAAACACTTGTGTTCGCGATAAACAATCATCGCCGTACACTTGTTGTAACATTACAAACATTTCACTTGCAGATTTTCCTAGTTTGAAACAAAATTTGATGTTAACACGCTGTTCTTTCTGTACAGTCAACATTTTCCGACGCACAGACAAAACGTCAACTACTTAAAACAGACGCCACGGGCAGACTGAGTGCAGGAGGCAGATGAAACTCGAGCAGTAGGCGGAGCGAGAGTCACGTGACAGGCCACGCGACTTTCAGCCTTATTGCATTCGTTTTATTGTTTCACCAGTACTAGTCCGGTTTTTTTTTCTAGCCACACCTCGTATAGTGGAAATGCTATAACAGGTTTGAACCAGTAAAGACTCATCAGAAACCGAAAGGTTCAGGAGCGTGGCGTCATCGACCTGCTGGACGTCCATTGCTTCAGAACCTTAGGTGGCCACATTAACAAATGGGCTCCGTAATTTCTTTCAGCAACTGCCTTGAATGCGGCCAATATGTTTGCAAAACGAACATTTGGTTCTGTGGAAATGACAAGTGCGGGTAATGCTGTGAGCCACTACCTGTAGGACTGTGTATGTGACACTTCTGTCACGTTGAACGATTGTCTTCAGTCGTCGTTGGTACCGTTCTTGCAGGATCTTTTATCCGGCTGCAGCGATGTCGGAGATTTGATGTTTTAGCGGATTCCTGATTTTCACAGTGCACTCGTGAAATGGCTGTAGGGTGAAGATCCCCACTTCATCGCTATTCCGGAGATGCTGTGTTCCATCACTCGTGCCCCGACTATAACACGACGTTCAAACTCACTTACATCTTGATAACCTGTCATTGTAACAGCAGTAAGAGATCCAACAACTGCGCCCGACACTTATCGCCTTGTACGGGTGGTCCATTGATAGTGTCCGGGCCAAGTATCTCACGAAATAAGCATCAAGCGAAAAAACTACAAAGAACGAAACTCGTCTAGCTTGAAGGGGGAAACCAGATGGCGCTATGGTTGGCCCGCTAGATGGCGCTGCCATAGGTCAAACGGGTATCAACTGCATTTTTTTAAAATAGTAACCCCCATTTTTATTACATATTCGTGTAGTACGTAAAGAAATATGAATGTTTTAGTCGGACTCCTTTTTTCGCTTTGTGATAGATGGCGCTGTAATAGTCACAAACGTATAAGTACGTGGTATCACGTAACACTCCGCCAGTGCGGACGGTATTTGCTTCGTGAAACATTACCCGTGTTAAAATGGACCGTTTACCAATTGCGAAAAAGGTCGATATCGTGTTGATGTATGGCTATTGTGATCAAAATGCCCAACAAGCGTGTGCTATGTATGTTGCTCGGTATCCTGGACGACATCATCCAAGTGTCTGGACCGTTCGCCGGATAGTTACGTTATTTAAGGAAACAGGAAATGTTCAGCCACATGTGAAACGTCAACCACGACCTGCAACAAATGATGATGCCAAAGTAGGTGTCTTAGCAGCTGTTGCGGCTAATCCGCACATCAGTAGCACACAAATTGCGCGAGAATTGGGAATCTCAAAAACGTCGATGTTGAAAATGCTACATCAACATCGATTGCACCTGTACCATATTTCTATGCATCAGGAATTGCATGGCGACGACTTTGAACGTCGTGTACAGTTCTGCCACTGGGCACAAGAGAAATTACGGGACGATGACAGATTTTTTGCACGCGTTCTATTTTGCGGCGAAGCGTCATTCACCAACAGCGGTAACGTAAACCGGCAGAATATGCACTATTGGACAACGAAAAATCTACGATGGCTGCGACAAGAGGAACATCAGCGACCTTGGCGGGTTAATGATGGTGCGGCATTATGGGAGGAAGGATAATTGGCCCCCATTTTATGGATGGCAATCTAAATGGTGCATCGTATGTGATTTCCTACGTAATGTTCTACCGATGTTACTACAAGATGTTTCACTGCATGATAGAATTGCGATGTACTTCCAACGTGATGGATGTCCGGCACATAGCTCGCGTGCGGTTGAAGCGGTATTGAATAGTATATTTCATGACAGGTGGATTGGTTCTCGAAGAACCATACCATGGCCCGCACGTTCACCGGATCTGACGTCCCGGGATTTCTTTCTGTGGGGAACGTTGAAGGATATTTGCTAACGTGATCCACCGACAACGCCTCACAACATGCGTCAGTTCATTGTCAATGCATGTGCGAACATTAAGGGAGGCGAACTACTCGCTGTTGAGAGGAATGTCGTTACACGTATTGCCAAATGTATTGAGGTTGACGGACATCATTTTGAGCATTTATTTGCATTAATGTGGTATTTACAGGTAATCACGCTGTAACAGTATGCGTTCTCAGAAATGATAAGTTCACAAAGATACATGTATCACATTGGAACAACCGAAATAAACTGTTTAAACGTACCTACGTTCTGTATTTTACTTTAAAAAACCTACCTGTTACCAACTGTTCGTCTAAAATTGTGAGCCATATGTTTGTGACTATTACAGCGCCGTCTATCACAAAGAGAAAAAAGTGGCCCAACTAAAACATTCATATTTCTTTACGGTCTACACGAATATGTAATAAAAAATGGGGGCTCCTATTTAAAGAAACGCACTTGATATCCGTTAGACCTATGGCAGTGCCATCTTGCGGGCCAACCGTAACGCCATCTGGTTTCCCCCTTCAAGCTAGACAAGTTTCGTTCGTTGTAGTTTTTTAGTTTGGCTCTTATTTCGTGAGATATTTGGCCCAGTCACGATCAGTGGACCACCCTGTATATGCGTTGCCGACCGTAGCGCCGTATTCTGCCTGTTTACATATCTCTGACTACACCAGTTTCTTTGGCGCTTCAGTGTATAAGGAGAAAGAAATTACAGGGTGGTCAGAAAATGTCTGAAACGCTTGTATAGATGTTGCAGGGCAGGGTGTACTGAGACATAGATGTTACGAAAAAAATTGGTTATGTTGCGCCGTTTTCGAGTTATTTAGCATTGAAGTTAGCCAATCGGGTCGTCGCACGCAAATTCAAGTTTCATCTAACTGAAGAAAGCACTCGTTGGCCAACACCACCCGCAGGCAGCTTGAATATGAACGCGCGGCGCCCCGATTGGCTAATTTCAATACTAAATAACTCGGAAACAGCACAACGTATCGAATTTTTTTCTTATCATTTATGTCAGTACAACCTGCCCTGTGACATCCTCACGGGTGTGAAACTTGGGAGAAATAATTTGTCTGATGGTTTAAATGACCAGCTATCGTAGCCGGCCGCGGTGGCCGTGCGGTTCTAGGCGCTTCAGTCCGCGACTGCTACGGTCGCAGGTTCGAATCCTGCCTCGGGAATGGATGTGTGTGATGTCCTTAGGTTAGTTAGGTTTAAGTAGTTCTAAGTTCTAGGGGACTGATGACCTCAGATGTTAAGTCCCATACTGCTCAGAGCCATTTGAACCTTTTTTTTTTTTTTTTTTTTTTTTTTTTTTTTTTTTTTTTTAACCAGCTATCGTAGTTGAAACTGACTGCCAGGAGAAAAAAGCGAAAAGGCAGGTATTCACAGTGCAGCACAGCATTTTCTTTCCGGCAGTTGGTTTTGATGGAAAATTTGTATACTAATATTTAAAAATAGCCTATGTCAACTCAGAATGTTTATTAGAGTCTCGTGTAAAATTTTGAAATAAATCGGCCAAGAACTTTTGGAGGTCTTTGCTAACAACGATGTATCCAGTGGCGTCCAAATGTTTATTAGAGCATTGTGTAAAATTTTGATCAGTCAAGGACTTTTCGACGTTTTTGTTAACATCGTTAAACAACGTCCAATTTTTAGATAGTTGTATTAATGAGAGAAAAATCTATTTTTATCAGTACCACTTCTCACGAAGTAATGTTTTCGGTGTCTGGCCGGGCGGTGTGGCCGTGCGGTTCTAGGCGCTTCAGTCTGGAACCGCGTGACCGCTACGGTCGCAGGTTCGAATCCTGCGTCGGGCATGGATGTGTGTGATGTCCTTAGGTTAGTTAGGTTTGAGTAGTTCTAAGTTCTGATGACCTCAGAAGTTAAGTCCCATAGTGCTCAGAGCCATTTGAACCAATTTTTTTTCGATGTCTGTAGCATAGTGGCCAGACAGGACTCTCAAGAACTTTTTGAAGAAAAAAATAAGGGTCTGAAAAAATGATTTGATCTGGTTTTCTTTATACTAAAACTGTTTCGAGTCAACTACAATATAGTACAAAAATTGAGATTTTTTTAAAGAGAAAAGACAACACTTCTGGCCGTAAAGGGTTGGAGCCCTGATATGAGTCAAAGTGTCAATTGAAAAGTATCGATGAAACAGGTACCGGTTTCGAGACGAAGGTAATCGACAGCAAGAAGTGTCAATACTTTTTCCTGGCACCATGCAACATTAAAGCGGCCCTGGTAGCGAGATGTTTCCGGAGTCGTACACAAAGAAAGACACAAATCGCCCAGTTCACACATCGCTTTCACATTCATTTTCTTTTCTGCCCTCTACGCATTGGCGGCAGGTGCGGCGATGTCGGCGGGCCTGTTTCGTTCGGAGCTAATGGCCGCAGTAGGTGCGGCAGCGCGAGTCCGCCAGACGCGTGCGTCTGTGCCCGCGTGTAGGCGACGTGTGTGACGAGCCGGCCGGACAACAGAGGGCGTGTCTGCCGCCACGTCGGACGGGCAACGCCCGCCGCTCCTCTCTTGTCCGCCTAACAATGCTCGTTCGGTTATCCCACAGGCGCCGGGCCGGGCGAAAGTGCCTCACGCAATTCGTGTCACCATTATGTCTCGCTCGTAAGCGTCTTATCTCCGCTCCGATTACGAGGAAAATGACGTTGCGTTGGCCAATTTAGATCGCATCGACTGGGAGATACGTCGTCCCCCATGAACGGATTTTACTTAGCGGCTTAGCTGTGAGAATTTCTTCGGTATCACCGTATCCATCGACTTCATGTGTTACTTCATCATCCAAGTTGAAAACTGAGTACACCTGGTACGAGCTGCCGGGGAGGGAGGTCTGAAAATTCATGGGAGGAAACAAAGCACAATTTTTTATAACATGAAACTTAAAATCATTGAAAAATTGTGTTTATTAATCACCAAACATACAATGCTACCACTTTATTTTAGGTACTGACGACTTACAACATACACTATCTGATCAAAAATATCGGGACACGTGTTAGTGGACACTAATATGAGATGTACCCGCCCTTCGCCTTTATGAGGGCATGAAAGGTGCTAGGAGGTGTCTCAATATCTGTGCAGAAATGGCACCCCATCTTCCTCAAAAGCAAAAACCACTGGTCGTGGTGCTTTATTTAATTTTTATTTATTTATTCTTCACAACAGTAGCCTGTTCTCTAGGCAGCTAACACACATTCAAATTTTTGTAGATTACTAATAAATGAATGCATCAATTATTTATTCCAGGTACTTATAAAAATTTCGAAAAAATTGCTAATTTTAAAAAAATGCTAACATTACAGCTACTTTCTGCCACTATAAAATTAACGTAAAAACCACTAAACCAGTAAACCAACTACACTACTGGCCATTAAAATTGCTACACCACGAAGATGACGTGCTACAGACGCGAAATTTAACCGACAGGAAGAAGATGCTGTGATATGCAAATGATTAGCTTTTCAGAGCATTCACACAAAGTTAAAAAAAATGGTTCAAATGGCTCTGAGCACTATGGGACTTAACTTCTGAGGTCATCAGTCCTCTAGAACTTAGAACTACTTAAACCTAACTAACCTAAGGACATCACACACATCCATGCCCGAGGCAGGATTCGAACCTGCGACCGTAGCGGTCGCGCGGTTTGAGACAGTAACGCCTAGAACCGCTCGGCCACACAAGGTCAGCGCCGGTGGCGACACCTACGACGTGCTGACATGAGGAAAGTTTCCAACCGATTTCTCATACACAAACAGCAGTTGACCGACGTTGCCTGGTGAAACGTTGTTGTGATGCCTCGTGTAAGGAGGAGAAATGCGTACCATCACGTTTCCGACTTTGATAAAGGTCGGATTGTAGCCTATCGCGATTGAGGTTTATCGTATCACGACATTGCTGCTCGCGTTGGTCGAGATCCAATGACTGTTAGCAGAATATGGAATCGGTGGGTTCGGGAGGCTAATACGGAACGCCGTGCTGGATCCCAACGGCCTTGTATCACTAGCAGTCGAGATGACAGGCATCTTATCCGCATGGCTGTAACGGATCGTGCAGTCACGTCTCGATCCCTGAGTCAACAGATGGGGACGTTTGCAAGACAACAACCATCTGCACGAATAGTTCGACGACGTTTGCAGCAGCATGGACTATCAGCTCGAAGACCATGGCTGCGGTTACCCTTGGCGCTGCATCACAGACAGGAGCACCTGTGATGGTGTACACAACGACGAACCTGGGTGCACGAATGTCAAAACGTCATTTTTTCGGATGAATCCAGGTTCTGTTTACAGCATCACGATGGTGGCATCCGTGTTTGGCGATATCGCGGTGAACGCACATCGGAAGCGTGTATTCGTCATCGCCATATTGGCGTATCACCCGGCGTGATGGTTTGATAGTTGGTTACCCGTCTCGGTCACCTCTTGTTCGCATTGACGGCACTTTGAACAGTGGACGTTACATTTCAGATGTGTTACGACCCGTGGCTCTACCCTTCATTCGATCCCTGCGAAACCTTACATTTCAGCAGGATAATGCACGACCGCATGTTGCAGTTCCTGTACGAGCCTTTCTGGATACAGAAAATGTTCGACTGCTGCCCTGGCCAGAACATTCTGCATGTTTCTCACCAACTGAAAACGTCTGGTCGATGGTGACCGAGCAACTGGCTCGTGACAATATGCCAGTCACTACTCTTGATGAATTGTGGTAATGTGTTGAAGCTGCATGGGCAGCTGTACCTGTACACGCCATCCAAACTCTGTTTGACTCAATGGCCAGGCGTATCAAGGCCGTTATGAGGGCCAGAGGTTGTTGTTCTGGGTACTGATTTCTCAGGATCTGTGCACCCAAATCGCGTGAAAATGTAATCACATATCAGTTCTAGTATAATATATTTGTCCAATGAATACCCGTTTATCATCTGCATTTCCTCTTGGTGAGGCAATTTTAATGGCCAGTAGTGTATTAACAATACTGTTAGTGCTACAGATTTTGTTCTGTGTATGTTCATTCATTAGGGAGCATTTAAATTCTAGAAGTTTGTTTCCGCTCCTGAATCCACTTTCATACTACCCCGGTGAACAGCCATTGTCTGCTGAATTCCTTGGCCGTAAGGCAGCACCTCAGCAGCGTTTCCACTGTAACAAGTGATTGCACAATTCACTGTAGTGTCTTAGAATCTACAGTTCCGTCGTCACTTGCATCAACGCAATGTAAATTCTTGCAAAAACATTTCGTTCAGCGATTACAGATCACAGCTGCCTTCACTACATTTGTATACACTGAGGTGACAAACACGTGGGACAGCGACATCGCACATATAGATGGTGGTAGTATCACGTACATGAGGTGTAAAAGAGCAATACTTCACGGAGCTGTTTCTTGCACTGAGGTGATTCACGTGCAAAGGTTATTATGGCCACACGAGGGAAATTAACAGAATTTGAACACGGAGTGGTAGTTGGAGCTAGACGAATGGGACATTCCATTACGGAAATCTTGTTGTTGTTGTTGTTGTTGTGGTCTTCAGTCCTGAGACTGGTTTGATGCAGCTCTCCATGCTACTCTATCCTGTGCAAGCTTTTTCATCTCCCAGTACCTACTGCAACCTACATCCTTCTGAATCTGCTTAGTGTATTCATCTCTTGGTCTCCCTCTACGATTTTTACCCTCCACGCTGCCGTCCAATACTAAATTGGTGATCCCTTGATGCCTCAGAACATGTCCTACCAACCGATCCCTTCTTCTGGTCAAGTTGTGCCACAAACTTCTCTTCTCTCCAATCCTATTCAATACCTCCTCATTAGTTACGTGATCTACCCATCTAATCTTCAGCATTCTTCTGTAGCACCACATTTCGAAAGCTTCTATTCTCTTCTTGTCCAAACTATTTATCGTCCATGTTTCATTTCCATACATGGCTACACTCCACACGAATACTTTCAGAAATGACTTCCTGACACTTAAATCAATACTGGATGTTAACAAATTTCTCTTCTTCAGAAACGTTTTCCTTTCCATTGCCAGCCTACATTTTATATCCTCTCTACTTCGACCATCATCAGTTATTTTGCTCCCCAAATAGCAAAACTCCTTTACTACTTTAAGTGTCTCATTTCCTAATCTAATTCCCTCAGCATCACCCGACTTAATTCGACTACATTCCATTATCCTCGTTTTGCTTTTGTTGATGTTCATCTTATATCCTCCTTTCAAGACACTGTCCATTCCATTCAACTGCTCTTCCAAGTCCTTTGCTGTCTCTGACAGAATTACAATGTCATCGGCGAACCTCAAAGTTTTTATTTCTTTTCCATGAATTTTAATACCTACTCCGAATTTTTCTTTTGTTTCCTTTACTGCTTGCTCAATATATAGATTGAACAACATCGGGGAGAGGCTACAACCCAACGGAAATCTTAGGGAATTCAATGTACCGAGATCCACAGTGTCAAGAGTGTGCCGAGAATACCAAATTTCACGCATTACCTCTCACCATGGACAACGCAGTGGCCGACGACCTTCACTTAACGATCGAGATCAGCGGCGTTGTCAGTGCTAACAGAGAAGCAACACTGCGTGAAGTAACCCCAGAAATCCATGTGGGATGTACGACGAACGTATCCGTTAGGACAGGGTGGCGAAATGTGGCGGTAATGCGCTATGGCAGCAGACGGCCGACGCGAGTGCCTTTATTAATAGCACCACATCGCCTAGCCTGGGCTCGTGACCATATGGGTTGGACCCTAGAGAAGTCGACAACCGTGGCCTAGTCATACTAGTCCCGATTTCAGCTGACAAGAGCTGATGGTAGGGGATCGAGTTCGGCGTAGTCCCCACGAAGCCATAGAGCCAAGTTGTCAACAAGGCACTGTGCAAGCCCGTTGTTCCTCCATGGTGTGGTCTGTGTTTGCATGGAATGAACTGGGTCTTCGGTTGTGTTTGGCTGCTTGCAGACCGTTTGCAGCCATTCATAGACTTCACGTTCCAAATAGAGACGGAATTTTTATGGATAACAATGCGCCATGTCACTGGGTCACAATAGTTCGCTATTGATTTAAAGACCATTCTGGAAGTTCGAGGGAATGATTTGGTCGTCCAGATCGCCAGACATGAGTCCCATTGAACATGTGTGGGGCATAATCGTGAGGTCAGTTGGTGCGCAACATCCTGCACGGGCAACACTTTCGCAGTTGTGGACGGCTATAGAGACTGCGTGGCCCAGTGTTCCTGCAGAGGACTTCCAACGCCTTGTTGAGTCCCTGCCACGTCGAGCTGCTGCACTATGTCGGGCGAATGGAACCACCCCATGACTTTTTGTAGTATTCCATCTAGCCTGGACGGCAGCACGCTCTCATGTGATTGGATGCCTCGTGAAGTCTTCTTTGGCATTCCTGGATACTGCGGCTGCAGCATAGACCAAGATCTGCCACGGTGACTACTTCCTTAACGCTTTTTTGGGAACCAGCATCCCTAATACCTGACGAACATTATCTGCTGCGTCTTCGTAGAGCGTGCAGCTCAGCGACGTGCGCCCTGGAGTCCCCATTCTGCCACAGGCGCTACTATAATCGATCTCTTTTGATTTTGTACAGATGCGCAGCATACGGACAGAGCCGTACCACGGTGATCCTGCACTGTCGCAGGCCTGATAAAGCTGCTCCTCCCCCCCCCCCCCCCTCCCCGCCCCTCGCCACCCTATCCTAACCGTAAAACTACCTTTCAGCAATTTTCTTCTGCGCAGCTATAATAAATTTACTTGTGAGCAAGTAAAATAAATACAATGCATTACTTAAAAACATCACTCAATTCCCCTACTACCATAATATTTTTATTTCACTAAGTACCACAGGAGCCATAAAGACCAAAAGTATTGGGTTGGTGCATAAGTTCGTAGCGTTTTTCCATAAGTTTAATGAACACAACAGATAACGTAACAGAGAATTTAGCTACCAGTGACATATTCTCCTTAACTATTTACAACAGTGCCCCCAACGTTGGGGTAACTTTTCGATTCTGCGACTGTAGAAATCACGTGCTTTCGAGGCGAAGATTTCATCGAGCCATGTTCGGAGCACATTTTCACCCGGAAAGGTAGTTCGTTGAATGTTGTTCGTTAGCGGGAAAATCTGAGGACACCATATCAGGTGAATTAGGCGGGTGCGGAATGACTTCTCAACTCAACTCGTGTATAATGTTTGTTGCCGGTCTAGAGGAATACGGGCGGCCGTTATAATGGAGTAGCATCACTTCACTCAGTCTTCCTGGTCGTTGTTCTTAGATTCCGTCTATAAGACGTCTCAGTCGTTGACAATAAATGTCAGCAGTGTTGGCTACACCTCGGGGAAGCAATTTGTACACCACAACACATCGCGGCTCTTCCACCAGCTGGTTGACGTCATCTTTTGCGGATGCGTGTAGGTCTTTGTATGGCGAGTTGCTGCCTCGATTGAGTTCAACCATTCCTTTTTTTTCTTATGCAGCTTAAAGAAATCTCTCGCCGCCAGTAAAGACACTGGATAGGAATGGTCGGTGTTGTTTACGAGCCAATCAAATCAAATCAAATTTTATTGTCATTAAACAACTTAGTGTTGTAATAGACAGCGTCAAAAATTACACGGAAACGTACCAAAACACAATACAATACATACATACAGGTTTTTTAAAGGTACCATTTAGTTTTTAAAAAATATACAGAAAAGAAAAGTATTTACAGTTATACATCTCCTTAGATCAAATTTGTCACAGAATATGATACCGCCTATATTTTCACTACATGCTATAATCATCATTCATTCTGGAGGCGTCTCAAGTTTTCTTCGAATTCCAGAATGTTGTAGGTTGTATTCAGAATCAGCCAATTTTTTAGTTTTTCCCTAGTTGCTGTATTGGCATTTCCCTCAGAGTTATAGGCAGTTTGTTGAATAGCTTAATCCCCATGTACTTTTGGGTTTTCTTTAGCCTTACCTGGGGCGTGTCAATGTAATGTTTATTTATTGTGTTGTGTCAATGTACCTCCCCCCTTACTGTGAAGTTACTCTGGTTTTCTTTGATGTCTATCAGACAGTGGTATATGAATATTGCAGAGAGAGTTATTATTTTCAGCTCCCTGAATACTAGTTTGCATGATTCATTGTCGGGTAAGCCCTTTATACCCCTAACTGCCTCCTTCTGCCACATGAAAACTTCCTGAGCCCCTGATGAGTTCCCCCAAAGTATTATGCCATAGACCAGGTGCGAGTGGAAAAAGGCATACTATGCCTCTAACATTTGGCTCTTACTGACACAGGTCCTACGTTTGCGCAATAAAAAAATTACTCTGAGCAGTGTCTTGCATAGTTGTTGTGTATGTTCGCCCCAGTTCAAATTCGGGTCTAAATAAATTCCTAGCAGTTTGACAGATGTGTTTACCGTCCCTTCTGGTTTCAACTTACTCAAATGAAAATATATTGTCTCTGTTTTATCGCCATTTAACACCAATTTATTGCTTTGCAACCATGTGGTGGAGTTTTCTACCATGTCTGTATTTTTGTCCCGTAAAGTTTCCAGATTTCCGTCTGATGTTATTAAGGTGATGTCGTCAGCTACAGAATTGATTTGTCTGGCAAGTTATGTGGGAGGTCATTGATATACAGTAGAAAGAGAAATGGGCCAATTACTGATCCTTGAATAACTCCGGCTTCAATTTTGAGTATGTCTGATAGTTGGTTCTCAATTATGACCATTTGTTGTCTGTTATCAAGGTACGATTCTATTAGCGGTAACTGTGAGCCCTTTATTCCGTATAGTTTTAACTTAGAAAATAAGATCTCATGGGAAATAGTGTCGAAAGCCTTACTGAGGTCTAAGAGTGTAATTCAAGTAATTAAATGTAGCTCGAAATTGGTAACAATCTCGTTGATGATATTGTCTACGGCTTTAATGGTTGATTTACCTGTCCTAAGTCCAAACTGAGCATTGTTAAATAAATTGTTCGTTTCAAAGTACTTCAATAGTTGTGTTTTCATGCAATATTCAATGGCTTCTGATAAAATAGGGACAATCGAAACTGGTGTGTAGTTATTTGGACAGTCTCTGTCCCCTTACTTGTGGATTGGAACCATGATAGTCATTTTTAAACAATCTGGAAAGATTACCTCATCAAGGATGCAATTTATGAGATAAGTTAACGTTAACAACATTGTCTCTGAGATTTGTTTCAATGTCGCATTAGAGAAACCGTAATAATCCTCGGTTTTGAAGTTACTCAATTTTGCAATTATTTTAGACACTTCTCTAGGGATGACTTGTTTCCAGCTAAAATTTAATCCCCTAGTTCTATCTGCGGTACAGTTGCTCACTCTATGTTAATATGTTAACTCGAGATTGTCAGTGGGAGTAATATTTTCAACACTGTTTACAAAGAATTCATTAAGTATGTTGGGTGCAATAGGCACTGATTCCTTTCTTACTTTTCTTCCTAATTCTTTATTTATAACTGCCCAGGCAGATTTACACTTATTTTTAGAATTATTGATAAAATTTTCATTGGCTCTTATCTTGGCTGCTTTTATTTCCCTTCGATAGACTTGTTTTACCCTGGTATACCTATCTTTGTCTGACTGGTTTCTCTGTTTAGCTTTTTTATGTAGGATGATTGTAACCTTCCTAAGGGCTGCTCTGTTTCTTTTTCACGTTATTTTGGCTATTTAGTACCTTTGTTATCGTTGGACAGTACTTATTAATAATAAAGCTTAGTGTTGACAAAAAGTTTGTAAAGGCCTCATTTACATTCTTACAGTTTAAAACTTTATTCTCCCAGTCCATCTCTCTTAAAATGAATCTCACTTTTTCTATGTTCCTTTCCCCTAACATTCTGAACGTTTTCTGTTCCCTTTTATAATGCTTGGTTCTTGTCATTGGAAATTTAACCCAGATCCCACTGTGATCAGAGATGAGTCGATTTTCGAATTTCTATCCACCTTGGTGAGAATATTATCTAGGCAAGTCATTCACAGATGGAAGTTATATGATCTTTAACTATTATATAATTGGGTCTTAGCATTTGACTGGGTTAAGACAACAGCATTAATGTCCCCTAGATAAATTATTTTGAAATTCTTGTAGTTCTGTAGATGCTGTGTCAATTGTTCCCAGTGGGCTATAAATATATTTATGTCTGGGGTTCGGTAGAGTGAGATCAATTGATATCGAGCAGGCAGAGATTCGCTTATGGTCACCCGCTGATGGTTCAAATGGCTCTAAACACTTTAAGCACTTAACATCTGAGGTCATCAGTCCCCTAGACTTAGAACTACTTAAAACTAACTAACATAAGGACATCACACACATCCATGCCCGAGGCAGGATCCCAACCTGCGACCGTAGCAGCAGCGCGGTTCCGGACTAAAGCGCCTAAAACCGCTCGGCCACAACGACCGGCTCACCCTCTGATTTCCGTGATTTTGGCTAAGAGTATGCGGTACCCATACACAAGATTTTTAAACCTTCCCCAATGGTTCAAATGGTTCTGAGCACTATGGGACTCAACTTCGGAGGTCATTAGTCCCCTAGAACTTAGAACTAGTTAAACCTAACTAACCTAAGGACATCACACACATCCATGCCCGAGGCAGGATTCGAACCTGCGACCGTAGCGGTCTCGCGGTTCCAGACTGCAGCGCCTAGAACCGCACGGCCACTTCGGCCGGCAAACCTTCCCCAATGCATTCAAATGTCGCGCGACAATGGAATGATTACGGTTCATCACATTTCCCAATTCTCGAGTACAGTGATTGCGGATTAATGCGTATAAACGATCTTCATCAAACCCCGAAGGTCTTACTGAACTGGAAAGCCATTAATATCAAAACGATCCTCCTTAAAACAAGAAAATCGTTTTCTTAACGTGCTCTGTCAAATGGGCTTAGCCCCATACACGGCGCAAATGTTTCTGGCTGTTGTCAAACTCTACTGAATTCAAACAGAAGACTATGTTGGAAATGCTCCATACCTCCACTTGGCACTCCATTTTCTAGCGTTTGCAGTTCTACTCAGTAACTCTAAAGGAAAAAATGATAATATGTAAACTCAAATAGCAACAGTGAACTACAAATTAAAAAATGAGAATCGATAAACAAACCCTTAGCAACCGGATTACCAAGATGCAAAACAGAAACGCTACCAATTTATTCATCAACTTAATAATTTACACGGGATAGATTGGCAATATTTTAATGAACTAACATAAAGACATAAATTTCAGTTGTTCAAGGTACCCAGTCATCATACTATTTTCATAAATGTTTCATTCAAAAAACAAGAAGAAGTTTAGATTGAGGTCACATTGATCCGTGTGGCACTTAACTGAAAAAGTCATGAATAAATTTTTAAGTGTTGTACATAAAAAACTGAATAAAACATTGTTGGATGCAACTGACTCAGAGGGAGAACGCCATAAATTTTGAAAATGGTTCTGGGCCGCGTACTGCAAGAGCAAAGAAGACTCTCCTGCAGCATTTCCGATGCGAACTGTTTGATGAGCCACCGTACAACGCGGACTTGGCTTCCTCTGATTCTCGTCTCTTCGCTCACATCATCCGCCGGCTCTAAGGACAGCCGTTTGGCATATACAACGAGCTGCAGACTTGTGTAAGGAATTGGCGGAAATCACAGGTGGCTGTCTTCTATGAAGAGGATATTTGGAATTTGGTACCATGCTACGATAAATGTCTAAATCAGAGTGGGGACTATGTGCAGAAGGTGTATCTAAATGTAGTAAATAAAGCATTTTTGATTGTCGCCGTATTTCCATTTAGCGAACGATTGGAGGTTGAAAACGAAAATAGCCCTGGTAAATTACACTTTTATTTAAATAGCAGAATATATGTGCCTTCTACATCTACATCTACATGGATACTCTGCAAATTACATTCAAGTGCTTGGCAGAGGGTTCATCGAACCACCTTCACAATTCTCTATTATTCCATTCCCGTATAGCGCGCGGAAAGAATGAACACCTATATCTTTTTGTACGAGCTCTGATTTCCCTTATTTTATTGTGGTGATCGTTCCTCCCTATATAGGTCGGTGTCAACAAAACATTTTCGCATTCAGAGGAGAAAGTTGGTGATTGGAATTTGGTGTGAAGATTCCGTCGCAACGAGAAACGCCTTTCTTTTAATGATTTCCAGCCCAAATCCTGTATCATTTCTGTGACACTCTCCCCCTTATTTCGCGATAATGGAAAACGTGCTGCCTTTCTTTGAACTTTTTCGATGTACTCCGTCAGTCATATCTGGTAAGAATCCCACACCGCGCAGCAGTATTCTAAAAGAGGACGGACAAGCGTAGTGTAGGCAGTCTCCTTAGTAGGTTTGTTACATTTTTTAAGTGTCCTGGCAATGAAACACAGTCTTTGGTTAGCCTTCCCCACAACATTTTCTGTGTGTTCCTTCCAATTTCAGTTGTTCGTACTTGTAATACCTAGGTATGTAGTTGAATTTACGGCTTTTAGATTAGACTGATTTATCGTGTAACCGAAGTTTAACGAGTTCCTTTTAGCACTCATGTGGATGACCTCACACTTATCGTTATTTAGGGTCAACTGCCACTTTTCGTACCATTCAGATATTTCTTCTAAATCGTTTTGCAGTTTGTTTTGTTCTTCTGATGACTTTATTAGTTGATAAACGATAGCGTCATCTGCAAACAACCGAAGACGGCTGCTCAGATTGTCTCCAAAATCGTTTATATAGATAAGGAACAGCAAAGGGCCTATAAGTTTACTCTGTTTAGAAAAATTATCTGCATTCTGACAAACGTTCTGGAAGTACCTATTCCAGAAAGTCCGTGCACCAAATGCGATGTTATTTAGGTCCGATTGACGCGCGGTCTGTTCACTTCAGTTCGCCATCAGCAGTTGAGTTGTTTAGCAAATGTCAGACGCACAAGATAAGCCTGTTGGTTCTTGGCAGCTTGATATTGGTATTACAAATGTTTCTTACATTGTGACTTCTTTTACCAAGTGCATTGTATACGGTGTTTTGGTTAACCAAAATACTTGTAAAGAGTAATGCTAAATGAAATTGTTATGTAGTTTGAAAAAGGAGAAGCATTTGATTACCCAAGCTATCTATAAAAGGTATCATGCTTTTACATGTTATTAATCTATTTGCTGAATCAAATAATCCCGTGCGTACTGAAGGCAGGCGGGAAGGAGGACATCGCGTGCATTACAGATGGAGCACAAGCTTAGATGGTTTCAAGAATGGGTAAGGAGAACGGCCTTCCCCTTTCAAAGGAATTACCTCGGCATTTGCCTGGAGCGATTTACGGATATCACGGGAAACCTATATCTGGAAGGTCGGATATGAGTTTGAATGCGAGTCCAGTGTGCTACCACTGCGCCACCTCTCCCGGTGTGGACACTGAAGCCTTACCATAAGATGCGTATTCTTTCCATTATAAGTTAAAACACACCTTTCGAGAAAAGCTTATTTAACATGCACATATAGTGTTTATCATTAATAGTGCATGCAGATGATATATACAGGGTGTACATAAAGTCCGAGAACACTTTCAATTATTTATTGCACAAGAACTAAACACTGTATGGATGTCATACATATTGCATTTTGAAGAGAAAGTCCGAAAGTTTTTTTTTTTTAACAACCATTCGATATGCGAACCAAGAGTGATCCGGCAGACGTCTATACGGTAATCTTGCTATACCTGTGTACCTGTCCCAGCACGGCATCGTCGACTGTGGCAGTCGCTTCCCGTATTCTCTCCCGGAGCTCTGCTACATCACTTGGTAGAGGCGGTACATGTACCAGATCTTCAATGTGTCCCCACAGAAAAAAGTCACTCGGGGTGAGACCTGGTGATCAGGGAGGCCATTTCATGACACAGCTGCCCACTTCTGTAGGACGGCCGATCCATTGATGCGGGAGCTCCGTGTTCAGGTACCCACGAACTTCACGATGAAAATGAGGTGGAGCCCCATCCTGCTCAAAGATGAACGGACAGTTTGATTGTATTCCAGGCATCAGCCATTGTTGCAACATGTCCAAGTAGGAATATCCAGTGACAGTGCTCTCGGCTTCACTCACACTGGGACATCCGGTTCTCTTTGCAGGGCACAAGCAACCCATAGTAACGAATTTGTTGTGCCAGTGGTAAATGGCCCTCCTTGTTGGTGGCTTCTAATCGTTCTTGGTTCTAAAGATCGGTTGAACAGCTGTAGCACACTGGTTTTTGTCGAAAGCCAACACACAGAAAGCTCGCTCCGCAGCTGTAGTCGCCATATTTGCGACTAGCGCTGACTATCGGCAAATTACCAAACTACGCTGTGGCGGTATATATGAAAACAAAATCTTTCAGGGTTTCTCTTCAAAATGACATATGTATGATGTCTGTACAATGTTTGGTTCTTTTGCAATAAATAATTGAGAGTGTTCCCGTACTTTATGTACACCCAAATCTGTTAAGGGTGTTATACAACTTCTGCAGTGCTTGGCAGTCCCTGTAAGTCAGTACATGAGATCTGCCTGATCTTGGTTTAACTGTGCTTATTCCTTCGCATTTCCATTTCAGAATCACATCACCAGCTTTCGATGGTTGAAGTGTCCCTGACGTATTTGTTAGTCAGGTGAAATCCAGTGACTAGTCCACGCTCGAGGTCACTGACCTCTGGTAAGCGACCCATTTTGATGTTACTGCTTCTCTGCTGACAACACAGTACTCCTCCCCACCTCCACTTATACTAGCAACTTCGCCTCTCACGACATCTAGTGTCCAATTGCACATTATATAGCGATGTCTGGATACTTGTAATCAGATAGTATACATATTATTCTACTGTCAGGCAGGTAAAGGTCAGATACATGCGACTGTTAATTATGTTAACGTTTTTTTGGCAGTGGTAGATAACGTGTGGAAAACGCAGCAAGTTACAGGTACAAGGCTACTGGTGGCTCTTCGAACCCAGATCTATCTGGTATTTTCTGTCGCAAGAAGGCTATTGGCGAAAGTCGAGACAGTTTTGAGATATGACATCAAATGGCTTTTAGTACCACTGATACTAGTCTAAATCCAACACACGTTTCTTCCAACTAACGCTTAGTTAATACGTCTGGCAGTGTGGTTGGGCAGGATGCCAGATCAGTTTGTGTAGTTTTTCTTCAGGAGGAAGGGGTGGACGGTATTATTTCCATTAGCCTTTGTGCGGGCATTAAGCATCCTAATGCGTTTTACCCGTTAGAGTTTCTCTGTGTCATGCATTGGCTATGCACAGTTGACAGCGAATTTCGTTTTAGAGTGATGCCTCGTCAGCAGATCGAACGTACACGGCGGGTTGTGCAATAACTGTGAGCAGTCGGATGGTTTGCGCTTTCCTTGTATTCTTTAGTACTTGATAATTTTATCGCAAATGAGGAAATATCTTTCATGCAAGTTTCGTTAGTTTACTTTTATAAAACACCAGCCCTTCCCTTGCGGTTTCTCCCACAGAAGTGTATGTCACATACAGTGCATTCATCTCTTCCTGCCCCCTCTCTTGATCTTTCTGCTCCGCCCTCGCGTCTCTGCCTATTACATCCTTGCCACATCCCCTCTCCCCACCCCCACTATCTGGCTATCTCTTCCTCACCTCACTCCCTCACCATCTCTTCCTCACCTCAGTGCTTGCCAATCACCTCCTCCCCCTCTCTCCCTGTCCACCGCGTCCTCCTCATCTCCATCTGTCCGTCCCCTCCCATCCTCCCTTTCTCAGTGTCCATCCCCTCCCAGCCCCCAGTCCCTACTCATCCCTTTCCAACCGCTATCTCCCTTCCGATTCCCTCCTCTACCCACCTCAACATTCTCTCAGCCAAGCCCATCCATACTTGTAGCCCCTGCAAAAGAGGTCAATAAAGCACGACGATACTACAACTACACAACATGCTTGACGTGCTTGGCAAGCCCTCGAGTTGGGGGCTACAAACACATTTTTGCCCCTGATTGCAGGTCGATAAGAAAGGCTAACTCTACTCCCACACAACATGCCTGTCATGCAGGACAACCTACAGAAGGGGTTAAAATAACACCTTCTTACCCATATCTCTGCTCCTGTTTGAGCTAGTTTGCTGTTTGTGTGCCAAGTTTGGTTGCAATCGATCGAGGGAAATGTTATCTGTTCCACATTTCATTAACTGGCGTGTGTAGTGACATCTCCTGTGTAAGGCCAGCTGACTGCGGCACCAAGCCGGTACAAATTACCACCACCAGCATGTTAACTGGTTAGTCAACTCCAGTATCCTGGTTTGGTGGGCAACGAACTTTGCAGTTCTCGCAGCTAGTGCCTCACAACTCCGCGCGTGCACGCCACCAGCAGTCCCGGCCTGACCCCTGACCCCACGCCACGGAGACTTCCTCGCTGCTCTGTCGCAACCGACCGACTGGCTACTCCAGTACGCAGACAGCATTCATCTGCTCAGCAGAAGTCACAGAAGCTACTCACAGTTCCACGTAAACACTTGCACCAAGAACTCTGACAATCCTAAAACCAATCACACACACACACAGTTTCCATAAGCGGTCGGCGACCAAATACACGTCGTCTGATGAAACGACCGACCGAACGAGCAACCGCGGTCGTCCCCACTCAGGTTATGAGTGTCGGCAACCATCGGGCGAGTCTTGGCAGTCCACTGCAGCTCCAACCCGACTCAACTCGAAGTCCGTTCGGAACTCGGAGACACAGCGACCCGGGCACACTGGCTCGGACCCACCCATGCAGAGATAACTCTTGCC
Source organism: Schistocerca serialis cubense (assembly GCF_023864345.2). Classification (NCBI taxonomy): domain Eukaryota; kingdom Metazoa; phylum Arthropoda; class Insecta; order Orthoptera; family Acrididae; genus Schistocerca; species Schistocerca serialis. The sequence continues at coordinate 631,881,569 of NC_064645.1, forward strand.
CATCGGCGACGTCATCACTGCACAAGGAAGGAACCGACCCACGTCCGGCAAGATGGCCAACTGACGTGGCCCAGAAATGGTCAAAAGACCAAATACACGTGGCCCAATAATGAGACGATCAAACGAACGACCAACCGGCGGTCGTTCCCTCTCCAATCTCCTTCCGTCGGACAGTTCATGCGTGTGGCCAGCGGTCGGCAAGTACTAACTGTCTACGCCTCACTGGCGCTTCGTCCCCGACAGAAGTCCCGACAGACGACGACCCGGAAATATTAACGGTCGCTCCAGAGTTAGTGCGACGGGGCGCTTAACGATAAGCGCTGCTTCTGTCACTCATGGGCAAGCAAACCAGCAACTTAGTGACGTCAAAAAATTGAATAAGAAAGAGGCGACAGAACCATAAAAACGAGATGAGGAGCAATAAACGGCATGACCGCCAGCCGCGCACGGTTCATGTCCACTAAATGAAACCCATGTGAAGGGGGACACATAAAAATATCCAGCAGATTGAACCGTATTGGAATTGCTAATGGGAAATATCGAAATAGGATTTTCGAGAGACTGTTTGATACAAAGTGCGTATAAGTGATATCCACGCCGAATCAGTTTACAAAACCCTCGCTCGACCAATACTTGAATATTGTTCGTCACTCTGTACTCCATTCCAGATACGTAGGATCGATAGAAGATCCAAAGAAGAGCAGCGAGTTTCATTACAGGTAAGCGCAGAGGCATCAAAGAGATGCTTAAGCAACTCCAGAGGCAGACTCTGCAAGGGAGGCGTTCTCCATCACGGTGTATTCTATTGTTAACCCTAACAGTACCACCTATTTTCCGTAACGGGCATTACCAAAGGGAGAGGGGTACCTCATGCAGTAAAGTGGTCATTCTTTTCTGAAACTATCCACTAACATATTCCAGAGGATAACATTCAAATTCCCTTGATCAATTAGGCGTTCAGTTACGCTGCTACGTAATTGCAGATCTGGGTTAGCATTGCCAAAGGATGCTTTTCGCTTCACTGTTTGTTCTTCTGCCCTTCCTATGCAGTTGATGGAGGTTTTGAAGACTTGAAAGGTTACATATTGGGTGCGTGAGATAAAGGTCTTTTTAAGAGGAATTAACTGTTACGAAACTGTTGTACTCTGGGCAGGCGCTCGGTTGCAGGTTGCGGGGTTGGCCTTCTCCGTCCCCCAGTTCTGTCGAGGAAAACATGAAATTCTTCGCAAAAGCTTTTTAGGCAGACGAGATATCTCTAGGCAAGTTACGTCGTCCCTCAGGGGGTGTGAATTTTTGTTACAATGCTTCGGAGTAACGTTAGGTTCAAACTTTCTGAGAATACTACCTTCTGATTGGGTCATGCTGTCATCTTAGGGAGCGCCTAAGATTTTGCGCTGTGCCTATAAGCAGAGTTTACAATTAGTCAATTTGAGAATCATGTCATGCAGTGGGAGAAGTCTCCTGGCTCTGGCTGCCCACCTCGGAACGATTGGCTGAAATGTAATGAGGTAGGCTAAACACGGTTGGCGGTGGCGTGTTTGTTGCTGTCAGAAGTAGTTTAACTTGTTGCGAAATTGAAGTAGATGCTTCCTGTGAGTTAGTATGGGCAGAGGTCATTGTTGGCAACCGGAGTAAAATAATAATTCGATCCTTTTACCGACTTCCCAATTCAGATGATACAGTTGCTGAAAGGTACAAGGAAACCTTGAGTTTGATTTCAAACGCGTACCCGACGCATACGATAATAGTTGGTGGTGACTTTAATTTACCCTCGATATGTTGGCGAAAATACATGTTTAATTCCGGAGGTACGCATAAAATATCATACGAAATTGTGCTAAACGCATTCTCTGAAAATCATTTCGAGCAGTCGGTTGTGAAAACACACTTGACCTCTTAGCAACAAATAATCCTGAGTTAATAACAAGCATCAAAACCGATACAGGCATTAGAGAACACAGGGTTGTCGTAGCGAGTTTGAATATTGCAATGCCCAAATCCTCGAAAAATAAGCGAAAAATATACCTATTCTACATCTACATCTACATCCACACTCCGCAAGCCACCTGACGGTGTGTGGCGAAGGGTACCTTGAGTACCTCTATCGGTTCTCCCTTCTACTTCAGTCTCGTATTGTTCGTGGAAAGAAGGCTTGTCGGTATGCCTCTGTGTGGGCTCTAATCCCTCTGATTTTATCCTCATGGTCTCTTCGCGAGATATACGTAGGAGGGAGCAATATACTGCTTGACTCCTCGGTGAAGGTTGTTGTTGTTGTTGTGGTCTTCAGTCCAGAGACTGGTTTGATGCAGCTCTCCATGCTACTCTATCCTGTGCAAGCTTTTTCATCTCCCAGTACCTACTGCAACCTACATCCTTCTGAATATGCTTAGTGTATTCATCTCTTGGTCTCCCTCTACGATTTTTACCCTCCACGCTGCCCTCCAATACTAAATTGGTGAGCCCTTGATGCCTCAGAACATGTCCTACCAACCGATCCCTTCTTCTGGTCAAGTTGTGCCACAAAATTCTCTTCTCCCCAATCCTATTCAATACTTCCTCATTAGTTATGTGAAGGTATGTTCTTGAAACTTTAACAAAAGCCCGTACCGAGCTACTGAGCGTCTCTCTTGCAGAGTCTTCCATTGGAGTTAATCTATCATCTCCGTAACACTTTCGCGATTACTAAATGAACCTGTAACGAAGCGCGCTGCTCTCCGTTGGATCTTCTCTGTCTCTTCTATCAACCCTATCTGGTACGGATCCCACAATGCTGAGCAGTATTCAAGCAGTGGGCGAACAAGCGTACTGTATAACCTACTTCCTTTGTTTTCGGATTGCATTTCCTTAGGATTCTTCCAATGAATCTCAGTCTGGCATCTACTTTACCGACAATCATCTTTATATGATCATTCCATTTTAAATCACTTCTAATGCGTACTCCCAGATAATTTATGGAATTAACTGCTTCCAGTTGCTGACCTGCTATATTGTAGCTAAATGATAAGGGATCTTTCTTTCTATGTATTCGCAGCACATTACACTTGTCTACATTGAGATTCAATTGCCATTCCCTGCACCATGCGTCAATTCGCTGCAGATCCTCCTGCATTTCAGTACAATTTTCCATTGTTACAACCTCTCCATATACCACAGCATCATCCGCAAAAAGCATCAGTGAACTTCCGATGTCATCCACAAGGTCATTTATGTATATTGTGAATAGCAACGGTCCTCCGACACTGCCCTGCGGCACACCTGAAGTCACTGTTACTTCGGAAGACTTCTCTCCATTGAGAATGACATGCTGCGTTCTGTTATCCAGGAACTCCTCAATCCAACCACATAATTGGTCTGATAGTCCATACGCTCATACTTTGTTCATTAAACGACTGTGGGGAACTGTATCGAACGCCTTGCGGAAGTCAAGAAACACGGCATCTACCTGGGAACCCGTGTCTATGGCCCTCTGAGTCTCGTGGACGAATAGCGCAAGCTGGGTTTCACACGATCGTCTTTTTCGAAACCCATGCTGATTCCTACAGAGTAGATTTCTAGTCTCCAGAAAAGTCATTATACTCGAACATAATAAGTGTTCCAAAATTCTGCAACTGATAAACGTTAGAGATATAGATCTATAGTTCTGCACATCTGTTCGACGTCCATTCTTGAAAACGGGGATGACCTGTGCCCTTTTCCAATCCTTTGGAACGCTAAGCTCTTATAGAGACCTGCGGTACACCGCTGCAAGAAGGGGGGCAAGTTCCTTCGCGTACTCAGTGTAAAATCGAACTGTTATCCCATCAGGTCTAGCGGCCTTTCCTCCTTTGAGCGATTTTAATTGTTTGTCTATCCCTCTGTCGTCTATTTCGATATCTACCATTTTGTCATCTGTGCGACAATCTAGAGAAGGAACTAAAGTGCAGCCTTACTCTGTGAAACAGCTTTGGAAAAAGACATTTAGTATTTCGGCATTTAGTCTGTCATTCGCCGTTTCAGTACCGTTTTGGTCACAGAGAGTCTGGACATTTTGTTTTGATCCACCTACCACTTCGACATAAGACCAAAATTTCTTAGGATTTTCTGCCAAGTCAGTACACAGAACTTTACTTTCGAATTCGTTGAACGCCTCCCGCATAGCCCTCCTCACACTACATTTCGCTTCGCGTAATTTTTGTTTGTCTGCTATATTTATGTTTGCTGTGAAGTTCCCTTTGCTTCCGCAGCAGTTTTGTGACTCGGTTGTTGTACCACGGTGGCACTTTTTCCTTCTCTTACGATCTTGCTTGGCACATACTCATCTAACACTTGAACTTTTGTGTTGAGCCATCAGGTGCTCTGAAATCTGCTTTTTGTCACTTTTGCTAAACAGAAAAATCTTCCTACCTTTTTAAATATTTCTATTTACGGCTGAAATCATCGATGCAGTGACTGCTTTATGATCGCTGATTCCCTGTTCTGCGTTAACTGTTTCAAATAGTTAGGGTCTGTTTGTCACCAGAAGGTCTAATATGTTATCGCCACGAGTCGGTTCTCTGTTTAACTGCTCAAGGTAGGTTTCAGATGATGCATTTAAAAAAATTTCACTGGATTCTTTGTCCCTGCCACCCGTTATAAACGTTTGAGTCTCCCAGTCTATATCCGGCAAATTAAAATCTCCACCGAAAGCAAAGCAGATAAAAGTTCACTCGACGCCTTCCTGAGGACAATCTCCACTCATTCCAAATTAATAATTTAAGTGTAGACCAGATGTGGCTTAAATTTAGAGAAATAGTATCGGCAGCAATTGAGAGATTTACACCAAATAAATTAACAAACGACGGAGCTGATCCTCCTTGGTACACAAAATGGGTTAGAACACTGTTGCAGAAACAACGAAACAAATATGCCAGATTTGAACAGACGCAAAATCCCCAAGATTGGCGATCTTTTACAGAAGCTTGAAATTTAGCGCGGACTTCAATGCGAGATGCCTATAACAGTTTCCACAAATAAACTTTGCCTCGAAACCTGGCAGAAAATCCAAAGAGATTCTGGTCGTATGTGAAGCATGTCAGCGGCAAGAAACAATCAATGCCTTCTCTGCACGATAGCAATGGAGATACTATCGAAGACAGTGCTGCCAAAGCAAAGTTACTAAACACAGCCTTCCGAAGTGGCTTCACAAAAGAAGACGAAGTAAATATTCCAGAATTCGAATCGAGAACAGCTGTCAACACGAGTAACGTAGAAGTAAATATCTTAGAAGTAGTGAAGCAACTTACATCACTTAATAACAGCAAGTCTTCTGGTCCAGACTGTATGCCAATTAGGTTCCTTTCGGAGTATACTGATGCATTAGCTCCATACTTAACTATCATATGCAACCGTTCGCTCGACCAAAGATCCGTACCCAAAGACTGGAAAGTTGCACAGGTCACACCAATATTCAAGAAAGGTAGTAGGAGTAATCCACTAAATTACAGGCCCATATGCAGCAGGATTTTAGAACATATATTGTGTTCGAACATTATGAATTACCTCGAAGGTCTGTTGACACACAGTCAACATGGGATTAGATAACATCGTTCCTGTGAAACACAACTAGCTCTTTATTCACATGAAGTGCTGAGTGCTATTGACAAGGGATTTCAGATCGATTCCGTATTTCTGGATGTCGGGAAGGCTTTTGACACAGTACCACACAAGCGGCTCGTAGTGAAATTGCGTGCTTATGGAATATCGTCTCAGTTATGTGACTGGATTTGTGGTTTCGTGTCAGAGAGGTCACAGTTCGTAATAACTGACGGAAAGTCATCGAGTAAAACAGAAGTGATTTCTGGTGTTCCCCAAGGTAGTGTTATAGGCCCTTCGCTGTTCCTTACCTATATTAACGATTTGGGAGACAATCTGAGGAGCCGTCTTCGGTTGTTTGCAGATGACGCTATCGTTTATCAACTAATAAAGTCATCAGAAGAACAAAACAAACTGCAAAACGATTTAGAAGAAATATCGGAATAGTGCGAAAAGTGGCAGTTGATCCTAAATAACGACAAGTGTGAGGTCATCCACATGACTGCTAACAGGAACTCGTTTAACTTCGGTTATACAATAAATCAGTGTAATCTAAAAGCCGTAAATTCAACTACATACCTAGGTATTACAAGTACGAACAACTGAAATTAGAAGGAACACATAGAAAATGTTGTGGGGAAGGCTAACCAAAGACTGCGTTTTATTGGCAGGACTCTTAGAAAATGTAACCGGTCTACTAAGGAGACTGCCTACACTACGCTTGTCCGTCCTCTTTTAGAATACTGCTGCGCGGTGTGGGATTCTTACCAGATACGACTGACGGAGAACATCGAAAAAGTTCAAAGAAAGGCAGCACGTTTTGTATTATCGCGAAATATGAGAGAGAGTGTCACAGAAATGATGCAGGATTTGGGCTGGAAATCATTAAAAGAAAGGTGCTTTTCGATGCGACGGAATCTTCTCACGTTGCGACGGAATCTTCTCACGAAATTCCGATCAGCAACTTTCTCCTCCGAATACGAAAATATTTTATTGACTCCGAGCTACATAGGGCGGATCGATCACCACGATAAAATAAGGGAAATCAGAGCTCGTACGGAAAGATATAGGTGTTCATACTTTCCGCGCGCTATACGAGATTGGAATAATAGAGGATTGTGAAGGTGGTTCGATGAACCCTCTGCCAGGCACTTAAATGTGATTTGCAGAGTATCCATGCAAATGTAGATGTAGAAAAAAGTAGGGGATTGTTTAATGCTGTTATGTATTTTTCATTTATCGGAACTCTGAATATCCGCGCTCACTGGACGTCGATTGCCATTTCTGGCAGTTAGATTGCTGAGTTTCAGATGGTTATTAGAGAAACCATTTCCCTTTAGGCTTTTGTAGAGTAAAGACATCAGGTTAGGTCGAGAGATGACTTTGTGAGACAGCCTTGGTGCCGCCAGACGGAGTCTGTATGTAAGCAGTAAGTACCATGGGAGGGCAGAAGTCATATTCTCCAGCTGCTATTGCCCCGGCTACCACGCTCCGCGTGCTTGGGTAAGATCAGCAGCGTCCCACCATTCAACATCGTTCAGACGCCGAGCCTATGAACCGAGTACGTGTTGCTAAAATCTCCTATCCAACTTGTTGCTCTCTATGGACATTCTTGAGAATCTTACGGTGTTCCCTCCTATCTTTCTGAGTACTTTCCACATCTAATTAACAGCTTATACGCACCAAGGCAGCTGAGGTGGAGACGACGGTACAAACCAGAGTCCAGCCGGGCTGATTTAGGTTTTCCATGATTCTCCTAAATCGCTTCGGGTAAATGCCGGGATGGCTCCTCTGAAATGGCACGGCTGAATTCGTTCTCCATCCTTCCCTAATCTGATAGGACCGATGACCTCGCTGTCCGGTCCACTCCCGCGAATCAACCAAGCAACCAACTTACGCACTCACTGATCGTGTCTACGAGCTATTAAGGTAACAAACTAAGGTCACAAATTGATGATTTTCCTACATAATCACTGTTAGATGGTATCAATTTTTCACCCAGAAGGAACCATAAAATTAAGGGTTTAGTGATCGTTCCAAGTTTATAGCACGTCAATAAAATTATTCGTGTATCAGTAAAATTTACCTTCTTTTCCGAGGAACAATGAGGACGATTTCTGCTTATATGCGCCCCAAGTTCGTCGTGCCTCCTCTCGTTTGCAATCTTTTAAACCAAATGGAACATGGTATGTCATTGGTACCGCACTTCCTAATATCCTTCCACATTAGGAATGGTGCCACTCTGCAGTACAAGCGATGCCCGAGGACGACAGCGAGAGACTACAAGTTGGGGCAAGTGTTTCACGCTTCACGTATACTCGTAGCGTCTAATAGGTCACACCACACACAGGGTAACAGGTATTGTCTCAGCATTTCTGTACCGGTTCTTATGGCATGTGTCTCTTGCTAGTTTCTAACTATCGCCGTTGTTATTAAAATAGCACTGATCGCTTTTCTCATTTTCTGTAACAACCCAATACTTCAAAGCAATGAAAAGTTTACGAATAAATATTACTCGTTTGTAAACACAAGTTTTATTTAAAAGGGAAAAATTTTAACACTGGTGCTCCGGCAAATACCTACGCCGGTTTTTTGCCCTGTTATTAGTAAAAAAATGGAAAAAAACTGTAATCAGCGAGACCAAACAATTACCAAAAAATATAGATTATTGAGAACTAAAACACCAACATCGGTTTTGAAACATCTATAATCTGAAATGAGCTCCAAGCTAATTTTACCCTACTGTTTATTTTTCTGTCCATCCGCTTGTTGTTTTTTGTTGACCTAAGTACACAAATTCGCCAGCTGTTTTGCAACTTCGTCATTAATATTTACTATTTTCTTATTAGTGTACTGATTTTGCACTATTTTGGTCTTACTACCATAATTTTCAGCTCACTTTCAGTTCTTCTATCCTTTACTGAATCTCTTCTGGATACGAAGCAAACAAAACAAAACAAAGGCACCAGCAAATCGAAGGTGGTTCAGATACGATTATTTTACGTGTTATTTCTTCTTCGCCCTAAGTTAATGGTTTGAAGACGCTTTCCAAGGATTAAAAATATTGTTTTGGTGAAATCAAGTCACTAACGTCCAACTTCTTTCTCAATTCTGAACTGTTCGCTCTATGTAGATCTTCATACGCTGTGCTGGTAATAACGGTGCCCAACGTGAGCTCTTGTGTCTATTGCGATTTATTTTAATCACTAATTTCGCTAGTCGACGAATTCAACACGTAATCAGCTGATTTAACCGTTAACATATTAACCTCAATGAATATTGTATGATACCGCTAAGCCTACACCAAGACCGAATTCTGAATAGTGTGGTGCAGAACCCTCTGTGGTGAGTGATATAATGAAGCAGCGTTGCCTCAGTAACACAGGGAAAAGTGTAGCACTGTGTAGATGACAAAACTCGATAGTGACGCAACTTGCTCAAATACAGCGACGCTATCGTGTTACCGAAAGGGGGCGTGTCCTATTTCGTTGCGGACAACGTATGTACGGTTACGCCTCCTACCATCTATTGTCCTCAGACAAGCATATTGTGACAGAGGTTCGAAAGTGAGTTGCGTGGTATGTTAGGAAGTCTACGTCATCGAGTGAAATTGACGTTTTCTCCACGCACGAAAGAAAAAACTGTTCTTTGAAATGATTTGCTATGAGGAAGTGGCATAAATCTTCGCACGTACGTGCCTCTTATCTTTGGCCCCAATCACTTCTTACAGTTACATTCAAATTGCCAAACTGTACGAATCTGGAAGTGATAATATAAGTTATGTGCATATGACAGTCTTCCAAAACAAGAAGAAGTGAAGGAACAAGTGTGGGACATAATTGCAAGAGAAGGAGATGAAAAGGCTAAGAAAAACTAGTGAAGGTTGCTGAATTTGGTTTCTTTACAGTATACGGATGTTTTTCATTATTAGATAACTTCTACAGAAATTTGTAAATACGAAAAATAGTTGCATGTAATATTTAAACCGACTGAGATGTCCAAATAAAAACACGCTGGCCTCATAACTTGAAGAGTTCATGATTGTTGTTTCCACTAGTGTAATTTTCGATGAAAGGCGTACAGATATGAGATTGTGCTTGTGGCAGAATTCCGAAACTGCACCCCTCCCCTTCCCCTCCCCACTCTAAACTACCGTGTCGCTACTTTTTTAAACAGATAAAACAGGTTTTATAATTTCATAAGTAGGCTTCATAAAAATTAACCACTTTTCGATGATATGATTGAAATTGACTCTGTTTACGAAAATTATTCCACACAATATATTAAATATATATGTGTAGTAAATAAGTTACAATTTGTATAAACATTCTAAAATAATTAGAGCAAAACAAAACTATGTATTATTATTTATGGCATCTGCTATATGTTGGTTTTAGTACGATGTAAAATAAAGAAAAGATTTTATTTGCTCCTCATAAATTATTAATAGTGCTGGAACTGTTAATTAGAAATAAATGAGAAGGGGCTCTAAATAAGAGCGGATACAATATCCCTTTCCAGGAATTGTGTTTTTATTATAATTAGGCCTGTTTTGCATTTCCTTGCTTTGAACGAAGTAAAGTCGTTGATTGCACCACTGTAGTCAAGTTTAGCAGCTGTGCTGTACTCTGTCGATAAGGCAACGGAATTTGACAGTCTGTGTTCATCTATTCTGAACCTTATGTGGTTCTTTGTCACCTTTAATTCGCTGAAACTACAGTTACGAGATTCTGCAGTCACTGGCACTGTCATAAAAACCCTCAAAGCTATTTCATTTTCGATAAGCATCTCTTAAGTCACACTTCTATAAGAAGAAAAGAGCACTTCAAAACATCCAAGTGGGAAGCTGTGTCATTGCTCTTCATCAACTCTTTCATCTGTAACTACATTTTTCAAGAGAAGACAAGACAATTCCTTTAAGGCGTTGCTGACAGATGAAACTGAGTTATATTTGTGAGATCTATTTTCATTTCTCTTATTACTCTCTCAAACCCTTTAAAGCACTCTACTTCAGTGTCGCTCCAGCAAGTTGGTAGAAATCGGTAAGAATCGGAAGCCTACTTGCTGCTGCACTCTGTCACTGGCTATTGAGATACTCAGTGTTGCCAACTCTAAAAAACCCGAGTCGCTAGATTCAATATCAAAAGTCGCTAGAAAGTCGCTAAAACTGATTTTACTAGTAGTATACTGAAAATTTCGTACTGTGAATGGTGCAATAAGCCAGTGGGGGGGGGGGGGGGGGTTACTAAAATATTAATAAAAATTGTCTCATACGTAATTGCTATATTGTCTTAATTAAATGACGAATCGCTTGCAACAACATACATATAAAATATGCTAACGTTTAATTAAACATGTTATCATAATTGACGCAACACATAAATTGTTGTTTCAATCACAGTAGTCAAATATACTAGAAATATACAACTATATTTGCAACAAAAGAAAGCAAGAACTCAAATTAGGCTACAAAATATATACATACCGGCATGTGAGCTATTCATCGCCGTCACTCAGAAGATCGAATAACTCTTCTGTTTCATGCTCTGACAGAACTGTAGTTGATGTAGAGGGTTGAACGTCGCTCAAAAGATGATGTTGCAGTTCGACTGGTTTTGTCGCAAAAGAGTAACTTTTGTTCGTTCCAAAAAGCTCCAATACATCTGACGGTATGTCAAAAGATGCACAATCTTTATTTTGTTTCTTCAGCTGGTCTCTCAATATGATCAAAGCATTAATTGTGTTTAACGATAATCTGTTACGTTGTTTAGTTTTTATAATGATCATAGAACTGAATACTCTTTCCACTTCTGTATTTGAATGCGGTAGGCATAGAACAGTCATTGCTAGCTGTGAAATCAAAAAAAAAGGATTTTCCCCTGTGGCATTTTTATACTGCAAAACCTCACTCCAAAATCGAACAGTGTTAGTAATGTTATTCCACCTAATGACGTTTATATTATGCCATTCTTGCAGCATACCGTCTATGAAACCGCCACTAAAACCCAATTCTTTGGCTGCATGCGCTACAGCATTATTTCTATTCACTTTTAGTGTTTCTTCAACATTCGGCATTGACATTTTTTTCAGGTAAGGTGGTTTGTATTTTTTTAAATCAATTTTTTGTTTATGCTTCATAGTTTTCGAATGCTTTCTAACATCACACAATTTAGCATAAAACTCTGTTGCACATACTTGACATCTTGCCTTGGATAAGTCTGGTTTCAGCCATCCATTGAATTCAGGTTCTGCTTCCCACGCATCCCGATATTTTTGAGCGTACTGCTTCTTCTTCTGCGGTAAATCCATTATGTAAGCCATCACAACATAAGTTTCACTAATTTATAATCACTGAAAATACATTCAAACTCAGGCGAACTAGAGGTCATGAAACAATCTACTCATTCGGTAACTCGATATCTGTCCTATTGTTCATTGTTTAAAACGTAATAATGTCTGAGATACCCCCACCGAATTGTTCTTGCGTTACCACTGTGCATGTGGTAATAATTTGACTGCGAGTTAACATTTCGAAAAATTAGAGGTTGCTAGACAGAAATGTATTTTGTTATACTTAATATTACGTATGTTTTTTGTCAATTCGAAAAATAAAAGGAGTTCAAAAGTTGAAGAATTATAGATCGATACGCTATCGACGACAACAGGCTAGTGGGTAATGAATAATGAATTGTTCTATAGTCAAGGTTTTCTTACTCTGTAAGCAATTCCCACATTCAGGTTTACTAAATGCTGAACAATGCTACATGATCTGCTAAGAACTTAATTTAACTTAGTGATCTAGAACAAAGTCAATGTAGTATCCATTCTATAGTTAAAATCTTAGTGTTGTTAATGAAAATACTGGCCCAAAATAGTTTTGATTTGTACTTCAAAAGTCGTCAGTACTCCAAAAGTCGCCAGATAAGTCGCTAAATAATTTTTGTCGCTAAAAAGTTTTTTTTGTCGCTAAGACGAAGGCAAAAGTCGCCATTTCTAGCGACAAAGTCTCTAAATTGGCAACACTGGAGATACTACAATACTGTAGTGAAGTAGCAGCAAGAACTCATTGTTGAATGTGAGCGAGATGTGTTGGCGGCAGCGCATTGTTGCAAAATAAATCATGTTACCAATAGACATGTCTGTTCGGTCGTAGTTGTACTATTTGGACGGAATAATGGTGTAGAAATGACTCTGTGACAACTGTGTGCCGAGGGAATGGCTTCTTCTCGTAGGGAGAAGAAGTAAAGAACACAAGAAGTAGAAGAGCTCATAATTTCCTCATGATTTTGTGTTCTTTCCTCATTTTTCGGCCTTTCCGGTATTTCCTCATTCTTTCAGTGTTTTTTTTCTTTCATCTATCCATACAGTGAGGCACTCTCTGACCTTTTTCTTAAAACCCCTCGGAGTTCCTTATCTTGTTCAAAAAGTTGCACTGTTCAGAATTGTAACTTTCCTGACGTCAATTTACGCAAAGTCCATTGTCACTTTCCTGAACCAGCTGACTGGTATTTTTGTCGAAATCGTCTTCCTGGTTTCATTCGAAGTAAGCGACCATACAACGAAAGCATCAGTTTCTCATTTGGGTCATAAGTTCTTCTCAGCCACGTACTCCCAACTTCTCTTGGACCGATCATTTTCCGTAGTGACTTCCTTTCCTTTTTATCCAGCTTTTCAATTTCTCCCCTTTTTTTGAGGGACTAACAGTCCGCTACATAAAGGCACTCCGGTTTTATGACAGTGCTGTACTGTTGGATTTTTTTTATTCTCAATTTCCTTCGTCAGATGAAGAGACATTTCCATTTCTTAGGTTCTGTTTTTGCTTACTTCTTTTGTAGACTGTTTGGGTATGTTACTTCCACTTAAATTTATTCGCTTTGTTGATTCTATAATATCTTTTGCTTGGGAATTTTAGGGCATATGTATTCTGGATAGAAATTTGTAATTCAGCTAGCCGGCCGGTGTGGCCGAGCGGTTCTAGGCGCTTCAGTCTGGGGATGCTGATGTCGGCAGATTTTCTATGGGGTTCAGGTCAGGTGATTCTGGAGGCCAATCGAGATTTAATAGGGTCGATGAGTATTTACAAAAACAGTCATATATTTTTCCAGCCCGATGAACTCTTCAGTTGTCGTCTGGAAAAATTAGGGGTATAAATAAAGGACTGAAAGGTGACACCTGGTCAATCAGAGCGTTTAAATAAACGTACTGGTTCATATTGGTGCTCACCTCAGTAGTGGGGCCCAATTCATGATGAGAAAAACACCCCCCAAAACTTCACAGGCCCACCTCAGGTTGAAATACATCATTTGGCTGTCGGCACACTCGACGACGTGCGTTATTCGAGTATAGGCGAAAACGTGATTCGCCAGACCTCATTACGCTCCGCCACTCACCTTCTGTCCACATTCGACGATTTTTAGCCCACTGAAGACGCCCAGCTTTATGTGCCTATGTGAGCAATGGTCCCTTTGTAGGTGATCGAATCCAAATTTTCAATGCATGCAGCTCTCGTCGCAATGTTCTCTCGCTAATAGGTGGGGTGTACTTTCATTCACTGCCTGCAGCAATTCCTGTCGACTTTGAAAACAATTTTGATTCACTAGCCATAAAATAGGTCTCCAGTTCCTCTCAGTTAGGATCTTTGTGCGACCACAATGTGTTTCATAGCCACATTTGTTACTCTGTTTGTAGATACTTTGAACAGTCTGTCGCGGAGCACCAACAAATCCAGCAGTTTCACGCACCTCTTAGTCCACTGTGTCACGTCCTTAAATTCAATCATGTTGACGTATAATGACCACTTGCAACATAAATGTCTTGCTGATCACTGTTTATGATCACAAAGAGACAGTACGTGTGCGGTTGAGCGCATAAATCGATCGCCGCACCACCTGTAAAACCAATTTATCTGTCCGGCGAGCTTACTTGTCATAGTGTTAAATTTATAACAACTGGTTCCAAAGAGTCAGCAATGCGTTTGTCCTGTTACCATCATCATCAGCAGCAGCCAATTGAAACCCACTGTGGGATAATGTACTCCTCAGGTCTTCTCCATGCAGCACAGGGTTTAGCTATATACACCCGCGTCCTTCCTGCATGTGTTGCAATCTCTTCTACACACCATCTAATGGATGGCCATCCCGACTTTTCCTTGTATCTTGGAATCCAGCAACGTACTTGCTTGTTTCATCGACCATCCATTTGCCTGCGGATTGTCCTAGGATTTTTTCTGTCATCTATAGCTTCTTGCATCTCCAGCCACGATGTGTATATGTGAAAAAAGCCAGGTTGCATCGCGCTTCGGAATCCACGCCTAACTGTATGTTCTGCAATAACAGGCTGGGTAAGTCAGTTCGAATTCAAGAGCAGGGCTTTTATTGAGCTGGTGGTGAGATGGGCCCGACCCAGGGTGTAGGCAAACAGAGGGCGCAAAAACTGAGAAAACAGAAATAAATACGGTTTAAGAATAAATCGAGAGATGTGTTACCAACCGTGTTCTTATCTTTTGCCTACGAGGAGAAGCCTTTCCCTCGACTAGCGACTGTAATCATACATTGTTGCCATAGTGTCATTTATACAGTGTCGTTTTGTCCGAGTAACATCAGAACAGCTATCGAACAGACGCATGGCTTAAGTGGCAGTGGTGTTCTTTGTTCACACAGCTGCCGACCAGGGATGGGTGTTATCGCTGAAACAATCTGTTTTCGGTTATAGCGTCTTTTTTCTTTCAACGCCAGTTTAACCTATCCGTTAAAGCTGCTCAAAATAACCGGTTTCTGAAATAAGCGATTTTCGGTTTTTTATTCCTATTACTTCCTGCAAATTTAACAAAGACTGAAAAATTTTGGCGCCCTCAGTTTCAAGATACATAGAATCAAAATATTAAATAGACAAATAAAAGAAAACTTAATCTGTTCACCGTTCGTTGCTTTTATCAGACAGTGATAAGTGGCTGAATACTAAAAAAAAAAAACACCAATATTCTATTGATTCTATTTTTTTTCAAACTTTGCTCAAAAATCGTGTTACAGTCGAGATTCACTATTACGAATAGTCAGTGGTAAAGGGTGAAAAATGAGGTTGAATAACTATTTTTCTAGTTAATTTGCCCGTTTTCAAGGGCTACACGCAGATGAAGGCATATTACGTAGAGAAAGGCAGCAGATCAGCTACTTTCTATTTTTATTGTAAACTATGAATGAATGTAAAGTTTTAAGTTTTATCCTTTTTCCGCAAGTTTGTTGTGGCTACTCCTGTTTTTAATCTTTTAAATCAAACGGAACATTGTACTTCGTAAAATACTTCCGTACTAGGAATGGTGCCATTCTGTGGTGGTGGTGGTTAGTGTTTAACGTCCCGCCGACAACGAAGTCATTAGAGACGGAGGGCAAGCTCTGGTTAGGGAAGGATTGGGAAGGAAATCGGCCGTGCCCTTTCAAGGGAACCATCCCGGCATTTGCCTGAAACGATTTAGGGAAATCACGGAAAACCTAAATCAGGATGGCCGGAGACGGGATTGAACCGTCGTCCTCTCGAATGCGAGGTGCCATTCTGTAATACAGCTGATGTCGAATGATGACAGCGAGAAACTACCATATGGACCGGGTGGGACAAGTCTGGCACATTACATCTATACGCGTAACATCTAATACTCCATGCCACGTGGTAACAAGTTATTATTGTCTTAGAAATGCTGTATCATTTCTTATACCATCTGTTCGTTCCTTCTTTCTGCCTGCATTGTTAAAAATAGCAATGATCACTTTTACGATTTTCTATAACAACACAATATTTCAGAGCAATGGAAATTTACGAATAAAATGTTTTCTTTAAAAAAAAGTATCACTCAAAACCGAAAAATTTTAGCACTGCTGCTATGTCTATATTTTACATGGTTGGTAGTAAAAAAAAAAAAAATAAATACCGAAAAATAGCGGTTACCCATAGCTGAAATACCGATATCGGTTTTTCCCATCCCCACTGCCGATTTCACAGCTCGCTCACTTTCAACAATGGAGTTCTTCTACGACTACGGACTGGAGCCAGACTGTTTAACGTAAGTCAGGGTGTTTAAAAGTATTTAATGGAATAATAAGCGAAATGGAAAAGAAATTTGGCATTTTTCGTTTGACTTAAATTTCCTATCAAGAAACATCTTAAATGGAAGCTCTGTATCTTATTCGAAAAATGTGTTGCTGATTTTGGTGCGAAATATAGCGGAGCTAGTTAATGCAATAGCTGCTTTAAAATTCCATGTGATAGAGCTGACGAACAGCACTGACACGACCTCTCATTTGTATTTTTTAAATGTTTTGTTATCCTATGGGTGAGAGATGCTTATGGAAACATCTGAATAGCTGTGAAGGTATTTACGGCAATGCCAATGACTCTATCATCTTATGAATGCAGATTCAGCAAATTAAAGATCATAGAATAGTGCTTAGTTTCGGGTATATGGGTGAAAGCAAAGTGTCGAATTTATCTGTCACACGTTATAGTACTACACAGTTGCTAAGCTTGATTTCAGGACATAATCAATGAGTTTGCTTCACTCTAAGCGAAGAAATGCAAAGTAAAATTATAACAAGAGGGGCGTTCAATTACTAATGCAGCATATTTTTTCTGATAGCAGGCTGGTTTTATAACGTAGCATTTTTATCTGAAAGCAGATTGGTTTTAATCAGGATTCCAACACACCATATTATTCTCCGCTTTTTTGGCTACAGAACGCTATCTTTCGACATAATCTTCGTTCAGCGCGACGGCCTTACGCCACCCTACAGGGAGGACCCACATGCTCTCGTGGTACTGGTCGACGTCTGAGCCAACGTCTTGCTGCAGCAATCTCCCCATCATCCACTTACTGCTTCATGCGGAATGCTCATTGGGACAAACAGATGGAATTCAGAAGGTGCAAAATATGGGCTGCAGGATAGAAGACGAAGAGCTGCCCACTCCTCTCGGCTGCATTTTGTGTGAGGCCTTGTCCTGACATGGAGAAGCAAAAGTTCGTTTGCATTCTTGTGGCGACGAACGCGCGGAAGTCGTTTCTTCAATTTCCTGAGGGTAACACTATTCACTTCAGAGTCGATCGTTGCACCATGAAGGACGACATGAAACAGAACAACCCCTTCAGAGTTCCTGAAGGCCAGCCACCCTGACTTTACTGGCTGAGGGTGTGGATTTGAACTTTCCCTTTCAGAGGCGAGGTAGTGTGGCGCCACTCTATGGATTGCCATTTGGTTTACGGTTCAAAGATATGGACCCATATTTCACCGCCTGTGACGATGTTCAACAAAAAATTTTCATGACCATCCTCGCAACGTACAAACAACTCTGCACAGATGGTCCTTCATTGCTCTTTGTCGTCTTCTGTTAGGTGACGAAGAACACACACGTTTGAGTACCTCAACTGGTGGACGAGAATGTCAGCATCACCAACAGAGATGTCCACTTGTGCAGTGAGGTGTCTGTTTGTGATCCGTCGATCACTCCGAATGAGAGTGTCCACACGTTCTAACATGGCAGGAGTCCCAGCTGTGTGCAGCCGGATGGCACGGGGGAGGCCGGACAGATGTATGAGACCTTATTGCGATGATGGCAGACGCCTCGCCCAACGACTCACCGTGGTTTTGTTGACTGTCAGGTCTGCGTAGACATTCTGCAAGAGCCTATGAACGTCTGCTCTGGTTTTCCTCCAAAAGAAACTCAATGACAGCTCTCTGATTTTAGCGCACCTCTGTTGCAGATGCCATTTTGCACTGTACGTATAGAGCCGCCACGTGTTAGAACTTCATGGAACTATAAGGTCTAAAGTGGTATTATTTCACTTGCATTACTAATTAAACGTCCCTCGCAGAAACACAATTCTTAGAGAGATATTTCCTCAACTCTGCTATATCATATTTTCTTTTACTTCTAATTATTCATTCACACACTACTGATACTTCATGAGGAGCCAGTAAAATCCTTTCCTTCGTATACTAAAACCATTGTACGTAGCTGTCATAAACAACAAGACAAAGATTTTGTTGTGTGCAATATTTTTCATAGATGTATGTCATATAAGTAAGATTACTCATTAATGCTTCAATGTTATTAAAGATACTTACAAAATCATACTAAATCTGTGTAGAAAAAATTGCAGAAAGGCAGTTTTACAGGAGGGAGAGAGGGGCGACGCAGCTTTGGCCCGTCTGCTAGGGACGCAGGATCACCTCGGTATGGCTCTGGGCAAGAGCACACCAACTGAACAAGACCACTCACTAATAGCACACATTTCGGGTTAGTGACAGCTTTACGCCATATCCTGCCCAGCAACACCCCTTTTATCTCAGTCACAATTACCTCTCGCGCTCCAGGTTCCTCCCCTACCACACGTAGAAACTGGCATTACACACTGATTCTGAACTTTCCGTTTCAGATCCATCGGACGCTCCTTTTTTAAAAACTGTGTAGCTTACCAAAAGCACTCGAGACCATTTTTGCTCTTCCGTTTGTTTCTTTAGCTGTCTATCCAGTTGTTGTCTTCATTTGCACCAAGTACAAAAACTCAAGTGGTTCTCCATCATTCTTTACGCCATTTTCTTTTCCATGTATCGATTACACAGTACTTCAGTAGTAATTTTCAAACTTATTTTCACATTTACTGTACTTAACCCTTCCATTGGTCTTTGAAGTTCATCTTCACTAAAGATTAAGAGCTATCCACTCAATGAAAATGTTTCAAGTACTTTTCCTCAGGACATATTCTTTCATCTTTTTTCCAGTTTACGTAGGTTAATCAACAAAGACTGGGATTGATTTTTTCTGTAGTTTCCGAAACAGTGTCCTATCTCTAGCGACAATATTTGAAAAGAGCGCGTTTTCATGTACAATGTCAATAGGCGCCAGCACTCCCGTATCTACCGATAGTAATACTCTATTTTATAGATGCTCTTTGTATTTCGCCTACCAATTAATGAAGGTGAGGCGATAGGAGCAGTATAGCGCAATGCAATTCTTTATTCGTTTAAACTTTAAACTATACAACCACTGAAACTTGCGAAAAGCAGCAGTAAGCGAACGGTGAAGATGCACTACCCTTCGAGTAACAGTGTTAAGGCGGTTCAAGAACTTCAAAAAAGGCTGACTAATTTGTTTTAAGCACGCTGGGTCTGGTGTTTCGGCTTCTCTGCGACTGGTGTCGACCTCCAGGCGGCTACTGTGATTGCCCGTGAGGACAGTCGGATAACATTACGTAACCTCAGTGAAGTGTTGGGAATTTCGTATGACATTGTCTTTACGATTATGCACTTCATCTATATATGAACCGTGTGGGCGCTGATCGGGTGCCACGTCTGTTGACTCCTGAACGAAAGGGTGTGCCAATGGAGACAAGCCATGATGTGCTGCGTCTCTTAGCTGACGAAGGGGATGCGCTTCTGGAATCGATTATTACCGGTGATGAGTAACGGCGGCAGTATCCCTGAAGGAAAACGAGACAACACAGTGGGGAAATCAACAGGTTCTCCAACGCCAAAAAAGGCGAAAACAGTTCCATGTACTGGGAATGATTTACCAGCATGGAGTTCCCCGTCACATTAGTGTTACAGCAGATACTATACGTCACCGTTGGCTAAACCGCGAAAGTACATTGCAAGAAAGGACCAAAACTTTCCCGTATTGGGTGGCGACTTCATCGTGGCAATGAGGTCTGCACGTCGCGAATCAAGTCATGCAGTTTCTGGCTCAATTCAACACTACCTGTGTACCACATCCGCCTCATAGCCCTGATCTTGCATCCTCTGACTTTTTTTTATTACCATCATTAAAGACAAAGCTTCAGGGCACTCGATTTGAGAATTCTGAAGCAGTGCTAAAAAAAAAAAAAAGTGAGACGATTCTCAAGGGCCTGACAAAGAGTGGCCTGCACCATTTGTTCGAGGAGTGGCAGAGACTCTGTAAAAAGGTCTTCAAGTAGGACGAGAATACTTCGAAAAAGATCATGTAAACATTGAAATGGAGTAACAACCATCTGTGAAAAAAGATCAGTCTAGTCTTTGTCGGTCAGCCCTCGTAACACGCTTCATAAAAACTCCACTGAAGCACTAGTAATGAAATAAATAGTTAGTGTCTTCCATTTTGATGGCAGTACGGGCTTGATAGTTGTACAAAACCCAACACTCTTAAATGGTATGGATGGACAAGAAATTGTATGAAAGTAATACGAGGACGTAGCGGTTAACGCAACGCTCCTACGACAAGCAACTCATTTGCTTGGCGGAAGATGACTGCATGAGATGCGAAAATTCCTCTCTTGGAGCAGCTGTCTTACAACAGGCATAATTGCAGATATTATCCGACAGGCAAACTGTAGTCCGCAGCATTGTCCTGTTTGCGCCACACAAAGAGAGAGACTGAGATGTGAATCAAGTAAGTGGGGCTGTCCCAGTGTCCTGTGCTATTCGAGTAAATGATTAATAAAATGACTGCCAAGTTATTACAAGAAAACGAAGAGGATTTACATTTTTTTCTTCTGCTGCTCACAGTCTTTCGCTGGCTGTAACAGTGCAATTAATTTCTATGGAAGTTGGACTGTCTTCGACAAATGTGAAAGTGGAAGTGTCTTCTAACGATTCAGTTGCGAATGATGTTACTGACTCTTTGTTTAAATTCGAGTCGTCTAAGGGGCCCTAACATGCTCAGTATTTATCGATCAAAGTGTGTGACTCAGTAATATTGACTGAGAGCGGTACTGACGGTTTACGCAATATACTGAAGGAGACAGCAGAGCTTTAAAAATACTAACGCCCGCACAGTGTCTTGCACAGTATCTTGTACCGTTCCACGACGATACTGCGCAACACATGGCAGTTTCATGATTTGCGGACATGCGAGCGACTGATACGGCGACGCCGAACGAATACCAAGCACATCAAGAAAGACAGGTTAACGAGACCTGTTGAAGTTCAGAGGATTAGTTTGATTACATATTTAACACTTATTCAGTAATTAGATGTAGAAACATTCAACAACAGTGTTTGAGTGCAGGGAAATAACACTGCAACTGGCTATTCGTTTCAGAAACTTGAATTATTTATTGCAGAAATACCTAACAGCACTAAGTACCATTCGCTAGTGCGTATCTTACTCTTTTCAGGCGTATAGATCGCTGCCAGCATTGCGGAAAGTGAAATCCCACGAGTTTATGAACGGTATCTTTTTTTGCGTACATGAGCTGCAACGAAGTTCACCAATTCGTTGAAAGACTACTCGTTCATCCTTTAAAAAAAAAAAAGAATATTCATCTGGCTATGCTTCACGCTCTCTTAGCTCGTTAGTATGGACATCTGTAGAACACCTTCAGCCACTTTCTCCCCGCTTGCTCTTGGTTTTACTTTTGCAGCACGTAGCAATTGCAATCGCAATACATGCGTGTTCTACGTCATCGAGCGCCGACGTGTTCCATACAAAGATAGAATTCTGACACGTCCGAGTTATAAATATTGCCTAGTAATATTGTGCCGCTCTTGGCCGCCTACTTTCGCGCAAGATATTGACACAATATTATTGCGCTATAAATACTGGGCATGTGAGAGCCCCTACGTATTATGGTAGTTCATGTTCCGTCGCCCGTCAATGAACGTGTCATCCAGTACGAGGAGAAGTCATACAGTTTCAGTCGTTACCTCGAAAAAGGTCAAGATGTGACCATAAAAATTGATTGGAATTGTCAGTCCTTCGCTACACATTCACCTGAAATGTGACACATTTTCCCAACGATGGATGACTAGCTGGAAAGGTTGTTGTAGAAGTCTGCAGTTCGGCTGTTCACGGAACGTCAAACATTAAAAATCACATCGTTATTCTGCTGATGGCTATCCTCTGGTTGCTTCATCGCAGGAGCATATGAGAGGGGGAGGGGGACTCAGTCATGTGCAGAATGAGCTGGTGCGTTTTCGTCGAGCATAGCACCCCTTGGAGAGCTTACCGCAACGTTTCGTGTTGAGGGCCTCTCGTAACATGGTCTGGAGATTTCTGCAGTATGCTCCCGTTACGTTTTGTCTCTTTCGAGCATAATCTGTTAGCACCACACCGTGACATCCCCCCCCTCCCCCCAAAAAAAGAAAATACTCACAAGGAACCCCTTAAGTGCGAGGTCGCAAAAGGCCAATGACATTTACGGTGGAACCCCTCTAATCCGACCTTGGATGGTCCGTCACTCTGGTTATTCCGACCATGCACAGGCTCACGAGCCCGTGCCGACTTGTCGCTGACTGGACGCCTGTCGGGTCGTTGTTGTGGTGTCTATTGCTGTGCATATTGTTATACTGTACTTTAATGTGTAGTTTTATCCTTTGTTGGGATTAAAAAACGTCGTTGTTTGCTTTACTCCGTGTTCTCTACAGTACTTATTACTGTAGATTCATTGTGCTTACAGTTGTCTGTTTTTCAACGTGTCTGGACTCAAAGGTAAACACCTAACTCTTTCACTAAATGAAAAATTAGCAGTGCTACAAAGACTGGACGAAGCAGAATCGCTCCAAAAAATAGCAAAGGAACTGAATGTAGGTGTTACGACAATTGAGGACTGGAGAGAGAATCGGAAAGACATTGAATCCTATACAGTTACGATTGATGGTGAAAACACTCTGAAGAATCGCGAAACATAAAAAAAGCCTAAACTTGAACTGCTTGATAACGCATTGTGGATGTGGTTTTGTGAAGAGAGAAGGAGAGGAACTCCAATATCCTGGCCAATTCTCAAAGAATAAGCGATAATTTTCCACAAAAAACTGGAAGCCGAAAGTAAATTTGCTGCCA
This sequence comes from Schistocerca serialis cubense, assembly GCF_023864345.2. Taxonomy (NCBI): domain Eukaryota; kingdom Metazoa; phylum Arthropoda; class Insecta; order Orthoptera; family Acrididae; genus Schistocerca; species Schistocerca serialis. The sequence continues at coordinate 631,904,921 of NC_064645.1, forward strand.
GTGAAGGCTGGATTGATCGTTGGAAAACTCGTCATGGTGTCAGATTTGTTTCTATTTCCGGTGAAAAACTACCTTCCGACGCCGCAACTGCTAAGGAGTTTTCTGTTAATTTTCAAGAAACTTTAGAAGAAAATGAACTGTTACCCCGCCAAGTGTACAACATCGACGAGACAGGACTGAGCTTTGAAATGTTGCTAACAAAAACGCTCGCTGCTTCAAATGAATCCGTGGTAGGAACGAAACTTATAAAGGATAGAATAACAGTCATTCCTTGTCGCAACGCAGATGGTCCCCAAAAGCTCCCCTTGTTCGTCATTGGCAAATCTAAGAAGCCAAGGGCTCGCCGGTTTATTACTGCAATTAAAAATCTGCTTGGATGGACTGCAACCTTTTTAAATCCTGGTTTTTCGATGAGTTTGTGGTATCGGTCGTCAAAGACTTGAAGCAAAAAAAATCTGCCTGTTCGTGCTCTACTGCTGTTGGATAACGCACCATCACATCCATCTGAGGAAGATTTCGTGAAATGGGACATAAAAGCTCTCTTTCTGCCTCCTAATGTGATCTCACTCATCCAACCAATGGATCAGGGCGTTATCGAATGGTTAAAAATGTGAAGGATTGGAAAAATCTGAAGGAGGTCATAACTTATTTGAGGCAATCAAATCCCTCAACATCAAAGATGCTATCTAAACAATCGCTGCAGCATTGGATGAACTGAAACCTGACACTCTGCGGAAATCGTGGCGTAAGCTTTGGCCACAAGCTGTGTCTGAAAATGAGCATACCGAAGATGAACAAACAACGACGCACTGGAAATCGTTAAAGATCTACAAACTCTGGAGCCGAACGTCCCTGCCAATGAAGTTGAAGAGTGGATCAACGAATGTGACAAAGACTGTCACACTTTTGGAGAGCTCAATGACGACCAGATTTTTGCCGCTGTTAGCCAGGAAACTGTGAATGAGGACTGTGACAGCGAAGACGAACCCTTCACCCAGATTTCACACAACGATGCAAAAAACGCTTTTGACATCGCCTTTCATTACATCGAGCAGAATCCTATTTCAACTCCAATGGACGTTTTGTGGATAAAAAAATGGAGGGACACTGCAGCTAAATCTAGAATAACACCTATGTCGTGTGACTAGGGCCTCCCGTCGTGTAGACCATTCACCGGGTGCAAGTGTTTCGATTTGACGCCACTTCGGCGACTTGCGCGTCGATGGGGATGAAATGATGATGATTAGGACAACACAACACCCAGTCCCTGAGCGGAGAAAATCTCCGACCCGGCTGGGAATCGAACCCAGGCCCTTAGGATTAACATTCTGTTGCGCTGACCACTATTGTTTTTTTCTTTTTTTTAAATCTCATTTTGTTCGTTGCATCTGCTCGGGGCGGACGTCGTAAGACATCGGTTTCAGTTCGTTGTTGATCGATTAACTCAGTTTTTTTTTTTTTTTTTACTGCAGAGGACACGTAACCCTCTGACCGAACACGCTGAGCTATCGTGCTGGCTGACCCCTCAGTTACCGGGGGCGGACTGTAGAAACAATGCATATAGTATAATCATTTCTTAGTTTATACATACAGTAATTTATTTCTTTGTAAAAAATTCTTTTTTATATACAACGCTATAAACATTTTTTAGTTTACAGAATATATCGTTTATACGTTATTAAGTACAGTACAGTACTGTATTCGTTTGTCGTTTTTCCTTTTAAAACCAATACATATTATAGTGTGTGTAGACGTTTTTTAGTTAATATATTGTTTAACACTGTGTAAAAAACATCTTTTTATATTACTGTAGACGTCTTTTAGTTATTAAATCGTTTAATTTTTTGTACTACATGTCTTTTTATATTTTTTGCAATAAATGTTAGATTTTTCGGATAATCCGACCTTTTTTTCCTTCCGACCATGGTCCCCGCCCCGAAGGTGACGGATTAGAGGGGTCCTACTGAACAGCATTCGACGCCCGACACACGTCTACCACGGAGCCACGATATGGGCCGCTAAATGAATGGCAACACTGCGTGGGACTAGGGGTACGTAATGGGGAACACACCGTGAGCCTGTGGAGCGTAGCTGAACTGCTTAGTCGACGAACCACTGCTGCGGCGTTAGTGGTGTCGGTACCGAGCAGAGCAATGGCAACGAAAAACAAAGCAAATATTGCATTATGTCTGCAACAAAGAAACCCAAGAAATGGAGCAGGGTGAGAAGGAAGTGGGCAGATGAAATATTATCGTTTGTGCGAGATGAGCCAGTGGGATGTGTGGGATGTGTGGTGTAGTACACGCTCACTTGTGCAGACAATGTACATGAGCAGTAAAATGATAACGATACGTGCTTGGCAAGTGAATGTGATATTGAAACAAGTGTCGATCCATGTAATTCATCATTCTTGTCGGACAGGGAGCCACAAATCCCGTCTGCAGTGAAGGAGAATTGTTGTTCAAGGAGCGTGCACTAAATATAATAACGTACATGGAAGATCATCCGAAACACTAAAAAAAAAAAAGAATTGTGATCGTATTTCGAATAAGACCGCAGCACATGACCGTGTAGTGCATAAGAAAAACTACGGATATTCAAGGGAGGACAAGGCGCACTTGTTACAAAAACTGGTGGCTGCTCGTTTTAGGATACTCGATGCAGTCAGCAGTATGCGCGTGATAGTAACCTATTACGTAATGTGTATCCAGTAGCGTGCGACATAGATTACAGTGATTTCCAGGGAAGCGGTGGTGATTGCATAATTTCAAAGAGTCTACAGAACTGGAAGGCGTAACGTAACGAAATTTCAGACAAAGCGTCAACTTTACTATGCGGAATCAGCCCGAATAACGCTTTCGTACACAATTATGGCCACCGTTAAACTGGATAGTAAGTTGGCTGAGAAGTTATTTATTGTTCTGCGAGAACTTGAAGGTGCTCTGCCCTCTACAATTTTTTCTCGTGGGCGTGATCTTGGAAGAGCAGTAGGGAATACCCACGTCACAGCAAACAAGACTGGGAAAACTGCCGTATGCGAACTACAACTACGGTATGAGCTCTCATTTTAGCCTATAACTGGTCAGAATAACTTGCTTTTGCTTGATTCCTGGTCTGCAAATAAAAGTCATACTGCTTTAGAGCAAACTATACCTCTTGAAAAGTGTGTGACAATGCAGTTCATACCACCTGGAATCACTTGACAATTTCACCCTCCGAATGTTTTTTTTTTTTTTCCCGTGCATATAAAACATATCATTGCATTATCTGCAGCTACGCCTTAACGGATAGCCAGCTTCACGATAAGCTCCACGTCAGACTGTTTCGCATTAGTTTGTGTGGTGCCTAGCCTAGCGTCGGACTCGCGTGTCGCCACTGTCAGTGATTGCACACCGAGCGCCGCCACACGGCAGGTCTACAGAGACTTCCTAGCACTCGCCCCAGTTGTGCAGCCGACTTTGCTAGCGATGGTACACTGACAAATTACGCTCTCATTTGCCGAGACGATAGTTAGCATAGCCTTCAGCTACGTCATTTGCTACGACCTAGCAAGGCGCCATTATCAATTGCTATTTATCTTGTGATGCATGTACCGTCAGACCGATGTTCACCAATTATGGATTAAAGTATTCCAGAAGCTACGTACCTTTTTTGCTAGTCTCAATTCCTTGTCATTTTCTAGACCTCACGCCAGCCTGCGTGAGCTTAAACGCGTGCCTTTCGGCTACCTGTCATAGTGGATTGGCTGTCTTGCCAGTCCACAACAGGTTGCATGTCATCACATTACATCAGTTCTCATCATCCCGTTACACCAATATGACCATAAGTGCATTCTTTAAGTGTGGGTTCCTAGCTGAACGTTTTGCACGGTTTCTAACTCCCAAGGAGTTCGCCTTCGATCTTGATGGAGCGAAACTTTTTGATCACCATTTTTCATTCGGTGTTCATGGTGCAAGTTAATGGTTTGTTCGATCGTTTCTTGAATGTCGATGGTGTTTATTTTGTGAAATTTAATACATACATTGCATAGGAGGTAGATCTCTGCGGCTCCCAGACCCTCATTTTCTGTCGCCCTTCTGATGCACAGGGTGAATCATTAGCAGCTAACATTTTTTTCTGTCATAACTGTCAACACGACGTTCTCCAACGAGCCGTAAGCCCGCACAGTGCTGCGTATAACGCGTTCACTCGCACAATGCAAACACACGAGGGTGCGGACAACACAGCGCCGCAGCGGGCTCCGCCTGCGAGAAACGCTTGCGTGCTGCGGGAGGAGTCTGTCCCGCCAGTCGCAGCGATTTACTTGGTCCAACTGGCCACCAGCCAGACGACACCTCCACTATTCTTTTTCGCGCGCACAGGCAACAACAGACAATTTTTAACAGAGTTGTTATAGGAAATACACTCGTCTCACTGCATTGCGCTTCCTGAGTACTCTTTCCAATAACATACAGTCTTCCTCCTCTTCCCCAACTTTCGGAGTGCCAAAATTAACAGTTTTTAGCTCGAGCACTGCGCTGCATGTTTGGCCTTCAGTGTCTCCGCTGCTACTATCGCGCTGCACTACCCCGGGCCTACAGAAAGCTCCTCGCAGGAAACAACCCCGCCCCTCCCCCCACGCACACACAAAAAATGTAACGGGAAAAAGTTTAACGCTTACTCCATTTTGGACTTTGGTTTGGTAAAAGTTCCGCGTCAGACGCTACATTTCAATTTATTACTTCACTATTACCTACTCTATTGCCGAGGACTTTTGCAGACGTTATCGACATATACTACTGAACGCAACTATAAAGTTACGTTGTTGTACGACACTTTAGGAGATATGGCGTGATAAATATCAAGTAGCCCGAAAAATCAACTTTTCTTAAAATCTTAAATATTTATCCACTTCAATAGCACAAAATTTTCATTGAGTTAAAAAAAAAGTATTGGGAGGTAGTTCTCGTATCACTCTATCAGGTTCAGTCGCCAAATTCTAAAAAGAAAGTTTCATTTTTTAGATTCTGACGCGCACCGCTCCGCGTCTAGGAAAACGTTTCACTCAACAGGCTGCGACCCGCATCGTACAGGCGAAGACGCAAGCGTGTTCCGCAGTACGCCACGACAAATTCCCGCAGCTAAGAAAACGTAGCTTAACTGAAGACTGAACTCGCGACCTCGCACTGAAGGAGTCCATTATCAGCATCATCTTTCCTGATGATGTCTGGTTCTTCGCCTTTTGCTGGCGGCGGTGAATACGGAAATTTCCACTGCTTAATATACTCCCCTGTCTCGGTAGCTGGTAATACACCCAGCACTCGTAAAAGATGATTAGGCGGCTTGATAAGGCACTTGAATTGGCCTGATACTGCTGCAACACTTTTGTTGCAACCTCGATTCGGTAGATTTAAGCAGCGAGTGTGAGTAGCTCGAAACTCAGCAAACGGCGACATTTCTCATGTTCAAAGCGTTGAAAACCGACCGTAATTGATTTTCACCTTTTCCACAATCGCCGTTCGAGCAGCAAGGCATCCACTTGTCTTGCGACTCCCGGCTCCGCACGGAGAGACGGCCTGACACGTCGTCATTCAGACTGGCTTGACCTGCAGTACCCGCTGTCTCATGTAACGGTGCATTGTTACCAAACACATCTACCTCCTGAGCGTTGATTGCTGCAGCTTTGGTTCTGTTCAAATGTAGAAAACGAATATCGAGATCCTCGGCTCTTTATCAGTGGACTACCCCCTTTTGCTTTGGCTCTTACGGCGTCCGGCTGTGCTACTGTGGCGCTAGAATTTCATCGTGTACCAGGACAGCGGACACTTGCCAACAAACAAAAAATTAATCACGTATCTTTATTTTTCGAGGTGATATTCAAAACTTTTAATGCTACTCTTCTTATCTCTAGTCGCGAAGAAATGTCAATATAGGAACAGGTTGCAAATACGAACTGTGATATGTGTCTTATAGGCGGACGTACTACGTCTAAATACCTGGACAGTTTGCGGTAGAGGACAACACAGTTTTTATACTTCATTAATTGTAGTTTAGCCATAACATTTCAATAGCTTGACAAATGGATGAATATAAATGAAAAAAACTGTCAATGATTTGTGTACTCATACATCTTTCACGCAGTCACATCACAACTCGAATCCTTGGACACTATATATCCATGACGTTTAGAACTTTAACGTATGGCGAAATATACGTAGGCAAAAATATTAACGGAAAGTTATCTTCGGAGCTGTTTCATCTCAACACACACGCCTCGAGGAAACCTAACTAGGACTGGAATCAAATGGTTCAAATGGCTCTGAGCACTATGGGACTTAAATTCTGAGGTCATCAGTCCCCTAGAACTTAGAACTACTTAAACCTAACTAACCTAAGGAAATCACGCACATCCATGCCCGAGGCAGGATTCGAACCTGCGACCGTAGCCGTCACGCGGTTCCAGACTGAAGCGCCTAGATCCGCACGGCCACACCGGCCAGCAGGACTGGAATGGTAGGGCGTCTGCTGCACTACATTCTGAGGGGGTGTGCGAAAAATCCAGACTGCGAATAAACAAGTTCCCCTGGACATAGGGCTACGCTTGTGGTTGCAGCATGATGGGGCGCCCGCACATAACAGTCGTGCTGTGCGCGGATATTGAAATGAACTCTTCGACGGCCGGGTAATTGGCAGAGGAGCTCAAAGGACATCACCAGACCTCACACTACCGGACTTTTTCCTGTGGGGATTCTTCTAGTTCACTCACCCGGACGCGAACCACCCTAGAAACGAAGAGGAATTAATGGATCGCATTCAACATGCCGCCAATCATATCAGGGCAATGCCAGGAATCTTTGAAAGAGTTCGGCAAAACACCATTCGGCGTTACCAAGCTGGTGTCGCGTCAGAGGGTCGCCAGTTCGAGCACCTGCTTTAAGTAAACTATGTCCTAGCTACATAGAAGGCCCTTTTCAGGACCGACACAATTTGTAAAAGCCTTTCTGTACGCGAACTAACATCTGCTGACGGATTTGTTCCTGGTACGTCTTATACTGAAACTAGAATGGATGTGTCGGGACACCGGCGGATTCCCCCACAGAGAGGAATGCTGGCGCGCTGCCACCGAGCCTTGGATACATCGCGATCTCCGGCAGCCAAGGCATTCGCGGCCATGCGTTGTCCAGAGCATTCGGCAACAGGGCAATCCCGCGGCCATTCGGAGCTCGTGGCGCCAAGTTTCCGTAGTTTAAAAATGGTGCCTTGTCGACCTACACAACATTAGTAATTTTGTTTCCTACTGGCATCAGCTATCCATAGTTAGAATTCGTGACACAATTTTTCTTCACCCTCTATAGTAGCATTCACAAATATCAAGGGACAAGTCTCTATTTACTGCATAAAGGACACCTCTAGCAATCGCAGTTTGGTGGAAGGATTAAGGTACGGCCTTCTTTCGACGTCCTTCACCTCCTGCCTCCATGCGTGCGTCTATTTTATGCATACATGTTTAACGTCAGTTGGCAGATTTTGTCACCACAGCAGAATGAACACAACTCCTCAGTCAAGAACACGTTATTTGTTTCTTTTGTGTGTGTTTAATTTCACGGACAAGAAATAAAAACGTTGGTGATATAACAGTGACATTGTAATTCTTCCGATGATGGCAAACAGTTGAACAGAATTGATCGAGTCTTGAAAAGGGCTAAAAGATAAATACGAGAATCAGCAAAAGTGTAACGAGAGTAATGGAATGTAATCCCATTAAATGAGCTGATGCTAAGGGAATCAGTTTCGGAAATATTAGACATTAAATGTGGTAGACGAGTTTTGCTATTTAGACAGCGAAATAACTAGTAATCTCCGATACAAAAAGCAGAAGGGTAATTGTAAGAAAAGAGTTTCTGAAAAAGAGAAATTTGTTAACATCAAATAGAAACCTAAGTGTCAGGAAGTCTTTTCTGACGGTACTTGCTGGAGCGCAGCCTTGTACGGATGTTGAACGTCGATGATAAACAGTTCAGACAAGAGAGAATAGAAAGTTTCGAAGCGTGGTACTACAGAAGAACGCCGAAGATTAATTGGGTATATCGAATAACTAATGATGATGTACTGAAGGCGTATGGGGAGAAAAGATATTTATGGCACAACGCGATTAAAAGGAGGGATCGGTTGGTAGGACACATTCTGAGTCATCAAGTAATCATCAGTTTGGTAATGGAAGGAAGTGTGTTGCGTAAAAAAATTAGAGCGATACTACAGTAATCAGATTCAGTTGGATTTAGGTTGCAGTAGTTATGCGGAGATGAACAGATTTGCTCAGCATAGACTAGCGTAGAGAGCTGCAACAAACTAGTCTTCCAACAGAAAGTCACAACAAAACAACCTTAATACGAAAACTGGCGACCAGTCCCGGCTTTTCACGGGTGGCACTAAGTACCTACGGGCAGACGACTCTCTGGAGCACCGGTAATAAATTATGTCCATAAAACTTCACCGTGAATCGGGTCGACTAGTGAAACCCGTATCCTGAGATCAGCCTTCACGTACAAACAGAAAAACGCGACAGGGGTCTTCAATTTAAAATATGTAGCTATAACTTGCTGCATATAGTACAGTAATATCTTACAACCTAACCGGTGGTACATTTAACACCATTGCTGAGTGTACATTTTATGGCTGCTCTGGCTGCAGGTGTGGTTGTGCAGGTTTCATTTTAGAAGCAACGCACTAGCTGTCTTCTAGATACTTAGTTGCTCTTCTTAGTAGGGGTAATTTGTTCTTTTGAGCGCAATTCGGGGTCATAGAACCCAGAATCACCTTTATGCAATTTTCCCAGGTCATATACAGATAATTTTGATGCACTTTAAAGTTAAATGTCCCATGAGAATCCGAGGCTGTATGATTTCACAAGACTGCCAAACAGCTTCGTAACTGGAAGGCTCTCGGTTCGACGTTCAGCTTGGGTAATTTTCTTAAATTTCATCAGATTTAAGTAATATTTCACAATGCAGATACCTACATACACCTAAGTACAACGGAACTGACCGAAGGTCTGTACTCGGAAAGTTGTAAGTGTGCCACTCCAGCATGATTAATTTTCGTAAATTTCAACCAAAATTTCACAATGTTGCAAAACGAGCATTGAGATGTGTTATAGGATTGATTTACTTCGCTGAACTTTTATTTTATTCTTGAAATTTTATCCACGGTCACTCATCCAATGCAGGAGACAAAAATTTTCCCCGTTCTCCGATACATCTATAAAACCTGCTTCGATCGCGAGACTCCTGTTTGCATTGGCAACACGTAAGTCGCGACGGGCAAGCTCCCACGCTACTATTCTGCGATCTGTCACACAGTTTTCTGCAAACTGCACTTTCTTGTTATGTGATGCAAAATGCGTAGTCGTGGTTGAATACCAGTGGTTGTCGCCGACACCGTCCTCGATTAAGATAACAACCACGTGGATGTCATCCTGGAGTTTGACAGAAACATCATGCAGAAAACAATTGTCCAGGGTTACACGAAATCATACTTAAATTAAATACTATACCTCAGGATCTAGAGAGCACAAACTGCAATGTGATAAATAATTATGAACGACTATTAACATGAAAAAGTGCTAGTGCTATATGGAACACGAACCTGTGATTAGTCAGTGATATACTGTACAGTCAAGTAATGTGAATACAGCGGCCACAGCTGCGACCTAGACTCACAGCGATGCGACACTTCTTGTATTATAGACAACATTTTAGCTCAGAAACACCCCGCACGCCAGCATTGAAATAATAATTCTAAAAGACCATAACACATAGCTGTAATTACGAAATTTATACCATTATTATGGACACATATAACGTTAACTATGTAGTGAACGAGAGTACATCGACTGTGATAGCAAATTCTAGGCCAAATATAGAGTACTTCATCGATAAAACTGTGCAGTTTCTCAACATGAAACGAAACAAGTTGTTCATAAACCACACACAGGCAGAATGCCTGCTTTGAGCACGGAACACAAGAAAATTTACCTAAATGGAAAATAAAAACAGTTGCACAAAATTCGCAACCATACAAATCTTCTTATCGCAGAACTCTAAGCAAATAGCAAACACGCAGCTGATGGGCGACCTACCAAAATCATATCGAATTGGTACTGCTATAATAATAACCGCACATATACTTTGCAACAATTATGATTTAAACAGCTGAGCGGAGGAAGTAGTGCCTACATAGGCTTCCATTGTCAGTCACACGTTCCATTTGACCGAGTGGTACCATCTTCCTAGGCAACACTTAAAACTACAGCACCAACACTACTAAGGCATTAGCAGTGGAGGACTCGGGAATGTGAAAGTGGCGTGCACGCTGCAGGTGTTCGTTGCGTAGAGGCTGGAGTCACAGTTCTGTGTACATGTAAAGCCTGTGTTGTAGAATGCCTTTTACAAGAATCACAGCAAACGTTATTACTTATAAAGAATTGCCATCGATTTATCTCCTTATAAAGCACTAAAACACACACACACACACATACACACACATGCGCGTGCGCGCGCGGGTGCGTATAAAATCAGCAGTCGTTCAAATTGTATGCTTACTAGCTGTTACCCAAGATAGGGTCGCACATCAGTAAAATGAAATGAAAAGAAATGTGCGTATGGCTTTGTTGGCCAGGAGACCCCGTTTGGAATCTTCGGCCGCTAGATGCAGGTATTCATTTTATGCCAATTCGGTGACTTGTGCGTCGATAATGATAAGGAAAACACACACCCAGTCCCGAGCGGAGTAAATCCGAGCCACCTGGGAATCGAAGAGAGACCTCTTGGTCAAGCGCCAGCGACGCTATCGAGAAGTCGACGAGCTGTTGATGCGTATCAGTAGTTTTGTTACGATGAATGACGGTGAGGGTACTAAACTAAAATGTGGACTTCCTAAAATTACAAAATAGCGTTTACCTGAAGAAGAAAGAAAATAAATAATTTGTAGTTCGGTGCAGTACAAATCTTATATCATTGGTACGTGCAATAACGTCAGCAGACTTCACGTTTCTGCCTGTTGCCCGCGGCCGCACTTGTGTATCTTAATTAAATGCAACCGCAGTGCGAGCCCACCACATTCTACATGTAAAGGCACGACGTCTCTTTGTTTGTTGTGCAGCATTTAAATGACGCCGTCGTTGTGAATCCTCTAGCGTCTAGCTACAGGAGGCGCCTGCCGCTCAGCGCTAACATGCTACGTGCTTGTGAGCGATATAGGTATGGATTAAACACGTTGAGAGCTTTATAATCGTTGTATTCATTACACTGAACATTACGTAGAACATATCAAACAATAAATCCTTATTCACAAAAATTACAAAGTTCAAAAGTCGAAGAGAAAATATTTCTCTCCATTGTTTCATATTTCACGTTATATTCTTCGGATCAATAAATATCTTGTACTACACGCTTTCTACAGTAGCCTACGTTCTTCCTCGGCGTTCAAGCTATATCCATACCAAATTTCATGAACTGAATTTTCTCATTTTGAAAGAACTGAAGGGCGATGTGTTTAATTGTTTAAACCATTTAACAGCCAATATCACATAAAATAATTTTTTTAAATTTAAGACAACCGGTTTCAACAGACTACGCTGTTATCTTAAGGTCTTTTAAATCTGGACCAATTTTTGAACGAAACATGGTACATATATCCCTTACTGTTTGGAAGCAGTCTCTGAACAATCTGCCTGCCATAGTTCAGGAGAAATGGGATGCTTGAAAAACTGACGCATTGTGCATGACGTTTAAATTTATTACTTCTGTACTACTAATCCTATTCACAACACATTTTGCAGACAGTTCCCACATATGCAGCTAAATGCACCAACAAAAGTATGACACGGTGCCACACATGGTTCAGAAGATATGGCGTCATAAACAGAGAAGTGCGTGAAAAAGTGCCGCGTTGTGCGTGGTGTTTAAATTTGTTACTTCTTTGCTACTAATTCTATTCGCAACACATCTCGCAGACAGTATCCACGTTAGCCGCTGAGTGTATCAACACAAGTGTATCATTGTACGAAACATAGTTCAAGAGATTTGATGTCATAAACACTGAGATGCGAGAAAAAATGCTGCGTCATGCGTGAGGTTTTAATACATTTATTTTTGCTATTAAGAGACTCCTGCAGTCGAATCATCTTACGGAAATACCTGATACCCGGGAGCGCTAATGACAGCCTCAACTGCCAAGTTCAAACAGCTGCAGTCGTAAACAATCGCCATCTACAGAGCCATGAAAGAGACGTTGCTATAAAACGTTGGAGTGTCGCGTTTTAGACAGGCGAAGCAGCTGTGCTCAGCAAGTGTCCAGGATACTCCAATACAAACACAGTTCATTTTTTGTTTTCATTTCCTAAAGAAAATTGGCAAAATGAATATCTGGACAATACCGGGTTTGTCAGTTAGCTTCATAATAATTTTATCTGTCTAGAAAATGGGAACTTCCGTTAGTTTTCAATAGCTGCAATTTCAAAATGTTTTTAACTTGTTACTAGTTTTTCAGAGTACTTCTACTCAATTTGCTTCCATTTACCGATTATTGGTATGTATTAGAGTAATAATGTAACAGATAGACCATTGAATACACAACTGACAAGATTTTCTCGAATGCAACACTTTTAAATTTCAACAGAATGTTTGTTCCTAGATACGCGACCATGTTCTACTTTGGAACATTTTTTCACTTTTGGTTATTCCTCGCTTTTCCGGAGTAATTTCAGAAAAATGCTGCAGCACACAAAAAATGAATGTCATCATTTAAGAATGGAATAAGAAAATATATTAAATTTCTATTACAGAAAAGACTAAAAGTATTTCTAGGTACAAGACTCGCCTCTACCATGTGAAAAAAGCTGCATAAATATCCATTTCAATCTTGATAAGCTTGCAGAGTTCTACGAATACTGGCAACTTGCTTCAATATGAGTCGACATTAGAGTTTCACAGAATCAGCCAGTTCACACAAACACACTGAGGTGATAAAAGACGTGGGATACCACCTAATATCGAGTCCGACCTCGTTGTTTGGGAACATGAAGTGAGTGAATGAATGCAAATGGTCTCCAGTTAGCCGAACATAACCATTTCCCAGTTGACGATGGTTCAGTTGGACCAGAGGATCCAGGCCATTCAATGTAAATGGAGCCACCACCAGCTTCCACCGTGCCTTGTGGACAAAAATGGTTCAAATGGCTCTGAGCACTGTGGAACTTAACTGCTGAGGTCATCAGTCCCCTAGAACTTAGATCTACTTAAACCTAACTAACCTAAGGACATCACACACATCCATGCCCGAGGCACGATTCGAACCTGCGACCGTAGCAGCAGCGCGGTTCTGAACTGAAGCGCCTAGAACCGCTCGGCCACTCCGGCCGGCCCTTGTGGACGATTTGGGTCCATTGCTTCGGTGGTTGGCACCATGCTTGAGCACTACTATCAGGTCTTACCAAGTGAAATCGGGACTCATCTAACCAGGCCACTGTTTGTCGGTCGTCCGGGATCCAGGAGAGGCGTTGCGTGTGGTGTCGTGCTGTTAGCAAAGGATTCGAGTCGGTCGTCCGCTGCCATAGCCTATTAACGGCATATTTCGCCGCTCCGTCCTACCGAGGAAGTTCGTCGCACGTCCCACACTGATTTCCGAGGTTATTTCGAAGTGTTGCTTATCTGTCAGCACTGACAACTCAACGCAAGCGCCACTGATCTCGGTGGCACAGTGCGTTGCTAATGGTGACAGGTAATGGCTGAAACGTGGCATCCTCGGCACCCTCCTGACACTACGGGTTTCGCAGTATTCGATTCTTTAACGATTTCCGAAATGGAATGTCCCATGCGTCTAGCTCCAACTACCATTCCGCGTTCAAAGGCTGTTCATTCAGGTCGTTGGGCGATAATTACATTGGCAACCTTTTCACATGGATCACCTGAGAACAAATGACAACTCCGCCAATGCATTGCCCTTTTATAACCTGTGTGTACGAGTTATTACTGCCATTTGTATATGTGCATATCGCTATAAATGACTTTTGCCACCTCAATGTACTTGGGTGTGACAATATGAAATGAAATGACCGCATAGACTCAGTCGTAGGTAAAGCAGGAGGAATTCTTCGGTTCACTGGTAGAATACTAGGAAAATGCAGTCAGTCTGCAAATGAGTTTTCTCACGAAAGACTTGTGGGAGCCAGCGTATAATACTGAAGTGCATGGGACCCACTGCAAATACCACTGGCAGGGTACATCGAATGTGTACAAAGGAGAGCAGCACGAATCATCACGGATTTGTTTGATTCACGGAAAAGCGTCAAGGAAACGTTAAAAAATGAGAACTGGGAGATGATTTTACATTTCATTTATTTCATATGTCATGTTTGGTAGGACGAAACTGAGGAACAAGTCCCCACGGTCATGGAAAGACTGAGCACATAAAATTATAATAGAAGAGTAATAATAGATAAAATGACACGTATATGAATCGTATGCAGACGACAAGCCATCAGTTTAAGTAAACATAATCAACAACGTCACACAAGAATTAGCTCAATTTCTTAATTTTTCCGGGAGTTCCCTCGACAAATTAGGAGTGATACGTGAGGCAACTCTTCAGTTTAGACTGGAAAGGGCGTGGGATAACTGCTAAGATTTCTGAATTGGTGTGGCAGCTTATTGAAAATGGATGCAGCAGAAAACTGCACACGTTTATGCACAAGAGCCAACCAGGTACGTTCAAAATGCAGATTGGATTTCTGGCAAATATTAACTGAGTGTAAGCTGTTAACTCTTGGGAATAAGCTGGCATCGTTAACAACAAACGACAGTAAAGAAATTATGTTTTGAGAGGTCAATGTCAGTATTCCCAGAATACTGAGCAGAGGACGACAAGTAGTTCGCGAACTTACACGACATATTGCTCGAACCGCCCGTTTCTGAACCAAAAATGCCATTTTTCGACCAGAAGAATTAACCCAAAAAATACCATACGCCATAAGCTTATGAAAATAAGCAAGTGGACTACTTTTCCCGTTGAACTGTCACTTATTCGAGAATTGTTCTAATGTTAAATAAAGCAGCATTTAGTTTTTGAACAAGATCCTGAACATGGGCTTTCCACGGCAGCTTACTATCTAGCTGCACGCCTTGGAATTTGAACTCTTCAGTCTCACTAGTCATATGCCAATTTTGTGTAATGAAAATGTCATTTTTTGTTGAATTGTTTGTTAGGAACTGTAAAAACTGAGTCTTACTGCCATTTTACATTAATTTATTTTCAACACTCTATGAACTTATGTCTTGAACTGAGTACTGCACACAACATCTTTCACTACCAAGCTGGTGTCATCAGCAAACAGAAGTATTTTAGAATGGCCTGTAATACTGGGAGGCATATCATTTATATAAATAAGAAACAGTAGCGACCCATGGGGCACCCGCCACTTAACTGTGCACCACCGGAGCTGGACGTCGCAGCCATTTTCAATACTCCATCTGTCGTGCGAACGCCTATTCAGAAAATTTGAAGAACAAGTTTTAGGTAAGGAATCTAGGAATGTACTACAGCTCCTGTAGGGACCGCGAAGTCAAGGTTAAGCTCATTAAAACCGCACAGACACACTGAAGCTTCGTACAGGAACGGAACGGGATGAACCTTGCAGCGCTGTACAATAGAAGTACCGCCTGCCACACAGTGGTTTCCAGAGAATGTATGTGGACGTAGATGTAGAACCATAACGGTCTCTCGGAACATCCTACTTATCCTTGCGTAGCTTCGTAGCTGCACATTTGCGAGAGTCTTCTCTTCTTCTTCTTTTTTCTGTAGATTCTGGGATTTGTCAATTATTTCACATGTTGTATTAAGAATCGGCTTGCAAGTATAGAGTACTGTGGTCACGTATGTCTCAGAAAATAAATAAGACACGAAATACGTTTAGTTTCGGTTCAACTGTGTCACGGTCGTGTAGTGAGGTGCCGTTCACGGACTGTCACGGAGAGTGAATGCGAAGGGATCGTGAAAGTGGAACTTGAAAGGCGAGGGTACGTGCCAGAGTCCTCAGCAGCGGCGCGTCGGCAAAAAGTTGTCGCCAGTAACGGCAAGGACGGGGAACTTGATGCTCTCTTAATTGCTCGTCATTTCTAAAATTCTTGTTCGCTGCACTAAGCCTGTGGACGCAAGTTTGTTAGAAAGCTGAACATCGCATTCATTGCATTTTGTGAGACTGGTTCTTATCTACAATTGTAATACCAACGTCCAGAAGAAGCGTCTGCCGTAAACAATGTGTTGTGAGTAGGTTCTTCGCGAGTGTGATCTGAATCTGCTCCCGCACCTTCCCTTTACTTTCAACACTTGCAAACTACGATGGGCGTCAGTAAGCAACGCAACACATTTGTTTCTGAAAGTAGGTTAGTTTTATTCACGATTTCAATGCATCATGTTATTTCCCACTCTTTTGGCTACAAAGCACTATTTTCTAACATCATCTCCGTTCATTCTGGCGGCCTTACGCTACCTTACTGCCTTACTGAGGAGGAGAAGGAGGAGGGGGGGGGGGGTAAGTTGTATGCCCGCATGGTGCCACTCTACTGGTTTCATTGGGCCAAACAGACGGAAGTCGGAAGGAGCGAGATCTGGGTTGTAGGGTAGACGAGGAAGAACAGGCCAATGAAGTTTTATGAGCTCTCCTCGGGTCTACAGACTTGCGTGAGGCATTACGTTGTCATGAAGAAGGAGAAGTTCGTTTGCATTTTTTTTTTTTTTTTTTTTTTGCGAGGAACAGGCTGAAGTCATTTCTTCAGTTTTCTGTGAACAGCACACTACAGTTCAGAGCTGATCGTTGTATCATGAGATAGGACGTCAAACAGACTAATCCCTTCAGAATCCCAGAAGACCTTCGCATGATTTTACCAACTGAGGATGCGGCTTTGAACTTACTTTCGGAGGAGAGGTGGTATGGCGCCACTCGATGGATTGTCGTTTTGTTTCCGGTTCGAAGTGATGAACCCTTGTTTCATCGTTTGTGACGATGTTCGAGGAAGAATTGTAACGATCAGCCTCGTAATGCGCAAGCCATTTCGCACAAATGCTCCTTCGTCGCTCTTTATGGTCTCCCGTTAGGCGGCATGGAACCCAGGGGGCACACACCTTCGAGTATCACAACTGGTGGAAATATGTGTCAGCACTACCAGCTGAGGCGTCCTGTTGAGCAGTGAAGTGTTTTTTATTGTGATCTTCGATGACCTGGAACGAGAGCGTCCGCAGTGCAGCCAGCTGCGGAGGTCGGACAGGTTTCCGCGACCTTGTTGTGATAATGACAGAAGCCTCGCCAAACGACTCACCGTGCTTTTGTTCACTCAAAGGGCCTCCTAGATGTTATGCAAGCACCTATGAATATCTACAGTTCTCTGGTTTTCCGCCAAAAGAAATTCAATGACAGCTCTGTACTTGGAACGCACCTCCGTTACAGACGCTACTTTGAAGGCTACGTAGAGCGCCGTAGAGCTTTATGAAACTTTAGCGGTTGAAGAGGAATACTCCGCAAGAAATTCCACTTTTTTCTGCCGAAATTGGGTGAAAAAAAAGTGTTGCATTACTTATTGAACGCCCCTCGTAGTGTTATTACACATTCCAATGCGTCTGTCGTCATGTCGGTAATTTCTGTAATTTCTTTCTAGTCGATTAAGTGTTGGAGAATTTCTCCCGGAACCGTAATTACGAGGTGGACTGTTACGTCTGAAGTCATTTTGTCTCCCTTGATAATAATTATTCTGGTTCTCAGTTTGTCTGTTTCTACGGTTGTCTCCGACATAGTCACTACCACGGAAATGTGATCTGTCTCTGTGAGTATTGTTATTATGCCAATGGTTGTCATACGGGTGGTGTCTGTTTTGGTCACGATTTGCGTTATGACAGTAGACTTGACGTGTACGGTTATTGTTTCTGTTGTCACGAAATTGTGGTGGATGTGACCAGAAATTGTTGTTGTTTTGCTGTTTTCGCGTCATGCGATTGTCCGTGTCGATTTCCAGTTCTTGCAAAAGTCCCTAAAAAGCTTCGATATCATCTTTACAGTCAAAATAATATGTCTTAAGTGTTCAGGCAATTTAACTAAGCAAATGCGAATAAAGTTCCGAGGCGCTTTACGAGTTTGACAAATACTGATTCTTGTGTAACATATCGTCAAAATACTCTACAGGGCTGGAAAATTCAGACTGTTCGCAATGCTTCATCATTATAATACGGTGTTTCGCTCGATCTTGTGTAGCCTGAGACCAGTACGTAGAAAGAATGCACGATAAAAATCTCTTTCACTGTGACAATCGCGAATAACCGATCGCCTTCTTACAGCTGTTTCATTTTCTAAATAGCCACACATAAATTCTAATCCATGCTATAATGACCAATTAGGTGGAAAACAATGAGAAAATTGATGAAGCCAAGCTTGTGGATGTACGTCATTACTAGAATTCTTGAATGTTTTAAATTTACACGTCGCGTCGGCGGTTCCATCTCAAAGCTCGGTGCATCCTGCCGACTCCTTTCAAGATCTCGGAAATTCCATGTATTATTACTGTGTGACTTTTCCGTATTTCTAAATCCCTCTTCTCGTGTCGGAGCGCGAGAATCCTATGAAATATGTAATTCTTGTATCACCTGTGCAACTTAGTTAGCAAAAGAAAGATTTTGTTGAAGAACAAACAATGTACTTAGATAATTTTACCTCATTCATAGACACCCATTTCTAAAAATTATATAGTTGTCAATAATTCCACTACCCAAACGTTACCTACGACACCCATCCCCATTTTATAACGCATGTCCTACTAACACAGAGTCTTCACTAAGACAATCATGTCCGTACGCTTGTCTATGCACTCACTAACTGATCGTCCACCCAACCACGGAATCTGCTGCCGAGGGTGCACAGCACTGTCACCGATGTTAACACAGTCTCAAGCGCTGCCAACATACAAACAGGCTACTTACACGGTGGACGTCATCTGGCAGCGCCTGTACTGCCAACAGTAAAATTCGGAGGCAGTGGTGTCATGGCGTGGTCGTGTTTTTCATGGATGGGGCTTGCACCCCTTATTGTTTTGCGTGGCACTATTACAACACAGGCCTACATTGATGTTTTAAGTACCTTCTTGCTTCCCACTGTTGAAGAGGAATTCAGGGATGGCGATTGCATCTTTCAACACGATCGAGCACCTGTTCATAATGCACTGCCTATGGCGGAGTGGCTACACGACAATAGCATCCCTGTAATGGAGTGGCCTGCACAGATCCTGACCTGAATCCTATAGAATAACTTTGGGATATTTTGGAACGCCGACTTCGTGCCAGGCCTCACCGACCGACATTGATACCTTCAAATGGTTCAAATGGCTCTGAGCACTATGGGACTTAACATCTGACGTCATCAGTCCCCTAGAACTACTTAAACCTAACTAACCTAAGGACATCACACACATTCATGCCCGAGGCAGGATTCGAAGCTGCGACCGTAGCAGTCGCGCGGTTCCGGATTGAAGCGCCTAGAACAGCTCGGCCACCGCGGTCGGCCATTGATACCTCTCCTCAATGCAACACTCCGTGAAGAATGGGCTGCCATTCCCCAAGAAACCTTCCAGCACCTGACTGAACATATGCCTGCGAGAGTGAAACTGTCATCAAGGCTAAGGGTGGACCAAAACCATATTGAATTCCAACATTACCGATGGAGGGCGCCTCGAACTTTTAAGTCATTTTCAGCCAGGTGTCTGGATATTTTTGATCACATAGTGTATATAGGATATAGTGAAGACAGGGACAGGTGCGGCCAAAAAGGAAGAGGAACAGATAAATAAGACATGTGCATGTAGTACTGCAAACCTCTTAAACAAGTGCGTTGTTTCTATTACTGACAGCCTGGGATTATCTGGTTCAGTAGACAGTGCAATGGAATATCTGAGACCAGCCTTTACAAATAATTTCAGTAAGATGGAAATGACACATATGCAAAAGAAGTAGCACCCATCACGAAATCCTTAAAATCTGAGTATTCTGGAGGTTATGATAACATATCAACGAAGTTAATTAAAGAGTGCTAATGTGAGTTGAGTTCTATCTTAAGTTATTTGTGTAATCACTCTCTTATCAACTGAACATTTCCAGACTGGCTAAAATATGCTGAAGTTAATCCTCTTTACAAGAAGTAGGATAAAGAGACACCGTCAAACTATCGAATAATTTCACTTTTGCCAGCTTTTCCAAAAATATTCGAAAAGATTATGTTCAAGCGTCTTCTTAAGCATCTGACTGCAAATAATATATTGTCCAAGTCACAGTTTGGGTTCCTTAAGGGTTTAGATACAGAGAAAGCTATTTACACTTAAGTGAGAATGTACTTAATTTATTAGATAACAATTAGAGGCTACTGGCATTTTATGTGAACTGTCAAAAGCCTTTGATTGTGTGAATTACGGCATTATGTTAAGTAAGCTAAAATATTATGTCACCAGTACCATTGCGAAATGGTTTCAGACTTCCTAATTAACAGGAAACAAATGGAGTAGTTCCAAAATACCTCTGGAGTAAGCAATCAGTCTTCATCTGATTGGGAATTAATTACATGTGATTTTCCTCAAGGTTCTGTCTTAGGTATGTTGCTTTTTCTTCTGTACATTAATCACATTCATCTGCTTCATTTCCAGATGCTAAATTTGTTTTGTTTGCGGATGATGTAATGCAACTAACAGCAAGTCAAGTACAGAATAAGAAATGGCTGCTAATCAAATTTTCGCTGACATTCATAAATGGTTTAAAGCTAATTCACTTTCACTAAACTTTGAAAAGACCCACTATATTGTAAAATGTAAACTTTCAAAGTCGAAATTGTCACAATTAATAAAGTATACCGCGATATTATGCCATTAGACCATTATCCTACTAGATCACGGCATAATAGCCCAAAATATTTTATTAATTGAGACCGACTACATGCAGTTAAGAACCTGACATAGATTTCCTTCCAGCATGTGCATAACATACTGCGGTGCGGCGGTTTGAATAAGAAAATTAAAGAAAAATATTCGCCGTCGTATACAACAGCCTGAAAACTATTTTTGCGGTCAGCCAGAAAGCGATGGAGAGCATACTAACCATAATTTCCAATCTGCAAGTCTACATTCTTCTTGTGCTCACTGAAAGAAAATGTTCCTACTAACTATTAATTCAGTGGGATCAGGAACTATGATTATAAACACAATTTTAGAGTTCTATCTGATTAATATATTCAGCAAAAGTTCACAAACACGAACATAGTAACATTCCTGATAATAATAATATTTACAATGTACCTATGATAAGCAGCACTATGAGCAAGTCAGAGGCGACCTCTATGGTAGGTTCCAATTAAAATGGTCTTTCGCCCAGACTTCTAATCATCAAAGTTAACTGGTCGTCGCAAAAGTAGAAAATAATCTCACCACTTGCCACGCGATTTTATCGACATTACGGGCGGCACACAAACAATTACTTCCGTGAAATCTAATCGATCAAGGACGGTGTACGGTCCTCGCGAGTTCACTGCCTATTTGTACTGAAAACATGCATTTGGTAGCAACCTGGCTGACGCAGACAGATTGATAGCTCGGTGCGAATTGTGTCTTTTACTTCCTCTCCAGCCATTATACACTCCTGGAAATGGAAAAAAGAACACATTGACACCGGTGTGTCAGACCCACCATACTTGCTCCGGACACTGCGAGAGGGCTGTACAAGCAATGATCACACGCACGGCACAGCAGCGGACACACCAGGAACCGCGGTGTTGGCCGTCGAATGGCGCTAGCTGCGCAGCATTTGTGCACCGCCGCCGTCAGTGTCAGCCAGTTTGCCGTGGCATACGGAGCTCCATCGCAGTCTTTAACACTGGTAGCATGCCGCGACAGCGTGGACGTGAACCGTATGTGCAGTTGACGGACTTTGAGCGAGGGCGTATAGTGGGCATGCTGGAGGCCGGGTGGACGTACCGCCGAATTGCTCAACACGTGGGGCGTGAGGTCTCCACAGTACATCGATGTTGTTGCCAGTGGTCGGCGGAAGGTGCACGTGCCCGTCGACCTGGGACCGGACCGCAGCGACGCACGGATGCACGCCAAGACCGTAGGATCCTACGCAGTGCCGTAGGGGACCGCACCGCCACTTCCCAGCAAATTAGGGACACTGTTGCTCCTGGGGTATCGGCGAGGACCATTCGCAACCGTCTCCATGAAGCTGGGCTACGGTCCCGCACACCGTTAGGCCGTCTTCCGCTCACGCCCCAACATCGTGCAGCCCGCCTCCAGTGGTGTCGCGACAGGCGTGAATGGAGGGACGAATGGAGACGTGTCGTCTTCAGCGATGAGAGTCGCTTCTCCCTTGGTGCCAATGATGGTCGTATGCGTGTTTGGCGCCGTGCAGGTGAGCGCCACAATCAGGACTGCATACGACCGAGGCACACAGGGCCAACACCCGGCATCATGGTGTGGGGAGCCATCTCCTACACTGGGCGTACACCACTGGTGATCGTCGAGGGGACACTGAATAGTGCACGGTACATCCAAACCGTCATCGAACCCATCGTTCTACCATTCCTAGACCGGCAAGGGAACTTGCTGTTCCAACAGGACAATGCACGTCCGCATGTATCCCGTGCCACCCAACGTGCTCTAGAAGGTGTAAGTCAACTACCCTGGCCAGCAAGATCTCCGGATCTGTCCCCCATTGAGCATGTTTGGGACTGGATGAAACGTCGTCTCACGCGGTCTGCACGTCCAGCACGAACGCTGGTCCAACTGAGGCGCCAGGTGGAAATGGCATGGCAAGCCGTTCCACAGGACTACATCCAGCATCTCTACGATCGTCTCCATGGGAGAATAGCAGCCTGCATTGCTGCGAAAGGTGGATATACACTGTACTAGTGCCGACATTGTGCATGCTCTGTTGCCTGTGTCTATGTGCCTGTGGTTCTGTCAGTGTGATCATGTGATGTATCTGACCCCAGGAATGTGTCAATAAAGTTTCCCCTTCCTGGGACAATGAATTCACGGTGTTCTTATTTCAATTTCCAGGAGTGTATACGGGCGCAGCGGACGGCCGAACGGAACATCTGCTGTCAACCGCTGTGTCCAAGTAGCAGCATCTAAATAACTGCTTTCTCGAACACGTATTGTTTAATGACTCCGTCATAAACCACTTTACGATCTTCGTAACTTTTATATGAATGCCGTTAAGTTGGCTTTGATTACAGAAGAAGTTTTAGCTCGACTGCGTATAAACTTTGCCAGCTAGATTTTTTAGAATGAAACCAATAGTAGAACACGATCTCTGAACTACATCTTTAAGAGACCTTGTATTGATTATTATTTACATTGAAGTCTTTAAACTTGTTATAACTTTTTTATTTGATGGGTATAATCAAGTTATGTAATCAAAACTTTTGTCACTAATATAAATTATACTTAATCTATTACAGATAAGGAAGTTTTTGTTCCAAATTTAGTTTTTAGTAAATTACTTGAAAAATACTAGCGGTAGCTTAAGGGGGCCACATGCTTAATGTTTTTATATCAAACTGAAGCTTCAAACAAATTTCATCTTTCTGAGTCCAATATTTAGGGTCTTAAACTTTTCTTAAAAACTCCGATTTTGACCAAAATATTGTTCCGATTAAGTTGAGACTTGTAACAGTTGATTGTGACATAAATTTGCCCTTACTGAACAATTCTTACCTTTCCAGCTCTATTATTTAGCGTCTATTTATCTGAACGTTCTTAGATTTAACCATTTTAACATTAATATGTTGAAGCAAATATTGACAAAGTTTGGAAAAGCTACTTTAATTTTTAAGTTCATCCTTAGATTACGGCGCATTATGATGACGTGGTGCTGGTAGCAGTGAACTGGGGTATGTCCCGCCACACTGGCTCGCCTCTGTATCTCTCAGGTGTTACAGTGCCTGATTCGCCACATCACCCCCCTATTTATTTTTGTGAAATATTTATTTTTCAATAAAATTAAATATTGGAAAATTAAGTGCTAGAAACAAGTGATGTTCCTACAGCTGACCTCTTTCAAATGAAATAGATTTTAACAAAATTTTCCTTAGTACTACACCCACAAATTTAACCTCTTATATATAATATATATATATATATATATATATATATATATATATATATATATATGACATAATGGATTTTTACAAGTCATGTACATAAATTACACAGAAACATGAAATAGATTTTTCGATTATTACAAAATTACTTTTGTGATTTAGATTTTTCGGTCTTTACCTAGAAGAGAAACGCTCAGAAGACCAGCTTTCAGTACTCACTAATTTAATAACAATCGTAGGCGCCACTGTGAGCGTCCAGACGAACTACTTCTGTCTCTGTGCTGTTCATTTTTGGAACACAACCTACAACCAGGTTAGAAGTGATGACACTTTTTGCCGGACCTGACCATTATTTTGCAGGACAAAAGCACGTACAGTGCAAGCCGTTACTGATTTGTTTGACTGATGGGGCTGCTAAGTGCTATTCCATCTACTACACTCCCCTGACTTAAGCCCTCGTGAGTTCAACTGGATTTCTAAACTGAAGGAAACACTTCACGGCACTCGCTTCAGAACTGCTACAAATTCGTCGGGCAACAGACCGCGCGCTCGAACTGTCAACACAACTGGCACTGCTAAGAGTATCCTACGACTTCCACATCGCTTGCAACGAGCTATACACAATGCTGGGGCCTACTTTGAAGGTCAGTAAAACTTTGAAACACGTATCTATTTTGTACAAGCTGTAAATAAATAGTTGCCACTATTAAAATTTCCAACCGTGGTATGTGCGTGATTTTTCCGCCAGGGCAAATTCTGGTACGCACAAGTTGTTCCATAGCTGTAAGATACCTAATTCGTCGGAACGTCTGTATCAGTTCGTCCATATTTATGGGACGGTCACCCTCCCTTACTACAATTTCTTTTAGCCAGTGCGCATCAAGGACTAATCCAACGCTTCCGTCACGTTCAAGAACAACAACAAGAGGATTATTATATTCGCTAACTGCTTGCTGACTGGCACCCCATTGCAAGATTCGCTGAATTTCATTCGTAACCACTTGCTTTCTTGAGACATGTATCTGGTAAGGTTTCTTGAAAAATACCTGCCCAGACTTTATATTCAAACGGCATTCATACCTTTAACTTTACCAGGCGTATTCGAGAATACATTGTGATAAATGGTTAATACTTAATTCTGCTCTTTGTTTATAAGAAATGTGATTTGTTGACTGTACCTTTGGCTCTATCTCTTCTAGGCTCTTGTATCTTACTACCGAATTCAGTATCTTCCTGCAAGTATACCTTATTCCTCATTACTGTAATAGGCAGTTCCCATGATTCATGAATTACTGCCTATTTAATTTCTTATGAAAGTTTCTTTTATTACCCTAGAACCAGGTAAGGTTAATACCAAGTAGTTCCGATTAAAATCAGTCCTTCCCTGATACGTTGTTAAGAAATCTGTGCCAATTATAATCTCAACACTAAACTGAGCACGAATAAACGAGGATGATCTGTCATTATGTCACCTATACCAACTGGTATCAGAGCTTCGGGATGTACTTTGTAACCTCCCCACCGTAATTTTAAAATGAATGACAATATTATTTAAGAATGCTAATGCACATTGCGCTAAGTGTAATCTCTCCACTGAAATTTTAAAGACAGAAATAATAAATGAATAGGAGCCAAACGTAACCTCCCTGCAATTAAATTTAATGACAATAAAAGTGAGAATCGCAATCTGACTCAAGTATAAGTTCTTCATAAAAATTAAGGTCCATTCAGTGATAAGAAAATCTCAGTGATAATAATGATTCAATTAAACCGAAATATCGGTCTTTGGCCCTGTGCAAAAATCAAAATTAAAATTCTTACCTCATTGCAACACCTAGTCAAATTTCTGCTCTTGTTGTTGCGCACCGCTTGGAGGAACTGCATTGCAAATAATAATATTCCTTTTTTTTATTATTTAACTGAAAACTGAAACTTTTGTTTAAGGGAAGTGGAACGAAATAGTTACTTCAATTAAATGAAAATTTTATGTAAAATTGCTTTTGAAATCAAAGTTATTATTGGGGGCACTTGTTGAAAATTAGTTACAATAATTAAACTTTACATTATCCGGTGATTGTCTTAATTAACAGTATACCTCATTCAGCATCTTGACCAGTGTTGTCGCCAGACCACATCACGCAACCCCACTGGGGTGCTAACCCTGACCGACCGCTCTGCATGACGACTACTAGCGTACTGCCCTCAACTAGACAGAGCTACAGACTCGCAACGACTGACCGAGTACTGCCATCAACTAGACAGAGCTACAGACTCGTAACGACTGACTGACAGACTGAGAACCGCTCGCAACACTCGCGCGGTCAAGCGCATACTCTCTGGTCACAGATGCTACAATGCCTCGCCATCGCTGCTATGTTACATACGTGTTTCATAACCCTCCACTGGGGGGGCAAAAATTTGGCAGCGATGGTGGGTCATTTGGACTTGCCAAGCGCGGCAAAATTTTTCTTTAATTAACAAAATTCTACAACTTACAGAATATTTAAATGTTGTGCACACGCACTAAGTACAAAATATATCAGACAAAGACAAAATGTGAGTACAAAACATAGTAGCAAATCAGAAAAATGTATATACAAATTATTTGACAGATAACAAAGTGCACAGGCACTGAAAAAAAAATTCTTTAGCATATTCAGAACAAATAAACAGACTGGTAAAATATTATGTTGACAAGTGACATGAGTGCACATGCACTGCAGTTGAGAACATATCAGTAATTGATGAAATGTATGTACAATTAGTAACAAATGACATAAGTGCATTCGCATTAAAGTATTGAATATACAGAATAGTAGAAATCATATTGAAAAATGAGAAAAGTGTACAGGCACTGAAGTTCAGTAGAAAACATATTAACACCTAACAGAAGTGCTCATGCACTGTAGTTCAGAAAATAAAAAATGTATATACAATATAAAAGACAAAAGTGCACATATACTGTACTTCAGAACAAATCAAAAAAATGTCTTTAGCATTTTGGAAATAAATAAACATAATAGCAAAAAAAATCATGTCGACCAGTGACATAAGTGTACTCGCACTGGAGTTTAGCGAATTGAAAAAAATGTATAGCCATGAACATAAATAATGTTAGCAAAAATGATTTTCACTATGTGACAAGAATTAGGATAGGAAAGGGAAGGATTGCATCATGGTTGTAGCACTTTAGATTGCACACAGCTGTTTTGAAAGTCCATATCTTTCCACAGAAGTACAACACCAAGTGACACAACTTGAAGTTCTTTTCCCCTCAGAATTTATCAGCGTAGCCAAGACACTGAACTGTCGTAGTAATATTCCATTTTTTTTTATTTTGGCGGTATATTAGGTACACCAAACAGTGGGACCATAATAACGTCTTCATCGCTCACGGTGGTGGACAGCATGTCGTGTCAACACCACGCTCTTACACGGCACATCAACGTAGAATTAATGCAAAACCAAATATAGTGCTCCATGATCACTAGGATAAACAGGACAAATGGACATTGCAGTAATTCAGGGTAGTTAGCTCATAAGGTGAAGGACATTAAGTCACATAATATTGTCAATTACAGTAGTAGTTTGCGGCATTCATAGCCCAGTTATTGAACATTTCTGTACCATGTATGTAGTATTACAGAAAAATGTTCATTAATTGTTTTACATAGAATCAGTAATCTTCTTTTCCTAGTTACAAAGCATTATTAAATAATCGCATTCTTTTCCAGTTACAAAGTATAGCATAGTTAATTAATCATTTGTCATTCCAATATAGTATTAATCATTGACCTTCTCCTAATTACAAAGCATCATGAAACAATCGCATTCTTTTCCAGTTACAAAGTATGGCATAGTTAATTAATCATTTGTCATTTCAATAGTAATAATCATTAGCTTTTTCCTAATTACAAAGCATTATTAAACAGTCACATTCTTTCCCAATTATAAAGCATAGCATAATTAATTAATCATTTGTCATTCCAATAGTAATAATCATTAGCTTTATCCTAATTACAAAGCATTATTAGACAATCGCATTCATTTTCAATTATAAAGTATAGCATAATTAATTAATCATTTGTCATTTCAATATAGTAAGAATCATTAGCCTTCTAATTACAAAGCATTATGAAACAGTCACATTCATTTCCAATTACAAAGTATGAACATTGAAAACAAGAGCTAATTAATGGCATAATTAATAACAATTCATTAAGTGACACTAATTATTGGCACTCAGTGTCCATCAGGTATCGAATAGTATAAAGCATTGTTCCTCATTCAGTATTATTCAGATCATTACGAAGTCATTATTAAAAATCAGTTAATTATAGTCATAGCATTAATAATCATGGGGATTATAAGTAGTCTCATTACAATAACAGTGGCAATTACTAGCCAGTTACTAAGCATTATTTTATATATATATGTATTTTTGTTGTCTCATTAAGAAGTCATTACTCAAGTGACATACTATTCAGAGCTAATCAGTATTATTCAGAATTTTCTCAAACTGGTATCACTATTTGGGACTGTTAATACATTTTTTGTTAGCAATGCATTGCGTTGGGATCGATAATTAATTGCTGAGGCATAACACTTTTTGATTTTGACCTATTGCTGCAAATGAGGATAGGTAACGTCATTCGTCATGAGTCAGCTGTAGCAAGGTTATGTAACAAGGCAGTATATGTGATCACACTTATAAACGATAGACACAAATGGGTAAAAAAAAAAATAAAAATGCAAGTACTAGAACAGGTATAATAAGTAACAGTTTTAGTAAGTATCATGAAAAGCATCTCCTGGAAAAAATACAAAATGGATTATTGACCTGAAAGAAGAAACGCACACTATGCTGAAAAGTAGTGAACTTCGAATTAACAAGTAGTGAAATGTGTATAAAATGTGTTCCATAGCTGTCCTTTCCAAAACTTTCCGTCATCCTACTATGCAATATAACACCTGCTGTCAAAACAAATTGCAACAAATACTTAAATAACTACATAGCATAAATATAAAACTCCAACATTATCCTCATCTGTAAAGAAAAAACTTCATTATCAATCACTTCATTATCCATATTATCATAACTTCATTATTATCATCACCTGTAAATAAAAACTTCATTATTCATAATACCATATCCTTCATCATTATTCATCAGTATTCATTATCATCTGCAAAAAATCACTTCATTACTCATTATACAACTATTCCTTATCTCTAGTATATTTCATCACTAAAACTAAGATGTGTAGTTCAGTCTGACAGCCTGCATCAATCACCTTGTATTCTGAAAGAAAAAATTAGCTAAGGCTGCTATTCTATGATGATTATAGTATATTCTTGTTAATGCTTGTTAATCCTGATCCATTTACTCTTCCTCATAAAGTTATTGCATCTTCTATCGTTTATTCCGTAGGTGAAATTCCCATTTCTGTTGAATTTATTTCTTACACGCATCATTTCTTTCTGAAATTGATGAACAAAGATTAATGTCCTGCATTTAAATCATATACCCACTAAATAATGACTGGTTTATGGTAACATAATTAACCATACAGCATAACATGACAGAAAACGTAATATGTCAAAGGCATTGACAGTGTTCAGAGGCAAAATGTACAGATAATATCACAATGCAGCAGCAAAAATGTAAAACAGTCACGATGTTGAGATGTCATAAGGCAAAAAAAAAATGTCAAAGTCAACTGGTGTGTGTTATATCTTAACTATTTCACAGTGCATATAAACAAAACTGGAGTACAATCATATACACAAAAAAGTGGAAAATGTGCACGGTCTGATGTGTAACGACAAGAAAAGCGACCTGCTAACCTTACCTTGCCGGGCACTTGCCAAGAAAAAATACGATAATCATCAGTAATTAGTCAGGTGAATATAATTGCATAAGTAAATGGCATCATAGTGTGTTGAATCATAAAGTGTCTTCATTCAATAAACGGTTTAATGTTTGAGATATGGTGGATGCCTTTCGATTTTCTGGTTCTCAAAGTTTCGACGTGTACAACATTGGGGTGAGGGATGCTGCGAATCCGATATGGACCTGCGTATAGAAGTTCAAATTTACTGCACTTACCTTTTAATTTGCTGGATAAATAATGTGTACGTACTAATATTTTCTGTCCAACGTGAAAGTCTCGGCGTCTACAAACCTGTTTTTGCCGTCTTCTCCGGCGCTCTGCGGCACGTTTGATGTTGTTCAGCGCAATGTCAATTATTTCGTGGTGTCTTAGTCGACGACATTTAGGGAAGTTTACTAATTATTTAATTTTGTTTGGTGGTTCAACGTTTTTCAGTATAATAGACGGAGATAGCATAGTGGATTCATTTGGAATGGAATTAATTACGTCTTGGAATGAGAGTATGTGTGTATCCCAATCAATATGTCTTTTGTGGCAGTATATTCGGCACAGCTTACCAATTTCTTTCATTAATCTTTCACAGGGGTTCGAAGAAGCGTGGTACTTGGATATATAAATCGGAGAAATGTTTCTAGCTCGTAACATGCGTGTCCATACGCTACTACGAAATTGAGATCCATTGTCAGAAATTACTTTCATCACATGCCCTACATGAAATGGAAAATGTTTTACAAATGCTTTCGAAACAGTTTTAGCAGTAGCTTTACGTAACGGAGTGAAAGTAACAAATTTTGAAGTGAGCTCAACAGCGACAAAGATGTAGCAAAAACCTCTGTTAGTTCTCGGAATCGGACCAAAAATGTCTACTGCGGCCATGTGTCTTAATTTAACAGGTATAATGGGATATAATGGAGGAATATGTGAAGTGGTGTCTGATTTAGCTTTCTGGCAAATTTTACAAGACGCTAAAACTCGTCGTATACGTTTCACCATGTTAGTAAAATAAGAGTTCTGTCTCAGTATAAGAAAACATTTTCGTGCTCCGTAATGTGCGTAACTTAAATGAGTGTACCAAATTAATTTGTTAACCAGTTCGTCAGGAATGCATAATAACCAATTGTTGCTGTCAGGATGAGAGCGGCGAAACAGAATGTCATTGCGTACAGTATAGTGGTTTCTAATCGTAACATTATTCCTATCTTGCCAAAGGTGTTTAATTTCTTTCCACACATTGTCCTTATTTTGCTCTTGCGCTATGTCCTGTAGTGACGATGAAATAAAGTTTTCAAATGCGACTTGCTGAATGTACATGACACTGAAATTTGTTTTGCAGAAGTTGGTTGCTACGTCTTGCTGATTGTTGCCGAGAGAACGCGATAGTGCGTCTGCTATAACATTTTGTGTGCCGGGAATGTGAACAATCGTAAAATTAAATTCTTGCAAATAAAGTTTCCATCTGCTTAACCTGTCGTGAGTGAATTTAGCCGAAAGTAAAAATTGTATTGCTCTGTGGTCTGTGTAGACGGTGGTATGTCTGCCATAAAGAAAGTGCCTAAATCTCGTAAAAGCCCATACAACACATAATGTTTCAAGTTCTGTAACAGAATAATTTCGTTCAGCAGGTGACAGAATGCGGCTTGCAAATGCGATGTTTTTAATTACTGTAGAACCATCTTCTTCAATTTCCTGGAAAATGTGTACGCCTAAAGCGGTGTTGGAACTGTCAGTGGCAATGGAAAAATTTCTGGTAAGATCTGGGTGCGATAACAGTGGAGCATTCAACAGAGCATGCTTCAGGTTCATGAACTCAGAATGTGCTTGCTTATCCCAAGACCAAATACTGTTTTTACCTTTAATTGGCATAGTCTAGGCGTGTCTAAAGCGGAATAATGAATAAATTTACGAAACAAGTTAATTAAGCCCAAAAAACTGCGTAATTGCTTTTTTGTTGTAGGAACAGTAATGTCACGTAGAGCTTGAAGTTTTTCCGGATCAGGTGCAATGCCTTCTGCTGAAATTACGTGTCCAAGAAATTTTTATAGAAGTTTTACCAAAGTGCGATTTACTGAGGTTAACTGTAAGTCCTTGAGCATGAAAAGTTTGCAACAGTTGTTCAAGAATCATATTGTGTTCAGACCAGTTAGTTTCTGCGATAAGAATATCGTCTACATACGTCGTAATTCTGTCCTTAATGCAAACGTGTGTCGAATGGCGTCAAAATTAATAACATTTTCGTGAACAAGATTCTGCGTGCCTAAATTATTGCTTACGTTATTGGAATATGCAATCTGTACTGTGTCTGGTCAAATTCTATCGTACGTGCTGTTATTTACGGGAGAATATTGTGGCATATCCACTATATGAACTGCTTTGTTATTTCTTACTGACGTGTTACGCTATGGATGACACCTATTGTCTGTTTCATTCATGATTATTTGTTGTTGCTGATGTTGTTGCTGCTCATAAGATCGACAGTTATTAAATGTACGCCGAGAATTGTGCTCATTATTTTTACGTCTGTCGTGATAGTCATTCCTATACGGTGTATTGCGATATGAGTTGAAATAGAGTGTTGTCTGTACGTAGTTATTTCTTTGCTGCCATGCGTTACCATTTGTTGGAGCTGGGACTATACGTGCACGCGGCGAAACATTAAAGCCTGGTTGACCGTGTAGACTGCATTGTTGGTTAGGTATGCTAAGCGGTTGACTTTCATGCTATTGTGGTGGAAAACGTCTATTATTACCAAAAAATGCGTTTGCTGTTAATTTTACACATACTGATCATTACGATTTTTATCTGTTATTTAAGTTCTCGTGATTCTGGAGTGCCTAATGAAAATTGTCACATTCGCTAAAAATTTGTCACATCGGGTTTTCTTTACATATTCTTAATCCTAGATAGAGCAATAGTTGAAGAGCAGTTTTGATAGATATAAAGGATAGTAGAAGAAAAGGCAGCAGTGCAGAAAACTAAAGATGAAATAGCACTACTACAGCTCGGGGCCCTATGCTCGCTACGGCACATATTCATTAAAGCGTAATGAATCCCCTGAGGTCTTTTACGCACTGCAAATAAATTTTAGCTTTTGCGTTGCAAGCAATAGCGGTAAAATTCCAAAAGCAAATTGTTGTATCCGTGCTAATTCAAATTTCTGCATTATAGGCAATGCTGTTGTAAATACAAAAATAAATTGTCGCATCTGGTTCAAAGCTAGCTTCTGCATTACAGGCAATAGCGGTGAATGTACAAAGATAAATTGTCGTATACAGTGCAAAGCGTGTGCCTGTACGCTGTCATTATTACTTTCTTTACATTTTCTGGCGGATAAAATTTGCTCGTAATCTACGTTCTCGTCATTGAATTTGAGAACACGTTCAGGTTTGTATGTGAATCTGTTCGTCTGTGTCATTTCGTACTTCAAGTTACGTAGCTTTTCAGATTTTAAGTCGCGTGGCTTTTCGGATTTTACGTCTCGTAGTCTCTGTAAATTGCTCACATGATACGCGCTGCGTGACTCTGACAAATGCTCGCAAAGTGGCGGATTCTGTGACGTATTGGTGACTGAAATAGTTTTCAACTCTGTTACTGTAACACTTTCGTCAATTTGGTTGATCTGTCGTGCAAATTTCTCGTCATCTTCCGTATTCGGAGTGTGTGAAACTTCCACTGACTCTAAATTAATTTCGTCGCGAATCTGTACTTCGTTTTTAGGGCATTCTTCAGTGACTGCATTAATTTCGTGTATCACTGTTGCGTTTGCTGAACATTGTTCAGTGACTGCATTAACTTCGTCTTTATGTGATTCTGTTGTGCCTACACGTGTGCTATTTAATTCTTGTGCAACAGTGCCAACTTCCTCATTACTGTTATTAGCACAAGCCTCAGTATCCTCACGTAATTGTTCTTTAATGTCCTGGCATTGCACGGTAATAGCTGTATTCTCTTCACTAACTTGTCTGCTCCGTTCGTTAAGGTTGTCTTGTTTTTCGTTCGTCAGTTTGAAACTTTCATTAATTGTTTCGCTAAGTTGTTTGTAATGGTTGTCGACACTTTCATTTAGTTCTTTGAAATAATTATTCATCATTTCATTCCGCTGTTTGTACTGTTCCCTAAGTTGTTTGAAATTTTCCCTCTGTTGTCTGAAACTATTGTTTATTTCCTCACTTTGCTGTTGTAGCAATCTTGTCATAATTCGTACCAAGTCAAAATTAACGTATATACTATCTGTACTGTTTAGTGGTGGATCTGGAATAGTCTCGCTTACTGTAACCATTTGGTTATTCTGAGATTTACAAAAAGGTTTGTCAGTCGGATGTACACTGTCAGACATTATTTCGGAATTAAATAGATCCGTCGTACTTTGAGTATCCTGTTCATTTTCATTAGACAAATTTGTCTGTGCGTTACTTGGGTTTTCCAAATCGGGTGTGTTAAGCTCGGCAGCGCTCATTACAATAGAGCGTTCTGCGTCATCAATTGTCATCAAGTTAACAGACGAGACAATTGAGTTCGTTTGTTCATCATTAAGGTGAAAGTCATCATTAGTGGTTGGAATGCACTGATTGTTAGTGGACGCAGGATTGTCATCATTACACTGCGTGTCATATGTCCTATCGGTAAAGTTGTTTGAGTCGGTAATTTCATTCATAATACCTCGCGATACACTATTCACAGTCTTTCGCGGCATTTTTACAATAGTCAAAAATTTTTCACAAAATAAATAAGCACAATGCAAAAGCAACACAAATACAACAGAGCAACGAATTGCCGTTGACCTGTAGAGAGAAAGTCACAAGATTAGTAAAAGCGTTGCGCCAAATCCTAATTATATCTAAGCAAATAAGAGCAGATATCTGACTGTTGTTCAAAAGACTCTCAACGAAATACGATCCTGGACTGGGTGTCGCCAAGTGTAACCTCCCCACCGTAATTTTAAAATGAATGACAATATTATTTAAGAATGCTAATGCACATTGCGCTAAGTGTAATCTCTCCACTGAAATTTTAAAGACAGAAATAATAAATGAATAGGAGCCAAACGTAACCTCCCTGCAATTAAATTTAATGACAATAAAAGTGAGAATCGCAATCTGACTCAAGTATAAGTTCTTCATAAAAATTAAGGTCCATTCAGTGATAAGAAAATCTCAGTGATAATAATGATTCAATTAAACCGAAATATCGGTCTTTGGCCCTGTGCAAAAATCAAAATTAAAATTCTTACCTCATTGCAACACCTAGTCAAATTTCTGCTCTTGTTGTTGCGCACCGCTTGGAGGAACTGCATTGCAAATAATAATATTCCTTTTTTTTTTATTATTTAACTGAAAACTGAAACTTTTGTTTAAGGGAAGTGGAACGAAATAGTTACTTCAATTAAATGAAAATTTTATGTAAAATTGCTTTTGAAATCAAAGTTATTATTGGGGGCACTTGTTGAAAATTAGTTACAATAATTAAACTTTACATTATCCGGTGATTGTCTTAATTAACAGTATACCTCATTCAGCATCTTGACCAGTGTTGTCGCCAGACCACATCACGCAACCCCACTGGGGTGCTAACCCTGACCGACCGCTCTGCATGACGACTACTAGCGTACTGCCCTCAACTAGACAGAGCTACAGACTCGCAACGACTGACCGAGTACTGCCATCAACTAGACAGAGCTACAGACTCGTAACGACTGACTGACAGACTGAGAACCGCTCGCAACACTCGCGCGGTCAAGCGCATACTCTCTGGTCACAGATGCTACAATGCCTCGCCATCGCTGCTATGTTACATACGTGTTTCAACTTGTCTAGAAACTTTTTCCAGTAGCAACTATTATTCTTAAACCACTTACTTTTATGATAGTTAATTCACTCTTATTAGGAATAGAATCAAGGATTGCTTACGACACAGCACTTGTTTCACTGCCACTATCAATAAGATAGTGCACTGTTACTTCTGACGTGTTAGTTTTTATAACAGAGTGAATTATTCTAGTTTGAACAGGTTCCTCGTTAAAGTATTCCAATAAATCCTTTTCAATCCGTATGCAGCTTAAGTAGTTTTGTTCAGTTTCAAGTACATTCAAAATCAGAGTCAGGGGGTCATCTATCTCTATATTCTCAGCTGACTTTTCCAACCCGTCCACCAATTTTAAATCAAAGCAGTTGATGACTTGCTCTGTTTTAGTTTGCTGCACATCAGCTAAACTATTCTCCACCTGTGAGCAACTGCGTCATTGCGCAACATTGCTGACTATAACACAGGTAGGGCAGCATTCTGGTCTTGTCTCAACTGCACAACATTTACATTTCTGCTCTCGTCATAGTAATTATTGCGGGAGCGGTTCTGGCGCTACAGTCTGGAACCGCGCGACCGCTACGGTCGCAGGTTCGAATCCTGCCTCGGGCATGGATGTGTGTGATGTCCTTAGGTTGGTTAGGTTTAAGTAGCTCTAAGTTCTAGGGGACTGATGACCACAGATGTACCCATCTAATCTTCAGCATTCTTCTGTAGCACCACATTTCGACAGGTTGTATTCTCCTCTTGTCTAAACTATTTATCTTCCACCTTTCACTTCCATACTTGGCTACACTCCATACAAATACTTTCAGAAACGACTTCCTGACACTTAAATCTATACTCGATGTTAACAAATTTCTCTTCTTCAGAAACACTTTCCTTGCCATTGGCAGCCTATATCGTCTCTACTTTGACCACCAACAGTTATTTTACTCCCCAGATAGCAAAACTCATTTACAACTTTAAGTGTCTCCTTTCCTAATCTAATTCCGTCGGCATCACCTGATTTAATTCGACTACATTCCATTATCTTCGTTTTGCTTTTGTTGGTGTTCATCTTATATCCTCCTTTCAAGACACTGTCCATTCCGTTCAACTGCTCTTCCAAGTCGTTTGCTGTCTCTGAAAGAATTACAATGTCATCGGCGAACCTCAGTTTTTATTTCTTCTCCATTGATTTTAATTCCTACTCCGAAACTTTCTTTTGTTTCCTTTACTGCTTGCTCAATACACAGATTAAATAACATCGGGGATGAGCTAAAACCCTGTCTCACTCCCTTCCCAACTACTGCTTCCCTTTCATGCCCCTCGACTCTTACAACTGCCGTCTAGTTTGTGTACAACTTGTAAATAGCCTTTAGCTCCGTGTATTTGACCCCTGTCACCTCCAGACTTTGAAAGAGGGTATTCCAATCAACATTGTCAAAAACTGTCTCTAAGATTCTACGGAATCCAAACTGATCTTCCCCGAGATCGGTTTTTTACCAGTTATTCCATTCGTCTGTAAAGAATTCGCTCTAGTCTTTTGCAGCCGTGACTTATTAAATTGATAGTTCGGTAATTTTCACACCTGTCCGCACGTGATTTCTTTGGGATTGGAATTATTATATTCTTTTTGAAGTCTGAGGGTATTTCGCCTGTCTCATACATCTTGCTCACCAGATGGTAGAGTTTTGTCAGGACTGGCTCTCCCAAGGCCGTCAGTAGTTCTAATGGAATGTTGTCTACTCCTGGGGCCTTCAGTGCTCTGTCAAACTCTTCAAGCAGTATCATATCTCCCATTTCATCTTCATCTACGTCCTGTTCCATTTTCATAATATTGTCCTCAAGTACATCGCCCTTATATAGACCCTCTGTATACTCCTTCCACCTTTCTGCTTTCCCTTCTTTTTGGTTAAAACTGAACTCTTGATATTCATGCACATGGTTCTCTTTCCTCCAAAGGTCTCTTTAATTTTCCTGTATGCCTCTATATCCTTACATTTGTCCCACTAGCCATCCCTGCTTAGCCATTTTGCACTTCCTGTCGGTCTCATTTTTGAGACTTTTGTATTCCTTTTTGCCTGCTTCATTTACTGCATTTTTGTATTGATTTTTTAAATTATTTTATATTGATATATATGCGTCTGAAATGCATATAGTACCCTCATGCATGGCTATGTATTTAGTGCTTGGGGTGTGAGAGGCTCCTCGGATGAGACGGCAGGAGATTTTCCTCCTTTTCTTTTTATTTTCTCGTCAGTCAAATGGCTCTGAGCACTATGGGACTTAACTTCTGAGGTCATCAGTCCCCTAGAACTTAGAACTACTTAAACCTAACTAACCTAAGGACATCACACACATCCATGCCCGAGGCAGGATTCGAACCTGCGACCGTAGCGGTCGCGCGGTTCCAGACTGAAGCGCCTAGAACAACTCGGCCATCTCGTCAGTCAATCTTGTCTTTCTTTTAATAATTGCTTGCTCATAAAAGGATTACGTATCTCTCCGCCTAAGATACAGTGGTAGCGCACCCAAGAAAAACACGTCTATCCGTTCCGGAATGTTCGCTCAATATTATTATCGTGGTGTTGTTTGGTTCTGTCAGCATTATGTTGTTGGTGAAGTCTTCTATTCGCCATAGTGTGTGGAACTCGCTAGCTGTATGCATGTTTAAGGCCTGCTTGATTGTGTCAAATACTTGTTTTGTAGTATATTCAACGCTAGATTCAATGTTCTCGGTTCAAAAATGGCTCTGAGCACTATGGGACTTAACTTCTATGGTCATCAGTCCCCTAGAACTTAGAACTACTTAAACCGAACTAACCTAAGGACAGAACAGAACACCCAGCCATCACGAGGCAGAGAAAATCCCTGACCCCGCCGGGAATCGAACCCGGGAACCCGGGCGTGGGAAGCGAGAACGCTACCGCACGACCACGAGATGCGGGCTGTTCTCGGTTCAGTAATCATTGTAGCAAATAAACGTTCATGCGATGAGAGTGACTTTACACTTATTTAGCTGGCGATTTCATTGATTTAGTACTGTACCCACTACCTGCACTGTCACAGTATTCGTTCTAAAAGCATAAGACTACACTCTTTACACGAGGTGAGGTCAGGTCTGTCTGTGAAATATTCCTTGTAGCAAACATAAGAATCACACCTGGAGAATACACGACGATGACACTTCATGCAGCAAATAAGCGGTCGTGTTTATTCAGACTTTAAATGGGCCGACGTTACAGCAGTTAAGCAACACTTTAGGCAGACCGGTAAGACTTTTACCGAGAGACAATCAGCAGCAGAAGTTCCGTCTTCCGTTTTCTCGACAAATAAGAGACAACATTCTTCCGTGAGTTTTGTGTGCCTATAAGTGGATCGAGTGATGTGTTAATAGATAGACTGCACTTACATTTACATCTATATACTTAATTCGCAAGCCATCGTGCAGCGCGTGGCGGAAGGCACCCTGTACCACCACTCGTCATTTCCGTTCCTGTTCCACTCGCAAATACATTTGGTTACTTTAAGAGAGTTAGAAAGTAAGAAGACATCCTGTGACAGAGATAGAGCATGTTCTTACCACTCCGCCATGAGTATGATATTGTAGTAGGACGTAACAGATGTAACAGGTATTAAGCTGAAAAGAACACATTTTTTTGTACCTGGTGAGAGAATACTTAGAGGAAATAAGGCCTGTGCGTTATTGTTGTGTGTGCATGCACCGATATCTTCAGCCTTCGAAAATAGCTCATATAAAAGGAAGGAATCTACATTTCACGTGAGACATTCTAGGTGTATGAACAATATCTCTGTCTCGGAATGGGTAAAGTGGATTTTTGAAATTGGGGAGAGTCTATGTTGGGGCGGAATTCCAGTTACACCTACCCATCCAGGCCGCGCCTGCTTCTCTCGCAGTGGCTTCAGCCAGCCGCTGACCCGAAGCTCCTGCTTTGCCTTGTGCTAGCTGCATGTGCAAGGAAGGATTCTGGCTACCACTTAGACCCAGCGGCGGCTCCCTCTGGGTGGCTGAATAGCAATGTAGCGATGTAACCAGTATGCTGATAGAGTGGCGACATAAGCGAACGCGTGTGTTGCATGAGAAGACTCAATACGAAGAGTGTTTGCGCTAGACGATTATTCTCCGCCCCCCATGTACGAGTCAATTGATGGGTTGCTCGCGGCCACGATGACCGTCCCTCCGGCCTCTGAGGGTCTGGTGCTGCTGCACACGTGCACCCAGCTGCCGTCGTGGCCGAGCCTCTCTCCCCACTGGCACTCTGCGGCTGCCCACAGTCGGCGAACAGCGAGCGCTCCGTGATCGAGAGTGTGTGGTCTGAAGCTATTTTTCATCAGATATGTTTAGTGTAATGTAGAAGCATTGCGGTGGAAGAGGGCGCTTCTGTTCCCAATCTCAGTGCATACAAGACCTCAGATATATTTAGCGCTACGACATGTTTGTGCCGAGAATTGCAAAATGTTTGCGTCTGATTGGTAAACGTCGAAAATATGCTTTATTATGAAGAAAAAGCGTCATAAGGTGGTTGTGAGTGTTTCAGGCGATCTGTAAATTGTTAAACAATTAATTTGCGGAATGAGATTTTCACTCTGCAGCGGAGTATGCGCTGATATGAAACTTCCTGGAAGTTTAAAACGGAGACGCGAACTCGGGACCTTTGCCTTTCGCGGGCAAGTGCTCTACCAACGGAGCTACCCAAGCACGACTCACGGTCCATCCTCACAGCTTCACTTCTGCCAGTACCTCGTCTCCTACTTACCAAACTTTACAGAAGCTCTCCTGCGAACCTTGCAGAACTAGCACTCCTGAAGAGAGCAGGAGAGCTTCTGTAAGGTTTGGAAGGTAGGAGACGAGGTACTGGCAGAAGTGAAGCTGTGAGGACGGGTCGTGAGTCGTGCTTGGGTAGCTCAGTTGGTAGAGCACTTGCCCGCGACAGGCAAAGGCCCCGAGTTCGAGTCTCGGTCCGGCACACAGTTTTAATGTGCCAGGAAGTTTCAATTAATTTGCGCTTTCTTCCTCCTCGAAAATTTTCCACGTGTAGTTCAAAGAGTTTTTCGCGACATGCGGTTAAGGTCAAACCGTTTACAAACAGCTTCTCGATGTGTAGCCCAGTTTATGGGATTGTTTCAGTTATCAGTTTAGCACTGTCGTGCCAAGTTCGTGTGTTATTGTCGTGTAGGGTGACCCGTGGCGGCTTCCATCAGCGCTCGTCTGTGACCCTACTGGCTTCGCTTGTGCCCGTTTTCCATCGACTCTGGCCCTCGTCGTATCATCATTGCTGGGTAGTGTATTCTCTCTGGGGCGGGGTGCTGGTGAGTGGTGAGCCCGAAACGGAGCTGAACGAGTACGCCTGAGAATTCGGCGTCCCGGCGATTGCAACGAGTTAACACCGTTGACCTTTGGGCTATGGGGACCCGTATTTTTCTACAGCGTTGGACGTTGCTACCGGCGAGTTTCGAGGGCAAGGAGGGGCTCTCTTCGCGAGCAACCTCGTTACGAAGTTCATCAGTCAGCTGTGGTGAAGTAAATAGGCCGAGATGTATTGAAAACTTGCTACCAGCCACGAGCAGCAGGGCAGTATTATACGGTACCTACGAAGAGCCCTGAAGCTATTGCCCGCCTTGGCATTTCTTTGAAATGTCTACGAAGACTTTTTAGTAAGTATTGTACTTGGAGGTCGTTAGCTCTACCTAGAGTGTGCTGGTCTGGATCCAGTTTCTTTGTGTCTTTCGGTCACCCCTTTGGGGCTGTATGTCTCAATCTGGAGGTTTCTGTATGCACTAAGCTAGTATTTTGCAATGTTAATCTTATACTTGAAATCGTGGTTTATTATTATTGAGCGTTTGATAATACTGACTGTAACTTCTGTTGTCTATAGATCTCATGGCCCTTCCTGCAACCAAAGCTGTGTGCGCTCAAGCTAAACGTACACATGTGTGTGTCATGTGTGTGTGTGTGTGTGTGTGTGTGTGTGTGTGTGAGAGAGAGAGGTGTGTGTGTGTGTGTGTGTGTGTGTGCGAGCGCGCTTGTATACGCACACTCTCGTACTCCGTGTTGAGGAGCCCTTCGGGTAATAGCTATACAGTTTAACCGGCCATCTGCTATTTGGTGCGGATCCCAATTACAGTGTCTATTAGCCCCCAAGAGGTCCCAGTAAAGGTGTACCTTGATTTTTTAAATCTTGTTGCAATTATTATGTAATTGTTCTTTGAAATTGCGGCTATGGACTGCGACTGGCACACGAACATCATCGCTGGAGTGTCGAGTGGCAAAATTGTAGCGTTTCCTCGGGAGCACCGGTTACTATTAAAATCTATGACATTTACAAGGTTCTTCATGACTGGGAAATAAGTGAAATGTCTGGACAATCCATGGCCGAATATCAATCGTAAACAAAGGACGGAGAAACATCCCTAACAGATCGGAGTTTGATTACCGATACAAAGATTTAGTACACCAGGCAGGTAAGATAATACAACTGAAAATGGGAAAGATATTTTTATGCCTTATCTGGTATCTGATCAAAAAGCTACTTCTTAACGACATACAGACTCTAAAGACGGAAGAAAGTAATGGTGACAGGTACACTTCGGAAATTATTGTCCACTTCACAGCCAGGACATAAACTACAAAAGACACAAACATTAGTCACACACATTTTACTAAGACTAAATTGGCTTTGTGGGCAATTTAGTTGATGCAAAACGCTAACGCTAGCATTTGCCTTTTTGTTGTTATGTCTGTCAAAGTTTCTGCACGGAAGTTGCCACGTGACTCTGTCACCAAGTCCGAGTGGTTTATACTCGGAATTTTACTGAATCGACGAACTCTACGTGTTGCTTACAACACGAGAAATTGCCGGACCGGTTTTCGGGACAGGGGGAAGAATACCAGTACCGTTCCAGGATCGTGAGAACAAGGTCGGAGGCGTAATAAAGCGGCGAACGGACTTTTACGGTAGCAGAAATTCACCGCTGCGGGAATCCTCGAGAAATGCACGCAGACATTTTGGAAGGGAAAGCGCTGATAAGGCGGCGTGGGTAAGCAGCGCTGAAAAACAGGACAGAGATCGTGTCTGTCTGCAGGGAACTGCACGGCGAGACAGCGTAATGTGAGAAAATGGCCGAGTTTTCTTGCGGAGCTCGGCTGTGAATCTGCTACGTAGCATAAACTGTGTGCAGAATTTACAGTTGCTGTTTGCAAAGCACGTACATTGTACCTGAGGGGATAGGAGAACAACCGAGAAATTCTCCCTTAAAAAGTAAAAAAAAAGTGAAAATATTTTATCCGTTTAATTACATATATTGTTGCGAAACATACTGAGGTCTGATATTACATCTACATCTACATTTATACTCCGCAAGCCACCCAACGGTGTGTGGCGGAGGGCACTTTACGTGCCACTGTCATTACCTCCCTTTCCTGTTCCAGTCGCGTATGGTTTGGGGGAAGAACGACTGTCTGAAAGCTTCCGTGCGCGCTCTAATCTCTCTAATTTTACATTCGTGATCTCCTCGGGAGGTATAAGTAGGGGGAAGCATTATATTCGATACCTCATCCAGAAACGCACCCTCTCGAAACCTGGACAGCAAGCTACACCGCGATGCAGAGCGCCTCTCTTGCAGAGTCTGCCACTTGAGTTTGTTAAACATCTCCGTAACGCTATCACGGTTACCAAATAACCCTGTGACGAAACGCGCCGCTCTTCTTTGGATCTTCTCTATCTCCTCCGTCAGACCGATCTGGTACGGATCCCACACTGATGAGCAATACTCAAGTATAGGTCGAACGAGTGTTTTGTAAGCTACCTCCTTTGTTGATGGACTACATTTTCTAAGGACTCTCCCAATGAATCTCAACCTGGTACCCGCCTTACCAACAATTAATTTTATATGATCATTCCACTTCAAATCGTTCCGCACGCATACTCCCAG
Organism: Schistocerca serialis cubense; assembly: GCF_023864345.2. Taxonomy (NCBI): domain Eukaryota; kingdom Metazoa; phylum Arthropoda; class Insecta; order Orthoptera; family Acrididae; genus Schistocerca; species Schistocerca serialis. Next base: position 631,948,703 of record NC_064645.1, read on the forward strand.
ATATTTTACAGAAGTAACTGCTACCAGTGTCTGTTCCGCTATCATATAATCATACAATAAAGGATCCTTCTTTCTATGTATTCGCAATACATTACATTTGTCTATGTTAAGGGTCAGTTGCCACTCCCTGCACCAAGTGCCTATCCGCTGCAGATCTTCCTGCATTTCGCTACAATTTTCTAATGCTGCAACTTCTCTGTATAATACAGCAACTTCCGCGAAAAGCCGCATGGAACTTCCGACACTATCTACTAGGTCATTTATATATATTGTGAAAAGCAATGGTCCCATAACACTCCCCTGTGCCACGCCAGAGGTTACTTTAACGTCTGTAGACGTCTCTCCATTGATAACAACATGCTGTGTTCTGTTTGCTAAAAACTCTTCAATCCAGCCACACAGCTGGTCTGATATTCCGTAGGCTCTTACTTTGTTTATCAGGCGACAGTGCGGAACTGTATCGAACGCCTTCCGGAAGTCAAGAAAAATAGCATCTACCTGGGAGCCTGTATCTAATATTTTCTGGGTCTCATGAACAAATAAAGCGAGTTGGGTCTCACACGATCGCTGTTTCCGGAATCCATGTTGATTCCTACATAGTAGATTCTGGGTTTCCAAAAACGACATGATACTCGAGCAAAAAACATGTTCTAAAATTCTACAACAGATCCACGTCAGAGATATAGGTCTATAGTTTTGCGCATCTGCACGACGACCCTTCTTGAAGACTGGGACTATCTGTGCTCTTTTCCAATCATTTGGTACCCTCCGTTCCTCTAGAGACTTGCGGTACACGGCTGTTAGAAGGGGGGCAAGTTCTTTCGCGTACTCTATGTAGAATCGAATTGGTATCCCGTCAGGTCCAGTGGACTTTCCTCTATTGAGTGATTCCAGTTGCTTTTCTATTCCTTGGACACTTATTTCGATGTCAGCCATTTTTTCGTTTGTGCGAGGATTTAGAGAAGGAACTGCAGTGCGGTCTTCCTCTGTGAATCATACGTTACTGTGATCATACGTTCAAGGTACCTCAGAGATTACACAGAACAACTTAGGAATTAGTGTTTGTATTATTAAAGACTTACACACATACACCGACGCAGATACGAAATCAACATTACTGTCGAGTGCGTTGAAATGCGTTTAAAAATGTTTATATTAAATAAATATACAGTGACAGTTGCTTCCATGTGTACATACAGCAGTATGAAACATGTTATGCTTCGATTTGCCATTCCAGTGCCAAAAGGTTTTAACCGTTTCCTTTCTTTAAAAGAAATCGTTTAAAATGCGTCGTATAAATGTTTGAAGCTGTCGCATGACGCGTTACGTTTTTACATCTGCACATATGTCAGTACTCCGCAAATAAGCTGACGGGGTGTGGCGGGGGGGGGGGGGTACCATTGTTTGATTCCCCTCCCCCCTCCCTTCCATGTTCCATTCACGAATGATTGTCAGAAGCATGATTGTCGGTAAGCCTCTGTATTAGTTCTAATTCCTCGAATTTTCTAGTTGTGGTCATTTAGCTAGACTTACATGGAAGTAATATGTTCATGACTCTTGCCGTGAAGTGCACCCTCGAAATTTCAATAGTAAACCTCTTCCTGATGCGCAATGGCTCTCTTGAAGCGTGTGCTAATGGAGTTCGTTGACCATCTCTGTAACGCTCTCGTGCCGACTAAATGACCCTGTGGAAAAACGTACTGCTCTTAGTTGGATCTTCTCAATCACTTCAATTAGTCCTATGTGGTAAGGGTCCCTTAGTGATGAGCAAAACTCCAGGTTCTATCAAACAAGTGTTTTGTAAGACGCATCTTTCTTGTCTAAGTTATGTTTCCTCAAGACTCTTCCTACGAATCTCAGCCTAGCATGTGCTTTTGATACATTTTGTTTTATTTGCTCATTCCACTTACGGACGCTCCGGATGGTTATTCCCGGATATTTTACGATAGATAGGGTTTCCAGTAATTTGTCGTCGATAGTGTAGTTGTAAAGTAGTGAATTTCATTTCCAATTTATCCGCAATATATTACATTTATTCATATTCAGGCCTTCTTGCCATCAATCTCTGAATGTCATTCTGCAAATCATTACTGTATTCTGGCGTTGCTACTGTCTTATAGACAACCGCATCATCTGAGAACAGTCTTAAAGAGCTTCCGACGTTTTCTATGTGATAATTGATATACATTGTAAACGGTAACGATGCTACCTCACTTCCTTGGAGTACTCTTGAAATTATCTTTACATCTATCGATGTTGTTCCGTTGAGATGTGTTGAGTTCTTTCTGCAAGAAAGTCTTGGAAACCAGTCGCAAATCCGATCCGATACCCGGTAACCTCGTATTTTCTTCACTAAACGGCAGTGCGGGACAGCGTCAAATGCATCCCTGAAATCTAGGAACACGCGATTAATCTCAGGGCTGATATCTACAGCACTGTGGGTCTCACGGAGGAACAAAGTGAGCTGACGTTCACAAGATCTCTGTTTGTGGAATCCATGTTAATTTTTATAGGGGAGATTTTCGTTGTCCAATGATGTCATAATATGAGATCAAAAACATATGCCATAATTCTACAACAGACTGACGCCAGCAGTGTAGGCCTATCCCATCTGACCGTTGTTCTCCTCGGACTGCGTCTGCAAGGCGTCTCAGTTGCTGACAATAAATGGCAGCAGTGGTGGATACATCCCGGGGAAGCAATCTCTGGATGCGCGGAGGTCATCGTACGGGGAGTTGCTGCTTTGTTTGGCTTCAGCCATTCCTCTACTTTCGTTATGTTAACAGAAAGACGCCATTTCTCATCACTATTAACGATACAGGGTAGGAATGGTCGGTGTTATTGAAGAGCCAATTGACAACAAGCAAGCAGAAATGCACATATCGATGGGCACCAGCTGATTTTTGTCATTTTGCCTTAGAGCATCCGGTGCCCATACATGCGATTTTTGAACCTTCACCATTGCATGCAAATATGGCACGATGCTGGAACGATCACAGTTCGTCACATCTGTCAGTTCTCGAGTACAATGACGAGGATCATTTACGATCAATAAGTTTAAACAGTCTTCATCAAACTCCGAAAGTGTTCCTGAACGCGGAGAGTCACTATGTCGAAACGATCCTTCTTAAAACGAGAAAACCATTTTCTTGCCGTGCTCCTTGCAATTCCACTATCTTCACTATCGGCTCAAATGTTTCTGGTTGCTTCCGCTGCTGCCACCCGTCTACTGAACCCAAGAAGAAGACTTGAAACGTCCCCTTAGAAAAATTATAAATGACTGTGCTGAAACTGACACACAATATTTTTAGCGCAACGCAATCTGACTTTCAAAAATCCCTACAAAAGAATGGCCCTGACTAACAATAACCTATACCTTTCATGAATCGCTTACTTCGCAAAAATCTTCGTTACGCAAACTACTGCAATACAGCGAGCGCCAATACTGCCAGCTGAATAAAAGATTCTAACTACTGAAGGCACGAACTACTGATAGGCATAGATAGCAAATGAAAGATTTTGATAGAGAACAAACAATGTATTTACCTTAATAGTGTTCAAAAGTCATATATATATATATATATATATATATATATATATATATATATATATATATATATATATATATATCAGTTCATGACATCCAGTCTTAAAAATTTACTGTCTCTGATGGACACACGTCCAGATCATCCGCTGCCAAAATTCCGCCATCTCTCTCCCCACATCCACCACTGCTGGCAGCTCATCTCCAACTGCGCAACGCTACGCGCTGTTAACAGCCAACAGCCCAACACTACAATAGCAAATTCCAACAATGCAATCCAGCCACAGACTGCACACAGCACAGTGATTTTCATACAGAGCGCTACGTGGCGTTACCAACATAAAAACCTAAACAGCCTACTTACATACAGACTGTGCCGAAAGTGTTCCGATTTTCCAACTGGTACTTCATTTTCTATCGTCCACACCTCCACCCACAGTCCCCAAATGACAAACGGGTAATATGTGAAGTCAAATAGCAACAGTGATTACAAATAAAAAATGACAAGGCCGGCCGGTGTGGCCGAGCGGTTGTAGGCGCTTCAATCCGGAACCGCGCGACTGCTACGGTCGCAGGTTCGAGTCCTGCCTCGGGCATGGATGTGTGTGATGTCCTAAGGTTAGTTAGGTTTAAGTAGTTTTAAGTTCTAGGGGACTGATGACCTCAGATGTTAAGTCCCATAGTGCTGAGAGCCATTTGAACCATTCCAAGAGTTCGTCCACACGCGGAGCACACTCTTCTCCAGCGTGTCAGTGCCACACCATACACGAGTGCTACGACATTTGCAACAATCCGACGCCTTGATTTCACTATCATCGAGCACCCTCCATCCAGTCCCCACTTGGTCCCATCCGATTTTCATCCATTTCTAAACCGTAAATAACGCCTTCGAGGACTTCACTTTGATGGTGCTGAAGCGGTGCAAGCAGAGGGGAGGTTGTAGCTCAACAAAATCAAACGTTCTTCGGAGACGGTATCAACAAACTGGTCTCTCGTTGGGGGAATTATGTTCGTCGCGAGGGTGACTATGTTAAAAAATAAATACGTAGACAATAAGAAGCCGCGCGGGATTAGCCGAGCGGTCTGAGGCGCTGCAGTCATGGACGGTGCGGCTGGTCCCGGCGGAGGTTCGAGTCCTCCCTCGGGCATGGATGTGTGTGTTTGAACTTGGGATAATTTAGGTTAAGTAGTGTGTAAGCTTAGGCACTGATGACCTTACCAGTTAAGTCCCATAAGATTTCACACACATTTGAACATTTTTGAACAATAAGAACATAGAATTTTAATAATGTCTGTTTTATTAAAAGAGCTCCAAGAGTTTCCACATAAGAATTTCGGAGACATTACTTTTCAGCAAGCTCCCGTAAATACATGAAAAGGCAGGAAGTATGACGAAGGTTACTTGAATTTCGGTTTTACGTGTACTACTGCATATAATACAGGGTGATTCAAAAAGAATACCACAACTTTAGGAATTTAAAACTCTGTAACGACAAAAGGCAGAGCTAAGCACTATCTGTCGGCGAATTAAGGGAGCTATAAAGTTTCATTTAGTTGTACATTTGTTCGCTTGAGGCGCTGTTGACTAGGCGTCAGCGTCAGTTGATGCTAAGATGGCGACCGCTCAACAGAAAGCTTTTTGTGTTATTGAGTACGGCAGAAGTGAATCGACGACAGTTGTTCAGCGTGCATTTCGAACGAAGTATGGTGTTAAACCTCCTGGTAGGTGGTGTATTAAACGTTGGTATAAACAGTTTACAGAGAATGGGTGTTTGTGCAAAGGGAAAAGTTCTGGACGGCCGAGAACGAGTGATGAAAATGTAGCACGCATCCAGCAAGCATTTGTTCGCAGCCCACGAAAATCGACTCGCAGAGCTAGCAGAGAGCTGCAAATTCCACAATCAACTGTATGGAGAGTCCTACGAAAAAGGTTGGTTATGAAACCTGAACGTCAACTACCCGAGGCGATGGATCGGCCGCCAGGCAGCCCGTGACAGAGCACTTCATCACTGGCCTCCAAGAAGCCCTGATCTTACCCCCTGCGATTTTTTCTTATGGGGGTATGTTAAGGATATGGTGTTTCGGCCACCTCTCCCAGCCACCATTGATGATTTGAAACGAGAAATAACAGCAGCTATCCAAACTGTTACGCCTGATATGCTACAGAGAGTGTGGAACGAGTTGGAGTATCGGGTTGATATTGCTCGAGTGTCTGGAGGGGGCCATATTGAACATCTCTAAACTTGTTTTTGAGTGAAAAAAAACCTTTTTAAATACTCTTTGTAATGATGTATAACAGAAGGTTATATTATGTTTCTTTCATTAAATACACATTTTTAAAGTTGTGGTATTCTTTTTGAATCACCCTGCATAATAAATGTCGAGAACGAAAATGAAGAAAGAGATGCGTGTCGCACCTTCCAGTCTTTGCCGATATTTGAAGAACTAATGACGAAGCAGCAAGCTCAGCCATCTCACTGATTTCATTGCAAGAATAAGGTATAATAACACCAAAGTTGATTAAACTGTATTATGTCAACAGTTAATGAAGACAACTAATAGTTATTTTTTCGAAGTTTCAGTTTACACTGAAGTCAGAAACGTCATAGGATACCTCCTATATATTATCAGATCTCCTTTTGCCCGGCATAGTGGAGCAACTCGCCATGGCAAGGACTCAGCAAGTCGCTGGAAGTACCCTGCAGATATATTGAGCCATGCTGCCTCTATAGCCGTCTATAATTGTGAAGGCGTTGCCGGTGCAGAATTTTGTGCAAGAAATGACCTCTCGGTTGTGTCGATGAGATTGATTTGGTTGGCCAAATCGTTCGCTCGATTTCTCCAGAATGTTCCTCAAACCAGGCCCAGTAACATCTCGCATTACCATCCCACAGTTTGGGAACATGAAGTCCATTAATGGCTGCAAAAGGTCTCAAAGTAGCCTAGCATAACCAGACGCCATTCCATTCCACGTAAACACAGCCCACACTATTATGGAGCCACAACCAGCTTGCTCAGTGCCTTGTTAACAACTTGGGTTCATGGCTTCGCGGGGACTGTGCCACACTTGAACCCTGCCATCAGTTCTTACCAGCTAAAATCGGGACTCACCTAACCCGGCACGGTCCAGCCGATACCGTCACGAGCTCAGCAGAGGCACTGCAGGCGATGGGCTGCTAGCAAAGGCACTCGCGTCGGTCGTCTGCTGCCATAACCTATTAACGCCACATCTCGCCGCCCTGTCCTATCGGATATGTTCGTCATACGTCCCACATTGTTTTCTGCGGTTATTTGACCCAGTGTTGCTTGTCTGTTAACATTGACAACCCTAGGCAACCGCCACTGCTCTCGGTCGTTAAGTGAATGTCGTCCGGCCACTGCGTTGTCCGTGGTGAGAGATAATGCCTGAAATTTGGTATTCTCCACACACTCTTGACGCTGTGGATCTCGGAATATTGAACTCCCTAATGATTTCCGAAATGATATGTCCCGTATGTCTAGCTCCAGTTCCATTCTGCGTTCAAATTCTGTTAATTCCCTTCGTGCCGCCATAATCACGTAGCAAACCTTTTCAGAAGATTCACCTGAGTACAAATCACAGCTCCGCCAGTGCACTGCTGTTTTATACTTTGTATACGCGATACTAACGCAATCTGCGTATGTTCATATCGCTATCCCGTGACTTTTGTTGCCTCAGTGCATTTACACCACCAGCCTTAGCAAGTCAAAAAATAAACGGCAGCCGGAGGTGTGGTGTACCCAGTGACAATTCATGTCATCAAGTCAGGTACTTGGGATCGTAATGGCCATAAAGAATACAATATGGTAGCGTTCATTGTCTACGGAGCTTCCATCCATGATGTTGCATGCGGAAAAAAAAATTCCCCTGCTGGACTTGGGTTCTGTTTCGTTACTAGCATACATTCTCTCATTCTTAATTTCTCCCCAATCTCCTTTAAGTTTGGTTTCTTCATTTTGCTGGTCCCACCGTCATCATAAAAGAACTGCCGTGAAACTACCTGCGCAAAGCTACATCTGGCTAGTCACGTTGGAGTGATACTGGTAATGCAACCTGTTGTCGGGTGCAGCAGGCTGAACGAGTCCCGCGAAATTTGTCAGGCTTGAGGAAACCCAAGCTGGCCTGCTTTAACCACTGTGCTTCAGTACACATGTACTCTTTACGTCTCCGTTGCGGCAGGTTGAGCTGCTGTAATGGTTGCGGCCGTGACAGGGGCAGGCTGGCTGGAAGGAGAATGTTTACACGTAGCTTTTTTTCACCTACTACACAACTACAGAGGAAACTGAAGGGTAAAAAATTACTTGCTGTGATGTTAGTGTTTTCAGTGTAGTCCACGCTTTCTTGTGCGAATTCTGCGCTGCAAGCTCCTTTTCTTGCCTGAACGTGGTCTCGTAAGAACATAAGTATCTTAAAATACCAGGCCGTGATTTCATACACGTGACTAGATCACGTACCACTTGTTGTCGAAGCTTTTATTTTATTAAGTTCCGACACTAACGACGTTCGTGAACTTTTCATCTTCGCTATAGTTTCAGCATCAGACGAAAATCTAATCCCCTTTAACGAATCAACCACTTTGTTTATGGAGTATTTCCTGGTGCGTTTGTTACGATATGTGGGTGATTTTGCGTCATAAAGACGTGTTTTATGTATGAATGTCGGAATAAGAATTTATATAGCTTCCTTAAACCACACCATTACCATACACTGCACTACCGATTGTAAAAACAGGTCTATGCACTCTAATGGCGGCCTAATGGCGCGGAATACAGCTTCATTCGGGTGCATGCCATTTAATAGCAATGCGATGGCACGCCACCAGATGGCACGCAAGGTAACTGTTCACACGAAGCAGTTTACATGCTACGCCAGTCATGGCGCAAGAAATGTCTCCGTCTGTACAGGGCTTTTAAAGGGCCCCGTAAACGATCAAACATTTTGTCAAACTTAACTATGCTTGCCAAATATTTGAGGGTGCAGTTTGACGTGTTTGTCAAGCATAGATCGTGTTTCACGTGTTTGAGAGAAATTTTGATAGACAGGAAGTTTGGCAATATGGCGGAATTTTTTTGTGTTCAAGTTTCGCCGCATTTGTTTATTGAAAATTGTTTTATTACGATTTATTTCACTGTATTGTGAGTTTCCACTACTATGAAAACTAAGATCAAGTTTAAAAACAAAATAGCACTGAGAATTACCAAAATGGTAGAAGTACCACATCTTTCCCAGCCAAATATCACATATGAAGAGGCCATGAAGAAAAGTGACATACAAACGGAGTGGAATGAAATAAAAGAAATCGAACTTCTCCGGTTCTTTCACAGACGATGCCGGCTATATGTTCCCACGTTGCGGTATTTTAATGACCTCCCATTAGAGAAGCAAGTGCCGGCCGGAGTGGCCGAGCGGTTCTAGGCGCTACAGTCTGGAACAGCGCGACCGCTACGTCGCAGGTTAGAATCCTGCCTCGGGCATGGATGTTTGTGATGTCCTTAGGTTAGTTAGGTTTAAGTACTTCTAAGTTCTAGGGGATTGATGACCTCAGAAGTAAAGTCCCATAGTGCTCAGAGCCATTTGAACCATTTTTAGAGGAGCAAGTAGAATAAATAGTAGAGGATAAATTTTCGCACACTTGCCCCTTCTTTTTCAATGTGAGAGGATGTGACGCTAAACAAGTTATTAAACGTTTCACTGTCCATCTGCAGAAAGTTGATGTAATCATCAGGTTCTGAGTGAAACGTTTCCATTAACAGGTTTCCAGTTGCGTATGCCTCATTTTAAACTATTCCCTTGATCAACATCTTGTTTTCTTCTTATTTAAACACAGTACCAGATGCAATGTGAAAAATGTTTTAGCTGCGTTTGTTGCCATTCCCACTAGTGCCAAAATACAGCATACATGAAAAGTATCCGTTTCAAAAGTAAGGTTAAATTGACAAGCTTCCTCAGTGCGTGTACGGGCTTGTTTGACACATCCGTGGCTAGATAAGATCGAACTTGACAGGCAAATTTGCTGATTTAGGAAAGACTTAACAACTTTTATGAAGTTTCATTTTCCATTCGAGAAAAGCTGATGTAATCATCAGGTTCCGAGAGTAATATTTCCTTTAACATATTTTCTTGGCTAAGTCATTTTAAGCCATTCCCTGGACCAGAGACTTGTTTTCTTCTTCTGCCGAAGAAAATGCCAGGACTGCTTTCTCTGCATTTGTGGCCGTACTCACCACGTTCAAAATACATATGAACACGAATAGCGTCTGCTTCAAAGTGAGGTCAAACTGACAAACACTGTTTGAACATGTACAGGCTTTCTTGGGAGATCTGTGACTAGATAAGAGCGATTTTCTCAAACACGTTTGAATGTTTTTGGGTCTTACTGGCCGGCCTTGCTGAGCGCCAGATGGCATAGCTATTCTTTTGGTATCTCTCTAGACGAACGGTCTTGTTGGGTCTTCCTGTCGTGTGGCCTAGTGGCTTCGAAGATTATACTATTTGATGAACGCCGCTGATTACGTAACTCCGTTTTTCTTCTCTATCATGTATGTCTAGGCTTTAACATCGGCGGTCTTCAAAAGGGAATGCTTGTGGAATACAGCGCGTGATCTTCATAAAAACGTTGTAGTTCTAAAGACGATGTTGCAGTGGAAACTGGCACCTTCGGTTAAGTTTTAATTTTTAAGATGGCGTTTACTAGCCGTCTTCTCACACTCATGTATCAACATCAATGCATCATTTCAGCCAACACAGGAGGAAGAACAATCGCTTAATTTAACCACCTCCGACAACGCTACTTCAGCCTCACACCATTCCCCAATTAAGTGCACTATCATGTCAGTTCCTTTATGCTGTCTTCAAAATGGTTCAAATGGCACTGAGCGCTATGGGACTTAACATCTGAGGTCATCAGTCCCCTACACTTAGAACTACTTAAACCTAACTAACCTGAGAACATCACACACATCCATGCCCGAGGCGGGATTCGAACCTGCGACCGTAGCGTACTGTGGTTCCTGACCGAAGCGCCTAGAACCGCTCGGCCACAACGGCCGGCTGCTGTCTTCGATTTCTTGGAATTCTAAATTACGTTTTAGAAAGTTTCTTCTTACGAACTCATTTTGTAATACGCATTCATCTTGTACAAGTTCTTAAAAAAATAAAACGAATGAATTGAATTTATACTCGCTCACCTTAATGTTACCACTATACTCTCCTCAAGAGACATACTAGTTCTGTAATTAGTATTTTGTTTTTGTAGTTTTTCTGTAATAACCGCGGGAAGGACTTCGAACGAATTTAGAGCCATTTGTAAATAGCCAAACAATTTATCTTGAAATTCCCGAAATTCTTTGTACAACTTGTTGAATTCCTCACGTTCACTTCTCTCCCAATTATGCTACGTACTCAGCAGGATGGTAATTTCTGCAACAGTTTATGTTTTCAAAGAAATACACTCTGAAACAAAAAGAGAGACGCATGACGAAGGAATTACCCGAACGGAAAGGAAATTGGTACTGTGATGTACATATACCGACAAATAAATCATTACAATTTCAGGAAACTAGGATGATTTATTCGAGGGAAAGACTTTGACAAATTGAGCAAGTCAGTAAGGCGTTGGTCTACCTCTGGCCCTTCTGCCAGCACTTGCTCGGCTTGTCATTGATTGATAAACTTGTTGAATATCCTTCTGAGGGATACTGTCCCAAATTCTGTCCAATTGGAGCGGTAGATGTTGAAAATCGCGAGCTGATTGGAGCGCCACGCCCATAACGCTCGAAACGTTCTCAACTGGCGACAGATCCGGCAATCTTGCTGCCCGAGGCAGGATTTGGCAACAACGAAGACAAGCAATAGAAACTCTCGCCGCGTGCTGGCGGGCATTATCTTGCTGAAATATAAGACCAGGATGGATTGTTATGAAGGGAACAAAGCGGGGCGTAGAATATCGTCGACGTACCGCTGTGCTGTAAGAGTGCCACAGATGACAACCAAACCGCTATGAAAAGAAATGGCACCATAGACCATCACTCCTGGCTTTCGGGCAGTATGACGTACGTTAGGCAGGTTCGTATCCGATCGATGTATGGAGCGCCTCTAGGCACTTCTTCGCTGTTCATCTGGGCTCCGGCAGTCATCAGGGAAGTCAGTCCTACTCCAGCCAACGAGATTTCCGCCCTGGACAGTGGTGGGACACCAACCTGACTGTCAGCCGCAGGACGGCTCGGCAACTGGAGTGATGGTCTGGAGTGCCATTTTGCAGGACCCCTTTGGTTGTCATCCGCGGTACCTTGACAGCACAGCGATTCGTTGACGATATTCTACGCCCAATTTTGTTGCACTTGATGGCAATCCATCCTGGGCTTACATTTCAGCAAGATAACGCCCCCCCCCCCCCCCCCCCGCCCTCCGTACACGGCCAGGGTTTCCACTGCTTGTCTATGTGCTTGTCAAACCACTTCTTGGCAGCAAGAGAACGTTTGGAGCATTATGGGCAGGGACTTCCGATCATCTCGTGATGTTGACGACCAAACGCGCAAAACTGACGGAGCTGGGCACGATACCCTTTAGAAGGACGGCCAACAACTGTGAATCAATTCCAACCCGAATAACTGCTTGCTTACGGGCCAGAGGTGGACCAATGTGTTATTGATTAGCTGAATTTGCGAGGCTCTTTCACTTGAATAAATCATCTACTTCTTAAATAGTAATCATTTGCTTTTCTGTACACGTACATCACATTTACCGATTTCCGTCCGATTAGGGTAATTCCTTCTTGGAGCGTCGGTGCTTTTTTCCTTTTTTTATATTACACTGTATTTTCTGCTGAAAGCAGTTTTTGACTCAACACTGGAAGAGACATTTAAAATGGAATGACCATATAAAATTGATCGTCGGTAAAGCAGGTGCCAGACTGAGATTCATTGGAAGAATCCTAAGGAAATGCAGTCCGAAAGCAAAGGAAGTAGGTTACAGTATACTTGTTCGCCCACTGCTTGAATACTGCTGACCGGTGTGGGATTCGTACCAGATAGGGTTGATAGAAGAGATAGAGAAGATCCAACGGAGAGCAGCGCGCTTCGTTACAGGATCATTTAGTAATCGCGAAAGCGTTACGGAGATGATAGATAAACTCCAGTGGAAGACTCTGCAGGAGAGACGTTCAGTAGCTCGGTACGGGCTTCTGTTAAAGTTTCGAGAACATACCTTCACCGAGGAGTCAAGCAGTATCTTGCTCACTGCTACTTTTATCTCGCGAAGAGACCATGAGGATAGAATCAGAGAGATTAGAGCCCACACAGAGGCATACCGACATTCTTTCCACGAACAATACGAGATTGGAGTAGAAGGGAGAACCGATAGAGGTACGCCAGGTACCCTCCGCCACACACCGCCAGGTGGCTTGCGGAGTATGGATGTAGATGTAGATGTAGATGTAGACAGTGCGAGCGAACAACAGGCCTGTGGCAACTGGCATCGATATTCAGATGTGACCACCGAGCATACAAACTCCTGGCACGAAGCGAGTCGCGAGGTACCCAGGCGCTAAGCGAGGCGCATCTGGTGTGGCCGTAGCCTATCTGGGCAGGTAGTTGATCCGTTTCCAACCTTACCATTTTTCCTCAGAATTTTACTTTCGAATCCATTGAACCTTGCGCTTGATGCTATATCATCTTCGTTCATCTCTTGCTGATAGTCATTTGACTTCATTTAAATCTGTGCTGTAGCTCTCTTTGCTTACAAAACTTCGTAACACTTCTGTTGAACGACTTACTCGAGATTTACGTGGAAAAGAATTCATGAACGTTGTATGTAAGCTAGCCTACTGAGCGTTTATCCCTCATCTCCCGTCCAGAAATAGGTGTTTGCAGTGGACACCCTGCCATGTAACTTTGAATTCAGTTCGCGAATGATCACTCTCGTTTGGATCTAGGCTTACCTTGCAGCGAGGCAACAGCTGCATTTGATTTGGTAAGAAACTTCAACCATTCCTCAAACATCCTTTAAAAGGACGGCGTCAGAAGGTCCCGTGTGGAGTTTTACGGGTCTCTATGGCCGTGTTTAGTCATGGTCTCTTACGCCGACATAGTGGGTAATGATTTCATCGTACGAGATGATGTTCGGCCATACAGTGCTCAGATCATTATCAGGTATCTGCAAGCAGCTGGGGGTGTGGCCTGCATCTGTACGTTACTAAAGTACACTGAAGTGCCAAAGAAACTGGTACAGGCGCGCTTATTCAAATACACAGATACGTAAACAGGCAGAATACGGCGCTGCGGTCGGCAACGCCTATACAAGACAAGTGCCTGGTGCAGTTGTTACATCGTTCACTGCTGTTACAATGGCAGGTTATCAAGATTTAAGTGAGTTCGAACGTGGTATTAAAGTCGGCGCACGAGCGATGGGACACAGCGTCTCTGAGGTAGCGATGAAGTGGCGATTTTCCCGAGCGACTATTTCACGAGTGGACCGTGAATGTCAGGAATCCGGTAAAACATCAAATCTACATCGCTGCGGCCGAAAAAACGATCCTGTAAGAATGGAACCAACAACGATTGAAGAGAATCGTTTAACGTGTCAGGAGTGCAACCTTTCCGCAAATTGCTGCAGATTTCAATGCTGGGCCATCAACAAGTGTCACCGCACGGACCATTCAACGAAACATCATCGATATGGGTTTTCGAAGCCGAAGACCCACTCGTGTACCCTTGATGACTGCACGGCACCAAGTTTTACGCCTCGGCCGGGCCCGTCAACACCGTTATTGGACTGTTGATGACTGAAAACATGTTGCTTGGTCGGACGAGTCTCGTTTCAAATTGTATCGAGCGGATGGACTTGTACGGTTATGAAGACAACCTCATGAACCCATGGATCCCGTATGTCAGCAGGGGACTGTTCTGGCTGGTGGAGGCTCTGTAATGGAGAGGGGCGTGTGCAGTTGGAGTAATATGGGACCCCTGATACATGTAGATACGACTCTGACAGGTGACACGTACGTAAGCATCCTGTCTGATCACGTGCATCCATTCACGTACATTGTGTATTCCGACGGACTTGGGTATTTCCAGCAGGACAATGCGACACACCACACATCCTGAGTTGGTACAGAGTAGTTTCAGGAACACTCTTCTGAGTGTAAACACTTCCGCTGGCCACCAAACTGCCCAGACGAGAACATTATTGAGCATATTTACCATGCCTTGCAATATGCTGTTCAGAAGAGATCTCCACCCCCTCGTACTCTTACGGATTTGTGGACAGCCCTGCAGGATTCATGGTGTCAATTCCGTGCCGCAGTTAGAGGGAACCGATTATCGTAGGCTATGCCCCCCTAGTCTTCTGTGCGGGCGGCAAATTTATGGACAACCCTGCACGATTCATGGTGCCAATTCCCTCAAGCACTAATTCAAACGTTAGTCGAGTCCAAGCCATGTCGTGTTGCGTCACTTCTGCGTGCTGGCGGGGGCCCTACACGATATTAGGCATGTGTACCAGTTTCTTTGGCTCTTGAGTGTATAATCGCTACTGCGTTTTCCTGTCTGAATATGAAGGATAATCCTAGGAACCACTGAAGGGATTTTTATACGGCATTCGATAATAGACGGACTGGTTCACGAGAAGGGTTTGTGCATGCAATTTATTACCGTTACGGCAGATAGGTCGACCGGCTTTAATTACTTAGTGTAACTCATGCGAAGCTGGAGCGAGTGTGTGAGCCGTCATCACGTATGCTGGCCAGCTGCATGTGTCCAGGATGTGGACGAGAGGGCCATGTTAGCTCCGATTGTTTCTGGTCGCCTTTTGCTACAGACCCCAGTCAGTGATGCAGCTCCCAAAGCGCCGCTCACTTCTTTACTAGACACCTACGCCTCAGCTGCATGCGTCAGCTTAGGAAGAGCCTGTTCACCCACCACTACTGGATTTTTTTTTTTGGGGGGGGGGGGGGGGGTTGGGTGCGTGCAAGCAGTACCACTTCCCAGGGTGGCACGTTTTTGGGAGCGGCAAAGTTTTAAATTTTAATATGGTTCCAAACTGACGAATTAAACAAGACAATGAAAGATCGACAATGTAGGAAAACACCGCAAAAAAGATTACGTTAAGTTGCAACTTAACGTGTCTTCCTACATTATTGATATTCCTACCTGGAGTTTCCATTGTTTGACAGTAAGAGTTTTATATAGATGAAGAAGCGTTAGCGTAAGTTGTAAATACAAATCATTCGTAAAATCTGATGTCTTACTGGAAACCATCTACAGTATTGTGAAACAGATGACAAAGGAATCTCTGGAGTTGGTCGCATTGGTTGTGTCTTTCAAAATTGCGAAGATCCTGATTGGTAGTGTTGGCAACTCTCTTTCTGCGACACGCCTACGCAACACTTGAATTGTACCCATGTCAGCTTGAAAGCCTCCACAGAACTGAAAAACTTCATAATAAAGGAATAAAAACAAATATATAGCATATGATGGCCTAACAATTCCCTAAATATCTAAAGGGTTATCACCGAGAAAAACACATTTTAATAAATAGAGAAAGAGTACGTTAAATATGCAGTGCTCGTCACATGTCATAGTCTTCTGAATCCAGACGTTGTGTCCCCCTCATTCGGATCTGCCAGTAACATCCATTTACATCGTTCTTCTTCTTCTCACGGTCCTCTAAACTGCACTGCACGAACTCTTTATCCACCTTCACCGGATTTCATTTTATTTGCGTCCCAGCAACTTTATTTACCATATAACTGTTACTTTTCGCTGCAATAAATGAAAGTGCTTTCAAAATTGCTTGTTTTGAGCATAAATCATAGTCGTGGCTTGTCGGAAAGCACGTCATCTGGATATTCGACCATAGCCGTTTTCCCTTTATGTACTACGGACGCCGAAATAGGCACTTATATGTCAGTCACTCGCTGTACACTAGGAGCGGCGACAATTCCGTCGACATGGCGGCACTTAGCTGTGCTGGTTGCTGCAGGCCTCGCATCGCATGCTCCCCTTTATTCACGGAACGAGAAAAAGTGAACGGATTTTAGTTAAAGACACTGCGACTGACAATTTTGGTTGCATACTTAATTTTGGAGATATAAGTCAACATGTATTAGATTGTAACCGCTTCATTGCTTCACATATCACTTAAAACTTGCGGGCTAATAGGCCATGGTCGATGTGTAAAACTTTCTCTCAACGTTTCCGCTCCAACTGCGGGAGACTTACCAAGAGGTAAAGCGGCGAGCTGCAACACAACACGAGGGTGAGCCGAATATAAGCGCGATGTAGAGGGCACCACAGTCCAACACGTGGCGTCGGCTGCCAGATTATCTCTGGTAATGCCAATACTCTCAATTGAATGTAATCGCAACGTTGACATCAAAATTTTGTCTAGTTTAACACTTTCCACTTTTCTGTTAAAATTATTACTGCGTTTATAAATCTCAGTAGCCTCTATATACATGCGCACATGTGCGAAATCTTCGATATGACGTTCGTCTCACTGCATTTTATTTCATGGTCACGCTCTTGGTAAACATGTCCCGCTACGGCCCATTTGTTCGTATGTCCCAGGCGGCAATTCCTCTTGTGTTCAACCACACGGGTGTTAACATTCATTTTCGTGGTACCAATACCAACCACTACGGTTTCCCTGACCGGTGCCCCATACCTAGCCTAGCTCTGCTCTTAAAGAAGTATTCACGTCAAAAAGACACATGAGTAAGTGCGGTAGGTAAAAATAAGATGTCGTGAATGAATGACATTGTGGGAAAGGTTGATCATGTCTGAAAAAACAATACAAGTTCAGCCTGACGTGACCAGGGGAGGGGGACGCTTGAAAATTACGCACGGGGTGGTAAAATCCTTGGAGCCAGTCCGTATGATTGATCCCCGATGGTAATCTACGGAACATGGAACGGTTCGCGCAATCAAAGCTGACACTCGGCGCAGTGTTCGATGAGAACGACTGTAAACAGCAGGAACATCCAGGCCGTGTTCACAGTGGCACTGACAATGTTCCTCAGACGCCGTCGCCAGAGATCGCCCGATAACATCTGACCAACACCTTGGCCACAGAGGGTCCGATCTTCTTCCTCAGGTTTTAGCGGGGTCACGGATTTTAGGTTAGGTTAAAATCTTCAAGGGTGGGATAGGATGGATACCAAAACGCCGTTGTGCTTGGTGACAAATGCTACAATACGACTTTTGCTATTAAAAAGATTCCGAATGCACGTGAATGAGCTATATGCCGGCCGCAGTGTCCGAGCGGTTCTACGCGCTGCAGTCTGGAACCGCACGACCGCAACGGTCGCAGGTTCGAATCCTGCCTCGGGCGTGGATGTGTGTGATGCCCTTAGGTTAGTTAGCTTTAAGTAGTTGTAAGTTCTAGGGGACTGATGACCTCAGATGTTAAGTCCCATAGTGCTCAGAGCCATTTGAACCATTTGAGCTATATCTGTCTCCAAAAGAACCTGACGAGTACTGTACAAGTCCCCTCAGTTTATAGAATTACTAGACAAATTTTACAAATGTGCGAGATGGAGAGAGATGATTCGTAGTGACTTTGGAAAGCTCAAAATCTGTTTACCTAACTGTTCAAATGGCTACGAGCGCTATGGGACTTAACTTCTGAGGTCATCAGTCCCCTAGAACTTAGAACTACTTAAACCTAACTAACCTAAGGACATCACACACATCCAAGCCCGAGGCAGGATTCGACCTGCGACCGTTGCGGTCGCGCGGTTCCAGACTGCAGCGCCTAGAACCGCTCGGCTTACCTGATTGTATTTGGAGTTGTGCAGGCATACTCAGTTAACCTTTGATGATTGTCTTTCAGCAGACGTGTGAAAGACAAGCATAAAGTTTAAAATAAGATACTATGAGCATGTAGACCATGTCATGAACAGAATTAACATCCTCCTGGCATAAAAACGCCAGTAAGCAGTAATAATAATTTATAGACTGCTAATGTCCACCTACCACAACCCGAAAAAGATCCACTACAGTCACTATAAGCATAAGATATCCCATCCTCCTCACCTGAACAAGTTATTTTTTGAGGATATAATTTACGCATAAATTTCCCGATAAAGATTTTGCCTACTTTTATTTTCCCATAAACCTGCTATTTCAGTCCATACTTTCCAAAATACATCCCTATTATGATATTTTTCATACACAAGATAGCAGAATCTCCTTCTTTGACTAAGCTTAACTCTCCATCACAGTGCATTTCTCATACTGTGTCGGCCACTAAGACCGAAGAAATCAAATTGATTTGAATTTCATCGGTCGTCGTTCCTTCTCTAGATTGTCGCACAGATGACAAAATGGTAGATATCGAAATAGACGACAGAGGGATAGAGAAACAATTAAAATCGCTCAAAAGAGGAAAGGCCGCCGGACGTGATGGGATACCAGTTCCATTTTACACAGAGTACGCGAAGGAACTTGCCGCCTTCTTGCAGCGGTGTACCATAGGTCTCTAGAAGAGCGTAGCGTTCCAAAGGATTGGAAAAGGGCACAGGTCATCCCCGTTTTCAAGAAGGGACGTCGAACAGATGTGCAGAACTATAGACCTATATCTCTAACGTCGATCAGTTGTAGAATTTTGGAACACGTATTATGTTCGAGTATAATGACTTTTCTGGAGACCAGAAATCTACTCTGTAGAATCAGCATGGGTTTCGAAAAAGACGATCGTGTGACACCCAGCTCGCGCTATTCGTCCACGAGACTCAGAGGGCCATAGACACGGGTTCACAGGTAGATGCCGTGTTTCTTGACTTCAGCAAGGCGTTCGATACAGTTCCCCACAGTCGTTTAATGGACAAAGTAAGAGCATATGGACTATCAGACCAACTGTGTAATTGGATTGAAGAGTTCCTAGATAACAGAACGCGGCAGGTCATTCTCAATGGAGAGAAGTCTTCCGAAGTAAGAGTGATTTCGGGTGTGCCGCAGGGGAGTGTCGTAGGACCGTTGCTATTCATAATATACATAAATGACCTTGTGGATGACATCGGAAGTTCACTGAGGCTTTTTGCAGATGATGCTGTGGTATATCGAGAGGTTATAACAATGGAAAATTGTACTGAAATGCAGGAGGATGTGCAGCGAATTCACGCATGGTGCAGGAATGGCAATTGAATCTAGATGTAGACAAGTGCAATGTGCTGCGAATACATAGAAAGAAATATCCCTTATCATTTAGCTACAATATAGCAGGTCAGCAACTGGAAGCAGTTAACGCCATAAATTATCTGGGAGTACGCATTAGGAGTGATTTAAAATGGAATGATCATATAAAGTTGATCGTCGGTAAAGCAGATGCCAGACTGAGATTCATTGGAAGAATCCGAAGAAAATGCAATCCGAAAACAAAGGAAATAGGTTACAGTACGCTTGTTCGCCCACTGCTTGAATACTGCTCAGCAGTGTGGGATCCGTACCAGATAGGGTTGATAGAAGAGATAGAGAAGATCCAATGGAGAGCAGCGCGCTTCGTTACAGGATCATTTAGTAATCGCGAAAGCGTTACGGAGATGATGGATAAACTCCAGTGGAAGACCCTGCAGGAGAGATGTTCAGTAGCTCGGTACGGGCTTTTGTTGAAGTTTCGAGAACATACCTTCACCGACGAGTCAAGCAGTATATTGCTCCTTCCTACGTATGTCTCGCGAAGAGACCATGAGGATAAAATCAGAGAGATTAGAGCCCACACAGAGGCATACCGACAATCCTTCTTTCCACGAACAATACGAGACTGGAATAGAAGGGAGGACCGATAGAGGTACTCAAGGTACCCTCCGCCACACACCGTCAGGTGGCTTGCGGAGTATGGATGTAGATGTAGATGTAGATGTGTGAGTCTGTTCATTTTCACCGCGCATGTAGTGGCGTACTGATTTGAAAACTAATGTACACGGGGTGGACATAAACATGGTCACGCCTAAACCACAACACACTGCCATTCCAAAAACGGTGTAGGAAAGCCTCAGGCATTCAAAACATTTTCCAGTCGTAATGGATACATTAGGTCCTGTATGGATTTCAAGAGAAGCTTATACGACTCTTCCTGCCAAATAGTGGCAACTTCAGGTAATGATGGGGGGGGGGGGGTGGATAGAGGTCACGCACTCTTTTTTCCAAAGTAGGTCTCAAAGACTCAATAATGCTGTGATTTGGTGATTGGCTTGGCCAGAGGAGATGCGACAATCCCCCTCCCCACCCTTCTATGGCAGTCAGCGGAAACTTATGCACCCACTTTTCCGAAATTCGCATTTCGCCGCCGTGCGACATTCGCCCCACCGTGGCGCGTGGCAGGCGTATCGAGGAGGAGCGGGGGAAAGTGGGCGCGACGGTTGCCAGTCCTGCGCGGGGCACCCCGGCCGCGCCGCCTGCAGTAGCGTCCCGCCATGCTCCCGCGACGGCAGCTCCAGAACCCGCAGCCGCTGGCTAGGGCCGCGCACGCGCTCGTCGCTGCAGCCGCCGCCGTCGCCGCCGCCGCCGCCATCCTCGGTGAGTAACCAGCTCCGCTGCCAACTTTAGCGCGACCAGGGCTGACAGCTAGCAACGGAAGATGCATTCCTGACTGCATTGAAAAACGAGATTATAGTTCTGTTCCGGTTACTTGCCATTTGACAACTAGCGAACACGACTGTTCCGACCGTTGATGATTCTGCCATCATCAATGCGCGCCGATTGTTAACTTGGATTGCACGAATACTAGTTATGTAGCTTCTGAAATTTTCCCCGCGTATTTCTTCTTCAAACAATTCACGTGTATGCGCCCGGCCGACATTTTACCACGATATTTCGACCCAGAGAGTTGTGTATGCTGCCCTTGGTGGTTGAAGTGACATCATCTAATCATTGGTTATCGAAGGACCCCGTCGATTCCGTTGTGACTCGATATTTTAACGATAGGATTCCAATTTTTATCTAGTTGAAAACCCTTGTCACGATTTATAAAATTAAAATTGGCATCCTATAATTAAAATTAGAGACAGCAAAGGACCTGGAAGAGCAGTTGAACGGAATGGACAATGTCTTGAAAGGAGGATTGAAGATGAACATCAACAAAAGCAAAACGAGGATAATGGAATGTAGTCTAATCAAGTCGGGTGATGCTGAGGGAATTAGATTAGGAAATGAGACACATAAAGTAGTAGATGAGTTTTGCTATTTAGGGAGCAAAATAACTGATGATGGTCGAAGTAGAGAGGATATAAAATGTAGACTGGCAATGGTAAGGAAAGCGTTTCTGAAGAAGAGAAATTTGTTAACATCGAGAATAGATTTAAGTGTCAGGAAGTCGTTTCTGAAAGTATTTGTATGGAGCGTAGCCATGTATGGAAGTGAAACATGGACGATAAACAGTTCGGACAAGAGGAGAATAGTAGCTTTCGAAATGTGGTGCTACAGAAGAATGCTGAAGATTAGATGGGTAGATCACATAACTAATGATGAGGTATTGAATAGAATTGGGGAGAAGAGGAGTTTGTGGCACAACTTGACAAGAAGAAGGGACTGGCTTGTAGAACATGTTCTGAGGCATCAAGGGATCACAAATTTAGCACTGGAGGGCAGCGTGGAGGGTAAAAATCGTAGAGGGAGACCAAGAGATGAATACACTAAGCAGATTCAGAAGGATGTAGGTTGCAGTAGATACTGGGAGATGAAGAAGCTTGCACAGGATAGAGTAGCATGGAGAGCTGCATCAAACCAGTCTCTGGGCTGAAGACCACAACAACGACATCATAATTAAAACTGTCCAGTCACAACGGAATCGACGGGTCATTCGATACCCAGTGTTTACATGATCTCTCACTTCCACCACCGATGGCAGGACACACAAGCTGTACCGCGCGTGTAATCACCAGATAAATACGCCAAAAGACACCAGCACATTTCGCATTCACGAAATTCGGCATAAATATCGTGAATGCACCATGGCTCTTCATTATTCGTCTACTCACCTCATGATGCCGGACGTCTCTGCGCCGATGTATCGTGGCAGAATGTCGACGGAATCCGGCTGTATACGCGAAAATTATAAGAAGTAGTTATGCAGCTCCATGTTCCGTAGTTCATTTTCACGCTAAGCGTTAAGTGTCAGTTGAACAAAAGATTTCAGACAAGAGTTAGAAAGAATATTATATACCAATATACATTTGTTTATGCTGCTACATACGGGCTACTTACTTGTTGGTAATCGACTTATTTCTTTTCAAGATTCACTCAATGGTTTAGGGGTTGTTAAGGAGAAAGAAATTTAATCTATATTTTAAATTGCTTCTGCTGTATCGTGTTTCCACAGGCAGACTGTTAAAGAGTTTTATAGCTGTGTATTTCACACCTCTATATGCCTCGTTATTTTTTTAGTAGAGGAAAGTGTAGATCATTTTAGTGAATATCTCTATTCCTCTCATTTGCAATGGACTGTTGCCAAAAATTTCGTAAGTGAATAAATGTACAGCAATGCTGTGGTTAATATTACAAATGCCGGCCCGGAGTGGCCGAGCGGTTCTAGGCGCTCCAGTCTGGAACCGAGCAGCCGTTACGGTCGCAGGTTCGAATCCTGCCTCGGGCATGGATGTGTGTGATGTCCTTAGGTTAGTTGGGTTTAAGTAGTTCTAAGTTCTAGGGGACTGATGACCTCAGAAGTTCTCAGAGCCATTTGAACCAATATTACAAATTTTTTAAACAGATGCCTGCAAGAGAACGTGTGTGACCTCTGCATAAGCTGTAATAACTCTCTTTTGTACAATTAATGGTTTTTGCGGAAGTGAAGAGTTACCCCAGAACGCTATCTCTAGGAAATCAGTGCAGCAAAATACACTTAGTGACTTGTATGTCCCCAGGATGGGATTATTGTTATGGCAAAAAACGTTTTAACAGGGACACTGTACCGTTTTTCAATGTAAACGTTGTCGGTTGCAACTGTGTTGGTACTTCCACTGCACAAAGCATTGTGCCTGCTAGTTCTCAAGTAAGGATTTCCCCTCTTGACTGAGCCAGGAACGAAGTGCCTAAGGGTTGGCACACCGGTGGCGCGTCGAAGGGGAAGGGGTCAGTGCGTTGTGCTCAATCTGCGCAAGTGTTTGTTTACATAGCTGGGTGTCACTGGACAGCCTGTGACCGCAGCGCCAGCGCTACAAAAGCAGCTCATTTCTTATTCGGTAATGTGGGCCGTTAAAATTTTATCGTAAATCACAATTAATAGAGAGAATCAGTTTCTTCCTCTCTACTCCCGACATTAAATCATATTACGGCATTTATATACGCTTCTTTTGATCAAGTGGAAGAGAGAGGGAAAACTGCGCTGCCTCAGTAGCAGGGCCATATTTCCAAACTATAGACCCTTACGCTAAACCTGTCCTGCAGGCCCTATTTGGGAAAGTTTTGTTATAATTAACCCGAAAAAACACTTTGGAGTAATTTTTGAAATAAAAGTTTATAACACTGCATTTGTAGTTATTACTCATTTTTATAAAATTTTGCTGTACAATATACAATTATAATGAACTTATTAGATTAAAAATTGAAAAGTTTATCTTCGCAGTTCCGATTATGAATTCTTCTTTCATTTAATGGCGATTGGCCTGTATTTGTGGCGGTCCATAATAGTAAATTGTACCGAAAAATATAAAAACCGTCGTCTTAAAACGATCTTACTACAGAGATAGGTTTACTTTGTTGCTACATTGTAGTTATTGCCTTACGGTGATCGGTACAGCTCTTATAATGCTGTGCTGATAATTTTTTGGAGTTATTCCAGTTGCTGGTAGTATAATCATTAAAACAACAAAAATATTTCTCATAAAAGTAAATTTACATTTTTTAAGAATGTCTATGACCTCAGTGTGTTATCTTGTCAGACGCTATGGGTCTTAAGACATCTTGCACATTACCAAAAATATCTTGTTACCGAGTAAACGTATTTGAAAAGAAATGATAAATTTTGTGTTGTGTTGTGGACACTGTTTTGTTGCAAGTATTGTTGATCGGTCATGACAGCATGCTGTGATCCCGAGGAAGTTATACCTAACAGCGATTAATGTATCTTACAAGATGGATCTGAAGATAGGGCTGTTTGTCCCGACGCCGGCCGCGGTGGCCGTGCGGTTCTAGGTGCTCCAGTCCGGAGCCGCGCTACTGCTACGGTCGCAGGTTCGAATCATGCCTCGGGCATGGGTGTGTGTGATGTCCTTAAGTTAGTTAGGTTTAAGTAGTTCTAAGTTCTAGGAGACTGATGACCACAGCAGTTGAGTCCCATAGTGCTCAGAGCCATTTGAACCATTTTTTTGTCCCGAAATCTATAATGCTTACTTATTAAGTTGGTCACACAAACTACAATCGTCATTTGGCCCCTTCCATCGTCTTCGGTCTATGTATTCTTCTCCAGTCAGTCCCATCGTCCCCATATCCTGATATCTCCAATCCATTCCAGCTGTGGCCTTCCCCTTGGTCTGTTACCTCTGATATTTTATTCCACCACCTGCCTGGTGTTCTGGCCTTCTAGATGCGCCACGTGCCCTTACCTAGTGTGTCAGAAGCAAAGTCTTTGCTCCATATAGGACCACGGGTAGGATTACAGCTCTGTAGATCCTAGTCTACGCGAATCTCAATAGAATCTGGAAACTGAACAGCTTCCCCAATGCAAACCTTACCTGTTTCCTGCTTAAATTCTCGCCGTTAATGTCTAATCTGCCTCACGCCTTTTGCTAAGGACTGGGCCAAGATATTGGAATTCATTTACCCTGTGAAAGATTTTACCATCTGCATCTGAAGGTCTGTCACTGTTCTCTCTCATCACTAGAAGGTATTTGGTGTTATCCATATTCATCTTTGATATTAAAACACAGATACGTTTTGTTTTAGATTTGTAGTGTGGATCCCTAAGCTGCAGCCTAGGTTGCCTGCACGTACATGTGAGCTGCCCAATAGTATTCCACATCCTGATGACGGACGATTGGTATCGTGCCCGAGAAGTTGGTCTATAATTTTGCAGCAGGACGCAGACCCAAACCCCAGATTCATTTTATAGAAACTGATCCCTGCCGCGACAGCCACTGGGCATACATACAAAATAATCGGTTACAGTAGCTATATAGACAGTTTAGCAAGTCGAGTGGAGATGACATCGTCCAGTAGTTTCTTTTAGTTGTGGTACACGTGAACGCAGTCATTGTATAGCTAGGCCACTGTGTTGTTTGCGTCAGAGAGCTACTCGGGTACTCAGCCGGAGTGGAGAATGGACTAATAATAATCTACCATAATCAGTTTCTTTCCTTGGGACGGTAACTAATGCCTAAGGAACACTGACAACTTGCCAGTGCTTAGGACAAATTTGATAGTAAAAATGGGAGAAAATGCAAATAGATATTAGCGTTAACGGTTTCGTTCTTGATGCTTTGTTAATGTGATTCTTGTTCTCTTGCACGTATGCTGTCCATTGTTCAGCATGACGGACTGTGTTTGCGGGAACACAGATAATGAATGCATCGTTGTCTGTCCAAATTACATGGCGGGTCTCTACAGTACTGCAGTTCTTTCTTCGAGCTCTGCCCCCACCCCCCCCCCCCCCACCCCCTTGTTCTTACAAGACCTGGTGTTGCCAGGTCCAGCTTGCAGAAAATCGGCACTTAGGGGCTGGCAGTTTTAAAATATCGGCGGGACAAGAACCTAAAAGTCGTGACAAACGCGCTCGCGCGCACACGCACACACACGCACACACACACACACACACACACACACACACACACACACTCAAAATCAACGTAAATTTTCAGTCGTTACATAAGTTATTAATTTAATACATTGTGAACAAAATAAGTATACTGGTACACTGTAATCAAAAATACTGTTCCGCTCATCAAAAGGTAATAAAAGATTTCCTACACACCTCAGCACAATCCAACAAAGTACTATTTCGTGCGACAAGAGAATTCGGAGGCAGGCAATGTGCGAGAAGGGTGAAAGGTTGAACGCTGTTCGGAAAGCAGCGACATGGTGGTAATAATACAACAGTGGAAGGCTCGCGGCCATGTGTGTTTTCGAAACGCAAAGTTCGGGCATGCGCTGTTAACGTCCCTTTAGTTCAGTGTTTCCGCGGAAACTGGTGCCCTGGGCGAACTGAATAACTGCTCCGTGAAAAACCATTAACAACATGGCGTTCTTTCAACATTTTGAAGAGAATAATTTTTAAATGCTATTATTATATCTGTGTTATTAGTTATGATTCGTAACTAGTCGCTGAATAAAACAAATTTTTATCATTTTAAAAATTTTATTAACCTCCAAAATAAACAAGGTGTTCCAGAAAGCAACAGGATTCTCAAATTGTTCCCCCAGAGGATAACTTTGGGTACTCTGCTTTAGTACATCAGCTGATCGCAACGTCCTGCAGCACCGTATTTTAATTTCCATGCGTTCATAAGCTCATTTCTGAGCTTTCAGGTACTCGATCATTTTTGGAGGAAGTACTCATATTTCGAAATGTTAGCGGGGCCCAAAAGTGGGAATATTTGGCATCCAGTATAAGACTTACGCGGGACGGGTCATAACATGCCTAAAAATTGCGACTTACCCCGAAAATCGTAACTTCTAGTAACACTACTTCAACCTTGCGCTAACGCGCAGAGAGCCGCAAGATGTTCGAGAATGCGCAGCTAGTTTTGAGCTGGTGAGCGACCAGAATTGAATGGCCGCATTTACTGTTCTCCACCATGATTTAAAACATAAAACGAACAACCGTCGACAATGCGGAATCGACTATTAAAACGGACAGAAAGGTATGGAGGAATCAATCTTCTCTGATAAATGATTGCGGGCAATAATGGAATGTTCGAAATTTCTTATCGAATTTCACTCGTAAACTTCGAACATCGGTTGACTTAGCAATTATGAGGTCACATATGTCCGAAGTAAAAGAAGGGTTTCGTCTTGAAACAGAGCCAGAGGATTGGATTCATACATTTAAATTTTATTTTCTTGCTGGTTACAAAAATGTATATGTAAGTAAATGTGAATACAATAGGTTGCATTAACAGGAATACAAAAATGATCACTCCATTCACGACATAACTGACAAGACTGTGAAGTTACTGGTGGCCTCATATTAAGTTATCATTGGCACGTTTTAACACATGTGTGTAAATGAAACATACTTGCGCGAAAAATGTATTTAAAGAGGAAGTGAATGAGGTGGTTGGAGTTGCTGATGCGAATGGAGCTAAGCTGCGTGTGATGGATCGCTTAGGAGTAGCACCGCATTTTTTATTAAGAGGAACAATAAAAGAACGACCTTGCTTTTTTGTGGAGGGAGTAGTGGTGACCGGGGCTCGCGTCGGTTCTGACAGGTCTGTTTCGGAATAAAATTATGTTGGGGAGAGAGGATGGCAAAAGAATATACACAGTCTGGTGTGAACGCATGTACATCACTTAGTCAGAGATCAAATATGACAATGAAGTGGTCGTCTTCTTCTTCACTTCGTCCATTCTACATATCAGATCGCTTTCGATCCACTGCCAGGATTTTGCTTTTTTTACGACTGCCTTCAGGTTACAAGGTGATGTGAGCTCTTCTTTTATTCGATGTGTTATACTTAATATCCTTACGCTGGATTTTTTCAAACAGAAGCCTTCGATAGTCGATATTGTACGCCACAGAGGTTCTAAGTACAAGCACCGTAATCTTTGGTTGTCAGTAGTATTGTCGTTGTCAGGGTAGCATTCAATGTAGAAATAAGTGAGAGAATCGGGTCGGGTGTTCGTTACGCTGGTCAGCCGTCTGGAAATAATTAGCTACACATAGAGTTGCATACGCAGAGGACGTTGCTTTTTGAAAATAACAATTTGTAAAGATTGACTTGAAAAGTATGAAGATTTCAGGTAATGTCGCTGCATTGCGTGCCCGTGCATAATTTATGGTGAGTTTGAGAAAGTCAGTTTTTAGCATTATTTTTTTTATTGATTCAGGTCAATTAGTTTGATTGTACTTGGCAAGGTTTTTCTTTAAAAGATTTGTTGCGGCGCTGTGTTTTTATATTCACCACTTTCGAGAAATATTGAGTTTCCTTTATGACAAGATAAGTCACAAAATTTGTTAGGGCCAGTTTAAGATTATAGTCAGGACACAGTAAAATCATTCACAGTGAAGCATTGCATTTCAAAATTATCAAGTTGAGTTCAGTAAAGTTTAGTTCAGATCTCACTTACTTTGTCAGACGGTCTTATTCTTACAGTGCTGTTCTATATGTGCACGTGTGTATAATTTTGGAATTTTTCCGTCGATTTGTAATTTTATGTAGAATTTTTATTCTGTTTGTTATGTTTTTTGGAACTGTGAGAAAAGTACTGCGACGTCACGCATTGTGGTACTGTTAACAGCACTGCATAATACAGAATTTCACAGTATAGCTTATTTAGTGCACAGTTTCACATTTCTAATTATTTTTGGAAAAAGTTAATTACAAAACAGTTATACAGTTTCAGTTGGATTTGGCTACTTATTTCATCAGATAGAGTTTACATAAGCTCACCACTTGCATTGTTCAGGTTCACGTTACAAAATATACACGAAAGTATAGGACACCAGTTCTCACACATATACACAAAATAAGAACAACGTTACAAAAGTTCCGCTTTTCACTGTAAACTTCTATAAGTCGTTCAGTTTGTCCGCAGTTTCACTCCGTATTCATTTTGACAACTCTATAATTCCGTATTTCTAATTAATTTCTTGAATGAACATAAAATATAAACAAATGGAAAAAGATACTGACCACGTGAATCATGACTGAGCCACCAGATAATCTGTGAACTGGACCTCGATCTATATACTGCATCTTTTTTAAGCCATATAATTGACAATATAATCTGAAAAAAAACCATTAACGCACGTATTACTGAGAGGATTGAATCCAATAATAACTCTGAAGATGCGCGTACTTTAACTTCACAAGATTATTTATTAAATTATTTCCAGATACATCACGATACGGGGGCAGTATACATACATGGATCAGCGTCAGTATCAATCTAAGTGCTAGACAGTAGTATTTGAACAATAGCAGATAATTCCTTTCATAGTTTACGGTATAGCTGAGAGAGAGCAGAGAGTGGACAGCGATTTTAAAAATTTCGCGCATTATCTTTTCGAAGGTATCCATATCAGCGATTCCGACTACAAAAGTAACCTATTTATTACGTACATGATACTACAACTGTATCAACACTGTCCGCGTACAATGCAGATGCCCTGGGCTATTGGTGATTTGACCCTCCAACAGTGCGCACGAAGAGCGCCTCAAATGCTGTCCAAGTACAAAGCGACCGAACATATCGCTTCTTTCGATGTACCGACAGTTGGTGGACCCCAGTTGGCCGTCCACACCAAACGCGCCACGATAGTTCCAGTTCTTTATTATGTGGCTGGCGCCGCCGGCAGCTGACGCAGCCTACTAGCCCAATGGAAAGTATCGAGAGCGGCAACTTGGCAGTGTCTGCGGCCGGCGATGAGAGGCGGATAGCATCGGCTGTTCGGCTACATCGCTCTGCCTCTTACAGTAAGGTGGCGCTACCGAACCAGTTACTGGCAATGGCTGCTACAAAAATGCCATTTACTGTTGAAGATGTAAAACTGGTGTACGTGATGTCCAAGTTTAGTACTAAGAACTTTAAGGAAATGCTTGATGACGGTAACGATTTTTTTTTTTTTTTCATAGGTGTAGCTATGTCGGGCACAAAATTAAGGGCAGTCTTGATCAAAGAGACGAAAATGATGTCATTGCGATCTGGAAAACCGTAACGAACTTCTTCAGAATTCTTCGATACGGACAGAGGCTGAAATAATGAATTAAAACCCTTCTGAATTTTCAGCCAGCATGTTTAGCTTCTTTAACTATTAATATCGACACATCTTTATCACCACAAAACGTGCATTTTACTAACGACGACGAAATTGAACATAACTGATTATGCACCACCTTATGGGGTAACGAGTGTCAGTTCGTTGTGGGTTTTCATTCTTCCACAACACGACAAATATGAAATAAACCACTGCAGTCTACAAAGTAGTTTTGACTTCTCTTACGTCAGTGTTGCGGCTAATTTCTCGTCAGGCTGTATAAACCACTGGCCGCTTTAATTTTTGGTCTCGTAGTTTCGTGAAAATATTACACAGTTCAATAACAAATTTCATAGGGAGAACAATTTTTCTCTCACGTGGAGAGCGCGAACAATTTAATAACAAATTTAATAGGTAGGACAGTTTTTCTGTCACGTGGAGGACGCGAGTCAGAATTGGTGTCAAGGAACAGACTAAATGGTAATGTATCGTAGTCATTCAGACTGGTGGGCTTTCGTGCAAGAGCGTCATGCTCGATAATCGGACAAAGTCAACTTGCCTACCATCCATTACAACGATGAGATAGTCTGTGTAGCGTCAGATGGACCGGCTGCAGTTCGTAAGGCAGTAATTTCATGGTGATCATAAAGTTCTTTTTTTTATTTTGTTGGCGTAGAAGTACGTTGGGATACATGAATTTTACGCTGAATTTAACTAACGGTGGTTTGTGGCTGCAAAATTGATACATGAGAACCAATACTGCAGAATGTTCACGACGTAAGTTTTCCCATAAATCTGTTGAAAATAATATATGCTGTTTTGGCAAGGGGTCTTCATACAGTTTTCATGGTGCTGAAACAACTAACCTGACCGTTGTTTCTATGACGTCAATTGTTCCAAGAAATAACACACTTATCAACATCGGCAAGGCATATTGTGTGAACTTTACTGCATTTTCCTTAGTCTGAATTTCATTTCATTTATCTCAGCATCGCGTATCGAACCGCCCATAATTTACATCCCTATCGACTTGTTCAGCTTCAACATTTTTCTGGCACGTTCCGCTATCATTTCCGTCTGTCTTGTTACTGATTGCTCCTTCTCATCGTCAGAAACGTAATTTTATTAGTAGCAAGCTTCCACTGTCCGGCAGCAATGCTTTAACTAAACCGTGGCTGGAGCTAATCACATAGCCAAATTAGTTCCCGCTGCTATCAGGTGTAGACTGTTTAAGAGAATTCAGTAAAGAAGAGTACAAAAACACAACTGCTGGTTATACAATCGATGTGGCTCTATCTCCTTATAGACAGTCCTTGGGTTTGTACAGCTCTCCCCGAGCGTTCAATCCAGTGATTTCTCCAGCAGGTTACAGTCTCTTAAAAGTCCATGTTGAATCTTGAAGTTGTAGCTTTGCTGATACTGATACCGGACACTGTACGTTTACAGCGGCCAAAGATTGCCTATTGTCGACAATATCTCCCGACAATGCGGTATGGCAATATTGTGGCCACACGATTGCGGCCGCATCTGCATCATTTCTGGCCGCTGTTGGCCGACAATGTTCGCGGCAGTGCATTTCCAAGAGACCGCGCTGTTGCCACAAAATGACAAACGCGAACTAGGGGAAGTGGGTGTTTAAACAGCACACCAGGTATCAAGTCAGAAAGAGCAACGCTTCTGAAAATTTAACTAGTGAACTGACGTTGACTGCAAAACATGTTTCAGAATTTTGGGAGAATGTTGGAACACGATTTCGAATATCTTGTAAAAGCAATTTGTTCAATTCGTATGGAAATTTAATGTAACTGCTCTTTAACGTTCATCGATAAGCCTCATGGTACGAGAAGTATGCGAAGGTGTGGTAGAAGACCTGAAAGGTTTGTAATTAAGAATACAGTTTTTATTTTTGTTCACCAGAATACACACCACTGTTTACACTATCACTTCCTGCTTAAAGTACGTCTCGAGATAATATGAAACTCATGGCATTAAATGCAAACCATGTGAATGAACAGCCACATCCGCTTCCACGCTTTCCAGGCAACATTTTTGCCTCGCATTTGGCATAGGTTCGAAGACTTAAGAATTTTTTGTATGCTTCATCGAGTGTGATTCCGAGCTCATCGGCAAACAGTTTGCTAACTGTTTTTTATATTATGATCTTTGTATACATCAATTTCGACGTTCCAGAGCTATGGTCGTAATGAATAGCATTTGCCGGCCTGGGTGGACGAGCGGTTCTAGGCGCTACAGTATGGAACCGCGCGACCGCTACGGCGCAGGTTCGAATCCTGCCTCGGGCATGGATGTGTGTTATGTCCTTAGGTTAGTTTGGTTTAAGTAGTTCTAAGTTCTAGGGGACTGATGACCTGAGAAGTTAAGTCCCATAGTGCTCAGAGCCATTTGAACCATTTTTGAATAGCATTTGTAGAGGTCATAACTCTTTCTCTTGTCCATTTATCCATATATTTTTATTTTATTTATTTACTTGGTTTTAGCATCCACCTATTAACCATTTACTTTTGTTTGTGTAAAGGACAGTCAAATGGAAACAAGACAGATGCAAAAAAAGGCAAGTCAACTGTTTATCATGTCAAAAGTAATCACTATTGCAGTATATGTAGTAAACCCACTGTGAGACAGGACGCCCCATGTCTTCATGGAGAAATGTTTGCTGTTGTTTAAGGAACCATGACTGTACCGTCAGCCGATGCAGGTCGACGGTCACGAATGTATTTCTTCAGGGCTCCAAAAATATGTAAACTGCATGGGGAGAGATCTGGAATGTATGCAGGATATGTAAGGGCTTCTCAGCACAACTTCTGCAGTGTAGTCTAAACCACTGACACGCCAGCTCCAGGAGTCATGATGACCTTCTTCTTTGACTTTATGGGCCCGCTGCTCATCGACTTTCTGGAACACGGCGCGACAATTAATCCACAGCGGTACGTGGACCCTTTGCAAAACCTGAAGCGCGTCATCAACTTCAAACGCCCAGCAATGGTGACGGACGGCAGTATTCTATTGCAGGGTAATGGTTGCCCAGTGATGCCATGTTGCTTCGACTACGCTGCAGAAGATTCTCTGGGAATCCCTTTCACATCTTCCATACAGTCATCACTTCCTTTGCGATTTACTTATTGTTACAGCCATGAGGAAAGACATCGTGTCCGTCGATTTCTTCAGACAACGAGGTCCACTCCTGGATATAGTCATGGTTCCGTAGACAACCGCAAA
This sequence comes from Schistocerca serialis cubense, assembly GCF_023864345.2. Lineage (NCBI taxonomy): Eukaryota > Metazoa > Arthropoda > Insecta > Orthoptera > Acrididae > Schistocerca > Schistocerca serialis. The sequence goes on from NC_064645.1 coordinate 631,982,350, forward strand.
CATGTTTTCCAGGAAAGCCTTGACCGTTTTGCCTTACGTTGGGATAAACGCGTTAACGGTAATAGGGATTATTTTTGAAATAAGAAACAGTTTACTTATTTTTTCCCATCTGTATCGTTTTCATTTGACTGCCCCTTATACATAAGGTGCCAACGGCATTGCCGCAGTGGCAACAACGGTTCCCGTCGGATCACCGAAGTCGGGCTGGGCACTTGGATACACTCAGCCCTGGTGAGGCAAACTGAGGAGCTACTTGATTGAAAAGTAGTGGCTTCGGTCTCGGAAACTGACATACGGCCGCTAATCTCCGTTTTCTATACTGACGTTGTCGTTAAGGTCCGGCCTGTTTGTAGGTACAAGGCCTAAGATTGTGTATGAGTTGCCGTACTAGCTGCTCAAGATAGTTTTCAAAAAACCATTTCAAAAGTACTTCGTACGACTGTCTCTCTATACTCCCTGCAATGAATCCACAGACATTCCAGTCTATGCTCAGTAGGTTAAAAGTCGCCTCCTACTATAATCAGTTCATCATAAGAATAAACCTGATGCAAACATTGCACTGTGTATTCTTCCGCGTTTGCTGGAACCTCATTGGATTTCCGGTTCACATGGGACTACAGCCAAGCTGTCTCGAGTACTGTCAAGTACGATAATAAGAGTGCGTTTTGTGTTGTGCGTTACGCGCACATCGACTTAACGATAATACGGGACAACAGCTTTACCGGCGCATTTAACTAGGACGACACTGGCCGGTCAGCTGGTACAGCTAGCCTGCAGTGACGTAGCCAGCTGCAGTTCACACTTACAAACTGACGAGCAGAGGAGCAATACAGCTTCGAATGTCATTTAATTTTGAAGCAGAATGAAATAATACACTGCAAATCTCCCACAAAGCGCTCCTTAGACTACTAGACGAAAACCGACACACGTTATCGTTTTTAGCTAATGTACTGATGTCATTAAAATCAAGAATGGCGAATAATTTTTTCATAATGCGGGGCCACAGTCATAATATATTTCTTTAAAGTCATTACCGCCATTAGTCTGTTGTTTATTTACAGTGTTACATTTACACTTACACAGTCATGATTTCGGCTTGAAAGTGCCATTATCAAGTATTTTTACAAGTGTTATAAATTGCCTAAGATGGCATACTGTGTTTTGCCTAAGATGGCATACTGTGTTTTACAGTATGCCATCTTAGGCAATTTATAACACTTGTAAAAACACTTGATAATGGCACTTTGAAGCCGAAATCATGACTGTGCAAGTGTACATGTAACCCTGTAAATAAACAACAGTCTGATGTCGGTCTTGACTTTAAAGAAAGAATGATGAAAATTCCTGATATAACCACAGGGTAATTTTTTTGCATAAGCTGTGTGTAACGTAACAGATTATTGAACGATTTCCCCGTATAGTTAAATGTTGAAGCAACTTAGCACATTTCTTATCCGAATCCGAGAAATACTTTTCAGTTCTGGAAGTGTCCCCTGCTACGTTGATAGCGAGCTTATCGACAACAGAATCCACGAAGCCAACCGGGCGCAGCATATTCTCTTCTTCTTTTATGACGAGCCGTTCTATATGACACCAGCGTTCGACAGTGACGTGTGAAAAAGCTGCGTGCGTTAGTTGCAGTACGTCTCGCAGCTTAACAATCTAGTTACTTCTCGGACCAAATCCCGCAGCTTGGCTCCACATCACTTCTGTTGGCTTCATATTGTAATGGTACAATAGCAAATGTAAAAGTGCATGATGTGCTCGATGCTGTGAAAATGATTGTTTTTCATGTTTCTACGATACTTACGTACCTCTGTGGTATGAAACCATGGACAAAGTCCTAATGAAGAGGATTTGGTCTGTCATTGTTGCCTTAAAAATTATACTTATATTTTCTTAATTTAAACAATTTTTATTAACAGCCTTTCATAAAACATCGATAATTAAGAATTTGAAATGGAAACAGGAATTTCGCGCCCAGTATGTGATTAGAAACAAGAAGACGTTCATTATTCATAAAAAAAATGATGATGAGTTTTATGAGATGTAGATATTTCAAATTGAAAAAAAAAAGTTACTTTGTAGACTCGAACCGACGTACGAGGTACGTACTGCATTTAGTTCACATTCCATTACGCTAGAGACTACCCCAAATGTCCAGTGAGGGGTCTCAGTATCGACTGCATTATATACACCTCAGGGAAAGTGAATTATCTTCGTAAATATATGAAAAACATTAATAACAGCCTATTTCTCGGCACTTTTTAACAGTGTTACACGCGCGGTTTCACTGCGGAACAGAAAGCAGCCCCAGTCCTTTTCATACTACGCATTAACAGCGGGGCAATCAGTGGCTGTGACTGTACACGATTTTTGAAATAAAAACTATGTCGCTAAAGCGTGATTAAGAAAAACGTTGATGGATGTTAATACATTTGAATGTTTTAAAGTTTCATTTAACGTAACTTTTTAATAAGATATCTAATACATAAGTAGGACCTACTTCCAAGAGCGTAACAACACCAGTGTACGTGTGCTGCGGCTTCTGACGAATCATCGCGTTTGTGTTTGTTTACATCAGGTTTATTCTTATGGTGAGCGGATTATAGTGTTGCATGGTGTAGTTATTTATGCACTACTGACCGTAGTAAATGGCTTTAGAACTGTCACATCAAATCAGGTGGCCAGTAAAAACACCCAACAATTAACTTGGTTACACCTAGACCTTTTACATGCCACCAGATAACTTCGCCGTGACTCTCAACGTCTACCTCAGTACAGCCAATATTTTTGTCAACTCCAATGAACACTGCCCCTCATATGGCCTCTAATGTGTCTTTCAGATATATGTTCCACGACACACTAAATATAGCTTTCCACGCCGGATTTAAGCCAGCACTCGGTCCCGAGAATAATTTCAGGATGTGAACTTTCCTGAGGGCAGTAAATTAAGGAACTTTCTTACAAATACTTCAACAATTTTTTTATAAAATTTTGACAGTCGAACATACTCTGACTTCCATTACCGTATATTGACAGGCAAGTTCACCGCAAACAACCGCCTAGCCTAAGGACGTCATGTGCACTCGACAAGTACCACACTAGCAGAGTATCTGCTTCCTTTGTGTAGTGCAACCCTGACGTATCAAAGGGTGTCGTATAAATCTCCAACCGATAACACGGATCTAGAAATCTGCAGCCAAGACCATCACAGAGTCGACGAATCCTTTGGTTGAGACCCTCCACTCGGCTCCAAACCAAAGGACCCTGACCAATTGTGGGAACAATGGTGCAAATTGCGAACTCTGCTTTCACCCCACGCGTGAGGAGAGCAGACTTCACCACTTCCGCCAGCGGCCTGTATGATTTGAGGATGTTCACAAAACCCATGCGACAGGAGCCATAACTTGCAGACGACTGCACTCTGCGTGCTCGACAGCCGCAGGCGAAGCCGCCTCCACATCTCTGATGAGGCACCCCGACAGATATACCGATGGCACATTGGCTTTCTTTCCAACCAATGTGGCCTCTATAGAGGATATGTAAGGACTTCCTAGCGAATCTTCTGCAGCATAGTTGAGAGAACCTGCCAACAAAATGCTCCTTCCACATGTTGCCAACGTTGTTTCGAGTACGTTTCAGAAGTTTCGCTAAGAAGCCCTTGCACGTCCTCCATACACTCCCGATTTCTCCTTATGCGATTTCCATGGTTTTGGAGTCCTTAAGAAAGACATTCATGGCTGTCGATTTGCTTCGGGCGAAGAGGTTCATGCCTGGTTGCAATCGTGTTTCCATAGGAAACGCAGCATTTTCCCACGAAGGCACTGCGTTGTTGCACAGTGGCATAAACGTATTTTGGCGATTACTTTTGAAATAGTAAACAGTTTACTTACTTTTTTCCATCTGTCTCGTTTTCATTTGACTTTCTCTTATACTTCCTTTCTACTGACTCTATTCACAACACATTTTGCAGACAGTATCCACATATATCGCAGAATGTGCCTGTAAAATTATATCACTGTACGGCACACACTTTGGGAGATATGATTTTTTATACATGGGAGTTCGACTCTTCAAGGAATCGGTGTGGGGGTTTACTGGTATTCCTCTGTTCTCCGTAAGGGTTGATTCAGATAATTTTAAAAATTACATAGGATAAGCAGTGTCACATTTGAATAGACGAGGTCTGTTGAGAAAATTTCGGAACTTTGTCCATAAAATTTTTCTACGCTTACCGTTTACTTAATGTGCATGGTCTCCTTCGAAATACTCTCCTCCACGAATGACACATTGCACCCAACGCCGTTTCCACTTCCGCAAGCAGTCTTGGTGCGCCTCTTGCTCGATCGCACGAAGCGCCGTCTGCGAATTTTCTTTTACCTCGCCTGCCGCTGCAAATCTTCGTCCTTTCAACTGTGTTTTCAACTTCGGAAATAAAAAAAAAATTGCCACTAGGTCCAGGTCTGTGGAGTACGGAGGATGAAGAGCACAGTGATTTCGTTGTCTACGCAATAGTCACGCACCCACAGGGATGAATGCGCAGTTGTGCTATCGTGACTCAAGAGCCATGAATTGGCTCGCCACATTTCAGGTTGTTTCCTTGTCACATTTTCTCGCAGGCGTCGCAACACGTTCCGATAGTGCCATCGATTAACAGTTTGTCGCTGTGGCAGAAATTCATAGTCAAAGAAAATTATCAGCATAGCTTTGACATCCGACTTGACCTGTCGAGCTCTTTCTGGTCTTGGAGGACCTTTCCTGACCCATTGAGAAGGTTGAACCTAGGTCTCAACATCATAACCATAGATCCACGGTTCATCACCAGTTATGATTCTTTTAAGGAGCATTTCGTTCACACTTGCGCGATCCAAAAGCTCTTCACAGATTGCAAGGCGAAGGTCTTTCTGGTCTTGACTTACGAGCTGTTGGACGAACTTGACGGTAACACGATACGTTCTAAGATGCTGTGTCAGGATTTCATGACATGATTAAACTAAAATGGTACATTCTTCTGCGATCTCCCGGACAGTCAATCTTAGGTTCGCACGCATAATTTCGTTGACATTCCTGACATGAGTGAGCGTCGACTGTAGTTGTCGAAGGGCGTCCTAAACGAAGGTCATCTTTAACTTCCGTCCGGCCATTTTTGAATCACGTGGACCATTCGTAACACCGAGTACGGCTTAAGCACTCATCGTCGTAGGCTACCTGGATCATTTGGTGTGTCTCTGTAAAGGTTTTCTTGAATTTCACGCTAAATTTGATGCAGACACGTTGCGCCTCTGGCTCTGCCGTCTCGAAATTCGTGAACTGTACGGCACAATGTTCTATTCAATACAGCAGTGAACAATAACTGACAGACATACAACAATGGAGTTTCCGCCAGTTACACATTAAACACAGGTGCGTGCAGGGATGCCAATTGCATTTCGCTCCAATACGCCATTGGTGCGAAATTACGAATGTTCCGGAATTTTTTGAACAATCCTCGTATTTTGAGCTTGTCTGAGCCGCTGATATTGAAAAAAGTAGCGTTACGTGGAAAAGCATACTTCCAAAAGAGCATTTGCCAGCTATGCCCCATATTGTGCCAACTGGGGCGTTACTTCAAGACTTCCTTCAATTTCTGCTGCATTTTTGTGTTATATAATACCACAAACGTGTTTGCAATTTTAAGGATAAGTAGGTACATGTATTTTCAATAATTCCAAAAATTAGACAGTCGGAGGGAGATAATGCACGTTTATTAAAAAAAGAGCACATGCTTTCCAAAATAATGAATACGATTTTCACAAATTGAATACAGCTTTCACAAACTTACATTTCCTGCCTTAGAGGGCCTAAACGTTTAGAACTATGTGTAAAGTGCTTCCATCATAAAACGTAACAAGTAATTCTCGATTATTTTATGCCTCTGATTTTTCATTGGTGTTAGCTGGTTGCGAGAGGACTGCAGTATTCCTGCAGTCGTAGTACTGGACGTAATACCGGAATTGCTGTTTCTTCTGCATGTTAGAAGTAATACATTTCTGAGGTTGCAGAAAGAATTGTATTTTACAATTCTTTGCTCAAAACAGACAATATTAACGTTTCCGCGACCGCATGTGCAGCCTGAGTGCTGTCCATTTGGTTGTTTCAGATTTCTGTTTTTGTACTCGTCAGATTTTACCCTCCACAGGCTTAGACAACTTGGGTAGAATTCTGTTAAATTTTCGGTATTTTCCCTTGTCGAAGACACGTCAAGCTATACCACACTCTGGGGCAACATCTTGTTAACAGCGTCAGGTGTGTGACCGAGAGCGCGCTGCTAGCATTTATTGTGTCTCGCATTCAAACGCACGGTACTAGTGTGCGTGCTTGGAGCGTACGTTCCAAAAGAATCGTAAAAGCTGCTCGCGTGAACGGGACTGTTGCGGGCACGCGTCTCGGTAGTTGTCTGCGTCGCGTTCTCATTATACGCACGCACGAACGTACGGCAATTTTCGCTTGTTATCCAGTTCTACGGTTGACAGAACGAGAGCGATGCGGTAGAGGTCGTTACCAGCATCTGGAGCAGAACCACGGATCGCTCACTGCTTTCTACCCGCCACCTGGAGATGCGACGCTCCAAGACTGCAGACTTCTGTACAGAGCTCTCCATTTCCACATCACATCACTCCATCGCAAGTACTTACTGCGTAGTACTGGCCATTGGTTGTCTCGTTCTACCTTAACTGCCATACTTAGAAAATTACTGTGTACCGAGTTATGTACAAACCACGTGCAAAAAGGATTTTAATAACTTCTCGTTGTATTTAGCCGTGAGTATTGAGAAATGTACTTGCGAAAAAGGGAAAACGATAAACGCGGTTCATCCCCTCATTTACGAAAGGGAGTGGTGAAATGTTCCCTACATCGCCATTGACTACTGCTAATTGGTCAGATCTGTGATAATGATTTGATTTTCAATGCTAACGTTGCAAAGTGTGAGTTACAACTGACTTTATTTGAACATTCGTGGCCACTAAGCAGTCTGTCAGAAATAAGTAGCCGGCCGCTGTGGCCGAGCGGTTCTAGACGCTTCAGTCCGGAACCGCGCTGTTGCTACGGTCGCAGGTTCGAATCCTGCCTCGGGCATGGATGTGTGTGATGTCCCTACGGTCGCAGGTTCGAATCCTGCCTCGGGCATGGATGTGTGTGATGTCCTTAGTTAGGTTTAAGTAGTTCTAAGTCTAGGGGACTGATGACCTCAGATGTTAAGTCCCATAGTTCTTAGAGCCATTTGAACTTCTCTCTCTCTCTCTCTCTCTCTCTCTCTCTCTCTCTCTCTCTCTCTTTTTTTTTTTTTTTTTTTTTTTTTTTTTTTTTTTTTTTTTTTTTTAGAAATAGTGTGTTCTTTTGCTTGTAACTACGCGGAAAAATGTGATGTACAAGCCATCATTTCAGTAGTATCGTTGATCAAATGTAATTGCTCCCGTCGTGTAATTAACTTCACCCCAAAAATTATGAGTACGTTTACGCGAAGCAACAAACAAACGACTAGCATTTGTAACTGTGTTCTATTTCCGTAACACTCTCCCACGAGTCAAGTTATCTTAGGATCGATACATGAGGATCGTATTGATTAGACTGAAAATCCGCTTCATATGTGAATGATATATGTTTCAGTGCATGACTGTTTTCGGAGACCTACAGGTCCATCATCTGGTGCGACACAGTGTTTTTTTAAGTAATGGATGTAGGACAGGTGGGAGAGTTAATAAAAAAACATCTAACTCGTGCCTATGTGACGCTCATTTTGTATTGGTGATAATTTAACCTGAACACATCCACCGCACTCGAACTGTATTTCAGTAAAGACTGCGTAGGAATTGCGGTTTCCCAGGATCCAACGATGAATCGTGATAACTAGGAATTTAGATGGGAAGATTCGGTATCGCGCCACCCTAATGGAAGGACTGGGGTCCCCACAAAACAGCTTCATCTTTAAGACATATAACTTGCCTTTATTAAGTCAGACGAGCTTTAAAAACAAACAAGAGTAAAATCGACGGAGCAGACGTAAGAAAAATGAGTTTTAAACAGCTGCCACTAATTAGGAGACACAAGCCATTAAGCATACACATAAAGTACAGAATTTTTTTTAAAAAATTATCAAAATTTACTGAGCAGTTTTTGAACTAAATGAGGTTCAAACAGCTGCCATTAATTATCAACCCTCTGCCACTTGAAACTTCTATGTTTAAGTGAGTGTACTTAAATATCAATATGCTAGCGCAACGCAACCTGACTCTTAAAAAAAGACATAACCTGACTTCAAATAATTAATTCAAAAGAACGGCCCTGACTATAAAGAAATCCCAACGATACCCTATACATTTCATTAAACACTTACCTCAAAAAAAATCTTCATTACGCGAACTACTGCAATACAGCAAGCGTCAATACTGCCAGCTAAATAAAAGATTCTAACTACTAAAGCCACTAACTACTAATAGGCATGTGGTTAGCAAAGGAAAGATTTTGTTGTAAACCAAATAATGTATCTTTTTTTACCTTAATAATGTGACATCCAGTGAGACACGAATATAAATCGTCATTGATATCTATTACGAAGGTGTACAATCATGAATAATATTTAATCTCCAAGTCGAACATGTACAGATCGTTAGCCTACGCTAACACCTCAGACCTCTACCCTCCATCAATGCTAGCTTCTCACATCTAACATCCATCACTGCTGGCTGTTGATCTCCAACTGCCCAACAGTACTTCCCTCACTGCTGGCGACTAACTTCCAACTCCCCTACAGTACTGGCGATTAACTTCCAACAACGAGTCCAACCAGCCAAAGAGTCTCTTATAAAGAACGCACAGTCAGAGATCCAATGCAAAGCGCCACACAGCGCTGCCGACACAGAAGCAGCCCACTTATATGAATGCGTGGTGTGTGTTCTTTCGGACATGATCTGCCTCCATGGGCAACTAATCCACCTTCTTCAGTGCAGATGCACAATTACGTCCGACCTTCTGCGTGGAAAAAAAGTGGAAATGAGCGTATGGCATCGCTGGCCGGGAGTTCGGGGAAGTTCGGCCGCCAAGTCGTACTTCATTCGACGCCACATTGGGCGACTTGCGCGCCGGTGATGAGGATGAAATGGTGATGAGGACAACACAACGCCCAGCCTACGAGCGGAGAAAATCTTCAACCTGACCAGAAATCGAATCCAGACCCGCTTGCACGTGAGGGTACGTTTCCGCCCAGCTAAGCAGTCAGCAGTCGGACCCCCTGTGGGAATCTGAGAGTAGTGAGCTTGGAGGACATGGATGGGTGCCGTTAGGTCGGAGTGTCGGCCAACAGACGTGCTGAGATATTCTGCGCCGTTACGCTAAAGACTGTGTCTGTGTGGCACAAGTGGTTAACACAACTGCCTAGTAAGCAGGAGATCCCGGGTTCGAATCTCAGTCTGTCATACATTTTCACTCGCTGCCGCTGATTCCGCGTAAAGTGACATTAGTAGTCCCTTTCCTTTCTCTCCCTCCCTCCTCCTCCACCTTCAGTTTACTTGTAAAGTCAGTGAATAGTTAGCTACATTTAGGTAAAATCCAAAATTCCCTAAGGAGATTTTAAACAAATGATTTTTAAACAGCTGTTATTAATTATGAACCCGCTGTCGTTCAGTAGACAGCAAACTACAGAATTAAAAAGAAAAAAAAATAACAGTCACTGAGTAGGCAGCTACAGTTAACCAAAATTCATTGATCAGATGTTAACCAAATGATTTTCAAACAGCTGCTGTTAATTGTGAGTGTTGCATACACTCTACCTGTGGGAAGGGATGGGGAGGGAAGAGCGAGAGGTAAGGACATACACGGAAGTGACTTAACATAGACAGGATGGCCGCCGTTCTTCCACTCCCTTGCCTGCCTGTCTTCCCTACGTCAAACCGGCCAAATAAGCTCCAAGTCGCTAAGTCGCTGGTGTGTTCCCAAAATATGCCCACTCACGCAAATCGCTTCGCCGGGCAGACGATAGCCGATAGTCAAAACCGGGCTCCGCGCCTTTACAGGAGCCGACTCAATCTGTCGTGTGCCACCCAGAATTCCAAACCTCTCGCACTCCCGGTCGACTCCCTCCGCACACCAACACTCACCCTCTAAAGCCTTCCTGCTTCGTTGCTTTGTCCCCACCCATGGCGCCACCGGCGTGCCTCCAAAGTTCGTCAACGAGAGGCGAAGTTATAGAAGGCTGACCCCACATGGCTCAAACCGAAGCTTACAACTTTCTGTATTTTACATATGTGACTGTCCTGTCTTATATTCCAACATATTAAGCCACCTAAAGGACGACGTTATGTTGCTATGAAAAGTCTGTCGTGACTTGTTACATTTTTCTAAATGTCTGCTCAAGCGACAAAAATCGTGGTCCAATGTGTGCCAAGACTGACGCTTTTGTGACCGACTCACCTATCTACAGTGCTTTTTTTATATAGAAATAACGCCGGGAAGAAATTCTGGAGTCCTAACAAATCAGTTCTTGCCTTTTTTACCAGCGCTGAGTGCTGTGTATGTTTTATAAATATGTACTGGAGTCTTCAGTTCAAATTTTGAGATATGATTTACTAGAAATAACATATTTCTCCAAGTATCATCCTATTCCCATGTGACTATCAGATGGCTGCTTTTCAGTTTTTAAATTTTGGTTGACAATTTAAATTTTGGAAATTACCCGTAAATAATTCAGTTTTAATTCATGAATTGTTGGCTATTGTACAGCAGAATTTAGGGATCGTACTCACGACCTTCCGAGTACAAGGTAGAAGTCTAACGTAGTATCGTGTGCGCCACAGGAATACAAGGCCTTTAATTACATTTATTAAGCAGTATGAATCCTAGAAAATGTTCGCTTCTAAAATGTACGTAAGTTTCAGATGTTTTCCTACTATAACAGTGGACTTAAAAAAATGCATACAAAATTAACAAAACTCATTTGATGACTGAACAGTTACAAGAAAAATTTCCCAGCACATTGGTGACTGAAATGCAAGATGTAGCTGTAGCCTAAAAAGAATTTAATAATAATAAATACGCCGGCCGGAGTGGCCGAGCGGTTCTAGGCGCTACAGTCTGGAACCTTGCGACCGCTACGGTCGCAGGTTCGAATCCTGCCTCGGGCATGGATGTGTTTGATGTCCTTAGGTTACTTAGGTTTAAGTAGTTCTAAGTTCTAGGGGACTGATGACCTAAGAAGTCCCATAGTGCTCAGAGCCAATAATAAATAGAGCCACAAGTATTAGTGCTTATATTTGATTTTACGTCATTCGACAGACTGACATCTTTTACGACTAATCATTCCTGCACGCGTTTGTCATTTTACGGAGCGAGGTTGCGCAGTGCCTAGCACACTGGACTCGCATTTGGAAGGACGACGGTTCAATCCGGCGTCCGGCCATCCTGATTCAGATTTTCCTTGATTTCCCTAAATCACTCCAGGCAAATGCAGGGATGGTTCCTTTGAAAGGGTACGGCCGATTTTCTTCCCCGCCCTTCCCTAATCCGATGTGACCGATGATCTCGCTGTCTGGTCTCCTCCCGCAAAATCAACCCGACCTTATGTCACTTAGCTTGTCAATGGAACTGCCTGCAGGTCGCTGTTAAGCGTGGGAGCCGCCAGGCTCTGCGAGGTGTTAAGTGTGCACAACATACTTAGTTCAACGGAAGGCCTCAAAACAGATAAAATTACTATAAGCTCTTTGTTTTCCGGGACGCATATCGTCTCAGATTACGATCTAATTTCCAATACCCAGATACAAACAAGTCGAGTTTTAGGCAAGTTTTACCGTCCCATTGTAATAAAGTTTGCGTAACACTAGGTAGACGGTCGATTGTCATATTTTGTCCATTTTTCATATCAGCTGCGTGTGCATTACGTAGTTTTTTCAGAGGTAATTTAATTTTGTGCAAGTCCGATGAACCGCGGGTTTAATTTTAGAAAATATAGAAGACGATTTCCATAACTGCTTCTTTGTAAGGATTTAATCATACTGTGACTGTGAATCTACATATGTACGAGGACGTGCTGGCAGGCAACTCTTCAAGCTTTTTAAATAAAACAACGTTATTAAAATTCTACATCTTTACTATTCATGTCTACACATTTGCAGCCCTCTGCCGCTAGGAGGCTCCGAATTGTAGCGTGTAAGATGGCGGTGTGTAACGGAACTATGTCGGTGTGTAGGAAACAGCGTGCTGTAATAGAGTTTCGAGTTCGAGGAGTTCGTCCACACATGGAGCACCCTTCCTTTCAGCACGACAGTGCCAGACCACACAAAAGCGCTGCGACATTTGCAACAGTCCGACGCCTTCGGTCCACTGCTATCGATCATCCTTCATACAGTCCCGACTTGACCCTTCCCATGACATGGAATACACATTTAATCACAATAGTCAAATTTCCACAGGTCAAACATCTTTTCTCATGATCTTTATGTTTATTCGCGGAACTAGTACACGATCTTTACAAAAAGACAAACAGCTAAAACGTTAACACCCCCCCCACACACACACGATAAATGGATAGACTACACTCAGCAAAGACTCACCATTTTACACACTAAAGGAACACCACGTAAAAGACGAACACAAACAGCTAACAAGCGTACAGAACACACACACACACACACACACACACACACACAAAGATAAAATGCAAACAAAATTCAAATTTGGCCCCAAACTCACTGGTGAACAAATGAATACTGACTGCACAGCACCCCATTAGGGTGCTGAGAAAAAAAGGGCTTGCCACACAAAAACGTAAGTAAAAACGAATATCGCGATAAACTAAATGACGTTTAAAGCATAAACAAAATTTCTCGTCAACATCGTTTGGTTGCAGATGAAAAGCTGCCTGTAATAAATAATACACAAGTGGTCGCAATTTTGCAATCTTTTAGTAATAATGTTCACATTACAGATTAAATAAAGCAGAAACCGACTGATGGTGGCATAGAGGTGGTGAAACATGTTTGGGACTTGGAAAAAACGGTGTTTTACGTAACTGGCGGACCTTACATCCAACAAGGCTTATTATATTTATGAAATAATGGTTACAAAATTAAAATGCGCGTGATACTGCTAGAATTAGTGAAAGAAAGTTAGTCGTTGCCTTCACATATTTTATTCTTCTTCTGCCAATCTAGGATTAGGCCTTAAACCTTTAATTGGATTACTTTTTCAGTTAATGGCTCTACCTCCAGTTCGCTCCGCATTTCTTCATTTCTTATTTTGTCCTCTCCTGTGCAACATTTTCCTTATGGGGCAACTTCATATCTTATTTTTCAAGTTATCTTAGGTTTTTTGTTCTTAATGGCTTTCTGCTCCATGTAGTACTATGGGAAGTGCGATGACTACAAAATTTCACTTGGATTTCTCTTCTTGTTTTACCCTTTATTCCTCTTATCGTTTCACATATATGTTGATAGGCGTTAATTATCTTTTATGTATTCCTCTTGTGTTAATAATGATTATCTTAGACCTATTTTCCTATTTTGTTGTCGGTAACTTGAAGTTATAATTTAGGCTTATATTGTTTAATCCTATTTGTAATTCTGTTTAATCCTATTTGTAATTTGTCTTTATTGCCCTGATGTTACTGGGTCGCCGGTAAGAAGCGTCGTATTCAGAAATTCTCCTGTCTCAGTTCTTATACTCTGAGGTATTCTATCCTTCATTCATTTCCTGACCCGTTTGTCGATGTTGTTGAAAAGCGGTGGTAACATACTGCAGCCTCGCCAAACTCCCAGCTTTATCTCTGTTTCTGGTATCTGATCTTTCCCAGAATCTGTTCTTATTTTGGTGTACTTTTATCACGAATCTGGGGAAAACTCGTTTCTCAATTATTGAGCAGAACTTCTCTCTGTGCCTGCGGTCAAACGAATTTTCGTAGTCGCTAAAATGCTAGGCGTGTTTCCAAATTGAATTATCGTCCTTTTTGTGTATCTTGTTTCAGACTGAAAACATTGTGGGCACAGGATCTTCCTCTACGGAAGTCTGCTTGCTGCTCTAATAAAATGGAAGTAAAATAATATATATTAAAAATATGGATACTAATTGTTGACTGGGAGTCCGGCAGTCCATCAGTGCTACGGGCAGCGCACGACCGTAACCCAGCGCTGGTGTCGCCTACAATACATGGTTGGCGGGATTAAACCCTAAACATTCCCACATCCGGATTGTGTCATTAAGCTCGGCGGCTTCCTTGGTGCCCAATCTTGGCGTGGTGCTATCTGTGAGGTGCCGGTTAGGTGCCGGCAGCGTGAGGTCCTTATCTCGTGGTGTCACGGTCTGGTAGTTGCGTACTCGGCTCTTGGAGAGCAGAGCAGTAGCCACACAAGACTGGCCCCTGATGCCATACCATCTACCTCCAAGTAGTTGCTTTATGAGCTCAGTTAGTTAGTTACTTACTTACTTGTGTGTTCATTTGACGATCATTTGAACGTTTCTTTTATCGAAATGCTGTGGAGCGAGTCAGTTTATAAAATATGTATACGTGATTAGAGTCAACATTAATATGCACATTATTATTTTTAATCCTACGAAAGCAACTACACTTACTTTTTGCTGGTACCAGTTTTTAAGTAGAAATTCTTCAATGGAATAGAAGTTGTCCAGGAGAAATGATTTTAAATTAAATTTAAAACCTGCTTAGCTACGTGTGAGACATTTTATGTTATGGGGCAAATGATCAAAAATTTTTGTTGCCGCGCATTGAACTTCTTTCCGAGCCACCCATAACTTTAACAATGGGTAATAAAGGTCACTTTTCTCTCTAGTGCTGTGGGTACGTACATCACTCTACTTCTCAAATTGTGGTGGATTATTTAGGACGAATTTAAATAGCGAATGTATGTATTGTTGACAGTGCAGTTAAAATCCCTAGCTCCATTAAGAGGTACCTAGATGACGTCCGTGCGTGACAACCACATATTATTCTTACTGGTCGCTTTTGTGCGATCAATTCTTTCTTTCTGGGTAATGAGTTACCCCAGAAAATTATTCCTTACGACATTACTGAGTGGAAATATGCAGAATATTGAATTGCAGAACGTTTGTTTCCAAGATTAGCAATTGTACGAAGAGTAAAAGTAGCTGAACTTTATTGTTTGAGAAGCTCTTACAATCCAAATTTTCATCAATGTCTACACCCAAAACGTTGGAGCATTCTGCCTTATTTACTGACTCCTCATGTGCCGCATCAGTTGTTGGTGTGCTTCTGTCAGTGGTGCAGAACTGAATGTTCCATGTTTTTTCAAAATTTAACGGGAGTCCGTTTTCAAAATACCAGTTAAAAAATTCTTGGGAAAATATCATTTACCAACTCTGCTGTTGCTTTCTCTCTAATGCGATTTATTAAAACACTAGTATCGTCTGCAAAAAGTACCAATTGTACTTGTTGAATGTTAAGTGGGAAGTGATTTAGGTATATAAGTAATAGGAGTAGGCGCAAATTTGAACGCTGTGGGACTCCCTTTGTGATTTTTTTACGCCAATCACTAAAATTTTCTACCTTTCCAACATTGTCTAAATTATTCTGCATAAATCATTGCATACTGTTTGTTAAGTATGATTCAAATTAGCTGTGTGAATTCCGTAAACTTGGAAATGTCACAAGAAATACCAACAGTCGATTACTGTTATTTAGTGTTTGTACTATATGAGGCGTGGGTGTGTAAATAGCATTATAAGCAGTCGAGCAGCCCTCCTAATATCGAAACTGTGATATGCTGCGTACATTGTTTCAGATTAAGTGTGCGACTACTCTTGACTACATTACTTTGTCGAATAGTTTGGAAAAAGATTTCAGTAAGGAAATTGGACGATAATTGTTTAAGTATGCCTTGCCACCTTTCCTGTGACGTGGCTTAATAATTGCATGTTTTAACCTACTTGGAAAAATCCCTGTGCCAGTGATGCATTGCACATATCACTAACGACATTACTTATTAAACTGGAACAGCTTTTCAGAATTCAACCTCTAGATGATCATTTGTTTTTAGAATTTTTTTAACTGTAATGATTTCAGTGAAGGATTTGGTGCTGCTTCTAATTGCCTAAAGTTTTGTGGAATGACATTTTTAACATATTTTCTTGCTTCTTCGCCTGAACAATATAATCTAGTATTTGCTGCTATGTTTAGAATGTGATCGGTACAAGTACTTTTGTGAATTATCAGTCACAGCTTTGTCATTTAGTTTAATTGCTACGGAATCTTGTACACTAAGTATCTGTCCTGTCTCCCATTCGACAGTGTCCCATACAGTTCTAGTTTTATTATCGGCATTATTTATTTCTGTCAGAGCATGCATACCTTTTTGGACATTTTCCTTATAATGTCACAATATTTTTTGTAGTAGGCAAGTAATGTCGAATCTTGACTGACTTCTGGCGTTCAAATTAACTTCGCCCCTCCTCTTACATGATATTTTGATTCCCTTCCCTTGTTTCTTAATTAATCTTCTGGGTACTTCTTTCATTAACACAAATGTACTAAGTTAGAAATTGAATTTGACATTAGCATCTGTTTCTACGTGTACTTCACCCCTTTTAGTTTACTCTTATAACATTGTATCATGTTCTCACTAATAAGCCTCACTGCTTTGTATGAACCTGCCTCAAGTTTGTAAGGTGCCACACCGTGTATTACCATTAATTGTGCATCGTGATCAGTTAGTCTATTAGCAATTGGGTACACATTAATTGTTTCGGCTTGAGCAGTATGTATAAAAATTTTATCTATCAGTATCCTACTATTTGGGTCACACGAATTGGAAAATTGACTACTGAAACTAGATTGAAACACCCAGATAATTCAAGTTCATTTTTCCTGTCTGTATCATTTATGAAATCTACTCTATTGTTTCTTCTTGTCCGACAGGTAGCTCAGTAATGCACAACGTGATGACGTGACAACGAATAACGTGATAACGTTCACTTTGAGTAATACAACTTCGCCAGTAAATATTTGGTGGATGAAACTGACCAAATGAAGTAGCAGTTAACTAAGCAAATATGGACCGCCCACAGTTATTCAAACTGTCCGCGAATGAAGATATTTAATTTGTTGAACTTCATGATACAGGAAACCGTAAGTTTGTAGATTATCTATGGTAGATACTGCGTAGAAGCAATGATCTGGGGCACGGAAATACTTGAAATATGGGAAGCTCTATATTAAAGACTGGAATTGTACACAGAGAACATGCAGTCTTCTTAATTTTTCTTTACTTTTGTTGCTTCCTTTGTGAAGCAAAAAATTCTATGTAAGTGAAATATTTCCCTAGTTGAATGTGATGAGGGTGGAGCTATGCTTCTGATATTGTAATAGAAACTGCATGAAGGAAGTGAACATCGCTTTTGTTCATTTTCCACGGGAAACAATTTGGAAAGCCACGGAGACGACTGGAGAGGTGCGAGAAAGGAATAAGTGACCAATGTAGTGGATCTCTAGAACGTCTCAACCGTGACGTCTCGGTTGGCGAAACCAAAACCGCACTGACTACTGCAAACTTTTCTTGGTGGTGGGAGGTGAGACAGAAACAAGTGTCTTTTTGAAACTGTAGGAGGGCAGTCAGATTGATGGAAGTTAACTGTACACTGTAGAATTAAATTGGAACACTGTGAAAGAATCACTGGGAAGACGAAGAATTAAAGGTCACATTTGACTAATAAGACGATCAAATTACTGCTAAAAGGAAGGAAAGAAAACCATTGTTTGCTATTGGAGCTGTAATCGGTCGTTTGTCAGTGTGAGCGTATTACCGAATAGCCAGGGAAATGTTTGATCACAGATTACGCTCTTTTCACGAAATGCTATTGGAGAATTTGCCTGTGTCAAAGTGAAAAACATATCTACTACTTTCAGCATTTCACTAAAGGGTCATAAGAAATAGATAAACAGTGATTTAAGTACGTGCGTAGAGATGCTTGTTCCCTCCCACCACTCAGTTCACGAGTGGAAATGGAAGAATAGCGACAAAGGCATGTAATGTCGTCTGAAGGCACTGTGCGTATATTTCCGTAATAGATGAGAGTCGGACAAAGTGTCACCAGCAGCCACCTAACGTGGAATCCAAAGCACATCAAATCCCACTGGCACCTGTACATGTAAATAACCAATAGTTAAAGGGATTTGAAACGATTTGTTTCAAAGGACAAGTACCGCTTCAGCATTTCATGAGAGATGACAGTCCACCAGGTTCTGTAATAACCGGAACTGAAGGGAAGAAATACCGTTCCATACAGCCTTCAAAGCGTCGTAATGATTTCTGCTTCAGTCGTGAATCAAGCAGTGAATTGTTGCGGTGGTTAATAAACGTTAATTATGGGAATGTAGGTCAACAGAAAGGGCCATTCCACAATCATAACACCGGGAAGAGCCTAAGTTAGATTCGTTAACCGGTATACCATGTGTACCAAAAATCTACATTTACTTAAGCGCAACTAGTATTTGTCATCGTTTTTCGTGGCATAATGAACTCTCCATTTTCTTGTTCCGTTTCTGTACGTTGTCACGGTTGTTTTGGAAAGTTAGTGTCACTTGGTGGTCGAATGCCCTTTCTGAGAAAGAAAACCGTAATAATCAAAAATCACGCAATCTAGTTGATAACGAACAACCCACCAGTGTACTCATTCTTGTATCGTTTTTTTTTCGATTCCTTTAATTCAACCATGTAATAAAAATCCTCTAATAAAAATCCTGTAATAAACCGTCTAACAGCCGGCCGGTGTGGCCCAGCGGTTCTAGGCGCTTCAGTCCGGAACGGCGCGACCGCTACGGTCGCAGGTTCGAATCCTGCCTCGGGCATGGATGTGTGTGATGTCCTTATGTTAGTTAGGTTTAAGTAGTTGTAAGTTCTAGGGGACTGATGATTTCAGATGTTAAGTCCCATAGTGCTCAGAGCCATTTGAACCATTTTTGAAACCGTCTAATAAAATTTCGGAGAGAAAAGACAATTATTATAATTACTCCTGAAGTACTGAGGAAGCGAAATCTGGAACCAGATTTCGGCTGCAGTCGTTGTGAGAGAAGTTTTTAATGCACTCAAAATGGCGGCAGCACTCAAAGCTTAAAATGGTTCCCTCTTGTTCCACATGGAGCGGTAGGAATAGGTGAGGAGTGCTTTTCCGAAGATTGAGACTGGGCCTTCTGTCGGCAAAAGACTGGCTAGCTATCTATCCGTGTGACAGCAGGTAGGTGTCGGCGTCTCCGCTGCGGACTTGCTGTGCTCTAGGGACTTGCCGCCGCCTTGTACTCTGGAACTGCCTAACTTCATCGGAACTCGGGAATGACGCTCACGTACGCACGCCGCTTCGTTCGTATGGTGAACGCGATCATTTCGCGCCAGCCATGTGGTAAGATTCCACCGTGACTTACCCTGTGTCAACTGAATCGGTATCATCGGGATCGGTACTTTCTCTCTGACTTGAGCGAAATCCCTCCACTATTCGAAATACAGCACAGCAACTCCTTTTGGGTAGCTCAAAGCGAGGGAGGAGGACAGTGGTTAGCACACTGAACTCGGAGTTGGAAGCTGCGCCGACCATCCAGATTTAGGTCGCCCTTGATTTCCCTAAATCGCTCCAGGAAATGTCGGTTTGGTTCCTCCGAAAGGACGTGGCCGATTACTTCCCTTCGTTAACAAAACACAATCCATATTTGTGTTCCGTCTCTAATGAGCTCGTTATTGACGGGACCTAAAACCCTGGTCTCCTTCCTTGTTGTGTAGCTCCAGTACGTTTACATCGAGGTGTGTAGTTTCGGTGCACTTTATGTGAGTTTTCTAGTAAAATACTCTCTTTGAATAGTGCTTTAGGTATGTGAATGATGCCTTCGGGAAAATAATATATAATCTCTGAATACAACCTTTTTTTTTTTTAAAAAAAAAAAACCTGCTGTTACTTTTTTTTTTAGTTGTGACCTTTCTTCCAAATGTACTTCGGTCTCTATACTGTTCGAAGACCGCTTGCAAGTAGGAACATTTTCGACACCTTACGCTGCCAAAGACTGAATAGGTAATAGGTATGTATTCGACAGCGTGCGTTTATACAGGGCTATTGCAAATGATTGAAGCGATTTCATAAATTCACTGTAGCTCCATTCATTGACATATGGTCACGACACACTACAGATACGTAGAAAAACTCATAAAGTTTTGTTCGGCTGAAGCCGCACTTCAGGTTTCTGCCGCCAGAGCGCTCGAGAGCGCAGTGAGGCAAAATGGCGACAGGAGCCGAGAAAGTGTATGTCGTGCTTGAAATGCACTCACATCAGTCAGTCATAACAGTGCAACGACACTTCAGGACGAAGTTCAACAAAGATCCACCAACTGCTAACTCCATTCGGCGATGGTATGCGCAGTTTAAAGCTTCTGGATGCCTCTGTAAGGGGAAATCAACGGGTCGGCCTGCAGTGAGCGAAGAAACGGTTGAACGCGTGCGGGCAAGTTTCACGCGTAGCCCGCGGAAGTCGACGAATAAAGCAAGCAGGGAGCTAAACGTACCACAGCCGACGGTTTGGAAAATCTTACGGAAAAGGCTAAAGCAGAAGCCTTACCGTTTACAATTGTTACAAGCCCTGACACCCGATGACAAAGTCAAACGCTTTGAATTTTCGGCGCGGTTGCAACAGCTCATGGAAGAGGATGCGTTCAGCGCGAAACTTGTTTTCAGTGATGAAGCAACATTTCTTCTTAATGGTGAAGTGAACAGACACAATGTGCGAATCTGGGCGGTAGAGAATCCCCACGTATTCGTGCAGAAAATTCGCAATTCACCAAAAGTTAACGTGTTTTGTGTAATCTCACAGTTTAAAGTTTACGGCCCCTTTTTCTTCTGCGAAAAAAACGTTACAGGACACATGTATCTGGACATGCTGGAAAATTGGCTCATGCCACAGCTGGAGACCGACAGCGCCGACTTCATCTTTCAACAGGATGGTGCTCCACCACACTTCCATCTCGATGTTCGGCATTTCTTAAACAGGAGATTGGAAAACCGATGGATCGGTCGTGGTGGAGATCATGATCAGCAATTCATGTCATGGCCTCCACGCTCTCCCGACTTAACCCCATGCGATTTCTTTCTGTGGGGTTATGTGAAACATTCAGTGTTTAAACCTCCTCTACCAAGAAACGTGCCAGAACTGCGAGCTCGCATCAACGACGCTTTCGAACCCATTGATGGGGACATGCTGCGCCGAGTGTGGAAGGAACTTGATTATCGGCTTGATGTCTGCCGAATCACTAAAGGGGCACATATCGAACATTTGTGAATGCCTAAAAAAAGTTTTTGAGTTTTTGTATGTGTGTGCAAAGCATTGTGAAAATATCTCAAACAATAAAGTTATTGTAGAGCTGTGAAATCGCTTCAATCATTTGTAATAACCCTGTATGTGTGCCAAAACGCCGCTCGTAGAATCAGTACTGATACCTCGGGACCTGTTGGTGATAAAAAGATAGTCAAGTATTTTGGATAGCGCGTGGGCTACGGACCATTTACATACCCAACAGAAGGATTATCTTAAGGTCAGTATGCTGCAGTACAAGATCAAAGTATGAATATTACACACTTCCTCCTGCTTAGGCAAATGGAGAAAATCGGTTGTCTTCCTGCGTTTGATGTGGCCTGCGGAGGGCTTAATGGGACTCACGGTTACGGAGACACCATTAGTTCACTGGCGGTTGCTGAGGGAACCCCCCCCCCCCCCCAAAAAAAAATGTTTTTTACTACATTTTCGTCATCACCAGACGAGGATTCCAAGGCGGCTATGCACAGCAAAATCCGAAATTTTTACAATATATTCTTAAGAGCCCGATCTAGAACATCTTGAAAATTTTCCTCATATCTTTTTAGAGATACAAAGTTCAATGTTACCCTACAGGTGCACGTTAAATACGCATGTAAAATCCTTCGTGAGGCAAAAACGCTGTTTAGAAAGTGACGTAATAAATACGCACGTAAAATCCTGGGTGAGGCAAAAACGTGGTTTAGAAAGTGACGTAACATGGAGAAATATGCTGTAAAGTGTCTCCATTACCGTCTGGGAATCCCCTGTTGTGATACTAAAGCACATGCAATTTTTTTTGCATATAAAATATGGTCTGAGATGTAAAATAAGTTTTGCGCTATTTCAATTTCACAAATTGTAAGTACAGTGTCTAGATTTTACTGTCTCTTTTCGTATGAGTTACACGCTCTACTCCAGCAGGGAAAGGAAGGGGAGCAATGGAGAAATGCTCCTATCGGAGCACAAAAAATGCGAATTTGTTCCTGTTTGTTTAAAAGACTCTTACTAAAAAGTGGATTATTAGCCGTCTCATTCTGCCTACCTCAGCACTTTCAAAAATCGTCCCAAAAATTTTGGCATGCGAACATATTTGCGCTTCTTTATGCTGAGAGAGAAGAAGACAGTGGCAGTGGGAAAGAGACGGGAAAGTTATGAATACCGAAAGATAGTAGTCAGTGGTTGATCTATTAGAGAAAGAGCGAAGGAGACAATGGGAATGTGAGAGAAAGAGAGGGATATAGTGGCAGTGGAAGACAGGTGACAGTGACAGAACAGTGTTTGGAAAAGAGTGCAGGAGACAGTGCCGGGGAGGCGAGAGGGGGGGGGGGGGGGGGGAGTGGAATAAAGAAAAAGAGAAAGTGGAAGTGGGTGAGAGCCAGTGTGATGAGAGACGGTGTGTATGACAATGACAACGAGGAAGAGAGATATAGACAGTGAGAAGAGACAGTAACAGTAGGAGGAAGGGAAGAGAGAGTAGCAGTAAGGCAGAGCAAGAGGGAGACAGTGACAGTGAGATGAGACAATTTGTCTTACTGAGACAGTGAGTGAGAATGGGCGACTGGGAGTGGATTGATCCGAGCGGCTTACAGCGATGGACTAGTAGGTGTGAGTGAGCTACCGTTAGTGAGTTTGAGATGAGTAGCATGCTAAAAAAGCACGAATATCTTCGCATGCCAAAATTCGTGGTAAAACTTTTACAGGTTCTGAAGAATGTAGAATGAAGCAGGTAGCACCCCACGTTTCAGTCAGTCTTTTAAATAATCAGGAACATTTCCACATTTTTTTGCTCCGATAGGAGCATTTTTCCACTGGTTATTATTATGAACAGAGTGCATGCAGCTCTGTTACATAGTGGGAATAATGGACCTCGTGTTGTCGTAGACACCTATGCGAGAACAGAGCAAAACAAACTGATGCCGCTTACTTGCTGAGTATATTGCGATACTGGTTTGGTTTTGAACATTGAGTGTTATGATCAGACAACATCGTTCAGTGAATCACATCTTCTGGAGAAGATATTTAACCACAGAAAAATAATGCTGATACAAAGACCAGCCTACAGCTCAGTTTTAGTTCGATATTCCAGTTAGGCGACTGCTGTCCAGATTATAAAATCTCTCCAATTTCGGAAGTGGGACACATGGTCAAACAACCACCACAGTCTGAGATTGAAGTCCGTTAATGTCACGACACGAAACGAAGCCTGACTCCGCAGTGAACTCGTGGTTTGTGCCCTCTGTATCTCGCATTGTGGTAAGTCAACTGTAACGCCTTTTTGATTATGTAACCATTTAGTTCCTGTAAATCAGGCGTATGAACCTGTTGATGGTAGACGGAACGTTGAAGATAACACAGCCATTTTCACTGTCGTCTAGTATTGTTTTAGTAGGACTGGCATATTTCTAGTACGAATTTAGTGTCATACCGTTGTACTGTATCACGAGTGCACTGCACAATGATACTGTGATAGGTTAAGAAAACAAGCAACTGAGATTTCCTGAGAAATAATTCAGAGATATTCAGTGCTAAAGTTAGTCGACAGCTAAGTTAAGTGAATGGAAAGATCATAATTCCAGAAGAATACCAAGTAAAAGCTTTCCTACAAAAGGGGTGAAAGGGAGACCAGAAGAGTCTATGAAAACGATAGGTCTGAACGTCATCTGAAGCTGAAACTAGTAATTTTGCCGTAACCCCACGAGGAAGAAACGAGTATAAATTGTCGAAAAACAGGTTTGTGTTTCGGCGAAGCCACGTTTCACCGTGAAGGTCCCATTCAATGTTTTCTGGGCGTTCGCAGTTTCTCCAACGCGCTGGGCAAGTTTTTGCGATTGTGGCGGTTGTCGGCGCCTCTCACAAGGAATCGGACGTCCTGATTGTGAAGAAGACATTCTGTTGCGGACAACAAACTATACATTGCTCACTATTCAGGGCCACACATCCGCAGGTTTGTGTCGCAGTATGCACGGGTAGGTTCCATTATGTACACACACTTCGTTCCTGGGTTCTCTCATCCCGACTTACAACGGCAGCTGTGAATAACACATTGAAATGTAGGTCGCTGCAACGTCCGTGTGCTGTACGGGCAAAAGAAACAAATTTCTTGGTGTGTCAAAGTATAAGGCGAGAGTATTGATTGAAAACTGCCGAGCGGTGTAAGGCGCTGCAGTCATGGACTGTGCTGTGTGGCTGGTCCCGGCGGAGGTTCGAGTCGTCCCTCGGGCATGGGTGTGTGTGTTTGTGGGTGTGTGTGTTTGTCCTTAGGATAGTTTAGGTTAAGTAGTGTGCAAGCTTATGGACTGATGACCTTAGCAGTTAAGTCCCATAAGATTTCACATACATTTGAACATTTGAAAACTGTTATGCAGCGCTAGTCCTAAGCACAGTCACAGTTTGTAGCTTAACTATGATCTACGTGAGTAACATGGATACAAGTGTTACACAGTTCAGATAACTTAAAAATGTCCGCCCCCAGTAGCTGAGTGGTCAGCGCTACAGAATGTCAATTCTAAGGGCCCGGGTTCGCTTCCCGGCTGGGTCGGAGATTTTCTCCGCTCAGGGAGTGGGTGTTGTGTTGTCCGATTCATCGTCATTTCATCCCCATCGACGCGCAAGTCGCCGAAGTTCCGTAAAATCGGAAGACTTGCGCCCGGCGAACAGTCTACCCGACGGGAGGCCCTAGTCACACGACATTTATATAGCGCAAAAATAAAATAAATGTTAGGTTGATGCATAAGTTCGTAGCGTTTTTCCACAAGTTTAATAAACGCAACAGATACACATAACAGAGACTTTAGTCATCAGTAATACAGGGGATAGGCAAAATGATGTGAACAGTAGTTGTGTTTGGCGGTCAGCAACGCAGGTAAGGCATGTGTCGGCCTGGACTGTGCGTGTTCAGTACGGACTTGGCATCAGTGCAGGTTGTTTCAAGAGTAGTGCACACTTCGTATTTGCATTCAGAGGCCGAGGTCGACGTGCAGTGGAAGACCTAACAGAGTTCCAAGGAGGGCAGATTGTGGTGGACCGATCAGCTGGAGCATCAGTAACCAAGACAGCCAACTTATTGGATGTCTCAAGAGCAACCGTTTCAACAGTCATAACAGCCTACACAAAACATGGAAAGACATCATCCTGTAAAGGTAATGGTGGGCGCGAATCAAAACTAACGAATTTTGTGTGTGTGGGAAAAAAAAAGACTACGTCGGCTAAAGTGACTCATCTTCGAGACCTCGTATCCATCGACGCTTTCCGTCGAGAACTCCATAAAGCGAATATTCATGGAAGAGCGGCTATACCGAAATCATTAGTGACGACAACCAACCCAAAGAAGCGGATAACATGGTGTCAGGAGCATAAATCCTGGACGGCTGCTCAGTGGAAACGCGTCATATGGCCCGACGAGTCAACGTTTTCGTTATTTCCAACATCGGGCCGGATTTACGTCTGGAGAACGCCAAAAGAAGCTCACAATCCTGCTCGCTTGATTCCAACGGCTAAGCATGGAGGTGGAAGTGTGATGGTGTGGGCAGCCATATCATGGTATACTGCTGGTTCCATCATTACTCTCACAGGCCGTGTTACAGCCAGCGATTATGTGAACATTTTAGGTGATAAGGTGCACCCCATGTTTCAAATGTTGTTCCCCAACAATTTCTGGACGATGATGCACCCATTCACATAGCCAGGGCAGTACAATCGCAGTGTGAGGAGCATGCAACTGAACTGTAGCGTCTTCCCTGGCCAGCAAAGTCCCCGGACTTGAACGTTATCGAACCATTGTGGGCGGTATTGGAGCGCAGGAAGTTCTGATCGAAGACTAGCATAACATTCTAGTGGAGACTATACAGTCATTATATGCCAGTATTCCAAGAAGAATCGCAGCTGTATTACGGGAAAATGGGGGTCAAACACCTTACTAATAAACCATACCCAAGTGAGTGCAGATGTTGACTTTATTTTACCTATCCCTTGTATATTCTGCTTCACTGTTTACGAGTTTGCCAATTCTGGGGTAACTATTAGAATCCACGACGGTAGAAATCACGTGGTTTCGAGGCGAAGAATCGTCGAGCCATGTTCGGAGCACATTTGCATCTGGAAAGGAAGTTCCTTGAAGGTTCGTCGGTAGAAACCGGGAAAAGTGGAAATATGTGGGCGCAAGATCAAGTGAAAGGGTGGGTGCGGAGTGACGTCCCTACCCAACTCCTGCGTAGTGTCTTCTTTCTTGTCAGTCTAGCACAGTGCGGGCGGGCGTTATAGTGGAGTAGCATCTCTTCACACAATCTTCCTGGTCGTCGTTCTTGGACTGCGTCTGCAAGACGTGTCAGTCGTTCACATTCAAATGTCAGCAGCGACAGTTATAGCTCGGGGAAGCAATTCGTAGTACACCACACCGCCGCTGTTATACCAGATTTATAGCAGTATCTTTTGGGAAAGCGCGCAAGTCTTTGTTCGAGGAGCTGCTTCTTTGTTTGGGCTCAACCATTGCTTTCTTTTCCTTATGTTAGCATAAAGACACCATTTTTCGTCACAGGTAACGTTACAAGGTACGAATGCTCTGTGTTGTTCACGAGCCAATTGATGACGAGGAAGCAGAGATGCACTTATAGCCCCCAGTGATTTTTGTGATTTTGGCTTACAGCGCGTGGTATCCATACACACAGTTTTTGAACCTTTCCCATTACATGCAAATGTCGCACGATGGCGGAATCATCACAGTTCATCATCTTTGCCAGGTCTCAAGTGCACTGACGGTGATCACTATGCGTTTGAACGACGTGCTGCAAGTTGCGGCAGGCGTCCAAGCGTAATTGTTTGTGTTCAGGAGTCAAGGAGCGCGGCAAAAACTTTGTGCACACTTTTCTCCTCTTCAAAGCATTCTGGAGAATGGCTTGAAATCTCGACGTTGCTCCATTGAGATTTGTGAGACAACCGTTTCGACATACTGCTGCCGTCAGTCCACTACCTAACACTGCCTGCTCACAACTGACTGATCGAATGCAATCTTTTGTTTACAGTTGTTAGTTCAAGCTGCCACCGTAGTTCCTACGCTGACATCGCATAAACGCCAGGACGCAACTCAGTCTCGCAACGTTTTGGACGGATGGTGTGGTTACTGTTAATCTTTAAAATCACACCTGTCACTCCAAATGTTATAACTATTATCTGTCAACGCGAAATGGATAGGATCAGGGTGGCAGCACTGTCGTGTTTACGCCTTATAAACAGTGAGGGAAGGCAGCACTGTACACTCTAGCACGAGGGTCGTTTGAAAAGTTCTCGGAACGGAGTAGAAATAAAGTACTTAAGTCACTGAAACTTTTTTAATTTTTCAGTGTAGTCTCCGTGTAGATCTTCTTCTAGATTGTCCAACGATGTTCCACTGCCTTGATCGCATCTCGAAAATGAGGTTTCTCCAGGCCTGCAAAATAGCTGTCAACTCCAGCTATCAATCCATCGTTTTCAGTTTTGGGAAGAGATAGAACTCTGACGGAGCCATATCAGGTGAATAAGGCGGGCCTGGCAACAATTCATGCCGTCGTTAGTGTAATTGTGCCATGGCGACGTCACATGCGTGCGCGTACGCAACAGAGTCGCGGCACCATCTTGCAGACAATTTTTTCATTTCTAATTCTTCAGTTAAAATGTGGTACACCTTTTCAAATGACATCTGGCAAGCGTCAGCAATTTCACGCACTTTCAATCGGCAATCCTCCATGACCATTTTGTGTACTTTAGCAATGATTTCTGGAGTAGTGACACATCTTGGCCGACCACTGCGCATAGCACGATCTAAGCTGTCCCGACCAAATTTAAATTCATTTGTCCACTTGGCAAGAGTTGAATGTGAGGGAGCAGAGTCACCCAGAGTATTCTGGAAATCGGCATGAATGTCCTTTGCTTTCATATCTTTCTTTATGAAGTACTTTATCACTCCAGAATGAGATTAACACTCTGCAGCGGAGTGTGCGCTGATATGAAACTTCCTGGCACCTTTGCTTTTCGCGGGCAAGTGCTCTACCAACTGAGCTACCCAAGCACGACTCACGCCCAGTCCTCACGGCTTTACTTCTGCCAGTACTTAATCACTGCTCGAATTTCGATTTTTTTCTTCTTCGCAAATCACTACGCGGGAACAACAGCCACGTCACCGCCACAGCACTGACGTATGGACGTGTTTACAGGCAGTAGTCCAATGAGTATCGCGTGAACAACTCGTTGTGCTATCGCTGACCTCTCGTGGTGATTCCGAGAACTTTCCAAACCACCCTCGTATTCTTACAAGCGGTGCGTGTCAGCCGCTACACGTCTGTAAGTACGCCGATGCCCTGCACGGTGCAACAATTGAACATCAACCGGCACATGTCAGACGATGACCTCTGAGCATCATCAACGGGCCAAACGTGTATGAATCTATGATAGGCGTGAATAAATCACTTGGTGATATTTCAGATGCTTTATTTTTAAGGTTCCGTACTTCAATCGGTACAAACGGAATTCTTGCAGGATCACTTTGTTGTCCATGTGTCTCTTCGTCTGTTAAGACACCCGCTTCTCAGGAACGAGTAGAGCTATCAAGTTGAAATTTATTCCACATACCAAGGACCACCGTCCCTTGGCGCTGTAAAAAATTTAGTTTGTTACTCAATGGGATCAAAAGATACGGCAATTCATGTCACGTTTTGATACAAACTCAGTCATCAAGACCAATAGATCTGTACAAAAAATCTAATGTAGCCCCTTTTTGAAATTATCTCGTCTCGCTTGCACAGGATTTGGTAATTCTGCCACCTTTTGAAACCTGCTCCCATACACAGAACAATTTTTTAAATTTACCTTGTTAAATTAGAAGTCTAGTTCTGCGAAAGTTTCGCAAACTGGGTATTTCTTCGTAAGCGTAGGCTTCTGCGGCCCCTATAACTGTTAGTAAAATTCTTCTGCGCTGTTGACCGTAATGCCAAGTATATAAAATTGTCCGATGTTTCGGCCACTGTTGCAAGTGGCCTTCCTCAGGGATGTGTGCTGACCTCAAGACGTCAGAGACTCAGATCGGTACCAAACGTCGTATGTCGATAAAGTATCAACCGAAACTCCGATTTAGTTCGCACCATGAGCTGTCGTCCGGCACAACGATCGTAAACGTTAAGTAAAAGTAACACCAGAACTACGAAAAAAATCAAAAGTGCTACTGTGAGTAATTGACACCTGTTGCTTCCGTGGGGAACTTGGTAGAGCGGTAGATCCTTGTACCAAGAATACCGAGATTAAACTCCACTAACGCCTTTTTCTTTAACTGTATTATCCTTGAAAATGTTATACGGGACAACGTGTTTATGACATGTGAATGGGCTGTTTTGAGTTTACAACAATGTTCTCTTGGCAGTCTGCTTTCGCTCGTTTCTTTGAAAGTCATAAACCTCTGGAGTACATTTGTAGTTTCACAGAACATACAATCAGAACAGAAAAATAAACAACTGCCTCACACGTGCGGAAGTAATAGTAATAATAATAATAATTAATAATAAACAGAATAATAAGATCAATAATAAGTACATAACGTTCAACTAACGAAGTGAAAGCAGACTGCCAAAAGGACATTGCTTGAAACTGTGAAGCGTCATTTTACATGCCATGAAAATATTCTCCAGTTTAACAGTTTTACGCGTAACCAGCAAAAAAAAAAAAAAAAATAAATAAATAAATAAATATATATATATGTCACAAGTGAGTTTGAAATTTGGAAATTCGTGGTAAGGTCTTACGGGACCAAACTGCGGGGGTCATTGGTCCGTAAGCTTACACACTACATAATCTGACTTAAACTAACTACCGCGCGGCTGAGTTTGAACACCCTACCTTATCACCCACGTGAGATCTAGAAATACAAACACTCCCAGATACGCTTTTACTGTGCTCCGTAGCTGTGGTGATATATCCGAAAGAATAGACGCAATATATGTTCGTTCGACATGGCGTAGACAATAGTACATCGCAAAGTAAGAAGCACGAATCATAATAAACGATATGTCATATGAGAAAAAAATTAAGTAGCCTGGGAAATATGTTGTGAGATCAAAAGTATCTGGACACCTGGCTGAAAATGACTTGCAAGTTCGTGGCGCCTTCCATCGGTAATGCTGGAATTCAATTTGGTGTTGGCCCACCTTTAGCCTTGGTGACAGCTTCCACTCTCGCAGGCATACGTTCACTGAGGTGCTGGAGGGTTTCTTGGGGAATGTCAGCCCACTCTTCTCGGACTACTGCACTGAAGGGAGATATCGGTATCGGTCGGTGAGGGCTGGCATGGAATCGGCGTTCCAAAATATCCCAACGCTGTTCTACAGTATTTAGGTCAGGATTCTGTGCAGGCCAGTCATGGTAGTGTAACCACTCCACCACAGGCCGTGCATTATGAACAGGTGCTCGATAGTGTTGAAAGATGAAATCGCTATCCCCGAATTGCTCTTCAACAGTGGGAAGCAAGAAAGTGCTTAAAACATCAATGTCGGCCTGTGCTGTGATAGTGCCACGCAAAACAACAAGGGGTGCAAGCCCCCTCCCTGAAAAATACGACCACATCATAACAACACCACCCCTGAATTTTGCTGTTGGCACTACACACGCTGGCAGATGACGTTCACAGTGGCATTCGCCATACCCACAGCCTGACATCAGATCGCCACATTGTGTACCGTGATTCGTCACTCCACACAACGTTTTTTCACTATTGAATCGCCCAATGTTTACGCTCCTTACACCAAGCGAGGCGTCTTTTGCCATTTACCGGAGTGATGTGTGGCTTATGAGCAGCCACTCGACCATGAAATCCAAGTTTTCTCAACTCCAGCCTAACTGTGGTAGTACTTGTGCAGCGGATCCTGATGCAGTTTGGAGTTTCTGTGTGATGGTCTGGATAGGTGTCTGCCTATTACACATTACGACCTTCTTCAACTGTCGGCGGTCTCTGTCAGTTGACAGACGAGGTCGGCCTGTACGGTTTTGTGCTGTATGTGTCCCTTCACGTTTCCACTTCACTATCACATCGGAAACAGTGTACCTAGGGATGTTTAGGAGTGTGGTAATCTCTCGTACAGACGTGTGACTCAAGTGACACCCAATGACGTGACCACGTTCGAAGTCCGTGAGTTCCACGGAGCTCCCCATTCTGCTCTCTCACGATGTCTAATGACTACTGAGGTGGCTGATATGGAGTACCTGGCAGTAGGTGGCAGCACAATGCACCTAATATGAAAAACGTATGTTTTTGGGGATTTCCGAATACTTTTGATCACATAGTGTACATTATACACACTGCAATCGAACTAAAACGCAGAAGACATAGTGAATCTAAGATTATTATTTTTAAAAAAGATCAATTTATGAGGTAAGATATACGCTATACAGTATTTAGCAATTACATACAACCGCTCCCTCACAGTAAGATCCGTACGTAAAGATTGGAAAATTGCTCAGGTCACACCAAAACCCAAAAGGGCAAGTGGGAGTATCCGCTGAATTACAGGCCCATACCACTAACGTCGTTTTGCAGTAGGATTTTGGATCACGTACTGTATTCGAGCATTATGAAGTACCTCGAAGAAAACGATTTATTGACACACAGTCAGCACGGATTCAGAAAACATCGTTCTTGTGAAACAAAACTAGCTCATTCTACACATGAAGTAATGAGTGCTATCGACAGGGGATGTAAAATTGATTCCATATTTTTAGATTTTCAGAATGCTTTCGACACTGTTCCTCACAAGCGTCTTCTTACCAAACTGGGTGCCTAATATAACCTCAGTTATGCGACTGGATTCGCAATTTCCTGTCAGTAAGGTCACAGTTCGTAATAATAGACGGGAAGTCACCGAGTAAAACAGAAGTGATAACCGGCGTTCTCCAAGGAAGTGTTCCTGAGGAGTCCTATTAGATTGTTTGTAGATGATGCTGTCATTTACCGTCTTGTAAAATCATCAGATGACCAAAACGAATTGCAAAATGATTTAGATGAGATATCTGTGTGGTGCAAAAGTGGCAATTGACCCTGAATAAGGAAAAGTGTGAAGTTATTCACATGAGTACTAAAAGAAATCCGCTAAATTTCGATTACGCGATAAGTCACACAAATCTGAAGGCTGTAAATTCAACTAAATCCTTAGGGATTTACAATTACCAATAACTTAAATTGGATAGATCACATAGATAATGTTGTGGGTAGAGCAAACCAAGACTGCTATTCATAAGACGGACATTTAGAAGGTGCAACAGGTCTACTAAAGAGACTGCTTACACCACGCTTGTCCGCCCTATTCTGGAGTATTGCTGTGCGGGGTGGGCATCCGCATCAGGTGGGACTGACGGATGACATCGAAAAAGTACAAAGAAGGTCAGCCCGTTTTGTATTACCGCGCAATAGGGGAGATAGTGCGCAGACTTGATACGTGAATTGGAGTGGCAGTCAATAAAAGAAAGGGGTTTTTCGTTGCGACGGGATCTTCTCATGAAATTTCAGTCACCTGTTTTCTCCTTCGATTACGAAAACATTCTGTTGGCACCCACCTACATAGGGAGAAAAGATCATCACGATAAATAAAAGAAATCAGGGCTCGCACAGAAAAATTTAAGTACTCGTTTTTCACGCGCACCATTCGAGAGTGGAACGGTAGAGAGACAGCTTGAAGGTGGTTCATTGAACACTCTGCCAGGCACTTTATTGTGAATAGCAGAGTTATCACGTAGATGTAGATGTGTAGTCAAATAGCACACTGAAGGTTTCTCAGCCACTGGAGAGCTTGTCCGAAGACAATGTGGATGGCTATAATTCCTTTACCTTTGAAACCATAAATTACCCAATTCAAAATATGATCCAAAGTTTGAAGTTCACTGAAATTACAAAAAGGATCGTTTGCAGGATCCCACTTTGTCACTAAGCTTTTGCAGCGACCCATTCAAGTTATTATTGTTTCATCTCGTCCAGAGTCTTCTTGAAAGGTCATCACCAACAACTTGTTTTGTCACGTTAGCAATGTTGTTGTTGTTGTTGTTGTTGTTGTTGTGGTCTTCAGTCCTGAGACTGGTTTGATGCAGTTCTCCATGCTAATCTATCCTGTGCAGGCTTCTTCATCTCCCAATACCTACTGCAACCTACATCCTTCTGAATCTGCTTAGTGTATTCATCACTTGGTCTCCCTCTGCGATTTTTACCCTCCACGCCGCCCTCCAATATTAAATTGGTGATTCCTTGATGTCTCAAAACATGTCCTACCATCCGATCCCTTCATCTAATCAAGTTGTGCCACAAACTCCTCCCCAACTCTATTCAACATCTCTTCATTAGTTATCTGATGTACCCATCTAATCTTCAGCATTCTTCTGTAGCACCACATTTCGAAAGCTTCTATTCTCTTCTTGTCCAAACTATTAATCGTCCATGTTTCACTTCCATACATGGCTACACTCCATACAAATACTTTCAGAAACGACTTCCTGACACTTAAATCTATACTCGATGTTAACAAATTTCTCTGCTTCAGAAACGCTTTCCTTGCCATTGCCAGACTACATTTTATATCCTCTCTACTTCGACCATCATCAGTTATTTTGCTCCCCAAATAGCAAAACTCCTTTACTACTTTAAGTGTCTCATTTCCTAATCTAATTCCCTCAGCATCACCCGACTTAATTCGACTACATTCCATTATCCTCGTTTTGCTTTTGGTGATGTTCATCTTAATCCTCCTTTCAAGACACTGTCCATTCCGTTCAACTGCTCTTCCAAGTCCTTTGCTGTCTCTGACAGAATTACAATGCCATCGGCGAGGCTCAAAGTTTTTATTTCTTCTCCATGGATTTTAATACCTACTCGAATTTTTCTTTTGTTTCCTTTACTGCTTGCTGAATATACAAATTGAATAACATCGGGGAGAGGCTACAACCCTGTCTCACTCCCTTCCCAACCACTGCTTTCCTTTCATGTCCCTCGACTCTTTTAACTGCCATCTGATTTCTGCACAAATTGTAAATAGCCTTTCGCTCCCTATATTTTACCTCTGCCACCTTCAGAATTTGAAAGAGTTTATTCCAGTGAACATTGTCAAAAGCTTTCTCTAAGTCTACAAATGCTAGAAACGTAGGTTTGCTTTTCCTTAATCTATCTTCTAAGATAAGTCGTAGGGTCAGTATTGCCTCACATGTTCCAATATTTCTACAGAATCCAAACTGATATTCCCCGCTGTCGGCTCCTACCAGTTTTTCCATTCGTCTGTAAAGAATTGGCGTTAGTATTTTGCAGCTGTGACTTATTAAACTGATAGTTCGGTAATTTTCACATCTGTCAACACCTGCTTTCTTTGGGATTGGAATTATTATATTCTTCTTGAAGTCTGAGGGTATTTCGCCTGTCTCATACATCTTGCTCATCAGATGGTAGGGTTTTGTGA
Source organism: Schistocerca serialis cubense (assembly GCF_023864345.2). Classification (NCBI taxonomy): domain Eukaryota; kingdom Metazoa; phylum Arthropoda; class Insecta; order Orthoptera; family Acrididae; genus Schistocerca; species Schistocerca serialis. The sequence goes on from NC_064645.1 coordinate 632,017,120, forward strand.
GGGCTGGCTCTCCCAAGGCTGTCAGTAGTTCTAATGGAATATTGTCTACTCCAGAGCCCTTGTTTCGACTTAGGTCTTTCATGCTCTGTCAAACTCTTCACGCAGTATCATATCTTCCATTTCCTCTTCATCTACATCCTCTTCCATTTCCATAATATTGTCCTCAAGTACATCGCCCTTGTATAGACCCTCTATATATTCCTTCTGGTTTCCCTTCTTTGCTTAGAAGTGGGTTTCCATCTGAGCTCTTGATATTCATACAAGTGGTTCTCTTTTCCCTAAAGGTCTCTTTAATTTTCCTGTAGGCAGTATGTATCTTACCCCTAGTGAGATAAGCCTCTACATCCTTACATTTGTCCTCTAGCGATCCCTGCTTAGCCATTTTATACTTCCTGTCGATCTCATTTTTGAGACGTTTGTATTCCTTTTTGCCTGCTTCATTTACTGCATTTTTATATTTTCTCCTTTCATCAATTAAATTCAATAATTCCTCTGTTACCCAAGGATTTTTACTAGCCCTCGTCTTTTTGCCTACTTGATCCTCAGCTGCCTTCACTACTTCATCCCTCAAAGCTACCCATTCTTCTTCTACTGTATTTCTTTCATCCATTCCTGTCAATTGTTCGCTTATGCTGTCCCTGAAACTCTGTACAACCTCTGGTTTAGTCAGCTTATCCAGGTCCATCATCTTTTTGCAGTTTCTTCAGTCTTAATCTACAGTTGATAACCAATAGATAGTGGTCAGAGTCTACATTTGCCCCTGGAAATGTCTTACAATTTATAACCTGGTTCCTAAATCTCTGTCTTACGATTATATAATATATCTGAAACCTGTTAGTATCTCCAGGGTTCCTCCTTATATACAACGTTCTTTCATGATTCTTGAACCAAGTGTTGGCTATGATTAAGTTATGCTCTGTGCAAAATTCTGCCAGACGGCTTCCTCTTTCATTTCTTATGCCCAATCCATATTCACCTACTACGTTTTCTTCTCTCCCTTTTCCTACTATCGAATTCCAGTCACCCATACTATTAAATTTTCGTCTCCCTTCACTATCTGAATAATTTCTTTTATCTCATCATACATTTCATCAATTTCTTCGTCATCTGCAGAGCTAGTTGGCGTATAAACTTGTACTACTGTAGGAGGCGTGGGCTTCGTGTGTATCATGGCCACAATAGTCTGTTCACTATGCTGTTTGTAGTAGCTTTCCCGCATTCCTATTTTTTTATTCATTATTAAACCTACTCCTGCATTACCCTTATTTGGTTTTTTATTTATAACCCTGTATTCTTCTGACCAAAAGTCTTGTTCCTCCTGCCACCGAACTTCACTAATTCCCACTATATTTAACTTCAACTTATCCATTTCCGTTTTTAAATTTTCTAACCTACCTGCCCGATTAAGGGATCTGACATTCTACGCTCCGATCCGTAGAATGCCAGTTTTCTTTCCCCTGATAACGACCTCCTCTTGAGTAGTCCCCGCCCTTTGATCCGAATGGGGGACTATTTTACCTCTGGAATATTTTACCCAAGAGGATGCTATCATCATTTAACCATACAGTAAAGCTGCATAACCTCGGGAAAAATTACGGCTGTAGTTTCCCCTTGCTTTCAGCCGTTCGCAGTACCAGGACGGCAAGACCGTTTTGGTAAGTGTTACAAGGCCAGATCAGTCAATCATCCAGACTGTTGCCCCTTCAACTACTGAAAAGGCTGCTGCCCCTCTTCAGGAACCACACGTTTGTCTGGCCTCTCAACAGATACCCCTCCGTTGTGGTTGCACCTATGGTACGGCTATCTTTATCGCTGAGGCATGCAAGCCTCCCCACCAACGGCAAGGTCCATGGTTCATGGGGGCAGTAATAAAGAATGCATTTTCTGGGGTGTTTCTTTGCCACTGTTCCTGCGAATCCCTTTCTTTCTCAAAAACTTCTGTTCTATGGATGGGTTTCCAGAGAGGCGTTCTTGACTTTTGTCTATCATTGGTGTGTGAATGATGATGAATGGGAGACTGCATTGATTGGTATCTTCTTTCACTTCTTTTTTTATCGCAGCTTTGCGTCACATGCACGGTGGTTGGATACTGGCTAGCACTGGTAGCCAGGTCGTTTGGGTCGGCTTCAGTAAACCACTTACGATCTCCATTGATTCATTGAGCTCCACATCTATTTTTGTGTGGGAACTCATGTCCCATACGGGGACGTAGTATCCTGCGGTACTATGTAGACCATTGTCAGAAACCGGGCGAGGTGGCGGAGTGGTTAGCACACTGGACTCGCATTCGGGAGGACGACGGTTCAATCCCGTCTCCGGCCATCCTGATTTAGGTTTTCCGTGATTTCCCTAAATCGCTTCAGGCAAATGCCGGGATGGTTCCTTTCAAAGGGCACGGCCGATTTCCTTCCCCATCCTTCCCTCACCCGAGCTTGCGTTCCGTCTCTAATGACCTCGTTGTCGACGGGACGTTAAACACTAATCTCCTCCTCCACTGTCAGAACGTTACACTACGCTCGGTCGAGCTCCGTTGGTTCGTCTAGAACCAGAACGCAAAACTTTATCTTTTTACCGTATTGGAGTCAACTGCACTCGGCATCTTGTTCCTCCTGACGCAATTTTCACAAAATCTTACATCGGCTTAACAGTTTGCTTGGATGTTCTATCACCCTTCTCCTCAGCGCAGTCACTTATTTCTTCTCTTTATCAATACCTTTAATGGCGTTAAAAACAAGCCATTGTGATTGCCATAAACGCATTTTCTGCCATCGGTTTCCGTGCATGGACTACAGGGTAAGAACACCCTCCAATTTGAACGGAGACGTGACTGTAACAAGTTAGTTCCATCTACGGCGGGATCTACGATTAGCTTTGTTGAGCACTAAATGGAATTATTGTATATTCCTAACAACAGAAATCCTTTTTCGAAAAATAAATGCCGTACAAAAGTACGGATACGAATCAATAACGTAAATACTTTTCAGTATCTCTTGGTGCATACATTGAGGTGACAAAAGTGATGGGATAGCGATATGCTCATATACAGATGACGGTATTATGGTGTACACAAGGGCAATGCATTGGCAGAGCTGTCATTTTTAGTCAGATGATTCATGTGAACAGGTTTCCGACGTGATTATGCCCGCACCACGGGAAGTAAGACTTTGAACGTGGAACGGTAGTTGGAGCTAGAAGCACGGGACACTCCTTTTCAGGAATCGTTAGGGAATTCAATATTCCGCGATCCACAGTGCCAAGGGTGTGCCGAGAATTTCAGGCATTACCTCTCACCACGGACAAGGCAGTGGCCGACGGCCTTCACAGAGAGCAGCGGCGTTTGCGTAGAGTTTTCAGCGCTAACAGACGAGGAACACTGCTTGAAATGACCGCAGAAATCCATGTGGGACGTACGACGAACGTATCTGTTATGACAGTACGGCGAAATATGGCGTCAATGGACTATAGCAGCGAGTGCCCTTGCTAACAGCACAGACATCGCCTGCAGCGCCTCTCCCGGGCTCGATTGGACCCTAGACGACTGGGAAACCGGGAAACCGTGGCCTCATCAGATCAGTCTCGATTTCAGGGGATGGTAGGTTTCAAGTGTGGTGCAGACCTCACGAAGACGTGGACCCGAGCTAACACAATGAATTTTTATGGATGATGGTTCAAATGGCTCTGAGCACTATGGGACTTAACAGCTGTGGTCCTCAGTCCCCTAGAACTTAGAACTAGTTAAACCTAACTAACCTAAGGACATCACACACATCCATGCCCGAGGCAGGATTCGAACCTGCGACCGTAGCAGTCACACGGTTCCGGACTGCACGCCTAGAACCGCGAGACCACCGCGGCCGGCTTTTATGGATGACAATTCACCTTGACACCGGGCCACAATTGTTCGCGATTAATTTGAAGAACATTTTGGACAATTCGAGCGAATGATTTGGGCACCTAGATCGCCCGACATGAATCCCTTCGAACATTTATGGGACATAGTCGAGGGATCAGCTCGTGCACAAATTCCTGCACCGGCAACACTTTCGCAATTATGGACAGGTATAGAGGCGGCATGGCTCCATATTTCTGCAGGGAAATTCCAGCGACTTGTTGAGTCCCTGCCACGTCGAGTTGCTGCACTATGCCGGGCAAAAGAAGATTCTACGGGGTATTGGGAGGTGCCCCCTGTGTAAACGGTTATGTTTCAGAACTGCAGTCTGTATTTACGTCCAACGTCAGTTGAAAGTTACGGCGTAATAAGTAGGTTTCCCCCAGCAGTGAATATGTGTAAAGCAGTCTCAAGTTACCAACGTGAAATATATCTGCTTCTCGTCACTTCGTTCAGCATTTGTGAAACTTCGTTTCTGTCACCTGAGAATGTAAGACGGCCATTGTGTTTCCCCTTATCTGTGTTGTTCATTTTTCTGTAATGATAGGGTAGCGAAATCTGAACTCAATCTCTTCACAAGCCTCTCAGTGTATCGTTCCACTGGAAACCCTGTGCAACACTTAATGAACGTCGTAATTACATCGACATCACGTAGTGTGAATGGACTTGCTCTGATTGTAGCCCTGTGCGCCCAAAAGCGTGCTCGGCGGCATAATTAATTACCATTACGCTCGCTGTCTGACCCAGCCAGAAAGCACGACAGAAATTTTCTTTCAGGTGAGATACGTCTAGAGAGAGCGGGCCGGAGGCAGCCACGCTAAATGCACTGACCACGAATTCCAAATTACTGTCGGCTAATTATGTTCGGACAATTATACAAATTTATGGTGCACAGTCAACAATCCTAATAGTTGTTAGTCGAGGAGTTGTTTTAGGGAATGGGGAAGCGCAGAATTTTGCCTTGTGGTCTATTCATTTTTATCGTTTAACAGACACGACGGCTAGTGAAATTATATTGCACTTTCTCTCGGCAAAATACACTCACGAACTTCTCTATGATTCTTATAATTCCCCACAAAATGGCAGTAAGCAAACTTGTTGGAATGACGCTCACAGCGAAGCTGTTTTTCAGTGATCAGATGAAAAGATTTCAACAGACGTCAAGATATGGCCAGATAGGTGCTATTCCATTCGGTATTATAGACAAATTGGGTATAATCCCGTACAACGGTCACACAGACGTCTCTGCAGAAGTACTGTCCAAGGAATATCGGAACCCTGCCAGTCACTTTACAATAGTACAACGAAAGGTACCTAGCGACTGGAGAAAAACGCAGGTCGTATGACAGATGCATATAATTATAGGCCTCTATCGCTGATGTCGGTCAGTCGCAGAATTATGGAACATGTTTACGTCCAGCTATTATGAAGTTTTTGGTGAACAAACATCTCTATAAAAATCAACATGGATTCCTCAAATAGATATCTTGCGAAACTCAGCTCGTTGCGTTCCTCCTCGAGATCCACGAAGTTCATATTGCTTAGAAGCTCGTCATTCATACAAAACGGATCTGTTGGCCGTGATTATATGTAAAATACAATTAGTAATGTAGTAACTATGAGTACAAATTAATAATTAGTAATGGCTTGTACTGTCAGCCTCCGGTCCTTTTTGGAGCTGGTCACTTGGCTGCACCTTTTGCACCACCATATAAGGCTGCCTCTTTGTGTAAGTGCTACTCTGAGATGCTGATTTTGGCGCAGGAGAGAAAGTCGAGGAGGACCACATCAAACCAGTGAGAAAGATATGATAGCTTTCGGCGCAGATAAGTCCAAAACACTTACAGTGGGTGGTCAAAAATACAATCAAAAAGAGTATTGCATCACCTCGGTTCAGAGAGCTCCGGAACCTATACAGAAAATTGGAATAGAGATCAACATAAACATCATTTCCGCCCATTTTATTGCTCATGAAAACCACATATTGCATGTTGTACCGCCATACAGCGAGACATTCAGAGGTAGTGGTCCAGATTGCTGTACACACCAGTACTTCTAATACCCAGTAGCACGCCCTCTTGCATTGATGCATGCCTGTATTCATCGTGGCATACTATCGACAAGTTCATCAAGGCACTGTTGGTCCAGATTGCTCCACTCCTCAACGGCGATTCGACGTAGATCCCTCAGAGTGATTGGTAGGTCACGTCGTCCATAAACAGGCCTTTTCAATCTATCCCAAGCATGTTCGATAGGGTTCATGTCTGGAGAACAGGCTGGCCACTCTAGTCGAGCGATGTCGTTATCCTGAAGGAAGTCATTCACAATGGGAGCGAGAATTGCCGTCCATGAAGACGAACTCCTCGCCAGTATACTGCCGATATGGTTGCAGTATCGGTAGGAGGATAGCATTCACGTAACGTACAGCCGTTACGGCGCCTTCCATGACCACCAGCGGCGTACGTTGGCCCCACATAATAACACCCCCAAACAGCAGAGAACCTCTACCTTGCTGCACTCCCTGGACAGCGTGTCTAAGGCGTTTAGTCTGACCAGGTTGCCTCCAAGTCTCCGACGATTGTCTGGTTGAAGGCGTATGGGACACTCATCGGTGAAGAGAACATGATGCCAATCCTGAGCGATCCATTCGGCATGATGTTGTGCCCATCTGTACTGACGTCGGGAGTGAAGTTGCGCATCATGCAGCCTATTGCACACAGTTTGAGTCGTAACACGACGTCCTTTGGCTGCACGAAAAGCATTATTCAACATGGTGGCGTTGCTTTCAGGGTTCCTCCGAGCCATAATCCGTAAGTAGCGGTCATCCACTGCAGTAGTAACCCTTGGGCCGCCGGAGCGAGACATGTCATCGACAGTTCGTACCTCTCTATATCTCCTCCATCTCCGACCGACATCGCTTTGGTTCAATCCGAGACTCCTGGACACTTCCCTTGGTGAGAGTCCTTCCTGGCACAAAGTAACAATGCGGACGCGGTCGAACCTTGGTATTGACCGTCTAGGCATGGTTGAACTGCAGACAACACGAGCCGTTTACCTCCATCCTGGTGGAATGACTCCAGGCTGATCGGCTGTCGGGCCCCCTCCGTCTAATAGACGCTGCTCATGCATAATTGTTTACATCTTTGGGCGGGTTTAGTGACGTGACTGAACAGTCAAAGCGACTGTCTCTGTGATAGAATATCCACAGTCAACGTCTACTTTCAGTCAAAGGGAGTGTGTCTGTGATACAATATCTACAGTCAACGTCTATCTTCAGGAGTTCTGGAAGCCGGGTTGATGCAAAACTTCTTTTGATGTGTGTTTGAAAACATCAGAAACACAATACATAACCGTGCCTAATACGGTACAGGGAAACGGGTGGCAGTCGTATTGAAATGAATAAATACAGGTCCTAACGGAAATCATATACCATCCTTCGTGTAGAACAGTAGCGAGCTCAGATATAGATGATGGAGGTGGATAGCAGTCACGCAACCTTCTCTCCAAAGTAGACCACAAAGACGCAATAATATTGAGATCTGGTGTCTGTAGCGGCCAGAGGACAGGCGACAAAATCGTTCCAGAGCTCACAAAGTCAGTACTAGACCTGTGAGCTGTGTGAACAGGAACCCCTCTCGTCTTGGAATACAGCATAGCCTTTGTGAAGCAAGCATTGTACCAGGGGATGGACGCGAACAGCCAGAATGCTCACATAATCTTTCGCAGTAATTCGACCATCAAGAGTACCCACGATGTGACAGCCCGATCATCACAGAAACTGCGACATTTTTCACACTTGAGACGAAACTCGACCAGAAGTTGGAAACCATGCGGAACAAGACTCATCCGACCAAATGACATTCTTCCACTGCTCGGCAGTCCAGGCTTTGTGGCCTACACAACACGTTTTTCTGTTAAGGGCATTTGCATCACTGACGAGTGGTTTCGGAATTCCACCACGCTTTGCAGTTTCCTCCCTTTTACGGTGTCTCATGCAGCTGTCGTCCTCACAATCCTCTTCAGTGACCGCCCTCATCGCCACTCAACACACACTTTTGCCCGCTTTGTGACTCAGCGCATGTTGTTTTTCCAGCTTTCCCTAACTGCGGTATAAATTTTCGATACGGTACGTCTTGAAACACCAAACGCTTCGGCTACCTTGGTCACGGCAGCACCTACCGTACGAGCACCACAGATTTGCCCACGTTCGAATTCACTTAGCTCCTGCATAATGCACTCTCAACGACAAAGGACACTTTTCTGACCACGACTGCAAGCTGCAACGTATTGAGGTCATTTTACAGGTGCTGTGAGTGGTCAAATAAAACCGCGCAACATGCAGGCCTGGCTAGCATCCGCAGTTATCTTCACGAATGCGTTTCTCGTGGTGTTTCCATATTGTTGTCCGACCCTTGTATCTTCCTACCTTCACAATAGCCATAAAATGAACCCCGAAAAATCACGGAATAAAGAGACACCTCTCTAATAGCACGCAGTACGGTATGTCACCCCAAAAACGGCTTTAATTCTTCGCAGTAGTTACTCCTCTATACATCAGACGTGTTTAAGAGTCGTACTTAACAGGAACCCACAATTAACGTACACTCCTTGGTGAAAGGTTGCTGCATCCGCAAATACTGGTGAGCCAGAACATAATGACCAGTTGCTTAATAGCTTGTTTGTCCGTCTTTGGAACGAAATACGTCACTGATTCTGCGTATCAGAGATCCAGTAGTCTGTTGGTAGGTTTGTGGAGATATGTGGCACTAGATGTCTCCGCACAGGTCACGTAATTCGCGTATATAACGGGCCGCTGATTTGCGTACGCAGTGATGGCGCCCGCCAAGACACCAACGTGAGTTCACCGTAAACGCTCTTCAAACCACTGTAGCACGGTTCTGACTCAGAGAGGCAAAGATGACGTAGCCGTCGGGGAAGACATCAAGCATGTAGGGATGCGGGTGGTTCGCAGCTGCCAACATGTCTTCGATTACTACTACAGGTCCCATGCAAGCGCGGGAGAATGTCTCCCATAGCATAATACTGTTCCCACCAACTTGCGTCCGCGGCGCGTTGCACGTTTCGAGCCGCCTTTCATCTCGATGACGGCGTTTGTGGAGACAACCATAGACTTATGTAGCAAAAATGTGATTCACCCGAAGAGCCGACACGTTTCTGTTGATCGACGGTCGAATCCCGATGGTCGTGTGCCCAATGCAATCGTAATTGACGATGTCGTGAACACGTAGGGGTGGTCTGCTGCGGAGCCCCATGTATGAACGGTGTGCTCCGAAACACTTGTGCGTGCGCCAGCATTGTGCTCTTTCGGCAGAGATGCCACAGATCGTGATCTATCCTGCTTTACAGAGCAGACAAGCCTCCGCACCCCACATTCTGTGAAGAGTCGTGGACGTCCAACCATTTAGCGCCTAGTGGTAGTTTCACTGTCCTACATCTTTTCGTAGATGCTCACGACAGTAGCACGGGAATATTCGAACAGTAGTAATCTGTCCTGTATCAAAGTCGCTTATCTCAATGGATTTCTCCATTTTCTGCCAATATCTCTTCCGTATCTGCTTCGTTTACATACCATAGTTACTGCGTCACGTGCCCGCAACGCCACTAGGTGGCATCTAACTTTGTGGTGGTAATTAGTGTAATACATTACCTTGTGAAGGTACCCATGTGTTTACAGTAGGGAGAGAGATACACTCCTGGAAATGGAAAAAAGAACACATTGACACCGGTGTGTCAGACCCACCATACTTGCTCCGGACACTGCGAGAGGGCTGTACAAGCAATGATCACAAGCACGGCACAGCGGACACACCAGGAACCGCGGTGTTGGCCGTCGAATGGCGCTAGCTGCGCAGCATTTGTGCACCGCCGCCGTCAATGTCAGCCAGTTTGCCGTGGCATACGGAGCTCCATCGCAGTCTTTAACACTGGTAGCATGCCGCGACAGCGTGGACGTGAACCGTATGTGCAGTTGACGGACTTTGAGCGAGGGCGTATAGTGGGCATGCGGGAGGCCGGGTGGACGTACCGCCGAATTGCTCAACACGTGGGGCGTGAGGTCTCCACAGTACATCGATGTTGTCGCCAGTGGTCGGCGGAAGGTGCACGTGCCCGTCGACCTGGGACCGGACCGCAGCGACGCACGGATGCACTCCAAGACCGTAGGATCCTACGCAGTGCCGTAGGGGACCGCACCGCCACTTCCCAGCAAATTAGGGACACTGTTGCTCCTGGGGTATCGGCGAGAACCATTCGCAACCGTCTCCATGAAGCTGGGCTACGGTCCCGCACACCGTTAGGCCGTCTTCCGCTCACGCCCCAACATCGTGCAGCCCGCCTCCAGTGGTGTCGCGACGGGCGTGAATGGAGGGACGAATGGAGACGTGTCGTCTTCAGCGATGAGAGTCGCTTCTGCCTTGGTGCCAATGATGGTCGTATGCGTGTTTGGCGCCGTGCAGGTGAGCGCCACAATCAGGACTGCATACGACCGAGGCACACAGGGCCAACACCCGGCATCATGGTGTGGGGAGCGATCTCCTACACTGGCCGTACACCACTGGTGATCGTCGAGGGGACACTGAATAGTGCACGGTACATCCAAACCGTCATCGAACCCATCGTTCTACCATTCCTAGACCGGCAAGGGAACTTGCTGTTCCAACAGGACAATGCACGTCCGCATGTATCCCGTGCCACCCAACGTGCTCTAGAAGGTGTAAGTCAACTACCCTGGCCAGCAAGATCTCCGGATCTGTCCCCCATTGAGCATGTTTGGGACTGGATGAAGCGTCGTCTCACGCGGTCTGCACGTCCAGCACGAACGCTGGTCCAACTGAGGCGCCAGGTGGAAATGGCATGGCAAGCCGTTCCACAGGACTACATCCAGCATCTCTACGATCGTCTCCATGGGAGAATAGCAGCCTGCATTGCTGCGAAAGGTGGATACACACTGTACTAGTGCCGACATTGTGCATGCTCTGTTGCCTGTGTCTATGTGCCTGTGGTTCTGTCAGTGTGATCATGTGATGTATCTGACCCCAGGAATGTGTCAATAAAGTTTCCCCTTCCTGGGACAATGAATTCACGGTGTTCTTATTTCAATTTCCAGGAGTGTAGTTTGTCAGCAGCTCCCTAAGCCACTCGTGAATTACAACTACCGACTTAGCAGGGATCCCATTTCATTCATCTCATATTCCCTACCTGATTCTTCAATTCTTTGGAATATTTTCAATGTTGCTAGTCTAGTAGACAGTGGACTTCCACGACTCTATTGTCAGTATTGGAAAAATACTGAGAAGAAGAAAGAAGAGGTTAGCTGACGAATGAAGCGCCAGTCTCCAGCTGCTCACTATCACTGGCTTCCCGCAGCGCCTTCTCACTCGTTGTCGCTCTCTCAGTCTGTGTGCCGCAAAACGGACGCACTCTCGAATTACCACCCCCCCCCCCCCCCCTTTTCATCCTCTATTCTTGCCGTAGCTCGTTTAGTAACCCATATTCCTTTCATTGCTGTCCCGCACTTTCACAAATCCTCTTCACTAAATGCTTGGCCATAAAGTTAAACTGGCAGGTGAGCTGTGCCATGAAAGAGGAGAGCTGGACTCGAATACAGCAGGGCACATTCACTTCCAGACCGCACGGAGCCGGGGACTGTAGAACAGCTGACGTCTGACTTTCGCCACCCACGCATCGCTGGTAAGAGGGACTCCACTCTCTGCGCGTCTATGTGTTAAGAGTGAAGTTTTTCGCGGCCTGTTTGTGAACTTTCAGTGAGATGTCCCGCAGGCTGTCTGTAGGCAAAAAGTTGAACCTGAACCAAATTTCAAATTGATGTAATGAATGGCTGCCTTTTTTAAATGTGCAAGAATGGAAATAATGGCTAGAACAATAAAGAAGTACCAGATGGTAGTGGTGAACCTCTTGAGCACGTCATATCATGTCAGTATTTAGGTTAACCCTTTTTAGGTATCAAATTACATGGGAAGACCACATAAAATCAGTATTAGAGAAGCCTGGTGGAATTCTTACATTTGTAGGAATGGTATTGAAAAAAATGCAATGAAACTGTAAAGAAAATCGCACAAAATAAGCTTGTGCGACCAGTTCTGGAGTACTATTCCAGTGTTTGGATTCCTTACCAAGTAGGTATGACAACAGGCATCGAACAGATTCAAAGAGGCGCTGCTAGGGTCATAACGCGTCGGCATAGCCCATACGGATGTGTCATAGAAATGCTCTGGGAAAGTAAATGAGAACCCTTACAGGAAAGACTACGTAGTCCTCGCGAAACCCTGTTCGACAAATTTGGAGGACCTGTCTTTGAAAGGAAGGAAGAACGAAGATTATGGTTTAACGTCCCGTCGACATCGAGGTCATCAGGTGTGGAGCGCAATCTCCGGTTGTTTCAAGGATGGGGAAGGAAATCTGCTGCACCATTTCAAAAGAACCATCCCGGCATTTGCCTGGGGCGATTTAGGGGAATCGCGGAAAATCTACATCTGGACGGCTGGATGCGGATTTGAGCCGTCGTCTTCCCAAATACGAGTCCAGTGTGCTAACCACTGCGACCTGTATTTGAAGAAGCCCTTGCGGCCATTATGCTGCCAGGTCATATATCTAGGGTAGGAATCATAAGAGATGTTATAGCACCTATAGAAGCGTATATATATTGGTCATCAGTCTTCTGACTGATTTGATGCGGCCCGTCACGAATTCCTCTCCTGTGCTAACCTCTTCATCTCAGAGTAGCACTTGCAGCCTACGTCCTCAATCATTTGCTGGATGCATTCCATTCTGTCTTCCTCTATAGTTTCTGCCCTCTGCAGCTCCCTCTAGTACCATGGAAGTCATTCCCCTATGTCTTAACAGATGTCCTATCATCCTGTCCCTACTCATTATCAGTGTTTTCCACATATTCCTTTCCTCTCCGATTCTGCGTAGAACCTCCTTATTCCTTACCATATCAGTCGACCGTATCGTCTTTAGGACCACATCCCAAATGCTTCGATTCTCTTCTGTTCTGGTTTTCCCACAGTCCATGTTTCACTACCATACAATACTGTACTCCAGACGTACACTCTCAGAAATATCTTCCTCAAACTAAGGCCGGTATTTGATATTAGTAGACTTCTCTTGGCCAGAAATGCCTTTTTTGCCAGAGCGAGTCTGCTTTTGATGTCCTCCTTGCTCCGTCCGTCATTGGTTATTTTACTGCCTAGGTAGCACAATTCCTTAACTTCATCGACTTCATGACCATCATTTCTCGCTGTTCTCATTTCTACTACTTCTCATTACCTTCGTCTTTCTCCGATTTACTCTCAAACCATACTGTGTACTCATTAGACTGTTCATTCCGTTCAGCAGATCATTTAATTCTTCTTCACTTTCACTCAGGACAGCAATGTCATCAGCGAATCGTATCATTGATATCCTTTCACCTTGTATCTTAATTCCACTCCTGAACCTTTCTTTTATTTCCATCATTGCTTCCTCGATGTACAGATTGAAGAGTAGGGGCGAAAGGCTACAGCCTTGTCTTACACCCTTCTTAATACGAGCACTTCGTTTTTGATCGTCCACTCTTATTATTCCCTCTTGGTTGTTGTACATATTGTATATGACCCGTCTCTCCTTATAACTTACCCCTACTTTTTTCAGAACCTCGAACAGCTTGCACCATTTTACATTGTCGAATGCTTTTTCCAGGTCAACATATCCTATGAACGTATCTTGATTTTTCTTTAGCCTTGCTTCCATTATTAGCCGTAACGTCAGAATTGCCTCTCTCGTCCCTTTACTTTTCCTAAAGCCAAACTGATCGTCACCTAGCGCATTCTCAATTTTCTTTTCCGTTCTTCTTGGATATTATTCTTGTAAGCAACTTGGATGCATGAGCTGATAAACTGATTGTGCGATAATTCTCGCATTTGTCAGCTCTTGCCGTCATCGGAATTGTGTGGATGATGCTTTTCCGAAAGTCAGATGGTATATCGCCAGACTCATATATTCTACACACCAACGTGAATAGTTGTTTTGTTGCCACTTCCCACAAAGATTTTAGAAATTTTGATGGAATGCTACCTATCCCTTCTGCCTTATTTGACCTTAAGTCCTCCAAAGCCCTTCTAAATTCTGATTCTAATACTCGATCCCCTATCTCTTCTGAATCGACTCCTGTTTCATTTTCTATCACATCAGGCAAATCTTTCCCCTCGTAGAGGCTTTCAAGTATTCTTTCCACCTATCCGCTCTTTACTCTGCATTGGAATTCCCGTTGCACTCTTAATGTTACCACCCTTGCTTTTAATGTCACCTAAGGTTTAATTGATTTTCCTGTATGCTGAGTCTGTCCTTCCGACAATCATTTCTTTTTCGATGTCTTCACATTTTTCCTGCAGCCATTTCGTCTTAGCTTCCCTGCACTTCCTATTTATTTCATTCCTCAGCGACTTGGATTTCTGTATTCCTGAGTTTTCGGGAACATATTTTTACTTCCTCCTTTCATCAGTCAACTAAAGCATTTCTTCTGTTACCCATTGTTTCTTCGCAGTTCCGTTCTTTGTACCTATGTTTTCCTTCCAAACTTCTGTGATGGCCCTTTTTAGAGATGTCCATTGCTCTTCAACTGTACTACCTACTGAGCTATTCTTTATTGCTGTATCTATACCTTAGAGAACTTCAAACGTATCTCGTTATTCCTTAGTACTTCCATATCCCACTTTTTTGCTTATTGATTCCTCCTGACTAATGTCTTAAACTTCAGCCTGCTCTTCATCACTACTATATTTCGTCATTCCTTAGTACTTCCGTATCCCACTTTTTTGCTTATTGATTCCTCCTGACTAATGTCTTAAACTTTAGCCTACTCTTCATCACTACTATATTGTGATCTGTCTATACCTGCTCCTGGGTACGCCTTACAATGCAGTATCTGATTTCGGAATCTCTGTCTGACTATGATGTAACCTAAACGAAATCTTTCCATAGCTCCCGACCTTTTCCAAGTCTACCTTCTACGTCGGCATGTGTACATCTGCTATCGTTGTCGGTGTTGGTTTTCTGTCTATTCTGATAAGAACGACCCTGTCACTTAACTGTTCACAGAGACACACCCTCTGCCCTACCTTCCTATTCATAACGAATCCTACTCCTGTTATACCATTTTCTGCTGCTGTTGATATTACCCTAAACTCATCTGACCAGAACTACATGTCTTCTTTCCACTTCACTTCACTGACCCCTAGTATAGATTGAGCCTTTGCATTTCCCTTTTCAGATTTTCTAGTTTCCCTACCACGCTCTTCTGACTTTCCACGCCCCGACTCGTAGAACGTTATCCTTCCGTTGATTATTCGGTCTTTTTCTCGTGGTAACGTCCCCCTTGGCAGTCCCCTTCCAGAGATCTGAATGGGGGACTATTCCGAGATCTTTTGCCTATGGAGAGATCATCATGACACTTCTTCAAATACAGGCCACATGTCCTGTGGATACACGTTACGTGTCTTTAATGCAGTGGTTTCCATTGCCTTCTGCATCCTCATGTCGTTGATCATTGCTGATTCTTCCGCCTTTAGGGGCAATTTCCCACCCTAGGACAAGTGAGTGCCCTGAACGTCTTTCCGCTCCTCCACCCTCTTTGACAAGGCCGTTGGGAGAATGAGGGTGACCTCTTATGCCGGAAGTCTTCGGCCGCCAGTGCTGATTATTTATCAAAATTTAAATAGCGGCGGGATTCGAACCTGTGACTGAAGATGTTTTGATTGTGAATCAAAGACGAGACCCCCCCCCCCCCCCTTTTTTTAATTATCTGCATTTTGTTCGGTATTTGTTCGTTGCGCTTGGTCTGGGCGGATGTCAAATGACATCCGTTCACGTTGATCGTTGATTCCTTTACTCAGTTTTTTTTATTACAGAGGGCAACCAGCCCTCTGACCGAACACGCTGAGCTACCGTGCCGGCGTGAAATGATGATGAGGAGAACACAACACCCACTTCCCGAGCGGTGAAAATCTCCAACCCGGCCGGAAATCGAACCCCGGCCCGTTTGCATGGGAGGCGAGCACGATACCATCCAGCTAAGCAGGCGGACGTCCATAGCCCACGGGTCACTCACGTAGATTATGTATACATAGAATATATATAGTATATCACTTGTGTTAGCATGTCAGCATTTCTCCTCACATAAGGAATTCTGCTGCTTCTTCTAACATCTGAAAGTTATAACTGTTAATTTCTTTGTTTTCCCATCAACTACCCACTGATATGATTTAATGCACTCAAAATTAAAAAAAAAATACGATCAAGTATGAATTTGTTCCCGTGAGTGTAAATTTTTAACTCGAAGTCCCAGCAACTCCATATGTGAACACTGTCTAGAAATTGCTATTATGAATCAGAAGAAAATTATATTTAAAAAATTAGACTTCCATAATGAAAGTACACGTTTAAATTGTAATTACATAAATAGTCAAGGGATTCTCAAGTTTGTATAAAAGAAGAAGAATAAAATTATACCGTTACTGCACACTGGATGTGGACCAACTAACTTCAACAGACACTTCTGGTGGACTGAAGTATTTTTTCAGACTATATTCAGGCTGTACGCCATTAGCATCCTTTTGATTGTTTCTGCCTCATTCAGGAATACAAGATTACAAAATTGACTGTTGTACCAGTAAAAATGCCCCTGTCCTTAAATGACGACATTGGGAGGTGGGACGTCATAGGTTAATGGGTTAAGTCGACAAGAGCCACACTAGATCGTGAGTAGAGTCGTATTGTGGCCACCCCTGCTGCAAAGGCTTTCTAGTAATCACACCAGCGCACATGGCCAGTTTTACGGTGTTAGCTGCGTCTGTGTTACAGTACCACGTGTCACAATGATGCCGTGGTATCTTAACAGTGCACACGTTACCACCTTATTTAATGTTGTTTCTTGGGTCTCTGAAACCCCATAATTAATGGACGTGAGTTTGCATAGCGCATATGTTAATTTTATAAAATGTTATCATGGGTGGTACAAGTAGGTCTTTGTAAGTATAGGCTTCCACGGCCGTTGGCACAGTCAATAAAATTCTTCTGGATATGTAACTGCATTTGACAGTGTCTAAATTCTCCAACATTTTGGCCCCTCCAGGATTTTAGTGACTGTGGAAGTAGGTCTTTGTTTGGTAGAAATTTAGGCAACAGGTTCCCATACCTAAAAAACATCTCTATCAGTTTCATATATTCCACAGCAAGCTCTCACAAGATCGATTCTGACACACCAAATGACACACTTACTGTATGTAATAAAGCAAAATAAACCACTGAAAAATATATCATGGGACATTTCACATACTTAACAATCCTTCATCGAAATATGTGATCAGCAAAAAACAAAATACAGCATTTTGATTGTAGCTCCAATCTTTGAACTGCACAGTATGAGCACTGGTGTAGAGACACAGAAATGCAACATTTCTTATTATCGTTTTATGAAAGGACAGACTCTTACTGTAGAATAGTTACAAAGAGCGAAGGATCACGAATTTATATCAGAAAAAGAACACAGCCCAAATTAGGACATGACTGTAGTACAATAAGTGAACACAAACACTTTGAAATACGTATCAGTTACTAAATTAACAGGGCTTGACAAAAATAAGAAATTAATCATTTTGCCTGTGTATCGATCACCCTGTGATATTGTGGCAACTTTTTCCAGTAAATTAGCAGAAGTCCAAGACGAAGTCTCCATGACATGTCGCTGTTGGTTAATAGTGCATCAAGGGTAACTACAATGACTGCATTGATAAGTGACTACGTAGCTGTAAGAAATATTGGTCTCACAGACCATTTCTGCCAAATAATATAATAAAATCAGGTGTAGAAAGCGTTTCTAAACTGCAAGTCTACAAAAGATATTTATCATAATTCAAACTACAATAAATTTTCGAGAGAAGTAGCAAGCTATAGCTGGGATGAAACCAACGTAAATGTGAAATTCTCTCAATTTCTAAACATTATTTAAATTGGCCTCTCAAAAGATGTTTCCAAAAGTACCCACAATAGTAGAAATGTCTGAAAAAAAGTAGTAGGTATTAGGCCGTCCACCCAATCCCTTAGGTACCCCAGTTCAATGAAAAAGAGTCGTAATGAGTCAGAGTTCTTAAATTCGTATGATACGTTCAAAAAGATTTATAAGAGAATGCTAATTGTTGTAAAAACATCATTCAGTGGCAAAATAATCTATAGTACAGAGAATAAAAGCAAAGTAGAATGGTATGTCATTACACAGGAAACAAAAGCGTAATAATATGCTGATAAGGAATGGGAATAAATTAATAAATTATTCATTCCACCTAATAAACTACGTGAACGAGCATTTTTCAAGTATTGCAGATAAATTTAAAAAAAAATAGTATAACACCAATAAATAATCATGCACAAATTACGATGATGTTATTATCAACCTCGAGTGCATAAAGTTAGTGAAACGGCGCTAAACGTAAAAAAGGTCTGAGGGCTTAGATGAAGCACCTGTATGTGTGATGAAACAAAAAAATGGTTCAAATGGCTCTGAGCACTATGGGACTTAACTTCTGAGGTCATCAGTCCCCTAGAACTTAGAACTACTTAACCCTAACTAACCTAAGGACATCACACACACCCATGCCCGAGGCAGGATTCGAACCTGAGACCGTAACGGTCGCGCGGTTCCAGACTGTAGCGCCTAGAACCGCTCGGCCACTCCGGCCGGCTGTGATGAAACAAGTCGTATACAGGGTGAACATTAATAAAATCGGCAGACGCAGGGATGAATTCCTGACTGGAAATGGAGGACGAATGAAAGTTCCTCTGACCACGGGCCGTTTGTTCCTTTAATTGTTGCACGCTGTGTGACTGATGCAGCCTATTGTAAGCGCCAGAATGGTCCGGTATTCATGTCGGGTACAAGTCGAGATGGTGCTTGCGTGCGGCCAAGCAGATAGAAACGGTCGAGATGCAGCATGGCTATATCAAAACAAGTACCTTTTCAGACACCAACCACATCACAGAACACTTCAAAACCTTTTTGGGCTGCGTACGCCAGATTTGGAGGATCGGGCTATACTAGGGTGACCAAACGTCCCGGAAAACCGGGATTGTCCCGGTTTTCATCCCTGTGTTCCGGTGTCCCGAAAATTTGTTTCGGGACGCTCAAAAGTCCTGGAATTCAGCTTTTAAATACATTTCGTGAAACTTTCTCAAATTTTTGGGATTTCGCTATATTAAAGGAAATACAAGAAATTAATATATTTTAGCTTATTTGTCTAAAACCTCCATTGTCCCATACTAGTAATCACAGTATCAGTATTGATACACTCTAGCAATAATTTACTTTGAGCGGTACTTTGGCCAACAAGTAGTAAGTTGTACTATTGTAACAGAGCTGTGAAACCGTCCGATTGTCGCGCCACTTACTCACACACTCATTGTCAGAACAGTGAAGTAGTTGATGTTTTGTCAGACAAACTGCAAAAGTTTTTTCTCATATTAGTGGTATTATTGCTGCAGCACTGTGAAACGCAATGCCGAAACGTGCCTGCAAGTTCAGTGACTGTTATTCCGAGGAATGGAATTTCATTAAGAAAGGTCGTTTTGATTACGAAGCAGAGTGTTCCGTATGTAACTGTTTTATTAGTATAAGTGATGGTGGACGTTCCGACATAGTTGATTACATCAGGTCAAAGAAACACATTAACAGATAGCTGCAGTAAAACTCTACAAAATTATTTTGTGAAGCATCAGTCAAGTGAAGAGACGTAAGTTCGAGCAGCCTAGCTTACACTAGACTACCACACGGTAAAACATCACCAAACTTATAGATCTAGTGATTGTACTAATAAGCTTAACAGCATTATGTGTGATGATTCTTGCATTGCAAAAAAAGTTTAGTTCAGCAGGGACTAAAGTGTCAGCCTTAGTGAAAGGAGTTATTGCTCCCCAGAGTGTAAAGGAAAGCCTTGAATACATCAAAAAGTCTTCTTTCTACGGGATATCCACTGATGCCAGCAATCATAAGGCCACTAAAATATTTCCGTTTGTTGTTCAGTTTTTCGATATTAATCAGGGAATTCAGACCAAACTTTTGAAGGTGAGTTCCCTATCTAATGAAACATCTGACGAAATTTCAAGATTTTGTATGAATACTATCGAAATGTTTGATCTTGAGAAAAATAAATGTGTGGCATTTTGTGGAGACAACACCAACACAAACTTTGGTGGTTTAAAAAGACAAGGCAAATGCAACGTATTTATAAAATTAAAGACAACATTGCATGAAAACATTGAAGGCATAGGGTGCCCTGCACATGTTTTACACAATAGCGTGCAGACATCTGGTGACAGTTTAAGCTGTGATGTTGAAACTATCGTCATGAAGGTATACTCACACTTTGACATATATACTGTTAGAACAGAGAGGCTTAAAGAGTTCTGTGATTATGTGGGAACTGAATATGTGAATGTAATGTGTCACTCGAAAACTCGCTGGTTATCACTGTTTCCAGCAGTTGAAAGAGTAATCCGCCTGTTTGAACCGTTAAAAGATTTTTTCCTAAATGAAGACAAAGCCCCCAAAATACTGGTTCAGTTTTTCAGTGACCCTTTAAGTGAAGCCTACTTATGGTTCATTCACAGTCAGCTTAGCACTTTGCAGCATGGGATAAAGGAAATTGAGGGAAGCACGAAAAGTGTAATAGAGGTAAATGATGTTTTGAAAAATATTCTGGAAACTGTTACTAAGAGGAGAGAACAGCAGTTCATTTGTTTCAATGTTAAATCTGTCCTTAAAAGAGCAGAAGTATCAGAAGTAGCGGAAAGGAGTTTTAGAGGAGAAGTTAACAAGTTTTATGACACGTGTAGAATATCTCAGCAAGTGGAGCGCCTCATATTTACCCTCATCGCCGGTGTTTGATTGTATGTTACTGAAGAGAGTGCCAAAATGGGAAAGTGTTGAAGAGACAGTTTCTTATTTGAAGAGTAAAGAGATTGAAATCGATGATTGCATTCTCTTTGATCAGTCCGGCGTACTGACAAATTTTGGTGAAGAAAGTCTTCACAAGTGGAATGATGAAAAAAAAAACACCATTGGAATGTCATGAGAAGTGGGTGAGTTTTTTTTTAAGTTGTGACTGTCTTCAGCATTACTCTGAGTTGGTAATAATTGCAAGGTATTTATTTGCAATCCCAGCCCATAATGCCAATGTGGAAAGAATATTTTCGTTCATGAATATCCAGTGGACTGATGAAAGAAACAGAATGGAGGTGGACTCTCTTGAAGCAATCCTGCAGATCCTGTACAACTACAAAATGGATTGTGCCGGGTTTTATCACTGTGTCTCAAAGAACAAAGACATGATCAAGAAGGCTGGAGGCAGCGAAAAATACCCTTTCCTCCAAGGACAGTCAATTCCCTGTACAAGTGCTCAGTAATATTAAAGCTCATGTTAATATTAATTGATTAAAAGGTGAATGGCTGTAAAATTTTGTAAAATCGTAATGCATTTCTTTATTACTGTATACACTTATTAAATGCCATTAATTATACAGATAATCCAGATTATATCAATCTTTTGTGTCCTCTTATTAGTTATAATAATCGGGTTAACAAAATGTGTCAACAAAACGTTAATATTTAAAATTAAGAAACCTGGGTACATGTGGAATGAGGTGTCCATTGGCACCCGGATGAATGTGTCCCGGTTTTCACCGAAAATAATTTGGTCACCCTAGGCTATACAGGCAGTTTGTCGGTTCTCCAGATGTAGTGTACACACAGTCCGACGCATACCTGCCCGTTCGTCTTTCTGATCACACAAACGCCCAAAAAGGGTTTGAAATGTTGTATGATGCGGGTAGAGTTTGTGATTGTTTCTATCTGTTTGGCTGTACACAAACACAATCTCGGTTTGTTCCCGACGTGAATACCGGACCATTCTGCTTCTTACACAAAGCTGCGACACACTGGGAACACACGGCACGTGGTCAGAGGAACTCTCATTGTCAGTGCCCTCTTCCGTGGCAACGATGCATTTCCGGACACATGTTCATAGGGTCTTTTTTACTCCATTTCCAGTCAGGGAATTCGTCCCGACAGTTTGTCGGTTTTATTAATGTGCACATTGTAGAGTGAAAAGCTCCCATAACGCTCCCTTAACAACCATGAGTCATTCACAGTTTAAAACAGGCAACAGGCGTACCTCGCTAAAGAGCGGTAATGCAGAAAACGTAGAACCCACCGGCCCATTTCGTAGCTGTCGTCGTTCTTGCAAATAATGTAATCAGTTGTGAAAGACGTATTAACGAATTACTTGAATAAACAAACCTTCTGAGTGAAGGACAGCTTGAGTTTCGATGTGGTAGAAGTACAGAATCAGCCGCAGTAGAGTTTTAGTTTCGCCATGCCTGGTAAGTGCTATTATCCCGCTGGTATATACCAAATTAATGAAATGCCGCTTCAGCTGCTGGTATGTACCTTACTTAAGACCACGACCGGTTTCATCTAACGTTGCTTCACAACAGCACAATGTTTTCAGACCTATTTGAAAATCACCTGGGTGAGAAGGGCAAAACCGGTACTGGAGTACGTATCAGCGACTTTTGAACAGCCATAGCAGAATTCACAAAAGTGGTACTTGATACTATTGACAAGGATGAGTATGCCATAGGTAGATCTTTCTTAAGATTCTACTACACAAACTAGAATTTTTAGGGGTAAGAGGCATAGCTAAAGACTGGCTGGGATCATTCCTAGCAGCCAGGGTACAGTGAGTAGAGGTGACACAAATCTGAAATAAAGTTTAACTTTTAGTGGAACACTTACCAGAACTAGAATGTATTAGTTTAAGAGTACCTCAGGATAGCATAATAGGACCTGTAGTGTTCTTGATTTACATCAGTGACTTTCCCACTAGTGTTAGCCATGGGCAAAATTATCTTTGCTGATAACAGCGCTGTTACAGTCACTGACAAAACAAGGTAACTTCTTGCAGAACAAGCAAACGAAAGTCTCAAGGAAGTTTACTGTAGGACAGACGCAAACAAGTTATACCAAACACAAAGAAAACAAATGCCATTAATTTTATTAAAAGAGGAAAAAATGACACTGTTAAACTAAATTTAGATGGATATTTCCATAGACTGTGTTACAAACAAAAAAAACTATAGAAGTGAATATTGTTTTTCAGTTGAAGTGGTGTGAACACTCAAAGATATTTGCAGACAGAATGCGCTTAGAATCCTGTCATCAGTATGTAACAACCAGTGTCTGTTAATGACATACTATTAATGTATGCACTCAGTTCGTAGCTATTAAATTTTTTCTAGGGAAGAAAATGCACTAAATAGGAACACAGTTTTCAAACTACAGGAAAGAGCCTTAAGAATAATTAGCAAAAATGATAGGAAGAACAAACTTATAATTCAAAACAACATTTTCAGACAAGGAATAAAACTGTACAACAAATTGCCCACGCAAATATAAAGAAATTAATAAAACGAACTTATCTGAAAAGGCAATTAAAAAGTATGTGTTCAGCAAGAATTCTATATAGTAAGGATTACTGACACAACACTGAGTAAGGGCTTGGTAAAAAACAATACACAAGTAAATAATAATAATAATAATAATGATAATGATAAAGCATCCATCATTTCATATAACACTTCCGCACTATTTTTTTCTGGAAAACCTTACTCCCAAAGCTGTGCAGCGTATAATACGAGCACCTTATCTTCTGCCTGAGCCCAAAATCTCACTCATTATAGACTTCCATCTCTTAGACTAGCAAATGAGAAACTGTGGCACACAAAATGGAAACCAAACATCGTCGGTGTTCTCCTGATGTCAGCTGATAGTGTGTGTAGTGTTACAGTATTAACCAGAGTGTATTGTGAATGAATAGTGTAGCACTAGCCTTTTACATTATTAAATAAATTCTTTGTAAAACAGTGTCGTATCCTACGGATGAACCGAATGAGGCAGCTCACTTTTAAACAGACTGACTTTGTATTCGAGAGGATGCAGGTTCCAACCTTCATCCAATCATCCTGATTTAGGTTTCCCATGATTTCCCGAAATTATTTCATACAAATGCCAGGATGGATCGTACTATAACACCACATCCGGCTACCAGTCCCATCCTTATCAAAACAGACCTGTAAGTTTGTAAATAATTTTATGTTGTTGAAATCCAAAGGTCTCTGGTTCTATGCCCGGCCAATCCTTGGAGTTTTATCTGTCACTTAACACTTCTTTCACCTCTGGCAATGATTGTTGACTTGAAAAATGCCGAGTTGCATAGTGGTTCGGAATCCAACGTTAAAGTATGGATCCGCCTGTAACTGGCTGGATAGGTCAGTTCGAGGCCCCTCCCGCCGGAGGTTCGAATCCCACGGACACAGGTGTGTGTGTTGTTCTTAGCATAAGTTAGTTTAAGTAGTGTGCAAGTCTAGGGACTGATGACCTCAGCAGTTTCGTCCCTTAGGAATTCACACACAACAACAACGACATAAGTCAGTTCGAAGATGGCAAATGGTTCAAATGGCTCTGAGCACTACGGGACTTAACATCTATGGTCATCAGTCCCCTAGAACTTAGAACTACTTAAACCTAACTAACCTAAGGACATCACACAACACCCAGCCATCACGAGGCAGAGAAAATCCCTGACCCCGCCGGGAATCGAACCCGGGAACCCGGGCGTGGGAAGCGAGAACGCTAGTTCGAAGATCGGAAGGCAACAGCATACCACCAGGACTATGCCTAGTAAGGCACTATGATGTTTAAAACAGTCTTCAGATTGATGATCACTTTACGTACATTTTGTAGTTCTTAAATTTCTATAGCATGCACGTCCAAATCCTTGTAAAAGTGATCCGCGGTTGAATAAAGCTGCTAATAGTACTGCAGCTGTGCGACTGCGGTCCATCAAACTTTTTTCGTTCCTGACTTTTTGTTCATGGCTATGGTGGATGTTTTCGCAGGGTCTCCTGTTCCACCGAATCGGTAAGACTGAAGGTGTCCAGCGCAGCTCTAAACGATACATCATGATTAACCACTACATACTATTACTCGTGGCGATAACATATTAGACCTTCTGGTGACAAACAGACCCGAACTATTTGAAACAGTTAATGCAGAACAGGGAATCAGCGATCATAAAGCGGTTACTGCATCGACGATTTCAGCCGTAAATAGAAATATTAAAAAAGGTAGGAAGGTTTTCCTGTTTAGCAAAAGTGACAAAAAGCAGATTACAGAGTACCTGACGGCTCAACACAAAAGTTTTGTCTCAAGTACAA
Source organism: Schistocerca serialis cubense (assembly GCF_023864345.2). Classification (NCBI taxonomy): domain Eukaryota; kingdom Metazoa; phylum Arthropoda; class Insecta; order Orthoptera; family Acrididae; genus Schistocerca; species Schistocerca serialis. The sequence goes on from NC_064645.1 coordinate 632,042,351, forward strand.
ATAGTGCTGAGGATCAGTGGACAAAGTTCAAAACCATCGTACAATATTCGTTAGATAAGTATGTGCCGAGCAAGTTCGTAACAGATGGAAAAGAGCCACCGTGGTACAACAACCGAGTTAGAAAACTGCTGCGGAAGCAAAGGGAACTTCACAGCAAACATAAACATAGCCAAAGCCTTGCAGACAAACAAAAACTACGCGAAGCGAAATGTAGTGTGAGGAGGGCTATGCGAGAGGCGTTCAATGAATTCGAAAGTAAAGTTCTATGTACTGACTTGGCAGAAATTCCTAAGAAATTTTGGCCTTATGTCAAAGCGGTAGGTGGATCAAAACAAAATGTCCAGACACTCTGCTGTGACCAAAATGGTACTGAAACAGAGGATGACAGACTAAAGGCCGAAATACTAAATGTATTTTCCAAAGCTGATTCACAGAGGAAGACTGCACTGTAGTTCCTTCTCTAGATTGTCGCACAGATGACAAAATGGTAGATATTGAAATAGACGACAGAGGGATAGAGAAACAATTAAAATCGCTCAAAAGAGGAAAGGCCGCTGGACCTGATGGGATACCAGTTCGATTTTACACAGAGTACGCGAAGGAACTTGCTCCCCTTCTTGCAGCGGTGTACCGTAGGTCTCTAGAAGAGCGTAGCGTTCCAAAGGATTGGAAAAGGGCACAGCTCATCCCCGTTTTCAAGAAGGGACGTCGAGCAGATGTGCAGAACTATAGACCTATATCTCTAACGTCGATTAGTTGTAGAATTTTGGAACACGTATTATGTTCGAGTATAATGACTTTCCTGGAGACTAGAAATCTACTCTGTAGGAATCAGCATGGGTTTCGAAAAAGACGATCGTGTGAAACCCAGCTCGCGCTATTCGTCCACGAGACTCAGAGGGCCATAGACACGGGTTCACAGGTAGATGCCGTGTTTCTTGACTTCAGCAAGGCGTTCGATACAGTTCCCCACAGTCGTTTAATGAACAAAGTAAGAGCATATGAACTATCAGACTAATTGTGTTATTGGATTGAGGAGTTCCTAGATAACAGAACGCAGCATGTCATTCTCAATGGAGAGAAGTCTTCCGAAGTAAGAGTGATTTCAGGTGTGCCGCAGGGGAGTGTCATAGGACCGTTGCTATTCACAATATACATAAATGACCTGGTGGATGACATCGGAAGTTCACTGAGGCTTTTTGCAGATGGTGCTGTGGTGTATCGAGAGGTTGTAACAATGGAAAATTGTACAGAAATGCAGGAGGATCTGCAGCGAATTGACGCATGGTGCAGGGAATGACAATTGAATCTCAATGTAGACAAGTGTAATGTGCTGCGAATACATAGAAAGATAGATCCTTTATCATTTAGCTACAAAATAGCAGGTCAGCAACTGGAAGCAGTTAATTCCATAAATTATCTGGGAGCACGCATTAGGAGTGATTTAAAATGGAATAATCATATAAAGTTGATCGTCGGTAAAGCAGATGCCAGACTGAGATTCATTGGAAGAATCCTAAGGAAATGCAATCCGAAAACAAAGGAAGTAGGTTACAGTACGCTTGTTCGCCCACTGCTTGAATACTGCTCAGCAGTGTCAGATCCTTACCAGATAGGGTTGACAGAAGAGATAGAGAAGATCCAACGGAGAGCAGCGCGCTTCGTTACAGGATCATTTAGTAATCGCGAAAGCGTTACGGAGATGATAGATAAACTGCAGTGGAAGATTCTGCAGGAGAGACGCTCAGTAGCTCGGTACGGGCTTTTGTTGAAGTTTCAAGAGCATACCTTCACCGAGGAGTCAAGCAGTATATTGCTCCCTCCTACGTATATCTCGCGAAGAGACCATGAGGATAAAATCAGAGAGATTAGGGCCCACACAAAGGCATACCGACGATCCTTCTTTCCACGAACAATACGAGACTGGAATAGAAGGGAGAACCGATAGAGAGGTACTCAGGGTACCCTCCGCCACACACCGTCAGGTGGCTTGCGGAGTATGGATGTAGATGTAGATACAATCCGGAAAATTCACCAGCAACTGAGTTAATTTTAGTTGCGCCAAGAGGAAACATATACCATGAATGAATGGGAAATGGAAGAGAGACTTCCACGCTCGTATGAAGAATTGTGGGTGACTCACAAAAAGTCGGAAAGGCTATGATTAAAACAACTTGTGAGATAGGAATGGCGGTGTGAAAAGTCAGAGCTGAGATTGATCTCTTGTATATTTGAAATTCATGAGACTTTTTCCTGGTCTCTGCTTGTTAGGCTGTGTTTGATAGAAAGGATCTTTAATAATTCCAGCGATCCTCGAGAACACTGACTCTCCATATATCCAGTGCTGAAGCAAATATTTGCGTTAAATGTACGTAGATAGAAAGCAAAGGACGTGGAAAGCATTTTTACGAAAATCCATTACACTGTAGTTGATGATGATTATTTACTTACTGTGTCAAAAGCAAACAACGTGCATCAGTCATAAGTTAAATAAGAACATCAGTTGTGTTAAAAAAAGGAATGTTTGTTCTTTGGAAACACTACATGCGTTATCACCTTCAAAATAATCCTCATTAGATGTTATACACTTACGCCAGCTTTTTCAAATCACCGACGTACTTCAGGAACTCGATCTTTGGGACAGCTTTTAGCACTCTCAGCGATGCGATTTTAATCTCATCTCTGCTTCTGGAAAGACGGTCCTTTAAGGTAATCCTTGTTTTTGGGAACAGAGAAAAGTGACGTGGGGCTATGGCTGACAGATGGAAGGTTGGGGCTACATTGGTACAGTATTGTTTTTGGCCAAGAATTCGTGAACAAGCAACGAAATGTGAACTGCTGCATTGTCATGATGCAAAAGTCACGAATTGTTTCGCCACACATCCGGGCGTTTTTTCTTTTGAATTACTCCACGCAAACGGCGTTGAACTTATAAACAATACTCCTTACTGACCGTTCGACCTTGTGACGAGAACTTATGATGCACTATGCCGTTAGAATCTAAGAACCTTTATATTTGACCGAGCTTCCACTGGGACTTTTCACCTTAGTTTGGACGTCATATCCGTAAACGCGTGTCTGTTTGCCTGTTCGGCCACGTTTCAGTAGTTCTCCATAGTTTCTATCCATCTAGCTACTCGTGAACAACTTGCATTCACCGCTGTTATTTTGGAAATTTGACAATTTTGGAACTACGTTTGCTGTCAAGTTTCATTTCCAAATCATTCGAAAGAACTTCATGGCATGTATGCATCATCACCAACTTCTCTGATGCCAATTCGGGGATAGGGCATAATTATTTCTTTCACTTTTTCCACGATTTCGTTGGTTGATGATGTGCTGGGCAATTAGGACGTTCGTCAGCTCAGCGTCTTCACGGCCTTCTTCAGAACGCTTATACCACTAGTCAACCATTGTTTTACTCATAGCAGACTCACCAAAAGTAAGATTTAACATTTCTAAAACTTTGCCGAAGCTTATTCCGTTCTTATAATGAAATTTAATACAATTTATTTTTGTACAACGCTGGCTTAGCACCCGCTGGTTCACTCGCGTTGACTGCATGGTCTGCACAAGTTTTTTGTTTTTAACTATCGAATTTTATATTGTTAGGCCCATTTCTCACGTGTAAGTCAACACACTGTGCATTCAGTGTAAAATAAAATACCAACTTTCGTAGTTCTAGCTTTAAAATTGCCTTAAAAGCGACATACTTTCAAAAAACCTTTCGCCCCTTTAGGGGTAGTATTTCGAAAAATCCCTTCTTAAACGATGTCTACAGTATAAGATTAAAACCCTTTGCAAACTACAGGTTTCTATGCTTAGCGATTTGGACTGAACCTTGGTGAGTGAATGAGTCAGGCCGTGTTTCACCCTGTTGTGGATTTAATTTCCAGAAGCACTGAAAAGTGTATTTTTTTATTTCTAACCGATAAGCCAAATACAAGTGTTCATAGATACAGCTGTAAAAATGCTTTCATAATGAAATCTTTTCATAAAACTTTTCATCCCGTATTCCTCATCCTTAAGGTTAAATTTCCAAAAACAATGAAATCTTTTTTTTAAATTCCAACCGAGAACTCAATTATCTATTTTCATAGATGTAGCGTTAAAAATGATTTAGTATTTCTGTAATAATGATATTTTTTTAAAAAATCATTTCAGACTATTTCACCTCCTTACGGATTGAATTCTCAAAAAGAATGCTGAAACACGTTTTTTTTTTTTTTTAATTTCTGACCGATATATCAAATAATTTTTCGTAGTTCTGTCTTCAAAATTGCCGTAATAGCGACATACTTTACAAAATTTTTCATCTCCTGCTTCTTCACCATAGGGTTGCAGTTTCGAAAGACACCTTGTTAAACGATGCGTACGGTATAAGATCAACACTCTCTCCTAATTCCAAGTTTACATCATATGGGCTTGGCGTCGACGAGTCAATCAGGGCATTACCTTTTATACAGCGAGACAATCGCCTGCTCCACCAAAATCCATGTAAACTGTTCAAACGCTAACAGTAGACTAAATATACGATTCGGCTATCAGTGTACAGATACTTTTCAGACTTGTTTACCAACATAACGGAAAAAAATTATTCGATTCGGACTAACATGGTAGACAAAATTATAAAATTCCCGTTAACTTTTTTAGGCAACTGCAGAACAGGACATGATAGCCTTAAGTCCACTGATCGTAGCTATTGCCAAGCCCTGCATTGTGTACGAGATTGGGCATACAAGACGCTGTAGGAAGTGAGCTGAGGCCACAATAACATAACATACCTACACTCCGCACTTAGATCACATCTATACAATTTAATATTACTCCTTGTTAGACCAGGTTGCAGTCGACTGACCTACGTCCAGGTGGCCCGTTCTCCTGTGTGATAAAGATGGAGTCCTTTTCCAGGCACCATCCATCTTCCAAGCTGCTGAGTTCTAGCGCACCACCGTTGGTGCCTCGTTTGCTTTGGTGATGGATTAAACTGTTGTCTTGAGTAAACCATTCTTTGACTCTGAACGTGTTTACTGGTAACCAAACAAAGGATGAGCTTCTTATGCTGCTGCTTTCACCTTTTCTCTTCTGGCTTCTATTTCTCTTAGAATGTCGGGTGTATGATTCCAATGGGACAATATGGCTTCTGTAGAGGAGTGGACCATAGAAGCTTGTAATGGTACGGCATGGTTTTTGAAGATAACGGAGTCGTTCGCTGATTTAAAAACCAGGTTCTCTAAAATAGATCAAAATTTATTTCTGAAAACCAACTTAACGGTAATAGTATAGATGTACTACCTAAAGCAACATACGAAAATTTGTGGGTGACCGGTATGACGGGCCTGTGACGAAAGTGATAACGATAGTTGTCTTCATTCTAAGACCAGCGTCGGAATCACGAGATGAGCGAGCGTGGGTAAGTGAATTAATAATACGTGAGAAGAAATAGAAAGGTGTGTGACATGTGGAAGTCTTGAGCCGGTCCGGGGAGCGTGTTCCGGTTCGCCACAAATTTTCATTTGTCGCTTTAGGTCGTACTTCTGTAACTATTACAGTGAAGCAGATTTTCCGAAATGAATTCCAATATTTGAAACTGTAGTTTGTCATCAAATATAAATAAAACACATTAAATCCGAATTTCTTGAGTAAATAATTTTAAGTTTACATCTCGCATTTAAGACGTTGTTAAACTCTGCGTTTTCGGTGGAAGGAAGATTCGTGCTGAAACAGCAACCAGTCGCAAGTTTTTCGCTATAAAAAGTTATTTGCCCACGATGGCTTTTACCATATCATTATTTCGATGTATAGGTAGCCGCCATAATTGTGGCGCTGATGGAAACAGGATTAGAAAATGTAGATCACATTCATAAGTGGTTAAAATAATAAAACCCTTATGTAAAAAATTTCAGTGAACGAACGGCTCGATTTTATCTAACTTACTACACTAGCGACAGCCTTCTTTTATTTACAAATGACTTACTACGGTTTGGAAGTTACTTATGGGAGAATAAATATTTCAAGGCAAAAACTCGGGACATGTTGCTCATTCTGCAACTGTTATGCACATGACAGGAAGGTTAGGACCATAACATTCAAATTTCCTTCAACTACAAAGGTTAAAACAGTGCACGGTTCGAGTTGCATTGCAGGTTGCGAATGTAACGGCTTCCAGGGACAACAGAAATTTGATGTTCAGTACGTCACGTAATTTTTATCCGCATTTAAAGATTTAAAACGCTTTCACAATCTACTGCCTAAGATGTACAATCTTACATTAAAGGTTACCACAGTAAGTCTGGTGTTAAAGTTAGAAAGCGGTGGTCTCGCGGTTCTAGGCGCGCAGTCCGGAACCGTGCGACTGCTACGGTCGCAGGTTCGAATCCTGCCTCGGGCATGGATATGTGTGATGTCCTTAGGTTAGTTAGGTTTAAGTAGTTCTAAGTTCTAGGGGACTGATGACCTCAGCAGTTAAGTCCCATAGTGCTCAGAGCCATTTGAACCAGCCAAAGTTAGAAACTGTGTGTGTGTGTCTTGAAGCAGTGTAACTCATGATGCGTAAATAACACAGGTTATATTCGTACAGTAATTGAGAATGAGAACACTTAGCGACTTCCAACAAACTTTAACCATAATTTCAAACCTTTTCGAAAATTTTCTCGCTGACTCTTCTCCCTTCCCCAGAAGGTAATCAGAGGAAAAAAGTTTAGCACTTACAGCATTTTCGCTGTTGATGCAATAAAACTTAGCATGAGGCATGACCTTTTAATTTGTTACTTCTTTACTAATAAGTTTATTCACAACACAGTTTTCAGAAAGTATCCATGTATGCCACTGTGTGTATCTATAAAATTATGTCATTGTATGACAGTTCACGAGATATTACGTTTTGTACATTGGATTTCGATTCTCTAAAGAACCGCTGGTGGGGCTACTTGTTCTTACTAATCCAGTCAGCTGTAGCGAAACAGGCAAGTGTAGCACTTGGGACCAATTATTAGCGAATAAACGAAACGTAGTTACCTGCTCACCAAACCCAAGTTCACTGTCCGCAGTTTCTGGTACTGCCATCTATGTGTGTCCTGTGTAGCTGTGGTGATGGCTGTGCATAATACTGTGTTATGATAAAGACTCGCTGAGGTGTGTGAAGTTGTGTCCATACGATGCTTCTCTTTCCTCGTGTGTAAATCCACACTCAAAAGGGCAAACTCGAATACGTCACAACTAGGAGAACACATATAATGGAGATACAGGTGCTACATTCTCTAGATCCTGTTTTTTTGCCATCCCCTTGAAAATCACAGCAAGAGTTCAGCATTCTGCTAGGAAAACGTAAAAATGTTGTTGTGAGAAGCTCGTGTTGTTCAGTTGTTACAGAAATGGGGCATTTTGCATTAGAACAGTGACTTGATGCTGTGGAATATTTCATAAAGACTGATTCCAACAAAAGATGCAAAGAAATGTCACAGCGGAAGTGTCCTGGTAGGGAACTGAAACAGAATTCGCATGGACATTACGAGAAGTCCCCGCTAGGCGGTAAGGAGGAACTGAACTCTGACAGTTGAAGATAGCAAAACGAAAACAGAAGTTTTAAATTTCGCGTTCAAGGAATCTGTCACATAGGAAAACTGTACAAACATGCCGTCATTTGACCATCGGACAACTCCCGCAGGGGCGCGGGGTAGCCGCGCGGTCTGAGGCGCCTTGTCACGGTCCGCGCGGCTGCCCCCGTCGGAGGTTCGAGTCCTTCCTCGGGCATGGGTGTGTATGTCGTCCTTAGCGTAAGTTTAAGTCAGATTAAGTAGTGTGTAAGCTTAGGGACCGATGACCTCAGCAGTTTGGTCCTATAAGACCTTACCATAAATTTCCAAATTTATAACCCCCGCATGGACGACACAGTAATAAGCAACCCTGGCGTAGAGAAAGAAGTGTAGGATTTGATAGCAAATAAATCCCCAGGTCCGGATGGAATACCAATTCGGTTTTTCGAAGAGTACTCCACGGCATTGGCCCTTCAACTATCTTGTATTTATCGTGGATCTCTCGCCCACCTCAAAGTCCAAAGCGACTAGAAAAACGCTCAGGTGACTCGAGTGCGTAAGAAGGGTGAAAGAGCGGACCCGCAAAATTACAGTCCAATATCCCTAACCGGTTTGCTGCAGAATCCTTCAACATATTCTCAGTTCGAATATGATAAATTTGCTTGAGACAGGGAAGCTTATGTCCACGAATCAGCATGGTTTTAGAAAGAATCGCTCGTGCAAGACTCGGCTTACCTTTTCCCACGTGATACACTGCGAACCATGGATGAAGGGCAACAGGAAGATTCCATATTTCTAGATTTCCGGAAAGCGTTTAACACGGTGCCCCATTGCAGGCTGTTAACGAAGGTACGAGCATGTGGAATACGTTCACAGATATGTGAGCGTCTGGAAGACATCTTAAATAATAGAGCCCAGTATGTTGCCCTCGACGGCGAAAGTTCATCAGAGACAACGGTATTGTCATGAGTACCCCAGAGAAGTGAGGTAGGACTGCTGCTGTTGTTCTCTGTATACACAAATAATTTCGCGGACAGGGTGGGCAGCAATTTGCGGTTGTTTGCTGATGTTGCTGTGGTGTACGGTCAGGTGTCGAAATTGAATGACTGTAGGAAGATAGAAGACGACAGCCGTTGTGGCCGAGCGGTTCTAGGCGCTTCAGTCTGGAACCGCGCGACCGCTACGGTCGCAGGTTCGAATCCTGCCTCGGGCATGGATGTGTGTGTCACGTCCTTGGGTTAGTTAAGTTTAGGTAGTTCTAAGTTCTAGGGGACTGATGACCTCCGATGTTAAGTCCCATAGTGCTCAAAGCCATTTTTTTTAGAAGACGACATAGACAAAATTTCTAGTTGGTGTTATGAATGGCAGCTATCTCTGTGCAAAAATGTGGGGTAATGCGGATGAGAAGGAAGAACAAATCTGTAATGTTCGGTTGCAGTATTGCCAGTGTCCTGCTTGACACAGTTACGTCGTTTAAATATCTGGGCGTAACGTTGCGGAGCGATATGAAATGGAACGGGCATGAGAGGATTGTGCTAGAGAAGGCGAATGGTCGACTTCGTTTTGTTGGGAGAATTTTAGGAAAGGGTAGTTCATGTGTAAAGGAGACCGCATATAGGACGCTGGTGCGATCTGTTCTTGAGTACTGCTCGAGTGTTTTGGATCTGTACCAGGGGAGATTGAAGGAAGACATTGAAGCAATTCAAAGGCTGGCTGCTATAATTGTTACCGGTAGGTTCGAGCAACACGCAAGTGTTACGGAGATGCTTTGGGAATTCAAGTGGGAATACCTGGATGGACGGTGACGTTCTTCTCGGGAAATACTATTGAGAAAATTTAGAGAACCGGCATTTGAAGCTCTGTCGAACGAGTGTACGGCCGCCAATATTCATTGCGCATAAGGACAACAAAGATAAGATGCAAGATATTAGGGCCCATGTGGAGGCATATAGATGGACGCTTTTCCCTCGTTCTATTTGCGACTGGAACAGGAAAGAAAGTGACTAATAATGGTACAGGGTACCCTCCGCGATGCACCGTATGGTGGCTTCGTTGCGGAGTGTCCATGTTGATGTAGATGTAGATTCGCAGCGTGTTGGTGTATCTCGCACACTGCCATCGTGCATTAAAAGATATGAAACTAAAAGTCTATCGTGTTCGTGGAAGAGTTGAAATTTGAGGATCAGGAAAAGTAGTTCATTATTGTAACTGACTGTTAACATCAGCTGCTAACGGTTACTTGGACTCTTTCTTTGCCTTACTTCATGTCAGATGAGGCCTGGAGTCGTTTGTCAGAAGAGGCCTCTGGCCCCCAAGGTCCACAGACGCACCATCATGTGATTTTTATTTATGGGGCACACTAAAAAGCAAAGTGTATGCTTACAATCCTCGGCAATAGACAGTTTAAACGGTACGTTACTAGAGATATTAATAACATGACTCTTGTAGAATTACAGCGTGTTGCTGGTAGCGTCATCACACGAAGTCAGCGATGCCTGGATGCACATGGCCACCACTTCCAGCGTCTCTTATAAACAGGCACCTACATGTTTTTTAACGTTACTATTATCTATTCTTTTTTAGTTCGTGAGACGTACCTTTTTTATGTGGCACACCTTACATAATTCGCAATTTGTGTGTGCATTCATTCACATATTGTATTCCGTACTATAAATCCCAAACAAGAATTTGAAACATGCAAGTGCAATTTTAGTGTCTTTCATGTTCTTACTACAATGAATGGCACTGTCCTTAGTCATTTCCTACTGAAACTACCAATAAATAATTTTATTTTGTTTCTCATCTTAAATCGATATTTTTCGTTTCCGTCTCAATACGGTGGTAGTTAAAGGAATAGAACTGGACGTTGGAAAGTTTTTTAAAATTCACTTTAAATTTCTCCAAACTTGCAGCCGTGCCCATTTTTCAGCTACTGTCATGTGTCAAATTCTGTCAGAAGAGAAATATGGTGTAGGTGTATGAAGTACCTTGGAGAAGGAGACTCAAAAGGGTTTGCAAATATGTTGGAACTTGAAACATATGCCATATGTAAACAGTTTCAAGACTGATATCGTAGTGTTAGAAATGTACAAATGAGGATGAGTACACATTTACATAAATTGGTAAGGGATATGAGAAGGAAAAAGCTGAGTGATGGCAAATGTGTAGATGGTCTTGGTCATCTTGTAAAGGAAGAAGTAGACAATCTGTAGCTCAGTTATGGTTTAGCCATAAGAAGGATTCAGTGTGATAGAGGCCACGAGGAAAGTAGTTTGGGCTACCTTTTTCCATACAGCCTCTGCAGAATGGTAATCGACAGCACGCACTTTGTGACAGTGGTGTGGAATCGTGGTATGGATTCAGAAAACCACATGGAAACCGGTGATGTTCATGTGCACCATTACTCCCCGCCATTTACAGTACAAAAAGCAATTAAATCCACATAAGAGATCTGAGTAACGTCTCATTATTGTCACTGTGCTTATGTGGTAACAGACAAAACATGAACGAGAGTTTCAACCATTTGATTTGGGAAGCACACTGAAAACGGCGTTTGTTGCCTTCAACACAACGAGATTAGGTCTGTTAGGCATTGTAATTAGTTTTAATGATAGGACAGTAAGTAGGAGTGAAGTTTTAGAGTTTCTAGGAATATGAGTTCAATATGAAACAAACACTGTTGACAATTGACTCCGTTAGAATGACCAAAGCTGAAAACTGTGTCCTTCTGACAACTTAAGAAGTCAGAATAACAGGGAGAAACAAGAAAAGAAAATGCAAAAAATGTAAAACTTTGTATAGAATCACTTCCAGTATGTAAGATGCACGAAATAATATTTCGTGTCAAAACACTGATGCTGCTGTCTACTTTTTCTGTTTTTCTTTGCAGTGCTGAGTGAAGACCAAGGAATTACAGAAAAATCAGCTATACTATCATTGGTGTCTTTTATAATGTAATTTTAATGACAGTTTTTGTGAAAATTCTGTAAAATATACGTTTATTTACTATCTTATTGTAACTAGCAAATACAGTATGTAACAGTCGGACGATAAATGCAATTATACATACATAAATTCATATATATCACTGTATTTTCTCTATGTATATGTAAGTTTTACGTAAACAAGACGTGTCCAATGTTGTTGTAAGAAATGTTCCACAGACAAATAAAGCACAAGAACAAAAAAATGACTGCCAATCAACAACAGCGAATATACATACAGTGCTGATTAATTATAAGAAAGTAAATATTTCTAGCATAAAAATTTTCATACAAATAACATGATTTTAGTCTACCTTTTAGATAGACGTTTTGTTAATGTGTACTTAAACTTTTAATCATTTAAGTAATAAAGTTGCACATAGCATATCCTTTTAAGTATGGATAAAAAATAAATAAAATAAACATTTATTGATTCAAAAGCTGTAAAAAAAAAAGTCCATGAACTAGTGTAATTTACTGTATATGAAAACGTTCAGCAACAGACACTCATATTGTTCTACAGTTTTTACTATTTCTCAGAGCTCACAACACAGTTTTGAGTTACAGCCATGTAAACTGTATGAAATATCATAGCATTTTCCAGGCATTCATAGGGAAGTGATCTTAATTGCTGAATCCCTTACCTTTACATGTAATGGCAATTGCGTGCAATGTAAAAACTATATTAATTGTACTGCTGCAGCGGAATCATTATTTCTATGTATGTAGATTGGAATTTTTTCTGGTACACCAGTCATTATGTAAATTGGGAATTTTATTGATTTACAGCTAAAACATTTAAAAAGTACACCATAAAAAACATGAAACTCATGTTTAGAAAATATGTAAAAAAAAGAAAAATGGGACAGAGAGAAGTCCTAGTAATGTAGAAAGTCCGACAGCAAGGCCCACGGCGGGGATGTAGCTCAGTGGTAGAGCGTTCGCTTTGCATGTGAAAGGCCCCGGGTTCGATCCCCGGCATCTCCACAAAATTTTTACACTACGAAATACCGTGCGATTTACTGTGTCACTGGGTTCTTTCAATAACCCATACTTATTTATGCATTATTTTGAACATAATTCTATAGATTAGTGATGCATATGGAAGCAGAGTATGTACCCAAAAATAAAAATATCGTTGTATGAAGCTAATAATATGGTTTACGATATATTATCAGTGTTAGTTTTACTGCGTTAAATTGCTACCACACGGGTCAGGAACGGGTGGTCAGTCGTTCGGAACCTACTGTGCGTCGCATGTGGGCTGCGTACCGGCATGCAGACGGGAGTCATAAGCGCGAACAGTTAACTCAGCGCGCCTATTTCGCAATTTTCAGATTTTTTTAATTGCCCAAATGCGGGCTAGACGACCATTCGCCCTCTAGCGTGTTATATTTTACATGTATACATTAAAGCAAACTATGTTGTATGACGGTATAACACGCGTAAAGTGGCAACGTATATGCGTCGGCCCCTGTGGCCTAATGGATAAGGCATCGGTCTCCTAAACCGGGGATTGTGGGTTCGAGTCCCACCAGGGGTACGAAAATTTTTAATTTGTAAACAGATATGATCTGATAGCACTAATCAAAACTAGAGCATTCGATTGCATCAAAAGTTTAATGAAGATTATAAGTACGTAGAAGAAGACACCCAGATGTTAAGCGGTTTGCTGTGCGCCACTTATGTTTTTCCCGAGACGGTTGCAACGAGCAAGTGTTCTTTCGAGTCTCTTGTTGGGAGAACGCCGTAGACAAATAAAAGTAATATGCCCAATAAATTCAGCTGTCCATCAAGCTTTAATTAAGAAATTTTGGTGGGTGAATAAACCTTGGAGAATTATTTAATATAGTGAAGAAATACATCGGCTTCTAGAAATTTTTATGTAACACTAGTAACAAAATGGCTCTGAGCACTATGGGTTCAAATGGTTCAAATGGCTCTGAGCACTATGGGACTTAACTACTGTGGTCATCAGTCCCCTAGAACTTAGAACTACTTAAACCTAACTAACCTAAGGACATCACACACATCCATGCCCGAGCCAGGATTCGAACCTGCGACCGTAGCAGTCGCGCGGTTCCGGACTGCGCGCCTAGAACCGCTAGACCACCGCGGCCGGCGAGCACTATGGGACTTAACATTTGAGGTCATCAGTCCCCTAGAACTTAGAACTACGTAAACCTAACTAACCTAAGGGCATCACACACATCCATGCCCGAGGCAGGATTCGAACCTGCGACCGTAGCGGTCACGCGGTTCCAGACTGGAGCGCCTAGAACCGCACGGCCACCACTTGTAACATCTGTGAGGTTTCCCGCTTAATAAAGTTCAGAACCATAGCTACGACACGAATATCTTTGGTTAGCAACGTCGACAGCCATCAGTTTTCGTATAGTTTTCGAAAAATATTGAAAAGTGTTGCCAATTTAGTATCAGTTCATCTCTAAATTGTCTTGCCGTGTGATTGCAGTGTCATTACAAACCCTGAGCAGCACTCCGGCAAGCGAATGCGACAGCGTAATCGGCGGCAGAAGGAGTGACTTCAGACAGCCGTTCGCTGTTTCGCCGCCTCCCTGGTCGTTTCTCGCGAGTTTGTAGTTTTGTTCTGTAAATGTTTTTAGTTTGTTTTCTTGTTTAGTACTGTTTTGGAGCTTGAAGATTGATCTTTCTATGTGTAATTTTTGTTGATGAATACGATTTCTCGTAGAGATTCTATCAGGTTGTCGTTCAGTCGTGAATGTCCTAAGTCGAGTTCACATGAAATTCATAAGTTTCTCACTAGAGAGCCATGAAGACCCTTAACTCCAAAATTTGAATTCTAGTGTCGCAAATTGCATCTGTGGTTTACGTCAAGTTATCGGATAACGAATTGTGTTATCGCGTTATAGAAAAATGTGGCAGTACTTTAAAGTTCACTCACGTGGATGGGAATATTAGTGAGGTGAAGGTGTCGCGTGCAGGAATGGGCTTCTGTACTGCCCGGGTGTTTGAGTTGCCTTTTGAGATGTCATCTGATCAAATTAGCAGCGCGCTCAGTCAATATGAGCGTGTGTATTTAGTTACTGAGGAGAAGAGGTGGGATAGCCGTTTTCCATTGCCTGTGCTGTACGGCGTTCGCGAGGCGGAAATTGATTTGATAAAAGACATTCCGTCATTCATCACTGTGTCAGGCTACAGAGCAGTGGTCATGTGTGATGGATGTCCAAGAACGTGCGCCATTTGCGATTGTCTCGCAGAGTGCCCGCATCGCCGCGTGGCCCAGCTGCCGCCCGGCTCACCCAGCCGTTCCGGCCGTAAACATTCCGCCGACGTACACAGCCGCGGCCGTGGCCGCAACTCGAACGACCTTCGCGCGGGAGGCAGCCCTCCCGAAGAACACACTCAGCTAGTACACCGAACGGCACCTGTCACCTCCCAGCAGAAGGCTGCAGATACACCGTCGTTCGCTACACTATGCTAGTAGAGACACAAGTCACAGATGCGACACCCGTCTCATCCTTAGTGCGTACCGTAACGCAGCTCCCTCTGCCATAAGTCAATCAGGATGTTCCCCTCCAGGAGGCACGTACATCTACGAGTCTTTATAGCATTCATTGTTAAACCTAGTGACCCAAATTTACAAGCCAGCCGGAGTGACCGAGCGGTTAAAGGCGCTACAGTCTGGAACCGCTTGACCGCTACGGTCGCAGGTTCGAATCCTGCCTCGGGCGTGGATGTGTGTGATGTCCTTAGGTTAGTTAGGTTTCAGTAGTTCTAAGTTCTAGGGGACTGATGACCACAGATGTTAAGTCCCATAGTGCTCAGAGCCATTTGAACCAACCAAATTTACAGAAACCTTACACGAACACAGCGCCAAGTACAGAAAGTGAATCTGCGTTGGATTAGCCGAGCGGTCGAAGGCGCTGCAGTCATGGACTGTGCGGCTGGTGCCGGAGGAGGTTCGAGTCCTCCCTCGGGCATGGGTGTGTGTGTTTGTCCTTAGCATAATTTAGGTTAAGTAGTGTGTAAGCTTAGGGACTGATGACCTTAACAGCTAAGTCCCATAAGATTTCACACACATTTGAACTTTTTTTGGAATCTCTGTTGTCTTACGATTCCGAATCTACTTTGAAAAATAAGAAGAAAAGACGCATAGGTCATCGAAGGCAGAAACGTTGACTCCTAGAACTAGAAAGAAACTGTCACATATGCAACAAAACTAGACAGAACGTTCTCGCGCAGTTGATGGTGGCAAGAACGAAACACCAAACACGCTAATGGCAAAGTCAGTGACAGTGTTTCTGGTGCTGATACTAGTACGGAAGGACGAACAAACGACGGAGCAATTGCCAAAACTGTGGACCGTGAGAAAATGTAAAAGTGGACCATAACATGGACTGGGCAAATGATATTGAAGGAGAGGATGTTTCGATGCACGCCATGGCGAGTAAAACGGTGCCGGCAGACGTCACAGGCGTACAAGGCGCAGCAGCTGAAGTTACTTCAGGAAAGAATCGTCCTCTGTCTGGCTGACTCCGTTGTGCAAATGTCAGTTCAGCGATCACTCTCATTTGCCAGCCACCATGAAGTACCCGTTGTCACTTGAATCATGGAGGTTTGCGTGATTACTGACAATTTATTCCCTTCATCCTCGACAACCATGGATCAAACATGTAGTATAACAATCTTATACATCAATAGAATGCAATCTCCGGTGACAGTGAGTGCTTTGAAGGAGCTTCTTATGAATCAGACACGGATGTGGCAATATTACAAGAAGTAAATCTTATGGATCTTCGGATTCCAGGCTATCAAGAGATCTTAAAATGGCGACCGAAAATTCAAGTGGGATAGCCTTTCTAGTTAGAAAAGGCATACCTGTTGCAAATGTAAAATATTTAGAATCAGGGAGAGGGATTAGTTGTCAGATTTTTGATTTTACATTTATTAGTATTTATTTTCCGTCTGGTAATAATTCCAAATGGAAACGGGCCGTGTTCTTTAAACAAGAGATTTGTACCTTCTGAATGGTGATGTCGAACACATGAAAATAGGTGGCGATTGGAACTGTGTACTTAGTAACAAGGACCAGTGGTCAATTTCAATTTTTCTCGCGAACTCTCAGATTTAGTCAAAAATCTCCAAATGATGGATGTTTGGGAAATTATATATCCATCTACTGTCAAGTTTACCTTTCTCAACAACGTGACGGCAAGCCGTCTAGATAGAATATACACACATCAAGAAAAGTTTTGCGTCACCTCGGTTCCCAGCGTTCCGGAACCTGTACAGAAAGCTGGAATAGAGATCAACATAAACATGACTTCCGCCCTTTCTGTGGGTCATGAAAACCACACATTGCATGTTGTACCACCATACAGCGAGACCTTCAGAGGTGGTGGTCCAGATTGCTGTACGTCGGTACCTCGAATACCCAGTAGCACGTTCCTTTGCATTCACGCATGCCTGTATTCGTCGTGACATACTGTCCACAAGTTCATCAAGGCACTGTTGGTCCTCATTGTCTCGCTCCTCAATGGCGATTCGGCGTAGATCCCTCAGAGTGGTTGCTGGGTCACGTCATCCATAAACAGCCTTTTACAATCTATCCCAGGCATTTTCGATAGTGTTCACGTATGGAGAACACGCTGGCCACTCCAGTCGAGCGATGTCGGTATCCTGAAGGAAGCCATTCACAAGATGTGCACGATGGGGACGCGAATTGTAGTCCATGAAGACGAATGCCTCGTCAATATGCTGCCGATTTGGTTGCACTATCGGTCGGAGGATGGCATTCACATATCGTATCACGAAAGTAATTTTTTCATAATGTGTCAGACCGAACTAACATAGCTCGTTGAAACTTGGACCATATGTAGAAAGAATTGCTGTAGTAAAGTGCAGATTGTTGTAAGTCCCCCACTATACGTTTCTGTATGAAATTTAGCCCAACTTTACCTACCACTCTATAAAAAGTCTAAGTATTACCAAAAAAACTCATATGCTAACCTTTTACTAAACAGAACCTAATTTTAACTTAAGTGTAACTGGTCAGAATGCAACATGTCTTTATATTAAATACACAGCTGAAGTAAATCAATTATCTGGCCCTAATCAAATTTCCATTTACTTCCCTCGCTTCTTGAAAACATTGGTGCAGATTTTTCGAAAGCACACCAGCAAACAGCAAGCAGGCAGCTGCTAAGCTAGATTTCCATTTTTAAATAAAAATTCCAAACAATATTCAAACTGTTACATATTTTATGGTGTAGTGTCGTAATGTGTAATGATAAACCTTCTTCGGACAACGTAATGAGGAGAGTAACTATTCCTATGAAATGATATTCCAAGACAACGATTTTAGAATGAAGTATGTATTCAGAAAGACAGGTTAAAATTTCACGTGATCTTCACACGTAACATCGGTATGAACAATACTAAGCTTAAAAAAGTGAACAATGATTTGAAAAGGGTACAATGTTAACAGAGAATTTCTATAAAAACCAAACAGCTGTTGATATCTAAACACATGACTCAAGCTCTGAGGAAGATAACTGGCTGACTATAATTATTCCCACAAACTAGCTGCGCAGTGCTGCACTCTTGTCCTCAAACCTCTTCTCTCGAAAAATTGTAACATTATTCAAAATTTATATTCCCTTCGCTTTCCAATATATACATCATATTCATCCTTTACAATAAATTTTTCTTCATGTAACAGATTCAATGATAAGTCAACAGAGCACTAATATGACTTCTGAAATTTTCCCGGCGTATTTCTTCTTCTAATAATTTCCGGGTATGCAGCCGGATCCCGTCGACATTCTGCCACGATATTTCGGCCCAGAGACGTCCAGCCATCATCAGGTGAGTACACAACTACTCAAGAGCCCAGGTGCAGTCGCGGTATTTATGCCGAATCTCGCGCATGCGAAATGTACTGGCATCCTACAGCGCATGCGTCAGGTGTTGACATGCGCAGCATAGCCGAGTTGTACGTGCTGCCCTCGGTGGTGAAAATAAAGGTTCATCTAGTCATTGAGTATCGAATGACACTGGCGATTCCGCTGTGATTGTATAATTTTAATAACAGGATTCCAATTTTTTTTGAATTTTTTTGAAAAGGACCCAACAAGCCGAATATCAAGGAAAACTGCTACCCTTTTGAACGACTGTTCTCTACCTGAACAAGTTATCAAGAGATCGAGACCACACAATGCAGTACCACCAAGACTCTACGGTCTTCCGAAGATACACAAGGATGGTGCCCCACTACGGTTAATAGTGAATAATATTGGTGCTGCGACCTATTCTACAGCAAAATATCTGGCCTCATTACTAAAGTCGTATGTGGGTAAGTGTTGCCACCATATACGTAATTCCGAGGATTTTGTCAGTCCTTTGTCGCCTGTGGTAGCTAATATCTTTATGGAGGACTTTGAGGAGAAAGCACTTGAGTCTGCTGTTTTAAAGCCTACGGTCTTCTGGCGGTACGTAGATGATACTTTTGTTGTATGGCCTCATGGCAGACAGGAACTGGAGAAATTCATTCATCACTTAAACTCATTACATGAGAACATCAAATTTACGATGGAGATTGAAAAAGAGGGCACGTTACCATTTCTAGACGTGCTAGTACGCCGTAAAAATGATGGGTCATTAGGACATTCTGTGTACAGGAAACTGACTCACACAGATCTGTATCTCCAGGCGTCAAGCTGCCATCACCCAGCACAAACATCCGGTGTTCTCAGTACCTTAATACATCGAGCGCATATTATATTGGATGATGAAAACCTCCACGCAGAATTAGAACACTTGGAGAAGGTTTTTAAAGAGGGCCAATTTCGGCTTTAGAGGCTATAAAAGTAAAGGAAAAGACCAAAGATAGTACGTGTAATGGGTCACCCTCCTCTAACATTATCTTTTTTTTATTTACTTTCGATTCTTGTATACGTGAATATATCAACTGTCTAACTGAATGAACTTCATATGACTTTGTATACGATGTGTTACATTTTAGGCTAAAATGTATAAAAGGAAATTAGTTTGTTTGTACTTCGTACGTCCACTCAAAATTACTGTTCTTTTAAAAATATTCGATATTACGAAATTTCTGGTATACTTAAAATTCATATGATTAATTTCGCAATCTAATGCTAATTATTAAATTTCCCAATTCATTTATAAAATGTTATATCTTGGTGATGATTCTTCTTTTGTGAAGAAACTTTCTTAACTCTTTTGCTCTGTGAAGTGTTTGGAATGTAGTTAGTACCGCAGAATGTTGGTAGCAGTGTTCATGCCTCTGATGGAAGTAGACCAATTTCTAATTTTTTCAGCAACAATGTGAATTAGTGTTCTGAAATGGAGATTTTAAAGTCTGTGTGATATAAAAGAACGGGATAAAATAAAAAGATATTCGTAGCAACAGGCAAATCTTCATCAGTTATTCATTTCTACAAGAACCCGCAACGTTACAAAAATGACAGCCTCAAGAATGTACCCTAGACGCAAGACATGGAGCCGCAAACAACAAGATAATTAAGATAAGTAAAAAGTTTTTCTTTTCTATATCTTACGCCTGCTGTAACTTTTCAAAATAATGAACAGGTTACGAGGGATTTAATGGTGATTTGTGTGAGAGTAAGATTACATACGACAACACATAAAGAAGCAACACCGTTGCTCCTCATTTGATAATGGAGAGAGGGAAAGGTGAATGCTTATTTCCGCACATATCGTGTCTCCAACTCACAGCCAGACCTGTGACCTGCTCGTCAGTGACCCAGATTACGAAAACTACATTTAGCTGGAGATGGCAGCTCGTGTTGAATTTTAGAAAACTCTATGGCTGTGGCTCCTCCGTAGCCTTTCTGTATTCTACGCTGACACCTACACATCGCAAGCCAGTTTGCGAAATGTGGTAGAGGGTACATTGTG
This sequence comes from Schistocerca serialis cubense, assembly GCF_023864345.2. NCBI lineage: Eukaryota > Metazoa > Arthropoda > Insecta > Orthoptera > Acrididae > Schistocerca > Schistocerca serialis. The sequence continues at coordinate 632,062,794 of NC_064645.1, forward strand.
TACAACTTTGACTACCCCCCCCCCCCCCCCCGGCCCTTTTTCCTGTTCCAACTGCGGAAGGTTGGTTCGCGGGAAGAGGGGAAGAGTGGCTGCAGATTAGCCTTCTTGTTGGCTCGAATCTTTTTATTTTTATCTTCATGGTCTTGTCGCGAGATATACCTAGGAAGAAGCCAAATACTGTATTTGTTAGCTATTCTGGAATCTACCCTCCCGAAACTTGAACAGTAAATCACACCGTCATGCAGAACGCCTCTCTTGCAGTGTCTGCCACTGGAGCTGGTCAGTCATCTCCATGACACTTACGTGCTGTACCTGTAACGAAACGCGCTGCTCTTCTTTGGATCTTCTCTATTTGCAATGTTTTCTTCAGGCAATTATAATGTTTCAGGAAACTCGTGAGACTTGGCTGCATTAGAACAGTCTGTTAATTTGCTACCGGTTTCGGTCAACGACCATCGTTTGGCATGAAAACTTGTCTGCTGAAAGTTTCATCTCACTCATGTTGGACCATAAAGTCGCATTAACTGTGAATTTCTTGAATAATAGTACAGAAGAAGAATAATTTTCCCACGACAGCAACCTTCATCATGCATACACAACAAGAAGCTGTGTTGTGTCCACGTAAACTGCCAGTGATCGATAAATTAGTCAACAGATTAATAAAAGACCCAGAAAAGTTCACATAAGCACCAGCTCCGTTGAGTTTATCTAACAAACTGCGTGAATTAATTTAGAAAAGCAAGACTAACTTGAAACTAATGACTTCGCGGTTCCCTCGTCACAACACACGCAAATGCGGCTCATACTTTTCATCATTTTAAAACTCATGTGCAGAGGATGGTTGCAGTAATAGATGAAAGCTGTAAATACAACCGCAGCACCTCTGATCAGCCCTACAATGAAATCATCCCCCGCTGCAGCTTTAAGGAGAAGGCGCCTGTCCCTGCTACGATCCAAGAAGAAGAAATTTTCCCTGTGGAAAACTAAGGCGAAGTGTTTCCTTTCTGTAGATCGAAGACGAGATGCGAATTTCCCGTGGTCCTCAAAATCTTGCTGGTTCTGCCAGCACCGGATTCTAGCTGGCTAGTCGGGGCAGACCTTCCGAATTCTAACCAATGAAAAATTTATAACAATAGGAACAGTGTCCCTTTTCCTAAGGAATTTGGTTCAAATGGCTCTGAGCACTATGGGACTTAACTTCTGAGGTCATCAGTCCCCTAGAACTTAGAACTACTTAAACCTAACTAACCTAAGGACATCACACACATCCATGCCCGAGGCAGGATTCGAACCTGCGACCGTAGCAGTCGCGCGGTTCCAGATTGTAGCGCCTAGAACCGCTCGGCCACCCCGGCCGGCACAACATGTCGACACTTTGTTGGGTTACGATAGCAGTTTGTGGTCGAGCGTTTGTGGTCAGCTACAGAGGCAGCTGGGCTCAGTATCTCTGCAGTGGACTTCCAACGACTTGATGAGTTCACGCCACATCGAGTTACTGCACTACGCCGGCAAAGGGAGGAGGAGGTCCGGCAGTGTATTGGCGTGAATAACCGTATCCAAGTATCCAAATCTCTCATTTTCATCCAACACCTCCTCCAACAAGTAAGCTCTCTCTCTCTCTCTCTCTCTCTCTCTCTCTCTCTCTCTCTCTCTCTCTCTGTGTGTGTGTGTGTGTGTGTGTGTGTGTGTGTGTGTGTGTGTGTGTGTGTGTGCTGACCAAGCCCACACTCATTAATCTGCAACACTCGCAAAGATGTAACTCCAGACTTCAGACACACCTCAGCATCACGACGGCTGCCGGCAGATTTTTCGATTTCGCGCGTTCGGAACCGTTCTACGTAATTATTTAAAATATATACAGTAGTATCTTTCAGCCGTTCAGAAACAGGATCATAATGTAGTCATTCTCATGGGCTGTTTCCTGCTCCTTCTTACAGCGTTTCTGTAAGGCGCTGCTTGCTGGTTGGACTTAACTTTTCCTACAATGGATGCTGCATACAGCGGCCATCACAGGGAAATTTTTCGCCCTTAAAATCAGCCTAGTCGGCTCCGAGCATCAAGCATTTAGGATGATGAGGGAAATCCCAGACCATCAACTTCACGCACAAGGAAACCTCCGCTATCCCTGCAAACGGAAACTAGCCCATGCGACTAGAATAGCGAACACGCCCAGGCCAGGAAATGATATGTTACAGGGTTTGATGGTTCCTGTCCAGTTGCCGCAAATGTATGTAGTTAGCTAGCTGTCAGGTGCCCATCTACTGCGCAGAAACCGTCTTTGTATGAAGAAAAAGAAAAAAAACACAGCAACTAGATCGCATTGCTACATTTATAACATTTCTATCCCAGTCTCCTCCGAACCCCTTCTCCTCCAAGCTCAGCAACGGAGGGTCCAACATGGTTCAAAATTAGGCGTCCTTGTTCGAGGAAGTTACTGCTTCGACCGCCAGTCATAGAGAAGCCTAGTCTCCCACACTATTTACTGCAACTTTAATTTGCCGTCTCATAGTCTAGAATTTATTCAGACTAATGGTCAGTCAGTCTGAAGTGGTCATACAATAATTTTGCATCAACCATTAATCTGTTAATATCCAGCATTTGTTAGTGCACAAAATAACTCCTTATGATTTGCGCATTCGAATACTTATAAAGAAGGTCTAGTGTTAGGCGGCCACGGTTAGAGACGGTCTGGTTCCCCTTGGTTTTGCGACCGCTCACTGCATAAAGCCTTCCCTGCCCCCCCCCCCCCCCTCCCCTAGCTGCTTTCCTTGCCATCGACCAAAGCCAGCAATCTTGACGTAGTTTGAGTCCACGCACTGAGTGCTTATAAATTAGTTCTTCATCTTCTATACTGTACTAACAAAGGCCGACCACCAAGTCATTTCACGTCGCGTCTGGTGACATCGGCATCATTAGTACAGTTATGTTGTTCTGAAGACGTAATATCTTGTTCGTGCAATACCAACAACTAGTTTTTTAGCAATGCAACAGATTTCAACAGTATTAGACAATGAAACAGGCTATAACGCTTCTCTAATTACCCGTCATAAGGATCGTGTGTTGATTATAATTATGACTTCCGAAATGAATCTCAAAGGTGTCCAGGATGTCAAAGGAGAGCAGAATTTACGAGTTAGCCAAGCAGACTGTTTATGAATAGCAAGCAAACAATAACGTTTTTAAAACTTGTTGTTTCATGCTAAACTAGTTTACTGAACGATTATGTTGAAGACGATGTAGTGTTGTTGTTGTTGTGGTCTTCAGTCCTGAGACTGGTTTGATGCAGCTCTCCATGCTACTCTATCCTGTGCAAGCTTCTTCATCTCCCAGTACCTACTGCAACCTACATCCTTCTGAATCTGCTTAGTGTATTCATCTCTTGGTCTCCCTCTACGATTTTTACCCTCCACGCTGCCCTCCAATACTAAATTGGTGATCCCTTGATGCCTCAGAACATGTCCTACCAACCGATCCCTTCTTCTGGTCAAGTTGTGCCACAAACTTCTCTTCTCCCCAATGCTATTCAATACCTCCTCATTAGTTACATGATCTACCCATCTAATCTTCAGCATTCTTCTGTAGCACCACATTTCGAAAGCTTCTATTCTCTTCTTGTCCAAACTATTTATCGTCCATGTTTCACTTCCATACATGGCTACACTCCATACAAATACTTTCAGAAATGACTTCCTGACACTTAAATCAATACTGGATGTTAACAAATTTCTCTTCTTCAGAAACGCTTTCCTTGCCATTGCCAGCCTACATTTTATATCCTCTCTACTTCGACCATCATCAGTTATTTTGCTCCCCAAATAGCAAAACTCCTTTACTACTTTAAGTGCCTCATTTCCTAATCTAATTCCCTCAGCATCACCCGACTTAATTAGACTACATTCCATTATCCTTGTTTTGTTTTTGTTCATGTTCATCTTATATCCTCCTTTCAAGACACTGTCCATTCCATTCAACTGCTCTTCCAAGTCCTTTGCTGTCTCTGACAGAATTGCAATGTCATCGGCGAACCTCAAAGTTTTTATTTCTTCTCCATGAATTTTAATACCTACTCCGAATTTTTCTTTTGTTTCCTTTACTGCTTGCTCAATATACAGATTGAACAACATCGGGGAGAGGCTACAACCCTGTCTTACTCCCTTCCCAACCACTGCTTCCCTTTCATGTCCCTCGACTCTTATAACTGCCATCTGGTTTCTGTACAAATTGTAAATAGCCTTTCGCTCCCTGTATTTTACCCCTGCCACCTTCAGAATTTGAAAGAGAGTATTCCAGTCAACATTGTCAAAAGCTTTCTCTAAGTCTACAAATGCTAGAAACGTAGGTTTGCCTTTCCTTAATCTTTCTTCTAAGACAAGTCGTAAGGTCAGTATTGCCTCAGGTGTTCCAGTGTTTCTACGGAATCCAAACTGATCTTCCCCGAGGTTGGCTTCTACTAGTTTTTCCATTCGTCTGTAAAGAATTCGTGTTAGTATTTTGCAGCTGTGTCTTATTAAGCTGATAGTTCGGTAATTTTCACATCTGTCAACACCTGCTTTCTTTGGGATTGGAATTATTATATTCTTCTTGAAGTCTGAGGGTATTTCGCCTGTTTCATACATCTTGCTCACCAGATGGTAGAGTTTTGTCAGGACTGGCTCTCCCACGGCCGTCAGTAGTTCCAATGGAATATTGTCTACTCCGGGGGCCTTGCTTCGACTCAGGTCTTTCAGTGCTCTGTCAAACTCTTCACGCAGTATCATATCTCCCATTTCATCTTCATCTACATCCTCTTCCATTTCCATAATATTGTCCTCAAGTACATCGCCCTTGTATAGACCCTCTATATACTCATTCCACCTTTCTGCTTTCCCTTCTTTGCTTAGAACTGGGTTTCCATCTGAGCTCTTGATATTCATACAAGTTGTTCTCTTATCTCCAAAGGTCTCTTTAATTTTCCTGTAGGCGGTATCTATCTTACCCCTAGTGAGATAGGCCTCTACATCCTTACATTTGTCCTCTAGCCATCCCTGCTTAGCCATTTTGCACTTCCTGTCGATCTCATTTTTGAGACGTTTGTATTCCTTTTTGCCTGTTTCACTTACTGCATTTTTATATTTTCTCCTTTCATCAATTAAATTCAATATTTCTTCTGTTACCCAAGGATTTCTACTAGCCCTCGTCTTTTTACCTACTTGATCCTCTGCTGCCTTCACTACTTCATCCCTCAAAGCTACCCATTCTTCTTCTACTGTATTTATTTCCCCCATTCCTGTCAATTGCTCCCTTATGCTCTCCCTGAATCTCTGTACAACCTCTGGTTCTTTTAGTTTATCCAGGTCCCATCTCCTTAAATTCCCACCTTTTTGCAGTTTCTTCAGTTTTAATCTACAGGTCATAACCAATAGATTGTGGTCAGAGTCCACATCTGCCCCTGGAAATGTCTTACAATTTAAAACCTGGTTCCTAAATCTCTGTCTTACCATTATATAATCTATCTGATACCTTTTAGTATCTCCAGGGTTCTTCCATGTATACAACCTTCTTTCATGATTCTTAAACCAAGTGTTAGTTATGATTATGTTGTGCTCTGTGCAAAATTCGACCAGGCGGCTTCCTCTTTCATTTCTGTCCCCCAATCCATATTCACCTACTATGTTTCCTTCTCTCCCTTTTCCTACACTCGAATTCCAGTCACCCATGACTATTAAATTTTCGTCTCCCTTCACAATCTGAATAATTTCTTTTATTTCATCATACATTTCTTCAATCTCTTCGTCATCTGCAGAGCTAGTTGGCATATAAACTTGTACTACTGTAGTAGGCGTGGGCTTCGTATCTATCTTGGCCACAATAATGCGTTCACTATGCTGTTTGTAGTAGCTTACCCGCATTCCTATTTTCCTATTCATTATTAAACCTACTCCTGCATTACCCCTATTTGATTTTGTGTTTATAAGCCTGTAGTCACCTGACCAGAAGTCTTGTTCCTCCTGCCACCGAACTTCACTAATTCCCACTATATCTAACTTTAACCTATCCATTTCCCTTTTTAAATTTTCTAACCTACCTGCCCGATTAAGGGATCTGACATTTCACGCTCCGATCCGTAGAACGCCTGTTTTCTTTCTCCTGATAACGACATCCTCTTGAGTAGTCCCCGCCCGGAGATCCGAATGGAGGACTATTTTACCTCCGGAATATTTTACCCAAGAGGACGCCATCATCATGTAATCATACAGTAAAGCTGCATGCCCTCGGGGAAAATTACGGCTGTAGTTTCCCCTTGCTTTCAGCCGTTCGCAGTACCAGCACAGCAAGGCCGTTTTGGTTATTGTTACAAGGCCAGATCAGTCAATCATCCAGACTGTTGCCCTTGCAACTACTGAAAAGGCTGCTGCCCCTCTTCAGGAACCGCACGTTTGTCTGGCCTCTCAACAGATACCCCTCCGTTGTGATTGCACCTACAGTACGGCTATCCGTATCGCTGAGGCACGCAAGCCTCCCCACCAACGGCAAGGTCCATGGTTCATGTAGTAAAAAGTGAAAATGAAAGCGTGAACAAACAAGCTAAAATGGCCATTTCATCTCGTTTACCGTACGGAAGCCATGTCATCCTAGAAAGCAGGGCGCTTCACGAGGTGAACGTGAAGTGATTAAGTGTGAAGTAAGCATTAGTGCAAGTCATTGTTGCAGCGCCGGGAATGCGATTCACGTGGCCGATGACCTAAACTGACAACTTTTCTTCATGTACTAAGTATTCATTTTTCTGCAGCTAGGAACCAGTGTCTTCAGCTATCGATTAAAATTTGTTAGTTCATCTCTCTACAGCAGGAACATTTTAACTGCTACTTTGGTCGGAAAATGACGTGGTTAAACCGTGACTGTGTGAAAATACAGTTTAATTCTTATAAAAAAGTAATAACAAATGGCTCTGAGCACTATGGGACTTAACATCTATGGTCATCAGTCCCCTAGAACTTAGAACTACTTAAACCTAACTAACCTAAGGACAGCACACAACACCCAGCCATCACGAGGCAGAGAAGATCCCTGACCCCGCCGGGAATCGAACCCGGGAACCCGGGCGTGGGAAGCGAGAACGCTACCGCACGACCACGAGATGCGGGCAAAAAAAAGTAAAAACAGTAATCAGCCACTCTCAGTAATGCTATTTCGTAGTTGCTGCTTTTACTTTTGTGCAAGAAATAACCTGAACGCTGAAACTGTCGACTGATGGATTGAAGGGTCGATGGTGTCTATGAGAGTACTGGTAATTGCGAGGCGACGTACAGGAAAAGAAACGTTATCATAACTTGTAGTTGTGCTCCAAAAAAGAGGTAGGCAGGCTGATTACAAAAAAAAAAAAGCATTTGAAGTTCGCTTTGAAGTTGCACGCATTTTCAGAATGAGATTTTCACTCTGCAGCGGAGTGTGCTGTGATATGGAACTTCCTGGCAGATTGAAAGTGTATACCGGACCGAGACTCAAACTGGGGACCTTTGCCTTTCGTGAGCAAGTGCTCTACCATCTATTTTTTTCAATAGTGTTCCTTGTATTTGGTCGTAGCGGGCGTCACAAGCTATCCGTTGAAGCTCGTCGTTGATCCCTTCTTTCAGTTTTTTTTTTATTGCAGAGACCAGCCAGCTGTCTAATCGCACACGCTGAGTTACTGTGCCGGCGCCGTCTGAGTTTCCCAAGCACGACTCACGACCCGCCCTCACAGCTGCTCTTCTGCCAGTATCTCGTCTCCTAGCTTCCAGAACCGAGCGGGGTGGCGCAGTGGTTAGACACTGGACTCGCATTCGGGAGGACGACGGTTCAATCCCGCGTCCGGCCATCCTGGTTTAGGTTTTCCGTGATTTCCCTAAATCACTCCAGGCAAATGCCGGGATGGTTCCTCTGAAAGGGCACGGCCGACTTCCTTCCCCTTCCTTCCCTAATCCGATGAGACCGATGACCACGCTGTCTGGTCTCTTTCCCCAAACCAACCAACCAACCTAGCTTCCAGACTTCACTGAAGCCCTCCTGCGAACCTTGCAGAACTAACACTCCTGGAAGAAAGGAGGTTCGCAGGAGAGCTTCTGTGAAGTGTGGAAGGTAGGAGATGAGCTACTAGCAGAAGTAAAGCTGTGAAGAAGGGTCGTGAGTTGTGGTTGGGTAGCTCAGACGGTTAGCACTTGCCCGCGAAGGACAAAGTTCCCGAGTTCGAGTTTGAGACCAGCACACTTTTTAAATCCGCCAGGAAGTTTGATGCACACATTTTAATTTAGGCGGTCTGGAATGATGTTCACGGTGAGAGTGGCATAGTTGGTCAGGGAGCTGTCCAGGTATCCGGTAATGATGAAGAAATTGCCTTGCAGACATTCATAGATGTGCGCTTCCTATTTGATGGCAGCATTGCAAGAACCATAATAAAAACCTGCATGACATCGCTTCCAGACCAAATGCGACGGTACGGCTTTACTACAAGGCGTACCAAAGATTAAAAGTAACCGAGAGTCCAGTTGCGTGGTCTTCTTCCATGTACATTTGAGTATAGTGTTACTGATAAATCCATTCTCCCACAACAACATGACCATTTACCTTTCGGGAGATGGGCGCACTCTTGGAGGGCAGGTGACAAAGTGCAATAATGCTTTTCATAAATCGAAGAAAAATCTGGAAAATTGTAAAACTAAAAATGGTTGTATATGGAATCTTGTGAAACTAGGTCAAGATGTGAACGCATAAGACAGCGTAAGAAAGTATGAAAACATAGTTCCCCACAAAATATTACGTTCTATTTATAAAATATATGAAATTTAGAATGTCGATGTTTCTGAAAAGAGTCTTACACTATCGGATCAAGAGCATGCGGACACCTCTACGTAAAGTGGAACTGACAACTAAATGTTACGAGAACCAGACCCTCAAAAGAAGGCGGGAAGTGTTGAGTTGTCAGTAAATGAGCAGCACATAAGAGCAGAAAGGAGAGCTCAGTGAATTCGAATGTTGACTACCCACAGGGTGTCATCTGAGTAACAAATCCGTCAGGGACATTTCAACCTCTGTAAAGTTATCGAAGCCGACTGTTGGAAATGCGAACGAACAACCACACCTAAAGAAAGACCAGTCAGACTTCATGTACTGGCGGTCAGGGACCCTAGGACATTGCGGTTTGTGCTTGTAAAAAAAAACTATTAAATTAGGGAAAGGGATCACTTGTGATTTCCAAAGTACTACCAGCGGTCCAGTTAACACAATAACAGTGCATAGTGAATTGCAATGACCGAGCAGTTCCTCATAAGCCGCACGTTTCTGTGTTCAGTGCACTGCGACGCTTGAGGTGGTGTAAACAGCGACGCCACTGGCCAGTGGATGACTGGGAACGAATGATTTGGAGTGATCACGCTGCACCCTGTGGCAGTCAGGCAGAGCAGTGTGGGTTTAGCGAATACCTGGAGAATGTTACCTGGCAACGTGTGTAGTGCCTGCAGTGAACTGAGTAGGAAATGGTATGGAGTGGTTGCGGTGGGTTCCCTTAATTCCACTTGAGAAAATGCTAAAAGCGGAAGGTCGTGAACACATTTTACAGCACTGTGTACTGGATGCAAGTGAGTAACAGTTTGAAGGCGATGCGTCAGCATGACAGTACACACTGTCTAAAATCAGGGAATGGTTTGTGGGCAATAACATTCCTGAAATGGACCAGCCTGCGCAGCGTCCCGATCTGAACCCAATGGAACATCTTTGGAATGAGATAGGACGTCAACTTCGCTTCAGACCCTAGCGTCTACTATCACTACTTCATCTGGTTTCGTCTCTTGTGAAAGGCTGCCATTCTTCCACAGACATTCAGACAACTAATTCTAATTGTCCACAGAGTGTTCAAGCTGTCATAAAGGAGAAATGTGGACACACCCCATGCTGATGTCCACCAATAGGTCCGATGTCCGGATACCTTTGATGCGATACTGTACTTGGAAGCCACCAAGAACTGATGATAAAATTTTTCTTTGTTTACAATCGGCTTCAATCTTGTGGACATCTCCAGGTTTGGTAATACGAGGGCAGTTCAATAAGTAATGCAACACATTTTTTTTCTGAAACAGGGGTTGTTTTATTCAGCATTGAAATACACCAGGTTATTCCCCAATCTTTTAGCTACACAACACTATTTTTCAACGTAATCTCCGTTCAATGCTACGGCCTTACGCCACCTTGAAATGAGGGCCTGTATGACTGCACGGTACCATTCCACTGGTCGATGTCGGAGCCAACGTCGTACTGCATCAATAATTTCTTCATCATCCGCGTAGTGCCTCCCACGGATTGCGTCCTTCATTGGGCCAAACATATGGAAATCCGACGGTGCGAGATCGGGGCTGTAGGGTGCATGAGGAAGAACAGTCCACTGAAGTTTTGTGAGCTCCTCTCGGGTGCGAAGACTTGTGTGAGGTCTTGCGTTGTCATGAAGAAGGAGAAGTTCGTTCAGATTTTTGTGCCTACGAACACGCTGAAGTCGTTTCTTCAATTTCTGAAGAGTAGCACAATACACTTCAGAGTTGATCGTTTGACCATGGGGAAGGACATCGAACAGAATAACCCCTTCAGCGTCCCAGAAGACTGTAACCATGACTTTACCGGCTGAGGGTATGGCTTTAAACTTTTTCTTGGTAGGGGAGTGCGTGTGGCGCCACTCCATTGATTGCCATTTTGTTTCAGGTTCGAAGTGATGAACCCATGTTTCATCGCCTGTAACAATCTTTGACAAGAAATTGTCACCCTCAGCCACATGACGAGCAAGCAATTCCGCACAGATGGTTCTCCTTTGCTCTTTATGGTGTTCGGTTAGACAACAAGGGACCCAGCGGGAACAAACCTTTGAATATCCCAACTGGTGAACAATTGTGACAGCACTACCAACAGAGATGTCAAGTTGAGCACTGAGTTGTTTGATGGTGATCCGTCGATCATCTCGAACGAGTGTGTTCGCACGCTCCGCCATTGCAGGAGTCACAGCTGTGCACGGCCGGCCCGCACGCGGGAGATCAGACAGCCTTGCTTGACCTTGCAGCGATGATGACACACGCTTTGCCCAACGACTCACCGTGCTTTTGTCCACTGCCAGATCACCGTAGACATTCTTCAAGCGCCTATGAATATCTGAGATGCCCTGGTTTTCCGCCAAGAGAAACTCGATCACTGCCCGTTGTTTGCAACGCACATCCGTTACAGACGCCATTTTAACAGCTCCGTACAGCGCTGCTACCTGTCGGAAGTCAAGGAAACTATACGAGACGAAGCGGGAATGTTTGAAAATATTCCACAAGAAATTTCCGGTTTTTTCAACCAAAATTGGCCGAGAAAAAAATGTGTTGCATTACTTATTGAACTGCCCTCGTATTATTTACAACAGCCTACATGGCAACTTTCTTCTAGTTGCGTCAGATAAAATAAACGACTTCCTGCGTCACTGCCGTTGATAGTAAAATACAATACACAATCAATAGGGGAATCTGCTGACACAATTATCCAACCTTCGTCTACTGTAGTACGTTTTTACTAATGATTGTAAAATGTGCGAGGGGCGTCAGTAATTAATGCAACAGATGTTACTTGCTAACAGCAGGTTGCTTTTATGCAGGATTCCAATACATCGTATTATTCCCCACTCTTTTGGCTAAAGAACCCTATTTTTCAACATAATCTCCGTTAAATGCGACGGCCTTACGCCACCTTACGGGGGAGGGTTTGCACGCCCATATGGTACTACTCTACTGGTTGACGTCGGAGCCAACATCTTTCTGCATCAATAACCTCCCCATTGTCCATGTACTGCTGCTTCCCGTGGACGGCGTCCTTGATTGGGTCAAACATTTGGATGTCGGAAGGTGCGATATACACGCTGTAGGGTCGTTGAGGAAGAAGTCCAATGAAGTTTTGCGAGCTTCTCTCGGGAGCGCAGACATGTATGAGGCTTTGCGTTGTCAGGGAGAAGGAGAACTTCGTTTGCGTTATTGTGGCGACGAACACGCTGAAGTCATTTCTTCAGTTTCCTGAGTGTAGCACAATACACTTCAGAGTTGATCGTTGCACCATGAGGGAAGATATTAAACAGAATAACCCTTCTGTCCCAGATCTATGCATAATTACTAATGTAACATCTTTGTATCATCGAAGAAATAACGACACCTGTGTTGTTGTTGTTGTTGTGGTCTTCAGTCCTGAGACTGGTTTGATGCAGCTCTCCATGCTACTCTATCCTGTGCAAGCCTCTTCATCTCCCAGTACCCACTGCACCTACATCCTTCTGAATCTGCTTAGTGTATTGATCTCTTGGTCTCCCTCTACGATTTTTACCCTCCACGCTGCCCTCCAATGCTAAATTTGTGATCCCTTGATGCCTCAAAACATGTCCTACCAACCGATCCCTTCTTCTAGTCAAGTTGTGCCACAAACTTCTCTTCTCCCCAATCCTATTCAATACCTCCTCATTAGTTACGTGATCTACCCACCTTATCTTCAGCATTCTTCTGTAGCACCACATTTCGAAAGCTTCTATTCTCTTCTTGTCCAAACTGGTTATCGTCCATGTTTCACTTCCATACATGGCTACACTCCATACAAATACTTTCAGAAACGACTTCCCGACACTTAAATCTATACTCGATGTTAACAAATTTCTCTTCTTCAGAAACGATTTCCTTGCCATTGCCAGTCTACATTTTATATCCTCTCTACTTCGACCATCATCAGTTATTTTACTCCCTAAATAGCAAAACTCCTTTACTACTGTAAGTGTCTCATTTCCTAATCTAATACCCTCAGCATCACCCGATTTAATTTGACTACATTCCATTATCCTCGTTTTGCTTTTGTTCAAATGGTTCAAATGGCTCTGAGCACTATGGGACTCAACTGCTGAGGTCATTAGTCCCCTAGAACTTAGAACTAGTTAAACCTAACTACCCTAAGGACATCACAAATATCCATGCCCGAGGCAGGATTCGAACCTGCGACCGTAGCGGTCTTGCGGTTCCAGACTGCAGCGCCTTTAACCGCACGGCCACTTCGGCCGGCTTTGCTTTTGTTGATGTTCATCTTATATCCTCCTTTCAAGACACTGTCCATTCCGTTCAACTGCTCTTCCAAGTCCTTTGCTGTCTCTGACACCTGTGTATATGTTGATAAGTAATATCTTTATATTTTGGTGTTCTTTGACTTGTTTTAATTTGTATCTACAAGTGTGCTCTCTCTCTAGCCAGCAGATGTGAGGATGATTGGCAGCAGTTCCCTGCTTGTCCGCCTTCCGTTTCAGCTCATAGTATGAAGAACAGTTCATATCTGCCATAATTTGTGTAATATACACCTGTCTGCGTTTCCTCTGTAATTTCTGCCTTCTCTGCTCCCTCAGTTATTGTTTGCAGTGGACCATCATGTTGGATGGCCTCCATCAGCTGAGCCTTTCTTTTTAGATGTTTCATGAAGCTTCTTTTCTCTCTTGCTCGTTAGTGACAGTTTCTCTCCAGTTGGTTCTCATCATTCTTTTGTAGCACCATGTTTCTAATGTAGTGGTCTCCTCTACTCGCTCAGTCCTATCGTCCAAGCTGCGAAGCTGCGCTGCCGTATGTTGCAGTACTCGACACGTACGTCTTCGGCACTTGTTTCCTCACGTCAGGGTTGATATTCTTTGAAGTGAATATGTTGTTCTTCTTATTAAAAGCATTCTTGGCCAGGGCAATTCAGCATACCATCACGATTTCACGTCCCAGGTAATGAAACTCGTTCACTTCCTTAGTTGATTAATTTTTGAACTCAGCGCTGTCTTACTTTCTTTTGTATCTACTGCAGCTGCTCTGGTTTTTTTTTTTTTTTTTTTTACTGCAAACTAGAACTTTTTTTTTTTTTTTTTTTTTTTTTTTTTTTTTTTTTTTTTTTTTTTTTTTTTTTTTTTTACTGCAAACTAGAACTTTTGTTTCATACATGTTTGTGATATGGAATTCCTCCTACATCATTATTCTGTCCCTTATGTTCAGGATTTTTTGCAGGTCTCTTTGAGTTTCTGCAGTTAGTGCTACATCGTCAGTATCTCAGCGCATCTGCTTTATCTCCCAGAATTGTTACTCCAATGTTTACTTATCTCACCCTGTCAAATGTCTTCTGTATGTAGAGATTAAATAAGTATGAGGATAGAAAGCAACGTTCCCGTACCCCTTCTGAATGCTGGTCGATTCTTCTTTATTACCACAGCGAACTGCTTATGTTATACATAAGTCTTCTCTCTCTCTAAAGTTGATTGCTGATTGGCGAAGGATACTGACATTGTGAAATACTTTCTCCAGATCTACAAATGCGGTGACTGTACTCTTGCCCTTCTTCTGCTGTTTCCCTATCACTTGCCTCAGTGCCAATATTTCTTCCTGTATTCCGACACCTGGACTTTAGATAATTGTTCCTCTCTTTGGTTTTCTGTTCTTCTGAGAATAATTTTGGTGCCTATTTTCGATACTTGGCACACCAGGCTCAATGTTCGGTGTTGTTCACTCGTCCTCGCATCTGGTTTTTTAGGTAATGGAACTACTACTCATTTAACAACGTCTTCTGGTAACTCTCTAGAACTGTAAATATCTTATTCTTGCAAACTGGGTCGGACATTAGGTCACCGGTGGGCTGCTTGTGTTGTGTCTGCAGCTCGCAGAATGCCCCGGGTTCCGGCGAGTGGTCGCTTTGCGGTGAGCTGCCCACCGCTGGCCAGCGCCACGTTTTATTCGGTCATCACAGGGAAGCCGGGGCCGCCGACCAACCGGTCCCTCGACCGGACGTGGCGTCGTGTGCCTCTCACTATCGTGCTCCAGATGTGGCCCCAGCCGGGCTATCGAGGGGACCGCGCTTGCTCATCACCGATTTTGTCCAAATTTATGATAACGGAGGGCTTGGCCATAAATGAAACTGACGGAAGTGCGAGCTCCACATGGCCAAGCACTAAAAAAAAAAAAAAAAGTAGCATTATTGGCGCTGTTCGGACGAGGCATGAGCCCGTTATGCTAGCGCATTTTCCAGACACAGCTTGGTACAGCGGGAAGACTACAGAACGTAATCCGACGGTCGTGGGGTCGAACCCCTGTACGGAAACTTTTTCTCATTTTCAATTTTTACATTACTTTCACTGCAAATAAACTGACATATGAGCATGGTAACCCACTCGTATACAACACATACGCCATAACCACTTCTGGAAAATTACTGTCAGCAATCTACGTATGCCTACAAGAGAGTACTGGCCCTTTTCGACCGAGATTAAAAAAAAAAGAAAGAAAGACAGTGAATGAGTTTGAGGCAAAATACAGAAATATCGTCATTACTTCTGGGAATCTGGGAAAATTACAACAATCTTATACAAAAACTTTTTGACTCGTGTGATGAATTTGATGAAGCCCTGCGTGAAGGAGAACAAATTCTTCTTCTTCTTTTCTTCTTCTCTTCAGGTATTATGCGAAATTGTCTGTACGGTACCCATCGTTGTCGGGGTCTTCCTCTTCCCCCCTTCTTTGGCTGTTATAATTCCTAGCCTATTAGCAGAGTGTCGCTCTCCATTCTTTCTAGACGTTCGATCCATTTTCTCCTACAATATAGAATTTTATCATTTAGACTAAAAATGTTTAGTGTAATATCTTGATTCCTTAATCTGTCTTCTGTTATTAAACCTTTGTCCCGGGAATTTCATTTCTTGTGCCTCAGTGCGAGTTTCTTGCTTTCTGCTGAACACTTGGGTCTCGCTTCCGAAGAGGACTATGGCGACTGCAACTGTTTTGTTGAATTTAAGTATCTTTTCTGATTTTGTTTTTTAGCTTTCTGTTGATTGTTCCGCGTACCCGGCTGAATTTACTAAGCTTAATCTGTATATCTTTGCTGTAGCCAGATATCTCGTCACGTCCTGGGTAACTGAAGAGGTAGAATTGCTTTAAAATATTCTGACCTAACACTGTTTCAGTTCCAACGTGTCCTTTCCCCGTAAAGGCTAGTGTCTTAATTTTTTCCGTTGAGATCAGAATGTCAAATTCCGCACTTATTTGTTTCAATAAGTAATTTCCTTTCTGAAGCTCTTCTTTTGCATCTGCTAGGATCACTGCATCGTCCGCATGTAGTAAGTTATTTAAAAGAATCGTCCTGTCTAGCTATACACCTTTTTCAAATTATGTTTCCCATATAAGCATTATTTCTTGTTTGCAAATATTAAACAAAGTTGGGGAGATACAGCAACCTTGTCTTTTTTGTTAGTTGGTATCTCATTATACCTGGGGTGATGGCCGTGTTGTGATATAATCTTTTTATCGCATTTATTAGGAGTTTCAGACGTCCATGATTCTTCACCATCATCATCCAAAGTTTCTGTATATTCACACAGTCAAAAGCTTTTTTAAAAATCGATCAAAGCAATGGATGTTTCTTTAGGTTTTTAAGACTTATGTTTAAAATTTTCCGAGTTATTGTTCTGTCTGTAATGACCTCAGAGTCAAAAATGGTTCAAATGGCTCTGAGCACTATGGGACTTAACTTCTGTCAATAGTCCCCTAGAACTTAGAACTACTTAAACCTAACTAACCTAAGGACATCACACACATCCATGCCCGAGGCAGGATTCGAACCTGCGACCGTGGCGGTCGCGCGGTTCCAGACTGTAGCGCCTAGAGCCGCTCGGCCACCCTCAGAGTCAACAGGATGTCAAACTCTAAGCCAAATTTCGTAACGTAGGCAGACAAGCAACACGACCAATAGGGACTTAATAAAGGTTTTGTATTGTCCGTGTGCAAACTAAAGAGAGATCAGGTGAGTCTCCACTCTCTCTACTCAAATACGACGCAAGGAGCAACTGTAGACTATTTCACAAAGTTGTATCGATCCTTCCTGCAGCGTGTCTTTTGAATCTGTGGCGACGCTGTGCGCAGTCATGCCGGTGGGATGTTTATTTCTCATTAAATACTGAAGACAGAAATTAGTTACTACTAAAATTATCAGAATAAATGCACACGAATGGAATCGATGTAAATCACCGCATGCACTGCCAGATGGGAAATTAATTGTTAGTAATACAACACGGCAGTTAGAGGAGGAGGAGAAAGTGTTTAACGTCCTGTCGACAACGAGGTCATTCATTGAGGAACGAGAGAGAAGGAAATCGATCGTGCCCTTCCGAAGCAATCATCCCGGCATTTGCCACAAGCAGTTTGAAAAAATCGCGGAAAACCTAAATCACCATGGCCGGACGCGGGCTTGAACAGTCGACCCCCCGGCTGTGAGTCCAGTGTGGGAACCACTGCGCTCGGTACACGGCATTTGTACGTTTTTTTCCGGGACACATCACTTCTCTCCTCACAGGTGCTGCTCGCTGTTTAATTTATGGACCGACTATAAATCCATGCACTACCAGTGTGATGACACGTGATCCCACTCGAAACGCTTAGCTCGTAATGAATACAATTAGTGTGATTGTATTTCTTTTTGAAAGACGTCATCGTCGCTTTTGACTGTTAAAATGATTTATTTTAAAAAATTACAATTTCATACATTCAGCCATTTACAAGACGAATAGCCTGCGAACTTTGCCCTTCAGCACTTGTCTAATTTTAAGAAGAAGACATAAGTACAGAGGTTGGAGAAAAATTTGGAAATACCGAGCGAAATGCATGCTTCAACACAAATACAGAGGCCAGCCAAGTCTGACCACGAACGGGATCTGTGCAGTGTCCCCTGTATGTTACATGAGTCAGTCGTTGTCAGACGTCCGCAGCTTGTGGTCTAGTGGCAAGCGTTGCTACCTCTGGGTCGCGGGCTCCCGTGTTCGATTCCCGGCCGGGTTGGGATTTTCTCTGCCCGGGGACTGGGTGTTTGTGTTGTCCTCATCATTCCATCATATTCATGAAAGTGGCTAGATTGGACTGTGCACAGAGTGGGAATCTGTACGGGCGCAGTTGAGCGCTCCACAAACAAAACATCATCGTCGTTGTCAGAACAGTGTTCTGTTAGTTGTTAGTGGACTGTGTCAGAGCTAATTGAATTTGAACCTGGGCAGATTGATGATGATCGTATGGTGGATGCTACCGTAACCGAGGTAGCCGAAGTATTTAGTGTTTCAAGAAGATTTATACCGCATACGGGGAAAGCGTAAAAACAAAATCTGCTAAGCCACAACGCGGCCGGAAGTGTGCGTAAGTGATCAGTTGAGGAGGACTGTGACGAAAAATAAGGAGAAGACAGTTGCAAATGTCACTACAGAACTGTGGACTCGCGAACCGTGTCAGCACCAAAACAACACGCAGTGAGCTCCAAAAGCAGGGAATTGCAGGGAAAGCTGGAATTCCAAAACCAGTCATCAGCGATACGAATGCCCATAACAGGAAAACATAGTGTCGAAGCCACAAAACCTAGGCTGTGGAGCAGTGGAACGAAGCCATTTGATTGGACGAGTCTTGTTTTTAACACTGTTTGTAATTTCTGGCCGAGTTTACCTTCCCAAGAGTCAAACATGGCGTGGATTGGGTGATGATTTGGGCAGCCATACCGTGATATTCTGTGGCCTCCGTAGTTACCCTGCAAGGTCGGATTACTGCCCAGGTCCATCGCGTGGTACAGTGTTTGTTTCCCAGTGGTGACGCTGTGGTACGAGGCGACAGGGCCGCCGTTTCCGAAGCTCGCGTCGACCAGAACTGGTTTTATGTCCACGAGTATGAAATGTCGCCTGGCCCTGGCCACCACATTCACCACATCTGAATACTGGACGTTTGTTGTCTGCCTCGGAGAAACAAGAGTGCGTCTTCAATGCCAATGGGTTTCCTACGCCATATTAGGGATGTTAATGAATTGTGTTTGTAGTGTTTCCATCTTTTTGTCCATTCCCTTGGAAACGTGTCGTTATTACGTCTTGTGTGTCGGCTATTTTTAAAGTTTGGCTTATGCTGAAGCACGAAATTTGCGCTGTATCTCACTTGAAAATAGCTAACGAATTTACAAGTGGGGGTTTCATTAATAAATAGTTATACCAATAAAGGGAGGCGATAATGTCCTTTAAAAAGTCTTACATTGCCTCGAAGTGTGGTGTATGCTGCGCTCGACTAGAAAATTTTCCTACGATCAGGAATCATCAAACAGGAAGCTCCGTGCTTCAAGATGGTGTCTTCTACAAGGAACGTTGGAATTTGATGACTGGGTGTTGTGTGATGTCCTTAGGTTAGTTAGGTTTAAGTAGTTCTAAGATCTAGGGGACTGATGACCATAGATGTTAAGTCCCATAGTGCTCAGAGCCATTTGAACCATTTTTGAACGTTGGAATTTCCGGAGCTTTGGCAGTCGGAACAGCTTTCCTGACAACGTAACTGTGAATCCAGGGAAGAAAAATTAATTTTAGCATTTCGAAAAGGTAATCCTTTACTTGCCTGTTTCAGTTACGATGCTAATACGCGGGTCACGGTGGGCGCGTTTGTTGCACCCAGTGCAGTAATTACACACTTGCCAGAGAGAGCCTGACGCTGTCCCGTTTTTCGTGGATGTTATCTCCTGTGAGCAAGAGAGAGTACGTCAGACTACTCGAGTTCCACGGCTCTGTCGCAGAGCTTATGCGTTCGTCGTCACCTTCTGTTACTCCTTCCAGCAAAGGAACTGACACAGCAAGTTGGGTACCATAAATTAAGTGAGAACGGCATGTTTTGATCGCGGTAGCCGTAGTCACAGTGAAAATATGCGCAGCTAGGTTGCATGGAGGTTATGCTGCGTGAAAAGGTAAGACCGGCCAATCATTAACACTATTCCTTCCACAAAAATACACTGAAACGCCAAAGAAACTGGTATAGGCATGCATTTTCACATACAGAGATACGTAAAAACGCAGAATACCACGCTGCGGTCGGCAACGCCTACATGAGACAGCAAGTATCTGGCGCAGTTGTTAGATCGGTTACTGTTGCTACAATGGCAGGTTATCAAGATTTAACGTGGTGTTTAGTCGGCGCACGAGCGATCGGACACAGCATCTCTGAGGTAGCGATGCTGATTTTCCCGTACGACCATTTCACGAGTGTACCGTTAATATGAGGAATCCGGTAAAACATCAAATCTCCGACATTGCTGCGGCCGGAAAAAGATCCGGAAAGAACGGAACCAACGGCGACTGAAGAGAATCGTTCAACGTGACAGGAGTGTAACGCATCCACAAAATGCTGCAGATTTCAATGCTGGGCCATCACGAAGTATCAGCGTGCGAACCGTTCAACTAAACATCATCGATACGGGCTTTTGGCACCGAAGACCCACTCATGTAGCCTTGATGACTGCACGGCACAAAGGTTTACGCCTCGCCTGGGCCCGTCAGTACGGACATTGGACTGTTGATGACTGGAAACCTGTTGCCTGGTCGGACGAGTCTCGTTTCAAATTGTATCGAGCGGATGGACGCGTACGGGTAAGGAGACAACCTCATGCATCCATGGACCCTGCATGTCAGCAGGGGACTGTTCAAGCTGGTGGAGGCTCTGCAATGCTGTGGGGCGTGTGCAGTTGGAGTGAAAAGGGGACCCTGACACGTCTAGATGCGGCTCTGATCACCTGCATCCATTCATGTCCATAGAGCATTCCGACAGATTTTGGCAATTCCAGGAGCACAATGCGACACCCCACACGTCCAGAATTGCTACAGAGTGGCTCCATTAACACACTTCTGAGTTTAACCACTTCCACTGGCCACCAAACTCTCCAGACATGAACATTGTTGAGCATATCTGGGATGCCTTGCAACGTGTTGTTCAGAAGAAATCTCCACCCCCTCGTACTCTTTGCAAAAACAGACATAATGTCTGATGGGATACCGCAGTCACTGGTTATACAATGTCACTTAAAATCCGTCTTGATCGCAAAAATGTTTATTCACATGACCGGTTTCGGTTCCTCTAGAACCATCTTCAGATCTTCAATTTCGGTTACAGGAGTAACCCGTCCACACACAGCAACCTTAACATGTGACGCAGCATGTGAAGGTTGCTGCCAATTTGCATAACTCCGTGGTGCGTGTTGTTCTTTTCTCATTTTTTTTAAAAAATTAAGCGCGTGTTACGGCTAAATGAGGGGGGAGTGTTACGGTATACACTGAGTTTCACGATGGAACGCTCGGGGAAGAGCAGTCGCGGTAGTATTTAAGCGCGTATCACAGGCAAAGTGGTTCGGGGCGCGCTTCGACACGGAATTCCCGGCGCGCCCGCCTGTACCAGTAGGTGAGCGGTAGGCAGAGAGAAGCCCCCATTACTTCCAGACATGCTTTCTCGCCGCCGCGGCTCCTTTTTGCCTCGCCGCTACGGATTCCATAACGATATCCAGGCCACTACCAGTGCCTTGAAGCCGTGGGCAGTTGCAGTTCTGACCAGCCGTTTTTAAAAGAATGTGACGTGATGACCGGAAACAGCTTTCCTTCCGTAACGCCTGATGGCACACAGTTAACGGAATATGCCGTCTGTCCTAGATATGCAAGCAGTTGGAATCATTTGCAGAACATACGGACGCACGATGCACCATTGTCTAACACATCTTTTATTAATCATTTTAATTGATTCAGCTGTGGGTTTTCGATGAAACATTGTGTTGTGGGTTGGCAGGAGAGCCAACACCGGGTTACAAGAGGAAGCCGAAAGGCACGCGTTTTAGCTCACGCAGGCTGGCGTGAGGTCTGGAACAGGTCAAGGAAATTAGAATTTAGAAAAAACGGACGTAGCTGGTGGTATACTTAACTTTAATCCATTTAATGGTGAACGTCGGTCTGATCAATAGCAACTGATAATGGCGCCTTGCTAGATCGTAGCAAATGACGTAGCTGAAGGCTATGCTAACTATCGTATCGGCAAATGAGAGCGTATTTTGTCAGTGAACCATCGCTAGCACGGTGTGGCCGTGCGGTTAAAGGCGCTTCAGTCTGGAACCGCGTGACCGCTCCGGTCGCAGGTTCGAATCCTGCCTCGGGCATGGATGTGTGTGATGTCCTCAGGTTAGTTAGGTTTAAGTAGTTCTAAGTTCTAGGCGACTGATGACCACAGATGTAAGTCCCATAGTGCTCAGAGCCATTTGAACCATCGCTAGCAAAGTCGGTTGTACAACTGGGGCGAGTGCTAGGAAGTCTCTCTAGACCTGCCGTGTGGCGGCGCTCGGTCTGCAATCACTGATAGTGGCGACACGCGGGTCCGACGTATACTAACGGACCGCGGCCGATTTAAAGGATACCACCCAGCAAGTGTGGTGTCTGGCGGCGACACCACACGTTGTATGTTATGTTGATTAAACAAAACACTTATTTAGCGTTGGGTCATGAAGTGATTATTCTCTGATCTAAATTTCGGGCTATAAGACCATTTTGTATTACAATGCACAACGTATCCCGAAGATGGCAACCAAATAAACATTTAAAGCAATTTTCATTTATTCTTTACGCTTAGTTGCACAACTGTTTAAACGTGACATTTTTCGATCTCTGATATGAGGTTCTGACACAGGCGTGAACGACTACACTGCCGAAAAAAATTAGTACACCATTTTAGAGGTTTCCGAAAATGTTGAAATGGCCCTGAGCACTATGGGACGTAACTTCTGAGGTCATCAGTCCCCTAGAACTTAGAACTACTTAAGTCTAACTAACCTAAGGACATCACACACACCCGTGCCCGAGGCAGGATTCGAACCTGCGACCGTAGCGGTCGTGCGGTTCCGGACTGAAGCGCCTAGAACCGCTCGGCCGGCGTTTCCAGTTCAGTCAAGATTTATTTTTGCAACAGGGCATGGGGTAAATGAAATCATTTCATTTACAGATCAATAGCACAAGTGCCGACTCATGCTGAAACACTCATCTTAATACTCTGTGTAACCTCGATGGGCGGAAACGCAGGCGGTGACTCCGCCATCCAGTCGATCGTACAGATGGCGAATCCTGCCCTGGGATACGTGACACCATGCCTGTTCGACCTGTCCGCCTAGTCATGTAAGTGTTGCTGGTTGATGAGTCACACGGTTCATTTCTCGTGCCATCGTACCCCCACACGTTTTTCGATTAGAGACAAGTCCGGAGATGGTGCCGGCCAGGGAAGTTTCACGGGCAGCGTGTGGGCGAGCATTATCATGTTGGAACAACACGTCACCTTTCTGTTGCAAGAACGGGTCTAACGATATTCTACACGTACCGAGCGGTTGTTAGCGTCCCCTCCAGAAACATGAAAGGTGAACAAGAGTTGTATCTTATCGCACACCAGACTATAAGGTCTGGGGTAGGGCCAGTGTGTCTTGGACGAATGGACCCTACGAGGCAGACCTCACTTGGTCTCCATCGTACGCACAAACGACAATCACAAACTACAGGCCAGAGGTGTGCGTGCCCGCCGTCTCACTGCTAATAACAGTTCGTGCTGACGTTTCAGGCCTCACAAACCCTGTTCTCAGTGCTGTGGCAGTTGTTCGATCTGCTACTGATGCTCTTACAGTACGACGATCCTGGCGAGCGCCTGTGCTGCGTGGACGTCCAGAACTTTGTCTGTGGGTGTGAGGAAGTTCACGTGACCACTGAAACCAGCATCGTTGCCCAACTGACGCAACACGTCCAACTTCCGTGGCAATCCTGCGAAAGAACCATTCCACCGCTCGGAAGGCCACAATTTGAACCTTTCAGAATCGCTCAGTTGACTGTGCGAAGCACGAGTGCGCCCCCATGCTGCATGATGCCTGATTGCTTCACACGTTTGCAGCACCATGAGACTTCTCGCTGTGAGAATTCCCTACGACTCTCTCGTAGCTTTGCCAATATGCTATGTGCTGGTGGACGACGTTGAAGTACATCTACTATTCCGCTGGTGGCATATGCCGTCTTCTGATCAAAACTGACGTCATATTTCCATTTGTACTAATCTTTTTCCACCAATGTACATATACCTGAAGATGATCAGAAGAGACTGAAACACAACATGTATTAAAAATGTGTAACTGAGACTGAAGAATAATTGAAAATTGTTTTAAATATGAATAGATTCGCTGTTCTCTCACGACGACTATTTTCGCTGTAGTGAAAAATAAACTTGTCAACTTCTTAATATATCGATTCATGACTGAAGCCATAAATGTTTTCTCTGCTAACAATTTTGACACAGTTACAATCTGTAGCCAACAACATTCATTACGACAGCATTTACAATAACTACGAATAATATACGCTGGAACAGAGCTATGTGCACAGAAATTTGTGTCATAATACACACTGGCCAGCCAGGAAATTATGATCACCTACCCAATAGCCGGTATGTCCAGCTTTGGCACGGATAACCGGAGCGACGCATTGTGGCATGGAAGCAGTGAGTCGTTGTTAGGTCGCTGGAGGGAGCTGGCACCACATCTGCACTCACAAGTCAGCTCATTTCCGTAAATTCCAGGAAGGGGGGGGGGGGGGCGATGCGCTCTGATGCCACGTTGAGTCACGTCCAAGATCTATAGGGTTCGGATCTGTCGAGTTAGGGGACCAGCACATCAACTGGAACTCACTAATGTGTTCCTCGAACTACTCCATCACACTCCTGCCGGTGGGAAATATGATCGTCTGCAACCAGTGCATGATACTCCTTGGCCGTCTTGGTGCCATGCACGAGCTCCACTTGACCCACGGATACCGCCGTGAATGTTCTCCAGGCGTAATGGAGCCGTCGCCAGTATGTCGTGATCTGTCCAGCAGTACAGATGTCAGAGCTGTTCCCCTGGAAGATGATGGATTCGCACCCTCCCATCAGCATGATGAAGAAGGTATTGTGATTCGTCAGACTGTGCAGCTCTCTGCCACTGCGCCAATGTCCAGTGGCGATGGTCGCATGATCATTTCAGTCGTAGTTGCCGATGTCGTGGTGTTAACATTGGCACATACAAGGGTCGTCGGCTGCAGAGGCGCAGTGTTAGGTGCACTGTGTATTCAGACACACTTGTAATCTGCCCAGCATTAAAGCCTGATGTTAGTTGCGCCATAGTTCGACGCCTGTCTGCCCAACATACTACATCTGACATCTGTAATGATGGGTGGCCGCCCAACACCACAACATATGGATGTAGTTTCACATTCAGCATGTCAAAACAAACATCTTTCAGCCATCTAATTTCCAAACTGTTATTTTATTTAGTTACTAATTTTATTGATTTACTCCGCCATCTTCAGGTCCACTGACCAACGTGTTGGAAGATTCCAACCTCGGTTCCGGTCAAAATAGGGGCTGGCATTAAATACTGGTGTCTGTAGATTTCTGCTTGATACAGCAATCAGTTCAACCATCATCTGCCCACCTTGGTTTCACCATATGTTGAAGACACTCACCACAGTACTCCTCAAACACCCAACAAGTCGTGCAGTTTCCAAAATGCTCGAGCCGAGCCCTTTGGCCCATCTTAATCTGACCTCGCACAAACTCAGACGGAACGCGCGTTTCCCCATTCTACTCATGTACAGCACACTCACTGGTACTACATACATAGTGCGTGTGTCTGAGTCGTAGTCATTCTTCGCCAAGTGATGCTGGTGGCGGCTGGCTGGATGGATTTATAGCGACAGTAGGTTGGTGGTCACAATGTTCTGGGTGATCAGTGTGTTTATTGTAGTGTATCGACCCTATTCGACATTAGAGTGGACATGGGTTGCAACAGAGCCAGCAGCAGGCATTCAAGAGTGTTGTGTGTTGCAAAGGAAAACAGGGCCGACAGGCATTGTGAGGCAGAGCCAGCTGGCTGCAGTATAGCAACAGCCGATACTGCAACATGATGGTGGAAGGTCTGGAGCCTTTCCCCACTTGCCACCTCAGAAATATTTAGAGTACGTGGCTTAAGCCCTAAATGAACATAGTCTGGAGTGTACAAGTACTGCGCGTTTCATGTACTAAAATATTCTCATCTCAGTGCCACAGCCTACACCACGAGCCTGTGGCACCTGGAGCGATATCCCAGAATGCAATACAGGGTCCGCTGTTCGACCGCGGAACAAGTCAGCCTGCTCTGAGTCATAAAAGCAGCCGCTGCCGGAGCGGAGAGCCACCTGCTCGGCTGGAGTACGTCACGGCCGCCCCTGCGGAATAGTGACGTAGAAGTAAAGATCCTCGGAGTAGTGACGTAACTTAAATCACTTAATAAAAGCAAGTCTTCTGGTCCAGACTGTATACCAATTAGGTTCCTTTCGGAGTATGCTGGTGCATTAGCTCCATACTTAACAATCATATACAACCGTTCGCTCGACGGAAGATCCGTACCCAAAGACTGCAAAGTTGCACAGGTCACACCAATATTCATGAAAGATAGTAGGAGTAATCCACTTCATTACAGGCCCATATCGTTAACGTCGATATGTAGCAGGATTTTAGAACATATATTGTGTTCGAACATTATGAATTACCTCGAAGAAAACTCTGTATTGAAATGGCTCTGAGCACTATGGGACTTAACATCTAAGGTCATCAGTCCCCTAGAACTTAGAACTACCTAAACCTAACTAACCCAAGGACATCACACACATCCATACCCGAGGCAGGATTCGAACCTGCGACCGTAGCTGTCGCGCGGTTCCAGACTGAAGCGCCTAGAACCGCTCAGCCACACCGGCCGGCAGCTGTCTATTGACACACAGTCGACATGGGTTTAGAAAACATGTTTCGTGTGAGACACAAGTAGCTCTTTATTCACATGAAGTGTTGAGTGCTATTGACAAGGGATTTCAGATCGATTCCGTATTTATGGATTGCCGGGAGGTTTTTGACACTGTACCACACAAGCGGCTTGCAGTGAAATTGCGAGCTTATGGAATATCGTGTCAGTCATGTGGCTGGATTTGCGATTTCCTGTCAGAGAGGTCACAGTTCGTAGTAATTGACGGAAAGTCATCGAGTAAAACAGAAGTGAATTTTGGCGTTCCCCAAGGTAGTGTTATAGGCCCTTTGCTGTTCCTTATCTATATAAACGATTTGGGAGACAATCTGAGCAGCCGCCTTAGGTTGTTTACAGATGACGCTGTCGTTTATCGACTAATAAAGTCATCAGAAGATCAAAACAAACTGCAAAACGATTTAGAAGAAATATCTGAATGGTGCGAAAAGTGGCAGTTGACCCTAAATAACTAAAAGTGTGAGGTCATCCACATGAGTGCTAAAAAGAATCCGTTAAACTTCGGTTACACTGTAAATCAGTGTAATTTAAAAGGCGTAATACCTATTACAATTACGAACAACTTAAATTGGAAGGAACACATATAAACAGTTGTGGGGAAGGCTAACCAGAGACTGCGTTTTATTCACAGGACACTTGGAAAATATAACAGATCAACTAAGGAGACTGCCTACACTACGCTTGTCTGTCCTCTTCTAGAATATATCGAAAAAGTTCAAAGAAAGGCAGAACGTTATATATTATCGCAAAATATGGGAGAGAGGTCACAGAAATGATACAGGATTTGGGCTGGACATCGTTAAAAGGACGTTTTTCGTTGCGACGTATACTTCTCACGAAATTCCAATCACCAACTTTCTCCTTCGAATGTGAAAATATTCTGTTGACACCGACCTACATAGGGAGAAACGATCACCACGATAAAATAAGGGAAATCAGAGTTCGTTCGGAAAGATATAGCTGTTCGTTCTTTCCGCGCGCTATACGATATTGGAATAATAGATAATCGTGAAGGTGGTTCGATGAACTCTCTGCCAGGCACTTAAACGTGATTTGCAGAGTATACATGTAGATGCAGATGTAGATGTAGATGCAAGCTGTGCTGCCACGCTGTGATCACGGTCACGGCTGGAAACGTCACTGACAGCGGCATTCGAGTGTCACCAATGCTGGACGTCCATTGCTTCACGTGAGAGGCAACTGGACGCCTCCACCAAGCTGTTCCTGATGTACTATGGCCGAGGTCAAGAATAAATAAGTTAATTAAACAAATGTGCTCTCGTCCTGAGATCTCATTTCACTCTTCAAAGCAAAACAAAACCAAAATCAAACTCTTGACGAGTGAGAATCCATGGGTCATCTACCACTGGGCTGAGTACACTGGCGTCACGTCCTTAGAGGAACGTCTGACCCTACAACCTACGTTTCAGTGAATCCAGAAATTTTGATTGTAATTTGGACGTGGAGAAAATATTGTGACAATTATGTATTTTGTAAAGTAGATTTTATTGCTAGTATAGAACCAGTGGATTTGTCTAATTTTGGAGGTGCTGGAAGTCCTGATTGATTAGTGCCTGTTCTGTTAGATGTGCACATTGTTGCCTTGAGGGACACTCAGCACCACGTACAGAATCAGTTGCAGTAAAATGCTATACATATAATGTTTAGGGGCATGTGGCTAGGCCATTCTGGGAACCGAGATGACTCATGAATAGGCGTAAGAGTTAAGTTAATGTATTTTATTTTCTTGTCTTGTGAGTGTTAGTTCACGAAATGAGGGTTGTCAAGGACAAAGCTTCAACAGAACCAGAGACCAACGGTGTGCCAGAGCTGGATGCAGTGCGCATATTGCTAGAAAAGGCAGCACAATTAATAGCGTATAATACAGAACTGCGTGGGTTGGTTGAATTGCAATCATCGCAACGGGGTGTAGATTTGTCAGTCGCAAGATTAATTGCTCTTTTTTCTGGTAAGCAAGGATGTGCAGAGCTTTGTGGGAGAGCTTGGGAATCTGGTTCAGTTGATGGTTGGTCTGCCGGCCGTTGTGGCCGAGCGGTTCTAGGCGCTTCAGTCCGGAACCGCTGCTGCTGCTACGGTCGCAGGCTAGAATCCTGCCTCGGGCATAGATGTGTGTGATGTCCTTAGGTTGGTTAGGTTTAAGTAGTTCTAAGTCTAGGGGACTGATGACCTCAGCTGTTAAGTCCCATAGTGCTCAGAGCCATTTTGATGGTTGGTCTGATAAAGAATTATTGAATGGTGCAAAACTGAGACTAACAGGGGAAGCTAAAACTTATCTAGGGCATAGAGAAGCTCTTAATACAGTCACAACATTCGAAGAATTTAAAGAAGGTTTAATTCAGAGATATACGAAACGAAATAGTGCCATAGTAATTAGGGGTAGTAACTAAGGAAATTACAGAAACTGTGGAATAATTTGCGGATTGGTTAAGGAAAATTAATGGATATAGCTATCAATTAAGGGGCTCCGGAAAGGCTCAAAATCATGAAGTTCAATTTTTACTTTTTTGCGTTTTCTGAATCTGCAAACTATTACCTTTTAATAGATATATAATTTATTCAATTCCGAAGACTACAACTATTTTTAAATTTTTTTTGAAATGTGTTCTACATGGGCGTGACCCACTGTGGCGCTGTTAAACTATGTGTTCTACATGGGCGTGACCCACTGTGGCGCTGTTAAACTGCTGTCAAATGGTGTTATTATTAACGTCCGTGTTCATCAGGTTCATTTTAGTGATGTGAGATAACTTATGTGTTGTGGCTAACCTGTGATGGTTCAATATATATCGCTGGTGTGATTGTCGATTGTTTCATGTTTATTTACTCTGTTGTTATCTCGAAAATATTCGTAATTAATTCTGTTTCTTGAGTCTCTGTTTTGTTGAAGTATAATAATGAGTAAAAGTAAAGTTATTAGAAATCCTCTGAAGGCTTTTAAGAAAAGGAGAAATGTTGGAAAGCCAAAGGTATGTGTTATTACTGTAAACAATAAAGACGATAACCAAGTGAGTGAACCTAACCTCTCAAGTACACCTGCCCATAGCAGTCAAAGTGGGAAAGAAAATACTTCACAGAAGAAGCTTGGTTCAATGAGTGAAAACTATGAATGTTTTATGGGCGAATCGGATGTGAATGAAATATTTGATATGTCGGTTCTCAAAGGAATTTTTTTCAAACTGTGTAAGATGTATTCATTGTAGTGAAGTTGGTTTGGAACTCTCCATAATAAAGCACGTAGGACTTGCTAGTGAAATACAACTGAAATGTGATAAGTGTGCATACATGACCACCTTTTGGAACAGTGTTGCAGTAACTGCAACTGAAGAAAATGGTAGCAAAATCTACGAACACAACATTAGATTTGTTTATTCCTTGCGCCGGCCGCGGTGGTCTCGTGGTTCTAGGCGCGCAGTCAGGAACCGCGTGACTGCTACGGTCGCAGGTTCGAATCCTGCCTCGGGCATGGGTGTGTGTGATGTCCTTAGGTTAGTTAGGTTTAAGTAGTTCTAAGTTCTAGGGGACTGATGACCACAGATGTTAAGTCCCATAGTGCTCAGAGCCATTTGAACCATTTTTTTATTCCTTGCGTTCAGTTGGTAAGGGTGCTACTGCAGGTGCAATTTTCTGTGGCATCATGAGTCTTTCAAATCCCCCAACCAAGTTTACGACCTATAATAAATTAATAGGGTCTAAAGTAGAAGATGTCTGTATAGAATCTATGAAGAACGCTGTGGAAGAGGCAGTAATGGAAAATAATGGTAACAGAGATTTGACTGCAGCGTTCGATGGGGAAAGTTTTAGATGTAGCAGTAATATCAAAGTATTGTAGATGTCCACAAAAATATAAAGGTACACATGAAAATAATTGCAAAGCTAACTATAGTGGCAGTAGTGGAGGAATGGAAGTGGCTGGTGTTGCCAGTATATTCCAGCGTTCTGAGGCGTGTGATAAAGTGCGATATGTTAATTACCTTGGTGACGGTGATTCTAAAAGTTTCAAACATGTTCAAGGACTTAAGCCCTATGGTGATGATGTTGTAGTGCAGAAATTTGAGTGTATTGGACACGTACAGAAGCGAATGGGAACAAGACTTCGGCGACTGAAAGCTTCGTACAAAAAACAAAAACTCAGTGATGGTAAAGGGTTGGATGGGAAGGGAAGGTTAACTGACACTGTAATTGACAAAATACAGAACTATTATGGAATGGCTATTAGGCAAAATACACAAAGTGTCGACGAAATGAAGAAGGCTGTTTGGGCTCTTTTTTCTCATACTTCTTCAACCCATGAAAATCCCCAACATAGCTTGTGTCCCAAAGAAGAAGACAGTTGGTGTAAATATAACAAAGGATTGCTAACTGGTGAAGTGTACACTCATAAGCATAGTCTGCCTCATGCAATAATGGAGGTGATAAAACCTATTTTCAGAGACTTAGCAGCACCTGAACTGTTAAAAAAGTGTATTCACGGAAAAACTCAAAACCCCAATGAAAGTGTAAATAGTGTTATATGGTCGAGAATCCCCAAGACTGTATTTTTGGGAATAGAAACACTTCACTTTGGTGTGTATGATGCTGTTGCGACTTTCAATGATGGCAACATTGTAAGGTGCAAGGTATTTAGAAATATGGGAATGAAGATAGGTTCTAACATGGTGCGAGCGATGCTTGCTTTAGACAAGGAACGCCTTCGGGCTGCAGACAGGGCTGTAAAGAGTCTAGAAATACAAGCAAGAGTAAACAGGAGGAGGAACAATAGGAAGCTGGAGGAGGAGTTTGCAGAGGATGAAGATAATCCATCCTATGGATCTGGAATGCACTAAAAAGTTAATCCAATCTTTGTCGCTCGATTCCCAAAACTTTTATTTTCTCATACTAATTACATGTTTTCTAAGGATCTTCCAAACATATTTGTTTCAAACTTTCAGTAAATGTTACACAGTACCTTCTGCATAATTTAACACAGCCTTTTTCCAAAAAACTGTATATTTTTGAATATATAAATAAAAAATTGCAAAAAATGTTGTGAATTTTCATTACAATTGAAAAAAAAATCATCTTTAATAACTGAACTAAAATTTTGTAAAAATCCCTGTGTTAAGTTGTAGCCCATATTCCAATAAATAATCTGTAAAAAGTTCAACTTCCTACCTCAAATACTTTGTGAGGAAAGATGTAATTTATAAGCGTTATTTTAACATTGCAAGTATAGGGCGTTCCGGAGCCGCTTAAGACAGGATTCTGCAGTCAGTGAAATTATTTTGAAAGATGCTGAACAGAGTGGGCACGATGCTTTTTTAAGAGGGTTGCATGCGAAAATGTCAAGACGTGTATGGACAGGGGGGGGGGGGGGGGTCTGATGGATTTGCGCACAGGTGTGCGGTTAGATATAGAGTGTGAGGAGATAGATTTGTCGACTGGAATGCAGGGTAAACGGACAGTGCTTGCAGCTAGTATAGAATATTTCAGGTGTGGACGAGCAGGGCCTGTAAGGAGGCAGTGTCGCCAGCCTCAGGATGATGTGAATAAAGTAAGAGAAAGCAATAGTTCTAGAAGCAGAGGACCGGGGAAGATTGAGGTGTTAAAAATGCCTATGGGAACCTCAGATCTATCTAAGGCCATTCCCAGTAAGATTGGATGCTATGAAATCGTATGCAGAGGTGGACTGTGGGACGACAGGAATAGTAGGAAAAGAATGGCTGCAGGATATTATTGGACACAGGGACACATGTATCGATCACCATTAGTGATCTGATGAAACATAAGCAATGGGACCCACTATGGTACAGATTGCCTGGAGTGAGAGTACAGATGTTACACCATTAGGACCGGTGGACGTAGATTTTTTGCTGGATATGGTTCAATTTAAACGATGTGTAGAGATTGTACCACATGTGAGTGAGGGCTTCAACATGATTCTGTAATAAAATTTCTCATGTCAGCATTGTGCCATAATCGATACTCGGCAACATACGGTGGAACTTGACAGAAAAATGTTTCAGTCAGGTGAAGCCATTATCAGTGTAGCGATGTCGTGAGGGGAGCCTTTCACAAAAGACGAACCGATTAAACCACCAACAATCACACTAAGACTTGATTCGCACGATTGTGTACCTAAGGGTACTGGAAAATCACTTTAGGTCAATGTTGAGTCTACCTTGCCTGTAGGAATTTTGAACATGGTGTAATAGAAGACAATGAAGTATTAGGTCAGACGGGTTGCTTTGTTAAAAAAGGTATTGTTCGTGTACAAAAAATAAAGGATGAAAAGAACGTGCCTGTTTCTGTAGATAATTTTGGCGTAGAGGACATAGGATAAACAAATGGCATGTTAATCGCTAATACACATATCCTGGAGAAAGAAGAATGGGACATGAGGGGTGTCGGCCATGGACAATCGTCAAACACCATTGAAACCGCATTACGAGGGAAAGTGAAGCACGTAGAGGGAAGGCCAACTGGAGGTGAATCACCAGCCTACTGTAAACCATACAGGATACCAAGGTAACTGCAGCCAGTTTTGGAGGAATTTATCGATCAACAGCTAACAGTTGGAATAACTAAAGAAAGTAATAGCGCATGGGGTGCAGGAAGAGTCATCGAGCTAAAAAAAGTCAACGGGTGGAACACGAAAGTAAAGGTCTTTTTGTAATTATAGACAACTAAATGCGATAACTATAACTGACGCGTACCCTCTGCCAAATATCACAGAAACATTGAATCAGAGAAATACAGATATTTTTTAACAATGGATTAGAAGAACCTATCACCAGAGAGAGGCTGTACAGCAAGATCGACACAAAACAGCGTTTTCGGCACCCTTGGGACACTACTAGTGCAGAAGGATGGCCATTCAGATTAAAAAATGCACCTGCAGCATTTCAGATATTGTTGAACAGAGTAGGTTTAAAACTATGGCAACGCTTAGTGTATCTTGATGACGTAATCGTCTATGGGAGTGATATGGGACAGCATATGCAGCGATTAAGGGAAGTATTCTTAATGTTAAAAGGGGGTTGGGTTGGGTTGTTTTAGGGGAAGGAGACCAGACAGCGAGGTCATCGGTCTCATCGGATTAGGGAAGGATGGGGAAGGAAGTCGGCCGTGCCCTTTGAAAGGAACCATCCCGGCATTTGCCTGGAGCGATTTAGGGAATCACGGAAAACCTAAATCAGGATGGCCGGACGCGGGATTGAACCGTCGTCCTCCCGAATGCGAGTCCAGTGTTTAACCACTGCGAAGGTTAAAAGAAATGAAGTTAATATTGACTACAGAAAAGTGTAATTTTGTGGTGGAAAAGGTAGCATACGTATGTTATGTCATAAGTAAAGATGGGGCTAAGTAGACGGGGTTAAGACAGACCTCAAGATTAGAGCTGTACGTGATTTTCCTGTATCAGAAAGTGTGAAGGAGTTGCAGTTGTTCTTAGGAGTCGTGAACTAGTACTTCCGGGTTGCATATATTGCCAGACAGCTGACACAGTTGTTAAAAAAGGGCACGGCGTTTGTGTGGTCAGAAGAGTGCCAGAGTGGTTTTAAGGAGCTACAAGAAGCTTTAACATCGAGTCCGATGTTGGTATTACCGGATTTTAATGGAGAATTTGTTTTATCATGTGATGCATCAAACCATGCACTTGGCTGTGTGCTGTCACAAGAGGTAGAGGGCGTAGAAGTTCTGTAGAAAGAAATTATTCCACAATGGAGAAAGAGATGCTAATCCTTATGTATGGAATCGCATGTCTGAGATGTTATCTGTACGGCAAATAATAACAGATCAAGCAGCATTAAAACGGTTGTTAGGGTTAAAGCATCCTTCTAGTGGGTTGTGATGGGTAGTAAGACGTAATGAATTTTATTTCGAAGTCGGGTCTAAACCTGGAAGGAAGCACGGAAATGTGAGTGGCGTAAGTAAAAAAGTAACATTATTACATCTTGTGGTAATGAACATAAGGAATGACGAACTGCACAGAGAGGTAAGCAGTATTTTAAACAGTCTCAGTTTTGTATGCAGTTGGTTTGCTATGCAGAGAAACCAAGTCGGGACTGCGGATAGTGGTGTCAGCGTATCAGGAGTAGAGTGCTACAAGAAGCTCATGATCGCATATTAGTGGGTCATGGAGGTTGCAGATCTACCAACAGAAGAATAGCAGAAAGGTGTTGATGGGAGGAATAGACAGAAGATGTAAATCAGTATATGCGGAATTGCATACAGTGCGCACAGAGAACGGGTTTGGATTGAACAAGATTACCATTGCAGAGGTTATCTGAAGCATTAGCACCATTCGAATGTCTGGGGATTGATGTTTTAGATCCATTCTGCACACTGTGATTTCAGGGATAATTCACCCAAATATTTGTACTGGCCAGAGGAGTCCATCCTGCAGCAAATCTAAACAACTTCAATCAAACTCTAGGGCTGGAATTAATGCAGTCTATAAACACGCTTCTGAGCCAGCAGGAGGAGCGAATCTCCCTGGAAACCTTATTGGAGTATGTAAATTCATATCAGGAAAATCAGTACTAGAAAGAGATAACATCGACTATTATCATACCAACCACTGCAGCGGCACTTTTTCTGCTGAGTGAAGTCCTTGTTTTGGTACGTAGAAGATGAAGCAGAAGACTGAGTTCGACCCGAACCATCGTTCGGTTTCCACTGGATTGGATACGCCGAGCATAAAAGCAGCAGAAGGAAGATGAACGCACAAGTGGGTAGTATTAAGGGTAAATGATTCATTTTAGCTTGTAGGGTTCAAATGGCTCTGAGCACTATGCGACTTAACTGCTGAGGTCATCAGTCGCCTAGGACTTAGAACTACTTAAACTTAACTAACCTAAGGACATCACACACATCCATGCCCGAGGCAGGATTCGAACCTGCGACCGTAGCGGTCACGCGGTTCCAGACTGAAGCGCCTAGAACCGCATGGCCACACTGGCCGGCTTAGCTTGTAGGTTTGGGATAGAGAGTTAGAAGTTACTGTGCAAGAATCCTAGTAATGAAAATGTTCTGTGGTGTTTGAGTTAAGGAGCAGGGCAAGGGGCCCTGTAGAAATGTGTAAGATTAGACGATAGGGTTAAGGATACTAATTGTTAGACTAATTCTTAAGAACTTATCGCCAGGACCTTTAGTGTAAAGGACAATCTAGTTTGGTCGACCAAAGGGACCAGGTCTTGATAAAAAGGAGTGCAATGTAGCGTATCGAATCCAGTCAAAAAGTACGCCAAAGCGGAAGTGGGTTGCAACAGAGCCAGCCACAGGCGGGCAAGAGTGTTACGCGTTGTGAAGCAAAACATGGCTGACAGGAGTTGAGAAGCAGTGCCAGATGGGTGTGGTAAGAGCAACAACTAGCGCTGCAGTACGCTAGCTAAAGGACAGAAGTCTTTCTGCACTTGCCACCACGGAAATGTTTAGGGTACATTCCTTAAGCCCTAAACAAATATACTCTAGAATATGTAAGTGCTCAGCCATTCATGTAGTAAAATATTGTCATCTCAATATCAAAGCATACACGATGAGCCTGTGACTCCTGGAGCGACATTCTGGAATGCAGTATTGGGAACGCTGTTAGTCTACGGGACATGGCAGCCTGTCCTGGGTCACGAAAGCAGCTGCCGCGAGAGCAGGGGGCCACCTGCTCCCTGGGGGGAGGTCACGGCCGCCCCCACGGAATTGTCAGTTGCACAGCCGCGCTGTTATCACGGACGCAGCCAGAGACGTCGCTGACAGTGGCATTCGATTGATGCCCCACTCGGCCTCGCCATTTGCGCTTTCAGCAATACCGGACATCTGTTGTTTCGCATGAGAAGCTATTGCTGATGTACTATGGCTGAGGGCCGGAATAAAGAAGTTAATTAAACAAATCTACTGTCGTCCTGATGTCTCATTCACTCTCCGTGGATGACAATCCGTGGGTCATGTAACATTTTTGTCCTGTGTACTGATTGTAACGTTGTCTAAAAGTGCTTTAGTATTTTTTTCTGACTGTTGGTAAGGGTATTTTTCAAATGAATCCTTTGACTCCACAGCTGTATGGCTTGCCCAAACTCCACAAACCAGTGGTGTCTACAATACAGGCACCAGCGCACAATATTGTCAGGATGTTCTTTATCATCATGAAGAATAAACTGAACTTCAGAGGGAAATACAACATTAAGAAGAGTTTAGATTTAGTAAACACATTAGTGGATGTTAAGACTGCAACAAATGCAAAATTAGCCTCCTTTGATGTTCACATTCATCCCAGCTTCTCTCAGCATCCAACAGCCTATAAACATGCAGCGTTCCACCATTGTCTTCTTTCTATCCGTATGTCCCAAGAAGACTATGACGTGAAACTTAATACAATAAAAACTATTGCTATAAATAATGAATCTGAACCCAAAATTATTGATAGTATTCTCAATTAAAAACCGAAGATGAAAGCCAGATCCTTACTGTACCCAGTGACCAACTTAGATAGACGGAAATGGGTATGGTGCAGTTCACCATTTATAGGTAAAATTTCTGATAAGCAACATTTTAATAGCAAAGAGTTTTTCTATATCCCACAGATATTAGGTAGATGTTTTAATTTAAAAGGTAGGCAAAGAGTTGTACGTACACCATATTTGGTATTGAAATTGCAGACTCAGTCCAATTATTCTCCCCTTTTGCACACTGTTGCAACCTATTCATAGGAGAAAATCATCTGTGAACATAGCTTGTGTATATTATTCATAGTTGTTGTAAGTGCTATCATAATGAATGTGGCAGAATACAAATTAAAACTGTGTCAAAACTATCAACAGAGATAACCTTTAAGGCCTTTACAGTTGAAGTCAGGAACCAATAGATTAAGAAGTTGACATGTTTTTCTTTGCTCGGTTGTCAGCCTTGAAATCAGCTGTGCACTAGAAAATGGGCTGATAACCCGAAATCTAGGTTACACAATAACAATAAAATTTGTGAAATAAGGCAAAATAAAAATTTAATTCAGTCAATACAGTTCTCTAATACATTTCTAGCCATTAAAACTGCAACACTAGGAAGGATAGCAAATAACAAAATTTTACGTATTATGCTTTTACATTGTGGTAGGAAGAGTTTAGTTTTAATGTAAGAGGCACCACGGAGGAATTATCTGAATGGTAGGAAATCTGTAGACGTGATGTACATGTGCAGACAAACAAATGGTTACAATTTCTGGCCTTTATGAAAGCAGTTATTCGACTTTGCATTGATTGATAGAGTTGTTGGATGTCTTCCTGAGTAATATCGTCCAAAATTCTGTCCAATTGGCACCTTAGATCGTCAAATTCCCGAGCTGATTGATGGGCCCTGCCGATAATGCTCCAAACGTTCTCAATTGGGGAGAGATTCGGCGACCTTGCTGGGCAAGATTGGGTTTGGCAACGAAGACAAGCACTAGAAACTCTCGCGGGAATTATCTTGCTGACGGCTTACCAGAGAGGACATTATCATCGTCGATAAAGAATGTCCGTCCTCAGAGACCAAAAACAGGAAAACTTAACGTAATATTGGTAAACTGCAGGAGTATCCAGGGCAAGATTCCTGAATTAGTATCTCTTATTGAAGGAAATAGTGCGCATATAGTATTAGGAACGGAAAGTTGGTTAAAACCGGAAGTGAACAGTAACGAAATCCTAGACACAGAATGGAATATATACCGCAAGGATAGGATAAACGCCAATGGTGGAGGAGTATTTATAGCAGTAAAGAATTCAATAATATCCAGTGAAGTTATTAGCGAATGCGAATGTGAAATAATCTGGGTTAAGTTAAGTATCAAAGGTGGGTCAGATATGATAGTCGGATGCTTCTATAGACCACCTGCATCAGCAACCGTAGTAGTGGAGCGCCTCAGAGAGAACCTGCAGAACGTCGTGAAGAAGTTTCGTGATCATACTATTGTAATAGGGGGAGACTTCAATCTACCAGGTATAGAATGGGATAGTCACACAATCAGAACTGGAGCCAGGGACAGAGACTCTTGTGACATTATCCTGACTGCCTTGTCCGAGAATTACTTCGAGCAGATAGTTAGAGAACCAACTCGTGAAGCTAACGTTTTAGACCTCATAGCAACAAATAGACCGGAACTTTTCGACTCCGTGAATGTAGAAGAGGGTATCAGTGATCATAAGTCAGTGGTTGCATCAATGACTACAAGTGTAATAAGAAATGCCAAGAAAGGAAGGAAAATATATTTGCTTAACAAGAGTGATAGGGCACAAATCGCAGAATATCTGAGTGACCACCATCAAACGTTCATTTCTGAGGAAGAGGATGTGGAACAAAAATGGAAAAAATTCAGAAACATCATCCAGTACGCCTTAGATAAGTTCGTACCGACTAAGGTCCAAAGCGAGGGGAAAGATCCACCGTGGTATAACAATCATGTACGAAAGGTACTACGGAAACAAAGAAAGCTTCATCATAGGTTTAAGAGTAGTCGAATCATAGCTGATAAGGAAAAGCTGAACGAAGCGAAAAAGAGCGTAAAGAGAGCAATGAGAGAAGCATTCAACGAATTCGAACATAAAACATTGGCAAACAATCTAAACAAGAACCCTAAAAAGTTTTGGTCATATGTAAAATCGGTAAGCGGATCTAAATCCCCTATTCAGTCACTCGTTGACCACGATGGCACCGAAACAGAGGACGACCGAAGAAAGGCAGAAATACTGAATTCAGTGTTCCGAAACTGTTTCACTGCGGAAAATCGTAACACGGTCCCTGACTTCAGCCGTCGCACGGACGCCAAAATGGAAAATATTGAAATAAACGATATCGGAATTGAAAAACAACTGCTATCACTTAGTAGCGGAAAAGCATCCGGACCAGACGAGATACCCTTAAGATTCTACAGTGATTATGCTAAAGAACGTGCCCCCTTTCTATCAGCAATTTATCGTAGATCGCTGGAAGAACGTAAAGTACCTAGCGACTGAAAGAAAGCGCAGGTTGTTCCCATTTTCAAGAAGGGTCATAAATCAGATGCGAATAATTATAGGCCTATTTCGCTTACGTCAATCTGTTGTAGAATAATGGAACATGTTTTGTGTTCTCGTATTATGACGTTCTTAGATAATACAAATCTCCTTCATCATAACCAACATGGATTCCGCAAACAGAGATCATGTGAAACTCAGCTCGCCCTATTTGCCCAAGAAATTCACAGTGCCGTAGACACTGGCGAGCAGATTGATGCCGTATTCCTGGACTTCAGGAAGGCATTTGATACGGTTCCGCACTTACGTTTAGTGAAAAAAATACGAGCTTACGGAATATCGGACCAGGTTTGTGATTGGATTCAGGATTTCCTAGAAGAAAGAACACAACATGTCATTCTTAACGGTTCAAAATCTGCAGATGTAGAGGTAATTTCGGGAGTACCGCAGGGAAGCGTGATAGGACCTTTATTGTTTACAATATACATAAATGACTTAGTTGACAACATCGGTAGCTCCGTGAGGCTATTTGCAGATGACACGGTTGTCTACAAGAAAGTAGCAACATCAGAAGACTCGTACGTACTCCAGGAGGACCTGCAGAGGATTAATGCATGGTGCGACAGCTGGCAGCTTTCCCTAAACGTAGATAAATGTAATATAATGCGCATACATAGGGGCAGAAATCCATTCCAGTACGATTATGCCATAGGTGGTAAATCATTGGAAGCGGTAACGACCGTAAAATACTTAGGAGTTACTATCCGGAGCGATCTGAAGTGGAATGATCACATAAAACAAATAGTGGGAAAAGCAGGCGCCAGGTTGAGATTCATAGGAAGAATTCTAAGAAAATGTGACTCATCGACGAAAGAAGTAGCTTACAAAACGCTTGTTCGGCCGATTCTTGAGTATTGCTCATCAGTATGGGACCCTTACCAGGTTGGATTAATAGAAGAGATAGACATGATCCAGCGAAAAGCAGCGCGATTCGTCATGGGGACATTTAGTCAGCGCGAGAGCGTTACGGAGATGCTGAACAAGCTCCAGTGGCGGACACTTCAAGAAAGGCGTTACGCAATACGGAGAGGTTTATTATCGAAATTACGAGAGAGCACATTCCGGGAAGAGATGGGCAACATATTACTACCGCCCACATATATCTCGCGTAATGATCACAACGAAAAGATCCGAGAAATTAGAGCAAATACGGAGACTTACAAGCAGTCGTTCTTTCCACGCACAATTCGTGAATGGAACAGGGAAGGGGGGATCAGATAGTGGTACAATAAGTACCCTCCGCCACACACCGTAAGGTGGCTCGCGGAGTATAGATGTAGATGTAGATGTAGAAATGTAAGCTCAGGATGGTTTGCCATGAAGAGCAACAAAACTGAGCGTAGAATTCGTCGACGAACCACTGCGCTGTAAAGGTATCCCAGAAGACAACCAAATGGGTCCTGCTATGAAAAAAATGGCACTCGAGAGCATCACTCACGTTTGTCTGGCTGTATACCGGGCGACAATCAGCTTGGTATCCCACCTCTGTTACGGCGTCTCCAGACACGACTTGAGCATGGAGTGTCGTCGACTGGAGTAGAATTGTCTTCAGTGATGAGTCCCGCTTCGAAATAAGTTCTGATGACCAGTTCCAGACGTCAGTGGGATATCAAGCTGACTCTCGCCCGCCATACGGCCCGACAGCCAGGAATGATGGTCTGGGGTGTCTCTTTTTTTCGTAGCAGGACCCCTTTGGCTGACATCCGCGACACCCTTACAGCCCAGCGGTAGGTCGACCATATTCTACGCCCCATTTTGTTACCCTTCATTGCAAGCCATTCGGGGTTTACATTTCAGCAAGCTAGCGCCCGCCCGCAGGCAGCGAGAGTTTCTCCTGCCTGTCTTCGTGCTTGCCAGAGAGCATCACTCACGGTTGTCTGGCTGTATAGCGGGCGACAATCAGCTTGGTATCCCACCTCTGTTACGGCGTCTCCAGACACGACTTGAGCATGGAGTGTCGTCGACTGGAGTAGAATTGTCTTCAGTGATGAGTCCCGCTTCGAAATAAGTTCTGATGACCAGTTCCAGACGTCAGTGGGATATCAAGCTGACTCTCGCCCGCCATACGGCCCGACAGCCAGGAATGATGGTCTGGGGTGTCTCTTTTTTTCGTAGCAGGACCCCTTTGGCTGACATCCGCGACACCCTTACAGCCCAGCGGTAGGTCGACCATATTCTACGCCCCATTTTGTTACCCTTCATTGCAAGCCATTCGGGGTTTACATTTCAGCAAGCTAGCGCCCGCCCGCAGGCAGCGAGAGTTTCTCCTGCCTGTCTTCGTGCTTGCCAGACCCTACTTTGGCGACCAATTTCACCGAATCTCTCCCCAATTGAGAACGTTTGGAGCATAATGGGCACGGCTCTCCGACTAGATCGGTATTTTGACTATCTAACGCGCCAATTGGACAGAATTTGGCAAAATATCCCTCAGACGGACATCCAACAACTCTATGAGTCAATGCCAAGCCGAAAAACTGCTTACATGAGGACCAGAGGTGGAGCAACGCGTTATTGGCTTCCTCAATTTGTAAAGCTCTTTCTTTTGAATAAATTGTAAGCATATGTTTGTCTGTACATGTATATCACGTCTACCAGTTTCCGTCTCATTCGGATAATTCCTTCGTGGCCCGCCGCTTTTTGTCTTGAAGGGTACACAAAACTAGATACATTTACTAATCTGTGCAAGAATAAACAGCCCAAGGAATAAGAGAAGTCAAACTACGCATCATTCTAGCGAAATCTCACCACGTCCTACGCACGCATCCAAAGATCATAAGACCGTCCACTGTATATGCACGAGAACATTTAGAACTGTTAGTAAGATGCTGTGCAGTCTGTTGTCACCAAATATGGATAGGCATTCACCATTTTCGGATGGTCTTCACTTACACAAATGAACGCTTTTCCAGCATACGTCTGTATTTAGATATTTCAAAACTTTGTAAATTTTTGCAACTTTTATCGGATGTTGGAGATCTGGATGGATCTCATCCCCTCATTCTTACGGTGCTGTCCTGAAGAGATCTATGCCATTTGATTGCCTCCCCCGTACTAGCGGTGCTATTATCGTCATCGAACATTTGATGTCCACTGTTGCCTGAAGGTCATCTCTTGGCTTTTTCATGCATCGTGGGCTCCAGCAATATTTACCTGTGTTTACTAATGTATTCTACCCATGTGCTGCTAGTTGAACTTCACGGCCTCTTGTTATTTCTTGGAGTCTAATAACTGCATTGGTCCTAGTGCCACACGTTTTCATGGCTACGTGCCCCGCATGCCTCCATGTCATTTACGTTACGGTCATAATTGTGTTTGCTCCTGGTCCAGTCTCTCGCCCGTCTCATCTTTTTTTTTTTCCAACCTGCGTCTTTCCATCGCTCGCTGAGCAAGCCAGCCACTAGACGGCCCTGTCTCTCTGCCGTAAGAAAAGTGTGCAGCCGACATACACCGGTTGTTAACTATCATTTTCGGACACATTGTTAGCTTAAATCCTTTTTAGTTTATCGGAAGAGCACTCAAGACAATTTTTACTCTCCTGTGTATTTAGCCGCCGCACGGAGTAACCGCGCGGTTAGAGCCGACATGTCACGGATTGCGCGGCCCCTCTCGCCGAAGGTTCGAGTCCTCCCTCGGCCATAAGAGTGTGTGTTGTTCTTATAAGTTAGTTTAAGTTGTGTGTAAGTCTAGGAACCGATGACCTCAACAGTTTGGTCCCCTACGAACCCACACACATTTTGTATTCAGCCACTACCGTAGCCGAGGTCGCCACGCAAGCTCGTTTGATAGCGCTTGACGAGGAGATACGCTGATTCGAAATCTGGTGTTGGAAGATTTTCGCTGGCAGTATTTGGCCGACGAGAGGAGGTGCAGGAGGAGGAGGAGGAGGAGGAGGAGGAGGTGATGGTATAAAGTTCCCGATCACCAGTCTTTGCGCCAATGACCTGAATTAAATTCCAAACTTACTCGCAGTGTCTCATAAAGTGCAGGTGCGTGACACAGTTGATAGCGATCCGTCCGTCGGTTGGGACAGTTAAGCTCGGTGGCATTCTTACTGCTACACGAGAGGCGTATGCCGTGTGCCGGCATCGGGTTTCACCCTCTTCCTTCTTTTACCAGCACTCACAACAGTCATCCACAGGACTGAGACTTGACACGTCATAATAAATAGTCAGAAGACATTGTCAATCCATCTCCACAAGGACGTTCGTTACCCAGGCTGGCAATGCAGGATTCCTGCATCCGCCCCACTACACTCATTCCCTGAACAGGAGACACTGTATTTATTTTCTATCCGCCCTTATTCTATGACTCCACTGTTAACATTGACATATTTTCTTTTCATATCTTGATGAAACAATATGTCAGTCTTATTGTAACTTATATTTAGGCCAACTTAAAATCCAGTTTGTTCTGGAAACTTCCATTAGCACTGCTGAGAATATTTTTGACAAAATGAAATATTTTTGCCTTCCTCTTCTTTCAGTTACGATTGACGTATTATCCCGATCAAGATTAATGGAAACTGTTCAAATTCAAATGGTTCAAATGGCTCTAAGCACTATGGGACTTAACATCTGAGGTCATCAGTCCACTAGACTTTGAACTACTTAAACCTAACTAACCTAAGAACATCGCACACATCCATGCCCGAGGCAGGATTCGAACCTGCGACCGCACAGCAGCGCGGTTCCGGACTGAAGCGCCTAGAACCGCTCGGCCACAGCGGCCGGCAAGGGAAAATGTTCAGTATGCTTGTATAAATTAAGGTATGTTACTGATCATCATACGGAAACTGAGTCAA
This sequence comes from Schistocerca serialis cubense, assembly GCF_023864345.2. Classification (NCBI taxonomy): domain Eukaryota; kingdom Metazoa; phylum Arthropoda; class Insecta; order Orthoptera; family Acrididae; genus Schistocerca; species Schistocerca serialis. The sequence goes on from NC_064645.1 coordinate 632,107,302, forward strand.
AAGGTTTATCAGAATCCATGAGTCCTAGAGACCATGCGTTAATTCATATTCATTGCGCCGTTCAATAATTTCGAGTCTGTAATTTCGACCACGACGCCAAGTGAGTAAGCGATATGTCGGTAAGGAATATTACATTCTCCCTGCCTTATATTTACGTAGTCGTTTATAATTACCTAAACATAACACTAAGCCGCAAAAGCAACTATCTCAGGCATCCACGTAATACGGGTATACATTGGCCGCAATATGCTGCCTAAAAAAGTCGAAATATTTTAAACTGTTCCAGTATTTAGAGAACCCCGATGAAAAGTGATTCGCAATTTTCGAATTAGAAACGGTTAGGCATGTATGACAATTTCCACCTTCGTCACAGACCTAACATTATACTCTGCAGTTCTTTACACCGATCAGCTAAGACATTCTTTTGTGCACGTCTCCAGGAAAGGTGCAGAGAGTAGCAGAGGTATTACAATTCCGCGGCTGATCTTGACTCAGGCGCAACACCTTTCTCCTCAGCGTTGACATGTAATGCGAGTCCTGCAGGCCGACACGTCCTGCATAACAACGAGGGAACGCAGTTTCACTCAGTAAAACATTCACTCTTGTAAAATCCATTTGTTGGATGTCGGGATGTCTTTCTCATGCAGGCCACTTATGTTGGTAAAACACTGGATAGTGGGAAATACTGAAGGCAATCATGGAACCTCAACTAGGAGAAGTATGCAATGTATGTGACTGTTGCTGTAGTGGTCTTCACTCCGAAGACTGGGTTTGATTCAGCTCTCGTCGCTTCTCTGCACTGTGCAAGATTCTTCGTCTCCTAATAACTAATGCAAGCGACACCTTTCTGAATCTGCTTACTGTATTTATTTCTTAGCCTGGCCCTGGGAATTTTACCCCTCACACTTCCCTCCAGTACTAAATTGATGATCTCTTGATGTCTCGGAATGTGTTCTATCAACCGATACCTTCTTCTAATGAGGTAGTGCGTAACATCTAATCACCAGGATTCTTCTTTACCACCATATTTCCAAAGTTTCCGTCCTCTTATTGTCTAAAGTTTCTATCGTCGATGTTTCACTTCCATACTTGCCATTACCAGTCTACATTTTATATCCTCTCTACTTCGGTCATCATCAGTTATTTTGCTACCCAAATAGGAAAACTCCTCTACTACTTTAAGTGTCTCGTTTCCTAATCTAAAACCCCCAGCAGCAGCTGATTTAATTCGACTAAATTCCACTAACCTTTCATTGCTTTGTTGATGTTCACCTTATATCTTCCTTTCAAGACACTGTCCATGCCGTTCAACTACTCGTCCAAGTTCTTTGATGTTTCTGACAGAATTACAATGCTATCGGCAAACCTCAAATTTTTATTTAGTCTCCCTGAACATTACTTCCTACTCCAAATTTTTCTTTAGTTACCTTTACCACTTACTCAATATACGTATTAAATAATGAGAGGCACCCACATGCCTTGCTCATACTGTGGCATCAAGTAGTCAGGCCTGCAAGATGAGTGGTCTGCCAAGCGAATGGACTCATTCTTATTTATCGAGTAACATGAACTCTAGTACTCACAATTAAGTTACAAATTATTCTCCTGTATGAATATTATGCAACGGAAACGCACATCTGACTATTAGTAATTTACAGAACTCTGACTGTTCACTACGCACTGGCAATACCACATTTTCTTTCTTATTTAACGGCTTTGATCAACACGTGGCCATCGCACTGAATATGAATAGCGCACACATTATAAATTCTGGATATCATGACAGCATACAATTCGAAGGAAAAGGCCACCAATCTTTTTCTTTTCACTATCTTATTTATTCCGATGAATTCTATAACCTAAACACACAAATTCTATAACCTACAACAATAACACATGAGAAATTCCGCCCAGTGGGCATGGCTTTACATTGGTGCTTCTCTATCTTATGGTCTCGTAATTATTTAACGCTACAGTGCACTTTCTGGATAGGATGGTGGATCTTTTGCTATATCTCACACTTCGACTCTCACAACCATCATCACGAAACTTTCCTCTAGACCGAGCGGTACAAAAGGAACATGCATAACCCGCTACCTCTGCAACTACCTTGCTACTCTCCCATGCAAACCACACATACTTAAATTACATGACATACACCACACTGCAAAAAATGGTTCAAATGGCTCTGAGCACTATGGGACTTAACATCTGTGGTCATCAGTCCCCTAGAACTTACAACTACTTAAACCTAACTAACCTAAGGACATCACACACATCCATGGCCGAGGCAGGATTCGAACCTGCGACCACACTGCAACATGGAATACAACACAAGGAATAGTCACAACATTATCACTTTCAGCTTTCCCACTTCAATTAGTATTCATCCCAGTTTCACATGATACTGCCCCACTTCGTAACTTTTCTTTCCTACTACGAACTCTGGAGGATATATGCACGTCTTCCTGTGCAATGCAAGCCAAGTGGCGTTGCTGGATAGACGGCTGACTCACCTTGCTTCTCTCTCAGAGCATTAAAGTTTGAATCAAGCGTCACAGGGAAACATAACACGCAAAGTAATATTAAGAACATATTCATCACACACGCGAGTCCTCAACTGATACCATAGACGAGTACTTCTCTTTATCCTTTGTCTCATACACAGATTGAGACTCTCACAGTACTCACCACGTGGAAGTACTCGTCTCTAATTTCAAGTCCTGCACACGCCATTTCTTAAATATTTCCAACTTATAGTACACACGCCAGTAAGTCAGCTTAACTTTAGCACTCGAAAGTATTTCCACTTAGTAAAAGCACTAGCAAGTATTTTAACTTACAAGGGAACCTCCCCATCGCACCCCCCTCAGATTTAGTTATAAGTTGGCACAGCGGATAGGCCTTGGAAAACTGAACACAGATCAATTGAGAAAACAGGAAGAAGTTGTATGGAACTATGAAAAAAATTAGAAAATATGCAAACTGAGTAGTCCATTCGAATATAGGCAACAAGAAGGACAATCAGTCTGAAGGATTGCCGTGGTCCCGTGGTTAGCGAGACCATCTGCGAAACGAGAGGTCCTAGGTTCAAGTCTTCCCTCGAGTGAAAATTTTAATTTTTTATTTTCAGTTTATGTGACAAACTCTTACGTTTTCATCACTTTTTTGGGGGTGATTATCACATCCACAAGAAAACCTAAATCGGGCAAGGTAGAATCTTTTTACCCATTCGCTAAGTGTACAAGTTAGGTGGGTCGACAACATATTCCTGTCATGTGACGCACATGCCGTCACCAGTGTCGTATAGAATATATCAGATGTGTTTTCCTGTGGAGGAATCGGTTGACCTATGGCCTTGCGATCAAATGTTTTCGGTTCCCATTGGGGAGGCACGTCCTTTCGTCTACTAATCGCACGGTTTTGCGGTGCGGTCGCAAAACACAGACACTAAACTTATTACAGTGAACAGACACGTCAATGAACGAACGGACAGATCATAACTTTGCGAAAATAAAGAAAGTAAAATTTTCAGACGAGGGAAGACTTGAACCAATGACTTCTCGTTCGCAGCTACTCACGCTAACCACAGGACCACGGCGCTCCCATGTCCATAGTTTCCTTGATGTTGCCTATATTACGCATGGACTACTCAGTTTGTATATTTTGCTTATTTTTTTCATAGTTCCACACAACTTCTTCCTGTTTTCTCGATTGATCTGTGTTCAGTTTTTCAAGGCCTATCTACTGTGCCAACTTATAACTAAATCTGAGGGGGATGCGATGGGAAGGTTCCCTTGTTAGTACTAGCACTCGCAAGTAATTCAACTTATTGCTGCACGTGGTTTCACTGTGACCGTTGGTCACTTCCGAAGATTACTACGATCCCCTTAATATTACCTGCCTGACATTTAATTCTCCCCACAAAAGTTCCTGAAATATAGAAATTATTATTCCAAACTACTCTTAAGTATTTCACATGCATACCATTCTATCCACACTTTTCGCTTTACGGAGCACACCTAAGACAGGTCTTACCAACACAAGATCCAGCGGCAGAGTGCTGAAACATGGCCGTTCTTCAGGTCCTCTCGCACCTCTGCCGAAGTGGGGGAGCACCTTGCTATCGTACTGGTCAGCCACATTTCAGGCGCTCAAAGCTCCGGTAAATTTCATCTCTTTGGTTCCACCAAAGGTGACCAAAAGATCGTCTCAGAGATGATCACATATTCACATTCACTATCTGCGGTTAGCAGACGACCATACATTCATTCATTTCACAGATCTCACCAAACTGGATGTAGGGATTTATTTTGTGGAAGTGCACATGTGATCAATTAAATAAATAAATTGTCATTCTTTCCCACACTGATATCTGGCTTCGCTGTATTAATTGAAATTGAGTTATTATTAGAAAAAATATGTTGTACTGACAAGAATAACGAAGAATGTTGTACCTATTTTCAATGTCGGGCGGTACTGTACCCTTTCAATAAAATCGGGGATAGGCTGCAATCCTGTCTCACCACCTTCTCAGCCACTGCTTCCCTTTCATGCCCCTCACCTCTAATAACTGCCGTCTGGTTGCAATACAAGTTGTAAATAGACTTTCGTTTCCTGTATTTTACCTATGCTACTTTCAGAATTTCAAAGAGAGTATTCGGGTGAACATTGCCAAAAACTTTCTCTTAGTCGACAGATGCTATAAACGTGGTTTGCCTTTCCTTAACGTACCTTCTAAGATAAATCGTCGGCTCAGTGTTGCCTCACGTATTCCTACATTTCTCCAGAATCCAAATTGATCTTCGCCGAGGTCGGCTTCTACAAGTTTTTCCATCCCTCTATAAAGAATACGTGTTAGTATTTTGCAACCATGACTTATCAAACTGATAATTCGGTGATATTCACACCTGACAGCACCTCCTTTCATTGGAATTGGCATTATTACATTCTTCTTGAAATGGTTCAAATGGCTCTGAGCACTATGGGACTTAACATCTATGGTCATCAGTCCCCTAGAACTTAGAACTACTTAAACCTAACTAACCTAAGGACAGCACACAACACCCAGCCATCACGAGGCAGAGAAAATCCCTAACCCCGGCGGGAATCGAACCCGGGATTCTTCTTGAAATCTGAGGATATTTCAAATGTTTCATACATCTTGCACACCAGATGAAATAGTTTTGTCATGTGTATGATTATACCCACCGAAATGGCTGCTGTCAATTTCTTTGCCTAACCTTATACGATCTGAGCACGAGGCTGTTGGCATACTTCACTGCTTCATTGATTCCCAGCAAAATATTGTTGAATTCCTGCTCTGCGCACTTTGACCTGCTGTTGGAGTTGCAAGCAAATGGTGTCGCGAGGCCCTGTGTTACGTCATCATAGTTGCTTTCAGCTGACGAGCAGGGCACGGCAAGTGTCGTAACCCGATTTTCCACAAACTTCGCCCAGTGGAAGAAGGGTCAAAATAAGCGAACACGTGTCTTGGCTTATCCGTATACATTCGACAGTTCCTGGAAAAACGACGGTCAAAGTTTTCGAAGTACTTCATGTGCGTTTTAGCGAGTAAGTAGTACAGCCGAATGGTTGGTACAGTGGCTAGCGCCGCGGCTTCACGCTATTGCGCCCCGTGTTCGAAATTCGATTATTGTTTTTGTTTTTCATTTATCTACCCCTGTCCGTAAAATATCACTACAAGAATTTTTCCATTGTATGCTGAAACAGCGGTGTCCTTATTCGTCTACTATCAATAAATGAACAGAAATGATTTGAAATTGTTTTCGGCGAAATTATTGTATTGTATCTTGATCCATAATCACTTTCAAGCGCCACTCTTGCGTTATGCGTAGTTTCCGTCGACTTCTTTGGTGACGCGTGAAATCTTCAGCAGTCGTAACGACGTTTGTTTCCCGAGTGACATTCATATGAAGAAATGCCACTGTGACAAACCTGCCTTCGCGCGATGGTCGTGGTGTTCCGAATTTCTATCGAGTGCTCTCACAGTCGGCATCATCCAAGGGAATCCACAAAACCTTCCTGAACAATAAACATAAGAGTAAAGCGTAAGAATTGACATAAGAATGAAATATAAGAATGTGGTACTTAAATACACTCCTGGAAATTGAAATAAGAACACCGTGAATTCATTGTCCCAGGAAGGGGAAACTTTATTGACACATTCCTGGGGTCAGATACATCACATGATCACACTGACAGAACCACAGGCACATAGACACAGGCAACAGAGCATGCACAATGTCGGCACTAGTACAGTGTATATCCACCTTTCGCAGCAATGCAGGCTGCTATCCTCCCATGGAGACGATCGTAGAGATGCTGGATGTAGTCATGTGGAACGGCTTGCCATGCCATTTCCATCTGGCGCCTCAGTTGGACCAGCGTTCGTGCTGGACGTGCAGACCGCGTGAGACGACGCTTCATCCAGTCCCAAACATGCTCAATGGGGGACAGATCCGGAGATCTTGCTGGCCAGGGTAGTTGACTTACACCTTCTAGAGCACGTTGGGTGGCACGGGATACATGCGGACGTGCATTGTCCTGTTGGAACAGCAAGTTCCATTGCCGGTCTAGGAATGGTAGAACGATGGGTTCGATGACGGTTTGGATGTACCGTGCACTATTCAGTGTCCCCTCGACGATCACCAAGTGGTGTACGGCCAGTGTAGGAGATCGCTCCCCACACCATGATGCCGGGTGTTGGCCCTGTGTGCCTCGGTCGTATGCAGTCCTGATTGTGGCGCTCACCTGCACGGCGCCAAACACGCATACGACCATCATTGGCACCAAGGCAGAAGCGACTCTCATCGCTGAAGACGACACGTCTCCATTCGTCCCTCCATTCACGCCTGCGCGACACCACTGGAGGCGGGCTGCACGATGTTGGGGCGTGAGCGGAAGACGGCCTAACGGTGTGCGGGACCGTAGCCCAGCTTCATGGAGACGGTTGCGAATGGTCCTCGCCGATACCCCAGGAGCAACAGTGTCCCTAATTTGCTGGGAAGTGGCGGTGCGGTCCCCTACGGCACTGCGTAGGATCCTACGGTCTTGGCGTGCATCCGTGCGTCGCTGCGGTCCGGTCCCAGGTCGACGGGCACGTGCACCTTCCGCCGACCACTGGCGACAACATCGATGTACTGTGGAGACCTCACGCCCCACGTGTTGAGCAATTCGGCGGTACGTCCACCCGGCCTCCCGCATGCCCACTATATGCCTCGCTCAAAGTCCGTCAACAGCACATACGGTTCACGTCCACGCTGTCGCGGCATGCTACCAGTGTTAAAGACTGCGATGGAGCTCCGTATGCCACGGCAAACTGGCTGACACTGGCGGCGGCGGTGCACAAATGCTGCGCAGTTAGCGCCATTCGACGGCCAACACCGCGGTTCCTGGTGTGTCCGCTGTGCCGAGCGTGTGATCATTGCTTGTACAGCCCTCCCGCAGTGTCCGGAGCAAGTATGGTGGGTCTGACACACCGGTGTCAATGTGTTCTTTTTTCCATTTCCAGGAGTGTAGTTCGTATCCCCTGAAAATCACACACACACACACACACACACACACACACACACCTATATATATATGGTCAAAATTCAGACTGCTGGTCTTATGGGAGCCTTTAAATATTAAACTGCTCCTAATGAGATTCCTGCACGAGGACAATAATATAAAAGTTTGCACAGGAAGCGGCAAAAGTCGTTTCCTCATTTTGAATAGTAACAGAAATAAACTTAAATAAGCGCCACAGTAGGTCTGTTTAAACCTATCGCGATTTCTTTTACGCGCAAAATAAAAGGGGATTAGAGTTTTACGAACCGTTGACGACGAGGTGTTGGAGACGGAGCATGACATCGGACAGGACAAGGAAGGTGAAGGAAATTGGCAGTGTCCTTTTCCGGCCTTCACCTGTAGCGATTTGGAAAACAAAGTAAAATTCAAATCAGGCTACGTGGATGAGGATTTTGAACCTAGCAACTCTCGAGTACGAAACTGGTGATTTAATCGCCTTTTTCGGTAGCTTTGTCAGTGACGATCATCATTAGTGAAATAGTGTTTATCTTGCTTACGGATGTACCCATGCTATTTGGTGCTCAGCAAAAGGGTGTGCCGGAAACTTATTGACATATTGCATCGTTCACCTGTTTGACATGTAACACAATGATGTTTTTCCTTCTTAGACTAACATAGCCGGCCGGAGTGGCCGTGCGGTTCTAGGCGCTACAGTCTGGAGCCGAGCGACCGCTCCGGTCGCAGGTTCGAATCCTGCCTCAGGCATGGATGTGTGTGATGTCCTTAGGTTAGTTAGGTTTAATTAGTTCTTAGTTCTAGGCGACTGATGACCTCAGAAGTTAAGTCGCATAGTGCTCAGAGCCATTTGAACCATCTGAACTAACATAGTGCATTCTTCTCACTAGCAGTGAACATTCAAATGCAATTTTGGAAGGAGATACCTGATGCGTAATCCAAGTATGCCAGTTCGACGTTTGTTACATAGCGCTTTCGAGGTATTAAACTCTAATTTAGAGTTGCGTCATGAAATCGTCGCCAATTCACTCAAGATTATTCGTAAGGGTATCCTCAGATTCCGTTGCCGCCTTCATCAGTGTGGTAATAACAATGTCGTCATTCGAGCAATGATCTCTTTAAAAGTGAAGTCATTTTCTTTTATAATACATATATACCGCCTGACAAAAAATGTGAGGCATCCAGAAGACGTGGTCGGATGTCTATGTAACTGCATACACGTTCACGTCATTGGCGGGTGTGTAAATGATTAAGAGCTGCAATTCTCTGTGACAGGTAAAATGGCCACCAGAGTACATTAGTGATTTTCGTGTTCAGTGTTACTATAACGCGTGGTAGGATACATAAGAGACATGAGCAGCGTTAAACGTTCAGTGAACTCTGTGCAGGATACGGAGATTCCATGTACTCCTATGAGACAACGTTACCAACACATGGCAGACTTTGAAAGGGGCCTCATCGTAGGTCTCCATTTGACGGGCTGCTCGAATCGTGCAATTGTGGGGCATTCGGGTGTGACGGTGGACCGACATTGGACTGCGTGAGAACACGAAGGTAGGCGTGCTCGGCCGACCACTGCTGACCGCCACTGCGGAAGACCGCCGTATTGTGCCCCGAGCCCATCGTAACCCCTTCGTATCTGCACCTGCCATTCGAGAACAAATAACAGATCCCTGCAACATTTTGTGTCAGCCCTCACCGTAGGTCAGAAAATGATTTGCACAATGTCTGTTTATAAAGTGTCTGTACATCACATTACAATGTCCTTTAGACATTCATGCGTGCCTGAAGGACATTGTAATGAAATACACGTCCACTGTATAAACACAGACGTTGTGTAAATCATTACCATATACATTCCTCGAAGGGTTAAAATGACGATAGTAAAAAGAAATGTATCTGCACCATCTTTCGCTGATGACATTGTACTCGTTTACTTCTAGTCCAGTTAAACTTCAACAACTTTTAAAAAAAGGAAGACTGTAAGACTGGCATAGTCATCAAGATATGAAAAGAAAATATGTCCAAGTTAACAATGGAGTAATTGAATAAGAGTGGATAGCAAATAAATACACATATGTAGAGTCCGCCAGTCAGACCATGAGTGTAGTGGATCGGATGCAGGAATGCTGCATTGTCGTCCTGGGAATTTTAAAGTGCGAGTATAGGATATATAGACTCTATATGACATAGAAGTCTGGGAGGCGTACACATATAGCTGAAGTGCTTAAGGGGACCACTCAATAAGTGGAAAATCCGGTTTGAATCACCAGTCCGGCACAAATTTTCGTGTTTCACTATTACAATGTACAGCTGATATTAAATCGTCGCTACGGTCGCAGGTTCGAATCCTGCCTCGGGCATGGATGTGTGTGGTGTCCTTAGGTTAGTTAGGTTTAAGTAGTTCTAAGTTCTAAGCGACTGATGATCTCAGAAGTTAAGTCCCATAGTGCTCAGAACCATTTGAACCATTCATTAAATCGTATTCGGAGTTTGCGAATCCATTTCGTAATATAGATCGGGGACTAGCAGCAGCCGTGCTAGTAAATTACCGTCTCATGCGTAACTACCGTCAATGCCGCAACACAAATGGCTGACTTTGGAAGCATGGATCGCTGCTTAATTGTGTTTAGCGATGAATCACGGTTCTGCCCCATGCCCGATGTCTGCTAGAATGGCGGGGATCTGGGGACAAGTCTCATTCTTTCGATGTTTTAAAGAGACACAGCGATGTTACGCCTCACATCATCGTGTACGAAGACATCGAATATGACTTCCGGTCATGGCTGGTAATGACTGAGGGAACTCTTACGGCACAATGGCGTGTCAAGGACGTACTGTGTCATCAAGTGTTACCTCTCACTCGACAGTATCGTGGTGCCATTTTTCAAGACGACAATGCTCGTCTACGCAGGGCACGTGTCTCCATGAACGCGTGATGTTAAAGAGGTAGTCCACTGGCCAACAAGATCCCTATATACGTCCCCGAGAGATGCCAGCTTTGACATTAACTCTGCCCCGATGATACTACCCATGATATGAAGGACCTGTTACTACAGTTGTGGGCCAGCTTGCCTGAGAAGAGGATGCAACAGCCTTGTGACGCCCTTCTCAATCAGTGCATGTGTCAAGGCCAGACGGTGTGCAACGTCATTCTGGTAAGTCGGCTCATACTGCTAAGTCGTCGCTGAAATAATATTACGTAACATCTCAGCCTTCTGGGTACTGCTCCCCACTCTCCTGCAGGTAGTGTATTTTTTGTGGTTCATGTTTCGAATGATTTTTACGGATTTTTGTAACTGGTGGGAGAAATCCCTTCCAGAGTGCCACAACGTACAGGTTGACACCAGAGATGGGCACGGAGGCACGGTAGCTGTATGCACAGGCGGGCGGCGCGCTCACGCCCGCCCCACTTTGGACCAGTGTCAGTGCGGTCGCTGTGTCCACTCTGGCCGTCCTCAGAGTGTTTACGGTCGCTCGCCGAAAAATCGGCTGCCAGCTGCGGGCGCGCGACGGCCAACTACTTTCGTGGCCAACTGCTCGTCGCGGTGGATGGCGCAGATAAGCATCGCGGGACTCCGTTCCTGTCTCGGCCACGAGGTAATGCGGTCGGCGCTTTGAAACCTCCACAATACGCCCGCCCTGGACGCGGTTCGCGGTTTCACTCTTCGTGCTTTGTGTTGCGATAACACAGCGGGGGGGCGAAAGTGAACTGCGGCTCGGTGGAGACGTGCCGCTGACCTAATGGTGCCTTTAGTGCTCTCCGTCTTAGTTTAACAAATCGCATTTCGCTGAATACATGTGGCGCGCGAAATGTTTTTGCATCTGCCCAGAATTAGACAGTTCTACGTTTCTAAGTGCGTCCCGATTCAGGATAAGAACGTAACCTTAGCAATTTAGACGCTCTTGGGTAAAAAAAAAAAATAAATAAATAAAATAAAAAATAAAAAAAATTCATACGTCGGTCAGACGCTTCTTAAATCCTAATGTAAGCAATGAATCATCTGACGTGGTCATCCCCAGAACCATATAAACAGATGGAGTTATAGACTATTGAAACTATGCAAAGAGGGAAGTATTAAACTCTTCTCGGTTTTCAAGCCGCGCTGAAAAGAGTAAAGGCCGCTGGACCTGATGGGATACAAGTTCAATTTTACACAGAGTACGCGAAGGAACTTGCCCCCTTCTTGCAGCGGTGTACCGTAGGTCTCTAGAAGAGCGTAGCGTTCCAAAGGATTCGAAAAGGGCACAGGTCATCCCCGTTTTGAAGAAGGGACGTCGAACAGATGTGCAGAACTATAGACCTATTTCTCTAACGTCGATCAGTTGTAGAATTTTGGAACACGTATTATGTTCCAGTATAGAACTGTACTCTGTAGGAATCAGCATGGGTTTCGAAAAAGACGGTCGTGTGAAACCCAGCTCGCGCTATTCGTCCACGAGACTCAGAGGGCCATAGACACGGGTTCCCAGGTAGATGCCGTGTTTCTTCACTCCCGCAAGGCGTTCGATACGGTTCCCCACAGTCGTTTAATGAACAAAGTAAGAGCATATGGACTATCAGACCAATTGCGTGATTCAATTGAAGAGTTCCTAGATAACAGAACGCAGCATGTCATTCTCAATGGAGACAAGTCTTCCGAAGTAAGAGTGATTTCAGGTGTGCCGCAGGGAAGTGTCATAGGACCGTTGCTATTCACAATATACATAAATGACCTTGTGGATGACATCGGAAATTCACTGAGGCTTTTTACGGATGTTGTTGTTGTTGTGGTCTTCAGTCCTGAGACTGGTTTGATGCAGCTCTCCATGTACTCTATCCTGTGCAAGCTTCTTCATCTCCCAGTACGGATGATGCTATGGCATATCGAGAGGTTGTAACAATGGAAAATTGTACTGAAATGCAGGAGGATCTGCAGCGAATTGACGCATGGTGCAGAGAATGGCAATTGAATCTCAATGTAGACAAGTGTAATGTGCTGCGAATACATAGAAAGAAGGATCCCTTATAATTTAGCTACAATATAGCAGGTCAGAAACTGGAAGCAGATAATTCCATAAATTATCTGGGAGTACGCATTAGGAGTGATTTAAAATGGAATGATCATATAAAGTTGATCGTCGGTAAAGCAGATGCCAGACTGAGATTCATTGGAAGAATCCTAAGGAAATGCAATCCGAAAACAAAGGAAATAGGTTACAGTTCGCTTCTTCGCCCACTGCTTGAATACTGCTCAGCAGTGTGGGATCCGTACCAGGTAGGGTTGACAGAAAAGATAGAGAAGATCCAACGGATTGGTTGGTTGGTTGAGGGATGAAAGGGACCAAACTGCAGAGGTCATCGGTCGATCCAACGGAGAGCAGCGCGCTTCGTTACGGGATCATTTAGTAATCGCGAAAGCGTTACGGAGATGATAGATAAACTCCAGTGGAAGACTCTGCAGGAGAGACGCTCAGTAGCTCGGTACGGGCTTTTGTTGAAGTTTCAAGAACATACCTTCACCGAGGAGTCAAGCAGTATATATCTCCCTCCTACGTATATCTCGCGAAGAGACCATGAGGATAAAATCAGAGAGATTAGAGCCCACACAGAGGCATACCGACGATCCTTCTTTCCACGAACAATACGAGACTGGAGTAGAAGGGAGAACCGATAGAGGTACTCAGGGTACCCTCCGCCACACACCGTCAGGTGGCTTGCGGAGTATGGATGTAGATGTAGAATTCGAATAAAATTCTCGAGCTTTCGACGGCTGTCTCTGCCATCATCGTAAGCAGTGAGAACCACTGACTGCCGGGGCCGGCACGATCTTCCGCTCACATAGGCACGATTGCAGCCTCTGGCACCAATCAGAGAGGGCGGACACGACGCGGAAAATGAGCTGGGTGCCAGCTCACAGCAGCTCCGGCACGCCGCGGGACCTTGTGACGTCATGTGACGCGAGGGGCCGGCGCCACGTGTGAAACTGGCGCTCCCCCCTCCCTACAAGCGCCAAGCATTCGTCTTTGCTTCCTTTAGATATCCAAAACCCGTCTCCCCAAGCCCCACTAAGTGTGCTCCCCTTTTCTCTTTTAAAATCTTTGCTGCTCGTTTTAATCTCAGCCGCCTCTGTTATGATGGAATCCATTTGTGTTGACGCATGAGCCAAGACTCTCGTGTTTAGGGCGCAGCATATCTCGCATTTTGGGAGCGGGCCAGAACAATGGTCACAGTCCATGCCTCTGCTGCTCACGCCCTGACTTGCCGCACAGTATGGCAGGAAAGCAGGCGGCTTGGCCTCTTCTGCCGATGCACTAGGCGTCCTTCCTCGGTAGCACCAGAAAGTGTCTCCAGTGTCTGTCTTGTACAACCATTCCCTCTGAACACGTGTCTCAAGTGTTGCAATTCAGAGTGTAGTGGTCATCTGTGTACTAACGAGTTCAATACCGCTTTATTCTGTGCAGCGTGGTGAAAATATAGATCAGTGTGCGTCGGTTTCCTGTACACTGAATGACCAAGCTGGCCTCCTGCCTTCTGCTCAAATAAAACATCCAAAAATGGTAGATTTCATTCAGACCTGACTCCGCGAAAGACTCCGGGGACAGAAGTATTAATCCATGTATTTCAGTAGTTTTCAGACTGAGGGTTAAAGTTAAATTTTCTGAGAGGTAAAAACAAGTACGTTCGACTGTATTTCGCTCATGAAACTAAATCATTTTTAAAAGATCATTACTAGATTAGAGGAGTTTTCCTACACTAATGGCCATTAAAATTGCTACACCACGAAGATGTGCTACAGACGCAAAATTTAACCGACAGGAAGAAGATGCTGTGGTATGCAAATGATTAGCTTTTCAGAGCATTCACACAAGGTTGGCGCCGGTGGCGACACCTACAAAGTTTCGAACCGATTTCTCATACACAAGTAGCAGTTGACCGGCGTTGCCTGGTGAAACGTTGTTGTGATGCCTCGTGTAAGGAGGAGAAATGCGTACCATCACGTTTCCGACTTTGATAAATGTCGGATTGTAGCCTATCGCGATTGCGGTTTACCGTATCGCGACATTGCTGCTCGCGTTGGTCGAGACCCAATGAGTGTTAGCAGAATATGGAATCGGTGGGTTCAGAAGGGTAATACGGAACCCCGTGCTGGATCCCAACGGCCTCGTATCATTAGCAGTCGAGATGACAGGCATCTTATCCGCATGGCTGTAACGGATCGTGCAGCCACGTCTCGATCCCTGTGACAACAGATGAAGACGTTTGCAAGACAACAACCATCTGTACGAACAGTTCGACGACGTTTGCAGCAGCATGGACTATCAGCTCGGAGACCATGACTGCGGTTACCCTTGACGCTGCATCACAGACAGGAACGCCTGTGACGGTGTAGTCAACGACGAACCTGGGTGCACGAATGGCAAAACGTCATTTTTTCGGATGAATCCAGGTTCTGTTTACAGCATCATGATGGTCACATCCGTGTTTGGCGACATCGCGGTGAACGCACATTGGAAGCGTGTATTCGTCTTCGCCATACTGGCTATCACCCGCCGTGATTTTATGGGGTGCCATTGGTTACACGTCTCGGTCACCTCTTGTTCGCATTGACAGCACTTTGAACAGTGGACGTTACATTTCAGATGTGTTACGACCCGTGGCTCTACCCTTCATTCGATCCCTACGAAACCCTAAGAATCGTAATATATTTAATACATGTCGAAGCACTGTTCAATAGAAACTCTTCCGCACAACACTGTTGAAAGACAGAGTTCACGAACATACGCAGGGACTTGCAGTTTAATTTGAAGAGTCTAACGGGACGCGGTGCTCCTCTCGCTGCTTGCGGTGGACAAGGTGTTGGCTGGGGCGTAGCCTGGCCTGGAACTGACCTTGTGTCCGTGTGTCGGTCTGTTTCAAGATACCTGAATAATGGTAATAAAACCAACAGCTGTATTGGAGTCCAAAGTCGTTTATTCTTTTTAACACATGCTACCAATTTACACACCAAATCTTCATGCCCCAAGCGTAACATGACATCCACAACTGCAATGACCAAGACCAACGAGGTCTTCAAACGGAAACAGTTATCAAGCAAGTATTCCAGCAACGAACAGAGTCATTTGTAGCGGGGCCAAAATTAACTGCATTCCGTACCTTCGTAGCAGTAACAAGCCCGGCATGGTCATACCGCATACGACTGTATTTCTTGCACATGGTAGCGTACATGCTTGATAACTGTTCCCATTTGAAGAGTTCGTTGCCCTTTGTCATTGCGGTTGCGGATGGTAGGTTACGCTTGGGGCCTGAAGATACCATTTGGTGCCGAAACTGGTAGCATGTGTTAAAAAGAATAAACGACGTTGGACTCCAATACAGCTGCTGGTTTTGTTATAATTATTCAGATACTTCATGTTCCAGCTGCTATGCCAGACGAATGTTAAAAATTGGGTGGACTGATAAGGTAAGGAATGGGGAGGTTCTGCGCAGAATCGGAGAGGGAAGGGATGTGTCGAAAATACTGGCGAGGAGAAGAGATAGGATGATAGGACATCTGTTAAGACATGAGGGAATGACTTCCATGGTACTAGAGGGAGCTGTGGAGGGCAAAAACTGTAGAGGAAGACAGAGACTGGAATACATCTAGCAAATATTTGAGGACGTAGGTTGCAAGTGCTACTCTGAGATGAAGGGGCTGGCACAGGAGAAGAATTCGTGGTGGGTCGCATCAAACTAGTCAGAAGCCTGATGGCTCAAAAATCGAAACCAACGACATGAGTATGCAGAGGGCAACGGAAGCCACAAAATGTGCTTCCACAGTACGTGTGGCCCGTAATTGAAAAAGTGTCCAGATGATCTCTTCATTGGCAAAAGATTCAGAACTAGTCCCCAATCGGATTTCGGGTAGGGGACTGCCAAGGGGAAGTAACCATGAGAAACATATTGAGTAACCAACGAAAGGATAACATTCTACGAGTCGGGGCATGAAATGTCAGAAGCTTGAACGTGGGAGGGAAGCTAGAAAATCTGAAAAGGAAAATGCTAAGGCTCAGTCTAGATATAGTGGGGCTCAGTGAAGTGAAGTGGGAGGAAGACATGGGTTTCAGGTCAGATGAGTATGGGGTAATAACAGTAGCAGAAAATAGTATAACGGGAGTAGGACTGGTTAAGAATAGGAAAGTAGCGCACACGGTGTCTTACTGTGAACAGTTCAGTGATAGGGTTGTTCTCACCAGAATCGACAGCAGACCAACACCGACAACAATAACCCAGGTATACATGCCGACGTCGCAAGCAGAGGACGAAGGGATGGAGAAAGTATATGAGGATATTGAACAGGTGATTCAGTACGTAATGGGAGATGGAAATCTAATAGTCACGGGGAATTGGAATGCTGTTGTTGGGGAGAGAGCAGAAGAAAGGGCTACGGGAGAATATGGGCTCAGTAGTAGAAACGACAGAGAAAGACTAATTGAGTCCTACAATACATACCAGTTGCACTTTAATAACTTTTCTTATGTCTTGACCACACTTTCATTATTTCCAAAAACACCTTACGTGTTCCGACAGTCCGCCGTTTTCAAAGTCAGTGTTATGTCAATCATATATAATTGTTCATTAGATATTTTATATCACGTCAACATTCTCAGTCATGAGACAAGTACAAGTTTTATTCTTATATTTGTCTTGTGATTGAGCATGTTGACTGATACAGTGTATCTAATGAACAGTTTTATATCATTCGCATAACACCGTCTTTGAAAATGACGGAATGTTGAAACGCGCGAGGTGTTCTGGAAATAATAAAAGCGTGGCCAAGGATAAGAAAAGTTATTAAAGTGCATCCAAATGGCCGCTTCTTTTCAAAGCATTTTCATGCAAATTTCAGTAATAGCGAAAACTCTGATGACGAATCACAAGAGGAGGAGGTATACGTGGTAAAATCCGGTAAATACGGGAAGATGTCAGTTAGATTACATCATGGTCAGGCGGAGATACCGAAATCTGATACTAAATAGTAAGGCGTACCCAGGAGCAGATAAAGACCCAGATCACAGTTTACTAATCATGAAGAATAGGCTGAAGAGACTAATCAGGAAGACGAAGAAGTGGGATACGGAAGTACTACGGGATGAAGAGATCCGCTTGAAGTTCTCTGAGCCTATAGACACTGCAGTAATGAGGAGCTCAGTAGGCAGTACAGTTGAAGAGGAATGCACATCTCTAAAGGGGGGAAATCGCCGAAGTTGCAGGGAACACCTTAGGTACAACGAAGGTAAATGCGAAGAAACCATTGATAAGAAATGAAATACTTCAGCTGATCGATGAAAGAAGGAAGTACAAAAATGTTGAGGGGAATTCAGGAATACACAAATACATGTCAATAAGGAACGAAATAAATATTAAGTGCAGAGAAGCTAAGACAAAATGACCGAATGAAAAATGCGACGAAATCGGATAAGAAATAATAATCGGCAGGACAGATTCAGCATGTAGAGAAGTCAAAACAACCTTCGGTGAAATTAAAAGCAAGGGCGGTAACATTCAGAGTTGAATGGGAATTTCGCTGTCTAATGTAGGAGAGAGAACGGATAGTCGGAAAGAGTGCACCGAAGGCCTCTGCGAGGGGAGAGACTTGTTTGACGACGTGACGGAAGAAGAAACGTCGACAGCGAAGACAGAGGGGATCCAGTATTAGAAAGAGCTTTGGAAGACTTAAGATCAAATAAGGAGAAGAGATAGATAACGTTCCATCGGAATTTCTAAAATCATTCGGGAAGTGGCAATAAAGCAACTATTCACGTTGGTTTGTAGAGTGTTTCAGTCTGGCAACCGTCTGACTTTCGGAAAAATATCATCCAAACAATTCCGAAGACTGGAAGAGCTGACAAGTGTGAGAATTATCGCACAATCAGCTTAACAGCTCATATATCCAAGTTGCTGACAAGAATAATATACAGAAGAATGGAAAAGAAAATTAATGATCTGTTTGATGGCGATCAGTTTCGCTTTAGGAAAGGTAAAGACACCAGAAAGGCTGTTATGACGTTTCAATTGATAATGGAAGTAAGACTGAAGAGAAATTGATATAGGTTCGTAGGATTTGTCGGCCTTGAGGAAGCAAGATGTTTGAAATTCTGAGAATAATAGGGCCAAGGTGTAGGCAAAGGTGGATAATATACAATATGTTCAAGAATCAAGAGGAAGACATAGAACGAAGTGCTGGGATTAAAATAGGTGTAAGACAGGATTATAGTCTTTCACCCATACTGTTCAATCTGTATATCGAAGAAACAGTGAGGGATATGGAAGAAATCTGAGGGTTGTAAATACAACTAAATAGTTAGGGATTACAATTACAAATAACCTAAATTGGAACGATCACGTTGTGGGTAGAGCAAACCAAAGACTGCGATTTATTGGCAGAACACTTAGAAGGTGCAACAGGTCTACCAAAGAGACTGCTTACACTACGCTTGTCCGCCCTATTCTGGAGTATTGCTGTGCGGTGTGGGATCCGCATCAGGTGGGACTGACGGATGACATCGAAAAAGTACAAAGAAGGGCAGCTCGTTTTGTATTATCGCGAAATAGGGGAGATAGTGTCACAGACATGATAACGTGGAGTGGCAATCATTAAAACAAAGGCGTTTTTCGTTGCGACGGGATCTTCTCATGAAATTTCAATCACCAGTTTTCTCCTCCGATTCCGAAAACATTCCGTTGGCACCCACCTACATAGGAAGAAATGATCATCACGATAAAAAAAGAGAAATTAGTGCTCGCAGAGAAAAATTTAAGTGCTCGTTTTTCCCGCCCGCCGTTCGAGAGTGGAACGGTAGAGAGATCGTTTGAAGGTGGTTCATTGAACCCTCTGCCAGGCACTGTATTGTGAATAGCAGAGTAATCACGTAGATGTAGATGTAGAAACGGTCGAAAGACCAGATACACGTCGTCCACTGAGGCGACCGGCCGAACGACCAACCATCGGTCGTTGCCAATCAAGTCAGGCAAGGGAAACGTCGGAGTGTAAAACCGCCAACTGACAGCTAGATGGCATGAGGCCGGACACACACACACGAGGAAAAGTTGCAGTACTCGAATATAACGATCTAGTCAAATTAAACTCGTCCACTCTCGCGACCACATCCTTCCATCGGGCAGTGCATATATCGCCGGCTCCCTCGGCGACTACTGGTGCTGTCGAACCTCGCTGCTGCTCCGTGCCCCCTGAACCTGGACACACGTCGACCCGTGAATACTAGAGGGCGCTCCAGAGGTAGTACACAGTACTCGCTATCGATAAACCTCACTGCTGCCACTCACGGACAGACAAAGCGAGCAACGTAGTGGCGCCAGTGAACGGACTAAAAAGCGAAAGGTCACAATCCTAACACACGACGCCAACCTGTCAATGGCACAAACACGAGCCGGTACTGTTACAAGGTACCATACACCACATACCATACGGGAGCTTGCGATGTGTCCAGATGTGGAAAGACTCTCTCTCTCTCTCTCTCTCTCTCTCTCTCTCACACACACACACACACACACACACACACACACACACACACACACACGACTGTACTATTCTTCTCTTCAGGCACACTGTTCAAATAGCTGTCCTATTTAACATTAAATGTGTGATTAGATGGCAACTGCAGTTATTATTCTCCTCTGAAATATTAATATTTTTTCAGAAAAGTTGTAACGAGTTTCAAGATTCTGATACTGTTGTTTACTTCAATTCAATTACTGTGTCATTTAACTTTTACCTTCCGTACACTTTTAGTAGACTACGTAATTTTCGTCCACGGGAGTAGGAAAAAAATCGTAGGGGAAATATGAAGCCTGCTAAGCTTTATACGCTCTAAGAATATGTCTATGACACACTGATTCTTATGAAGAACATCAAGCAGCAATTTCCTATATTCTGCAATTGGTTTTGCACATTTACCGTTCTGGATGCCAGGAGGCAAATTATGGCGAGAAGCTGAGATGTTTTAGGAAAACCGCAAAAAACCTGTGTCAGTACGGCCGAATAGAGATTGGAATCCCGTTTGTGCATGGTACGATCCCAGTTTGTTTACCTCTGTGCCACTCGCTGGATAGCAATACGAGTGTGGTGGCGCTAGTAAACCACCAACGTGTAAAGAAATGAAAATTACATTGGGCAGAAACAAATCTTAATTCTCTTTACTCTTTCCTTTCACGTCAAATAATATTTCTGTTGGCGACGGGTTGAGGTTGAGGTCACACACCCCGCTGCTCGTGAACACTGCTCGGCGCAGGAAACTGAGCGGCTGGTACCACCGAAAAGGCTGCATCGCCGTGACCTTCGTGCGGCCCGCGAGCTGCGCTACCAGCAGGGCAGGTTCCGGGCTTGCACCGGGTCAGCCTACCAGTACCAAGGCCACAGCAGCCTGCCTAAAAGGGGGACTTACCGCACCTACCTCGGCTTTCACGAATTCCTCTCACACTGAGCAGCAAGACAAACATCTGGGCTCGCCTTAGGACTCACTCCGACGAGGAGGATCTATTTGCTGAGAAAGGAACGCTACTGCGATCGCCGAAGTCACTGCTGTTAGCGGCTGGCGCTAGAACATTTCTCTCAACGCACAAGGAGACAACAACTACAGTGGCTCATAAATATATGTCGAAACACGATTGTAAATACAGAATGAACTTCTGCTGTTCGTGTTATACGAGGACAGCGTCAGATGTTATCCGCATGGCAGTAGCAACACACAAATGTTTTTAAGTGGAGTCCCTTCCCGAAATATATTCCGGAAAGCCTGCAAAATATCTATCTACAACGCCCACGATATCTTTGCTTGACTCAAAACGTTCTCCAACCACAAAATTTCTGTAAATGTGACATTAGATGGAAGTAAGATCGTTCCGCATCTGGCGAACAAGGAGGATGTTTCAACAACTCGTATTTCAGACGCTGTATTTTTTTCTATTTCCAGTGGACCTGTTTGGTCAGCAGCACCACAGACTAGATAAAACAGACATTTCTCTTTTCCTGTCCTGGCCCATTGGTCTAGAATAAACTCAGCCGAACAGGCCTCGGCATGGCCAACGGACCGACCGGCCGCCGTGTCATCCTCACCCGAAAGGCGTCAATGGGTGCGGATATGGAGGGGCATGTGGTCAGCACACCGCTGTCCCTGCCGTATGTCAGTTAACGAGACCGGAGCCGCGACACCTCAGTCAAGTAGCTCTTCAGTGTGCCTCGCAAGGGCTGAGTGCAGCCCGCTTGCCAACAACGCTCCGCAGACCGGATGGTCACCTATCCAAGTGCTAGCCCAGCCCGACAGCACTTAACTTCGGTGATCTGACGGGAACCGGTGCTACCACTGTGGCAAGGCCGTCGGAATTTGGTTTAGAATGCTAAAGTAATATGAATAAGAAAAACCATTTTTACGCCGGCCGGGGTGGCCGAGCGGTTCTAGGCGCTTCAGCCTGGAACTGCGCGACCGCTACTGTCGTAGGTTCGAATCCTGCCTCGGGCATGGTTGAGTGTGATGTCCTTAGGTTAGTTAGGGTTAAGTAGTTTTACGTTCTAGGGGACTGATGACCTCAGAAATTAAGTCCCATAGTGCTCAGAGCCGTTTGAACCATTTTTGGAACCATTTTTACGCCAATAATAAATGGCATAACCTACCGGCAAATTTACTTAGTTTGCTCGTGTCCGTGTTGAAAACCATTCAAAAGCCAAAATCGCATAAGTTTTTTTATTTAAAACGACCGGTTTCAATAGTCATTGCCGCCAGCTTCAAATCTTTAATACCTTTTTGTTGTAAAACGTCTTCATTTTACGCTGAGTCTGAACATGTTTTACATAAAAAAGATAATAAAGACCTGAAAATGACAGCAGTGACTGTTCAAACAGGTCTTCTTAAATTAAAAAAATATGCGATCTTGGCTTTTGAATGGTTTTTAACGGTTAAAACACATCGCCCTGAAAATCAGAAAATTCAATTGTGTTTGTGTCTGTGATTTTTTTTTTTTTTTTGGGGGGGGGGGGGGGGGGACGCACAAAATCAGTTGGATTCTCTTTAAGACGGCAGAAATAATACTCACAAAATCGTTTTTGGCATTTGCTTTTGTTGATCATCCCAAAAATGGGGCACCCAAAATGTATCGCCCGGTTTCTTCTGATTCGTCTATGGCGGCAGGTATTACATAAAAATTTGATCGTCGAATACTGTATTGAGTACTTTGACTATGTTTTCGTCTGTTGTAGCACTTCTGCACGTTCTTCACGAGGATAACTGAATGTAGGTCTACATTCAGCAGCCAAATTTTTAACTGTAGTAAATGATGTCGTACACTCATAAAGATGTACCACCTTCGGATGGCACTAGAATATTTTAGTTTTACCACTCTTTTGGCATACACAACATGATCACTTTAATATGGTGAACAAACATGACGTAACGTTTAGTCAAGTTATTGCGTTGCATGTAGCACCACGAGAAAAAGAAAACGTCGTTGATATCAACGCCTTTGTGTGTCATGCCAAGAATTTTTCACTTCGTTTTCATAAATTTTGTAAGTAAAGCTACTTTGTATGGTTCTGTGCGCGTTAGCGGGAATCGTTCTACTAGAGACCGCATGGCGCTGAATTACACAGATTACAGAAGCAAACCGACAACCAACTGTTCGGGGGCCTATAGTTTACAGTGAAATCCTATCTACGGTGCTAAATGCCATTATACTTATATAGGCAGTATTATCAAAGACGAATGCCGCATTAAATGCAATAAAGTAACCTGCGCTTAATCTGAGGAACGAATTTAAAAGTTAGTATCATTAACCTAATGCTTGAAACTGATCAAACGAAACACTCCTCCATTAGCCATGTGTTGGGTATTAATTTCCAAATTTCTGCACAGTAAATTTAGGATGAATGAATGACAATTATACTGTTGATCTATGTTAAAAATATCTGGCATAGCACTAAGTGAAATGTAAGTAACGTTCTTGTGCACGCTGCTTAACACAGAGGCAAGCCTGATTGAAGTCTACAGTGTATGCCAGCTGGTACCTAAACTGTACTTTTTGTAATGTGGACTTGCTCTAGAACTTACCTCAGTAATTATCGAACTGTAGGAAATCACATAGTAAATGATAGCGAAGTAATTATTATTGCCAGACTTAATCCGTTTGTAACTGTAATCTGTTTTCGTCTCTTCACAAATTGATTATTATTTGGCACATTTTCTATAGATGGGCTACATTAGAAACTGTAATTACTAGAGGAAATTCTGCCTAGCTTCTTATGCACGACTCTAGTTCTGAGATGTGAATTTGCCGCTGCACTTCGTGTATGATTTATTGCATCACTTCTGAATGCCTGTTCTGAAGTATTTTTTTTTTTTTTTTTTTTTGGTCATCAGTCTACTGACTGGTTTGATGCGGCCCGCCACAAATTCCTTTCCTGTGCTAACCTCTTCATCTCAGAGTAACACTTGCAACCTACGTCCTCAATTACGAGGCCTGTTCAGAAAGTAAGCTCCGATTGATTGCCAAATTGAAACCACAGTGAACATCAGAAATGTTTTACTTGTAACAATTAGCTACACCTTTCAGCTACTTCTCTACGTAGTCGCCGTTCTGACTTAGACTTTTGTCATAGCGTTGTACCAACTTTTCAATAGCCTCATCATAGAAGGCAGCCGCCAGTGCTTTCCGCCAATTCTCCACGCTGGCCTACACCTCGTTGTCTGTGTCAAAATGTTGTCTTCAAAGACAGCGGTTCATGTGACCAGAGATGAAACTCAGGGGGAGACAACTGCGGACTGTATTGTGGGTAATCTCACATTTCCATTTGAAAACGATGCAGGAGCATCTTCATTGCCCCTGCAGAATGCGGCTGAGAATTGTCTTGAAGAAGAAACAGCACGACAGTTATGTAATGTTAGCTGCATAGCTTCAGGCGAAATTTCTCACCAGGCCCTCGTACTTGGCGGCAGACACTATTTTCTAGACATCTTTACGCACTCACTGCGAGCTCAGAAATAAGAAGAGCGACGTGATGCTAACTGGGGTTATACTAGAGACACTACCCAACACATCTGTGCAAAGCTTTATCGGATTTTCATAGTCGTTTCCATTTCGCGACCGATCGGAGCTTACTTTCTGAACGCCCCTCGTATTTGCTTGACGTATTCCAATCTCTGTCTTCCTCTACAGTTTTTGCCCTCTACAGCTCCCTCTAATACCATGCAAGTCATTCCCTCATGTCTTAGCAGATGTCCTATCATCCTGCCCCTTCTCCTTATCAGTGTTTTCCACATATTCCTTTCCTCTCTGATTCTTCGCAGAACCTCCTCATTCCTTACCTTATCAGTCCACCTAATTTTCAACATTCGTCTGTAGCACCACATCTCAAATGCTTCGATTCTCTTCTGTTCCGGTTTTCCCACAGTCCATGTTTCACTACCATACAATGCTGTACTCCAGACGTACATCCTCAGAAATTTCTTCCTCAAATTAAGGCCGGTATTTGATATTAGTAGACTTCTCTTGGCCAGAAATGCCTTTTTTGCCATAGCGAGTCTGCTTTTGATGTCCTCCTTGCTCCGTCCGTCATTGGTTATTTTACTGCCTAGGTAGCAGAATTCCTTAACTTCATTGACTTCGTGACCATCATTCCTGATGCTAAGTTTCTCGCTGTTCTCATTTCTACTACTTCTCATTACCTTCGTCTTTCTCCGATTTACTCTCAACCCATACTGTGTACTCATTAGACTGTTCATTCCGTTCAGCAGATCATTTAATTCTTCTTCACTTTCACTCAGGATAGCAATGTCATCAGCGAATCGTATCATTGATATCCTTTCACCTTGTATTTTAATTCCACTCCTGAATCTTTCTTTTATTTCCATCATTGCTTCCTCGATGTACAGATTGAAGAGTAGGGGCGAAAGGCTACAGCCTTGTCTTACACCCTTCTTAATACGAGCACTTCGTTCTTGATCGTCCACTCTTATTATTCCCTCTTGGTTGTTGTACATATTGTATATGACCCGTCTCTCCCTATAGCTTACCCCTACTTTTTTCAGAATCTCGAACAGCTTGCACCATTTTATATTGTCGAACGCTTTTTCCAGGTCGACAAATCCTATGAAAGTGTCTTGATTTTTCTTTAGCCTTGCTTCCATTATTAACCGTAACGTCAGAATTGCCTCTCTCGTCCCTTTACTTTTCCTAAAGCCAAACTGATCGTCACCTAGCGCATTCTCAATTTTCTTTTCCCTTCTTCTGTATATTATTCTTGTAAGCAGCTTCGATGCATGAGCTGTTAAGCTGATTGTGCAATAATTCTCGCACTTGTCAGCTCTTGCCGTCTTCGGAATTGTGTGGATGATGCTTTTCCGAAAGTCAGATGGTATGTCGCCAGCCTCATATATTCTACACACCAACGTGAATAGTCGTTTTGTTGCCACTTCCCCCAATGATTTTAGAAGTTCTGATGGAATGTTATCTATCCCTTCTGCCTTATTTGACCGTAAGTCCTCCAAAGCTCTTTTAAATTCCGATTCTAATACTGGATCCCCTATCTCTTCTAAATCGATTCCTGTTTCTTCTTCTGTCACATCAGACAAATCTTCACCCTCATAGAGGCTTTCAATGTATTCTTTCCACCTATGTGCTCTCTCCTCTGCATTTAGCAGTGGAATTCCCGTTGCACTCTTAATGTTACCACCGTTGCTTTTAATGTCACCAAAGGTTGTTTTGGCTTTCCTGTATGCTGAGTCTGTCCTTCAGACAATCATATCTTTTTCGATGTCTTCACATTTTTCCTGCAGCCATTTCATCTTAGATTCCCTGCACTTCCTATTTATTTCATTCCTCAGCGACTTGTATTTCTGTATTCCTGATTTTACCGGAACATGTTTGTACTTCCTCCTTTCATCAATCAACTCAAGTATTTCTTCTGTTACCCATGGTTTCTTCGCAGCTACCTTCTTTGTACCTATGTTTTCCTTCCCAACTTCTGTGATGGCGCTTTTTAGAGGTGTCCAGTCCTCTTCAACTGTACTGCCTACTGCGCTATTCCCTATTGCTGTGTCTATAGCGTTAGAGAACTTCAAACGTATCTCGTCATTCCTTAGTACTTCCGTATCCCACTTCTTTGCGTATTGATTCTTCCTGACTAATGTCTTGAACTTCAGCCTACTCTTCATCACTACTATATTGTGATCTGAGTCTATATCTGCTCCTGGGTACGCCTTACAATCCAGTATCTGATTTCGGAATCTCTGTCTGACCATGCATGATGTAATCTAATTGAAATCTTCCCGTATCTCCCGGCCTTTTCCAAGTATACCTCCTCCTCTTGTGATTCTTGAACAGGGTATTCGCTATTACTAGCTGAAACTTGTTACAGAACTCAATTAGTCTTTCTCCTCTTTCATTCCTCGTCCCAAGCCCATATTCTCCTGTAACCTTTTCTTCCACTCCTTCGCCTACAACTGCATTGCAGTCGCCCATGACTATTAGATTTTCGTCCCCCTTTACATACTGCATTACCCTTTCAATATCCTCATACACTTTCTCTATCTGTTCATCTTGAGCTTGCGACGTCGGCATGTATACCTGAACTATCGTTGTCGGTGTTGGTCTGCTGTCGATTCTGATTAGAACAACCCGGTCACTGAACTGTTCACAGTAACACACCCTCTGCCCTACCTTCCTATTCATAACGAATCCTACACCTGTTATAGCATTTTCTGCTGCTGTTGATATTACCCGATACTCATCTGACCAGAAATCCTTGTCTTCCTTCCACTTCACTTCACTGACCCTTACTATATCTAGATTGAGCCTTTGCATTTCCCTTTTCAGATTTTCTAGTTTCCCTACCACGTTCAAGCTTCTGACATTCCACGCCCCGACTCGTAGAACGTTATCCTTTCGTATATTATTCAATCTTTTTCTCATGGTAACCTCCCCCTTGGCAGTCCCCTCCCGGAGATCCGAATGGGGGACTATTCCGGAATCTTTTGCCAATGGAGAGAACATCTGAAGTATAAGAACTGTCTATTGATGTTCATGACCCTGCAGCTGTCAATAGTGAGTAAGGGATTGAGGAGAATGAAGGAGATCGAAGTGGTTTCCTGATGGCGGTTTGATTTTTATTGGGCAGAATTGTCAAGTCACGAGGAGAAGACGGGAAGTACGATAAACTGATTTTCCAAGGACTTCTCTCAGTGGAACAGGAGTCATAATAATTAAACACGTGTCTCGGGTTATCCATAGATATTCGAGCATTTCTGAGAATACGACGGTCAAAGTTTTCGACGTAATTTAGATGGCTTTTAGCGGGCGCTCGGCTCAGTGGAACTGGTGGCACAGTGGCTAGCGTCGCAGTCTGTCATTTTGGCACTCCTTGTTCGAAACCCGATTATCGTATTTATTTATTATATTTTATTTTAAATTTAGCTACCCATGTCAATATAGAAGGTCACTGCACGAATGTCTGTTATCAAGTTAGAGGATGCAAGAGCATTATATTATGTGCAAAATTATAACCGGATTTTGCAGCGAGTGTCATACATGTATTACAAGAATAGAGGGCGGATCGCGCAAAACTTGCACCGCAAATACTGCGGCAATGGAAACCGCTGTTGATGTATGAGCAGGCAGGGGCTCATATTGTTAATAAAAACATAATAATAAAATGAATTTTTTGTGCAAACATACACGTTTTTAAATGGAAGAGTGCCCATTGATGTTAACAAAAGTAGGGTGTAATAGAATGTCAGTTGTGTATTCTAGTGCGAGTCGTTTACGAGTTATCGTATTTTGAACGGTTTCCACAGCGACACTTGTTTGTGCCGTTCTACCTACATAGTTGCTAGGTTTGATGTTGTTATGTTTGCTTACAGCGTGCCTGTGTGTTACTTGAGTGCGCTGCGATTTACTAGTCGCTTAGTGTGTGACAGTTCAAGCAGTAGGTCGCGAGTGGACGATGGCGTTTATCTATGCAGAAAAAGCCTAAATGCTAATATTGGGTTGAGAGTGTAGGAAGAACGCAGTTCTTATTGTAAGGTGTACTCGGCAAGATTCGCAATAGGTATCAATCACCGCGGCAATTACTTATCAACCTTTTCAACCAATTACGGGAAAGTGGTAGTATAACACCAAGACAACGTAACAGAAGGAAACAAGTGACGGCGGAACTGCCGTTGCAGTTGATCCGCACTTTAGCCCCAGCGGAACCGGACGAGGAAGTGGCATAATTGAGGCAAGTGTCCTACGCATTCTCCAACGATATAGACTCCATCCCCATCACATCTCTCTCAATCAAGAGGTGCATGAAAACGATTATGAGCATCGTGTTAACTTCTGTGCATGGGGATGAAGGCAGGATACTTCAGATTGACTATTATCTTGTTTAGTGATGAAAGCACCGCCGAAACATGCACTGTTTGTCTGTTGACAATGCCCGCTGGCTTCGTCACGTGGAACGACAGCGTCCATGGAGTGTAAGCGCGTGGTGTGAGATAGTGAACCATCAACTCATAGGCCCGTTATTCCGTAGACGGAGCACTGACCATCTACCGCAGATGCTGGAAGACATTTCTCTGAAGACTAGGAGGAACCTGTGGTACCAACATGATGGCTGTCCAGGCCATAGTGCACGGGGTGCTACAACATAGCTTCACGAGTTGTCTCCACTTGAAACAGACGAACGTTGCGCATGAAGGATCTGATTCCAAAATAAACAACAAATTTTAATTGCAAGTGTGGCCAAAGCTAAAGAGCTCGAACACGGCTAATTTAGTCACAAACGTTCGCAGAAACGTAACTTGAGTGAGATCATTTAAAGTATTTGTGAATGAAGGTGTTCACATGTCACATTGATAACCAAGTTGGGGAGTTAGAGTAGCCACCGCGGGACAAAACGTTATCACGTACCCGGTAATCGCACACTCGCCATAACGACGAGTTTGCTAAGAGTCAGGAAGCAACGGATGCTCTACACCAGATGCCCCCGCACCCGGTTTTTGAAACTGACAGGCAGGAGCACAGCCCGTCGCCGCAGTGAACACAGGTTCCTTGCAAATTCAAATGCCGAGAAGAAGTTTTTTCAACGAGCAATCTTCACGACCCCCAGCCGACACTCAGCTCCGTGGAAGCGGCAGTGAGCAAAATCGCAGCTTTTAGCAGCGGGTCAAGGACACTGCCGGTCACGACGTCACGGCGCTGCCAAACACTCCGCTCTCACTTCGAGAGCGCCTCGTTTGCCGCGACAGCGGTTTGAATCTGGCCCACAGACCTGCCCACTGCGGGCGATAAACTGCCCACGGGGCACATTTAACTTGGAACTGAAGTAACAGTTTTATACGGCGGCTAAAACTGTAACCATACCGTAGTTCATCGGCGGTAGCGTATTTTCGTTTACATCACGTCTACAGCCATAATTCTTTACGGGGGGAGGGGGGGGGGGAATGTGTGCTTTACACATCTTACTAAATTAACTTCCCCGCCGCGTTTGTCTGCGCGTGGACGTTGATCTCAGGAAGTACTGTAGGGATTTTAAAACGATTTTCACGAACAGACAGATTGATTCACAAGGAAAGTTTGTGTATATAATCTATTACCGATACGCAAGACAAGTCGTCTGGTAGTAGAAGCAGCGGCGGGCTGCTAGTTCTAACATTACATGCGAACCTCAGCCTTCAGAAAAAAAAATTTCAACGCTTTACAACTATCAGTTACGAATTTTAGTGAATAGCTGCCCCCAGATTTACAACACGCTAAGGGAAACAATTCCAATATCGCTACATTTTGTAAAAATAGTGTTAACCAACATGGTTGGAGTGTCAACGATCTTAGTTGTGATGATTACTTATCGTGACTGTTTCGTCAGAAGAAAATATTTTGTAAAAAGTCACCGACTTCGGGTAATACCGCTAAAAACCGCAGATTTCGCGCTGTTTTTCGCGTTATCGTTTACGTGAAATTTTCCTGACCGTAATTATATGACATTCGACACACACACACACACACACACACACATACACACACACACACACACACACACACGCGCGCGCATTTCGTATATGACGTGGTTGGTTGCCTGGTTGATTTGGGGGAGAGGATCAAGCAGCGAGGTCATTGGTCTCATCGGTTTACGGAAGGATGGGATGGAAGTCGGCCGTGCCCTTTCAAAGGAAGTACCGCGACATTTGCCTGAGCCGATTTAGGACAATCACAGAAATCCTACATCGCGGTGGGCCGACGTGGGATTGAACCGTCGTCCTCCCGAACACAAGTCCAGTGTGCTAGCGACTGCGCCGCCTCGCTCCTACGTACGAAGTGGCTGATTACCGATAGCAGCGGCACCGCAGAGATGACCGACGGCAACTTCCCGTCATCCGTGCGCTGCAGCGTTTTCTGGCTGCTGGGCTAACGGTCCACTGGCGCGTACGGCGGTCGAAATTGGAGCAAGTGTAGCGGGCCACATATGGTGGCTGGTCCGGCAGCTGCTGGGCGCCCACTAGTCCCCCGCAGTCTCTCTTTCGCTGCTGCGCGCGGCGCGGTGATCCCGTTGTCTGCCGTGCGGAAAACGGCCGCTGGAGCGAAGCGGCGACGCGATACTCTTGTTTTCTCCGGGCGATTCTGCGGAACCTCTCGCTTCATCTGGCCAACATGTCAGGACCCGATAGATGAACACTGCAGCCAGTTGAACCTTTACGTCAGCAGCTCCCAAACTACCTGACACTAACCCTGAGTACAATCAGATATTAGTCAGTAACCCGCCTCCTGCCACCATTAACATTAGCGCCTAATTAAACTTTAGAATGAAAATGAATTTTCTTTGTACACCTTTGTTTTTAAAATCATGAAAGATAAACGATATTTGCTTTTTGTAGGTGTTTTATTAAACCACAAACTAATGACTCGATGAGACAATTGGTATTGTTTGTTTCCAACGAAGTTTTTTTTATAGAATTATGATGTAATTGTCAGTGTTTCGCGAGTACTACCTGCAGCCCTTTCTCAGAGAAGAAAGCTAACTATCCACATTGAGCGTATCTACAGCTCTTTCTCAGAGCAGAAAGCTACCTGTCCAGATTCAATGCAATACTTCTTCCCCCCCCCCCGCCCCCCCAAAAAAACGGTTACACCACTCCATTCATTACTTTACATTCATTCTGTGTCCCCATTTAAAAGCAACCACGTTAAAATGTGTGCACTACAATTACTGTTTATAAATCACTTGGGCCGGCCGGGTGGCCGAGCGGTTCTAGGCGCTACAGTCTGGAACCGCGCGACTGCTACGGTCGCAGGTTCGAATCCTGCCTCGGGCGTGGATGTGTGCGATGCCCTTAGGCTAGCTAGGTTTAAGTAGTTCTAAGTTCTAGGGGACTGATCACCTCAGATGTTAGGTCCCATAGTGCTCAGAGCCGTTTGAATCATTTTAGTAGTCCAGCAGCGACTCAGAAACGCTGCATGCTTGGCGGTAGCAGTCAGCGCGAGCAAGGGCAGTGGTGCCGCTGCTGGGAGTGCTGGTTATTCTCCATCTTCCACTGTCCCTGCTTGTACATATCGATTAAACACGCATCGCACTTGAGAAATCTATCTAATGGCCACGTACAATTCCTCTTTAAAAATAACTTTGTTTGTAAAGGTAAATAAACTGACGGTTTCCGCCGACGGGACGCTATATTTTATTTGGGCTGACTCCAGGTATACAATGCAAAAACCAAATTGCAGATATCTGCTAAAACGCCAGAGAAAATGCTGCCGAAGACTCTGTGAAGAAGTTGCTTATATATTCGTCTTCATAACTTGTAATCCCCACCACATTGTTTCACGTGTTAATGTTACACCTTCAAAAATAAATAAATAAATATTGATAACTCATGTAATCCTGTTACAGTCTCACAAAATAGTGATAATAGTAAGAACCGTTTAAAAATAATTTCATTTTGCGATTGAAACTCAATTGTATCCTTTTATGTTTACCTCCTCCTCCTCCTTCTTCTTTATTTGCTAGTGCCTTTGCCCCGCATTATGCACAGGGTCAGCATGGTTAAGGTCGGATGTGGCATGGTTAATTGTAAGGGGTGGCCGGATGCCCTTCCGACTAGCGGAGCCGCGCGAACCGTGACAAGGCGCCGAGACCCCGCAGCTCCACCAGCCAGCACTAAGGGTTTCAAAGCGTCATTCAACCGCTGAGAAACGTTGATAAATATTTTGTATAATCAATTAACTTTGAAGAGTCGTGAAGGAATGAATATACGTATAGTATGCGCTCACGTAAGAGCATGTCTTGAGTACCGTTTATAAATATACCCTTCCTGTTGCATCCGGATGCTCATTAGTGGACACTAATGTGGGGTGTGTCCAGCCTTCTCCTTTTGACGGCTTGAACTCTGCTATGAACACTTTCAATACGGTATCTGATTGCCTGTCGAGATATGGCAAACCTTTCTTCCTCGAGAGCCAAAGCCAAAAGGTAGAATGCTGGACGCTAAGATCTGGAGCAAAGTCGAGGTTCTAATTCATCCCAAAGGTGTTTCATGGCTTTCAGGTTGGGCCTCTGGGCAGGCCAGAATTTCAAGAATGCAAATGTCCTCACAGATGCTTCTTTATGACAGGATGCAAGGTAAGGTTGATACAGTCGATCGACTCCGAACTGTTTATCTACTGTACGCAGTACACAATACCGTAAAATGCGTCCTATCCTTCCGCTTTTAGTGTTTTCCTCAGAGCTATAATGGAAGCCTATCATAAACACTATAAAACACCCTCCTATCGTAACACCATCTCCTCTCTACTCCACATGATGGCAAGTAACGACCGCCAGGCAGTTATCATACCCAAAACCTTCAGTTGGATTACCAAAGGGTATAGCATGATTCATCGCTCCAAATCACTAGTTTTCACTCATCTGTGGTCCAGTGACGTCGGCCTTTACACCATCTCAAGTTGCGTAAAACTGAAATGAGAACAGTCTTGATCGTGTACTAGAAAATGGCAGCAAGTTTCGGTCAAATAGCGACCATCTTCATACCGTATGCACCAGGATGGCAGGTGGCAGCGGTGAACGGCGCAGACATCCTGCATGCACGAACGTCAACTCCATCCATGATACCTGCTCCGTTCACCAATGAGAGAATTTCACTTTCAGAGCGTTGGAGCATAGCTATCAGTCGTCTTTTCCTTTCAGGCTTTATTGGAGCAAATCTAGATTTCGGCTAGTGCCTAGTCATTGTCAATGGACTATTTCATAGTTTCAGTACATATCCTAGTACTTTAGTTCCCTGTTGTTAGGGCTTCTGTCACAATTACTTCTCAGGGCGCAATTACCCCAGGCTGGCAGCCACTGCTTTGCGCAGTCATGAGTCATGACTAAAGTGGCCTCACATCCCGCTTTGGGCGGGACAGTCCCGCTTTCAGGCTGTCTGTCCCGTTGTCCCCAGCCAGAGCAAGAAGTTCCGCTTTCGCAAACAGACCAAATAATTGATTAGACGTATCCCCCATCTGCCTATACTCATTACATTCGAAACGAGTGGGTGGCTGCGGCAGCGTGGATGGCGTCGAGAAGAGAGAGCGAGTAACATACGACAGCGAGACGCACGCAGACGCTCAACTCAGCCAACAATCACATCGGGCGGGCGGCATTGTTTAGTTTTAGTTTGCGTTGAAATGTTTTTCAGTTGCACGTGCAAAATCAAACGACTCATTCAACATTTTCGTGTTTGTGTGTTTGTAACATTAGAAAAAAAGACTAATCGCTAGTGTACCTTTAATATTACTTTGCAAAATAAGTACCCATTTATTTAACGAGTCCTGGTGCATATGGTCTGAAACGTGTTCCTGTTTTTTCATAAATATTCTGTTGCGATCAAGACTGTTCTAATATCAGTTTAAAACTTTTCCATTAAGATCGCTGTTTTATTCTCCATAAAATGCTTTCAAAAATTACTATCTCAAGCGTCGCTTAGCTCTGACTATAGAACTTTGTATAATTAGCTATAAATAAAACAACAGCTGTATTTTCATCTCTGATTTGTTCCAGAGGCAACTGGTTTCGATATTCTGTTACGCCATCATCAGCCCCTCTATAGTAACATGGTGGCTGAGCTTGTGTTACCAGACAAGTATCATGCAAAAGCGAACCAGTATTCGCACCTGGCCGCGCAAAGCCACTTCGAATGTAAACAGTGTATCCGATGGCGAAAGCCCTACTACTTTAATAGTAAACGAAAGCTGCTACTTGGTGGTAGTAGTGGTATAGGATATTCATACTTGTTTACATAAGAATGACAATACGAGTGGAGATTTCTAATAGAAAGTTTTGAAGAATTCGTCGTAAGTGTGGGTGGCCGCACAGGTGTGAACTACATTATTTCAAAAATGGTTTTGTCGTATTTAAATTTCCAAGCGACTCCGAACGGAGAAAAAGATGGGATAAATGGTTCAAATGGCTCTGAGCAATATGGGACTTTACATCTCAGGTCATCAGTCCCCGAGAACTTAGAACTACTTAAACCTAACTAACCTAAGAACATCACACACATCCATGCCCGAGGCAGGATTCGAACCTGCGACCGTAGCGGTAGCGCGGTTCCAGACTGAAGCGCCTAGAACCGCTCGGCCACCAGCGGCCGCAAAAGATGGGATATAAGTTGGGTGGAGAGAGGATCTGGCGCTCAGTTGTTTATTGTAAATATACTTTAATAAAAGTAGTTGTAAACATGAAACCAATTGTGTACATTTGCGTTTCTTCCCGCAGTCGAAGAATATGTATACTGAAGCAGTTCGTCACAGAATGTTTCGATTCCTGTGATATTTTCACAGTTGGTAAAGTGCAGAGGAATATGATGTATTTGTACCTCTTTATCGTAAACATATATGCACAAACTGAATAATACTTTTCCCCATTTGTTATGAACGTACGGTAGAACGAATCGTCGTCGTGAGGGAACCTGCACAAGCACATAACCTTCAAAAAATAAAATTTTATATCTCAATTTATGAAGTATATGAAATGAACACTGGTTAAATTATAGATGAAACTAATAATAAAAATTCTTTTCACTGCAATATGAAACTAATTCATGTTGCAGTGAAAAGAATTTTTATTATTAGTTTCATCTATAATTTAACCAGTGTTCATTTCATATACTTCATAAATTGAGATATAGCGAACGGCTGAAAGCAAGGGGAAACTACAGCCGTAATTTTTCCCGAGGGCATGCAGCTTTACTGTATGATTACATGATGATGGCGTCCTCTTGGGTAAAATATTCCGGAGGTAAAATAGTCCCCCATTCGGATCTCCGGGCGGGGACTACTCAAGAGGATGTCGTTATCAGGAGAAAGAAAACTGGCGTTCTACGGATCGGAGCGTGGAATGTCAGATCCCTTAATCGGGCAGGTAGGTTAGAAAATTTAAAAAGGGAAATGGATAGGTTGAAGTTAGATATAGTGGGAATTAGTGAAGTTCGGTGGCAGGAGGAACAAGACTTCTGGTCAGGTGACTACAGGGTTATAAACACAAAATCAAATAGGGGTAATGCAGGAGTAGGTTTAATAATGAATAGGAAAATAGGAATGCGGGTAAGCTACTACAAACAGCATAGTGAACGCATTATTGTGGCCAAGATAGATACGAAGCCCACACCTACTACAGTAGTACAAGTTTATATGCCAACTAGCTCTGCAGATGACGAAGAAATTGAAGAAATGTATGATAAAATAAAAGAAATTATTCAGATTGTGAAGGGAGACGCAAATTTAATAGTCATGGGTGACTGGAATTCGAGTGTAGGAAAAGGAAGAGAAGGAAACATAGTAGGTGAATATGGATTGGGGGACAGAAATGAAAGAGGAAGCCGCCTGGTAGAATTTTGCACAGAGCACAACATAATCATAACTAACACTTGGTTTAAGAATCATGAAAGAAGGCTGTATACATGGAAGAACCCTGGAGATACTAGAAGGTTTCAGATAGATTATATAATGGTAAGACAGAGATTTAGGAACCAGGTTTTAAATTGTAAGACATTTCCAGGGGCAGATGTGGACTCTGACCACAATCTATTGGTTATGACCTGTAGATTAAAACTGAAGAAACTGCAAAAAGGTGGGAATTTAAGGAGATGGGACCTGGATAAACTAAAAGAACCAGAGGTTGTACACAGATTCAGGGAGAGCATAAGGGAGCAATTGACTGGAATGGGGGAAATAAATACAGTAGAAGAAGAATGGGTAGCTTTGAGGGATGAAGTAGTGAAGGCAGCAGAGGATCAAGTAGGTAAAAAGACGAGGGCTAGTAGAAATCCTTGGGTAACAGAAGAAATATTGAATTTAATTGATGAAAGGAGAAAATATAAAAATGCAGTAAGTGAAACAGGCAAAAAGGAATACAAACGTCTCAAAAATGAGATCGACAGGAAGTGCAAAATGGCTAAGCAGCGATGCCTAGAGGACAAATGTAAGGATGTTGAGACCTATCTCACTAGGGGTAAGATAGATACCGCCTACAGGAAAATTAAAGAGACCTTTGGAGATAAGAGAACGACTTGTATGAATATCAGGAGCTCAGATGGAAACCCAGTTCTAAGCAAAGAAAGGAAAGCAGACAGGTGGAAGGAGTATATAGAGGGTCTATACAAGGGCGATGTACTTGAGGATAATATTATGGAAATGGAAGAGGATGTAGATGAAGATGAAATGGGAGATACGATACTGCGTGAAGAGTTTGACAGAGCACTGAAAGACCTGAGTCGAAACAAGGCACCCGGAGTAGACAATATTCCATTGGAACTACTGACGGCCGTGGGAGAGCCAGTCCTGACAAAACTCTACCATCTGGTGAGCAAGATGTATGAAACAGGCGAAATACCCCTCAGACTTCAAGAAGAATATAATAATTCCAATCCCAAAGAAAGCAGGTGTTGACAGATGTGAAAATAACCGAACTATCAGCTTAATAAGTCACAGCTGCAAAATACTAACACGAATTCTTTACAGACGAATGGAAAAACTAGTAGAAGCCAACCTCGGGGAAGATCAGTTTGGATTCCGTAGAAACACTGGAACACGTGAGGCAATACTGACCTTACGACTTATCTTAGAAGAAAGATTAAGAAAAGGCAAACCTACGTTTCTAGCATTTGTAAACTTAGAGAAAGCTTTTGACAATGTTGACTGGAATACTCTCTTTCAAATTCTAAAGGTGGCAGGGGTAAAATACAGGGAGCGAAAGGCTATTTACAATTTGTACAGAAACCAGATAGCAGTTATAAGAGTCGAGGGACATGAAAGGGAAGCAGTGGTTGGGAAGGGAGTAAGACAGGGTTGTAGCCTCTCCCCGATGTTGTTCAATCTGTATATTGAGCAAGCAGTAAAGGAAACAAAAGAAAAATTCGGAGTAGGTATTAAAATTCATGGAGAAGAAATAAAAACTTTGAGGTTCGCCGATGACATTGTAATTCTGTCAGAGACAGCAAAGGACTTGGAAGAGCAGTTGAAAGGAATGGACAGTGTCTTGAAAGGAGGATATAAGATGAACATCAACAAAAGCAAAACAAGGATAATGGAATGTAGTCTAATTAAGTCGGGTGATGCTGAGGGAATTAGATTAGGAAATGAGGCACTTAAAGTAGTAAAGGAGTTTTGCTATTTGGGGAGCAAAATAACTGATGATGGTCGAAGTAGAGAGGATATAAAATGTAGGCTGGCAATGGCAAGGAAAGCGTTTCTGAAGAAGAGAAATTTGTTAACATCCAGTATTGATTTAAGTGTCAGGAAGTCATTTCTGAAAGTATTCGTATGGAGTGTAGCCATGTATGGAAGTGAAACATGGACGATAAATAGTTTGGACAAGAAGAGAATAGAAGCTTTCGAAATGTGGTGCTACAGAAGAATGCAGAAGATTAGATGGGTAGATCACATAACTAATGAGGAAGTATTGAATAGGATTGGGGAGAAGAGAAGTTTGTGGCACAACTTGATCAGAAGAAGGAATCGGTTGGTAGGACATGTTCTGAGGCATCAAGGGATCACCAATTTAGTATTGGAGGGCAGCGTTGAGGGTAAAAATCGTAGAGGGAGACCAAGAGATGAATACACTAAGCAGATTCAGAAGGATGTAGGTTGCAGTAGGTACTGGGAGATGAAAAAGCTTGCACAGGATAGAGTAGCATGGAGAGCTGCATCAAACCAGTCTCAGGACTGAAGACCACAACAACAACAACAACAACAACAATGAAACTAAACTTTTCCCTCTCTATACAATAAAAATTCCGCATTTTTTAAAGTGCGTACCTGTAATTGAAAAATAGACATCACTTTTACAGGTGTCTATATACAGACAAAAACTGATAAATAGGTACATGTTGGTACTGCATACGCCCACATTTGAAGACATTGGTATCGAATTCTT
This sequence comes from Schistocerca serialis cubense, assembly GCF_023864345.2. Taxonomy (NCBI): domain Eukaryota; kingdom Metazoa; phylum Arthropoda; class Insecta; order Orthoptera; family Acrididae; genus Schistocerca; species Schistocerca serialis. Next base: position 632,146,259 of record NC_064645.1, read on the forward strand.
TATTCATTACATTTAATATTTGCGAACTACGACGCAAGTTCGAGCTTACATTTCAACAGCTGTGTAACGTTACATTTAAATTTTTCAGTTATGTGAAAAGAGGATACTAAATATCTGTATACACAATAATTACTGTTCAGTACGCTTCATACATGCAATGTCAAATATTTTATAAACGATGTTGTAAAAAGTTGCGTGAGTAGATTAATAACCCTCAAGGTAAACATTGCTGAATCGTCAGAGTTGGGGAAAACGTGGCGGAAGTTTCAGCCTATTACATACGAGTTCTAGTGGCGGGGGTGACGTCAGGTGTTGGGCAGGCAGCAGGTGCGTGTGTGATAGACACCTGCCTGCCCCGTCAATAGGTTAGGTGCGTGGGGGGTTGGCATTAGGGTTTTCACACCCAATACCCAGTGAAGAGGCCCAGATATAGGTCAGAGTCACCTGGGAGATGTCTTCCTCTTGGTAGATTGGTGTTAATGTCTAAATACGGTACGGAAAATGCAACTGTCAATAAATAGAAGAAAATGTATACAAGTAGCTTCCGTCGATATTCAAGAGTGAAAAATGACTTCATGACATAGGGCCTACGTCAAAACTGGAAAGCACCCGAGGTAGCAAATATGTTATACATGTCAGAGATATGCTTGCTTACATACTCCAAAGATATTTATCAACAGGGAAAGACAAAGCATAATCTATTTTGTACTTGGTCTGCTGTTCTGAAAAAGTGTCTGAGCTCTACACTAACACCGCGACTCATATTTGTTGTTATATCATCGCCTTCTGCTTGTCGAATGGAACTGTGGCGAAACAAGGCAAATGTAAGTAATAGCAGAAATCTAAAGGGAGTGCCCGCTGCTGATTTCCAACTACCCTACGAGACGTGGAAGACTGTAAACAGACTGGAGTGTCGCGGTGCAAACAAAACTTGAAGCGGGCGGGGTACATTACTAGAGATACAACCGGCGAATTCGGAGAACATGAAGGTTCTGAACACCTCTTGGTGTGCCCGAAGCTACCCGAAGCCTGCTCTTTGGATCACCTGGATTCAGCAATAGTTCCAGCTATCAGGACCGCCGAATTCTGGGCCTCAAAAGCGATTTGAGACGTGCAAATTCTGTGTATTTATTGTGGATATGTTTTGAATTTGTAAATAACTGAACTGTACTGTCTTGGGTACGTAAATAATAATAATGTTAATACTAACATCACAAATGTGACAACACAGTTCTGCACCTGAAGATGATGGTGTGAACCACCGAAACGCGTAGTGGAAAAATAAACAAGTGACAGACGGAGTAAACTGTTTTTATTTATGGGGACATGAGACTTTTTTTTTTTTTTTTGCTGGTAACGCAGTGGAATATTCCGTGTTACAAGCTCTACTTTTTCCGACTCTATAGTACTTCGTTCTTTGCACAATTTTTATTGAAAATACGTGGTAAGCTTGAGTGTAGCGGACAAACTTCACCCCCTAAAAGAATTTGACCGCCATTGCCCACAAACCATAAGCAACCACCCAAATTCTCAGCGCGTGCGAAGCATAGTAACCACTATATACGTGCCAAATTTACAGCGCTATTGAAGCAGAATTTACGCAAGGGGAACATCGGACGGTGGGAACAATTGACGCACAATGTACATTACAATGGCGAAACTACCTTTCCTCATAGGAGCGTGTGAATGGCGACGCCACTTTACCTCGGCGTAATAGTTCCCAAGCTCGTCAACACTTCCACCGGTAGCGTCGCGTAAGAGCAATAATGACCACTGCTGTTACGCCACATCGTATAATGCAGCAAGAGACAACCTCAAAACAATCCACTAAGGCTAATTTGTCAAGACTGGAAAGGTAAAAGTACTTAGAATAACAGCGTAAGAGAACCAGTCAGGAGTTGGATGAGTCGAAAGTTAAAATATCCGCAGGTCGGGTTTAAATTAACAATTTCTTAGGTCTGAAATTGTCAGAACTGCACGGTGTAGGACGCTCCCCAATTCTTATGTGTGAGTTCATGAATGGGCGGATCAGTTTCTCTCTGAGCCATCGATTCTGTTGTTACTCCTTCTCTACTGACAGCGCAACACTCCTCGCCTCCTTTTATATTGATGGATCCGCTTGTCTTGAACTCTAGTGGTCAATTCCGTATTACATAGGGCTTCCGGATACTTTTGATGTGCAATGTACACTTTCGTGCCACAGCTTCCATTACATGCCGTTAGGATTGTGGGAAATCCATGAATTAGGGGGAATTAGACAATGAGATTCTCTGTCAACTAAACTATTTTTAGTAGTCATATAGAACTTTTCAGATATTTAATACTTGGACACTGAAGAAGTTGTAAATGGAAAACAGCACAACTGTGTGCGTGTTACTGATAATATGGTGTTGTTAGCTTTTGTGTGGTGTCACCGCCAGACACAACACTTGCTAGGTGGTAGCCTTTAAATCGGCCGCGGTCCGTTAGTATACGTCGGACCCGCGTGTCGCCACTATCAGTGATTGCAGACCGAGCGCCGCCACACGGCAGGTCTAGTCTAGAGACTCCCTAGCTCTCGCTCCCAGTTGTACAGCCGACTTTGCTAGCGACGGTTCACTGTCTACATACACGGTCATTTGCAGAGACGACAGTTTAGCATAGCCTTCAGCTACGTCATCTGCTACGACCTAGCAAGGCGCCATATTCAGTTACTATAATTACTATCTTCAAGAATGTATTCTGAACAGATAATATTGTGAGTCATGTACCGTCAAGAGCGACGTTCATCATTAATGGATTAAAGTTAACTGTCAAACTAATTACGTCCGCTTTCTGTATTCTCATTCCTTGTCATGTTCCAGACCTCACGTCAGTATAGTTCTTCCCTCCTCACGCCAGCATGCGTGAGCTAAAACGCGTGCATTTCGGCCTCCACTCGTAACACGGTGTTGGCTCTTCTGCTAACACAAAATTTTGTACATGCAGTGTGTCCCAGGAGGAATGATCAGTGTTCAGGAATACGACAGGAACGATCATTTGAATGAAAACAATAAAGTAAACATAGGCTCTGAAATCTTAAGAGCTATGAGAACGTCTTAATCTTCATCAGTGTGAAACTGATATCTTCTACTGTAACGTCTTTGATTTCATTTTTTTTTTTTTTTTTTTTTGGATATGTAGTATGGACAAGAACAAACTGTCTAGTAAACATGGGTCCTAAAATGTTTACCTTAAGAGCTATGAGCTCTTGTTTAGTAGAAGAGATGTGTTTGACAGTAGCGAAGAGAAACAAGTGCTCAAAGCCCTTAAGGTGTGACCTTCCAAGCCCATGTTTACCTGACATTTTTTCCTTGTTTTGGTCCATACTGCCGTCTCTCAAAGTACAGAAAGTAAAGAGCTTGCAGTAGAAAAGATTTGTTTCGCAGTATCGAAGATGAATAAATGCTCTTAAGGTATGCACATTAGAGTTTATCCGCTATTTTTATTTCGAATGATCTTCCTGTCATATCCTTGAATATTGACCATTTCTCCTGGGACATTCTGTATAGTGCAGAGAAACGATAACAAATCGAAGAAGAGTTGAAAAGTATCGCTAAAAATGTATAACAATGATGCTAACGTAATGCTTAATTAACATATCAAAAATAGTACAAATTAATTGTTAATTCACAGGTTCACCTATTGGACTGTTGTATGTAGGACGCTTGAAGACAACGACCGGAGGGGACAGGATAAGAAATGAGGAGATGAATAAAAGTGTCATGAAGCGATTTTGGTAAGCTACTTAGAATTTCCGAAACTAAACTCTCAATCAGTGTTCGTCACCAGTTTTCACTTATGACGGAAAAAACTGAGTTCTAAATCGAAAAACATTCAGAAACTGACGTTTTTTCAGCGAGCAATGGAGAGGACTTGTTGGGTTTTGCTAAGAGAAATGAAAACAAACGTATTGGATTACGTAATTATGACAGAAATGAAGATTAAATGGAGGTGGGCGAGTAGATAACAATGGTTTAGATCACACGCCGGCAAACAGCGTCCCACAGGCCGCATAGGGTCCAAATCGGGTATTCGTGCGCCCTGCGGTTCTCAGCCGTATTTTATAATAATATGCAATAAGCAATTGTCAGTCGAATACAAAACGTCGGCTAACATTAAGAGCTTCTTAAGAGTGTAGTTCCCTTCTCAGTAACACACAAAAAATGCAGAGAGAATAATACACATGTTCTTGGATGGGGTCCGCCTTTAGCAAAACACAGTTTTGTTTTTTATCCCAAACATGTTCCACTGCAGTTGCAGCATCATCGGTGGGCTTTTATTTTTTGGCTTTTTACGACATGGTGTGGTTTTTCTGATGTATTACGTTTTTACAGTGATTATTTTCTTTCACAGTTTGTCATCTGCAACCATATACACCTTAATTTAGACAGATTATTTAATTTGAAAACTGCTATATCTAAAATTAATTAATTCTGTGTGCAAGAATATATATATATATATATATATATATATATATATATATATATATGTGTGTGTGTGTGTGTGTGTGTGTGTGTGTGTATGTGAGTGAGTGAGTGAAAAGGGGGAGAGAGAGAGAGAGAGAGAGAGAGAGAGAGAGAGAGAGAGAGAGAGAGAGAGAGAGAGTAGGTTTGACAATTTTTCATTATTATTATTATTTTGTATGTTGTGTGCTTGTCTGTGACAAGAGAGAGAGAGAGAGTAAGTTTGAGGATTTTTTCCTTTTTTTTTTCTTTTGTGTGTGTGTGTGGGGGGGGGGCCTCTATAGGTTGGTGTTATCTAAATAATTCTTTGAGGGCAGAGAACAGAGTTCCATTGCAGAGAGCTGTGTATTCACTTATTACTTGTTTTCCTTCAACTATGGGTTTTTGTATTTTATAGTTTTCTTCAATTATTAGTTTTTGTGGGGAACTGTTGCTGCATTTGAGAATTTTGAAGTCAGTATTGATGTCTGTTGGGTTATGTTTCTTGTCCATAAGATGTTCAGCAAATATGGAATGACGACTGTTACTTTTTAATGCTGTTCTGTGTTCAGTGTATCTGGTATTAAAGTTTCTGCTTGTATTTCCTATATAAACTGATTTGCAGTCCTTACATATTAGTTAGTAAATACCAAATGTATTGTGTTTGTCTGTGTTGGTTGTCCTTAGTTTTCTCTGTGTTGAGTTGTCTGTCCTGTAGGCTACTTTTAGCCCTCTCGAACAGCGTGCGGAATAAAAGAACACTTAAATCTTTCCGTGCGAGCATTGATTTCCTTTATTTTCTTGCAATGATAATTTCTCCTTGTGTAGGTGAGTGCCAACAAAATATTTTCGCAAGCAGAGGAGAAAGTTTGTGATTAAAATTTAGTGGAAAAATCTCACACAACGAAAAACGCCTTTGTTTTAAATGATTGCCACCACAATTCGCTTATCATATACGTAGCACTCTCTTTCCTAGTTCGCGATAATACAAAATTAGCTGGCCTTCTTTGAACTTTAACGGTGTCCTCCGTCAATCCTGTTTGATGCTGATCCCATGCAATGCAGCAATACTCCGGAAGAGGACAAGCGTAGTGTAGGCAATCTTTTTAGCAGACCTGTTGCAGTTTCTAAGTATTCCGCCAATAAATCGCAGTCTTTGGTTCGCTTTCCTAAGAACACCATCTATGTGATCGTTCCAATTTGAGAAATTAGTAATTGTAATCCGCAAGTAGTTAGTTAAATTGATACACTTTTGGATTTGTGTGTATTGTTGCGTAGTCGAAATTCAGCGGATTCGATTTAGTTCTCATGTGGATGACTTCACACATGTGAAATTTAAAATTTTTTCGAAGAATTAAATATTCGAACAGATTTCGGGATTGCAGCTGGTCGACGGCGACTCACCTAAAGATGACTGGCAGGAGTCCGATTGAAATATCGTAGAGTGAGGTTTACGACGACCGGCTGCGATTCCGAAATGCCTTGGAACAAGACTTCACACACTTCATTATTTACAAGGGAACCTCGCCATCGCACAACCGCGTATATTACTACTGAAAGGCAAGACTCGGCAGGCAGTAGGTCTGGGGCTTCGTGGCACAGCCAGTGCTGTGTAGGTAACAGCAGAATTTTAGTGGCCCCAACAAGTTTTCTTACAGGTTAAATAAATCATTCTTGCTATCGCCACTAGAGTCCACTATGACCAGCTCCGCGGCTCACTCGCAGGCAAGCACAGGGCGTCCCCGTGCGAATGCGGCTCGCCGATTCCGCAACGGTCGCGGAACGCCCGGCGGTTGTGTCAGTCACTCCTGCCGCTGCGACAAGAAACAGCGTGCAGCGCCCACCTTGTTGGCCGGTTTTCTTGTGACCGAGTGAAACGCAGACCGTGTAATTGGCGAAGGCCGGCGGTTGGACAAACAGTGACTGCGCCGGTTTCTCCTGCCGACCGGATGCGAGACCAAGTGCATCACGAAAAGCGGTAGTTTATTTTTGTAAGCGTATGACTTTTTGAAAAACAAAGTAAGCACCAGATCATTGACAATACAAGTGAAATACACTACGAGGAATATTTTGTCTGAGATCTATTGGACCAGTCGTTTAACATTATTAAGGCTGTTTTCAGCGAACGCTGAGTTGTGAAACAAAAATAACGCATCTGTTTTTTCGGCATGCTAGTTTTGCACCCTGGTTGTTTCTTACCGGTTCGAAATGTCCTTGATTCAACATGCCGTGACCGAGAGAGATTGTGTGAACATCAAGGCACCAACTCGTTTCCGAGATAAGTACAATTCATATACATGTCTAACCATCCTCATTTAAATTTTCGTGGTTTCTTCAGCGCGATTACAGCGAATGCTGGGATGGTTTCTTTAAAATTATATACCAGATTACCATCCTCATTCTTGTGCAATGTTCCTAATGATTCTTACCTTCCTTTCTTTAGACTAAAGGCCCGTCATCTGTTCTCTCTCGGGCCTGTTAACATTAATGAGTGAGTCGTGGGCAGAGTTGACTCATTAATTTCACACCCATTGACTACATGGTGCCGTGCATTGGCTTTCGCAGGTGGCTTGTGCATTTCCTACCACTGTGCACGAGGCGGCTGTCACCGTCGCAAACCTCTTCCGTCTCCCTCGTGCCAGCCAGTCACACACAGCCGTCGTGACACCTGCACTTTTGGAACGTGCAGACATTCTCATTCGAGGTGACCGAAGGATCACAATGAAACACTTCGCTACTCAACTGGTCATCTCTGTCGGTGGCGCTGACACATTCGCCCACCAGTGGGGGTTCTCAAAGGTGTGTGCCGGCTGGTTCCTCGTCACCTAACAGAAGACCATAAAGTGCAACGAAGGTCCTCCTGAGTGGAATTGCTTGCGCGTTACGAGGCTGGTCGAGACAATGTTTTGTTGAATATCGTCACAGGCGATGAAACACAAGTTCATCACTTCGAACTGGAAACAAGAAAAAGTTCAAAGCCGCACTCTTACAGAAAACTGAAAAAAAAATGACTTCAGTATGTTCGTTGCCACAAAAAATACAAGCGAACTTGTCTTTCTCGATGACAAAGCAAGACGTCACACAAGTCTGTTTGGAGAGGAGCTCCAAAATTCATTGGCCTGTTTTTCTTCATCCACCCTACAGCCCAGATGTCTTACTTTCCCACTTGGATGTGTTTGGGCCAATAAGGAGACACTCCGCAAGAACCAGTACGTGGAGGATGGGGACGTTATTGATGTAGTAAGCCGTTGGCATACATGCCCTCCCAGTAACGTGACGTCGTATTGAACGGAGATTGTTTTGAAAAACCGGGTTTTGTAGCCGAAACTGTGGCGAATAATATGTTGCACTGGAATCCTGAATAAAACCAATCTAATTTCAGAAAAAAATGTATTGCATTACTTCTTGGACGCCCCTAGTACATCTACACTCCGCAGGACGCCTTATGGTGTGCGGCGGAGGGTACTCTGTATATCACTGTCGCTTCTCCCTTTACCTGTTTAAGTCTAGAATGGTCAGCGTTAAGGACCATCCTTATCGCGCTTCCGGTCAGCTCGCAGCTCTCTAATTTTTCCTTCGACGTGTTTTCCCGACATATACGTAGGAGGAAGCAATATATTGGTTGACTCTTCCACGTAAGTAAACACCTGGAATTTAACAGTAAACCGCACTCTGATGCACGATGCCTCTCTTGTAGTGTCTGCCTTCGGACATGTCCGAAAGAACAGACCCCATATCCATATAAGTATACAGTTCTGGCAATACCGGCCATGACCTACTTCTTCTGTGCGCATGCACACATATTCCCCAAACTCTTATGGGACTTGGTAAGAATGTCCTCCACGAGTAATGAGTGTTTTGGGGTGCGACACTACGAATGTAGTTTGTGGACATACAAGGTGAGAAGGTGGGTCTCGCGGGAGGCGTGCGCGAGATAGTCTCTGCAGTCGCACTATCGTCAGTGCCGTTGGGGGCTCAGATGGATAGAACGTCTGCCATGTAAGGAGGAGATCCCGGGTTCGAGTCCCGGTCGGGGCACTCATTCTCACCTGTCCCCGTTGATATATATCAACGCTCGTCAGCAGTTGAAGGTATTAAAATTAATTCTAATATACGTAACGCCTTCGCGCATACTAAATGAGCTTGTAACGAAGCGCACCGCTGTTTTTTGGGACTTTATTTATCAGTTCTGTCTGGTTCTGTCTGGTACGGGTCCCACTGTATTGATCAATATTTAAGTATTGCTCAAACAAGGGTTTTGTAGGCTATCTTGTTTGAGGGTGTACTACACTTCTGAGGATACTTCCTGTTAACCTCAATCTGGCACCTGCCTTTCTTACGATTAGTGTTACCAGTATGTGGTCATTTCACTTATAAATCGCTCTGTACCCATATTCCGAGGTATTTGATGGATGTGACTGCTTCAGTTGATTCTCCTACAATCGTTTAGGTGCACCGTAAAGAATCCTTTAGCCTATTTATGTGAATTACGTTACAATTGTTTATGTTGAAGTGCCACTGCATATCCAAGCACCAAGCATCAACAATCTCCGGGTCTTCCTGCATTTCGCTACAATTTTGTTAGCGTTGCTACCTTTCTGTAACAAGAGCTTTATCTGCGAAAAGCACCGTAGATTTTTCAGTCGCAGTCCAAAAGGTCATTTATGTATACTGTGAAATGTAATGGTACTACATCGCCTCTTTAGGATAGGCCCCAAATTACGTCTGAAGGTGTTTCTCTGTTTAGAATGACGCGCTCTGCCACCTTTTGTAGGAACTCTTCTGTCCCTCTACAAAGGCTACTCAGTTGTTCCGTACGCTCATATTTTGTTCATTGCGCGTCAGTGGGGGGCTGTATCGAATGCCTTCTGGAAGTCAAGGAACTGTATATCGATCAGGATACAAGGACCAATTGTTTTCTGGGTTTCGTGAACGAAGAGAGCAATTGAAAGGGCGTTCTTCGCGAAATCCGTTTTGATTCCTCCATAGGAGATCATCCGCCTGCGAAAATGTAATAAGCGAATGTAAACGTATTCCACAATTATATGACATATTGCCGTCATCGGTATAGGAGTATAGCTGGAAGGGGTCGTAGGACAGGATGTACATATAGGCCAATATCGTTGACATCAGTCTGTTGTAGAATTACGGAAAATGTTTCATGGTCATGTATTATGACGTTATGGATAACGAAAGTCAACAGAGATCTTGCGATACTCAGCTCGCTTTGTTCCTACAAGCGATCCATAGCGGTATTGACTACGGCGCTCAGGTTGATGCTGAGTTCTTTGACTTCAGAAAGCCGTTTGACATTGTCCCGCACGGCCGTTTAGTGAAAAAACTACGAGCTTACCGAGTATTTGACTAGATTTGCGATTGGATTTAAGACTTCCTTGCAAACAGACTCAACACATGGATGCAACGACAATTTCTGGGATACCGCAAAGAAGTGTAACAGTACCGTTACTGTTTACAGTGTACTCGCATGCAAATGGTCTACTAGAATGTGTCAGAAACTCTTTAAGGCTGTTCGCAGATGACGTGGCTATTCGTAAGTAGGTAGCAACGCAAAAAGACAGTAATGATTTGCAGAATACCCTACAGAGGTTCGATGAATGGTGCAGGGACTAGGAGCTCACTCCGAACCTAAATAAATATAACATACTTGGCATGCATAGGAAAAGATATCCACTACTGTAGAACTACAATATTGATTCATATTGCTGGAAACAGTAACCATTGTAAAATATCTATGAGTATCTGTCTGAGCGGCCTTAAGTAAGTAATAGTAAGAAAATTCCATGGCAGACTGAGAATCTTAAGACATTGTAATTCACCCTTTAAAGATATGTCTAACAAGGCGCTATCACGATCCATTCTTGAGTGTTGTGTATCAGTCTGGAACCCTTACCAGGTAGGGCTGATAGAAGAGAGAGAGAGAGAGAGAGAGAGAGAGAGAGAGAGAGAGAGAGAGAGGAGAGAGAGATCCAACGAAGAGCGGCGCATTTCGTCACGGGACCGTTAATAATAATAAAATAATAATACATGTTCAATTACCTGAAAGTTCCTAAATGCAATATAACATATACCGTACAGTTAAAAGGAAGTCACGCTTAATCAAGGTCCGCGTCACTTTCCATTTTTAACCAGACTATCGTCTGAGACAGGAAAAAGATAATAATAATGGCGTGTGACGAGGGCCTCCCGTCGGGTAGACCGCTCGCCTGGTGCAAGTCTTTCGATTTGCCGCCACCTAGCCGACACAAGAGCTTTACAGAGAAGGTCAACAAATTCCATTGACAGCCGTTGCAAGAGAGGCGCTGTGCATGACGAAGAGGTTTACTACTGAAATTTCGAGAGAGTACTTTTCGGAAAGAGTCGGACAACATATTCCTTCCTTCCACATAGGCCGTGCGGTTCTAGGCGCTACAGTCTGGAGCCGAGCGACCGCTACGGTCGCAGGTTCGAATCCTGCCTCGGGCATGGATGTGTGTGATGTCCTTAGGTTAGTTAGGTTTAGGCAGTTCTAAGTTCTAGGCGACTGATGACCTCAGAAGTTAAGTCGCATAGTGCTCAGAGCCATTTTGAGCCTTCCACATACGTCTCGCGAAATGACAACAACATGACAAATCGAGAAATTAGGGCTGATACAGAAGCCTACCAACAGTCATTCTTCCAACGCGCTATTCGCGAATGCAACAGGGAACGGGGGATCAGTCAGCGGTACCTAACGTACTCTCCGCCACACACCGTCAGGTGGCTTGCGGAGTACTGATGTAGATGTAGTACGCAATGGCAAACCACCTCCAATACGTCTGTGCCTAGTACAGCACTGTTGTTTTCAACCAAGCTCTGGGCTTATGACAGCTGTAACTAACCTACCCATCTTGTTACGGCTTAATGCTGTGACATCGAGTCTGGAATCTTTCATCTACATTGAAACCTGCGGGCAATGGTTCACCTCTCAATTTTAAAGACTTGTTACTGCAATATCTTCAACATTTCGCGGCCCTGTCAGCAACTGTATAAATATTAATTTTAATTTCAATAATCAACAGCCTCAGTTGCATCGTTTACCTAGAATTTACCTAGGTTTCAATCGGGATAACCCAACCTTATTCAGAATAACAGTGGCTACCGTTTGTCCACTATCGACAACTGAGGCTGTTGATTATTAAAATTAAAATTAATACTTGTTACTGCCATGCATACGTTAAAGCAAATGAAAAAGAGACAAGCAGAAAAAAACTGGCCATGTGCGAGTAGGAATCCCGAACTGAAGTACAAACTTAATTATGTAGCGTAATAAACAATTCATCCATTCCAGATTCGAGGACCTCGACGATTTTTGCCTGTTATCAAAATTGATACGGGCAAGAAATCGGTTCCGGGGATTCCTAGACATTTCAAGTTTGAAGTCGAATAACAAACGACAAAAGAAATATCTTTTCGTGTGGTATAATTATAAGTTAACAATTTTCAGATTTTTTCCTTTATTTGTGCAGTGAATCTTTTGTTCTTGACAAATTTCATGATTCTACGTCTACGGGAAGTAGCCTATAGAGTTTAACGAATGTCAAAATTTACGACATAAATGGCCGTTGTCTTTTGGTTGCATTGGCTTAGAAGCTAACTTTTATTATGTCGCCAAGGGATCAAAGACTTTAGTATGTGACGTAAATTTCAACTTGATACGCGTACCCGCACCCGTCCCTGAGAAGAAAGGCCCTTATACAGACGGACAGACGGTAGGCATTCAATCAGGTAACAAATTAACAGTATCGAATTGTTCCCTTTGGTTCTAGTAGTGTGAATTCTTGCTTCTTGGCAAATTCCATGATACTTGGTCAACGAGAAGTACCCTGTATATTTTGATGAATGAGTTTGCGAGTGGCGCAGATGGTCGTATCTTTTGACTGCGCTGACATGGGTGCTTCACTTTTTTACGTCGCCGAGGGACCAGAACTATGATCGTGCGAAGCAAATCGACGGCCACGAATGTGTAGCGCTTCGCAGCGAGACTTCTGCAGCGTACTAGAAACAACACTGACAACGAGTCATTGGCTCTGGACGAAGAGGTGGACGCATGCATACAATTATGGTTCCGCAGGCAACCGCAAACATTCTTCCGTGAAGGCGTTGACCGTCTTGTCTCACAGTAGAATAGACGTGTTAGCGATTATGGCGATTACTTTTGAGATAATTACTTGCTTATTTCCATGTGTCTCTTTTTCATTTGACTCTCCCTTATTATATAGATTCACAGAGTAGCATAGGCCAAGTGATAGTATTATCATTTCTTTCTACTAAAAGTAGCGGAGGAAGAACCGTTAAATATAGCGCGGGCGACGACCAAAGAATTATTTTCAACTCTCGGCCTTTCTGTGGCTCAACCTGTTTTACTCGCTACTGCTGTTTAAATATATGGACCGCGACGTAGAATTATTGAGTTCGGTGGTGAGTTCATAATTTACTTTCACTTCAACCCCGTTACTTTATAAACTGTGGCTATGGTTATTGGAACACGCAATGCAGTATCTCTCTCACAATGCAAGTGACGAAGAAATAAAGGCTAACCCAGTTCATGATTCATGTTCATGATTCCAGTTGCAGGTTGCCTATCTAATGCCTTCCAGAGGAAACAAAACATCTGATGTTCAGTATTTCATATAGTTATTGATCGAATTTAAATATTTAAAATTCTGTCGTTATCTACTAATCGAAAGGTATAATCTGGTGTTAAAGGTTTAACACAGTAACACAAGTATTACAGCAAAAAATGGTTCAAATGACTCTGAGCACTATGGGACTCAACTGCTGAGGTCATTAGTCCCCTAGAACTTAGAACTAGTTAAACCTAACTAACCTAAGGACATCACACACATCCATGCCCGAGGCAGGATTCGAACCTGCGACCGTAGCGGTCTTGCGGTTCCAGACTGCAGCGCCTTTAACCGCACGGCCACTTCGGCCGGCGATTACAGCAGAAACTGTATATATCTTTTGAGGCACTGTAACTCACGACGACTCTAGATTATATTAACCCAGTATTTGAGAATGAAAGCACTTAATGACTGGTAACAAACTTTACTCTACTTTCAGTCCTTTACGAAACATTTTCTCGCTGACACCCCACCCCTCCCTCTTCCCCCTTTCCCTGCAAAATGATCAGAGAAAACACGTTTCTAACTTACATTTATGCTGTTCGTACTGCAGCATCAGATATGGCGTTTTAATTTATTAATTACTTATTACTGACTCTATTCGCAATACGTTTTACATTCAGCGTTCACATGTACCATAAATGTACCTAAAAAAGCATATCATTGTACGACACACACTTCAGAAGATGTGCCGTCATGAACACTAAGATACGTGAAAACCAGCCTTTGCTTAAAACAGAGCGCAAATTTTCCGGATTATACGCATCCAGAGTTTGATCATGAGAGCACTTAGCGACTTCCAACAAATTTGAAACATAATTTCAAATATTTTCTGACCTTTTTCTCCCTTACAATCTTAACGTCAAACATTTAACACAATAACTCATTTGTAAAGTAATGAGACGTTTGAACAATTTTGCACATGGGAGAACGATGCTATACAGAATCGGGGGTTTAACTGCTGGTCTGTACTGCCCGTGTTTCTGCCAAGGTCAGTCACATCAGTGTCCAGCGAAACGACTGCAGCTTAGAGACTACTTATCATTAGTTGTGGTATATTTTGTGCCAACAGAGAGCACTTTCACATTGTCCTTTATTTTTGTTAATGGATTTTTAATTACACAGTCTCAGAAACTCAGACTGAAGTAGTTGAGCATATTAGTCCTGTAGAACATTTCCCATGTTAACTGCACAACAGTCTGTAACCCAAATTTCAGCCGCACGGTTTGTGGCGTCTTGTCACGGTTCGTGCGGGTCCCCCCGTCAGAGGTTCGAGTCCTCCCTCGGGCGTGGGTGTGTGTGTTGTCTTTAGCGTAAGTTAGTTTAATTAGTGTGTAATCCTAGGGACCGATAACATCAGCTGTTTGCTCCCACAGAACCTTACCACAAATTTCCAAAATTTCCGAAATTCCACGAACATATTGTTAAACTCCGGTATATAAAGAGCGGTCCTTTGAGAAGAACACCAAATACGCATCCGACACTGGCGCAATAATACAGTGTGATATTCGGTATCTGAGATGTGAAGGTGTTGCACTGAGTGCAGTTAGCAGAGCTGGGGTAAGAACTGGTAGGGATGCTTAAGATCCCACCGAAATGCAGGTCATTACGGAGTTGGTCGTTGCAGTTTACACGTTCATCGCGCCTTCGACGTCAGGGGCTGTAGGAATGTTGTATATCTCATCACATGTGGCGTCTTCGCAATTAGTCAATGAGGTGGGATTTCACAAAGCGTTTAGCATCTGGTCATTTTGAAGAAAATAGGCAAAGTACAAGAAACAACAACTCCGCCACTGCAGATGCTGAGTGGAATACTGATAACAGTTTTTCCATTATTTCCTTCTAAACTTTTTTAAGTGTTCGAAATGGCAGGGGGAGGGCTCACAGAAGGATGCTGGAAATTGATTGTTTCTGTTTCACATTCCATTCTGGCCAACATGTACGGCATCTACGTCGTCGATATTCCGCGTAATAGAAGATACTTTTTTTCCTATCATACGCTAATGTACTTGTGATTCGTATACAAACTCAGTGTGAAGACAAAGGCTGTATATTTAATGTCTGTCTGAAAATATATTTTTGTATAAGGAGTTAAATAATTCAGAAAGCCGTTTATTAGATGTTTGTGAACCCGTCTTCGCGAGATGCTAGACGCCTTTCTCCATGGTGTCTGTCAACACAGTCAGTGCCCATTCGCACTGCGTCTCTCAGAGACTCACAACGGACTCTTAGCCACGAATTTTCTTTATTGCATCAGTGCATGTCGCTGTGTAGGAGGCACTGAGTAAAAGAACAAAACAAAAAGTTCACGCAAGGGTATTTAGAACAGTGCTACCAAAGATGGTAGACACAGAAGGCTGTTCTCAGGTTCAAATTTCTGTCTTATTCTCGCTTGTGCGTGTCACCCGAACGGTTTCAGCAGATTTTACATTTCAAAGCCATGCTTTACTACGATCATGGTCTTGAGACCACAAGGTGCAGTTTTGCGCAGTAAGCCCTTTGTGTGTGTGTATGTGTGTGTGTGTGTGTGTGTGTGTGTGTGTGTGTGTGTGTATTACCTTAGTTTCATGTGTTCCATTTATTAGTTTTCCTTGTTTATTTATTTAACAATACTATGTGTAATTTTGCGCCCACTACGGATTATGTGATTTCTGGCTTTGTGAATCCTAATATGTTCCTTTGTACTGGCAGTATATGAGTTTACACGTTTAATTTTTCGTTTATATTGTGTGCTCACCCAAAGCACAATATCTGAGTTTTATTACGGGCCGGCCGGTGTGGCCGAGCTGTTCTAGGCGCTACAGTCTAGAACCGCGCGACCGCTACGGTCGCAGGTTCGAATCCTGCCTCGGGCACGGATGTGCGTGATGTCCTTTGGTTAGTTAGGTTTAAGTAGTTCTAAGTTCTAGGGGACTGGTGACCTCAGAAGTTAAGTCTCATAGTGCTCAGAGTTTATTTTATTTATTTATTTATTTATTTATTGTTCCGTGGGACCACATTTAGGAGAAGTCTCCATGGTCATGGAACGAGTCAATACATGAAATTATAACACGATTGTAGAAACAGATAAAATGAAATATAAGAAACATATTCAGGCGACAAGTCGTTAGTTTAAATAAAGAAAATCAAGAATGTAACACTGGAATTTGCTTAATTTTTTAGCTCTTCCAGGAGCTCCTCGACAGAATAGAAGGAGCGAGCCATGAGGAAACTCTTCAGTTTAGACTTAAAAGTGTTTGGGCTACTGCTAAGATTTTTGAGTTCTTGTGGTAGCATATTGAAAATGGATGCAGCAGAATACTGCACTCCTTTCTGCACAAGAGTCAAGGAAGTGCATTCCACATGCAGATTTGATTTCTGCCTAGTATTAACTGAGTGAAAGCTGCTAACTCTTGGGAATAAGCTAATATTGCTAACAACAAACGACATTAAAGAAAATACATACTGTGAGGGCAATGTCAAAATTCCCAGACTATTGAATAGGGGTCGACAAGAGGTTTTCGAACTTACACCATACATAGCTCGAACAGCGCGTTTTTGAGCCAAAAATACCCTTTTTGAATCAGAAGAATTACCCCAAAAAATAATACCATATGACATAAGCGTATGAAAATATGCGAAGTATACTACTTTTCGTGTTGAAATGTCACTTATTTCAGATACTGTTCTAATGGTAAATAAAGCAGCATTTAGTTTCTGAACAAGATCCTGAACATGGGCTTTCCACAACAGCTTACTATCTATCCGTACGCCTAGGAACTTGAACTGTTCCGTCTCGCTTATAACATGCCCATTCTGTCTGATTAAAATGTCAGTTCTTGTTGAATTGTGGGTTAGAAACTGTAAAAACTGAGTCTTACTGTGATTTAGCATCAAATTATTTTCCACAAGCCACGAACTTATTTCATGAACTACATTATTTGATAATGTTTCAATATTACACACAAGATCCTTCACTACCAAGGTGGTGTCATCAGCAAACAGAAATATTTTTGAATCACCTGTAATACTAGAAGGCATATCATTTATATAAATAAGAAACAGCAGTGGCCCCAGCACCGACCCTTGGGGAACACCCCATTTAACAGTGCCCCATTGGGACTGAACATCACTACCACCCTCAATATTGCGGAGAATTACCTTCTGCTTTCTGTTCTTAAAGTAGGAGGCGAACCAATTGTAAGCTACTCCCCTTACTCCATAATGTTCCAACTTCTGCAGTAATATTTTGTGGTCAACACAGTCAAAAGCCTTCGTTAAATCAAAGAAAACACCTAGCGTTCGCAACCTTTTATTTAATCCGTCCAAAACCTCACAGAGAAAAGAGACTATAGCATTTTCAGTTGTTAAGCCATTTCTAAAACCAAACTGTACATTTGACAGCAAATTATGTGAATTTAAATGCTGCAGTAACCTTGTATATACAACCCTCTCTATAACTTTAGCAAACACCGATGGCATAGAAATAGGTCTATAATTGTCAACATTATCCCTATCTCCCTTTTTATAAAGTGGCTTCACTACCGAGTACTTTAATCGGTCAGGAAACCGACCACTCCTAAAGGAAAAGTTACAGATATGGCTAAGTACTGAGCTAACATACGTGGAACAATACTTCAGTATTCTGCTAGATACCCCGTCATATCCATGAGAGTTCTTGGTTTTTAGTGATTTAATTATTAACTCAATCTCCCTCTTGTCAGTATCATGGAGGAGCATTTCAGGTAACAGTCTCGGAACACTTTTTTCTACGAGCGCTATATGATTCCCTGTTGGGACTAGGTTTCTATTTAGTTCACCTGCTATATTCAGAAAGTGATTATTAAGTACTGTACATATATGCGACTTATCAGTAACACGGACATCCCCACTACGCACTGATTCTATATTCTCGACCTGTCTCTGCAGACCAGCCACTTCCTTTACGACTGACCATATGGTTTTAATTTTATCCTGAGACTTAGCTATTCTATCTGCATACCACATACTTTTTGCCTTCCTAATAACTTTTTTAAGCACCTTACAATACTGTTTGTAATGGGCTGCTGTATTTAGATTTTGACTGTTTCTAACGTTTTGATATAATTGCCACTTTGTTCTACAAGATATTCTTATCCCTTTAGTCAGCCACCCAGGCTGCCTGTTTGTGCTAGTACCCTGTTTTGAACGTTCTAACGGAAAACAACTTTCAAAGAGCACGAGAAAAGTCTTGAGGAAAGCATTATATTTATCGTCTACTGTATCAGCACTATAAACATCTTGCCACACTTGTTCCTTGATAAGGTTTACAAAAGTCTGTACAGCAACTGGATCAGCTTTCCTAAAAAGTTGGTAACTATATTTAACATGTGTTGCAGCATAAAAATCTTTTAGACTTAAAATTTGTGCATCATGATCTGAAAGGCCATTCACCTTTTTGCTAACAGAATGCCCTTCTAATAATGTCGAATGAACAAAAATATTGTCTATGGTTGTTCTACTGTTCCCTTGCACTCTCGTTGGAAAGAATACGGTTTGCATAAGATTATATGAATTAAGGAGGTCTACCAGCATCCTTTTCCTTGCACAATCACTTATACAATTAATATTGAAGTCACCACATATAACTAACTTTTTGTATTTCCTATAAAGTGAACCAAGAACCTCATCTAGCTTTAGCAAAAATGTTGTGAAATCGGAGTCTGGGGATCTATAAATAACAACAGTAAGAAGTTTAGCTCCACTAAATTTAACCACACCTGCACAACATTCAAACACCTTTTCAGTGCAGTACTTTGAAACATCAATTGACTCAAATGGGATACCGTTTTTCACATACATGGCTACTCCCCCACACCGCAAAGAGCTCCTAGAAAAGCTGCCAGCCAACCTGTATCCTGGTAAAGGAAGCCTCTGAATTATCTCCTTATTTAAGAAGTGTTCAGATATACCAATAATTTCAGAGTCAACATCTATAAGCAGTTCACTAACTTTATCTCTAATACCTTGTATATTTTGATGAAATATACTAATTCCCTCATTAATCGGATACCCAAGTTTTGTAGAAAGTGGCTTCTTTGTTAGAGAGACTTCCCTTAAGCAGGAATACCTATCAGCTGACTTCAATCTAAAAAAGGTACAGCTCTAACACCCACAACTACCGGAATTTTCCCATGAGTGATCCCACCACCCCCACCTATGCTGTCACCTATAAGCTTTGCCAACCTCCCCTTCCCATACCTGTTGAGGTGCAGGCCATGTCTAGTGAAACCCGTCCTGCTGATAGACTCCACCGACACCACTGAAATGTGACTCATGCCTCCTGTCATCAGCGCACCCCCAAGTCTCATGTTACTACGCCTGACGGCTGTATTAAGATGAGGCCGATCGTGACGCTGAAACAGTTCCACGAAATGCACATTCGTGTTGCCAGTCTGAGTGGCTATCTTTTCCAGGTCACCATGTATGTCATACTCCCCATCCCTATCAATACTATTACCAGTCCCACCCACAATCACTACCTGATCCTCTTTAGTAAAATCCCTACATAACCCCCCTATGTTAAAAGTCACCTGAGCCAATCTTGCATTAGGCTTCACAATGCTGGTGACCTGGTACTCACTCCCCAACACTTCCTGCAACTGCTGGCCTACACCTCTACCATGAGAACTACCTAACAGCAGAACCTTCTTCTTTCTCTTAGACTTTGCAACTGTCCTAGCCACCGTAACTGCTGAGGTCTGCTGCATACTTCCTACATCTACAGCTACTAGAGATTCCTCTCCACTAGACTCTGACAGTTGGTCATATCTATTACAAACACCAATAGTAAAACTATCTGAAAATCTCCTTCTCCTAGCAGATCTCTTGCCAACAGCCAGCTCCCATTCCCCAACCCCCTTCTCCCTCCTCATCCTATCTAGCTCCTCCTGTGCGTTTTTCAACTGCACCTGAAGGGCACAGATCTTACGCTCCTGCTCCTCTATCAACTTACTCTTGCTACATAATCTGCAGTTCCAGGAGAGGATCTCACCAGAATGCCCACTGGCTTCCCCACTGCATTCCCCCCAGTGAAAATACTTCGAACAAGTCTCACACCGTAATCCACTACTCACGAACCTACGGCAAAGCCCACACTTCTCACTCATGGTAAAATTTTACAATTATTGAAACAAGAAAACAACTTTATCTAAGTTCCGCTACTACAATAAGAAGATGTTAAAAACTGACTACAATTATCACAAACTTGCTCTACAAGGGAAGTAACTACTATTATTGACAGTATTAATCAACAACTAATGAGAATATAACAAAAGACTAACACAGAAAGAAAATCAAACGTCTAATGACAGTAACGAAACTGAAAGCAGTTCGCAAAAATTTCTTCTGAAGTTATTTCACCGGAAAACACCAAGAACACCGGTTGAAGACTGCTAAAGTTCCTAAATAAACTACTATACACGAGCAATTAATTAGTACTTAGCTTTCGATGCGCCGCTACAGCTGCAACTGGTCAGCGCGGAATGTAAACCATTTTTTATTATGGATAAATCGTATCGTATGACCAAGAGACAACGATTGCAAGTAGGAAAATGAATTGGTATTTCTTACAGTGAAGAAGCAGTAAATAAAAGTTGAATCATATGCCAAAACTGCTTTAACCGTTCTGCAAAACATTCGTCTAGGGAAAGTTGGTGCTAGAAGCTAGAGGCGGTGGAGGGGGAGGGCTATATTCTGACACTACCATCGCTGCCACGTCCTTCGGAGTGCCGATTCATCGTACCGCTAATTTTGTCAATGTCAGATGCCAATGCACTAACGAAAATCAACTAAAGAATGTGCGTGATTCCGTGACCCCAGTCGTTTTCCAAAAACTGAGTTAGCTTCTTTACTCGAACAAGTGTTTTACTTATTAGCCTGGCAAAATGAATAGCATCGTTTTGCACTCCCCGATGTCCGTGCTTCGAGGCTCTCAAGCGCCTCAGTGGCTGTAGAGCTGGCCAGCGGGCCGAGACCTGTTCCCCCGGATACACTGGTCTCCACTTCGCTTCCCACAGAGGTACAAGCACTCAGAGTTGGCTTGCGACACGAATGAGCGACTAGCGACGGCGTAACATTCCTGCCACAATGTATGTGTTCGTAACTCGATGTACCGTAATCCACTCTGCTTTTCGTGGTAGTTTTGCTAAGCAAAATATCCAAGTTTTACATAGTAACGTGTTCATCGTTGTTAGGTCTCTCTTTATCGGACTGGAGTACATATGTTGCTCATTATTAGTATACATGAACATTAGCCCTCTTGATTCAGTTCACTGGTAAAATGGAAATGAACGTTTAACGTCACCGGCCGCCTTGGTGCAGGTTTTATTGCATTCGACCTGCGAAGTATGCTTAATAGCGACTTTTTAAAATTTCACTGCGCCTTACGTCCAGACTTTCACCAGTCTCCAGATGGCTTAATCAGAACAGTTGCTTTTTTTTTTTTCAAATTTAATCTACAGTCAAACAACACCATTTGGCGCATGGCACTTTGTGGATCTGTATTGTTTCTAGCTCATGCATGTTAGTGATCTCTTTAAAACCATTACCTGAAGGATTAAGTGCAGACGCAAGATTCCATATTCAATGTCACAGCATTAAATCATGACAAGATGGATAGGTAATGGTAAAGCTGTCATAATCCGGAATCTTTGAACTGTCTTGTCTTGCGCAGTCAGTTATAGAGGGAACTACAGTTACAAGTAAACTCCGAACCACGGTCAAACTTGGCCTTTTCGCCGTGTATTAGTCATTGCCACAGACAAGAAGCGGTACGTGACGAATAAAAACCCCTGAATCTGTCGAGAGCTGAATGCTGTGACACCCTCTTAGTCACAATACAAACGAAAGCCAGAAATGCGCTACAGACAATTAAAGTGCATCAACGTCGTTGGACGCTATATTTCATCATTTAATTAAGGCTTCGCGTTTTTCATTAATCATTTCACGGTTTTATCGTGGGCGATCGCCAGTGATATATTGAATAGTTGAATAGCAAGTTTGTTCGATGCTCACACAAGCGGCCACAAGCTTCTGCATCGATGAAGATTTAGCATCACATCGTGGGAAGGTACACTGGATAGTGAGGAAGAGCATGGTTCCTAATTCTACTCAGACTCTTCTTTCTGTTTGTCGATCTAGTCTCATTGTTAGCTGTTTTCTTAAGCGCTGTTGTAGAGAACTTTCTCGCTGTCGCAAGATCTGCATAATGTTGTCTGAGGACCATACTGTCGAATGATAACAAACATAGTATGTTAGGAATATTTGTCCAGACAATCGTAAAAAGTTTCAGTCCTCTTAAATCAGTAAACAGATCAAATTCCATAGTGGCAATGAAACAGTGGATGGAGAGAAGGTCGAAGCACTAAACTCCTTTTTCCAAAATGGTTTCACTTGTGCATAAATAGACAGTAAGACCCATTATGATATGATCATACGACTATGGGAAAATCACTGTAAGCTGTCACACCCATTAAGTATCTGTCAGTATGCGGACAGAGCGAATTTGAACGCCCGCATAAAAGCAATCGCAGATGAGGTAGATGCCAGCCTGAGATTCATTGGAAGAAGCCTCAGAAAGAGCAGTGCATCCAGGAAGGAAGTAGTTTAAAAATCATTTTACTAATACTTGAATATTACTCTTCAGTAGGGGATCCGTACAGGAGAAGATTGATAGACGAAATAGAGAATACATATATAAAAAGAGAAAGGATGAGCTCGTTACGGCAAGTTGAAAAAGAGAGAGTGACGGTGATATTAATACGTGCGTATTATAAACCACTTCCCTCAAAATACCTCTCCTTCATATCTCGTCTGTGTTACCACAGATGATGTGTCACTGATCTCATTTTAGTACACGCGAGATGCCTAATTGCTTCCACCGCCATGTTCACCAACCTGCAGTCTTCTATAGTCGTCCCCTGCGCAGAAAACAGCACGTAGGTTGCAAGTCCGTTATCCTGAGGCTGTAAGAAACTCTTAGCGAGGATCTGTTACTTTATAAAGAATTAAATTTCCAATCACTTTGTTTATATGGGTCGTCACTTGTTTTTTATGAGCAGGAAACGAGAAAGTGCAGAATTACACTCCAGTTTTGAGTCACAAATTATTTCTATTCTTCAACAAATTAATGAACTGCGTATTTGTGGAATTACACTGTTCTCAACTACATGTCCATATAACCGTACACTGCTAGTAAAGTCTTAACCTGATACGGATAGCGGCAGACAACGTGTGTTTCCTCCGAAACTGCCGAACCACCTCTTTTAACAAACCGTCGATTGAAATTTCCTGGTAGATTAAAACTGTGTGCCGGACCGAGACTCGAACTCGGGACCTTTGCCTTTCGCGGAAGGCAAAGGTCCCGAGTTCGAGTCTCGGTCCGGCACACAGTTTTAATCTACCAGGAAGTTTGATATCAGCGCACACTCCGCTGCAGAGTGAAAATTTCATTCTGGTAATATCCCCATGGCTGTGGCTAAGCCATGTCTCCGCAATATCCTTTCTTTCAGGAGTGCTAGTTCTGCAAGGTTTCGCAGGAGAGCTTCTGTAAAGTTTGTAATGTAGGAGACAAGGTACTGGCAGAAGTAAAGCTGTGAGGACGTGGCGTGAGTCGTGCTTGGGTAGCTCAGATGGTAGAGCACTTGCCCGCGAAAGACAAAGGTCCCGAGTTCGAGTCTCGGTCCGGCATACAGTTTTAATCTGCCAGGAAGTTTCACATCAGCGCACACTCTACTGCAGTGTGAAAATCTCATTCTTGAAACCGTAGATTACTAACAAAGTCTTAACTGACACTTACCGCGGCAGACAACAAGTCTGTCCCCCGACACTGCCGAACCAGCTCTGATCTTACAGCCGAACCACTTCGCCCGCCATCCAAGTTAGTCGCGATCCGAAGATCACCGAAGTGCTTCGTCTGTCTTTTCGTTTAGTAGCTGTTTATTTTTCTGGAATGATAACACGCTGTTGAGAGGTGCTTTGAATATGAAATTCAAGTAAATACACTGTGTAGTTCGTCTAATATCTATAACAGAAGATTACGATTTTGGCGCGCAACTTTCGAACACAGCAACCAATCGCGGAAAGGACGACAATTTAGGCGGTCTTTCTGACGATACCTGTACCGAACAACCCATCCGTCATCGGTACCTCACACCACATTACGTCATCTTGCAACTGCTGCCCTCTGAATTGCTCTAAGAAGAGCTCCTCGTAGCCGAATGTGATGGCTGTAAAGCCAGAGATATTACAACGCGCCGCCACAGGTTCATTTAGCAGGCGCGAGGGCGTCACTGCGATGCCCATCCACCTGCAGTGACAGGCGCTGCAAGGCTGGCGTTTTGTACAACGGTGTTGTTTACTGTTAAAATTCCCTGGGCGTACATCCCTAGAGCAGTTAACCAATGTGTCGCTTCCTCCTACATCTATCTCGTGAAAAAACCGTTAAAGCATAATGAGAGAGATTCGAGCTCACACAAAGTCTTATCAACGATTGTTTTCTATTGAAATGTGTGTGTCAGTGGTGCACAAAAGATTGTGGAGTAAAGATACAGCAGTTAGAGTAGGAAGGTAAATTACGGTTGATACTGTGTTATTGAAGCGAGAAATAATTTCTTCTTAAAATGTTTTCCAGGCAAGTCTTCGCGATTCTGGAATGCATCTTTCTGGTCGTCTCTCTTGGTTACAAACCTAGTGAGCAATAGCATTTGAGGAATGTTGCAGCTTTTTCTCATTGGTAGCTTTTTCATTTCATGCTAACGTATGAGCGGTTCTGGAAAGATGTTTGTGTTTTGGTTGGCAGGAGAGCCAACACCGTGTGACTAGAGGAGGCCGAAAGGCACGCGTTTTAGCTCACGCGGGCTGGCGTGAGGTCTGGAACAGGACAAGGAAATTAGAATTTAGAAAAACGGACGTGGCTGGTGGAATGCTTAGCTTTAATCCGTTAATGGTGAACGTCGGTCTTGACGGTACATGAATCAATATCAATAGCAATTGATAATGGCGCCTTGCTAGGTCGTAGCATATGACGTAGCTGAAGGCTATGCTAAACTGTCGTCTCGGCAAATGAGAGCGTAATTTGTCAGTGAACCATCGCTAGCAAAGTCGGCTGTACAACTGGGGCGAGTGCTAGGAAGTCTCTCTAGACCTGCCGTGTGGCGGCGCTCGGTCTGCAATCACTGATAGTGGCGACACGCGGGTCCGACGTGTACTACCGGACCGCGGCCGATTTAAAGGCTACCACCTAGCAAGTGTGGTGTCTGGCGGTGACACCACAGTTTGACAGTACAGCACTGACAGTAGTGTTCGTATACTAACGGAAGCTGGTGCTAAGCGAACACCATAACCTCTAAAATGAAAAAGAAAAAAAACACAGGCATTTCCGGTTGCAAACGACATCTTGAGTACGTTACAGCTATAATAGCAACATAAAACAGTCCCAGGAGCAGTAATGCATCGAAATAAGAACGAATAAGGACACCAAGCGTGATGTAAGAGCAACGAAAAGTGTCTCGTGTTGTTTTTGTAGCTCAGAGTTACAGAGACGGGAGCAGACTATTCGTATCTCTGGTTTAGACCAGAGTTTGCCAACAGTTCTGTTAATTTTCTCAAAATTTCACGAATAACTTCAGACACGTAACAGATAAATTTAGAAGAGCCCTGTGACGAATATCTCGTACTCCCTCACTGGACCAATGTCAGTGCGGCGACTGTGCAGATATTTTTGTCCAGATTTGCACATTAGTTGCGCGAATAACCCGTGCCGGCTGCCACCAGCGTCAGAAATCTCGTCTTGATGCAGCGTTAAAGCTTTGCCCAGTACTCAGGCTCGGCTTGGCTTTAGTGAACCCAACATGCGGGTACCCATATGATCGCTACAACGTTGACCTCGTTACAAAAAATGGTTCAAATGGCTCTGAGCACTATGGGACTTAACATCTCTGGTCATCAGTCCCCTAGAACTTAGAACTACTTAAACCTAACTAACCTAAGGACATCACACACATCCATGCCCGAGGCAGGATTCGAACCTGCGACCGTGGCAGTCGCGCTGACCTACTTGCATCAATAGCTGAGTCAAAGAATTCTGCGCTATAGGTGACAGATCTCCAGCGCGCAGCACAAAATGAGATTATAGCCAATAATTCAAAATTTTTCAGGCAGGCTGTTGTTTCGGTTTCTAGGGTTCTGTACTTCAGTCGGTAGAAAAACCCCTATAGGGTCACTTCGTTGTCCCTCTGTCTGTCTAACTATTGAAAACCCTTTTTCTCAGGAAAGGGGACACAAATCAAATTGAAATTTGTCACATACTAAGGCCTACGGTTCTTTGGTGATGTGATAAATGTAAGCCTCTGAGGCAATGCAGTAAAAAGATGTGATCATTTATGTCACATATTTTGATATTCGTAAACTCACTCATCAAAATCTGAAGGACTCTTCTCGTTGGCCTACAATGATGAATAACAAGAAGCAATCTTTCCCAGTACAACCAGAGAAAAAAATCCGAAAACTGTAAATTTGTAATTGCATCACACGAAAAAAACTCTTGTCATCTGACTGTCTGTCCGAACGTCTGTTAAGCCCCATTTTTCTCAGGAACGGGTCGATATATTACGTTGAAATTGATATCACCTACTAAGGTCTATGACCCAAATATTCAAATGGGTGTGAACTCCAAGGGACCAAACTGCTGAGGTCATCGGTCCCTAGACTTACGCACTACTTAATCTAACTTCCGCTAAGAACAACACACACACACCCATGCCCGAGGGAGGACTGGAACCTCCGGCGCGAGGGGCAGCGCAATCCGCGACATAGCGCCTCAAACGACGCGGCTGGTCTCTGGTTCCTCAGCGGTGTAGAAGTAACCTACGTCTGTTACGGCCAAACGTGACATATTTTGACACTCGCAAAACCAGTCATCACCTATAGTGTAGTTCCAGTTGGCCTAAAATTTGCCAAGAAGCTGGGTTTCACGGTGCAAGTGAAGCATGAAATCTGAAATTGTTAATTTCTAATTATGTTACACGAAAAAATTTATTTTATCATTTGTTATCCGACTTCAAACAAAAACCGAAACCTTTTCGAAAGTCTTGGAATTTCCAGCGCCGATATTCTGCCAGTATCAGTGTCTTTAATACGCAAAAATCGTCGAGATCCTCGATTTCCGAGATGGATGAAATGTCTGTATGCATGATTAAGTTTGCATGGAACTGCCAGAGCGCGTGTCCTACTTGCAGGTGGCCAGTCGTTGTTTCTCTATCTCTGCGGACTGCATGAATATATACCATACGCTAATCTAGGTTGTTGTTTCGTTCCCACTTGTTTACCAAGACGTAATTTTCATTGAGCGGCTTAGTAGTTGTATAGCTTCCCTTACTTAAGTATACTTCGTCTGGTATTCAAGCATTAATCAAATGGTTCAAATGGCTGTGAGCACTATGGGACTTAACATCTGAGGTCATCAGTCCCCTAGAACTTAGAACTACTTAAACCTAACTAACCTAAGGACATCACACACATCCATGCCCGAGGCAGGATTCGAACCTGCGACCGTAGTAGTCGCGCGGTTCCGGACTGCAGCGCCTGAACCGCTAGACCACCGCGGCCGGCGCCAGTTCCTATCAGTACCTGGGAAACACATGACAAATGATATTACTATAATAAGAATTTTTGTGATTTTCATGAAACTTCGTCTGGAAACTATCGATCGCTGAGGCGCCGTTGTTAGCACATTCTGGTGGACGACGGTTCAAATCTACGTCCGACCATCCAGTTTAGTAGGATTTCCATGATTTTCGTAACTTACTTATGGCAAACTCCATTCCTTTGAAGCGGCAAAGGCTATTTCTTTTCCCGCTCTTCCACAACCCGAGCTTGGGCTCTGGCTCTAATGACCTCGTTGTCGACGGGCTGTTAAACCGTTCGCCGGCCGGAGTGGCCGACCGGTTCTAGGCGCTACAGTCTGGAACTGCGCGACCACTACGGTCGCAGGTTCGAATCCTGCCTCGGGCATGGATGTGTGTGATGTCCTTAAGTTAGTTAGGTTTAAGGAGTTCTAAGTTCTAGGGGACTGATGATCTCAGAAGTTAAGTCCCAGAACTCAGAGCCATTTGAACCATTTGTTAAACCGTTCCTTTCGTCTTGGAAACTGATGGAAAAAGTACAGTCCTGCTGCGGCATATCACAGGTAATACACCCACCTTTGAGAATGCTCAACATGTTCACGATGTACTGTTGTGTTCAAAAATGTTCAAATGTGTGTGAAATCTTATGGGACTTAACTGCTAAGGTTATCAGTCCCTAAGCTTACACACTACTTAACCTAAATTATCCTAAGGACAAACACACACACACACCCATGCCCGAGGGAGGACTCGAACCTCCGCCGGGACCAGCCGCACAGTCCATGGCTGCAGCGCCTGAGACAGCTCGGCTAATCCCGCGCGGCTGTACTGTTGTGGTTAAGCGATCCATTCGTATGTCGAAATGGAGAAGGACGACTACCCTCAGTGTAACCGTTCCTGGTAAAGGATTGTGGAATTCCAACCAAACAATTCACTTACTAATACGTGGTAGCGTGTAGCGCCTTTTGGCATTGGAGGTGGCGAGAACTCCCCAAGAGAGTGGAGCAGGACCTCATGAGACTATATCTCTGCCGACAGCATTCCAAATGTGCTAACTAAGATAGTGGCAGTAAGTACACTGTCGTCTTAATGATGTATACAGGGTGTTGTAGGTTAGGCTGTGCTGAGAAATAACTGTTAGCGAAAAAATTCGATACGATGCGTCGTTTCCGATTTAATTAGTACTGCAAACAGTCAGTCAGGCCGTTGCGAGCGCAAATTCAATGGGCCGCCAGATACAGCTAGTGTCAGATTTCCTCACAGCACGAGACTGATCAGTCGTTGTCTCGAGTATAGTCTTTGCTACCGTCAGATGTCCAAATTTTGTATCGATCTCGTGTTCAGTTTTAGGAAACCAAACGAAGAACACGTTTAGCAACGACGTCTCCGGTAGGGTGCGTGAATTTCCGTGCCCACCGACCTGACTGGTTAATTTCAGTGGTTATTAAATCGGTGCAACGTATCGAATTTTTTTCCTTAACAGTTACTTCTCAGCACAACCAACCCCACAACACTACTACAAGATTTTCACACTCTCTCTGACCGCCCTGTATAGACTCCACGTGTTTTGCTAGTATTGCGACCATTCACTCATAAGGTCAGTCATCCCGTTTCAGGCTAGTGGATGTAATATCTTTTTACGAAACTGATGTTCAGTGTTTTCACGGCAACTTTTAGCGAACATCACTCAAAGTCCAGTACGAACGACCACTGACAGTCGCATGATTCAGAATATAGCCGACTCTAAAGCCGTCGCCGCAAGAACCGTGCTTCCAACGTCAGCGATGAGTGCGTCGAGTTTCTGACGTCAAAGCGTAGAAAGGGGACGCTGCGTGATCTTCCCGAACGTGCAGAGCAATATCAACCATTTCAGACATTCTGAACGCACATTTGAACGTATACCAATGAGACAGAACGCTACCTACATTGTTCATTCTGCCTATCTACTCGTTACACCCATGTTTTCCATTTTAACATGTCCTGAAAACTTCAATCGTAGATATGTTGTTTAATTGTAACAAACTGTACCATGAACAATGAGTTTTCTATGTATTCTCAATGTGCCTTGAAATGACATATTTTCATAATACACAAATTACAATAATTCTTTAACAACCAATATGTTTCCCGACCTTTTATTACAACAAATCGTAGAATTAACAACAGGTTTTCGAAAGATCCTCAGTTTACTGGTTCTCAGAAACGGTTTATATTTGTGAATACACAACTTCAACTGAAAGCCAATACGGCGTCTCGCAGCCCCGTTCTGAAGAGACATGGCCTAATATGATGCAGGTGGCGTTGTTCCATCTCATTGATCTACGTTTAAACGCACGTTCAGCATATCTGACGTTCTAGATATTTTAAGTAGTTCTAAGTTATAGGGGATTGATGACCTCAGCAGTTAAGTCCCTTAGTGGTCAGAGCCATTTGAACCATTTTTTGAGTACCAGCAAACTGAGCATCTTTCGAAAACCTGTTGTTAATTCTACGATTTGTTGTAATAAAAGGTTGGGAAACGTCATATTGGTGGTTAAAGAATTATTGTAATTTGTGTATTTTGAAACTGTCATTTCAAGGCACATTGAGAATACATAAAAAAACTCATTGTACATGGTACAGTTTGTTACAATTAAACAACATATCTACGATTGAAGTTTTCAGGACATGTTAAAATGGAAAATACGGGCGTAATAAGTAGATAGGCAGAATTTAAGGTAATAGGTTATTTGTTGCTGGTTCGAGTAGATTCTGATACTTTCTTATTAGTATATTCTATAATATTCGCTGTTATGTAAATAAAAGTGCACCCTTTCCGAGGAGAGAGTTTGTTCGATTCGATTGGCTTTATCTATAAGACAGCTTGCACTATTTGCAGTAAGATATTTCGCACTTTCTTGTTACAGGTTTTGTGTTTCACATGTTGTAAGGATTCTGTTACTCAATCGGAACAGCGATAAAGAACTATTGTAAATTTGTATCGCACTATTTATAATGCAACTTTTATAAGTAGATGTCCTTATTGATTGGACATGGTGCTCTCCTCTTTGGCTCTTGACATATTCATGGACATTTGAATGTTTTTATTTATGTAATCTACAAGAACAACATGACTAACACATGGACAAGGGAGGAAATGTGCATGTTAACAGAGCTAACGTACGAATTTTATGCCTGTCCATTTCGTAAACAGTGTGATCTGCGAGCCAGATACAGCCGATAACTGCCGCTGGAGCGCACTGCAGCCGCGTGTACCATGTTGAAGGCACACGTGCGCTACGCACAAGGGGCATCGTTTCTGAGCATTCAGCAGCACGCTGAACTTGGCACGCTAAAGGCTGGAATGCAGGGTCCGTGTGCCGGCGGCTTAAGGAGGCGCAGTGGCGGTCGTTCCCAATCACGGCCAGAAAAACAGGAAGTTCCATCTGCGTTAAGTTGAAAGCTCTTGAAGAGGCTTAAATAAACGAGGCAGCTTTGTGTTTAACGGGACTCTAAAAACAAGAGTATTGACAAAGAAAACAGGGCGAAAGAGCTGAGGATATCGCCTGAAACGTTGGTTAGAAATTAAACTTGCAGCACATCAGTGACTTCTTTCTCTTGCACAATTATATAATGTATTCAGAGTTCAAACATAATGACTTCCGACGAACAAAACGTGATCACCGACTTGTGTTCTGAAAACTTTCACCGTCTGTACTTGGTGTCTTAAAAGCTATTCGAGGGGTACCCAAAAAAATGGAGTTATTTTTTAAAAGCTATATATTTTCAAATTGTGTACAAAATTACCTTATCCCCTTTAAAATACTGTCCATTACAGCCAATACATTTCTCCCACTGGTGTTTCCACTGTTCGAAACATTTATTGCAGTCGTCTTGTAACCTTCCTGTATATAAAAATTTCCGGTACTGTCGCCGGATAACACTGTCTATATATCTGCTCCTAAATGGCACAGCTTAGTGCAATGCTGGCCTGCCGACTACTACTGAACAACATTTGACTGAGATTTGCATCATTAGAAAAAAAACTGACTTTGCTTGTTGACACAGCTGTGTAGCTCGTCCTCTGATTATTAAACAACACATGACTATGATCTGGGAAAATTTGCAAAATATTTAAATTCAAGTATGTTCTGAAAAACGTTATTATTGAAAACATTTCTGCAAACCATTACATAAAAAACTGAATATTACAAGTCTGACTTAATTAGTGCTGAAAAATCACAGAAGGATTGAAACAAATTCATATTAACATATCAGACAACAAATTTACCTCACGCTACATGGCAATGAACTGCGTTGCACCAGCGGCGACTGCTATTACTCATATGTGACTAGCAACTGTACTGTAGCGGTGAGCTACTACGGCTACTCCATGACATTGAACTACCAATGAGTTGCACTATACACACCTAGTGGCAGAAACGCGTATTACACAAGTTTCGCCCACGGCAGTGTTATTCCGGTGGTTTTTTTTTCTTTTTTTTTTTTTGCCCCCTCGTAAATCATAATAACGAAAGAAAATAATATGAAAGATAAAGCATATGGTTTATAAAACAGCAATCAGCCACAAGAATGGCTGTAAAAAGTTAATTTAAATCAGTCCAGTATCGGTTCTAGATTGATTGCAAATCCTTTTTCAAATGGTTTTTCCATATTTCCTTGCTTTCTTGCCGGGGCCTCGTTTTGTACTCGTTACTTGTTTTGAGTACTTACGAGAGACATTTTTCTTTTTGACCTTCACAGAAATATTCATGAGATGATTTTAAAAGTTAATAAAACACGAAATGTGGCAAAAACGTATATGGTGAGCATACAGTGCAGGAGGGGTCATTATAGACCCAACAGAAGAATATGGGATTGAGCTTGATAGGAACAGCAATTTGGTCGAATCCGTTTCAGAAATCGTCACGACATTCATTTTAAATGGCTTAGAGAAACAGCAGAGAGCTTACATGTGAATGGCTGGATTTCAACTCTTATTCTGTCGAAAGCAGTTGCCAGTTTCTTACCTACGCCATGTCTCTCGGTCAAGGCCGTGAAGCAGATATTAACGTTCTCTCGTAAAAGCGATTGAAGCGTCTAGGAGGCAGTATGTCTATTTAAAGGTGAAAACAAGCAAAATGCATTTTCTATGCGGATGATGTTTTCTGTCTGCAAGAGAGGTCCTTACTGCAGTTCAGCATTTATCTTGATGTCCTAAAATAGCTGATACCTTCTTACTTGAGTCCTTCTTCCATTCACCATTCCATCCAGTAGAACCTTAATTATGCAATATCTTCTCATTTCGCCAGACAGGCTATTTCTAACCCTCCTAGTAGTTTCCTGTATTTGTCTTTTCTCATTCATTTTGTGTAAGACACCCTTATTCTTTATTTGATCTGCCCATTTAAATTTTTCATAATTCTCCAAAATTACATCTCCAAAGCCACTAAGCATTTCTCTGGTCTGCATGGCAGTGTACCTGTTCCGACACTGTACATGACAGCAATCAGTAAGAAATATTTCTCTAATTTTTGCTTAATTATTTATTTTCTGGACGACAGAAAGTACTCCTCCTGGAAAACATTTGCTTTGTAACAGGTTTTTTGCTTTTATTTCTGGATTTCATGTCATCTTACTGTTTATTTTACGTTCTAGACAGCCGAAGTTTTCAACTTGGTCCACTAGCTCATCACAAATTCTGACTTTTATCCTCCTTGATTGTGTGGTAAATTCTAGTCTTTTTCGTATTTATTTTCAGTTCATATTCCCCACAGCTGGTGTTCAGTACTTCTAAAGTAATCTTAACTGCCTTTTCCTTTTGACTTAGTAATACTACACTATCCATCCAAAACGTTCGGAGACTGACTTTATTCCTGGCGTGTAAGCGACGCTAGTGCTGTAACTAGATTGGGAGCTTGGACTAACAGCTGTATACAACAGGTGGGCATTCGAGCAGTCATTTGTGAGCAGGCAGTGTTCAGTAGTGGGCGTGCGACTGTAATGTGTCAACGTTGTTGTCTCACAAATTGCAATCGAGCAACAAACTGTACGTCTCTAAGTTAAGCATTCAAGACAATCTCCAGGATGTTTTGAGGAAGAGAAAAGTGTTTAGAAAGTTTAGCCAGCACACCTTGTCTCCTGTACATAAAACAATGACGCATGAGTGCCTGCGTAATCTGATTGAAATGAAAAACGCGGACAATTCCTTTCTGGAAAAATTCATCATAGGTGACAAGACTTCGTATTATCAGTGCGAACCTATCACAGAACGACAGTGCGAAAGTGGTCTGTGATGGGTCGCCAAGACCAAAGAAGGTGCCAGTGTGTCCCAAAGAAGAACTTTTGTAACAGTTTCACATGGTTTGATGAACATTCTGTGCAATTTACTATACTCAGGTCAGGAGAGACTACATAGAACACCTGTAGCATTAAAACCACCTTCTTAACTTAAGTAATTTTTTTGTTAATTCAATCTTGAAACTTTTTGGAATGGCGAGGTATGTCATCAGCAAATCTTGCACATTTGATTATCCTTCTCCTACTGCCGCATCACTCCTTTGCTGGAAGCAGATTTTAACTACGTCATTTGAATAGACATTAAATTCCTGTTAAGGTAGTTATAGTTATGAGAAAAAGGGGGAAATATCGTAAAAGTCAAGGCAGAGTTCAAATGCGTAAATTATTCAATTTGTACTGTTCCCTGTTATTATGCAGGGTTATAAAATACAGAAGAACTAAGCAACAAAATTATTCATTGCAATTATGCTCACATTTTCCCTAAACTCACTGTAATAAAACGCAGTTGCAATACTTTTTGCTCTTTCACAACACAGCCAGTATTTCATTCCACTTGGTCCTTCTGTCTTGAAGTTCGTGACTGCCGGCGGCGATAGGAGGAAGGGGAGGGTCTGAAAAACGTTTGGTGTGGTCGGACGCTGCGGAGCTTCTGCATCCAGCTATGGATATTGATTTCCTGAAGGCCTCTTCCAGAAGTGTATGCCGAAAATATTTGAATTCCTACCGATCTGATGTGACGATGTAGAATGCCTTTTGGTAAACACGCACTTGCAAATTTTAGTTTCGGACGACACCAGAACGAAACAACTTACAGAGGTCTGAAAATTAAGAGACTCAAGATTATTTTTTCTTAAAATGAAAACATTTTACAATTAAGAATGAATTATTCATTAAATTAAAATACATTAGTACTTAGTGTGCATGCCTCTGTTCCTAATGAGCAATTCAACACGTCTTGGCATTGTTTCTATCAGTCTTGAGCATGAATTTTTGACATCTTCATCATGGTGCAGTATTTGTTTGAGTTTCTCCATGAGTTGCAACTTCGTTGTTATGTTGATCTTCCTCAACTTCTGCTTAACAATTGTCCTCAGGTTCTCTACAGGGTTCATGTCTAGACTATTTCCGGGCCATAGCAACGTCTCTACATTATTTTCAGGTAAGAACTGCGCAATTGATTTAGCTTTATGACACGGTGCACCATCGTGCACGAACACAAAGTCACCGTCAGGAAACCATTCCTTCCCCTGAGGTAAAACCTCTTCTCCAGAACTTTCCTACGCCTATTCTGATTCATATTGCCTTCCACATTATAAAGTCGGCCAGTACCCTATGCTGCACCAAAACAGACGTAGTATGTTTTACAGTTTGCCGCGCGAGGTAGCCGCCCAGTCTCGGCGTCTTGTCACGGTTGCCCCTCCCTCCCCCCTCCACCCCCGTCGGAGGTTCGAGTCTTCCCTGGGGCATGGGAGTGTGTGTTGTCCTTAGTGTAAGTTAGTTTAAGTTAGATTAAGTAGTGTGTAAGCTTAGGGGTCTAAATTTTACAGTTTGCGTTATATAAAGCAAAGAAAACTCTTCGCCAATCGTTCTTCGGACATACTGGCTACTTTCTTCACATATGGAGAATACTGACTCGTCAGAAAAGCAGCCCTGAGAGGAATAAAACATTTTAATCTAAAAAGTCTAAGATTTCAGATGTTATGTGCTCATATGAACCGTACTGTACATAAGAAAATTTCTCCATGTCTTTATGGTATATTTTCTTGAAAACAATTATTCATTTTTCAAAAGAAATTTTCACATACATATTCTCAACTGCTTTAAATAAAGTTTATTTACCTTGCTCCAGTCTTCCTCAAACTTATTTCTATCTTCATAGCTCATTTAAGCCTCATTGCACTCATTGCAGGAGTAAGTTTTGTTTTTTTGCGTGGCCAGCGAGCTGGAAGCCTTGCACTACTAAGCTTTTTGTGGACTGTGGAAGTACAAACATCGACTCCATAGTTCTCCAAAGCCTTCTTGAAATCTTGATTTGTAGCTCTTCTGTTGTCTTTCGCCATCTGGACAAGTTTGCGTTGAGTTTTACGGGAAAGTTTGCTCTTGCGTCCACACTTTCCTTGTGGTGCTGGTCTGAAATTAAGGCCATCTTTCTCTGCGTGGCAAATGCGGCTTACAGATTTTTGTGAAATCTGTAACCTGTTTGCTATTTCTCTCTCTGTGAGTACTGTTTTTCTTCGAGTAGCAGTTTTATAATCGCAACTTTTCGTGGCGAAATATCACTTTTCTGACCGATAACCAACAAATATCTGACAAACAGAAGAATTATTCATAACAAGTAGAAACACTCATTAATTATTGTTTAAGGATACATTACACACACAACCAACCTTAAAAACGTCCCAGCTGAATTGATCTATCTCCAAAACAGCTACAAACGTGCCAACTTTGCCTCTTTAACAACTGATTGCTTAGGGAGTATTGCCAACATTACTAGGAGCACAGTACTGCCGATAGCAAAATGTAAATGTTGGCATATGGATGTAAGTGAGTGAAAATACCAATATTATATGACTGAATAATTCTAGATTGAGAGAAAATAGAAAATATCAATATTTTCGTTTTGAGTCTAATAATTTTCACACCTCTGTACAGTGTTAAAATTTCCCATGATCCTAATTGCAGTACCACAAATCCGTTAATCTACTAACCATTAGTTACGGAACTTACGAGCTGCGTCATTAATGAAAGACTGAACAGACTTTCAGATACCTCCCTTTCTTTCCGAGACAGCTAAGCTAACAGTTTAAACAAGAAACTACATAGCTACGTGTAATCTTAAGGCAGAGGTGCAATACAGATTGACTAGTGGAACATGAGAACCACTGGTAACTGCACTAGCTTTTTGCATAGTATCATGGATACCGAAGATGTATTAAATTGGAATATGGGAGCCCAAAACACGTAATGCTGTGAATATGTTAGATATAAAAGTAAAATTTCTTGTGATTCCCCTGCGGCTGCATTTTATCTTGCTCAAGTTATGCAAGCTCAATGTTGTTATTAACGTGGTAAAGCTCTTACATCTCTCATTGACTTCAGCAGTTCTTGTACATTAAAACTATATTCTGAACATTTTATTCTTTATGTTTGTTTACACGGAATGGTAGAAAAAACGGACAAAACAGCACGACGCATCAGTTTCCGCGTGCCGCCCAACGACTACTGCGGGGACTGACCTACATCTTGTCACGCAGCCAACTCGAGATTCTTCGTTGGGCTACCCATTTACAACCACGTGGGTTGCTGACGTCAAGGCAGCGCCTCAAGGCTATTCTCGGAACGGAACCCGATAACGTTAGTTCTGACACACAATGACAAACCAACAAGCTATAACACGTACTGGGGATGTAGCTCAGTGGTAGAGCGTTCGCTTTGCATGTGAAAGGCCCCGGGTTCGATCCCCGGCATCTCCAAACTATTTTTAAAACCTTCTATACAACGCGCTGAGTTTGATATGAGTTGAATCATTACACAATCAGGTTAAGGAGATGCACCAGAACAAGTCAAAAGTAAAAAATCATTCATAAAGCAGAGGTGATCCCAGTCGCTATCACGTGTCATTTGTCCAGAACGGTACTGATTGTTGCCGCTCTTCAATAGGTTATCCAGTTTAAGACCTTCTCCATTATGTATTAGTTCAAACCCGTGTCTCTCTGTTGCTTTTAATGGCTGTAGTGAACAACAAATTAATATCTGTCCTCTCCTTAAAAAAGTGTTTTTCACCTTCGCCACCCTGTGCTCATCCATGAGAATACTGTTCCGATTTTTGTTTGCTTTTTTAATTTCCTTCTGATTATTTGACTTTTTGGTTATTTCTCATTTTAAATTCTCTATTGTTTTCTTTGCATTCACTATTTTTTTCATAAATCAACTCTGAAATACGTTCAGTTTATAGTTATGAGCCAGCACTTGCAAGCCATAAACACATCGTCCAACTATTTTAGTTTGGTTGCTTAAGTTTATATTTCTAGAGATTCATTTCATGATAGAGGTGATCGATTAAGCCTCGTATCCGGAAGTGCTTTTCCAGTATGCACTGGGGTACAGTTAGGATATGTCTGCTACTTTCTTCTAAGTCGTTTAGTTGGTGCACGTTTGATTATGGATTCATCGTCTAATTAGTTACCAGGTGGACTCATTTTTAAATTTAATAAATGCAGTGCACCATGACATCAGCACATTTACCACGGCACCTTGTGAACGATCTCTTATCTTAATCTCTCGACGCGACTCCCCATAGTGCAACACGCCTTTCAAGCCAAGCCAACCACTGAATCTCATGTAATCCGTATCACTGCACATCCACTAGGTGACCAGCTGTTCGTTATCCGGCCAAGAGCCGCACGGCTGTTGCGGGCCCGAAAGGAACAAGGAAGGAAAATTAGAGTTTAACGTCCCGCCTCAACGAGATAGACGTGGAAGTTCTCCCGCAGCCAACTTAATAAAGAATCTAAGGATATATAAGAAACTTTCGAATCATTTTCTTACTGGTACATCATGAAACAAAAATGAACTTTTTTTTTACGGAACAAAAATTTCCGGTATTTGTGACTTAGTGTGCCACATTTTCTTATTTTTGATTACTATCTCTTTCTTTTATTCTTTTACTGGACGAAATTTTGACATGTTGTAATTGCGTGTGCAACATTTTGAGGGTAAGTAATTTGGTAAATTGACGTAAATAAATAAAAACGGAACAAATTGCCATGCTCCTATTGCTGTTATTCTGAGAAATATTATTTTTAGAAAATAACACTGCCCACGTGGTACAATAGCAGGCAGTCATACTTCCCGCCTCAGCCTTGAATACGTTGATTTGACAATTTCATGTGAATCCTGAATACTACTATCCAGTGTTTGGTAGAAGCACGGCAATACAGATAAATATACGCTGTTTTGTTGAAAAGCATCTACACTCTGTTCCCCTCTTTGCTACTGTCAGCCAAATTGCAGAAGATTCAGACTATCTGCAGCTCCTGCCCATATTTATTGGTATACGTACAGTTTAGTATTTGCTAGCACTGCATCGTCAACAAGGAAAGCAGAAAGCGGTGTAGCCATAAAATCTTCCATCTAATCAAAAAGCAGAACAGATCGAATACCAGCAAAGATTAGGAGAGTTAATAACAAGACATGTAGTCTCATTTGACGCCTCTGGAGGAACTAAATTCTCTTCCTCTTCTCAGAAAGTTGTATTGATCAGTACTACCCAACACGGTGTTAACCGGGGATTACTTTTATAACACTCAGTGAATAATAGAACAGCTTACTCAGTGACTGGAATCTCGCTGTACGCACCACATTTTTCGGTGCTCGTCTTTGCAGTTGCAACTTCTCGGAACAATTCCAGCGGCTGACGGAACGTGATGAGACTTCAGTCGTCGTTCCTATAACACCTTTGGGTCTAATTATATTTCGTACTCATATTTTACGCTTTTCCATTTACGAATGTGATAACCATTTTCTGTATTTCGAGAAGTAAATGCCACGGCATAATACCAGACCGTTAAGAACGCATTGTGTTTCTGGTGGTTCTCGAACTAGCGACCAGTCAGATTGGACACTCGACCATCAGCCGCTGCAAGAAGCATAACACAGATTAGAGGCCAAAACGACTCACGGCATGCCATGGAAAATATCTATATATGTATGTTACAGATCTAATTATTATATTCGAACTTTCCAGTTTTCACCATCGCCGGATAATTTTTACAGCTTATTTCTGCTTCTGGTTTAGCACTTCTCGAGTTTGATAGGTACTCACGAAGTATACTTGTGTGTTACGTCATGTTGTTTTTGAATACCGTTTGCACAGCGAACAGTGCTGTGGAGAGACTAGCGTCAACTGAACGAAATTCTTAGCTTTTCAAGAACATAGTTGCTCTCGCGTCATATAGTCTTCTTTTACTCTCCACGGCAAAAACCTCGGCAGTTTGAATATTTCACTATCAAATTTAATTCTCAGCAACTGCTTCACTTCTGTTTCAGAAACAAAATTAATGAAACGACCACAGACATTTGCCAGAGAACGAACTGAGGTATTTTCCAGATATAAATTTAAAACTGTCATAGTGGGGCAGACAAAGGAAGGAAGAAGAAGTTACAGAATTTAACCTGCAGACGAGGAGGCTGTTACGGACAGATGGTGCGGTAGGAAGTCGATCGCATACTTTTCAAAGGAACCATGCCAGCATTAGCTTTAAGTGATTTAGAGAAATTACAGAAAACCAGAATGTGAGTGTGGGACTGAAATGCAGTCCAGTGAATGTTAAGTGGAAGAAGAGGGTAGTAGCGAAAATACTAATTTAATATATGCCTGTTTGGCGGAGAGAATGACAACCCTCTGAGTACAATGAATACAATAAAATACAATTTTAACAGAAAGCCAACTGAACATTAGTTATTTTTGAAATTTCTCTCTCCCTGTCACTCTCTCTCGCTCCCCCCCCCCCCCCCCTACCACACAGAAGTAAATAAAAACACCTATGAAAAGAGATGGTGAAGTGATTTGTATTTGCTGCTGAGCGTACAACTGATTAATACGTAATGAGTTCCGAGTGGTTGGAGTCATGTTTGCATATTTGACAAAGTACTGAGATGTTCCATACTAACTAAAAATTTTGTAACAAAATAAATTTAAATTAAAATATTTACGGGACTCCGAATCTGATCTGATCGATTAGGCAAGATTCTTTAGGAACAGGGATGATTTCCCTACAATGCCGGGATGGTTCCTTTGAAAGAACAGGCCCAACCTTCTTCCTCATCCTTACTTAATACAAGGTTGTGCTCCGTCTCCGTCGACGAGGAATTAAACACTCGTATTCCTTCCTTAGGCAATAGCACTGCCAGAATTAAATGTTGTGTCCAAGAAGTCGTTTGCTCAGTTGCCCTTTTCAGCCGAGGAAACTTTATACGTCTACACTGTTAATCTTTTTCCCGTATGTGCAGCAGTGGATATCAGTATAAAGGCAGATTTCTCACGAAAATAATAATACAATGTCTGTAACGTACTATATGGAATTTATTATGAAAGCAGTAGATACATATACGACATAAACAATCATGACGGATTTAGACATATTATTTTATAACACGAGTAAGAAAATAACGCGTTTGCATTCGCTGGGTGGAATCTTGTATAAAGGCACTCACTGTCCTGTTGTGTTACTGCATTCTTAGTACTTTGCCCAGTCACCCTTCTTCCTAATTACCTAATTCTTCCTAATAATTCTCAAAAATTCTCTTCGGCACTGATTTTGTTAGGATTTCTAGTTCCTGCAGTGAAACTGTCCAAATGATATCACTCTCTGCTCATTCCTACCAACTGCTCTGTTCTCGGATCACGCAAATAATCGAAATTCATCCGTCCCATCTAAATTAAGTTTCTTCTTATCACAGAAGATCACTTTATCCTGTTCTGAAGCCCATGACATATGACTTTCAGCAGACTACAATCTAACCTCTTTGTGTTTGGGTGTTAGAACAGGTTTCTGCAGCCGTTTCTTGAATGCAAGATGTTTATCATTTGACAAAATGTGTCGTACACGTCTTCAAAATGGTTCAAATGGCTCTGAGCACTATGGGACTTAACTTCTGAGGTCATCAGTCCCCTAGAACTTAGAACTACTTAAACCTAACTAACCTAAGGACATGACACACAT
Organism: Schistocerca serialis cubense; assembly: GCF_023864345.2. Lineage (NCBI taxonomy): Eukaryota > Metazoa > Arthropoda > Insecta > Orthoptera > Acrididae > Schistocerca > Schistocerca serialis. Next base: position 632,188,030 of record NC_064645.1, read on the forward strand.
CCATGCCCGAGGCAGGATTCGAACCTGCGACCGGAGCAGTCTTGCGGTTCCAGACTGAAGCGCCTAGAACCGCTCGGCTACACTGGCCGGCCCGTACACCTCTGGCAGTTACTTACAACTGTAAATGAGCAACAACTTGAGAAGAATAACGCTTTGTGGCCTTTGATTTGCTCAGAAGGAACAGTTTCGATGCCTTAAATAATTTTCTACTTACCCCATATTTTACGTTCCGTCCGTATCGTGCATCCAATCTAACGAAATTATCAATCACTGTACATGAACGGTTCAAGTTCATGTCAGTTTGACGATTAGAGAGTCCCGTTACATTGTACGCACCATGTTTTTTTTATTTTTTCATCTCATGATAAGTGTTTTGTGCATGGCAATGTCATAATCGTGTTTTACGTACACAACACGCACTAGTGATGTCTGTTTCCTATCTACAGTAAAGGTACGTACACACTCGCTAACACCATATAAAGCTGACTACCTTTGTTCTGAGTTCCACCCTCTGCCACAAGAATCAGTGACGTTATATACTGCTCTGCTGACATCAAATGCGATGTCATTTGACTGCATTTGTCAGTATACTGGAGCTCAAACTATTACATATACACTGTGGACAAGTATTCCGTCCGACAGTGTCTATTTCCCTGCAAATATCAGTGACTTTATTGACCCTGACACCAACTTATTTGTAAAGTATGGAGAAACGGCATATCTAGTTAAAAACGGCGTAAAAATGCTTTTCGTGGCACATGAATATACACAGCTTAGAGGAGCCTCGAACCTGCAACACACTGCTTGCTAGTCGAATGTGCTACCACTACGCCACAGCCCAACTTTAGATTCGCAGCCCTTCTTCACTGCATTTATTCATTTTTGTCGCCAGTACTGAACGACACTATTTGTACAGTGGTTTTTGCTGTTCGGATGTTGTATTTGAGCAAACGTGATTAGTGTTGGCTGCGCACACTAATCCCCTTACTGCTAATGTCTTTAAAAATCACTGCTCAGTGTTCGGTAAGTCTTCCAGCACAACCGAGTGTCTATGATCTAGAGCTCTTGCATCACGGCAGTGGCCTATGCAGGCAGCGAAGAAATCGTTGCTGCTGTTCCGCATACGTACCGCGCCCGCAGCGCTTTTCGAAGCCTGTCGCCCTGCTTCGTAGCATTCTAACGTTGCGGAGGAAATGAAACATCGGTCTTACGTGACCAAATAAATTATGGCACGTTAGAAACGGATATTAATTCAGCTTAAACGGATGTAAAACACTGCGTATTATCGTTTTGATTAGTACGAACTGTCATTAAAATTAATCTAAAATACTAAAATGTTGCATCCTATCACAATATTTAGTAATTCTGTGCTTTTGTTTATGTCGTACTTAAGTAACAGCGCTATACGATCAAAGTGCCTGCTGTTGTAAAGAAAGATTAAAACGTAACGTCCTGTCGACGAGGACCTCATTAGAGCCGGAGTGCAAGTTCAAACTGAAAGAGGGTGGAGAAGAATCTGTTGAAACGAAGTACCCAGGTATTTGCCTTACTGCTTATTCGAAACCAAGAAGAAAGTTACAAATAAAGAGATGGCTGGCCTGAAATTGAAATGGCTCCTCGCTTAGTACTTGCAGAATATGAGTAGTGTGAATTGCTTTAAGTCGTGACGTCCTTAATATTTCGATATGGGATATTTAAACGTGATTTTCAGTAATATGCATAGTACTGTTCTATATATACACAGATACACGACTTCAGTCACATTGATATGACCACCGCGTATGTACGACGTCAGCGTGCAGTAACCACTCACAGACGGTAGGCGGCAGCACTAGCAGTGGAGGGTACATAGAGCATGTCAGAATACCGAAGAACAACGCAGTCGTAGTCGTCATTCGGAAACAGAGCGATTTATCTGACGTACGAAAGGACACGATCATTGGCTTTTGTGACAACAGTGGAAGCATTTCCGAAATGGCTACGTTTGTAACCTCTTCTCATGTCGGCATGATGCATGGCATAATGCTGCTATCCAAAACGACAGGGATGAATGAACGCCCCCCCCCCCCCCTCCAAATTCTATAAGTCCCTCCAGATCCTCAAGCGCCATGCATTCTGCATCGCTTCCTTGTATGCCTCCTGTCCCCCATGCGGATCCTCTATGACCTGATTCCTTTCCCCCATCTGCTCCTTTTCCTCGAACATATCCGTGTCCTCTGCAGCTCCCGCCGGCTTGATGCCCCTCATCCCCTGGTTGCTCCTCTCAACCCCTGCCCTCTGCTGTTGTGTGCCCCCTACCCTCCACCTCTACACACTTCATCTCCTTCAGGTGGCTTCCATCAACTCCCCTCCTGGATGATGCCCTCTCCCCCGCCATTTATCCCTCCTATCAACTCTGATTCTCACCTCCCCCTCCCTCCCACTGTCCTTTTCCTCGGCTCCCTCTTCCCCCTCTCATCCTGTTTTTTTTCCCACCTAGCCTCTCTGTGACTCCCTTCCCTTCCCTCCCCCGAGTCCTTTTGCTTTCCCCTCCACTGCCTTCCCCACTCTTTCTCGCATCCACCCTGCCACTCTTTTTCTATGTCCTCTCCCTCCATCGACTCCCCCTCTTTTTTCTTTTCCTCTCCTCCCCCCCCCCTTCCATTTTTTCCCCCTCATCGGTCCGGATCCTCCCCCGCCCCCATCTGCCGCCCTGCCGCCTTTATGGTGCTGTTCTCAGTGAATGTTCAGTGTTGTGCGTCGCCTGTCAGTGTTACAAACAGCCACTGTACTGTCGCTAGTTGTGTTTTTTTTATCTCATGTGAACAGAAACCAGACTATCTCCGTGTTTTTCAATTATGCCTGTCTGCTTACTGTGTGTCTTTATCCGCATAGTCAACGCCCTGCTTTTATGTTTAAACTTCCACAACTGCAGCCATTTTACAGTTTTTTGCAATGTCGCCGTTTTATCACCTGTTTATATTGTCATTATGTTTTTTAACTTTTCTGTAGGCTGTAGAGTGGCATATTACGCTCCTGCCACCCCCCCCCCCCCCACTCCGGGGGGAGGGGCTGATCAAATGCAATAAAGAAAAAAATAAGGGGGTGAACGATGGGCAAACTTTTGAACAAGTGCGCGGCCAGATGAACCAAGGAGCTACCAACAGTGTCTCCTAAACGACCGTTCAGCAACGTTGCCGTGCACGGGCCTCGAGTGGTGACAGGTGGCCTTTACAGAAGAACCACCTTTTATTCTCCATCGGACAGACGACCGCTGGTGTGTACGGCGTAAAACGCCTGAAAGCAAATACCCTGCAGCAGTCGTCGGGGAATGTTTTCGTATAGCTCCACAATTTCCAGATTCACTCTGCACAAGCAACTAAATATTTCAAAATCGAAAGAGGTACTTTGTCTCACAGCAGGGATATGTTGTGTTAATGTTATGACTCAAACTTTTCGTAAGAAAAGAAAAAAAAAAACCAACCTGAAAATGTGTCAGTTTGTGGCCTGCTATGGTCTATGTCTAAAAGGGAGTAGACCTGGAACGGCTCTGTGCGAGGAGACTTACGAGCACCATATGCGAAAAGTTTCATTATCATTGTTATTAATGCTTACTATTCTCTTTTCTCCAACTACTTACTGTATGCCGAAAAAAAATTCTTCTTTAAAACTGTAGTTGCTTCTACGTCAGTCCATTTTTGGGTATTGTGTAAGTGTGAATAGCTTCAGGAGCAAGTTGTCTGATCGCTACTACGTGTTTGCTTACAAATGGGAAATCTCTTCTCCTGACCGTGGGACTGTGACATCTGGCGCTGTTGTCTAGTCAACATTTGTCCAAGTTCCACACATGTTATATAGTTGACGTTCTCTTCGAAGGAGTTTTCCAATGCAACAAAAAAATATGTTATCGGCGTCGTAATTCGATAGCTATAAACGTTAAAAATTACATGCGTACATTATAAAATTCGACGCATTGTCCGCAATAGCGTAGCAAAAACCACCCCTCGATTTATTTACTTGTTTCAGATTCATTTGGGGTGCCTGTCTTAGTTGACATATGCTTCGTAACCCATCCTCACGCAGGGAATGAAAGCATCCGTGACCCTCGGTCTGATCGAGTTTTGTGATGTCACAACGTGGAATCGCACTTTCCGCAGCATTCTGTAGCGTGAAAGAACGAATAAGGCACGTCAGGATTTTTGGTACGATTTCTTTTAATAAATTGACGGGAAACGAGATACTAGTGTTTAAAGACGTTTCGTATTTGGTTTTCGTAATATAACTTGCGTGTTACGAAAATACGCCGTTTCAGGGCAACGTTGCATTGCAGATTTATTAAAAAAAGCATCGTTCTTGTTATGATTTGTTGTAATTAAATGTCAGTTAATGACATATTGGCAATAAGGGGCTTCAGACTACCGTAACATCAAAGACATAGTAGTAACCGTGCGGTTAAAGGCGCTGCAGTCTGGAACCGCAAGACCGCTACGGTCGCAGGTTCGAATCCTGCCTCGGGCATGGATGTTTGTGATGTCCTTAGGTTAGTTAGGTTTAACTAGTTCTAAGTTCTAGGGGACTAATGACCTCAGCAGTTGAGTCCCATAGTGCTCAGAGCCATTTGAACCATAGTAGTAAATACACTAGGTCACTGTAGTACAGTGGACAAGGGATGGAGACTTGCTTCACATCCTATCTCCAAATACTTTTTTATTCACCTTCGCGATGGCTAAAAGGTTCTAGGGCTATCTTATTTATTTGACAGAATTCTGTTCTGTACTATTCGATATATGCCAAAAAGCAAATACAGCGTAGGTGCGTTACACACTAATAAATTCCACTAAGTCGTGATCGCGGTTGCGACATAACTGCAGAAGTACTAAATCTCTTACTACCCTATATGGTACAGAGTTCTGCTTAGACTGAATCAAATGTACCATTAACACAATGCGGTATTTGGTGACGCAGCATTCCTAACGATTTCAGGCGGCTGCAGAGACCAAAGACCTTGGAAATGCAGAGATAGTTACCTAACTGACCCCCTGCAGCTGGCGCACTATTGTTTAAGTGTGTGATACAGTGATTTATTGACCGTAGTGAAATAAGCGTGTACTGTAGGCAAACATTTATAATCTATGATTTCTTCTTGTATCAAATGTACCATCAAGGCAATGCGGTATTTGGTGAGGCAGCATTCCTAATGATTCAGGCGGGTGCAGAGATGATTGCCTGTCAGTCTGCAACTGGCGCACTATTTCTAAAGCGTGATGCAGTGCTTTATTGATCGTAGTGTAAATAAACGTGTACTACAAGTGAATATTTATCGCCTATGATGCATTGTTGTTCAATTTTCATCTACATAACCGAGGGACGCTGAAATAAGTAGTAATTTAACTACAGGGTTATTACAAATGATTGAAGCGATTTCACAGCTCTACAATAACTTTATTATTTGAGATATTTTCACAATGCTTTGCACACACATACAAAAACTCAAAAAGTTTTTTAGGCATTCACAAATGTTCGATATGTACCCCTTTAGTGATTCGGCAGACATCAAGCCGATAATCAAGTTCCTCCCACACTCGGCGCAGCATGTCCCCATCAATGAGTTCGAAAGCATCGTTCATGCGAGCTCGCAGTTCTGGCACGTTTCTTGGTAGAGGAGGTTTAAACACTGAATCTTTCACATAACCCCACAGAAAGAAATCGCATGGGGTTAAGTCGGGAGAGCGTGGAGACCATGATATGAATTGCTGATCGTGATCTCCACCACGACCGATCCATCGGTTTTCCAATCTCCTGTTTAAGAAATGCCGAACACCATGATGGAAGTGCGTTGGAGCACCATCCTGTTGAAAGATGAAGTCGGCGCTGTCGGTCTCCAGTTGTGGCATGAGCCAATTTTCCAGCATGTCCAGATACACGTGTCCTGTAACGTTTTTCCCGCAGAAGAAAAAGGGGCCGTAAACTTTAAACCGTGAGATTGCACAAAACACGTTAACTTTTGGTGAATTGCGAATTTGCTGCACGAATGCGTGAGGATTCTCTAATGCCCAGATTCGCTCATTGTGTCTGTTCACTTAACCATTAAGAAAAAAATGTTGCTTCATCACTGAAAACAAGTTTCGCACTGAACGCATCCTCTTCCATGAGCTGTTGCAACCGCGCCGAAAATTCAAAGCGTTTGACTTTGTCATCGGGTGCCAGGGCTTGTAGCAATTGTAAACGGTAAGGCTTCTGCTTTAGCCTTTTCCGTAAGATTTTCCAAACCGTCGGCTGTGGTACGTTTAGCTCCCTGCTTGCTTTATTCGTCGACTTCTGCGGGCTACGCGTGAAACTTGCCCGCACGCGTTCAACCGTTTCTTCGCTCACTGCAGGCCGACCCGTTGATTTCCCCTTACAGAGGCATCCAGAAGCTTTAAACTGCGCATACCATCGCCGAATGGAGTCAGCAGTTGGTGGATCTTTGTTGAACTACGTCCTGAAGTGTCGTTGCACTGTTATGACTGACTGATGTGAGTGCATTTCAAGCACGACATACGCTTTCTCGGCTCCTGTCGCCATTTTGTCTCACTGCGCTCTCGAGCGCTCTGGCGGCAGAAACCTGAAGTGCGGCTTCAGCCGAACAAAACTTTATGAGTTTTTCTACGTATCTGTAGTGTGTCGTGACCATATGTCAATGAATGGAGCTACAGTGAATTTATGAAATCGCTTCAATCATTTGTAATAACCCTGTATATTGTTCGTAGTTTCAACTACGAGAGCAAGAAAAGTAGCGCGTTGACTCTGACTTGACGTGGCGCGCTTGTGAATGTCGACAGAACTTTACCTTTGATTATTTTCTTTTAGAGAAACGTGTTTTTTACTTTATGCACTTTACTCTTTGATTTTTGTCTTATTACGATAGAGAAATTAGGTCACTGTCTAGTCTGCGATGTCATTCGAATGTGCCTACCTCGAGTGTTGATCTAAGATGGCGAGTGGCAGTCCCCTTCGAGACCACAGAGTCCCATGTTTTACTTATAATAGCAGGACACGGCACCCATCTTGAATTTAATGGCGAAGCAAAGCCACCAGTTATTTAGATATTTTAACCACGGATTACAGTTTCAGCTTGTTGACGCTTTTCTGGAGTAAAAGCGTTCCTGCAAGTAAAACGGTTTGCGCAAGAATACTGTTACGGGAGGTGGAATATAGAATGTGGAATAGGTCACAGAGTTTATAAATGGTAAAGCTTCATTAGCCAAAATCGTCTAATTTGGATCAAGACTATGAATTGTATTTATGTTAAAAACCACCACACAAAATACAGCATGCTCTTACAGAGAGACCTGATTTTTAAGAATGCTACTTTTACCTCGGTAGGATAGCTCTCGCCGTCACACTGAATATTGCGTTGTATAACAAGCCTCCATAACGTATGAAATCTTGAGATGAAATTCACACTGTAATTACTTTCCATTTTAAATCTTTCAACCAGCACACAATTTTGTATGCAGATATTAATTTTCTTTCCGTTGGCTTCCTTGCATCAACCAACACTTTTCTAAATACTGCTGGCTATTCCTCAGAACAATTTAACGCAGCTTTCACAATCAGTTGTCACTCCTCACTCGTCCGCAGCTGGAACAACAGAAGGCAGAAGGCTGCTGCTAATCCAAACTTCGTTTATTTTACTCATTTAGTTGCAGATTCTCCTTGGGCAATGCCTGTAGTTAACAATTCATATTTCCAGACAAACATCTGCGAAGTTCATTTTACAAAAAAACTGTTTAACGTACAATAGTTTCATTTTACTATGTCAGAGTGAAATTTACAGTCGTTTCTTTTACACTGCATTGCGTCATAGACTTTACATATAATTACGTACATGTACAGATTACAAGTACGACTGCAGCTTCCCTTATAACTGATCCTAGAGTTGAAAGTAACATAATGTTCATTCCAACACATTGGTAGCGGATTTCCGGTACAGACTGACCTCTTCCACACAGAAGCACGAAATAAAACGATTAAACACGTTCTTAGCGAACTAAACATTTCAGATGCTGATTGTTGCAACCCGCCCTGATGAATTCGAGGGAACACTTAAGCATCAGAATCACAATACGAAATATGGTAACATGCTCCGAATCGTCTTCAACCAAATGGGTATAGGTGAGGAACTGGATTCCTGGTGGGGGGGGCGATGGGTTGTGTCACGTTCCCGATCCTAACCTCACCTGCAAGTCATACATGAAAAATAAATCAGTACTACAGAAGAATACAACAATATGACGGCAAACATCTGGTGTCTGTTAAAAAGGAAGATCTTGAACTCGCTATGGATGCGTTCAGAAGGCTGGAACTGACAAAAATAACCAGGCAGTGAAAGATTTTGCGATGTCTCTGTTCGGGACTGCTCTTCTGTCCACGTAATTTACCCTGGAAGGAACACACATCAAGGATTTACTGAATGCTTAATTTGGGTCTGGGAAATGACGATGAGGAACCTCAGGCTGCAGAAGAAGAGAATGTGCCATGCTGAAGTGCCACCAGTTGAAGGTGACAGTGGAGGTACTATATGTGTGCTGCTGCTAAAGACTGCATATCATTCCTCATTCTTCGAATGCTGTAATTTGTGACTGCAGTTATCTGTCACCTTATTTACGTCATTTCATTGTAAGCTAGCCATTTTTGTTACTGTTTTTGTGGAATAAAATAAAAGTGGTCAGCGCTACAGAAGAATGTCAATCCTAAGGGTCCGGGTTCGATTCCCGGCTAGGTCGGAGATTTTCTCCGCACAGGGACTGGGTGTTGTGTTGTCATCATCTTCATCATCATTTCATCCCCATCGACGTGCAAGTCGCCTAAGTGACGTCAAATCGAAAGACTTGCACCCAGCGAACGGTCTACCAGACTGGAGGCCCTAGTCACACGACATTTATTATTTTATTATCCGCATTTAGTGTTTTCTTAAGTGCAATAATGGAACGAGAGTATAACCATGAAAAACACTCCCATACCGTAACACCACCCCCTCTGTACTTGACTGTTGGTCGTATTCATGACGGCACATGACGTTCTTCACGCATTCGCCAAACTCAAACACTTCCATCGGACTACCGCAGAGTATATCGTGATTCGTCACTGCAAATCACTCGTTTCCAGTCAAATGGTTCAAATGGCCCTGAGCACTATGCGACTTAACTTCTGAGGTCATCAGTCGCCTTGAACTTAGAACTAATTAAACCTAACTAACCTAAGGACATCACACAGATCCGTGCCCGAGGCAGGATTCGAACCTGCGACGGTAGCGGTCACTCGGTTCCAGACTGTAGCGTCTGGAACTGTACGGCCACTCCGGCCGGCGTTTCCAGTCATCGACGGGCGTCGCTGTTTACGCGACCTCAGACTCCACGTGGTACTGAGTACAGAAGTGTGTGCCTTATAAGGAGCTGCTCGACCGTTGCAGCCCTTTTTGCGAGCTGGACAGCTCGTAGCACTCTATAACTCACGAGTGATTTCATGTAATGCTCGAGAAACCCTCTCAGCCAATACTTGAGGTCAGTCCGGTCTTGATTTAGCTGCGGTTGTTTCTAGTTTAGCTGCGGTTGTTTCTTCGCGTGTCCTCTTCATAATCGCCTTACCAACAGTCGACGTGGGTAGCTTTGGAAGGACTGAAATACCTCTGATGGATTTGTTACTCTCCTGACGTCCTACGATTTCCTAACATTCGAAGTCACTGAGCTGTGCTGACCGACCCACCCTGCTGTTACTGCCAGTCTATGAGTACGCAACACTCGCTGTCTGATTTTATTCGGGCGGGTCCACCTCTCACGACATCTAGATATAAGTTGGACGGTACTTAGGGGAGTCCGGATACTTTTGACCAGATCGTGTGTTCCAGTTCTGTACGGCCCTGTACGCCTCTGTGTTGGCAGGCCCCGGCGCGGCGGAGTCGCTGCTGTGGAACATGGTGGACGCGCGCTACTGGCGCTGCGTGCTGAAGCGCAGCAACACGTGCCCGGACCCCGAGATACGGTTCTTCCTGTACACGCCGGAGGCCGGCTGGGCGGCGCGCCGGCAGGTGGACGTGCGCTCGGCGGGCTCGCTGCGCCGCGCCGGCTGGGACCCGCGCCGCCGGAACGTCATCATCGTGCACGGCTTCAACGGCACCGAGAGCAAGACGCCCATGACGCTGCTGCGCCGCGGTGAGCGCTCCGGCCTCGCGCGCAGCGGCCGCGGTCGCGGTCCGGGGCAGGCGAAACACCTGCACTCCCGAGGGATCTTACTAAAAGAGTCCAAGTTACGGACAGGGACTGTCTCTTGTATGAATGCATGGTTTCCCGGCGATATGAATTAATGAAATTTTCTCGGGCTTCCAGCCGCGTCAGGTGGTTAAAATCCCACGAGCTTTCGACCGTACTCTCCCCGCTCAGTGTCAAGTGGTAAGACTGACTGCTGTGTCGCCGTGGCCGCGTCGTTATATAGCCGCACTGCTGGCTGTGACGTCACTGGTGCTCTCTTACTCGCCGTATGTGGTAATGTTTTAATTCCGCGTCCGTAGCGCCCGTTTTAACATCGCGATAGCCGGGTCCCAGGCTGTGCTGAGCTGCAAACCTCCGTCCTTGCTGATGGCGTTTTCGGAGCTTTTTATTTCAATAGCTTCTTTTATGATGCTATCCCAAAGTTCCTTCGTCCTCATAACGACAGATGTTTCTTCGAATATAATTCGGTGTCCATTTTCTAAGGTGTGTTCTGCCACGGCTGACTTTTCTGGATAGCGTAGGCGTAAGCACCTCTCGTGTTCCGTCCGGCGTTGCTCCACCGTGCGTACTGTTTGGCCGACGTAGTAACAGCCTCACTGACACGGTATCTTGTACACTTCATGCGTTCCAAGCCCTAGACCGTCCTTCACAGGCCTCATGCGCTGACGAATTTTTGCTGGGGGCCTGAACACCGATGAAATGTTATATCTCTTTAGGAGCCGGCTAATCTTTCCCGACACTGGAGTGCACAAGATACCATGTCAGTGTGGCTGTTACTACGTCAGCCAAACAGTACGCGCGGTGGAGCAACGCCGGACGGAACACGGGAGGTGCTTACGCCTATGCTATCCAGAAAAATCAGCCGTGGCAGAACACGCCTTAGGAAATGGACACCGAATCCTATTCGACGGAACATCTGTCGTTATGAAGATGAAGGGATTTTGGGGATAGCGTCATAAAAGAAGCTATTGAAATAAAGACCTCTGAAAACACCATCAAAAAGGACGGAGGTTTGCAGCTCAGCACAGTCTGGGACCCGGCTATCGCGATGTTAAAACGGGCGCTACGGACGCGGAATGACAACATTACCATATACGGCGAGTAAGAGAGCACCAGCGACGTCACAGCCAGCAGTGCTGCTACATAACGACGCGGCCACTGCGACACAGCAGTCAGTCTTACCACTTGACATTGAGCGGGGACAACACGGTCGAAAGCTCGTGGGATTCTAACCACCTGACGCGGCTGGAAGCCCGAGAAAATTTTATTAAGAGAGTATCTCTATTCATAAATGTCCCTCTTGATCGCATGTAACAATATAAGGGGGGGGGGGCAGTAAGTAATGCATCACATTTTTTTCTTAAAGCAGGTTGGTTTTATTCTGGATTCCAGTACACCATATTATTCTCCACTCTTTAAGCTACAAAACCCCATTTTTCAACATAATCATAGCGACGGCCCTACACCACCTTCCTGGAAGGTCGGTATGCCCGCATGATACGACTCTACTGGATAAAATCGAAGCCAAAGTCTTGCTGCATCAATAACCTCCCCACCATCCACGTACTGCTTCCCTTGGAGTGCGTCCTTCATTGGGCCAACCATGTGGAAGTCCGGTGCGAGATCCGGGCTATAGGATGGATGAGTAAGAAAAGTCCAGCTCCACTTGGATACGCAGAATTTTGTGATGCCTTGCTTTGTCATGCAGGAGGAGAAGTTAACTTGCACATTTCCCGAGCGTAGCACAACACACTTCAGAGCTGATCGTTGCACCATGAGGGAAGACGTCAAGCAGTATAACCGCATCGGAGTCCCAGAAGGCCGTCGCCATGACATTACTGGCTGAGGGTGCGGCTTTGGATTTTTTCTTCGGAGAAGAGACGGTACGGGGGATCTCCGTGGATTGCCGTTTTGTTTTCGGTTCCAAGTGATGAAATCACGTTTCATCGCCTGGAACGATCTTCGACAAAACATTGCCACGATCAGTCTTGCAAGCAATTCCGCATCTTTGGTCCTCCGTTGCTCTTCATGGTCTTCTGTTAGGCGGCGAGGAACTGTGCGGCCACACACTCTTAAGTACCCCAACTGGTGGACGAATGGTTCAGCACTACCAACAGAGACGTCCAGTTCATCCGCCGATCAACTCGAGTGAGAGTGTCCACAGGTTCCGAAATTGCAGGAGTCACAGCTATATGCAGTCAGTCGGCAGACGGTTTGTGCGACCTTGTTGCCATGATGACAGACGCCTTGCCTAACGACTCACCGAGCTTTTGTTCACAGCCAGGTTTCCATAGACATTCTGCAAGCGCCTAGGAATATCTGCGATGCTCTGGTTTTACGCCGAAAGAAACTCAATGATAACTCTCTGCTGGGAACGTACCTCCGGTAGATACGGCATTTTGAAGCTTATGTATAGCGTAGCGGCGCCACCTACCGAAACGTCATGAAACTGTAGGGGGAAAAGCGGAAATATTCCACGATATCCCACAGTGAATTCCACATTTTTTCCAACTGAAATTGACACAGAAAAAAAAGTGTTACGCTTGTCGTAATTCACAATTTCGCCTAATGTGACAATAACACGATCAGTACACCGGAAATCCAAAAATACATAACAAATATAACAACGCTGTCAGCCATAACATACCATTAAACGTATGCTGATGTAAAAGTCAGTGTCAAGTAATATTTAATCCCAGATGCAAAATAAATGCTAGTGAAGGTCTAAGGGCGTCCTGCATTTATTCGTACACAAACCTTAGTCGGTGGAGGACGCTAGCGCTGAGGTACGTAAGTAATCAGCTTCGTATGTTCGACAGCTTAAAATAGAATATTAACGCTAATTAATTAAAATGGTTTCACGAGTGTGTCTAACAATGAAATACCATGTATTAATCCTAATTAATTAAAATACTTTCAAGTGCGTGTCTAACAATGAAAAACAATGTGTATAAATAAAATCCATACTTAAAATCAGAGTAAACTGGTATAATACCTACTAATAGAAAACCTCTTAGCAGACAAAGTAAATGAAACATGACATTGTGTGAAAGGTGAATAAATTAAACAGCAAATAACTAAATGAAGGTCTCGATGGTTGACAGCGCGTTCGGTGTGTCCAGGCGACTCCACCGCATGGTCTCTCTGTGGAATGTTTTGCTTTCATGTGGTGGTGATTCGGGGGCGGGGACCAATTTTTCCTTCCGCCGGTGGCCAGCATATGTGGCTCATTGTTTCTGATCAGACGACTGGCCACTCTGTGTAATAAAAAGAAACTGAGTGACGTTCTCATCGATGAAATCTGGAAGATGTCGTGCGACATCCACCCAGAACGATTGACAAAAAGACGACAAAGAAACAGATAGAAAGAAAGAAGGAAAAAATGTCGAGCTGCTGAGCGGACACTCTGAATGCGCTACCAGCCATCAAGACTAATAATTAAAATAATTATGTTTCGTGTATTCTCTTTTCATACAGTGTTGTGTTACATTTACTTTGTCATGCTAAAATGGTTTTGTTATAGGTATTATACCACGTTTTACATATTTCAGTGTGACTTTAAGAGTAGTTTTTGTTTCTACAGACTGTATTTTATTTTGTGCTTTATTGTTAGACATACACTTCAGCCATGTGAACCATTTCAGTTAATGATTATGAAGATTCTATTTAAGTTATTGAATATATGACGCTCGTTACTTATGTGCCTCAGCACTAGCGCCTTCTAACAGCTACAGTTTGTGGACGCGTAAGTGGAGGGTGGCCTCAGGCCGTAACTAGCAGGTATTATGTTCCTCCATGTACATATAACTTGATGTTGACAATTCTATCAGAATTGTTACGGCTGTCAGTCATGTTATATTTTTATTTATTCCTAGATTTTCTGTATATCTGGCCTTCAGCCAACTGAACATGCTATTGAAGCACTGTTGTTGTTGTGGTCTTCAGTCCTGAGACTGGTTTGATGCAGCTCTCCATGCTACTCTCTCCTGTCCAAGTTTCTTCATCTCCCAGTACCTACTGCAACCTACGTCCTTCTGAATCTGCTTAGTGTATTCATCTCTCGGTCTCCCTCTACGATTTTTACCCTCCACGCTGCCCTCCAATGCTAAATTTGTGATCCCTTGATGCCTCAAAACATGTCCTACCAACCGGTCCCTTCTTCTTGTCAAGTTGTGCCACAAACTTCTCTTCTCCCCAGTTCTATTCAATACCTCCTTATTAGTTATGTGATCTACCCATCTAATCTTCAGCATTCTTCTGTAGCACCACATTTCGAAAGCTTCTATTCTCTTCTTGTCCAAACTATTTATCGTCCATGTTTCACTTCCATACATGGCTACACTCCATACAAATACTTTCAGAAACGACTACCTGACATTTAAATCTATACTCGATGTTAACAAATTTCTCTTCTTCACAAACGCTTCACTTGCCATTGCCAGCCTACATTTTATATCCTCTCTGCTTCGACCATCATCAGTTATTTTGGTCCCCAAATAGCAAAACTCCTTTACTACTTTAAGTGTCTCATTTCCTAATCTAATTCCCTCAGCATCAACCGACTTAATTCGACTACATTCCATTATTCTCGTTTTGCCGTGGTTGATGTTCATCTTATATCCTCCTTTCAAGACACTGTCCACTCCGTTCAACTGCTCTTCCAAGTCCTTTGCTGTCTCTGACAGAATTACAATGTCATCGGCGAATCTCAAAGTTTTTACTTCTTCTCCATGGATTTTAATACCTACTCCGAATTTTTCTTTTGTTTCCTTTACTGCTTGCTCAGTATATTACTTTCTTTCTATTTTTTAACATATCCAACGATGGCAGTAAACTGAAACGCCATTGTGAATTATATACGATAGCGATATGCAGTCAAGGCACATACTTCTGAATAACGTGCGTATGTAATGATTTCTTCTGTGCAGATGCACACCAGACACTACTGATCAGGCTCGAACTCTTACGAGAATCGGCGAAATGATACGAGTAATGCGGATATGGGCAAGAATCACTACATTCATAGTTATGGATAACTTGAGAATTTGGATCTGACAGGAGGCGTGCTAGGGTAGTCTGTGCTGTTCCGATGACCACCGTGTCCGGAAGTTGCAGTGTTCAATGCATGTGCCTAGTAAACAGGACACCCAGGGTCAACTTCCAGTCCAGCACAAATTTTCAACTCTGCCCATTGATTTAAATCAATGCCCACCTGCTGCCAGTGTCTGCAATTCCTTTGTGTCTCTAAATCTTCAGCTGATTAACAGTCTGTTATATTTTTCGAGGAGGGGTCTACAATCTGTACAAAGTCATTAACTTAACCGATGGTGTTTTTATTTGGCTATAATTAACATACCAATGTATACACTACTTACACATTGGAGCTCATTGCGCCACAGCGTCAGATAACGTAGAAATTTGCACATTACGTTCAATTTTCATGTAGAGCTTGTACAAAATAGCTTGGCCCAGAAGCAGGAATGTATCCTTCTCAGAGCTGGATGGCGAGTTCATCCCTCTGTTCTAAAGGGGCAGCCGCATTGATTTGTTGTTGGCTGATTAGTTGTGTGCTTTGCCCACTAGAAGTGGTTATTTCAATTGCTCAGGCACCGATTTTCTTACAATCAGTACTCTAGTCAAGACACTACTGACTTGTCGAATTGTTGATCGTACTGCCATAACATGTTACTATCATCGTTTGCAGACTCGCTAGTTGTAGCTTCTCCACCTCTCCCCACTACTACCGTTCTACCCTCCCCTACCAACGTGTCTCCGCAGGTAGGGGCCAAGTTATTTTGTTCGTACTTTACGCATGCGTGCGAGTGTATAAATACCTGCAGTGCTGCATCTACCTACATCTACATACATACTGCGCAAGCCACCACATAGAGCCTGACGGAGGCCACCTAGTACCAATTGCCCTACTCGCAAACAGGCCGAGGGTAAAAGGCTTACCTGCTGACTTCCTATGAGCCGTAATGTCTCTTATATTCGTGGTCCTTACACGAAATGTAGGTTGGTGGAAGTAGCTTCAAACGCCGGTTCCCTAAAATTTTCTCAGTTGTGTTCTGCAAAAAGGAAGTCTTCTGCCCTCCAGGGAATCCCATTTGAGTTCATGAAGCATCTCCGTAATATTTGCATGTTGACCGAACCAACCGATTACAAATCTAGCAGCTCGCCTATGAATTGCTACAACGTCTTCCTTTAATCTGACCTAGTATGGATTACAAACACTCGAGCAGTGCTCAAGAATGGGTTACACTAGTGTTCTATATGTGGTCTCCTTTATAGATGAACCACACTTTTCCGAAATCTTCCAGTAAATCGAAGTCGACAATTCGTCTTCCTTACTACCATCGTAATATACTTGTTCCATTTCATATCACTTTGCAACGTTACGCCTAAGATGTTTAATCGATTCTGCAGTGTCATCGGCACACCGCGAATACTGTATTGGAAGATTACATGGTTGTTTTTCTCATGCTCCACGTTAACTTACATTTTTGTATATTTAGACCAAGTTCCCATACATCACAGAAAAAGATATTTTGTTTAAGTCATCTTGTATCCTCCTACAACAAAATGACGACACTTCCCCGTACACCATAGCGTCGTCAGCAAACGTCCGCAACTTGCTACCCAGCCAGTGCGTCAGGTCATTTATGTGTACAAAAAATAGAGCCGTCCTTCATTTGGTCATCGCAGCAGAGTGCCACTGCGTATTCGGCCACCAGCCGCCTTATTCCATTTCTTTAATCACAATTGTCGTGATCGTTACAATTACTGCTTTCAACTCATCCAACATTACTGTGAAACATAAAAAAATTTAAATGCAAAATAAAAATAAAAATAAAACATACACAGCTATCTTGTAACGAAACTGTTCCGTCTGTAATAGTCAGTTCAGTGACATTAGCTGCCTTACCTGCTCGCGTGTCGTACTTACAAAATGGATCATGTAGGTCGGTAGAGGTCGCATAAGCATGATGGCATACACGTGTCGAAAGTTAAAAGGTTCTGTTTCAAAAACACTGTAAAATAATTTGTTGAATTTTTTCTCAGGATATCCGTCCGTCTTTTATTTAACGATTTTTCTGACCTTTTACCTGGACGAGAGGCTGACATCGTCGAAGGGTCACCCAACAATGCTGATGATAATAGTCGAGTCCACCGTCAGCATTGTAGGGTGAATCTTTGACGATGTCAGCCATTTGTGCTGGGTTTGGCAGAACGTCAGAAAAATTACTAAACAAACGTCGTCGAAGATGCCTGGACGAAAGACAACGGACAATACGGTCAGCCAGTGGCTACGAAAGCTTCAACAATTTTGTATACTACAACCATATTTTTCATTCTTCCATTATATAATCAACCACAGTTTTGGGTATTTAAGCAATTAAGATAAATTAGTATTGAGTCATCCGGACCACTCTTCCAAAAATAGCAAATGAAATTTTGTATCCTCTTCTGTAATTACAGAGCATATAAATAAATACGTATAAAAAGAAAACAACTAAGCATAAGTAAAAACATGAATGACAACGCCACAATAATTTTGCCAGCGAAAGACTATAAATAAAGAGTAGGAATGTACGATGAGTATCCCGGTGTCTTCAAACAAATGAAAGTTTTTGTTAAATTCACTATTGAATATCTCCGGTCCCTCCAGAACCTTGAGAACTCTTTGTTTTGGTGCAGTGTGCAAAATTTGCGTTTTTCGAGCCATGGTCGTCATTAAGTGATTTTGTAAAATCACGTGTTCGTCAAACGCGAACTCGTGTGTTCCATGTATCGAGCTTCGAAAATGCGTCTAGTTTCTTCTGTACGGGGTGAGGCAGCTAACACAGTCCATCCAAAATATATACAACTGAATAAAAATATTGACTTGCAGTTTTCGCACCGTTATAGCGGAAAATATGTAGAATTCGATGTTAACAAGTAATTTTTATCGTTTATTGTCGCCGAACTACGACACCGACTTTGCTTTTTTCTAATGGTACTATATACTTTTTTCTGTGGCATTCGAAAGAATCTTCTAACAGGACTTCAATGACATATGGGCTTGATCAAACATATGGCCGAGCGGTTCTAGGCGCTTCAGTCCGGGACCGCGCGACTGCTACGGTCGCAGGTTCGAATCCTGCCTCGAGTATGGATGTGTGTGATGTCCTTAGGTTAGTTAGGTTTGAGTAGTTCTAAGTTCTAGGGGACTGATGACCTCAGATGTTAAGTCCCATAGTGCTCAGAGCCATTTGATCAAACATATCAAATAACAGGGCCGCAAACCACTGCCCCGCAGTCAGGAGAGGAGTTTCCATAAACGTCTGCACCATTATACCAAAAATATGCAAACACGTAACTCAGGTATGATTCTTGTGTTTACCTGTGCGCATGAAACCCATCAGTGTGTGTTCTGCTGCAGTAGCAATCGGCTAACTTGCTCGTAAAGACAGCAAAGTATACGACAGTGAAAATCGTTTATGGAGAATTTCGTCTACCTATTACAGCTGAAGAGCTACCTATTATGCTGAAGAGTATCCACATCGTGCCAAACACTCCATTGCAATTCATCGTTTTCGCATTTCTCTGTCTCTACAGCTTCAAGGTAATGACTTACAGAATTTGTTACAATTGTCTGGTTGGTACCTACGAAAAGTGCAAAGTGATGCGACATATCCTTGAAAAATTTTGCTTAAGGAAGAATCATCTTTGATATTCCAGTCTTGCCAACATCCCGTTAATTGTCATTTGGAGATCCACATTGACTCACACATGTGGAGAAAAGCAATGCTCTTGGTCTATTAACGTTTGGTGCGTGTTTTTGAAGATCCATATCATTGGACTTTGTTTTATTAATGGGCATCTAAATACACTGGACATATGAGAAGCAGTGTGATACCAACTTGGCGGATGTCCCTCTCAGAGCTCACATGTAATGACAGACCCTCTTAAGAGAACATTTCGAGTGCATTGGAACGGTTGTTCAGGAAACATAAAATGGCCTGCACACTCACCAAACTTAACACTCATACAGTTTTAACTGCGGCGAAAATTAAAACAAGAGGTTTGTTAGGAAACACTGACGACTCCCGAAGGCATGAAATACCTTACAACACGGGCTTTTGCTGCCGTTAACTGCAGATTAGATTCAAAGTGCAGTATTGTTTCTCCAGAATCACTTTCTAACCAGTTCAACATTTGCGCACATGGTATGACAGCCGTGATAATAAACACACGAACCGTACCTGAGTTACGTGTTTGCTTTCATTTGGCATAACAGGACAGACGTGTATAGAACCTCTTTCCGTAATGGTTGGACAGTGGTTTGTGACGCTCTCATCTTGAACCTATTTGATCAAGTCCCATACATATTATGTCGCTGAAATTCTCTTAGAAGCGTCTTTCAACTGCCACAGAAAAAAAGTATATCATTCCTTTAGAAAAAAGTAAAGACGATGTCGTTATTCGGTGACTATATACGACAAAAATTACTTGCGGACGTCAGGAAATTCGCCATATTTTCTGCTATATCTTGGCGATAACCGCATTGCCATATACTCGTATTTATTCAGTCTGGATAAACACTGACGGCAAGAAACAGCAACACCGAAAAATAATTATACGTTTGTCTACGTAACATATGAAGGGCTTATTTCAATAGTGGTACTAGTCCATTGCCTCCACTTTTCTGTCTGTAATGCTTCTGAAATTAATGAGCCAAACAAACAGAACAAAAGGTGCATCTCTAGCAAGAAGCCATATGCTTGATTATTTCTGGTATCTCAACTTTAGATTTTTCAGCGCTCATTTAACTTTAGGACTCTGTATCTCAATATGATATGAACAAAAATGGACTTGTATCACTATTGAAAGAAGCCCATCATATGTAAGTGATTAAGATCATCGGTTAATATAAACGCGATGTAAACCATTGCAAATGTGAAACGCTGGTACATTAATAGCCGGTGTAAGCGGCAGAATGTTCAAAGAAAGCATGCAAACTTGCGTGCGTTATGTTGTACAAGTACCAGGTGTTCAGAGTGTGGTATAGAGTTCCATGACTTTCACACTTGGACGGTCGATGTAGGGACTGTTAATGCTCTTTGTGGATGACGCTGCAGTTGTCGTCCGTTGATTTCAAATATGTGCTCCATTGAAGACAGATGTGATCGAGCAGACCAAGGAAATAAGCCGACACTTTGTAGAACTTGTTGGGTTACAACAGCCGTCTGTAGGCAAGCGTTATGCTTTTGGAAAGCTCCCCCTAGAATGGCAGGCAACAGGTCGAATAACAGATTGACGTACAAATTTACAGTCAGAGCGCGTGATAGTACTCCAGCTGTCATACGAGATCGCACTGTAGACCATAAGTGCAGGTGTAGTTTCAGTGCGTCTAGCGCTGAGAGGCTGGTTACAATTACTGATCTGATCTCCTTCTGACCAGCACACGGCCATCATGGCACCAAGGCAGAACCGGCTTTTCACCAGAAAACACAACAGACCTCCACTTCACCCTCCAGTGAGCTCTCGCTTGACTCAACTGAAGTCGCAAATGGCGGTGGTTTGGGGTCACTGGACTTCACACTGCAGGTTGCCTGACTCGGAGCTGTCTTTGAAGTAACCGATTTGTAACAGTTCGTTGTGTCCCTGTGGCGCCAACCGCCGCTCAGTTTGCTGCTGCAGATGCAGAATGATGTGCCAGAGTCTTACGCCGGATACGACGGTCTCCACTCTCGATGGTACCACCTCGCCGTCCGCAGACCGTACATACTCGTGACCACCGCTGCAAGCAATCACGCACAGTGACTACAGTCCTGTCAAGTCTTTCTGCAGCATCGCGGAAGGAACATCCAGCTTTTCGTAGCTCTACTAACGTCCTCGTTCAAATTCAGTGAGTTGTTGATTATGGCATCTTTGTCGCCTTAAAGACATTCTTGACTAACATCAAGTCACAACATCCAATCTCAAAGGTAATTAACGCTCACTCCGTTACAGCGAATATTTAAAGTAAACCTGATTTGCATCCATTAAGTGGTGATACTAGCAGCACTCTTATGCGTGTAGCACGAAATTGTAATAGACATCATCCTTCATGTGTAGAAACACGCCTATCAACTTTCGTTTATGTCGCACAACTCCTTTTTGGTGAGCCATTTTTTTCTCTGTCAGTACATATGCGGTGGCCTGTTTTGGCTGCCCTTCCCTGATAGAAACTGTAGCTGTCGTTACCATCGATTCTACAGAAACCAGAACTGTAGAATTTATTATGCTTATGACCTATTTTATGTAGTATCTGTTAAAGCCAAATACAGGAACAGTGAACTCAGTTGATCATAACCAATAGAATGAATTACAAAATTCACAGACGACCTGCTGTTCACAACAGATGTTATCATTTTTTCTGTTCAGAAAACGAGGCCGTGGTCAGATAACATCTTGTGATAATGTACGAGGGCGAGTCAAATGAAAACCTTAAGTATTTCTTTTAAATATTAATTATTGCGCAGAAATGGTACAAAGCTGTATCACTTTTCAAAATAATCTCCCCCACGCTCAATGCAAGTCCTCCAGCGATTACAAAGTGCATAAATTCCTTTAGAAAAAAATTCTTTTGGTAGTCCGCGCAACCACTCATGCACCACGTGGCGTACCTCTTCATCAGAACGGAACTTCTTTCCTCCCATCGCGTTTTTGAGTGGTACAAACATATGGAAATCACTTGGGACAAGGTCTGGTGAGTACGGTGGATGAGGAAGACACTCAAAAAGCAGGTCTGTGATTGTTGCAACTGTTGTACGGGCAATGTGGGGCCCTGCATTGTCATGTTTCAAAAGGACATCTGCTGACAACAATCCACGTCGCTTTGATTTGATTGCACGCCGCAGATGATATTTTATGAGATCTGTGTATGATGCACGGGTGACAGTGGTCCCTCTAGGCATGTAATGCTCCAAAATTTTCGTCCCAAAAGAGAGTCAGCATAACCTTCCCTGCTGATGGTTCTGTTCGAAATTTCTTTGGTTTTGGTGATGAGGAATGGCGCCATTCCTTGCTCGCTCTCTTCGTTTCCGGTTGGTGGAAGTGAACCCACGTTTCGTCCCCAGTAACGATTCTTGCAAGGAAGCCATCGCCTCGTTCAAAGCGCCGGAGAAGTTCTTCACAAGCATCAACACGTCGTTCTCTCATTCCATCTTGCAGACACTTTGTGAAACAGGAGCACATCACGCACAATGTGGTGTGCTGACCCATGACTAATCTGTAAACTTGCTGCAATGTCATTCAGTGTCACTCGGCAGTTTTCCTTCACTATGGCTTCAACTGCTGCAATGTTCTGTGGAGTCACAACTCGTTGTGCCTGACCTGGACGAGGAGCATCTTCCACTGAAGTCACACCATTTGCAAACTTCCTACTCCATTCGTAGACTTCCTGCTGTGACAAACATGCATCACCGTACTAAACCTTCATTCGTCGATGAATTTCAGTAGGTTTCACACCTTCACTACACAAAAACCGAATAACAGAACGCTGTTCTTCCCTGGTGCAGTCGCAATTGGGGCGGCCATCTTTATACTGATACTGCGACGGTATATGTGCATCTGCACTATGCTGCCACCTACAGGCCATTCTGCACGCTGTTTGTAGCACACTTACCAACTTACAGGATAACGGCGCGAAATTTCGATTTGTTATTACAAATTTGAGGTTTTCATTTGACTCACCCTCGTATTTATACACATAAGCACACCGCACAGAATGTTGGTCGACCTCTTAAGAGAGAACATTCCTCGCTTTGGAGCGCTGTACATTCCGCAGAACTGGTGCTAGATGGTACGTGAACTGTCACAGCTGACGTAAGTCATTGCAGTGAAGTGGTTGTGTATGTGCCAATCGGTAGTATGGAATCAGCGCAGTAAGTGGGGTAAACGTAGAGACGTGACAGAGTAGCAGAAAGGAGCTATCGGGAGTGCATGTGATTGAAGTTTCTCGATTTGCTCTATCAACGCGGACTCTCTAACAGGAGTGGTGTACCTCTCAGAGATAAGTAACGTGGCATACGAACAGTAGTCGGGAAAAGATCGTAGCCGACAAGCACCCGAGACGAATTTCGCCCCTTGTCAACAACAAGCAGCTTAAAACCCGACAGAAAGTACTGCTGTAAGTGAATGCACGTCGATCTCAGTCAGTTTCCCCCCAGGGAACAGTAAGAAATCGACATTGGGAATCGTGTACCTTATAAAGGGCCATAGCTCACAGCTGCACATAAAGCTGCGCCAGACAACACAGATACTGGGCAGTAACTGACTGGAGACGTTCAATGTGGAGGACACAGTTTTTTCATTTGTTAAAGATGGGGTTCCACAGCAGATGACCCTTACATGTTGCCATACTGACCTAAAGATAAAGTAAATTGCGATTGCAGTGGGCACGGGATCATCGAGATCGGACAGTGGACGAGTGAAAGCGTGTCGCGTGGTCGGATGAATCATGTGCTACGCGAAACATTCATTCACACAGGCCGGTAGGTGCAATATTATGCTGTAAGGGACTTTCACTTTCGCATCTGTGTGACCTACGGTATTAATCGAATGCTTCATGACTGGAACTGCGCTCTGTCGAAACTACGGTTCGGTATTTTTGGTACAGTTCATAAATGACCTAGAAAACGGCAGGATTACGGATAGCACTGTTAGCATTGGTATGGAAAAAAACATAAATGAATGAGAGAGTCGACGACTTTTCTTTGTTTTTTGTTTGTTTATTTTCCACATAATTGGAACGCCACATCGTTCGGCGATAGTCCATTGCATATTTTATATCCTTACAAAACATGAATTACATTTCAGAAGTGATAAAAATTAGTGGCCGAGGAAACGTCCGCGCTTTTATGTAACTAAAGCCATTACTCCTGATGAACGTACAGTTTACATACACAAACAGAAAAAAGTTAATGTAATAATTTTTGTTATTGTGTAATCAATAGAACGTTCTTCATCATGAAAAAAGGCAAGAATTTCCTATTATTATTCATAAGTGGAAAAGTTGTTTAGTGATGAAACACACATGCTTTACATAAGCTCGACGAAGCATTGAAGCAATGTTTAAGTTGTATTTTTTTTCAATTTTACCCCTCTTTGAGGAAATTGCATTTTTTGCTGCTGTATAATAATTTTGCGACGTATCTATGTTTCATGTTACAAATCAACAGTTTTCGAACAAAACGTTGACAGTTTCAATCTTCCTATAAATACTGTTTATTTTTAAGGAACTTCAATTTTACTATAAATATTATTTATTTTTAAGAGACAGACAGCGGAATAACTATGTAGAACAAAAATGTTCTGTAGGTTACATGGCCCTTTATATATCTTCACTCAGCTTCTAGACAGTTCACCACATCCAGTTTCTAGGGTATTCTAGTAAGAAACTGATCGCATACACAGAGAAAGCGATCGAAATGAGGTAACGCCCGTTACACGTGCAACATACTTAACGTACGGACAACGCGTTGCGATCGGAACTGACCAAAACTTCTAGGAAAATTGACATAAACAACGTTTTACTTACGGTAGTCTACCGTAGCCTACGGTAGTTTTACGACTCTCATCATGACAGATATTACCTGTGCAAACATTACTGCGGACAACCCTTCATGCTTCATGTCTTCTCTAATACAGATGGCATATTCCAGCAATATGACTGTGTGCGTCACGAGAAACGCATCTGGGGCGCTACCCGGCGCCAACTCCACTCTCACAGCCGACAGATTCTTTTTACGTGACCTCTGAGTAGACATCTAGTATCACTCATGTTAAACTGCAACAAACATTTGTTACTATACAGTAAGGATGGTTACACAATTATTATCACTTGACAGTTCAGTAAACCGATCCTTGTTGGGTCATTGTAAAGTTATAACGATACTAGAGGGTTTCAGATAGATTATGTAATGGTAAGACAGAGATTTATGAACCAGCTTTTAAATTGTAAGACATTTCCTAAGGCAGATGTGGACTCTGGCCACAATTTATTGGTTATGAAATGTAGATTAAAACTGAAGAAACTGCAAAAAGGTGGGAATTTAGGAGATGGGACGTGGATAAACTGAAAGAACCAGAGGTTGTACAGAGTTTCAGGGGGAGCATAATGGAACAATTGACAGGAATGGGGGAAAGAAATACAGTAGAAGAAGAATGGGTAGCTTTGAGGAATGAAATATTGAAGGCAGCAGAGGATCAAGTAGGTAAAAAGACGAGGGCTAGTAGAAATCCATGGGTAACTGAAGAGATACTGAATATAATTGATGAAAGGAGAAAATACAAAAATGCAGTAAGTGAAGCAGGGAAAAAGGAATACAAACGTCTCAAAAATGAGATCGACAGAAGTGCAAAATGGCTAAGCAGGGATCGCTAGAGGACAAATGTAAGGATGTAGAGGCTTATCTCACGAGGGGTAAGATAGATACTGCCTACAGGAAAATTAAAGAGACCTTTGGAGATAAGAGAACGACTTGTATGAATATCAAGAGCTCAGATGGAAACCCAGTTCTAAGCAAAGAAGGGAAAGCAGAAAGGTGGAAGGAGTATATAGAGGGTCTATACAAGGGCGATCTACTTTACGACAATATTATGGAAATCGAAGAGGATGTAGATGAAGATGAAATGGGAGATACGATACTGCGTGAAGAGTTTGACAGAGCACTGAAAGACCTGAGTCGAAACAAGGCCACGGGAGTAGACATCATTCGATTAGAACTACTGACGGCCTTGGGTGAGCCAGTCCTGACAAAACTCTACCAGCTGGTGAGCAAGATGTATGAGACAGGCGAAATACCCTCAAACTTCAAGAAGAATATAATAATTCCAATCCCAAAGAAAGCAGGTGTTGACAGATGTGAAAATTACCGAACAATCAGTTTAATAAGCCACAGCTGCAAAATACTAACACGAATTCTTTACAGACGAATGGAAAAACTGGTAGAAGCCGACCTCGGGGAAGATCAGTTTGGATTCCGTAGAAATGTTGGAACACGTGAGGCAATACTGACCCTACGACTTTTCTTAGAAGAAAGATTAAGGAAAGGGAAACCTACGTTTGTAGCATTTGTAGACTTAGAGAAAGCTTTTGACAATGTTGACTGGAATGCTCTCTTTCAAATTCTGAAGGTGGCACGGGTAAAATACAGGGAGCGAAAGGCTATTTACAATTTGTACAGAAATCAGATGGCAGTTATAAGAGGCGAGGGGCACGAAAGGGAAGCAGTGGTTGGGAAGGGAGTGATTGTAATTCTGTCAGAGACAGCAAAGGACTTGGAAGGGCAGTTGAACGGAATGGACAGTGTCTTGAAAGGAGGATATAAGATGAACACCAAGAAATTCAAAATGAGGATAATGGAATGAAGTCGAATTAAGTCGGGTGATGCTGAGGGAATTAGATTAGGAAATGAGACACTTAAAGGCCGGCCGCGGTGGTCTAGCGGTTCAGGCACTCAGTCCCGAACCGCGCGACTGCTACGGTCGCAGTTTCGAATCCTGCCTCGGGCATGGATGTGTGTGATGTCCTTAGGTTAGTTAGGTTTAAGTAGTTCTAAGTTATAGGGGACTGATGACCAGAGATGTTAAGTCCCATAGTGCTCAGAGCCATTTGAACCATTTTTCGACACTTAAAGTAGTAAAGGAGTTTTGCCATTTGGGGGGCAAAATAAGTGATGATGGTCGAAGTAGAGAGGATATGAAATGTAGACTGGCAATGGCAAGGAAAGCCTTTCTGAAGAAGACAATTTTGTTAACATCGAGTATAGATTTAAGTGTCAGGATGTTGTTTCTGAAAGTATTTGTATGGAGTGTAGCCATGTATGGAAGTGAAACATGGACGATAAATAGTTTAGACAAGAAAAGAATAGAAGCTTTCGAAATGTGGTGCTACAGAAGAATTCTGAAGATTAGATGGGTAGATCACATAACTTATGAGGAGGTATTGAATAGAATTGGGGAGAAGAGGAGTTTGTGGCACAACTTGACTAGAAGGGAACGGTTGGTAGGACGTGTTCTGAGGCATCAAGGGATGACCAATTTAGTATTGGAGGGCAGCGTGGAGGGTAAAAATCGTAGACGGAGACCAAGAGATGAATACACAAAGCAGATTCAGAAGGATGTAGGCTGCAGTAGGCACTGGGAGATGAAGAAGCTTGCACAGGATAGAGTAGCATGGAGAGCTGCATCAAACCAGTCTCAGGACTGAAGACCACAACAAACAACACCGATCGAGAAAGTGGGATCCATTAAGCATCCCAGTCACGAATGCACAGTGTCAACGAGGTAGACAATAGAAAACAGCAGAATACAAAGTGAGTACATGCTGGCTAGGCGGCCCGTTTTACGTTATGCATGATGCGAGAGGACAAATCCATGTGATCGTTCGTGGGTGGCCGTTGCCGACGGCAGGTGATTTCTTTGGCAGCGTATATCGCAGACTATCGACCTCGTCGTCTTAGGACACAGATACCACAACTGCTACAACATACCTCCGGAAAAATACCTTTCGAATGCACACCATGCAGAATCGTCGTGTGCTGCATTCTGATGATGGACTAACGGTAGGTGGTCATTGTGATGATGGACTAACGGTAGGTGGTGATTATGTATTGGCTGTTCAGTGTATGTTACAAGCTTATCTGCAAAGCAGGCACGAACTGTGGGAAACAGACTGGAAGGTTGGAGATTTCAGATTCGAGAGAATGAGGCAAAAGATTTTTGTTTTATGCAGTGTGTGCAAAACTTGAATGAAAGTAACTTTTGCATGATGTCTCACTGCCAAGTAACATAGCTCGATGAACTTGAACCGTACAAAGAAGCAAAAAAGTTCAAATGGCTCTAAGCACTATGGGACCTACCGTCTGAGGTCATCAGTCCCGTAGATCTTAGAACTACTTAAACCCAACTAACCTCAGGACATCACACACATCCATGCCCGAGGCAGGATTCGAACCTGCGACCGTACCAGCAGCGCGGTTCCGGGCTGAAGTGCCTAGAATCGCTCGAACACAGCAGCCGGCACAAAGACGCAACCGCTACAGCATACTACAGAAGGTAATTGAAAGAAATGCATAGTGAGGCGAACAGAAATGACACTTTTATTCAAAGACAATAATTACATTGAAGGACTTTACAAATGGCGGAACACGGTTCGTAGTAGGGTGTGTGTTCACCACAGACGGCAATGCACGCCGATGCTAGGGTGATGGTTGGTAAGATGTTCTTGTGGTATGAACTTACATTCCTCCAGCAGGGCGGCTGACAACTGGTGTATCGCCGTTGGTGCAAGAGGACGTACTGCAATACAGCTATACAACATATCCTATACGATGTCGATGAGATTTAAGTCGAGGAAGTGGGTAGGCCAGCCTATTCGGCGAATATCCTCTCGTTCCAAGAGCTAGTCCACCTCCACTGCTCGGTGCGGCCGGGTCGCGCACTGTCAGCCATGAAGCTAGGGCCGAATGAATCTCTCGAAAGACGCACATGGGGAACGAGTACTGTACCACAATAACGTTTGAAACGTCATATTAGAAAAATTATAAATGACTTTGCTGATAAACCTCTCACTTTATTTGATTTTCAAACAGCTGAGTAAAACTGAACGTACTCAGACATTTCGCTCTTTACCTATTCTGATCAACACTAAACTGACACACAATATTTTTAGCGCAACGCAATCTGACTTTCAATAATCCCTACAAAAGAATGGCCCTGACTAACAATAACCTATACCTTTCATGAATCACTTACCTCACAAAAATCTTCGTTACTCGAACTACTACAATACAGCGAGCGCCACTAGTGCCAGATAAATAAAAGATTCTAACTACTGAAGGCGCTAACTACTGATAGGCATAGTTAGAAAGTGAAAGATTTAAATGAAAGATTTTGATAGAGAACAAACAATGTATTTACCCTAATAATGTTCAAAAGTTATTATATCAGTTCATGATATCCAGTATTACAAATTTACGCTTTCTGATGGACACACGTCCAGATGGTCAGCTCTCAAAATTCTGCCATCTCTCTCCCCACATCCACCACTGCTAGCTGCTCACCTCCAACTGCACAACGCTACACGCTGTTCACATCCAACTGCCCAACACTACAATAGCGAATATTCCAACAATGCCAACCAGCCATAGACTGCACACTGCACAGTCAGTGATTTTCATACAGAGCGCTACGTGGCGTTACCAACATAAAAACCTAAACAGCCTACTTACACGTTTACCCGTGAGCTCTTCGTGTTAAAATAATTGGAGGTCTCTACGCCCTCACACTAAAACACCTGAACCTCCAAACCGATCATGTTCGACACTGCTGGACGTACCCCCATACAGCGAGACGTCGGGGCCGGCCGTTGTGGCCGAGCGGTTCTAGGCGCTTCAGACTGGAACCACGCGTCCGCTGCGGTCGCAGGTTCGAATCCTGCCTCGGGCATTGATGTATGTGATGTTCTTAGGTTAGGTAGGTTTAAGTAGTTCTAAGTTCTAGGGGACCGATGACCTCAGATATTACATCCCATAGTGCTCAGAGCCATTTGAACCATTTGAGACGTCGGGATACGAAAAGCACTCAGGAACATTGTCGAACATCATCGTTTCGATGGTCCTGTTGTCATGGTGTGGGGAGGTGTTATGTTGAATGCACCGACTGAGCTCAAAATCTTTGAACATACCACACTCACCAGTCAGCGTTGTTGCAACGCTGTGCTCCTTCCCCATGCGTGTCATTTCCTTGGGGGGGGGGGGGCATTCGGCCCTGACTTCATTTTTATGGATGACAACGAGAGACAGGATCGAACAGCGCGGGTGGAGGAGCTCTTGAAACGAGAGGATATTCGCCGAATAGACTGGCCTGCCCGTTTCTCCGACTTAAATCCCACTGACCGTCTCTGTAATCCCCTGGGGAGATGTACTGCAGCAAGTGGACATGCACCAGCAGTCAACTGCGCTGGTGGAGGAACGGAACACCCAACCGCCTGCCGCGGTGGCCGAGCTGTTCTAGGGGCTTCAGTCCAGAACCACGCGGCTGCTACGGGCGCAGGTTCGAATCCTGCCTTGGGCATGGATAGGGGACTGATGACCTCACATGTTAAGTCCCATAGTGCTTAGACCCATTTGAACCATTTTGAACGCCCAACCGCCAAAACTCCTTACCAGCCATGTGTCTAGAATGGGAGCATGTTCGAGACCACACATTGCCGTCCGTGGTGATTGCACACCGTATTAATACCAATCCCAATGACTTCAGTGTAGTTATCGTCTTTGAATAAAGGTGCCATTGCTGAAACTTCCTGGCAGATTAAAACTGTGTGCCGGACTGAGACTCGAACTCGGGACCTTTGCCTTTCGCGGGCAAGTGCTCTACCAACTGAGCTACCCATGCACGACTCACGCCCCGTCCTCACAGCCTTAATTGCGCCAGTACCTCTTCTCGTACCTTCCAAACTTCACAGAAGCTCTCTTCAGAACCTTGCAGAACTAGCACTCCTGGAAGAAAGGATATTGCGGAGACATGGCTTAGCCAAAGCCTGGGGGATGTTTCTAGAGCACTTGCCCGCGAAAGGCAAAGGTCCCGAGTTCGAGTCTCAGTCCGGCTGAGTTTTAATCTGCCACGAAGTTTCATACCAGCGCACACTCCGCTGCAGAGTGAAAATTTCATTCTAGAAACATCCCCCAGGCTATGGCTAAGTCATGTCTCCACAATATCCTTTCTTCCAGGTGTGCTAGTTCTGCACGGTTCTCAGGAGAGCTTCTGCGAAGTTTGGAAGGTACGAGACGAGGTACTGGCGCAATTAAGGCTGTGAGGACGGGGCGTGAGTGGTGCACGGGTAGCTCAGTTGGTAGAGCACTTGCCCGCGAAAGGCAAAGGTCCCGAGTTCGAGTCTCGGTCCGGCACACAGTTTTATTCTGCCAGGAAGTTTCATATCAGCGCACACGCCGTTGCAGAGTGAAAATTTCATTGTATGTGTCATTTATGTTCATCTCATTGCATATTTTTTTTAGTTACATTTTGTAAGTTCTTTGATGTACAGTCCACGTTTCATCGAACAATATTACTTGACGATGAACCACTATGAGAAAATTACTTTCGTCCTTCAGCTTGTGTGTACCAGTGTATTATAAGGCACCATCCGCCACATACCACAAGCTGGCTAAGGGGGTACACTGAGGTGACAAAAGTCGTGGGATTGCGATCTGTAAATATGTATGGCGGTAGTATCGTGTACACAGTTTATAAAAGGGCAGTGCATTAGCGGAGCTGTTGCTTGTACTCAGCTGGTTGACGTGAAAAGGTTTCGGAGGTGATTATGGCCACACGACGGAAATTAAACGACTTTCAACGCGGAATGGTAGTTCGAGTTAGACGCATGGAACATTCCATTTCGGAAATTAGGGAATTTAATCTTCCGAGACTCACAATCTCAAGAGCGTGCCGTGGATGCAAAATTTCAGGCAATACCTTTCACCGCGGACAACACATTGGTCGACGGCCTTCATTTAACGACCTAGAGCAGCAGCATTTCCTTAGAATTGTCAGTGCTAAGAGACAAGCAACACTGCATGAAATGACCGTAGAAATCAATGTGGAACGTACGACGAACGCATCCGTTATGACAATGTGGCGAAATTTGGCGTTAATATACACTCCTGGAAATGGAAAAAAGAACACATTGACACCGGTGTGTCAGACCCACCATACTTGCTCCGGACACTGCGAGAGGGCTGTACAAGCAATGATCACACGCACGGCACAGCGGACACACCAGGAACCGCGGTGTTGGCCGTCGAATGGCGCTAGCTGCGCAGCATTTGTGCACCGCCGCCGTCAGTGTCAGCCAGTTTGCCGTGGCATACGGAGCTCCATCGCAGTCTTTAACACTGGTAGCATGCCGCGACAGCGTGGACGTGAACCGTATGTGCAGTTGACGGACTTTGAGCGAGGGCGTATAGTGGGCATGCGGGAGGCCGGGTGGACGTACCGCCGAATTGCTCAACACGTGGGGCGTGAGGTCTCCACAGTACATCGATGTTGTCGCCAGTGGTCGGCGGAAGGTGCACGTGCCCGTCGACCTGGGACCGGACCGCAGCGACGCACGGATGCACGCCAAGACCGTAGGATCCTACGCAGTGCCGTACGGTACCACACCGCCACTTCCCAGCAAATTAGGGACACTGTTGCTCCTGGGGTATCGGCGAGGACCATTCGCAACCGTCTCCATGAAGCTGGGCTACGGTCCCGCACACCGTTAGGCCGTCTTCCGCTCACGCCCCAACATCGTGCAGCCCGCCTCCAGTGGTGTCGCGACAGGCGTGAATGGAGGGACGAATGGAGACGTGTCGTCTTCAGCGATGAGAGTCGCTTCTGCCTTGGTGCCAATGATGGTCGTATGCGTGTTTGGCGCCGTGCAGGTGAGCGCCACAATCAGGACTGCATACGACCGAGGCACACAGGGCCAACACCCGGCATCATGGTGTGGGGAGCGATCTCCTACACTGGCCGTACACCACTGGTGATCGTCGAAGGGACACTGAATAGTGCACGGTACATCCAAACCGTCATCGAACCCATCGTTCTACCATTCCTAGACCGGCAAGGGAACTTGCTGTTCCAACAGGACAATGCACGTCCGCATGTATCCCGTGCCACCCAACGTGCTCTAGAAGGTGTAAGTCAACTACCCTGGCCAGCAAGATCTCCGGATCTGTCCCCCATTGAGCATGTTTGGGACTGGATGAAGCGTCGTCTCACGCGGTCTGCACGTCCAGCACGAACGCTGGTCCAACTGAGGCGCCAGGTGGAAATGGCATGGCAAGCCGTTCCACAGGACTACATCCAGCATCTCTACGATCGTCTCCATAGGAGAATAGCAGCCTGCATTGCTGCGAAAGGAGGATATAGACTGTACTAGTGCCGACATTGTGCATGCTCTGTTGCCTGTGTCTATGTGCCTGTGGTTCGTGCATGCTCTGTTGCCTGTGTCTATGTGCCTGTGGTTCTGTCAGTGTGATCATGTGATGTATCTGACCCCAGGAATGTGTCAATAAAGTTTCCCCTTCCTGGGACAATGAATTCACGGTGTTCTTATTTCAATTTCCAGGAGTGTACTGTGGCAGCAGACGAGCGACGACAATCTCTTTGCTAACAGCGCCACATCGCCTGCAGCACCTCAACAATAACGGTTGCACCTTGAGAAACCGTCGCCTGATCAGATGAGTCGCAATTTCAGTTGCCAAGAGCTGATGGTAGGGTTCAGGGGTGCCACAGACCTCACGGGCCCAAGTTGCCAACAAGGGACTGTGGAAACTTGTGGTGGCTCCATAATGTTGTGTCTTGGATCACTGACTGGAAATAGCAATGCCCAGCTATTTGGACTTCATGTTTCCAAATAACGATGGAATTTTTATGAATGACAATGTGCCATATCACCAGGCCGCAACTGTTCGCGATTGGTTTGATCATTCCGGACGATTCGAGCAAATGATTTGGCCACCCAGATCGCCCGACACGAGTCCCACAGCACATTCATGGGACGTGATCGAGAGGTCAGTTCGTGCACAGCACTTCCGCAGTTGTTGTTGGCTGCAGAGGCAGCACGGCTCAATATTCCTGCAGGGGACCCCCCTAACTAACAACTCGTTGAGCCCATGCCAGGTCGAGCTGCTGCCCTATAAGGAGGTCCGACACGATATTGGGAGGTATCCCATGACTTTTGTCACCTCAGTGTAAGGATGAAGATTGAGATTGAACCGTTCGCTGACCGCAGCGCCTCGCCCTTGTGCAGCCTACTTGAGCCGCGGCGACCACAACGTGTTCACGGTGGACTGGGAGCCGCTGACCTACTTCCCGTGCTACCTGTCGGCCATCAGCAACACGCGGCTGGTGGCGCAGTGCTCGGCGCAGCTGTACGCCCACCTCACCTACAACGGCGCCGCCGCCTCGCGCATCACCTGCGTCGGCCACTCCCTGGGCGCCCACATCTGCGGCATGATGAGCAACCACCTGTCCCGCAGGATGGACAAGATCATAGGTACGTACCGTGTAATCCCGTCTTGCAACCTCTGCCAACTCCCATTTCCGCATCTTCAGCACCGGACTCCTTTACCAATTTTGTGGCGGTGTTCGTAGCGACAAGCAATTCGCTGTAGAAACGGCTTACGAAGTCACCGCCACACTTTTAATAGCGGGCCGACTGGTCCGCGGGAACAGTGAACAGAAAGATGAAAACACAAACACTCTGATTAAATAAAAGTCGGTACTTAGCTTTATTATAGAAGATACAGAAATACCCTAGTGAACTCCGTGTCTACAGAGATCTGTCTAGTTCGAATCGGAGCGGCTAGGTCAGCGTCGGCTGACGACAAACAACAACTCTGCTGCGATGAACACACAACTGACTAGCAAGTACACAATTCGGTGGCGAGTATACAACTGAGCGGCGAATCCAGAACTGTCCTAGCGCTCGCGACTCCAGCGCTTAAGAAGCCAGAAGCCAGCGGTGGCGCGCGCAGACTTGCGGCGATTTCCTGTATCGCTGGCGCTGCTTATGAGGACGGCGTCCGGACTTTGATGCTGCCAACCTTTTGGCAGCGGGCTCGGGTGGCATTACTGGCTAGGATATAACACTCCTCCCCCCCAAATCGCCGCACCGTCGTTGAATAATGACGTGGCGAGCGTCGACGGCGGGGGAGGGGTCTGGCCGCAGGCGTAGCTGAAGAGACCGGGGCGGAGACTGTTGTCGGTGGCAGTCCCCGGTCCGCACCCCAGCATTGGCCGCGCGGGGCCTCGGGAAACACCGACTGAAAACCGAGGTCAGGGTGCACGCCTGTGACCACGGGCGCAGCTTCTGGTACTGGACGCGACGAGGCGTCGGGACCCACGAAGAGAGGCAGCGTCTCCTGACGCTGCGTCGACGGCTGCGGAGTGGGCGCCGGACAAGGCGCTGCGGGGTCAGACTCCTTGGGGGTGCCCAAGGAAAGCGGCTGCAGGACAGGCTGCACAGCCACCGCTTGGGAAGGCGGCCCGACTGAGGGGTCGACGTCCATCAGCTCCGAAGGCGGTGGCGACTGAAGAGGGACCGCAGGCGCCGGAGCGACCACCTGGGGCGCTCCCGGATGAAGCTGCGCGGGAGGCATCAACGGGACGGGCTGTCGGCGTGGTAGCGGCGACGGCTGCTGCTGCTGCCCCGGGGGCGGGAGCGAAGTCGGAAGGCGCGGCTGGAACCCGCCGCGGACCAAATCTGTGGACAAAGAACGAGCGGCAGAATCCGGGCGGCCAGCGCGGCGCAACTGGTTCTGATGCCTCCTGTGCACCCCAGTAGCACCTTGAACAGTATAAAAACCGCGACCCTGGACACTTATCACGGTACCACGTTCCCAACGACGGCGACCGTGATAAACTCTGAAAAAAACGGCGTCGATGCGCTGGAAACGCGTGCGATGCTCAGAAGCGGCGGGTCGATCCGGGGGGTGCAACAACCGTAGTAGGGTGCGATGACGACGGCCGTGGAGAAGCTCCGCAGGCGAAGGGCCGTCGCGTGGCGTGGTCCGGTACGACGACAGGAACGTGATGAGGGCCTGCTGACGAGAGTGCGTAGCACGAAGGCGGTCCATATGATCCTTGAATGTGCGTACAAAACGTTCCGCTGCACCATTCGATTGAGGGTGGAACGGCGGAGTAAGAACATGGCGAATGCCATTGGCAGAACAAAAACTTTCAAATTCAACAGAGGTAAATTGTGGACCATTGTCAGACACTAAAACTTCTGGAAGTCCCTCAATACAAAAAATTGAAGTCAACGCCTGTATAGTTTGTGCAGACGTTGTAGACTGCATGGGCACAACAAACGGAAAGTTACTAAATGCATCTATCACGATGAGCCAACGAGAATTCCAATATGGACCAGCGAAATCAATATGTACTCGCTGCCAGGGACCGGCAGGGCGTGCCCACTCAAAATGGCGTCGAGGCGGAGCAGCTTGGTGTTCGGCACACGTCGAACAATCTGTAGACATCTGCGTAATCTGCTTATCAATGCCGATCCATGTACAATGACGGCGGGCAAGCTGCTTGGTGCGGACCACTCCCCAATGACCTTGATGCAACAAGTCGAGGACCTTGGATTGGAGCACTTGGGGAACCACTACACGAAGCTGGTCATTCTCGGTGCGTAACAGCAAAACTCCGTGCGAGACAGACAACAGATGACGTTGCGGATAGTAGCGACGAACCACAGGATCCGATATGTCCTTTGCCTTGGACGGCCAACCACGTTGAACAAAACGTAATAGTAAACTCAGATGAGGATCTGTAGCTGTCTCACGTGCCACCTGACGATAATCAATCGGAAAATCCCGGAGGGATTGATGCTCATCGGCGTCAATCTGATGGCAAGAGTCGTCAGAGGAATCGAAGACATCATCCGCAGCAATCGGCAATCTAGAAAGCGCGTCAGCGTTTGCATGCTGAGTTGTAGGGCGATACAGTATCTCATACTGGTATTGTGATAACAAAAGAGCCCAACGTTGTAGTCTCTGAGCTGTCCGCTGAGGAACTGGTTTAGACGGATGAAACAGTGACGTCAGGGGCTTGTGATCTGTTACTAAATAGAATGGTCTACCATAGAGGTAGTGATGGAATTTTGTGACACCGAACACAATAGCCAACGCTTCCTTGTCCAATTGGCTATAATGACACTGAGCTTTGTTTAGCAATTTAGATGCGAACGCAATAGGACGTTCGGTGTTACCGACTCGGTGAGACAACACAGCACCGAGGCCGAAAGAAGAGGCATCACAAGCTAACACCAGAGGCTTGTTAGGGTCGTAATGGACCAGACAACGATCATTCAATAAAGCCTCTTTAAGCTGCTGAAAGGCTGATTGGCAATCAGCTGACCACACAAACGGAACATTCTTACGGCGGAGACGATGCAACGGTGCAGCAATCTGTGATGCATTAGGTATAAACCTAATATAATATGTCAATTTGCCAAGAACTGCTTGCTATTCCTGCAGATTGCGAGGGGCGGGCAAATCACGAATAGCTGCTAAATGTGACTGGGAGGGATGAATGCCTTGAGCATTAATAACATGTCCCAGATACTCCATCTCCGTAAGGAAAAATGAACATTTATCGATGTTGCAACGTAGGCCTGCCTGAGACAACACTTTAAACAAACACTCCAAATTACGGAAATGTTCAGCAGGCGTCCGACCGGACACAACAATATCGTCTAAATAGTTGCAACACGATGGCACATTAGCCAGAAGTTGTGACAAAAAACGCTGAAAAACAGCTGGAACTGACGCACAACCAAAAGGCAAACGCAGAAAACGGAACAACCCCAACGACGTGTTTATGACAAAATACTGTTGTGATTGCTCGTCGAGGGGCAATTGCAAATATGCTTCACGGAGATCAATTTTGGAAAAGAAACGAGCTTCCCCTATCTTATCATCAGCTCGTCCGGTCTAGGCAAAGGAAAAGAATCAATGACAGTCTGAGGATTAATTGTCGACTTAAAATCAGCACACAAACGTAACTTGCCAGACGGTTTCTTTATAATAACTAAGGGAGAAGCCCACTGGCTCGCTGAAACGGGTTGAATAACACCGTTGTTTTGCCAACGGCGAAGTTAATCTTCTACAGGTGCCCGGAGGGCGTGAGGCACTGGACGAGCACGACGAAATCGAGGCTGAGCATTATCTTTTAACGTAATATGAGCGGCAAAGTTCGCAGCACAACCTAGTTCGTCTTTAAATATGTCACTGTATCGTTTACACAAATCGGTTATGCTGTCTTGAGGAACAACAACAGAATTAATTTGCAACACATTGTCTTGGATAGACAGGCCAAACAAGTCAAAACAGTCTAATCCGAAAATGTTTACACTGTCTGTAGCGCGGAGCACTGTGAAGGAAACTGTTTTTGTATTGCCACGGAATGTGGCTGGCACGCTACATACACCTAACATAGGAATTTGTTCTCCACTATAAGTAGCCAAAGAATGTTTTGCCGCTGAAAGTTTAGGGCGGCCGATAGCCGCATACGTAGCACTATTTATGAGAGTCACAGACGCACCAGTGTCTAATTGAAAATCGAAGGTCTTATCCTGGATGCGTAGCTTCACAAATAGTTTATTACACTGTCTCTGGATCGGTGCAGTGGAGGCGGAAGACACAAAATCAGCGCGTTTAGCGCGTGTTCGCTGCTTACGACAACTCGTGGGTTGGGCGGGTGGAACAACTCCCGCTTCACTTGCAGTCTGTACATTACTTTTTACAGCGTTTGAATTACGCTTGGGTCGCATAACAGAGGGCTGGGTGGGTGGCTTATTGCGAACAAGTTTATTACCCACACGAACCGTGGAAGAGTCTTTAAACGCGACCTTCTGGGCGGGCTGGCTGTGAAGAACATGAATATCCATGGGCTGGGCAGCACTAGAATTGTTCTTGCGCTTACGCAAACAAACAGTCTGGATGTGTCCTTTCCTTTGACAAAAGTGACAAACCGCGTTTCTTAACGGGCAACGTTCACGAGGATGAGCAAGAACACACTTAGGGCAAGACTTAACTCTATCATTTTGCACACGCGGCTGACGAATGTGTTTAACATGACGCGGCCGGCTAGTGTTTACAGTCTGACTCTGCCGGTGGGGCCGCGGGCGTGACATAACTTGCTTAGCACAGGCAATTTGAGAAATACATGGCTGATCTAATTCACACTCAGCATAGTCAAAAGTATCTTGGGCTTCAATGATGTTCATCACAGTCTCTAATGACGGGTCAGGCAACTTTAAGATAGCAGCACGAATACGAGAATCTGCAATGTTTTGAGTAATAGCGTCTCGTAACATGACATCACTGTAGGAAGCTCCACACACACAATTAAAGCGGCACTGACGGGTGAGGCCCCGTAAATCTGTTAACCACTGTTAATTAGATTGATGTGGCAGTTTCTTTAATCTGAAGAACTTGAATCTGGCTGCTGCCACATGAACTCGCGACTCGAAATACTCAGCAAGCTTGTTAACAACAACGTCATAGTCTAAAGCTTCTGGCTTGGATTCCGGGAACAACTTACAAAGTAGTCGATAGACTTCCACGCCTGCAGTGGAAATGAAATAAAGCTGCCGCTCAGTACCCGTGATTTTGTAGACTGTCATGTGCGCCTGCAACTGCGCGAAATATTCTCGCCATTCTTCTCGTGATGCATCAAAAGCACGGAACGCTGGTGCTGCCTGTGCTTGTTCCTTTTGTGTTGGAGGATTAGCCGCTTGTTTGGCGATCGCTTCCACCAGACTTTGTATTTGCTGACTCTGTAACAAGATCAACTGTTGTAATTCGGCAGACATAGTGAACACAAATTAAACCAGCCCCCAAAATTTTATCGCTATAAGTAGTATAACCAGAAACAAGCTGAACCAGCCCTGTACACGAGTTCGGAAGTCCTCGTCGCCAGTTTTGTGGCGGTGTTCGTAGCGACAAGCAATTCGCTGTAGAAACGGCTTACGAAGTCACCGCCACACTTTTAATAGCGGGCCGACTGGTCCGCGGGAACAGTGAACAGAAAGATGAAAACACAAACACTCTGATTAAATAAAAGTCGGTACTTAGCTTTATTATAGAAGATACAGAAACACCCTAGTGAACTCCGTGTCTACAGAGATCTGTCTAGTTCGAATCGGAGCGGCTAGGTCAGCGTCGGCTGACGACAAACAACAACTCTGCTGCGATGAACACACAACTGACTAGCAAGTACACAATTCGGTGGCGAGTATACAACTGAGCGGCGAATCCAGAACTGTCCTAGCGCTCGCGACTCCAGCGCTTAAGAAGCCAGAAGCCAGCGGTGGCGCGCGCAGACTTGCGGCGATTTCCTGTATCGCTGGCGCTGCTTATGCGGACGGCGTCCGGACTTTGATGTTGCCAACCTTTTGGCAGCGGGCTCGGGTGGCATTACTGGCTAGGATATAACAACCAATGGGCGGAAGATATGATAGATGTGTGGCTTCCCAGTTATTCACCTAAGGCATTTATTTGGCTTCAGGATCTGCGTAACCAACACAAGGTACATTTATGTCTGTGTAACAGAGATTTATACCATCACAGTGTAGGTACACTTCAGACGTGGTCACACAATTACCGAGTGACAACGAAGGGATATAGTATTCTCATAAGAAGTATATTAACCCTTTCAGAATTCATTTTTTTTCTGGAAAATGGAAAACTCTTCTTTATGTGATAATGCTCTTAGGTGATTTTTTTTTATGATTTTACATGCAAGATTCATACAAAAGTACTGGGTGATCAAAAAGTCAGTATAAATTTGAAAACTGAGTAAATCACGGAATAATGTAGATAGAGAGCTACAAGTTGACACACATGCTTCGAATGACATGGGGTTTTATTAGAGCCAAAAAAATACAAACGTTCAAAAACTGTCCGACAGATGGCGCTTCATCTGATCAGAATAGCAATAATTAGCATAACAAAGTAAGACAAAGCAAAGATGATGTTCTTTACAGGAAATGCTCAATATGTCCACCATCATTCCTCAACAATAGCTGCAGTCGAGGAATAATGTTGTAAACAGCACTGTAAAGCATGTCCGGAGTTATGGTGAGGCATTGGCGTCGGATGTTGTCTTTCAGCATCCCTAGAGATGTCGGTCGATCACGATACACTTGCGACTTCAGGTAACCCCAAATCCAATAATCGCACGGACTGAGGTCTGGGGACCTGGGAGGCCAAGCATGACGAAAGTGGCGGCTGAGCACACGATCATCACCAAACGACGCGCGCAAGAGATATTTCACGAGTCGAGCAATACTTTCTTTTTTTGGTTCTAATAAAACCTAATCTCATCCCAAGCATGTGTGTCAATTTGTAACTCTCTATCTACATTATTCCGTGGTTTATTAAGTTTTCAAATTTATACTGACTTTTTGATCACCCGGTATATACCTTTCTTGAAAACATACTTTGTACACGTGGTTTCATTTTATAGACTAAAATAACTAATTACGAAATACTTTCTATTGCAATAAATAGTAAAATGTTCATTCAATAGTTACCATGCAAAATAGCAAAAACAATATTCAATTGTACAGTGGAATATAGCGAACCAGTCACGTCCATGTATTCTGGTGATCACGAGCTGCTGCGCACTTCTATGTTGATTTTATGGTAGTTTCGTAGTGATACCGAACAGTTGGTAGCACTTGTGCATGATGAAAATGTTGAACATTCAAAAACGTGTACCTCAGGTTTCCATCGGGAAAAAATATTTCTACTGCAGCTAAGACTCGGTAAAAGTTAATGTAGACAATTGTAACCAGAGGGTCTGAAAGGGTTAAACACATTGATATTACTGCAGCAAAGGGAATATGGGCGCAATGATTTATGACCGTCATGTAAAGCAACTGCACCTGCCACCCCTCCCTCACCCCTCCCAGTACGCCGCTTGGGCTGTTATTCTGCTTATTTAGGATCAAATTTGTGACTCTGTGTTGTTATCCTAGGAAATGTTAGTTTTTGTTTAGAATTTATTTTATTGCCCAATTAATTATCTTTATCACTACCAAGATGGTCTTCTCTATATGTATGCCGACCTTATCTTAATGAAAATATTTTATAGCTCAATATGATCGGCAAAGTATGATGTCACTATCAAACTTGCCTGCCCGAGGTAAGTCTAACACTATGTTATTACACTAGACGTGATTAAACTGCGTGAAATTGAAAAAAAAAGTCCAAGTGGCAGAACATGGTGTATTTATTTAGGAATTTTCATGTAGGTACGAAACAAGGATTCCTACTCTTCCAGCTACCTAGTTTCAGATACATTTCGAGATCACCCAGCAACCCACTTGTCCCATGCAAAACGCACACATGAAGGTAATCGTAAATAAGAGATTTCTTAGGATTTTTCGTAGGGTAGCAAATAAGACAAATTGTCTCGTGCAAAAACTTTTATTAATTTTTGCTTATACCTTTACACGCAGTAAACAACCCTCTCTTTATTTTTGTTTCGTGTTGCTTTAATAATATTAGATCCATTTTTAACTTATAATTTAAACCTACATCCGAACCATCTACTTCTTTTTCCAACCAGTAATTTTGTTAAATACAAAGAAGTTATGTTCTCGAATTCTAATATTCTAATTTTTTTCTGTAAAAATATCTTTTATTGCTTTAACAGTTAGCTCTGTCCTTTCCTGCAATTCTTCCAGTGGAAAGCATTCGAGGATTTCAATTTTTCCGTTCGTTTCCTGCATTGCACTATCGCTAAAGGATACCATATTTTCGTGGGTGTACGCCACCAAGTCTTTCCTTCAAATTCTTGCGGAATTTCTGTACAGAGTTGAAAGTTTCCAATTTTTTTTTAAAAAATTGCCCATTAAATTTAGTTATTTTGTCAGTTTTAAATTCCGAAAATGGGCATTCGGTTGTTAGTAATCATCCTTTTTAAGCTGATCCAAATGTGAATCGATCTTTACCAACAGATTGCTCATGTGTCGTTTAACACAGTGAACGTCCTTCGGTC
The DNA here is from genome assembly GCF_023864345.2 of Schistocerca serialis cubense. Taxonomy (NCBI): domain Eukaryota; kingdom Metazoa; phylum Arthropoda; class Insecta; order Orthoptera; family Acrididae; genus Schistocerca; species Schistocerca serialis. The sequence continues at coordinate 632,230,851 of NC_064645.1, forward strand.
CATTAATTTCTATGAGTAGTCCAACAAGTGATAAATTTCCACTGCTATTTGCAGTAGATGCTTATATCTTGTATTCCCCGTCATGGCCAGATTTCTCCATAGATTGTGTTTAAATTAATATGTAAGACTTCCTTGCTCACTTGCAATGGTCTCTTTCTTTTCCAATTGCAATTTATATTATTCCGTTATGGCAGTTCTTTTCGCCATGTACGTCAGGTTTCGTTTTTTGTCTTCGATCTGTTCCATTTACAGATTTATTTTGAGTACGCGTAACAAATTAATTGCAGTTACAGTACTAATTTCATTAATAAGGAATGGTTCGATTCCGTGCATTACATTTACTCCTTTCAAAGATCTATGGAATAACAGTAATTATGGAACTAATCCTAATTTGGCCATGTCTATAGGGGCAGTGTTGTGGAGAACAGTGTTCTGGATTGAAAACAATTTTTTTTCCTCCTTTAATATAACACTTCCAGTAGCACTTTGGAAGACGCTATTGATTTTTTTACAACCATCCTCCGCAGTGTTCAATGGTCCCTCACTATCAGTACATGAGGTATTCCTGGTTTTGGTTTAGCTGTGGTGGTTCCTTCACAAGAAGTCACACGTAAACATTACCCTAAAATTACCACAGAAACAAACATAATTTATTTGCTTTTACTAAACGTCGCCAAGTCCATATTGTTTACTAGACACAACCGTCCAACTACATTTCTGACCATTAAAATTGCTACACCACGAAGATGACGTGCTACCGACGCGAAATTTAACCGACAGGAAGAAGATGCTGTGATATGCAAATGATTAGCTTTTCAGAGCATTCACACAAGGTTGGCGCCGGTGGCGACACCTACAACATGCTGACATGAGGAAAGTTTCCAACCGATTTCTCACACACAAACACCAGTTGACAGGCGTTGCCTGGTGAAACGTTGTTGTGATGCCTCGTGTAAGGAGGAGAAATGCGTACCATCACGTTTCCGACTTTATAACGGACGGATTGTAGCCTATCGCAATTGCGGTTTATCGTATCGCGACATTGCTGCCCGCGTTGGTTGAGATCCAATGACTGTTAGCAGAATATGAAATCGGTGGGTTCAGGAGGGTAATACGGACGCCGTGCTGGATCCCAACGGCCTCGAATCACTGGCAGTCGAGATGACGGGCATCTTATCCGCATGGCTGTAACGGATCGTGCAGCCACGTCTCGATCCCTGAGTCAACAGATGGGGTCGTTTGCAAGACAACAACCATCTGCACGAACAGTTCGACGACGTTTGCAGCAGCATCGACTATCAGCTCGGAGACCATGGCTGCGGTTACCCTTGACGCTGATTTACAGACAGGAGCGCCTGCGATGGTGTACTCAACGACGAACCTGGGTGCACGAATGACAAAACATCATTTTTTCGGATGAATCCAGGTTCTGTTTACAGCATCATGATGGTCGCATCCGTGTTTTGCGACATCGCGGTGAACGCACATTGGAAGCCACACCAGCGTATCACCCGGCGTGATAGTATGGAGTGCCATTGGTTACACGTCTCGGTCAGCTCTTGTTCGCATTGACGGCACTTTGAACAGTGGACGTTACATTTCAGATGTGTTACGACCCGTGGCTCGACCCTTCATTCGATCACTGCGAAACCCAACATTTCAGCAGGATAATGCACGACCGCATGTTGCAGGTCCTGTACGGGCCTTTCTGGATACAGAAAACGTTCGACTGCTGCCCTGGCCAGCATATTCTCCAGATCTCTCACCAACTGAAAATGTCTGGTCAATGGTAGCCGAGCAACTGGCTCGTCACAATACGCCAGTCACTACTGCTGATGAACTGTGGTATCGTGTTGAAGCTGCATGGGCAGCTGTACCTGTACACGCCATCCAAGCTCTGTTTGACTCAATGCCCAGGCGTATCAAGGTCGTTATTACTGCCAGAGGTGGTTGTTCTGGGTACTGATTTCTGAGGATCTATGCACCCAAATTGCGTGAAAATGTAAAAACATGTCAGTTCTAGTATAATATATTTGTCCAATGAACACCCGTTTATTATCTGCATTTTTGTTTGGTGTAGCAATTTTAATGGCCAGTAGTGTAGTTACTGGCTCCGTTATTTGATGTAAGCGCTGTGCCTATCGAGCACCTGCATGCCTATTTAGAGGCAACACCTGCCTGGAACAGCGGACAGTTCAACCCGAAGACTCAGTTTTCCACACTCCAAGAAATAATGTGGTCGATCCCCAAGGATCATCGTATTTCGTCTTCTGGAACACTCTACAAAACACCACCTTGGCGCCAGAGAGCACACGACTTCACAACGTGCAAAGGCTGTCGGTCGACTCCACGATGTCTCGAACTCCTAAACTCGTACGAATTATTTGGCCTTTCAGCCATTGAGAATCAGGAGCAGAGTGCAGGTATTCACATTGGCCTATTCGTAATCCCACTCAAAGGGCTTCTGTAAGGTGCTGCTTTCTGCCAGCAGCTTTAGAAGTTTGTCTGCAGTGGAACACAGTGGCCATCAGTTAGAAGTCACTCGACCTTCAGATGGTCTACATCTACATCTACATAGATATTCTGCAAATCACACTTAAGTGCCTGGCAGAGCGTTCATCGAACCAACTTCACAATAATTTTCGATTATTCCAAACTCGAACAGCGCGCGGAAAAAACGAATCCCTATATCTTTCCGTGCGAGCTGTGATTCCCATTATTTTATTGTGTAGATCGTTTCTCCGTATGCAAGTCGGTGTCAGCAATATATTTTCACATTCGGAGGAGAAAATAGATGATTGAAATTTTGTGAGAAGATTCCGCCGGAACGAAAAATGCATTTGTTTTAATGGCGTCCACCCCGAATCCCGTATCATGTCAGTGACACTCTCTTCCGTGTTTCGCGATAATACAAAATGTGCAGCTCTTTTTTGAACTTTCGCGATGTAATTTGTTAATCGTATCTGGTAAGGATCCCACATCACGCAGCAGTACTGCAAAAGAAGACGGACAAGCGTAGTGTAGGTAGTCTCTTTACTAGATATGTTCCATATCTCATATTCTCAGACCACTACCAGTTTAGGATAGACAGCTCCATCAACTCCAGGCTGAAAAAAGCCTTCTTTCCCCAGAAACTGACCCTGTTCTAGACAATAACTATAGGAGGAGCAAATGGGCGCAGTCGGGAAATGATATGTTACAATATGAGTCACATGTTCTACACCTTCAGTGTCCACGAATTCCCATCACACTGCCGCTGGCCAACCTCCGGAAGACTGTACCAACTGACCCCAAAGGAACTTATATGACTGGCCGGAGTGGCCGAGTGGTTCTAGGCGCTACAGTCTGGAACAGCGCGACCGCTCCGGTCGGACATTCGAATCCTACCTCGGGCATGGATGTATGTGATGTCCTTAGGTTAGTTAGGTTTAAGTAGTTCTAAGTTATAGGGGACTGATGACCTCAGAAGTTAAGTCCCGTAGTGCTCAGAGGCATTTGCACCATTTTAACTTATATGTTTAGTCGCCTCGAGTTAGATGTATCGGTACTCATATCAGTTTCAAAAGTAAAGAATCAATAATTTGAGCTATCAGTACTGATTTTTCACAAAAAGAATGGAATAGACCAGTACAATACCACCACATTTCTTTAAAGAATCGAACTCTCATGAACAAAACATCGTATTTCCTGAACTATTTGTCTCTGATATAATTTTTTAGGTGGATTCAGTGGTACATGTTGATACTGTTTTATCCTGCCCACTCGTCAAACATGGGATGTCTTCTCGGATAGCTAGACAACAATTCAAGCAAATCGGATTAATGAGTTTTATTACAGAAAATTAAATGAGAATACTTAACTTTGAGAAATTACAATCATGTGTATCTTCAGTATATACGATTCGTAATAAAAGAGAAGTAATACAGTTCGTAAGTCGCTGCTATACTAGTGCCTATTCTTGATGCCGCTGTGGAGGTCGTAGCACTGTTAGCCGCGGCCGGTCAGGAGCGGCGGTTATGTCCTGTTCGTTTCGAGGGCGCTAATGTTCCCGACCGGCGTGCCGGCGCTTGCCTTTACGCCGGAACAGATACTGTCTGCAAATTGTATCGCGAGTAGAGTTACTACTAGATAAGTCATACGGTAAAACGTCATGCCTGATCTTGGAATTTTACTACATAAAAACCTTTAACATATGAAACTTCCTGGCAGATTAAAACTGAGTGCCGGACCGAGACTCGAACTCGGGACCTTTGCCTTTCGCGGGCAAGTACTCTACCACTGAGCTATCCAAGCACGACTCACGCCCCGTCCTCACAGCTTTACTCCCCCCAGTACCTCGTCTCCTATCTTCCAAACTTTACAGAAGCTCTCCTGCGAACCTTGCAGAACTAGCACTCCTGAAAGAAAGAAAAGAGTGAAAATATTCTGGAAACATCCCCCAGGCTGTGGCTAAGCCATGTCTCCACAATATCCTTTCTTTCAGGAGTGCTTCTTCTGCAAGGTTCGCAGGAGAGCTTCTGTTAAGTTTGGAAGGTAGGAGACGAGGTACTGGCAGAAGTAAAGCTGTGAGGACGGGGCGTGAGTCGTGCTTGGGTAGCTCAGTGGTAGAGCACTTGCCCGCGAAAGGCAAAGGTCCCGAGTTCGAGTCTCGGTCCGGCACTCAGTTTGAATCTGCCAGGAAGTTTCATATCAGCGCACTCTCCGCTGCAGAGTGAAAATATCACACCTTTAACATATGATTATACGATGGCGTACTGAAAAGTAATGCCTCCGAATTTTTTATGTGAAAACTCTCAAAGCTTGTTAAATGAAACAAAAGTTACTACCGTTCTGTTCTTCATGTCTACTTTATTTCTCACCATGGCGACGAACACATTTCTCTCAACGACAGACCAGTTTGTTGATACCGTCGCTGAAGAACGTTTGACTTTGTTGACAGAAACACAACCTCACCTCTGCTTTATCACCATCAAACTGAAGCGCTCGAAAGTGCTCTTTAAGTTTTGGAAACACATGAAAATTGGATTGGGCTTTATGAAGAATGATCGACGACAGTCGTGTGACTAGGACCTCGCGTCGGCTAGACCGTTCGCCGGGTGCAAGTCTTTCGATTTGACGCCACTTCGGCGACTTTCGCGACGATGGGGATGAAAGGATGATGATTAGGACAACGCAACACCCAGTCCCTGAGCGGAGAAAATCTCCGACCCTGCCGGGAATCGAACCTGGGCCCTTAGGATTGACAGTCTGTCGCTCTGACCACTCAGCTGCCGGGGGCGGACACCGGCGACGGTGAACCCCAGGCGTCGGCTTGTTGCAAGTGTGGCAGCGCTCGTGTGTTGAGTGGCATTGTCTTGCTGAAGGAGAGGGTGTTCCGTGTGTGGACGAACTCTTCGAATTTGAAACTCGATTACAGCACGCAGTTTCTCACACACCGACCCAGTTACGTTACACACCGCCGTGTTACACGATACAATTCGGAGCCTTTTAGCGGCAAAAGTTTTCAGATATGAAGACGTGAAGAATAAAGATGTTGAATGTTAACAATGTTATATTTAAAAAGCCTTAAGAGTTTTCACACAAAAAGTTCGGGACAATACTTTTCAGCATTCCCTCTTAGCTGTTAATGAATAGAGTATGACAGCATTTAAATTTTTTAAATTTGGTCAGTAAACGTTTGAAATATTGAAAATCAAGTTTCTTACTTCTGTAAGTCCTTAGATCTGTAATCTGCAACTGGGATCGTGTCCCGTGTTAAAGGTTTGGTAAAGTAAATAGATACTTCAATCTCTCCATCCCTGTTTTTTTAAAATCATTCTATAATAAAGATTCTCGATTTTCTCAAGTTTAACATGAAAAAAAAAGTATTAAATCAAGCAATTTTTTATTTTATTACAGACTGAAATTTTTAAAAATTTGGAATTTGAAAAATGAAGCTGTAGAAGAGATTATCAGAAAAGCAACTGAATAGTACCCAAAAGTAAATAAATTAAATTTTATTTAAAATTGTCTTTCTTCTTCCGCAGAGTCACCGAAAAACAATATTTAATCCTGTCGTTTCCTACAGAATCCGTTAGGCAACTTTGACAGCGTGCTGCCTGCCGTTGAAAATAAACACTCGGAATCTTCAGGTATTCAGTGAATAGCTTATATGACTGGAGGAATAAAACCTTTGTTTCTTCCAGTTCCTCTAAAGCACTGGCGCATAGTGATAACACAGGTGTTGCCAAATAAAAGCTCATTCCACAGTTCTGATCATAAAGATGCGATGAATAATTATTAACATCATTAGATACGGTACCTGCTATATAGTACTGATGTGAGTTAAAGTATCAGCTGAAAAATATCAAGCAAAAAGCGTCAGTATAGAGATGAAATACTCGATACCAAGCAGGGGTGACACTTTTTCCGTGTTCCTACCTCCTAGGGAAAACAGACAAGTCAGCCATGGCAGAACATGCTCTTCAGTCGGGTGATCACGTACTGAAATTTTCGGAAACTGAAGTTTTATGTTCTGTGACGAACAATTATTCACGGCTATATAGAGAAGCCATCGAAATATAGGAACATGGGGATAATTTTAACAGAAAAGAAGAAGCTATGAAAGTGAGCGATATATGGACAGTGGCGCTACAGATTCGATGAGAAGTTTTTATCTTTGACGTACTATGATCGACAGTTATATTTTATCCTTGACAAGCTTTATCTCTGCTATCACTTGAAATCCAGACCACGCCCACATTCCACGGTATTTAGGCTGCTATTCGACGTTCGACTCGTCAGTCGGCAAGACTCAGCATAACCAGGGGCACCTCCGAAGATGTCCAACGTAGCTTTGGACGAAACGTCAGGGGTAGAAGAGTTCCATGGACCACGGCCATACAACTCGGAAGAATTCTCAGCAGCTGAAACATCCGGTCGTGAAAGCTTTCATTGAACACCAGAATACTGATCACATCTAAACTCTCTGCACACAGACAGGCCCCCGGAGGGCTATTTTGTCGTCGATGACCGTGGCCGCTGAATCACTTCTACTACAACCCCTCAATAGGTACATACTCTGGTGACACTGAACACAGTACTTGAGGCTGTTGCACCTTTTTCCGTCAGGGTACACACCCTACGGAATGGGAGACGAATGGAAACATTGTAGCCTAGTTTAGTACTGTAGTCAGTCCTCGTAGTGTTTGCGTGTGCTGTTGTGCCTCTGTGTGAGAGCGGGGTGCGGCTTGTGTGTGCGCAGGGCTGGACCCGGCGCGGCCGCTGCTGGACCGGTTCGGGGACGCGGCGTTCCGGCTGACGAGGGACGACGCGCGCGTCGTGCAGGTGGTGCACACCAACGCAGGGGCGCTGGGCGAGGCGGCGCCGACGGGACACCTCGACTTCTGCGTCAACGGCGGCGCCGAGCAGCCCGGCTGCAAGGGCCACCGCCTCCGTGAGTATGCAGCCCTGCGTCCCGAGGCAAGCGTTCCTGTGAACGCCCCAATATACACATACAGGAAAAAACGTGAAGCACTCAGAAAAGGAGGAGGAAACGAAATGGAAATTCACAGGTAGAGAGGGTATCTGATGTTATTTGACTTATTACAACATCGAGTCAGATTAACACTTTGCCGTCCGCACGTCTCGTACAAATTTATTCGCTTGGCGCCGGCAGTGCTAAGTCGGATTACTTGGCTTGTCGCCAGCCGCTTGTCACCTTTCCATTGATGACAAGCTTCAAACACATTGACTTTTGCGCCCTTTAATTTTCCGGAAATCCTCTATTTTGCCGTATCGTTCCACAAACTCTAGTTTTCTTTTCAAGTAACTTCTCTGCAAGTTGTAGGAGGGGGCACCCAAAGGAACCGGATTGTTGTCATAAAAAATTTATTGATGAACCTTTTTACAAAATTACTTCAGTCACCTTCAAAATACTCTCTATTACATACGATGCACTTGTCAAGTCTCTTTTCCCACTGTTGGAAGCATGTTTGGAACTCTTCAAGTTTGATATTGTCCAGTGCCCTTTGCGAAGTTGTTTTTACCGCCTCCACGTCGTCACAACGCTCCCCTTTTAGCGTTTTTTTCATTCGTGGAAATAGGAAAAAGTCGCACGGGGCTAGGTCCGGCGAATACAGAGCGTAGGAGCGACAGACCACGTCTGAGATGCCAAATAGTGGGTCACTCGTAAGGCCGTGTGTGCTGGAGCGTTGTCGTGGTGCAGAAACCAGTCACCTGATCGCCAAAGTTCCCGGCGTGTCCTCCTCACAATCCTCTCGCAGACGCCTTAAAACATCCAAGTAAAAGTGCTGGTTAACAGTCTGGCCAGGGGGTACGAATGCCCGATGCACAATTCCACGAACATCAAAAAAGACAATGATCATCGTCTTCACATTTGACCTCACTTGCCTTGCTGGTTTTGGTCTGGGAGAGTTGGGAGTCCTCCACTGGCTTGACGCTTGCTCGGTTTCTGGCTCATACCCCTAACACCAACTCTCAACCCCTGTAACGACTTTGTTCAAGGTGTTTGGATCACGTGCAATCTCTGTTTTCAAGTCCTGACACACATTCATGCGGATGGGTTTTTGCTCCTGTGTGAGAAGGCGCGTAACAAATTTAGCAGCAACACGTCTCATATGCAAATCCTCACTCAAAATTCCACTGGCACGAGCTCCAACTGATTCCTGTCTCTGCTGAAATTTGGTAGATCGTTTGGCGACGATCCTCGTTGATCTTTTAGCGGATCTTTTCAATGTTCTCCCCATTTCGCGACGTTGAAGGGCGTCCAGAACGAGCTTGGTCTTCAACACACATCTCACCGCGTTTAAAGAGCCCAAACCACTCGAAAAGCTGTGTGCGGCTCATAGCGTCCCCCTGGAAAACTTCCTGAAGCATTTGGTGTGTCTCCGTTGCAGGTTTTTACGCAGGAAACAAAATTTCACACACGCTCTTTGTTCTTTTAAAGTTGTCATAACGACTTCGCAGAGGTAACCCGCCAACAGTCAGAGAAACACAACACCACAGTTGCACGTTCAGCTCTACACTGACGCCGTCTGCACAGCTGTTTCATGAAGGTCCCTACTTACACCATCTAGCGTGAGAACCCTGCACTACGTCTACGAGTGACAGCGCCCTCTGAGTCCGTTTTCCTTTCGGTCTCCCCTCGTACACTGCTATAATAGTTATCCATGCAAAGGTCATGCCACTTTCCATCAGAAGGTGTCAATAGTTCCGTCACTGCTTCTGCTAAAAGCTGTCCAGCGCCGGAATACATCTTGAATGAGGAAATGTATCCCGTACTCCAATCACACAGCATCCGAATGAGTATGCCGTATTTCGCAATTTTCGACGGATTGTGAACTTTAAAATTTAACCGTCCACGCCACGGTATCATTCCTTCATCAATTGAGATGTTTTGACTTGCATTAAACGTTTCTTTAAACGATTTGGAAAAAATAATCAATTTCGAATTGCACTTTGACAAGCCGGTCTCCATTATCGAGTTTCCGGCCGGAGTGGCCGTGCGGTTCTAGGCGCTACAGTCTGGAGCCGAGCGACCGCTACGGTCACAGGTTCGAATCCTGCCTCGGGCATGGATGTGTGTGATGTCCTTAGGTTAGTTAGGTTTACTTAGTTCTAAGTTCTAGGCGACTGATGACCTCAGAAGTTAAGTCGCATAGTGCTCAGAGCCATTTGAAGCCATTATCGAGTTTATTGTTGCTGTCGGAAAAATATAAAAATGATAATATTTGTCTACATCGGGTGCGGGACATCGTTTTACGAAATATCGCAGTGTCTATCAACGGGTTCGTTGAGCAGTAATCATTGATCCTTAATTTTCTTACAGTTCCCATAAGGATAGCAAGCCCAAACCATTTTCTAAGTTCGGGTCCCGTAACGTCGACAAATTTGGCATTTTTTAAATCCAGTTTCTTTCTATTGTAATGTTGACTGTAGTATTTTTTGGTTTCGTTGCTAATATATTCAAATAGATCGTTCCCAATATATAATTGTACGATATCCACGACGCTCTGTGTATATTTGGGACGTATGTTTGGAACCTGGGGATCCTTCAAATTTATTGTTGGTCCTCTGTATATCAAAGTCTGACCATGTGCACTGTCTTCTTCTTCTGATTCAGCCGAATCAGTTGGCAATCGTAGCGTTCGCCGAATTCTTCCTACGATTCTGCTTCACTTCCATTTTTTTGATATCCATTGTCTTCTTCCCAATCGGCCAAGTCGTCCGGAACGTCACACAAGACGTCCGCGCATTCATCGTAAATAATCCTATTGTCTCTTTCGTCCGCCATTATGAAAGGGCACAAGTACTTATAAAAACAAAGCACTTGTTGACGCGTGTAACTTATTGTTACCTAAACAAAACACCAACACAATGCAGAAGATAGTGACGTGCTGTCGCCGGCCAGTGAGCGATACTCTGCAGACGACGCCACTGTGGTGTCGCCGGACGGCCTAGTGTTAACAGTGCGCGCAAAATGCCGCGGTGGGTGGTCGATCAGAGCGCTGTAGGGGAAGTGCCATTCTAAACTGAAGCCTACGCTCCCATTTATTGTAGACTAGCTGACCCGGCGAACTTCGTACCGCCTAACAGTCAATGAATGTCGTGTTACCTTTTAGCTGAACTAATTTAGGCTTTGATGAACGCAATACAATGATAGAAAATAATATTAATATAGATAGAAATATAAAAGTATTTTATTTTGATGAATGATGATGAATACATACAGAATGAGAATAAAAATTAAAAAAATAATAATAATTAAGTATTTCAAACACATGTCAGAAAAAAATCATTGAAAACTATGTTGTGCAGGTTGGGATACACTCTGATTAATTCATTAATCGGATTTTCATTCAAGCACCTTGTGGTAAACGACATTCTTTGTTTTTTGGTCAGGCGCAAGAACAAATAATGCGGATGGTTTGCCGACACGTGAGCATGCCACGTACAATTGACCATGAGAAAAACACGCATTTTCTAGATTGAGGCCACAAATAGTCAAGGATTGGCCCTGTGATTTGTTGATCGTCATGGCGAAGGCAAGACGAATCGGGAATTGAATTCGTTTAAACTCAAAGGGCATATCTGTTGGGATCATCGGAATCCTTGGAATAAGAACTTCCTCATCTTTAAATTTTCCTTGAAGTATCGACGCGTGAATCACATTGCTCATCAGTTTTCTTATCACCAAACGCGTTCCATTGCACAGTTTTGGTTGGTTTAAATTTCTAAGCATGATGACTACCGAGCCAACCTTCAGTTGTAAATTGTGCGGTTGTAAACCAGGCACATCCAAGGAGTTCAAAAATTCAGTTGGATAATTAGTGGCTTCTTCTTCGTTTGTTACACAGTCGATAGATTTGAATGAATACAGAGTACCTACGATTTGATTTTGAATTATAAAATTGAGGTCATCTACATCTTTATTTTTAGCCGCCAAAATTGCTCGCTCATTTAACCATTTAGTATTTTTGTGGTTAGCAATGATATCCGGAAATACTTTGTTGATAAGCTCGTCTTTTGATGAGACGAAATTGCAAAAATTTGGAGGAAATGAAATCAAACCGCTCGATTCGTCAACAGGAACACGGCCATTACCGATAGTCAGCAATTGCTTCGAGAAATCGTCAGCAGACAGATCGTTCAACAATGCAACTCTCATATTTACAGACAGTTGAAGTTTGTTTACATATCGCCACAGATTTGATGCTTTGAGGCAAGCGTTTATTTCGTCGGCAGCAGTAGATCTTGGAATTACTGGTAGTGTTTGTCGGAAATCGCCAGATAATAAAATCATTGAACCACCAAAACATCTCGAGTCATTGCGCAGATCTTTTAATGTTCGGTCTAGTGCTTCCAATGCGCGTTTGTGCGTCATTGTGCATTCGACCCATATGATGATTTTTGATGCTACTAAAACTTTGGCCATTGCGGAGTGTTTCGAAATGTTACATGTCGGTTGTTCAGCAGTTTGAAGGTTTAATGGCAATTTTAACGCTGAGTGAGCCGTACGGCATCCGTCTAACAATGTGGCCGCTACTCCAGAAGAAGCAATTGCTACCACAATTTCGGATCTCGCACGTACAGTGGCCAAAATCAATGACATGAGGAATGTCTTCCCAGTTCCAGCGGGGGCATCCAAAAAAAATAAGCCACCATTTCCATCATCAATTGCATTAATCAGTGTATCATAGACTTCCTTCTGCTTAGGATTCAACAGTGGTATATTCGTTTGAACTGATTGGATTAGTTCATGTGGATGGTATTCACGTTCACGTTCCAATTCTCTATTAAATGCGTCATTCATTCCGCGATCTGGCGCTGGCATTCCTAACCTAACTAACAAACTGCCGCACATGAGGTAACACATATCTTCGATCAAGAGCAAAGCCTGGTTATGCATCTCCTCATTCGCCTCAAGATCGCGATTTCTTGAGCTGACACGAATTCGATATAAAATGTCTTCCGACATGTTATCTTTGTATTTGTTCCACAGGTCACGTGGGTTCGATAGGAAGCATGTCGAAATGATGATAGCAAATAATGTGCATATCTGACTTGGAGATGCAGAAATAATTGCTTCAGCGATTGTCGTGTCCCAAATGAGTATCGTTTTCAAGCAAATTCAGCTCTTGACATGCTGCACGAAATGTGGGGCACACTATACCATTAACAGTTCGTAGTGATTCAAATGATGTTGGCCCTCGAACATGTACCAGCAACAACCGCAAATAGAAACATTCATCATTCTTCGGATGAACTGTGTAAATACGACCAAGAGCATCAGCAGAATGCATATTTGGATGACCAGGAACTGCATCGCCTTGCTTCCGACGTTGAAATTTCTTCGATGTAGCGTTCCAAGTGTAATAACGTGACATTTCCGAGTAATGCAACGTTCGTGCGAACGGATCGTTTTGACAAATCGCAAAGAAACTGGTCAGTGTTGTCGCTGGAGGTGTTTCGGGACGTTGAGCAGCATTCGACGCTGTGAAATATACTCTCTGACCGTTCTCTAGATGCACCCCCAAATGTACAACAGTGGGATAACGTTCGTGAATAGGGAATGAGAATATACACCAAATTGCTTCATTGCAGTTCACATATCTACCAACTTGATAGCGCGTGATTTCATCGTTGATATTGGATGTTTGGATACCAAAAACCGCCATGTCGCTCCCTTTCGTGACATATTTGCAAATGTATTTAATAGATTTGACCGAATTGCAATACTCAACATTACAATGTGCCTTGAATGTTTTGGAAAGAAGTGGCGAATATGGAACAATCCAACTGTTGTCAACTATGAAATCGTTTCCTTTCACTTTAGTGGTGATAGTTCTACCATTATCATCGGGCGATCGACGCCGATACAATGGATAACCATCGTTGCCCGTAATGGTCTCTGCCGTGAATTTTCGCGGATACCGTTTGGAACACTTGCCGTCGACCATGCACGGTGATTGGCTGTTGATAGTGCCACATGGTCCATGAATCATATTCGTGATTACGACATCATGTAGGTCTGGATCGGTTTCAGGAGCGGGAATCTCCGCACATATGATGTCATCTATTTGATCTGGCCGAATTCTGTCTACTAACCAAATTAGAATGTGAGCATGCGGTAGGCCTCGTTTTTGCCATTCGACTGAATACATCCAGCATCGAGTAATCCCAAAGACGTGTTGCTTAACAATGTAATTTATTAGTGACCGAATTTTTTGCTTGAAAACCCGTGCGGTGATGTCGTGTCGATCACTTGATGTTTGTCCGGGAAGCAGCAATCGAATAATTTCCATCCATTTCGGATTACATGTAAATGTAATGAATAGATCTGGCCGACCATAATGACGAACATATGTCATTGCATCTTGCGCATATTCATGCATATGACGCGGGCTACCTGTGTATGTCGCTGGTAAAATAGTCAATCGGCCAACATTTTCTGAATCTCCTTCTGTGCTTATTGCATCGCGTAAATGAATATACTCTTCCGAACGCAATTTAGCTTGATTCAACCGGATGAAAGTCAGGCGCTCCGTTTCGATTTTAACGTACATGTCAACGCAGTATTGTTGAAGCAGTCGACGAAATCGCAACAAATAATTGTCAGAATTTTCACGAATCATCAAACGATATGCGTAATAATTCATCGAACTAACCTCCTTGGTAGTTTCCTCACCTGAAACAAATTCAGTAAAAATTGTATTTTAGAACCCCTAATAGGTTAATTACTCTTACAGCTACTCTCTACTAAATTAGGAGTGACAACTTTTTTTGTGTACCAAAAGCAAACAGAATAAAATGTATATCAAGTTAAAATGAAAACAATGATATTGATCTTACCATTCAATGGATTAATCATTTTGATATTAAAGTGATATCCATCGTCTCCTTGCCAAAACATCAGCGGGTATTGTAAGGCGTCATATGAATGGTGTGTTTCATATATTCTTTGTAGTTGCCCAGTATTGCGTCGTGTAAGCACAATATCACGTGTTTCCAAGTTTTCACCAACAATCAGGATTGCCACTTCATCGATTGTTGGAGCATTAAATGTGCGTTCATGTGTTCCAGCTGGTCTTTTATCTGCTCTGATTACAACTTTATAGTCATCACTTGGCATGCGCTCTAAAGCAGTCTTGAACAGCCTGACCAATGCATGATGTTCATGAAGCATTTGCTGCAAATCTTGGAGAATTGCTCCTTTCGTAGCTGTGTTGATCCCTTGACGCCGGTCAAGTTGTTCTTCCATATTGCCCATGAAGTATATTTGCAAGAATTTCTGCTGTGCACCTTCAATGGGTTGCAATGATCCAATGCGATGGCAAATCTGGCCTTGAATCTGTAAATTCGAAGCCATAGTTATAGTTAGATTTACAAACACTTTTTTTTCAAATAATAACATACCATTTTTATTTTAGAGACAAATACAGAAATCTAACAAACTACATTCCAAATTTTTTTTACAATCATAGAAAATAAAGTTTTTAACGTAAATGTCGTATTATATCCGTGTTCTTCGATAATTTCCGCCCCAAATGAAGTCATTTGGAAACAGACATTGTATTTTTGAGTGTTCGCTAGAAAATGTCGTGATTCTAGTGTTTCGCCATAAAGCAGGGAACGCAATGGCTCTGGTGGCGGGACCACTAATGGCAATGTCACTTTACCACTAAGGCAGCACAAACTAGGCGTTTCACCAGCAAACTTCAATGCGCCACAATGCTGGCAAACAACGTCCATTGGACCAATGCAAACTAAACGATGCAAGCTGTAGTCGATGGTGCAATCATATCGAAACACTGCTGGATTCAAATCAATACTTGAGCCATTTCTTCTTGCACTTCGAAGATTATTCCTCTGTTCATCTGTACGATAAGCTCGACGATTTCTCGTTTCTAATCTAGCCGTTTCACGGGCTGCCTCTCTTAGCTCTTGTGTTTGAGAAGCACGAATTAAGGCCCTTCTTTGCTCCATCCTAACGCGGCGATCTTCTCTGGCAATTTCTCGTTCTTCGTCAGATAATTGACTCGCGATATTCCGTTGCCTAATTGCATTACGGCTCCGCTGGGAAAGATTAGATCTTCTAGGACGCGGCATTTTTATTAATAGTAATACTGAATATGCACTCGCACAAAACCACATAAAACAATCGAGACATAGACAACAGCTTATCAAGAAAAATCATAGACAACCTATGAAAAGACATTTACACTTTTGTTAACCTGTAGAATAAATCTGTAATTAATTTAATAAATAATTTACACAAATTAATGTCTAAAACAAACAAATATAACAGTACCTACCTGAACTTTCGAGACATTTTACACAAAATAAATTTCTGAACGCACACATAAATAGTTGTTACAGTATTTGACAGGACTGGACAACAAATGTTTGACATGTAATAAACAAATGAGCATTTATTGAAATGATTAAGTATTCATTACGCATTTCTGAACGCACGCGTAATATTTTTCAATCTTTTTTTTAAAAAAAACACATAATAGTTTATTCATCCATTTTAAATAGTTTATGAACGCATGCATAAATGTCAATCATTACTTACAGATTTTGACAAAAAAATTTGACAGCTCCGAAACTAAAGAACTTTTAGGGAAAATAACGCATTTTTCAAGTATTCGTCAATTTTTCATTATTTTTAAGATGTATTCTGCTATTCGGGGCGGAGACAAATCCAACAAATCAAAAACCATGAAAATTTTTATTCGTCAATTTTTCATTATTTTTAAGATGTATTCTGCTATTCGGGGCGGAGACAAATCCAACAAATCAAAAACCATGAAAATTGGTCCAGCAGATCTCGAGTTATAAGTGTTGTAACAAACCCGGCTTTGTTTTATATATATAGATATTGAGTGGGGCCCCTCCACGCCCATACTTGCACGGTGACTACTCAGAAAGGTCTACTGTCACCTCTAGTGTCTAAAAAGAATTCCGCCGAAAATGCAGCGATTTATTTTCGCCTGACCGTTTGTAACTTCCAGAGAACCGTCATGAGTGGCGAATTTTGAGTAAAACCTAGAATTTTTCTGGTTTTCACGTCAAAATTTGCTACTTTTGCCCAAAACAGAGTGGAGTTTAGACAGTCTCACCTCACTAACATGTTGTGAAGACACAATTGCGACAGAATTCTGAAACAGTAGTTTATTAAATGAAGAACTGAGGAAAAGTAAAGTCAGTAGCTCATGAAAAAGCATATCCTCAGTACAAAAAAAAAGTAAGGTCTTCACATATCGTGGTCCAAAGTCCATAGGGTTTCTCGTTTCACTAGCTATCGATGGCCCTTAAAAATTACATTCTTTCACCAAAAAAAGTCTAGTTATTGGAATAACACGATAGATAATGAAGTTTTACATATTAACGATATGGTAAAATACTCTCCTCTTTGCATGCTATCATTTGCCAAAATCTCATTTCGATATCTTAAACCGTTTATGAAATATGACGAGTATTGTGGATATTTCACTCTGACTTTATGGCTGGTGCGGTGCGATTGCAAATGAGTGCGCTACATCAGATCAGTTTTCTTTATTTTGGTGACAGTTTAAAGAAATATTCAATATGTTAGCTAAATTTCATACGCAACAACATATTAAGCAACATGCACGAAAAGCAAAATCGTAGCGAGCTCTACTTTTCATTGCAAACTTTTCCGAATTTCGCGTGTCTGCCCTCAGTCGCCGAAGGACTGTCGCATCCCGTTGCTTGAAACAGTGGTGCCACATCACCACTGATGAACACTGTGAATACGACGAACTACAAAGTCCATCCCACTTGCTAATATGCCGAAAGTTGGGTGAACCGTGCACCTTAGACGACTTGGTTAGAGCAAATAACAAAACTATTCAGACTGCTAATTTGTGTACTAATTTTGGGATTTGAATATCTGGAGACCGTGAGACCACTATCTCATTCCCACGTGATACAGTATTCCACAATGCAGTTTCACTCTGCATCGGAGTGTCCGCCGGTTTTAAACGTTCTACCAGATTAAAACTGTGATCCGGACCGGCATTCGAACCTGGGATCTTCGCCTTTAACGGGTAAGTGTTACACTGACTGAGCTACCCAAGCACGATTCACGTCCAGTCCATAGTACTTTACTTCCGACAGCATGTCGCCTCCTATCTCCCAAACTTCACAATACCTTGCGGGACTGGCACTTCTGGAAGAACGGATACTGAGGGGACATGGCTTAGCTACAGCCTAGGCGATTGTTCTCAGAATGGATTTTCAGTCTGCAGCAAAGAGTAGACTGATTTGAAAATTCCGGGCAGATTAAAACTATGTATCAGATCAGGAACCGAATCTGAGACCTTTGCCTTTCAGAAACAAGAGCGCAAGTACAATGAACTAAAGTAACACTACCCTAATAGAATGGGTAGACAAAAACCGCAAACAAAAAAAACACAACACGTATAATAATAATAATAATAATAATAATAATAATAAATAATGATATACACTCCTGGAAATTGAAATAAGAACACCGTGAATTCATTGTCCCAGGAAGGGGAAACTTTATTGACACATTCCTGGGGTCAGATACATCACATGATCACACTGACAGAACCACAGGCACATAGACACAGGCAACAGAGCATGCACAATGTCGGCACTAGTACAGTGTATATCCACCTTTCGCAGCAATGCAGGCTGCTATTCTCCCATGGAGACGATCGTAGAGATGCTGGATGTAGTCCTGTGGAACGGCTTGCCATGCCATTTCCACCTGGCGCCTCAGTTGGACCAGCGTTCGTGCTGGACGTGCAGACCGCGTGAGACGACGCTTCATCCAGTCCCAAACATGCTCAATGGGGGACAGATCCGGAGATCTTGTTGGCCAGGGTAGTTGACTTACACCTTCTAGAGCACGTTGGGTGGCACGGGATACATGCGGACGTGCATTGTCCTGTTGGAACATCAAGTTCCCTTGCCGGTATAGGAATGGTAGAACGATGGGTTCGATGACGGTTTGGATGTACCGTGCACTATTCAGTGTCCCCTCGACGATCACCAGTGGTGTACGGCCAGTGTAGGAGATCGCTCCCCACACCATGATGCCGGGTGTTGGCCCTGTGTGCCTCGGTCGTATGCAGTCCTGATTATGGCGCTCACCTGCACGGCGCCAAACACGCATACGACCATCATTGGCACCAAGGCAGAAGCGACTCTCATCGCTGAAGACGACACGTCTCCATTCGTCCCTCCATTCACGCCTGTCGCGACACCACTGGAGGCGGGCTGCACGATGTTGGGGCGTGAGCGGAAGACGGCCTAACGGTGTGCGGGACCGTAGCCCAGCTTCATGGAGACGGTTGCGAATGGTCCTCGCCGATACCCCAGGAGCAACAGTGTCCCTAATTTGCTGGGAAGTGGCGGTGCGGTCCCCTACGGCACTGCGTAGGATCCTACGGTCTTGGCGTGCATTCGTGCGTCGCTGCGGTCCGGTCCCAGGTCGACGGGCACGTGCACCTTCCGCCGACCACTGGCGACAACATCGATGTACTGTGGAGACCTCACGCCCCACGTGTTGAGCAATTCGGCGGTACGTCCACCCGGCGACCCGCATGCCCACTATACGCCCTCGCTCAAAGTCCGTCAACTGCACATACGGTTCACGTCCACGCTGTCGCGGCATGCTACCAGTGTTAAAGACTGCGATGGAGCTCCGTATGCCACGGCAAACTGGCTGACACTGACGGCGGCGGTGCACAAATGCTGCGCAGCTAGCGCCATTCGACGGCCAATACCGCGGTTCCTGGTGTGTCCGCTGTGCCGTGCGTGTGATCATTGCTTGTACAGCCCTCTCGCAGTGTCCGGAGCAAGTATGGTGGGTCTGACACACAATGTGTTCTTTTTTCCATTTCCAGGAGTGTATAACTAATAAATTAGCTATTTTTGTTTTTGGAATGTGTAATCAATAATTGATTAGTCAGGAGGAACGGTAATAGATGAAAAGTATAATGAATTTAAATATCTCATTCACATACACAAATCACTTTCTTAATCTTTTTTACCTTTTTTATTGTTTGAAGTGAAGATCGGTAGACTCTTAACGTGCTAGAAAAACGTTTAGTTTGCGATCTTAAAATCTCAGGGGAATGGAAAATTGTCTTCTCGCCTCGCGAGAAAATTCAGATCAGCCCTAAATTAATTTCGTGGGTATTGCGTTGACAGCGTAAGAAAAAATGTAGTAAAGCAAAATATACAACATTTTAGAAATTGGGGACTGATAACCGTTACTGTGAAATGAAAGCGGAAATGCCAGATTAAGCAATTATTATTTCACAAAGTAAGTTATTTATACAGATATCTGACATCTCGAACAGTAATCTCACAGTTTTGATCAAAATAAAAAACTGTGCCGTATTTCGGCGAAACACGTAGAAATTACAGTAATCTCAGCAGGATTATGGAGCGAAAGAAAAATATTCATAGTAAAGTCATTTCGGTAATCCGAATTGCCGATAATAATGGCACAACTAAACGAATTCCTAACAGGAACACAATTTCAGTTCATTTGAAACAAAATGGAAGAATATAGGAGTCTGATAGCGTAAGATGCTGTCGGAAAGGCGCGCGACTAAAGAGAGAGCAAGAAAAGACGAGCGCGCATTCTTATATAGGACAAAATACAGATGATAATGCTACGCCGTTCTCATTATCCTGGGCGTACATATTCGCTGACTTGCAGCGCAGGAAATTGGCACAAAGATTAAATTATATCTTTAACTTTTGATATTTCGATAGGAAAGGAAAATAGTACATTATTACGTCGCGGGCAGGACACAATATTACACACGTTACTGTTCGTAATACGGTACAGGAAAACTGTTGACGTTCAAAGGATACTGAGGACAATGCGAGCTGTGTGAACAGGGGCCCTGTCGCCTTTTAACACAGAATCAATATTGGGGAACAAGCATTGTACTATGGGATGGATCTGAGCAGGCAAAGTGGTTACATGATCCTTGACGGTAATGCGATCTCGCAGAGTCTCCATGCCGCGATATGGATGCCCAAATCTTCACTGAACCCCCACTATGTTCCACTTCTGAGATGTATACTCGGCCAGAGGTTGGAAACAGTGTGCAACAAGACTCATCCGACCGAATGACTTTCTTCCATTGCTTCATAGTTCGCATTTTGGACACGTTCTCCTGTTACAGGCATTTGCATCGCTGATGAGTGGCTTTGGAGTCCTACAATTCCCTACTTGTGGAGTTCTCTTTGTGTTGTTTCGGTGCTGACAAGGTTCGCGAGTGCGAGATTCAGTTCTGCAGCGACGTTTGCAGCTGCCGTCCTCTTCGTTGACCGTCCATCGTGATCATTAACACACATCTTCATCCGCATTGTGATTTAGCGGATGTTGTTTCTCCGGTTTCCCTCGTTGCTTTATAGGTCTTCGATTCGGTGCCTCCTGAAACGCAAAACGCTTCGGCTCCCTTGGTTATGGAAGCACCCACCACACGTTCGATTCACTCAGCTGCTACACAACGCACTCACAGCTACACAGATCACTGTCCTGACCGCGAGTGACTCTCGCAACATGTTGAGGACATGGCACGGGTGTCGTTCGTGGTCAGACACAAGAGTGCAACCTGCAGGCGAGGCGCGACCAACATCTGTAGCCATGTAAAAGCATGCATTTCCCGTGGTGTTAGCACATTTTTGTACAACCCCTGCACAACCATTAGTACCACACCAATACGACTCCTAACCACGTCATGCTGCCAAACCGTGGTACAGGTTTTGAGTGGTTGTGTATTTTCGCTGGGCATCATGCAAGCGTGGGCTCTGAACCAACTGTAATTTTATTACCAGTATGGACTATACAATAGCAAATGCACA
Organism: Schistocerca serialis cubense; assembly: GCF_023864345.2. NCBI lineage: Eukaryota > Metazoa > Arthropoda > Insecta > Orthoptera > Acrididae > Schistocerca > Schistocerca serialis. Next base: position 632,252,238 of record NC_064645.1, read on the forward strand.
TGCATAAGACAAAGCATACCACGTGTTCACGTTCTGTTTTCCATATGATTTAACACCTCACACACACAATAACATAAAATTCAGGAAAATAGAAAATAAGCTCTCGCCCAACAGTAATAATAAAGCCTCAGGGCGACACCAATCAGAAAATCGTAATCTAATATACATATATCATCCAGTAGAAATACTTTGTCCCATTGAAATTAACTTAAGAAATGCGCACTCAACATGACCTGCAACAGCACACCACTCAACAAAGTAGCACAAGGACACCCCACTACGAACAGCATCTTAAGCGAACATGGATAGAAAATATGGACAACACAAACAATGTACAGTGACATAGTAACCAAGTGTACATCAAGCAGTAAACCTCCCATTATTTAAAGAATCAAACGCCCATGTATAATACAGCTTCAAACGTCTGGTTACTTTACAAGTAAGTTAATGTGTTACATATTTGTCCTTAAGCATCCGCTATCATGTAAAAGCATGCGTTTTTCGCGGCGTTTCCAAATATTTTTCGAACCCCTGTACTACCACTAGTACCACACCACGCAGCTCTTAACCACGTTCTGCTGCCAAATCGTGATGCACGCTTCCAGTGGCTGTGCAGTTCCCCTGAGGGTTGTGCGAGCTTGGGCCCTTAACTAATTATGTATAAGCTTTGTTGGAAGTCACTGTGTGTCCTCATTATCAAACAATGGATGACTATAGTCCAGATGAATTGCACATCATTACAAGCAAAAGATAGTTTTTGTCGCTTCTCGATGTTTATGACGTCATACCTTGAAACTTCCTGGTTGATTAAAATTGTGTGCCGGACCGAGACTCGAACTCGGTCCCGAGTTCGAGTCTCGGTCCGGCACACACTTTTAATCTGCCAGGAAGTTTCGAAACCACCGCACACTTCGCTGCAGAGTGAAAATTTTATTCTGGAAACGTCATATCTTCTCAACCACATGTCGTAGAATAATGCTATTTTGCATGTACATTCAGTGATACATGCAGACTGTTCGCAAAACGAGTTGCGAATAGAGTTAGTTGTAAAGAAGTAATAAAATGTTACCCCTGATGCTGAAGTTTTTCTACATGATCATCGAAAATGTACTGAGCGATAATCATTTTCCTTTTATCGTTTTCTGAGCGATGTCGGTGAGAAGAAGTTTTATACAGATGTGAAATTATGTGTAAAGCTTTTTAGAACTAGGGACCCTTCAAGCTGGTGGAGGCAGTGTGCTGATGTGGGGCGTGTGCAGCTGGAGTGGTTTGGATCCCTGATACGTCTAGATACGACTCTGGCAGGTGACACGTACATAAGAATCCTGTGTGATCACCTGCATCCATTCATGTCCATTGTACATTCCGACGGACTTGGGCAATTCCAGCAGGACAGTGCGCCACCCCAAACGTCCAGAACTGCTACAGAGAGGTTCCAGGAACACTCTTCTGAGTTTAAATACTTCCGCTGGCCACCAAACTCCCCAGACATGAACATTATTGAGCATATCTGGGACGCCTTGCAACGTGCTGTTCAGAAGAGATCTCTAGCCCCTCGTACTCTTACGGGTGTATGGACAGCCCTGCAGGATTCATGGTGTCAGTTACTTCCAGCACTGCTTCAGACATTAGTCGAGTCCATGCCACGGTTTGTTGGGGCACTTGTGCGTGCTCGCGAGGAACCTACACGATATTAGGCAGGTGTACCACTTTCTTTGACTCTTCAGTGTAGTATTGTTGCAGATTGTCACCCGTGTCAGCTTTCGGATCAAAGGTATTCCGACACCTATTAGTGGACACTGATGTGGGTGTGTCCACCCTAGCCCTTATGACGGCTTGAACCTTCCTGTGGACGCTTTCAATCAGGGGTCTGAACGTCTGTGGAGGACAAGGGTCGAAACCAGAACACAGTGATGTTGGACGCTTGGGTCTGGAGCTAAAGAGGAGGACACAGCAAGTGCCAAAACCCTATTTCCCAGAAATTTTGCTGAGTGGAAGAGGAACCAAAATAAGCGAACACCTGACCTAGCTTATCCGTAGACATTCGACCATTCCTGAGAAAACGACCACCAAAGTTTTTGACGTACTTTGGATGTCTTTTAGCATGTACTGAGCTCAACGGAACTGATGACATCGCGGCGTTTCACTTTTGCGTCCCGTGTTCGAAACCCGATTATTTTTTCATTTTATTTTATTTTTTCATCTGTTAACTCATTACCTAGAACATTACTGCACGAATGTTTCATATCAAGTTAGGATATACGAGTGCGTTATATTAAATGTAAAATTACAAATGGGTTTCACAATAACTCTCATACATTTATTATATGATATATGTGTGTTTGGTATTTTCAGGGGTTACATTCTTTTTAATTCTCATATTCTTATATTTCAATTCTATGTTCTGATATTTTATTCTAATGTTTATTCTTCGGGAAGATTTAATGCTTTTCCTTGGAAGATACCGATTGTAGAAACATCCGAAACACAGAAATTCCGAACACCACGTGACTATGAATGGAGATACACTACAGGAATTTCATCGAAAACAATTTCAAATCATTTTTCCATCCATTTATTCTTTTTATTTCTTTTAATTCATTCGCCAGACTTACAGTTAGTAGACGGATAAGACAACTTTATTTCAATATACAGTGGAAAACATTCGTGTAGTAATCTTACACAGACATAGGTAGACAAATGAAAAATAAAAATAATAATCGGGTTTCAACGGAGAAATTACACAGCCAACCGGTTGCAAATGATTTTTTAATATATTGACGTAGGTTTCGACACTTCTACGTTGAGTCTGATGTTCATTGCAAGGTATACGCACCAAAGACTGGAACTCTTTTAATTTTTGACTTGAGCATGTCTGCTCGATGCTTTGACTATTGTTTTCTCGCAATGTAACTTAACGTTTGTTAAAATTTCATTCTGATGAAGACATCCTTAGAGATGTCGAAACCTAGATCACTGTATAAAAAAATCATTTACAACCGTTTGGCTATGCAATTTCTCCGGTGAAAGTTATACACGGTTGCTGAAAGACAGCCATGTTCAAAACTGTAAAAAAGAAAAAAAAACTATAATCAGATTTCGAACACGGGGCGCAAAAGTGTGAAGGTGCAACGCTTTTCATTGCTTCACTGCTTAAGTCGAACTATTTATTCGATAAAAGACACATATCTCGATAACTTTGACCATCATTTTCTCAGAAAGATTCAAGTGTTCTCGGATAAGCCGACACTCGTGTTCGCTTATTTTGATTCCTCTTCCACCAAGCGAATTTTCTTGGAAATCAGATTACGGAATTTGCCATGTTCTCCTCGCAGGTCGACGTTCTACCTCATTCATGGTGTCCAGGTTGGGACTCTGGGCAGGCTAGTCCATTTCAGGAATGTTGTTGTTCAGAAACCATTCCTTCACAGATGATTTTTTAATATATTGACCTAGATTTCGACACTTCTACATTGAGTCTGATGTTCATTGCAAGGTATACGTACCAAAGATAGAGTGCATTGTGATACTAATAAGTCATCGTCTCCGAACTGTTCCTTCACTGTACACAGTACAGAATACTGTAAAAAGTGTTCATGTCCTTCCTAATTTGACGTTTTCTTAAGCGCAATAAAGGGACCGCACCCTAATAACGAAAATACCACCTTACATATCGTAACACCACTTCTGGTATTCACCGTGCAATACACTAGAGAAGAAGACACAAGTATGCGATAATTTATTCTCTTCTACTTGGTCCTGTAATGGCAGCTCATTAAAATACCACAGTGTGGTCGCACATAGCCCAATCGTGCGTGGAAGAACCGGATAACGTAGATTTTTTTCTTTCATTGCCCTCCCGTGTGTATGTTATGCATAGAAAATTGATTTTCTTCTTAACCTCTTCTTGCGTAATACACAGATGGAAAAATGTGAAACCACTAACATTTTGTTGATTGCCACAGGGTATAGCGCGATTCGTCACTTCAAACACTAGTTCCAAGTCATCCAGTGTCCGGTAGCGTCCCTCTTTTCACCACCTCAAGCAATGACTACAGAAATGTGTGGCTTAAGAGGAGCTGCTGGACCACTGTACCCTATTATTTGTAACTCCCTACGCATAGTCAGTGTGCTACCTGGATTGCTGATAGCACTTTTGAACTCATTGGTGATTTTTTCCATATTTTCAAGTGATTTTTTACAACTACCCTTTGTAATGCGTGATAGCCCTGTCCGTCACTACATGATATCTGCCTGGTCTCTGTTTAGCCATGGTTGTTCCTCCGCTTTTCCACTCCTTAATCACATCACCAATAGCCGACGTGAGGTGTTTTAGAAGGGTTGAAATGTCCCTGATGGATTTTTTACTCGGGTGACATGCAACGACTAGCCTACGTTCGAAGTCACTGAGCTCTACTGACTGACCGTTTCTGCTGTCACTCCTCCTCTACTGACAACACAACACTTCCCGCATGCTTTTATACTGGCGGGTCCGCCTCTCGTGACATCTAGTGGCCAATTCTACATTATATATGAGTGTCCGGGTACTCTTGACCATATAGTATACGACGGTGGTTTGAAAAGTTCCCAGAACAGAATAGAAAAAAGTACTTACATCAGTGAAACTTTTTTTTATTTTTCGATGTAGTCTCCTTACAGATTAAAGCACTTGGTGCAACAATGCTCCAGTGCCTTGATCCCATCTCGTAAATGAGTTTCCTCCAGACATGCAAAATAGTTGTCACCTCCGGCTATCAATTCTTCGCTTGAAGTAAATCTTCGCCCACCAAGAAAAATTTTCAGTTTTGGGAAGAGGTGGAAGCCTGACGGAACCATATCAGGTGAATAAGGCGAGCGTTGCCTCAGTTCATACCTTAGTTCGTGTAATTCTGCCATGGTGACGGTACATGTGTGCGGGCGCGCATTGTCTTGATGGAAGATGACTTTCTCCCTTGCTAAACCCGGCCTTTTTCGCGTATATTTTGTTGGAATTTGCCCTGGAGGTTAGGATAGTATTCTCCAGTATTGTTTGCCCAGTGGGGAGATAATTCACATACGGGATCCCCTTCACATCCCAGAACATTGATGCCATGACCTTTCCCGCCGAAGGAATTGCTTTTGCTTTCTTTGGGGTAGGAGAATCAGCATGTTTCCTCTGCTTTGACTGTTATTAGTCTCTGAGGTATAATAGTGCACCCGAGTTCCATCTGTGGTCACAAACTGGCGCAAAAAATCTTGTTCGTTTCTGCTAAAACAGACGAAACATTGTTCCAATATGTCCATTCCCACGCGTTTTTGATCCAGCTTCAAGAGTCGCGGCATACATCTTGCAGATAATTTTTTCATTTCTAATTCTTCAGTCAAAATGTGTTATACTCTTTCAGGTGACAACTGGCAAGCGTGAACAATTTCACGCACTTTCAGTCGGTGATGCTCCGTTACCATTTTGTGCACTTTTGCAATGATTTCTGAAGTTGTGACACATCTTGGCCGACCACTGCGCGGATCATCATCTAAGCTCTCTCACCAAATTTAAATTCATTCGTCCACTTGGCAACAGTTGAATATGAAGGAGCAGAGTCCCCCCTGTGTGTTTTTTGCTTTCATACCTTTCTTTACGAAGTACTTAATCACTGCTCGAATCTCGATTGTTCCATCTTCGCTAACCACTACGCGGGAAACACAATAGAGCCACGTTACCGCCACAGCTCTCTTCCAAGAGCATTGACGTGGCACGTGTTTACAGGCAACAGTCCAATGAATATCACGTGAACAATTCGTTGCGCTAGCGCTGTCCTCTCGTGGAGATTCCGAGAACTTTTCAACCACCCTCGTAGAATAGCGCGAGAGAGTCTTGAAGCAACTCTCTCTCTCTCTCTCTCTCTCTCTTCTCAGCGGTCACAGGCCCTGTAGACCACGCGCTGCATCAAGGATCTGCTTCCACCGCCTTCTACCTCTCGCAGCCTCTCTCCACCCTGCGGAAATTCCTAATGCTGCGATGTCCTTCTCTATGTCATCTTTCCATCTTGTACGAGGTCGGCCCAATGATCTTGTTGCCTGGAGAGTTCCTTCAAATGCTTTCTTGGTGATTCTGTTGTTTTCCATTCTGGCCACATGTCCAGCCCTTTGCAGTCTCCTACTTTTTAATTTCTGGATGATAGTGGGTTGCTTCATTAACTGATAAATTTCATTGTCCTTTCGAGTTATCCATACGCCATTCTCCAACACAGGTCCTCAGATTTTTCTCATTGCTTTTCTTTCAAAAACATTCAATTTTTCTCTTTCATTCTTTGTAAGCGTCCAGCTTCCTGAACCGTACAGTACTATGGGGCAGATAATAGTGTTGTATATCTTCATCTTTGTGGTGATTGACAAAGCTTTACTTTTGAGTGGGTTGACTAGTGAGTACAGACATTTTGACCCTCAGGTTATTCTTTCATTTATATCCATTATTATGACATTTTTACTGTTGAAACGTGATCCAAGGTATTTAAACTGGAAAACTTTTCTGAATTTAGAATGTTGGTCAATTTCAAAGTAAGGATTTGGGTTTATGACTCGACCTATTTCCATATATTCGGTTTTCTCTTGGTTAATCAAAAGCCCGATTTTGCTGGCACTGTGCCTGAGAGATCTGTACATGTCTTTCAGTTCTTCTTCAGTTTCACTCAGCAACACTGTATCATCTGCATAAGCCAAGAGTTCTACTTCACTGTGTTCGAATCGGAGACCATTGTATAGATGTAAATTACTCTCCCGAACCACTTCCTCTAATGCAGGGTTGAAGATAACACCTGAAAGAGCGTCTCCCTGTCATAAGCCTGTTTTAATTGGAAAGGTGGGGGATATGGATCCTCTGAACTTCAGTGCTGCCTGGGAGCCATCCATGCACAGTTGTATCATCCTAATGATTTTACTGGGTATAATAAATTCTCTTTACGTGTTGTAGAGGCTACTTCTGTGGATGCTGTCGTGGGCTCCCTGGAAGTCAATGAAGAGACAGTGGATGTTTCTGTTAAATTCCCAGTATTTCTTACAGATCTGTCGTATAGTAAACGAATTATCAATTGTGGAGCGGTTTGTTCGAAATCCAGCCTGGTAATCTCGAATAATGTTTTCCGCATAACGTTTAAGTTTTTCCAGAATAGTCATTGACAGGATTTTGTATGTTATGTTCAGCAAACTGAGTCCTCTGTAATTTCCACATCCCATTCTGTTTCCTTTCTTGTGTGTGGGACAAATTATTGCAGTTTTCCAATCCTGAGGCAGCGTTTCAGTTTTCCAGGTCATTCTGATAAGGTTATAAATTTGTTTGTATAGTTTGCTTGAAGCAACCACAGAAACAAACACAACATGCCTGGGGCACTCTGCGGCGCTGACGTGTGGGGTGCGTGTGCTGGCAGGGCGGGCGCGCTGCAGCCACTTCCAGAGCGCGTGCTACTTCGCGGAGGCGGTGGCCGCCAGGGAACCGATCCTCGGCTACCCCTGCTCGGCCTCCTGCCCAAAGCGCGGTCGCGCCCTCGGCCTGCTGCCGGGACCACCCGTCTCCATGGGCGCCGACACTCCTGACGGGTATGTAAGCACACACAACAGGTATTTCTTATGCGGACATTTCGTATTACTACACTGGCAATACTGACCTTACGACTTATCTTAGAAGAAAGATAAGGAAAGGCAAACCTACGTTTCTAGCATTTGTAGACTTAGAGAAAGCTTTTGACAATGTTGACTGGAATACTCTCTTTCAAATTGTAAAGGTGGCAGGGTTAAAATACAGGGAGCGAGAGACTATTTACAATTTGTACAGAAACCAGATGGCGGTTATAAGAGTCGAGGGACATGAAAGGGAACCAATGGTTGGGAATGGAGTGAGACAGGGTTCTAGCCTCTCCCCGATGTTATTCAATCTGTATATTGAGCAAGCAGTAAAGGAAACAAAAGAAAAATTCGGAGTAGGTATTAAAATCCACGGAGAAGAACTAAAAACTTTGAGGTTCGCCGATGACATTGTAATTCTGTCAGAGACAGCAAAGAACTTGGAAGAGCAGTTGAATGGAATGGACAGTGTCTTGAAAGGAGGATATAAGATGAACATCAACAAAAGCAAAACTAGGATAATGGAATGTAGTCTAATTAAGTCGGGTGATGCTGAGGGAATTAGATTAGGAAATGGGACGCTTAAAGTAGTAAATGAGTTTTGCTATTTGGGGAGCAAAATAACTGATGATGGTCGAAGTAGAGAGGATATAAAATGTAGACTGGCAATGGCAAGGAAAGCGTTTCTGTAGAAGAGAAATTTGTTAACATCGAGTATAGATTTAAGTGTCAGGAAGTCGTTTCTGAAAGTATTTGTATGGAGTGTAGCAATGTATGGAAGTGAAACGTGGACGATAAATCGCTTAGACAAGAAGAGAATAGAAGCTTTTGAAATGTGGTGCTACAGATGAATGCTGAAGATTAGATGGGTAGATCACATAACTAATGAGGAGGTATTGAATAGAATTGGAGAGAAGAGGAGTTTGTGGCACAACTTGACAAGAAGAAGGGACCGGTTGGTAGGACATGTTCTGAGGCATCAAGGGATCACAAATTTAGCATTGGAGGGCAGTGTGGAGGGTAAAAATCGTAGAGGGAGACCAAGAGATGAATACACTAAGCAGATTCAGAAGGACGTAGGCTGCAGTAGGTACTGGGAGATGAAGAAGACTGCACAGGATAGAGTAGCATGGAGAGCTACATCAAATCAGTCTCAGGACTGAAGACCACAACAACAACACAACACTGGCGGGAATGGATGACTAAACACCAGTCAGAAATTTATCAAATTTGCTGCAGATGTTCGTCACGTTGCGATCGCTAGATGATCAAACTCTCATTCCATTTAGAACTAATGCGCATCGCCAATATCAGGTAGTTCTGCGACACAGACTGGCTCGAATACAGTCTCGTATTGTTTGTGGAATGGAAGCAAAGCACCTCAGAATGACATCTGGAGGAATTTCTTGCCATACCTGAAACACATGAAGATTTCTTACTAGAGGCTGATGTGAAATCATACATGTTGCGATTGCATCCCAGACAAGCTTTATGGGTGATAACCCAGGAAACCGGACAGACCATTGAAGGATTCCTACGTTATTCGAGACATTTGTGGTGTGCACTGCAGTGGTGCTGGAATATGCCATTTGCTACCCTGTGGGAACATCCTATACTTATTCTTACATTTATTGTACTAATCGCATTTCACATAGTTTTTGGCTGCACTTGGGTGAGTGAAAGGGGTGGCGCTTACATCAGACACTTAGGTTGCTACTGAACTTTACCGTGTGGGTAAACCGAACTATGCACTGCTTCATCAGCAGTAGGGACCCAAGCTTAACGACGGTGCTAGAATGAAAAAAGTTACTAAAATTTTAACACTGTTTGTTTATTCGTGAAACAAGTAGGTGGTCCCTAGTCATTCTTGCACTGTCCCACATCACTCATTCTGTCTAGCGACGGGGAAAGATTCATCAAGTTGTTTATGTTCTGAAAACCGAGGGAGGTGGCGCAGTGGTTAGACACTGGACTCGCATTCGGGAGGACGACGGTTCAATCCCGCGTCCGGCCGTCCTGATTTAGGTTTTCCGTGATTTCCCTAAATCGCTCCAGGCAAATTCCGGGATGGTTCCTTTGAAAGGGCACAGCTGACTTCCTTCCCTTTCCTTCCCTAATCCGATGAGACCGATGACCTCGCTGTCTGGTCTCCTTCCCCAAACAACCCAACCCAACCAACTGCTGCCAATAGTGTATTACTTCACGATCATATTTTACTGCTTATAACTTTCGATGCTTCACTTATAAATTCACAAAAATATGCATATCCTGTATCCTCGTAATTTCAAGTGAACTAACATTTCCTCAAAGATATTAATTCTTTGCACGTCTAGACCGCATCCTGACCGTCGCCTTCGGCCGCTCCCAACCCATTGAACTGCATATCTATGCTCTTTTCATCATAAGAATAATCGTGATGTAAACATTACGGCAGGTATTCTTCTGCGTTTGCTTGAATCTCATTGGATTTCGTTTCATGTGGGGAGGAAGCCAAGTTGTGACCAGCACACTCAAGTACGATCACAAGAATACGTTTTATGCTGTGTTACACGCACATAGAATGAGCGATAGTGTGTGGGACAACAGCTTTACCGGCGCATTAAACTGGGACAGCACTGGCCAACCAGCGGTCCAACTAGCCTGCAATAATGTGCGCAGTTGCAGTTCAAACGTAAAAACAGGCAAGCAAAGAAACAATATGGTTTCGAATATTTAAAGAGAATGAAATAGTATTTGGCAAAACTCTGTGGTTATCACGGAAGATTAGTTGAGAGATATCACACTTAATATTCAATACACATTTATTGGTCACTCGTACATATAACAAAGAATGGCCGTTACACAACTGCGCGCCGAAAGTACACACAAGAACAACTAGTTCAAAGAAGGAAGTTGCCAAAGATAGGGCACTCTGCGGCAGAGACGCCACAGAGAGACCCCCCCCCCCCCCCCCCCCCCCGATAGTGCAAAGCACGGTAGAGAGAAGACTCACGAGATGAAGTCGTAATCTTGGTGCCAATGTGGCGGGTGTAGGCGGCGACCGGCGCGGGAAGTGGGGTCAGCAGTGTCTGTGGTGCTGCAGTGTGGTGGTTCCAATGGCTGCACATCAGAGGTGACGGCATGTGGAGACAAATCAATCGAATGCAAGACCACTGTGTCGGGAGGAAGATCGTCATTGAGCAACCATACCAGTTTAAGTCTATTAACTGAGACTGTCTGTAGCCGTCCATGGAGGTGGATGGCGAATGTGTTGGTACCGCAACGTGGAACATAGTGAGGGCCTGAATAGGGCGGCCGAAAGGCTGCCCGCACAGCATCGTCCCACAGCATAACATAGCTATGTGCTTGTGGACAGACATAGGGGGGAGGGGGTGGTGGTGAGGAGGTGGGGCAGGGGGGTGCAAACGTGTGCAATACGCATGAAGACACGCTCGATCAGGGTGGAGAGATTGTCGGATGCAGCAGAAGGTGAATTCTTGATGAACTTGGCGGAGAGAAGGAGAGGCTTGCTGTACAGAACCTTGGCGAGCAAGGCATTAAGATCTTCTTTATGAGCTGAGCGAATAGCCTGCAGGACCCACAGGAGGGTTTCCAACCAGAGGCCTCCATGGCCTTGAGTGTGAGCTGTCACCAGTCGGCGAGGCCATTTGCCTGCGGGTGGCAAGCTGTGGTATGAAACTTGGCAACGTGCAGAGTTCACAGAGTCGTGCAAAGAGGGCAGACTCAAATTGGCGTCCCTGGTAGGTGGTGAGAAATAGGGGACAGCTGAAGTGAGCAACCCACGCCAGGACGAAGGAACAGGCGACGGTCTCGGCCATGATGTCAGTAAGAGGGTTGCACGGTTGATGACTGATAAGATATATCTGTAGCCCTCGGACAGAGGAAGGGGACCAACAACATCGATATGGACGTACTGGAAACTCCCCTTTCGGATGTCAAACTTGCCCAGAGGAGGTTGGGCGTGACTGCCGACCTGGCTTTGCTGGCATGGAACACACGCCCGGCTCCAAGTGTGACAGTCGTGCTTCACACCAGGCCAGACAAAGTGCTCCATAACCGGCTGCATTGTGGCCCATGTCCCAGGGCGAGCTAAGCCACGCAAGACGGTAAAGACCTTATGATGAAGGGCGGCCGGGATCTGTGGGCGAAGTGTGTCTCTAGAGATGTCACAAAGGACAGGGATTGCCAAACACCTGGGCAGAAGGTCTTTAGCAGGATTACGGATAGCATCCATGAGTGTCTTGTGATCATTATAGATCATGAAGGGTCGCCCCTCGAGGTCACTATGTAAATGTTTAATTGCCTCATACACTGCAAGCAGCTCACGGTCCAATGCCTATCACTTGCACTGGCTCTTAGTCAGTTTTTTGGAAAAGAAGTGGAGGGGCTGGGTGGAGCCAGTGGTGTGTAGATGTAAAACAGCGCCCACAGCTGAGTCACTGACATCAGTCATGATCGAGACACGGACCTCAGGGTCAGGGTGGGCGAGTGTGACGGCTTTGACTAGGGCAGTTTTAAGGTTACTAAGAGTGTCGAGCATAGGTTGGGTCCACTCCGATTTCTGTTTTCCAGTGGTGTTCTTGCCGGAGAGAGAATCGGTGAGGGCCATTTGGATGGAGGCAGCTTCAGGAATATGGCTGCGATAAAAGTTTGCCATACCCAGAAAACAATGGAGCTGAGCATAATCCTTGCGGAGAGGAAGTTTAAGTATGATTTCGACTCGAGAACTCGTCAGTCGGAGGCCTTTGGCAGAGACGGAATGGCTGAGGAAGGTAACGGATGTCATACATAGTTGAGAATTGGTCACCATGCCATTGCAGTCAGGACCAAATGGACTGAAGTGAGGTGAACAGGATGCTCTTCAGTGGAGGAAGAAAAGATAAGGATATTGTCTAAGTAAGCATAAGCAAAACACAGAGGGAGCATAATGGAATCAATGAACTGCTGCCATGTCTATGCAGCATTTTTCAATCCATAAGGCATGTAACAGTATTCTAATAGGCCGAAAGGAGTGATGATGGTCGTCTTTGTAATATCCGGTGGATGCATAGGAATCTGGTGATACACTTTGGAACAACCTAATATCGAGAAAAAGATAGAACCATGAGGCAACTGCATGAAATCTTGGATGTATGGTATGGGGTAGTTATCGATAATGGTGCGTGCATTAAGGTACTTGTAGTCCCTGCACATACAGAAGGAGCCATACTTTTTTGGGAACAAGGTGAATAGTTGCTATCGGAGGGGCAGAGGATGCCCGAAGCCAACACATCCTGAACGATCTCCTTAGTGTTCAGAAGTTGGGACTATTAAGGTGCCTGGCCTTATAACGAACAGTTGGGCCGATGGTGGTGCGAATCTTATGGCAAGTGCCATTACTGATGGCTGGTAATTGCTTAGGGAAGTCAGCATGAGGGGCCAAGAAGGTATCCACAGGCAACGTCGGTTCACTGACCTTGATGAACTCGGGCAGTGTAGGCAGGGTGTCGGTTGCAGTCGGTGACAGAAGGCACGATGCAGGAGTGAAGTGGTGCGAAAAATCTGGAGAGGTGCATGCAGATGTGTCATGGAGATTCGACCACAATGATGCGAAAAAACCAGCAGGCGGTGGAATGCTTGACACTGGAGCAGTTTGGCGAGAAGACGCTGTAGAGGTGTCTGCTGGGCTGCCTCAGTGCGGAGCTGCAGATGGGTGATGTATGGTACACCATAGGCAATGTATGGTTCACTGTGCATATGACAATTCAGCGGAGACAGAGTCGATGTGAGGGCGTAAGTCATCATTCTGGGTGCAGAGTTCGTCGATCTGGGAGCTTATGTACGACAGACCAGAGGGCTGTGTGGTTGTGCGCTCGACCAGGGAAGCACACATGGAAAGCATAGCCAAGGAGGTGGACATCAAAGTGGTTCTGAACTCGGTTGTGCATCCAACTGTAGAGCCAGGCACATGGTGGAGCGGAATGGCCTGCATGTCTGGTGAAAGTTTGGAATGGTGCAGAAAACCCAACCTGATCACAGGTTCATCCACATCGTCAGTGTGAAAAGTCCAAGGGAAGGTGTGAACTGGTGAGAGGTGAAGCAACATTTTGATGGAGCCATGGACCACACTGGGAAAATGGTTGGTGGCGATCAAGACGAGGGTTCAGGGGGGTAGCGTGTCGACAGTGTGCTAGGCCGGGATGATGCTAATGTCACCCCAGTGTCAAATAGAAAGCGGTTGCCAGTCAGATATCTGTGGCATAGAGGTGTCTCATCACTGAAGCGGGTGGTGCAGCATCAGAAGATAGGTGCCGTGGAGGTACGTGCTGGGATGTGGCGCCTAAATGTACCCACCAGTCTCATTTGGGCAGGCGCAGGGAGTGTGGCAGTTGTGGGCAGCACCCCATAAGTAGAGTGGAACCAGCACAGCGGGTAGGCCTTTTGGCAGCCCGGTGTGGTGTGGGCGGGGATTGCAGCTTACTGCGGCAGGGCCGGTTGCTGATAGGGACACTGCTCGGGCGAAGTCAGCGGCTGTCGGGAGCCTGCTGGCAGTACATCCTGTGGGCAGCTAGATGGCAGTTGCTGACAGGCAGCTGAGGCGCCAAGGTCAGTGTGCCGGCCTCTGCTGACAGGGAGTGGAACCAGAGGCGCAGGTGTGCCAACTGAGGATGGTGGAGATATCGTTTGTGACAGGTGGTCTCAGTGATGAATGATGACGTAAGCCTGATCCACCGTATGTAACCAAACCTCGAGTGGGTCAGCAACATGAGAAGTAGACGAAGCTGCAGATCTGAAGGTATTTTGACCATCCAGAATGTCCAAAGGGCGTCGTCAGGCAATGCTCGGTCATCGATTAATGCACGTAGGTGCCGCCAAAGTTGCGAAGGGGTGTGGTCATCGAGATGCTCCTCGTGAATAATGTGTTCTGCAGCCTCTGCCAGAGGGCAGGAAAGGTGCTTGATAAGCAATGATTTGGCTGTCGAATATTTGTGCGAGGTGGGTGGTGAGAGGAGCAAGTTGCTGATGAGGTGTGTATGTGTGTGGAGATGGCTCACCAGACAGACAAAACAGGCGCCATCGTCGGAAATGCCGTGGATGTTCACGAGGTGGTCCACTAAGGCGAACCAAGTTTTTGAGTTGTGTTTTTGCAATGCAGGTAGCTTAGGGAGCCTGCCTGGTAACACATGTTAAGGCAGCACTGGCAGATGGAGATCGGTGCGGGCAGAGCACAACGCCTCCGACGCCAGAAGTGCAGTAGCGGTGAATGGTGCATCGCCCGAGGTGCGGTTGGGGCGGTGGCTGCGTGCGGCACACAATACGGATTGGGCAGGCGTATAAGCCGGCAAGGTGTGTCTAATCGGCAAGTCTGATGAGGAAATGTAGAGCCGTTGCAACAGTGGGCGGAGGGGCAGCCGTGGTGGAGCCGTGGGGTGGCAGACCTGGTAACCGGCATGGGTGGAACGGCCAGCACCGTTACGAAAGTGAGCATAAGGCGGTCGTGGTGCAACCACGGTGTGGCGTGGAAACTGGCGTGGTCGAGGCGACCAGCAATGCCGAAACGGCGTGCGGAGGGAGGGAGGGGGGGGCAGTGTTGCTGTGACACTATGAAAATGAGGATGTGCTACCCCGTGCATAGAAATGTTCGCTTCACAGTCATGGTACTTTGCCGGTACGTCAAACCATCCCGAAGGTAATGACTTACATAAAGGATAAACGACAATGTCTTTAACTGGAAGGTCCTCTATGTTGTGGTTAGGTGATGTGCACTATCCATGTTGCGGCTGTTGTGCTGCCATGCTAGGTGGCGGTCATGTTGAACGAGGTAAGGTTAGGTGGCTGCTGGCGCGGCTGGGCGTAAATAAATGTTCGCTTTTAACCAAGTTCGAAGCAGGTACACTTGTCCACTCATGGTCGCAAGCGGCCGAGTTGATGGGACTGGTTACACTTGCACCTAAAGACGCTAGTAGATCAATTGTGGCGGAAACAATGCTGTCTGGCACTTGATGTGGGTGAATGACGAAAACAAGCACAAATAACGCTGGATGAGGCGACGACAGTATCGGGGCCATCACTGTGGTTATCACGGAGGATTAGTTAAGAGATAATATTGTAAACACATTTATTGCTCACTCGTACACACAACAAAGAATGGCTGTTACACATCTGCGCACTGAAAGTTCACACAAGAACAACTAGTCTAAAGAAGGAAGGTGCCAAAGATAGGGCACTCTGCGCCAGATACGTCACAACTCCAGCACTACCGCATGCTTCTTAGGAGACCAGACTGGAAGCATAAAATGCTTTCTTTCCCACCTAATATAGTATTCTAATCACAAACAAGAATGATGAAAATTCCTAAATTATACACAGGACAATTTTTCTGAGTGAGCTATGTGTGATGCAAAAGCATACTGCAGGAATTTCATCGTATTGTTGAATACTGAAGCCACTGAAGGTATTAATTACAGTCAGTCATGTGGTAATCTCTTACCTCCTTCCGTATCCGAGTCGCTTGCAATATGTATTTTGCTTGCAATATGTAATTAAAAACAAGAAGCCGTACATTATTCATAAAAAAAATGATAATGAATTTTACAATTACGAGATGTAGGTAATTCAAACTGAACGGGAAAAAAATGGACTGAGGCGAGACTTGAACCAGCAAACCATGAGCTGCAGTGAGTCATTGAGCTATTACAGTACCGATTCCGCTGTACTCTAACGTGCACGTTTGTTACAACTGTATCCAATATAGTCCCTCGGGAAACTTTGAAATCGATTTTCTCTGTAAACGTATGACAAACATTAAACAAAAACCCATATCTCAGCACGTGTTGCACACGTATGTTTCACTGCGGAACAGGAAGCAGCCTCACCATATTCATACTGCTTATTAACAGCGCGACAGTCAGAGCACAATGCAGAGGCTGTGACTACACGCGATTTTTTAAATAAAAACTACATAAACGAAGCGTATTTAAGAAAAAACATTGATGGCTGTTAATACATTTGAATATCTTAAAGTTTCATTTAACGTAACTTGGTAATAATATATCTAACACCTAAGTAGGACCTACTTCTGAGAACGTAACAACACCAGTGTACGTGTGTTACGGCTTCTGACCAATTATCGCGTTTGTGTTTGTTTGCATCGGGTTTATTCTTATGATGAACGGAGTGTAGCGTCTCCCAAGCGCCTACGGTTTAATAGGGGAAATCTCGAATTCTGGCGCGAAAGTGCTCTGTCTGGAAGTTTCTAGGAAGCAAACGATATAGCAGTCACAGTAGGTAGGTGCATTGTTATCAGTTATTAGAAAGGACATTTATAATGGTACCCATACACTTGGTCTTGAACAGTATAACTGGGTTTTCCCTTCGTGCCACACAAAGGCGAACATTGTCCTCCTTTCAACAAGGATCAAATCAATTCTCTTGTCATTTCCATTAGCTCCCCGTACTATGGACCAGGAGTTGGAAAAGACTCGATCTCGAGAATACCTGCTTCCTGTGATGTCTCTTCAGTTCTTCTACGGACGCTTTGGTGTCAATCTGACCACTACAAACAGAAGCGAGACTTACTGCTCAACTGCACAGGGTGCCACTGAGTTGACTTTGTCTACAGTATGCATGCCTCTGTTCTCTGCTGTGTGGTGTAGCAGTAAACGACTCGTGGCAACTCGAGATGACAACACAGTTTGCAGTGATCTGTTCCTGAGGGTCTATAGTGACACTCGGTCTCTAACCTCTGTCCGGATTTCAGCTGTTGTCATCCGTCTGTTTCTCAAAGCCAGTGTGAGACACTAACATACTCCTTGGACGTCCGAAAGAGTTGTACCAGGTACCTTACCGAAAATCAACTCGCTCCCCATAGAATCTCGTGAATTTAACTACAGCTGTAGCGCAGCGGAGAACTTAATGAATTTACTTTGTTAAACAGGAGAGGCCCAAAGATAAGCCGAACGTGAGTCTGTAACTCACAAGATGATAAAATAGGGATTTCATCGAACTACTGAATGGAACAATGTTCACTATAAAACCCTGTTTATTACAATTTGCTTTGGACTTCAAGTTAAACACGAGTACATAAGGACGTGATATCATCATATTCACTGAATATGGATACAAGTTAGGACGGAATTAAAATAACAGCATCTCGTCATGGATGCTGGGTAATGACATTGAGGTGAGTGCATTAAAAGTCACAAAACATCTGGGAGACCGATTAATTTCGCGGAAATCGCACAATGATGGTTAAATTTGGAAATTTGTGGTAAGGTCTTATTGGACGAAACTGCTGAGGTCATCGGTCCCTAAGCTTACACACTACTTAATCTACCTTACGCTAAGGCCGACACACACACCCATGCCCGAGGGAGGATTCGAACCTCCGACGGGGGGAGCCGCGTGGACCGTGACAAGACGCCCTAGACCGGGCGGCAGTGATTGTTAAACGTTAATCAGAGCTGGACAGAAAGAGCTACAGAAAGAATTGGACATGCATATATTGAGTTCGAGGTTTCTAATAAATCTACTTGATTTAGAAATGTAAATACCCCAACATCAATGTGAAAGCTCTGTGTACATCCTGTCATGTGGTTTGTGAATTCTGTAGAGGCGCAACACGCTTAGCGGTACCGTTGCCTGCAAGTGGCAGTTATGGTGTCCGAATATTCCACGTCATCTGGCTTGTGCCAAACGTATCACTCTCAGAATCGAAGTCTCTCTCTCTCAGCTGAAGAAGGTCTATTGACCGCTGCCAGTCCGAAAACAGTGTTTATTTGTGCATGATTTTGTGCACCAGTGACAGTGATTGTTTCCAAGTGTCGACTGATCAGGTCCGTTGTAGTAATGCAACAGTCACCCTTCCATACTCCACTTAAACATGATTAGCCTATCATAAGAGTTTTTTCCCCCCCATGAACCATGGACCTTGCCGTTGGTGGGGAGGCTTGCGTGCCTCAGCGATACAGATAGCCGTACCGTAGGTGCAACCACAACGGAGGGGTATCTGTTGAGAGGCCAGACAAACGCGTGGTTCCTGAAGAGGGGCAACGGAGGGGTATCTGTTGAGAGGCCAGACAAACGTGTGGTTCCTGAAGAGGGGCAGCAGCCTTTTCAGTAGTTGCAAGGACAACAGTCTGGATGATTGACTGATCTGGCCTTGTAACAATAACCAAAACGGCCTTGCTGTGCTGGTACTGCGAACGGCTGAAAGCAAGGGGAAACTACAGCCGTAATTTTTCCCGAGGGCATGCAGCTTTACTGTATAATTACATGATGATGGCGTCCTCTTGCGTAAAATATTCCGGAGGTAAAATAGTCCCCCATTCGGATCTCCGAGCGGGGACTACTCAAGAGGATGTCGTTATCAGGAGAAAGAAAACTGGCGTTCTACGGATCGGAGCGTGGAATGTCAGATCCCTTAATCGGGCAGATAGGTTAGAAAATTTAAAAAGGGAAATGGATAGGTTGAAGTTAGATATAGAGGGAATTAGTGAAGTTCGGTGGTAGGAGGAACAAGACTTCTGGTCAGGTGACTACAGGGTTATAAACACAAAATCAAATAGGGGTAATGCAGGAGTAGGTTTAATAATGAATAGGAAAATAGGAATGCGGGTAAGCTACTACAAACAGCATAGTGAACGCATTATTGTGGCCAAGATAGATACGAAGCCCACACCTACTACAGTAGTACAAGTTTATATGCGAACTAGCTCTGCAGATGACGAAGAAACTGAAGAAATGTATGATGAAATAAAAGAAATTATTCAGATTGTGAAGGGAGACGAAAATTTAATAGTCATGGGTGACTGGAATTCGAGTGTAGGAAAAGGGAGAGAAGGAAACATAGTAGGTGAATATGGATTGGGGGACAGAAATGAAAGAGGAAGCCGCCTGGTAGAATTTTGCACAGAGCACAACATAATCATAACTAACACTTGGTTTAAGAATCATGAAAGAAGGTTGTATACATGGAAGAACCCTGGAGATACTAAAAGGTATCAGATAGATTATATAATGGTAAGACAGAGATTTAGGAACCAGGTTTTAAATTGTAAGACATTTCCAGGGGCGGATGTGGACTCTGACCACAATCTATTGGTTGTGACCTGTAGATTAAAACTGACGAAACTGCAAAAAGGTGGGAATTTAAGGAGATGGGACCTGGATAAACTGAAAGAATCAGAGGTTGTACAGAGTTTCAGGGAGAGCATAAGGGAACAATTGACAGGAATGTGGCAAAGAAATACAGTAGAAGAAGAATGGGTAGCTTTCAGGGACGAAGTAGCGAAGGCAGCAGAGGATCAAGTAGGTAAAAAGACGAGGGTTAGTAGAAATCCTTGGGTAACAGAAGAAATATTGAATTTAATTGATGAAAGGAGAAAATACAAAAACGCAGTAAATGAAGCAGGCAAAAAGGAATACAAACGTCTCAAAAATGAGATCGACAGGAAGTGCAAAATGGCTAGAGGACAAATGTAAGGATGTAGAGGCCCATCTCACTAGGGGTAAGGTAGATACTACCTACAGGAAAATTAAAGAGACCTTTGGAGATAAGAGAACGACTTGTATGAATATCAAGAGCTCAGATGGAAACCCAGTTCTAAGCAAAGAAGGTAAAGCAGAAAGGTGGAAGGAGTATATAGAGGGTCTATACAAGGGCGATGTACTTGAGGACAATATTATGGACATGGAAGAGGATGTAGATGAAGATGAAATGGGAGATATGATACTGCGTGAAGAGTTTGACAGAGCACTGAAAGACCCGAGTCGAAACAAGGTCTCCGGAGTAGACAACATTCCATTGAAACTACTGACGGCCTTGGGAGAGCCAGTCCTGACAAAACTCTACCATCTGGTGAGCAAGATGTATGAAACAGGCGAAATACCCTCAGACTTCAAGAAGAATATAATAATTCCAATCTCAAAGAAAGCAGGTGTTGACAGATGTGAAAATTACCGAACTATCAGTTTAATAAGTCACAGGTGCAAAATACTAACACGAATTCTTTACAGACGAATGGAAAAACTAGTAGAAGCCAACCTCGGGGAAGATCAGTTTGGATTCCGTAGAAACACTGGAACACGTGAGGCAATACTGACCTTACGACTTATCTTATAAGAAAGATTAAGGAAAGGCAAACCTACGTTTCTAGCATTTGTAGACTTAGAGAAAGCTTTTGACAATGTTGACTGGAATACTCTCTTTCAAATTCTAAAGGTGGCAGTGGTAAAATACAGGGAGCGAAAGGCTATTTACAATTTGTACAGAAACCAGATGGCAGTTATAAGAGTCGAGGGTCATGAAAGGGAAGCAGTGGTTGGGAAGGGAGTAAGACAGGGTTGTAGCCTCTCCCCGATGTTGTTCAATCTGTATATTGAGCAAGCAGTAAAGGAAACAAAAGAAAAATTCGGAGTAGGTATTAAAATTCATGGAGAAGAAATAAAAACTTTGAGGTTCGCCGATGACATTGTAATTCTGTCAGAGACTGCAAAGGACTTGGAAGAGCAGTTGAACGGAATGGACAGTGTCTTGAAAGGAGGGTATAAGATGAACATCAACAAAAGCAAAACAAAGATAATTGAATGTAGTCGAATTAAGTCGGGTGATGCTGAGGGAATTAGATTAGGAAATGAGACAAAGTAGTAAAGGAGTTTTGCTATTTGGGGATCAAAATAACTGATGATGGTCGAAGTAGAGAGGATATAAAATGTAGGCTGGCAAAGGCAAGGAAAGCGTTTCTGAAGGAGAGAAATTTGTTAACATCCAGTATTGATTTAAATGTCAGGAAGTCATTTCTGAAAGTATTCGTATGGAGTGTAGCCATGTATGAAAGTGAAACATGGACGATAAATAGTTTGGACAAGAAGAGAATAGAAGCTTTTGAAATGTGGTGCTACAGAAGAATGCTGAAGATTAGATGGGTAGATCACATAACTAATGAGGAAGTATTGTATAGGATTGGGGAGAAGAGAAGTTTGTGGCACAACTTGACCAGAAGAAGGGATCGGTTGGTAGGACATGTTCTGAGGCATCAAGGGATCACCAGTTTAGTATTGGAGGGCAGCGTGGATGGTAAAAATCGTAGAGGGAGACCAAGAGATGAATACACTAAGCAAATTCAGAAGGATGTAGGTTGCAGTAGGTACTGGGAGATGAAGAAGCTTGCACAGGATAGAGTAGCATGCAGAGCTGCATCAAACCAGTCTCAGGACTGAAGACCACAACAACAACAACAAGAGTTTTTAGTGCTGCACTTCAGAAACAAGAAGCTCCTGACTCCCGCCGGTTGTCCTATTCTGTGTTTTAGCCAACCAGACCTTCTCCACGTAAGTACAGTGCGCGCAAATTGCCGTGACTGCTAGATGCGCAGTCGTGTGGGGAAGCGTGGGGTGAGCGCCAGTGGTGGGGAGTCGCGCAGAGCGCTGTAGGCGAAATGCTGTTCTAAACTGAAACCAACATTCACAGTTTTGGTAAATACGAAGCAGGGCCCCTCCATGTCCGCACTTGCATGGTGACCATTCAAAAAGCTCTGTCATCTCTTCTTTGGTTAGTATCTAAATAGAGTTACGCCGAGAATGCAGCGATTTATTTCCGCCTTTTTTTTATTTTTTAAATTTTTTTAACCATTTGTAACTATCCGGGAAGAGTCACGAGAAGGGAATTTTGAATAAACGCTACACATTTCTCTTGTGGCCATGTTGAAATTTGCTTCTCTCGCCACAACTCAACGGGATTTACACAGTCTCACCTCACTAACATGCTGTGCGGACTCAATTGCTAGAAAATTCTGCATCAATGGTTTATTACGTTTATTAAGTGGGGAATTGACAAAATATAAGGTCAGCATCTTAAAACCCATAGCATTTCTCGTTTCACTGGCTATCAATGACCCTCAAAAATTATATTCTTCCATTGGAAAAGTCGGTAGTTAGTGGAATAACACAGGAGATAATGAAGTTTTGCATAATAACCATACGGTAAAATACTCTCCTCTTTGTGGGCTATCATTTTCGAAAATCTCATTTCGACATCTCAAACTGTTTATGAAATATGAGGAATGTTGTGGATGTTTCACTTTGGCTCTGTCGCTTGCGCAGTGCGATCGCAAATGAGCGCGCTACGTCGGATCAGTTTTCTCAAGGCTGGCGACAGATGGAGACGACCAACCAAGTATAAAGCAAAATTAAATATGTTAGCTAAATTAATATTGTGTAATATGCCTCAAAAGCAAAATCATAGCGACCGCTATTTTTCATTGCAAACTTTTTCCAATTCCGCTCAGTGTCTAACTTCCACGTAAATATCACAATAACTAAGACCATTAACGAAACGATGGGCACATCATAATGAACCTTACAAAGCTACAAGTAAAGCAAAAATGGAATTTCTTACCGAATAGTTCTGGTAAAATCGTTTGAGAAGGATTGTAAGGCTTGCGCGTCGATTCTGTCATCGCTGACCCGCCGAAAGGTGGCAAACACTTGTCAGCCTCCCCTTCTGAACAAACGAATGAATTCGCCAGATCTTAGGACGAAAACTGGTCACCCACCATATCCTGGGCGACCAATGCAGTGAACTCTCTTCTCCCACTCTAGGTTTTATTGGTATTGTCTAACTGCAGTCATTCTTACTATTTCTTAACAGAATCAACAACAAGGCAATGAGGCCCCGGATGGCCTACTGTCTCACATTACTTCAGAGATTTTTTATCTTCTTATTTCTTTGGATCTAGAGTTTCCCAGAATACTGGTTTCCTGCAAAGGGCAGAGCGCCGCGATGCTGCAATCCCTTAATGTCTGTTCGCGGCGCATCTCTTCGGCGCCATCGGACTACCCACGCTAAAGCACAATACAATGGATTTCGTCGTTTAGGACGCAACAAAGATGGTGCATCTTTGCTTGCTCTGAATTTTCCATGGAGGTATAAGGAGGGAATTTTCTACCTGCGCCCCTCATTCCCTTGTCGCCATTCCTGCTTTGGAAAAGATTCTTACAGACGGGACGCAGGATGTCTCCCTGCTCAGCCGGCTTCTGCTCAACTTGTACTCAGTAAGATTCCCAATTATATTTAGACAGATTTCCAGAAGAATTTAATATGGAATTATAGCGACTAGATGTGCCAATCACTGACATTAACTTTAATCATGTATTCTTATTCTAACTTGGGTTTAATCCATATTGGATGGGATTGCTAATTTATTGGAATGTAATTATGGCACGTGACAGTTTCGACAGAAACGGTCGCATAACACCAGTCGAGCAGTCCTTCGGTCTTCACGTGATGTGGTCCTGTTGAAAAGTCCCATGCCTACCGTTCGTGTCACACTGTTGAGCTGAGTACACCTCGTCACCACTTGTTCTGCTGTCTTTGCACTACACAAGAAAAATGTGCGATCTGTCGTTATGATGCTCCCATGACACTCGCGCCAATTATTCGACCTCTCTCAAAGGTCGAAACATGGCGATAAGTGCACGGACATGGAAACATTAGACAGACCAATCAGCAATCATGTACACACATCATTCTTCTGCTGTAGGAATATCTCCGATAAGGATGAAATTTTAATCAATGTACCCTACTGATACCGAAATACTAGAGTGTTAATTTGGTAGCATTTAGTCAGTGTGTTCACGCTGCAACACTTTCTACATCTACATTTATACTCCGCAAGCCACCCAACGGTGTATGGCGGAGGGCATTTTACGTGCCACTGTCATTACCTCCCTTTTCTGTTCCAGTCGCGTATGGTTCGCGGGAACAACGACTGCCGGAAAGCCTCCGTGCGCGCTCGAATCTCTCTAATTTTACATTCGTGATCTCCTCGGGAGGTATAAGCAGGGGGAAGCAACATATTCGATACCTCATCCAGAAACGCACCCTTTCGAAACCTGGCGAGCAAGCTACACCGCGATGCAGAGTTTCAGTTTCCATCAGTGTATTATTACCATATCTTATATTGCAATTACTTACAGTGCTAAAGCCACATCACCTCATCTCAGCATAGAGTACGAATATCTTTGGCGTGAGCATTTATATGCACAAAACAGAATTTTTGTCGCCTACGTACATTGGTTCCATCGTCAAATGACTGTCGTTACGGCGTAAGGTTTGCCTGTAAGTGCACTGCGGAATATGAATGTCATTACATCACTGGTACAGACAGATCCCATTCACAAGTTCAGTGGATTTTGTACGTGAAATACGTAGACGTCTTAATAACTTGCATTTGATATATAGAATGAACTTCGCCTAAAACTATGAAGTGATAAATGCAACGTCATTTCACGTTTTGAAACATGTGTACAGTTTACTTCTAGCTTATTAATTTGGTATACGAAAAGAAGAGTAGCTACTGCTAATTTTTTGGTTTTGTACTCCGCCTGTATTGTAGAGTATCTGTTTTAAGAAATTGTACGTTAAGAAATGGCTTACGAGTAAGCCAAAATGAAAGGGTCCCGGCATCAAAATTTGGAGCTAAACATGCAGAAAATTAGCGAGTGAGGACTCCAATCCCAAAGAAAACAGGTGTTGACAGATGTGAAAATTACCGAACTATCAGTTTAATAAGTCACAGCTGCAAAATACTGACGCGAATTCTTTACAGACGAATGGAAAAACTGATAGAAGCCGACCTCGGGGAAGATCAGTTTGGATTCCGTAGAAATGTTGGAACACTTGAGGCAATACTGACCCTACGACTTATCTTAGAAAAAAGATTAAGGAAAGGCAAACCTACGTTTCTAGCATTTGTAGACTTAGAGAAAGCTTTTGACAACGTTCATTGGAATACTTTCTTTCAAATTCTGAAGGTGGCAGGGGTAAAATACAGGGAGCGAAAGGCTATTTACAATTTGTACAGAAATCAGATGGCAGTTATAAAAGTCGAGGGGTATGAAATGGAAGCAGTGGCTGGGAAGGGAGTGAGACAGGGTTGTAGCCTCTCCCCGATGTTATTCAATCTGTATATTGAGCAAGCGATAAAGGAAACAAAAGAAAAGTTCGGAGTAGGAATTAAAATCCATGAAGAAGAAATAAAAACTTTGAGGTTCGCCGATGACATTTTAATTCTGTCAGAGACAGCAAAGGACTTGGAAGAGCAGTTGAACGGAATGGACAGTGTCTTGAAAGGAGGATATAAGATGAACATCAACAAAAGCAAAACTAGGATAATGGAATGTAGTCGAATTAAGTCGGGTGATGCTGAGGGAATTAGATTAGGAAATGAGACACTTAAAGTAGTAAAGGAGTTTTGCTGTTTGGGGAGCAAAATAACTGATGATGGTCGAAGTAGAGAGGATATAAAATGTAGACTGGCAATGGCAAGGAAAGCGTTTCTGAAGAAGAAAAATTTGTTAACATCGAGTGTAGGTTTAAGTGTCAGGAAGTCGTTTCTGAAAGTATTTGTATGGAGTGTAGCCATGTATGGAAGTGAAACGTGGACGATAAATAGTTTAGACAAGAAGAGAATAGAAGCTTTC
Source organism: Schistocerca serialis cubense (assembly GCF_023864345.2). Taxonomy (NCBI): domain Eukaryota; kingdom Metazoa; phylum Arthropoda; class Insecta; order Orthoptera; family Acrididae; genus Schistocerca; species Schistocerca serialis. The sequence continues at coordinate 632,278,296 of NC_064645.1, forward strand.
GAAATGTGGTGCTACAGAAGAATGCTGAAGATTAGATGGGTAGATCACATAACTAATGAGGAGGTTTTGAATAGAATTGGGGAGAAGAGGAGCTTGTGGCACAACTTGACTAGAAGGGATCGGTTGGTAGGACATGTTCTGAGACATCGAGGGATCACCAATTTAATATTGGAGGGCAGTGTGGAGGGTAAAAATCGTAGAGGGAGACCAAGAGATGAATACACAAAGCAGATTCAGAAGGATGTAAGCTGCAGTAGGTACTGGGAGATGAAGAAGCTTGCACAGGATAGAGTAGCATGGAGAGCTGCATCAAACCAGTCTCAGGACTGAAGACCACAACAACAACAACAACGAGGACTCTATAGAAAATTTTAGGAAATTGTTATGATTTTAATGTCTGTTGCACATGTATAATCTTCGAGCATCCTTAAGAAAACGAAAGTATTAATTACACATCCGTTCTCCACGTTACAATTTTCGATTATTATGTCTTCAAACTAAGCCCAATGGTTTGGAGATCTGTCTAATCCGGAGGTAATGGCTCAGAATGCCATTTATAAATCTTGTCTGCAAATGTGAATTGCCCAAGATGTGTATACATTCGTCACATTGATTGGCAGCGTAGCCCCACGCTACGAATTTATCTAGCATATGTCTCATTTTTATTGGTCATAAAGACACATAAAATAGCCCTACTAACTCTATTTTACTTCATCTAAATATTTTTCAAAACATAAAGCGCCTGTTACTAGAATGATAACTGTGGTTAGATCTTTGTGGTACATACTTATCCATGAAACAATTTTTTTGACGTATTTCGAGTAACATCCAGAGCAGCAACTATTATTAACTACTGCTATTGCTAATCATGAAATGTGCAAGGACAGATCAAAACAGCGTAATATTAAAGGTTCTGGTCTTAGCTCAAAATTTAAACAATCAGCGTTTAAACAGGAGTCACATGACAACTCCGGTTTGAGAGTGACGTGCACTTTACGGTACGTAGATATTTCTAAATTAAACCTCTTATACCGGGTGTCCTTCCTAAGAGTCGTCAAGCGCATTTTCTCTGATCTTTTGGCAGGTATTTGCAATTTCATTTTTGAAATGTGTAGCTAGAGTCAGCCCAGACAAAAACTGTTCATCACGTCTTTCACGAGACGCCCACGTCAGAAGGATGTAGGTTGCAGTAGGTACTGGGAGATGAAGAGGCTTGCACAGGATAGAGTAGCATGGAGAGCTGCATCAAACCAGTCTCAGGACTGAAGACCACAACAACACGTTCATAGAAAGCATCGCCTTGTTTCAGTAAAAAAAAAAAAATAGTGTCCCTGTTAGTACATAACAGTATAACAAATATCGCTGGACTAATCTGGGGCCACTATATCGAATAGCCACATAAAAATTCCGCTTTAAAAGTCATTTTGTTTGTAATGGGCAACAAACGGATGCTTTCTGTCGACACATGGCGGCACGTTGAAGACGTAGTGAGGAGTATGTTTTTGGGCTGACTTCAGATACACTTTGCGAAAACGAAATTGCAAATATCTGCGGAAACACAGGAGAAATGCGTCTGGCGACTCTTTGGAGAGACACCTTGTACTTGATGCCTATATACGTAGTTCGAGCCTAAAGGGTGGTTTAACATACATTAAAAATAACCAAAATTTTTACATGTATGTATGCATTAAAAAAGTCTAGGAACATGGACAAATTCCGGAAATGAGCACTACAATGTAGAAAATTGGTATTAGAAATACACTCCTGGAAATTGAAATAAGAACACCGTGAATTCATTGTCCCAGGAAGGGGAAACTTTATTGACACATTCCTGGGGTCAGATACATCACATGATCACACTGACAGAACCACAGGCACATAGACACAGGCAACAGAGCATGCACAATGTCGGCACTAGTACAGTGTATATCCACCTTTCGCAGCAATGCAGGCTGCTATTCTCCCATGGAGACGATCGTAGAGATGCTGGATGTAGTCCTGTGGAACGGCTTGCCATGCCATTTCCACCTGGCGCCTCAGTTGGACCAGCGTTCGTGCTGGACGTGCAGACCGCGTGAGACGACGCTTCACCCAGTCCCAAACATGCTCAATGGGGGACAGATCCGGAGATCTTGCTGGCCAGGGTAGTTGACGTACACCTTCTAGAGCACGTTGGGTGGCACGGGATACATGCGGACGTGCATTGTCCTGTTGGAACAGCAAGTTCCCTTGCCGGTCTAGGAATGGTAGAACGATGGGTTCGATGACGGTTTGGATGTACCGTGCACTATTCAGTGTCCCCTCGACGATCACCAGTGGTGTACGGCCAGTGTAGGAGATCGCTCCCCACACCATGATGCCGGGTGTTGGCCCTGTGTGCCTCGGTCGTATGCAGTCCTGATTGTGGCGCTCACCTGCACGGCGCCAAACACGCATACGACCATCATTGGCACCAAGGCAGAAGCGACTCTCATCGCTGAAGACGACACGTCTCCATTCGTCCCTCCATTCACGCCTGTCGCGACACCACTGGAGGCGGGCTGCACGATGTTGGGGCGTGAGCGGAAGACGGCCTAACGGTGTGCGGGACCGTAGCCCAGCTTCATGGAGACGGTTGCGAATGGTCCTCGCCGATACCCCAGGAGCAACAGTGTCCCTAATTTGCTGGGAAGTGGCGGTGCGGTCCCCTACGGCACTGCGTAGGATCCTACGGTGTTGGCGTGCATCCGTGCGTCGCTGCGGTCCGGTCCCAGGTCGACGGGCACGTGCACCTTCCGCCGACCACTGGCGACAACATCGATGTACTGTGGAGACCTCACGCCCCACGTGTAGAACAATTCGGCGGTACGTCCACCCGGCCTCCCGCATGCCCACTATACGCCCTCGCTCAAAGTCCGTCAACTGCACATACGGTTCACGTCCACGCTGTCGCGGCATGCTAGCAGTGTTAAAGACTGCGATGGAGCTCCGTATGCCACGGCAAACTGGCTGACACTGACGGCGGCGGTGCACAAATGCTGCGCAGCTAGCGCCATTCGACGGCCAACACCGCGGTTCCTGGTGTGTCCGCTGTGCCGTGCGTGTGATCATCGCTTGTACAGCCCTCTCGCAGTGTCCGGAGCAAGTATGGTGGGTCTGACACACCGGTGTCAATGTGTTCTTTTTTCCATTTCCAGGAGTGTAGGTCAGGCATGATCTTAAAAGGACTGAACCAGTACTAAAAAGAAATTCCTTACAGACATTTTAACAGTTTTCTACGAGTTTAGCCGGTGCGAATTTCACCTTGCTAAGTTTGCTATACAGATGGTGCTAATTTCACCTTACTAACAAGTATTTGTTGTATTTTCACCAGTGACTATTAAAATTACAACACCAGAGAAGTATAGCAAATATCAGAACTTTACTTAATACAATGTATATGGTACAATAGGAAGAACGCACAATTAAATTTGTTGGTGAGATGGGGGTGTATAGGGAGCGATGTTTAAAGCACAGAGCTGCCACATTTGGAAACAGCTATCTCTAACCTGAATGGAAATCGAATTGATCTGAGTTTGGTTGACAGATAAGGGTACATCATTCCATGCTATTTCAACTCTATTTCAGAGTTCATAAATCGAAATGTTTTGGAAGTAGTGGCCATCGAATGCCACAGCAACCAATGAACAGAAGTTTTCGATGGGTGAAAGTTCTAAGGAAAGTGATGGTCAGTGCAACAGCTGAACACCCTCTGTATCGAAGTAGGTCAGCACAAAACGAATAGTGCACAACTGCTAGCCTTAAACCCTATACGTATAATGCCTGCTGTTCATATTATCGGCTATACGAACCGGAGGCACTGTTGTGTACCCAGTGACTCCCCATACCATCACTCCATGTGCGGGACCCTATGACAATGATGAAAGTGCTCTGATAACGTTCATTCACAGCGGAGCCTTCTGTGAACACATACACAGTGATACTGTATGCAGATCTGGGACTTGTATGAAAATACGATGTGGTGCCACTCCTGTAAGCAACATTGCCTTGGTCGCACCGCTGTCGGTACGCCCTCTCTAATGCCGTCTCAAGAGAAGTGCAGCAAGTGACTGCCTGTGATGCTTCAGAGGCCGTCATAGTTTTGGTGGGATACTTGTCTTGTTTGCAAACAAACCCATTTGCTCACACGAGATACGTGACATGGCTATACAATCCCGCCCGGTTAAGTTAACAGTCTGTCTTAAAGGTACTAGTCGCTTGGGGACTTTGAGATCCAGCATGGCGTTGAATATGGCCTTCCTGAATTATTTATATTCACATGAAAGTCGAGGGATCCCGACAAATGCAAGCAGCAATACTTTAGAGCAAGAAAACGCCATCTCGATAGGCTGCGATCCTGACCCTGGCCCTGTTCGTGGACATTGCTCCTTCTTACATCAAGTATAGCACGACCTTCTCACAAGCGGACAATATTCAAACACCATTTCTAAACGAGAGAACTGCTACGAAAACTTTCCTTGTGAAGGGTGTAGATGCGTTAGTCCTACTTCCTTTGTGCGGTTACAGTGAAATGCCAATCGTTTGTACGAGAGTTATTCGGAAAGTAGGGTCCAATTGGTCGCGAAATGGAAGCCACTGTGAAAATCAAAAATATTTTATTTGCAACAGTTAGCTACACCTTCCAGCTACTTCTTTACATAGTCGCCACTCCGACTTAGCAACTGGTCATAGCGTTGTACCAACTTTCCAATCCCCTCGTCATACAAGACAGCTGCCTGTGCTGTCCACCAATTCTCTACTCTGGTCTACAGCCAACTGTTGTCTTCATAGCCAGCGGTTCATGTGAGCACAGGTGAAACTAAGGGCTACCCGATTATGGGCTGTATTGTGGGTGAAGAAACACTTCCCATTGAGAACACTCAGAACATCTTCATTGCCTCAGTAGAGTCCAGCTGAGAGCTGTCATGAAGAGAGAAATGCATGACAGTTATGTTATGTAGGCTCCATGACATCAGGTGAAATTTCTCACCAGGCCCTCATATGTAGCAGAATACATTATTTTCTAGACATCTTTAACTGCTCCCTGTGCGCTCAGAAATGTAAAGAGCATACTAGAGACATTGTGCAACAGATATGTGCAAAGTATCATCAGGTTCTCATTGTGGTTTCCATTTAACACTCGATTGGACCTTACTTTCCAAATAGCCCCTGCATATCTAAGCATATACTGACATGTCCTTCATGCCAGTTTGACATTTGTTGTATGTCACTTATATACTGCTGAAAAAAATGCAACACCCTCAATGATGAGGTCATTTTATTGACAAGTGAGGTGCAGGTTCTTCAATATAGTACTCTGCCCAAGCAGACCTCAGAATGTCCAATGGTTCTGACCAATTCTGTGTCGTCCTCAGCCAATAGGTGTTACTGGATGCAGATATGAAAGGGCATGTGGCCAGCACATTGCTCTCATGACTGTTGTCACTTTTCATGATGGAGCTGCTACTTCAAATACAAGTATCTTCTCAGTTGGCCTCAAAAGGGGTGAATGCAATCAGCTTTCCAACAGGGCTTGGCAGACCTAGATGGTTACCCATCCAAGTGCTAACAAAGCCCAGTAACACTTAAACTTCGGTGGTCTGACAAGAACCAGTGTTAACACTGCAGCAAGGCCGTTGTCTACATCACAATTGAAAATTCAGACCAAATGAAACTAATATACCACAGTTAACGGTGCCAAACCAGTCACATGAGTACACATTGTACCTCTCTCTGGCGACAACACAGGCTTGTACTCTCACACAAAAAAGATCATAAAGATGCAGAAATATGTCCTGTGGTAGACTGTTCCAAGTGTCTTGCATCTTTTGCTGCAATTCGACAATGGTTCTTGTAGTCTCTGGACAACGAGTAAATTCCCACTTCACCATGTCCCATACATATTCAATTGGTGGCAGATCTGGTGATCCTATAAGCCAGGGCATTTGCCATACGGCGCAAAGAGCACATTGCGTTGCAGCAGCCATATGTGGAGTGCGTTGTCGTCCTGAAAGAGCACATCACCATCCAGTCGAAAAATGGCAGTAACATGAGGATAACAACCTGTGCAATGTAGCAGGCGCTGGTTATTGTACTCTGCTGAAACACCAAATGTGACCACGAGTTCTAAATGACTGCCGCCCACACGCCATGAAGCCTGGAGTGGGACTGTGTGTCGTCACGGTTGTGGGTGAATGTATTCCTGAAGATGGAGCTCACCTGGTCTACGCCATACACATGTGCATCCATCTCTCACAGACAGACAGAAACTACTCTCACCACAGAAGACAACAGAGCGCCATTCCATTATTCAGCCAATTCTTTCACACAATAGGGTAGCCATGCTAGGCAGTACCTTGCTGTTGCTGCTGCAAGCAGACAGTTCCCAATGGTCCCTGATGACGCAGCATCTGCAATGCGTGCCTGGATTTCGTACCTGGCTGATGTTCAGATGGCCACTGCTGCTTGCAGGATGAGTAGCTCTTGATGTGTGTATATACAACATAAGACTTCCAGAATGTGGTCTACGGATGTGGATATTTTCCATAGACCACTGTTGAAAGCAGCAGTGCACCACCAGACCATTATATCCTTCATGTGCAGCAATCTGTCGATACCTCCATCCAGCTTTCCACAGGTCCACAATGCATCCCCATTCAACTGGCTAAAGTTGTTCAGCTGGAATGTATATTCTTCTGGAGAGCATGGTCGTAATCTATAATGAATGTTGGAAACACTGCTCACCTCTAAACCCAGCACAGTTACTGCCTGCTGAGTCAAACAAAAGACATGCAGACAGGCCTCTAGCGCCATCTGATCTCCAATGACTGAAAAACAGATCTCTAACGTTATAAACCCTCAGTGTGCATATAATGTACCATGGTGCCACTGTTTCATTTTGTTCCAGCAGTGCGTAACATTGCAATTTTAATGGCTATCTGTCCATTACAATATGCAAGTAAATATTTTTCAAATTAACCAAAATAAAAGCCTCTCTTTTATTTGCAATAGTATTTTTTTAACTTAAAATTTTCTCTCCATTTCACATGATACAACAGAGAAGAACTTCAATGCAGTAATGTCTTTCTGAGAATAGTCCTTTAAACATAGCTCTGATTTCTCTGCTAACATTGAGCTGACATCACCAATATAATGTACCCCACATTTTGTTTTACTGCCTTAATTTGAGTTTCAAGGTACCATGTTGCTCCTCCTTGTTACTGGAATCGTATATTTCTGGAGCAGGCATCAGAGGAAATCCTGTTTGCTCCAGTCATTTAATTGCTGAAGTGTGAACTGTTATATACAAATTGGTTCTGAATTCTTGGTTCCTCAGAGGCTGTAATGGCAACCTGGGCACTGTACAATTCCTCCAGGTTCAAGGCAGGCTAAATCCTTGTGAAAATTATAACATTAGACATACAGATATTTATAGCTTCATTAGCGGAGCTCGCTTTCTGTGATGTGCCTCTTTCCTTGCTAAGTTCAACAGTATAAAAAGAGTTGTTTCACAAAGTACAATACAAAATGCAAAAAAACTGGCACACGTTCCTCATTGCCTGGGCCTTACATGTCACCAGGCTGTAGTGTGCATCTCATAGGAAGGTGTGTCTCTGCAGAGGCAGAAAGAGAGAGGGGAGGGAGGGGGAAGGAGGAAGTGAGACAGAAACAAGGAGGGTATCAGTTGTTGTATACACTCTCAACAGCATTTGGCTATTTTTTTTTTTTAAATTCACATACATAAGAACTGAAATTTTACAGTATATGAACTTTAAGTATTTATAAATAATAATTTCACATTAAAAGCTAATATGACATAGCTATACACACTTGCAAAAATTAGTTCTCTTCACATTTCACATCATATAAAATACTGTAAACAAAAACTTATGTTGGCTTAGCAACAAAAATTTCAGAAGTAGATCAGAGTTATTTGAAAAATGAAGAGATTTGGTACAAGGAAACCTTGGTCTCCACATATCCATTGCAGAGATAATCTTTACGTTACCAGAGTAACTGTATTCTTCTGAGAGTGGGAGCACAACCTTTCAAATTACTAGTATGGAATATAATACTATTACACTGACATTTAACATTAGTTTTGTAATGCCAAATCAACCATGAAACTATTTAGTTTGAGGCTCACCATTATGTTATTAAAGTAAGTAATAAATATAAGTCTAAGTCAGTGTCTTTGTGAGTCAAAATTAAGAACAGTACAGTGTTTCTAAATTGCCGTCTGGACAATATCTTAATGTAGGTGATTTGTGTTGGTCTGTCTTCAAACTTCATGTGCTGCAGTCACAGATGTAAATCTATGGATGACTGCAGAACCTACTTGACAAATTTAATGAAGTGTTTGCATTGTTTGAGATGTTTATGGGGTGATGAGAATGAAGAAAGAGAAATGTTCTTCTTGGAATACATCCTCCTCCACCAGGAAAGTGCCAACTTAGCTGCCAATGGACAAATTACATCAATGTGATTCTTGAGTTTCTCCTGGCGTATTTGATAGTCAAAATATCCACGGGTATGCTGCCGGCCTATAGTGTCCAACGATTACATCAATGTCTCCCACCAAGTGATCCAAAACATGTTAGCAGACCAGGCAAAAATTGTCCACCAATTTGCAACTGACAAGAATGAGAGAACAGGAACAACACATATCACATGTTAGTGTAATGTTATGTTACAAAATGGAGCCCTAAACTCATGAATGAAATGCATAGCAGTTAAACATGCAGAAAATTTACTTGTCTGTAACTCTTGTAAATCTGGGAATTAAAAATTCTAGTATATGTACATTGATATATGGATGTTTCAAGTATGTTTATAAAAACTACAGTTTCTCAATTCTCTTTTCAGAGTGACGGGCACCTACTGTGTGAGTATCACACATGGAAGGGACTGCAAATTTGACTGAGTGTGATGCAGTCCTTAGCATTGTTTTACAAGGAAATGTGAAGGCAGCAGCATCGACTGTTTGTTGGAGGAGACCACATCTGCTTGTGCCAGATGCCCAGTAAATGGTTGTAGTTATTCAGTTTAGTCTGCTGACTCAGTGAAATGCAGATTTTTGATGTTGCTCATAACAGCTGTTCAGTGGTGGCATCAGCTTGAAAATCTCTTTTGTCGCCTAAGTACTGGACCAAGATCAAAAGAACTTTCCAGTTAACTATGTATTAAAATGTGCATAGAAACATTTTCTGGTTAACATTAGCAGTAATCATCAAAAATTGTGAAAAAAGTTGTCACTGCTTACCAGAGTTCTAGCCTAGATTAGTGGACACCCTCCATTGATGAAAATATCTTCAACTTTAATGAAGAAGAGAGGGAATAGACAGTGTCTTTCATTCATATTTAAAATGTGTATGTTTAGCCAAGTCCTTCACTTGAGTTATCCTGTGGAAAGGATCACAGTATTACCTTGCCACTACATACCTTTTGTATCATAATATTTTCACCACATATATTTAAATGGTAATGGAAGCCCTTTAAGTAACAACCAATCACATCTAATCAATCAAAATACAATTTTAACTTAACTAATTATTGTAAATTCTGACAGTGCCACATTTGGTTAAAAATAAAGTGTTTTCACTAAAGTCAAAATTAAAAGGTGTACACTCAAAAGTGTCAGTTGATTTTATTGTATTAATGAAAGTGAATTACTCAAACTTGCCTCTTGTCTAAGATCACAGATATGTATTCCAACAAATAAAAATGAAACATTGTTGAAATTATAAAGTTTGATAAATTATGTTACATTAAAATGAAACAAAAAAAAAGAAATTAATTTAAAGTAGATTTATTTTCTACAAACAGATCTCATTTGTATACTTTTCGTAGCTGCACAGTTTGGTAATGTTATAGAATCCATTACTGTAATTTGAGAAAGAAAAACTATAAAATAAGTAATTACGTATTTATCATGTTAAAGTAAAATAAGTATAGATATGACTAAGGAGAATCATTTGTTGAAGTGTCATGGAGGACATTTTAGGTTAGATTCAGTTTATGTTCTTCACTACTTCCGACACATTTGCTGCTTTGAAAGATGCTAACTTGTTTCACGTGCAGGAACTCATCAACATGTTGCACAACTTGGCTGGAGTGCTAAGAAGAACTGGAGTTTCGTGTCTTATTGTTAGATGTGGTTGCTGTAATGAAGTTCCTGTTTTTTCTACCTCTTAAGTTATATGCCTGAAGGTGTTTGATTACATGACAATTAAGGGAATTGGCCTCATTGCCAAGAGATTATATCATAATTTACTACATTCGCATTGTTTCCTGCACTGTGTGTATTGCAGTACTATTATAAAAAAAGAATGAGTTTTATAAGTGAAGTATGAGATCTAGGTGTGCTCGGTATGTATGAATATTAAATTATTCATGTTGATATGCTGAAATAAAATGTACTCCATCAGATTAATGTCTTTCTAAATGTCCAAAGATACTTTAGTTTCAATGTTGTGATTCTGATCTGTGAAGTGTAAGATTATGTGTGCTACAAAAATGTTACGCTCTGTTGATGTTTTCTTATATCTAAATATTCTATACAAAAAATTATAGACAGATACTAAAATTAAATGTAATTAAACTAAATAAATGTAAGAAAACTTGAAAATTTTTCTCTCTTGTATATTTCTTATGCTATTCTGGCAAACCCTGCAATGCCTCGCGTAGGGCCTTATCTATGTAGTGGATGAAAGAGTGGATGTAGTGGATAAACTTAAAAGATTGTACCTTAGGAATGGAGCTAAACACATCTCCTTAAGATCTGATCTCATCTATTCCTTTTATATTTCAGTGAGATACCATAGGTTAACTGTCTATTGCTGATGACATAATTTTTTTTTATCATGGGTTCAACATGAATTGCTTTCCATGTGTTCTCCCCCTTGGCATACAGGATGTCTGATGATGGTATAAGGATTGAAACTGGTTGCACAGATTCAGGATATAAACTATCACGTTTTTAAGTACTTAGAAAATGTGGCATCATATTCACACAATACGTTAAGGATAACACAAAAAATTATAATTCTGAAACAAGAATATGAACAAATAAGAAAACCATATTGGATATCAACAAAAACCAAAAGGTAACAAATTAAGGGCGATTGCAGTTTAGCGTCATCAGAAAAAGGGATTTACTCAGTGGGTAGCAGGGCAGGGGAACTGCCTACTATCTCAAGAAGAAAGTACTTACAAATTGAACTTGCATCCTACTGTGTCAAATAGACAGACATATCAGTTCATTATGTCTGAAAAGAAGTCAGACCATAAAATGAGTACTGAACGCTAAGAAATGTACCAAGAGCTACTTGTGAAAACTCACAAATATTTCGTCATTTAACACAAAATTAACACAGAATACCTCTACCGCGCCCCCTGCTCCCACCCTAACACAGATCCTGAGATCCAGGTTACACTTAGTATCAGAAACTGAGCTCAGACTTACAAGGAATAAGGATTGGAGAGACCACAGCTATGAATCAGCCTAGCCTATTAAACAATTTCAGGAAATGAGAATATTTAAAGCAGGATGGCCAGAGAAGGATTTGAATCCCAGTTCTCCTTAATACAAAGCAATTTCTTAACCACTGGATGACCTCTCGCTGCAGGTACTGTTATCCTGATGTACAGCTGAATGGTTCATTCAGCAAACCCTGTAACCTCCCCACTACATGTGTTTCTGTCTGGAACTTACCCCAACCGTACCTCCCACTCTATAAAATTCTACATTTTACAACTATATATGCACAAACTCATATCCAACTTAAACTCGAGTGCTAACCTCTGACTAAGCAGCACTTAATTTGGACTAAACTGTAACTGGTCTGAATGTAACTTGCCTCTATATTAGAGCTGCAACTGAAATATAACAATTATCTGGCCCTAATCAAAATTTCCATGTACCTCAAATCTTGACAACATTTTGGCAGATTTCTCAAAATCGTAGCAGCAAACAACACACAGGTAGTGGCTAAACGAGATTTAAATTTTTAAATAAATATTCAAACTGTTGCATACCACATTGTGCACTGTGGTAGTGCATAATGATAAACAGTGGGATGGGGAAAGCAACTATTCCCAAGAAATGATATTCCAAAACAACGATCTTAAAAGTGAAGAATATATTCAAAAAGGCAGAGTAAAGCTTCACGTGATCTTCACACACAACATTGATCTGAATAATTTCATGAGAAGATTCGGTCGCAACGAGAAATGCCTTTGTTTTAATGATATCCACCCCAATCCTGTATCATTTCAGTGGCACTCTCTCGCCTATTTCGCGATAATACAAAACGTGCTGCCCTTATTTGAACTTTCTTTATATATTCCGTCAATCCTATTCGGTAAAAATCCCACACTGCGCAACGGTATTTTAAAAGAGGATGGACAAGTGTGATGTATGCAATCTCTTTAGTAGATATATTACATTTTTTAAGTGTTCTGCCAATAAAGCGCAGTCTGGTTAGCCTTCCCCACAACATTTTCTGTGTGTTCCTTCCAATTTAAGTTGTTCGTAATTGCAATTCCAAGGTATTTAGTTGAATTTACGATCTTTAGATTTGACTGATTTATTGTGTAACCGAAGTTTGACAGATTCCTTTCTGTGCTCATGTCGATGACCTCACACTTTTCTTTATTTATGGTCGAGTGCCAGTTTTTGCACCATGCAGATATCTTTCCTAAATCGTTATGCAATTTGTTTTGATCTTCTGATGACTTTACTAGTCTGCAAACAACGTAAGATGGCTGCTCAGATTGTCTCCTAAATTGTTCATATACACTACTGGCCATTAAAATTGCTACACCAAGAAGAAATGCAGATGATAAACGGGTATTCATTGGACAAATATATTATACTAGAACTGACATGTGATTACATTTTCACGTATATTGGGTACATAGATCCTGAGAAATCGGTACCCAGAACAACCACCTCTAGCCGTAACAACGGCCTTGATATGCCTGGGCATTGAGTGAAACAGAGCTTGGATGGTGTGTACAGGTACAGCTGCCCATGCAGCTTCACCACGATACCACAGTTCATCAAGAGTAGTGACTGGCGTATTGTGACGAGCCAGTTGCTCGGCCACCATTCACCAGACGTTTTCAATTGGTGAGAGATCTGGAGAATGTACTGTCCAGGGCAGCAGTCGAACATTTTCTGTATCGAGAAAGGCCCGTACAGGACCTGCAACATGCGGTCGTCCATTATCATGCTGAAATGTAGGGTTTCACAGGGATCGAATGAAGGGTAGGCCGCGCAGGATTAGCCGAGCGGTCTGGGGCGTTGCAGTCATGGACCGTGCGGCTGGTCCCAGCGGAGGTTCGAGTCCTCCCTCGGGCATGGGTGTGTGTGTTTGTCCTTAGGATAATTTAGGTTATGTAGTGTGTAAGATTGGTGACTGAAGACCTTAGCAGTTAAGTCCCATAAGATATCACACATTTTTTGAAGGGTAGAGCCATGGGTCGTAACACATCTGAAATGTAACTCCCACTGTTCAAAGTGCCGTCAATGCAAACAAGAGGTGACCGAGACGTGTAACCAATGGCACCCCATACCATCACGCCGGGTGATACGCCAGTGTGGCGATGACGAATACACGCTTCCAATGTACGTTCACCGCGATGTTGCCAAACACGGATGCGACCATCATGATGCTGTAAACAGAACCTGGATTCATCCGAAAAAACGTTTTGCCATTCGTGCACCCAGCATCGTCGTTGAGTACACCATCGCAGGCGCTCCTGTCTGTAAATCAGCGTCAAGGGTAACCGCAGCCATGGTCTCCGAGCTGATAGTCCATGCTGCTGCAAACGTCGTCGAACTCTTCGTGCAGATGGTTGTTGTCTTGCAAACGTACCCATCTGTTGACTCAGGGATCGAGACGTGGCTGCACGATCCGTTACAGCCATGCAGATAAGATGCCTGTCATCTCGACTGCTAGTGATACAAGGCCGTTGGGATCCAGCAGGGCGTTCCGTATTACCCTCCTGAACCCACCGTTTCCATATTCTGCTAACGTTCATTGGATCTCGACCAACGCGAGCAGCAATGTCACGATGCGATAAACCACAATCGCGATAGGCTACAATCCAACCTGTATCAAAGACGAAAACGTGATGGTACGCATTTCTCCTCCTTACACGAGGCATCAAAACAACGTTTCACCAGGCGACGCCGGTCAACTGCTGTTCGTGTGTGAGAAATCGGTTGGAAACTTTCCTCATGTCAGCACGTTGTAGGTGTCGCCACCGGCGCCAACCGTGTGTGAATGCTCTGAAAAGCTTATCACTTGCATATCACAGCATTTTCTTCCTGTCGGTTAAATTTCGCGTCTGTAGCACGTCATCTTCGTGGTGTAGCAATTTTAATGGCCAGTAGTGTAGATAAGGAGCAGCAAAGGGCCAGAAATCACTTGTTTTATTCAGTGACTGTCCGTGAGTTACTACGAACTTCGCTGACAGGAAATAACGAATCCAGTCATATAACTGAGACGATATTCCATGGGTAGCATTCATCTCACGATAGGTGAGGAGAACCCCGTGTAAGTGACGTAACGCTACGTCTTCGTGACGTGAGTGAACCTAAATCGAAACCGCTTGTGTGGTACAGTGGCAAAAGCCTTCTGGAAATATAGAAATACGGAATCAATTTGAAATCCCGTGTCAATATTACTCAACAATTCGTGTCAGTGAAGAGCTAGTTGTGTATCACAAGAACGACGTGTCAAAAGACTGTGTGTCAATAGAACGCTCTTTTCTAGATAATGCATAATGTTCGAATACCATATGCGTTCCAAAACTTGCTGAATATCGACGTTAATGATGTGGGCCTGTAATTTAGTGGATTACTCCTATACCTTTCTCTAATATTGGTGTGAACTGTGCAACATTCCGGTCTTTGGCAACGGATCCATCGTCAAGCGAACGGTTGTATATGACTATTATGTATGGAGCTATTGTATCAGCATACTCTGAAAGGAGCCTAACTGGTATTCAGTCTGGACCGGAAGACTTGCTTTTGTTGTGTTTTGAGTTGCTCCACTACTCCGAGGATATCTGTTTCTACGTTACGTTTGCAGCTGTTCTTGATTCGAATACTGGTGAAGGAATTTTGGAAGGCTGTGTTTAATAACTCTGCTTTGGAACCACTGTCATCAATAGTATTTCAGTTGCTGTCGCGCAGAGAAGGCATGAATTGTCTTGCTGCTAGCATACTTCACATACGACCAGAATATCTTTGGATTTTCTGCCAGGTTTCGAGACAAAGTTTCGTTGCGGAAAGTGTTACAACCATTTCGCACTGAAATCCGCGCTTAATTTCGAGCTTCTGTAAAAGATCTCCAGGAGATTTTGCGTCCTTTTAAATTTGGCATGTTTTTTCGTTGTTTCTGCAACTGTGTTCTGACCCTTTTTGTGTACCATGAGAATCAGCTCCGACGATTGTTAGTTTATTGGGTATAAATCTCTCAGTTGCTGCCAATACTATTTCTTTGAATTCAAGCCGCATCTGGTCTACACTTATGTTGTTAATTTGGAAGGAGTGGAGATTGTTTCTCAGGAAGGCGTCAAGTGAACTTTTATCTGCTTTTTTGAATACGTATATTTTTCGTTTATTTTTGGAAGATTTGGCCATCACAATATTCAATCTCGCTACGACAACCCCGTGTTCACTAATCCCTGCACCCGTTTTGATGCTTGTTATTTGCTCAGGATTGTTTGTTGCTAAGAGGTCGAGTGTGTTTCCACAATCTTGTACTATTCGTGTGGGCTCATAAACTAACTGATCGAAACAATTATCAGAGAATGCATTTAGCACAATTTCGGACGATGTTCAATGCGTATCTCCAGACTAAACATGCATTTCCGCCAACATATTTGGTGGTAAATTAATTGTATGAGTTGGGTACATATTTGAGATTAAACTCAAGCTTTCAGCAATTGTATCATCTGAACTGGGAGGTGAGTAAAAGGATCCAATTATTATTTTATTCCGGTTAGCAAGAATGACCTATGCTCATACTAACTCACAGGAACTATCTACTTCAATTTTGCGACAAGATAAACTGCTTCTAACTGCAACAAACACGCCGCAACCAACTGTGTTTAGCCTATTCTTTCGGACCGATGATAGGTTTTTCGCAAAAATTTCGGCTGAGCTTATATCCGGCTTTAGCCAGCTTTCCGTGCCTGTAACGATTTGAGCATCAGTGCTTTCTATTAGCGCTTGGAGCTCTGGTACTTTCCCAACACAGCTACGACTATTTACAACTTTTATACCAATAGTTCCTGTATCTACATTCTTCCTGTGTTCGGCCTGCATCCTTTGAGAATGAAGCCCTTTTTGTGTTTTCCCGAGACGCTCTAACCTAAAAAAGCCACCCAGTCCACGCTGCACAGCCCCCCTTGTAGCCGCCTCCTGCATGCAGCGGACCCCTGACCTATTCGGCGAACCCGAAACGCAGCCATCCTATGGCACAAGTCGAGGAATCTGCAGCCTACACGGTTGCAGAACCGTTTGAGCCTCTGATTCGGACCCTCCACTCTGCTCTATACCAGACGTCCGCAATCGGTCCTGTCGACAATGTTGCAAATGTGAGCTCTGCTTTCATCTTGCAAGCAAGACTGGCAGCCCTTTCCACTTCTGTTAGTCACTCGAAACCAGAGAGAATCTCTTCTGATCCAAAGCGACACACGTTAGTGACACTGATGTGAGCTACCACCTATAGTTGGCTGCATCCTGTGCTCTTCATGGCATCCGGAATGACCCGTTCCATGTCTGGAATGACTCTACATGGCACACACATTGGCTTTCTTTTCCTTCTTGGCAGCCTTGTCCGTAAGGGGCCCCATAACGTGCCTAACGTTGGAGCTTCCAACTACCAACAATCGTATCCTTGTGATTGCCTGGATATTGCAGGCTGAGAGGTTGCTTCTGAAACAGGACAGGCGACTGCATGTGGCTGAGCAACTATGTCAGCCACAGACAGCACCTGAAACCTGCTTGTCAGACTAACCAGGGAGGCCTTATATGTGGCCCCTGGGAAGACTTTCGCCGCCTGACACGCCCCGAGGCGACCTTCCACTAGACAATGGGTGAGGGGTCAAGGTCAGTGGGAGCAGTAACTGGACTGGCCATTGGTGAGGACTGATTGGAGGACTCGGACGTGCTGAACATCCATTGGATCCCCACGGCCAGCCCGCAGCAGTGATGTCCATCCACTGCAGTGACAAGCCATATAACCTAAGCCATCACAGCCTGGAGCTGAGAGCGAAGTGTCACTAACTCGGCTATCATCCACTAACAATAATCACAGTCTGTATCCTTACTAAAGACCGTGGAAAACTTCACTACTAAGACAAATGGACTATGACATGTGCTACAGAACTCCACAGTAGACCCTGAAGAAAAGGCAACCTAATAAATTAGGTTAACATGCTTAACAAAGTGAACAATGATTTTCAATGGGCACAACGTTAACAGAATTTCTATAAAAACCAAATATCTTTCTCAGTTGACATCTTAATGTATGATTCAAGGAAGTGGGGTGTTCTTTCTCTCAGCTCTGAGCAAGTGGACGAAGTTAACTAACTGCCAATAATAATTTCAGCAAATTAAGTGCGCATTGCTGCAGTCTTACCTCAAATTATTCAAAACCTATATACCTTTCGATATATAAATCATATTCATCCTTGCTGTCCATTGCCATAAATCTTTGTTCAACACAGCACCACAGAAATATATCCACCACCTACCACGCTTCTACAAAGAATGTATCAGACTGCACAGAGGCAAATAATGTTTTGAAGTAATCGTAACTTCCAGTCTCAGGGTCATTTCAGATAGGAGTGGGATGAGGACGAAATTCTGTATGTTAAGGATAGGAACATATAAAACATATTACAAATACAAAGAGAAACATAGCCTTACAAGAATATGAGTAACAGAACAATAAGCAAAAAATCATAGTATGTTCTATCTCACACGTTCACATCAGCCAGGCTGCATCCGAACAGTGTCAAAGGCAGCATGAATGTGCTACTCCAGTGTCTCCACTACTGGAATTGGCTCTGCATACACAATAATTTTGAGATGGTCCCACAATGAGAAATCACATGGGTTGAGATCCAATAAATGAGCAGGTCATGCAACAGGACGCCCTCAACTGATCCATCAATCAGGAAAGACACGACTGAGATGTGTTCAGACATTAAAGGTGGAGTGGGCTGCAGCACCATCATAGAGCAGCCACATAACCCTTCGAATCATCAATGGCACTTCTTCCAGAAAGGGAGGCAAAGTCACTGGCAAGAAACACTGACAGTTCTGGCCTGTTAGGAGACATGGAAGCAAATCTGATCCCAAAATACAGTCGCCAATTATTCCAGCCCACACATTCTGGCTTCACTGATGCTGATGATTCACTGTCACCATACCATGGGGGTTATGCATACTGTCCCACAGATGAATGTTAAGAAAGTTGAAGATCCAACTCTCGTAAATGTGGCCTCATATGTGAATAGGTTGTATGACACATTCCTGGACTCGTGGTTAGCTGGTGAAGAAGCCAGTGAGGAAACTGCTCCCAATGTGGGAAGTCCATCACTAGTAAGCCCTGCACACGCTGTAAATAATAAGGTTAATGACAACCATCATAGAATTTTCAAAATGGCTGGCTGGCTTATCCTGCCCTGGTGGACCCAGCTGCCCGGTACAGACATGGCGGTTGCCTTCCACAATGTTAATCACATTTTCCTCCAAGTCTGATGTCCAAACATTTCGAGTATGTCCTTCATGCTTTCCTACTTTCTAAAACGACCCTGTCTCAGACAAAAAGCAGAATACTGTTGCAGACATTGAATGCTGTGGTTGTTGTCAGGAGGGACAGGTCTCCTGATATAACCTTGTTGTCCACCATCCATTCCCATGTGCTTTTTCATAAGTAGATACCATGATGGCAAGCTCTTGATTTGAAAATGGAACCATTGTGCACAATGCTGCACCACTTCCACTACAAGGTGAGTCAGCAAGGGAAGTGAATCAGACACAAGATCACTAATTACTATGGCAGGAGAGAGTGCTATGGCATGATGTATGAGGAACAGTAGCAACCTCTAGGAGGAAACCATGCGTAGTGTAACTGTGGCTGTGTGGCTCAGCGTGTATCAGACTGCAGTCTATGTAAAAAAGAATGATTGAATAAATGGTCTCTAGCATGGAAACCATGCGTTTTCACTCATAAGTTCATTAGACCTTTTTTGTTCCACATGCTCTCAGTGATCAATCCCTAGAATTTGCACACATTGGAAAAAATCACCCTGTAAATAATTAGGGAAAACATGGATCAGGGAGTAACTGAGGTTCACATCAAAGGACTCTTTTTGCAGTCAGTCAAACGTCAGTTTGTTATTATACCTAATAAGGGCAGTAATTAGCATGCTATCTAGTTACATTTGATCCTTTAGTTCATGCTCATTTTAATCATTTTGCCTGTAATTGCATCAAACTTCCAATAAATAACAACTATGTCTTTATCTCTTTTCTTGTTTCTTTCATACATTTCATGCATTCTCATAATATCATATTATTTAGCTCAATTGCCCCACCTAACCATTTGTCATCTTTGCTCTACTTAACAATTTGTCATATTTGCCATACCTAACCATTTTTGTTACCATAGACATTGCCGTTGGTGGGGAGGCTTGCGTGCCTCAGCGATACAGATAGCTGTACCGTAGGTGCAACCACAACGGAGGGGTATCTGTTGAGAGGCCAGACAAACGTGTGGTTCCTGAAGAGGGGCAGCAGCCTTTTCAGTAGTTGCAAGGGCAACAGTCTGGATGATTGACTGATCTGGCCTTGTAACAATAACCAAAACGGCCTTGCTGTGCTGGTACTGCGAACGGCTGAAAGCAAGGGGAAACTACAGCTGTAATTTTTCCCGAGGGCATGCAGCTTTACTGTATGATTACATGATGATGGCGTCCTCTTGGGTAAAATATTCCGGAGGTAAAATAATCCCCCATTCGGATCTCCGGGCGGGGACTACTCAAGAGGATGTCGTTATCAGGAGAAAGAAAACTGGTGTTCTACGGATCGGAGCGTGGAATGTCAGATCCCTTAATCGGGCAGGTAGGTTAGAAAATTTAGAAAGGGAAATGGATAGGTTGAAGTTAGATATAGTGGGAATTAGTGAAGTTCGGTGGTAGGAGGAACAAGACTTCTGGTCAGGTGAATACAGGGTTATAAACACAAAATCAAATAGGGGTAATGCAGGAGTAGGTTTAATAATGAATAGGAAAATAGGAATGTGGGTAAGCTACTACAAACAGCATAGTGAACGCACTATTGTGGCCAAGATAGATACGAAGCCCACGCCTACTACAGTAGTACAAGTTTATATGCCAACTAGCTCTGCAGATGACGAAGAAATTGAAGAAATGTATGATGAAATAAAAGAAATTATTCAGATTGTGAAGGGAGACGAAAATTTAATAGTCATGGGTGACTGGAATTCGAGTGTAGGAAAAGGGAGAGAAGGAAACATAGTAGGTGAATATGGATTGGGGGACAGAAATGAAAGAGGAAGCCGCCTGGTCGAATTTTGCACAGAGCACAACATAATCATAACTAACACTTGGTTTAAGAATCATGAAAGAAGGTTGTATACATGGAAGAACCCTGGAGATACTAAAAGGTATCAGATAGATTATATAATGGTAAGACAGAGATTTAGGAACCAGGTTTTAAATTGTAAGACATTTCCAGGGGCAGATGTGGACTCTGACCACAATCTATTGGTTATGACCTGTAGATTAAAACTGAAGAAACTGCAAAAAGGTGGGAATTTAAGGAGATGGGACCTGGATAAACTAAAAGAACCAGAGGGTGTACAGAGATTCAGGGAGAGCATAAGGGAGCAATTGACAGGAATGGGGGAAATAAATACAGTAGAAGAAGAATGGGTAGCTTTGAGGGATGAAGTAGTGAAGGCAGCAGAGGATCAAGTAGGTAAAAAGACGAGGGCTAGTAGAAATCCTTGGGTAACAGAAGAAATATTGAATTTAATTGATGAAAGGAGAAAATATAAAAATGCAGTAAGTGAAACAGGCAAAAAGGAATACAAAAGTCTCAAAAATGAGATCGACAGGAAGTGCAAAATGGCTAAGCAGGGATGGCTAGAGGACAAATGTAAGGATGTAGAGGCCTATCTCACGAGGGGTAAGATAGATACCGCCTACAGGAAAATTAAAGAGACCTTTGGAGATAAGAGAACGACTTGTATGAATATCAAGAGCTCAGATGGAAACCCAGTTCTAAGCAAAGAAGGGAAAGCAGAAAGGTGGAAGGAGTATATAGAGGGTCTATACAAGGGCGATGTACTTGAGGACAATATTATGGAAATGGAAGAGGATGTAGATGAAGATGAAATGGGAGATATGATACTGCGTGAAGAGTTTGACAGAGCACTGAAAGACCTGAGTCGAAACAAGGCCCCCGGAGTAGACAATATTCCATTGGAACTACTGACGGCCGTGGGAGAGCCAGTCCTGACAAAACTCTACCATCTGGTGAGCAAGATGTATGAAACAGGCGAAATACCCTCAGACTTCAAGAAGAATATAATAATTCCAATCCCAAAGAAAGCAGGTGTTGACAGATGTGAAAATTACCGAACTATCAGCTTAATAAGTCACAGCTGCAAAATACTAACACGAATTCTTTACAGACGAATGGAAAAACTAGTAGAAGCCAACCTCGGGGAAGATCAGTTTGGATTCCGTAGAAACACTGGAACACGTGAGGCAATACTGACCTTACGACTTATCTTAGAAGAAAGATTAAGGAAAGGCAAACCTACGTTTCTAGCATTTGTAGACTTAGAGAAAGCTTTTGACAATGTTGACTGGAATACTCTCTTTCAAATTCTAAAGGTGGCAGGGGTAAAATACAGGGAGCGAAAGGCTATTTACAATTTGTACAGAAACCAGATGGCAGTTATAAGAGTCGAGGGACATGAAAGGGAAGCAGTGGTTGGGAAGGGAGTAAGACAGGGTTGTAGCCTCTCCCCGATGTTGTTCAATCTGTATATTGAGCAAGCAGTAAAGGAAACAAAAGAAAAATTCGGAGTAGGTATTAAAATTCATGGAGAAGAAATAAAAACTTTGAGGTTCGCCGATGACATTGTAATTCTGTCAGAGACAGCAAAGGACTTGGAAGAGCAGTTGAATGGAATGGACAGTGTCTTGAAAGGAGGATATAAGATGAACATCAACAAAAGCAAAACAAGGATAATGGAATGTAGTCTAATTAAGTCGGGTGATGCTGAGGGAATTAGATTAGGAAATGAGGCACTTAAAGTAATAAAGGAGTTTTGCTATTTGGGGAGCAAAATAACTGATGATGGTCGAAGTAGAGAGGATATAAAATGTAGGCTGGCAATGGCAAGGAAAGCGTTTCTGAAGAAGAGAAATTTGTTAACATCCAGTATAGATTTAAGTGTCAGGAAGTCATTTCTGAAAGTATTCGTATGGAGTGTAGCCATGTATGGAAGTGAAACATGGACGATAAATAGTTTGGACAAGAAGAGAATAGAAGCTTTCGAAATGTGGTGCTACAGAAGAATGCTGAAGATAAGGTGGGTAGATCACGTAACTAATGAGGAGGTATTGAATAGGATTGGGGAGAAGAGAAGATTGTGGGACAACTTGACCAGAAGAAGGGATCGGTTGGTAGGACATGTTCTGAGGCATCAAGGGATCACCAATTTAGTATTGGAGGGCAGCGTGGAGGGTAAAAATCGTAGAGGGAGACCAAGAGATGAATACACTAAGCAGATTCAGAAGGATGTAGGTTGCAGTAGGTACTGGGAGATGAAGAAGCTTGCACAGGATAGAGTAGCATGGAGAGCTGCATCAAACCAGTCTCAGGACTGAAGACCACAACAACAACAACAACAACAACCATTTTTCATCCCAAATCCATCTTTGTAACAATTTATTTGCGCATGCATGTGTTGCACAACTTCCTTTTTTACTTTTTTCTCTTTGTTTCCTCCTTACACATATTTAATGTCTTCTTATACATTTTTCATAGCTTATGAGAGCTCACTACAATAATACATTTAATGTAATTATTATATAGTGAGGCCACATCCTGTAGTAACAATTTATGCAGAGAATGTGCTTTATAGAGAAACTCAACAAATGACATAAGTGTAAGAGACAAATTCAACCTGAAAACTCCTTAAAGTAAAGCAATGTAAATACAAGAAGACAATTAGTCTGCAATGTCAAACATGTTAGTAGAAAAATATTTATGTAAAAGAATTTCATCCCATGCCATGGCAAAAAGACTAAGGCTGAAAACAAAAAAAATCACCATTAATAATTTCTTATACCTTCCGCTTATTGTCTGTCCATGACACATCTTGTGAGTGATGAATTTCAATTTCACTTCCAAAAATTTAAAATTTACCAAAAAAGTAGACTGCTGGACAATATTGTTACGACATTGTTTCATAAATATGTAAAGTTCATCTGTTAGACAAAGAAAGTCAGATTAGTTCTAACAAATTCAGTAGATGTTAAATATTACATGCATGGTGCTACATAAAAATCAGAAAAAAATGTGATTCATCAAATATAAACATGAAAATAGTCATTGCCATGAAGACGAGTCACCAAAAGTTCTAAAAGGTACCATATGCTAAAAGAATGAGTCACAGTGTAAAGCAATCAATGCTGAGCCAAGTCCTTGCAAAATATTTTTCATGCAGAAATGCACACAAAAACATACACTTTTCAAATTATTCTAGAGTTTCCAAAACTGTTACAAGCTGTGTTGTTCTGATAAAAAGAATTGACACTCTATGTCAATAAAAGGTTGAATAATTTGCAACAGATGATTATAAACTCCACATCAAAGAAATAACTATATTGTCTCAAGTGACATTATGTTCATTCACTATTGTTATCCACCCACATCTTTTCAAGAGCTTACCTTTTACACTTATACACTCCTGGAAATTGAAATAAGAACACCGTGAATTCATTGTCCCAGGAAGGGGAAACTTTATTGACGCATTCCTGGGGTCAGATACATCACATGATCACACTGACAGAACCACAGGCACATAGACACAGGCAACAGAGCATGCACAATGTCGGCACTAGTACAGTGTATATCCACCTTTCGCAGCAATGCAGGCTGCTATTCTCCCATGGAGACGATCGTAGAGATGCTGGATGTAGTCCTGTGGAACGGCTTGCCATGCCATTTCCACCTGGCGCCTCAGTTGGACCAGCGTTCGTGCTGGACGTGCAGACCGCGTGAGACGACGCTTCATCCAGTCCCAAACATGCTCAATGGGGGACAGATCCGGAGATCTTGCTGGCCAGGGTAGTTGACTTACACCTTCTAGAGCACGTTGGGTGGCACGGGATGCATGCGGACGTGCATTGTCCTGTTGGAACAGCAAGTTCCCTTGCCGGTCAAGGAATGGTAGAACGATGGGTTCGATGACGGTTTGGATGTACCGTGCACTATTCAGTGTCCCCTCGACGATCACCAGTGGTGTACGGCCAGTGTAGGAGATCGCTCCCCACACCATGATGCCGGGTGTTGGCCCTGTGTGCCTCGGTCGTATGCAGTCCTGACTGTGGCGCTCACCTGCACGGCGCCAAACACGCATACGACCATCATTGGCACCAAGGCAGAAGCGACTCTCATCGCTGAAGACGACACGTCTCCATTCGTCCCTCCATTCACGCCTGTCGCGACACCACTGGAGGCGGGCTGCACGATGTTGGGGCGTGAGCGGAAGACGGCCTAACGGTGTGCGGGACCGTAGCCCAGCTTCATGGAGACGGTTGCGAATGGTCCTCGCCGATACCCCAGGAGCAACAGTGTCCCTAATTTGCTGGGAAGTGGCGGTGCAGTCCCCTACGGCACTGCGTAGGATCCTACGGTCTTGGCGTGCATCCGTGCGTCGCTGCGGTCCGGTCCCAGGTCGACGGGCACGTGCACCTTCCGCCGACCTCTGGCGACAACATCGATGTACTGTGGAGACCTCACGCCCCACGTGTTGAGCAATTCGGCGGTACGTCCACCCGGCCTCCCGCATGCCCACTATACGCCCTCGCTCAAAGTCCGTCAACTGCACATACGGTTCACGTCCACGCTGTCGCGGCATGCTACCAGTGTTAAAGACTGCGATGGAGCTCCGTATGCCATGGCAAACTGGCTGACACTGACGGCGGCGGTGCACAAATGCTGCGCAGCTAGCGCCATTCGACGGCCAACACCGCGGTTCCTGGTGTGTCCGCTGTGCCGTGCGTGTGATCATTACTTGTACAGCCCTCTCGCAGTGTCCGGAGCAAGTATGGTGGGTCTGACACACCGGCGTCAATGTGTTCTTTTTTCCATTTCCAGGAGTGTAAATGCGAAATGCATCCACCTGGCCTAAAAGTTGACTATAACAAGAAAAAGGGTCCCCATGCCCTAACTATTACTCATTTACACTCTCTTTACATTAATCATCATAATCATTGCATCATTCTATTAAAGACAGCATCATAAATCTCACAATTATCATCTCATGTGCCTAAATCTCATTATGGTATGCTGTTACAACAGTAATCATATTCGCTGTCTTCATCTCAATATACTCTTTATATAACAATTCCCTGCTCGGTTTTCATCCACTTATTTCCATGTAAACAACACCTAATAGCTATAATCGTAACTATTTCACTTCAGTAAATGCAACTTCACTACCTCACAATAGATCCTGAAAAACTTCTTACATCAAAATACCTATTACTGTTCCTTGCAGACAACACAATTACCATCTTAATAGACTGTATATATAATTAAAAATAGTACGAAATGTAATATATGAGTCTGTATTATCATCATTGTATATAACCAACAATATTTCTCAAGTGAAGAACATGTTGCTGCGTATCTACTCAGACTTGGTTTAAATATACTTTCAATGTTTGCTTTATTACAAATTATTTATTCCTATTCGGCTTGTTTAGCATACACATTGTGGCAGCAAATAGCTCCATTTGTTTTGTGATAAATAAAGTTTGTTGCGCAATGATAGTCACCTGATTCTTGTCATAAGTTGCCTGCTGTGTGATGGGAGTGGCTCTGGCGTGCAGTGCAAAAGCGTTGTTTATAGCTAACTTGCTGTGCGCTGTAGTGCAAGACATATTGTAGAAACAGGTGACATGTAGTTGTACCATCTGGATACAACTTTTGTTAATAGACTTATTCTATTTATGTTTCGATATGCAATATATGGTGAAGTCCCTTGCTCTTGTGTGTCTGAATAGTTTCAATTTCGTCCTATATTGCTCCCTCATTGTTGAGTATCTCATGGATTTGATCAGACTTCAATTACTTCTCCGTCTGGGCTTGCCTTTCCACAATTTTTCCACAGTGAATTATGATGCTGATTACTGCAACTGTTTTGGTTTTGACTGCTTTGGTTGCTATTTGCGTAGTTGTTGTTGTGCCATGCATTTAGAAGATGTGATCTACCTGAACTGTGCCCATGAAAATGTGTAGATTTCCATTTGAGTTAAGAGTATAGTCTGTGATTCTTTTGATTGTTATGATAAACGTGATTACGCCTGTTCTGATTACCACAATTTCTGTGTTGTCTGTTATTATTATTGTGTGTTGGTAGTCAGAACTATGTAAATTATATCTATTACAATAATCATTACTCAGCTGCAAGAATTGTGCGTCATATGGGCGATGTCGGTTCTCCCATCTGTAATTGTTTGTGTGTTTATGTTTTTTATGCAGGTTCCCATAGTTTTTGTTTTCACACAGTACAAAACCATCATGCCTGTCATACTTTCTCTAGTGACTGTTATTGTGTTTTTTCGTTAAACCGTTGTCACTGTCCAACACCAATTACAGAACAAATACTTGGAATGCTTCTAAATCATCTTTAAGTCTGCTGGCCAAAATTACATGTCTCAAATGTGAATGTGTAGGTAACTTTGACAAGCAAATGCAAATTAGCTCTGATGGACTATGTGGATTTGGTAAGTACTGATTTCTGCATACTGTGTCTTCAAAATATTTTACTGGGCTATAGAAGTCAGACTGTTCAAAGTTTTGTAGCATTACAGTGTTATATTTTACCAGATCTTGTGTCGCCTGCAACCAGAAGGCTGGCAAAAATGCTCGGTAGAAATTATTTATACTTCGGCAATGTCTCACAATCGAGAGCATTCTTGCTGCAAGTTCATTTTCCAAATAACCGCAGAGAAAATCTAATTTGTGTTCAAGTGGCAAATTTGGTGCTGAAGGGTATAGGACCTGATCAGTCCAAGCTTGGGGGTGAATTTCCTTACTGTAATTCCTGAAAACTTGGAATTTATGGACTGTCAGAAAGTGTTTGTAATCGAAGTTACCATTCCTGTACGAAACAGATTGTTCTCTATTGCACCACATTGGCGATTCATTGTCGTATTTAGATATGTGTAGTGTTCTCGTGGAGAAACATCTAACTGCCATAAATGTGTATGGTCACCAAAGTTTTCTTAGTATGGATGTAAATGATCAAATTCGTGCTTTTCATTGTCATAGTTAAGCTTTCTTTCAAGATGCTCAATTTTCTTATTTATAGTTTTCCTACAACACTTGTTTTTCGAATTAATTTTCTCCTGGTTGTCTAAAATTTATTAATGAGTGGTATTCTACTGTTGACAGATTTGCCATTTTCGTTGTCAAATCATCAACTTTTTCTTTAATAGTGCTTAACTATTCTTTTTCTTCTTCAAAATTTAATTTCAAAGTTTCCATTTGTTCGCTAATTTCTTTTACCCTTGTGTTAAGTAGTTAGTTTTGTTCTTTTACATGTGTCACAATTGCACTCAGAACTACAGTGTTTACTTTAGCTAATTCGTCCTTGTAATTACGCGGATCTGTTTCCAGGTTATTGTGGTCTGTTTCAAGTTAAAGTAATCTAGTTGCAAAACTGCTAATTATTTTTAATTTCTTCCCTAATCTCAACTGATAAATTTTGTATTTTCAATTTATTTTCTTTCTGTGATTTTCTATTCTCTTCCTGTATTTTCATATTTCTTCCCTAATTGATTTACTATTTTCTTTCTGTAATTTGTTGATTTCATCTTGCGTTTCTCTATTCTCTTCCCTGTGTTTCGTCTATTTCCTTCCTCATTTCATCACGCCCTTTTAAAGCATCTGACGAAGTGATTCTGGAAAATTTGTCAGATTTGGGTAGTGTTGATATTTATAATTGTTCACAAAAGGTGATGAGTGTTGCGTTCATTTAAAAGGCATTGATACAAAACCTGGTTCTGATGTGGCTACACCAGTTGTAAAATTTTGCATGACTGCAGCGGCTTTTGTAAGCTCCCACTTGACTTTGGTGATCTATCGCTGACTGACTCAACTTCAGAATTTGCACATTCATTACCCATCATTTCTTCTGTTTGATTATTTTTCACTATATTGTTTAATAATTGTGGACTTTGCAGTTTCCCGTAATTTCGTGTAAATACCTCAAGGTGGTTTATCTCATCCAGTACTGAATCGTTATTTTGTAACACCCTCTGTGTCTTGTGCTACAATGAACTTTCATGTCATTTCCTGTTGTACCAAATATGATGAAATACTATTTCTTTGAAATACAAAGTTGCTATAATCAGCAAATGAACAAAAATAAAAACTATACAATCATGAACGCAAATATTCAACAATGAAACAAATCCACACAGAACATGTACTGTTATGGCAACTGTTATGTAATAAAGCAATCGATAATAGTCACACCGCACAAAATTTCACAAATTAAATACAAAATTTTAAATGAATTGCCTGAAAGAGAAGTACAACATTAGTAAAACTAGTGCAGTGGCATTTATGCTTTCAAGAAATCTAACACAATCTTACTATTACTAAGAGAACCAACTAACTATCCTGGCAGGGTTTCCATATGTAACCTCCCCACTTCATTTTGTTACTATCTGACATTTAGCCCAACTTTACCTCCCACTCTATACAAAATCTACATATTACCGAGACTATGTACCCACAACCTCTTATCCAACTTAAACTTGTGTGGTAACTACTGACTAAAGAGAATGTAATTTGAACTGAACAGTAACTGGTCTGAATGCAACAATAATTTTATGTGTTTCTTCGAAAATCTGTAATTACGGTTTAAAAACTAATATTTACATGTACACAAACAGTAAAGAACATTCTTTATATTTAACAGCCATAAAATAAAAAGCCCACTGAGGATGCTGCAACTGCTGTGAAACACGTTTGGGATAAAAAGAATTGTGTTCTGCTACCGGTGGACTCCAACCAGAAACATATGTATTGTTAATGCAAACATGGACAAAAGAGCTTCAACTCCAAGATGACTACTGGGTCCTGTTACTTAAGAAGTCATTGAGCCACTCACATATCTGTGAACTGTAACTTCATTAACAGCCTGCAAAGGGGCACTATTTCAAATGCTTTCCAGACACCCAGAAATATGGAATCTGCCTATTGCCCTTCATCTATAGTTTGCAGTACATCATGTGAGAAAAGAGCAACCTGAGTTTTGCACGAGCGTCGCTTTCTAAAACCGTACTGATTCATGAATGTAAGCTTTTCAGTCTCAAGGAAGTTTATTACATCCAGACTGAGAATATATTCAAGGATTTTGCAGCAAACCGAAGTTAGGGATATTGGTCTATAATTTTGTGGGTCACCCATGCTTTTTCCCAACCGCTTGGGACTCTGTTCTAGGCGAAAGATTCATGATAAATGCAAGCTAGGTAAGGGGCCAATGCCATAGAGTAAGCTTTGTAAAACTGAATTGGGATTCCATCCGGACCAGTGATTTATTTGCTTTCAAATCTTTAAGTTGTTCCTCTAAGCCAGGGTAGCTTATTATGATGTTGCCAAATGGAAGTCTGTCCGATGATCAAATGACAGTATGTTTATGAGAAAAAGTACTACCACAGCAGTATCTTGAGAATGTCTTTATTCCATCACACGACTAGTATCGGCGGCACATTTTCGCCATCCTCAGGCCACACCATTGCCAAAAGAGTATTTGATTTCCTTGACACATTTACTGTGGGATCCTTATTACTAGCACACAAGTGGTAGGTTTCATCAGTCTATACTCGACACAACACCGAGTCAAGTACAGACTCCCGATGAAAGCCAGCCCATTGGTGCTAGTAATAATTGTCCCAGAGTAAATCTGCCAAAGAAATCAAATACTCTTTTGGCAGAAGTGGGGCCTGAGGGTGGCGGTAACATGCCTCTGAAACTAGGCAAGATACAGATGTGGTGGTACACAACTGGTACATTTTCTCATATATATCATCAGCTGAAGTCCCTTATCCACGCATTGAGATGGACATCCATAAATTGTCAGTGTGCTTGTACGATTCTCCTATGGGAACGATTTCTTGAATGTGAAATTTAAAACTTTCGTTTTGGTATCTACAACTGCCACACAAGACTGGTAAACAAGGGACTGAATGCAAACTTTACACCTGCTTAGCTCTTATACATAGGATCAGAGTGTTCTCAGGTTCTCTGCCAGATCTTTTGTTAAGGTGTGATGGTGGTAGTTGTGTGCTTCACACACTGATCATTTCACAGATGTATGAGTCTCTACTAACCTTTGCTTGTCATCATTTGTGTGTTCCCTTTCGAACTGAGAGTGCGACAGCCTCTGCTTTGTAAAGATCTTCTGAATTTTGTTATGGAGCGAAAGTTCTACATCTACATTTATACTCCGCAAGCCACCCAACGGTGTGTGGCGGAGGGCACTTTACGTGCCACTGTCATTACCTCCCTTTCCTGTTCCAGTCGCGTATGGTTCGCGGGAAGAACAACTGTCTGAAAGACTTCGTGCGCGCTCTAATCTCTCTAATTTTACATTCGTGACCTCCTCGGGAGGTATAAGTAGGGGGAAGCAATATATTCGATACCTCATCCAGAAACGTACCCTCTCGAAACCTGGCGAGCAAGCTACACCGCGATGCAGAGCGCCTCTCTTGCAGAGTCTGCCACTTGAGTTTATTAAACATCTCCGTAACGCTATCACGGTTACCAAATAACCCTGTGACGAAACGCGCCGCTCTTCTTTGGATCTTCTCTATCTCCTCCGTCAAACCGATCTGGTACGGATCCCACACTGATGAGCAATACTCAAGTATAGGTCGAACGAGTGTTTTATAAGCCACCTCCTTTGTTGATGGACTACATTTTCTAAGCACTCTCCCAATGAATCTCAACCTGGTACCTGCCTTACCAACAATTAATTTTATATGATCATTCCACTTCAAATCGTTCCGCACACATACTCCCAGATATTTTACAGAAGTAACTGCTACCAGTGTTTGTTCCACTATCATATAATCATACAATAAAGGATCCTTCTTTCTATGTATTTGCAGTACATTACATTTGTTTATGTTAAGGGACAGTTGCCACTCCCTGCACCAAGTGCCTATCCGCTGCAGATCTTCCTGCATTTCGCTACAATTTTCTAATGCTGCAATTTCTCTGTATACTACAGCATCATCCGCGAAAAGCCGCATGGAACTTTCGACACTATCTACTAGGTCATTTATATATATTGTGAAAAGCAATGGTCCCATAACACTCCCCTGTGGCACGCCAGAGGTTACTTTAACGTCTGTAGACGTCTCTCCATTGATAACAACATGCTGTGCTCTATTTGCCAAAAACTCTTCAATCCAGCCACACAGCTGGTCTGATATTCCGCAGGCTCTTACTTTGTTTATCAGGCGACAGTGCGGAAGTCAAGAAAAATAGCATCTACCTGGGAGCCTGTATCTAATATTTTCTCGGTCTCATGAACAAATAAAGCGAGTTGGGTCTCACACGATCGCTGTTTCCGGAATCCATGTTGATTCCTACATAGTAGATTCTGGGTTTCCAAAAACGACATGATACTCGAGCAAAAAACATGTTCTAAAATTCTACAACAGATCGACGTCAGAGATATAGGTCTATAGTTTTGCGCATCTGCTCGACGACCCTTCTTGAAGACTGGGACTACCTGTGCTCTTTTCCAATCATTTGGAACCCTCCGTTCCTCTAGAGACTTGCGGTACACGCCTGTTAGAAGGGGGGTAAGTTCTTTCGCGTACTCTGTGTAGAATCAAATTGTCAGCATAGTTTTTATATGATGCATAACATAAATAGTCATTAAATTAAAAAATAAACATAGTGAAAAGATGAAAGGATTTTGAAGGAAAAGAAAAGAGCAAAAAAGCAGAAATTGATATTGACACATGGTCCCTAGTCAGCCAAAATAGAAGGGGAAAGAAATGAACATAGGAAGTTTTAACAGGTAACAATAAAATTAAAACTGGTACCTGACATTGTGACTGGAAAAGAATCTCCACAGAACGGGTGTGTAGTGGGATGCCAATCTGCTCTAAAATTCTAAAATAATTCAAATTTCTGCATTGGACTACAGGGTCACCCTTTATATGAACACTACCTGTGCAGATAATGTTTTCTGGTATCATATGCTAGAGCAATATGATCGATGATAGTGGATCTCACTCATATTATAAAAGACAATCAGACTAGACAGGTCAGGTCACGTCCATGTGAAATCACAGAATAGTTCATGACAGAATGAATAAAGTTCAGAATTCTCCAACCATATGAAATTTGAATGATCCAAAATTGTATACAGTACTAAGCCCTATTAACAACATTTGACTTTCAATTGAGCACACAAAATAGCTGTAGTTTATGCAGATAGCAGTGCTGATTTCTGACCAAAAAGAGAAACTGAAAAAAACTAAACTCATTCACTCACATTCAATCAGTCGCTTCCAAAAACACATCAGTTGGTGAACTTGCAAATCTAATGTTGTCGTTCCTCTTAGTTAGTCAGTTAGTTACATGTTCTGTAGCTAATTTGAATGATTCTTTTATCGAAAATATGTGGAATGAGTCCATGTACACAATGCATAAACGTCATTAGTGTCAACATCAATGAACACATTATTTTTTTAGTTCTACCCATGCAATGCATCTGCACTTGAAAACCACTTGCTGCCATTTTTAAATAGAAATTTGTCCATGGAACAGAAGGATTTGTCCAGCAGAAATTAAAACTTGCTTTGCTACCTTCAGATATTTTACATTATTGGGCAAATTATCAAAAGTTTTTGTTGGTTGTCAGCCGGAGTGGCCATGCGGTTCTAGGCGCTACAGTCTGGCACCGAGCGACCGCTACGGTCGCAGGTTCGAATCCTGCCTCGGGCATGGATGTGTGTGATGTTCTTAGGTTGGTTAGGTTTAATTAGTTCTAAGTTCTGGGCGACTGATAACGTCAGAAGTTAAGTCGCATAGTGCTCAGAGCCGTTGGAACAATTTTTTTTGTTGGTTCATATTGAACACCTTTCTGTACGAATGGAAACTTGGTATAAAGGAGAAAATTGTCCTTATTAAATGTATTCTTGTTTTGAAGTGATACTTTGCCAATCACAATACATTTACTTCAGGTGCAACTGCAGTGGTCTCTGAAAAACATGCCTGCAGTGTTGACAAGGTGGTTATATTTCCATTGTTTTCATTGCTATCTTCCAGTATGCTGAGTAATTTTGGCGAAGACACGTAGTTACAAGACTGTGGGGGAGTGAAATGAGACTGAACGCATATTTCAAAGATGAAATTAAAATCTTCCTCACAATGGCAGAAAATTTCATTGTCAGAGAATTAAGTTCCATCAGTGCCACTCAAAGGTTTCATTTTTTCTGCCCCAGGAGAACTGACTTGTGAACTTAAAGTTCAGTACACATATGCAGTCATCGAACTCGCCAAATAATTTCGCCATATCTCTATTCAGAAAACAGATATCTTAGCAAAGAAAAAGAAGAATGCCATGTCTCTGATTAAATTGCAAGTCCTTCTATAATCTATGGAATAAGATCATAGGGCACTATCAGTAACACTTCATTCATCTTAAAGACCCCACTCACAAGCGATTTGTCAAGCAACTTCAACCAATATTATGAACACCACTGTGTTGAAAACCTTTGCTATGGAAAGCGAATTGCTATGTTTAGGAAGCAGTTAATCTCTGTATACCCATGGCTATCTAAATTTAAAAAATGGGGACTGTAATTTATTACATTTGTTTTAAAACACTGCAGGTTACTTCGCAGAATATGCTACGTTTTTTGCTGACACCAAGTGTGTTGTTTAAATTTGTCAGTATGCCAATACAGTTCGTCTTTCGTTTATTAATCCTCAATTCCTTTTTCATTCATTAGTTTTTCACTGATGCCAAGTGGTGTGTATATGTCTCTACACTGTATAACCACTATTCGTCTTTCGTTTCTTAATCCTCAATTCCCTTTTCATTCGTTCATTAGTCTCATAGTATTTACACAATTTCTTTGCAATGTCGATGTGACTAGAAATTTCGTCAGTAGCAGCTCTGCTGTTTAGCATAACTCTTATTATAAATTGTATGGGGGATAGAGTTAGATTGTTTGAAATGACAAGGGACTGGAATATACCTGTGTTAGTTTTTCCCTGAACACCTAAATTAAAATGTCCATTTAATACATTTTAAGAAGTTAAAAACTGTAACTGTTTCATAAATAACTCAAAATCATGGGATGGAGCGCAGTGTACTGTAACTATTACTGTCAGCTTCCCACCGAGCCAACTGCTACATCATAAGCATCTAAATGCTAAACACTGCAAAATCGGAGAATGTATTTTGTATTATTTTTTAACATGAAATGCGACTACAGGCTCAGCTTCATTTCTCAGAGTGGTCTGTGGTCCCTGAATATCTATAAATTTCAACGTAAGGCTCTTACTCAATGTGAGTGAAGCAAAATGAGACAAAACTGCTAGACAAAAGATTTACAGCCGTATTGTCATACATTGCTGCAAACCAGCCAGGCAGCCATATTGCATGTGTGAATTGCATGCTATCCACCGTGTTGCTTAAGATTTCCATGTGATCAGTGATGACCAACTGATCACTATGATTTGGCCACAGGTGTGTGACACACAAAGCAGTCGCTTGCACACGCAACAGGTTGCTGCAATACATCACCTGTGTAGGTCTGTTTATAAGGATGTTAGAAGATGCCCTTAATTGCATTTGTGACTGTGTTTTCATTTCCTTCCGTTTACCATCAACTCGACACTACAGTAAATTTCGCAATGACACATTCTAATCATCCACAACATACTCTAAATGCTCAGTGTTTAGAAACACATCATAGCTACAATGATTTTTCACTTCTTGACACCACTGTGAGTTCAAGTTCTCATCTTCTATGTGCCAACGCCACCTAGGCATAAGATGCATTCGTGACAGGCCCAGCCTACTTGGAAGTGGTATCAAAATGACATGTATGTGTTCTGCAGTACATTTTGAGAAGGCCAAGCTTGGTACCTCTCCCGTGTGTGAATGGAAAATCGGAAACCGCAACATATTCGGAAATAAACTGCCAAACATTTCAGAGAAATGCTGCTCGTTTCATGAGCACCAATTTAAGCTGTCCTCTTAAGTTCACACCTAACCACATCTTCGAAAATCGCGATATGTCCAGAAAAACGACCAAATATTTGGGGCAAGCAGGAATAAAAGTGTCATTGTTGGCCCCAGAATTGGTAACAAACAGATAGGGGGTGGGGAAATTAGCCTGTCCATCCAGTGGGGCATATTCATCCGGTTAATAGGTTGTCTGCGTGATCATACAACTATGGCTGACTGCTGAAATTCGTTCGCTATAGCTACATGACATCTGACACATGGCCAGCTGCTGGCCAGTCATGAGGCAACTGAGTTGCTTGGTGCCTCTGTCTCCATTACTTCTTTGTACAGATTTGTTGTACAGGATGATTCAAAAAGAATACCACAACTTTAGGAATTTAAAACTCTGCAACGACAAAAGGCAGAGCTAAGCACTATCTGTCGGCG
Organism: Schistocerca serialis cubense; assembly: GCF_023864345.2. NCBI lineage: Eukaryota > Metazoa > Arthropoda > Insecta > Orthoptera > Acrididae > Schistocerca > Schistocerca serialis. The sequence continues at coordinate 632,314,337 of NC_064645.1, forward strand.
AATTAAGGGAGCTATAAAGTTTCATTTAGTTGTACATTTGTTCGCTTGAGGCGCTGTTGACTAGGCGTCAGCGTCAGTTGATGCTAAGACGGCGACCGCTCAACAGAAAACTTTTTGTATTATTGAGTACGGCAGAAGTGAATCGACGACAGTTGTTCAGCGTGCATTTCGAACGAAGTATGTTGTTAAACCTCCTGATAGGTGGTGTATTAAACGTTGGTATAAACAGTTTACAGAGAATGGGTGTTTGTGCCAAGGGAAAAGTTCTGGATGGCCGAGAACGAGTGATGAAAATGTAGCACGCATTCAGCAAGCATTTGTTCGCAGCCCAGGAAAATCGACTCGCAGAGCTAGCAGAGAGCTGCAAATTCCACAATCAACTGTATGGAGAGTCCTACGAAAAAGGTTAGTTATGAAACCTGAACGTCAACTACCCGAGGCGATGGATCGGCCGCCAGGCAGCCTGTGACAGAGCACTTCATCACTGGCCTCCAAGAAGCCCTGATCTTACCCCCTGCGATTTTTTCTTATGGGGGTATGTTAAGGATATGGTGTTTCGGCCACCTCTCCCAGCCACCATTGATGATTTGAAACGAGAAATAAAAGCAGCTATCCAAACTGTTACGCCTGATATGCTACAGAGAGTGTGGAACGAGTTGGAGTATCGGGTTGATATTGCTCGTGTGTCTGGAGGGGGCCATATTGAACATCTCTGAACTTGTTTTTGAGTGAAAAAAACCTTTTTAAATACTCTTTGTAATGATGTATAACAGAAGGTTATATTATGTTTCTTTCATTAAAGACACATTTTTAAAGTTGTGGTATTCTTTTTGAATCACCCTGTATTATCTTTTCTCCATGAAATACTTCCCTTAGATCACACCATTTCTTTTTTACGACAAAATGAAAGAAAATAAAGTGAAATAATTTCATAACTAGACCAGAAATATAAAACAACACAAATAATAACATCAATGAATAACCGTGTATTACATTCTTAAATCATGTCGTCACTCTTGAGACTCTTGGGTTTTGCGTCAGATGGTGATACTGAAACTATGAAATATTTCCAGGGTACACCTGTTCATCATCTTTGTGAGATGATGCTGACTGTCAGTATAATTGTCTTAGGATAACTATACCGCGAAAGCGTTAAACAGCATATGCTATTGTCTGTTGTTGTATCTGGGAACTGTTTCTTCCAAAACATTAGAACATAAATTTAGAATATTAAACGGTATGGTTGAGAGAATAGTGAAGGAAACTTGTCAAGCAATTTTGGATGATTTGTATTCTTTGTACGTACCTTTCTCCAACGAAGACTATGTCAAGCCAATAGTAGGTTTTTGGGAGAAACGGCAGTTTCCGAATTGTGTAGAGTACGCAGGTGGTAAGCATGTGAGAATAAAGAATCTACATCATTTGGGTTACAAGTTCAGAAATTATGCAGTTTTTTCAATTTATTTTCCTGCATGCTGTAGCCAGTCCAGACTGTTCACTTAGGGACATATGGCAAAATGAGCGGTGGTGGTGCTTTTCACATTCGAGAATTTCCAAGAAACTGAAAAAGAAGCACTGGTGCTGGATGCCACTACACTCTTTGAGGAACAAATATTATAGTACCTTACGTTTTCCTGGCTGACGAACGATGTAATTCGCTTTCTCCTTTGTTTTTTAATATTTCTGATTATTTCGCCAGCCAGTGTGGTAACCTGGAAAATGGGTTTAATTACAAAGTCGCATAATAATTCTCGCCGTGAAGCAGCATTGCGACAATAGCAATATACACAAGTGGAAAGTATGCCACAGAATATCAATGAAATATAAATAACATTTAACGCCAGTCTGGCTGCAAAAACTAGAAAAGGCACGTACATTCGGGAGTAAGTGGGCTGTCTAATAACTACTGCATTTGGGGATGATGGTAAGAATTGTAATTATTGTAAAAGTCACTCATATATGACGAATGTACAGGAGAGGAAGACAGACGTATTTTTCTTACATTTACCTTTCCTTGTGGCCTGGTTACAAAGAATATCGGTTATGGTGGAAAGAAGAATCAGATAAAAATTGTAACAAAAGGAATCGGGACTTTGTTAGAAAAAGAGAAATGATGAAGATTGCAGGTATTAGTGTCATGGCAAATGGGCAAATTAATAGAAATGAAAATGGCGGCCATGAAGGAAGGAAAGGGCATGTTTACTTACCTCCATTTTTGTACTGCGCCGTCGCGAAGGTCGCCGCTGCTAGCGGTATGCATTTCATATAAATAATAACAATATTCGTCCAGGAGAATATGTTATTAGGCTACCAGAATGAGATTTTCACTCTGCAGCGGAATGTGCGCTGATATGAAACTTCCTGGCACATTAAAATTGTGTGCTAGGCAGAGACTCGAACTCGGGACCTGTGCCTTTCGCGGGCAAGTGCTCTACCATCTGAGCTACCCAAGTACGACTCACACCCCGTCCCCACAGCATTACTTCTGCCAGTACCTCGTCTCCTACCTTCCAAACTTTACAGAAGCTCTCCTGCAAAGAGCAGCAGACCTTTTTTAAACCATCGTCAGCAGTTTTGTAAACCTTCGTTGCTACTGCTGTGGAGGCCGACTTTGTGAGTTCACGAAATGGCTTCTGGTGCAGTACACCAAGACAATTTCTCCCTGCCACTATTACACAGCTATGCCTCATAGTGAGTTAACAAGATAGCAGAATGAAGATTCTACAACACTCCAACAAATTAGACAAAGTCATACAAATGAGTTAAAAGGTTTACTTATTTTTGTGACTAGTTGTATGATTAAGTCTGCAACACTGCATGTAATATAATGCAAAACAGGTCCCCAATGGCTAAGTGCAAACAACCATAGGTCAGCTTCACAGTACATAGCAAATGCAATTTACAACAACTGTCTGTTCACTTCTAAGAGTTTGCGAAACAACGTCCCCAGTCTAAGTTAGGTCTGGACGATGATCCATAACCAGGTGGGCGAGAGCTGCTCTTCTGTCTTCCGAGTAGCCTTCTGGCCATTGTCGTCTGGTCATTGGCGGATTGTACTCGGCCGGCAATTGGCCGAGGTGAAGTCGATATCTTCATCCTCAGTGCCACCTGTGGCGCTGGTGGAAGTCCGGCAAGTGGCAGGTCTCTGTGGCACTGGCACCAGCTCGCATCTTTGTGCCTGTGGTGCTTTTGCCCTGGCTGTGTCTTGTTCGGACGACACAGCACTACCCACTGTACTTTCTCCACTTCGAGTTGCAGCCATATTGCAATCAATTTCGTTGTAAAATATTAAATGCGGTACCAGTTTGTATAAAAAGTAATTTTGTTAATGTAGTAAAGGGTAAGTAATTGAATACACTGTGTTTTATCTGTCAAGTTTTTTTTTTCATTTGCAAACGAAATAGCGCTATTTCCTCTGCAAATGAAAAAAAAACAAGACTTGTCAGATATAACACAGCCTTGTGGTAGGAAGGTTAATTTTTAAGGAACTTTTGATTATCATGTCTGTATCCTGGGCAGTTTTGGGATGTTAGGTTTTATTACTGCCACATATAACAACTACATTTTTACATTTTTCAGATGAGAGTTGTATTAATATAAACAAACATATATTAAGCAAAATACACGAATACTATACACAAGATTGCTGCAGACTTTCGCTGACTACCATCAGGAAGCACCGTGAGCTACGGACCTGACGGCAGCACAGAGCACTCAACGGCCAACAAGATTTGCTGTCCCTTGACACAAGTTACCCGCCACTCATTTGTCAACTGCTATCGAATTTCGTGGTCGCATCGAGTGACACATCATTTTGGAATCACTTATGCTCAAGATTCGATACAAATGTCTCCCCCTGCAAGAAATAAAAATAATGTGGGTTGCATTCTTCTACTCTCGTACCAAATATTAGGCTTATATGAGAATATGTGGAATCAATACTAAATTTCACCAAAATCAAAACTGATGAAGTAATACATTTATTTATTTCAACAATCTGATATAGAATGGTTAATTTGATGTATATGCATTTTGAATATCTCGTGTCTGAGACAGAGCCTATATAAGTTTAAAAATCGTATCAAAGAAATATACTGTCATTACTCTGTTAGGGTGCTCACTGTGAAGAAAGTGCTTTGACAGTTTCCTTTTTTGACCAATTGTCATTAGCAATAACAAATTCCATTTGCTTTTCATTCATCAGCAAAAACACTAATGACAATCAGAGAGCAAATGTAGTTTTGATTCTAAACTCTCATTGTTGCATGGCACTAAAGTAGTCTTAATAATCAATAATCCCGAATACCTGCAACACAGTTTCCACCTTACTCACAATTTCTTAATTTAAGACATCTTTAACAAGAAAATTTCCTAGGTCACAACTACTGAGACTATGCACTATAAAACAGTCTGCCAAATTTTCAAAATATATCATACACAGACAAAAACGACATAAACACTGATATTGAATAGATCGTGCTCTAATAACAGACTCATCAAGCTAACTAGCTTATTTTACAAAGTCAGTGACCTGCTTCTGATTCATCAGTCCTGTATAGTATATTAATAACTACTTGTGCACATCCAGGATTGTGAAATATACGAGGGGCGTTTAGAAAGTAAGCTCCGATCTGTCGCGAAATGGAAACGACTATGAAAATCCGATAAAGCTTTGCACAGATGTGTTGGGTAGTGTCTCTAGTATAACCCCAGTTAGCATCAAGTCGCTCTTCTCATTTCTGAGCTCGCAGTGAGTGCGTAAAGATGTCTAGAAAATAGTGTCTGCCTCCAAGTACGAGGGCCTGGTGAGAAATTTCGCCTGAAGCTATGCAGCTAACATTACATAACTGTCGTGCTGTTTCTTCTTCAAGACAATTCTCAGCCGCATTCTGCAGGGGCAATGAAGATGCTCCTGCATCGTTTTCAAATGGAAATGTGAGATTACCCACAATACAGTTCGCAATTGTCTCCCCCTGAGTTTCATCTCTGGTCACATGAACCGCTCTCTTTGAAGACAACATTTTGACACAGACGACGAGGTGTAGGCCAGCGTGGAGAATTGGCGGAAAGCACTGGCGGCTGCCTTCTATGATGAGGCTATTGAAAAGTTGGTACAACGCTATGACAAAAGTCTAAGTCAGAACGGCGACTACGTAGAGAAGTAGCTGAAAGGTGTAGCTAATTGTTACAAGTAAAACATTTCTGATCTTCACTGTGGTTTCAATTTGGCAATCAATCGGAGCTTACATTCTGAACAGGCCTCGTAATTACAAGAGTTTTTTGTTATTGGCAAATTCAATCCGCTGAAAGGAATGTTACATAAAAATACAAAGCTACTCGTAAACTGTTTTAATCAGACACAAAATCGTCGAGAGAGCTACAGTGAGTTCAACTACTTAAAAACAAAATTCAGCTTCACGTTGTTAAATTAAATCGGTGACAGCAATCGGCGATGAAACAGCGGATTCAGGCTAATCTATCTGTTTACTTCTCGTAGAAACGTGTAGTACTAGTTAATTAAGATAATAAGAGCTGGAACACTTTTCTCGTGAAAAATTTCTCGTAAAACTTACCTATGCTTTTAGACGTGGGAAATATTTTCGAAGAATATTTTTTTGTTAAGTCCTTCATTATCGTAAACTGGGTCCTAAAAACTGCATAAGCAACCTCGATGGTTAACACACAATTTTGGATTTCGCATGGAGTGAATCTAGCAGCTTCTTGTCCTTTTCGAATGTGTAAGTTTGCTCTGTCACCTGGAAGCGCTACAGCTGCAGACCCCAAGCGAGCCGATCAAAATCGATCAGCACCAAGGAGTGCTGTCCCTAGACTAAAGCTGTGAGTTTATTGCCTTTGGAAGGTTACCATGCCAACGAAAGTGAGTGTTGTAAACGGAGTGAAGAGTCAAAGCGGGAATGGTTGTAAACCAGTGGTTTGGTATTGTAACGTCCTGAAAATAATACTGTGAGTACGAATTCGTGAGAATCGTACTGTTACGGAACGTGGAGCTTGTATTACGACGTAATACAAGTTGGCTTTTTCAATCTAGATTGCCGGTCAACAATTTACATCTTACGGAATTCAAACCAATAATATAAGCAGAAACCTCAGTTCCTTTTTTTAGTGTGTACTGTGTGAATTACTGATTTTTTGTTATTCTAGGCAGTTGTTCTTAATTACTTTGTTCTCTACTCTGTTGTAAATGAAATCTGTTGTCACAGTGTTGTCGGAGCGAACTTGTGTTTACTGATTGTTAATGACGTTTATGCTTTGAATTGACATTGTGACATTATTCAACGCCCTGTATGTTTGAGCATGAAAAAGCCTAATTTGGGACCAGCTGTACTTAAAAGGCAACACATTTACGAAATACTGTTTAGTGAAGTTCCACAGTTTTTTACGCAAATGCTACGTACTGTCATTGTGTTCCGATATGCCGCCAGGAGAACTTAGTATAGCTGTTGTTTTTAACTACAAATTCGCGAATATAATATGTTGCTCGCAATTACGAACTATGATTCATTTGCACATCTAATACATCAGGGGACTAGAAACACGTAACGGGTGCGCAAAACGCATACGTTGATATTGGCAAATGATGTAGCCTAGAGATGTTGTGGCACTGGCTTTTAGGATCGGGTAAATTGCAGAAAAGTCTTAAGAAGAGCGTCATTTTTGTGAAATCTGCGATGTCACATGCGCTCTAGAAATGTAGTAAAACGCGTAGTTTTTCTTTTTTTTCTTTTTTTTTATAAGTTGTAAAGAAAAGTTGCCAGGAAATACGACATTAGAAAATTATCATATTACTTGTTGATTTTCTGTCAGGTAATAATGATGATGGAGAGCATCTAGTGGGGTACGTCTTTAGGTGTGGATTATTGCATGCCGTGTAGTTCCATGCACTGCTTGAAATCCTGGTGTAGCAGCTACTGTGAATAGTTATGTGAAATTGAATGCATATATAACACATGAGGCAAAATGAATGACGCATTTGAAATGGTTGCTAAAAATTTCAAGGGAGATTACAGTAATCATTAAGTCACAAAACAATTGGTTCTTGCACTGGCTCTGATGGCATTTGTAGCAGCGTCTGTCTGAACTATTTCCACATCTCAGAAACCATTACTTCATAAAGAAATCTGTGGAACACAAATGAATGGAAGAGTATTAATATTCTGTGATTGTTTGGTAAGAATACACTTGATATATTTTTGTAAAGTACTTAATGACTGTAGTAACATTTAACATATTTTTACAGAAATGGACATGAGCTAGTCACCTATAGTTACAGACCCAGTTTTAGTCTTTGTAAATTTTGTTTTGAGATAGTAGCCTACACAGTGAAATAGTCACTCAATTTTCACTGCATAACTTGCTATAGACCTATGCCTTTTTCAGTTTCCTTTTATGAATGATTTTATACTAAGAAGGCAGAATATTATGTGGTTGTCTTCAGACCAGAGACTGGTTTGATGCAGCTCTCCATGCTACTTTATCGTGTGCAAGCTTCTTCATCTCCCAGTACCTATTGCAACCTACATCCTTCTGAATCTGCTTAGTGTATTCATTTCTTGCCTCCCTCTACAATTTTTACCCTCCACACTCCCCTCCAATATTAAATTGTTGATTCCTTGATGCCTCAGAACATGTAATAACAACAGATCCCTTTTTCTAGTCAAGTTGTGTCACAAATTTCTCTTCTCCCCAATTCTATTCAGTACAACCTCATTAGTTACATGATCTACCCATCTAATCTTCAGCATTCATCTGTAGCACCACATTTTGAAAGTTTCTATTCTCTTCTTGTCCAAACTATTTAATCATCCATGTTTCACTTCCATACATGGCTACACTCCATACAAAAACTTTCAGAAACGACTTCCAGTCAACAAATTTCTCTTCTTCAGAAATGCTTTCGTTGCCATTGCCAGTCTACATTTTATATCCTCTCTACTTTGACCGACATCAATTATTTTGCTCCCCAAATAGCAAAACTCATCTACTACTTTTAAGTGTCTCGTTTCCTCATCTAAATCCCTCAGCATCACCCGATTTAATTTGACTACGTTCCATCATCCTTGTTTTGCTTGTTTGATGTTCATCTTATATCCTTCTTTCAAGACACTGTCCATTCCGTTCAACTTCTCTTCCAGGTCCTTTGCTATCTCTGACAGAATTACAATGTCATCAACAAACCTCAAAGTTTTTATTTCTTCTCCATGGATTTTACTTCCTATTCCAAATTTTTCTTTTGTGCCTTTACTGCTTGCTAAATATATACAGGTTGAATAACATCCAGGATAGGCTACAACCCTGTCTCACTCTCTTCCCAACCACTGTTTCCCTTTCATGTCCCTCGACTCTTTATAAGTGCCATCTGGTTTCTGTACAAATTGTAAATAGCCTTTTGCTCCCTGTATTTTACCCCTGCCACCTTCAGAATTGGAAAGAGAGTGTTCCATCTGGTTTCTGTACAAATTGTAAATAGCCTTTTGCTCCCTGTATTTTACCCCTGCCACCTTCAGAATTGGAAAGAAAGTGTTCCAGTCAACACTGTCAAAAGCTTCCTCTATGTCTGCAAATGCTAGAAATGTAGATTTGCCTTTCCTTAACCTATCTTCTAAGATAAGTTGTAGGGTCAGTATTGCCACACATGTTCAAACATTTCTACGGAATCCAAACTGGTTTTCTCCTAGGTGACTTCTACCAGTTTTTCCATTCATCTGTAAAGTATTTGTGACCAGGGGAGAGAATTCTCTTAAGACACCTTGAGCACTGGCTGCAGATTTTGAGGCTTGTACTGCACAGTCAACTGTAGCCACAACAATTTATCAACAACTGCCATGGAAATAGGCTATCTCCCTCTCCATGCTGCACCACTTAATTGACCTGGTTCTTCAGATTTGTTGATCATATTCTTCAGCCCATTTATTGAGATGAGGCCTCTTTGCAACTGTTTCTGTTGGCTATATTCCTGCAATGTAGTGTTGTTGTTGTTGCCATTCTGATAAAACAACTTTACGAGCAGTGCAGGGTCTTTCTTGTCAAAAGCCTTTGCATTTCATACAAAAACTTCAACCTTCGTAACCCTTTACACCAACAGTCACGACACAAAAGAAATGAACACGTGTCACCAAGCGACAAACAGCATACTGACATCAAAACAGGAAATATTTCATATTCAGCCCACTTATAGTGGCATATTTTCACATGGTGGCAGGAAGTGGAACTATTATTTTTTTGAGCGTACTTCGTGAGCATACCAATTAATGAACATACCTATGATGTTTCAGCGTCCTGCGGGTGTATACAGCCCCCACAGCAACACTCAAAATACTGAAACTTTAATTATAACCATCAGGTATATATGCATTGCTAATGAAGACATTGACAACTTGCTTGTTTCACAGTGGACTATTCCAGATTTAACCTCAGATCTGTGTCACTTCGGTGGATTGTTTTTGCAGCATGCCAGTCACTAACATCCATCACACATCTCTCTTGGTGGTGATGTCAAAACAAACTTGTTGTAGAATGTTTCTAAATGGGTCTAATTTGAGCAGCTGGCAATGCTGTCTTTTCTAGTGACTGCTCACATTTTGGTGGCACTGTTTCGTTATGTGACAGTATGAAAAAGAGTGTTCAAAAGATCCATGATGTCCCCTTCCCCCTGACAGTGGTAGAGAGAACTGTTGCTTTATTAGGGGAGGAGTTGGGAGAATTATTGGAGGGTGTAGTTTGAAGAAAGAAACAGAGGGAAAATTCTTAAATTTTGCAGGTAACTCCAGCCATTACAGCAAACATATTTTTTAAGGGAGTGAGACGACGTACTTCAGGAGACTTATGGGGAAAGTATACAACAGCTGAAATTTATTGTAATTTGCATAAATACAGAGGTACCAATGTTGACCCAGGCTGTAACTTAATGAAATTGTGTAGTATGGTGACATTTGAAGTACTAAACTGAAGATTTACTGCTACAATACAGAGCCCAAATGGTAAGGAACAACAATGTAAAGTTAACCTACAGAAATTTAAACAGGAGAAATCAGAAAACTGCCACAGATTGAGCTACGAAACAGAAATAGAATATGTTAAGCAACAAGTGATTGGAACAGGAGAAGAAACTACAAGTTCATAGGCACAGTCATAAAATCATAACAAATGCTGGCAACAGAACAAACACTTAAGCAGTAGTTAGGGTATCAACCACTGCCCACCTTCAAGATAAAGTGATGAGTCATGGATATGAAAATAGGGAATAAAAGAAATTTTTGGCCAGGTTTCAAGCCCTTGTCCTGCTTCATAATAGTAAGTTTGATTTTGCACAAATATTTTCAGTTCTGAAGTTGTGGCATACCATTTAAGAGTACAAGGGCAGATCCAGTAAGTGTGAATTTAGTGACACCTCCATTGAAAAGTAGGAGAGTGGAGGAATGAGAATATGAGAACATATCCTACATTTAAAAAAAGGAGTATAAGGATGAGTATGTGAAGAAAGGCCTGTGGAGGCTGAAATGAGAGTCCACCTTAAAAGCAAATGAAAACAAACACTGTATCAGCTGCATAATGTATTTCATATTGGCATCTACATGAACTGCCTGGGATTTGAGACCATTCTCAATTTTTACATTGAATTAGCCCACATTTATTAGCCTATTTATTAAGACTTTCTCTCTCTCTCTCTCTCTCTCTCTCTCTCTCTCTCTCTCTCTCTCTCTTTCTCACTCTACCTCTACAAATAGAGTCATGTGACAGAAAAAGTGGACACTCCTGTTTACAGAAAGAATGAAAGAATTGAGATACAGGATTACAGACTACTATCACTAGTTTGAGTCTGTTGTAGGACACTGCAGCAAATACCGAGGTCGAACAGTCTGAGCAGCACAGAGAGTGAACATTGAAATAAATTGGGACTTCTTCGTTTAAATGTAAGAAGCCTGTTATGTAAGAAAGAGGAGCTTCTTACTATTACAGGAAACAGAAAAATCAAATAATATTTCCACAGATGTGTTATGTATAACAGAATATTATTTGATATAAAAACAAAGATGAGGTGACTTACCGAACAAAAGCGCTGGCAGGTCGATAGACACACAAACAAACACAAACATACACACAAAATTCAAGCTTTCGCAACAAACTGTTGCCTCATCAGGAAAGAGGGAAGGAGAGGGGAAGACGAAAGGAAGTGGGTTTTAAAGGAGAGGGTAAGGAGTCATTCCAATCCCGGGAGCGGAAAGACTTACCTTAGGGGGAAAAAAGGACAGGTATACACTCGCACACACGCACATATCCATCCACACATACAGACACAAGCAGACATATTTAAAGACAAAGAGTTTGGGCAGAGATGTCAGTCGAGGCAGAAGTGTAGAGTCAAAGAAGTTGTTGAAAGACAGGTGAGGTATGAGTGGCGGCAACTTGAAATTAGCGGAGATTGAGGCCTGGCGGATGACGAGAAGAGAGGATATACTGAAGGGCAAGTTCCCATCTCCGGAGTTCGGATAGGTTGGTGTTGGTGGGAAGTATCCAGATAACCCGGACGGTGTAACACTGTGCCAAGATGTGCTGGCCGTGCACCAAGGCATGTTTAGCCACAGGGTGATCCTCATTACCAACAAACACTGTCTGCCTGTGTCCATTCATGCGAATGGACAGTTTGTTGCTGGTCATTCCCACATAGAATGCGTCACAGTGTAGGCAGGTCAGTTGGTAAATCACGTGGGTGCTTTCACACGTGGCTCTGCCTTTGATCGTGTACACCTTCCGGGTTACAGGACTGGAGTAGGTGGTGGTGGGAGGGTGCATGGGACAGGTTTTGCATCGGGGGCGGTTACAAGGATAGGAGCCAGAGGGTAGGGAAGGTGGTTTGGGGATTTCATAGGGATGAACTAACAGGTTACGAAGGTTAGGTGGACGGCGGAAAGACACTCTTGGCGGAGTGGGGAGGATTTCATGAAGGATGGATCTCATTTCAGGGCAGGATTTGAGGAAGTCGTATCCCTGCTGGAGAGCCACATTCAGAGTCTGGTCCAGTCCCGGAAAGTATCCTGTCACAAGTGGGGCACTTTTGTGGTTCTTCTGTGGGGGATTCTGGGTTTGAGGGGACGAGGAAGTGGCTCTGGTTATTTGCTTCTGTACCAGGTCGGGAGGGTAGTTGCGGGATGCGAAAGCTGTTTTCAGGTTGTTGGTGTAATGATTCAGGGATTCCGGACTGGAGCAGATTCGTTTGCCACGAAGACCTAGGCTGTAGGGAAGGGACCGTTTGATGTGGAATGGGTGGCAGCTGTCATAATGGAGGTACTGTTGCTTGTTGGTGGGTTTGATGTGGACGGACGTGTGAAGCTGGCCATTGGACAGATGGAGGTCAACGTCAAGGAAAGTAGCATGGGATTTGGAGTAGGACCAGGTGAATCTGATGGAACCAAAGGAGTTGAGGTTGGAGAGGAAATTCTGGAGTTCTTCTTCACTGTGAGTCCAGATCATGAAGATGTCATCAATAAATCTGTACCAAACTTTGGGTTGGCAGGCTTGGGTAACCAAGAAGGCTTCCTCTAAGCGACCCATGAAAGTTTGTCCAGATGAAAATTACAAAATTCTGCGAGCAAATGTTCTTCAGCCGTCAAGGCGACATCAATCAGCATGATTGCCTTTGTTGTAGTTTTATTTTTTACAAAGATATGAAAAGTGGTATGACTTTTTTAAATGGCATCCCGCATTTTTTATTCGGTAATTCATTTCCTCTCCTAAAGACGTAATTAAACATGTATCATAGTGGGCTATTCGCTGAAACACAACGCTGTTAATTACATAAGACCACATTGACTTTGATCCCGGGATCACAGACTCATCCACTTGCTCGAGTTGTCAGAAAACAAATGAAAACCAAGTAAAAACATAAGCCGCGCGGAGTTGCCAGGCTGTCTGCGGCGTCATGTCACAAACTGCGCGGCCCCTTCCGCTGGAGGTTCGAGTCCCCCCCGGGCATGGGTGTACGTATCGTTCTCAGCATAAGTTAGTTTAAATAGTGTATAGGACTAGGGACTGATGACCTCAGCAGTTTGGTCCCTTACGAATTCACACACATTTGAACACTTTGAACATAAAGACATAACACGAAATTTACTTTGACACTCCTGTACCATTGCCCAGGAGTACAACATTCAAAGTGCTCAAAGTGGTGACCCTGGACACCGATACACTGGTGCACTCGTTGAATGAAAGAATTGTTTACTGCTTTCAGTGTTGCCTGCTCAAGAGAATTACAAGTAAGCACGGTACGTTCCAGCATGTCCTCTAGAGTTGTCGGAATATCGCGATAGACAACGTCTTAAATGCATCCCCAAAGAACAGAGTCCAGAGGATTTAAATCAGGAGACCTAGCAGGCAGGCCAAGTAACTGTTCCTAATCGACCAATCCATATGGTGGTATACCTTTGGTTCAGAACACGACGAACACGCAAGGCATTATGTGCTGGACATCTATCATGTTGGTAGCACATAAGCATTCAGATTCTTAGCGGCACTTCATCCAGAAGAGGAGGAAGAATTCGTCTGAAGAAGTTGGCATACGCTGTGCCGTTTAGACTAACATTGATGAAATAAGGGCCAATAGTAGTAGCCATGGAGTTAAGAGAGTACTGCAGTGAGCATTTAATTGAATGCTGTGCATTGGTGATAAACTAGGAAACATATAACACAGCTGTTCTGACAGTGTAAAATCCCAAACAGGAAATCTTTTAACCTTCATCAGACAATTTGAAAGAGTACAATTCTTAACAGAAAGTCAGTGTATGTGATAATTTCAATATTGGTTGGTCTTGAGTATTATTGACTGGACACTGGAACTTTTTGATGTCTAGCTTTGGTTTGTCTCACACAACATTCTCAACACAAATAAGACATAACACAAAAATGATAGATAATTTATTTTTAAATCCAATTATCATGTATGAAATAGATGTTAACCTTATAATAGATGGCATTTGTGGCCATAATGATCAAATTGCAGAGACAAAGAATCCCCTTCAGGAATATTTAGTTGTTGTTGTTGTGGTCTTCAGTCCAGAGACTGGTTTGAGGCAGCTCTCCATGCTACTCTATCCTGTGCAAGCTTCTTCATCTCCCAGTACGTACTGCAACCTACATTCTTCTGAATTGCTTAGTGTATTCATCTCTTGGATTCCCTCTGCGATTTTTACCCTCCACGCTGCCCTCCAGTACTAAATTTGTGATCCCTTGATGCCTCAGAACATGTCCTACCAACCAATCCCTTCTTCTAGTCCAGTTGTGCCACAAATTTCTCTTCTCCCCAATTCTATTCAATACCTCCTCATTAGTTGTGTGTTCTACCCATCTAATCTTCAGCATTCTTCTGTAGCATCACATTTCCAAAGCTTCTATTCTTTTCTTGTCCAAACTATTTATCGTCCATGTTTCGCTTCCATACATGGCTACACTCTGTACAAATACTTGCAGAAACGACTTCCTGACACTTAAATCTATACTCGATGTTAACAAATTTCTCTTCTTCAGAAATTCTTTCCTTGCCATTGCCAGTCTACATTTTATATCCTCTCTACTTCGACCATCATCAGTTATTTTGTTCCCCAAATAGCAAAACTCATCTACTACTTTATGTGTCTCATTTCCTAATCTAATTCCCTCAGGATCACCCGACTTAATTCGACTACATTCCATTATCCTCGTTTTGCTTTTGTTGATGTTCATCTTATATCCTCCTTTCAAGACACTGTCCATTCCATTCAACTGCTCTTCCAAGTCCTTTGCTGTCTCTGACATAATTACAGTGTTATCGGCAAACCACAAAGTTTTTATTTCTTCTCCATAGATTTTAATTCCTGCTCCGAATTTGTCTTTTGCTTCCTTTACTGCTTGCTCAATATACAGATTGAATAACGTCAGAGATAGGCTACAACCCTGTCTCACTCCCTTCCCAACCACTGCTTCCCTTTCATGCCCCTCGACTCTTATAACTGCCGTCTGGTTTCTGTACAAATTGTAAATAGCCTTTCGCTCCCTGTATTTTACCCCTGCCACCTTCAGAATTGGAAAGAGAGTATTCCAGTCATTATTGTCAAAAGCTGTCTCTTAAGTCTACAAATGCTAGAAACTTAGGTTTGCCTTTCCTTAATCTATTTTCTAAGATAAGTCGTAGGGTCAGTATTGCCTCACGTGTTCAAACATTTCTACGGAATCCAAACTGATCTTCCCCGATGTCTGCTTCTACCAGTTTTTCCATTCGTCTGTAAAGAATTCGTGTTAGTAATTTGCAGCCATAGTTATTAAGCTGATAGTTCGGTAATTTTCACATCTGTCAACATCTGCTTTCTTTGGGATTGGAATTATTATATTCTTCTTGAAGTCTGAGGGTATTTCGCCTGTCTCATACATCTAGCTAACCAGATGGTAGAGTTTTGTCAGGGCTGGCTCTCCCAAGGCTATCAGTAGTTCTAATGGAATGTTGTCTACTCTTGGGGCCTTGTTTCGGCTTAGGTCTTTCAGTGCTCTGTCAAACTCTTCACACAGTATCATATCTCCGATTTCGTTTTCTTCTACATTCTCTTCCATTTCCATAATATTGTCCTCAAGTACATCGCCCGTGTACAGACCTTCTATATACTCCTTCCACCTTTCTGCTTACTCTTCTTTGCTTACAACTGGGTTTCCATCTGAGCTCTTGATATTCGTGCAAGTGGTTCTCTTTTCTCCAAAAGTCTTTTTACTTATCCTGTAGGCAGTATCTATCTTAGCCCCTTGTGAGATATGCCTCTACATCCCTACATTTGTCCTCTAGTGATCCCTGCTTAGCCATTTTGCACTTTCTGTCGATTCATTTTTGAGACATTTGTATTCCTTTTTGCCTGCTTCATTTACTACATTTTTATATTTTTTCCTTTCATCAAATAAATTCAATATATCTTCTGTTACCCAAGGATTTCTACTAGCCATCGTCTTTTTACCTACTTGATTCTCTGCTGCCTTCACTATTTCATCCCTCAAAGCTACCCATTCTTCTTCTACTGTATTTATTTCCCCCATTCCTGTCAATTGCTCCTGAATCTCTGTACAACCTCTGGTTCTTTTAGTTTATCCAGGTCCCATCTCCTTAAATTCCCACCTTTTTGCAGTTTCTTCAGTTTTAATCTACAGTTTATAACCACTAGAGTGTGGTCAGAGTCCACTTCTGCCCCTGGAAATGTCTTACAATTTAAAACCTGGTTCCTAAATCTCTGTTTTACCATTATATAGTCTATCTGAAACCTTCGAATATCTCCAGGTGTCTTCCATGTATACAACCATCTATGATTAAGTTATGCTCTGTGCAGGATTCTACCAGGAGGCTTGCTCTGTCATTCCTTACCCTCATTCCTTATTCATCCACTACATTTCCTTCTCTTCCTTTTCCTACTATCGAATTCCAGTCCCCTATGACTGTTAAATTTTCCTCTCGCTTCACTATCTGAATAACTCCTTTATCTCATCATACATTTCATCAATGTCTTCGTCATCTGCGGAGGTAGTTGGCATATCTTGTACTGTAATGTAAAAATGTAATAAACTTGTACTACTGTGGTAGGTGTGGGCTTCATGTTTATCTTGGCTACAATAATGTGTTCCCTATGCTGTTCGCAGTAGCTTACCCGAAATTCTATATTTTTTTAAATTCATTATTAAACCTATTCCTGCATTACCCCTATTTGATTTTGTATTTATAACCCCTGTATTCACCTGACCAGAAGTCTTGTTCCTCCTGCCACTGAACTTCACAAATTCCCACTATATCTAACTTTAACCTATCCATTTCCATCTTTAAATTTTTTAACCTACCTGACTGATTAAGGGATCTGACATTCCACACTCCGATACGTTGAATGCAAGTTTTCTTTCTCCAAATGAGGACGTCGTCCTGAGTAGTCCCTGCCCGGAGATCCGAATGGGGGGACTATTTTACCCAAGACCATACAGTAAAGCTGTGCCCTCGGGAAAAATTACGGCTGTAGTTTCTCCTTGCTTTCAGCTGTTCGCAGTACCAGCACAGCAAGGCCGTTTTGGTTAATGTTACAAGACCAGATCAGTCAATCATCCAGACTGTCGTCCCTGCAACTACTGAAAAGGCTGCTGCCCCTCTTCAGGAACCACATGTTCGTCTGACCTCTCTACAGATACCCCTCCATTATTGTGTTACAAATGAAGTACTTGGAGATCGAAACAACAAGAGCTGTCCTCTATATGTATTATGTGGCATTCTAAAGGCATCAAATTTTCAGCCTAGTGTGGTATTGGACAACTCCCTGCTGATGAAATCTGCAGGTCTGGGTTGAGTTGGAAGCTAATAATTTGGTTCTGAGTTGGTAAAACGAATGAACGTGAATGCCAAATAAAGGTTGTCCTTGGAACAGGTTGACCTGTAGGAAGTCTAATAGTTATGTTTGCTCCATATTTAACCCACTTTGTCATATTCTGGTTCATATTATTTATATTGTGCTTAAACTATGAGAAATGGAGGGTAAATCAGTATGTACACTCACTCAGCTTAATGTTGTCACTGGAAGGACTGCAATTGTTTTCACTCACATTGTACCCAATTACCATCAGCATGGTACTGGGAAGGGAGCACTTCTGTGTGGTGAATTTCTGCGAGTTTCAAAGGGGACTAAATGAATGTGTAGGCCTTGTGTGGGACTTAGGGAAACTTTGTCTTTCATACTCCATAACTTACCCATTCTCCTTTGTAAACAAGTTTAACCTCACTTGCATTTATGGAGGAAACAGGCTTGAAAAGTAGTATATCATGCTGATGACTGCATTGTAGGAATAAAAGAAAACTCAGAATGAAAAAAAAAAACTAAATGTGGAACCCCCAAGTCATGGTATTCAGTTTGCTTCTGTTCCAACTCCACATATACAGCTCTTCAGTTATTTAAAAGGCCTGTTCCTCAAAACACAGTATGTTGTTAGTTTGTGGAAAATGAAAGACGTTAAACTTCTAGACAGACTAAAACTGTTTCCTGGACTGGGATTCGAACTCGGCACCAATTCCTAGTGTGAGCATATGGTCTACATACTGCGTTAGTTGTACTTGAAGAGCTCAGTTGGTAGGCCATTTACCTGCAAAAGGTAAACATTCAGTGTTTGAGTCCCTGTTCAGCAACAGTTTTAATCCGCCAGGAAGTTTTGAATCAACTCATGGCAAAATCTAAGATTGACGCACCACCCATCAGCATTGAGTCCTGACACCGTCAGGATTGCGGACACTCCTATTTCAAGATTAAACAATATGGCAAGTGTGTCGTCATTCATCACACACTTGAACAGACAAAACCAATATGAAAAATATTTAATGGCAGACATAACCAGAAACTAATGGGGCATTCATGAGAATTAGAGGGTTTGGGCAGGGACAAACTAAATATATGGCAATCCTAATATTGAAAATATACTATTGCAAAAATCAAATAAACGAAATCCTCAGCAATCAACAAAACCAGAATAAAAATACCTGAAAAAGAAAATGTTATTGAAAATTTCATTTGATATATACAGCTTAAATAAAGTCAAAGCTTAAACAGCTTAAATAAAGTCAAGGATACAACAAATGCTAAGCTCATGAGCATAGCTAAAAAAAAAAATAAAGGAAAAAACCTCCACAATACCCACCAATCACAACCCAACATAATTACCTACAACAGAAAACAAAAATTCATTAAAAATTGCATAAACACCATTTGTGACAAGAAACATAGTTGTACACATAAACACAAATTGTACATCCAATAAAAAAAATACAATGAACAATACATACTTATCAATCAAAGTCAATCGACGCATAAATCTAGCAATCTAGTGTTAGCAAAAATTATATGTCAACAACACAATCCCTTGAATAGCCAGTCTCGACTCCTCAAACCAGAAACCCCTTTGAATAGAACGCTATACATTGTCCCACAGATAGCGTCACATAAACTACTCCCTGGTTGGAGACGCAACAGCTTTCATCAGCCTCATACCTTCATACATATCATTTCACATACTTGGCAATTAAACCAAATGTAGGAATTAATCATGGTCAACATGTCTCCCATTGTGGTATGAAGGAACCTACTTGTGAAATTCATTGTCATATCCACAACTAAAAGGGATGAAACATAAAATTAAATATCCAATTGTAAACAACACATCACACTAATAATTCCAAACATGAAAACGAATGTATTGTCCATAATTGTCAGTATCAAAATAAGTCATTAACAAACTGGCACAAACTCTACCAGTGTCATATTCATTTACAGCACACACAAAGTACAAGGAACCACTATCAGCTCTCACAGACATTTAGAAACAAACATTCCACTCTAGAGCGCTGCACCAACACGTAGTCCAGCACATCCTCTGCAAATGTGATCTATTTCAAATACCCACATTACACAATACTACACGGCTACTTCAGGGAATAAAGCAGACAAGTGGTACCACAAACTTCACTTTACTTCAACACATATTCCATTGCAGAGGAAAGATTCATTCTGGAATCAAGTATGTGCCTCAAGTTCCACTCTTGATAACTGCCTTAAATGAAAATCATCGCTTAAGGCATGAGGGTACACAACATAATGGAACCTACTCCATTTAAGAAGAAGATATATGGAGCCTTATCATTTGAAAGTCACAATGCTTTTTGTTGATCTAAAATTTTGAGAGGCTAATTAGTTTTGTCATTGTGATGCTTGCATTTGGAAGCCCCAGGAAGGTAATTTTTATGTGAGTGAGAACATGTTGTGTGGAAGAGGATTAAAAAATTTAGAGACTCGAATGAGAAAATTAAATATACAGGCGACAATGAGCTATTTGACTGAAATAAGAAGAACAGAGAGGCTTTCATTCAGGAGACTGATAGATAAGAATTATGTAGTCAGGGAATGCTTTAGTAGAATCCAAAGTATTTTGAAAAGGGGAAAAGATTCCATATTGCAGAGAGTTTATCTTAAAATGTAACTCCTGCAGAACTCATGCTACAAGTATCTGAAGGTTAGTTTGAATGCCACAGAGCTCTACTAGTTGTGACCGTATTGAAGGTAGTATATCCTTGTCTAACTTCTACCTTTAAACTGACTTATCCTGTCAGTTACAGGGGGAAATACTGGCATAGTTTAGTGTCACCGCTAAACTCTGATGCAGCTTGGCATATCTCAAATTTGCAAATCATTTGGACCTACTGGGCATTGAACCCTGGACCTTTGGATAACTGCCATGGACACTTAACCACCACTAATCTGTAACATATAAACAATCGTTTTATGAATTAACAGCATTACCTGCCAAATAGATGACACTGATAAATAAGTTTCGTAATGTTACCAGTTTTATTTTAACAGTCCAAACGTGCAAAAATAAATTGGCTCTGTATCAAGACCTTAGACAGGAATGCAGTTAAAGATAATAACAGTAATTTATGTTTTATGCATCATGTGCTGATAAAAATATGTTGATAGTTTGAAGACTTGTCCACATGGATCCATAGATAATTCTTTTGTCTCTACAGACAAAGGATGTATATTTGATAAATTAAGGCTCTGTTGGATTCTTATAGAACACAGCATACACATTATAATTTTTATAAACCATATGAGGCAATAGATTTGTTGGAACTGTGAATGTATGGAAAACTGTTGACACTGGTGCTAAAATTTACCTTGACTCTTTATAGCAATGTTGCAGTACGTCGAGGAGCTTAAAGTAGGCTTCACACAACAAGACATCTATCTATCTTCCATTTGGACCATGTCAAGTTTGTTTTTGTGTATTCATGATGTCAGCTAAACGTTTTTGCCAGACTGGGATCCGAATACATATATCCTTCTTCAGCCTCGCACAAATGTTCAATTCTCGTATTAGATATATAATACACACTAATTGCAATATTGTGCAGATTTTGTTGTGTGCAATGCTGTTATTAATTTTACTGAACAATTTGTTTTGCATTCAACAATGGAGGCTGTGAATCAGGACCGTACACACAAACACACACTGGGTGTTTATAATTAAACTGATAGTGCTCCAAGTGCCGCAGTGTGGACTGTATAGATCGCAGGATGCTGAAACACCATAACTATGTTTATTAATCAGTGCACTTGTGAAATATACTGCAAAAAATAATAGCTCCACTTTCTGCTACCAAGTGAAAATGTGGCACTGTAAGCAGTCAGAATGTGGTGTGGATACAGGAAAAAGGAACAAACGATTAAACGCATGAAAACGATGGTTCGGGCATGTTTGTTAGGATATGGTCGCAAGTTACAACCTGCGTTCAGTATGGTCTTTTGACTCGGCAACATGCTACAAGAAAAGCACCCGTAACACGGCATGGTCGACTGTTGCTCGCAGCATATTTGGTGTAATAAGAGCAAAGTGTTGTCGTATGCTATCCTTCAGATGAGGAAAAATCCAGATATATCACTTATAAACACAGTCTTTGAGGAACTCCACAACCAGAAATCACATGGATTTAGGTTGGGGCTTCTGGAAGGCCTCACATCCTGAAATTACCTAGAGATGATGGGGTCATTACCGAAGTTTCTCAAAGCAAGCATTTCACCTGGCAAGCGACATGTGTGTCACCCCACCTTGGATGAAAATAATGGTGTGGACTCAACTGCATTCTTGCAAGGCTGGAGTCATGTTTCACAAGTAGGTCCTTATAACAAGCAGATGCCACTGTACACCTAACAAGTGCATGAGGTGTCATCCCCTTGAAGCAAAACAGACTGACGATGAAGGAGCTTTTTAAACCACATCACATAATCTGACTGCAGTGGATATTCCTGCACAACATATGGAAGATTAAAATCTCATATGGGACAGTTCTATGCATTCACAGTACCAAGCAAGGTAAAATCGCCTTGTCCATCCAAAGGATATTCCCTGACCACATGCATCCATTTTGAAGTGCACCAGAAAATGGAAGGTCAAACTCACAGCATTGTAGTATACATTGGGGCTTCATTTGTTGTGCATTGTGCATCTTGTAGGGACACCATTATAAAATGAGCTTCAAAATCTAAAATTCTACCATGCGGATTCCTCTTTCATTTCTTAGCCCCATTCCATATTCACCTACCACGTCTCCTTCTATTCCTTTTCCTACTATTGAATTCCAGTCACCCATGACTATTAAATTTTTGTCTCCCTTCACTATCTGAATAATTTCTTTAATCTCATCATACATTTCATCAATCTCTCTGTCATCTAGCCGGCCGCGGTGGCCGTGCGGTTCTAGGCGCTGCAGTTCGGAACCGCGGGACTGCTACGGTCGCAGGTTCGAATCCTGCCTCGGGCATGGATGTGTGTGATGTCCTTAGGTTAGTTAGGTTTAAGTAGTTCTAAGTTCTAGGGGACTGATGACCTAAGATGTTAAGTCCCATAGTGCTTAGAGCCATTTGAACCATTCTGTCATCTGCGGAGCTAGTTGGCATATAAACTTGTACCATGTGGTAGGCATGGGCTTCGTGTCTATCTTGGCCGCAATAATGCGTTCACTATGCTGTTTGTAGTAGCTTACCTGCACTCCTATTGTTTTATTCATTATTATACCTACTCCTGCATTACCGCTTTCTGATTTTCTATTTATAACCCTGTATTCACCTGACCAGAAGACTTGTTCCTCCTGCCACTGAACTTCACTAATTCCCACTATATCTAACTTCAGCCCATCCATTTCCCTTTTCAAATTTTCTAACCTACCAGCCCGATTAAGGGATTTGGCATTCCACACTCCGATCTGTAGAATGCCAGTTTTCTTTCTCCTGATAACTATGTCCTGAGTAGTCCCCGCCCAGAGATCTGAATGGGGGACTATTTTACCTCCGGAATATTTTACCCAAGAGGACGCCATCATCATTTAACCATACAGTAAAGCTGCATGCCCTCAGGAAAAATTACGGCTGTAGTTTCCCCATGCTTTCAGCCGTTCGCAGCACAGAGATGCTGTTTTGGTTAGATCAGTCAATCATCCAGACTGTTGCTCCTGCATCTACTGAAAAGGCTACTGCCCCTCTTCAGGAACCACACGTTTGTCTGGCCTCTCAACAGATACCCCTCCATTGTGGTTGCACCCACTGTCTGTATTGCTGAGGCACACACAAGCCTCCCCACCAACGGCAAGGCCCATGGTTCGGGGAGGGGGATATTTAGTTAAGAATAAGAAGAGAAAAGTACATATTCACACTGTTCAGAGTGAATTTACCGAAGAAACAACTGATAAGTTTACGAAGGGCACACAGTCGACGAGAAATTTAAGTCATTGGTGAGGGCCAATGAAAGTAGAAATCAAGAGAGAAATGAAAGCCATGCACTATGCACAAAAAGTACAAAGTTCTAAGAACAAAGCCAAGGAAATTTTTACCACAGTTAGGCATCAAACAAATAAAGTCACTGTTGGCAGTATCTGTGAGACATAGGACATTAGATTCAAATAATTAGGCACTAAATTCCACAAAAGCTTAACACTATCAGAAAACAGGTGAAAAATGGATGATTGAAAGCAGATCATTTGATTGAAAGCAGATTCATTAGATTTCATTTGAAACTCCACCAGTATATTACATGTACTTCCTCCTCTCTTCTGACTGCCTTGAGTTAGTTTTCTAATCAGTCAATGTAATGAGTAAGATGATGCAGTGGTAAGATGGTGTGAAATTCCAAGTCACTAGAAATAAAAATAATCTCCGTAAAGACCACATATCACTCTCTAGTGTTGAAAATAGTGGTGTGTATTCTAGCACAAAAGTCTTGTAACAAGTTGCCAGCAAACATTACGCAGGAAATTGGAAGTGAACGGGTTTGTTTGAGTCATAAGAAGTCACGTAAATACTGAAAAATCTAAACTGGCAGTTGCTTAAAAATGTGAGGTTCAACCAGAAAATAAAGACGGTATAGTGCTACAAAATGAAAAACACGACATTAATTGGAAAAAGTAATATGGTATGTTACATACACAAAGCTTCCTTTACTTCTGTACGTAATTGCCTCCTTCATTTAAATGTTTGCTGGATTTGCTCATGAGCTTAAGGATTCCCATGTTATATTCTTCTGCAGCCAGTTCATTAAGCCAAATGATCACTATGATCAGTGTAAATTTTTATTGTGAGACTATAAGAAAACTATGGCGAGCCATCCAATTTGTGGGATTAGGAATGCTTTCTTTACAAATTGTTCTTTCCTATAGTCCGGACCTTGTTTTTAGTGGATTTGCTCATGAGCTTAAGGATTCCCATGTTATATTCTTCTGCAGCCAGTTCATTAAGCCAAATGATCACTATGATCAGTGTAAATTTTTATTGTGAGACTATAAGAAAACTATGGCGAGCCATCCAAAATGTGGGATTAGGAATGCTTTCTTTACAAATTGTTCTTTCCTATAGTCTGGACCTTGTTTTTAGTGGTTTCCACGTTTTCCTGAAGCTGAAAGAGTTTTTGGACGTTAAGTGTTTTGGAAGTTGAGGAAAACAGTGACCACTTGGCTTAATGAACTGGCAGCAGAAGAGTATATAACATGGGGATTCTGAAGATCATGACCATATACGACAAATGTTTAAATGTAGGAGATAATTATGTAGAGAAGTGAAGGAAACTCTTCATGTATGTAATAGAATTGATTTTTTTTTTTCAAAAAATATTGTGTTTTCATTTTTTATAACTATATGGCCTTTCTTTTCTGGATGACCATGTAGATGCCAATGCCGATGAAATCCTACTTACAGAGTTTTGAGAACAGGTATTGAGTGAGCAATATAAGAATGTACTACAGCTTCCTTCTGTAGCAAAGTCAGGGTGAGACTGGTTTACATGCACATAGAGGCATTTAAGGTGTCATTCTTTCTGTGCTTCATATATGGAAGAAACCCAAAATAATTGGTAGAGTGAGATTTTCCCTGTACCGTGCACTTCACATTTGTTTGCAAAATGTGAGTGTAGATGTAGACACAGAATCTGCCAAATCTTGTACCACTGTAAAGTGATCCTAGGATGAATATATTAATATACCGTAATATTGTCCTACATGATAAAAATAGAAACTGTGTTAGATACACTTTTTTCAATACAAGAAGTTACCATTGAGTAGTGCAGGATTACATTTTGAATAACTTAACTCTGATTTTAATGTGGGTCGCACAGTGTGCTGTTGCAAGAAAAGTAATTCGACCTCAGAATTTGAGGTAAGATCAGAAAGTACTGTTGAGATTATTAGATGTGAAACAAAGTGCCTATGCTTTTAAGTTTCATCAACAGAAGAAATCCACATGCAAGAAATATACTAAAATTTTCACTTGTACTAAGCCCTCTATAGAGAGGGAATAAAGTCAATAAGTGGGCACACTTATATTTAGTTTTACCTAAATCGTACAGAACTAAGAAGTATATATATTTTTTCAAATTGTTTAAAAATGTGATCAACAGGTAGAGGATGACTGAGTCAACACATGATCTATGGGCAAGCGTCCATTTCTTGATCCGGGAAAAGCTCTATCGCTCTGCTTACACTGCAGCGGCCAATGGACTTCAACAATTTCCTAGAGATACAGTGCTTCGCCTTTCTAAAGGTGTTGCCTTGCTATTAGAAGGTCAAACTGCAGAATCTGTTCGTGCGCTGGAGGCGCTGGCAGCCGATGTCGTGTCAGGACAAGCCCTGGGTCCTCTGATAGCCCTGGCTGCTGCACACAAGGCCTGCGCTGTTCCTGACCATGAAGCTTTGTCAACAGTGGAGGAACGCCTGGCTGATGAGAAGAAGAAAGCAGGAGAAAATAGTTTGTACCAGGTGAGTAACTGGACCTTTCCTAAGGGATATTGAGATGTTCATTCTGCTCATTTGCTCGTTTTCAGTGTTTGCATTCTATTGTGAGCTGGAATTGTGTGCCATTAACTCCATTTACTTCTGGTGTTAATTTGTTTGCAGGGTTCTTTACAACGATATATTACAGGGATATGAAGAAACAAAAGAAGTTGTACAAGATTTCTAATTTTTGTGAATGATAATTTAACTACACTGCTTGATAAAAAGTAGTGAGGTTCCCAGAATACATGGTTGGAACTTCCTACACAGACTCCTTTGGCGTATGTGTAAATGGCTAGAGTTGCAATTCTTGGTGACAGGTAGAATGGCCACAAGATTGCATTAGTGTTGTTCATGTTTAGCATTGCCACTAGTCCTGGCAGAGTATACAAGGAGAGGGAACAACATCAGATGTTGAGTGGTCACTGTGAATATCATGGAGATGGTGCTTGTTCATGTGAGACAGCACCTGACAAAGTTTGAAAAGGGTTCAGTGTAGATCTCCATTTGGTCGGCTGGTCAAATCGTGAAATATCTAGATTTGTGTGACATTCAGATGTGACAATAGCCTGATATTGGACTGCATTGGAATGTGAGGGCAGGCATACTCAAGTGTCGAGGTTTTGGCTAATTACATCTGACCACCAAAAGGGAGGATTGCCATATTATGCACCAAGCACAATGCAGTTGCTTCTCACCTGTGCCAGCCATTTGAGAATGAGTGATGGATTCCCTGCAACATTCTTTGTCATCAGGCACCATTAGCCCAATGCGTAGGCTGCCAATATCACTGCAATTCCAACAGCTGATTTTTTAATGGGACTGGTAATATGGACTGCTGATGAATGGTGTCGCATTGTGTTCAGTGATGAAATGCGATTCTCCACTACCACTAATAACCATTGTCGGGGAGTACGGTGGTGACCTGGGGAGAGGTACCATTCTTCGAAGGTTGTGGAGAGGTACGGCGGTGTTACTCCTGCAGTCATTGTAGCCATCGGGTACGACTTCAGTTCATGTCTGGTAATGATTGTGGCAACTCTGGCAGCACAACGGTATGTCACATATCATTGTCGGCGAGTAAGGCGGTGACTTCAGGAGAGGTGTTATTTTTCCATTGTTTTGGA
Source organism: Schistocerca serialis cubense (assembly GCF_023864345.2). Lineage (NCBI taxonomy): Eukaryota > Metazoa > Arthropoda > Insecta > Orthoptera > Acrididae > Schistocerca > Schistocerca serialis. Next base: position 632,341,316 of record NC_064645.1, read on the forward strand.
GAGGCACAAGAGTGTTACTCTGGCATCATGGAAGCCATCGGGTATGACTTCACTTCACGTCTGGTTGTAATTGGGGCAACTCTGGCGGCACAGCGGTGTATCACAGACATAGCGCCTCCTCTTATGTTACCTTTTACATGACACTATTGTAGTGTTATTCTGCAACAAGCCACTGCTCGTCCACACATGGCATGTGTCTGTATGAACAGTCTGCATGAGGGTGAGGTACTGTCTTGACCATCAGCGTCCTCAGATCTGTCCCCAATAAAATGTGGGATCAGCTTGGATGCAGAGTCTGTCTCAGTGCCAGTATATGGGATTGCAAGGACTAGTTACAAATGTTGTGGGCTTCAGGAAAGTACACAGTGCCTTTATGACACTCTTCCAGTCAGTGCATGCATCCAGGCCAAAGGAGTGCAACGCCATGCTGATCAGTGGGCTCGTACTGCCAAGTTCTTTGTAAATTTGATTTGATTTTTGATTATTGGAATAACATCACCTGTCAACTAATGAAGTTTTATTTCACTTCCTCCTCCCTTTCTGGGTGGTCCACTTTTCCCTCACTGAGTGTAGTATAGTTGAATAATAGCAGTGGGAATCTGCAGCTCGTTTTCTAGTGGTTAGTGTTGCTACCTACGGATCACGGGGTACCAGGTTTGATTCCTGGTCAGGTCAGGTATTTTCTCTGCCCGGGGACTAGTGCTTGTGTTTGTCATCATTTCATCATCATTCAAGAAAATGGTGAAACTGGACTGTGGCAAGATTGGGAATTTGTACAGATCCTGATAATCGTGTTACTGAGTGCCCCACAAACCGAACATCAGTATCAAAGATCATCATAACAGTGAGATACAAATCTGAATCATTCCTCATTTTGATGTAGACAATACGTAGGATGTCACTGTCATAATGATCTTTACTGTACAAAAGGATAAACAGTAATTTTTGAAGAAATTCTTTCCATCATAGGATTAGCTTGAAACCATTATATGCTGTAAAATAAATCAGCAATGTGAACGGTTATTGCTCTCATTCAGTTCATACCATATAATTGAGGAATTCATTGCTGTCCCTCTGCTGGGTCTATAAGAGCTAGTTTCTTCATACAGTTCATGCATTTCATTTTTTATAACTGCACCGCATATGCTACAGTCTCTTAGGAAACACTAAGATGAAAATGATGCTCTGCCACTTCACATGTACTCACACAATTTTGTGTAGTGTATCTGTTATAAAATTCAGATAGTGTTGCGCACTTCGAATGTGATTGTAGGAAAGTTAAAACCACTTCTCCATTTGCTTATTGTACCCCCCCCCCCCCCCACCCCCCCCCCCCCCACCCCCTTCCACATCTGCCCGATAAACCATGGACCTTGCCGTTGGTGGGGAGGCTTGCATGCCTCAGCGATACAGATAGCCATACCTTAGGTGCAACCACAATGGAGGGGTGTCTGTTGAGAGGACACACAAAGTGTTGCCGGGCTAACAGTCTGGATGATTGACTGATCTGGCCTTGTAACATCAACCAAAACAGTCTCGCTGTGCTGGTACTGCGAACAGATGAAAGCAAGGGGAAACTATAGCCGTAATTTTTCCCAAGGGCATGCGGCTCACCTGTATCGTGAAATGATGATGGCATCCACTTGGGTAAAATATTCCGAAGGTAAAATAGTCCCCCATTTTGATTTCCTGGCAGGGAATACTCAGGAGGATGTCATTATCAGGAGAAACAAAACAGACATTCTATGGTTTGAAGCACAGAAAGTAAGATCCCTTAACTGGGCAGGTAGGCTAGAAAATTTAAAAAGGGAAATGGATAGGTTAAAGTTAGATATAGTGAGAATTAATGAAGTTCGTTTGCAGGAGGAACAAGACTTCTGGTCAGGTGAATACAGGGTTATAAATACAAAATCAGAAAGCGGTAATGCAGGAGTAGGTTTAATGATGAGTGATAAAATAGGAACATGGATAAGCTACTATTAACAGCATAGTGAATGCATTATTATAACCAAGATACACACGAAGCCCACACCCACTACAGTAGTACAAGTTTATATGCCAACTAGCTCCGTAGATGACGAGGAATTTGAGAAAATGGTTGATGAGATAAAAGAAATTATTCGGGTAGTTAAGGGAGCCAAAAATTTAATACTCATGGGGGAATGGAATTCCATAGCAGGAAAAGAAAGAGAAGGAAAAGTAGTACGTGAATATGGACTGGAGGAAAGAAATGAAAGAGGAAGCCACCTGGTAGAATTTTACACAGAGCATAGTTTAATCATAGCTAACAAGAATCTTGAGAGAAGGTTGTATTCGTGGAGGAGACCTGGAGACACTGGAAGGTTTCAGATTGAGTATATAATTGTTAGACAGAGATTTAAGAACCAGATTTTAAATTGTAAGACATTTCCAGGGACAGATGTGGACTCTGACCACAATTTACTGGTCATGAACTGCACATTAAAATTGAAGAACCTTCAAAAAGGCAGGAATTGAAGGAGATGGGACCTGGATAAACTGAAAGAACCATAGGTTGCAGAGGGTTTCAGAGCGAGCATTAGGGAACGATTGACAAGAACAAGAAAGAAATACAGTATGTGGTGGTTCTTTCATGTATTGGTTTTTATATATTATGATAAGTTGGAGTTGTGTTATTCTGGCTGCTTCACAACTGGAAAATTATTTTCGTCAGTGACTTAGTTGTGGTACTTGTCGCAATTAATTTGCCTGACACGATGTTTTTATGTTAAAAGACACCATCAACACACTCAGTTCCAGATATATGGCTGTATTTTTTGTTATTGAGATTGGCTTTTGATAATTATTTTGTGCTATTATGAAAATGCAAGGCTAGGGAGATTCTTGCAGTTCCTGTTAAGTGGGGATCAAACAAATTTACTGGAGTCACTTTACTCAAATATGATTCAATATTGGAAAAAGTGATTACTTTTACTTTTTTAAAGGAAAAACTACTAATGAGAATTCTTCTACATTTACATTTATTTTTATTTGTCAAAATTAGCAGATATTAAGATATTTATTACGACTCTAGGCCTTTATCATTTATGACAGTGGTGCTGACCTCTGCACCAATGTTCCCCTATAAAATTTGTGTAAAATTTTGAAATAAATGACTTCATGAATATAAGGCTGTTACAGAAAAACATCAGTCCTTTTAAGTAATATTTGATTATATTTATGCTAAATATTACACGAAACTTACACGTTTTTGTGCCTCGTTACAAAATGCCTTCTTACACTGCGAAGAAACAGAAGGGAAGAGAGAGCGATCTTTTTGGAAAATAACAGAGATTTCAATTACATTCACAGATCATATTAATTGATTACAGAGTTTGATATTTTTCTGTGATAATACAGGGTGTACGTAAAGTCCGGGAACACTTTCAATTATTTGTTGCACAAGAACCAAACATTGTTCAGATATCATACATATGTCATTTTGAAGAGAAACTCAGAAAGTTTTTTTTTTTCGTACATGCTGCCACAGCATAGTTCGGTAATTTGCCGATAATCAGCGCTAGTCGCAAATATGATGAGTTTAGGTGCAGAGCGAGTTGTTTCATGAAATGGTCTCCCCGATCGCCAGATCTCACTTCGTATGACTCTCTTATGTGTTGACACATTAAAGATCTGGCATATGTATCGCCTCTACCACCTGATGTAGCAGAGCTCCGGGAGAGAAACGGGAAGCAACTGCCACAGTCGACGATGCCATGCTGGGACGGGTACGGCAAGAATTCGATTACCATACTGATGTCTGCCAGATCACTCATGGTTCGCATATTGAATGTTTGTAAAAAGGCAAGCAGAGGATCAAGTAGGTAAAAGGACAAGGGCTTGTAGGAATCCGTGGATAACACAAGAGATATTGAATTTAATTGATGAAAGGAGAAAATATAAAATGCAATAAAAGAAGTAGGTGAAAGGGAATACAAACGTCTAAAAAATGAGATGAACAGGAAGTGCAAAATGCATGACCAGGAAAATGGCAGAGGAAAAATGTAAGGATATAGAAACATATATCACTGGGGTCAGATAGCTACTGCCTCCAGGAAAATTAAAAAGATCTTTGCAGAAAAGAAAACCACCTGTATGAATATCAAGAGCTTAGATGGAAAAAGATGGAAAAGTAGAAGGGTGGAAGGAGTGTATAGAGGATCTATAAAAGGGAGATGTACTTGAGGGCAATATTATGGAAATGGAAGAGGATGTAGAGAAAGATGAAGAATTTGGCAAAACACTGAAAGACTTAAGTTGAAACACGCCCGGTAGTAGATAACATTCCATTAGAGCTACTGATAGCCTTGGGAGAGCCATCCATGACAAAACTCTTCCACCTGGTGAGCAAGATGTTTGAGACAGGCGAAATACCCTCTCAAAAAGAATATAATAATTCCAGCTTTAAAGAAAGCCGGTGTTGACAGGTGTGAAAATTACTAAACTATCAGTTTAATAAGTCACGGCTACAAAATACTAACATGAATCCTATACAGAACAATGGAAAAAGTGGTAGAAACAGACCTCAGGGAAAATCAGTTTGGACTCCGCAGAAATATAGGAACACGTGAGGCAATGCTGATCCTATGACTTCTCATAGAAGATAGGTTAAGGAAAGACAAACCTACGTTTCTAGCATTTGTAGACTTAGAGAAAGCATTTGACAATGTTGACTGGGATACTCTCTTTCAAATTGTAAAGATGGCAGGGGTAAAATACAGGGAGAGAAAGGCTATTTACAATTTGACAGAAACCAGATGGCAGTTGTAAGAGTCAATGGGCACAAAAGAGAAGCAGTGGTTGAGAAGTGAGTGACACAGGGTTGTAGCCTATCCCCGATGTTATTCAATCTGTATATTGAGCAAGCAGTAAAGGAAACAAAGGAAAAATTTGGAGCAGGAATTAAGGTCCAGTGAGAAGAAATAAAAACTTAGAGGTTCGCCAATGACATTTTAGTGCTGATAGAGACAGCAAAGGACTTGGGGGAGGAGTTGAATGGAATGGATAGTGTCTGGAAAGGAAGATATAAGGTGAACATCATGAAAAGCAAAACAAGGGTAATGGAATGTAGTCAGATTAAATTAGGTGATGCTGAGGGAATTAGATTAGGAAATGAGTGACTTAAAGTTGTAAATGTGTTTTCTTACTTGGGAAGCAAAATAACTGATGATGATCGAAGTAGGGAGGGTATAAAATGTAGACTGGCAATGGCAAGAAAAACGTTTCTGAGGAAGAGAAATTTGTTAACAGTGAGTGTAGATTTAAGTGTCAGGAAGTCGTTTCTGAAAGTATTTGTATGGAGTGTAGCCATGTATGGAAGTGAAACGAGGACGATAACCAGTTTAGACGAGAAGAGAATATGGTGCTACAGAAGCGTGCTGAAGATTAGATAGATAGACCACGTGACTAATTAGGAGGTACTGAATATAATTGGGGCGAAGAGAGATTTGTGGTACAACCAGAGTAAATGAAGGGATCGGTTGGTAGGACACATTCTGAGGCATCAAGGGATCACCAATTTAGTACTGGATGGAAGTGTGGTGGGTAAAAATTGTAAAGGGAGACCAAGAGATGAATACAGTAACCAGATTCAGAGGGATGTAGGTTGCAGTAGTTACTTGGAGATGGAAAGGCCTGCACAGGCTAGAGTAGCATGGAGAGCTGCACCTAGCCAGTCTTTGTACTGAAGACCACAACGACAACTACTACTTATGATTCTTGTCATACCATGGAAATATTTGCGTGTCTTCCTAATGATGGCAAATAGCTTTGTTTACTGGAAATCTGCTTAAGCATATAATTTATTTTATATATCTGTATGAAGAGCTCTTATGATTTTTGACAAGCCATAATAAAAGTTCCTTTAAAGAATTTTATGAAATTAAAAAGTAGGTATTTTGTATTCGATGTCTTTATTTATTTTTGCTACAGCTGTGAATATATAGAAACATGTGTATTTATGTAGAGTAACAAACCTTTTGTGAAATTTATGATGAAAAAAAAAGAATAATTCCTGAATGGGTATTATCACATGATCAGAATGTTGTTATTTTTTGCAACAGAAACATGAAAAATCAAACTTGGAAGATCACATTTAAAATAATGACTGACTAGCTACATTCTCAGAATGGTAGAGAGCTCAGCATGAATAACACTGACACTGTAGATAATTTTCCATATGTAATGTCATAAACAAAAAACTCATGGATGTTTAATGAAATCATCTTAACATTTCAGGCTGTGTTTGCACATGTCTTATTGGGACAGTATGATGCTGCACGCGAATTGGGTGGCTCACTGCTTCGGATTTCTTCTGCCTCCTCTGATGCGCTCGCAGTGTGTGGATGGGCTGAGCTGCTCGCTGCTTCTGGTGACAAGAATCTCGCTGAAAAATATTTTCAGCAAGTAAGTTATTTTTATGTATTGTTATTTATATGCTGAGGTAAATCACTCCTTATTTTTTATTTTATTTGATCTGTTATTTATTTATAGATAGGGCTAATTTGTAGGATTGTTATGAATTGTAGTTTGTGCATTGTCTTTTGTTGGTTGAAAATTTTGTAAGTGATGTCCTGATGTCGATGAATTAAATCTCTCTAGGATTGTTTCAGTAATTCTTTTTGCCTTGTGCCTGTTTTTCAACTAGTTTTATGTGGTCATTCTACCTCAAATTGACCTGTTTGGGTAGATTTAGATATGTGATGATAATGACTACAGATTAACATTACTTGTTAGTTGACACATCATGCCTTGGACTTGGTTCCTTGACACATCATGCCTTGGACTTGGTTCCTTCAATCAGAGCTCTTAGTGTCACACATGAACTGTCTGCTGTTGCCAGCATGCCCCAACAAAGCATCACTTCTTGTGTAGTTTTCATGCTGTGCGATGTGCATGATGAGTTGATGTTGGCCACTGGTAACAGCCCATTTAATTGCCGCCAGCCACAACAGCCAAGAAATACTTTCTATCAGTGTTCGCAGTCCACTTCCTATTGTCTGAAACTTAACTGCAATGTGGCTGACAGGTGGTGTGACACTGCTACAGCACCACATGACAAATGTCTAACAAGTAGTTTCAGGCAGTGTATACTACCAGTGATTTATTGGTTGGTTAGTCAGTTAGTTTCATGTTCCATGGACCATTTGCACAATGCTGATGGTGTAATCAAGCAATATTGTGTCTATTGACCTATTAACACGTATTATACACGTTTTATTGGCAGAACATTTAGAAGATGTAACAGATGTACTAAAGAGAATGCATACAATATACTTGTTTGTCCTCTTTTGCGCACTGCTGCGTGGTGTGGGATCCTTACCAGATGGGTTTAATGGAGTACACCGAAAAAATTTAAAGAAGGCCAACACGTTTTGTATTATCGAGAAATGGGGAGAGAGTGTCATGGACATGATGTGGGATTTGGGGTGGATATCATTAAAACAAAGGCATGTTCATTGTGGTGGGATCTTCTCATGAAATTTCAGTCACCAACTTTTCCTCGCCAACTTACATGGGAGAAACGATCATCATCATACAATACAGGAAATCGGAGCTCACACAGAAAGATATAGGTGTTTGTTTTTTCTGCGCACTGTTCAAGAGTGGAATAACAGGGAATTAGTATGAAAGTGGTTCGATGAATCCACTGCCAGGCCCTTGAGTGTGATTTGCTGTGTGGCCATGTAGATGTATATGTAGTTATATAAAAGATAAAGTTACATTCAATTTGAAGCTTGGTTTGAACACTACAGCACTTTATTAAGCTTATTCTATTGCAGATGGTATGCTATTGTTATCCTATGGCCTCTTAACTGATTTTCCCAGCCAGTTATAAGGGCCCCTTTAGTTTGTCATGGCCCCTGGACCTTGTTGCAGTTTGACGTTTTTCACTTAACAAGTTACAGCCAGAGATGGTAAGTGACAGAAAAAGTCCTAGTACCATTGGGGATTGAATACTGGGCTTCTACTGCTTCGCTAATTTGATGGGCAGCTGCCAGTGTTTAACAGTAATTGTTGATCATCTTTCTGTTTATGTGTGTTTCACAACTATAATACACTGTCCAACCAGAAAGTTCTGAGAAGGATTTTATTCCTGGCATATAAGCTATGTCAGTGGAGTAGCTAAGCTTGCATCATGAACTAACAACTGTAAACAACTGATGTGCATTCAGCCAGCCAGTTATGAGCTGACAGTGTTAAGTAGTAGGTGTGTGGCTGTAGTGTGTCATTGTTTCACATAAACAATGGAGGAATTTCTCCATATTAAGTGCTGAAGACATCTTCAGAATTTTTGAAGAGGAGAAATGTGGGATCCTACCCACTCGTCTTGTATAGGGTGCCTAAAGGTTGCTGCGTTCTCGGAATGCTATGCAACAATTCAAGCAAATAACATTAGTAGTTTTATTTCAATAAAGCATATTGATAATACTTAACTTGTATTGACAACGAGTGTCCTGCAAACAGTAATGTTCTTCACTAAAGACAATGTTCTTGCAAATTTGACACACAGTTTGTGGATCACTGATAACTGCTATCATAGTGTTCTGTGCTAGGCCTGTCTGCGTACTGTCCCAATACTAAGCAGTCAGTCCCGGCAGCAGCAGTGCTTTTATTCTCCTCTTGTAGAGGTCGCTCTTGTCATCGTGCGGTCCTAATCAGCATATCAGTGGCTGATGTTGTTTCATCGCCTTCTCTTCACTTGCGTTCTTCATCTTCATTCCTGTGCTTGTGGCTATGCCAGAACATTCCTCCCCCCCCCCCCCCCCCCCCTCCCCCAAAGCAATGGACTGTTGTGTAGGTAATCTGACCACTGTGAGGGAGGCAGGAGTGTGGGCACACTGCCGGGCTGGAAGCTGTGGCTGCAGGGGACGTCAAGCTTCCAACCATACCCCGCCACCCAGCCTGTGCTCTGGTGGAAATGTCATCTGGAAAACGACCGGAAGCGTATGCGTCCACCTCCTGCTGCCATGAGCCACATGAAGAAGATGGTGACTGCTGTGGTTTGGGTGGGCCCAGCTCCATCGGCAGGATGAGAGGAGGCGGAGGAGGTGAAGGCTCTGTCTCCATGGGGTCGTGCTGCGGTGTCGAGAGGACACCCTCTGGCAGCTGCTGTGGCCACGCTGTCCTCAGGATCCATGAATCTGGGGGACGAGAGACTGAAAGATCATCGTGTACATGACAAAGGCGAAGTTGATTTTGATGGCGGCGCTGCCAGCCATCTGGGCCTGAAAGAAGATACATGCAAGCGCCAAGTCAACGGACTATCTTGCCGTGTGCACACCATCTGCTGCTGCTAAAAACCGCGTAAAAGACAGTATCATGTGGCACAAAGCAATACTTGCGGCCTTCCTTTGGTGCCAGATGCTGAGGAGGGTGGAGCAGTTTCTGGTAGCGGTGGCCGCGAAGCAATTTTGCTGGCAATTGTCCATCTCGTGGGTGCGAACAATATGAGGCAAGAAACAGTTGCAGTGCTTGATCCGTGGTGTGTGTGGAGCGAAGTTTGCCCATCAACTGCTTGAATGTTCTGACAAAATGTTCGGCCTCACTGTTTGACTGTGGGTGGTACGGTGGACTAGCTAGATGCTGTATGCCATTGCATTCACAAAGTGCTTCAAATTCATTTGGCATGGTTTGAGGTCCGTTGTCTGACACTATTACTTCAGGTAAGCCGTCTAGGCAAAAAATCGATGACAACACCTGAATTGTGCTACAGGACGTTGTCGAGTTCATTGACTCTGCAGAAAGAAATTTGCTGTACGAGTCAACCACAAGCAACCAGCGAGTGTTCCAAAAAGGTCCTGCAAAGTCTATGTGCACACGTTGCCATGGCGAGTGCGACTTAGGCCATGCAGAGAATTTTTGTTGTTGAAGCGGACTGATTTCCCGCACATGAATCACACTGTGACATCATCCTTTCTATTTGGGTGTCCATACCCTGCCAAGCACAGTGTCGACGTGCAAAGTGTTTTGTATGAACAATACCCCAGTGCCCTTGGTGAAGTAACTGCAACAATTCTTTTTGGAAAGCCGTAGAGATCAACATATGAGTGTCCCCTGTCATTCTGAACAAGAATCACACCCTTCTGTACAGCAAGGCTATGCCGACATGCAAAGTAGCAGAGCACGACAGTGTTCTTTATGCTATGCAAGGTACAAGGACAAGATGTGCGAATGTATGTTAGCAAAATGTTCAAATCTGAATCAGCTTCCGTGGCCTGTTCAATTTTTGACTGGAGCAATTCAGAATCTTGAGCATCGATGTGACAACAAGATGCAGCAGAAGCGTCAAAGTCTGTATCAGGGCCAATCGGAAGACATGAAAGTGCATCTGCATTACCAAGTTGAGCGGTCGGACAATACACAATCTCGTACTGGTATTGAGACAACAACAAAGCCCATCTTTGCAATTTTTGGGCAGTCCATACAGGAATCGGTTTCAGTGGATGAAACAAGGACTGTAAAGGCTTGTGATCCTTTACTAAGTAGAATTTTCTGCCATACAAATAGTGGTGGAGTTTGGTGACACCATACACGATAGCCAGAGCCTCTTTTTCAATTTGTGAATAATTACACTAAACTTTGGTCAATACTTTTGATGCAAAAGCAATAGGACTGTCTTTATCACAAAGTCTGTGCGAAAGCACTGCACTGATTCCATAAGAGGAAGCGTCAACTTGCAGCACGACTGGTTTTTCAGGATTAAAGTGAAATAAGCATCAATCACTGCACAACGCATCTCTTAAGTTTTTGAAAATCTACTCGGTTTTCATTTGTCCAAATAAAGGGGACCTTAGTGCGATGCAAGCGATGCAATGGAGCTGTGATTTGTGCAGCGTTCGGTATGAACCGAATATAATAGTTCATTTTCCCTAAAACTGACTGAAATTCTGTGATATTGTAAGGAACTGGCAAATATCGTATGGCTAACAAATGCGAGCAAAGAGGTTGTACATCTTGACTGTTTATGACATGACCAAGATACTGCAACTCAGGTTTAAAAAAATCACACTTGTCCAGTCTATACTTAAGTCCTGCCTCAGATAGTACACGAAACAAAGCACATAAATTTGTCATATGTTCTTCAGGTGTATGACCTGCTACTAGAATATCATCCAAATAGTTCGAGAAGTTTGGCACTTGTGCTGTCAGCTGTTCCAAATACTGTTGAAAAATGGCAGGTGCGGAAGCACTGCCAAATGGCAAACGCAAATATTTGAACAAACCCAAATGGGTATTTACTACTTACACCTTTTGAGATTTCTCATTGAGCAGTATTTGAAGATATGCATTGCACAAATCAGTTTTTGAAAAGTAGCATCCTGCGTCTAATCTGCCCATGAGATCCTCCGGGCGTGGCAATGGATAACTATCGATGACAGTTTATGGGTTGACTGTAGGTTTAAAGTCAACACAGAGGCAAATGAGACATGAAGGTTTAGCGAGCAAAACTGGTGGACTTGCCCATTGACTAGCTGATATGGGCACAATAATTCTGCTGTTTTGCAAGTCTTTAAGTTCAGCAGCGACTTTGTCCTGTAATGCAATGGGGACAGTTCTGGCCCATCAAAATTTCGGCTGAGCATTGTCTTTCAGAGTAATATGTGCAACAAAATTGTTAGCTTTGCCTAAACGTTCGGAAAAGAGTTCTGGGAATTCTTTTACCAAGCTCGCTACACTGTCTTTTTACATTGAAGGCAGACACTGACAACACATTGTCCTGAATGTTAAAGCCAAACAAATCAAAAGAATCAAGACCAAATATGTTCTCACACTCGCATGATTGTAGCTCTGTTAAAGTCATTGTTCACATATGCGAGCCATAAATGGCAGGCAAGGTACATTTTCCGAGTACAGGAATGTCTTGTCCGTTATAAGCCATCAGTTGAATGCTAGGTTTAGACAGGCATGGGGAGTCTAACAATTCATATGTGTGACGATTGAGCAATGTGATGGAGGCAAACTGAAATTTCCCACATTTTCCACAAATAAGTAGATGAACAAAAACCTTGTTTGACTGGAGTATCACTGAAGAAACTGCATGCTTGCCTGTTGCAGACTCGGGATATACTGCATTCATGACATGGGCCTTGTGACTAGATTTTTGTGTTGTTTTTGTTGTGGTCTTCAGTCCTGAGACTGGTTTGATGCAGCTCTCCATGCTACACTATCCTGTGCAAGCTCCTTCATCTCCCGGTACCTACTGCAACCTACATCCTTTTGAATCTGCTTAGTGTATTCATCTCTTGGTCTGCCTCTACGATTTTTACCCTCCATGCTGACCTCTTATACTAAATTGGTGATCCCTTGATGCCTCAGAACATGTCCTACCAACTGGTCCCTTCTTCTTGTCAAGTTGTGCCACAAACTCCTCTTCTCCCCAATTCTATTCAATACCTCCTCATTAGTTAAGTGATCTACCCATCTAATCTTCAGCATTCTTCTGTAGCACCACATTTTGAATGCTTCTATTCTCTTCTTGTCCAAACTATTTATCGTCCATGTTTCACTTCCATACATGGCTACACTCCATACAAATACTTTCAGAAATAACTTCTTGACACTTAAATCTATACTCGATGTTAACCAATTTCTCTTCTTCAGAAACACTTTCCTTGCCATTGCCAGTGTACATTTTATATCCTCTCTACTTCGACCATCATCAGTTATTTTCCTCCCCAAATAGCAAAACTCCTTTACTACTTTAAGTAGGGTCGTTCTTTCGCGTGTTGCGTCGTTGTTCTGGTTTCGCAGCTTCTCCATGGCATGGAGGATTTAGTGCGGGTTTTGGTTGAGCAGCAGACGGAGCTGATGGCCACCATGAAACAAGTGCTTCCAGCGTTGCTCTCCACGCCGTCTGCTCCAGCGCCGTCCCCTCCTCCCTTTCCCCCTTATGACGAGACGGCGGAGGATTGGGATGCATATGAACATCGCCTTTGGCAGCATTTCCAGGCGTTTCATGTTGCTGATGCGGAGGTATGTTGTGCTCTCTTTTTGTCTTGGATATCTCCCTCGCTGTATCAAGTTTTGCGACAGCTAGCGCCGTTGCAGGAACCCTCGTCCTTGTCTTTTGACGCATTGTGTTCATTACTGTCTTCATATTATTGCTGCCGCACGCATGTTGTGGCGGCTAGGGTCGAGTTCTGTCGATGCAAGAAGCAGCCCCATCAGTCTTACCAGGCGTGGGCCGCTACCCTGCATGGTCTTAGTCGCAAGTGTCATTTTGTCACGGAGCAGTCGCGAGAGTCGTATGCCCACATTATGGTGCACGACGTCATTGTTCGTTTGGCCCCTGATAGTGAGGTCCGGCAACGGCCCTGCAGTTAGAAGACCCTTCCCTTGAGGAAGTCCTGTCCATTGCTCAATCGTATGAAGTCTCTCATGCCGCCGGTCAACAGTTGGAAGCGTGGTGCGACGTTGCGGCGGTTCAGGGCGGCACGGCCGCGTCCACTGCGTCCGGGGTGGACGACGTGCGAGCGGTACAATCTGGCCGTTACGGCCGCTCCCGCATGGCCCGTAAACAGAATTCCGGCCGCCGGCCCCCGTTGCCATCCTCTACGTCGTGCTATATACATCATGATCGGTCAGAGTGCCCCCAGCGTTGGGCCATTTGTCGCAAATGTAATAAAAAAAGTCATATTGCTAAAGTTTGCCGCTCAGCCTCAAAAGAATCGAAGGAAGCAGGTACAGAGGACATGGATGTTGACATTCAGGAAGTTTCATCGGGCCAGGCTCCCGACGCATTGGCGCGCAAACTCTTTATCGAGGTGTCGGTTCTGTCGCACCGGTTACAACTGCAAGTAGATACAGGCGTGGCAGTTTCGTTGTTGAATGCACAAACTTATTCCGACCTTGGATCGCCCCCGTTGGCGCCAGTTTACCGGCGTCTACACGGTTATGGTAAACAGTTCATTCCCTACTGGGTCAATTCACTACCGACGTGACTTACAAATCAGTCACTCGGCCTATTTCTTTTATTGTTGTCAGTGATGCGAGCTCCGCTAACCTTTTTGGCCTGGATGTCTTTCAAGCTTTCGGTTTTTCTATCACTGACACCATACAGTTGGTCTCCGAAGACGTTCCCTATCAATCATTGGAATCTTTGATCTCAGACTTTCCAGATATCTTTGAGGAGGGCCTGGGGCATGTTTCAGATTTTGAAGCTCACTTAACGTTGAAGGTGTCGGCTCGCCTGCGTTTTCTACGCGCGAGGCAGATCCCCTTGGCTCTCCGCCCTCAGGTAAAGGAAGAGCTAGACCGGCTGACAGCCCTAGGGGTCGTTCTTCCCATTTCTTCTAGTGGGTGGGCTTCGCCCCTCGTTATTGTAAGGAAGCCCTTGGGAAAATTACGTCTTTGTGGCGATTTCAAGGTCACCATTAATTCCCAATTGGTGACTTCTTCCAACCGTCCATTGAGTATGTGGGCTACACCATCTGTCGGCACGGCATCCAGCCACTAGGAAGTTTGGTCCAAGGTATCGTAGGCCTTCCTCGGCCCACTTCGCTGAAAGAGTTACAAGCTTTTTTAGGCAAGATAGCCTATTACCACCAGTTCATTCCCAGGGCTTCCACCATAGCCCGTCCCTTGTACTGCCTTCTGCGCAAGGGTGTTCCTTTTGATTGGTCACCTGCATGCGAGCGAGCGTTCACCTTGTTGAAGGGCCTCCTCACGTCAGCCCCTTGTTTGGCTACTTTTGACCCCAATAAGCCGTTGGTCCTGGCTACAGATGCTTCGCAGTATGGCGTGGGGGCGGTCCTGGCCCATCGCAACGCAGAAAGTTCCGAGCAACCACTGGCGTTTGCATCTAAAACTCTTAGTCCCGCGCAGGCCCATTACTCCCAGGTGGAAAAAGAGGCTTTGGCCATTGTCTACGCTGTTACCAAGTTTCACCCTTTCTTGTATGGCGCGAAGTTTCAGTTAATCACTGACCATAAGCCGTTGTTATCGTTATTTGGCCCCGCCTCTCAGATTCCGGATAGGGCGGCCCACAGACTACAGTGCTGGGCCTTGTTCCTCTCTAAGTACCATTATGACATTCATTTTTGCCCTACCGGACAGCATGCCAACGCCGACGCTCTTTCCCGTCTTCCGGTGGGCCCGGATCCTACGTTCGATCGAGAGGAGATTATGTGTTTTCATTTGGATGTGGCGTCCCGCCAAGCGGTTGATGGATTCCCGATCACTAGTTCTAGAGTCGCCAGGGAAACGGCAGCTGACCCGGTTCTCCGGCAAGTAGTTCGCCTCATTCAGCAGGGGTGGTCATCCCCTCCTCCAGGCCGGGCCTCGGACCCTCTTCGTAATAATTTTATTCTACGAGACCGCCTCTCGGTCTTGGAAGGAGTTCTCCTTCTGGCTACCGATGATACAGCTCCTCGCGTGGTTGTTCCTGCAAGTTTACGAAGGGAGGTCCTCACGTTATTACATGAGGGGCACTGGGGTGTTTCCTGTACTAAAACCTTGGCTCGCAGACATGTGTACTGGCCCGATATTGACAGAGAAATTGAGCACTTGGTGGTGCCGCCTGTTCCTGGTGTGCGAGCCAACAGGCATCTCCCAGGGCAGCGTTCTCTTCATGTCCACCGGCAACCCAAGCATGGGAACGTGTTCACATCGATCTTGCGGGCCCGTTTCTCAATGGCTTTTGGCTCATTGTCATTTATGCTTATTCCCGATTCCCATATGTGGTTCGCTGCTCCTCAACCACTTCAGAAGTTGCAATCCAGGCAATAGCAAAAATCTTTTCTGTGGAAGGTCTGCCAATCACCCTGGTCTCGGACAATGGACCGCAGTTTATTTCGCAGACCTTCCAGGATTTTTGTAGGCGCTTCGGTATTCGGCACGTTTGCTCTCCCCCCTTCCATCCACAGTCGAATGGGGAAGCCGGGCGCATGGTGCGCACATTTAAGACGCAGATGAAAAAGTATGTGCACGAATTTCCTGCGGAGGAGGCATTGACGTTTTTCCTGACGGCATACCGGACTACACCAATGGGAGAACGAAGCCCCGCAGAGCTCCTCCATGGGCGCCAACCTAGGACTCTGCTGCACCTCCTCCGGCCTGGTCCTCACCAGTCTTCGCAAAACGGAGTACCTGGCTTTCCACTGGGTATGTCGGTCTGGGCACGTGGGTTTGGTCACAATCCACGTTGGATACCGGCGGTGGTCCTGCGCCGAAATGGCCGCCGGCTCTATACCTTGCAGGCAGGGGACTGGGTGGTACGTCGTCACCAAAATCAGCTGCGTTTACGTTCGGGGACCCACCCTCTGACCTCTCGGACACCGGCTTCCCCATTGCCGGCACCCGTGTTGGTTTCTCAGGGGACGTTACTGCCTCTCCCCGCTGTGACTCCGCCGCACTGCGATGGTTCTCAGCCTTGGCAGCCTCCAGTAGCTCCAGCAACGGCATCGCCATCGTTTGAGATGCCCCAGTGAGCGCCGGCCCCCCTTGCAGGCCCGGTTTCTCAGGAGGCTGGTTCACCTGTGGTCGTCCCTTCCCCATCGTCTCCGCCACTGGGTCTTGCCCCTCTCAAGGTGGAACAGGGTCCGGATTTCGCCAGCTTGTCGCCTGTTCTGTTCCGGGCTCCGGTGGTGGGACGACGGGGGCCTCTTCGTGTGGGTCACTTCCAGCCGTATTCGAAGGTTCCGGCTCGAGGGTTGGCAGATCCACTCGACTCCGGCCTTCCAATGGATGTGGAGGTCATCGCTCCTGCCCGACCCTCCACCTTCTGACGCAGTGGATCACAGTGGCTTCACCCCCCGAAGGAGGAGGAGTGCAGTAGCCACCAGAAAGATCGCGGGAGGCGCACATCGGCACGGCGCGTCACGGACGGTAGTTGCCGCAAGTAGAGTCCCGTCCACCAGAGGGCACGCGAGAATTAGGACGCGACCTCTGCTGGCGTAACAACAACAACAACAACAACTCAGGCAGCACGGGCCGTGCCCAGTCAGTTAACATCGGGCATGCCTAGGACACAGTCCCGGTCTACGCTAAGTGAAGTGTGATGTAAATGTGAACAGTGTTACTACAGTTTCCTTTACTGCTTGCTCAATATACAGATTGAATAACATCGGGGAAAGGTTACAACCCTGTCTCACTCCCTTCCCAACCACTGCTTCCCTTTCATGTCCCTCGACTCTTATAACTGCCATTTGGTTTCTGTACAAGTTGTAAATAGCCTTTCGCTTCCTGTATTTTACCCCTGCCACCTTCAAAATTTGGAAGAGAGTATTCCAGTCAACATTGTCAAAAGCTTTCTCTAAGTCTACAAATGCAAGAAATGTAGGTTTGCCTTTCCTTAATCTAGCTTCTAAGATAAGTCGTATTCCAATATTTCTACAGAATCCAGACTGATCTTCCCCAATGTCGGCTTCTACTGGTTTTCCCATTCGTCTGTAAAGAATTCGCGTTAGCATTTTGCAGCTGTGGCTTATTAAACTGATTGTTCAGTAATTTTCACATCTGTCAACACCAGATTTCTTTGGGATTGGAATTATTATATTCTTCTTGAAGTCTGAGGGTATTTCGCCTGTCTCGTACATCTTGCTCACCAGATGGTAGAGTTTCGTCAGGACTGGCTCTCCCAAGGCTGTCAGTAGTTCTAATGGAATGTTGTCTACTCCTGGGGCCTTGTTTTGACTCAGGTGTTCCAGTGCTCTGTCAAACTCTTCACGCAGTATCATATTTCCCATTTCATCTTCATCTACATGCTCTGCCATTTCCATAATATTGTCCTCAATTACATCGCCCTTGTACAGACCCTCTATATACTCCTTCCACCTTTCTGCTTTCCCTTCATTGCTTAGATTTTTGTGAGTGGGCAGAATTCTTATGTTTGTTCCTTTGGAATTATACGGATTGTATATGTCCATTCTTATTACAAGCGCAACACTGAGCTTGTCGGGATGGATGATCTTGGTACTTGTGCCGTGAGTAACACCTAGGGAAGACTTAATTCTGTTTGCCTGTGTAGCCGCCTGTTTAGCGAACTGCCTACGCGGCGTGGAAGGCTGTTTACTCGGCGTGACCAGTGTAAGCCTCCGCAGGAGGGACTCAACCTGACAAATAGCTGACTGCTCAAATTTGTGAGTCGACAAGGCACCGGAATTATACTGATCTAGTATTTGCGCTACCTGCTGAAATGATGGATCAGACTGTTTCAAAATCTGTTCTCTGAGTTTGAAATCAGGTCATTGTACATGATCGCATCATGAAACATAATATCTGAGTATAAAGCACCACAAGTACAGTTGAATTTGCATTCCCTTGTCAAACCCTGCAAATCTGTTAACCACTCATGATATTTTTGTTCTGGTCATTTTTGCAAGTAAAGAATTGATACCTTGCTGCTACCACATTCACTTGTTGGTCATAATAGTGAGTTAGTGACGGTACCATGTCATCGTAAGCAAGTTCACTCCGTGTGGCGTTTGGCAACAGTTTTTGTAGGAGCCTAAATACTACACTTCCTACTGTTGATAGTAGATAGGAAAGTTTCGCAGTACCTGGTACATTGTGGGCGATGATGTGGACTTCAGATTGTGATGACCACTCGAGCCATTCTTCTTCTTCTTCTTCACAAAACTATCGGAAAGGTGGTATAGCAGCTGTAGCAGGCGGTGCTCGTTCTGTCGGGCGTGCAGCGTTGGCCAGTAGCTGCTGCACCATGTTGAGTAGTGCAGAAATCTGCTGCTTCTGGAACTGAAACATCTGCATTAGCTGTGTGGCGTCTAACGCTTGCGGCTGTGGTGCCTGGGCAGGCGTGGGACAGGTGGGGTGGGCATGTTGGAATGCACAAATGCAACAAACAGACATAAAAAGCAAAGAAAATGTCTGCAACCCCCACCTGAAAACACTTACTAGCATAAACAACAAGAAAACTGTTAAAGCAAAGAAAAGCCCCTGCAAAGAAAAGAAAAGAGAAAATTAAGGCGCCAGCAAAACATTCCTTGGCCGTCTGGCACTGGATTCAGCAGATACTCGTCACCAAATGTGGGATCCTGCCCACTCGTTTCGTATAGGCTGCCTAAAGGATGCTGCATTCTCGGAATGCTTCACAACAGTTCAAGCAAATAACATTAGTAGTTTTATTTCAATAAAGCAGATTGACAATACTTATCTTGTATTTACAACAAGTGTTGCAAGCGACGGGCGACAAGCAAACAGTAATGTTCTTCGCTACAGACAATGTTCGTGCAAGTTTGACACACAGTTTGTGGATTACTAATAACTGCTATCATAGCATTCTCTGCTAATCAGTGCTTTGATGGCATAATCAACATTCAAACCAATGTGACATGCGAGTTGAACAACCTCCCAAAGAAGGAATTTTCTAACAGTTTCTTATGGTTGTATGAATGTTCTGTGCATTGTACTCAGGTACGTGAAACACCTGAACCACTGAAACCACAGCTTTATTTTTTATTAATCCTCTCTCAAAGCTTGCGGGACTGAGGGTAGTGTTATCAAACTTCTCGCATGCAAATCTTTTACAACTTTATTTAATATCTACTTGTTGAAAATAACATTGTGAAATCTGATTGCCAACTAGTAATCAACAAAGCTGAATACTTGGTCAAACATTCCATAAGCGAATCTTTTGTATAATAGGCAGCAATGTGAAACTGTATTAAAAGCTTTGCTGAAATTGAGAAAAAGGGATGAGCTGGGGCTCTGGTATCTATAGTCATCTGAGTTTCATCAGGGAAGGATTTCCATGCCTTAATTACCACCTTGCTTTTTGAGAGGATGGAAGGTATCTTTACAATTATGAATCATGATTAAAATAATACCATGTCTCATCTGCAGTACCGTAATTTTTAAAATTTATCCTTTATATTACCTTCATGGGTGTTAAAATTACTATGTGGCAATTTACAGCATGTACATTTTTTAAAGGACCTCTGTTCCTGTATACCATCAGTACCTTCTGTTTTGCTGAACATGTCTTGTGTAAGAAGATATATATACCTTTTTGCTCCAGAGTAAACACTCTCTTATACACTGATAGTAGTTGCTGGACAACATTTTTAAGAGTTCTGGAGGCTATTTTGTGATGGATATCTTGGCAAGTATCAAAATACTGCTTAGCAAATATAATTTTGATTTCCTGTTAGTCTTGTTAAAAATTTCTATACCTGGTATACTTGGAAGGTAAAAAAAGATTGATACTTTGTGGGGTATGTTAGAAATTGTCACACCTTATGAAAACAGTGTTGGATATTCAATGAATTTTTTGATTCCTTTGAAGACAACCCTTGAATAAATGCTAAAACAATGCTCCAGAGTTCATCAGAGGAGATCCGGGTTCACATTTGAGATAAAAGAAAGACATATTATTTACAAATCATGGTTGAAAAAATACTAACTGTTGTGTCGGCTACTGTGGAAGTTAGGATCAACACATACAAGGAAGGAGAGAAGTTGCAATGGCCGGTGGCAGGAATCCCAGATGATCTGTACATAACACCTGCAGATTAACAGAACATATCATTTCTGAAAAGGAAAGAAACATAACTTAACTTTCCGTTATGAGGTTGCTTGATGCGCTTTCTCTGTCTTCTACATGAGTTACTTTTTCAGAACACCTTATTCCTGTACTGGAAAGAAATGTAACGCAACTCCTCATTACGAGGTGGGTTGATGTGCTTCCTGCGTCTCCTACATGTATTTACTTTTACACACTGTTACTACTCGTAGAGTGCAGCCTAACTGTCGTGTTACTATTACTCAGTACTGATGCCTTCAAAGTCTGTGACCCAACTGACCCCGACTAGTGATGGGCAGCTGGTTAAGTCAGTGTTGGTGGAGGGTGCTGAATTCTGTCTTCCTGGAGGTATAGTACAGCCCCCTCTTTCCATTGACGCACGGCTCAATTTCTTCTTGATGCCTTTTCATGGAGCTGCAATGGTCGGTGTACAATTGATGCTTTAGAACTACACACTAACATGAATTCTTTATAGAAGAGTGGGAAAAATGATAAGAGTCCAACATCGGGGAAGATCAATTTGGATTCCAGAGAAATGTAGGAACATATGAGGCAATACTAATCCAATGATTTCTGTTAGAAGATAGGTGTGGACTTGGAGAAAGCGTCTGGCAATGTTGACTGGAATATACTCTTTGAAATTCTGAAGGCAGCAGCAGCAAAATACATGGAGTGAAAGACTATCTACAAATTGTACAGAAACCAGGGAGCATTTATAAGAGTCAAGGAGTATGAAAGGGAAGCAGCGGCTGAGAAGTGAGTGAGACAGGGTTGTAGCCTATCTCCTATGTTACTTCATCTACATCTACATGGATACTCCACAAATCACACTTAAGTGCATGGCAGAGGGTTCATTGAACCACATTCACAATAATTGTCTATTATTCCAATCTCAAACAGCGCACGGGAAAAATGAACACCTTTATCTTTCCATGCGAGCTCTGATTTCCCTTATTTCATTATGATGATCATTTCTCCCTGTGTTGGTCAGCGTCACCAAAATATTTTCGCATTCGGAGGAGAAAGTTGGTGATTGAAATTTTGTGAGAAGATTCAGCTGCAGTGAGGAACACATTTATTCGTAATGATGTCCATCCCAAATCCTGTATCATGTCTGTGACACTCTCTACCCTATTTTGGCATAATACAAAACATGCTGCTCTTCTTTGAACTTTCTTGATGTACTCCATTAATCCTATCTGGTAGGGATCCCAGTCCACACTGCATTAATCCAAAAGAGGACAAGTGTAGTGCAGGCAGTCTCTTTAGTAAACTGTTGCATCTTCTAAGAGTCCTGCCGATAAAACACAGTCTTTGGTTTCCCTTTCCCACAATATTTTGTGTGTGTTCTTTGCAATTTAAATTATTCGTATTTGTAATTTATAGGTATTTACTTGAATTTACTGCCTTTAAATTTGACTGATTTATCGTGTAACCGAAGTCTTTATGGATACCTTTTAGCACTCATGTGGATGACCTCACACTTTTCATTATTTAGGGTCAGTTGCCAATTTTTGCAACACAGATATCTTTTCTAAATCCTTTTGCAATTTGTTTTGATCTTCTGATGGTTTTACTAGATGATAAATCACAGCATCATCTGCAAACAACCTAATACGGCTGCTCAAATTGTCTCATAAATCATGTAAATAGATAAGGCACAGCAGAGGGCCTGTAATACTACGTTGTGGAATACCAGAAGTCATTTCTATTTTACTCGATGACTTTCCGTCAGTTACTACGAACTGTGACCTCTCTGACAGGAAATCATGAATCCAGTCACGTAACTGAGATGATATTCCACAAGCATGCATTTTCGCTACAAGCTGCTTGTGTGGTACAGTGTCAAGCACCTTCTGGAAAAGGAAATGCAGAAGACATAGAAAATTACCGGTCCATATCCCTGCTGTCGCCATTCTCAAAAATAATAGAAGCATTTATGAAAGACAGATTAATGAATTACCTGAATAAATACAATCATTTAAGTGAATCACAGTTTGGTTTCCAAAGTGGCAAAAACACGGAGTCAGCCATAGTACAATTCACAAAGGTTGTACTTGATGCTCTTGACAAAGATGAATGTGTCAAAGGCATATTTTTGGATCTTTCTAAGGCCTTTGATATAGTTGACCAAAAGATTCTATTAAATAAATTAGGAGCATTGGGAATAAGAGGGGTAGCAGCTAATGACTGGTTTTGATCATACCTAGCAGATAGGGTACAAAAGTAGAGCTAACACATACTTCAAATAGATCTAAACATTTAGTAAAACACTTATCAGAACCAAAATACATTAATGTAGGGGTTCCGCAAGGTAGCATATTAGGACCAATACTGCTCCTGATTACATCAGTGACTTTCTGCCAGTAGTGTTACTCATGGTGAAAAAATTCTTTGCTGATGACAGCAATATTATAGTCACTGAGAAAAAAAGAGAACTCCTTGCAGGGAAAGCAAATGTAGCTCTCAAGGAAGTTTATGATTGGTCAATAAGCAATAAAGTGACATTGAACATAAAGAAAACTAATGCCTTGAATTTCAGCTTGAAGAGGGAAAATGGCAATGTTAAAGTAAGTGTAGGTGGCACCTGTATAGAGTGTGTAACAAATGTAAAATTTTTAGGACTGAATATTGATTCTCAGTTGAAGTGGCGTGAACACACAAAGGTACTTGCAAACAGAATGTCATCAGCATGTTATGCCCTTAGAATCCTATCATCAGTGAGTAACATGCAGTGTCTTTTAGTTACATACTATTCATATGTAGGCTCAATTCTTAGCTATGGCATTCTTTTTTGGGAAACAAATGCACAAAACATGAACACAATTTTCAAACTTCAGAAAAGAGCCTTAAGAATCATAACCAAAAATGGTAGTCGAGCTCATTGTAAAGATCTGTTCAAAAAACTGGGAATTATAACTGCTCTATGTGAATACATTTACAAGTCAGTTGTACACATCAAAAATAGCATTGGTAATTACTGCACAAACAGTTCTGTCCATGACCATGGAACAAGAGCTAGACTCAACTCACATTTGACGAGAAAAAATAAACATAAAACTCAAAACAGCATTTTCTATCAAGGAACAAAACTGTACAATAAATTACCAAAAGATACTGCAAAAATACAGTTACTTAAAAGGGCAGCCAAAAAGCACCTGTTATGCAATACATTTTATACATTGAAGGATTACTTAGATAAAATAGAGTAGGGGCTTGATAAAAAAAAAATGTTATACAAATAAGTAATAATAATGATTATAAATGGAAATGGAAATGCACACTCATCCATCCACTCCACAAAACAGGGAACAAAACTGAACCAAACGATTACAGGGTTATCTCACTCATGCCAGTCACATATAGAATCCTCTGAAAAGTTCTCATGAATAGATTAGAAGAGCAAGCTGACCCAAAAATAGGAGAATACCAGGCTGGTTTTCGCAAGGGACGATCATGCATAGAACAGATCTGAAATCTGAAAATGATTCTCTAGATGATAAACACCCAAAACACAGTGGTCACTTTTGTAGATTTTAAAAAGGCCTACGACTCAATAGACAGAGTAGTGCTCTGCAACACACTGGAAGAGTTCAGCATTGACAGAAAGACAAGAGCAATCATTCGGCAAACAGTAACTGACACAGTCTCCAAGGTTAAATTTATGGGGGAGATCTCTGAACCATTTGAAATCCAAACTGGAATGCGACAGGGTGACGGGCTTTCACCATTACTCTTTAATATCATTCTTGAAAAAATTATCAGGACATGGGAAAAAGAAGTCAAAGGAATCCAAATGGGCATTAGAAAGGATAATAGATTCAATGTGAAGAGTTTAGCTTTTACAGATGACCTTGCAATCCTCACAAATAATACAAAAGAAGCCACTGGCCTGCAAATCTCCTATGGGAAAACCCAGTACATAGAAAGAGTGCCACAAGATAAATTGCCTATTGTGACAACCCATGGGAAAATCGTACAAGTACCACATTTTAAGAACCTGGGAGAAATCATCCAGCCATCAGGGATCAACCTAAAGACCAATGAGAAAAGAATAAAAAAACTACAGAAAGCATATAAACTAAACTACAGCAAGCATATAAACTCATGTGGAACTATTATAACAAAAAGTCCATATCCATTAACACAGAATTGAGGCACTACAACACTGTCATACTTCTGGAGGCAGTGTATACGTCTGAAACAACACAAATAGGTGGACAAACTAAAATCAAAGAAATAGAGAAACAAGAAAGGAAAATTCTCAGCAAAATTTTTTGCCCGATACAAGAGCAAGGAATCTGGAAGAAGAGATCAACATCAGAATTATATAAATACACAGACAAGATTACGGATACAGTAAGGAAAAGAAGAATGCAGTTCTATGGACATATCCACAGGATGAATGAAAACAGAATTCCAAAGCGAATTCTTAAAGTCATCAACTCAGGTAGGGGAAAAACAAAATGGATAAAAGAAGTTGAAGAGGACCTCAGACAAGCACACATAGCAGTAAACAATGCAGAAAATAGAACTGAATTCAGGAACATCATCAAAAAAACATAAATTTGACACCACAACACAGAAGAGATCAGGATGCAAATGGACAGGGGGGAAAAAAAAAAACAAAAAAAAAAACACAGTGAACACATGAAGAAAATTGGGGCTCAGAAAAAACATAAACAATCATCATAAAGGAATTCAAGTTCAAACACTCTCTTTAAATGGGAATAATCGAGAATAATAATAATAATAATAGTGATGATTATAAAACAACCAACATTCCACATAACACCTTCACACTTTGTTTTTTCCTTCTTTTTCATTTTCTAGAAAAACTTACCTCCAAGCTATGCATTGCATAATACTGACACCTCTTTCTGAGCTCAACATCTCACTCATTATAGAGGGATGCTGACTCAGTTTTTCAGGATAGCATATGGGAAATTGTGGTACAGAAAATGGCCCAGAGATCACCAGTGTGTGTGTGTGTGTTTGTGTGTGTGTGAGTAGTGATTGAAGTGTTATGAAACATTATGTGTATAGTGTGTGCAGTGACTGATAGTGAGATATGAGTGAACAGTGTGGCATTACATTATTAAATAAGTTATTTGTAAAAAAAATTATTGTATACCAGGAATAAATCTAATGATTGTCTCTAACTAGGAGTCTGTAAATGTATGTGTATGTGAATTAGCTTATTTTAAATTTTTCTGAATTTGTAAATACTTTGACATGTCCTATATCTGTGTATAAAGAGATCTACAGATGAATAAAGCTACTACTACTACTACTACTACTACTATATTTATTTTCTCTATGCAGTTGTTCTCAGATGATTGTGGTTAATTATGTAGAAGTTAAGTAAGTCACTGCCTGTTGTTCAAAAAGTGTTCAGAGAATTATGAGTGCGAACAGTGATTGCAAACCTGAAGGTAGCAAAAATTGACTTTTCTTTCCTCCCAAAGATGTGTGTGTCAATCATTTGTAGAACATAGTCCGCAAACAGATTTCCCTGCCATATCCTCATACACCCACAATCCTCCCACTACCTCCAATAATCACCTACAAAGGAGTGTCCCACTCCTCACCCTGGACTGGAACAACTGAACTATGTCCTTCTTCAGGACTTTGATTATCTACCATCGTGCTCTGAAATGAGGGACATCGTACCAAAGAGCCTTCCAGTGCCTCCTAAATTGGTCTTGCATTGTCTATCCCTTTACCACTGTCACTCCCAACTCCTTGCCACAGGGATTATGTACCTGTGGAAGACCAAGGTGCAGAATCTGCCCAATCTGTCGTCCCAGCATTTCCTACGTGAGTCCTGTCACAGGCTTATCCTACCCCATCAGAGAGGCCAGGCCACCTACGAAATCAGAAGTGTCATATACCAGCTCTGCTGCTAACACTGTACACCTTTTTATGTCGGTGTGATTACCAACCAGCTGTCCACCAGGCTGAATAGCCACTGCCAGATTGTTGCCAAAATCGAAGTTGATCACCTGATGGCACATGCAGCTGAGCATAACATGCTGATTTTCAGTGGCTGCTTCATACCCCAAGCTCTCTGGATCCCTCTCTCCCGCCATCAGCTTCTCTGAACTATGCAGATGGGAGTTATCCTTGCAACACCTCCCCCACTCCCGTAATCATCTAGGCCTCAGTCTCTGGTAACCCACTGTCCTCTCACCCTCCACCCGACAGTTTCCACTTCCTCCATCCTGTCACCCCCTCCACCCCTCCCTCCCTCCCAGTTCAGATCCCCACATAATCTTAAGGGTGTGCCACTGCCCACAGTCTGACACCTGCGCATCACTTGCTTAGCCAGTGCACCTGCCAACCCTCCCTCTCGCATTCCTAGTGGGCAGACCGGCTGCATCCCTTTCAGCTGTTCTGTGTGTGTGTGTGTGCGCGCGCGCTCAAGCATGAGAAGGGATTGCTCTGAAAGCTAAAGTTTTCTTCATTTTTTTGTGTGTGCCCAACAACTCAGTATGGTGCATTAAGTTTGTTTGTTTATGAAATCCAGTAATGTAATGCAGACATTTCTTTGTTTTTGCTTGTAAGCATCCAACAGCCATTGTAAAACACTATGTTGATTAGAGCAAAGTTACTGCTGATGTAAAATCATTTTGTGGTACTTTTATTCACACCATATTTCTTTACAATGAAATGTTATACATCTCTGTTAACAAGATCCATCCCAGTTTGGTATATTAACCCCTTTTCTTTTTGCAGATTTTGTTCCTAGCTGTTTGCCTGTAGCTCTCTGGAGTTTGAAACTTGACTATTTCTACGTCTTTATTGTATGGAGTCCTTAACTCACAATGTTTTGCGCCCCCGGTAGCTGAGTGGTCAGTGCGACATAATGTCAATCTTAAGGGCCCAGGTTCGATTCCCAGCTGGGTCGGAGATTTTCTCCACTCAGGGGCTGGGTGTTGTGTTGTCCTGATCATTATCATTTCATCCCCTTTGACACGCAAGTCGCCGAAGTGGCGTCAAATCGAAAGACTTGCACCCGGTGAACGGTCTACCCGACAGGAGGCCCTAGTCGTATGACATTTACATTTAAATTTTACTCACAATGTTTATTTCGTCTGAATCTGCATCTGAGCATTTGTTCCTCCGTTCCATCGTCTCTATGTTGTCTGTTTCCCAGTTTTGTTTCGCAATTAGCTGTATGTGGAGCAGTTCAGTTATAAAAAAATTGTAAGAATAATGGGAATTTTGGGATGCAAACAACAAACAAAAATGAGGAAATGCAACCATTCACATGGGGCTGGTTGATGTTTGTCACACAGAAACATGCAACAGGACAGAGCCTTTACTAACTTTGAAGCTATCACTCCTTTTATAGTTTAAGTGCACACACACACACACACACACACACACACACACATACACACACACACACAGATGACTAGATGCGTCTATCCTAACTCTTTTGAAAGCCAGTAACGTCTCTGAACTGTTAAATGTTCTTATGTTCCATGCCTCAGTCAGATACAGCTGATACTTTACTTTTTTTTAAAATTAAATTCATATAAAATTTTCACTAATGTACAGATAAATATATCCATGGATCCATTTGTGATGGTAACCTGTAGAAAACATTCTTGGTTCTCTTGTCACATCAGATCTACTTGCTCATGATCAAACAATGAAAATCCTGGATGAATAATGACAATATTATGAAAAGAATAGATTGCTTATCACGATATAGAGGAGATGTTGAGTGGTAGACAGCATAATAAAAAGACTGTGGACAGAGACAGTGGTTGTATATGCGTTGTGCTTGTTTGAATATGTGTGTTTTTCCTACTTGAGAAGAAGGTCGTTTGGCTAAATGGTCAGTTGTATATCAGTCTTTTCATTGTACTTGTCTGCGACCCAATGTCTCATCTATTTCTTGAGTAGCAATCTATCATTTTCATAATATTCCTTGCTCATGACAAAGACGATGAAGGCAATCAATGAAAGTTGGAGGTTTCATCCAAATTTGATGAAATTGGTTGAAATCCATTATTGTAACGTATATACATAACAAACATAGTCAATGTTAACTTGTTCCCTGAATAATACTTTCTACAGCAATAACAAATTTGGTGTGTATGTTCAAGCAACAGATCTTTTGCAATTCGAGTACCAGTTTGACATGCCTCAAAAATATAGCACAACATTTTCATTTTAGTACACTTGTATTATAAAGGCATAATGTAGAATGTTTCAGACATTATAGCCCTGTGAAAGAAGAGTCACACTGTTATTACCTTATGTTACAAATATCAAGAGGTTGTTAGTTGTATATTTTGTTATCAGATATGAAGTAGAACAGGAAATTGGCAGCAGGCAGTTAGCTGAAGAATTCTTATAGCCGAGTTATTATGCAAGAATGTGTACCTCTGTTCTTCAAGGAAAAAGTACAAACGAGAAGATAGTTAACCGTTTTAAGGCCTCAATGTTGCTATTGTATGTAGCAAGTCAGATCTTGGCCGAATAGGTTAGGAATACTATTGTGGAGCATGTGTAGGGGGCAGGTGTTAAGATGACACAGTGTAGAGAGAGCCATAGAGAAATAAAAGATAGGGAAGGTTTGGCATACAATTGTTTAGGATGGAGTAAGGGATGTAAGAACAGTCACACAAATTAGTAGGAATTGCAGCAAGGGATGACTGATTAGAATAATTAAACAATGGAGAAAACAGTAAAAACTATGAAGACAAGAGGTAAAGAACAGAAATCTTGAAACATACAAAAGAAATAGTAATAAAAAATAAGATGCTCAGTGAAGAAGCAGCATAGTACTTAAGCACAAAATCGATGGAAAAAAGATAACACCTAAAACTGATGAATTAAATTAAGACAACAGTAAGTAATGATAGAAGGGGAAGTAATGATGATACATAGATATGATGAATTAAGATAACAGTAAAAAATTGTAGAAAATAAATGAAAGAAAAAGGAGGTAAAAGAGATAGCTAGGTTTTAAAATGTTTGACCTGTAATACCATAACACAAATCATGTATTTAAATCAAGCAAATATCAATATACCACTTTTTGTCTCTAGTTTCATATGTTTTTAGGCTTTGGATCATGAGGGTGGGCAACACACAGAGGCAACACTGGGCAAAGCAACCCTCCTGCATTTGCGTCGGGAGTCTGAAGCAGCTGCAACCCTTTTGGATCGTTTGGTGATTCGAGATTCTTTGCCAGCACTTATTGAACGGACTCGTTGTCAGTTAGCCCTCTATGATTGGGAGCAATGCCTGGAGTCTGCAGATCGTGCCCTCAGTGCTGATGCTGGATGCCTACAGGCTCTTGAACACAAGGTATTTGCAACTTGATCTGGAGATCCGTGTTATTACTTTATTTATAAACTAGAACAGAGTGTATGAGACTTTAGTTGATTTCACATTGAAAATACTTTGTATTACTCACACTCACAATTCCTCTTTGATTATTCTGTCTTGTTTTCCAAGTTTCTTATGAATGTCTATAATACACATGATGCACAGTCCATGATGGAATAAAGACAGTATTATGTAACGGGTAGGCTGTCACCATATAGAGGAGACATTTGAGCTTTTGTCCACAAGACCTTCTTTTAAAGTGGGAAACACACACACTTTCACACAAGCACAACTGCCTCTCCAACACACACACACACACACACACACACACACACACACACACACACACACACATTATGACTGTCTCTGGGTACTGGGTCTAGTCTCAGTGGTAATATGTGTATGAGTAGTGGTTGTATGAAGGTGTGTGTGTGTGTGTGTGTGTGTGTTTCCTGCTTCAGAAGAAGGCTTTGTGGTTGAAAGCTCAAATGTATAGCAGTCTTTATATTGTGCCTGTCTGCAACTCAACCTCTCCTCTACATGGTGAGTGGCAATCTTGCCTTTCCATAACACTCCCTTTGTAGAAAACACATAAGCTTCATCCATCCCACAGCTTTCAACAAATTAATACAGTAAGCAGTAAATGGATCAACACCAACATGAGATCATACTTCTTCTGTAACAGCTAAAAGGAAAATTATTTTTCATTATGAAATGAACAAAGGGTAGCTTTAATTGAACTCCTATACACTGTACAGAACAGCAAAGTACCTTAAAGAAATATTCTGATTTGTTTTATAATCAGTTTTCAAACAAACATTGCACAGGAGAGAGAATTCATTTGTGTAAAGCTATAAAAAGACCTCGTTGGCTAAAAAACAATCATTACAGTGCTAAAATAGCATGTAGCATTTTACTCCTATAGTGGCAACTGAATGAAAGACATGATGTTGATTATTATGTAGACATGATGTTGATTATTATGAGGGTTGGAACTTTAATAGTGGCAACTATTTTTTTACAGCTCGTACAAAATAGATATGTGTTTCAAAGTTTTACTGACCTTCAAAGTAGTCACCACCATTCTGTATAACCTATTGCCAGCGATGTGGAAGCCGTAGGATACTCTTAGCAGTGCCAGTTGTGTTGACAGTTCGAGTGGCGCAGTCTATTGCCCGACAAATTTGTAGCAGTTGTCGGGCAATAAACCGTGCCACTCTAACTGTCAACACAACTGGCACTGCTAAGAGTATCCTACAGCTTCCACATCGCTGGCAACGGGTTATGCACAATGCTGGTGACTACTTTGAAGGTCAGTTAAAACTTTGAAACACGTATCTATTTTGTACGAGCTGTAAAAAAATAGTTGGCACAATTAAAGTTCCAACCCTCGTATGTAGTAGAATATGAACTCAGTGATCCATTTGATTATGCAGTATAAAATGTGCAATTTCCTCACTGCGTCTGATGTGTAACTAGGAATATATTAATATGGAAAGGGATAATTTATCAAAGATTATACTTAAACAATTATGTCTTTGATTTATGTCCAGCATGTTAATCCACAAGGCTTACGAAAGTATACACATCCTAGCATGGCAGTCAGTAATTGTGAGTGCAAGACCACTTGATTGTTGACCATTTGTGGCAATTTATAACAGACAAAGATTTGGATAGGAAGTTGGTTGTTGTGAAGTTGACAGGAAGGAAATGAAAATTGCCATTTTACATCAGTTTTGTGTATGAACTACAGAACTTTGTTTAAGTTCATCAGTGTAGCTGGGGATGAGCATACAAGGGTAAATGCAATACAAAGCCTTGAATAACAGTCAGCACAGGCTAAATCACAATCAGAATAATAATATTTCAAGGAAGCCCAAGTCTATAGCATAAGTGCAAAAAGCAAAAACCAACCAAAGAGATGTTCAGATGGAAACATAATCTTTAGAATTTTGTTCTTGTGAGGACCCATAGGCTCAATAAGTTTTAAGAGAGAAAACTTGGTCCAAACAGGCTGTAATGTTTGGGTTTGTGACTATGTTGTCAACTATAAATTCTGATGTTTCAGCGTCCATTGCAAGACGCTTTCCTCAGGGTGTATTGCTAACTGCTGAATGAGCTAGTTTGATTACTTATATACTATGGAGGAGTGCTGCCATTAGATATGAAGGTGAGGAGGAAGGGGTTTAGGTGTTCTTTTACTGGTCTTCGCATTGTGTCTTGTCATTGGCAGAAATAGGCATTTTACATTGGAGTGTCCATTATTGCTTGCCATTTGTTGAAATCGCCGAATAGGAAAATGAGCAGTGACTGCAGTGTAGTGCTGTTTACTAACTGCCTAGTATCGGGTGAGGAGCGTCAGCACTCTGTGTACTCTCTGCCGCTGTGGCCCACTGTGCGCCTATTCTTTGCGAGGACTGTCCTTCCGCAAAGCTGTCATTGCTGGCAGCCAAGGCGCTGTGAGTCAGTACCCGACTTCTCTATTCATATTGCTGGATCACTTGGCTATTTCTATAGCCTGTCTTATCTTCCTCCTCAAGCTAAATGGCTGTTTAGCCAGTACACAGGCCTCTCAAAATTCAGTCTTCATCTTGCACTGTTCCTGTTGTTCTGCCATCGCTGATTTATTGTATTGTTTGAGATGGATACATCTCTCGTGTTCAAATAAACTTGTGCTTGTTAGATGCCCAGTCTCGCCTACATATATTTATTGTTATATATCTAAAAACAAAGATGATGTGACTTACCAAATGAAAGTGCTGGCAGGTCGACAGACACACAAACAAACACAAACATACACACAAAATTCAAGCTTTCGCAACAAACTGTTGCCTCATCATTTGTGTTTGTTTGTCTGTCTGTCGACCTGCCAGCACTTTCATTTGGTAAGTCACATCATCTTTGTTTTTAGATATATATTTCCTACGTGGAATGTTTCCCTCTATTATAACCATATATTTATTGTTAGTGCTATTAGCTAATTTGAACTGTTAGTCATTCTCAAGCACCTGAAATACCTCCACAAAAATGGTGACATTGGTTTGTACATGGTCTGTCTACATGACACATCTCATGTACATATATACTTCATAGAAAAGTTAACTTATTGTCACAAATGTCATACTTCACATGACATTGACTATATAGACACCTGTGAAGGCACATGTTGCTTCCATGTGCATGTGTAGCACAAATATAATCCAATAGGACTAAGATTACATCCATTAGTAATACGCGTACAGAAAGCTGCTATATTGTAACATAGGCACAAAGCAGCCGAAGATGCTTAGAGTGATGTCCATGAATAGTTGATAGTACTGTGTAAGTCTGTGGTGTAGTATTTAGTGGCATATTATATCACTTAGTGTGTGAAGCAGAGCAGCAGAATACAAATCGATAGAATACATGGTATGATAACAAAATAATTGTATGTACATTATATTCACTATATATTACAGTTTGACAAGGTATCTGCCAGAGGTTATGTCGACCCTCCTAATGGGGCATGCCAGATGGTACATACACTACTGGAAATGGAAAAAAGAACACATTGACACCGGTGTGTCAGACCCACCATACTTGCTCCGGACACTGCGAGAGGGCTGTACAAGCAATGATCACACGCACGGCACAGCGGACACACCAGGAACCGCGGTGTTGGCAATCGAATGGCGCTAGCTGCGCAGCATTTGTGCACCGCCGCCGTCAGTGTCAGCCAGTTTGCCGTGGCATACGGAGCTCCATCGCAGTCTTTAACACTAGTAGCATGCCGCGACAGCGTGGACGTGAACCGTATGTGCAGTTGACGGACTTTGAGCGAGGGCGTATAGTGGGCATGCGGGAGGCCGGGTGGACGTACCGCCGAATTGCTCAACACGTGGGGCGTGAGGTCTCCACAGTACATCGATGTTATCACCAGTGGTCGGCAGAAGGTGCACGTGCCCGTCGACCTGGGACCGGACCGCAGCGACGCACAAATACACGCCAAGACCGTAGGATCCTACGCAGTGCCGTAGGGGACCGCACCGCCACTTCCCAGCAAATTAGGGACACTGTTGCTCCTGGGGTATCGGCGAGGACCATTCGCAACCGTCTCCATGAAGCTGGGCTACAGTCCCGCACACCGTTAGGCCGTCTTCCGCTCACGCCCCATCATGTGCAGCCCGCCTCCAGTGGTGTCGCGACAGGCGTGAATGGAGGGACGAATGGAGACGTGTCGTCTTCAGCGATGAGAGTCGCTTCTGCCTTGGTGCCAATGATGGTCGTATGCATGTTTGGCGCCGTGCAGGTGAGCGCCACAATCAGGACTGCATACGACCGAGGCACACAGGGCCAACACCCGGCATCATGGTGTGGGGAGCGATCTCCTACACTGGCCGTACACCACTGGTGATCGTCGAGGGGACACTGAATAGTGCACGGTACATCCAAACCGTCATCGAACCCGTCGTTCTACCATTCCTAGACCGGCAAGGGAACTTGCTGTTCCAACAGGACAATGCACGTCCGCATGTATCCCGTGCCACCCAACGTGCTCTAGAAGGTGTAAGTCAACTACCCTGGCCAGCAAGATCTCCGGATCTGTCCCCCATTGAGCATGTTTGGGACTGGATGAAGTGTCGTCTCACGCGGTCTGCACGTCCAGCACGAATGCTGGTCCAACTGAGGCGCCAGGTGGAAATGGCATGGCAAGCCGTTCCACAGGACTACATCCAGCATCTCTACGATCGTCTCCATGGGAGAATAGCAGCCTGCATTGCTGCGAAAGGTGGATATACACTGTACTAGTGCCGACATTGTGCATGCTCTGTTGCCTATGTCTATGTGCCTGTGGTTCTGTCAGTGTGATCATGTGATGTATCTGACCCCAGGAATGTGTCAATAAAGTTTCCCCTTCCTGGGACAATGAATTCACGGTGTTCTTATTTCAATTTCCAGGAGTGTAAAATGAAACACCAGTGAAATATTTAAAAAAGCTTACTTGATCTTTAAAAGAAATTAAAGATTCGAACATCATGTGTTATGTTCAAAACAGTAACAGATTATGTACACAAAGGGGACAATTTCTCTTAGTGCCATAATGCAACAGAGTGGGTTTCTCATCTGTCTAAATGGTGTGTAGTCCTACTGCTCAAAAGGTATCTGGCTGTTATTTATAAAATTGTTATTCAGCTAAAACTGTTTGAGTCTCCTCCCAGCTACTGCCAATGGTGGAAACATCTCTGGAAAACCTCTTTTGGTACGATGCGCAGCTGCTCTGTCGAATTCTGCATAATGTCTTCCCTGTTCTGGAATCTAGTCCCTTTCAGAGTCTTTTTCAGTTTAGAGAAAGCCAGAAGTCACTCAGTGCTAGGACAAGGTAATAGTGATGCTAGCAAACCACAGCCATGTTGTGGTTGGCCAAAAAACTGTGAATTAATTGCCAACGATGAGTGGGTGTGTTATATTGGTGAAGGTGTCAACTGTCTGGTGCCCACAAGTCTGGCCATTTGTGTGTCGCTGCTTCCTGAAGTACTCCTTATTGACATTAGTACCTTCTGGGATGTACTTGTGATTACCATGCCACTGAAGTCAAGAATCTTTCTTGACTTCTTCTTGGTCCAATGTCCTTGACTTTGATTTGTTGTGGCCTCCTAGAACATATTCTGGCCTCAAACATAATGAGGTGTCTTCAACAGAGTGCCCTCCTCCATGCCAACCTGCATGGATTCTGAAATCATCAATCACATGAAACCCAACTACGACTTTTCCCACATGACATACTGAAAGCTTTTGATCAAGGCAGTCAGGTAGATGCAGTATTTCTCAATTTTCAAAAAGCGTTTGACTCAGTACCACACCTGTGCTTATTGTCAAAAGTACAATCATTAGTGACTGGATTGAGGACTTTTTTGGTAGAGAGGACGCAGCATGTTGTCTTGGATGGAGAGTCATCGTCAGATGTAGAAGTTATGTCATGTCTGCCTCAGGGAAGTGTGTTAGGTCCCTTGCTGTTCATGTTGTATATTAATGGTGTTGCAGACAATATTAATAGTAACCTCAGACTTTTTGCAGATGATACAGTTATCTGTGGTGAAGTAATGACAGAAAGCTACATAAATATTCAGCCAGATCTTGATAAGATTTCAAAGTGGTGCAAATATTGGACACTTGCTTTAAATGATGAGAAATGTAAAATTGTGCACTTCACAAAACGAAAAAACGTAGTATCCATATGACTATAATACAGTGAGTCACTGAGCCAACTCATACAAATACCTGGGTTTAACACTTTGCAGGGATATGAAAGGGAATGATAACATAGGCTGAGTTGTTGGTGAAGCAGGTGGTAGGTTTTGCATTATTTGTGGAATACTGGAGAAGTGCAATCAGTCTACAAAGGAGATTGCTTATAAATCACTCATGCAACTTGGACGAAAATTTAATAGTCATGGGTGACTGGAATTCGAGTGTAGGAAAAGGGAGAGAAGGAAACATAGTAGGTGAATATGGATTGGGGGACAGAAATGAAAGAGGAAGCCGCCTGGTAGAATTTTGCACAGAGCACAACATAATCATAACTAACACTTGGTTTAAGAATCATGAAAGAAGGTTGTATACATGGAAGAACCCTGGAGATACTAAAAGGTATCAGATAGATTATATAATGGTAAGACAGAGATTTAGGAACCAGGTTTTAAATTGTAAGACATTTCCAGGGGCAGATGTGGACTCTGACCACAATCTATTGGTTATGACCTGTAGATTAAAACTGAAGAAACTGCAAAAAGGTGGGAATTTTAGGAGATGGGACCTGGATAAACTGAAAGAACCAGAGGTTGTACAGAGATTCAGGGAGAGCATAAGGGAGCAATTGACAGGAATGGGGGAAATAAATACAGTAGAAGAAGAATGGGTAGCTTTGAGGGATGAAGTAGTGAAGGCAGCAGAGGATCAAGTAGGTAAAAAGACGAGGGCTAATAGAAATCCTTGGGTAACAGAAGAAATATTGAATTTAATTGATGAAAGGAGAAAATATAAAAATGCAGTAAGTGAAACAGGCAAAAAGGAATACAAACGTCTCAAAAATGAGATCGACAGGAAGTGCAAAATGGCTAAGCAGGGATGGCTAGAGGACAAATGTAAGGATGTAGAGGCCTATCTCACTAGGGGTAAGATAGATACCGCCTACAGGAAAATTAAAGAGACCTTTGGAGATAAGAGAACGACTGGTATGAATATCAAGAGCTCAGATGGAAACCCAGTTCTAAGCAAAGAAGGGAAAGCAGAAAGGTGGAAGGAGTATATAGAGGGTCTATACAAGGGCGATGTACTTGAGGACAATATTATGGAAATGGAAGAGGATGTAGATGAAGATGAAATGGGAGATACGATACTGCGTGAAGAGTTTGACAGAGCACTGAAAGACCTGAGTCGAAACAAGGCCCCCGGAGTAGACAATATTCCATTGGAACTACTGACGGCCTTGGGAGAGCCAGTCCTGACAAAACTTTACCATCTGGTGAGCAAGATGTATGAAACAGGCGAAATACCCTCAGACTTCAAGAAGAATATAATAATTCCAATCCCAAAGAAAGCAGGTGTTGACAGATGTGAAAATTACCGAACTATCAGCTTAATAAGTCACAGCTGCAAAATACTGACACGAATTCTTTACAGACGAATGGAAAAACTAGTAGAAGCCAACCTCGGCGAAGATCAGTTTGGATTCCGTAGAAACACTGGAACACATGAGGCAATACTGACCTTACGACTTATCTTAGAAGAAAGATTAAGGAAAGGCAAATCTACGTTTCTAGCATTTGTAGACTTAGAGAAAGCTTTTGACAATGTTGACTGGAATACTCTCTTTCAAATTCTGAAGGTGGCAGGGGTAAAATACAGGGAGCGAAAGGCTATTTACAATTTGTACAGAAACCAGATGGCAGTTATAAGAGTCGAGGGACATGAAAGGGAAGCAGTGGTTGGGAAGGGAGTAAGACAGGGTTGTAGCCTCTCCCCGATGTTGTTCAATCTGTATATTGAGCAAGCAGTAAAGGAAACAAAAGAAAAATTCGGAGTAGGTGTTAAAATTCATGGAGAAGAAATAAAAACTTTGAGGTTCGCCGATGACATTGTAATTTTGTCAGAGACAGCAAAGGACTTGGAAGAGCAGTTGAATGGAATGGACAGTGTCTTGAAAGGAGGATATAAGATGAACATCAACAAAAGCAAAACAAGGATAATGGAATGTAGTCTAATTAAGTCGGGTGATGCTGAGGGAATTAGATTAGGAAATGAGGCACTTAAAGTAGTAAAGGAGTTTTGCTATTTGGGGAGCAAAATAACTGATGATGGTCGAAGTAGAGAGGATATAAAATGTAGACTGGCAATGGCAAGGAAAGCGTTTCTGAAGAAGAGAAATTTGTTAACATCCAGTATTGATTTAAGTGTCAGGAAGTCATTTCTGAAAGTATTCGTATGGAGTGTAGCCATGTATGGAAGTGAAACATGGACGATAAATAGTTTGGACAAGAAGAGAATAGAAGCTTTCGAAATGTGGTGCTACAGAAGAATGCTGAAGATTAGATGGGTAGATCACATAACTAATGAGGAAGTATTGAATAGGATTGGGGAGAAGAGAAGTTTGTGGCACAACTTGACCAGAAGAAGGGATCGGTTGGTAGGACATGTTCTGAGGCATCAAGGGATCACCAATTTAGTATTGGAGGGCAGCGTGGAGGGTAAAAATCGTAGAGGGAGACCAAGAGATGAATACACTAAGCAGATTCAGAAGGATGTAGGTTGCAGTAGGTACTGGGAGATGAAAAAGCTTGCACAGGATAGAGTGGCATGGAGAGCTGCATCAAACCAGTCTCAGGACTGAAGACCACAACAACAACAACAACATGCAACTTGTTGTAGAACATTGCTCAAGTGTGTTGGACCTATACCAAATAGGACTAACAGGGGGTATTGAACATATACAGAGAGGGGCAACATGAATAGTCACAAGTTTGTTTGATCCATGGGAGAGTGTCGCTCAGATACTGTAGGGTCTGAACTGGAAGGCTCATGAAACAGACACAAACTGTGCTGAGAAGCTACCTTAACAAGCTCTAGGAATATGCTACAACCCCCTATGTATCGCTCGCATAGGGATCGTGAGGATAAGATTATAATAATTACTGCACATGCAGAGGCATTATAACAACCATTTTTCCCACACTTCATATGTGAATGGAACGGGAAGAAACCCTAATAAGTAATACAATGGGACATTCCCTCTGCCATACACCTCATGGTGGTTTGCAGAGTATAGATAGAGATGTTAAAGTTAAAATGCTAATAAAAATGTGGGCATCCAGAATTTAAAATATTACACCATGATCAAGTAGGACCTGATAATTTATCCCACTTGATTATGCTGTAACTCTTCAACTTTTGGAAGCCTGTATTTTTATTAGCATTTTAACATTACTTTAGCTCTGTTATCTTTACCAATAATCAAAATACCGTCTTCCCTCAAATATTTAGTCATTTGGATTTTAAGGAATTATAAGTTATATGTTAATGATTTAGAAATGTTCACACTCTCTAACACCCTCCCATCCCTAATGATGAACATGATAATGATTTATAGTGGAGGGCTCTAAACAACTAGGTCATCAGTGGCTAATGATGAAAGTAATAACATAAATGACAGTAATGACAGTAAAATCCAGTTACAGCAAAAATCACTGACGACTGTAATGACAATGAATAATACTGATAAAGGTAGTACATATGTGACATGCCTGTAGGTAGTTTCTAAAGTCTAACATTGTTGTGTGAATTTATATTAATTAAATGTAATGTTCTATGTGAAGTTTATATACAATGAAACCCTGATTAAAACATAACAGGAAATATGTGTGATTTTAAGTACTCTGTTTAGTTATTCGATGAAAAATATATCAACAATAACATGAGATGTAAGATGCGTGATACTGTAATGATGATCCACTAAAAATCCTGCATGACCTGCACATCTACCATTACATTTAAATTCATCCAAAATAAACCCTGAAAATATCCTGCTAGTATGAGAATGGCAACAAGATCACTGAAAGCCTGATCAGTTAACACATTAAGGGCGGTTCAGTGTCAAGATTGTGCAAGAGCAAGAATCCAGTACTGTACAGAAGCAGTTCCATTTTGCTAAACGCTCACATGGAATATTGTCGTATATACTGAAGTTACACAATACCATTTACCCATTACCAGAATTTCATTTTAAAACCACAATGTCCACAACTTCATTTCAAGAATGATACATAGTGAAAATGAAAGCATACTTATACCATATGAGTGACATGACAGTTGTCAAAGCTAACTAGGAATTCACCTCACATAGATATTTACTACAAAATAAAATCATGTTTACAGTGCTATCAAATCAAGAACCAGTAAATCTTCAGTGTAAAACATCAAGAACCACACCTAACACCATATGTCAACACCAACAACAAACACCTGGGTGGCAAAATCAGCAATTAGGGTGATGCCATTACTGTTGGCACATTATCAGTTGTTTAAACAAACTTAGTGCTTACAACAGGTTCAGGTCAATTGGTTTAAAATTTTTTACATGTCGGTAATGGTTGGTCCTTACAATAAAATAATTGTATGTAACGTTAGTAAGATAAAGAAAAAGATACTGGTACTCATCATTTAGCGGGTTTGCTGAGTCGCAGATAGGCACAACAAAAAGGCTGTGAAACAAAGCTATCAACTAAACAGGTCTTCATCTGAATTAGCCCACATACCCACTCACTCATGCAAATGCAACTCGCGCACACAAACATAACCACTGTCTCTGGCTGGCAAGGCCAGACTGCAAGCAGCAGCACATGATGGGAGAAGCAAACTGGGTGGTTGGGGTATGGAGGAGGATGGGGAGGGGTGGGGGGGGAGGGACAACAGGGTAGGGGTTGGGGAGGGTAAAGTGCTGCTTGTGGGAGTGTACAGTGATGAGGTGAGGAGAGGGTGGTGCTGTTGGAAGGTTAGATGGAGAGCAGGGGGCGGCCAGCGAAAAAGGAGAGTTACTTCTAAGTAAGAAGACTGTGAGTGCATTGGTGGAATAAGAGTGGTGTGTAGTGCTGTAATGGGAACATGGAAGGGGGTAGATGGGTAAAGGACAATGATTAACGAAGGTTTTGGCCAGGAACAT
The DNA here is from genome assembly GCF_023864345.2 of Schistocerca serialis cubense. Lineage (NCBI taxonomy): Eukaryota > Metazoa > Arthropoda > Insecta > Orthoptera > Acrididae > Schistocerca > Schistocerca serialis. Next base: position 632,382,358 of record NC_064645.1, read on the forward strand.
TACGGGAACATAGGATACATTGTAGGGATAGTTACCACCTGCGCAGTTCAGAAAAGCTGGTATTGGTGGGAAGGATACAGATGCCACAGGATGTGAAGCAGTCATGAAATTAAAACATTGTGTTGGTAGGGTGTATACAACCCAGGGCAACTGGGAGATAGGGGAAAACTCGGGTGAAAACCGGCAAAAACCCAGGAATTTTTTAGAATTCTGGGAATTTCTCATTGTTTTAGTTTTCAGTTAAAATTTTGTAACTTTGACTGGCAAGAACCAATACTCTAACAAAGAATCAAAGAATATTACTGTATCCCGCTACTGCAGAATAATACTGCAGCAATAAAACATGAATAAGAAAAAAAAGAAAAAAGGAAAAAGGAGATGCGCCATATACAACAAAATACAGTGCTCATACAAGCATCTGCCAACAGCAAAATGTGTCAAAGGCTTTAGGAAGATTGCAGTGTTTCATTACAATAAATTGCCTCTGATGTGCGTGATCTCACAAATGCTTACATTAGATTGGTTTGAGCAGTTGCGAGCGAGCTCATGTGCATGCGCAGTTGAGTCGCGTATGAGTAGTACCTTCTCCCACTTCTTGCTACGGAAATTTGGTTGTGAGCTGTATAAACAGTAGCAGCAAGCAGCCAGATGCACCTGGAAAACGCATTGTATGAACTCATAATAACGCCTAACCGGAGAATAAATGTGGGATGACTAAACTGGTGATTGTGGCATGGTTAGTGAAGTTAACCAGAGAATGAGTCTTGACACAGGGAAGAATAGTTACAGAATGAATTATGACTAGATGGTTTGTTAGAATGTGGAAGGAGAAGAAATGGGGACATCACACAAATTGTGGAAGAATATGACAATTCCAAATTTACATAAAAATTTCGTACTACTACTTTTCGATCTCGTGTTTCAGAGGCTAGAGCATATGAATGAAATGTGAAACTATTTCCTAATATAAAACTTTTTACTTGTAGTAGGCCTAACAGGCATTTGACATTGGTACTTCATGAATTGTATTCTGTCATGTTATAAAAATGACCATTTGTGCAAAAACAGTCTCATTTATTTGGTGTGTGTTACAGTTGCTGCAATGTTAGCTGGGACTGTTTCATTTTATCTAGCAGACATTGACAAAATACACATAATCAGATCGGGAAACCACATTTTGTTTTTTCATGTAGCAAAACGTTTGATGAACTTTGATGAGGTAATAGATACTTTCCCAGAAAGGGAAGCACACTGTTTGTGTGTTCACACTACTTAACAGCGATGTTGCTGTTGGTTGACTACATCACGTGTCCTTTGCTCTGAATATCCGCTGTCATCGGCTGGTGAGATAGCGTGATATGAGCTATGACGGGCTTACAAAAGCGGATCGCAATCTCGATTTCAATGCGTCGGAAAGTCAATTAGTAGCTCTTGTAGCAGTAGCAGCTCATCAGAGTAATGTGAGTTGGTGCAGCTTCTCATAAGAAGCAACCTATTTTACATTTTGTCAGTGTCTTTAAGCTTCAACTTCTCTATTTCTTGTGTGTCTGTGTATGTGTGAGGCCATCTTTAGTGTGGATAGAAACTGTGATTGCTGTGTTCACATGAGAGCTTAGTTGGTGACCCTTCACTCACAGCTTCAAGTGTTGTGGGCTTTGGTCACGCAGTTTGAGGCTGTTGCCAATGATCATCTCTATGGGAGGCCGGACTGGCAATCCGAGGGATGTCTAGCATAACCCATGTGTCCCCTGATCGGTCCACTACTGTCTGCACTGAAGTTGGTCCCTCACCCACGGTTGAGTGGGAGGTCATTCTGAGGTGTGACCGGTAACGAATGACTTTCCGGGGGCCGATCGGAGGGCTCCCCTGTTCCTCTAATGACCAGGTTTCAGGCCCTGTCTGTGGCTGATGATGTCCCTGAGCCAGGTGGAGTCTCTCGGCCTGCAGGGCCTGGGAATTCACAGAGGGTGAGAGTACTGTTAGTTGGGAGATCCAACATTAGGCACATAATGGGCCCCCTTAGGGATAGTGGAAGGAGGGGAGGGAATCTAGTGCCTACCAGAAGGAGTCATTCCAGAAGTTGAATGGGTTCTTCCGGATGCCATGAAGAGCACAGGGTGCAGCCAGCTGCAGGTAGTGGCTCATGTTGGAACTAATGATGCGTAATGCTTTGAGTTGGAAGAGATTCTCTCTGGTTTTGGGCAGCTAGCTGAAGTATTAAAGACTGCCAGTCTTGCTTGCAAGATGAGGGGGGAGTTGGCCATCTGTAGCATTGTTGACAGAACTTACTGTCGTCCTTCAGTACAGAGCCAAGTGAAGGATCTTAAATCAGAGCCTCAGATGGTTCTGTGCAGATTCCTCAACTTGCACCATAGGGTGGTGGGCTTCTGAGACCGCTAGAGGCAGGAAGCAGCTACATGGGTGCTGGGAGCTGCATGGAGGGGACAGGCAGCTCTTTTAGGTTAGAGGGTCTCAGGAAAGTCCAGGACGTGCTTCAGTTTCAAAAAGTTGGAAGGTGCACATATCCTGAGTGAACTGGTACTAATATAAACAGACCTTCAATATTCAATACTTTTATTCAAATTTAAATTTATATACTTCTTTTTCTTATTGCCACCCTTGTGCATAGAGCTTGGTATGACACTACTGGTTCTGGATTGCCCCTCTTCTGCTCACGCAAATTGTTCTTGTCTGCTTCGATCCTCTATATGCAAGATTCTTGCACGTCACGGAGAGGTGAACAGACGGGTATCATCACCGTGCAAGTGTGAATAAACTTTACTATCTTCAACAACTTTCGTTAATACTTTTTAATGCACAGTTGGAATACACACTTCTGAACAATGCCAATGCGGCAGAACTTGTCACACGTCAACCTGCTACCACTTAACAGACACAGACAGATGAATCTAAAGCAATTAAAAAATTGAAGAGTGTCTCTCTGCCTCTTTTGTTTCTATGCCAATGTTATATATGGTACAAAATTATTATTATTTATATATGTATATATTCGGATCATTAGATGGTAAGAGAGAAATAAAGACAATGCTTACCCTTCTATAGATCCATAGGGAAGATAAAATGTCTGCAAAGATACAATGTTTCCAAATTGAAGGAGAATGGAGTATCCGAAAAGTATGAAACAGAACTGCAGAAGAATGTGAGACTAAACAAAGCCAAGCTCTGGAAAGCATCAAAGGGAAGTGGAGTATGATTAAAGAGGCTCTACAAGAAACTGCAGAAGAAGTTTTAAGCTTAGAAGAAAAGGTGAAAAGGGCAGGATGGTACGATGAAGATTGTAAAAAAGGCAGTGGAAGAGAGAAATAGGGCTAGGAAGAAAATTATAAACAGGACAACAAGATCTAATGCAGAAGAATTCATGAAGAAAAGGAAAGAGGCAGATAGGATTTGCAGAAGAAAGAAACAAGAATTGAGAGCAGATGGATTAAGGAGCTAGAAGAAGAATATAATGATCAAGAAGTAAGAAAATTCTACAAGAGAGTTCAGGAACTAAAGAAAGGCTTCCAACCACGTATGGTATTCTGCAGAGATAAAGAAGGAAATTTTATAGGAGGAGAAGAACAGGTTCTAGACCGATAAGCCGAATATTTCAGTGAGCTGCTGAATGTCACTACAGAAAGAGAAGTTCTGGAAGAAAATGAAAGAGAGGGTGACCAACCGTGGCAGAATGTTAGTCAGGATGTAAGACCTGTACCTATGCCAACAATAGAGGAAGTTAGGAAGGCAATTAAAAGCCTAAGGAATAATAAGTCTCCAGGTAACGACAACATTTCAGCAGAGATGATCAAGTGTGGAGGTGAACATACAACAAGATTGGTACATCAGCTGATAGTGGAAATATGCGAAAAGGAAGAGATGCCAGAGCAGTGAAACAAGCCCATTATGTGCCCCATTCATAAGAAGAAGGACAAAGCAAACTTCGAAAATTATCACAGTATTGCTTTAGTCTACGCGATGTACAAAGTATTAGCCAAAGTCATTGCTATGAGACTTGCACCAATTACAGAAGAAATACTCGGAGACCACCAGTGTGGTTTTTGACGGGGCGGGTCAACAAGTGACCAGATCTTTATTATAAGGCAAATAATGGAAAAGTGTTATGAATGTAATGTGGATGTACACCAACTTTTTGTAGACTTTAAACAGGCCTATGATAGTGTTAAAAGGAAAAAGCTATATGACACCTTAATGGAGATGGAATTCCAAAGTAAACTTATCAGACTGGTACAAACGACCCTCACCAGCACAAAATGCCAGGTAAAAGTAGAAGGAAAACTTTCTAAAGGATTTGAGGTCAACCAAGGGTTAAGACAGGGTGATGTATTATCCACACTACTCTTCAACATAGTATTGGAGAGAGTGATGTGAAGGATGGAGATTGATAACCGAGGTAGCACTCCGTTTATCCATATGCACCAAAATCTAGCTTATGCTGTCTAGAAGTTTGAAAGAAATAGGAGAAGGATTTGGCAGACTGGAAAACGAGGCAGAACAGTTGGGACATAGAGTAAACAAAACAAAAACACAGTATCTCTTTGCTTGCAGAAAAAATGCTGTTGTTAAAGAGAAATATATTAAGTTGAACAGAGGCAATTATGAGAGATGTGAGAAGTTCCAATATCTGGTAGTGCTGGTTACAGATGATAGCAGAATAAGAGAAGAAATAAAATCTAGTATTTCTGCAGGAAGTAGAGCTTACTGGGCCCTGATCAAGATCCTTCAGTCATGTATCCTGAGCAGAAAATCGAAGATGACTGTCTATCGAACAGTCATAAGACTGGTGGTAATGTATGGCTCAGAAACATGGACATTGACTGTAGCAGAAGATCTCTTGAGAAGAGGAGAGAGGAAAATATTAAGAAAGATTTTTGGAGCCGTGTATGAGGTGGGGAAATGGAGGATAAGGAGAAAGAAGGAATTGGAAGAACTGTATAGAAATCCTGACTTGGTGACTGAAATTGTTGATTGAGACGGCTGGGCCACGTAGAACGAATGTTGGAGGATCAAGCTGTCAGGAAATCCAGGTGGCAAAAGGAGCAAAGGGAGACCCCAGAAACGATGGCTGGGGGATGTGGAAAATGATTTGAGAAAGATTGGAGTCAGGAGATTGAGGAAACGAGCGGACTGGGCTGTCATCATCAGGGGGGCGGGATCTGGTACCGCATGCCGCGGAATTTGAATCCGCACCGGATGGCGTGGATGTCGAAGACCCCTAGGGGTTCTGCACCATTGTGCCGTAAGCTGTGGTGGTGCGCTCCTCCTGGCCCACATTTAGTGTGAGGGTGCCACAATGGAACACTTGGTCCCAGTGGCCAATAGTGGTGCCCCCGATCATGTATTTAAACACCTGCCTCTCACTCGGCCAGTCAGTCTAATCTTTGCGTGCGTCTCTTGACATATCGCCTCGACAACAGACAGTGTGTTTACCTTTCTTTATTTCCGTCACTAGTGGACGTCTTGGATTTGTTTGGTTGTCTCTGTCACCCCGTTACTTCTTGCGTGTTGTCGTCATAAGGTCTCGCTCTATCGTCCGTCGTCGTTTTGTGTCCGTCCTGTCTGTTCGTTTGTTTGTTCACGGGCCACTCTCTGTTTTGTCCCACCGAGCTTTGTCGGCCACCCCGCGACCGTTACGGTTGTAGTTACAATAGTTGGGAAAACATACTTGACCTCTTGGCAACAAATAATCCTTACCAAGTCAGTAACATCACTATAACATCCAATGCACCAAATTCAGAAAATGACATTCTTGTGAAACACAACTAGTTATTTATTCTCACGAAGTAATGAGTGCTATCGATAGGGGATGTCAAATGGATTCTATATTTTTAGGTGTTCAGAATGCTAGTGATACCATTTCTCACAAACTACTTTGAATCAAAGTGTGTGCTTATTCTTAGTAATTGAGGGAAAGTCATCGAGGAAAATGGAAGTAATATCTGACGTTCCACCTACTGTTCTTGATCTACATAAAGAACTTAGGAGACAATCTTACCAGCATACTTAGATTGTTTCCATATTATGCTGTCATTTACCATCATGTGAAGTCATCAGATGATCAAAATAATTGAAAAATGATTTAGACAAGATATATGTGTGGTGCAAAATGTGGCAGTGACTCAAAATCATAAACAGTGTGAAGTCATCCACATGAGCACTAAAAAAAATCCACAAAATTTCAGTTACACAATAAATCACACAAATCTAAAGTCTGTAAACTCAACTAAAACTTAAGGATTAAAATTATGAATTACTTAAAGGGTGGCGCATGAAATGTGTTACCAGTTGTTTCTTTCACCATATACTATGCACATTAGATATCCCGCTGAGAACTCTACAGCAGTACCAGCAGAGCTTGGAAAAACAAATGAGTTATGAAATGACGTGTAATTCACGATACTGCCGCTAGGAGACTAGTAAGCAGCAATGGCTGACAATGGAAGACTGACGACACAGCAACGATCTGCAATTGTGTTACTTTTTCATGAAACGAAAAGCCTTGTTGTAACTCAGAGGCGTTTTCGACAACAGTTTAACACACTATGGGTCCCTTGCAAGAAGACCATCCACAGGTTGTACGATAAATTTGTACAGGAAGTAACAGTATAGGAAGCAAAGCAATCGCGGCCTAAGCCTGTTTGTTCGCTGGAGAATATTGAAGCGGTACGAGTTGCTGTACAGAGAAGTCCTGGGAAATCGTGTAGAAAGGCAGCAGTGCAACTGGGAATATCCAGACGCTCCGTTCAACGCATTCTTTAAAGTGACCTCCATATGTACCCATACAAGATGACCTGTGCAGAAGCTCACTGTAGAACACAAGCAGCAGTTTGCTCTGTGGGCAGAGGATAGGGAAGAAACTCTCAACAACATTAGGTTTTCAGAGGAGGCGCATTTTCATTTAGATGGTGTGGTTAACAAACAAAATGTACACTTTTAGGCCACTGAAAACCCACAAGTGCTTCATGAACAACAACATTATGCTCCGAGGATTACAGCGTGGGCAGCAGTTTCCGGTCACGGACTGATTGGACCCTTTTTCTTTGAAAAAACTGTGAACAGCGAGCGTTATCTGAGCATGCTTTGCGATAGCTTCATTCCACAGCTTCTTGCTACTGCCTTGCTCTTCAACACTCAATGGTTCATGCAAGATGGAGCAAGGCCACATACTGCAAACACTGTGTTGGAGTTTTTACGCGTGCATTTCGACATGCGGATCATTTCACTCAGGTTTCCAGGTCGCTTCAATGGCGGACAAAATTGGCCTTCCCAATAGGCCAGACCTCAATCCATGTGACTTTTTTCTTTGAGTGTACCTAAAGGAAAAAATTTTCCCCGAAACGTCCATGTGATTTAATGGAGCTCAGAAGACTTATTCTTCAAGCTTGCAGTGAGATTCGGTGATATGAAACTTCCTGGCAGATTAAAACTGTGTGCCCGACCGAGACTCGAACTCGGGACCTTTGCCTTTCGCGGGCAAGTGCTCTACCATCTGAGCTACCAAAGCACGACTCACACCCGGTACTCACAGCTTTACTTCTGCCAGTATCTCGTCTCCTACCTTCCAAACTTTACAGAAGCTCTCCTGCGAACCTTGCAGAACTAGCACTCCTGAAAGAAAGGATATAGCGGAGACATGGCTTAGCCGCAGCATGGGGGATGTTTCCAGAATGAGATTTTCACTCTGCAGCGGAGTGTGCGCTGATATGAAACTTCCTGGCAGATTAAAACTGTGTGCCCGACCGAGACTCGAACTCAGGACCACTGGCTTTCGCGGGCAAGTGCTCTACCATCTGAGCTACCGAAGCACGACTCACGCCCGGTACTCACAGCTTTACTTCTGCCAGTATCTCGTCTCCTACCTTCCAAACCTTACAGAAGCTCTCCTGCGAACCTTGCAGAACTAGCACTCCTGAAAGAAAGGATATAGCGGAGACATGGCTTAGCCACAGCCTGGGGGATGTTTCCAGTTTTAATCTGCCAGGAAGTTTCATGTCAGCGCACACTCCGCTGCAGAGTGAAAATCTCATTCTGGAAACATCCCCCAGGCTGTGGCAAAGCCATGTCTCTGCTATATCCTTTCTTTCAGGAGTGCTAGTTCTGCAAGGTTCGCAGGAGAGCTTCTGTAGAGTTTGGGAGGTAGGAGACGAGATACTGGCAGAAGTAAAGCTGTGGGTACCGGGCGTGAGTCGTGCTTCGGTAGCTCAGTTGGTAGAGCACTTGCCCGCGAAAGGCAAAGGTCCCGAGTTCGAGTCTCGGTCGGGCACACAGTTTTAATCTGCCAGGAAGTTTCATATCAGCGCACACTCCGCTGCAGAGTGAAAATCTCATTCTGGAAACATCCCCCAGGCTGTGGCTAAGCCATGTCTCCGCAGTATCCTTTCTTTCAGGAGTGCTAGTTCTGCAAGGTTCGCAGGAGAGCTTCTGCAAAGTTTGGAAGGTAGGAGACGAGATACTGGCAGAAGTAAAGCTGTGAGTACCGGGCGTGAGTCGTGCTTTGGTAGCTCACATGGTAGAGCACTTGCCCGCGAAAGGCAAAGGTCCTGAGTTCGAGTCTCGGTTGGGCACAGAGTTTTAATCTGCCAGGAATTTTCATATCAGCGCACACTCCACTGCAGAGTGAAAATCTCATTCTGGAAACATCCCCCAGGCTGCGGCTAAGCCATGTCTCCGCTATATCCTTTCTTTCAGGAGTGCTAGTTCTGCAAGGTTCGCAGGAGAGCTTCTGTAAAGTTTGGAAGGTAGGAGACGAGATACTGGCAGAAGTAAAGCTGTGAGTACCGGGCGTGAGTCGTGCTTCGGTAGCTCACATGGTAGAGCACTTGCCCGCGAAAGGCAAAGGTCCTGAGTTCGAGTCTCGGTTGGGCACAGAGTTTTAATCTGCCAGGAAGTTTCAATGAAGTTTATATTCAAAAACAAAATGGTAACACATCTCTTGCGCCACCCTGTAAATTGTAATGATGACATAGATAATGCTGTGGGGAAAGCCGACCACAGACTGTCATTTATTGGCAGAACACCTAGAAAATGTAACAGGTATACTAAAGAGACTGCTTACACTATGTTTGTCAGTGCCCTTGTGGAGTATTGCTGGGCAATAAGGGATCAGTAAGAGACAGGATTGATGGAGGACATCGAAAAAGTTCAAAGAAGGGCAGCTCATTTTGTATTACTGTGAAATAAGAGAGAGAGGTTATGGACATGATACAGAATTTGGAGTGGCAGTCATTTAAAAAAAGGCATTTTTCACTGTGGCAGGAGCTTCTCTTGGAATTTCGATCACCAACTTTTTCCTCAGAGTGTGAGAATATTTTGTTGGCACCTACCTACATAGGAAAAAACGATCACCATATTAAAATAAGAGAAATATCAGAGACTTCATGGAAAGATTTAAGTGTTCTTTTTTCTTTCAAGCTCTTTGAGAGTGTAACATAGACAAGTAGCTTAAAGGTTGTTCGATGAACCGTCTGCCAAGCTCTTAATTGTGAATTGCAGAGTAACTACGTAGATGTGCAGATGCATCTCTACAGACACAAATGCAGTTACATATTTAGGCTCTCAAGGAAAATTGTTACTTATATAATATAATTAACAAAATGATTAATGATCCATGGTACAGTTGATCAGTTATCTGTTAGCTGCAATGTAACATAAATTTTTTTTTCCTACCTACTGTTTAAATGAATCTTCACTAAAGAAACTCATAAATATCAACTCAGTAAATTCTAATCCTTTTTCAAACAAACTCATTATGTTCTTAAAAGTGTTTGCATAAAGAGGATTGTTAATCACTGTCTTTATCATTGTGAACCAAATATCAAATAGCTATACAGCCATGTAGCAAGGTTAATTATGAAATGTGTAAAATGTACACATGAGATGCATTGTGTTTCAAACTTAGTCAAATACATATTAAAGATTAATAAGATGAGAAGGGGAAAGAAATAAGTTTGTGGCAGACAGTAAAAAAACATGTTTGTACTTAAATACTGCAGAATTTTTTATATCCTTGTATGAAAATGATTTTGACACTGCTTCACTCACAGATGCTTGATTTTATCATGAACCTAACCCGCACGTAGCTCGTCATACACAATTGAGCTTTTGCAGTGTCACGGACTCCACATGAATGTGTTTACAAACACACAGACTCAAGGGCAATGTGTATTGGCATGCCATCTCACTTTGCATGCATCATGAATGGACCAGCACACATTGCATTTCAAAATGGCTCTGTGCATTATGGGACTTAACTTCTGAGGTCATCAGTCCCCTAGAACTTAGAACTACTTAAAGCCAACTAACCCAAGGACATCACTCACATCCATGCTTGAGGCAGGATTCGAACCTGCGACCGTAGCGGTCGCGCGGTTCCAGACTATAGCGCCTATAACCGCTCAGACACTCCGGTCGACCATTGCATTTCACACAAATTGTAGTTGACTGCGCTTACTGTGCTCCATCATGGGTTACTAGTTCGGCAGGATGTCTTGTCATAGCACTTAGTTGACAGTTTGTATTACATGGCATTATGGCTCGACAGTGTCGTGTAGCGGGCCACGCACCACCTCATAGTGACATGGTGCTATTCTCATGAATCAATTGCATGCATCTGATTACATAGCAGCGATGATACTGCATATGAAACAGCACGTCATAAATAACAGAAAGAACAGATGGCAGAATCGCATAGAGAGGATACCTGTGCTATCCGTGCCATTGAACATCTAGACATTCATCACGAGCAAAATAGCTCGAAGCAAAACAAAAATTATCATTGATGAAATATAGTTAGAAAAACACTGCAAAGCCATCATTCTGCTCCACCTGATTAATGAAGATCGCACAAGGACAGCACGCGGACATGATTTTCTTACAAGTTATCACTGAGAGGACTCTCATCCCATCTATTGTACACTATTGCTACGAGGATTCTCAACTAGTCTATTACACACAGTCACTCATAATAATACGTTCAGTGAATTTGTACACAGGGCAAAGTTTTACATGCTATGATCAGTTGGTATTGGCTGACAGTAAATGTGAAGTTACCTGCTCTACCATTTCCAGTCACTTTTTTTGCTTCTTCTGGTGGAAATTGGCTTACAGTTTTTTTCCTCTTTTCCTTCTCACACTGTGTTGCTGTTTTTTGCTCTTTTATTCCATCTGAATTCCTTCTCTAAAACTGTTTTTGAATTCCAGTCGTAATCTATTTATTTATTTATTTATTTATTTATTTATTATCATCCCAATGATCACATTTGTGATATAGGATTTGTCAGGGTACATTTTAACAACTATGTAATATCTTTACAAAATTTGTATCTGTGCTGAATTCATACTAATCTATCTTATGTTTAATACAATATACAACTAATAAGTGTTTTTATAACATAATTTATTATGCACTGATGTAATTTCATTTGTCACATTAACTTAAACATATATTTTATACAGTTGCGCAGAGATATTCACTTGTGCTGTAATAGCATTTGTCAAGCATGTGGTTCTTTAGAACAGTTTTAAATTTATCCTCATTTTCCAGCTCTTTGATATGTTTTGGTAGTGCATTAAAAAGTTTGATGCCTTGATTACATACATGTTTCTGGGTTCGGGTCCTTGTTACAGCTTGTATGTGGAGATCTTTACATTGCCGTGTATCGTAATTATGGAGGTCTGTATTGGTTTTCATTTTGCCCTGATTTCTTTTGATCACCAACAGACATTTCAGAATGTATAATGATGGAATTGTTAAAATTTTCAATGCTTTAAAAAGGGGCCTACAATGTGTTTGAGGTGGGCTGTGGGTCATTATCCGAATAGCACGTTTTTGCAATTTGAAAATCTCATTTAGACGACAATTTGTTTTTCCCCAGAATACTATCCCATAGGATGCAATGGACTGAAAATAGCCAAAATATACTAATCTGGTACAGTCATTACTACAAACTCTTGAAATTATTCTAAGCACAAAACATGCTGAATTTAGTTTTAGTGCTAAGTTCACCACATGGTCCTTCCAATTAATCTTCTCATCAATGTGCATACCCAGGAATTTTGCACACTGTACTCTTTCAAGTTGTTTGCCCTCCATGGTGGGATTTAGGTCGTCCTGTTCACTTATTTTTCCATATTGCACATAATTAGTTTTTTTTTGCATTCAGTGTTAGCTTGTTAGCACTAAACCATTTTTGTATATCTTGTAGGACATGGTCCACAGTACTGTGCAATGACTGCTTCATATCACTAACTATTAAACTAGTATCATCAGCAAATAACATGATTCTAGCTTTTCTCTCTGACACCTGAATATCATTAATGTAAATGAGGAATAGCAAGGGGCCTAATACACTTCCTTGAGGTACTCCTACTGTGACCTCCCTTGGATCTGATCTTAGTTTAATTTTTTGATTAATATTTGGTGCTGTAATTTCAACCACCTGCATCCTCTTTTCCAGATAAGACTCAAACCACTTTTTTACCGGTCCTCTGATACCTATAGCTTCAAGCTTTTTCAAAAGTATGCTGTGATCAACAGTGTCAAAGGCTTTTGACAAATCTAGATTTATCCCAACTACACTATTTCCCTCTTCCAATTTAGTGATTATTTCTTTTGTGTATTCTAGTACAGCTGTTTCGGTACTTCTCCCAGCTTGAAATCCATGCTGATTACTGTTTATCAGATTGTGCATATTAAGATAATGTGTGACTCTATATTTCATTAGTATCTCTAAAACTTTAGAGAAAGTTGAGAGGAGTGAGACAGGTCTGTAGTTTTCTATTTTATCACCCTTTTTCAACAGGGGAATGACTTTAGAAATTTTCAGTTTTTGTGGAAACACGCCCTCAGCCATTGACAAGTTTGCTATGTGCGTCAATGGTTTCGCTATCTGATTAGCTGTTTTCTTTACTAATATTATTGGCACCTCATCTACTCCAGCTGACATATTGGACTTCAGACTTTTAATCACTTTTAAAACTTCTTTTTCGTTTGTTGGAACTGCCATCATACTGCTGGCTGCCTTGGGTGCTTCCATCTTAATCTGCTCCCCAAGATTCCTGCTTAATGTCTGGGGTACATTTAAAAAGTAATTATTTATATAATTAGGCATGGCATATTTATCTACCATTTTATTCTCCTCATCTTTTAGAATAATTTCCTTGTCTTTGGTAGGTACCCCGGTTTCTTTTCTCACAATTTCCCATGCTATTTTAGTTTTATTTCTGGACTGTTTTATTTCCATATTATTACTTAATAACTTTGCATTTGCAATTACTCTGCGGTATATTTTCCTATACCTCTTTACATATTCTATAAAATCAATATTTGTACACTCCCTCAACTCTGAATTCAGTTTTTTCATGTTTTCACATGATTTCTTAATTCCAAGAGTCATCCAAGAATTTGACTTTATGTATCCAGTAGACTTGACTCTGGTCAGTTTCTTTGGAAAACACATCTCAAAGTTCATCATATAAATCGATGCAAATACACTATATGCCTCATCTGTACTTGACTGTTTCAAAACATCTAACCAATTTTCATTTTGTAAGATACTTATGAACTGATGACAGCTGTCCACAGAGAAGTTTCTTTTGTAAATATTATTTACACCTTTATCTTCCTTTGACCTTAAAGGGATTTCAATGGTGAGAGCATTGTGGTCAGACAATCCTAAATCTATGTTTGTTACCTCTATGTCAGTTTCTGACATATTTGAGAAAATGTTATCTATGAGGCTATTGGAGGTATTTGTTATTCTAGTTGAATTGTTTATGTGTGGTGACATGTTGAAACTCTTTAATATGTCCAAAAATTGCCTTTTTTGTTGACTTTCAACTAGAAGATTAATATTGAAATCACCACAAAGAATAATCACAGTTTCTTTTTTGTAAATAGTATTTAGCAACAATTCTAATTTATCAAAAAAGACTTCTATGTTTCCACATGGTGACCTATACACTGTTATGACTATGACTTTTTTCATCAGGCTATATAGCTGAACAGCACCTGCTTCAAAAAACTTTTCAATACTTAAGTTCTCTGCTTCACATCTCTTTTTAAATTCTAACTCTTGTCTAAGGTAAATACCGACTCCACCACCTTTTGCAATTTTCCTACTATAATTATTTGCCAGTTTAAATGGATTAATATGAATACTACTAATTTCTTGGTCCTTACACCAATGTTCTGTAATACACAAGACATCAGGTTGGGTGTTACTTACTGCTATTTCAAGTTCACAATATTTGTTCTTGAGGCACTGCACATTTAGAGTCATAATCTTCAGAACAGGGGAGTGAGCACTGGTGGTATTTCTCCTTTCGTTTAACACTGTTATCTTGGAGTTTTCATTATGGCTGGATACCAAAAATCCTGTTGTACCACAGGTATGTTTTCATTACAATCGTTTTTTAAATCGTCATAATTCCGCTGCTTTATCAGTTCCTCTAACTTATTTACGTAACGATTTGCAAGCACAAGGTCTTGCTGAAGCGATGTAGTAACACTTTCTTCTATGCAGTTATCGTATCTTGACAAAGCTACCGTTAGTAGATCGCAGCATTCCATGCCACAGTCACATTTCGCGTCCCATTATTCCGTTCCCGCGAAACACTTTGTATGAATCCATTTTTGCGACACTGCACATAACTTGATACCTTTCGCGATGTAGTTATTGCACTTTATACAATTTATACTCGATATGTAGCCGTTTACCGTGGAACTATTTATACACACTTCTACACGCGACGCCATCTTATATATTTGAAAATGTTGTTTTTTACTCTACAGAAATGGTAATTTTTTTCACATCACACTTTCCCCACATGTTGTCACCAAATACAAGTTTTATGCACAAATACCAATCTTTATCTGCATTATTACAACTCTGTGAACATGAGACATTAAATTGTTGGTTGATAGTGAAATTGTCAATCATTACATTTGATCATTGTCAGCATTGTGATTTTCTTTGTCTTTGGTCATTGATCCAGCTCATAAACATTAATTTCAAGATCAGAGGAATTTGTCGTACATGAGAAATCAGTTTGATATCAGAATTACTTTTTTCATATAACTTTTCCATGTCAAGAATGCCATCATGAATTATTGTGCTCAGTTCAGCAATCTGATGAACTTCTCTTGCTATGATATTAATTGAGACCAAACTTCAACTACCCTGAATTCATTTTCTTCATCATGTTGTTTGCTTCCCTGAGTATAATCAAAATGCTCAATATTCATTGATCCTATAAGTTCATTTTTCAGATTGGTGAATAACTTTTGCATGTCTTTTTTTATTTAATCTTTCATTTTCTTTAACTCATGCATTTTTGTCTAGTTTATCGTTCACTTTGCAGAAGTTTGTGTTTACTATATTGCTCAGTTCATGTGTGTAAGCACCTGTTTTATGCTTGTTTTCATCTAATTTGTTTTTAATTTGTTTAAAATACTGCAGAATTAAGTAATTGTTATCAATGTTTCCATTGGTTGACTTGTTCCTCGCAGTGTGTGGGTTCAGAAAAGTAGAATTTGAATTTATAATCTCCATCACAATTGAATCTAAGATTTTATTGTTGTTACCAATTATACCTACTGCATGCCCATTATCTGCTGTTATTTCTTGACTATTGTTGCCCCATTCATCAATTACGTCACTGTTAACATATTCATAAACCGTTTTTGAGAATATGAAAATACAAAAAATCATTCAACCGAATGTCACATTTCTTACTTTTTCACTCTTTCCAATGTTGTAACATCTGATATTGCAAGCTGCCGCAGTAAATTCACACTCACCATTAGTTCTTGTTGGTGATCAGACAACGCCTCTGTAAATTACTTGCATAAACCACAGCCTAAAACAATCATGCCATATGTAACACTGTCATGGAGAAATGCAAGAAATGGTAATTAGATTCTTCTATCACCTACCAGACTTCCCTGATGTAACCGAAAACTTAGAGAAAACCTCAGTTTGCTTGTACGTAAGTTCCCCAGTCATACTGTAATCATCAGTGGGAACTTTAAGCATCCAACTATCAACTGGGAAAATTACAGTTTTATTAGAGGTTGGCATCATAAAATGTCCTGCAGTGGTGACATGTGCATGTACTTTCAAAAGACCACACATGCAGCATTGCTATGTCATCCGCAGAGGGTGCTTCAGACTTCTGTGTGTGTGTGTGTGTGTGTGTGTGTGTGTGTGTGTGTGTGTGTGTGTGTGTGTGTGTGTGTGTGTGAGAGAGAGAGAGAGAGAGAGAGAGAGAGAGAGAGATCGACGTCAGAGCCCACCACAGGCCCCAGTCTATATTTAAGAAGGATAGCCAATTACAGAAGTACAAAGGACAACTAAAACAAGCAGAGAGATATGTATATTCAGTATATTAATAAAAAGTCAGTAATGTCATATCTCAGTGACAAACTTGAAACTTTCCATCATAGGGCAGGAGCACATAGAGGAGCTATAGCTCAAGTTTAAAAGAATAATTGACTGTGCACTGGATAGATATGTACTCAGTAGAACAGTTCATAATGGGAGGGTCCCTCCATAGTATTCAGTCACTGCAAAGAATGTTGTAAAGTAACAGAGATTATAGTGTAATAGGTGTAAAACAAAGCATGGGACAATAGATAGAGAGATGCTTAATGAAACCCATCTGGCTGTCAAGAGAGCAAAGCATGAAGCCTTCAGTGACTACCATAGCAGAATATTATCAAATGATATGTCACAATCCAAAGAAATTCTGGTCATAAGTAAAGCCCGTGAGTGGCAGCAAAGTTAGTGTCCAGATCCGAACAAGTGAGACAGGAACTGAAATTGAGGGTAGCAAAACAAAAGCTGAAATCCTTAACTCTGAAACTTCCTGGCAGATTAAAGCTGTGTGCCGGACTGAGACTCGAACTTGGGACCTTTGCCTTTCGTGGGCAAGTGCTCTACCATCTGAGCTACCCAAGCACGACTCATGACCCGTTCTCACAGCTTTAATTCTACCAGTACCTTGTGTCCTACTTTCCAAATTTCACAGAAGCTCTCCTGCATGTCTTGCAGAACTAGCACTCCTGGAAGAAAGGAGAGCTTCTTTGAAGTTTGGAAAGTAGGAGACAAGCTACTGGCGGAATTAAGCCTGCGAGGATGGGTCGGAGTCATGCTTGGGTAGCTCAGCTGGTGGAGCACTTGCCTGCGAAAGGCAAAGGTCCTGAGTTCGAGTCTCAGTCTGGCAAACAGTTTTAATCTGCCAGGAAGTTTCATTTTCGTGCACACTCCGCTGTTGAGTGAAAATTTCATTCTGTATGCTTAACTCTGTTTTCAAATGTTCTTTTGTAAGGGAAAACACAGGATAATTGCCCCAATTTAAATCTTTGTACCACTGAAAAGATGAATGAAATATGTATCAGTGTCAGTAGTGTCAAGAAATAGCTGAAATCGTTAAAATTGAACAGAGCTCCAGGGCCCAGTGGAATCTCTGTCAGATTCTATACTGAATTTGTGCCTAAGTTAGCCGTTCTTCTTCCTATAATCTAGTGTAGATCCCTCGAAAACAAAAAACCTTGTCCAGTTCTTGGGAAAAGAGCACAGATCACACCCTTCTAGACAAATAATCTACAAAACTACCATCTACTATCCTTGGCATCGATATTCTTTGCTCAAAGATAATGAGAGATCTTGAATAGAATGACCTCCTCATTGACAACCAGCATGGACTCCGAAAACATCAGTCATGTGAAACCCAATTCACACTTTTCTCACATGATATACTGAAAGCTTTGGATCAAGGCAGTCAGGTAAATGCAGTATTTCTTGATTTCCACAAAGCATTTGACTCAGTACCACATCTGCACTTATTGTCAATTGGATTGAGGACTTTTTTGGTAGAGAGGACGCAGCATGTTGTCTTGTATGGAGAGTAATCATCAGATGTAGAAGTAACTTCAGGTGTGCCCCAGGGAAGGATGTTGGGACCCTTGATGTTGATGTTGCATATTAGTGACCTTGCAGACAATATTAATAGTAACCTCAGACTTTTTGCTGATGATGCAGTTATCTGCAATGAAGTACTATCTGAAAGAAGCTACATAAATATTCAGTCAGATCTGGATAAGACTTCAGAGTGGTGCAAAGATTGGCAACTTGCTTTAAATGTTCAGAAATGTAAAAGTGTGCACTTCACGACATGAAAGAGCATAGTATCCTATGAATATAACATCAGTGTGTCACAGCTAGAATTGATCAACTCATACAAATACCTGGGTGTAACACTTTGTAGGAATACGAAATGAAGAGGTCACGTAGGCTTAGTCATGGGTAAAGCAGGTGGTAGACTTCAGTTTATTTGGGGGGTGGGGGGGAACACAAAAAAAAAAAAAAAAAAAAAAAAAAAAAAAAAAAAAAAAAGACACTAGGGAGGTGCAATCAGTCTATGAAGGAGATTGCTTACAAACCACTCATGTAACTGGGCCTAGAATATTACTCAAGTGTGTGGGACCTGTATCAAGTAAGACTAATAGGGGATATTGAACATATACAGACAAGGGCAGCAGGAATGATCCCAGGTTTGTCTGATCTGTGGGAGAGTGTCAGAGAGATGCTGGATAAACTGAACTGGCAGTTTCTTAAAGATAGATGTAAAACTATCCCGAGAAAGTCCTCCAACAAAGTTTCAAGACTCTAGGGATATACTACAGCTCTCAACATACCGCCTCCATAGGAATCGTGAGAACAAGATTAGGATAACTACAGCACACACAGAGGCATTCAAACAATCATTCTTCCCATGTGCCATATGTGAAAGCAATGGGAGAAACGCTGATGACTGGTACAATGGGATGTATCCTCTGCCATGCACTTCACAGTGTTTTGCAGAGTATAGATCTAAATATAGACTTACATTAAATATTGAAATTGAGGCAGTGTGAACCTTAAGGGCCTAAGTCACAGAAACAAAGTTTTGGGAAGAGCAGATGTTTGTGAAAATCAAATTTATAGACAAACCATCAGACTCAGCATACTTCCTATGAAAAATAACTTACTCACTTTATGTTATGAAATATTATGCAATATTTAAGATTATATGTATTATTCATGTTAATTCACAAAATTTCCATTACAGGTTAGTGACAGAAGAGTCTTTCCACAGTTCTTAAGTTTGTAATTAATGTGAAATTAGAATCAGACATAAAGAACTGATACTTCATGCTGCACACATACAATTTGATCTACTCCAACACTTTCATGGGCCTCGTTATCATCATTTTCATTAAGCACATTCTGAGGCTTGAGGTTCAAATAAAATTGCCGATACACCTCCTACTGTGTGAAAGCACAGTAGTATTACTGTAGACACCAAATTATGTTGTCAACTGTAGATAACAATTGAGCAGCCAGAGCAACAAAATTATGCTTTGTGCTTTGGCCCATATGGAAGTGAATGTCTGAGAAATTGGTGAGCCAGATTTTCATGAATATTCACATATAAAGTGTGGAACTACAGATATGGATAAAGCTGGTTTACCATAACATCAGCAGAAGTTCGGAGCACGCGTACTTGCTGCAGTCTCAGAATCGATAGTGGTATGCGTTAGATCCTTATAGTTCTTAGCGTTTCAATCATTGCTTCTTTGAAAGACAGCTCAAACTCCACCTGTGTCCAAATGCATCTGAATCTTAAAAACACTACTGACCAACTGGACTGACTCGAATATTATGCCCAAAGCACACGTGACACACCAACAGTGATTCGCAACAGTAATTGGTCATCGGGCAAAGATTTTTTCCTTTAATGTGGCTTAAACAGATAATAGTGCATGACTATCTATACTCAGTATGCAGCCAAACTAAACAATACACTTAAAAATGCTAAAAAAATTGTAAATAATTTGACATGTGAGGGTGTAGGACCTTCACAAACTGCACACTATTTCTGTGAGCTACTGCACGTCATCTGCTGGTGATGCAATGAAGTGCAGAACAGAAAACAGATTGTTGAAGCTACATATGAAGAATGGACTAACATGAGCTCCTACTATTCTGGAAAACAAAATGTAAAATGTATTTAATTGAACAGGTAAAAAATCTACTCACCAAGCTGTGGCACAACACACACATAAAAGACTTGTGATTGGCAAGCTTTCAGAGCCAGTGGTTCCTTCTTCAGGCAATGTAAAATGTGATGTACCATGAGGCTCTATTTTAGGAACAATGCTTTTTTTTCTTTTATAAAGTATGTAGAACAAGGCAGTTGATAAAATAAGTATATTAATCTTGCTGATGACAGCTTTATACTCACCAAAGGACAGTCTGCTGAAGAGTTCTGGAGCGAAATTGGAAAGCTCACCACATTCATTGAAGAGAGAGTACGTAAAAGAACAACCTGTCATAAATACAGCACTCAAAACAATTATAATTTTCACACAATATAGAACAACCACCCATTCCCACCAGACATGTAGATATTCAGTAAAATGCTTTAAAATTTGCGTATTATGCATTTCTTAGAATATGGATCCAAGAACATCAAACACAGAACTAGCGTACACAACATGTGAATTACGCACCATCTGTTACTGTAATATAATTCTTTCCACATGCATGTCAAAAGTGATGAAAATATGTACTTTTCTGTGATATGGTGACATCTTCTGAGGAAATTCACCTGCCAGAAGAAGTGTTTTGTAACCTAAAAAAATGTTGCAGGTGTCTTCAAAAGCTTCTTGCAGACCTTCTTCTAGAAAACCAAATTATTCCAGTGCCTTTTTGTCTATTCTGAAAGTAATGATATTCATTTCGATTCATTCTTACCCAGCTCGAAAGCTTGTAAAATCAGGAACACCATTTCATGTCTAAGTTAAAATAGTGGGATCATCCATTCTGTGAGAGTCACCTTTCAAATTTTTACAAATGAACAGTAGATGGTGCTGTTGAGATGTGACATTACCCTAGTTTTAAAATTTGTCCTTCGTTATTGTTAAAACAATGGTGGCTCAGAAATTGGCACAGAAAAAAGATAAGTTCATTGTTTACAGGGAGTGTCTAAAGATACAATGTTGTGAAGTTTTCGTTGGCTGGTGTATTACAATTTTTGTAAAGGCCTAACTCTGCAACAAATCCTGTACATGCTTTATTCAACTTTCATTAATCAGTCTCCTTCAGGAAAGAATGTTTTCAAGTGCTTTGCTGAATAATGCCTTGGTTGTGTTTCCATAACTGATGAATTTTTGTAAACTTTTTGAATAATGGAAAGACTGAAGGTAGCAACATAGTTGAGATGTTAAGTTGTTGATAGGAACATGAACAGGACTGAAACTATTTCAAAGTTTCCAGACTATGTTCATCTTCAGAGATAATTACAAGATACACATGCAAAACACACACACACACACACACACACACACACACACACACCACATCAAAATTGTACTGGTACTGCAGCTTGACCGGTGCAAGTCATCATAGTGTTTGGAACTGGTGAGAGGAGGAAAGAAGTTGGGAGGATTGGAGAGAAGGGTGACTGTCAGTTGGGAGATGGAGATAATATCCAGCACACAGGATAGAAATGTTGCGCTATTGAGTTGCCTGTGATGCACAGTGATGTGGAGGAGTTCTTTGGGAGAGCCAGATAGAACGGAGGAAGGGACTGTAGAAATGAGGCTGCATATGTGGATCGTGTAAAGTATGGGGTGTGCAAGTTGACGTGGGACTGATGGTATCAGATGTATTTGTAGTATTTTGTTAATAAACCAGACTATAAATATTTTATAATTATGTATTCATCTGATCAGCCCCTGTCTTATAACCACATTATTCTTTGAAGACGGATATGTAATATTGCTACTTTTTGGCTCTCCCTGTCTCTGTCTCTCTCTCACACTCTCTGTTGGATTTGAAAGACTTAAAGAGTGCATGTGACACTTTGTCACTTGTGTACACCTTTTCATTTCTGTTTATTATTATTCTTGCTGCTGTTGTATGGATTAACCTACAGATTTGCAGTCTTGAGCCTTTATCTACACGTTTGCTGTTACTGACAGCCACATTAATTGTTATCTATAAGAGCTTCTCATCTGTTTCAGTATACTTAACATATTTAATTTAGTATCAAAACGTGAAGCTATGTTAATTGTTTTATGTATGTGACTTAAGCTTCAGTTGCTTACAGAATGAAAGTACTCAAAAAATTACTAAAAGTGGTGTCACATAATCATCTTCATTTAAGTGCCAACATCACTGATAGCATCAATGCAAATGTTGTTATAGAATATAAAATATTGTAATTGTAGTCAAAATATGTGCAATTTTTACAAAAGGAGAGCTTGTTGTACATGATAATGTTATTTAATGTGTGTGTTAGAAAATTTTTTTGAATGTAACCGGCACGTATTCCATTTATGAATGTTATAGATGGTGGTGGCATTGTGTCGGGACGGTGACTGTGAAGGCACAGCTGCAGGGTTACAGCAGTACATGTCAGAACTTGAGCGCCGTGAGCCGAGAGGAGCAAAGCTGATGTTAGAAGCTGCACAACTATTTTCAAGATGTTGTGGACGTAACAGAACTGTTCTGGCGGAGACTCGACATCTTGTTGAAAAGGCTGCACATCTGCGACCTGGTATTGATGCTGCATGCGAACTTGGAAGGCAAGCTGCAGTGAATGACTTTCAAGCATGACACATATGCTCCACGTAATTAATATGAGGAGTAAACGTAGCCACTCACTGTATAGGTGAGGCATTAAGTGCTCAAAAGCCACTTAAGCAATACTCAAATCATTGCTAAGCTTTCGGGCAGTGTTCTTCCTCAGAGCAAACTTCTTTCTGAGGGGTAACAATGTCCATAAGCTTTGCAGTGATTTCAGTGTTATTTATGCGTGTGTTGACTGCTCAGTCTCTCAGCTATTGGTGAGTGTTTGTCCTTACTCCTTCCATTGTTTGTACTCCATCCAGGACTTTGCAGTATCATAATAATATGTTTCCCATGTTAAAGAGATGCACAACACATTTGTAAACCAATTAAACATGATATGCAAACATGCTTTTGATATATCCAGGACTTTGAAATGTGTATATTAATACAAAACTGTATGTCACAGTAGTTAAAGGTAGTGGACTCAGGTGTAATTGTATCCTAAACATTGTGTGCCCACTGAGTGAGTTTGTACAATAATTAGAATAGTGTAATTACATTTGGGGGGGGGGGGGGGGGAGGCACTCTTCCATTACACATTCACTGTGAATTATGTTTTCCATGGTTTCCCTGTAACATGCCAATCAAATATGAAGGGGATACCTTCAGCAAGTTCATGTCTGACTGCTCTCTCCGTCACCTCTAAGTGTACAAATACCATGTACAGATCAGTACTGGGCAAGCAAGCACAGCTTTCTTGTGGGTCTGTATATGTCACTTTTTACTTGTTGCATTTTTTTTACTGCACTCATGCATTCTTTTATGAATCTTACTTCTTATTTTACTAATTTCACTTACTTCCGCTGCAGTATGCACTATTGCCATGGTATTGTGCAGTCTGTTATGCTTGATATTTGAGTGACTTAAATATTACTGTACTCATTTCCAATTAATTCCACCAATATTTATACCAACTGGATCGCCTTTATTTTTGAGAGATCAAGAATAATTTCTCCCTTGGTGTTGCGTGGTTGAATAAGACAACTTTTAGCATTTTAAGTGTGTTAATTTATCATTGTTGTTTCTCAGTTGTGTTACTTTTCATATGAGAACATGAAATACCATAAAGGTCAGGGGATAATGCATTTATGTCATAAGTGGGACACAGGTTAAAGCTAGAAAAGCCCTGTTCATGATTAGTGCAGAAGAACATTTCAAAATGTCAGGCATTGAGCTGACAAAATTTGACATCCATAAGAAGTTAATCATTTTATGTGTGTACCAAGTGATACTGTGAGATGAAAAGGTTGGCACAAGAGAGGAATTTGTGGTTGGCCACTGTCACTCACCTAGTGGCAATGGGGACGTCTTTTTTAACATAGCATCAAAAATCCTGGACATAGTTTAATTTCACAAAACTAACATAGTCTTATATTGAGATGTTAATGCAAATGTGAGCATTACAGATGAAATTGGAAACAACTTCAAAAACGTTTTGAATACTTTTGAAGTGGCACAAATGGTAAGTACTGCTTCAAGCATAACGTATTCAGCATCACCCTTAAACGTGTATTTTCCTATATCACTGAGGAAAACTGCAGCACATGTATACAAGATCTTGGCCTGTTGGATTATTTCTGGCAGATAATAAAACTGAAGACTGGCTTGGAAAATTTCACAAAACTGTGCATCACAAAATAATCTTGAAATCAAAAGTACATACTTTTTGAAGGGTACCAGCAAACCAAATGTGCAATGAAGTGTATAGAGAATCCAATGTGGTGCAATACTCTCCCAACTCCACACACCATGAAAACTAATTTTTGAGGAGACATTTCCAAAAGTGATCTCTTCAGCAGTAGCAGTGGCAGCAGCTGCTGATAACGAAAATAAATGAATTATTACAGTTTTTTGAAAGTCCTCCATAACATTTAAATATTTTAGCTTCTTACGAAAATGTTACATTTATCCGTAGCGACTAATTTATAATTGTGGCTACAAAAATATATTCAGCTAAGTAGTGCTTGCTGGAAAAAAGACAAAATAATATATAATGCAAAAAATAAAAATTAAGTAACAAGTGACATCACTTAAGAAGAAACTGGGAAAGGTGCACACAGTTATACATAATCTAAGGGAGAGACAGCTACTCATCTATAATGGAGTGATGTGTGGCGCGTAGATAAATGTAACAGAAAACAGTATTCACACTAGCTTTCAAGCTCTTATACTATTTCAAGTAGAAGTACACACAGCCACCCAAACAAACACTGTCACAGCTATGGCAGTGCTTGTTTGGATGTCTGTGTGATAGTATGTGTGAATGTGTGTAATTTTACTAGAAAACCAGCAAGTGCTCAGAAGATAGTGTGAATATTGTTGTCTGTTACATGTGTCTATCATCATCCGCTCTAGGTGAGTGGTTGCCTTTCTCTTATTTTATGTATTGTTGCAAACAGGAATTTCCGTTATTGGAATACAAGTATAATATAATATACATATCAAAGATGGAAGTAGGTTATAAGACATCCACAGGAACTTTAAAACTGTGCAAGTGACTATTTTTTGGTATTGCAACAAAATTTCCCTGTAAAAGACCAGAATTTCAGTAGAGAACATAAAAGAAACTGTCAAGGATGTTCATAACTGAACAGTACATAAAAACTAACATTGAATATATCAAACAATGGAAACTCTAGGTAGGTATATCAACAGTGTGGGAAAAGATAGATCACTATTCACTATAAAGAAGACACATCAAGTTGCAGACTGGCACATTTAAAAGACACTCATATGTAGCTTTCGGCCACAGCCTTTGTTGGAGAAGAGAGACACACACACACACACACACAACATTCACACACACACACACACACACAGACACACACACACACACACACACACTCTCACTCACACAAGTACCAGTGTTAACATCTCGGACCGGAATGCAACATCATGCAGGATGCAACGTGATGTATTCTGGCCTGATGCTGGAGTTGGCAGTCGTGTGCGTGTGAGGTGTGCTTGCTTTGTGTGTGCATGCGTGTGTGTGTGTGTGTGTGGGAGGGTGGGTGGGTGGGTGGCGTGTGTGTGTGTGTATGAATGTTGTGTGCGTGTTGCCCTTTACTGACATAGGCTGTGACCAAAAGCTACATTTCAGTGTTTTTTAATCGTGCCTGTCTGCAACTTGATGTGTCTTCTTTACAGTAAGTAGCAATATGTCTTTTCCTACATTGTTAACACTGAATATAAATAGCCAGAATGGGCTTTGGTTTAAACATGGAAACTACCTCTGTCACATTAAACATAAATCACTCAGTTCATAGCAGCATGATTCTTTTGTAGGAATCAAACGAATGATGCAGGGGCACACTTTTCATACTGCAGAAAAGACCATAATAATTATAACTAAAAGTAGAAGTAAAACTCAGTTTAAAGGACCGTTTAAAAAATTGATATCATTACAGTGCTAAGTGAGTACATCTGTCAATCCACTGTGAACATCAGGAAAAACAGAAGCATGTCGCTAATGTCTCTATACTTTATCATGAAGCAAAAGTCGGTTTAGACTTGCATTTACAAGGAGAAATGCTTTTTGCCAGATAATCATACCTCCAAGAAATGTAGGGCAAAATGGTAATGTCTCACCAGCAGTAAGTGTTGAGGATCACAATGAAGAGTTTGTGTTAACTACCTAGCTTATTCCAAGTACACATAAACAAAGTGGCTTCACTCACTATTGTATAAATTGAGTAGGATAGTGCACTTATTAAGACACTGGCCACACATTTGGTAGGATGGAGTTTCATGCTCTGTTCAACCACCTTGATTTGCTGGGTTGGTTCCTTTAACAAGGCTACTGCTGATCACCTGTCCTATCCTTGTCAAACACGTCTGTATATATTTACAAATCTGTACAACTGTGTTACAGACAGAGTTTTCTCAGTGGAAAACTAGCAGAAGCATTACGGCACTTCCGTGCTGCTACACGTGTTGACAACTCATCTTCAGCAGCCCTCACAGGTCTCAGTCGTTGCCAGATGGAGGAAGGAGGTGCCTCAGCTGAGCAGGCTGCACGACAGGTGATACAAATTTTTGATTTTATTAGTACCAGTCATTAATTACGAGGTTTTTACATTAATCCTCTTTATCTTATCAAATTAGGTATGCAACACTGATGTATCCAACCGTATTTCAAATGAAAAGTAGTGACAGATACTCACGTAAGCTTGATATGAGGTATGCAAAGATATATAACCTCTGCATTTGTGCCTTGTCCTTTGGTAGGTCAAGTCATCTCAAGAACAGCAGCAAGATATTTTGCTGAAATGTAATGGTGTAAGTGCTGTTAAAGTTCAAATTCCTCACCTGCATCTAATTTTCTTTGTCTGAGTCTCAGTTTGGTTTTCATAAAGGATTCTCAACTAAAAAAATTCACATATGATCTTACAAATGTCTTGAGAGAGCAAAAGACCAAAATGTATTCTATTAGTATATTTTGTGAGCTTACTAAAGCCTTTGATTGTGTGCACCATAAAATACTCCTGGGAAAACTGGAATGAACATGGATGAAGACCTACCTTCATAACAGAAAGTAAAGGTTAACATTAACAAACTATTATCATTACTGAACCTACTTCTGTTCTCGATCCAGATAAATGGTTTTGTAATGATTTAAAAATCACAAAAACATAATCGATCAGTAGTCCAACTCAACCACACACTATAAAGATGACACTTTAGCGGACGTACAGCTGGTTAACACACAAAGACTCACATTGCTGTTGTTATTATTATTATTATTATTAGTATTATTATTTATTTTATGGCCTTCATTGTAGCACCGTAGTAATTATACAAAGTTTAAAAAAGGAGTTGTTCAGTAGTGCTATTGGTCCAATAATAGTTCAATAACACAGTGGTTATACAAAGACTTATTGTATTTTATTGTTATATAAATGATTTTTTGCTCTCCTGTGTGCCCAGTATTTTCATTCTTTCAGATATTTTTCTTTCTTTGTTTGAGGTCCCCATTCGTTTAGTCTTTTTATTGTTCTATGTTTGCTGTCTGGTTTGTGTGTTGCAGAACTTTGGTTTTGTCTGCTTCGTTTTTTAGGTCATCTACTGTAATTTGGAGTTCTCGTATATCTGACTTAATTTTTATAATCAATTTAATGTTGCCCTCACTATTCCACAATTTTTCTATTACTCCCTTACTCTTACAATACGTTGATTAAATTATATGCAACTGGGGATGATACAACAACAAAAGTTGAAGACTCTCATACTAATTTTTTCATTAGATTCCCAAAGAATGAGAGTGTGTCTTTGTGATCATTCTCATTACTGGTTCTTTTTTCTTATGTAGGCTACTGTTTCATTTGAAGATATTCTCCAATGCCCATTTACCTGGTATTGTGTAATCCTTATTACTCTTATTTCTGCCTGGAGTATTCTCCATATTTTTGCTTATTAGTAATTTTGAAGATGGATATAGCTGCATCTTTTATTTTTGGTAGTGTAACTGTTTTATGAGGTTTTAATTTTGCAGTTATCAATAGGCTCATGACGTAATTTGGTTTGTTCAGTGTTTTATTCAGTTTGGCCATGTAGGTTTTTCATTTTGGTTGTATGTCCTGATTTCACTTAAATATTTACGTTTATAAACTGATTTGATTTTCTGCTCTTCTATTGTAATTTTGCTTGCAAATGGTGGGTCGGTTAGCATAACCTCTGTTTTTTTTCCAAATGGCATTCTAAGGCTGATTTTCTGTATTATTTCTTGTAGAAATTTAACTTTCTGCTTGGATTCTTGAACATTGGTGGCTAGGGGAACCAGATTACCACCAAATCTCAAGCAATTTAAACTTATATAATTTTTCGTGCTTCGATTTCTTATGTTCTTTAGGTTTTTCTTGTACCATTCTCTCATTATATTTCCAGCGCACAGTTGATTTAGAATTGGTGACAGACAGCCACCTTGTCTTAAACCTGTTTTTATGAGGAATGGTCCAGAAATATCTCCTGTAAGCTCTACTTTTGATTTAGTGTTGGTTAGAATAAGTTCCACTTGTTTAATTAATTTAGATGAAGTCCTAGATTTCTTAGAATTTGTAGTATTGAGGATCTCTGGAGACAGTCGTGTGCATTCTTTAAGTCCACAAATATCATAGCCAGAGGTTTGTAGTATTTCCTGTAGTATGCCATAATTAATTTAAACTAATCATGACAAAAACATTTAATTGACTTTTGAACTGTGAAGAACCCAAGGAACTCTTAAAAATCAATGTAAATAACCAATAAAAACCAAACCCAACAAATCAGACCCTCCAAATTTCCAAGAAGAAGAAAAAGCAATCAAAGGAGAAAAAAATTGTAAGGCATGTGGAGAATACCAGGTTGTTGTTGAAATGTGGAGATATCCTAAAGACACAGTGTAGAGCTCTTTACACGTGGCTCTAGCAAAAATGTGGATAACTGAATAATTCCTTGAACATTGGGAAAGTGGCCCTCATTTACCCACTACACAAGAAGGGGGATTCAATTCACTTTGGATAATGGCCATCCCCGGGGAATCCAATGAATCTGAAATTCTTAAGCCTTCCAGTCTTAAGTAGAGAATTTATATTGTGTGTTGCTATCGAGTTTATTTGCTTGTGATAATCTTCTTTTCTGTGTTAGTGCACATTTGAGTGACTGAAAATGGTCTGATTCATTGCTGTCAATCACTGCTGTATCCTAGTTGGCTATCCACCGAATCTGACACAGCCTTTACATGTTGTTTTGGGCGGGATGGTGGTATTTTTTTTTTTTTTTTTTTTCTTTCTAAATGACATTTCCATGTTTGACTTTCGAAGGCCTTAGTTGAAGCAAGCTCCGAATTTACAACTATAGTTGCCAACCATAGACTCATATTATAAAATTTCATAAAGGCAGGCATACCTGTTTCTTAAACTACATGTACTCCAAAATAGTATTTGTCGCTAATACTGAAAATCAGTACCAGTTAAACTCTGATTGTTACAACCATACTACTGGCAACAAAGATAATTTTCATTGTGACATGACGTAATATAAATGGACCTAAAGGGATTGATTTTGCTCGAGCACCTCATTTGAATTATGTGCGCTGTGGTTCAGAGGCCAGGGCAGTGCAGCTGTGATGGCTGACTGGAGAGTGTGTTGGCGCATAGAGTATCGTGACTGGGACCACGCAGAACTGTCAAGTCTGTCTGCTAACCGGATGTGATGTCGTGTCTGCCTGGCTGTGGTCACAAGTAGATAAATAGCATTGAATATCTTTGCAAACATCAAGCACAAACTATTGTAATTACAGTGAAGCACAGTACACTGCCTTAAGGAGAAGAAAAAACGAAACAGTGGATATATAGGTATATTATGATATGTAAGAGTCTAAGTTACAATACTGAGAATGTTCTTTTAAGGGAAATTTAGTAAATAATTAATAACTATTGTAATTTTACAATAGAGATTGACCTGACAGTTAGTAGTGCTTCTTGATACACATTGACTGAGCTAGTTACATGCTCTTTTACTTAAATCATTAACTTTTGAGAAAAATTTTATTGGGCATTTGGTTACACTGCCCAACATGATGTTCTTTTCAGTGACTGCTTCACAGCTTGTGCCATCTGGATCCTTCCCACCAACACCAGCTTTTCTGAACTGCACAGATGGGAACTCTCCCTACCATATATCCTTCATTCTCGTAACCCTCCTTGCCTCAACATATGTTACTCGTTGTCCTTACCCACATAACCCCACCCCTGTTCCAATTCTAGCACTATACAGCTCTCCGTTCCACCAACACACCCACAGTCTGTTTACTTCTCACCTTTTCCCCTGCCCCCCCCCCCCCCCCCCCCCTACCCTCTGTCCTCTATTTAACCTCCGGACTGCACCTCGCTGCCCTACTCTCTCCCCACCTTGTCCCTGTATGCTACCACAAGCAGCACTTTACTGTACCCCATCCCTACCTCGCTGTTCCTCCTCGTTCCCACACCAGCCTCCTCCTTGCTCCCGCCACCCAGTTGCTTCTTCCATTATGCACTGCTGCTTGCAGTTTGACCTTGGCTTCCAGAGATTGTGGTCATGTATGTGTGAGTTGTGTTTGTGTATGTGTGTGTGTTGTCTATTCTGATGAAGGTATGTGTCACTGAATGCTTTGTTTGACAGTCTTTTTGTTGAGCCTATCTGCGACTGAGCATCTCCACTGTATGGTGAGTAGCAACTATCCTCTTCATAATATTGTTATTATTCCATCCTGAATTTTCCATTGTTTGAGAGTCGCATTTTATTGTGTTAGTGTCGATTTGACGTGAGGTGTAAACAGTTCCTGTGTTTTCCAGTTATTTTATTTGTGTAGTGTGTTTGCTAACCATTATATTGGCAGCTTGAGCTATTTTTGTTCAACTTCCTTCATAGTTGAGTGTAAGGGGTGAATCGACATTAGGAGATTTAAAAAATTCAATTTTTTTATTGCCTAAATCATTAGCTTAACTGTCAAAATTTCAAAGCGAAATTTTCATTTGTTTAGATTTTATGAGCATAGAATCGAGTGTACATAAATTATGGTGACATACTATCATATGATTTCTACGGATGAAAATCCTCAGCACGAGTATTGCCCAGAGGGAAAAGACAGCTGGTGCGAGTGGCAGATACGAACAGCCCTTGGAATGGACAGGGTGTATACAACCCGGGACAACCGGGAGATCCAGGAAAAACCCGGGAATTTTTTCATCTGGGAGAAAACCGGGAAAAACTTGGGAATTTTTTAGAATTCTGGGAATTTTTCATTGTTTTAGTTTTCAGTTAAATTTTTGTAACTTTGACTGGTAAAAACCAATACTCTAACAAAGAATATTACTGTATCTCACCGCTGCAGAATAATACTGCAGCAATAAAAAATGAACGAGAGAAAAAAACGAAAATAAAACCTAAGTTGCAAGGAAATGCACCAATACAACAACAAAACACAGTGCTCATACAAGCGTCTGCTGACAGCAAAATGTGTCAAAGGCTTTAGGAAGCTATGCAATGTAACATAACAATGAAATGCCTCCAGTAAGCGTGACATCACAACTGTTTACATTAGATTCATTTGAGCGGTTGCGAGTGAGCTTATGGGCATGTGCAGTGGAGTCGGGTATGAGTAGTACCTTCTCCCGTTTCTGGCTACAGAAGTGTGGCAGTTACCTGTATAAGCAGAGACCAATATTATACATGTAAACTTTTCTTTTCTTGTAGCAACACTATGTATATTAATTTAAACCATTACCTTTTCCTATTTGTGTGTTCGTGCTACTTAACAGTGATGTTGGTATGGGCTGACTACATCACGTAACCTATGCTCTGAATATCCTCTGTCATTGGCTGGCGAGATCTCTTGACATGAGCTATGACTGGCTTTCAAAAGCGCATCGCAGTCTCGATTTCAATCCTTCGGAAACAAACGTGCGTTGTTAAGCAGAATTCAAATTTATACTTTCGTGCAGTACGAAAATATGCAGTGTACATGTTGCTGCACACCAGACATCTTTCCAAAACGCGTTTTTTCCTCTGAGTTTCGTTTTCTAAAGTGCTGGAAAATTCTATGCTGGTGTATAAAACCACAACCATTGAAAGGATTGATAAGTTTTACAGTTCCGAGGAAAAGTATACTGTTACTTACCATGGAAAAAGTGTATTTTCATCTGGGAGAAAGTGTATTTTTAACCGGGAAATCCGGGAATTTTTTTTCCTCGTCCACGTATACGCCCTGAATGGAACATGAACCACACCCTACTCCATTGCACCCCTATGTACAGAAGGCAATTCTTCCAATATATGAAGATTTATCAAGGGATGAACTACTGCAGAGATGTTTAGGTTGCCACACACAAAAAGCAAATGAAAGTTTTAATTCCACTGTTTGGTGATTAACTCCATACTAAAAGTTGTTGAATTGGCACTGTATTTAGCAGCAGGCTTATTCAATGAAGGAAATTCATCCCTTCTGATGGTCATGAAGAAGGTAGGAATTGTAGTAGCCACGCAAAGCTTCAATTATGCTGAACAAATAGATAACCAGCGCGTTAGCCGGCAGAATCGACGTAGTTCGTTGGAATCAAAGGGAGGTCGGGAAGATCGGAAAGCACTGCTGCAAGTGCAAAACAAAGCCCATGAGGAAGGAGGAGGATTACTGGAATTGCATATTAATCGATAATCATTTTACATTATTGTTAACTTTCTTGAATTCCGAGAATTTATTTTTCAAGTGCGTTTATCTCTAAATGAATTTTTGCACATTTGCATGCAGCCAACTCAAAAAGTATAGAAAATGAAAATTGATAGTATGATTCTTTATAAAATTACGAATTATATGAACCAACTAGTGAGATGATATCAAGACTTTAAGGGTATTTTTCTTTGCATAATTAGAGGAAAAAAAATCATGGAAATCAAAGTAAATTGTTCTAACACATGCTGCAAAATTTTTAATTTTCATTATTTTCACTTGCATTGAGGTTCATATTCTCTGGAAATATGTTATTAATGGAAAATCAAAACCTTTCGATTCCAGATTAAAATCGGAATGGCTACACTGCACGCAATTGGAGACCTATATTCACAACCTTCAGTGGACATCACAGCATAACTTTGTTATTTGTGGCTGAAATTATTCAAAAAAATTTGCAAAAACTGTTCAAAATATGAATGAAATGATGTCAAAATTTGATTAAATTCTAATTAGTTCTTCCCACCCAAAAAAATCTCAAAAAATCAGTCAAACAGCCTCCTAATGTGATTCCCCCTTCAGGAGAAAAAACTTTATGATGGAATTTGATTTGTAGTTGTGGAGCTTTAATTAGATTGCAGCACCTACATTCAACCTAACATTATTGACATCTGATTAATATGTCAATAATAATCTTTTTTTTTTTTTTTAACTAAAGCAACAGTAAGTGGTTTTAGATAACATCCCCTAGACAATGACATCATCATGGCCGTTACATTTATATATAGGTTTATGACACATCATGTAGATTTTGCCTCCATGTTTAGTATTCAGAGCAGAGTTCTGTATGTGGATGCAACAATTTTCAAAAAATGACCATGAGACTTGTCTGATTAGATGGGTTAAAGGTTCCTATTGCTACATGAAAAAAGTGATGTTTATTGTTCTCATGTTGCTGTTGCTGTAGTTGTTGATAACTGTTAAAGTGTAATTAACACCAATGTAATGTAGCAAGTGTTAAGCTGGCAATGGAAGCTAAATGAGTATTTGATATAACTGTGGAAATAATAACTTCTTTCAATATAGTTGCAGTCCTGCTAATTGTACTATGTCATATTTAGCCTGGGAAGCACAAATAGTTCATAGCAATATAATGATAGTTAACTATCAATGCTATTTGAAAAAACTACTTCTCTTGGATGATGTATAACTTGATGTGTTCCATATCTCTGGATGTTCTTCATTATGGCATACGATGAATCAGTGAAATTGTGGTACTTGTTATTTGAGTTGCAGCATCTTTAAGCAGGCTGTGTTTTGCACTACTTAATATTAATCTTCGCATGTGATTATTTTATTTTCTGATTTAGATCTTTCCAACAAATAGTTTCTACAAAGAGTTGAATTTCCAAAATGTTTTGAAATGGTAAACAAATCTTTAATAACTGAGGCACCATACCAAGTATTGTATAATTAGTTGTCACCAATTGATATAATAGAAAAGTAATAAAAAGGATCTAATGGCCTAACAGTGACATTATCAATAAAATAACCTGCACAATCAGCTGACTCATAGATAGAAATTCCAATCTTATTTTTTACTTAATCTTTATTGATTTTCATTATTTCGTTGTGACATTCACTTAAGGAACATTTTCATAAGGTTGACAAACAGGGCACAGATTTGTCTGCATACTTCTCTGAAAACTGTCTTAATGTAGGATTCTGTAGGTTCCACAAAGGGAATTCAGCTTTAATAAACGCTTCACATAAATTGAATGCAAACTGTGGTTTTTGACTCAACATTGAAATTGCCGTTGGAAGCAAAGAAATCTTCTTCCCAGTAACCTTCAAAAGTGTGTTTTTGTGTTTGGTTCTGCTGATATGTTGATAAATGAAATATTTCTTTTCATAGTTCACTGACTGCTCACATATTTTGCCCAAAAGTATTTTACCATCAGTAGACAATTCGTCGGATCTGAAAGTATTACTGAAACTTTGCAATTTACTACATAAAGGAACACTGCATTTTATTAGCTAGCTTGCACAACAGCATCACAATGAAAATTGAAAGAAAGAGAAATTTATAACGATACTCAAACCAGTCTTTAGCTCTGGCACTCATTATTGCTTTTGAATCCAACAGGATCAAAGAAATAGGAGGCCAAGTAAACACAAGTGATAAATTAAAATGCTTACCTACTGTCACCTCATTTTATGGCAATAATCATTGCTGTTTTTGATAAAGAAAGAAGAAATAATAAAAAAGCAAGAAAAGGCACTTGTTTTGGAAATCTGGCATTTATATAAAAAGGCATAAAACTGCAATGTTTCAGTCACAAAGATGTAAATTGTACAAATTCACATTCAGACTGAAGATAGATGTAACACATTTAAAAAGGCACTCTGCCAAAGTTCCAGTCTCTGTTAACGACTAAACCATATCTTCATGCACTTTTTTCAGGTGGAATTTCTCCATGAAATTCATCCATCTGCAGAAGTGTTATTCATGTCATCTCAAGCAGCTGCAGCGAATGGTGATTTTAAAAATGCAATAAAAGAGCTAGATGAAGCTGTTGAAACACATTTTCGAACAGTACGTACAATGCCCTTTGGGACATCTTACTTGCGAGCTGTGGATCCAGATTTCCTAATACAGGTATATTTTTTTCACAAATCTTTTGGTGCTATAATTAATGCATTTTGAGAATAATTCCTGACTTGGGAGACTTGATCAGTTAAGTTTACTAACAGTGGTATTATTTGAAAGCTTCGTATGTAGACTGTAGCTATATGCGATATGGTTAAATTTTTTAAGTGTTAAATGAGATACGATGTATTATCTGCAAATAAGATATGTTTGCCTCTCTTGTTATCTAAGTGAAGCGTCATTAGTTGCATGTACAAAGATATTAAGAGAGGAGGGGACTGCATCAAGTGACAAGGTGTTCATTTGTTTACGGATAGCTGCAGGTTGTGAGTGTTTGCATTTAAACATAAGACCTATGGAGAGGTACTGGAAAAAAGACAATAAAAGGGTACGTGGTATAATTGAAGAAAGCGGAAGAGAAAGTAACAATAAGTATACAACCCTTTGTAATTAAGCATGTTCCATTTGTTAATTGAGTTATTTGCTACTTCAGACACCTGACTGTCTGTAAGAACAATTTATAGTAACATTACTTAGCAATATATATCATTAAAAATATACCCTCACTTCCAGATTATCATATTTCTGTCAACTTTTGGGAAAACAAGACACTGCAAGGATTTCTGGGGCTGAAAATTGAAATTTTGTAGATGGTATATCAACAAAATTAATTGAGAAAAGGGTACATCCATTAAATGGGAAAAATGAGGTTAAATATATTTTGATAAAGTGGCAACTTCATAAGTGAACATATCTATCGAAACTTGAGTTTCTGAAATGTAGTTTTAAGAAATTGAATTAAAAATGCCATTGCATAGTCTACTGACAAAATCTTAGAGTACACTCTGAAATACAGATAATTTTGATTTCAAATCTTATTTTTCAAAAACTGGAGTCACTGCCTGTTCTTCTCATATATGTTGATTTCACCACTCATAGCTTCAGAACTTCCTTTGTAGTAAGAATGGTGATACTTCTCTGCTATCGCTTTTTGACATTGGATACATCAAAGAGGAGGTGATATCAAAATTTGATGTTGTAAAAACCATGTTTATATAACAGTGATTCAAATCTCCAAGTCATTGTTAGTAAGAATAGCTTTGCATTGGCATCTACGTGTAGTTTGAGATTCATTACGAGCAGTATATACACAATCAAGTCACATTTTTATAATCAGCAGCTAACACCCAGACTTAACTGCCAGGTTGTAGCTAGGTAGTTAAGTGTTAGTGGATAAAGGGAGAGCCCTTCAGATGCAAGAAGGTGATGAATGTGTGGAGTCTGATAGAAAAAAATGCCTGTTGAGGAAGTTTCATCATGACCACCACTGTCAGTCTAAGAACTGAGTGGGAAAGAAAGCATTTGAAAGTGCTACTCATGTTCTTTTAACTGTTGCAATATACCTTTATCATGTGATATGTTGCTTAGTCTTGCTAGAAGATCAGCTCGTATTCGGTCAATAACTGCATTGTGTTGACTCCTTAAAGCTAATTGACTGACATGCTGATGTTCATTCTTTTAATAAAGCTATACATTGATCTCACAGAAAGATATATCCGTTTACAGTTGGCACATTTACAGTTACAACACTGCACACTGCAATGAAAAATTGGAGGTTTGTGTGCTGTCACACCTCATTGCCATTGGTGCTATTTTATTTTTATATTTATTTTAGTTAAACATTCCATAGATTCATTAGCACATGTGAACACATGGATGAGGATTCAAAAGATGTATTTTATTACATATTTGTAGTTTATATAACATCAATTTTGATACAAATAATTCATAATTACATATAAAGATTAAAAAAGTATCCTAATTACGACATTATTATGAAAAGGATAGATTGCTACACACCATATAGAGGAGATGTTGATGTCGCAGACTGGCACAACAAAAAGACTGCTAAACATGTGAGCTTTCGGACAAAAGGCCTTCCTCTAAAGTAGACATCACACACATATTCACACAAGCAAAACTCACGCACACAACCATTGTCTCTGCCCATTGAGACCGGGCTGCAAGAAACTTCACATGACGGGAGAAGCAATCTTGTTTGTGGGGGTAAGGAAGAGGCTTGGGGGGTGGGGAGGCAGGGGAAGGATAGAAGGGTAGGGGTTAGGGATGGGGGGAGGTATAGTGCTTCTTGTGGGAGTACACAGGGATGTGCAGGGGACAGAGTAGGGCAGCTAGGTGCAGTCAGGAGGTTAGATGGGGGTTGAGGGTGGATGTGGAGGAGTGGAAAAGGAAAGAAGTAGAGGAGGAGCAGGAAAGATTGTGGGTGCACTGGTGGAATAGGAGTCTTTGTAGTGCTGGAGAGATAGTTTGTAGTGCTGTCGTTCACCCATGTATCCCCTTCCCTGCTCCCTCTACAGCACTACAAAGCCTTCTGTTCCACTAGCACACCCACAATGGTTTTTTCCCCCTCCTCTACTTCTCTCCATTCCACTCCTGCCCCCCCCCCCCCCCTGACCCCCCTGTCAAATCTCCAAAATGCCCCTAGCTGTCCCACCCTGTCTCCACCATGTCCCTGTATGCTCCCACAAACAGCATTTCACCATCCCCACCCAACCCTGCTATCCCTCCTCTCCTCCCCATCCCAGCCTCCTACTTACCTCCACCACCCAGATTGCTTCTATCATCATGCACAGTTGCTCGCAGTCTGGCCTTGGTGGCCAGAGACAGTGGTCATGTGTGTGTTAATTGTGCTTGCATGAATGTGTGTGTGTGTGTGTGTGTGTGTGTGTGTGTGTGTGTGTGTGTGTGTGTGTTGTCTACTTTAGAAGAAGGCCCTTTGGTCGAAAGCTCACATGTTTAGTAGTCTTTTTGTAGTGCCTGTGTGCGGCTCACCATCTCCTCTATAAGTTGAGTAGCAGTCTACCCTTTTCGTAATATTGTCATTATTCCATCCTGGATTTTCCTTGTTTGGACCTAATTATGAGTTTTAGAACATAATTAACAAATCACAAAAAGAGTCAGCTTTATTTATCTAGTAAGAAAGAATAGTATTGTGTATTGTAGTATGTAAACAAAATGTTTGATATAATGCAAACAAGTAGCACAAGAACAGCAAACTGGAATGTTTGGGAAGTGATCTGGGTGTGTCTTTACTAAAAAATTTGTCTAAAGAATAAAAAGCAACTATTTGTATCTTGTAGAGAATGATATACAGCATAATTCCATGACTTGTTAATCAAGAGTCATATCTGCAATGTCTCATTCTTCGAGAAGATGACATACTATGTTGTAGCGTCTTATAGATTACCCTGCTTATTCACAGTGGTGCCACTTGCCCATTCACAATATATTTTCATCACAGCGACAAGTACTCATGATTATTTTGAAATACGATAACCCATAGCTCAAACAATTATGACAATAGTGATAATAATTATTGATAATAATCCGTTCTACCTCCTGAATTTGACAATTTGCGATGTACCTTATGAGCTATGTGTTGTCAATATCATAATGGAATGTGACCTCGATGACACAGTATTGCAAATTAATTGTTGGACTATTTAATGTGTGAAAGAAAAATTATGGAAAGAAAAATTGTGGGAATGAGGACAGATATATAGGGACTTCAGGAAGTAAGTTACACATGTTGTCCAATGCTAAGATCTCTATGCAACAAGAACAGTGTATTGTCAGAAGAGTGTACAAGTTCTGAGTGTCCTGCATACCCAGTTGTGTTGCAGTATGGATAACAGGTGCGTCACAGAGGTGTGACTGAAATGGCGTGGCCGTGTGACTGAAATGGCATGGGTGCTGGAAATCTGCTCCAAAGTTGAAGAATGTGGGACAATAAACTGCTCACAAATTTTCCATGAAATTCCGGCGAAATATAGACCAAATACAAGGTCGCATCCAGGCGTAGTTAAATGGTGCCAACAATTTGAAGCAGGCCGCACAGATGTGGGCAATGTTATTCAGGAAGTCCAGATCTTGTGTTATGCAGTTTCCATACTTTTAGCAAGCTGAAAGAACAACTGGGGAAGGAGATCTTCCAACGATGAGGCTATACACACAGCAGTTCTTGAATTGCTCAGTGACAAAGGAGCGGATTTCTGTTTTTAAGCAACTGAAACATTGGAATAATGTTCCGACTATTGTTTACAGAGACGTGGTGACTATGTTGAAAAATAATCTGCTGTACTTGTGTCACTTTGAAGTGTATTTCAGCATTCAATAAAAGTTTCTTGGCCTGCCATGATAATGTGTAACTTACCTTTTGAAGTCACCTTGTAGTAAAACTGTGTTATAGCAACATTATGTTTTAATGGGGGGGGGGGGTCATTCCATGTCAAGTGGCCTAAATTTAGACAAGCTCCCCACTCGACCATCTCCAATTTTGATGACATTTTTACAGGATGTACATATAGATCTTTACACGAAGCACTGCCAAATTACAGCTTCATAAGTAGTATGGTGGGGCCGCTAGCCACCTTTTCGTAAAGGCTCAATTTTTGACATTGCAACTGAAATGAATAAATGATCAGCTTCGTTTTACCATTGTTCAGTATATAAGAGACCTATCATACTGAAACTTCGTGATCTTGTTCAACTTTATGGGTACAATAGCTTAGTTATAGTACAGAAGGTCAATCTATGGTACATTCGTCATAGTGTGCTATCATAGTGGCGCATAAATCTCGTCGTACCAAATTTTGCCTATACTTTATTGACTTGTATCTACTGAAAGAGTAACTTTCTGAAGCTAGTACTTTAGTTATCTGCAGCCTGCCAGCATGTCATAAAGCTCTGCAAGTGGCACCGAGATTGCTCAAATAATAACTGAGTTATTGAAGTTCAAAGTGTGCTAAAAAATTTAATCAGTCAATTCTGGCTCACTTTCAAAAGGTCATATCTCAAAAGGGATCACTGAAATTTGATTTTTCTGGGCACATTGAAAAGAGCTCACCTTGTTTGATCAGAAAAAGTTGTTTTTATTTTGGAGACTGTTCATTTAAGAACAAATAAACTTATATTTTCATTACATTACATTTCTCGATATTGCAACTTAAATGAATAAATGATCAACTTTGACTTATCATTACTCAGGATCTAAGGCACCTGTCATGCTGAAACTTTGTGATCCTGTTCAACATTTTGATTACAATATCTTAGCTGTAAAACAAAAGGTCAAACTATGGCAAATACATCATAGTGTGCTATCAAATTGGCCCATAAATCTTGTCATACCAAATAAACTTACATTTATATTACATTAAAAAATACACGTACCAGTCGTACTCTTTATGGTTCCGAAGCCAAATATTTCAGTTCTTATTAATTCATTTGCTGTAATTTGTTACTAATAGCAATTACAGTTGATTCTAAGAAGCTATAATGTCGGCTCATTCTTCTTGCTGAAGAAGCTGAAATGACAGAAGTAATGTGTTGGTCTGGAATCCAACAAGCATCCTGCGGAGCTGGCCAATAGAATGAATGTGCAGATCCATTGGGGTGCATGAAACTGACGAAAACATCATTTTCTTCTTCTGAAACTCCAGACACATTACCAATCCACCATTTTCCATCATATATGCAGGCAATGTATTGGCCTGGTTGTAAGGCTGTTGACTTTGGTCAACATTTGCTGCAAAGAAAATTGTATCATTGGGTACTCTTCTAATACAAACTTGCTTTTCATTTAATGGCACAAAATGGTGATTCTCTCTTGTTCCTGATACTGTGCAGCCATTTTTGAACCTTGCTTCCTGCTCAGTTTTTAATGTCTTAAGTTTCTTCTTTTGAAACAAAAATGAATTGGATTCCTCTGATATTCTTTGTACAGTATTTAAACAAATCAGTTGGTGTCAAAATCTGTTCCTCAGTTGGTCTTTGAAGGCTTGCTCTTGCTGCCAGGCACTAAGTTCCTCCAATTCCATCACATGGATATTTTCCATGGCTTGTAGCAAAAAAGTTCCAGTCAGCTGAGATTCCAAAGTCATTTTGATGGTGGCAGGGATTCAGAAAATTTTTGAACTTTTTGTACTGCGCTGCTGACCCATCACTGAAGCAGTAAATGTGTTTGATTTTTCCAAGGAGACACTTCAGATCTTCTGTTAATTTCACTATAAAAGCATGTACAGTGATTGCATCATGTTTCAGGCTGTCACTTATTATACAGTAGCTGATGCTGCTGATGTCCAAGTTATTTCTGAAGTACACAACAAATGGGTGTAAAGTTGCTTGGCTGTTATTCCAGTGAAAACCTTGAGCTGCACCCTGGACAATGAAGGAATAGTTTTCAGCAAAGTCCATTAATATGATCAGTTCAGATGGCTTACAGCTTTCTTTTATGCATTTTAGGTGCTTGCCCTGGTGCTCTGCAACATAATGATGAGTGGAAAGTTCGTCAATTTTTGAAATCAGATCATCAATAAAATTCTTGATGTTCATCTGCTTGGTTTCTAATGTATCTCTATCAGTGTGCACCCACTGTTTGAATTCAATGGTATCGTCTGGATCACTGTCTTCAAAACTACTTTCTAAACGTTGTTCCAGTAGTTCTTTTCCCAGAAAGATTTCACAGTGATGAAGCATGTAGTCTTTGGATTCCAAATCACACACTGTTTTAGCAATCAGACTCTTATAATCTTCTTTAATTGGAGTGCTTGCAAGCATCAGTTTCACATTTTGGTGTAAAACACAAAAACAGATTGAGTGCATTCCTGCAGCACCCACAGTGATGCATCATTTTGGCTTCAATTCGCAGAATTTGGAAAATCCAGTTTTAGGTTGATGCTGAAGTTGATATGCAGCAAACATTTCTTTCAAATTATACAGAAGAAGGTATTTTTGCATCAAAACTTTCTTTCCTTCTATTCTAATTGATACACAATCTTTTTTACCTGGACAAATTTGGAAAATTTCTTCATTTTGAAAAAAATGTTATCACTCGTTTCTTTTACAGCATCTGGAATCTTCTTGCTACACTTGTTCTTTGGTGGAGCTGAGACACCATTT
Organism: Schistocerca serialis cubense; assembly: GCF_023864345.2. NCBI lineage: Eukaryota > Metazoa > Arthropoda > Insecta > Orthoptera > Acrididae > Schistocerca > Schistocerca serialis. The sequence continues at coordinate 632,424,863 of NC_064645.1, forward strand.
TCTGCCTGTAACTTCCTAGCTGCTTTTACCATCCTCTCTGAAACACCAAATTCATGCATTGTCTCTTTTAGAGTCCAGCTTTGTGGTACTAATGTCAGTATTTGCAGTTTTTCAGGCTGCCTTGACAGTTGCAACTTCTCTTTCAATTTTTTAATCAGCTATTTATAATATTCACCATCAGGACATGTCCTGATTGTACTAGGTGTGTGAAGATCTTCTGGGGCAAATTCTCCAGCAGCAGCAATGTTATTCGCATTTGCTTCTTGAGCTTCGCTTATTTTTCATTTTGCGTAATCTTTCACATCCCTTTTTTGATACTCTCTGAAATTTTAGAGGGGAGACCCCAAAAGCCGTTAAACTTGAATCGATGGATACTTCTGGATGTGCTTCATCCTTCTGACTGGTTTGAAATTGACTGTGATTTTTCTACTTTCTTTGCTAAAAATTGTTTTCTGCAAGTTGGGACAGATCTTCTGACCAGATTTCACATTGCTCTAAGTCACAGCTTGCAATTGTTTTGCTGTTTCCACATTGACAATCCGTAAACATTTCTAGATAAACTTTTCTAAAGAGTCACCCCATACCTTGAAATAATTTTTGCTTACCGAAAAAAGATGTTTATCCAGTAATGACAACACACTTTACATCATTTAGAAAGGCACCCACAACATCTGAACACTATTCACTACAGAACAATGTGCTTCAGACTGATTGTTGAAGCTTGTTACCAAACTCCATTGTTGACACTAAACATTGTTGACACTAAACTGGTTTGTCACCAAAATAAAAACAACTTTTTCTGATCAAACAAGGCGAGCTCTTTTCAATGGTGCCGAGAAAAATCAAGTTTGAGTGATCCCTTTTGAGATATGACCTTTTGAAAGTGAGCCAGAATTGACTGATTAAATTTTTTAGCACACTTTGAACTTCGATGACTCGGTTATTATTTGAGCAATCTGGGTGCCACTCGAAGAGCTTTATGACATGCTGGCAGACTGCAGATAACTAAAGTATTAGCTTCAGAAAGTTACTCTTTCATTAGATACAAGGCGATAAAGTATAGCCAAAATTTGATATGACAAGATTTATGAGCCACTTTGTTAGCACTCTATGATGAATGTACCATAGTTTGACCTTTTGTACTACAACTAAGCTACTGTATCCAAAAAGTTGAATAGCTTCACAAAGTTTCAGCACAACAGGTCTCTTAGATCCTAAACAACGGTAAAACAAATTTGATCATTTATTCATTTCATTTGCAATGTCAAGAAATGAGCCTTTACGAAAAGGTGGCTGTGGCCCCATCATACTACTTATGAATCAGTAATTTGGCAGTGCTTCATGTAAGGTCTATATGTACATACTGTAAAAATTTCATCGAAATTGGAGATGGTCGAGTGGGGACCCTTAGGCCACTTGACGTGGAATGACCCTGGGGGTAGTTCAGTGTTAGTAGTAGAATATTGGGCTGTTTGAAAGCGTCAATAAAGGTGAGGAGGGCTGGAGGGACATTTGGGAGTGAGATGTAATCCACAATAATTAATCAGTGGTAATTTTATTTGGTTTCATGTAATGAGAGATAGTTATGTATTGCTTCCTGATCTGTGAGCTTGTAGGATGTACTCAGCATTTGACGTGTTGTCATTTATTCACCATATGTAAAGTATTTTGTTTAATGATTATATAAAGACAATGAGTTCTTGTTAGAATTACATTACTGGCTTCATTGTTCATTGTTTAAATACTGATTTAGGTGGCTAAAAAGTACATTTCACTCAGTCCACCCCATCCACCAGAAGAAGGGCAGCAGCCAGCGTCTCTACGTCAGGCTGTGACAGTTCTTGAAGCAGTAAGTATATAATGTTTTTAAAATAGTGACATTCATATTTTTATCTAAACATGTAGCCCTGATTTGTAAAATATCAATAGCATCTGCTCAGACAGAATTTGTATGACAGTCTTACTCTCAAACAAAACACATTAATTATATAGAATCTGAGTTATGTTCTTACATCAGATGCTTTACCAAAGAAAGTTTGAAAGTATTGCTACAAAGGCTGTAAACACTGTGTATGAATAAGTTTTTCAGTATGCAACATAGAAATCCAGGTACTGGGTAAGTGCTGTGCTTTAATATGGAGAAAGTAAAGCAGCATTAGTTATCTTTAGTGCCATACGTAGGGAAGTAAATCAAAAGACAGAAAAATCATTGTGCACTGCATGAAATTGGTTTTCCTTGTGTTACTGAGACACTGAGTAGAGCTGGCTTTGATGTAAATAGTGTTTGTCATCTACAGTTTGTGTTGGGAGACTGATGAAGTTGATGTAGACAAAAATCTCACTTACCCTTTGCAAATCAAGCATTAGATGTAATGGTACATTGCAGCTTCTATTTTGGATACATTGAGTTCATCTCCAGATTGCTCTGTTGTTATTTCTTCCTCCTCCTGGATGTTGATGGACCATTCTCTTAGGCAATCTTTTATTGGAAACTCACGTTCGAGAAATATTAGAGGACATGTAATCTTGAAAGATTATATTAATGAAATAACAAAACTGTATGGATAGCATTTTTATTCTGAACCAGTTCTTTAGAAAAGAGATATGAGTTTAATAAAAGGACTTAAATTCCATTCATGTATTATTTGAATGCTTCTGACAGCGTGTATGAAAAACTGTATCAGAAATAATGGAGACCGCCAGGTTAAAACAGAATGAAAATGCTGTTATTTACAGCAAACAACAACATCAGGGTTCAGTAAGAATGAAAATTATCAATTGCATATTTTAAATTTATATGTAGACAATGCCTTTAGAGAATGGAAGATTAAACTCAAACTTTTAAACTTTGACTACAGAAATTATTGCAAATATTCTGAAAATTATAGATAAAAGGATAGATTGCTACTCACCATGTAGTGGAGATGCTGAGTCACAGATATGCATAACAAAAAGATTGTCAAACAAGTAAGCTTTTGGCTGAATGGCCTTCTTGTGAATTAGACAAAACACACACTCACACACACACACCCACACACACACACACACACACACACACACACACACACACACACACTGACACTGACACTGACACAAATGCAACTCTCACACGCATGACCACTGTCTCTGGCTGCTGAGGCCAGACTCAATTTGCGATCTATCCTTACGTAATATTGTCATTATTCCATCCTGGATTTTCCATTGTTTGAAATAATTGCAAATAATTTTACTGTCTCCACTTTGTTAGCAGATGATCAAATTATTGTATGATGCCATGAAGCAATTTTTCAGTGAGGAGTTCATGTATTATAAAGGGTGGGGCAAATAAAAGTGGCCTGGGGAACAGAGTACTGGGATACGAAAAAATACAGCAGAGGAAAGGAAAAACACACTAACCTCACTACAGCAGATGTCAAAAGTGACCACCATTCATCTCTTGGCACTTTTGGGTCCTGGTCAGCAAGTTGCAGAAGACATATCGAATGGGGAATGCTGCAACTGCTGCAGTTTCATCTGGAATGGTCTGCTACAGTTCTTGAAGAAGACAAAGTAATCTCATGCTGACAGTTCAGGTGACTTGGGTGGTGAGGTAGAGCTGTGACTGGACTGATCTCTTCTGACAACTCCGTGTCAGGCATGAAGGTTGTGTAAATGTGGTTCAAGGCTCAGCCGGCTGTGTGGGCAGTTGCCCCATCCTGTTGGAAGTGCGTCATGGGATTTCGTTATAAAGGGTGTATCGTACTTAATTGCGTAAATGCATAGAGTTGAAAGTATACGATACTAGAAGCAAAAGAGTCTCAGCAAACGTAGGGTCGAAAATGCGTACCTTGAGAGCTATGAGCAATTTTTCATCTTCAATACTGTGAAACAAATCTCTTCTACTGCAGGTTCTTTGCTTTCTATATTTTGGGAACTGATAGTATGGAACTAAACAAGAAAATAAAGTCCAGTAAACATGTGCTCTAAAATGCATTCCTTAAGAGCTATGAGTACTTGTTCATCTTTGCTACTTTGAAACACAACTCTTCTAATGATCAAGTGCTCGTAACTTTTAAGGTATGCGTTTTAGAGCACATGGTTTCTGGACATTTTTTTCTTATTTTGGTTCACACTAGCACTTCCCAAAATATGGAAAGCAAGGAACATGCAGTAGAAGAGATTTGTTTCACAGATGAAAAATTTCTCATAGCTCTTAAGATATGCATTTTCCACCCTGTGTTTACTGAGACTTTTTTGCTTCTAGTATCATGTACTTTCAACTGTATGTGTTTACGCCATTAATTATGATACACCCTCTATGCTCACATTCACGTCCAATTGTATCCACTTGTCCAGGCCACTTTTATTTGCCCCACCCCGTATCAGATTGTACAAAAATCATACCTCAAAATCATTGTACTTAAAAAAAAAAAAAAAAAAAAAGTATCTTTAGCAGTCCAATGCAATCTTTTCTGCGTGCCATACACCCAAGAGGTGGATATTGACTCTGAGTTACTAAATGTTAACTACACGCTTAAAATATTGACCAGACTATTAAGGAAGACATACCAATGAAATTTTACAAAACAGTGTCCGAGGATGGAAAACATAAAAGGAGCCTCTCTGAATAATGAGTTCATAATTCATTTGGACATTTCCTGGGCAACTCTATTAATTACCGGTTTGCCCTTTGCCTTCAGAGGCACCATCATATTGATACTTCTGACATGAGTGTACATTAAAGCAGAATCCAGGCTACTTAAAGAGATTTTTGAGGTGGGTTGTAGGTGTCGACATACTGCAGAAACTTTACATATGGAGTCGAGAAGGAAAACAGGGTTTATATAGCTTGGGATAACTGGGAAATCTGGGGGGAAAATGTAAATTTTTTCATGTGGGAAAAACCTACGCACTTTTTAGAATTTCGGGAATTTTTCAATGTTTTAGTTCTCAGTTAAATTTTCATAATTTTGACTGGTAGTCTCTGATACTCCAACAAACAATTTTACTTTAACCCATTACTGCAGACTCTGACTGCAAGAATAAAACATAAACACGAGAATAACACCAAAATAATACTTAAGTTGCGAAGAAAATGCACAATTTACAGCAACAAAACACATTGCAGACATAAGCATCTGCTGACATCAAAATATATGCATGTTCTACATCTACATTTATACTCCTCAAGCCACCCAACGGTGTGTGGCGGAGGGCACTTTACGTGCCACGGTCATTACCTCCCTTTTCTGTTCCAGTCGCGTATGGTTCGTGGGAAGAACGACTGTCTGAAAGCCTCCGTACGCGCTTGAATCTCTCTGATTTTACATTCGTGATCTCCTCGGGAGGTATAAGTCGGGGGAAGCAATATATTCGATACCTCATCCAGAAACGCATCCTCTCGAAACCTGGCGAGCAAGCTACACCGCGATGCAGAGCGCCTCTCTTGCAGAGTCTGCCACTTGAATTTGCTAAACATCTCCGTAACGCTATCACGGTTACCAAATAACCCTGTGACGAAATGCGCCGCTCTTCTTTGGATCTTCTCTATCTCCTCCGTCAACCCGATCTGGTACGGATCCCACACTGATGAGCAATACTCAAGTATAGGTCGAACGAGTGTTTTGTAAGCCACCTCCTTTGTTGATGGACTACATTTTCTAAGGACTCTCCCAATGAATCTCAACCTGGCACCCGCCTTACCAACAATTAATTTTATATGATCATTCCACTTCAAATCGTTCCGCACGCATACTCCCAGATATTTTACAGAAGTAACTGCTACCAGTGTTTGTTCCGCTATCATATAATCATACAGTAAAGGATCCTTCTTTCTATGTATTCGCAATACATTACATTTGTCTATGTTAAGGGTCAGTTGCCACTTCCTGCACCAAGTGCCTATCCGCTGCAGATCTTCCTGCATTTCGCTACAATTTTCTAATGCTGCAACTTCTCTGTATACTACAGCATCATCCGTGAAAAGCCGAATGGAACTTCCGACACTATCTACTAGGTCATTTATATAAATTGTGAAAAGCAATGGTCCCATAACACTCCCCTGTGGCACACCAGAGGTTACTTTAACGTCTGTAGACATCTCTCCATTGATAACAACATGCTGTGTTCTGTTTGCTAAAAACTCTTCAATCCAGCCACACAGCTGGTCTGATATTCCATAGGCTCCTACTTTGTTTATCAGGCGACAGTGCGGAACTGTATCGATCGCCTTCCAGAAGTCAAGGAAAATAGCATCTACCTGGGAGCCTGTATCTAATATTTTCTGGGTCTCATGAACAAATAAAGCGAGTTGGGTCTCACACGATCGCTGTTTCCGGAATCCATGTTGATTCCACAGAGGAATCCGGGTTTCCAAAAACGACATGGTATGCGAGCAAAAAACATGTTCTAAAATTCTACAACAGATCGACGTCAGAGATACAGGTCTATAGTTTTGCGCACCTGCTCGACGACCCTTCTTGAAGACTGGGACTACCTGTGCTCTTTTCCAATCATTTGGAACCTTCCGTACCTCTAGAGACTTGAGGTACACGGCTGTTAGAAGGGGGGCAAGTTCTTTCGCGTACTCTGTGTAGAATCGAATTAATATCCTGTCAGGTCCAGTGGACTTTCCTCTGTTGAGTGATTCCAGTTGCTTTTCTATTCCTTGGACACGTATTTCGATGTCAGCCATTTTTTCGTTTGTGCGAGGATTTAGAGAAGGAACTGCAGTGTGGTCTTCCTCTGTGAAACAGCTTTGGAAAAAGGTGTTTAGTATTTCAGCTTTACGCGTGTCATCCTCTGTTTCAATGCCATCATCATCCCGGTGTGTCTGGATATGCTGTTTCGAGCCACTTACTGATTTAACGTAAGACCAGAACTTCCTAGGATTTTCTGTCAAGTCGGTACATCGAAAGTAAAATTCTAATTCGCTGAATGCTTCACGCATAGCCCTCCTTACGCTAACTTTGACATCATTTAGCTTCTGTTTGTCTGAGAGGTTTTGGCTGCGTTTCCACTTGGAGTGAAGCTCTCTTTGCTTTCGCAGTAGTTTCCTAACTTTGTTGTTGAACCACGGGGGGTTTTTCCCGTCCCTCACAGTTTTACTTGGCACGTACCTGTCTAAAACGCATTTTACGATTGCCTTGAACTTTTTCCGTAAACACTCAACATTGTCAGTGTCGGAACAGAAATTTTCGTTTTTATCTGTTTGGTAGTCTGAAATCTGCCTTGTATTACTCTTGCTAAACAGATAAACCTTCCTCCCTTTTTTTATATTCCTATTAACTTCCATATTCAGGGATGCTGCAACGTCCTTGTGATCACTGATTCCCTGTTCTGCACTTACAGAGTCGAAAAGTTCGGGTCTGTTTGTTATCAGTAGGTCCAAGCTGTTATCTCCACAAGTCGGTACGCTGTTTAATTGCTCGAGGTAATTTTCGGATAGTGCACTCAGTACAATGTCACTCGATGCTCTGTCCCTACCACCCGTCCTAAACATTTGAGTGTCCCAGTCTATATCTGGTAAATTGAAATCTCCACCTAGGACTATAACATGCTGAGAAAACTTATGTGAAATGTATTCCAAATTTTCTGTCAGTTGTTCTGCCACTAATGCTGCTGAGTCGGGAGGTCGGTAAAAGGAGCCAACTATTAACCTAGCTCGGTTGTTGAGTGTAACCTCCACCCATAATAATTCACAGCAACTATCCACTTCTACTTCACTACAGGATAAACTACTACTAACAGCGACAAACATGCCACCACCAGTTGCATGCAATCTATCCTTTCTAAACACTGTCTGTGCCTGTGTAAAAATTTCGGCAGAATTTATCTCTGGCTTCAGCCAGCTTTCTGTACCGATAACGATTTCAGCTTCGGTGCTTTCTATCAGCGCTTGAAGTTCTGGTACTGTACCAATGCAGCTTCGACAGTTTACAATTACAATACCGATTGCTGCTTGGTCCCCGCATGTCCTGACTTTGCCGCGCACCCTTTGAGGCTGTTGCCCTTTCTGTACTTGCCTGAGGCCATCTAACCTAAAAAACCGCCCAGTCCACGCCACACAACCCCTGCTACCCGTGTAGCCGCTGACCTATCCAGTGGAACCCGAAGCCCCACCACCCTATGGCGCAAGTCGAGGAATCTGCAGCCCACACGGTCGCAGAACCGTCTCAGCCTCTGATTCAGACCCTCCACTCGACTCTGTCCCAAAGGTCCGCAGTCAGTCCTGTCGACGATGCTGCAGATGGTGAGCTCTGCTTTCATCCCGCTAGCAAGACTGGCAGTCTTCACCAAATCAGATAGCCGCCGGAAGCCAGAGAGGATTTCCTCCGATCCATAGCGACACACATCATTGGTGCCGACATGAGCGACCACCTGCAGATGGGAGCACCCTGTACCCTTCATGGCATCCGGAAGGACCCTTTCCACATCTGGAATGACTCCCCCCGGTATGCACACGGAGTGCACGTTGGTCTTCTTCCCCTCTCTTGCTGCCATATCCCTAAGGGGCCCCATTACGCGCCTGACGTTGGAGCTCCCAACTACCAGTAAGCCCACCCTCTGCGACCGCCCAGATCTTGCAGACTGAGGGGCAACCTCTGGAATAGGACAAGCAGCCATGTCCGGCTGAAGAAGGTAGAAAACTGTGCAGTACTTCATAACAACAAACTGCTTTCAGTGAACATGATGTCACAACCGTTTACATTTCTCACAGTTTGCGGGAAAATATTGTAAATGGTGTTTTGAGAAGCATTACTTTCAAAGTAAATTTCCCTTTATGCAAGATGAATTATCTTATGTGTGACAATGTGTGATGAATTTCTTAAATTGGAGTTTTTGACCCTCATTCAATACTTAACACTTGGAGGACCAGCCACTTGGAAAAATCTCGGTCCCAGAAGACCAGCCATTTAAGTCATTATTTAGAATTTAACTGGCACATTTGTGTTTGATATGTCTGAAAGGAGTAATTTATTTTGTAAAAAATTATATGTCTGAAAGGGCATAATGTGTAAAGTCGGTCCCACGGAGCACTGTCGTCCTCTCTTTATAAGGCTAAGACTGTTGACCATTGTAAACTTGTATATTTATATCTGTGTGTTACACATTAAAAACAATGGTATGGAAGGTGTTGTCAGGGAAGAAATTCATAACTACAACACTAGAAGGAAGGCAGATTATGATATACCAAGACACAGACTAACAAAAAGTAGTAACTCACACAAAGTGAATACCTTAAAAATATTCAACAAACTACCGCAATCTGCTCGGGACATGCCCACAAAAATTCTTAAACAAAATTTGTACAATTGGTTATCTGACAATCCATTTTATTCTATGCAAGAATATTATGATCTGAGTAGCACAGAGATAAACCTGTAATTGCATAATTAACTTAATTAACTACTATATATACTGTTACAAAATATTTCATATCTAATACCTTTGTATTTCAACTGTGTTAGGTAACTACTTTATTTGCCAGTGTTATGATGTGATACGTAACTACTGTGTTTGCTACTACAATGTAACTCATTTTTGGTACCTTTGTATGTATCGGAAACAAGAATATGTATTAAGCATTGTAGTCACCTGCTTAAGGTTTATGTTATTTGTAAGTTACTCATATGCTAATTATATCTATGCCTTATATATAGTGTCTGGAATATTAATATTATTTTATGTACTGACGAAGCCTATTTCATCTTGCATGATCAATGGCTAATAAAGAATCTTGAATCTTGAATCTTGAACACATGCTAAATAAAGACCAAGCCTCAAGGTTAGTTTTTCATATTTGTTTTAGTTCTTATGTAGATTAAAAATTATGCATTAATAATGGCAGGAAGTGTAATTATTCTTTAAACAAAGGTGAGGCAAATTCTTGACCAATTTCACATGTAAATGGCTTTTAAATGGAAAATTCGAAGTGCTCAACAGATCATTTGTTCAGCCACATAACCCACGAAATGTTCCGTGCACAGCAGCGAAATTTATATTCATGTTTGTCAGAAATATTCACCTGCTGCAGTTTAAGCTGTACTCTTAAGAGTCCTACTTAACCAGACCCTTGGAAAAAAACAGAAAAAGAATTCGATGACCAGTATTGTGTGAAAGCTTGTCTTTTATTGGAGTTAAGCTGTCTGTATATTAATTGAAATCATTAACTTTTCCTGTTTGTGTGCTCTTGCTACTTAACATTAATGTTGCTTGTCTTACTACATCACATCCTATGCTATGAATATTTGCTGTCATTGGCTGGTGAGATCACATGAGATGAGCTATCATAAGCTGACAAAAGCACATTGAAATCTTGATTTCAGTGCTTTGGAAGGTACTGTGCTGTATTGTGTAGCATTCATATTTACACTTTCGTAATAGAAGGGCATGCAATTTACGTGTTGCGACGCATCAAAGATTGTTCTCAAACCCTTTGTTTATTGCTGGGTTTTGTTTCCTAAAAGTGCCAGGAAGTTCTGTGCCGAAGTATAAATTCTTTACCATTCAAAGCACTGATGAGTTTTACAGTTCTGTGGGAAAGTATGTTGTCACTCAACATAAAAAAGGTACTTTCATCTGGTGTATAATATATTTTTGCCCAGGAAAAAGCATATTTTCAACCCGAAAAAAGTGTATTTTTATCCAGGGAATTTGGGAAAAACCACGGATTTTTTTTCTTATCCGCGTATACACCCTGAAAGACTGTAATCTGCAATGATTAGAGGCTCTATGCATGGGTTACTTATGTTTGGAAGGCTTATTTCTCTGTAATCTATTACAGTTCTGTGTCCATGGAAGGATTATGGGTAACCACTCACCTCATAGTTTAAATGTCAGGCACTTAACAAGCACAGTAACCAGACAGTAATTTCCATGCCATGATGTTTTCATTACATTAGAGGTTCTGCTTAGCTTACCAGTTTTCACTGATATCATTTCATGTAATTGTATCTTTTTTGGTTTCATCCATATCAGTAATTTATTTCATTTCAGTAAATCTAATTCAACTAATGAATATCCTATGTTGCAGCGTACGTTGAGGAACCCCCCACCAGATCCATACCCCCAGTGATGCATTTCCTTCATATGCTAGAGAGAAATCTCTAGCTGAATTGTTCCTAAATCATAGGTGGAAACATCTGTGACAATGAAAGATTCAGTCACACCTACAGGAGTGTTCAAGTAGCGCAATGGTTAAAGCAGTTGCTCACGAAAAGCAGGAAATATGGAGCTGAGTGTTTTCAGCTTTAGTATTTGTGACTAATTTTTATTTCTGTCATGGTTTTACCATTTTTTTTTATCCAGATCATTCCATTCATTGTATTTCAGTGAATCTAATGTATTTGTTTAATGATTTAGTCGATGGTGTTAGAATGTCTTTAAAATGATTTATGGACAATTAGTGTCTTTTGTAGAGAACTATTGGGAATGTTGGGAGATTGCAAATGTTTAACGGTGATGTGATGGCCAGTATCTATCTTCAAATATAACAAAGTACAAAATAATGACCATTAGTAAATGAAAAGTCATGTGAATGATATCAGTACAATATTAGTGATAAATCATTTAGTTTGAGTAACATCCTGTAACCATTTCGACATGAGAGTTGGGAGAAAATTAAAATGGAATGACCTAATGAATATTATAGCGAGGAAGGGAAATATCAGACAGTGATTTATTGCAATGGTTCGTGGAAGGAGTAACTCCTTTGCAAAGGAAGTAACTAGAAAAATGCTTGTGAATGTCATTTTGGAATACACCTTGACCTAGTAAAATGGTGTGCACAGAGTCAAAGTGTGATCCTAGAGCTACAATTTTCAAACCAAATGTTTGTTCATGCTGGGTACAGTCAGTTATCCTCAACAATTAGAATCCTTATAATACGTGTGTATTAGGAGTGCGGGTAAGCTACTACAAACAGCATAGTGAACGCATTATTGTGGCCAAGATAGACAGGAAGCCCACGCCTACTACAGTAGTACAAGTTTATATGCCAACTAGCTCTGCAGATGATGAAGAAATTGAAGAAATGTGTGATGAGATGAAAGAAATTATTCAGACAGTGAAGGGAGTCGAAAATTTAATAGTCATGGGTGACTGGAATTTGATAGTAGGAAAAGGAAGAGAGTGATCATAGTAGGTGAATATGGATTTGGGGGAAGAAATGAAAGAAGAAGCCGCCTGGTAGAATTTTGCACAGAGCATAACTTAATCATAGCTAACACTTGGTTCAAGAAGCATAAATGAAGATTGTATACATGGAAGCAGCCTGAAGATACTCAAAGGTTTCAGATAGATTATATAATGGTAAGACAGAGATTTAGGAACCAGGTTATAAATTGTAAGACATTTCCAGGGGCAGATGTGGACTCTGACCACAATCTATTGGTTATGAACTGTAGATTAAAACTGAAGAAACTGCAAAAAGGTGGGAATTTAAGGAGATGGGACCTGGATAAACTGACTAAACCAGAGGTTGTACAGAGTTTCAGGGAGAGCATAAGGGAACAATTGACAAGAATGGGGGAAAGAAATACAGTAGAAGAAGAATGGGTAGCTTTGAGGGATGAAGTAGTGAAGGCAGCAGAGGATCAAGTAGGTAAAAAGACAAGGGGGGTGACAGAAGAAATATTGAATTTAATTGATGAAAGAAGAAAATATAAAAATGCAGCAAATGAAGCAGGCAAAAAGCAATACAAACATCTCAAAAATGAGACCGACAGGAAGTGCAAAATGGCTAAACAGGCATGGCTAGAGGACAAATGTAAGGATGTAGAGGCTTATCTCACTAGGGGTAAGATAGATACTGCCTACCGTATTTACTTGAATCTAAGCCGCACTCGAATCTAAGCCGCACCTGAAAAATGAGACTCGAAATAAAGGAAAAAAAATTTCCCGAATCTAAGCTGCACCTGAAACTTGAGACTCGGAATTCAAGGGGAGAGAAAAATTTTAGGCCGCACCTCCAAATCGAAACAAAGTTGGTCCATTGTAATATGAGACACAATTTAGGTCGAATGAATGACGATACAGCTACAGTAGTTTGGTTCGAATCGTAAGCTTAGCAGTTAAGCTTTACCAGGTAGCCATTGCTATGCGTCAGGCGCTCCGTCAGTATTTATATGGGTACCCTTCCTTTTTCACGTGCTTCGTCTGGTTTGAATCGATTGCTTATTTTGCTTTGATCTGATAAGTGCCGTTTTCTTTGTTATAGTTGTTTACGCCACTGTAAGCTGAAAATGCATTACTGTACTGTGTCATGCACTGTTTGTCGCATTCTGATAGTGCGTGTTTACGGCCTGTCGCCGCTCGCGCCATGGCTTGCTTTTGTGCGCGCTACCGCCGCTTACAATTAAAAAAAAAAGAGAGGAATCGTCTCATTAGCGAAACAATGGCAAGAGACTGCTAATTGTTGTTACTTACACTGCTGCTTTCTTTGATAATGATCAACAAGAACCAAATAATAGACAGCGTATGATAGAACATGTTCTGAACGAGAGTTAGGCGAAAATTTTTCTCCGTTTGAAAATCTTTGCGGCCGCTTCTTTAGTACATCAAATTGTGCACAGAAATTAATCATCTTAGATTTAAAAATCTAGTCAGTTCCGTGCTTCATTTCTGACTGTATCACTACTAGGCATAAAAATAATACGAATATAAACATGACACGATACGTATATTCTTCCGAGTTTGCTGTTGTCTCGCTCTAGTTTCGTAGTTTATTAGGCAGACAGGATTTAAATGAGATAGCAGCAAACACGAAAGAATACATGGCAAAATGTTTATATTCGTATTATTCTTATGGTGAAGAGAATAGTGCATGTGATTCGCATTTCATCAGGTTCCTATTAGCAACCATCTCTTCTCACAGGTAGGAAAAAATTCAGAACGTAGAGTTGGCCAAATTGACAAACATCCCAAACAGTCTTGCCAGTCGTATTTTCGTAGTACATTGAAATTCTGCTACATTCGAAGATGAACAATACGGAATTTGTATTTACTTCGTTGGATAATGTATGAAAATGGTCTAAACTCGGGACGGAGAAAAAAAGCTCGTCTTCCACCTTTTTAAAAAATTTATTTATTGACGCAGAGGTTTTGGCGCCAGTATTTATCTTTGTGTCTACAAAGCATGCTACATATATTCGACGGCAGAAGTTAGTTGTGGCGGCACCTACTAACATTTTTCAGAACTTCCGCTTGCTTTGCACTCGATTCTAAACCACAGGCGGTTTTTTGGATTACAAAAACAGGAAAAAAAGTGCGGCTTAGATTCGAGTAAATACAGTACAGGAAAATTAAAGATACCTTTGGAGAAAAGAGAACCACTGGCATGAATATCAAAAGCTCAGATGGAAACCCAGTTCTAAGCAAAGAAGGGAAAGCAGAAAGGTGGAAGGAGGATATAGAGTGTCTATAAAGGGCGATGTACTTCAGGCTAATATTATGGAAATGGAAGAGGATGTAGATGAAGATGAAATGGGAGATATGATACTGCGTGAAGAGTTAGACAGAGCACTGAAAGACCTAAGTCGATACAAGGCCCCGAGAGTAGACAACATTCCATTAGAACTACTGACAGCCTTGGGAGAGCCAGTCCTGACAAAACTCTACCATCTGGTGAGCAAAATGTATGAGACAGGCGAAATACCCTCAGACTTCAAGAAGAATATAATAATTCCAATCCCAAAGAAAGCAGGTATTGACAGATGTGAAAATTACCGAACTATCAGTTTAATAAGTCACAGCTGCAAAATACTAACGCGAATTCTTCACAGACGAATGGAAAAACTGATAGAAGCCGACCTCGGGGAAGATCAGTTTGGATTCCGTAGAAATATTGGAACACGTGAGGCAATACTGACCCTACGACTCATCTTAGAAGCTAGATTAATAAAAGGCAAACGTACGTTTATAGCATTTGTAAACTTAGAGAAAGCTTTTGACGATGTTGACTGGAATACTGTCTTTCAAATTCTGATGGTGGCAGGGGTAAAATACAGGGAGCAAAAGGCTATTTACAATTTGTACAGAAACCAGATGGCAGTTATAAGAGTCAAGGGGCACGAAAGGGAAGCAGTGGTTGGGAAGGGAGTGAGACAGGGTTGTAGCCTCTCCCCAATGTTATTCAATCTGTATATTGAGCGAGCAGTAAAGGAAACAAAAGAAAAATTCGGAGTAGGTATTAAAATCCATGGAGAAGAAATAAAAACTTTGAGGTTCGCCGATGAAATTGTAATTCTGTCAGAGACAGCAAAGGACTTGGAAGAGCAGTTGAACGGAATGGACAGTGTCTTGAAAGGAGGATATAAGATGAACATCAACAAAAGCAAAACGAGGATAATGGAATTAGTCGATTTAAGTCGGGTGATGCAGAGGGAATTACATTAGGAAATGAGACACTTAAAGTAGTAAAGGAGTTTTGCTATTTGGGGAGCAAAATAACTGATGATGGTCGAAATAGAGAGGATATAAAATGTAGACTGGCAATGGCAATGAAAGAATTTCTGAAGAAGAGAAATTTGTTAACATTGAGTATAGATTTAAGTGTCAGGAAGTCGTTTCTGAAAGTATTTGTATGGAGTGTAGCCATGTTTGAAAGTGAAACATGGACGATAATTAGTTTGGACAAGAAGAGAATAGAAGCTTTCGAAATGTGGTGCTACAGAAGAATGCTGAAGATTAGATGGGTAGATCACTTAACTAATGAGGAGGTATTGAATAGAATTGGAGAGAAGAGGAGTTTGTGGCACAACTTGACTAGAAGAAGGGATCGGTTGGTAGGATATGTTCTGAGGCATCAAGGGAGCACCAATTTAGTATTGGAGGGCAGTGTGGAGGGTAAAAATCGTAGAGGGAGACCTAGAGATGAATACACTAAGCAGATTCAGAAGGATGTAGGCTGCAGTACGTACTGGGAGATGAAGCAGCTTGCACAGGATAGATTAGCATGGAGGGCTGCATCAAACCAGTCTCAGGACTAAAGACCACAACAACAACAACAACAACAACGTAATATGTGTGTGTGTGTGTGTGTGTGTGTGTGTGTGTGTGTGTGTGTGTGTGTGTGTGTGGAAGGGGGGGGGGGGGTTTACCACTAAATTATTTTCTTCATTTCTTCAGTAATTAGAAGATGCATTTGTTTCTATTTTACATATGAATATATTACTTTTGTGTGAAACATGGTAATAGCAAATCCTCCAATATTCACTTGTCCAAACCAATCTACACTGCTCTTCTGTGATCTGTATCAGATCAGACTGTCAAAAGGAGTTTTAATATAAGCCATGCAGTTTTTGATGCACATATGTGGTCAGCTCATGGGCATTAAGAGGAAGCACAATAACATTCATTGAAATTCAGTATGAGAAGAGCTATCATACATTTCATGATGACTGACCCCTGACTTTGAACTCAGATTCTGGTTACATAGCATGAGTTACATTGATGTATTGTACTTTACCGAAATCATGAAAATATCTGCTTTTGTTAAGAGTATTGCATTTTAGTTGAAAAAGAGGTGACATATGTGGTAGTATTTAAGAGAAAGCATGCTTTTTTGATCATTTTTTGGCGAGTGTCAGCTTTGAAGATTCATAGAAGCCAGACCATAATTAGGTAACCGTTCCTTTGCACACTTTAAAGATGCAGCCATTCTCTACTTATGGGCATATTTTTGTTGCTTTCTGAGTAGTTGTTATGTTGTAATTATGACAGATGGAGATTGCCGCGGTTCGCCTAATAATAATATATATGAATGAGATGAAAATTGAAAATACTAGCTGTGTTGTTGCCTTTCACTGCTGCTATGTTTTTATGCACTTGATAAAGTGCTAATATCACATGTTCAGTTTATTTGATTTTGCCTTATTATGCACCGTGTGCTCAAGTGTGCTATGTTGCTGGACTTCTGAAAAGTATTTCCATTTAATTGTTCATTGTTGCAGTGTTTACATTCAGACCCCCCATCAAATAGGAAACAATTGTGCTGCCAGTAATTTTTGTGTACTCCTGTGAGACAGTCTTTGTCATATAATTATTTGCGTTGTACTTGCGTGAAACCGCACATCATTTACGGAGTTGTGAGAAGTCCATGGTGGTCAGTGGGCCTGCTTACTTTGAGGATGAGAAAGAACAAGGTGTGAACAGTTCCATACATCTATACTCTACAAACCACTGTGAGGTGCATGGCAGAGTGTACGTCCCACCATACCAATTATTAGGGTTTCTTCCCACTCCATTCATGTATGGAGCACAGGAAGAATGATTGTTTGAATGCCTCTGTGCATGCAATAATTATTTTGGTCTTATCCTCATGATCCCTATGTGAACGATACTTAGTTTGCTTGTAGTATATCCTTAGAATTTTCATTTAAAGCCAGTTCTTGAAACTGTGTTAATAGACTTTTTTAGTATAGTTTATGTCTATCTTCAAGAGTCTGTCAGTTCAGTTTCTTCAGTATCTCCGTGGCACTCTCCCAAGCATCAAACAAGCCTGTGACCATTTATGCTGCCCTTCTCTGTATATGTTCAGTATCCCTTGTTAGTGTTCTAGAGCCTATCGTATGTGTGATTTGTAAGCAATCTCCATTGTAGACTGATGGCACTTACCCAATACTCTACCAATAAATTGAAGTCTACCACCAACTTTACCCCCAACTGAGCCTATGTGATCATTCCATTTCATATCCCAACAAAGTTTTACACCCAGGTATTTGTATGGGTTGGCCAATTCAAGCAGTGACTCATTGATATTATAGTCATAGGATACGTTTTGATTTTTTGAAGAGAAGTGCACAATTTTATATTTGTGAACATTTAAAGCACTTTGAAATATTATCAAGGTGTGACTGCATCTTTAAGCAGCTTCTTTCAAGCAGTATTTCATTATAGATAACTGAATCATCTACAAAATTCTGAGATTACTGTTAATGTTGTCCACAAGTTCATTAACATGCAATGTGAGCAGCAAGGGTCCTAACACACTTCCCAGGGGTCCACCCAAAGCTGTCCAAGATAACTTGTTGCATTCTTCTTACCAAAAAGTCCTGAATCCAGTCACAAATTTCATATGATACTCCATATGATCATACTTTTGAGGCTCAAGTGTGGTACTGAGTCAAATACTTTTCAGAAATCTTGAACCAATGCATCTATCTGACTGCCTTGATCCAAAGATTTCAGTATGTCATGTGAGAGAAGTGTGATTTGGGTTTCACATGATTGATGTTTTCGAAATCCATACTGGTTGGCACTGAGGACATCATTCTGTTCAATATCCCTCATTATGTTTAATTTCAGAATATGTTCTAAGATTCTCCAGCAGATCGATGTCAAGGATCCTGGGCAGTAGTTTTGTAGACCACTTCTACTGCCCTTCTAGTAGATGGGAGTCAGATGGGAGTCACTTGTGGGGTCATTTTCATATTTTTCCCAAGAACTGCGCATGTTGTTTTTTATGTTTGAGGGATCTACAATAGATTATAGTTAGAATAGGGGCTAACTCAGCCACAAATTCAGTATAGAATCTGACAGGGATTCCATTGGGCACTGGAGTTTTTAGTGATTTCAGGTGTTTATCAACACCACTGACACTCATACTTATATCATTCATCTTTTCGGTGGTATGAGGTTTAAATTGGGGTAATTCTCCTAGGTTTCTCTTTGTAAAGAAACATCTGAAAATTGAGTTAAGCATTTCAGGTTTTGCTTTGCTTCCCTCAAATTCAGTTTCTGTCCCAATCGCTAGGGCCTGCACACTAACTTTGTTGCCACTGGTAGCCTTTACATGTGACCAAAATTCCTTTGAGTTTTGTGAAAGATCATTTGGCATTATTCAGCTACGGTAGTGATTGAAGGCATCATACAATGCTCCATTGACAGCTAAATGTGTTTCACACAGCGTATCTCTATCTATAGGCCTACACTTTGTTTTACATCTATTTTGCAGTAACCTCTGTTTCTTTAGAAGTGTCTTTACAGTGACTGTATACCATGGAGGTTCCCTTACATCATGAACTGATCGACTGGGTACATAATCTATCCAGTGCAAGGTCAACCATTCTTTTAAACTTGAGCTATAGTTCCTCTATCTACATGCTTCTGCCCTGTGCTGAAAGTTTCAAATTTCTCATTTAGATATGACACTACTGATTTTTTATCTAGTTTACTGAACTTATATATCTTTCTGCTTGGTTTAGTTGTCCTTTGTGCTTTGGTATTCATGGTTGCCACAACTGCATCTTGGTCACAGTTTCGATGTGGACAGCCTCAAATAGGTCAGGTTTGTATGTTGTGATTATATTCAATATATTTCCATCATGAATGGTGTTCATAACTATCTGTTGTAGATAGTTTTCTATATTGTTTGTGTATGTTAGCATCTGCTATGGTTGCACTAACTGTGTGTGTAACAAGTGTAGAAGATGTTATCTCTCATGTATAATATACAGGACAGAAGTTTGCATTGAATGAGTTTGCCCATGGAGTCAAGAAGGAAAATCTACAAATTGTGTGTGGGAAAGCAGTTTCCCATAGTAGCAGTCATATTGGTAACATTGAAGACTGAAGTTGAAGACTTTTGTGATCTGAGTGAAACAACTTTTCATAGTGCTATTCGGGCTTCATATTTAAAAAAAAAAAAGAAAAAAAGGTACAGATGGAGAATGCAGGAAAAAGAGCAATTCCTTGCATGAAATAACGCACTTGTGAAACAATGGATGGTCTATTTATTACACTGATGAGAGTTGGTGTGGTGCAAATTAGTCCCAAAAGTTTGGATGGCAGGAATGAAAAATGCCTTATGCATCAGAAGATGTTCACGAGTATCACAGAGAAAGTGTTCAAGAGTGGAATGGCTGGAAGTGGAGCAATTCAGACTCTGTGTGCATCTGGGAAAATAATTATAATGTCTCACATTGGGAATTAAGGTGGGGGATTATCATTCTGAGATGGATGCCAACCACTAAGAAGAGTGATTGAGGAGGATTTTTTTAAAAAAATTACCAAACAGATCTGTGATTGTAATAGATCGGGTTCAGTACCACACGATGATAAATCCAATATCATGAAATCCATCTGTGAAATGGAGAAAGGGTTTTGTTACTGAATGGATTGAAAGCAATAATGTAGAACTTCCATCTAATGTCTTGTCATACAAGGAATTTACTAAAGCAGTCCTACTGGAACACAAATTGTTGCGGCACGCAACACAAGTGAACACTAGCTTTTGAATTTGTTTGTTTGATACAGCACACAATGATACAACTTACAATAACATGGAACTACACCTTGAGGCGATACAAAGTCTGTAGCATAACAATGTGTGCAAGTCTAAAGGGCTGCATGATAGCTAATAGTTAACAGCAGGGTGTAGGCTCACATTGCCCTAGCTACAGGCAAAGTAGACATCACCGGCATTGATGGTGCTAGTTTTGAGTTGGCATGTGCAGCTGATGTAGACTTATGCTGGAGGCTGATTGTAGAGCCTGTTCCGTCATTCTCCACATCTACAGCTAGTAAGCCTTAGCTCAGCACCTGAAGTGATGTCCATAGTGAGCAGGAGCGGTGAGTTGCTCCATGTTATGATGTTATGGGCGCAGTGTACCTGTTAGGAGTGTAGCATATGGTGAAAGATAGTGGTAACTGGGGGGGTTTACCACAGCCCACCCTTTCCAGGTGAGGTATGGGGAGGGGGTGGGGGTGGAACACCATGCTTGGCCTAATGGCCTAAGCCTGTGTCCTAGCAGAGAGTGATGTTTGTGACCTCCGGCTCTTCTGCAGTGCCCCTTAATGGCTTAGGCGCTGGGAACCCCTGGTCTGTGGTCACCCATGTGTGGGGCTGAAATTTACATAGCTGGTAGTGGCTGCACTTAGTGGACAGCAGAGGGAACAAGGGTGCGGGGTGAGGTGGCAGAAACTGGAGGTGATGCTGTGACGACATCTGGGCTTCAGAGTGTCGGCCCCTCCTCTGATGCATGTTAGCTGCCTGTGGTAACTTTATCCGAAGATGTAGTCTGCCCCTTGATGTGGAAGGCAGAGGCGACTGGACTCTTCTCCTGTTGATGCAGTGGCCTAGAACAGCCAGCAGTGGAATTAGAAGAGCGCTGGTGGGGGAGGATGGTGGGAGTTGTCTTGAGAGCGAGCTCACTTCAGTTGGTGGCTGGTCAACACATATGGTCTGCAGTTCACTGTCAAGTCTGAAGACACCAGCAAAGACACCAAATTTGCACGCAAGTTGTACTTTTACGTAACACAAATGAACAATGGTTTTTGAATTTGTTTATTTGATACAGTATACAATGGCACAAATTACAATAACTTGGAACTACACCCAGAGGCGACACAAAGTCTACAGCATAACAATGTGTCCAAATCTTGTGGCTTACATGATAGCTAACAGTTAACAGCACAATGTAGACTGATCCTGGGAGCCTTGCATTGTACTAGATATAGGCAAGCATTGATGTCACCAGCATTGGCAGCACTAGTTTTGAGTCAGTGTGTACTGCCGGTGTTGTAGATTTGCACAATGGTGGAGCCTCTGGTATAGGTCCTAACATCCACTACTAGCGAGCCTTAGCTCAGTGCATGAAGTAACATCTGTGGCCTGCCTGCCCAATGTGGCTAGTGCAGCTTACTGATCTGGAGTGCAGCGGACAGTGAAAGATGGTGGTGACAGTGGACTTACCACACATGCAACCGTACTACCTTTTGGAAGGTATTTTGTGCTCAGTGGACAAGGAAATTAAAACTTCTTTAGTTATTGATTGTGCACTGCCAGTTCAGTGCTGTTGAATTCATTTTCGGCTTTGTTAAAAACGTAGCAGAGGGGAGCAAGAATTTAAAAATAAATGATATTTTACAGTTCTCTCACCCTCTCGTGGAAAGTGATCCCCAAAGTGTCTGGAGGAATTCCAGTGATACATGTACCCAAACTTGAAAGCAGTTATGCACAAAGAGCCCACTGTCTTGACGTACTAATAGAACCCCTTGTGATCTAGGTAGACAGCTGCAATAACAGCCATGTGACCACAGACAACAGCAAAAGTGATTAAGGCAGGTTTTATTTCATTTATCACTCTTTCCTAGAAAATTTATTTGAGTGAATCAAATTTTCATTTACTGTAAAAATGTACAGTACATGTCATTCTTCATTTATTGAGAGCTGCTTGTATATTGAGCATTCACTTGTGACTTCCTATTTTGCTGCCCTCTACGTGCAACAACAAATGAAATCGGCAATGCTGTATTGAAATGCTAGTACAAAGTTTTCATTATTGCTGGCGAATACGTATTTATTGTGCATTACAACCGTGGCAGCTTGCTGGTATGAAAACTACAGTCCATCATAGCCTTGTGTGTATTACAGCTACTGATGCATTGCTTTACAGACGCTTAACTGTCAAACACGGGGAGTAGTAATTAACAAAATTTTCATTGGTACAATAGCTACAGTGGTAAACTCAATTGTACCATCTTGCATTTGTCATTACAGCAATGAAAGAACTTATCAGAAAATAATGAAAATGTGCCTGCAGATAGGAAAAGGTTGTATTTTTAAATCGTGCAAGTACAATTTTCTCCTAATTATGGTCAGGCTCTGTGACGCCTCAATGTTGACACCCGCCAAAAAATTCTAGAAAAGCCAACTATGTTTTAAATGTTACTACATACGTTGTCCTCTTTTCAACTAAAATGTAATATTCATACAGCAGATAAAAGTAGACATCACCATGTTTCTGGCAAGGTACAACACATTGTTGTTTGTCAGTTGATGTAACCAGAATATGAGCTCAAAGTCAGGGGTCAGTCCATATGAAATGAAGTGTTAGTTTCTGTATAAAATTCAGAGAGTGTTGTGATAAAATTAAATGGATTGCAGTAACAGAAGCCTGCAGATTGTCATTGTTCACACACAGCATATTTGAATAAAGTGAGATGAGGTTGAATAATATTTGTTAGAGAGATCATCTGCCATACAGCATACAGTGGCTTGCAGGGTGTAATATAGATGTAGTTCTTTGGGTGACTTGAGGAATGGATTTAGCTGTAACTAAGAAATATATTTTAGAGTGTCAATACATTTAATCACAGTTCATGAGACCTTTATTTTGAGAACACCTTTCATCTTCAAGAGCTCTGCCGTGTACACACACACACACACACACACACACACACACACACACACACACAGGCACACACTATTGTTATGTTCCATCCTGGATTTTCCATTGTTTTATTTATAGCTTACATTCATAAAATTATCTTCTTCTTGTGAATTTTTTCAGGCAACCCGTGCATGCCCTGGATTGACAGAAGCACAATTGCTTTTAGCCCGTGTACAATTCCTCAGTCATGATTTGTCAAGAGCAGCGGAGACTTTGCATCATATTCTTGATTTGGATTCAACCTCTGCTCCAGCTTATCTTCTTCAAGCACAGATACTCATACAGCAAGGGGATTTCAGTCAAGCAATGCAAAGCCTGGAGGTTTCTACTTAATTTATATTATAATATTGCTTTATTCTATTTTTTATTTTAATACATTATAATCATTTGTTATAGTGTTTTAGTAATTTTTAGGATTTAATGTTAAAAAATAATGTTTCATTTTAAAACTTGAGCACATATTTAAACGCAGATGTTTCCAATTGGATCAAGTAATAGTTCTGTGTCCTTTGTTAGGGATACAGATAAACAAAAGTAGCTGAAAATACGAGTTAAAACTATGTTAAAGACAGAGAAATGTTAGCTTAATGTACAGATGGAAGCATAGATGCAAAGCAAAAACATTTTTAAAATTATATTATTTGTTTATGATTTTTGTACTTATGAAGACAAAAATATTATGGGAATAAAATGTTGCTAAGTGTGACAAATTTTCAACAGTATGAGTTTCTCAGAACACGTTGGTGATACGATGAAGATAGATACAGAAATTGGCCATATTATTTACAGAGAAACAATCCTGGCATCTGATGTAAATGACAGAGAAATTGTGGAAAGCTGGACAGGGATTTGTACCCAACTCCTCATAAACCCTGTTCCTTGCCTAAACCACTGCACCAATTAGCTTAGTATTAGAAAATGAGCTTTAACCGAAAAAGGATCAGATAACTCAAGAAGCTTGTTTATGAAATGATTTGAATAAAATATTGCTTTCAAAACAAAGCATATAAGAGACAAGTGTTAATGCTTACTGGTAGCATAGAGGCATCTCTTGTAGGTTACCATCTCCCTTTCAGTAGGTAGTATTGAGAGAGATGAAGAGTACTGAAAATGCAAACAAGAGAAAGTAGGACAAACAGAGGGATAAATATAGTGTAAGAACAACAGTATTAAGAAAATGGAAAGTAAACAAATGAAGTCTGTGTAAACGAATTAGAAATGAAAAAACAAACGAATTAGAAATGAAAAAACAAGTTCTTGTACTGCACCGTTCTAAACACCATTTAAATTTAAGAATCCATATTTTGATAGAAGAATCTCAGAAATCAGCAGTCAACTACTGCAGAACCAATGTAGAGAACATCAAGAGTTATTATAATGTGATGATATTTTATCCCTTCAAGCTGGTAGTGCCTGTGTTCACTTTTAGTCTACTGGTGATAGTTTTCATGGCTGGTTGGTACAGGAAAGCAACATTTTCTTTAAGTTGCTCTAGTGCAGTAATCGTGTGTCCAGATTAATGACATTTGCAGGAACTGTTAACAATAGACCTAGTAGGTCTAAAACATATGTAATCATTTAAAATGTACTTCCAGTGTGTTACACTTTGAAGCAATCTTTGAAGTAAAGTCCTACACTATGGTCTTTTCCTACAAGTCTTCAGCAGTTCTGTTCGGAAACACAACTTGAAACTGGTATGTACATTTTGCTTTGCCTTTTCTGTGGCTTGAGAAACAATAAATGTATTGAGCACTGGAGTATGTTGTTGTCTTCAGAATATTTTCATGTACCACTCTACACATTTGTTTCTTTCCACAAGGACAGTTTGTCTGTTTCATGATAAACTAATGTCATTATTTGAAAATAGTTTTAAAAAAAAAAAGTGTGGATGATGTCTAGAGGGATTACAGTATCTTGTAAAAGGAAAAGGGAATTGTACCTGATGGCAAGAACAAGTAAAGATCCTGTGCAGTAGTTGTATTCTACAAAAACTGCTCAAAATAACTAAGAAAAGTTATTTAAAAAAACAAGGAACATGCACATCATGTCAGAAATCAGTAATTCCGACAACAGACATAGGTTGTATAGGACATAGTGAAAGAGGAGACAGGACAACAGGACAAAGAACAGTATGACATGACTATTGACTTAAATGGAAGGGCTAGAAATGATTATTCACAGGTACAAATGCATTTAATACTCATCTCTTAAAAATAGTCAAAAAGGTGGGAACAAATAGTTCAAAAGGAAAAGCACACCAGTGGGGTGAAAAAGCAGCCCTCATGGAATTCAGTCACATGAATGTATCACCAACTTCTCCTTTTGAAATTAAGAAAATTATATATTCCCTCAAAAATAAAAGTTCATGTGGAATCTATGGTGTTTTCAAAAGATTTCTTCCCATATAATAAGCCCTGTCTTATCTGAAACATGTAAGGCTTTGTGGCAGTTCCTCGCCACACATTGGTTCTAGCAGTTCCACATTTTCCTTGCTCACTATAGCCATAGCTATGGCAGTGAGTTTCTTATTTTGTGTGTCTATTTTCACCCAAAGCTGACAGTTCTACCTTGTGACTGGATACCCTCCTACTATGATTGCTGTTTACTGGTACAAGACAAGTACAAGACAATAGCTCGGTTCCTAGCGAGGGTTCTGCTGATCTAGCCTTGCTTGCAGTCCTGGTCTTCTCCTCACGGTGTCAATATTGATCCCCTGCCCATGCTGCAATGGACACCCCATGTGGCGATGCACTTCATACTGAGATGCTCATTGTGAAGTTTTAAGACTCAAAGACTCACCCACACCTTGCCGTCTCTACATCTACCAAGGATCCGTTGTGTAAAGCAGTGTTTTGTGCTGCAAGACATTCCAACTGGTAGGCATTAGTGCCCAAGTTGGTACTGTCTGAGTTCTGAGCTCCACCTGTCAACTACCTTGTGTGATGATCGTGTGCCTTTTTTTGGGCTCTTGCCATGTCCATTTATCATGCAAGAGATGATTAGTTCCACACCTCACATTGGTAAGATCAGTGTTGTGCTGACAGATACTCTGTAATGTGGAAGTGGCTTTGTTTGGTGTCCCACTATTCTTACCACACCCATTTATCTAGTGCCATCACATCTGCAAGTGATTTTCTATAACTTAATTTTTAGACTATTTAATGATTTGTCTGTAGTGGTTACATATTTTAATAAATATCTTGCTTTCTTAACCAAGTATGGGCATTGGTCTTTGTGTGGAACCTATCATGCCTAATTTTGAAATTTTGTAATTATTTTAGTAAGTTAGGTAGGGAAACATTCCTACAAAATTTTTCCAGAGAGATTGAAATATACATTTGTCAAACCCCTCTATAAGAAAGATGATAGGTGACATGTCAGTACTACTGACTTGTTTCACTGCAGACATCATTTTCCAAAATTTTTGAGAAGGTAAGATATTCTAGAGTAGTATCCCACTTAAGCAACAATAATATCCTCACTAAATCACAGTTTGGATTTCAGAAGAGTTGCTCTATTGAGACTGCCATTTACATGTTCACTCACCAAATTTTACAAGCCTTAAATAACAAAATAACACCAGGTGCTATTTTCTGTGACCTATCTAAGGCATTTGACTGTGTGGATCACAATATCCTCCTTGGTAAATTTAGGTTTTATGGAATTGATGGTATAACGAACCATAGGGTAATGTCACATCCAACCAAAAGAATGCAGAAAGTTGTACTTAGTAATTCAGCCAGTGTAATCAAGTGAGATTCCTCTGACTGGAGGGAAATCACATTTGAAGTTTGACAATGATCAGTCTTATGTCTGCCATTGATCCTAATTTATATGAACTGTAATCAATCCAAGCATCCAGTCCCTGGCCACACTGTTAGATGAACGTCAAGTTTTTAACATAATATGAGTTTACGAGGTACAAAAAGCTGCAAAGATTATCTTGTTCAATCTATATGAAATGATTTAATTTCTTTGATCATTACAGATTATTAATAATGGATACACTGCACAGCTTTAATGTTAATTGTTATTGTTGCAAAAAATGCTCAATAAGTGAAACCAGGCCTAACTTCTTAATACTTCGTCATGCCACTCTAGCAGCTGTTAATACTTCAGTTCACCTTGGCGTACTGTTAATACAGGCTTGCACAGTGTCCTGCATCTGTGGGTGATGATACCATACTTGAATAATCTTTTCAATGAGACAAATTTTTGTGGTGATTGTTTCCTTTGTCACTTCCCTTTTCATCAGCTCCAAATATTTTCATTTTGATTTCATGTCAGGTGAATTTCCTGGCCAGGATAACAAAGAGACGTTTTCTTGCTGCAAAATGGTTTTTCCTGATCAGGCTGTATGGCATAACAAATGAGCTCATTTCATTCCGTAATAGCTCTTTAACAACAATGAATGTATTAAACAATTATTCAGCCAATTAAACAATGATAGCTGAGCCAGTTTACAAAACCAAACCCCAGAAATAAATGAATTATCAAAATCATTGGATGCATCTAATAATATGGCCAGGGACTGTACGTACAGCAACAGACGAAGTGGTAAACAATTTTCTTAAGTGTTGTTGACTGGTTTTCTACTAATGGTCTCTTTCTCAATTTTAGAAAGACACAACATATTCAGTTCTGCACATCTAAAGCTACTATACCAATGATAAGTGTGACACATGATGACGCAATAATAAATACTTAGTGTGGAAGCTTCAAAATTTTTCAATGTCCACATTGATGAGAATTTAAACTGGAAAAAGCACATTTTGGAACTCCTAAAACAACTTAGTTCAGCCACATTTGTGCTTAGAATCAGTGGAAATATTGGGCAGAGACAAATCAGGAAGTTGACAACTTCTGCATATTTTCATTCAATAATGTCGTGGAGTAATGCTCTGGGGTAACTCACCTTTAAGAAAGCCTTCCGTGCACAAAAATGCACTGTAAAGATTATATGTGGTGTGATCATCCATGGTCATTTTGTAGACAGCTAGGAGTTGTGCATTCTGACTACTGGTTCACAGTATATTTATTCCCTCATGGAGTGCAGAAGAAACAATTACACCCATAATTACAATACGAGAAAGAAAAATAATGTTTATTACTGCACATAAAGGTTGTCTTTAGCACAAAAAGGGGTGCACAGTGCTGCAACAAAAATGTTTAATCACTTGTCCAGAGATATAATACAAGGTGCCTGACAGAATGCAAGTAAAATTTGATACCAAAATGAGGAAGTGTCTCCATGACAACTCCTTTTGTTCCATATTTATTACTGTAATTTTAAAAGGTGGTGGGTAGGAATTACTAACACAAATAAAACTTATAAATATAACCTATGCACAAATTAATTTGCTGTATGAATGTAAAATGACTCATTTTACAGCATTATGATATACCATGCAAAATGATCCATGGAACATATAACTAAGTAACAAACTAAGTAACAACAGCAACGTGTCTTATATAATAATGTAGATATAGTTTATCTCATGAACTCTGAAAAGTGGTGGGATCTTTATTTCATCTCATGTGTGCCAACAGATGGGGCTCAGCTACAATCTGCATGTGCGTGAACAGCCATTGTACCATCTTCTTATGGCTCTGATTCAGAAACATCAAGGCGAGGTGGATGAGAGCTTGAAGTCACTGCAGGCTGGTCTCCAACTGGATTGTTCTCAGATGTCACTAGCGGATCAAGTGTCACTTTCACTTGAACTTGTGGACACACTTATTGTAGCAGGTAGCCTAATTTGATGTATTTTTCCAGCTAGTGTAGTCTTATCCATAATGTTCATATCCGTAAGTCATTTGCAAGCTCTATTTTAATTTGAGCTGAAATGTGAATCACTGTAAAATGAAAGTAAAAATAAAGAAAAAAAGGAAATAAAACTAGTAATACCTGTGATAGAAGATGGCTATGTCTCTGCTGACTGGCAAACCAGGAAAGAGCTGCCAGATGCACGCTAATTTAAAAATGGGATTATATCTCTAGCTTTCAGTTATTTCTAAAATTTCATCTTCAGAGAACAAATAAGACAATGGAGAAGGTATATGCACAGGTGTTGAATGGGAATTGGTCCAAATGCTGTATCAGGATAGATGCAAGGGACAGAAATTGATTAGGAAGTAACAATTGATTACCAGTAAAGATTCAATTTCAGAGTGGCACTAAAAATGAGCTGTAGACAGTAGATAGCCCAAAGATAAGAGTCAAATTCAAAGAAAATAAATGAGGAAGAAATAAGAAGGAGCCTATGCAGATGATAAAAAAGGCAAATGCAAAAATAGTACAAGAAAGCTAAAAGAATTTTAAAGAAGGCAAATGCAAAAATAGTACAAGAAAGCTAAAAGAATTTTAAAGAAGAAGGCTGAAAATAAATAGAAAAAAAAAGAAAAAGAAGATAAACTTTCTACTTAGGCACATCATACAGTGCTGAAATCCCTTCCCAAAACATCTTGCAAGTCCCTTGTCTCCTAACCTGCCCCGTATCTGTTCTCTTGCCCATGCTCTACTGCCTTGCTCATCCTTTCCTATTTTGATTCCAGCACTTGCTTGTATTTTTCCTTCTGCAAGGGCATACCCAGTCAGAGGCCTCCCGTACCCTCAAAAAAAAAAAAAAAAAAAAAAAAAAAAAAAAAAAAAAAAAAAAAATATTGAACTTGAATCCTGCCCCACTGGACAGACAGATGTTTGAGTTTGAAGAAAATAACATGTAATTTTATCTTCTGGTAAACCTTCCGGGATGTAAGGTCGTGGTCCATGAAACTCGTCAGCTCCTACCGTTTTGTCCAGAGTTGCGCTGGACATCTTCAGAGGGGTGTTTCTCCTCCGGTGAGGCTTGCCGACTGACGGGTCGGACATCTGAGAGCGACTTATATATCGTAGAAAGTGGGCATGACCAGAGTTACATGTGATATGCAGAGATAATCTTTGTCAAAGATAAAACTTAACTATCGATCGTAATCTCGTCACGGATAAAACTGTCTAGCAATTCTGTAGTGCTACTGTCCAAATATCACTAAGTTTCATGGTCTCTTCTTTCCGATTAAAATTATCCCTATGTTTGTATATTTCAATTGCTTCTCTACAAAGCCGTGGGTAATGGTTCGTCGTCGTAGATAAAATTTTTGTTTTGGAAAACTTCACTTGATGATTTCCTGGCTGAAAAGTGTGTTCTGCTACAGCCGATTTATCTGTTTTTCCTAATCGGCAAAGACTTCTGTGTTCTTTTAACCATGTATTTACGCTTCTTTTAGTTGTTCCAACATAAACTTTACCACATGTACACGGAATTTTATATACGCTACTGGCTGATAGAGGAGCGCGTTTATCTTTTACAGACCGAAGAACATGACAAATTTTCTTCGTTGGTCTAAAAACAGGTCTAATATCATGTTTACTTAAAATCTTTCCAATCTGATCCGTTACTTTCTTTATAAAAGGGAGAGAGACTGTATTCTTCCATCGTTTTTCGGACTTGTCCTTAAGCTTTTTGTTGTTTGTTGCTTGGGTGCAGAATTCTGCTTACTTCTTTCTTTGAGTAGCCATTTTTCGCAAAAGCGTGCTTCAG
This sequence comes from Schistocerca serialis cubense, assembly GCF_023864345.2. Classification (NCBI taxonomy): domain Eukaryota; kingdom Metazoa; phylum Arthropoda; class Insecta; order Orthoptera; family Acrididae; genus Schistocerca; species Schistocerca serialis. Next base: position 632,455,596 of record NC_064645.1, read on the forward strand.
GTGTTTTAATTCGTCGTCTAGATACTCCGGCGTGCAAATCCGTCTGACTCTGTCAACGAGACTTGTAATCACACCTCTCTTTTGTTTTGGATGGTGGTTAGAGTTTTTATGTAAGTATCTGTCTGTGTGCGTTATTTTTCTAAAAATCTGTTGTTTCAATCTTCCATCCGTCTGTCTCATAACTAAAACATCCAAAAACGGTATTTTGTTATCATTTTCTCTCTCCATGGTAAACTGGATTCTTGGATTTATATTATTAAGGTAATCAAAAAATTCACCTAAGGCTTCTCTACCATGTGGCCATCCCACAAATGTATCGTCTACGTACCGATACCAGCGAGATGGTTTCTTATCTGCTTTTTCCAAGGCTGACTGTTCGAATTTCTCCATGTAGAAATTAGCTACTGCAGGACCCAATGGGTTGCCCATTGCTACGCCATTAAGTTGTTCATAAAATTCATTATTCCACTGGAAATGACTGGAAGTAAGACAATGTCTGAAAAGAGCAGTCAGATCTTCTGGAAAAATGTCCGTTATAAAATCCATAACTTCATTAACTGGAATCATAGTAAATAAAGATACTACATCGAAACTTACTAAAATATCTTCAGGAGTCAGAATTAAACCTTCAATTTTCTCTATAAAATGGCCTGAACACGCTTTTCAGCCAGGAAATTATACAGGATACATTATACAAGACGAGAGATGGAGTCTGTTACTGCAGTTACATTTATTCCTTGCTAGTAAGATACAGATAGACCTAGGGAATAAAATAGATTGCCTTACATTTCGATCTATGGAAACCATGATGGAAACGACTACTAGAAGGCATAAGAAGAAGTTCGAAAAGTTACAAATTTATGCAGAATCTACAAATAATATAGTGATGTCCGAAACTGTTATTAACAAGTCAGACAGAGTTTTAACTCAAGACGAAATTTCAGTACTTGCAAAAGGAGGAAACTACGCTATAACACCTCCGAAAGTTCCTGTTGAGGATATTATTACAAATGTAGAAGCAGGTATACGTAATCTCCCCAAAGAAACTGCAAATGCAATCCGGATCGAAACCACCAGAGTATTATGCCGCAGTAAACCTCTGGAAAGTAATTTAACCAATGGCGAAAGAAAGGCTCTGAGAGATTTAAATGCAGATGAGGACATAGTGATTGTTCCTGCTGATAAAGGGAATGCTACTGTCGTTTTAAATACAGAAGATTATCAAAGCAAAATTTTGAATCTTTTAACGTCAGGACAATACAAAAAACTTAAGAAAGATCCTACAGCCAGCGTACTACGGAAAACAAATAATCTGATAAAATCGGCCACTTCTATTGAAAAAGAAGAAAAAAGAGCTTTATTGAAGACTGAAGCTATGTGTCCTAGACTCTATGGCCTACCCAAGGTACATAAGAAGGACCTTCCTCTGAGACCGATTGTTAGTACTATCAATTCTCCTACGTACGAAATAGCAAGATATCTAACAACTCGTTTACAACCGTATATTGGAAAAACTGACTCGTATATAAAGGACTCACGTCATTTTATAGAGAAGGTTTAATTCTGACTCCTGAAGATATTTTAGTAAGTTTCGATGTAGTATCTTTATTTACTATGATTCCAGTTAATGCAGTTATGGATTTTATAACAGACATTTTTCCAGAAGATCTGACTGCTCTTTTCAGACATTGTCTTACTTCCAGTCATTTCCAGCGGAATAATGAATTTTATGAACAACTTAATGGCGTAGCAATGGGTAACCCATTGGGTCCTGCAGTAGCTAATTTCTACATGGAGAAAGCGAACAGTCAGCCTTGGAAAAAGCAGAAAAGAAACCATCTCGCTGGTATCGGTATGTAGACGATACATTTGTGGGATGGCCACATGGTAGAGAAGCCTTAGGCGAATTTTTTGATTACCTTAATAATATAAATCCAAGAATCCAGTTTACCATGGAGAGAGAAAAGATAACAAAATACCGTTTTTGGATGTTTTAGTTATGAGACAGACGGATGGAAGATTGAAACAACAGATTTTTAGAAAAATAACGCACACAGACAGATACTTACATAAAAACTCTAACCACCATCCACAACAAAAGAGAGTTGTGATTACAAGTCTCGTTGACAGAGCCAGACGGATTTGCACGCCGGAGTATCTAGACGACGAATTAAAACACCTGAAGCACGCTTTTGAGAAAAATGGTTACTCAAAGAAAGAAGTAAGCAGAATTCTGCACCCAAACAACAAACAACAAAAAGCTTAAGGACAAGTCCGAAAAACGATGGAAGAATACAGTCTCTCTCCCTTTTATAAAGAAAGTAACGGATCAGATTGGAAAGATTTTAAGTAAGCATGATATTAGACCTGTTTTTAGACCAACGAAGAAAATTTGTCATGTTCTTCGGTCTGTAAATGATAAACGCGCTCCTCTATCAGCCAGTGGCGTATATAAAATTCTGTGTATATGTGGTAAAGTTTATGTTGGAACAACAAAAAGAAGTGTAAATACACGGTTAAAAGAACACAGAAGTCTTTGCCGATTAGGAAAAACAGATAAATCGGCTGTAGCAGAACACGCTTTTCAGCCAGGAAATCATCAAGTGAAGTTTTCCAAAACAGAAATTTTATCTACGACGACGAACTATTACCCACGGCTTTGTAGAGAAGCAATTGAAATATATAAACATAGGGATAATTTTAATCGGAAAGAAGAGACCATGAAACTTAGTGATATTTGGACAGTAGCACTACAGAATTGCTACAGTTTTATCCGTGACGAGATTACGATCGATAGTTAAGTTTTATCTTTGACAAAGATTATCCCCGCATATCACGTGTAACTCTGGTCACGCCCACTTTCTACGATATATAAGTCGCTCTCAGACGTCCGACCCGTCAGTCAGCAAGACTCACCGGAAGAGAAACACCCCTCTGTAGATGTCCAGCGCAGCTCTGGACAAAACGTTTGGAGCTGAAGAGTTTCATGGACCACGACCTTACATCCCGGAAGGTTTACCAGAAGTTATGTCATCCGGTCGTGAAAGCTTTCATACTATGAACATGTAATTTTGTCATAACACCCTTCTTGTCTTCCCACTGTCTTTGCCTCAAGAACTACTCATGTTAGTTACATGACAAACAGTTACAAAAACACACAATTATTGAATAATGTAACAGGTATTGGAATCAGTATTAATAATAAGGTGCTGTGCTGAATTAGTTGTAATAAGCAAGACAGTTCAAAAATTATTCTCAGAACTGTAGGGAAACCAATATAACCACCATTGTGTTGGATTATGTACCCATGTCAGAACCTGAAGATGGCCACAGAGAAGAAATTGAGGAATTGACATTTGCTCCAGTGAGACCTCACAATCATCCCTGAGAAGGAAGAGATCTTCATTTATGAAGTAGTTTTCAACTGTTGAGAAAAACAAAACCTTACATCGGGAATCACAAGGAAAAAAAAAAAAAAGCATATTTGGAATACAGCAGCTGATACAGGAAGAACTATATTTTGATAGTCAGCAAGTAAACAGAAATATTGGACAGGAAAGCATTGTGACAAGTGCACATATTTAATATTATTAGTGAGGGATGTGCTTTCAGATAATATTGTTAATGAGAGCATTAATATACAAGTTTACACAAGTTTTTACAATTCTTTAGTCTTTACTGTGGTCTGTTATAGTTTTTGCTCTCTTCATATACATTATAATGTGGCATCTTTTTACGCCCTCGTCTGCATAGCATTCTTCAGTCAGTCTGTGGTAGAGCACTGCATCCATGGTGCGGAATTGCCTGAGCAGCACTCACTTTGCACAAGTTTTGGAGGCTCGCGCCTCGCCGTTTCTGTCCTCAGTATCACTCACTGAGTGGCTCTGCCACTCGGCTAAGCGAGCATGGAGTTTACGGTTTTGCCACAACGTAGAAGCACCAATGGGCCTGGAAAGTGTCGCAATGCATTTAGAATTAGAATTTCTTTTTAGCTGTCAATTTTTCCATTTTTTATGTGGAGATGGTGTATGGTAGAGGGTTCCACTTCAGTTGTATTAATTACTTATTCAAACCATGACCGGTTTCAGGATTTTAAAATCCCATCTTCAGTTGTATGAAACTGTAACATAGAAAGGAGAGGAGGGAAGAAATATAATGCAACATATCCTTCAGATACTGAAACAAGGCAACTCATGTATTGTACTTGGTAACGCATAACGTAAGTCACTACTAACTAAAATGAGCAAACCACGTTGAAACACATGGTTCTATTGAATATGTTCCTTATATAATATGTCACTGGTTCAGGCTTATTTCTCTAAATCCCAGTCGTTTATTAATTGTTTCACCTTAATCACCTTTCCATGCTAGTATTATTTCATCTAATAAAAGTTGCTCAGCCTCATCATGTTAATTTGTCATTTTGCTCCTAGCATCACTATACTTACATTTTAGATTTTTATGATGATTTTTATATTTATATATTTCATTTTACATCACTTGAGCCCATAATGTATCATACATAGGTAATGATTCACTCGTGTAATTTGCCTTACCATTACTTTGTATCATGCCTTTTACTGTCTAATCCTCTGTTCACTCATTTGGCAAATGTACCATTGCCTTTTTGCCTATTACAGCCCATATTTTTACAAGCCTATGAGGTTCAGGCTTATTTTTCTCCCATTCATTTAGTTGTTCCATCTCTTAGTCATCTTTCCATATCATTATTGCTTTTTAAGGCACTCAGCCTGATCATTTTAGTTTGCTATTTTGCTGCTTACATTACTGCACTCACATTTTAGATTCTTGATGGTTTTTAGATATTTTATTTTACATCACTCAAGCTTATAACGTGTTGTACTTGTGATGATTTGCTAAATATGGTCTGTGTTACCATTAATTTTTATCACTTTTCTTACTATTTTTCTCTTATGTACCAAAACGTCACTTGTTGTTACATGTTTGGGAGTTATTTAGCCTAATGGCATAACATAGCTCGTTCATATTCTATATGTTTTTAAATGAAGTATTGTAAGTGCTTGACCAGTCAGTATAGTTTTTCTATATCTTTACAATAACATTAGTTTACTTGGTTGTACACCGTTGATGCCTGCGCCACACTGTACCTTCAGACCTCCATTGTAGCAATCATGTCAGTCGTGGTTGATGATCATATCATGCTGTGCCCGACGGTGGACAGTATGAGTCCAGTGTTTGTTCCTGGTTTCTGTTTCCTTCATCCGAAGTGCTCAGACATTACGCTTTTAGTTCACTTTGATTATTAGGCCCTCTCTATTTTTTGGTTCTACCAAGATGTTGTGATTTAGATCCTTTGCACTGACTGGCCCAACCGCATGTTGTGTGTTACTATCTTTTGCACTGACTGGTCTGACTGCATGTTGTGTTTTACTAAAGGTAGTCTAGTCTTACAGTTTTTGCAGTGTGTTACAATACATTTCTTTCTTCCTGTATGCTTTACTTTCATAACCCGAAGATGGATTTTTAAAATCCCGAAAGCAGTTGTGATTTGAAAAAATAATCAATGCAACTGAAGGATATGTCTCTAAATTAATTGAATACTGAATATTATTGAAGGTCATTGATTTAGCTGTGGAACTATTAATTTGCACAAAAGAATAGCTGGTGCAATAATGCCTTCATTCAGTCCTCTGATAAAATCACAGTGACATTGAGACATGTTTTGAACAGAACAAATAAAAAAGATTTATGGTGAGGAGTGTGGCAACAGGTTGTAATTGTCAACTTATTTATAGTTGACAAAAAAAGTTCAGTCCAGCTACACAGTAAACTCTCATAAATAAATCGAGCAAGTAGACTAATTTACTTTTCTGCAGTGAACGGAAAGAGGAAGCAAGTACAAGGTCTATTGATAAGCAGAGATGGGTCTTATTCGGATAAATTTCTGTCTGGATAATTATTCAAACAAGTAGATCACTCACACAAATTTATTCGTGAGTAAATTACTTGTAACTTAAATAATGAACAATATGGAACGCCACTGTTTTTTTTTTTATTTTCTTCTAGTAGCATATTCTTTAACTAGTGCTTGTTCCCTTGGCTAAGAGCGATTTCTGTGTGATAAATAACATATTAATGGAGTGTAATTAAATGTGTTTCGGTGGCTCAGAAGGTTGAGCTCCACACTACAAAGCAAAGGTTCTGCGTTCGCTCCGTCGTTGATTCTACGATTTTTTCTGTTACTTATCACTTCATTTGTTTCTGGCAGTAAGAGAAATGTAAAGTCAAATTGCACCATGTTTCAGAGTGCATGTTGAACTGTAGGTCCCCTTCTAATTGGCCATACAAATCAGTTCAGAGACAGTAGAAGTCAGGGGCATGCCAACATGCCTAGGAAAACACTGCAGTGTTCAAATCGACCTTCAGGTTGAGTGCAGCTTTACTTGCTTTACAGCATAACAAATGCAGCACAAAAATACTCTCTAAGCGGACAGCTTCAGCAGTTGCACTGCCAGTGCGACCTAATTCACCTGACTCTGCACTTGCCAGTACTTCCCCTTCCCCCTGCAAACATACAGAAGTACTGTACATAAGTAGCCAGAGATGAGAATGCAGCCAGCAGAAACTCTGCAGCACCTTTCTCAGTTGTACCAACACTATCGAATATGGAGGTCTCGTTGATCTAATTATGCAGTTTGCTAGTGTTTGTAGTACTACAAAAGGAGTGAACAAAGTTAGAACTCAGTTGCTAATGAATAACATTAACAGACGTTAAAATCTCAAGAACTCTTAAAACGTTTGTGGTATGCTGCTGGACATTCAAAAGTGTTTTAGGATTAACTCAGAGTAAGCTTTCAGTTAAAATCTGAAATAGGTTTTTGATGCCTCATGCATCCATGCAACGTAGAGCATTGGGATTCAAAAATTTTTGATGAGTCACTGTGTTTAAGTACATAAAAAATTACATAATATTTCTCCACAATGACTACTTTTTAATTGAGAAAGCTCCAAGAGACGATTGGAAGACAATTTTTTGTCTTTCTGTGCCTACTGCAATTATTGCCATAATGTCTTACCCACACTTTAAAAACAAATTGTTCACTTGTATTTCTGTTCATGGTCGAGGGAGGCTTGAAACAAATTAACGACGTATAGCATCCAAAAAAATGTAGGAGAAATCCGGTCGTATGTTTGGAATGATGTTATGACATGAAAATAAAATTTTATTTTAATTTAATGTAGGAAGTGAATGTAACATGGAAAAACTACAACAGAATTGACAATTTCTGCAGCAGAATTGACGATTTCTCAATTTTTACTGAAGGACATTGTAAGTTGAAAGTAGTGTATCATTATCATGAAATATAGACTATAATGTTACTTTAAATCCGTCTTGATTGCAAAATTTTTTTTTTTGATTTATTTTTTGTTATTCATATGACCGGTTTCGGTTCATTCAGAACCATCTTCAGATCTGTAAAAATAATTATACTAATTTACTATTTCACGAAAGCAAATCTTTTTCATCCTATCTTATCAACATCAAATGTACCAGAACGTACCTGATATTTAAGTTACAGGAGTAACCCGTCCAATTCAGCAACTTTCACATGCTACGTCACATAAAATTGGTTGGCAGAGTGCACGTCATTTATATTAATTATGACACTATTACCGACAGGTGGCGTCTGGTACATTTGTTACATTCCATTTGCACATACTGTATTCAGTAGATCTTTTTTATATTAAAAATATGTTAATAACACCAGCAGCCCAAGTTATAAATTAAATAAAGAGCTAAATAACAGATTGAGGGCGGCATATACATATCGTCGGACTTTCAACATTAGCAACAGCTACGAATTTGCCGAGCAAATTAAAGACGTACTTATACCTCAGAATGCGTCACTAGCTTCATTGGATATCACCAATCTGTACACAAACATTCCCGTAAAAGAAACGATTGAGATCATTAAGAACAATCTCCTCACTCATGGTAAATTGGCACTGGGGGAAGTGATTGAACTAGTGGAAATGTTGGAACATGTCTTGTCGTTCAATTACTTTACTTTCAATGGTAAAATTTATCAACAGAAAGACGGGCTGGCAATGGGGAACAGTTTAGCTGGGACGCTGGCTGACATTTTTGTAAATCACTTAGAAAACAAATTCTTTGATGAAAATCCTAATATCGCTGAGAAAATTGTATATTACAGGAGATATGTGGACGACTCCATTTTATTATACAAAGGAGATAAAAATGATATCGAAAACTTAGCACAAAAAATGAGCTCTCAACACCCGAAAATTAGATTCACCATGGAATTTGAAGAAAACAACCGTATAGATTACTTAGATTTAACACTAATAAAGAAAAATGGGAAGCATGAATTTAGCATATTCAGAAAACCTACGTGTACAGATCTAGTTATCAACGAGCGCTCTTGTCACCCACCGCGATACAAATGGGCATATTTTACTTCGATGGTATACAGGCTACTAAGATTGCCACTAAGCCAACACGAAGTAGAAAAGGAGTTAAGTATTTTAAAACAAGTGGCCGTAGCGAACGGATATACGTGTAAGCAGGTGATGAATATTTATAGGAAGATAAAGAAGAGGCAAATGGAACAAACAGAAGGAAGGCAAGTAGCAGTTAAGAGGAACAACAAGAAAAAATATGTAGCTCTCACTTACAATGGAAGAATTGCAGACAAAATTGAAAGATGCTTTCGTAAATCTGACGTTAAAATAGGGTTCCGAACAAATAACACGTTAAAATTGAAGCTCCGGCACAGAATATGTAATAGGAATAAATTTCAGGATTCCGGTGTATATAAAATCAAATGTAATGACTGCTGTAAACAATATATAGGGCAGACTGGTAGGAACTTTGAAACCAGATTCAGGGAGCACACCTACTCTCAAAACAAAACAGCTTTTGGGGCGCATATGGCTGCGATAAAGCACTCAGTCACGAATATTGAAAACAACTTAGACATCCTGCATAGAGCTCACAAGGGACGGTTGCTTAACATTCTAGAAGAGATCGAAATATACACCCATAAAAATAAAGATGCGGATTTAATCCTCAACGAACAAAGCGAATTCAATCATAACGCCTATTTTAGCATTTATGACGACCTACTAAGATGACAACTGTTGCGTATGGAGATCCAGGCCAAGGGATGAGAGATGGTGCGCGGTGGAGAAGCCGGAAGACGCGTGCAACGCCTGGCGTCGTTGACGGGGCCCTCCTGTGCGGCCCTCTTGCCCGCGGCGATGGACAGCAGACGACTGAGCGGACCGCGGCACAACACCAAAGTGGCGGGAACCACGGAAGCAGACCGTAGAAGAAAACAAGTTCACACCAGCACCATAGATATATAAATCGCCCTATGCCTGTTAGATCGTATAAAAATGATAATTTTACTGTTTTTTAATCCTGACAAGTACAGATTTTAGCTTTGACATCTACATATTTTAATTACATATTTTTAATATAAAAAAGATCTACTGAATACAGTATGTGCAAATGGAATGTAACAAATGTACCAGATGCCACCTGTCGGTAATAGTGTCATAATTAATATAAATGACGTGCACTCTGCCAACCAATTTTATGTGACGTAGCATGTGAAAGTTGCTGAATTGGACGGGTTACTCCTGTAACTTAAATATCAGGTACGTTCTGGTACATTTGATGTTGATAAGATAGGATGAAAAAGATTTGCTTTCGTGAAATAGTAAATTAGTATAATTATTTCTACAGATCTGAAGATGGTTCTGAATGAACCGAAACCGGTCATATGAATAATAAAAAAAAAAAAATTTTGCAATCAAGACGGATTTAAAGTAACATTATAAAATCACTGATTGCTGTTATCCCATAAGACATTATGTCTGTTTTTGCAAAATATAGACTAATTCAGGAGATATAATGCACCAATATACTCTTTGCATATGGATAACATATTTTCTTTAGTGTCACTGTGGCAAATCTTCAGTAATCAAATGAAGTTTCTGATGAGATATTTGACAAGAAGAGGTGTTTTGAAAGTTAATTTAAAAGCAATGAAAAGTACATTTGTTTCGTAAACGACAAAGATTTGGAGCAATAAATGTTGTTAGATTTAAATTTATCAATTATTTGTAACCTTTTCTATCCGCAGATGATGAATAATTTTTTTTTTTTTTTTTTGTGTAAGTGAATAATGTTTTGAATAATATTTTGTATTCATGAGTAATGAATTACAATTTTATCTGTATTCATTATTAGTCATTTGACAAACTTTTGACCATCTGGTGGTAAGTAAAGTGCATTGCACATGCACAGAGTGCAAATTCACAGTGGGCAAGTGAATGCAAGCACGTGACATCCTTGTGGCTGTGAACAAGTACTCATGTGGCTGTGTTGTCCACATGGCTGTGTACAAGTGCATACTCAGCTGTAATTAGGTGAAATGGCATTGGTAATCTTTGGCAACTTCTGTCAAAGTATGCAAAATGTATTCACACTCTCTCTTGCACACTGTATCTGCCTGAACATCACATGGATGGGGTACATATTTGTAGTGCTCTAGTTTGTGGAATCTATTGTTGACACACATTGTATGAAGAAACCTGTGAACTGCGAGTCTTGTTGTTACATGTGCCTGATTCCTATATTCTCTAGTCCTGCTGTCTTCATCGTGGCTGGTGTGTTGTAGAGCTCTAGTTCTGTCTGCTCATCCTTCTGGTCCGTGATGTTAATCAGTTCCTTATATGGTCTTGTGGAAGATGGCAAGTGTTGTTATCTAATGCTCTCATTGTTTTTTCCACTCCTAGTATCTGTTTCAGGACCATCGTGTTGATTTTTTCTATGATTTTCATATTGTTGATCTTATGTTCTTTCTGTACAATCTCTGTTCCATACATAATGACCGGTGACACTGCCACTTTGAATAGCGACATAGTTGTGCTTGTTGATAGATTAGTTATGTTCGGGATATTGTATGAGGCTTCAATGGCTGCTGCTGCTTTTTCCTGATTATGCATACCAAAAGATGCTAGTGCTGTCTGTAATGATTTCCAGGTTATTTATATTTCCTCACTATTTACAGCGGTTCATTGTGTAGAGTTATTTTGTCTTTGGGTGACGTTTTTCCTCCCTTCCTGAGTATCATTTGAACTGTCTCTTTGTTTACGTTAGGTTACTTTCTTTTGCCCAAGTGTCTAGTCCTTGTAGTGTCTTCTGTACCTCCTTCCTTACCACAGTTCCTTTCACTATGTCATCTGCATACCAAATCATTTTTGCTTCTGTATCTTCCTCTGCTATGTTTGTTACATCTGCTGTGTAGATGTTGAACAGTGGACTCATAGGTTCTACTTGGAGAAGTCCATTCATCTGTATAATTTTCTCTGGAACTTCAACATAATTGTTTATTTGGATCAGATTTCGTTGAAGGCATGTCTTGATTGTTCCACTAGTTGTTTTCCATCTCGGATCATTCTTTTCAGTTTCTGTATTAGGTTTCCTCTATTTACAGATTCGAATGCTTTCCTGAGATCTGCAAAGTCTGAGTAGTACATTCTGCTCTGGTGTCTCCGTGTGTCTTCTGTCTGTTTTGTTAAATATTTCACTGATGTACCATGTTACTGCCCTTCATAAAACCCAATTGACAATCCAGAATGTGCTCCTCAAATGCTTTGAGGAGTCTTTTGTTGAGTATTTAATGAATATTTTGAAGAAAGTGTTTTCTAATGCCACTCCTTTGAACAACTTCAGGAATGCTTTGTCCCCCTTCGCTTTGTACAGAGTCCACAGCTCATGGTCTAGTGGCTAGTGTTGCTGCCTCTGGATCCCGTGGTCCTGGGTTCAATTCCTGGCTGGGTCGGGATTTTCTCTGCCTGGGGACTGGGTGTTTGTATTGTCCTCATCATCATCTTGTCATCATTTGAGTAGTGGCGAGACTGGAAATGGAAAGATTGGAACTTGTACAAGTGCTGATTACCACAATGTTGAGTGTCCCACAAACCAACGTCATTATCACTTTGTACAGAATGTTTATGGTTGATGTTTCCCCACATTTTTCCTGTCCGTAGGCCTTTATTCATTACACCCTTCCATAGTTTCTCCCTGTTGAGGGAGTCACTGACGTGTTCCATACATATGTTGTCTTGATCAGCCACTTTCTTGTTTTTCTTCTTTTATTGCAAGTCGTAGTTGTTATTAATTCACAGTTGTGTGTAGTCTCTGTTGCTTCCATTTTATGTACATGTCTTTTTTTAATGTTTATTTGGTATTACTGAGTAATATGTTTCCCATTTCTTTCTGTGAATTTGTCTTGTTGTGAGTGAGACTTTCTTCTTCATTGCTATGAATGTGTCTGATTTTTGCATCCATTGCTGTGTTTCTTGCCTCTCAATTGATATACTCCATTGTTTTCCTTTCAATTGTAGGTTTGCATTTCCTCCTTTTTCTGCATATGCTGTTAAATCTTTCTGTAGTCTGTGTGTCTTTGCCATGTCTAGCATCTGTAGGGTTTCTTTCTTTTCGCTCATGCATCATTGGCCAAATAATTTTTGCACTCACCTTCTTCTTTCGATTTTCGTGCTTCTGTCCAATACTTATGTGGATATTTTCAGGATTTCCTCTGGTTTTCATTCCTGTATTAATTCTCCTACTCTTTCGATGTTATATTTGTTTTGCTCTATTCTATATTTTGCTTGCTACGTTTTGCTTCATATTCTATATTACCCTCAATACCAGTCTTGTCTAGGAGTTTTCTTACGTTGTTTGTGTGGTGGGTGTTTTGTTTTAGTCTTACTGTGTAGAACCAGGCCATCTTGTCTGCTGCTTTCAGCTCATAGTGTACTTTCTTGGATCCTGTGGTGAGTTTATGTTGACTTGTCTGTTTTCTCCTTTTTCCTGGGTATATTGTTTCTGAGTCAATTTTGTTTCTGATGGTTTACTTCTGCTTCTTGTGCTCTCTCAGGTCCATTTCATCACAATCATCCGTTGATGTTCTCCTTCCCTCTGTGTCTTGGTCTGGTTTGGAATCATAGTCTTCTTGATTTCCTTGAGTTTTTGCAGTCTTCCCTTGTTCGCTGACTAACTAACTGTGCCCGAACAGGTTTCAGAAGGCCCAATGGTACCGACTGGCTGCTGTGTCACCTCAGGCATTAGGCGTCACATGGATGCGGGTATGGAGGGACACGTGGTCAGCATACTGTTCTCCCAGCTATTGTCAGCTTTTGTGAGCAGAGCCGCTACTTCTCAGTCAAGTAATTCCTTAATTAGCCTCACAACTGCTGCGGTGCAGGACAATGTTCAACGAGATTTAAAATATCTCCAGGCTCAAATATTAACACCTGCATCATGACCGGGTGTAACAGTGAATGCCATAGTGGAGCAGCAAGAACAGTTTGAAGCAACAAGGCATCTATACACCAGTTTCAGCAGTTCACCCCCACAGCATTTCCAATTGCCGGGCACTGCCATTCACCCGCTCTCAACCACGCACACAGTGTGCCGTGATGGAAAACGTAGTCTGACAACAGAACCTGGCAAACGATCGTGAACAATTCGTACTGGTGATAAACGGCTTAGACCAGCAAGCTAATACATTAATATTGGACATAGCAGTAAACCCACTGTCACACGGAGCGTACTGCAAGCTGAAAGAACCTAATCTCGTGCTGCACAAAATCTATTGACCTCAGAGTCAGGCAAGTACTATACCAGAAGAAGCTGGGTGACATCACACCATTGGAACACCTGCGCAACTTAATAGACGACTCAGCAGTGGTTGACAGTTTGCTGTTACGTGATTGGCAGCAGCAACTTCTGGCTGAAGGGTGGACAGTGTTTGTGATATATGATTAGGGACCACCCTATAAAGTACTACAGGCTGGAGTCGATTGCAACAGTTGCAGTGGCACCATCAGAACTATCGGAATGAAGACAACTGAAACTACAACTCTGAACCGTGTGGCCACAATGCCCATCGAGTGTTTCAGACAAGATCAGGAGCTTAAGAGCCACAGTGGTGACAATAAGGTGCCAGTAATCGAGATCAGTTCCAACCAGCGTTACCACCACATGATACACAACATCAGTGGAAGAACTCATACAAAGTGTGCTAGTATCACAAACATCGGCAGAGGTGCTACAAAATGCAAATCACTTTGCGCTTACTTAAAGGATCAAGGTGTCTACAGAACAGTGTGACGTCTGCATGCCTTAATAACAGCCACCTCTGTGTGCATATTCTACCAATTTGAAACCTCTGTATATATCAGACAAACATACTGGCACAATGCTTGGATACCAGAATGTTCCCTGTTAACCAAGCACCTTACCACAAGCAAGATGTTTGTCTATGTTTAAAGGCAGTTGATAAATCATCAGTCAACACTTATGGACATGAAGTATGCACCATCAGTGAGGGTTTCTCAAATCAGTTCATGTAGTCCTTTGTGATTACTGATGTCTCAGAACCTATATTAAGCATCGACTTTTAGGCATTGACTTGCTAACACATTTTGCACTAGCAGTTGACTTACAGGGAGTGTGATTGTTAAGCTTAGTGGATAACAGTGCAGTGTCAGTGACTAAAGATCATCTGACTTACATTGTTCTACAGGGAACTCAAAACATGTTACCCTTGAAGGAACATGGAAACCTTCATACGAACATGTAGGAGAATTAACAAATGTGCCACAAGAGCAGGTTCACTGCAGTAAGATCAAATACAGTACACTGAGGTGACTAAAATCATGAGATGCCTCCTAATATTATGTCGGACGTCTTTTTACCTGGCGTAGTGTAGCAGCTCAATGTGGTACAGACTCGACAGGCCATTGGAATTCCGCCACAGAAATATTTAGCCATGCCATCTCTATAGGTGTCTCTGATTACGAAAGCATTGCTGGTGCAGGATTTTGTGCATAAACTGACCTCTCGATTATGTCCCAATAAAAAAACGACGGGGGTTCATGTTGGACGATCTGGGTTGCCAAACCATTCATTCAAATTGCCCGAAATGTTCTTCGAACCAATCATGACCACTTGTGGCCTGGTGACATGGTGCATTGTCATCCATAAAAATTCCTCTGCTGTTTGGGAACATGGAGCTCACGAGTGGCTGCAGATGGTCTCCAAGTAGTTGAACATAACTTTTTACAGTCAGTATCGGTTCAGCTGGACCAAAGGACTCAGTCTACTCCATGAAAACACAGCGCACACCATTATGGAGTCATCACTATCTTGCACAGTGCCTTGTTGTCAACTTGGGTCCTTGGCTTCATGAGGTCTGCACCTCACACACGAATTTGAAATTGGGTCTCATCTGACCAGACCATGGTTTTCCGGGTGTTTAGTGTCCAACTGACATATGTCATGAGCCCAGAAAAAGCGCTGCAGGCAATTTCGTGGTGTTAGTAGAGGCACTCACATCGATCGTCTGCATCCATAGCCCATTAACACCAAATTTCCTGGCACATTTCTAATGGATACGTTCATTTTATGTCCCACATTGATTTATGCAGTTATTTCACGCAGTGTTACTTGTCTGTTAGCACTGACAATTCTACACAAACGCTGCTGCTCTTGGTTGTTGAGTGAAGGCCGTCCGCCACTGCATTGTTCTAAAATTTTGTACTCTTGGCACACTCGTGACACTGTGAATCTTGGAACATTGATTTCCATGACGATTTCTGAAATAGAATGTCCCAAGTGGCTAGCTCCAACTACCATTGCACATTCAGAGTCTGTTAATTCCTATTGTGTGGACATAATCATGTCGTAAATCTTTCCACATGAATTACCTGAGTACAAATGACAGCTCTACCAATTCACTGCCCTTGTATACATTTTGTATCTGATATTACCACCATCTGTACACAAATGTATTGCTATCCCATGACTTTTGTCAGCTGAGTGTATGGTACACTACATCTGCCTCACACCAGGACAGGCTGTCCCACTGTGCTCACACAGAATTGCACCCAAAAGGCTGACAAATATGAAGATGTTCTTCAAGGAGATATTAAAGTTGAGAGCTATTTTCCACTTGGATGGCTTATAGTCTTCACCTTCGCTCCCACACCTCACCCACATGTCAAACCACAATAATTCCAGAGCAGATGAGTCACGCTTCTCAAATGCCAGCAGAACACTCTCCACAGTTGATGGACATACTGGCACAACAGCTGACAGTCAAAGCCGCATCCAACCCATACAAGAGTCAGTTCACAGATCCAGCTCAAATACCAAGGCATCCCAGATGCTTTGCACTTTCGGGGGCGGGAGGAGGGAAGGGGCACTGTGTGGCCGCGATACATTTATGTGTAGCTGTGCGTCGTAAAAATAGCAGGTTGCACAAGTAAAACACTCTGTGTGGTTCTATGCTATTCCCTATCATAATATGTAGAAGAATACGAAGCAATCTTTTCAGATACTGGTGGTAATAATGGTGGTTTTGACATCAGGTACCCAAGATCATCAGTGTGAGATGGTTTGTAGGTCTGAAATTCAATGTCTCGATGTGTGGATGAACAATTCAAACTTGTGCTTTCAGTTTTCTTAGGGTCTCTCATGCGCTGACATAGTTAAGTTACACAACACCATGGCATATGCTACAATTTGGAGCCTATATGCTACAATTTGGAGCTCTCTATAGTTCAATTCTTTTATCTTGGCGGCTCGCGCATGCCTGCCCAGATGCGTGAGATTGCTGCGTTGCCAGTTACAAATGACACACGCACCAAGAGAAGCAGCACCATAGTATAGTATAGTTCGCAAGCTTACGCTTAGGGGGGAGCGCGCAGTTAATGAAGTAAAGCCACCACGGCCGCATTAACCCTTTCGCTGCTACAGAGACGTGCTCCCCGCATTCCGCGCTGTGCGCAATTTTGTCATCACTGCACTGCTCGCCTGTGCAGACACATGGTGTTCCGACCGCTTTGACACGCCTTTCATTCGATTCCACAAAAACTATTTGGCCCAAAAATTTGATTTTTACACATCTTATTGACTGATACCTTCCCCCCGTAAATGACTTAATTTTGTTTCGAAGTTCAATGCAGTTATTGTGCAGCATTGAATGTAGTAAACCATTGCATGAAATTTTGAAGAGTTGGCAGAGGTAAAAGTCCATAGCGTATACTTTCCGTATGGTCGATTTTAGTTGCCTCAATGTTGGGAATGAAATGTGGGCAAGATACCTAAATTTCATATAAAATTTACTGTATAACAATATACCATTTCAGTACCAGATAGGTGTCGTATGTAATATTGAGAAATATTCCGTCTTTCGCGACTGTAATAAATGTTTTATTTATACCAGAGTCATTTTGCGTTTTTCTAAAAAGTTCTGATTAAAACAAAGTTGGCGAAGTACACAAAACTGAATTGCGGACGTAATAAAACATAGAAACTAAAATATATTGTCAGTGAGGCGCAGTGCGCAAACGATTTGTGTTTGTCACAACAGACAGCAAATACTTGCCAAAACATAGATCAGTCAACAAAAACATTGAATATGATGATGTTGCCAAAGCAGCGAAGCAAAGAATTGCGTCAGACAATCGAGTAGCTCGGCAACGTACGAGCCGAAATTCTTCTCTAAATAATACTTTTAATTCTGTCGCAAAAGCAAATATCTCAATATGAATAGTAAAACAGCAACTGCAGAAGAGAAGATAACATGAATATTGTATGTGTGCGTTTTCATTGTTTTTAATTACTGTGAAAAGAAATATTAGAGGACAAAATTAGAAAAACGGAAAACCTATTATGATTATAATGAAGAGACAAAGCACTAGAAATTTCAAAAAAATTACATTCAAATGAATAAAATTCGTGAATAAGACACTTTGATATTGTTTTTAAATAAAGAAAATATTATGTACTGAAGAAGGTTTGAACTCAGACCCTTTTGCTTAGCAGCCAAACACCTTACGCATTACACTAACGCAGCTCCTCATTAAACAGAACACCTGGAGGACTCTAAAATATCACGCAAAATACCGACAAACACTGTTGGTATGACTATGAATGACTCATGTTTCGTCGAAGTACTATAGAAAATAAACAATTACCGCTGTTCTTTATTGCGAAAAAGTGGTTCGTGAGAATGATAAAAGCACCTTTCCTTGCTATCACCTGAATTAGGAGGCTTACTGCTTGTTTGGTTTAATTAATTAATAGAATATGAAGCAATTGGTATAAACTTTTCCAAACTTTCAATAAAAGAAAGTCTGCTATCAAGACATTGCTTTTGTTCAATTACTTTATTTATGACTGAACGTTTCTAAAACTGAAGACACTCGTCTATGCTCACTGCTCTGCACTGCAGTCGAGCTCTGGCAACGTCGTTCTCTGTTCATTGGCTGACTGTGTTTTGTGACTGTTTTAAATAGATATATTTTGTGTTTATTTGTAGTGGTTTTCGTTGATATGGTTTTGAGCCTTGCTACAATGACCTTGTGTTCACTAATCTCTGTATCTGTCATGACGCTCTCTATTAGATCAAGATTATTTGTGGCTAAGAGGTCAAGTGTGTTTTCGCAACCATTTACAATTCGTGTGGGCTCATGAACTAATTGTTCAAAGTAATTCTCAGAGAAAGCATTTAGTACAATTTCGGAAGATGTTTTCTCAGTGCCGGCCGGAGTGGCCGAGCAGTTCTAGGCGCTCCAGTCTGGAAGCGCGCGACTGCCACGGTCGCAGGTTCGAATCCTGCCTCGGGCATGGATGTGTGTGATGTCCTTATGTTAGTTAGGTTTAAGTAGTTCTAAGTTCTAGGCGACTGATGACCTCAGAAGTTAAGTCCCATAGTGCTCAGAGCCATTTGAACCATTTGTTTTCTGTCTACCATCGGCTTTGAATATGTATTTTTGCCAACAAATCGAGGGTATATTGATGTCTCCACCAATTATAACTGTATGAGTGGGGTACTTATTTGTAATGAGATTCAAGTTTTCTTTGAACTGTTCAGCTATTATATCATCTGAGTTGTGGGGGTCGGTAGAAGGAGCCAATTATTATTTTGGTCCCGCTGTTAAGTATAACCTCTACCCATTATAATTGTCAGGAACTATCTATTTCAACTTCACTACAAGATAAACTACTACCAACAGACACAAACACACCACCACCTTTCGAAAACGGTTTGCGCCTCTGTAAAAATTTCGTCATACTTTATCTCCGGCTTTAGCCAGCTTTCTGTTCCTATAACGATTTCACCTTCAGTGTTTTCTATCACCGCTTGAAGCTCTGGTACTTTTTCAACACAGCTACTACAATTTACAACTACAATACCGACTGTTGCTTGTTCAATTCTCAGCGTTTCTTTGCCCTGTACCCTTTGAGACTGGAGCCATTTTTGATCTTTCCCAAGACTGTCTAACCTATAAAACAGCCCAGTCCACGCCACAAAGCCCCTGCTCTCTGTGTAGCCACCTCCTGTGTGTAGTGGACACCTGACCTATTTGGCAGAACCCATATCACCACCACCCCTGGCGCAAGTCAAGGAATCTGCAACCTACACGGTTGCAGAACCGTCTGAGCCTCTGATTCAGACTGTCCACTCAGCTCTGTACCAAAGGTCTGCAATCGGTCCTGTCGACGATGCTGCAGATGGCGAGCTCTGCCTTCATCTCGCTAGCAAGACTGGCAGTCTTCACCAATTCAGACAGCTGCTGGAAACCAGAGAGAATCTCTTCCGATCCATAGCAACATGCATCATTAGTGCCAACATGAGCCACCACTGCAGTTGGCTGCACCCTGTACCATTCATGGCATCCGGAGGGACCCTTTCCACATCTTGGATGACTCCCTCTGGTATGCACACGGAGTGCACATTGGCTTTCTTCCCATCCTTAGCTGCAATATACCTAAGGGGCTCCATCACCCACCTAACATTGGAGCTCCCAATGACAAGCAATACCACCCTCTGCGCTTGTCCGGACCTCTCAGGAAGACTGGCCACTGCCACAACAGGCGAGGCTGTCTGCGCTGGCTCGGTAGTACTCTCAGCAATGGGCAGTACCTCAAACCTGTTACGGAGGTGTAAGAGTAAAGCCTTTCAGCCAGCACCAACTTTCGCCTTCTGCCCAGGAATTCGTGACCCAGCCACAGTTCGCCGTCAGGTAAATGTCCGAATCCGAGGGTGCAGTGGCATCAGAGATCCCAGGCGATGCTACAGGTTCCAGAGGCGCCAAAGCGCTCGCCTTGGATGTCCCAACGTCACCGCGGCCCAGGGCAAAAGCCTGGAGCCTGTCGACCAAGGCCAACACAGCTTCCAGCTGTGTAGGGACGGTGGCCAATTCCCCTGAATCCATACACAACAGGCGCAGTCTTTATCTATCCCTAACAATTTTTTTTCCTCTCTTTTATCTCACAAGCCGTTCGAAACAAACAGACAACTGATGACTACACAAATTTACATTATACAGGTACTAAAACGCGATCCTACAGCTCTCAAATACTATAATATGCCTGAAATTTGTGAATTAAACTATGCAAGTACCCAAAAACACACAAGAAATTAAGAATTAAACTATAAAACATATAAGTGAGCTAAGAGTGTGACTTGCTGCTGGCTGCTGCTTATCCAATGGCGGCAGGGCATTTACTCTTCCGTGACTTCCTTTAAAACCGTCAGTTGATTTATTGTGTAACGGTGGCTCTAGTGCTCGTTCCTTGCTCACATCATTCTCATTGTTGGTTTCTAAGTTACAATTGGCAAAGCTTGCATTTAATGTGTTGGGAGAAACTGGAATACTGTAATCTCTCTTTCAATAATTTAATTCTGTTGTAATGACTCCCCATGATGTGTATAATTATTTAAAAATAGAATGTATCCAGCATTGTCCTTGCTTTTTGCTGTTGTGATTACAGATTTGCAGTGCATTTCTCATAATCATTTACTTTTCCTTGTCTTTTATACTGTAATGTGGCCTATCACAAGACAGGAGCATTTAGTTATGGTATCTACAAATATTTTAAACTTTGTTAGAAACGGTTTTTCCTTAGAATATTTCTTACAATGTTCAGGGCATATTTTTTGAAAGACTTCAGTTAGCACACCATAAACATATTGTGGTTGACTTATTAGCTTCCATATAATGTACAGTTAGCTCATTCCAGTCTATTAAGCTTAATCTAGATCGTAGTTTGTTTAGCTTCTGTTCATTAATGGATCTGATCACCCTTCCATGACAGATATCTGTATTGTTATCTGTAGAAATGATCAGAAAGACTTAGTTTAATTGTACCAGATTGTATTTTGCTAAATTGAAAATTATAGGAAATAATATGCAGGCATGCAGCCAGCCTTTCAGTCTTGTCATTTATACAGTATAAAAATGTAGTATAAACCCTGTAAAACTGATATCAATATTAATGTCAGCAAATATTATCTCTTTCCAAGTTTTTTTCTGGGGAAGATTGTCTATGAACAAATCCACATTGTGATTGGGAGGGTTGATACACAGAGAAGCTATAATTTCTGGTTTTGGAAGTAGTGCAGCTGCAGCCCCAAAATTAGATTCTGTACAAAGGTCAGTTACATCTGTACTTTCATAATTTTTTTGAACACTGTTATGAAAAGGGCGCAGTGCTACTCATCATAGTGATGACACATTGAATTGGAGACAGGTACGACGAAAAGACTGTTCCACAATGAGCTTTTGGCCAAAGCCTTTGTCAGAAAAGAAAACATGTACACATTCACACAAGCTAGCACATCTCATGCGTACATGACCGCTATCTCCGTCTGCTTTGTTTATGTGTCTATGAGGTGTGCTTGCTTGTGCAACTGTGCATGTGTTTTCTTGGAACAGTGCATGTGCTTTCTTTTCTGAAGAAGGCTTTGGCCAAAAACTTAATGCCTAACAGTCTTTTTGTTGTGTGTGTGTGCATCTCAACATGTCATCTTTATGGTGAGTAGCAATCTACCATTTTCATAATACTGCTGACATTCCGACTTGGACTTTCCATTGTTTAGTGTATTTTAATGTAAGCCGAAATGCCACCATATTTCATATTTGTTCTACAATAGCCTGTTACTAATTCATTGCTATTTGTACTTATTCTAATTTTCCATATGATAGCCAGTGTCCATTTACCACAAGCACAGTACAGTTTAACTTTTCCATCAGTATTGGAGGAATGTACATTAATAGGCAGGAGCAATAAACTTGTTTCATAGCTAGGTGGTATTAACGATTCTGCTTCAGAATTATGAAGATTACATACTGTATTTGCCTGTTCTAGTTCTTGTACATGATTTCTGTTTGGACGCTGCAGTGTACTCAGTTATATTTACTGTGCCATTAAGCTGATTATTATTATTATGTAAATTATTTAGGGCTCAATTAACTTTTACTCAAACTGCTACCTTCTGGCCAGAATATTCTTAAATAATCCTAATCAGTGGCAGCTCATGAATATACATTCTGGGTGTTCACATATTTTTAGATTCAGATAAATTAGAGAGTGTGAAATTAATAGCATCTGCTGTATAACATTTATACTTATCAACAACTTCAGAAACTACAGCCACTGCCAATAATAATAGCGACAGTAATAATAATAATAATAATAGTAATAAAATACATGTCTGATCTGACAACAGAAAGAATTGTTTTTGTGGAATTTTGTTGTTTTGTATCTAATTACGTACAGTTAAGGGCAATAATGAAATAATGTGCAAGCTTCTGGGTGTTCACAGATTTTTAGATTCAGATAAATTAGAGAGTGTGAAATTAATAGCGTCTGCTGTATAACATTTATACTTATCAACAACTTCAGAAACTACAGCCACTGCCAATAATAATAGCGACAGTAATAATAATAATAATAATACCCCATGGAAGCCCGGGAAAAGAATAGGCCTCCGGTATGTTCTGCCAGTCATAAATGGCGACGAAAAGAACAAACCACTAATGGGCTAACCCCCCTTTTAGTGTGATTAGTTGGTTCAGGACAGAACTAAAGAAGCCTCGGACAAGCGCCGTCATGGTCGGGGACGACGCTTGAACCCTACGCCCGCCCACAATGGTAATGGCACTGCTAGCCAACTGGAAAATGATTTAAATCCAAATAGAGGTGTTTTGCAGGATATGCTTCCTGCAACCACCCTAGAAGGAAAACAAAGACAGAGGATGAAATGGTCAGATGAAGTTAATAGACACCTCATGTTCTGTTATTACCAAGCAACAAACCTAGGAACCAACACAACTGGATACAGATCACAAGTATACACAACATTTATTACCAGATACCCAGAATTAAAATTTTTAACAGAACAACGACTAGCTGATCAGATCCGTGTAATAATCAAAAATAACAGGATATCCCAGTCAGAATTAGATAACATCAAACAACAAGTACAACAAAGACTGGAACAAAATAATGTGCAATCAGAAGAAGAAGAAAATACAGTAATGGACTCAAACATCCCAGAGCAAACAAACAAAGAACAACATGCATTAATTAAACAATCAGAGGAAAACGAAATCTTAAGACAGCCACCAGAACAAGCACAAATAGAACACGAAGTGACACACATGTTAGATATAAAGAAAAATTTCAGCTGACATATATAGAATACAAAGACACAAATACAGACATTAGACCATTCTTGCATAGACTGCCAAATAACCCACAAGTCGAAACAACAATAAAAACTATCAACACAATCATACACAACAAAATAAATGAAAATACAACTATGGAAGAGTTACAACTACTGGTTTATATAGGAGCACTCACTACACTAAATATAAACACTAGGCAAAGATCAGAACCAACCAACACACAGAAGAAACCCACAAAACCAGCATGGCAACACAGGCTACAGATCAGAATAGAAAAACTGAGAAAAGACATCGGACAGCTAATTTATAAGAAATAAAATGTCAGAAAAAAAAACGAAAAAGGTTAGGTAAAATCTCACAACAAGAAGCGATAGAGCAATTAGATGAAAAGAAGCAGAAATTACAAGCATTGGCCAAACGACTTAGAAGATACAAAAAAAGTGAAAATAGAAGGAAAGAAAACCGAACATTCAACACAAACCAAAAGAAATTTTACCAGACAATAGATAACACACACATTAAAATAGACAATCCACCAAACATAACAGACATGGAACACTTCTGGAGCAACATATGGTCAAACACGGTACAACATAACAGGCATGCACGGTGGATACAAGCAGAAACAGACACATACAAGATGATACCACAAATGCCTGAAGTGATAATTTTGCAACATGAAGTCACTCAAGCAATTAATTCTACTCACAATTGGAAAGCCCCTGGAAAAGATAAAATAGCAAATTTCTGGCTAAAGAAGTTCACCTCAACACATTCACATCCAACTAAATTATTTAACAGTTACATTGCAGACCCATACACATTCCCTGATACACTTACACATGGAATAACTTACCTGAAACCTAAAGATCAAGCAGACACAGCGAACCCAGCTAAATATTGCCCCGTAACATGCCTACCAACAATATACAAAATATTAACTTCAGTCATTACACAGAAATTAATGACACATACAACACAGAACAAAATTATAAATGAAGAACAAAAAGGCTGTTGCAAAGGAGCACGAGGATGTAAAGAGCAACTGATAATAGATGAAGAGGTGACATATCAAGCTAAAAGTAAACAAAGGTTGCTACACTACGCATACATTGATTACCAAAAAGCTTTTGATAGTGTACCCCACTCATGGTTACTACAAATATTGGAAATATACAAAGTAGATCCTAAATTGATACAGTTCCTAAACATAGTAATGAAAAATTGGAAAACCACACTTAATATCCAAACAAATTCAGATAATATCACATCACAGCCAATACAGATTAAGCGTGGAATATACCAAGGAGACTCATTAAGTCCTTTCTGGTTCTGCCTTGCTCTGAACCCACTATCCAACATACTAAATAATACAAATTATGGATACAATATTACTGGAACATACCCACACAAAATAACACATTTGCTATACATGGATGATCTAAAACTACTGGCAGCAACAAATCAACAACTCAACCAATTACTAAAGGCAACAGAAGTATTCAGCAATGATATAAATATGGCTTTTGGAACAAACAAATGTAAGAAAAATAGCATAGTCAAGGGAAAACACACTAAACAAGAAGATTACATATTGGATAACCACAGTAACTGCATAGAAGCGATGGGAAAAACAGATGCCTATAAATATCTAGGATACAGACAAAAAATAGGAATAGATAATACAAATATTAAAGAAGAACTAAAAGTAAAATATAGACAAAGACTAACAAAAATACTGAAAACAGAATTGACAGCAAGAAACAAGACAAAAGCTATAAATACTTATGCTATACCAATATTTGGAGTGGTGAAATGGAGTAACACAGACCTAGAAGTCTGCTTGTGTCTGTATGTGTGGATGGATATGTGCGTGAGTGCGAGTGTATACCTGTCCTTTTTTCCCCCTAAGGTAAGTCTTTCCGCTCCCGGGATTGGAATGACTCCTTACCCTCTCCCTTAAAACCCACTTCCTTTCGTCTTCCCCTCTCCTTCCCTCTTTCCTGATGAGGCAACAGTTTGTTGCGAAAGCTTGAATTTTGTGTGTATGTTTGTGTTTGTTTGTGTGTCTATCGACCTGCCAGCGCTTTCGTTCGGTAAGTCACCTCATCTTTGTTTTTATATATAATATTTATATACAAGGTAATAAACATGTAATACAACTACTATAATACTTATTTACAATGAACACATTACTGCACTAAAATGGTGCAGAAGTTAGATTGTACTTACTTGAGAATGTTTACCTGTCACACTTAATTGATTTTGTCACTCTCTCAATCAAAGGACCTGTTCTTGGAGACTTTAGTCCTTTAGTGGCTAACTCTTCCTGGTAATTTACTTTTCTGTTCCCAGAAAGAGATTTTCACTCTGCAGCAGAGAGTGTGCTGATATGAAACTTCGTGGCAGATGAAAGCTGTGTGCCAGACAGAGAAGCGAACTCGAGACCTGCACCTTTTGTGGGCATTCGCTCTACTGACTGATCTACCCAAGCACAACTCATGATCCATCCTCACAGCTTTACTTTTCTGTTAGCGTTTAAAATAGATTCAGCATAGTTTATGTTTACACTGAACACGAAAGCTGATTCCCACACAGTAATCAACCAATTCCAAATACAAAATGCCGTTCGTGGAAATGATTAAACTCAGGTAGTAATGTTTACCAACATGGTCACTTGGCCAGTATACAAATGAGGTGCTGAGATCTATAAGGGCCTAAAGCATACCTCTGTCAATCCAACTTTTAAGTGAATATAAGAGAAACCAGTGATACAGCTTTTCATGAATTTTCATATGTACAATTTGGGCCTACAGTGCAAATAAACCTGACTTGCCATAAGATCAACAGATTTCAGAAACATGAATAAATGTTACAATCTCATAATCAACGCTGATGTGCTTTAGGCCCTTATGTTTTTCAGCATCTCAAATGTATTACTGTATGATAAAATTCAAAACTTAATGTATTGTATCTCATTCAGAATCCTCCAAAACAAAATAGGTTTATTGTCAGTACATCTTTAACATGCACTGATGTCTGATCTAAAAAATAGTGTGAATTAGCATATCTGGGGAGTGTACTATGATGTAGCCGGATTTATGCCAAGCAAACTGGGGTAAAAGTCTGCTGCAGTGTGCTACCATCTGGTGGCACTGACGTAAATTTCTACTTGAGTCGCAAGGGCTAGCTCTGCGCATTGTGAACCATACACATTGTTTATCTAATCCATATGGATTTGGCCTGTAAGGCAATTAGTTGAGTAGCACATGTGCAAAAGCTCCTTAAAACCTGCACAACTGAAGGTATACTCGTGACCCTGTTGCCAAGTTTTACAAAGTCCGGAGAAGCAGTAGCGTGTTAGATTTAAGTGCCGTATCCCTTCAGATTGCAACATCTATGCTACATTTAACAACATTAAAAGAAAAATAACCAATAAATCTGCGAGGAGTTGAAAGTTAGAGTGTTCACGTACACTTGTGCTCCAATACAGGATCCGCCACTGCTCCTACTGCATGTTGTGACCCATGCTACAAACGAAACAGTGACCAGTGTAGTTCCACTGTAGATATACTATGCCATTGTCGCCAAGGTTTGTGTTCTTCACACAGTTAGCGTTTTAGGTAGCCTTTCTTATACTCATGATGACACTAATAATGCCAAACTATTGTCTGTGTTTCTCTACTCTGGTATGTCATGAACAAATATTTTCTAGGTGTACCATTGTTACTCACTGTTTTGTACCATTGTTACTCACTATATTCTTATGTGCAGTGGAGGGAACTATGACACTGAAATTAGTTACTTTATGTTCAGTGAAAGATGTATGTATTCTGTAGGTGATCTCCAGTCAGCAAACAAGCAATTGTCAGCGGCAGCCGAGTCCTTTGGTGCCACTTCTGAGAGGGGTCGGATTGTCCTGATGAAAGCCAAACTACTTCTAGCACAAGGAGATGTGGCAGCAGCATTACATGAGTTAGAATCTGTTTCCCCTGGGCAATCCTCATATAGACAAGCACAGTGTCAAATGGCTGAGATACATTTAAAGCATCGTGGTGATCGTATGGCTTATGCTGAATGTTTTCGTCGTTTGGTAGAACATGCACCA
Organism: Schistocerca serialis cubense; assembly: GCF_023864345.2. NCBI lineage: Eukaryota > Metazoa > Arthropoda > Insecta > Orthoptera > Acrididae > Schistocerca > Schistocerca serialis. Next base: position 632,483,275 of record NC_064645.1, read on the forward strand.
GGACCTGCAACATTCTCAATGCTTGGCGATGCTTTCATGCAGGTGAGAAACTTTTATTGTACAAAAGGTTTGACCAGTAGCCTTAAGTAGTGAGAACTGTGGCTACGTATTTTTGTAACAAGCAAAATGGAAGTAGTGAATTTCTACCTAGAAAAACTGTTGATTACTTTAAGAAAAAGGAAAGCACTATAAGATAATGAAGAAATTTACTGTTTCAAATGGATAACATAGATCAAACATGAGTCTTGTATGGAATGTAAAGAAAAGAGTCTCCTTTAGTACAGAAAGAGATTTGTTACATTCATTTCTTGTCCTTGTGGGGCGGCGGGTGGGATAGTTGTTTATAAAATGTTCCTATTATTTATTTAATGCTGTTGTTTGCCGTTCTCAACCTGGCTCTCGAACTACAATATTGGCAACCAGAAAGTGATTAGCAAAACGTGAAGCCTGTAATTAGAATTCCTAGTGCCCACTTCATCTGAGAAATACATTTATAGCTACAGCTTATAGCTCCGAGGAATTAGGAGATTGTCTGGGATTCGTAATCAAAAACCATTTTCTCTAAAATGTTCACTTTATTCTGAAAGTCACAGACGAAAAAGAATCCAGACAATCCAACTACCAGAGCAGTTCAGAGTCTAATGCGCTGATGCAACTATAACTGTTCAAGTTCAGTGTTTAAGTGAATGCTCGCCATAATTTGATGATAATGTTCATCAAACGCCATGCTAAATAATGGTAGAATGTCTGTTCCGTGGCTGCACATGAAAATACGACATACGCAAACTGAAGATAGATCATTAAAGTCATCCCAGAATTAACACTTCACTCGAAAACGATTTCATGGTTACGCATATCCCGAGTAACTTATTACGGCATCCGAGGCTGTTTATAGCAATGATAATGATGCGAGGCGACTCCCGGCACAGGTGGTGCACTATTCAGCATCTGGAGAGAAATGAGGCCTTTTTTTTTCGTGCAGCGTTCTTATATATAAAGCTGCGGTGCGGACGGCTAAGGGAACGCCTGATCAAATCCGCTCTCCCGACTAGTCGCTGGGCTAGTAATGCACCACTGTAAGTTATTGAATAAATCATTGCTTCCTTTGCTGATGGCCGATAAAGCTCTCAATTTAAATGTGCAATCAGCACACAGGTAAGTAATCATAATAAAAGTCTGATGTGGCTAAGTCAAATATTTTGGGCAAGAGAATTAATTTAATTACATTACACGCAGTAGACGAGCTCTGAACTTGCCCTTTGGAGATACGGTATCGCTATAGTTTTATAGTCATTCAGTTGAAACTTCTCACATCTTTATGATTATAGCAGATCTCCCTTTTACTTAAATTTAAACATCCTAGCTTTATTTATTTGCGTACTTAATCTATCTTGCTTCTTTAATTTTTAAGACAAAAACCAGAAAATCATGAATTTCAACTAAAATTTTAATTTGTGAGATCCAGAATACTGTTTCTACTAAATTATTATGCAAAAGGAATCTAAGTATAAATTTTTAAGTTTCTAGCTCTTTTCTGTTGCGTCAATGAATTTTACAGAAAAACGTCCAAATTTCGAAAATGGTTAAAGTTATTGAACTGATATTCAACACATATTGATTTAGTATTACTCCTGACATGCTAGAAACGTTTCAGGTTATTTACTTGATTTTTAAAGTATTGCGCAACATTTATGACGTCAGAGCTGGTTACAGCGGACTAGGCTGGCACACAATGGAAAGACTGATGTGAATTTTATAAAGCGTGAGTATGCTGCTTCCCTACATCCTGCTGTCTGAATAATGCACAAAACTCATTCATGATGTTTCTCATTATTATTATTTATGGTGCTAATTTTGAAGAATTTTCTGTTCTGTTCAATTGATTCATTTTAGCAACTTATTTTAATGGTATTTTCATGGTCATAACCATCAGTGCTATGGAAATTCGCATCACTTATTGTGAAGTTCCAATATTGTGATCTGTAGTAAAGAGGTAAGGTTAATCTAAGAGTAATCAAAACATCCTAGGTCCTGGGTTCAATCCAAGCAACTGCTTAAACTTTGAAGAAAAATCATTAGCAATAGTGGCTGAAGACTTCAGTTATAAGGAGTCATCCTCATTCTGCCAATGGCGTTGTTAAAAAGGATGGAGTAATGGACAGAGTTTCAGGGCAACTTCTTGCCCTAGGATTGGGAAAATACTTCTAAGAGGCAGAAGAATTAACAAAGATCAGTGACAAGAGGATGCAGAAGACAAAGGAAACCACTCCATTAAAGACACACAGTGTGTATCAGCAAGACATATAGTTTACATCTATAGTAAAGAGTCTGCCAGTTCAGTTTTGTCAGCATCTCTGTGACGTACTCCAACAAATCAAACAAATCTGTGCTCATTTGTGGTGGCCTCCTCTGTGTAATTTCGCTATCCCCCATTAGCCCTATTTGGCATGGATCCCACACACATGAACAGTATTCTAGGATGGGTCGCACGAATGGTTTGTAAGCAATCACTTTTGTAGTCTAATTTCATTTCCCCGGTATTCTGTTAATAAACCAAAATCTACCACCTGCTTTGCCACAACTGTGCTCATGTGCTCATTTCATTTCGTATCCCTACAAAGTGCTCATTGATATTATAGTCATAGGATACTACTTTTTTAGTTTTCTGAAATGCAAAATTTCACATTTCTGAACTTTTAATGCAAGTTGCGTATCTTTGCATCATTTTGAAATAGTATCAAGAACTATTTCAGCTTTTGCTTTGTTACCCTCAATTTCAGTTCCTGTCTCATCTGTGAGTGACTGGATACTAACTTTGCTGCCACTAATAGGCTTTACATATGACCAGAATTTGTTTTGTGAAAGGTCATTTGACAATATCCTGCTACGTTAGTCGTTGACGGCTCTCTTGACTGCCAAATGCATTTCATTTAGCATCTCTCTATCTATAGCCCTATGCTTTGTTTACATCTGTTATGCAGTAGTCTCTTTTTCTTTAGGAGTTTCTTTACAGTGACTGTATAACATGGAAGGTCCCTCCCATTATGAACTGTTCTAGTGGTACATATCTACCCAGTACATGGTCAACTATTCTTTTATAGGTGGTCCTTAGTTCCTCTACACGCTCCCATCTTCCGCTAAAAGTTTTAAGTTCCTCATTGAGATATGACACTGTGGGTTTTTTATTCTACTGTGTTGAATATACTTATCTTTTTATTCATTTTAGTTGCCCATGTACTGTAGTTCATGGTGTGGGTTCCTGTTGTCATGTCCGAGTTCATGAACCATGGGCAACGCATGAGTGGCCAAGTAAGTGGTCCTGACAGTCGGGATACCAGTTACTTTGGAATAAGGCTGGGCATCTCAGACATATTCTGAGTCGTGGTCACCTTCGTGCTCAGACGGCAAAGACTACCAAATCCACCGGTTAGTCCCTCAATCGTTAGCGGTAAAACTCAATGGGACCCGGGGTAAGTAAGGCTAGCAACCTGCTTCCCTGGTACTTTAAATATGATGCTGGCAACAATCAGAGCAAAATGCCTCGGACCTTTGGAGGTGACGGAGTCCCACCTGTAATTGCCAAACCAAGGACTCCTAAGATACAACTAGGCAAACAAATGGTAACGAAACTTCCTGGCAGATTAAAACTGTGTGCCCGACCGAGACTCGAACTCGGGACCTTTGCCTTTCGCGGGCAGGTGCTCTACCATCTGAGCTACCGAAGCACGACTCACGCCCGGTACTCACAGCTTTACTTCTGCCAGTATCTCTTCTCCTACCTTCCAAACTTAACAGAAGCTCTTCTGCGAACCTTGCAGGACTAGCACTCCTGAAAGAAAGGATATAGCGGCGACATGGCTTAGCCACAGCCTGGAGGATGTTTCCAGAATGAGATTTTCACTCTGCAGCGGAGTGTGCGCTGATATGAAACTTCTGTAAAGTTTGGAAGGTAGGAGACGAGATACTGGTAGAAGTAAAGCTGTGAGTACCGGGCGTGAGTCGTGCTTCGGTAGCTCAGATGGTAGAGCACCTGCCCGCGAAAGGCAAAGGTCCCGAGATCGAGTCTCGGTCGGGCACACAGTTTTAATCTGCCAGGAAGTTTCATATCAGCGCACACTCCGCTGCAGAGTGAAAATCTCATTCTGGAAATGGTAACGAGATGGGGTGCTATTAATATCAATGGGGTCTACTCCAGGAAGAAGGTAGAGCTGGCAGAGGCTGCAAGTAAGATGGGGTTGGACGTTTTAGCTGTTAGTGACATTTGGGTAAGGGGTGAGAAAGAAGAGAAAGTGGGAGAATACAAGGTCTACCTGTCAGGAGTCAAAGCAGGAATAACACAATGGGCTTTACATTAGGAAAGAAATGGAACCCAGCGTAGTTGCAATAAGGTATGTAAACGAATGACTGATGTGGATAGATTTGATAGTGTCTAGCAAGAAAATTAGGATTGTGTCAGTATATTCACATTGTGAAGGGACAGATCAAGATACGATGGATAGTTTTTATGACACACTCAGTGATGTAGTTGTTAGAGTAAAGGACAAGGACAGTGTTCTGCTCATGGGTGATTTTAATGCCAGGATTGGAAATCGAACAGAAGGGTATGAAAAGGTTATGGGTAAATTTGAAGAGGATATGGAGGCCAACAGGAATGGGAAACAACTCTTGGATTTCTGTGCCAGTATGGGCTTATTAATCACAAACTCCTTTTTTAAACATAAGAACATTCCCTAGTATACTTGGGAAGGCAGGGGAATCAGATCTGTCATTGACTATATAATAACAGATCAGGAATTCAGGAAGGCTGTGAGGGACACACGTGTATTCAGGGGATTCTTTGATGACACTGATCACTATTTAATCTGCAGTGAAATTGGTATTGTGAGGCCGAAAGTGCAGGAGGTCAGGTCCATATGTAGGAGGATAAGAGTGGAGAAACTTCAGGATAAGGAAATCAGGCACAAGTACATAACAGTGGTCTCAGAAAGGTACCAGTTAATTGAATGCAGTCAATTACAGTCATTGGAAAAGGAATGGACAAGGTAAAGGGACACAGTACTAGGAGTGGCTAAAGAATGTCTCGGAACAGTAGTGTGTAAAGGTAGGATGAAGCAAACAGCTTGGTGGAATGACACAGTCAAGGCAGCCTGTAAAAGGAAAAAGAAGGCATATCAAAAATGGCTACAATAGAACTCCGGTAGACAGAGAAAGCTATGTTGAAGAAAGAAACAAAGCCAAACAGATAATTGCAGCATCCAAGAAGAAATCTTGGGAAGACTTTGGAAACAGGTTGGAGACTTTGGGTCAAGCTGCTGGAAAACCATTCTTGAGTGTAATTAGCAGTCTTCGAAAGGGAGGTAAGAAGGAAATGACAAGTATTTTGGACATGTCAGGAAAACTGCTGGTGAATCCTGTTGATGCCTTGGGCAGATGGAGGAAATATTTTGAAGAGTTTGTAGGGAAGCAGCCTACTCACGCCGTATAAAATTCACATCAGTCTTTCCATTGTGTGCCAGCCTAGTCCGCTGTAACTAGCTCTGTTGTCATAAATGTTGCGCAATACTTTAAAAATCAAGTAAATAACCTGAAACGTTTCTAGCATGTCAGGAGTAATACTAAATCAATATGTGTTGAATATCAGTTCAATAACTTTAACCATTTTCGAAATTTGGACGTTTTTCTGTAAAAATCATTGGCACAACAGAAAAGAGCTAGAGACTTAAAAATTTATATTTAGATTCCTTTTTCATAATAATTTAGTAGAAACAGTATTCAGGATCTCACAAATTAAAATTTTAGTTGAAATTCATGATTTTCTGTTTTTGTCTTAAAAATTAAAGAAGCAAGATAGACTAAGTAGGCGAATAAATAAGGCTAGGATGTTTAAATTTAAGTAGAAGGGAGATCCGCTATAATCACAAAGATGTGAGAAGTTTCAATTGGATAACTATAAAACTATAGTGATAGCATATCTCCAAAGGGCAAGTTCAGAGCTCGTCTACTGCGTGTAGTGTAATTAAATTAATTCTCTTGCCCAAAATATTTGACTTAGTCACGTCAGACTTTTATTATGATTACTTACCTGTGTGCTGAATGCACATTTAAATTGAGAGCTTCATCGGCCATCAGCAAAGGAAGCGATGATTTATTCCATAACTTAAAGTGGTGCATTACTAGCCCAGCAGCTAGTCTGGAGAGCCGATTTGATCAGGCATTCCCTTAGCCGTCTGCACCGTGGCTTTATATATAAGAACGCTGTGCGAGGAAGAAGGCCCCAGTTCTCTTCAGACGCTGATTAGCACACCATCTGTGCCGGGAGTTGCGTCGCGTCGGTATCATTGCTATAAACAGCCTCAGATGCCGTAATAAGTTACTCGGGATATGCGTAACCATGAAATCGTTTTCGAGTGAAGTGTTAATTCTGGGATGACTTTAATGATCTATCTTCAGTTTGCGTATGTCGTATTGAGAGACATTCTACCATTATTTAGCGTGGCGTTTGATGAACATTATCATCAAATTATGGTGACCATTCACTTAAACATTTAATTTGAACAGTTATAGTTGCATCAGCGCATTAGACTCTGAACTGCTCTGTTAGTTGTATTGTGTGGATTCTTTTTGGCCTGTGACTTTCAGAATATAGTGAACATTTTCAGAAAATTGTTTTTGATTATGAATCCCAGACAATCTCCTAATTCCTCAGAGCTATAAGCTGTAGCTATAAGTGTATTTCTCAGATGAAGTGGGCACTAGGAATTCTAATTACAGGCTTCACATTTTGCTAATCACTTTTTGGTTGCCAATATTGTAGTTAGAGAGCCAGTGTTGAGAACGGCAAAAGACAGCATAAATAATAGGAACATTTTAAAGAACAATAAATCCACCCACCGCCCCACATATGGTTAATCGGCCGGGAAATGCATTTTTAAAACAAAACATTCTACATTTTAAATATAACAAAATTATTCCACCCACCGCCCCACAAGTTGCTCAATGTAGGTGAAAATACAATCAGTAATGTTTCAGATTTCGATGTACAATGGGATAGGAATGATGATGGAAGTAGGATCACATTTGAGGAAGTGGAGAAAATGGTCAATAGATTGCAGTGCAATAAAGCGGCTGGGGTGGATGAAATTAAGTCAGAACTCATCAAATACAGTGGAATGTCAGGTCTTAAATGGCTACACAGGATAATTGAAATGGCATGGGAGTCAGGACAGGTTCTGTCAGACTGGACGAAAGCAGTATTCACATCAATCTTTAAACATGGAAACAGAAAAGATTGTAACAACTACAGAGGTATCTCTATAATCAGCGTTGTGGGTAAAATCTTCTCAAGTATTGTTGAAAGGAAAGTGCGAGTATTAGTTGAGGACAAATTGGATGAAAATCATTGTGGGTTTAGGCGTCTTAGAGGTTGTCAGGACCAGATCTTTAGCTTACGGCAAATAGTGGAGAAGTGTTACGAGTGGAACAGGGAATTGTATCTATGCTTTATAGATCTAGAAAAGGCATATGACCGGGTTCCTAGGAGGAAGTTATTGTCTGTTCTACGAGATTATAGAATAGGAGGCAAAATTTTGCAAGCAATTAAAGGTTTTTACATAGATAGTCAGGCAGCAATTAGAGTTGACGGTAAATAGAGTTCGTGGTTCAGAGTAGTTTCAGGGGTAAGACAAGGCTGCAACCTGTCTCCACTGTTGTTCATATTATTTATGGATCATATGTTGAAAACAATAGACTGGCTGGGTGAGATTAAGATATGTGAACACAAAATAAGCAGTCTCGCATATGCGAATGACTTAGTTGTGATGGCAGATTCGATTGAAAGTTTGCAAAGTAATATTTCAGAGCTATATCAGAAATGTAAGGACTATGGTATGAAGATTAGCATCTTCAAAACGAAGAGATATAAATGGATTGAGTGCCAAATAGGAGGAACAAAGTTAGAACAGGTAGACAGTTTCAAGTACTTAGGATGCATATTCTCACAGGATGGCAACATAGTGAAAGAACTGGAAGCGAGGTGTAGCAAAGCTAATGCAGTGAGCGCTCAGCTACGATCTACTCTCTTCTGCAAGAAGGAAGTCAGTACCAAGACTAAATTATCTGTGCACCATTCAATCTTTCGACCAGTTTTGTTGTATGGGAGCAAAAGCTGGGTGGATTCAGGTTACCTTATCAATAAGGTTGAGGTTACGGATATGAAAGTAGCTAGGATGATTGCAGGTGCTAGTAGATGGCAACCATGGCAGGAGGGTGTCCACAACGAGGAAATCAAAGAAAAACTGGGAATGAACACTAAAGATGTAGCAGTCAGAGCGAACAGGCTTAGATGGTGGGGTCATGTTACATGCATGGGAGAAGCAAGGTTACCCAAGAGACTCATGGGTTCAGCAGTAGAAGGTAGGAGGAGTCGGAGTAGACCAAGGAGAAGATACCTGGATTCGGTTAAGAATGATTTTGAAGTAATAGGCTTAACATCAGAAGAGGCACCAATGTTAGCACTGAATAGGGGATTATGGAGGAATTTTATAAGGGGGCCTATGCTCCAGACTGAATGCTGAAAGGCATAATCAGTCTTAAATGATGATGATGATGATGATGATGATGATGATGATGATGTACTTCGACAATCTTTGTTACCATAACTGCCTCACAGTCACTGATATCAGTTTCGGTGAGGACAGCCTCAATGATGTCAGGTCTATTTGTTGCCGATAGATTTGATATATTTCCATGATGAGTGGGGTTCTGATCTTTCTGATCTAAGCAGCTTTGAGAGAAAGCATTTAGTAATGTGTTACGGAATGTCTTACCATGCCATTCACTAACAAAACTGTAATTTTCCGAGTTGATTGTTGGATAATCAAAGTCGCTACCAATGATTACAGCGTGATTGTGGAACTTACGTACATGTGAACACAGCTTTTTTCTGAAGTTTTTGGTTACATCAGGAGATGAATCTGTTGGATGATAGAAGGATCCAGTTACCATTTTATGCCCACCTGTGAAACTGAGTCTTGTCTAAACAATCTCACATCCAGCTTCAATTTTTGTCTTAGTGTATTTGAGCGAGTGTCTTGTATACTGTGACAAAACACCACCTCTATTTCTCATTAGTCTGTCCTTTTCATATACACTTAAATTTTATCTAAAATTCTCACTCGTATCAACTACAAATTTTAACCAGCTTTCTGTACCTAGTATTATATGAGTTTCATGGCTTTTCGGGAGCGTTTCAAACTCTGGTACTTTGTGGTGAATCCTTCAAGTTAACTGCTAGGATTTTAATACTGTCACCTGTAGCGAGCATTCCTTTGGGTCTTACTCTAAATCTTCCAGGTCTCCTATAGCTGTCATTATCTAGACTGGATGGATAGTTCAATAATCGCATCACAAAAAAGGCCTTTGTTTGCAAAAAATGAGGTAGAAGTTTTTATTTTTTTATCTTGTGTATCTAGTTGAGAGTAAGTTGAATCCATGTTTTCGGCCTCTAAAACCCCCAGGACGACGTTTTGTGGCCAAAAACCAAGAAATTTTGGCACCTTTTTCAGGTTTTTGCCTATTACACAGAAACTATACATCCTACTGAAAATTTTGCCTGTACCAAAGTGAAAGAGCATTAATTTTTGCATCAAATGACCTATTTAAATGTCAAAATTGTGCAACCGTTTGGACACAATCAGTTGTCTAAGTTTGCTCATTTTTACGAGCTTAGCTAAAAAGACAGTTCTAATGCCTGTAACACAAAAATGGCTACTTTAAATGATAAATGTGAAGGTATCAAAGTTATATATCGTGAAATTTCATGTTTCAAAGGCATCAAGTTTTTCAGTTTTAGGTACTATTAAGCTTTCATACATTTGAAAGTCAAAATTTTGTTGTATTTTTGTAAGTCAACATGAACTCTAGGTAAAAGAAAAAAAAATTGGTACTTTGCCACCATACTGTGATTTCTGCATTAAGGCCATGGTCATTTCTATCTTCACTGTTTATTGGACTCAGTATATTCATGTACAATAGATTTGTATCAAGACTTACTGTAGACGCTCTTAGTGCATTTGGATTCGCAGTTCCAGTAATGGAAGCTTCACTATTTGAGACATCCTCGACTGCACGAAATGAGCCTCCTAACATAACCAGTGAAGGATTCATCCAGATCATATCTGATGATGCCGATTTTAACATCTGCGTGATTGACGGGTTGAATATTGTCCTTTCCATGGGAGGAATATGGTAGTCTCTACCTGCACAGCTGTGGAATATGACAAGAACATTGATTGGGGAAGAAGACTTTCAGCTTCTGAATTTTTGCCTACCCAAGTAATGCTTTGCAAAGGGAAACAAAATCTTCTGAAAGATCCCGTTGTTTAAAGACACCACGTTCTTCATCAGATATCATTTTTTATGAAGACACAAATTCTGCAGTCGCACAGGAGAAGTTTCTTGCAAATAAGAGCAACAAGAACTACTTGATTTTTATGCTCATGAGGAAATTTAAGGATGGAGGTATTAAAGTGCTACAGGCACGAGAAGATGTCGATTCATTAATTGTGGAGACAGCTATTTCCCAAGTTGCTGAGTCTGACAGTGTGGAAATCATAAGCGAGGACATTGGCGTGCTTGTTCTCCTAACAGGCCGAGGAAACAACTACAACAATCCGTACTTCCATAAACCAGAAAGAGGAAAATCAGCAGTAGTGTTGTACTCCAGGAATTCTTTCAATTTAGATCCTGCCCTTTTCAGCCATGCCTTCATGGGGTGTGTTACCACATCCTCTTTTTTGGGGTAAGGAAGAGGCAAATTTCGAAACATTACAGAGCAACAGCCACAGCTCAAAGTGCAAGCTCCTGAATTTGTTAAACCCTCAGTCTCTCAAGACTTAATAGCTGATGTTAGCACTGTATGGGAATTCCAACAGTACAACTTCGGATGAGCTCAGGTTTGAGCTTTTTCTAAAGTCTGCCCCGCCAAAATCTTTCAAACATCAAAGTTGCCACCAACATCAGATGCAGCAAGGTGGCACTGATTGCAATCCTACCATCAAGTGCAATCTTGGATGAGGAAGAAAACTGATCCATGCCAGTGGGGCTACAAAAACTTATCAGGCTTGTTGCATGTGATACTGACAAAAGGTGCAGCACCACATATGCTACTGAATATGGTTTCCAGTGTGTGCAAAACAGGATGCACAGCAGTATGTGGACGTGGCAAATCTGTACTGAACTGCTCCTTGATGTGCAAACACTGTTGTGGCTTATCTTGCGAGAACGCCCCAGAAATTGGACTCGACAAGGATGAGGAAGAGATAGGAAATATATTCCAGGACGATAAAGTTGGTGAAGGTGCCACAGTGGATCCTGAAGATTGGATGCTGGACCGGGACCTGCTGCAGTCTCTCAAATGACCTCAATGGAATTGAAATTTGATAAAATGTTAATCCCTGATATTTAAATTGTTTTTTAATGTTGTCATACCCTTTTATTTGTTCATTTGTACAAATTTGTATATTACTCATACATAGATTAGCATGTACTTGGGTTTCATTTTAGCAACCAACTCTTACCAATTAAGTCATGGATAAAAATGAAATGAACGAAGAAAATTAAAAAGGTACGCATAGAGAACACGTATGTGCTTATTAGAGAGCCTTCTTCCCACTGGAAATTTCATTTTGTTGAATAACTATAACTTTCAAGAAAAACAACACAATGGAATTACTTTGGCTTTCAAGTGTGTGAACCCTTAATTATGCCTAAAACTGAAAAACAAGATGCTTTTGTAAATGAAATTTCATATTCTACAACTTTTTTAACTTGAGTAGCCGTTTTTTGAGCTACAGGCGTTAGAGCCGACTTTTTAGCCAAGCTGGTAAAAATGAACAAACTTTGACAACTGATTGTGGCCAAACAGCTGCACCAGTTCTGACATTTAGGACATTTGACACAAAATTCAATCTCTTTCATTTTGATATGGACAACATTTTCAGTAGGATGAATAGTTTCTGAGTACTAGGCAAACCCTGAAAAAAGTGCCAAAATTTCTTGGTGTGTGTGTTTTGTTTTAACCACAAGAAGCTGTCTGGAGGGTTTTAGAGGTTGAAAACTTGAATTCAACATACTGTCAACTACATACACAAGATAAAAAATAAAATCTTTTACTTCATTTTTTTGTAAACAAAAAGTACTCCATTACTGACTAGGAGAGTTGCCTAATCTAAAAAACTCTTTTGTACGTCCCATACACAGTCAGCTACGTGGATAACAGTCTCTGATGTGTAGTGCACATCTGACCCATTTAGCGGTACCCTTCAGTTTTCAGCTGTATGGCCCATCTTCAGGAAGTCTCAGCCTAGCTTGTCACCGAATCTTCGAAGTCTCTTGCTTAATCCTTCCACTCAAATCAGAACCAGGGGTCCATGATCATTTCTGGGTGTGAGCTTTGTGGAAACTCCATGCCCAAGGCCGGTCTTTTCATCCTCCTCTGACAGTCACTGGAATGATCTAAGAATAAACTTGGAGCCGAGACGTCAGGCATTGTATGTCCCAACATGCACCACAGTCTGCTGTTGGTTACATCCTGCACTGGGTGCATCAGCCTCTGATGTGTATTCCATTTAGGGAGTTCTCAACCCTAAGGCTCAAGTCCAGGAAGTCACAGCCTAACTTGTCACTGAATCTTCGAAAGCTCTCGTTTAATTCTTCCATTTGAATCAGAACCCGGTGTCCATGATCAGTTCTGGAGACAACCCTGCAAGTTGTGAGCTTTGTTGAAACACCACACCCAAGGCTGGTCTTTTCAACCTTCTCTGACAGTCACTGGAATGATCTAAGAATGATTTCAGAGCCCAGATGGCAGGCATCTTTTGTCCCAATGTGCATCATAGTCTGCTGTTGGTTAAACCCTGGTCCCTCAATAGCTGCTGGAATAGCCTCTCCAACATGTTGAACGAGGCTTCCAGGCATACACACTGAGTGCAGCAGGTGTTTATTCCTGTCCCTTTCTGCTATTTCTATAAGGGGCGCCATTATTTGTTGTACATTTTCACTGCCAAAAATTAATAAACCACTACACTATTGCATTTGCCTTCACTTAGCACAGGACCAAGTCCCAACAAGTGAAATGAATCCCACTGGTTCAGTTTCAGTTCAGTGGAAAACTGCACCTCATACCTGTTGGTTAAGGAGATGTACTGAGTTCTCCCTAGTTCCTGTCTGCCCTGTACAGGACATCTAGACCAGCCACTGACATGCCACTTGCAGTCAAGTGGGTAGTTAGTGACAAACCCCATACTTCCTGTAGAGGAGACGGGATTCAAAGGAGAGAATAGTACCTGAAATACTTCAGTTGTCTGTTTTCTCAGTCTTTAAATGTAAGTATGTAGAATATTAAATTTTAATGTTATTTTCAATTTTTGTCACTGTAACATTTTCAGTATTTATTTTGTCTGGTGAATATGTTGATGCTTAAATCAAATTTTTCTTTAATTAATGAGCTCCTGGATCCAGAACGAGCCTTAGAAGCATATGAGCAAGCACTGAAACGCTCGCCTTGGGATGCGGCTTTGGCATGCAAGGTAGGCCGAACACTAGTAAAGGCTCACCAGTATGGCAAAGCAGTTAGTTATTATAGAGAGGCGATTAAAGCAGAAGGTAGCAGTGGGCAGCTGAAACTTGATCTGGCTGAACTGCTTGCGCGATTGGGTCAGCATGATCGGGCAGAGAAGATTCTTGTTCAAGAGCTTGGTGCACCATCTGCTTCTGTAGATGCAGGTTAGTTAAATTAATATCTTTAAATGGTATCTAGAAATTGTATTTTAATGCCCAAAAAGCTTGAAATGATCAATAATGATATTATGAAGTAATTATTGAATTTGTGTCTTTGTGGAGGCATTTAGTTCATGTTAGAAAAGTATATTTAGCTGGGAATAAGTTGTATGCAAATTGCAGCTGATCATCTGTCATAAGCTTTATTAAATCAGATATTTGAGTGGCTTCTATGCCATTTTCTATAATAGCATAATTATTGCAGACTAAAAATAAGCATGTATGGTAAGTTAAAAAAGACTGATAGAGTGGGACTTGAACCCAGATCCCTAACTTTTGCAGATGGTACACATCTGATTCTGCTGTCAATGCACCTCATGAACCAACTCAAAGTTTCAATTTGTCACTCATTTCCTTCATACGTTCTAAATTCCATAGTGACACACGTGAGCATTTGAAACTTTGTGTTGCTCTTTGAGTTATGCATGCATGGAGCAATTGGTAACACTGGACTTATAACACTGAGATATGGATTAAAATCGCAGTCTGGCAACAATTTTAACTTATTACCAGTGTCATCTCATGCAAAAAGAGGATGTATACGACCTGGGACAACTGGGTGATCTGGGAAAAACCCGGTAATTTTTTCATCAGTGAGAAAACACGGAAAAACCCGGGAGTTTTTTAGAATTCCGGGAATTTTTCGTTGTTGTAGTTTTCAGTTAAATTACTGTATCCCGCTATTGCAGGATAATACTTCGACCATAAAACATAAATGGGAGAAAAAAAAACAAACGAAAATAACTTAAATTTCAAAGGAAGTACGCCATATACAGCAACGACACACAGTGCTCATGCAAGCGCCTGCCAACAGCAAAATGTGTCAAAGGCATCAGGAAGGCTATCCAATGCTTCACAACAACAAATTGCCTCCGATGATGTTTACGTTAGATTTGTTTTAGCAGTTACGAGCGGGCTCATGCGCATGTGCAGTTGAGTCACATTTGAGTTGTAGGTTCTCCCACTTCTGTTTTTTTTTTTTTTTTTTTTTTTTTTTTTTTTTTTTTTTTTTTTTTGAACACATTGTAAGTTGATTTATGAGTGAATCATAAGTTGATTTTTGAATGCGTGCTTAATGTATGCGGTGTCTCTGTCAGGAGAATCCTTGTTGCATCCAGAAATAAACTTTCTGCAGGCAAAAGGGGATGGGGCTATACGAACTGAGCGGAGTAAAGCTGAACAGATGAATACCAATTGCTGTCTTATTATGTGGTTGATTGGGTTTGCGAGTGATCAGCATTGTTACAATTACTAGCGAAATCCATAGATTCAGACTACCAGAATGGAAATAAATGACTAACAAGAATAACAGGTGAGAAAGATTGCATATTATCTTCTCGGTGTATCCAAGAAAATGAAATTTTGACAGAAAATTTTTGACCAGATCGCTACACTAGTAAGGACCAGTTGTACAGTCCCTGGCTAGCAGCTGCGAAGTTCTGTTGTGGAAGTAATGCAGAAAATGTGTTGTACAAATATGTAACAATGCCTAACCCTAGAATTGACAATGGCAGGAATAGCTACAGAATTGATTATGACAAGATTGTTTGTTAGGATGAGGAAGGAGAAGAAATGGGGACATCACACAAATTATGGAAGAATAAGACGATTCCAAATTTATAGAAAAATTTTGTAGTATTACTTTTCGATCTCATGCTTAAGAAACTGGTGCGTATGAATCAAATGTGAAACTATTTCCTGACATAAAGGTTTTTGCTTGTAGTAGGTCTAATAGGCATTTGATATTGGTACTTCATGAATTATATTGTTGTGTTATAAAAATGACCATTTGTGCCAAAACAGTCTCGTTTATTTGGTGTGTGTTACAAAAATGCTGCAATATTAGAAAGGCCTATTTTGTTTTATCTAGCAGACAGTGACGAAATAGACATAATCAGATCGTGAAACCACACCAGTCTTGGGTATTATTTGTATTAACAGCTTTTTCAGTAGTAGATAGTGACATTTCAATTTTTCATGTAGCAAAACGTTTGATGAACTTTGATGAGGAAATAGATTCTTTCGCAGAAAGGAAAGCACGCCATGTAAAGCTGTAGCAAGATTGGAGAGAAAAAAATTATAGGAGCTAAGGACCGAAGAAATGTGTACTTTCTTGCTTGTCTCTTGTCTTTATTGGTTTTATGTATCCTATATTTAATTTTATGTCACCCAAAGCAGCAAGTTATTAGCTAATAGGCAACAAAGAGTGCAAATTTTCTGAAGAGTTCTTGCTCTCCCAATTAAAAATAATCCCATGTCTTACATTTCCTCGAACACATATGTTTTATGTTTCAGACTTTTCAGAAAGATGTGTGCCACTTGATTACAAAAGGCTAAAATATGTTATTAGTTTCAGATTTTATTTTATTTCCACCTTTCTGACAGTCACGCATTAATTGCCTTGCAGAACAATGAAGCTATTTGTGTCTGTTTGCTAAAGAAATTTGGCTTTTATTAACCTATTCCTCAGAGGCAGTCAATGCATTTGAAACAAAATGTTTAATTCCACAGTACTGGCGAGTTTCAACTGTTCGCTGCATTTCAAGTAAACATTTTCATCTTGTTCTGTGTCCACCATACCAAGAATTCTTCATTACAGTCACAGATTTTGTTTGATATCCCATATGATTGTATTTTTATTTGTAAGTGTTGGTGTTGTACGTGGTCAAATACTCTTCAGAAGGTAAGAACTACTTCATCTGTCTGATTATCCTGATCTGTGGCTTTTAAGGTGTCAAATGAGAAAAGAAAATTGGGTTTTGCTTGATCAATGTTTTCAAAATCTGTAATAGTTCCTGTAGACGACATTGTTGTGTTTGAGATACCTTATTACTTTTGAACTCCAAATATGTTCTCAGCCTCACAACAGGTAGACCTCTCTCAGCATTGGGCCTGAGTGACCTCTCAGTCCTCCAACTTCCACAACCAATCCATTGGTATGCGATTAAAGTGGTGTAAGCTCTGGACTGTGTTAACAAGCAGTTACAGTTCTGGTGTTGCAAATAAATAAAACTTTAGCAGTTTCTGATAAATGTGGTTGAAGCTGTAAAATATATCTCATTTATAAAATTTGACTGAATAAAATAAAGATTGATCTGGTTGTAGTATAGTCTGTCACCTGCCATCTGCCGCCTCCCCCCCCCCCTCCCTCCCACTCCTCTTCTTCAGGTCTGGCTTTTATTGGTAATTGTGTATATTCCACATATAAATACAATGGAAAAATTATATTGCTTTGCCTGTGGGGTGTGCACCATGTTGACAGCATTTTTTTTATGCTACCTTTGCTTTAATGACTCTGTGACCTAAATATTTTGGCATTACATGGGGCTATGTGTGTGTAGGAAATGAAGTTAACGTTATATGTAGCCTCTGAGGAAAGAAGCTGACGGAGTCAAATCAAGGGGATTTTGGCAGTCAAACATATGCTCCACTCCCGATTTATTTATTTTGCAGTTCAGTGTGATGAAACTAGTTTGCCACTCCCATTGAGAATGTTCTATGTACTTACAAACTACCAGGATGGGAGCTGTGAACACAGCTTCTAAGGATGACAATGTGTTCATGGACTAATTTGATTGTCAGTGTGAGCCCCCCTTTTTCACACATCTATTGTAACAAGTTTTTTGTCTTTGTATTCATAGTCTTTCTTCTGACAAAGACAGATTCAGTATCTGCAGAGTAGTGGCTGACTGGAAGCACTCATGAATTAATTAATCTTGACTGAATTGGTGGACAATAGTGTACCATACTTTGTAGTATTCTGACCAGAAGTGTTTAAATTCTTATTTATTAACAACAGAAAATATTACAGAAGTGTTTATGTTATTGCATTATGTACATTATACACACCAAAGGTGGCTGGCAACAATGCACATGTGTCTGCTAAATTTGACACCATCTTCCAGGACTTGCTGTAAAAATTCTAGGGAGCAGACTAAGAGTTTACATTTCAAGTAAAAAATTTTTAAATCATCATTGGATATCATTGGTTTCATTAATGATTTTTATAGTAATCAGCTGATGTCCTTATAGGTCTGGAGTATCGAGTTAACCTGCTGCGACAACTTTCAAAAATCCGAGAACGGGCTCGAGACACTGCTGGAGCTCTTACAGCTTTGCGGGAGGCCCGTGATTGTCAGGTATGTGATTAAATTTCATGCAGTACATGTCATATCATATATTTAGCATTCTTTCAGAATGCTGGCTGATTATCCGAATGAGGAACTAAATTGTTAATGACATATTATATCCAGTCCACTACACATGTTAGTCTGTATTTCTACATATGAATAAGAAATAGAAGACACATAATGAACTGTTCACGGAGTTCACAAGCAGTCTAAATGGCTGGAGCGAAACAGTTTAGTATGTGTGGTAACTCATTTATTTACATTGCATTTACTCTCATTTATTTACATTGCATTTTGGGGCATAAAAAAGATCATGGAATCTATGACAGAAAATGTGTTTTGATTGTTCCATTCTAGCGTATTTGTTGTGGTCTTCGTTCTGAAGGCTGGCTTGATGCAGTTCTCCACACTAGTGTATCCTGTATAGGTAGCCTCATCTCTGCATAACTAGTGGGACCTACATCCATTTGAACCTTCTTATTGTAATCAAGCTCTTGTATCGCTGTACAGTTTTTAAATCCCACCCCAACCTCCCACAAACCCCCTCCCCCTACCCCCATACACATTTCCCTCTATTACCAAACTGACCATCCCTTATGCCTCAGAATCAGGATGTGTCCTATCAACTCATCCCTTCTTTTAGTCAAGTTGTGCCACACATCTCTTTACTTTCCAGTTCGAATCAATACTTTGTCATTAGTTATCTGCTCTACTAACTGAATCTTCAGCATTCTTCTGTGACACCAAATTCCATAACCTTTTATTCTCTTCCTGTCTGTCATCCATGTTTCTATTCCATACAAGGCTTAAATTTTCAGGAAAGATTTCCCAACTCTTAAATTTAAGTTAGATGTTAACCTGTTTATTTTTTCCATAAACACCTTTTGTGCCGTTACCAATCTGCATTTTATATTCTCTCTAATTTTTCTATTGTCAGTTATTTTGCAGTCTAAATGGCAAAACTCATATAGAATCTCATTTCTTAATCTACTTCCCTCAGCACTGTTTGATTACACCGTATAACCTCTTTTCAAGACAGTATCCATTCAATTCAACTGATTTTCCAACTCCTTTACTGTTTGTGGCAGAATTACAGTGTCATTGACAAAATATAAAGTTTTTAGAATGAATCCTTCATTCTGCAGTGGAGTGTGTGCTGTTTTTAAATTTTTTGGCAAATTAAAACTGTGTGCCAGATTGAGACTAAAGACCAGAACCTTGCATTTTATGGGCAAAACTCTTACTGACTGAATTATTGAGAACAAGGCACAATCCAACCTCACATCTTTACCTCCACCACTGCCTCTCTTGTACATTCTGAAACTTTACGGAGGCTGTTCTGCACACCTTGCTCAACTAGTACTCCTGGAAGAAAGGATATCATCAGGGAATCGTTTAGCCACAGCTTTGGGAATTGTTTCCATAAACTCTTAAGTACCTTGTTTCATCTTAAGTCTTTCAGTGCTTGGTAACATTCTTCTCGCATTTTCGTATCTCTCATTTCATCTTCAGCCTGTTTTGCATTTGTTTCCATACCAATGTCTTCATTCCTATATATTCCTTATACCTTGCAGCCTTCCTTTCATTGCCTAGCCTGTTAGCTGAGCTCTTGATATTCATGTAGCAACTTGTCTTTTCTGCAAAGCTTCTGTAATGTTCATGTAAGGGAAATCTAGCTTTCCATAGTATTGGGTGTTTCTAAAACTTTACATATCTACTGTAGCAATTCTTGCTTTGACTTGTTGCACTTTCTGTCAATCTCATTCAGTATTTTATTTCACCTGCTTCGTTTCCTGTGCTTTTGTATTTTATCCTTTCGTCAGTCAAATTTGATATCTCATGTGTTATCCCATGATTTCTTCTGGGCCTTGTTCTTTTACTTATTTGATACTCTGTTGTCTTCACTGTTTGGTCTCTCAAAGCTACCCAATCATTTCCTATTGTGTTCCTTTCCACTATTTCATTCATTTGTTCCTGAATGCGTCCTTTAAAACTCATAATAACCAGTGTTTTTTTTAAATTTATCCAGACCCCATTTCCTTAATTTCATACCTGTCTGCAGTTTATAACCAATAAATTTTAGTCAGAGTCAATATCACCTTTGGAAGTGTTTTGTATTTTAAAATCTGCTGTCAAAATCTGTCTCTCTCCATTATATAATTTATATGTAACCTGCAGATGTCTCCAGTTATACTCTGTGTATACACCTTTCAGCATTCATAAACCAGGTGTTTGAAATAATTAAATTGTTCTGTGTGGAAAATTCTGCCAGTTGGCTTCATCTTTCAGTCCTTTCTCTTACTGGTTTTCTTTTCCTACTGTTGCATTCCAGTCCCTCATCACAACAGAACTTTTGGATCCCTTAATGAACTGAACAGACAGTTTCTTTTATTTCAGCATCCTTTGAATCTCTTCAACATCTGTGGAGCTAGTAGACATATAAATTTGTACTGTTGTAATGAGTTGTAGCTTTGTGTCTTTCTTGGCTGTGGTGATGTGTCCATGACACTGTTCATAGTGGTTCATCTGATTTATTTATTTATTTGTTTTATTATTATTCATTATTGTGTTCTTCTTGCCATCACTCTCCACAAATATTCACTGTGTCTCACTTCGACCCATCCATTTCTCTTTTCAAGTTCTGCCTGATTAACTGATCTAACCTTCTTTGCTCTGTCCCATAAAATGGCAGACAACATTCTCCTCAATCAGAATGTATACCTCCGGGACAACCGGAAAATCTGGGAAAAACCCGGAATTTTTTTTATCCTGGTAAAAACAGGGAAAAACCCGGGGATTTTTCTAGAATTCTGCGTATCTTTCACTGTTTTAGTCTTTGGTTAAATTTCTGATTTTGACTGGCAAGGACTGATAAATAGCAAAATGTGTCAAAGGATTTAGGATGAAGAATATGTAGTACTTCATAACAGCAAACTGCTTCCGATGAGTGTGTCATCACAACTGTTTTCATTAAGTTCGTTTTGAGCAGTTGTCAATGGCCTCGTTCACACGCACAGTTGAGTTGCGAATGAGCAGTGCCTTCTCCCGCTTCTGGCTACTTGAAGTGTGACTGCAGCATTAGCAGGAAGCAGTCGTGCTACACGGAAAAATTTTTCTGGCGCACCCGAGCTGCCACATTCACACATGCGCAGAGCAGTCTGGGTTTTAGTGCGGAGGGGGATAGTGACCTGTGTTTAGTGATTTTGCTCTTTCCTTATGTCCTATTTCCTCTTCATTTACAGTTCGCACATCAAATGAAAACAAGACATATTTCTGTGGCCAGGAGCTATCAAGTGATTTAAAATACAGGCATATGATTACGGAACGCTATGTTATTAGTTTCAGTTTTCTGATTTTATTTTATTTCCATGTTTTTGGCAGTCAAGCATTAATTATGTTGCACAACAATGAAGTTGTTTTTGTTGGATTGCAAAATAAATGTGTCTTCTATTAATCTATTTCTCAGATGCAGTCTATTTATAAGAAATGAAGTGTTTCATTCCACACTATCAGCTAGTTTCAACTGTTCACTGAATTTCAAATGCACATTTTCATCTTCTGGCAGATATGGCATTATGCCATAACAACAAACATGAGACAATACAGTGCTGGTATTCCAAGAAAATTTGCATCCCTAAAAGCTCACTGAAAAGCTCAATATGAGGTTGGGGCCTACTTCATTCTGAATCTGGACATACAAAAGTGTCCTTTAAGCTGAATTATGCATTTTAGTGTGGTTTATGAAACTCCTATGCTCTTGGAGTATTCTCTGATGTCCTATTTCTTTCATGGCGTCATGTAAGATCTCTTAATGCTATATGTATACAAATGTACGGGCTTCCTACATCATCGTAGCTGCCCATGCGCAGTAACGCCTGTTTTATGGCGCTCTCTGACAAGTGCTGAAATGAACCCATGTCTAGGAGGTTGTGGGAAAAATATTGTGAATGGTTCTTCAAAAAATGTTATTTTCAAAGGAAATATTCTTTTACGCAATATGAACTGTGTTACGTGTGAGAATGTGTAATGAATTTCTGAAATCTTAGAGCATTTGACTCTCATTTGAAATTAAAAACTTTCAGGACGAATCACTTAGAATAAGTTTGAGCCTGGAAGACCAGACACTAATGTCATTGTTTAAAATTGTACTGGCACATTTGTGTGTAACACATGCCAAAAAGACCAATGTTAAAGCTTAATTTTTCTTGCAGCTTAATCTTCAAGACCAATATTTTATCTGAAAACTTAGCTTTTCTTGTAGTTGTACCATGTACATTAATTTAAACCATTAACTTTTCCTATTTGTGTGTTTATGCTACTTAACAGTGATGTTGCTATTGGCTGACTACATCATGTGTCCTATGCTTTGTACATCTGCTGTGATTGATTGATGAGATCACCATGACATGAACTATGATTGGCTTACAATAGCACATTGCAATCTCTGTTTTAATGGTTTGGAAACTAATGTGCTGTGTTTTGTGGGATTCGCATTTATACTTTCATAATATGAAAATATGCAGCATTTCATAATACGAAAATATACAGCGTACATGTTGCTGCACATCAAAAGTCTTTCCAAAATGTGTTTCCCTTTTTTTTCCTGAGTTTTGTTTTCTATAGTGCTGGAAAGTTCTTGCTGGTGTATAAAATCTTTAACATTCAAAGGATTGATGTTTTTACAGCTCCGAGACGAAGTACACAGTTGCTTATCATGGAGAAAGTGTATTTTCACTTTGGAAGAAGTGTATTTTCGTGTGGCAGAAAGTGCATTTTAACTGGGAGATCAGAGAAAAATACGGGAATTTTTTTTTTTTCTTGTCCGCATATACACCCTGTTAGTACTCCCCACACAGAGATCTGAATGCGTACCATACAGTATAGCTGTACATCATTGTAAAATATAATTATGTCATTTCCCCTTGTTTTAAGCTGTTCACATTACCAACACAGTAAAGTCAGATCAGTCAGTTGTCCAGAAACTACTGATTAGACTGCCTTCCCTCTTCTGGTCTCTCCACAGACACCCCTCTGATGCAGCTGCTCTGCAATATCTGTATCATTGAAGCACCCAAAGCACCTCACTGTAACAAGTTTGTGGCTGATGGGACTAATGGAAGGAATTAATAGAGCAAGTTTGCAAAGAGACCTGCAGCTCAGCTATATTAAGACTAAAATAATGAATAATCAACATGTCGCAACAAATATTGTACAAATTGATAATGAAATCATAGACTCAAACAATGGAAAATCCAGGATGGAATGTAATAATACACTACTGGCCATTAAATTTGCTACACCACGAAGATGACATGCTACAGACATGAAATTTAACCTACAGGAAGAAGATGCTGTGATATGCAAATGATTAGCTTTTCAGAGCATTCACACAAGGTTGGCACCGGTGGCGACACCTACATGAGGACATGAGGAAAGTTTCCAACTGATTTCTCATACACAAACAGCAGTTGATCGGTGTTGCCTGGTGAAACGTTGTTGTGGTGCCTCGTATAAGGAGAAGAAATGCGTACCATCACGTTTCTGACTTTGATAAAGGTCGGATTGTAGCCTATCACGATTGCAGTTTATCGTATCACGACATTGCTGCTCGCGTTGGTCGAGATCCAATGACTGTTAGCAGAATATGGAATCGGTGGGTTCAGGAGGGTAATACGGAATGCCGTGCTGAATCCCAAGATCCAAGATCACTAACAGTCGAGATGACAGGCATCTTATCCGCATGGCTGTAACGGATCGTAGAGCCACGTCTCGATCCCTGATTCAACAGATGGGGACGTTTGCAAGACAATGACCATCTGCACGAACAGTTCGACGATGTTTGCAGCAGCATGGACTACCAGCTCGGAGACCATGGCTGCAGTTACCCTTGACGCTGCATCACAGACAGGAGTGCCTGCGATGGTGTACTCAACGACGAACCTGGGTGCACGAATGGCAAAACATTATTTTTTCGGATGAATCCAGGTTCTGTTTACAGCATCATGATGATCGCATCCGTGTTTGGCGACATTGCGGTGAACGCACATTGGAAGCGTGTATTCGTCATCGCCATACTGGCGTATCACCCGGCGTGATGGTATGGGGTGCCATTGGTTACACGTGTCGGTCTCCTCTTGTTGGCATTGATGGCACTTTGAACCGTGGACGTTACATTTCAGATGTGTTACGACCTGTGGCTCTACCCTTCATTCGATCCCAGTAAAACCCTACATTTCAGCAGGATAATGCACGACCGCATGTTGCAGGTCCTGTACGGGCCTTTCTGGATACAGAAAATGTTCGACTGCTGCCCTGGCCAGCACATTCTCCAGACCTCTTACCAACTGAAAACATATGGTCAATGGTGGCCAAGCAACTGGCTCATCACAATACGCCAGTCACTACTCTTGATGAACTGTGGTATCGTGTTGAAGCTGCATGGGAAGCTGTAACTGTACGCACCATCCAAGCTCTGTTTGACTCAATGCCCAGGTGTATCAAGGCCGTTATTACGGCCAGAGGTGGTTGTTCTGGGTACTGATTTCTCGGGGTCTATGCACCCAAATTGCGTGAAAATGTAATCACATGTCAATTCTAGTATAATATATTTTCCCAATGAATACCTGTTTATCATCTGCATTTCTTCTTGGTGTAGCAATTTTAATGGCCAGTAGTGTATCATTAAAAGGAAAATTGCTACTCACCATATAGCAGTGATGCTGAGTCGCAGGTAGGCACGACAAAAAGAGTGTCACAAATTAGCTTTCAGCCAGTATGGCCTTCATCAAAAACAGAATGGCCTTCATCAAAAACAGATGACGACACACACACACACACACACAGATATATGGAAACACAACTCACACACACATGACTGCAGTCTCTGGCAACTGAAGCCACACTGTGAGCAGCTGCACCAGTGCATGATGAGTGTGGCGACTGGTTGGGCATTAGGAAAGGTAATGTTCAATAGTGGTAAGGCCATGGGCATTAGGGATGTTAGTGTAAAGGGAGGTGGCGTCAATAGTAATGAGCACGGCACCATGTGGTAAAGGGACAGGAACTGTGGAGAGTCAGTGAAGGAAATGGTTGGTATCTTTTATATACACTTATGCTCATAAATTAAGGATAATTGCAGAATGTGGTGCCACAAAACATGGGACTACACAAAACTGGCACAAATTGCATAGGCACATAGGCAAAAAGGGAACACACACAACACAGATCAGTAAGTCTACGGTATTGGTGATAAGTTGAGAAAACCATCCCGAAACACATCTGCTACAAGACACCACTCTTTCCTGCGCATGTATCACTGACATCAATATGGGATATGATCACCATGCACACGTACACAGGCCTCACAACAGGTTGGCATACTCTGGATCAGGTGGTCGAGCAGCTGCTGGGGTACAGCCTTCCATTCTTGCACCAGTGCCTGTCAGAGCTCCTGAATAGAGTGCTGCAACGCTCAATGTTTGACCGGTCACGGCTTGCCTGTTGACAGGGGGACCGAGCCGCTCGTGTCTGGCCCCACATGACTCGGCTCGGTCACGTACTCGCCCCATGTCTGTTGTCCGGATTCCGGACACGCTGATAACCGAGCATGACCGGTCACCGCTGACATCTCACCTCGCCTCGCCCCGTCTCGCTGCACTGCCTTGTACTGTACAGTACAAATCCAACGCATCTCTCCCTCTCTCTCTCTCTCTCGCTCTCTCTCTCTCACACACACACACACACACACAATGTATTTATCTCTGTCTCTCTCTCTTTTAATATTAAAGTAACGTTTCCAAGAACAGGTACGTGACACAGCTAAATTCATAAAGCACTTGGAAAGTAAGATGATATTTCAATACAATGGCTGATAGAAGACTAGTCTCATTTCCAAACAGAAGATATATTTTTCCCTTTCATTAATAGGAAACATTAAATAAGTGCTGTCCCTGTAATCTAGAAGACAACCATCTTCATAAAGAAAGCATACAAAGAACATTAAATATTTTCAGACGTAACTTGTCATACTTTTCACTTGTTTGCAACAGAAACAAAATTATAGTTATTGTTGATCAGCAGTAAATCACTATCACATTCCGGATTTAATTGGCTGTGGAGATTTGTTAGTAACATGCCAACTTTACTAAAGCATCTTTCACTAGGTGCGCTTGTTGCTGGGATACATAAAATACTTCTTGCAGCTGCAGTCAGGCCTCGCAGATCTGTTTCATGTCTGCTCCACCACTTTAAGATGTCATCATCTCCCGGGTGCATTAAAATGTAGAGATCTACTTCATCTGCTGTGGATGATCTGTTGTTCCTCCATTCCTTGAAACGATCTCTCTTTCTGGGTGGCAATGACACAGTACTTGAAGGATCTATGATAATAAACAAAACTGATGTGGAAATCATTGAACGTTCCCGTAAAAACGAGGTGTTTTACGTTAATGAAATATTATACGAATTATAACATTCCCGTTTCTCTATAATACACTATCCACTAACTATGCAAAAACGATTATGTTAATGATTGCATGTTGTACCTGAGTAAGTAGCACACATTTGTCGCACATTGCTAAGAATCTCCTGCTTTTCATTTATTTCAAGCATATTAAGATCACAGAAAGACGGCCAAAGAAACGTAGCAATTTTATGTCGGGAAGTTATCACAATCTTCTCACAAACGAAAGTCAAGGCTCGATTTTTAATCCTTTGAACCTACGGTTAAAAAATTCATATCTGTTAGTAACATCAATTATGCTAGTTAATTATAAATCTATCGTGTATCATAATGAAACAGTGCTTTTAACTGCAGTAATTAATCACCTGATCGTCAGTGTCATTGACACTGCAAATTTGTTGCAGTTTGTGAAACCAAAGAAGAACTACCTGGATTGTGGGTTCTTTTTCGCCTTCTAATTCATCTGTGGCCTCTTTAAATGGTCTCAGAGAATGCGTAATTTTTCCTCCAAGGTCATTATCATATCCTTGAATCTGTAAGCAGAGTCCTTTTCCGTCAGCAAAGCAGCAGCTTCGTTACACTGGGTGTGTAAGAATTCCAGCATAGTGTACAAGCTGTTCCAGCGTGTGCAGACCTCTTGTTTCAACGATGATTTGAAAGACAAGCAGAGGCCGCTTTTCTTAATGTACCTTACAATGCATTTTACAGCATTTATTGTTGATACGATATTCGAGGCATGATTTAACAAGAAGTTATCTTCATAGAAAGTATGGCTAAGTGCTGTGTTTACACAATGAACAGCACAAGGAATCCTTTAGTGATTTTCCAAAGCCTTTATTACATTGGCAACCTGGTCGGAGACAAAAACAAAACTGTGCAACATATCCGGTGAAATGTCCCAATCAGCCATCCTCTCTTCAATTTCTTTCATAATATTTACTCCCGTCTTCTTAATGTTCGGGAATTTTGTTGTAAATAAAACATTGTTCACAAGATATCAATCTGTATTAATGTAAAGTGTTGTAAGCGTCAAATAGTGCACCTGATTATGCGAATCAGGCCACATATCAACTATCGTAGCACGTTTTATTAGTAACTTCCACAGTAACAGAAGGTACATGCTGTTTCGTATTGAATCAGCTTGTTCTTTGACGTGTCTGCTTATAGTAGAAGGATGCGGCATGACATCTGCCACGTTAACTTCTCCATAATGCGCACCTAGATGTATTCATTCTTGGCCAAGTTCTCTGGAACCTTCACCGGAAACAGCATTAAAACGTCTCATATCGTTAGCACACATTGCAACACACTTTGCTGTAATACTATTTTTTATTACTGCCGGTATCCCTGAAGGAGCTGTATCTTTGTGAGGTTTCGTGCAACTGTGTATCTTTAAATGAGTGATTCCTGACTGGAAACACAGTAATGCGGAACAGTTTATGCACGATACGTACCCAGTAGACACAGTGTTTTCGTCCACAACCAACAGTAATGTACTCCATACTTGGCTTACTGCACTGGCTTCCTCGCACTGCATGATTACAGAGAGAGACACACCACAAATGAGAAGCCCGTACTGGCTGCAGTCTCACACGTGTAATGATATGTTTAATGTGTTTGAAGTTACGTGCTGCGGATTCGGTCATGGCTCCTATCCTCGGTCACAAGACCTAGTGTGGGCAGCCTATCCAGTTAGGGTGTGCTCACCCCATCTCGTATTGTGTGCTTGCTTACTCGGTCATGCAGGACTCTACACCTGAAGTGTCGTAGGGATTTGAAGACATGCAGCGATACGTCGACCGAAGCGATACGTCAACTGAGAGCGTCCCAGACGTGTTTGATGGGATTTGGGTCTGGAGAACAGGCAGGCCACTCCATTTGCCTGATATCTTCTGTTTCAAGGTACTCCTCCACGATGGCAGCTCTGTGGGGTCATGTGTTATCATCCATCAGGAGGAAGATGGGACCCTCTGCACCCTTGAAAAGGCGGACATACTGGTGCAAAATGACGTCCCGATAAACCTGACATGTTACAGTTCCTCTGGCAAAGACATGCACGTGCACCAATCATAATCCCACCCCACACCATCAAACCACGACCTCCATACAGGTCCCTTGCAAGGACATTAAGGGGTTGGTATCTGGTTCCTGGTTCTCGCCATATGAAAACCCGGCGAGAGTCACTGTTCAGACTATACCTGGTCTCGTCTGTGAACATAACCTGGGACCACTGTTCCAATGACCATGTACTGTGTTCTTCACACAAGGCTTTACGGGCTCTTCTGTGACCAGGGGTCAGTGGAATGCGCCTTTCAGGTCTTCGGGTGAATGAACCATGTCTGTTCTGTTGTCTGTAGACTGTGTCTGGAGACAACTGTTCCAGTGGCTACAGTAAGGTGCCGATCAAGGCTGCCTGCAGTACTCTGTGGCCGTCTGCAGGCACTAATGGTGAGATATCTGTCTTCTTGTGGTGTTGTACACTGTGGACGTCCTGTACTGTAGCACCTGGACACATTTGCTGTCTGCTGGAATTGTTGCCATAATCTTGAGATCACACTTTGTGGCACACGGAGGGCCCATGCTATGACTTGCTGTGTTTGACCAGCCTCCAGTCGCCCTAGTATTCTAGCCCTCATAACGTCATCAATATGTGTTTTTTGAGCCATTTTCAACACACAGTCACCATTAGCATGTCTGAAAACATCTGCACACTTACTCGCTGCACCATACTCTGACGTGCACCAACACGCCTCTGTGTATGTGGACTCCTGTCAGCGGCACCGTGGGATGACTGCAGGTCAAATGCACTGCATGGTCACACCCCGAGGTGATTTAAACCCGCAAACCACCCACCAGAGTGTTGTTTCACCATGTATCGGCATTATCCTTAATTTATGAGCATGAACGTAGGAGGGTAGGTTTCAAGTAATAGGTTGGTCCACAAGAGCAGAGATTCTCTCAGTGGGGTCACAATAACCAGTCACAGGGACTGTGGAGAGTCAGTGGAGGAAATGGTTGGTATCTTTTCTATAGGAGGATAGGTTCCGGGTAATAGGTTGAAGGTTTTGGTCTATGAGAGCAGAGATTCTCTCAATGTGGCCACAGCAACTGGCCACAATGGGGTGCACTGGGTGATTGGGTTTATGGACTTTAGGAAGCACATAGAAGGTAGGTGTGCGGGATGTGGTAGGGGTGAGCGGTCCTGCAAAACTATGTCAACCAAGCCCAAACCTCCTTGTAATACCTCCTCTCCATCTGCAAAATTCTCTTGCTATGCAATCCTAAATTGCTGGAACCCGTAACACACATTGAAACTCTTGCCCTCCTGGGACTAGATCAACATGTGCAACGCCACCTTGAAAAGGGCTCCACCTTGCTCACTTCCTACTCCCACATTGGAGTACCATGTCCACCACCTCTACAACAACCTCCCAACCTCACCCACATCCTCTCATAGCTGACAAACTCTGTCTTGCAGACCTACTACATTTACCTCACCCTCCAAAACTAACTCTCGCCACCATACAGAATCCAGAACCGAAACAGACCCATAAGACAGTGATGAACCTTTCCTCCAGTAACCTTAGCCCCACAGAAATGTCAATCCTTTGCAAAGGCCTCACCTTTTGCCCCACTCCCAAATTCAATCATGCAGGTCTTCACTCTTTCTCCCAGTCCCTACAGTGAACACACATTCTCGCCACCAACCCTACCAATCAAGACTCAATCAAAGACTAATATTGAACCCTGCCCAACTCAGTTCACTCCCCCATCCAACCATGATCCACCCCCACTGCCCGCAAATCATCCTCTGTTAACTTTTCAGAATTTCTTAACCTCGAACCTTGCCTCACCATCAATCCCCAAATCGCTCAACATACAAACTACCCTTATATCTGCAGAAAGAACTGCAGTCCACCACATAAAAATTGATCCCAACATTATAACCTCACCTTTGGACTAAGGCTCCACCTCTGTTGTTTCGAACTGCAAGGATTACCTGGCAGAAGGACTACGGCAGCTGTCAGATACGTCCACTTACAAACCTTGCCACAATGGCCCCATTCCAGAAACCCAGCAGGATCGCCAGCCACTCCTCAAATCCAAAGGCCCATCTCAGAACCTCTCCACAGAGTCCATCTCTCTGCTCACCCCTACCACTTCCCACACACCTTCCTTCTTCATGCTTCCTAAAGTCCACAAACTCAACCACCCAGGACGCCTCACAGTGGCTTATTATTCTGCTCCCACTGAGAGAATCTCTGCTCTTGTAGACCAACACCCTCAACCTATTACCCGGAACCTATGCTCCCAAATAAAAGATACCAACCATTTCCTCCACCGACTCTCCACTGTTCCTGTGGCTGGCCGGTTACTGTGCCCCGACTGAGAGAATCTCTGCTCTTGTAGACTGACAGCGTCAACCTATTACCTGGAACCTACCCTCCTGTATAAAAGATACCAACCATTTCCTCCACCGACTCCCCACCATTCCTGTCCCTTTACCACATGGTGCCGTGCTCATTACTATTGACGCCACCTCCCCTTAAACTAACATCCCTAATGCCCATGGCCTTACCACTATTGAACACTACCTTTCCCAATGCCTTATGGATTCCAAACCAATAACCTCCTTCTTAGTTGCCATTACCAACTGTATGCTCACTCACAATTACTTCTCCATGGAAGGCATTACCTACTAACAGTTCCAGGGTACGGCTATGGGCACCTGCGTGGCACCATCCTATGCGAACGTATTTATGGGCTATCTAGAGAATACTTCCTAACAGCCAGATTCCTAAACCCCTCACCTGGTCCAGATTCATTGATGGCATCTTTGCGACCTGGGTTGAGGGTGAGGACACCCTACCCACATTCCTCCAGAACCTGAATAGCTTCTCCCCCATTTGCTTCACCTCATCCTTCTCAACCCACAACCCAACAAGCCACCTTCCTAGATGTTGACCTCCACCTCAGAGATGGCTACATCAGTACCTCCATCCATATCAAACTTACTAACCACCAGCAATACCTCCACTTCGACAGCTGCCACCCGTTCCATACCGAGAAGTCCCTTCCATATAGCCTAGCCACCCATGGTCGTCGCATCTGCAGTGATGTGCAGCCCCTCTCTAAATATACCGAGGGTCTCACTGAAGCCTTCACAGACCATAATTATCCTCCCAACCTTGTACAAAAACAAATCTCCCTTGCCTTATCTTTCCAGTCTCCCACCACCTCCCAAAGTTCCACAGTCCAGCCACAGAGGAGCATTCCCCTCGTAACTCAGTACCATCCAGGACTGGAGCAATTGAATTCCATCCTCCACCAGTGTTTCGACTACCTCTTGTCATGCCCTGAAATGAGAAATGTCCTGCCCAGTATCCTTCCCACTCCTCCCACAGTGGTGTTCCGCCATCCACCGAACCTACACAATATACTTGTCCATCCCTACACAACTGCTGCTCCCAACCCTTTACCTCATGGCTCATACTCTTGTAATAGAACTAGATGCAAGACCTGTTCTACACATCCTCCCACCACCACCTACTCCAGTCTAGTCACAAACATCACCTATCCCATCAAAGGCAGAGCTACCTGTGAAATGAGTCATGTGATCTACAAGGTCAGTTGCAACCACTGTACTGCATTCTATGTGGCATAACAACCAACAAGCTGTCTGTCTGCATGAATGGCCACTGACAAACTGTAGCCAAGAAAAAAGTGGACGACCCTGTTGTTGAGCAAGCATCCCAACATGACATCCTGTATTTGAGTAATTGCTGCACAACCTGTGCCATATGGATCCTTCCCACCAACAGCATCTTTTCTGAACAGGTGCGAACTTTCCCTGCAATACATCCTATGTTCACGTAACCCTCCTGGCCTCAACTTTCGGTAGTCATTGTCCTCACCCATCCAGCCCCTTCCCCGTTCCCATTTCACCACTACCCAGCCCTCATTCCACCATTGCTCCCAGTCTTTTTACTTATCTCCCTTCCCACTACCCCCGCCCCACCCTTCCCCTGCTGCCCTCCTTCTAACATCCCGACTGCACACCTTCACATAATTGCCCTACCCTCTCTCCACCTCGTGCTCCCCAGCAGCACTTCACTGTCCCCCCACTATCCCTCCCCCTCCCAGTCCCAGCCTCCTCCATATGCCCAATCAGTTGCCACTCTCATCATGCACTGGTGCAGCTGCTTGCAGTGTGGCTTGAGCTGCCAGAGACTGCAGTTGTGTGTGTGTGTGTGTGTGTGTGTGTAGAGACTGCAGTTGTGTGTGTATGTTGCTTATGCATATGTTTGTGTGTGTGTGTGTGTGTGGGGGGGGGGGGGTGTCTGTTTTGGACAAGGGCCGTTCCGGCCAAAAGCTAATTTGTGACTTTCTTTTTATTGTGCCTATCTGCAGCTCAGCATCTCCACAATATGGTGAGTAGCAACTTTCCTTTTCATAAGATTAAATTATAGAATCAGTTGGCAAGGTGGCCAGTCTTGGGTATTTTTTAAAAATGTGGGTGGATAACACTTATTTGTTTCTTTGCTGACACGTGATGGAGCACTTTGGGAGAGTGGTAGCTTATCACTGTTCATGTGATGTTTATTGCTGATATGAGTGTGGGACTTCAAGGGACTTCTGTTGTGAAATGGGCAGACGCTACGTGATTGGAAGAACTATTGGCAGAATACCATTCATTGTGCATACCTGCCCTAAATCTCTTATTACCTTCTCCCTTTCCCATCTTACTTTCCTTCTCTACCTACTGTTTTTATCCTCTATTTTTTGTATAGTTTTTCTGCTGTAATCATAACACATAATAATGTAGAGGAACAATTTACCATTAGGTTCGACTGTGTCGCAGAGCTTCGGACAATGTAACTTTACGTTCTGAAGCAGCAGCTCTTTGTCGAAAGGCAGCAGAACTGGCAGCAGTACTTCGTGACCATTCTGGAGCTGTACAACTATACAAGGAAGCACTTGTTCATGCTCCCAGTGACCGCACTGCCTTAGTTGCAATGGCCAAGCTGTATATGCAGGTATTTAAATCTTAGTGATTATCATTCCCATTCTGGCAGAATTTCTTTAGAACAGTTTAGACATAAAAAATATAGATTACAAAGCTGTATCACAGTGATTATTGCTTTGTCATATATTGTATATTGAACCAGGAACCTAGAAACAACGGAGAGGCTTTGTCCTGCTGTAGCCCTGAGTGGTTCACAACCCCACAACAGGCCACAGCATTCCACCCACCCCACCCACCACCCCACACGGAACTGTGGACCCCCCCCCCAGCTGGGAACGTCTCAGACCAGATTAGTATACCCCAAATGTTTGCGTGGTAGAGTAATTATGGTGTAGGCATATGTGGAGACAGTGTTTGCGCAGCAATCGCCGACGTAGTGTAACTGAGGCAGAATAAGGGGAACCAGCCCGCATTCACCTAGGCAGATGGAAAACCGCCTAAAGACCATCCACAGGCTGGCCGGCACACCGGACCTCCACAATAATCTGCTACGTCAGCCGGCACACCTTCCCGCTCGGGAAGCAGCATGTTAGATTGCGCAGCTAACCGGGTGGGCTTTGTCATGCATAACCTGTACGAATAGAAGATACTCGTGATTAATACAGGCACCTGTAATGATGTCTTCATCAATAGGATGCTTAACTATAATTTTCCTTAAATTAAAGTACAGTGTTATTTACATGTACCCCAGGATTTCAGAAGACAACTGCATGAGAACTAAAAGACAAACAGACAATAGACACATGTCAGTGGATAGAGCATCTCTTAATGTTTTTAATTCGCATTACAGTTGCTCAATATGGGCACTGTTTATGATGTGACAAACATCAATATGATTGTCAAACACTTGCCATATATGTCCCAACATGTCATAGCTGATATCAGCAACTGTGTTAATTGTCCTTCTTTGCAGTTCTTCCAAATTAAATGGCAGCAGTGGAGGCTGGAGGACTGTCCTAGTTTTAAAATGAAGTCTCCACCCTTGTGTTGTAATTGTGGCATAAGCCATTGCTACTGCATGTCCAAGTACACAAATTCAATCAGTATTCTCCCTGATGGCAGGAGAGGAGCAACATCCATTGTACACAAATGAAACGGATTCCTTCGGTAGCTGCTGCAAGTCACTGCAGAAGTCGGAATGTAGTTCATTGTCTTGGGAAATCATTGCCTATAACAATTGTGACTGGTAAGGTTTTACATGCAGACGTTTGCATAGAGCGCACTAGTCAGTTATCTGGAGTTCGTTGTTCCCATGTTGATTTCTTCAGACTTTTGCTGAATGCTTACCAAACGAACTCAGGCTTCTTTTCTGACAGTTCGGGCTGCCCTGTTTTCTTTGCACTTCATAAAAAGCCAGTCTCACAGAGTGGTCCACCCATGGACTGTTTTGTATGCTGAAGCTTTTACCTGATATTTGGTACAAAGTCATCACTGAACCCTCACAAATGACTTACATTTAGTGAATTCAAAGATGCAAAATGTATAGGGCACTCCATTATACACCATGTTCTGACATGAGTAGTACAGTCTGCAATTATGAATTGAAACTTGGAGTGTAGCTCTGTTCACTGATATGTGTCATTTTCCTTTGTGTGTTGTAGTTTTCGCACAGTCATTTTATGAAATCCAGGTGTACTTATCCACAATCGTGCATATTGTCATCTCCAATGAACATCAGTTTATGCTTTAACAATTTCTGCATATATCCATACATATGTAACTCAATTGCATTAATATATTGCCTTGTAGTTCACTTTTTGGCACTGGATAAATCTTGATTCTCATTTTTTTTGTCAGTTGCTCGTCTCTACTCTCATAATCATTGACAAAGTCATCATACTCACAGTTGTGCCAGAATCTTGTTATTTGCTTCCATTGTTTCTTCTGCAACTGCTACAGTATTATGGTTTGCATACCCAGTGGGCAATTTCATATGTTCATTCAAACTGTATCCAGTATATTTATTATCTTCTTTTTTGCAGTATTCTGTTTTTACTAACCACCAACTCACAAACTGTTTCTACTAATTGTTCTGTTGTGTGTATTACCCTAATCTTACTTGTATTCGTAGACATCACCTAACTTGTCTCGGACTTTAGTAAATTGAATAAATGGTCTGGTTTGTGCAGGAATCAGTCCATTGATGAGGCATTGTTGGTTGTAGTGCCTGCAGTACACTGGCTCATCCTCATTACTATTGGTAGACCCTCACACAGGCAAGGTTTATGCCAGCAGGGTGACAGTGTGTTTGTAAGACTGCTCAGGCGAGAGAGTAGATGAGGCAGATGGCCAGTCAAGTTGCTGTTAACTGTCCGTGTCTGGCAGTGAACTGAGATTGTACTGTTGGTGCCACATCTGCAGGCCAATTGGCTGGTGGTTGGTGGGACTACTGTGGCTGAATAACGTTCCAGTGGCGTTGAAAAGGTGTTCTTGCCCAAAGACACCACGGTCATTTGTCCCGAAAAGATGTATACTTTGTTTATGGTTTCCAGCTAGACACTTTTTGAATTTTCTGCTTCAGGTTGCTGCTTCTGGGCAGAGTCGAAGTATGTGCCGTTGGCAAGGATGTAATGTCCGTGATGTCTGTAGTGTCAACAAAAGTTTTGGCTGTTGATGTTGTTGCAACACCATCACCAGATTTTTAATTGTTCTGCATGTTTCTGTAAGAAGTTAATAGAAGGGTCAGTGCCATTGTTGGTGAAAGTTAATAGAAGGGTCAGGGCCATTGGCGATGATTTACTATCTATTAAATTTTTTTACATATGTGCAATGAACATTGTGATGAATCATTCCACATTGCCATTGCTTTGGGGTGGATGTTTCTCAAATGATCAAGTACTGTTGTTCACAGATTCTGGTAGGGAAAACTTGGTGGAGTTTTAGGCCACAAAGTCTACAAAAAGCCCACACAAATGGACCGGTACCTTCACAAAAATTCAAATCACCACCCCAACAAAAAAAGAGGCTTTAGCAAAACGTTGGTGGACCGAGTTAAAAGAATCTGTGAACTGAAGTTCTTAGAGAAAGAGCTTGACATTTAAGAACTACTTTCAGAAAAAAGGCTGCTGTGGGGGACTACACGTAACACCTGGCATTTTCCTCAACAGGATTATACTCCTATTCAGGAATGTTCCAGGACAAGATTTTTCATTTCTGAGTTTGCAGTACTAAAAAGGAACAAATGTTGTTTTTATGTTACCTGGTATATGTGCCTCCTTGAAATGACTTTGGCTATGTTTACGCAGAAACTCACTGTATGGCAGAGCTGTGCTTAGCAACACACTGTTTGGGTTCTTGATGCTTTAGTTACGGTGTCACAATGGATGCTGATTGTGAGCAAAGAATGAATATTAAGTTGTGCATTAAGCTTGGGAAAACCCCTAGTGAAACATGGACTGTGATTAAGCAAGCACGTGCAGGTGAGGCAATTTCAAGAAGTCATGTTTTCGAGTGGCACAAAAGGTTTTGTGAAGGCAGAGATTCAGTGCAAGATGATCCCAGAGCTGATTGGCTGTCTACAGCACATACTGAATCAAATCTGAAGCTTGTAGGGCCGTTATTCCAAGATTACCATTATGTAGCTGTGCATGCAATATCAGAAGAACTCAGTTTGAATCGTGATGTGTGTCATAAGATTTTAAGCAAAGATTTAGGGAAATGGAAACGTAATGTAAAACTCATCCTTCACACACTAACAGGTGAACAGAAAGAGGAAAGACGAAGGATTTCTGCTGAACTACCGTATGGAGCCAAACATGATCCTACATTTCTGTGAAAGATTATTGCGGAGGATGAAAGTTGGTGCTTCGAAGTATGATCTCACAGGAAGTGTGAAAGTGCTGAATGGCAGAGTCCTTTATCACCAGCCTTGAAAAAAGTCATCTACCATCGAGAACAAAGACAATGTCCATCGCATTCTTTGATAGTAAATTATTAGTTCAGCATGAGTATGTTCCTCTAGTTCAAACAAGAAACCAAACTGTTTACGTCGAAGTCTTGAACATTTGTGACAAGCAACTCGACATTGCCACCCTAATTTGTGGCAGTGTCAGGACGGGTTCATATTGCATGACAATGCAAGACCCCATACTGTTTTATCTGTTACCAAGTATCTGGCCTGACATTCTGTTATTGCCTTCCCACATCCGCCATATTCGCCCAACCTCCCACCTTGAGATTTTTTCTTGTTTCCGTGAGTGAAAAGGCAACTGAAGGGAAAGCGTCATCAAGATATCACAGACAACCAATGGGCTTTGAACAAATGAGTTGACAAGTATCACAGAAGAAAATTTCCCTGCTAACTTCAAAGACATTGGAGAAACGTTGGCAACTGTGTGCAGATAGCCAAGGGAATACTTCAATAGCAGCTAGGATTATTACTTGGTAAGGCAATTTTCTATTTTTTTTTTTTAACCCGTCCTGGAACTTTTCTGACAAAGGAATATAAAATACCTTGCTCATATAATCAAGTATACAGGGGAACTACTTAAAGAAGTATTAATACCTGTTTCAAGGAACACAAGAGCAATTGTCACCTGGGAAACATGGATTAATCAGCAATAGCAGATCATGCACTGGAACCAGAGAACTACTAAATTCATTGTTCCAATACTATAGCTTTATCAGAATCCAGTCATTACTCACCTAGGATATACAGAGAGCTCATAGAAATTCAAAAACACAAAACCAACTTTAACAGAAAATACTGCAGTGCAGTGACTGAGACACTACATTGATGATAGACAGCTGCTGTGATTCCTGCACAGGGCAAGACACTGTTTTCTCTTATATTTGCCTTTCTGTGACATGAAATTTAGCAGTGCAGTTTCTGAGACTCTATGTTGGCTATCAACAGCTACATTTTGTGAGTTCATTCTTAATTGAATGTGACTGTTGATTATCAACGCAGTGTCTGAGACACTTCACTGCCTTATTTCATGTCATAGACAGGCAATGACGAGAGAAAACAGTGTCTCACCTTGTGCAGGAGTCATGATAATACAGTGTGAGCACAAGGAAAAGTAGACACCAGGACAAATGGAGATTTGGGTCACTCCTGGAAGCATGCTCAGATAGCGAAAGTCCTTAAAGCAACTGTTCACAAAAGTCAGAAATTTGGGTTCAAGTTGTGGTATGACACAACTTTTCATGTGTCCTGAAATATTCAACAACTCATCTGGAATCATAAATGCAATTTGCGAGTTCATTTTTGTTGTGTACATAGTTCTGCGTAGTCAGCGCGTACGTAACTTTCCCACTAGAGCGCAGCCCGCTAAGCACAACAGCGCAGGCGCAGCGCTCGTCTGTCTCCACTCTGTGAGATGGCGCTGCCTTAGAGACGGACCAAATTCTGCTTCTGCCGATCCACGTATTAATATGTAACGCAGCCAATGGGATCGCTGCTAACGTAGAACCTTTTCTCCTCGCAGATGACACTCGCGCAGTGATACCTGAACGCGCGAGGTATTATAACGAGTGTACAGACCTCCAATTAGTCAGTCTGCATTTGTCTGCACCAGTCTGTACCAGTCTGCATTAGTCTCTACCAGTCTATAGTCAAGTTTCAGTCTGCACCTAAGAAGATTACCATATTCTTGTACATAGACATGAAGATAAATGAATAGACACTTTGTCAAGTATCAGAGATATGTGAGAATAAGATTAACGTACCAAGACCAAAGGAACTTCAGATTGTCAATTGTAAACAGCATCCAGAATCAAGTTACGTAATGTCTATGCTTTTTATTATTTTAATAAATGTGTGTGAACATTAATCAAGTTCTGTTTAAAGTTGGTCACTGTCAATCTGCTACTCTAAGCGTGCAAGTGGCATTTCTATCGTCTGACCTAACGGCAGAAGATAAACACGCCACGATAAGACTACGAGACATATTGCTGACACTCGCCTACTTCGTTAGAACGACAAGTCAAATGGTCTGATGGTGTGTGTACCGAAGGTCTTAGAGTACGCACACCACAATTTTTAACAGAAAAGAAAATGGATTGATATTATACAAGTTGCAAGCCTTTGTGTGACATAAAACCAACAGTGCCAGCTGTTACCTTCGAAGAGCTCCAAAGCATGCATTGATTCAACTCCATGATCTTCAGCAGAGGTCTAATGATGTCAGAAACCAACCGTTGCATGGATGCAAGTAAACAGTTGCCTGACTGAGCTTGTGTAAGTTTGAAACTGCTGCATGAGTCTTCATTGCCTCTGATGTTGTCTCCAACATTAAGAGACAAACAGTTAGCCAGAGGAATGTGTCTTAGACAATGGCCTAATGCTTATAAAACAAAAATAACCATAACTGCGAATGCTTGATGTAAGCGTCTGCATTGTGTGATAATAGTCCTTGTTTGCCCAGTATATTGGGAGCTGCGAAAGAGTTTCTGCATTTGTGTGTTTCACAATTGGCTGTGATATATTTGATAACTGTAAGAACTAAAAATTACTCCCATCGCTGTGATCTTTGTGCTGTTCATTGTGAAATAGTGTTATTTAGTCCAAAAAAGTTTGGTTTATGGTGTATTGTTAGTGAAAAGGTAAAATTTTATGCCATAGAGAGATACATGGAATGTCTGTACAGCACATACGATAGCAAGTACCCCCTTTTCAGTATTTGAATAGTTAAGGTGAATTGAATTTAGTATTTTAAATGTGTGTCCAATAGGGTGTTTTCAGCATCAGCATTTTTGTGTGGTAGTACTGCACCTATCCAATATGGAAATGTGTCTGCTGCTATCATCAGATGTTTGCCTGTTGTGAATTTCTCACAGCGTGGTGTAGAGTATGATTTTGTTTTAAGAACTCTAAACACTTCTGGTTTGGTATCCCTATTCACTAGGGTGTCATTGAAAGACTCATTGGAACTGATTGCAGAGAAATTTGATGATGCTCTACTGGACCTTCTCAGACATATATTGACCTCATCTTATGTTTTGTATGGGGGCCAATATTACGAACAGACAGAAGCTGTAGCCATGGGCAGCCCTCTGTCTCCAGTGGTTGCCAGTATGTTCATGGAGAGATCTGAAGGGGAGGCATTAGAGATTGCGAGATACAAACCCACATGCTTCTTCAAGTATTTGGATGATACCTTTGTGCTCTGTCTTCATGGATGGATAGGCTCAGTGACCTTCTCTCTAACATTTGAACTCATGCCGCCCAAATATTAAGTTCACCTTGGAACTGGGAAAGGATGGCCAGTTGCTGTTACTAGATGTACTTTTCAAAAGAAGAGCAGATTGCTCATTTGGTGACAGATTGTATCGCAAACCTACACACACTGATTTATTCCAGCAAGCCAGCTGCTGTCATACCCAGTGCAGAATGGAGTCCTGAAGTCATTGGTCCATGGAGTGTACACCTCTCAGACCCAGATAGTCTTGCAGTAGAAATATAGCATCTACGATCAGTGTTCTGCAAGAATGGAAACATGATAAAGCACATTCAGAAGACCCTTCAACCAGCCACTCTACCGCACATTCTAGAAGAAGATAAGATGAGGCAAAGATTGTGGCATACATGCCTTATGCAGGATCTATTTCTATCAAAATAAGCAGGATTCTCAGGAAACACAATGTCAAATGTGTGTTCTGTTCACCTACCAAAACAAGAGAGCTACTGGGAAATGTGAAAGATGACTCTGGACTCTGAAAATGAGGAATTTGTAATACACCTTGCCAATGTGGCATGTTGTACATTGAACCAAACAACTAGGATAGTGGACATCAGGTGCAAACAATGTCCGAGGCACAACTGACTAAGACAGGGAAGTAAATCAGCAGTTGCCGAGCGCTGTCTGGAACTCAATTATTTCATGAAACCTGATGAAACAAGGGCTTTGGCACAAACTCCCAGATACTGGGACAATGTTATAGGAGGGTTTATAGAGATGACAAATAACCTGATGGATTGTGACACTGGGTACCAACCCAGTAGAGTCTGGGATCCTGCACTGGAGTTGTTGAAAGTGCAGTAGGGGCAGCAGCAGAACTCCGCAAAAAGGAGAACTGAAAATGTGGACATGGAAAATGAACCCCAAGTAAGTCACTGGGCCAGAGATGGTATGTCGTGGGGCACTTCTAGTGGGAGCAGACCACAAACAGAGTAGCTGGAATCATAGTGAGCCAAAAGCAGAACAGTTGTGCAGACAATTGCCTGGGACTGAAGATGAAACACTGCATTTGGCCTGCTGCACTGGACCAAAGAAGGAATGCCTAAGACTGTTTCTATTGGGAGCAGACCACAGAGAGAACACCTGTAACTGTAGCAGACCAAAAATAGAATGCTTGCCTCCAGACAGATGCTCCAGACTGAAGAGGGAACACCTAAGGACGCTGCTGATTGCACCTAATTAACCCATTCTTACAGTGTAATCTCCTAGTCACTAAGTAGTGTGTGTAATTTATATACATGTGATGTTTAAATCTGGAGGTAAGCATAAAACATCATACGAAATTATGCTAAATGCGCTCTCTGAAAACTAGTTTGAGCGATTAATTCATGAGCCCAACTGAAAAACGGTTGTGTAATCCTGAGCTAATAATGAGCATACAAATTGGGTACGGGGAATAGTGTAAATATGGTTGTCATAGTGAGACTGAATACCACACCTCCCAAATCCACCATATATATATATATATATATATATATATATATATATATATATATATATATTTGTGTTTGTTTGTGTGTCTGTCGACCTGCCAGCACTTTCATTTGGTAAGTCACATCATCTTTGTTTTTATATATATATATATATATATATATATATATATATATATATATATAATAGATGGAAACATTCCACATGGGAAAAATTATATATAAAAACAAAGATGAGGTGACTTACCGAACGAAGGCGCTGGCAGGTCGATAGACACACAAACAAACACAAACATACACACAAAATTCAAGCTTTCGCAACAAACTGTTGCCTCATCAGGAAAGAGGGAAGGAGAGGGAAAGACGAAAGGAAGTGGGTTTTAAGGGAGAGGGTAAGGAGTCATTCCAATCCCGGGAGCGGAAAGACTTACCTTAGGGGGTAAAAGAAAGACAAAGAGTTTGTTTTTAGATATATTTTTCCTACGTGGAATGTTTCCCTCTATATATATATATATACCCCACCGACACCCCGCACCCCTACCTTCTTCCTAAAATCCACAAACCCAATCATCCCGGCCGCCCCATTGTAGCTGGTTACCAAGCCCCCACAGAACGTATCTCTGCCTACGTAGATCAACACCTTCAACCCATCACATGCAGTCTCCCATCCTTCATCAAAGACACCAACCACTTTCTCGAACGCCTGGAATCCTTACCCAATGTGTTACCCCCGGAAACCATCCTTGTAACCATTGATGCCACTTCCTTATACACAAATATTCCGCATGTCCGGGGCCTCGCTGCGATGGAGCATTTCCTTTCATGCCGATCACCTGCCACCCTACCTAAAACCTCTTTCCTCATCACCTTAGCCAGCTTCATCCTGACCCA
Organism: Schistocerca serialis cubense; assembly: GCF_023864345.2. Taxonomy (NCBI): domain Eukaryota; kingdom Metazoa; phylum Arthropoda; class Insecta; order Orthoptera; family Acrididae; genus Schistocerca; species Schistocerca serialis. The sequence continues at coordinate 632,526,231 of NC_064645.1, forward strand.
CAACTTCTTCACTTTTGAAGGCCAGACATACCAACAACTAAAGGGAACAGCCGTTGGTACCAGGATGTCCCCCTCGTACGCCAACCTATTCATGGGTCGCTTAGAGGAAGCCTTCTTGGTTACTCAGGCCTGCCAACCCAAAGTTTGGTACAGATTTATTGATGACATCTTCATGATCTGGACTCACAGTGAAGAAGAACTCCAGAATTTCCTCTCCAACCTCAACTCCTTTGGTTCCATCAGATTCACCTGGTCCTACTCCAAATCCCATGCCACTTTCCTTGACGCTGACCTCCACCTGTCCAATGGCCAGCTTCACACGTCCGTCCACATCAAACCCACCAACAAGCAACAGTACCTCCATTATGACAGCTGCCACCCATTCCACATCACATGGTCCCTTCCCTACAGCCTAGGTCTTCGTGGCAAACGAATCTGCTCCAGTCCGGAATCCCTGAACCATTACACCAACAACCTGACAACAGCTTTCGCATCCCGCAACTACCCTCCCGACTTGGTACAGAAGCAAATAACCAGAGCCTCTTCCTCATCCCCTCAAACCCAGAATCCCCCATAAAAGAACCACAAAAGTGCCCCACTTGTGACAGGATACTTTCCGGGACTGGACCAGACTCTGAATGTGGCTCTCCAGCAGGGATACGACTTCCTCAAATTCTGCCCTGAAATGAGATCCATCCTTGATGAAATCCTCCCCACTCCACCAAGAGTGTCTTTCCGCTGTCCACCTAACCTTCGTAACCTGTTAGTTCATCCCTATGAAATCCCCAAACCACCTTCCTTACCCTCTGGCTCCTATCCTTGTAACCGCCCCCGACGCAAAACCTGTCCCATGCACCCTCCCACCACCACCTACTCCAGTCCTGTAACCCGGAAGGTGTACACGATCAAAGGCAGAGCCACATGTGAAAGCACCCACGTGATTTACCAACTGACCTGCCTACACTGTGATGCATTCTACGTGGGAATGACCAGCAACAAACTGTCCATTCGCATGAATGGACACAGGCAGACAGTGTTTGTTGGTAATGAGGATCACCCTGTGGCTAAACATGCCTTGGTGCACGGCCAGCACATCTTGGCACAGTGTTACACCGTCCGGGTTATCTGGATACTTCCCACCAACACCAACCTGTCAGAACTCCGGAGATGGGAACTTGCCCTTCAGTATATCCTCTCTTCTCGTTATCCGCCAGGCCTCAACCTCCGCTAATTTCAAGTTGCCGCCGCTCATACCTCACCTGTCATTCAACATCATCTTTGCCTCTGCACTTCCGCCTCGACTGACATCTCTGTCCAAACTCTTTGTCTTTAAATATGTCTGCTTGTGTCTGTATATCTGTGGATGGATATGTGTGTGTGTGTGCAAGTGTATACCCGTCCTTTTTTCCCCCTAAGGTAAGTCTTTCCGCTCCCGGGATTGGAATGACTCCTTACCCTCTCCCTTAAAACCCACATCCTTTCGTCTTTCCCTCTCCTTCCCTCTTTCCTGATGAGGCAACAGTTTGTTGCGAAAGCTTGAATTTTGTGTGTATGTTTGTGTTTGTTCGTGTGTCTGTCGACCTGCCAGCACTTACACACACACAAAATTCTAGCTTTTGCAACCAACGGTTGCTTCGTCAGGAAAGAGGGAAGGAGAGGGAAAGTAAATATTCCAGAATTCAGATCAAGAACAGCTGCCAATATGTGTAATTTAGAAGTAGATTTATTCGGAGGAGTGAAGCAATTAAATAACTTAATAAAAGCAAGTGTTCAAGTCCAGATTGTGTACTGACTATGCTTCATAATTAACAACCATACACAACCGCTTGCTCAGTGAAAGATCCATGCCCAGAGACTAGAAAGTTGCACAGGTCACACCAATATTCAAGAAGGGCAATAGGAGTAAACCACAAAATTACTGGCCCATATCATTAAGTCGCTATGTAGCAGGGTTTTGGAGCATATGCTGTGTCTGAACATTATGAATTACCTTGAAGAGAAGAATCTATTGGGATACAGTCAGCACGATTTAGAAAACATCATTTGTTTGAAACTCAACTAGCTCTTTACTCAGACAAAGTTTTGAGTGCTATCGACAAGGGATTCCAAATTGATCCCGTATTTATAGATTTCCAGAAGTATCTTGATGCCATACTTTAGAAGCAGCTTGTAATTAAACATGTTTACGGAATATTGTCTCAGTTATGCAACTGGATTCGTGATTTCCTGTCAGAGAGATCACAATTCTTAGTAACTGACAGAAAGTCATAGAGTAAAACAGAATTGATTTCTGGCATTCCCCGAGGTACTGTTATAGGCCCTTTGCTGTTCCTTACCTATATAAACAACTTGGGGGGGGGGGGGGGATATGAGCAGCTGCCTTATGTTTTTTGCAGATGATGCTGTTGTTAACTCAACAGCAGATCAAAACCAATTGCAAAACAATTTACAAAAGCCATCTGTATGGTGCAAAAATTGGCAGTTTGACATTAAATAATGAGTAGTGTGAGATCATCCACATAAGTGCTAAAATGAATCCATTGAACTTCAGTTACACGTTAGATCAATCAGATCTAAAGGCCGTAAGTTCAACTACATACCTAAAAGAACACATGGAAAATGTTTGGGCAGGTGAATCAAAGACTACGTTTTATTGGCATAACATGTAGAAGGTGAAACAAATCTTCTAAAGAGACGAAGTACTAGTGGCGTACTGCTGCAAGGTGTGAGATCCCCACTAGATAGAATTAACACAGTATGTTGAGCAAGTTCAAAGAAGGGAAGCACATTTTATGTTATCAAAAAATAGGGGAGAGGGATCACAGACATGATACAAGATTTGAGGTGGGCATCATTAAAACGAAGGGTTTTCTTGTTGCAGCGGGATGTTCTCATGAAATTTCGATCACCAATTTCTCCTCCGAATGGGAAAGTATTTTGTTGACACTGACCTCATCCTAATAAAATAAGGGAAATCAGAGCTTACACAGAAAGGCATAGAATTTTATGTTTTCCGTGCACCTTCCCAAAGTGGAATAATAGAGAATTATTGTGAATGTGGTACAATGAATCCTCTGCCAGGCACTTAAGTGGGATTTGCAGAGTAGTCATGTAGATGTAGATGAATGCTCTAATAATTTGTGATACCTTGGCATGCCACTTATGATTTGTAATGTTTAAAACATCAGCCACTTATGGTTCTTAATATTTAAAAAAATAACTAGAGGCAGAATGCTTTCTGTGTGTTACAGACCAGTGAGTTAGAGCTGTGCCAACAAGCCTGTTCTCAACTGCTTGAAACAGACCCTGACAATGAGTCAGCCACAGTTATGATGGCAGATTTAGCGTTCCGGCGTGTTGATTTTGACACTGCTGCTATGCACTTTCGTCAACTGCTTGCACAGCAGCCTACATATTGGACAGCCCTTGCCCGTCTTGTAGAGGTGTCACGACGAACAGCAACACTTCCTGAAGCCGAACCTTTCCTTGAAAGAGCAACTGCGGCTTGCCAGCGACCTGGTAAGCTTTTACTAAGCATTTATGAATTGTTGTGATATATATTGCTTAATATTTCTGACTAATGTTAGTGTATATTTATTTCTTCTTCAATCTATTTTCTATCTCCTAATTACCAATGGTGAAAGAGTACTTTGCTCACTTCCTTGGTGACACACGGTAACAAAATCAAGAACACCAACAAAGTTTCTGGTAAACATCATGATCATGGTGTAAATCTCAAGGCAGTAAATACTGACAATGAAAGTCAGTGTTTTATGTTTATTGCATTTGTTTTCTGGGTCATTTTATAAAATACCCTTTGCTGCTGATGTTGTCTACATTTTGATGTTGCCAAGGCATGAAACACATTTTGTCAAATCTCATTATGATCATTTATAAAGGAACAATGTTCCATTGATGCTGAGGTCACTGGAAATGGACTGTAAGCTCAGGTAGCTCACATAAATAAAGGGACTTAACTTTGTCCTTTTCAGTCAAGCTGCTTCATTTACCTTAAATGACTAGGGAAACCAAGGGTCCCTTGGGAACATTATTGTGTAACATGTCATCTGTGTTGCTGCCTTTATAAGGTGATTAGCTTGGTTATTCTCTCTCTCTCTCTCTCTCTCTCTCTCTCTCTCTCTCTCTCTCTCTCTGTGTCTGTCTGTCTGTGTGTGTGTGTGTGTGTGTGTGTGTGTGTGTGTGTGTGTGTGTGTGTGTTTTAGATTCATGGTCATGTTTCACAAATTCTGATATACCATCATTTTTTTTTTTTCCTTGTATAAATCTGATAATGGTTGTAAAGCTGAAACTGTTTTCCTATTTAAGTAAATTAAAATCTGTGAAATCTATAATTTTAGTAACCACATTTTGGCAACACAAGCTGGAATGATGCTTTGAATTAGGCCTTTATTAATCCAGGATAGATTGGCAACACAACTTTGACAAACAAGTACCATAGATAACCACTTGAACTATATCTATTCACCAATTTCAAAGCAATTCTATGGCCAAGAGTGAATCCATACGTAAAAGTCCAAACTCAATTTATAGTGACTACATCCAACTGGAAAATAACCAGTATGCAAAGTAAAATCACAGTAACTGCCTACTGACTGTAGCGACTGTTTATCCAACATGGAGACTAGTGACAGTGTTGTTGATTTGCCACTAGTGGCTGTCGAGGTCCTCTAGATTGTAATCTAATGGTGTTTGCCTGGGATAAAAGATTTCCCATGGATTTACTGGAAAAAATGAATGTAAACTCATATAACTCACCGATCATTGTACCAGCTATATATGATTAAACTCATGGAGAGATTGCATACACATGGGTCCAGCATCCTCTCTTGTGTGGCCAGAATAGTCTGTATCAACTCAAGCTTAGTCAGCAGCCATCTAATGAAGTGAAAGTATTAAAACAAGTTCCAGCATGCATTGTCAGCATATAGAGCACCCACCATATTGTATCTAAATGAGTTCAGATAGGGCAGAATGACCATTCTACGGGAAATTGATTTGCCATGCCATGACATTTCAGCCCATAAAGGTCATGCTGCTACAATAGTGATGCTTGTGTATGAAATCGGGGCTACTGTGGGATCATATGCACAATGGCAACACAGAATGACCTCCATCTTGTTTGCTTGGCTGTAACCACACATCATCATCATCATCCTGCATCCATACAGCATCAGTGCCATCTGGCATTGCTGCTGGAGCCCTGCCCTCCTTGGCAGTTTGATGCTATCCTCTGAAGCTGAACTGATGACTTCCATTGTTTGGAAATCACAAATGCCACAGACTGAAATAGGCATGTGAATGCCATTGCTGGTGTGCTGAGTGACAGAAATTAATGTTTTTGGTTGAGTACTCCTTTATCTTGTCATCTGCTAATGACTGCTTATGTATCAGATATTACTGTTCTGTTGGTAATCTGGCAACACATTTCGTTGAGCTGGGTAGTGAGCTAACTTTATGTTTCATGATTTTGGGTGGTGTTGGATACAACATACTGTCTGATATCTTCATATTTGACCAGCAACCAATGCATCAAAGAGGTTTTAGAGCTCAAGGTCGTACCACTCCATCAGGCTGCTCCACATGCCTTATTTTGACGTGGTATGCACATCTGTTTATAAATGCCAAGCCTTCTGTGAAGAAAGATTGATGATGTTAGTGCTTCCCTGGGCTGTATGTGCACCTGATGTGTCACCCTTTGAACATTCCTGAGTCATGCTTGATGGACAATTCATCATGACACTCCAACTACTACTGTTGACACTTTATGCACACATGTACAAACTTCATTGATGGAGGTTCCTCAGGAACTATACACATTGTCTTTGATTCTGTATCATAGCATTTAAAAGCATTGGCCACAGTATGTTAGGCCTATATATCATACTGGATTCTCAAAGTCAGAGATCATATGTAGTTCTGTAACCATAATCATTTGTATACTGCGGTTTAGTTAATCTCTGGTACTGGGTTCATTTTGGCTATACACATTGTTCTTGTGTTTTCACAAATGCTAATGTGTTTATGTTGATAATGGACAGTGAAGTTAATTTGATGTTGTAAAACATATCAGTTAATTCTCTTCTGGAACAGGCAAGATAAGCTCAAGGAGCACCATATTGGCCCCGATAATAAACCGCCATGACATATAAACTGCCCCCCCCCCCCCCCCTAAATTATGAGGAATAAATTTAGAAAAAATATTTATGTGAAAATAAGCCACACGCTGAATGAGAAGAGAAAAATTACAAGAAATTTATTTTTATTTACTTGTAAAACATAGGTAACATTTGTTCTAATGTACATGGTGATTCAAAAAGAATACCACAACTTTAAAAATGTGTATTTAATGAAAGAAACATAATATAACCTTCTGTTATACATCATTACAAAGAGTATTTAAAAAGGTTTTTTCACTCAAAAACAAGTTCAGAGGTGTTCAATATGGCCCCCTCCAGACACTCGAGCAATATCAACCCGATACTCCAACTCGTTCCACACTCTCTGTAGCATATCAGGCGTAACAGTTTGGATAGCTGCTGTTATTTCTCGTCTCAAATCATCAATGGTGGCTGGGAGAGGTGGCCGAAACACCATATCCTTAACATACCCCCATAAGAAAAAATCGCAGGGGGTAAGATCAGGGCTTCTTGGAGGCCAGTGATGAAGTGCTCTGTCACGGGCTGCCTGGCGGCCGATCCATCGCCTCGGGTAGTTGACGTTCAGGTAGTTACGGACAGATAAGTTCCAATGTGGTTGATTGTGGAATTTGCAGCTCTCTGCTAGCTCTGCGAGTCGATTTTCCTGGGCTGCGAACAAATGCTTGCTGGATGCGTGCTACATTTTCATCACTCGTTCTCGGCCGTCCAGAACTTTTCCCTTTGCACAAACACCCATTCTCTGTAAACTGTTTATACCAACGTTTAATACACTACCTATCAGGAGGTTTAACACCATACTTCGTTCAAAATGCACGCTGAACAACTGTCGTCGATTCACTTCTGCCGTACTCAATAACACAAAAGCTTTCTGTTGAGCGGTCGCCATCTTAGCATCAACTGATGCTGACGCCTAGTCAACAGCGCCTCAAGCGAACAAATGTACAACTAAATGAAACTTTATAGCTCCCTTAATTCGCCGACAGATAGTGCTTAGCTCTGCCTTTTGTCATTGCAGAGTTTTAAATTCTTAAAGTTGTGGTATTCTTTTTGAATCACCCTGTATGATGCAACACATTGGCACCTAACATACCGGTAGCATATTTTGTCTTGTTTACTCGTATCACTATGGGTACCAGTATTCACTTCATCACTCCCACTCCCATAATTTTCATCATTCTCTTCCCTCAGTACGTCATCTTCACTGCCATCCAATGCATTTGATAGGCAGTGTGGACTCTGTTAATATGGAGGACCATAAAGCAAGAATCTGTTCATACGGAATGGTGATTGATGACCCTTAATCTTATCAGACGGTGTAAAGAGATGGGCATCTTCCAGGAGCCAATCTGAATACATTTTTTGGAGGTTGCTCTTGATTGGCTTATATATGGCCATATCTAGCACATGTGTTTATGAAGAGTCTCTTTTTTTTCAGCAAGTTTATCTTCTGCTTCAGCAGTTAGAAGTCCCTTAAAAGCATCCAAAACTAGCATGACTGTCTTAGCAAGCAAGCAGTGCCCCAGATCGGCAATTCAAAACAGTGGACAGCCATTAAGTTTTCATTGTTGTATATTAAAATGCTTTGTTGCCAGTTTTGGGTACAGATGCTAGTTGTGTTGTTGCAAATGAGCATTAATGTTGTACAGCAAGGACATGTAAAAAGATTAGGTACCAATTGTAAGCTACATCCTAACATTTGGGCCAAATGGCATTATGCTTGTAATTTTATTATCAATATTTGTTTTTCAAATTTCAAATTTTAATTTTTATGTTTCTTTATTAATAACATTTTATTGCTTATTGACTGTCAGTTTTTGTTGTCAGTGCTCTGTAGTGATTGAGGGCATACACTTGTTTTATAATTTCAGACCAAGAAGCTGGATTATGTTACTGTCGAGGACTGTTTGAGTGGTATTCTGGTAATCATAATGCTGCTCTTCGGTTCTTTAATGGAGCTCGTCATGATGCTGAATGGGGAAGACAAGCTCTTTACAACATGATAGAGATTTGTCTGGACCAGAGTGATGATGCAGGTGGCAATGGACAGTATGAAGATGATTCAGGAGGAAACTCAAGACTGATGGCACTGACAACAGCTGAGAGGTTAATATTTTCATTTCAGTATAATACATCTAGGTCTAGCATAGTGATTTTTGACCAGTCATCAAAACATCATGGGTCCCCAGTTCGATACTGGGCACTTCTTGAATCATGAATGAAAATCACTAACTATGGAAAAATCACTAGCTATTGCAGCTGAAGACTTCCAGTGTAAGGAGTCACCATTGTTCTGCCAACAGCCTTGTCAAAAAAGGCTGAGGAAAGGACAGAGTTTCAGGACAGTGTTTTGCTCTAAAAGGGAGAAGATTCAGCTTTGATCAGTGACATTAGGATACAGAAAGTTATGGAAACCATTGCATTAAAGACACACAATGTGCATCCACCTCTTCATTGGCAAAGATTATGGATAAGGCTACTTTCAGATTTCTGTGAGGAGGTAACCACGGAATAACCAATCAAATGGTAACATTCAGCAAGTTGGAGTATGGAATGTCAGAAGTTTGGAAATAGTAGGGAAATTAGAATATCTGAAAAGGGAACACGAAGGGGTCAATCCATACCAAGTGGTTCAGGAAAAAAATAATTGGTTGCTTGACCATCTCAGAAAAATCTTATATTTGCTGTGTGAATTCCCCAATGTTTAGTAGTCACAAAAATTAAAAAAAAAACTTTTTTTATTATTATTTGGAAATGATGTTATCTTACACTTCAGTAAGTTGTGTGAATGGGGTACAAAACAGTGAAAAGATAGAGTGCCTTTAATCTTCTGACAAGTGTAGTACCTTGTTCCAGGCCGCATGCGTTTTTTCGTATTTGCAAGCATCTACACAATTATTCAGTAGTGGATTGTCCTAAGGCTTTTAGATAAAATGCATTTAGTTCAACACACTCTGGGCTACAAATTAACATCATTATCACTTAGCTGAATGTATTCTTTAATATATTTCTATTAGCTCAAAGTTTTTAGCCACAAATTAAAAAAACTAAATTTTTGAACGGTAGTTTTCCAAAGAAAGATTAATTTCTCAGCTTTAATATTTTTTTCTGCTATTACACTGTATAGTACAGTTACTTTTTATAATCAAGGGTGGGCAGCTTACATTTAAAAAATTACACTATTTTAAAAAATTGATTTTTTTTTATTTTTCCATTTTGTGGCCTGCAGTATCTTTGTTGGGGGACCAGATAAAAATCTGAAAATTTCACAGTTAATAGACCTTTATGATATCAAACTTATGTTATGGAAAAAAATTACAAATGTGAGTCAAAAATATGTTTTTTAACATCTGCGACATCTAGGCTTATGGAATAAAATATATCAATTACAGTATATAATTTAATAATATCTATGATTACTTGCCTTTTTATTGAAAATAATCCTACTATTTACATTATATTGTTCCCTTGTTATTTGTTTTTAGTACATTGCTCATTGAACATTTGAGAAATTTGTTCACTCATTTTGGGTGTTAGATTATTAGATTGCCCAGTCACAGTTGTAAATTCCATGGGAGACTTCCTTAGTACATTTTTAAGTGGCATCCAAACTGGACCTCTCTCTTTTTTTTTTTGAAAGATGTCCTTGGTCCTGGAGAGTGATAAAATACAACATGTACATCTTGGTTTTTTGGTTTTGACAGTCAATATTATCAACTTTGCCAATCCACCAATGTTCATCATAAACACAAGTCACTATGTTTTTATTTTGAAGAACCAGTTGTACAAGTTTTCCACACTGATGAAGTTCACTATCAGGTGAAGTTGATGTGATCTTACACTTCAGTAAGTTGTGTGAATGGGGTACAAAACAATGAAAAGATCGAGTGCCTTTAATCTTCTGACAAGTTTTGTACCTTTCCTTCAAGACACTGCCATAAACTCCTTGCATTTCCTCACATTGTACAAAAACATAGGTAATTCCTTTGATATGTTTTTTACAGAATTCAAACATTTCTTGAGGTGTTATGGTATGATTGTCATCGGTCCGCTGCAAACTTGCTTTTGTGACAGCTCGCTTTGTTGTACCCCGGACACCATCACAAGCATTCTTCCCATGGCATGAAGAGAAAAAGTGCGATTCTACATCAAACCTAAAATCTTCTTTATGAATGGAGATATTAATAAATTTTTATTTGTTTTTATATTGACTTGATGCCACATCCAAAAAGTAAATCAGTTTGTTTATGGAAGGGGGGTGCTGTTTAATGTAGTTTGTTAATTTTAGTTGAAAAATGTGCAATGCTGTAGTGTTGTGTTCAAGGTAGTCACTTATGACACAAAAGCTGTAGCTCATTAATTTATCTTCATCTGTATAATAGAATACAAATGGGTGAACTGTGGCCTGTTTGTTTACCCAGTGGTGCCCTTGTACTTAATTTTGAACAATAAAGGAATAATTTTCCGAAAAGTCAGCTAGAACTAAGCATTCATCAGCTGCCAAGGTTTGCTTTTTGTCTTTCAAAAATTTACTTTGGGCTTTTGCAATAAAATGATACATTTTCAGATTTTCAGATTTTCAAGGTTAGCCACCAACACTTAAAAAAACTCTTCTTGTGATTTTATGCCTGTCACCATTTCAGTTCTGTCTTGTGTCACCCATTGTTTGTATTTTATATTGTCAGGTATAAAATCATCTTCTTCAGATTCTTCAAATATGTCAAGTAACGCTTGTTTGCCTGGACAGTCTTCATATTTTCCCTTGATCATGCAATTGTAATTGTCAATATTGCATACCATAACTTCGAAAAGTCTTTAAAGTCAACTCTAAGATTGGCCCCATCTATCATCAACTTTATGTTCTGATGATGCAAACAAACACAAACATTATGGGTGCCAGATGCTCTTGCAACAATACACCATCTTGGTCTCAACTTGCAAAACTTTGATCTTCCAATTTTAATGTCAGGATTTTCGTTTTAAATTCAGGGAATAGTTCATTTAAATTACACAATATTAACCTTTTTGTCTATCTTAGAACCATTTTCTTTCACAGAAACACATTCTTTTTTTGCCAGAGGTCAAATGGCTCTTATTGTCATCGTCGTAATACTTAATAACTTTATTGATTGTGCTTTCATCTACCAGATTACATGCTCTTTTGTTTCGTAATGCTGGTAAAATTCCCTGTTCTTTTACCAATTGCCTGTTAACTTAACAAGATGTTCTGACACATTAAATTCATCACTAACTTTTGCTCGACTCCAAGAATTTGGCAGTAAACTAATAATCTTAATTTTATCCTCTTTGTTTGAAGTACTGCATTTAGTTTTTAGTTTTTCTATCAAATAATCGTATTTGGTTGGTAGAACTTCCATCTGTCTTAGTACAAATTGTATTTTGAAATGAAACTTCCAATTCTTTTTGGCTTTTGCTGCTACTTTCTCAATTTTTGTATTCAAGGCACTTGGTCTTTTATCTTGACTTAGTTTTCTAATTTTACTAGCAGGTGATACACCCAGGATTTCACAAGCTGTATACATTTTTTTAATGGTTGCCGATAAGTCAAAAAATTCTGTATCTGAGGTTTCACTATCCTTTCTCTTGTGAATTACAAATATCTTCGAATAACATTTGGACACAATGATTTTCCTGGTATGAGATTGAGAAAAGGGCTTTTATTTTTAGAATGATGATCAAATGTTATTTCTCGCAGGCCTTTTGTTATAGGTTTCTTATGTTTCTCAAAAGGGTCCATGCAAGACTGACCAAAAAGGTGATGAAAATTTTTTAAGTATTTCACTTCATGGTACTTGTGTGTTGATTTGATCTCTGGGCTGACGCTTAAGTAAAACGACACTTTTTCTTCTTCACTGTAATCTTCGATTAAAGTAATGTCTTCAGGATACACTCCAGACACACTTTAATGACATGCTTCATTAATAATAACACCATCATTTTTCAGCTGCACACTTCAAGAACTTCTAGCTAAATAAGTGTGAGTAGACAATTCTTGGTGTAAGGGGGAAGACAACAATCAGACTTGTACAGGCTTGCAGATGCAATTGTTAGCCTGCTGAAACAATTACCACAGCATTGTTTTGACAAATAAGTGTTAGCTAGTGTAATGTGGTGTGTTACATTATGCAGTTGGTATACTTTATTTGATTAGCGTACCAGATATCGCAGATGTTAAAAAATGTATTTTTGACTCAATTTACACTGAAGTTTGATATCATAAAGGTCTATTAACTGTGAAATTTCCAGATTTTTATCTGGTCCCCCAACAAAGATATTGCAGGCCACAAAATGGAAAAATAAAAAAATAAAATTTTTTTTTTTAAATAGTGTATTTTTTAAATGTAAGCTGCTCACCATTGATTATAAAAAGTAACTGTACTATACAGTGTAATAGCAGAAAAAAATATTAAAGCTGAGAAATTAATCTTTCTGTGGAAAACTACTGTTCAAAAATGTAGTTTTTTTTTAATTTGTGGCTGATAACTTTGAGCTAATAAAAATATATTAAAGAATACATTCAGCTAAGTGATAATGATGTTAATTTGTAGCCCAGAGTGTGTTGAACTAAATGCATTCTATCTGAAAGGCTTAGGACAATCCACTACTGAATAATTGTAAAAGACGTAGATGCTTGCAAATATGGAAAAACGCATGCTGCCCGGAACAAATATGGGATTTTAAAATAATAAACAATAATTTAAAAAAAAGTATTTTTGTGACTACTAAACATTGGGGAATTCACCTAGCGAATATAAAATTTTTCTGAGATGGTCAAGCAACCAGTGGTGGACCACTTGGTATGGATCGACCCAAAGACTCGAGCATGATATAGTGGAGATCACTGAAGTGGTTTAACAGGTGCAGGATTCATTATGGATAGGAAGATAGGAAAGAGAGAGTGAATTTTACCTGTTCAGTATCTTCATATACTCTCTCTGCCTCTCAGTTTTCTGCTTGTGATGTCGGCACGTGTATCTGAGCTGCTGCTGTTGATGTTGGTTCACTGTCAATTGTGATGAGAACAACCCATGATGGGTAAGAGTTCTCATCAGAATCAACAGCAAACTGACACCAACAGTAGCTCAGATACAAAGGCTGACAACACAAGCAGATGATGATCAGGTAGAGAGAGTATATGAGGATATTGAATAAGTAATTCAGTACATAAAATGAGATGAAACTCTAGTAGACATGAGGGACTTGAGTTAGTAATATGGGAAGAAGTAGAAGAAAGAGCTATGGGAAAATATGGACTTGGTAGTAGGAATGAGAAAGGAGAAAGATCGATAAGAGTTCTGCATTAATTCCAGCAGATATACTTTGGAAAGTCCAAGAGAGATAGGAAGATGCTGGTTTTATCACATTATGGTCAGACAGAGATTCTGAAATCAGACACTAGATGCCCAGGACCAAATAGGGGCCTGAATCATAATTTAGTAATGCTGAAGAGTAGACTGAAGTTTAAGACAGTTGCCCAGAAGAATGAGTGTGGAACGTAGAAGTATGAAGGGATGAAGAGACGAGTTTGAAGTTCTTTAGGGCTGTAGATACTGTGATAATGAATACCAAAATAGGTAGCCCAGTTGAAGAGGAATGGACTTCTGTAGAAGGGCAATCACTAAAGTTGGGCAGCCAAACATATGTACAAGGAAGAAAACTGTGAAGAAACCTTGGGTGACAGAAGAAATACTTCATTTGATAGATGAAAAGAAGAAGTATAAAATGTAGAAGGAAAGACAGGCATATACCAGTAGAAGCCACTTAGGAATGGAATAAATGGGAAGTGTAAGGAAGTCAAGGCAAAATGGTTGCAAGAAAAATGTGAAGAAGGAAAAAGAAACAGTTGTCAGAAAGCCCAATTCATCATATACAAAAGGCAAAGCAGCTTTTGGTAAATCAGAAGAAAGGTCGTCAATATTAAGAGAGCACATTGATTTGAACATGAGGCACTTTGCATATACAGGTTGTATACGATGCGGGAGATCCGGGAAAAACCCGGGAATTTTTTCATCCGGGAGAAAACCGGGAAAAACCCGGGAATTGTTTACAATTCCGGGAATTTTTCATTGTTTTAGTTTTCAGTTAAGTTTTTGTGATTTTGAGTGGTGAGAACCAATACTCGAACAAAGGATATTACTGTATCCCGCTATTACAGAATGATACTGCAGCAACAAAACATGAACGAGAGGGGGAAAAAATCGAAAATAAAACTTAAGTTGCAAAGGAAATGCGCCTTATACAACAATAAAACACAGTGCTCATACAAGCGTCTGCCAACAGCAAAGTGTGTCAAAGGCTTTAGGAAGACTATGCAATGCATCATAACAACAAATTGCCACCGATGAGCATGATGTGGCAACTGTTTAAATCATATTCTTTTGAGCAGTTGCGGGCGGGGTCATGCGCATGCATAGTTGAGTCGCGTATGAGTGTATCTTCTCCCGCTTCTTGTTACAGAAGTGTGGCTTGGCAGCACTACCTAATATTGCACCGGTTTGGAAATATAGTAAATCTGGGCCTGATGCCCAGAGCAGTCTGAGTTGTGGTGGGGAGGTGTGTCGTCTCCACGCGATCTGTGTTTACGTTCAGTGAGTTTGTTGTTTCCTCTTCGTTTATTGCTCTCACGTTAAATGATAAAACGGATTTTTGTGACCGGGAGATATCAAATGAATTAAAATACGTTCGCATAATTACGGATGGCTAAAATATGTCATTAGTTTCAGATTTTATTTCCACCTTTCTGACAGTTAAGCATTAATCGCCTTGCAGAACAATGAAGTTATTTTTGTCGGTTTGCTAAAGAGATTTGACTTTTATTAATCTTTTCTGCTGAGGCTGTCAGTTTATTTGAAACAAACTGTTTAATTTCACACTGTTAGCTGGTTTCAACTGTTTGCTGATTACAAGTGCTCGTATGACATTATGCCATAATAAAAAACCAAACATGAGATAATACAATACTGGTACTCCAAGAAAATTTACATCCGAATCTGGACATACGAATGTGCACTTTAAGCCGAATTATGCATTTTAGTATGGTTCACAAAATTCCGATGCTCTTGAAGTATCCTTTGATGTCTTGTTTCTTTTATGACCTAATGTAAGATCTTTTAATGTTTTACACGTACGAACATAAGGCCTTCCTGCATCATCGCGCGGTGACGACTTTTACCTGGCGCTCTCTTGCAACTGCTGAAACGAAACTACGGTATTTCTAACAGGTAGCGGGAAAATATTGCGAACGGTGGTTTGAAAAGCGTTACATACATTAAAATCAAATTTCCTTCTACGCAAGATGAACGATGTGCGAGAATGTACGATGAATTTCTTAAATAACAAAGCGTTTGACTCTCATTTAAAAATCAACTCTTTGAGGATGGCCATTTAGAAGAATTTCGAGCTCAGAAGATCACACATTTACGTCGTTATTAAAAATTTTACTGGCACATTTGTGTGATGTGTAATAAAGTGTATCATGTGCAGAAAACATCAACGTTATACGTGGAAGCTTAGCTTCTCTTCCAGCTTATTAATCTTGGAGACCAATATTATATGTGAATGCTATGTATATTAATTTAAACCATTAACTTTTCTTGTTTGTGTTTTTGCGCTGCTTAAGAGTGATATTGCTATTGGCTGACTACATCACGTGTCCTATGCTGTCATCAGCTGGCGAGATCACGTGACATGAGTGATGAGTGGCTTACAAAAGCGCATCGCAATCTCGATTTCAATGCTTCGGAAAGTAACATGCGGTATTTGGTGGAATTCGAATTTATATCTTCGTAACACGAAAATATGCAGCGTACATATTGCTGCACATCAAAGGTGTTTCAAAAGGTGTTTTTTCCCCCCTGAGTTTCGTTTTCTAAAGTGGCGGGAAATTCTACTTCAGTATATAAAACCATAAACATTCAAAGGATTGATGAGTTTTACAGTGCCAAGGAATAGTATACGGCCACTTAACACGGAAAAAGTGTATTTTCGCCCGGGAGAAAGTGTATTTTTAACCGGTAAATCCGGGAAAAATCCGGGAATTTCCTTGTCCACGTAGACACCCTGATATAAGACCTGCACATCGTTTACTCAACTACAGTGACCATTTACAAACTTATATCTATTCATTTAAGATGCATTGCATCTATATACAATACAAGCATATTCTATTTCCGAGAATATATTGTGCCTTCTTGGAATTGATCTGGCATACTGATAAGATCAGTTTCTCGTAATTTTGGAAGTACTGTTGCCTCGGCTGTGTGTCCCAGGTGTAAATAGAAAAATACGGCATGCTGTATTTCATTATCAGTGCAGTACTGGATTTTAACTCTGGCTGTGATTTTGGCTGGCCAATTTTTCTGCTGTCCAGTGTACCTTTGGAGCACAGTATTATATGTTAGTGAATCATAGACTGTGGGAAAACCAAAAAGAAGAGAATCAAAGTGCTTGAGATGTGATGATATAGAAGGATGCTGAAAGTTATGTGGACAAATAAGATAAAAAATAAGGGGGTTCTTTGCAGAATCTGTGAAGAAAGGAACATGTGGAACATACTGACAAAAAGAAGGGGAGGATGATAGAACAAGTGTTAAGATATTAAGCAGTAACTCCCATAATGCTAGAGGGTAAGGGGAAGACAGAGATTGGAGTAAATCCAACAAATACACAAATAATTGAGAAAGGTAGGTGCAAGTGGCTTCTCTGACATGAAGAGGTTGGCACAGGAGAGGAATTTGTGGTGGGCTCTGTGGAGAGGAAATAGTGCAGGAACTATTCAGCTGTCTTATGCTTGGTGTTAGTTTCAGTTTTGTTTAGAGTTACCGGAAATCTGTTATATGCTTTCATGGCTGGCCAAAAGAAGACTTACCTGTATGTGGTACTTGTTAACATGTTGTAATGATCTTTAAACGTTACTACTTCACTTGCGTTGGCTTGTGGTTCATTGATGTTTTGTGGATGCTGCGAATATTGAGAACAATACGAAAATTTCAAGCTTGACAAATTATGTATTGACATCAGTTGATCGATAGAACTGACATAAGTGCAAAACAACTGACGAAACTGAGATAAACCGAACTGAACTGCTCTGACTCCTGAAGTAAACAAAATTTAACTGACTCCCAGCGCAGCCTCGCTGTGTCGCTTTAAATGCAATTTTAACAATCACTACCGTTGTTAATTTATTACAAAATGTAACTTACAATTAAAAAAAATTCATCTAAACTAATTGCTGTTACATTTGCACAGGCTATAAAATATAGTGTCAAATAACATAATATTTTTATCATCATTTGTTGTGGGAGGGGGGGGTCCTGGTTCAGAAATATCATAGATCCGGGTCTGATGCACAGAGCAGGTCTGAGTTATAGTGGGGAAGTGGGTAGTCTCCACGTGACCCGTGTTTACATTATTTAGTGATCTTGCTGCTTCCTCTTCGTTTAATGCTCTCACGTCTAATGAAAACAAAACGGATTTCTGTTTTATTTCCACCTTTCTGACAGTCAGGTATTAATCCCCTTGCAGATCAATGAAGCTGAGTTTGTTGGTATGCTAAAGAAATTTGGCTTTTATTAAGCTTTTCTGCTGAGGCAGTCAGTGTATTTGAAATGAAGTGTTTAATTTCACACTATTGGCTAGGTTCAACTGTTCGCTGCATTTCAAGTTCACATTTTCATCTTCTAGCACGTGTGGCATTATGGCGAAATAAAGAACCGAACATGAGATAATACAGTACTGGTACTCCAAGAAAATTTACATCCCAAAAAACACACTGAAAAGCTTATAATATCAGGTCAAGGACTACTTCATTGAGAATCTGGACATATGAATGTGCACTTTAAGTATGCAGTTTAAATGTGCACATTCCGATGCTCTTGGGGTGTCCTCTGATGTCTTGTTTCTTTTATGACATAATGTAAGATCTTTTAATGTTTTACAATTAAGAACATATGGGCCTCCTCCGCCATCGTAACTGCGCAAGCGCAGTGATGCCTGTCATCTGGCACTCTCTGGCAACAACTGAAACGAACCTATTTCTAACAGATTGTGGGAAAATATTGCGAATGGTGATTGGAAAAGCATTACTCTCAAAGTAAATTTCCTTTTATGCAAGTATGTACAATGAATTTTTTAAATCGCACAATGTTTGACACTCATTTAAAAATCAACTCTTTGATGACAAGCCATTTAGAAGAACTTCGAGCCCAGCAGATCAGACATTTATCTCGTTTTTAAAAATTTTACTGGCACATTTGTGTGATATATCTTGAAGTGTAACACGTGCAAAAAGATTAACATTATTTGTGGAAGCTTAGCTCCTCTTGCAGCTTATTAACCTGAGAGACCAACATTATACATGAAAGCTTTGCTTTTCTTGTAGTAATACTATGTATATCAATTTAAACCACAAACTTTTCTTGTTTGTGTGTCCGCACTACTTAACAGTGATGTTGCTAATTGGCTGACTACATCTGAATATCTGCTGTCATCGGCTGGCGAGATCACATGACATGAGCTATGACTGCCTTACAATAGCGCATCGCAATCTCGATTTCAATTCTTGGGAAAGTAGCATGCAGTTTTTGATGGAATTAGAATTTATACTTTCATAATACGAAAATATGCAGGGTACATGTTGCTACACATCAAAGATCTTTCCAAAACATGTTTTTTTCCCTGAGTTTAATTTTCTAAAGTGCCGGGAAATTCTACGCCCATGTATAAAACCATAACCATTCAAACGATTGATAAGTTTTACAGTTTTGAGGGGAAAATATACTGTCACTTAACACAGAAAAAGTGTGTTTTCACCCAGGAGAAAGTGTACTTTTAGTCAGGAAAATCGGAAAAAATCTGGAAAATTTTTTTTTTCCTTGTCCACATATACACCCTGTAATAGTGAAAGGATATAAAATTTACTAAGAGGCCAGAAAGCCAGAAATTTATCATTTTAGGACACTTCCCAAAGGCATGAAGCAGAGTGATGTACACAGTTCACATGGCATGAATGAAAATACAACACTTTCATTAATAATGTCCTTGCCTTATTTGAAAACTGTTTTGCCCCCAAAACTAACCCAGATTGGATAAGAGTGTGTAAAGAAGCCAAGGATTACTCAAGGAATGAAGGTATCTTTAAACCAGCAAGGAAACTGTACCTGTTAATCAGAAACAGCTCTGATGTTGATGTTATAGCTCATTACAAGACATATTGCAAAATATTAGACAGTAATACAGATATCAAAGCAAATTCATTACAAGAAAAAGATAAATCACATCAGATAACAAAATAAAAACAATATGGAGTATAGTGACTGTAGAACAAGAGATGAAAGGGCGTACATAGCATCAAGAGTAACTGTTGCTGAAAAGATGGGGTTGTCAGGTTCAGTTGACGCTGCCATGAAATATCTGAGACTAGTCAATACAAATACCTTCAACAATATGAATCTGACCCTCACTGCACCAGTAGAAGTAATGTCCACCTTAAAAATCTTTTAAATCAAAAAGATTCACATCAGTGAGGTTAATTAACAAGTGTGCTTCTGAACTTAGCAACATATTAAATTATCTGCATAACTAATCATTTATCAGTGGAACGTTTCCTGAATGGTTAGAATATGCTGAAGCTATTTAGGAAAGGAAATAAGAAAATACCAACCAATTTCTGTTCCCCTCTTTTGCCAGCATAATTAAAGATTTCAGAAAAGGTAATATGTAAACGGTTTCTTAACCTACTGACAACAAATAATATATTGTCACAGTCACAGTTTGGGTTTATAAATGGTTCCGATATTGAGAAGACTATCTACTCATACATTCAGAATGTACTTAATTCATTAGACAATAAATTACAGGCTTCTGGTATATTTTGTGACTGACTGTGTAAATCACAATATCCTATTAAGTGAATTAGAATATTATGGTGTGACAAGAATGCTTTTCTACTGGATTACAGAAGTGTTTTCAAATGTAGATTAAAGAACTTTCTTCTTAACAACTCCTATATCATAGAGGAATTCTTGAATAATGATATTTAGTCATTAAAAGAAGAAAGAAAAAAAGCTGTAAATGGCCAGTATGCGGCCATATAAATATTATTTGTTTATTTAAACAATGGAAAGTCCTGGATGGAATAACAACAGTATGTAAAGGATAGATTGTTACTCACCACATAGAGGAGGCATTGAGTCACAGACAGGCATATTGAAAAAGACTGGTAAAATATTAAGCTTTCAGATAAAGTCTTTCTGGAAAAGGAAACACATCCATATTCTCACAAGCACAACTCACATACTCGTGGCCACTTTCTCTGGACACTGGAGCCAAAGACAGTGGCCTTGTGTGTATGAGTTGTGCTTGTGTGAGGGCGTGTGTGTGGTTCTTTTTTTCTTTTCTTCTTCTTCTTCTTCTTCTTTTTTTTCCCAGAATAAGGACTTTGCCCAAAACCTAATATTTTAGTAGTATTGTATGCAACTGCTCCTCTGTTAACTAATAATTGACTAAATTAGTCATTGTCCAATTGGGGACTAATTCCACATCGTGTCTCACAGGGTTCCATCTAAGGACCCGATTTTTTTTGCAAATATCAAAGACCTTTCATCAGGTACATTAACAGAGACCAAGTTTGTTTTGTCTCTTAGAAAGATTGGTTAATGAAATATTCATGGACATTAATAAATGATTCCTAACCAATTCTTAGTCACTAATCTTTGAAAAAATGCGCTATACGCAGTTTTCTGCCGATGTATGCATAAAATATGATGACAGACAGATAGAAGTTGACACTGTTAAATTCTTGGGATTACAGCTTGACAATATATTCAACTGGGAAGACCATACCACAGATCTGTTGAAGTGCCTAAATAAACATCTACACACAATGCGAATGTTGTCTACATAGGTGACAAAACTAAAAAAAGTTAGCATTCTTTGTGTACTTTCATTCCATAATGCAATACGATTTTTTTTTCTTTTTTTTTTTTTAAATTCATCCAGCAGAACTAAAGTTTTCTTAGTCCAAAAAAAGTATAAGAATTATTTGTAGTGTGGTCTTAAGAATGTCCCGCAGAGGCCTCTTAAGGAACTAGGGATATTAACTACAGCTTTCCAGTAAATTTATTCCTTAGTGAAATTTGTCATTAATAATATGCCTTTTCTTAAACCAACAGCTCAGTTCATAGAATCAATACTAGAAATAAAAATAACCGTCACGAAGATTTAGTCACATACTCTGCTCCAGAAAGGTGTCCAGTATTATGTACAATCTGACTTCCGTACAAATTCAGAGCAGTAATGCAATCATTGTAATTAAGTGTTGGAAATAATTTTTCTGTTTCATGATACATGACTACAATAGCCTACAAATTATCATATGCACATCGGTGTATGAACATGTACATCTTTTGTGACATGTCTGTTACTACCTTTCAAATGGAAACATGTTTAAGATAGTTTGACTGATTCCACACCTGCTTGTGGATGGTACACTAGCATATCTGTTTACCTTTGTAAATATTTATTTCATATTCCTGTTTTCTCGCATGTTTTATGGCCTGGACAATCTCCTCACTGTGGATCTATTGCATCGAAAAGCACATCTAATGCATTAACAAACAAATCTAGCAACTGAAATGAACCTATTTCAGATCTGTTAAACTTGCTACAGTGAATCATCTCTTTTTCACATATTGATTATTAATATGATAAAAGAAAGTCCTGATAAAATAATTTAGGGGCAAAGGTAACAAAGGACAACTCCCATTAGCGTAGTTTAGAGAAACTGGTGTTGGGAGGGGGGGAAGCATTGAGATAGCACAGGTTGTGATGCAGCCATTGAAACTGAGCGTGTTGTGCTCAGCAGCGTGTGTCTCCTTACAGCTCTTACAATTTTTTATTCGTGTTGATTTGAAATATGTATATTCATTCATTCATTCATTTGTTTAGTAAGCATTAATGTCACTGCTCACTTATTTTGTTTGCTTGTGACACAGCGTTTTACATTTTCAGTTATTAAAGCATAAGTGTGTTTTGGTTCATTTATAACAAGTGGTATGAGAGTTCCTGATGTCAATCAGATATCAAGTGTCTTTTGTATATCAATTTTTACAGATTTAAGTATCCCACATATCCAAAAAAGCATTCCCTGCTGTTTGAAGTGTTGTAGCATAAATCACCTTAGCATGTATTGTGTTATAGGTTATTAGCAGAACTGAAACCAAGACCTAGTGGTGCAGGTGGCAGTGAAGAAGCTCTTAGCCATAGACTACTTGGAAATTTCATTCTCTTGGCCTCTCAGCAAAAGGTATTTCTTGAAAAGAATGTTAAATTATTAAATATTTTAATCATCTCTTCATTAAACATTATTGTCAGGTATTAAAGTGGCTATCTGGGGGCAAATTAATTAAATAGTAAATAACATAAATTCTGTTTTCGAGAATTTGTGAGTAAAAAATAAGACGAAAATATTTTTCCCCTCGTAGACTGGTAACAGATTTCTTAAATAGCAAAGAAATTAAATATAAGACACAACTTATTTAATGTTACTGTTACAGTAAGAAATTTGATGTAAATGTGCAGACATTAGGAAGTCATGGTTTCTCAGTGAAATTTATTAATGAATTCTTCGCAGGCTGCACTAAAATTTTGCAGTACTCAGTCAATGATGAACTATTTGTTAACAGTGGAGAAACAAAATTCTTAGGATTATGATCGCAGAGTGATGTCAAATGGAATTAGCTTATCTAATATCTTATGCAAGACCAACTAATTTCTTTACTCACTAAAATCCTGCTGTAGGCCTTTTTGGCTGAAAGCTCACTCTCTGACAGTCTTTTTGTTGTGCCTATCTGCAACTCAGCATCTCCGCTGTGTGGTGAGTAGCAAATATCCTTTTCATAATATTGATATCTTCCAGTATTCATTATTTTTTTGTCTCTTTCCGACTGCCACTGTTTCCTTCTCTCTCAGCATAAAAAATGTGTTTGTGTTCACATGCCAAAATTTTTGGGAAAATTTTTAAAGGCACTGAGAAAAGTACACTGAAGAGCCAAAGAAACTGGTACACCTGCCTAAATCGTGTAGGGCCCCAGCGAGCATGCAGAATTGCCGCAGCACAATGTGTCATGGACTCGACTTATGTCGGAAGTAGTGCTGGAGGGAACTGACACCATGAATCATACAGGGCTGTCCATAAATCCGTAAGAGTATGAGGGGGTGGGGATCTCTTCTGAACAGCACGTTGCAAGGCATCCCGAATATGCTCAAATATGTTCCTACCTGGGGAGTCTGGTGGCCAGCAGAAGTGTTTACACCCAGAAGAGTGTTCCTGGAGCCACTCTGTAGCAATTCTGGACATGTGGGTTCCTGCTGGAATTGCCCAAGTCCGTTGGAATGCACAATGGACGGGAATGGATGCAGGTGATCAGACAGGATGCTTAGGTACATGTCACCTGTCAGAGCCATATCTAGACATATCAGGGGTCCCATATCACTCCAATTGCAAATGCCCCACACCATTACAGAGCCTCCATCAGCTTGAGCAGTCCCATGCTGATATACAGGGTCCATGGATTCATGAGGTTGTCTCCATGCCCGTACATGTCCATTCGCTCGATATAATTTCAAATGAGACTTGTCCGACCAGGCAGCGTGTTTCCAATCAAGTATAAAGCTTTGTATCATGCAGTCATCAAGGGTATGAGAGTGGGCCCTCAGCTCCGAAAGCCCATATCAATGATGTTTCTTTGAATGGTTTGCACACTGAAACTTATTGATGGCCCAGCATTGAAATCTGCAGCAATTTGCGGAAGGGTTGCACTTCCGTCACATTGAACGATTATCTTCAGTCGTTGTTGGTCCCATTCTTGTAGGACCTTTTTCCAGCAGCAGCGAGTTGGAGATTTGATGTTTTACAGGAGTCCTGATATTCACAGTACACTCGTAAATTGGTATTTGGGGGAAAATCCCCACTTCATCGATACCTTGGAGATGTAGTATCCCATCGCTCATGCGCTGACTGTAAAACCACGTTCAAACTCACTTAAGTCTTAACAGTGTGCCATTGTAGCAGCAGTAACTGATCTAACAACTGCGCCATGCACTTGTTTTATAGAGGTGTTGCCGACCGCAGCGCAATATTCTACCTGTTTATATATCTGTGTATGTGAATACACATGCCTTTGCCAGTTTCTTGGTGCTTCAGTGTAAAATGAGGTAGCTGGTAGCTCACTTTTCAGAGTCTTTTCAGCAGGAGTATATTTGCATTTTTTGTGCTCTGATAGGAGCATTTTTCGTCTGGTTTCGTTATTTTCCTTGCCAATCAAGGACATGTTGCTCATGTGATAAGAACTTGGTGGGTCAATAAAACTTTGATTGGAATAACAAAAAATCTAATTTTATACCTCAAACTGGATTTTACATGCATAAAAATTTTGCTTGTGCTTCAGTACTATAACTTGTGGTTCCCAGAACCCTTTTGATGATAATGAAGACACTTTACAGCATATCTCTCAGTGCTACATTACTTTGTAAACTATGTTTTCACCGTGCACTGGATTTTATGTGCATATTTTGCATGTACATGTACAGTAACTTTTAACCAATGTAACCTGGAAATCGCTAAGGGTGTCAAGAAAGTTTTCAAGTTTGTTTGAGATTAGGATCTTAGGAATATATTATGAAAATTACACTTATTTGCCATGCATAACCATCTTGGAATCTGCAGCTTGGTTTTGGTACCCAAAAACCATGTCTTTGGGGTGCTTCTAAATATCAGATAGCCATCTTGGAATCCACAGCTTGGTTTTGATAAGGGGAAAAAAAACTTTTTTGTGTTGCTTTTCTGAGGTACTACCCATGAACTAATGACACCTCCAAAAGCCTCTTAAGATCCACTGCAGACCACATCAAGTGCAAGAAGCTGACTGATTTACTCCATTTGCCTAAGCAGGAGGAAGTGTGTAGTACTCATACCTGACCCTGTAATCTAGGATAGTGACACTAAGATGACGCTTCTTTTGAGTATACAAATGGTTCCTATTGCAAGGCTATCCAAAACCACTTGATTCTATGTTTCTAGCATCAGTAGAACCTGAGGTATAAGCCCTGGAAGTGTCCCATTTTTATGCATGGCATTTTGAAATACACTATTATGTGATCAAAAGTGTCTGGACACCTGGCTGAAAATGACTTACAAGTTTGTGGCGCCCTCCATCGGTAATGCTGGAATTCAGTATGGTGTTGGTCCACCCTTAGCCTTGATGACAGCTTCCACTGTTGCAGGCATACGTTCAATCGGGTGCTGGAAGGTTTCTTAGGGAATTACAGCCCTTCTTCATAGAGTGCTGCACTGAGGAGAGCTATCGATGTCGGTCGGTGAGGCCTGGCACGAAGTTGGCATTCCGAAACATCCCAAAGGTGTTCTATAGGATTCAGGTCAGGACTCTCCGCAGGCCAGTCCATTACAGGGATGTTATTGCCGTGTAACCACTCCGCCACACGCCGTGCATTGCGAACAGGCGCTCGATCATGTTGAAAGATACAATCACCATTCCAGAATTGCTCTTCAACAGTGGGAAGCAAGATGGTGGCTAAAACATCAATGTAGGCCTGTGCTGTGATAGTGCCATGCAAAGCAACAAGGGATGCAAGCCCCCTCCACGAAAAAACGTGACCACACCATAACACCACCACCTCCAAATTTTACTGTTGGCACTAGACATACTGGCAGGTGACATTCTCTGGGCATTCACCTTACCCACACCCTGCCATCGGATCATCACATTGTGTACTGTGATTCGTCACTCCACATGTTTTTCCACTGTTCAATCATCCAGTGTTTATGCTCCTTACACCAAGCAAGGCGTCATTTGGCAATAGTATGTCTATGTTCATTCTAGAACACTTTGAAGACGTATATATGCAGTGATTACGCGTACGCTACGGGACTATACCCTGTTTACAATTAAAGTTTGCTTTGTGATCAAATATAATTTGTTTCTTTAAAGGTCTTTAAAGGACGGACAAACACACACACACACACACACACACACACACACACACACACACACACACACACACGCACACAATGTTTACAATTACAGTTTTCTCTGTGTGTGTGTGCGTGTACAAAAGGTTAAAATTTCCATAATTTAATATGGGAATGTTGTGAACTTCCCTTTCTTACGAATTATCAGTTCAAGTATTAAAAGGGTCGGTTTAGGCTGGTTGAGGTGGAAAAAAACACCTTGCGTGTGTTGTTTTTCCAGTGTGTTTTGCAAGTAGGTTACTTCGATTTGTGTACCACGGAAATAGGTCGATCGGTCAACCACTAACAAAGTTCGGTTTAAGTACCACGGAGATAGTTCGTTCTGTGTACCACTGTTGATCAAGTCTGTCGCTATCCTTTGACTTTACCAGAAGCGTGGTGGCGGCATGAAGAACTGGAGCGAAATGTAGCAGCCAAGATTCCTCACCCCTTGCAGTAATGGGAACTAAACCAAAAAAGGTAGCAGGTAAGAGCTCGCCTGTGAGCTCGCAAATTCTGGAAATGGAAGACGTACCAGCAATAAATATCTGCATCTGAGAAACTGCACTTTACATATTCTGAAAATTTCCATTGACCAGTTTGCAGTGTATCCTTTGCCAAAGACAGCCTTCTGTTTGCTAATACTGACATAATCGCCAATTTTAAGTTTCGAAGGACGTGGATCGATCATTTTGATTTCGTTATACACCTCTGCTGGCTGCATTTTAATTGTCCTGTGTTTCGTGTGATTATATTGCTTTACGAATCCTTGTACAGTATTCGTCAATTTGTAGGAGCCCTGAGCAGTAAATTTTCTGAACGTAAGACTCTTGAGAGTCCTGCTGAAACGTTCAACTACGGAACCTTTCATATTTGAAAAATTGGACTAATGATTAATTCTGAGATGTTGCATTAACTTTCCCAAGATCAGTTTGTAAGTGTACTGGAACCCGCCTGCTTTCTGTGTAAATTTTTTAAAGCGCGTTTGCAACTGCAACACCGCCTTTAGTCTTCAGAGCAGCAACCCATGCTTATTTGGAATAAACATCAACCACTGTTAATAAATATTTATAGCCAGAATTCCATTTTGAATATGCAGTCATGTCAATTAAGTATGCTTGATGGAGATTGCCAAATCCTTTTGTGATAACTGCCCACCTAGGATACATTCAACGGGCAGGACGATGAAGCTCATCAGCAATCACAGCTTGCATCTCTCTTTAACTTGATGCTTATTCAAAACATCTGGCCAAGCCTAGTTCAATGCTGTTGGCTACTCAACAAAAGAGGACCACTACTGTTAGTAATAACGTCTCTACTCAGGTATTAGGGGAAATGGAATTAATGATGGACGACAAAATGAAAGAATCGCAAAGGCAATTACAATCTGTTCGGGAGGAAAACAAAGAAATGTGTGAGGAAAACAAACAAATTCAGGAGGAAATCAAAACTAAATTGAACATGTTAGCAGGTACTGTCAATAATTTGCGATCCGAACATGATCAGCTCAGAGAGGGATGTAAAGTCAAACACGAAGAAATCAAAACAGAAACCCAAGAATTTCGGACCCACATTGACAAAAAAATACAAGCAAATAATTGAACTGGTTAGTAAAGCTCTTGAGAAAACACAGCCACAAAATGATGAGATCATTAAAATCAATAATACAAGCAAGAAGGACAAAAATCGATGAGTATAATGGTCAATGGTTGACGGCGTACGGATCTAGTGCAACGAATTGAACAGAAGTAAACAAAATCTGTAACATAACTACTGGCAGTGACGAAAAGTCAGTCGCATTTAGTAAAGAGAATTTGCATAACGAAATTAATGCTGTGAGTTCAGAACTCACAGAAGTTATAACTTTGAATCACAAATTTAATTGAAATATCTACAACTAGTCACAGAAGAGTACTAGTGCTCCACAGCAATAAGGGCAAAAAATATGAAAATTGTCAAGAAAAAAATTCGGAATATGAAAACGTGCTTATTTTTCATAAGTCAAGTTAAAGTGCCACCTCCAGCATGTGACCATAAATCCAAGTTTTCTCACCTCCTGCATAACTTTCATAGTACTTGCAGTGGATCCTGAACTTGGAATTGCTGTGTGATGGTCTGGATAGATGTCTGCCTATTACACATTACAACCCTCTTCAACTGTCAGCGGCCTCTGTCAGTCAACAGATGAGGTCGGCCTGTACTCTTTTGTGCTGCTGTATGTGTTCTTTCACATTTCCACTTCCACTATCACATCGGAAACAGTGGACCTAGGCATGTTTGGGAGTGTGGAAATCTTGTGTACAGATGTATGACATAAATGACACCCAATCACCTGACCACGTTCGAAGCCCGTGAGTTTCGCGTAGCACTGGGGCCCGCCCTAGAACAAGACCCAAAACAAACTTTTGGAATGGGGCAAGTGAACTGCTACTTCACATGGTGCAAAAGGCTTATAAAACAATGTCCACACTATTCACACCTTTATATCATACTAATGTTTGGCCCCCAATGGAAATGCTTTTTCATAAGCGGCAATGAGTGGCGAGACCCTGTTGGATTCATGCAAAGGATTACCTTTTAGAGATGGGGTCTCCGGCTTGGCTCAGAGGCCCAGAATTATTTTAGCTTAATGCATTATAATAAACACTGCACTACAGATTTTACGTTTCAGTCTCTGTTTTAACGTTTTATGTAGGCATTACAGGTTTAGAGTTGTGTAGACTGATGGTTCCAAACAAGGGGACTGTCTTGACTGTTCAGTAGTGTTACCCAACTGTGTCTTCAGGGTTTGTCTTCCTCATGAATACACTGTATTTACCATAAAGGCACTCGAGTGGATGAGATGTCTTCAGAGCAAGCAATTCCTCATCTGCTCCGATTTCCTTAGTGCCTTACAATCATTGCATCACATCAACCCAGCAGAGAAACTAGTCCAGCTAATGCAGGACCAAGTGTACTTCCTTGAAGGGCAGCAGGTATCGTTCTGCTGAGTACCAGGACACTCGGTAATTTGGGCAGATTAAGTAGTCAAGGAAGTGTGTAGGGAATCCGATGGGACAGAATGCGCCATTCCCCTACAGGTAGTCATTGTCAGAGATCTATACAGTGTGGTGGGAGGAGTGGCTGGCAGTAGAGGATAATAAGATGTGGTTGGTGAAGCCAACTGTCTGGCCATGGTGTATCATGTTAGTCACTCAGGCAGGATAGCAATCCTGATAAGCCACTGAATTGGGCACTCTCCCCTAATACATGGCTTTCTATTCTGGCAAGAGGCTCCCTCAGTCTCTGAAGCCTGTGATGTGCAAATCACTGTGTACCACATTTTGTACTGAATACATTTTGTAATGTGAATAAGAGGGCAGGAGTGAATTTCAGTGGGTCTCTGCACCCTAAGAGACCAGTCTGTTGAATGTCTTTGACTTTTGAAGTCTCTGGACTCCAGCTAAACTTTTAGGCCAGAAATCTGAGTGTGTTGCAGAATGGGCTGGTCATCCTTTAGTTTCAGCAGTCGGCCAGCTACAGCTATGTGCTGTATTATTTTACTTCTTTGTCATGCCTTTTCTTTTTATTGCATGTTTTCATTCTAATGTACATGTTTTTTGTCATCTTTGTGTACGTGTATGGGTGGGGGGAGCATGGGTGTGGGTGCGTGCATTCGCACTCTTAGGCCTTTTTTTCTGTTTGTCTTGTAGTTACAGTTGTAATCATTTTGCATCCTTTAACCATCCTCATCTCATGAAATTTTACCATGAGCACTAAAGAATTTTCTGTCATGTGCCCACAACAAGATGTCATTGTCATCGAGTCTGAAGGCAGCCATTTCATATCCTGGTGGTTTTCATTATTAGTATTTGGCAAGAAGGGGTACAGCTGATGGCAAAAAATTCCTGATTATTATAATCTGTGATGATGTTGTGAAATCGTAAATTGTGCATTGTATCCTTTTTAAGTACAAGATAGAATACTTTCAATGGTGATATATTTATCGAGAAAAATGTTAAACTCAACTGATTTTGTGGTACTGTTATAGAAGAGTAGTCTGTTTGCTGGCACCGGGTTGGACCCCATTCTTTCTCTCTCTTCATCATTTGTGACACACACTCTACATAGAAGTCTTTCCGATCTAGCCAACAAATATTTCGTCGATGACCTAAGCTTCACAAACCCAAATAGGTGCACCAGTGCTTTATTTATCAGCACCTAATAATAGATTTATCGGGAAACATTTCCAAATGTTGATAAATTAAATGTTGGTGCACATGTGTTGTTTTTATGAAGATGTCATTTAATACAAAATGGCAAACTATGCCTACTTATTATGGTTACTGACAATATAATGCCCACTCATCATAGTCATTGACAATATACATTTACACGTCTTATATGCTGGACACACAAGCTGCCAATGTTACATCTAGTTGATTCTGAAATGTTACTACAATAAAAAATAAATGTTGTTGTTGTTGTGGTCTTCAGTCCTGAGACCGGTTTGATGCAGCTCTCCATGCTACTCTATCCTGTGCAAGCTTTTTCATCTCCCAGTACCTACTGCAACCTACATCCTTCTGAATCTGCTTAGTGTATTCATCTCTTGGTCTCCCTCTACGATTTTTACCCTCCACGCTGCCCTCCAATACTAAATTGGTGATCCCTTGATGCCTCAGAACATGTCCTAACAACCGATCCCTTCTTCTGGTCAAGCTGTGCCACAAACTTCTCTTTTCCCCAATCCTATTCAATACTTCCTCATTAGTTACGTGATCTAACCATCTAATCTTCAGCATTCTTCTGTAGCACCACATTTCGAAAGCTTCTATTCTCTTCTTGTCCAAACTATTTATCGTCCATGTTTCACTTCCATACATGGCTACACTCCATACGAATACTTTCAGAAATGACTTCCTGACACTTAAATCAATACTGGATGTTAACAAATTTCTCTTCTTCAGAAACGCTTTCCTTGCCATTGCCAGCCTACATTTTATATCCTCTCTACTTCGACCATCATCAGTTATTTTGCTCCCCAAATAGCAAAACTCCTTTACTACTTTAAGTGCCTCATTTCCTAATCTAATTCCCTCAGCATCACCCGACTTAATTAGACTACATTCCATTATCCTTGTTTTGCTTTTGTTGATGTTCATCTTATATCCTCCTTTCAAGACACTGTCCATTCCATTCAACTGCTCTTCCAAGTCCTTTGCTGTCTCTGACAGAATTACAATGTCATCGGCGAACCTCAAAGTTTTTATTTCTTCTCCATGAATTTTAATACCTACTCCGAATTTTTCTTTTGTTTCCTTTACTGCTTGCTCAATATACAGATTGAACAACATCGGGGAGAGGCTACAACCCTGTCTTACTCCCTTCCCAACCACTGCTTCCCTTTCATGTCCCTCGACTCTTATAACTGCCATCTGGTTTCTGTACAAATTGTAAATAGCCTTTCGCTCCCTGTATTTTACCCCTGCCACCTTTAGAATTTGAAAGAGAGTATTCCAGTCAACATTGTCAAAAGCTTTCTCTAAGTCTACAAATGCTATAAGTGTAGGTTTGCCTTTCCTTAATCTTTCTTCTAAGATAAGTCGTAAGGTCAGTATTGCCTCACGTGTTCCAGTGTTTCTACGGAATCCAAACTGATCTTCCCCGAGGTTGGCTTCTACTAGTTTTTCTATTCCATAAATAGAAAAACTTATACTTGCTGGTAGTACTAAACACAAGTTCAAACTAATTCACACTGGACTCGCATCCAGGAGGACGGCGGTTCAATCACGCGTCCAACCATCCTGATTTAGGTTTTCCGTGATTTCCCTACATCGCTCCAGGCAAATGCTGGGATGGTTCCTTTGAAAGGGCACGGCCGACTTCCTTCCCCATCCGTTCCTAATCCGATGGGACCGATGACCTCGCTGTTTGGTCTCTTCCCCCAAACAACCCAATCCTCAAACTAGAAGTTACAAAAATGCTATCTTTTGGAACCAATAATGGCTTTCTCAGGCAAAGCAGAGGAAAGGATTGGAATAAATGTGGTGCCATAGAGAGTCAGAGAGAAAGTTGTCCAAGATTTTGGGTTCAACAGAGACTGTAAAGCCAAATAGAGATTAATTATTACTGAGATAGCAGAAACAGATATAAAATCAGTAGGGAAGACAATCAGAAAATCAGGGGTAGGGAAGGAGTGACTGGAAATTGAACTAAAAGCTGGCCGGAGTGGCCAAGCGGTTCTAGGCGCTACAGTCTTGAGCTGTGCGACCATTACAGTCGCAGGTTCGAATCCTGCCTCGGGCATGGATGTGTGTGATGTCCTTAGGTTAGTTAGGTTTAGATAGTTCTAAGTTCTAAGGGACTGATGACCTCAGAAGTTAAGTCCCATAGTGCTCAGAGCCATTTGAACCATTTTTTTAACTAAAATGGAAAAAGGGCAAGAGCAGACAAAAAGGCCAAAAAATAATGGAAGAAAAACAGTGTCAAATGTGCATGTGACAGCTAAATGTGCATGTAGGCAACCAACATGATGTTAGTGTCAAATAGATTAAGAAAATGTAAGGATTATATATTTTGAAGACCTGAAAAACAGATAGTAGTTATTGTGTAGATGAAATATGAATTATTAAGGAATATATTCTGTAATCACTGGTAACAATACCAGAGAAGGAAAGTTGCTACTCACCATATAGCGCTTGCGACTCGGCATCTCCGCTATATGGTGAGTAGCAACTTTCCTTCTCTGATATTGTTACATTCCATCCTGGATTTTCCATTGTTTGTAATCACTGGTAACTTGTACAAATATCATGGTGGTACCACATGTGTTTGTGGGATATTGATAACGACAGAGAGCAGAGAGTATCTGTGGGCAATTCAACAACAGCAGTGCATTCTGAGTCATGGTATGATGTAGACATGGTGATACGTTCAAAATACACAATGGTGTGCACAAAATCAGCAAGTAGAATTCATTTCAAACTGTGATATGCTTCCTGAGTCAACTGCAGTGGCCGTGCCATGTGTTGTGACCAGGCATTTGCCCACCTTGGTTGGGTACTATGACAACTCGAGTGCTGCATTTTGTACTGTACTGCAATCTCAGTAAGTGTTCTCATCACCGATACCAGCTTGGCTGACCCTAACCGAGCTACATAAAGGCCACTACATGCCTCAAAGACTCAGCTCCCAGCCTAAACTGCCACTTACAAATTTCCAGCATGCTGGAGTAGCTGTGTGTCTGCAACGAACAACAACGAACAGTTACAACACATACAGATAACTGTTATCTGTATGTGCTGTAGCTGCTCTTTGCACGTTTTTAACATGGTTTTCACATCTTCGGAAGGGCTACTTTTGACTATATTACGATGATTTGAAAATTGATTTCGGCCAAAAACTAGTCATTGAATGAGTAAAAAAGTAAAATTTGCAACTTTGGAATGGTTTTTCATTCTACTAAACTGCCCCTGTTTTGACCAGACAACCCCTTTATGGTTCATCACTGTGAACTGTGTATTGAGTTCATTAGGCATTTCAGATGATGACACCTGATTTCTAACCCTGATTCATTATCTGACAGAATAAGCCAACCTAGTCAGTGACATCATATTTGTACTGCGTACCCAGTAAAAATATGATGCTGTCAAACCCACACTGTTACATTAACTCTCAAGGGCACCTGAACGACAGTTAAACCAGGCTATCTATGACAAACAATTGGGGATATAATGCCATCTCAGCTTTGGTGACAACTCTGAGCTACACTTGATGTTAACCTCATGCTCGATACTGTCGTTTGGACACTCTGGATTGTTACATTTTCACCTCAGCTACAACAAAGCTGACTCCTTGGAAAAAATGGTTGGCACTGGCAGATAAAAAGTTTACAGTACTACTGCACCACAAGAAAATTGACAAAGCGAATAATTCCACATCGCACAGCATGCTACCATTGCTTGGCACCCTGTTGACCAACTCAGTGATCCTCCATGGCTACGCATGAAGAGTACATCACTGACCCCTCCCCCGAAAAGTGCAGTGGGTAGCCCACACACTGTGTCATCACTAGCTGTTAACAAGGCCACAGGTGCCATACCATTGACAGTTTGGTGCCACTGCATGTAACTGCCATGCACCACGTGCATTGCCAAACTCCTGATGCCGGACACAATACACACACTTGCTTGCATTGTACCAAGTTGCTGACAGTCACTCTAGGTGACTCAAAAGTGCAATTCCTGTTCCCCTTGCCCCTCGGCTGCATATCTGGAATGCTGACTGTATGTCTTAGAGTTCAACTCAAGAAAGCCCTGTTTCATGAACACTGGATCCGAAGTTAACTCAGTACCACTGGAGAGCACATCGACATTCAAAAAAATGTCAATGCTACTACTTCATGTGGCTAATAATTCAAAGATACAATGCGTGGATCTACCACACACACCTAACAATTGTTGCTTCATCAACAGCTTCCAGTGACCTCTTACATCACGGATGTCATGGGACTGATAGTGGGAATTGACTTCCTGCGTCACTTCCCTGTTTCTCTGGACATACAACATGCTTCATCACTGCACCATTATATAGGCCACTTGTTCCTGGGTCTATTTGCCCTGACAGCTCCATTCCCACATGACACTACACATTGCAGCAGGTTGATGATTTTGCACAAACAATGGTAGAAAACTGGTACATGAAATGCCTCAAATGTAGGTCTCATCACTCTTTACTCACACTAGAACAAAGGCGCAAGTATGTGGGATACATAATGGCACTGTGTGTCACATCCTAACACCTGCTGGGCCATTAGTACGTCACTGGCGCCAGCTAACTTATGCACTACTGAGACAGTGATTCACGAACTGTTGGAGGGAGGCCTAGTTTGCCCGTCCGGCAGTTCATGGACATCACCGATCAAATTAGTACCAAAAATTGAGATTCTGTGGAGACTACAGAGATCTCAACATCTGTATAGTGCAGGACAGCTACCCAGTACCCATTATACAAGAGGTCATGCATTTGTAGCAGGCGCAACTGAATTCAGTATAACTGAGTCTAAAAATGTTTACCTCAAATCACCATGCACAAAGATGATATCACAAAAACTGCAATTTTGAAGAACACAGCTTAGACCAGGCAGCACTCCATTGGCTTTTCTGGTTCATCCTCTCCTTCATCTATTTGGGTGACATTTTCATCTTTTCGGCTTTGTCCAAAAACCACAACCGAAACCTCGAACAAATTCTCACTGCCTTAAAAGATGGGGGCGTGGTGATCAGTAGGACAAATTTCAGTTACTGAAGACAGAAGTTACCTTTCTTGGGCACATAGTTATGCTACAGGGATCAGACTGACCTTGGACTGAGCCGACATAGTAACACAGTTTCACCTCCCCCTAGAATTATCATGATTTCTGTCGATTCTTAGAAATTTTGAACTTGTGCCAGTGTCACCTGCCACAAGCAGTGATTTTACAAGTGCTGTTCACTGATGTTCTGGCAGGATCTAACAAGCAAGGGAGGAGGAAGACTGATTGGACTTCAAAGATGAAGGATGCATTAGAACTTATTAAGGATTGCCTGCACACATCATCACGTTGGCCCACCCCATTACAGACACACAGACGTCAGACATGTAGTGACCCTGCAGTTGATGCCTTAGTACAACAGCTGAAGTCCTTTCGGTTCTTCTCACAGAAACTTACATCCTCTCAATTCAAATGATTGGCCTTCGACTGTGAACTTATTGTTGTTTATGAGGTGATGAGGTACTTCTGTGAAGGTACTGAAAGGTGACATGTTATAGTGTTTTCTGATCATAAACCACTTCCGAAGTCAAATGACATCCCTTGGAGGATATCAGCCCTAAAGCTACTGACACGTGGACCTTATCTCCCAGTATACTACGGATATCTACTACCAATACAGGGCTGACTATCGTGTCACCAACTACGTATCACAAGTCAGTGTCATCTCCATCCAATTCAGTTGTGAGAAGATAAGTCACTGATTAGTGAAATGATGCGAGCATCGGAGAATTGATGTGCAGCGAGTTACAGGCTCCAGCTGTTGGTACCACAAACAATGTAGTGCACAATTTTTGACCAACTCGACAGCTTGTCCCACACAGGTGCTAGACCACAGTCTGCTTCACTACTGAATGCTTTATGTGGCCCAACATGAAGTGGGACTGCCGTACCTGGATGCAGGTATGCATATCATACCAACGCAGTCAAGTCGGAAGATGTGCACAACCGTGGTTAGATCATTTTTAAATGCCAAAAGCTTGCTTCCACCATGTACACATTGATCTCGTCAGCTCTCTCCTGGATTAAGAGGGATTCAAGTATCTACTATCAGTGGCAGAGCCTCCTGGTGGGTGGAAGCGGCCACCCTCAAGGACACCAGGGCAGAATCCATTGCCCACGTCTTTGTAGAAACATGATAGTGCATTTTGGCATTCCAGAAATGATAACTGCAGGCCAAGGCTGCCAGTTTGAGTTGACGCTGTTAGGCACACTGTGTAATCTCTGTGGAATCAAATGCAGCTGCACTATGGCCTAACACCTCCAGTGTAAAGGCTAATCGAGCAGTGATATAGGGCTCAAAGCCGCCCTAGACATCAGGATGTGGGCTGAGGTATTACCATGGTTACTACTTGGCATCTGAACCATCTTCAGGGAGGGCCTGCAAGTATCCCCCGCCAAGGTACTTACTCCCGCTCTGCACTGAGTGCCCAAGGTCTTCATACACTGAGTGCTCTCACATTGTGAACACATCATGCTTATGGGATGACACTGTGTGGCTCGTGCTGCAGCACCATACACAGGACCTTTCAAAGTTCATAAGAGAGGCACACATGCTTGACTTTCTGATTAATGGCAAACCAGAAACTGTTTTAATGAACCACTTGACACCAGCTTGGGTTCTCCAGGGGAACATCATCCCAAATGCCATGAAAAATGACTCCAACGACTGGCCTCTGCCCAGTGCATAGGTGGGCAGCCTCAGTACAGCATACTCTGTTACCATTAGGCTTATCCTGAGACTTCAACTCAGACACAGGACATTGCATGCACCCGATGGCGTGACCACATGTACTCGCTACCCAATGACATCGACTATGCCCCCATCTCATCCTGCAATTCAACGGATGGCAATTGCCTCTTACTAGGGCGGATCCGGCTGCAGAGATGATGCCCACTGCCACTGCTCCCTTCGTCCCCAACTGGACTGCCAGAGGCCCAGAGTGGCCACACCAACCGCCTTCCATACCACCTGCTACCCTCCCAGCTGTACAGCACTAGTGACACACACACACACACACACACACACACACACACACACACACACAAGATGACTACGAGAAATGGTCAGGAGTGCCTTGTGTCGCAGCCAGCCATGACACAGCTGGTCACGCACACCTATCAATGCTGATGTACCCAGATGACAGTGCCATTCATATCTCTCTACTGTGAGGGGGATGTAGAGCTCTGTGGAGATATCAATAGCGACAAGCAGCACTAGCCAGAGAGCAGAGAAGTATCTGTGGGTGAGTAAAAGACAGCAGTCCATTCTGAGTCATCATATGATGTAGACATGTTGATGTATCGTGCTTTGTGGTTAAATTATATTCACTATCAGACATCTCGACTCAGTTACTGGGACGTTCCCCATCACTCAGATGTGAAATATTCCCAATATTAATACCATGATTGTACATATAAACATCAGACAGTTAGGCTTACAAGGGATACTGGAACTGCATCTTATTGCTAATATTACCGGCAATATCACATCATTTTCCATTAATGATTTGCCTATCTCAGACCAGAAAGTGTGTATTATTTAATTATTTGACTTGGATTTTGAGATGAATCTGATGTCTGATAATTATTTTATAGTGAAATGTAAGTTCTTTCAATTTTTGTTTGTGAAAATAATATAATGAGAAAATATAATAATTCATAAAATTAATTGAACCTTGTTTTTCCCTTTTGTGGCAGACCAACATCGAACATGCACTACAGGATTTGACTGCTCTGGCTAGTCAAGAAATACATCGTGATCATGCTGGTCTTGCTCTGGGACTAGCAAGGGCTTATACTCAACTTAAACAGACTACACGTGCACGTAACCAACTGAAACGTGTAGCACGTTCACCTTGGCGTTTTGAGGAGGCAGACTACTTAGAACAGTGAGTAATTTTTTTAATAATTTGTGGCATTGAAGTCTATGGCTGCTATCCCGCTTGTGGCTACTTGAATGAAGTGTGGCTGCAGCAGTAGCAAGAAGCAGTAACGCTACACAGAAAAAATTTTCTGGCACACCAAAGCTGTCAGAGGAGGATGATGACCCCTGTTTACGTTTAGTGATTTTCCTCTTCCCTCGTCATTTACAATTCACACGTCTAATGAAAACAAAAAAGATTTCTTTGGCTAGGAGCTATCAAGTGAATTAAAATACATTCACATAATTACGGAAGGCTAAAATATGTTATTAGTTTCAGTTTTCTGATTTTTATTTTATTTCCACATATTTAGCAGTCAAACATTAATTGCCTTGCACAACAGTGAAATTATTTTTGTCAATTTGCTAAATAAATGTGGCTTTTATTTATTGTTTCTGCAGATGCAGTCATTTTATAAGAAACAAAGTGTTTCATTCCATGCTATTGGGTAGTTTCAACTGTTCATTGGATTTTAAGTGCACATTTTCATCTTCTGTCGCGTTTGGCATTATGTCATAATAAAGAATCAAACAGGAAACAATACAGAACTGGTACTCCAAGAAAAGTTGCATCCCGAAAAGTGACCTGAAAAGCTTAATATCATTTTGGGGCCTACTTCATTTTGAATCTGGACATATGAATGTGTCCTTTAAGCCAAATTATGCATTTTAGTATGGTTTACGAATTTGCTATGCTATCCTGTGATGTCTTATTTCTTTTGTGATGCCATGTAAGATCTCTGAATGCTATATGTGTATGAACATAGGGCATCCTGTGCCATCGTAGCTGCTCATTCATGGGAACTCCTGCTTTCTGGTGCTCTCTGGCAGCTGCTGAAATGAACCCATGTCTAAGAGGTCATGGGAAAATACTGCGAATTGTTCTTCGTAAAGCTTTATTTTCAAAGGAAATTTCCTTTTATGCAAGATGAACTATGCTACATTTGAGAATGTGCAATAAATTTCTTAAATCACAGAGTGTTTCATTCTCATTTAAAATTTAATACTTTGAGGACCAGCCACTTCGAATTATTTCAAGCCCAGGATACCAGACATTAATGTCCTTGTGTAATATTTTAATGGCACATTTGTGTGATGTATTTTAAACTGTAACAGACGCTAAGAAGACCAATGTTATATGTGAAAGCTTAGCTTTTCTTGTGGCCATACTATGTACATTAATTTAAACCATTAACTTTTCCTATTTGGTTGTTCAAACTGCTTATCAATAATGTTGCTAGTGGCTGACTACATCACATATTCTATGCTCTGAAATCTCCTGTCATTGGCTGGCAAGATCACATGACATGACTTATGATTCACTTACATTACTGCATTGTGATCTCTATTTCAATGCCTCAGAAACTAATATGCTGTGTTTGGTGGAGTTCAAATTTATGCTTTCGTAATAAGAAAATATGCTGCATATCATAATATGAAAATATACTGTGTACATGTTGCTGTACATCAAAGATCTTTCTGAAACATGTTTTTTGTTCTTTTTCCCCCCTTGCCGAGTTTGGTTTTCTAAAGTGCCGGGAAGTTCTACGCTAGTATATAAAACCGTTACCATTGAAAGGATTGATATTTTTACAGCTCCAAGGGAAAGTACACTGTCACTTATCATGGAAAACGTGTATTTTCTCCTTGGAGGAAGTGTGCTTTCACGTGTGAAGAAGTGTGTTTGTAACCGGGAGACCCGGAAAAAATCTGGGGATTTTTTTTTTCTTGACCGTGTATACACCCTGTTAGAAGCTGTCGAATTTGTGAACTAAATCAGATAGAGTCATTTGACAGTCACCGGAATGAATTGGCTTTGTCAGAATTGCATAGGAAAAACAAAAAGGAACTTTGATACATTAATTTTTCATTAGGCCTCATATCTACATCTACATTTATACTCCGCAAGCCACCCAACAGTGTGTGGCGGAGGGCACTTTACGTGCCCCTGTCATTACCTCCCTTTCCTGTTCCAGTCGCGTATGGTTCGCGGGAAGAACGACTGCCGGAAAGCCTCTGTGCACTCTCGAATCTCTCTAATTTTACATTTGTGATCTCCTCTGGAGGTGTAAGTAGGGGGAAGCAATATATTCGATACCTCATCCAGAAACGCACCCTCTCGAAACCTGGCGAGCAAGCTACACCGCGATGCAGAGCGCCTCTCTTGCAGAGTTTGCCACTTGAGTTTGCTAAACATCTCCGTAACGCTATCATACGGTTACCAAATAACCCTGTGATGAAACGCGCCGCTCTTCTTTGGATCTTCTCTATCTTCTCCATCAACCCGACCTGGTACAGATCCCACACTGATGATCAATACTCAAGTATAGGTCGAACGAGTGTTTATACAATAATTTTTGTTGTATTTACTATGTAAAATAATCATTAGTGATGACAAAATAGATATCTTGTTTAAATGTGATTCCACGTACAGAATATCTGTTTAAGATGAGAGGGTGCAATATCGGTCATAAGACTGGTGCTAATAAGTGCAGAACCAATTACCCAATCTCTCTCTCTCTCTCTCTCTCTCTCTCCCTCCCTCTCTCTCTCTCTCTCTCTTTACTGTATGAAATTAAATGAAACCCACTGGAAAACTTTAACTGTGCTGAAGTACTTTAACTGTGCGAAGACTGGCAGCCATGTAAAGGGCCACTAACTCTTTTATAGTGTGCAGATTTACACATGAGCAATGGGTGTAACAACATGCAAGTCCAATTAAAGAAAAACAAAAAAGTCTGTGCAGGCCATTCAGTGTATGTGAGCGAA
Source organism: Schistocerca serialis cubense (assembly GCF_023864345.2). NCBI lineage: Eukaryota > Metazoa > Arthropoda > Insecta > Orthoptera > Acrididae > Schistocerca > Schistocerca serialis. The sequence goes on from NC_064645.1 coordinate 632,567,438, forward strand.
GCAGCAGGCGCTAAGCTAGTACTTTATAGAGTACAAACTAGGAAGAAAGCTGTTTGATTGTTTAATACTGTTATGGATGCAAAGTGACTGTGGCAAAGAAAATGCTGATCACATAGCTATACAGACAGTAGGATTACTTTTTACAGTAAGATGAATTGTTAGCATTTCCCTATGATTTACATGCTGATCTTAAATCAAATCATGACAGTAGTGCAGGTTTGTTCTTCTATGTCCCAAATATATAACGATTTTTAGACACATATCTGTATTGTCCACGTCATTTTCATTACATCTGTTCCTGTTGTATTTTAGTAGTATTCAGACTACTCATATTTGCAAAAACTTACACATACTTTATCACATCATACACTATAAGTCTGTTCTTCAGTTTTGTCACATGTTTTCTTTAGAAATTGGATCTTATATCTTGCTGACTCGTGTCATTCACATTTTGCAACTGTTTTATGTTACATTAAGTTGGATTAAGATCTGAACAACATTTTCACACCAATAATTATGAGAGAGCTATTCAGATTTATGCTTAACTGGCATGTAGATGACCAATAAACTTGTGTAGGAGAGATAGTGCTATCATCCACAGTAGTAGGTCACTAATGAAAGTATTATTGCTATTTAGGAACTTGCAAAAGATAACCTGCAAGGGCTGTCCTCAAAGTCTCATTGTAAATAATCTCAAATATTATAAGAATTTACACCAATATCTGAAAACAACACAGATGTTGTAAGACTTAGTTAGGCATAGAGAAATGTTCACTTGAATATCTGATGGTTGGAGTTAAATTGCAAATATTTACACCAATGAACTTGTTCATCATTTTTGATGATGTAGAGGATATTTAATGACATACAGAAAATATGTAATGGCATCTGCCACCATAATGTACATTCATTTCTGGAAAATGTCTGTGAAGTTGACATGTAGGCACTTCCATTGGCCCTGTGGTACTTCTCAAGATTGGAACTGCTAGTATGCAGTTGGAGACTTACTCCCTTACCCTGCTGTTCCCAGTTCAGTCACAGATGAAGAATTGAGGAAAACTGTACAAAAACTGAAATCCAAGAAATCAGCGGGTGATGACGAAATATAGAATCATATAATATAGCAAGTAAGCGAGCAAATAGTCTCACCGTTGCTGGACAGAGCAAACAGCTCTTTCAGAGATGGAATTTTTGCAGACAAACTGAAGATAAACAGGGTGGTGCCAGTGAACCAGAAAGGGGATAAGGATGAGCCTAACAACTATAGGCAAGTTTCACCGATATCAGGTTTCTCAAAAATCCTGCAAATGCTTATGTATAGTAGATTAGTTGATTATCTGGACAGATACAGCATTATTATACCATCACAGTATTGTTTCAGAAAGAGTAAGTCTGTGGAATCAGCAATTGCCAATCTGACGGAATATATTATACAGTCCTTACATGAAAAACAAACTGTGTCTGCGATATCCAAAGCAACAGTACTGACCATGAAATACTTCTAAGAAAATTGGAAAACTATAATATTCAAGGTCAAGCAGGCGAGTGGATAGAATCATACTTACGCAACAGGAGACAATATGTATCAACAGGGAATGCGTATCTGTCAGAAACCAAAGACATCAAATATGGAGTGCCACAGGAATCCGTAATGGTGCTATTGCTGTTTAATATGTTTATTAATGACATAGGTGTTGAAGATAATGAGAAGAAAATATCATATGCAGATGACATGACAATATTGAACATTGACGAAAATGTGTTACAGCTCGAGAGAAGAGCATACATATCTGCAAACACCACATCTCTGTGGCTCCTGGAAAGTGTACTTGTTATAAACCTAAAGAAGACTATGTATGCAGTGATCAGAAATAAAGAGAAGATTATGCACTTGTTTAGAGGTGGATGATACGAGACTGGAAGAAGTACAATCCACTGGATTCTTAGGTATTTCTGTGGACAACAAGCTGAAATGGAAACAGCGTATTAATGCTGTCTGTAAGAAACTCAACTCCGTCACATTCATAATGAGGCAGCTATCACAGTATGCAGACAAACAGCTCCTGTGAATAGTGTACCATGTTGTTGTTGTTGTTGTTGTTGTTGTTGTTGTGGTCTTCAGTCCTAAGACTGGTTTGATGCAGCTCTCCATGCTACTCTATCCTGTGCAAGCTTCTTCATCTCCCAGTACTTACTGCAACCTACATCCTTCTGAATCTGCTTAGTGTATTGATCTCTTGGCCTCCCTCTACGATTTTTGCCCTCCATGCTGCCCTCCAATGCTAAATTTGTGATTCCTTGATGCCTCAGAACATGTCCTACCAACCGATTCCTTCTTCTAGTCAAGTTGTGCCACAAACTCCTCTTCTCCCCAATTCTATTCAATACCTCCTCATTAGTTATGTGATCTACTCATCTAATCTTCAGCATTCTTCTGTAGCACCACATTTCGAAAGCTTCTCTTCTCTTCTCATTCAAACTATTTATCGTCCATGTTTCACTTCCATACATGGCTACACTCCATACAAATACTTTCAGAAACAACTTCCTGACACTTAAATCTATACTCAATGTTAACAAATTTCTCTTCGTCAGAAATGCTTTCCTTGCCATTGCCAGTCTACATTTTATATCTTCTCTACTTCTACTATCATCAGTTATTTTGCTCCCCAAATAGCAAAACTCCTTTACTACTTTAAGTGCCTCATTTCCTAATCTAATTCCCTCAGCATCACCCGACTTAATTAGACTACATTCCATTATCCTTGTTTTGCTTTTGTTGATGTTCATCTTATATCCTCCTTTCAAGACACTGTCCATTCCCTTCAACTGCTCTTTCAAGTCCTTTGCTGTCTCTGACAGAATTACAATGTCATCAGCGAACCTCAAAGTTTTTATTTCTTCTCCATGGATTTTAATACGTATCCCAAATTTTTCTTTTGTCTCCTTTACTGCTCGCTCAATATACAGATTGAATAACATCGGGGGAGAGGCTACAACGCTGTCGCACTCCCTTCCCAACCACTGCTTCCCTTTCATGCCCCTCGACTCTTATAAATGCCATCTGGTTTCTGTACAAATTGTAAATAGCCTTTTGCTCCCTGTATTTTACCGCTGCCACCTTTAGAATTTGAAAGAGAGTATTCCAGTCAACATTGTCAAAAGCTTTCTCTAAGTCTACAAACGCTAGAAACATAGGTTTGCCTTTCCTTAATCTTTCTTCTAAGATAAGTCGTAAGGTCAGTATTGCCTCACGTGTTCCAACATTTCTACAGAATCCAAACTGATCTTCCCCGAGGTCGGCTTCTACCAGTTTTTCCATTCATCTGTAAAGAATTTGTGTTAGTATTTTGCAGCTGTGACTTATTAAACTGATAGTTCGTTAATTTTCACATCTGTCAACACCTACTTTCTTTGGGATTGGAATTATTATATTCTTCTTGAAGTCTGAGGGTATTTCACCTGTCTCATACATCTTTCTCACCAGATGGTAGAGTTTTGTCAGGACTGCCTCTCCCAAGTCCGTCAGTAGTTCTAATGGAATGTTGTCTACTCCCGGGGCCTTGTTTCGGCTCAGGTCTTTCAGTGCTCTGTCAAACTCTTCACGCATTATCGTATCTCTCATTTCATCTTCATCTACATCCTCTTCCATTTCCATATTATTGTCCTCAAGTACATCGCCCCTGTATAGACCCTCTATATACTCCTTCCACCTTTCTGCTTTCCCTTCTTTGCTTAGAACTGGGTTTCCATCTGAGCTCTTGATGTTCATGCAAGTGGTTCTCTTATGTCCAAAGGTCTCTTTAATTTTCCTGTAGGCAGTATCTATCTTACCCCTAGTGAGATAAGCCTCTACATCCGTACGTTTGTCCTCTAGCCATCCCTGCTTAGCCATTTTGCACTTCCTGTCGATCTCATTTGTGACGTTGTATTCCTTTTTGCCTGCTTCATTTACTGCATTTTTATATTTTCTCCTTTCATCAATTAAATTCAATATTTCTTCTGTTACCCAAGGGTTTCTACTAGCCCTCGTCATTTTACCTACTTGATCCTCTGGTGCCTTCACTACTTCATCCCTCAGAGCTACCCATTCTTCTTCTACTGTACTTCTTTCCCCCATTCCTGTCATTTGTTCCCTTATGCTCTCCCTGAAACTCTGTACAACCTCTGGTTTAGTCAGTTTGTCCAGGTTCCATCTTCTTAAATTCCCACCTTTTTGCAGTTTCTTCAGTTTTAATCTACAGTTCATAACCAATAGATTGTGGTCAGAGTCCACATCTGCCCCTGGAAATGTCTTACAATTTAAAACCTGGTTCCTAAGTCTCCGTCTTACCATTATATAACCTATCTGATACATTCTAGTATCTCCAGTATTCTTCCATGTATACAACCTTCTTTCATGATTCTTGAACCAAGTGTTAGCTATAATTAAGTTATGCTCTGTGCAAAACTGTATCAGGCGGCTTCCTCTTTCATTTCTTAGCCCCAATCCATATTCACCTACTATGTTTCTTTCTCTCCCTTTTCCTACTCCAGAATTCCAATCACCCATGACTATTAAATTTTCGTCTCCCTTCACTACCTGAAGAATTTCTTTTATCTCATCATACATTTCATCAATTTCTTCATCATCTGCAGAGCTACTGTATTTACTCGAATCTAAGCCGCACCTGAAAAATGAGAACGAAATAAAGGAAAAAAAAATTTCCCGAATCTAAGCCGCACGTGAAATTTGAGACTCTAAATTCGAGGGGAGAGAAAAGTTTTAGGCCGTACCTCCAAATGGAAACAAAGGTGGTCCGTTGTAACACGAGACACAATTTAGGTCGAATGAATCACGATACAGCTACAGTAGTTTGGTTCGAGTCGTAAGCTTAGCACTTAAGCTTTACCAGGTAGCCATTGCTATACGTCAGGTGCTCCGTCCGTATTTATACGGGTACCGTTCCTTTTTCACGTGCTTCGTCTGGTTTGAATCGATTGCTTATTTTGCTTTGACCTGATAAGTGCTGTTCTCTTTGTTATAGGTGTTTGCGTCACTCTAAGCTGAAAATGCATTACTGAACTGTGTCGTGCATTGTTTGTCGCATTCTGATAGTGTGTGTTTACGGCCTGTCGCCGCTCGCGGCATGGCTCGCTTTTGTGCGCGCTACCGCCGCTTACAATAAAATAAAAGATAGGAATTGTCTCTAACCGAAACAACGGCAGGAGACTGCTATTTGTTGTTACTTACACTGCTGCTTTCTTTGATAATGCTCAACAAGAACCAAATAATAGACGGCGTATGATAGAATTTGTTCCGAACGAGACTTTAGCGAAAATTTTTCTCCGTTTGAAAATATTTGCAGACGCCTCTTTAGTACATTACATTCTGCACAGATGTTAGTCATCCTAGATTCGTGCTTCATTTATGACTGTATCACTATTCAGCATAAGAATAATACGAATATAAACATTACAAAATATGTATATTCTTCCGCGTTTGCTGTTGTCTCACTCTAGTTTCGTAGTTTATTACGCAGACAGGATTTAAATGAGATAGCAGCAAACACGAAAGAATACGCGGCATAATGTTTACATTCTTCTACCTTTTCTTTTAATTTATTTACTGATAGATAGGTTTTGACGCCAGTATTTATCTTTGTGCCTGCAAAGCATGCCTGTCTAGTGCTACAAGCTACATATATTAGACGGCAGAAGTTAGTTGTGGCGGCACCTACCAACATTTTTCAGAACTTCTGCATACTTTGCACTCGATTCTAAGCCGCATGCGGTTTTTTGGATTACAAAAACCGGAAAAAAAGTGCGGCTTAGAGTCGAGTAAATAAGGTATTTGGCATATAAACTTGTACTACTGTAGTAGGCGTGGGCTTCGTGTCTATCTTGGCCACAATAATGTGTTCACTATGCTGTTTGTAGTAGCTTATCTGTACTCCTATTTTGTTATTCATTATTAAACCTACTCCTGCATTACCCCTATTTGATTTTGTATTTATAACCCTGTATTCACCTGACCAAAAGTCTTGTTCCTCCTGCCACCGAACTTCACTAATTCCCACTATATCTAACTTTAACCTATCCATTTCCCTTTTTAAATTTTATGTTCAAACTGCATCTGCAGGATGCAGTGATAGTGTGGGGAAAATCAAACTTTCAAGAAATAAAAAGGGAGTCCACATTACAAAAAAAAAGCAATCAGGATCATATTAAGGAGAAAGTCTTCTGAAACATGCATAAACTGCTTCAAAAGACTAGGCATCTTAACTTTAACAGCCTTGTACTAATATATTTCACGAAAGATAGTGCAGAGGGGACTATAAATGCTAGGTACACACCCACTGCACACGGAGGAAGAATGACATACGAAGTGTACCCCACTGACTGACAGTGCATGAAAAAGGACCCCCAGTACTCAGGGGTCAGATTACTAAGAAGTCTGCCTAAAAAACTGCATTACAATCTACATGACACTTAAGTTTTCAAAGACTATCTGCTGGAGAAGGAATCTTGAGAGTGTTGAAGAGTATTTATCACATTAAATTTGTATATATTATTACTTATAATCAGTGATGTTACAACTACATTCACAGTACATCATGTAATCTTACAGGATCAAATAAAATTCAGTTCAGTTCAATTCAGTCTAACAGCTGTAGATCTCACCCCACTTTGTAATAAAATCTTTTAAGCCCATTAGTTGGACTGCATTTTCATCTTCTAGTCATCTATATTTGAACATAATTTTCCAATATTTGTCGATAAAGCTTCAGCATCATTTATTTTTGTTGTGAAGGACGGTCTGAAACAGATTTGTGCTATATGTGTGAGCATCTGCTTGGAACAATTGTGCAACAATTGTTTACAGGGTGTCCATGCCGTATGACCAGAAATGTAAATTGAATTGGATGTTCTACATAGAACTTGCTGGGATCATCTGGAACTTGAGGCTCAGATATCTCAGCAAATATAGTACTGTGTTGCTCAGATATCTGCATGTTATTCAGTATTCCTCCTTTTGATTATATATGTTCTTCCTGACTAGTTTATTCTCTCTCCGTTAATATAAAAACTCAGCAAGTGCTGTAATTTCTTTGACTTGTATTACTCTGCTTCCAGGCATGATTTGTTTCTTAAGGCAAACCCATATACTTAGCTCATTGTGTGATGATATGAAAAGAAACTATTGCCCTTAAGCTTCAGATAGCATCATATGTAATACCTGAAAATGGAAAAAAGCAAAATGTAAGTGGCAACATAAAGAATAGTTCTCTTCAAGAATCAGATAACTTTAATATTTGTATCTTCTATTTTAAGAAAGAGCATCTAGTTCTTGAGAACTCAATTCCTTGAATGACTTGTTTCATATTATTGGAACAATTATGTCAAATATGTGAATGTCCTTATATTAGCAGCAAAATAAATTCTTTGGCTATGTAACTCAGCAACTTTGCAAACTTCTAGGTGTTGGTTGGCACTCGCTGAAGCACAAGGTAGCACTAGTTCTGGAGCTTCTGAATTATTAGCTCGTGTCTTGCGACATAACCGTGGTTGTGTGCGTGCCCATGAATTGCTTGGCCAAGCTGCAGAAACAGAACAACGGTACCGAGATGCTGCCATGAGCTATTCTACAGCATGGGTTCTCAGTAGGCGGTCTAATCCTGTGCTTGGTAGCAAACTGGCTTTCTGTCACATGAAAGCAAAAAGGTAAGTCATTATTACTCATGATAATGTAGGCATTAATATGATAAGTACAATTTAATGTAGAATGAACTTGTAACTGCCCCTCTGAAACTTTACTTTGCTTGATTATGCTTTCTTCTTTCTGTGGCTTGGTAAAAGAGGTTTTCTTCGCTTGTAACTGAAGAGAAAGATGCATGGTTCTTCCAGCTTTCCAAAATGTAATTACAAAATAAAAAACTGTAAATTCCTTTGTTTAGTAATCTGCTTTAACACTTGTTTTATTTGTGCAATACTGTATTACATACAGAGTTCATCATGCACAGAAAGTTAACTACCAGGCCAGGCTGCAATGCCAGTTTCAAAAACATCATCATGAATACAAGAACAGTCCTAAATAATGCACAAAAGTAACTGAGTTCAGTTAAGCTCAGAGCTTCCATACAGTACACAGTGCGAGTAGATGAGGGCCCAACTACAGACATTAGTCAACTGCTTTGTGGGTGAGCTTTACCTGTTTAGGCAAGCCATGCTATTTGCCTGAATAGCTATTGTCCATATTGCTAGCACTCATGCTGAGCTGTCACAAGTTTTAATATGCAGACAGGGTTTTCAGTTTCTAATCTCTGTCTAGTGAGAAGGATTTTGAAAGTGAACTAATAAAAAATTTAAACAAATTGTTTGAGTACTGTGTCAGATGGTAACTCAGGCCCAATATTTCCAAATCAGGACTGTGTTTCTCCATTTGTCTTATAGACTGATATCTATTAGATAAATCCAGGTTTTGGGCCAGCTATGATGTGAGATAACAGTGAGACCCAAAAATGCCATAATCATTTGTATAACACTACCAAAAGACACTGGCCACAACTGGATATTTTCAAACTTGCATGAATCTCTTAGGGACAGATAAATCTTTCCTTGCTCTTGTTTTTTTTTCCCTGCTGAACACCGTTCAGCAGTATGGCTAGAAAACAAACATATTTTTAGAATTCTGTACAACTGACTGCATCTCTGAGGACAGTCAGTTTAACTACTCAGTCAGCTTCCATCAGTTGGCTTTCTCTAAAATATTTCCCTGTTCCATCTTCATAAAATAACTCTGCTTTTGAATGAGTGGAGGAAATTATGAAAAGAGTTATATTTTATGTTACTCTGAAATACCAGACAAGCCAAGATTGCTTGTAAATCTTCTGATTGAATACCAGTTTCAACAGATCTGGGCTGTTACAAGATCAAATGATGACAGCATGGATCTGTCAAAACCGGTAATCAATAAAAAGATTTACAAGCGATCTTGGCGTACCTGATATTTCAGAATAATATAACAATTCAGATTGCCCTTAGCTGTTGATATAATGTCAAATGTATATAACATAGGCTCTAAGACTCTGTCTTTCAAAAGAGGCTTTGTCATGGAGATCAGCATATAAGAAAGTGATACAATTATTAGTAGATATGTCTGAATAGAAGAAGGACTGGAAGAAAGAATAACAAGAGGCAAAATGAATTTATATGAAGTCTAAAAGCTGATGTCCTTGGTGGCCAACTACCAAAGAGATTGTTGGTCCAAGGCAACTGTTACTGTACTGGACCAACAGTGTCCTTTGTTGTGTAATTAAATAAAGCACAAATGAGACTCTGAAGATAACAACCTATATGATAACGGAACAGTTTGTTGTGGAGGGTTGCCCTGAAAGAACACTGTTGAGAATCTAGGAAGCATATCATGGAAGAATGAAACAAACAGTTAATTTGGTTGAATAATGAAACATCATTAACTGGGTGCAAGGTTCTTAATTACTTTGTATCAACTATATATTCTGATTTGATCCTTTATAAATGGTTTTTGGAAACCTGCGACTGTTGATACAATAGGTTTGTTTATAAATAAATAAATCTTCTGCTACCAGTCACGATTTTCTTTATTTTACTATTCACACGACGTGTTTCGAGAAATAATTCCCATTTTCAAGTGCACTTGAAAATGGGAATTATTTCTCGAAACGCGTCGTGCGAATAGTAAAATAAAGAAAATCGTGACTGGTAGCAGAAGATTTATTTATTTATAAACAAACCTATAACTATATATTCGTCTGTATTTATTTTCAAATTATGAGACAGAGTTGCTGACAAACCATCATAGCTTTCAGAGCAGACCCTGATCCTCACTGTAGGTGATTCCTCTTATCCTTGGGTCTGTCCACCTGCTTAGCTGGGTGGTTACATGCTTGCCTCCCATGCAGTGGGCCCGGGTTTGATTCCCGGCCGGGTTGGGATTTTCTCCGTTCGTGGACTGGATGTTGTGTTGTCTTCATCCTCATCACTGACACGCAGGTCGCCCTATGTGGTGTCCACTGAAATAAGACTTCCACTCGGCGGCCGAACTTCCCTGGATGGGACCTCCCGGCCAACAATGCCATATGCTCGTTTCATTTCATTGTTGTTTTTTTTTTTCCTTTTTTTTTTTGGGGGGGGGGGGGGGGTGCCTGAGTGATCTGAGCCTTTCACAGCTTGTCCCTTTCTCTTTCCTGAGGAAGGAACTAGCAGTTCTGAGAGCAAGGATAGTGTGCTTTTTTGCTTTTATATGTAGCTATCAACAGCAGTACACATTTCACCTTCTGAAGGTAAGTAATGGCCAGATTCTATCTCAAAAGTTATTAGTTTTCTGTATTTATTTTGTAATTTAGTGCAATAATTCTCATTTGTATTCTGATAAATACAGTAATAATTGTACAAGGGTCGTACAATAAGTAATTCAACTCATTATTTCCTCAAAGCAGAATGGTTTTATTCATGATATAAATACACCAAATTGTTCCCATTTCTTCAGTTATAAAACTCTGTCTTTCATCATAATCTCCATTCGTTTCTGTGGCATTATGCCATCTTAATGTGAGGGTGTGCAGGCCATCATAGTCTGCACATTCAGCCAATTTCTTGCTCCATAAATAACTTCCCCATCATTACAGTAGTGCTTCTTTGGAGTCCATTCTTCAGTGGGCCAAAGAGATGTATGTCAGAAGTGCGGCACCTGTGCTGTAGGGCATACAAGGAAGAACAGTCCACTGAAATTTTATGATCTTCTCTTGGATGTGTAGACTTCTGCATGACCTTGCGTAATTGTGAAGGAGTTCGCATTTTTGTGGCTATCAACACACTGCAATCATTTCTTCAATTTCCTAAGAGTCTCACAATACACTTTGGAGTTGATTGGTTGACCATGAGGGAGGTCACTGAAGAGAATAACCCCTTCAGAGTCCCAGAAGATTTTACCAGCTGAGGGTACTGTTTTGAACTTTTCCCTCAAAGAAGACATTGTGTGATTCCAGTACATAGATTGCCGTTTTATTTCAAGCTCAAAATGGTGAAGCTTTGTTTCTGCTCTGTGGCAAAATTTGACAAGAAATCACCTCCATCAACATCATAACAAACACACAGTAAGGTGCAGATGTTTCTTGTTTCTTCTTTATGCTATTCAGTGAGGTTAGTGGATCCCAAGAGGCACAAACCTTTGATTGTGATACCTAGTGAACAAATGTTTCAGTATTGCAAATAAAGATGTCAAGTTGAACACTGAGTTGCTTATTGTCATTCATTGGTCACCCTGAATCACAGTGTGCACGTGTTGCAACATTGCAGGCTCACAGCACAGCAAAAATGCGAACTCCTTCACAAGTTCAGACAGATTTCCTTCTCCTTCTTCTATTGACTACAGACCCTTCACTCAGCAGGCCACTGCCTGTACCTGTAAAAATTCTGTAAGTGTTTGTGAATGTTTCTGATGGTCTAGTTTTCCTCCAAAAGGAATTCAATGACTGTGCTATCCTTGGAATACATCTCAGTTTCAGATGCCATTTTGAAGACTGGTCACAGCACTCTCATCTAACAGGAGTTACTGAAAATGCATGAGATGACGCATGAATGTTTAAGCATGTCACAAATGAAATTACAATTTTTTTAATCCAAAATTGGCAGAGAAAGGAAATTGTTGCACCACTTATTGAACACCCCTTGTTTATGTGATTCTATTTCTTTCATGGCTGTTATAGAAGGATCTGGCCTGGGAAAAGAACACTTATCAATTACTTTCTGGAATTTATTTCACTGTGAAAAAGGTTATTCTCGAAAACTGGTAGACATACAAGTGTATAAAGTGTTTTGTGGAAAATAGCTGTATGAACTCTTGAATGGGAGGAGGATTGAGGAGCAGATAGACTCATAGAAAACTAATAGTTCTCTCTCTCTTTCTCCCACTGAGGTGGTGCAGTGGTTAGCACACTGGACTCACATTCTGGTGGATGAAAGTTCAAATCTGTGCCCGGTCATCCTGATTTAGCTTTTCTATGATTTCCCTAGGTCACAAAGAACATCACCTGGAAACTTAGCGATTATTTTCTTTTCTTGCCAGCATGCTGTACAGCCATATCTCCAATGATCAGTAGTGATCTGTCCCCATACAGATGCAATTTTTACTAATGTTTGCCATTTTATTTGCATATTTTCCTACAGGTATGCAGAAGCCATTGATGTCTGCCAGCAAGTGCTTAAGCTGCAACCAGATTTTCCCCGTATACGCAAGGATATTCTAGAAAAATGTCGTAGTAATTTAAGAACTTGATCACTCTCAGCCTTAATGGATTTTGTTATGAGAGACATTGTGAACATCCGTCCATAATTTAAGTTAACACAGTAAGCAGCTTTTATAAACTTATTGAACTACACAGTTTTGTTATTTGTCTTCTGTACATGGTATTTTACATTCTACCTGAAAAGTGTTTAGTGTTCACTGTCTTTACCTGTTAAGACACCCTCATGAACATTGAATACATATTTCTGAAGGTTGTTATCATACAAAATAAAATTAAATATAGCTTTTTAAAAAAGTGTGCAAGTTATTGGAAATATGCAGTTCACATGAGTATTTGAAACCGTGTGACAGTAGATCATCACAAGTAGGAAAAGTCACTACAAGTCACCTGTATAAGTTTGGGAGCCTGCAGCGCATTTTTATATTATGTACAAGGGAACCTCGATTTGGTTTGCATTTTTAATCATTAAAACATTGCAATGCACTCAATTTTTATGTAAAAATTGCAGCACTTTTAAGAGAATGAAATATTAGGGCTTTGGATTTGATTTGACTTTTATTTATGTTAAATTGTTAAATTATATTCAGAACAAAGGATGTACTGTAATGTAGGACAAGTCAAAGAATACAAGATTACTTGGAGAGAAAGAGGGAGAAAAAGAAAAATATAAATGATAAATTTTCTGTATGCGTATTAATTATCATTATTTTCAGTCCAGTTGCTGAAATTGAGTGTCTGCCATACTTATTGGTTCATACAATACTACAAACAATATGTGCATAAGACATGAAACATTACATGATACATATGCAATAAGCAATATTACAATATAATTTGTAATATGATGTATATTTTGCTTAATGAATAGCTCTAAAAATTCATTAAAATTATAAAAAATGTGTTTCAGTTTGTTCTTAAATATATGAGGGTAGACAATATCCATTGAACCTTATTGTAAACTCTTTTTCTTCTGGGCTGGGTAACTCAATTTTTTCGCTGCATTGAGAGTTATTGAATCTTTGTGAAGACTTTGCTTGTGCCTTGTTCCATGATCGTGAACCTCTAATGTAGTTTGGAAAAGTTTTTTGTTGTTGAATTCAAATATTGTCAATGAGGAGTTATATTGAGCGTCAATATGCAGATGATCTTGAAAAGATGCCTGCAAGATGTCCAGTATGTAACTCTACAGATCAACCTCAAAGCTTGTTTTTGTAGATTAAAAATGTTCATTCCACCATAATTTGTTTTCCATTCATATTCCTAGAAATTTTGTATATGGAGTTTCATTGATTGCCCGCTGATATCTGTTTCAAGAACTTGGAGCTTGTTGTTTGCTATCTGAAATGGCATTAGGTTGTTTTTTGAATGATTTAATGATAGACTGTGTAACATTTCATCATGGCCTACTGTCTTAAGGACCTCACATCAGCATTCCAGCAGAAGAAGCAATAAATGACAATCCCTACTTAAACCCCCAGCAGGTATGCTGTTGTAAAAAGTACAACAGCAATGGGTTTTATGCCTTTTTATCAATCCCATAACCTTAAGCTATTGTGCCACTGTCCAGTGTATTCCATTGCTGATGCTGACTTGACAATGTTAGAACATACCCAGTTTCTTTGTTTAGCTTTCTCAGTTTTCTGAATGGTAAGCAACCTTATTGAATGTGTAAAAAGTACAGTGTGTGCCTGCTGGTGTGACAACTATATGCATCCCTGCCAGAAGGTGAACAATGCACCTGGGTCCCATTGACTGACTGGTGTGGTACGCGATAGCTTTACAGGGGTATGTGGTGGGTCCAATCTTTGACGTACCGTATCGTGTAATTTTTTTTTTTTTTTAATGAATTAAATTGAACACTTCTTCATATAACGATAACTGTGCCATTATTCCTATTGTATGAAATGGTTTTGATAGTACTCTTTTGTGTTTGTTAAAAACCACGGCAAATTTTTCTCAGAGTGCTGTCGCCAGAAATATCATCTGTATCCCAACGTGAAGACATCCGTCTTACTCAGGATGGATTAAAAATCGTCCTTTAATATTACACGATAATCCATTTAAATAATGCTTAATTATTTTTTCTGTGAGGCTGGATGCTCCAGGGTAGCTGCCTAAGTGCAGTGGCAGCATAAGCATTTATAGATATTACCATTAATAAAAAAAAAACTGTACCTCTGGCCTAACATGAATTGGAAAATATTACAAGATGCCGTTTTCAATTAATTGAGATTATTCTTTTTAATAGTTTTAGCATTAAATTAAGAACTTATATAATTTTTATCATCAATGGCATCGCTACAATAATGATTCTACACAAAATTATTACGTACCGAATCATATGCAGGATAGGTACTCACTACTGACATAAACACATATTACAATTATTTATTTCATGTATATTCAACAAAATTCTATTGCTAGTATAGATAATTGTATCAGTTACAGACCATGAACAATTAGTGTCCATCAGCTAGAACATCAGAATCGAGACGATAATGAAACAAAAAAATACACTCATTCTTCTTGTACAAAGGGACAAAGATAATAATAATTGCAATTCAAAGAACGCAGATAGTGTTTCTCCATTGTTGAGGGGTTTTCTCCTTTTTTTCCCCCTGTAAAAGTCCCCCGGAATGCCATTTGCATAGTTACGTACAGTCTTGTAAATGGCATTCCATGATAGCATATTTCTTTTTATCAATTGTCTACATCCAAACAGGTGATGATAGACATATTTGATTTGATTATGGTATTAATATATTTTAAGTTTGTCTGCGTTGAGACAGGTGACTGCAGACGTATTTGATTTAATCACGGTATTAATATATTCTTAGCTTATCTGTGCCCAAACAGGTGACTACAGATTGATTGATATGCCTGCGTCCAGACAGGTGACTACAGACACGTGATTTTAATAGTTGTGATAATACAGGTGCTTTCTGGCAATACTTGCACATGGATGATTTTACTTTAAAGTTGAGTACAGCCTTTTTTACAACTTCTCCTCGGAATGATTTGTTTAATGCTCTCCCATTTGGGTAAAAGCCACTGGGAAACAGAGGGAAAACCAGGCCAGAGCTGTAAAGACTGTACTTTTATTAAACATTTAAATACATAAATACGAACAATATTTTCCTTCAGTTAGGTTCATCATTAAGTTTTTTACAGAAAATAGAATGTTCATGGTCAATTTTCTTTTGCGGTAAGCTGGTGAAGTGTTGAGGAGTGGGCGCCGGATTGCACCTCGACAGTGCGTACTGAAGATTGTGACGTCACTGAGATGAGCGATCAGCTAACGTGTGATAGTGATGAGCCGCACACAACCTCATACCAGATGTGCATTGTTTCCTTCCCTCCTTGCAGTTGTTTTATGCCACCGCCCCACAGCAAAATAAATTGAAAATTCATTAATGAAAAGAAATATTATTGAGTCTAAACTTACATCTATTACACATGTTCACATTATATATAAAATTTCTTCAAATCCTTATATGGGTACAAACCCACTGGTTTCTTATTCTCAGGATTAGTTAGAAAATAACTACATCCATACAATATCTTTTCGATTACATTTGGTCCACTATACAATAACTGCCACTTCTTATTCCTTTTACGTACCAGAGAGGCCTTCGCATGGTTCTTTAGAAGTACCATCTCTCCTACTTCAAACCCTTGTACTTTCCTTAACTGTTGGTCGTACTTCCGTTTCCTAATTTCAGCACATTTTTTAAAAGAGGACAAAGCTTTGCTAATCTTTTCTTCTCTAGTCAGCTGCCCACAGTTTAACTTTGGCAATGAAGTTACCCCCTCATCGCTTTCTTCCTCAGGCAACACCAATTCTGTTGGCGTGTATTGGATGGCAGAATGTGGTAAATGGTTAAATATGTTCCCAAACAGGTTTACATATTCAGTCCATTCTGTATACTTATTCAGCACATATGTCCACACGAACCTATTACATTCTTTGAATATGCATTCCACTGGACCGACTTCTGGATGGAACCTATCTATCAGTATCTGTTTTATACTATGGTTTCTCAGAAAATTTTTTCCACTTGTAACCAGTAAAATACGAGGCATTATCTGAAATGATAGCTTCGAGTTTACCAATTATGGGTGTATAATCTTTTCCTATCCTGTTCACAATGGCTGTAGCTGTAGAGCATCTGTTGAGCGGATACATCTTTAGACATTTAGAAAATACATCGTAAACTGCCAATATATACTTGCACCCTCCTCGTGCTGTGGGGAGTGGTCCAGTTAAATCCAAATAAACTAGTTGTAACGGGTGCGTCGATACGGTTGAATGTAATTCGTTTCTTGCTGAACGGTTGCTCAGTTTTGTTTTCTGACATAGGAGACCTGTTCTCAAAATTAGGTGAACATATTTGCCTAAATTTGGGTAATAGCGAAACTGTTCAATCTTAGCAATAGTCCAAAAAGGCCCCCAAGTTTTATGGGTATACCAGATAAAGTCTCTCAAACAACTTTCTGGAATGCTCACACACACCACTGTTCTTCCTCTTTCTTAGTTTTAGATACAAAATGCCGTCTCTTATCTTGAATTGCTTAGCTAATTCCGATTTTGGATTCTCAGTTATCATTTGCACAATGTTTCTCCACTTACAGTCAGCAGTTAGCAATTCAGACATACGTTTACACATATCAAGAAAATTACGTCTGTATGTTTGATCTTTAACCAACAGTACTTTGTACTTTGATGCCTGTTTGATAAATTCTGCATTTTCAGACGTGCCCTATAGGAGCCTGGACAAGGCATCAGCAATTGTGTTATCTTTCCCATTAATATATACGATTTGGAAGTGATACTCTTGCAACACTAAAGCCCATCTTGCTTAGTGTGCATGTAACAGTTTACATGTTAATAAGAAACTTGAAGATTGGTGGTCACAGTACACCTTTACCTTTGTACCGTAAATGAAAAAAATGGAATTTCTTCAAAGCCCAAACCACAGCTAAGGCTTCAAATTCCGTTACTGAGTATGATTGTTCACATTCTGTTAGTACCCAACTCGCAGAACTAATCACTTTAATTTGGTGTTTGCTGTCTGTTTCGTCCACTTGGAACAGACAAGCTCCTAGTCCTGTAAAAGATGCATCACCAGCAATGCAAAAATCTTTCCCCATGTCGGGGTGATACAGAATACATGCGTTGACTAACGCTCGTTTGATTCTATTGAACCCTCTCTTGCAGGCAGAATTCCACTGCCAAACTATATTTTTCTTGAGCAGATTTTACAACGTTGATCAGCTGCAAAATGCCGAAAAAATGCCCAAGAATGCTTTCAATTGCCTTTTTGTTTTAGGAGATGGAAAGTTCTTTATGACTTGTATTTTCTTTTCATCTGGCACAACCCCTAAGGGTGAAATGACATGTCCCAGGAATTTAATCTTTTCTCTATCGAATTTTGACTTACTGCAGCCTGTTCAAATTTGCCCAATATTCTATGTATTATCTCCATATGCTCTTCCCAGGTGGGAGTCACAATCAAAATGTCATCCACATATAGGGTGACTTTATCAAGCAACTCTGGGCCTAACACTGAATCAAGAGCTGCTATAAATACCGCAGCACTCGTATTTAACCTGAATGGGAATACTTTAAACTGGTAACTCGGACCAGCGAAAATGAAAGCTGTATATTTACTCCACTGTTCTGTCAAGGGGATTTGCCAATAGGAAAATCGCAAATCAATGGTTGAAAGATACCTTACTCCAAAGAACTTTTGCAATTGTTGTTCCAAATTCTCTGGCCTAGTCCTTACTGGCACAATAATTTTATTAATGTCGCGAGCATCTAACACCTGACGTATTTTTCCACCATCTTTTGTATCTGCTAGTAAAGGGCTGCTGTAAGGTGACACTGACGGCTCAATTATTCCCCATTCTAGCATCTTATGTATCTCTAGTTTCACTGCCTTCTTTTTCGACCATGGAACGGAGTAAGTAGCGTTACAAAATGTATTGTGTGGTATCACATCAATATTATACGCATAACCTTTGATGAACCCTGGTCTCTCGGAGAATACCTCTATGTGTTCCTTCAATAGCTGAGATAATTGTAATTGTTGCTCTGGTGTCAGGTATATGGATTCCTCTACTTTATTGTTTATTGCTTGACAGGACTTTGTGGTTCTAACATTCTCTCCACCATGATGGCTGTAATCGCAGTATTTTTGGTAGGTTACACTTCACTTTAACATTCTGACAATACTTGCCATGTATAGCTTTAGTGTGCAGCAATTCCAATTTAACTCTCGCTTCCCTATTCTCCAAACTGCAAATACCTTGAGAGAGGTCCATATAGGCATTCCTTTCTCTCAAAAACACCCAACGTGTAATACAGACGACTCTTAATCCCTTTACAACTAGGAACGTGCAATTGAATGCTCCATTTCCCATAAATACATCCAATGGCACCAGACACTTTGCAATTCTGAACTGGCAACACTGGCACTTTATGCAATTGGCACAATTTCCTACAGAAATCATAACTCATCACATTAACTGTAGCTCCCGTATCAATCATGATATGACTGGCATACTAAGAACTTTAGCCTGAACCACAGCCTGTACCAACTCACTATCTAGTTGGTTACATCTCTTATTCTCTGATAAAAGTTCCTCCTTTATTCCAACACCATTGTTATATCTTAACATATTCACTACATCATGTTTCTCCTTACTGTTTGTGAGCTCTCTCTCCATCCCATGCCCGACAACGGAGAGCTAATTGCGGCCGTCTTTAGTTTGTCATATCGGTTTATGTAGGATGATTCGTCACATCAACAATTCTCACATTTCGATCCTGATTCTGCCAAGCCGGGTTGTTTGAAGTACCTGCTTGACCATGTTTGTTCCTGTTATAGCTATTGTTTGTGGATCTTTCTGCGTTAGTCTGACTATCCTGTCTCAGATACCATGGCATTGCAAGTCTATTCTTCCCATGTGGCCCTACATCTCGCATCAGCTGTTGGTTGCTACCTCCTGGGCCAAACCTTTCCTCATACCTTTGTTTCCATCTGTATTGAGGTGAACTGTTTCCCCAAGCCTGTAAGTCTTTCCTGAATACAAGGCGACCAGTATTAATTTAGAAATACCTTCTCAAATTGTTCACAGGTGTAGCTATTTTCAGCTGCATCTGTCGCCCATAGAGCAACATCTCCTACTGTGTGCGAAACAATAAACTGTATCTTTTGTTTCTCTGTCCGTGCTCTGGGCAGTATGTTTCAAAAACTCTTTATCAATATAACTGGGTGAATATTTTTCTTGTCGGTGGAGAAGGTGGTGTTTAATTAAAACTCTCCTCCATCATTATTGAAGATACAGCGGGCACAGCCCCCTCATCATTCAATGGTTCACTGTTAGGACTACACGTTCCTGCCTGTCCCCAAAAATTGTATTATAGGTGGCAGAGAATGGCGGATTTTCGGGTAAAACACGTGAAGCAGGTACGTAATTGTCCTCCATTCTCATGTTATTTACTCTTTCCTTTTCTGTCTGATTGATCTGACCAGTCGAGTGAACTGCCCGAATTGCGTTTGTCACTTGTGTTCGTATTTTATCATCTATCTGATTTTCGGGTAAAACACGTGAAGCAGGTACGTAATTGTCCTCCATTCTCATGTTATTTACTCTTTCCTTTTCTGTCTGATTGATCTGACCAGTCGAGTGAACTGCCCGAATTGCGTTTGTCACTTGTGTTCGTATTTTATCATCTATCTGTTTCTCTTCGTTATCTATCCATTTTTCTACTTTTTCTACAGTCTTTTTAGTATGTTCCACAAGGCAATTCTGTATTCTTTCTTCATTTCCTATCTCTATATTTTCGACCCTCTCAGTTATGTTCTGAGTATCTTCCTTCATGCTATTCTGCTCTATTTGCAGATTTTGTATGTCTATGGTCAAGTTGGCTACCAAATTTGGCAATTCCTGGTACGCTTGTTTCAAACTGGCTATGTCTGCTTTCATGACTTTTAAACATTTAAGATGTTCAAATATTCTGCTTTCTCTCTCTTTTCTCCTTTCTTCCCTTTCTCTTTTTCTCTCCTTCTGCTGTCTCTCCCTTTCTAACTGTATTCTTTCCCTCTCTCTTTCTTTCTCCTCCGGCTGTCTCTCCCTTCCTAACTGTATTCTTTCCTTCTCTGTATCTCTCTCCTCCTGTTGATTCTAGAACTGATCTAACTTCATTAGAATTGCACTCACGGCATCGTAACCAGGCGTGGTGCACGTAACTATTTGCTTCTAGAATGAAATTTTCACTCTATAGCAGAGTTTCATATCAGTGCACATTCCGCTGTAGAGTGAAAATTTCATTCTAGAAACATCCCCCAGGCTGTGGCTAAGCCATGTCTCCGCAATATCCTTTCTTTCAGGAGTGCTAGTTCTGCAAGGTTCGCAGGAGAGCTTCTGTAAAGTTTGGAAGGTAGGAGATGGGGTACTGGCAGAAGTAAGGCTGTGAGGACAGGACGTGAGTCGTGCTTGGGTAGCTCAGTTGGTAGAGCACTTGCCCGTGAAAGGCAAAGGTCCCGAGTTCGAGTCTCGGTCCGGCACACAGTTTTAATCTGCCAGGAAGTTTCAACTATTTGCTTAGTTGCGGGTGCGGTTGTTTCAACCGCAAAAGTTGGCAACATGCTGCTATCAATGCTACGCTCGATTTCTGAGTGCTGATGTGCAGTTTCTATTTCATGATCAATAATATGTTCCTGCAAGTTCTTATTGGATGTAGATGCCATGGGGATTTCCTCCGATTCATTATCACTATCCTGTCGTGAATCTGCTTCCAAATCAACTTCTCCCGTAGTCCTACTATGTAATCTCTTTGACTCTGAATGAGACATTATTCTATCACAATTATTTTCACACGGCAATCACCACAAAAATAATAATAATACAATATAAAATTTCTAATTCTCCACAAATTTTCAGCAAATATAAATTTTCTTTCCTACTTGAATTACTGTTTGCAAAACACTACCAAGTGGTACATACCATGAATATTGGCAAACAACACAGCACACGAAAGCAAGAGATATTTTCAGAAACCCTTACCTTCGTTTTTATTGTCGTCTTTATTCTTATTCAAATCTGTGGTGGGTTACAGGTCTTCTGTTTCTCTTTACATCAAAAATAATATTCCTTGTACACATGAAACAGATAACATATCCAAGCATTAATTTTCTCTTATTAATAATATATTCTTTCCACATACATAAATTTCCTGGAACATCGAGCCCCATGTTGGGCACCAGTTATCGTGTAATTTTTTTTTTCCTTGAATTAATTAAATTGAACACTTTTTCATAAACGATAACTGTGCCGTTATTCCTATTGTATGAAATTGTTTTGAAAGTACTTTTTTACGTTTGTTAAAAACCACGGATAATTTTTCTCAGGACGCTGCCACCAGAAATATCGTACGTATCTCAGCATGAAGACATCCGTCTTACTCACGATGGACTAAAAATCTTTCTTTAATATTATACG
This sequence comes from Schistocerca serialis cubense, assembly GCF_023864345.2. Taxonomy (NCBI): domain Eukaryota; kingdom Metazoa; phylum Arthropoda; class Insecta; order Orthoptera; family Acrididae; genus Schistocerca; species Schistocerca serialis. The sequence goes on from NC_064645.1 coordinate 632,589,217, forward strand.
ATAATGCATTTAAGCAATGCAAACAATGTTTAACTATTTTTCTGTGAGGCTGGATGGTCCAGGATAGCTGCCTATGTACAATGACAGCATAAGCATTTATAGATATTTCTATTAATAAAAAAACTGTACCTCTGGCCTAACATGAATTGGAGATATTACAAGATGCTGTTTTCCATTTATTGAGCTTATTCTTTTTAATAATTGTAGCATTAAATGACTGTTAAAAGAACTTATATAATTTTTGTCGTCAAAGGCCTCGCTACAATAATGAGGTCTACACAAAATGGCCAAGGCAACATTTAATTATTATGTACTCAATCATATGCAGGATAAGTACTCACTACTGACAATAACACATATTACAGTTATTAATTTCATATAGATTCAACAAAATTCTATTACTACTACAGATAATTGTACCAGTTACAGACCGTGAACAATTAGCGTCCGTCAGCTGGAATATCAGAATCGATGAGTTAATGAAACAAAATAATACGCTCTTTCTTCTTGTACGAAGGGACAGGGATAATAATAATTGCAATTCTAAGAGTGCAGGTAGCACTTCTCCATTGTTGAGTATCAACGACTGATTCATACTCTATTTTATTTTATTTTTTATTTTCCCACCAAAGGCTGTGCTATAACTTGCATGTCCGCTGTATAGTCAGCCTCCACACTTTCTCGACCTGTAACCTACCTGCCCTTACCTGCAGTGCAGCTATCTGTGTTGCTTCACCACTCTGTGAATTCTGCCTGTCTATAATAGCACTCACTCCATCATCTTCAGGCCACGAGAGGCCTACCGGGACCATCCGACCGCCATATCATCCTCAGGGGAGGATGTGGATAGGAGGGGCGAGGGGTCAGCACACCACTCTCCCGGTCATCATGATGGTATTCTTGAGCGAAGCCGCTATTATTTGGTCGAGTAGCTCCTCAATTGGCATCACAAGGCTGAGTGCACCCCGAAAAATGGCAACAGCTCATGGCGGCCAGGATGGTAACCCATCCAAGTGCCGACCACACCCGACAGCGCTTAACTTCGGTTATCTCACGGGAGCCGTTGTATCCCCTGCGGCAAGGCTATTGCCATCTCTCTATAATAGACTAAAACTAATGTGTGGAAATGAAGGTTTTCGACTACTGAAGACCATAGCAAAACACTTGTAAAAATGAAGTTTATATTTGAGGTGTGTTGTCCTCTATAAAATCTTCTTACAAAGTTTCAAATACACTAGAACTTCTATACTCTTTGTCTCAGAATACACTCTGAGGGCAGGTGTGCTGTTATGCCCCCCTGCGTGACATTTACGCCACTTGTGCAACCTCCTGTCCAGAACAAATTTGTAATGAATCTTGTCACAATCAGGCTAATCCCAATTGCGCTCTCATCAGGATATTGCTATTTTTACCTTGTCGGTCTTATCGCTGGTTGACCACAAATGAGAATAACAGTTGCAGGAGAAAGCACAGCAACTGACTTACCATGTCCAGCAGCTTTCATGTGGTGGCGCAGAATAAGATATCGCCAAGTGAACTACATTTGTCTAGATCTTTGTCATTGCCAGAGCTCAAATCAAATTTGAATTCAAGGTTATAAAATTGCTCAACCTACATGCCAGTTACTTCACAGTCTCTGGCTCTGTTTGAGCAAAATGCAATGCTTATTTCCATATCTCCGAGATTTGTGTCAGCACAGGTGTTGTCCATGTGCCTCATTCACCTCAAGAACTCCAAGCGCCTAACAATGGCATTCCTGCTGCCTTCCCTCTCACTTCACTGCTATAACATCAACCTTCACCCTTTCTGTGAAATTAAATGTGCTCCTGTTTAACTCATTCCTACTGGCTGCCTAGCACTCAAATAATGGAGTTATAACTTTATCAGGGTGTATACGCAAACAAGGAAAAAAAAAATTCCTGGATTTCCCGGTTAAAAATACACTTTCTCCCGGGAGAAAACACGCTTTTTCCGTGTTAAGTGACAGTATATTTTCCCATATCAGTCCTTTGAATTGTTATGGTTTTATATACTGGCGTCGAATTTCCTGGCACTGAAACTCAGGGAAAAAGACACATTTTGGAAATATCTTTGATGTGCAGCAACATGTACGCTGCGTATTTTCATATTACGAAAGTATACTTTGGAATTCCACCAAACACCGCATGTTACTTTCCGAATCATTGAAATCGAGATTGCGATGTGCTTGTGTAAGCTAGTCGTGGCTCACATCACGTGATCTCGCCAGCCAATGACAGCGGATATTGAGAGCATAGGACGTGTGATGTAGTCAGCCAACAGCAACATCACTGTTAAGTAGCATGAACACACAAACAGGGAATGTTAATAGTTTAAATTAATATGCGTAGTGTTGCTACAAGAAAAGCAAAGCTTTCACATATAGTATTGGTCTCTAAGATTAATAAGCTGCAAGAGAAGCTAAGCTTTCGCATATAACTTTGTTCTTTTTTGCACGTGTTACACATTAAAGTAAATCACACAAATGTGCCAGTAAAATGTTTAATAATGACATAAATGTCTGATCTTCAGGGTTCGAAATTTTTCTAAGTGGCTCGTCATGAAAGAGTTGATTTTTAAATGAGAGTCAAACGCTCCGTGTTTTAAGAAATTCATGGTACATTGTCACACATAGTTCAACTTACGTAAAAGAATATTTACTCTGAAAGTAATGCTTTTCAAACCATCATTCGCAATATTTTCCCACGACCTGTTAGAAATATGTTCCTTTCAGCAGTTTCCAGAGGGCATAGATAACAGGTGACACTGCGCTTGCGCAGCTATAATGACATAATATTAAGTGTATATCGAGCACCTGTAGGTAACTTTAATCTGTTTGTAAACCACCTTGAAGCTGTACTGGCCCATTTAACATCCAAAAACAAAGAAATAGTGGTTGATGGTGATTTCAATGTAGATTTCCTTAAAGACTCTTCCAATAAGAACTTATTTGAGTTAGTAACACTATCATTCAACTTAACTCCCACTGTAAAGTTCTCCACTAGGATAGCCACTTGCTCACAAATACCCATTGATAATATCTTTATAGAAAAGTCCAATGAACAAAATTATATTACAAAACCAATAGTCAATGGCCTCTCAGACCATGACATGCAGTTCCTTCTGTTAAATGTTAATACTGAACAGGATATAAAATCTGTTAAATCTGAGCTCAAGAGGGTAATCAGTAAGCCAAAAATTGATTATTTTAGGACACTCCTCAGAGACATTCACTGGACTGATGTTTACAGTGCTCATGGCATGAATGAAAAATATAACATTTTTGCTAATAAAGTGCTTACCTTATTCGAACACTGCTTTCCCCCAAAACTTACCAAGGTTAGAGCAAAGTCTACAAAGAAGCCATGGATTACTCGAGGAATAGGGGTATCTTGTAAAACAAAAAGAAAACTGTTTCTGTCAATCCGAAACATTTCCAATGTTGATGCTATAGCACATTATAAGAAATACTGCAAAATATTAAAGACTAATACGGATGTCAAAGCAAATATATTACAACGAAAAGATAGTCATATCAGATAACAAAATAAAGACAATATGGGATATAGTGAAGGAGGAGACTGGTAGAACCAGACATGAAGAGGAACAAATAGCATTAAGAGTAAGTGATACATTGGTGACAGATGTGTATGGTGTTGCAGAACTTTTTAACAAACATTTTATAACTGTTACTGAAAAGATGGGATTGTCAGGTTTGGTAGATACTGCTATGGATTACCTTAGACCAGACATTTCAAGTAACTTCCATAATATGAATTTCACCCTCACTACCCCAACAGAAATAATGTCCATCACAAAGTCTTTAAAATCAAAAACATCTAGTGGTTACGATGAAATATCAACAAAGTTAATTAAAGAATGTGATTCTGAGCTAAGTAACATATTAAGCTATCTGTGTAACCAGTCGTTTATCAGTGGAATATTTCCTGAATGGCTGAAATATGCTGAAGTTAAGCCACTGTTTAAGAAGGGAGATAAAGAAATAGCATCAAATTTCCGTCCAATTTCACTGTTGCCAGCATTCTCAAAAATTTTCGAAAAAGTAATGTACAGTCGTCTTTATAACCATCTTATCTCAAATAACATACTGTCAAAGTCACAGTTTGGATTTCTAAAAGGTTCTGATATTGAGAAGGCTATCTACACTTACAGTGAAAATGTGCTTAATTCATTAGAACAAAAATTGCAGACAACTGGTATATTTTGTGATCTGTCAAAGGCATTTGACTGTGTAAATCACAATATCCTTTTAAGTAAACTAGAATATTATAGTGTAACAGGAAATACTGCAAAATGGTTCAAATCTTATATCTCTGGCAGGAAACAAAGGGCGTTATTAGGAAAGAGACATGTATCAAGCTATCAGGCATCATCCAACTGGGAACTAATTACATGTGGGGTCCCACAAGGTTCCATTTTCGGGGCCCTTACTTTTTATTGTGTATATCAATGACCTTTCATCAGTAACATTACCAGATGCCAAGTTTGTTTTGTTTGCCGATGATACAAACATTGCAATAAATAGCAAATCAAGTGTAGTCTTAGAAAGATCAGCCAATAAAATATTTGTGGACATTAATCACTGGTTCCTAGCCAATTCTTTGTCACTAAACTTTGAAAAAACACACTACATGCAGTTCAGAACTTGTAAGGGGTGTCCCAAGAGTATATGTCTAACATACGATGACAAGAAGATAGAAGAAGTGGACAGTGTTAAATTCTTGGGATTACAGCTTGATAATAAATTCACCTGGGAGGAGCACACCGCAGAACTGCTGAAGCGTCTTAACAAATCTCTGTTTGCAATGTGAATTTTGTCAGACATAGGGGATATAAAAATGAAAAAGCTGGCATACTATGCTTACTTTCATTCCATAATGTCATATGGGATTATTTTTTGGGGTAATTCATCAAGCCAAGCTAAAGTTTTCCGGGCACAAAAACGTGCAGTAAGAGTTATATGTGGTGTGAACTCAAGAACGTCCTGCAGAAGTCTGTTTAGGGAACTAGGGATACTAACTACTGCTTCCCAATACATTTATTCTTTAATGAAATTTGTCATTAAAAATATATCACTTTTTCAAACCAACAGCTCAATTCATGGAATCAGTACTAGAAATAAGAATAATCTTCACAAGGATTTAAAGTCACTTAGTCTTGTACAAAAAGGTGTGCATTATTCAGGAACACACATTTTCAATAACTTGCCAGCAGCCATAAAAAGCTTAACAACCAATGAAATTCAGTTTAAGAGAAGCCTAAAGGATTTATTGGTGGCCAACTCCTTCTACTCCATTGATGAATTTCTTAGTAAAACCAACTGAGTTGTATATAAGTACAATATAACTTCTGCACAATTTCAGTGCAGTAATGTGTTCATTGAAAATTTGTGTGTGTGTGTGTGTGTGTGTGTGTGTTTGTGTGTGTGTGTGTGTAAGTATAATCTAACTTCTGCACCATTTCAGTGCAGTAATGTGTTCATTGTAAATAAGTATTACAGTAGTTGTATTACATGTTTATTACCTTATAAATAAATAAAAAACTTTTTTATTTTAAATTCAGTGCATTAGTATTTGTAAAATGACTCTTTCATATAGTGTTCATTAAAAAATGACGATCGTTCCACCTGGGACCTGTGGAATGGTACATTAGCTTATTTGTTTTAGTTGTAAATATTTGTCATGTATTGTTGTTTTCCTGACATGTTCCACATCCTGGAGGACCTCCTCACTACAGATCAATTGGAATGAAAGTAAATCTAATCTAATCTAAAAAACATAGGAAGCCTGTATGTACGTAGGTGTAAAACATTGAAAGATCATACATTATGTCATAAAAAAACAAGTCATCAGAGGATACTCCAAGAGCATACCAAAATCAGCACATTTAAAGTGCATACTTAAAGCGCACATTCGTATGTCCAGATTCCCAATGAAATAGACCTGGAGGTATTTATTTATTGTTCCGTGGGACCACATTTAGGAGAAGTCTCCATGGTCATGGAACGAGTCAATACATGAAATTATAACACGATTGTAGAAACAGATAAAATGAAAATATAAGAAACATATTCAGGCGACAAGTCGTTAGTTTAAATAAAGAAAATCAAGAATGTAACACTGGAATTTGCTTAATTTTTTAGCTCTTCCAGGAGCTCCTCGACAGAATAGAAGGAGTGAGCCATGAGGAAACTCTTCAGTTTAGACTTAAAAGTGTTTGGGCTACTGCTAAGATTTTTGAGTTCTTGTGGTAGCTTATTGAAAATGGATGCAGCAGAATACTGCACTCCTTTCTGCACAAGAGTCAAGGAAGTGCATTCCACATGCAGATTTGATTTCTGCCTAGTATTAACTGAGTGAAAGCTGCTAACTCTTGGGAATAAGCTAATATTGCTAACAACAAACGACATTAAAGAAAATACATACTGTGAGGGCAATGTCAAAATTGCCAGACTATTGAATAGGGGTCGACAAGAGGTTTTTGAACTTACACCATACATAGCTCGAACAGCCCGTTTTTGAGCCAAAAATACCCTTTTTGAATCAGAAGAATTACCCCAAAAAATAATACCATATGACATAAGCGTATGAAAATATGCGAAGTATACTACTTTCCGTGTTGAAATGTCACTTATTTCAGATACTGTTCTAATAGTAAATAAAGCGGCATTTAGTTTCTGAACAAGATCCTGAACATGAGCTTTCCACAACAGCTTACTATCTATCTGTACGCCTAGGAACTTGAACTGTTCCGTCTCGCTTATAACATGCCCATTCTGTCTGATTAAAATGTCAGTTCTTGTTGAATTATGGGTTAGAAACTGTAAAAACTGAGTCTTACTGTGATTTAGCATCAAATTATTTTCCACAAGCCACGAATTTATATCATGAACTACATTATTTGATAATGTTTCAATATTACACACAAGATCCTTCACTACCAAGGTGGTGTCATCAGCAAACAGAAATATTTTTGAATCACCTGTAATACTAGAAGGCATATCGTTTACATAAATAAGAAACAGCAGTGGCCCCAGCACCGACCCTTGGGGAACGCCCCATTTAACAGTGCCCCATTGGGACTGAACATCATTACCACTCTCAATATTGCGGAGGATTACCTTCTGCTTTCTGTTCTTGGGACTGAACATCATTACCACTCTCAATATTGCGGAGGATTACCTTCTGCTTTCTGTTCTTAAAGTAGGAGGCGAACCAATTGTAAGCTACTCCCCTTACTCCATAACGTTCCAACTTCTGCAGTAATATGTTGTGGTCAACACAGTCAAAAGCCTTCGTTAAATCAAAGAAAACACCTAACGTTCGCAGCCTTTTATTTAATCCGTCCAAAACCTCACAGAGAAAAGAGACTATAGCATTTTCAGTTGTTAAGCCATTTCTAAAACCAAACTGTACATTTGACAGCAAATTATGTGAATTTAAATGCTGCAGTAACCTTGTATATACAACCCTCTCGATAACTTTAGCAAACACCGATGGCATAGAAATAGGTCTATAATTGTCAACATTATTCCTGTCTCCCTTTTTATAAAGTGGCTTCACTACCGAGTACTTTAATCGGTCAGGAAACCGACCACTCCTAAAGGAAAAGTTACAGATATGGCTAAGTACTGAGCTAACATACGTGGAACAATACTTCAGTATTCTGCTAGATACCCCGTCATACCCATGAGAGTTCTTGGTCTTTAGTGATTTAATTATTAACTCAATCTCCCTCTTGTCAGTATCATGGAGGAGCATTTCAGGTAACAGTCTCGGAACACTTTTTTCTAAGAGCGCTATATGATTCCCTGTTGGGACTAGGTTTCTATTTAGTTCACCTGCTATATTCAGAAAGTGATTATTAAGTACTGTACATATATACGACTTATCAGTAACACGGACATCCCCACTACGCACTGATTCTATATTCTCGACCTGTCTCTGCAGACCAGCCACTTGCTTTACGACTGACCATATGGTTTTAATTTTATCCTGAGACTTAGCTATTCTATCTGCATACCACATACTTTTTGCCTTCCTAATAACTTTTTTAAGCACCTGATATTAAGCTTTTCAGTGTGGTTTCCGGGATGTAAATTTTCTTGGAGCACCAGAACTGTATTATATCATGTTTGGTTCTTTGTTATGGCATAATGCCATACGTGCTAGAAAATGAAAATGTGCACTTGAAATGCAGCGAACAGTTGAAACTAGCCAGTACTGTGGAATTCAACATTTCGTTTCAAATATATTGACTGCCTCTGCGGAAAAGGTTAATAAAAGTCAAATTTCTTTAGCTAACAGACAAAAATAACTTCATTGTTCCGCAAGAGGATTAATGCTTGACTGTCAGAAAGGTGGAAATAAAATATAATCTGAAACTAATGACATATTTTACCCTTCCGTAATTATGTGAATGTATTTTAATTCACTTGATAGCTCCCGGCCACAGATATCCGTTTTTTTTTTTTTTTTTTTTTTTTTTTTTTTTCCCATTTGACGTGAGAGTAAACGAAGGGGAAACAGCAAAATCACTAAATCTATTTTTGGCGGGACTAACTATGACTCTCTTAAGGTAGCCAAATAGCGGCGGTTCAGCTGCATCCGGACTTGGCTTTTCGAAGCGCGGTTCTGCTGTAGTCAAGCTGCTGCTGTGAGGTGCCTTCCTTGGGTTGTAGCTACAGGGAGAGTGATGCGCAATACATGGGCCTAGCCCTCTTAGCCTCTCCTCTCCTGCAGCCTTCCCCCCTTCACGTGGACCCGCTGATTTCGCCCAGCGGAAGACTGCACTGGGGGCTTGCGGAGGTTACCAGCCCTCCCTCGCATTATACCCTTTTTATTTGGGGGCAGCATAAAAGAAAACAGGAGAATTGGCCCTTGTGCTGGAGGTGCCAATCCAGCTATCCCAGTGTCTACCGAGCCAACCAACCCTGCTGAGGATCTTGTACGAGACACAGCACACAAATGCCCTGACTGGTCCCGCGCCTTCACCACCAAGTCCGGCCTGGGGGTCCATCGCCGCCGACAACACCAGGTGGCAGCCAACGCGGCCATCGTGATGGACTGTAAGCATGCGAGGTGGACCGAGGAAGAGGCCCTCTCGCTCGCCCAGAGGGAGGTGGAGCTCTCCCTTGGGAGGGACTGCCAGTCCATCTTCGCCAATCAAGAGCTCCTCCGACTCTTTCCCGATAGCTCACTCGACTCCATCAAGTTCCAGAGGTGTAAACCTGCACACCGCCAGCGTGTGCAGGAGTTTGTGGCCAACCTGCAGGAGAGGGACGAGGAGGGGCCGGCATCCAGCCCGGGGCCACCGGGGTCGCCGCTGCCGGACAAGGGAGAGGAGAACACGACACTGCCAGGGACACCGCCGCCAGATGACGATGTTGACGTGACCATCTGGGAGCATCTAGCAGGGCTTCCCGCTTCCGCACCGCGTTTCTTGGCCTGGACCGCATCATTGGTTTGGGGCCGGGGATGCCGCCCGCTACCATCTTGGGCATGCTCCCTGATGCCCTCGCCGCCGTCGCCTCCAAGTGGAGGGGATTCACAGGTCGACGCCGAGCTTGCCACCTAAGCGGCAGCAGCCGCCTGAGCGCCGGAGGAAGCAGCGCCGGTGGGAATTTACACGGACACAGGAGGCCTTCTGGTGGTCCCACACACGGTGCGTGCGGGGCCTCCTGGATGGCACCCTGTTGCAGCCGCCACCGGACAGCCCTGGTCTGCAGGACTTCTGGGCCGACCTCTTCCTGTAGCAGTTGCAGTCCACCGCTGGCGCCATCAGTGACCGCCTCCTGCCGCACTTGCAGCCTGTGGACTTTGAGTGCCTATGGCGGCTGGTCGCAGTAGAAGAGGTTGCTGCTTCTCTGCCACCCAGGGATTCTGCACCTGGCCCGGACGGCCTAACTCAAGCCGGGCTGTGCCACCTGCTGCGCGACGTGCTGCTTAAACTCCTGAATCTCCTCCTCCTTGTGCAAGCATTCCTTTCCTGCCTCCTCCAATCCTGGATCACCTTACTCCCCAAAATGGCTGCACCAGCATCCCCTGCTGACTTTCGCCCCCTCACCGTATGCTCGGTGCTGGTGAGGACCTTCCACAAGGTCCTGGCCTCGCACCTGATGCGTCTGTGTGCTGTGGACGAACGTCATCAGGCTTTCATCCCTCGGGATGGGATGCTGGAGAACATGTTCATCCTCGACCAAGCCCTCGTTGACGCAGTCCGCTCCTGCCGCTCTGTCTTTGTTGCATCTCTTGATGTGTCTAAGGCATTCGATTCGCTCAACCGTGGTGCTCTACACCCTGTGCTGAAAGCGCATTGTCTTCCGACCGAATTTGCCGACTACGTTGAGACCTGCCACAGGGGCAGCACGGCGGTGATAGCAGGTGGCAGTGGCGGCGTGGGCACGGCCGTGCAGCCGTCAAGGGGTGTCCGTCAGGGGGAACCACTCTCTCCCCTCCTCTTTAATATGGCCTTGGACACCATTCTTAACACCTTGCCTTCCCACGTAGGATCCTGGATTTTAGGTCGCAAGATCAACACTGCGGCCTTTGCTGATGACGTCCTGCTGTTTGCGTCGACGAAGAGGTGCCTGCAGCCCCTCATCGACGCAGCCACAGCGGCCCTAGCCCATCTGGGGCTGCACATCAACGCTCGGAAGTGTTTCAACCTCGCCTTAGTGGCCTCAGGCCGCGAGAAGAAGGTGAAGGTGGACGACACCATCACCTCCACAGCTGGCGACGCCACCATGACGGCCCTATGCGTGGGTGAAGCCTTTCGATACCTGGGGCTGCAGTTCTCCTCTTCCGGTCAGTGCCTGTTCCAACCTCGCCGCCATCTGGAGGAGGAGCTGGACGTCATCAGCCGGGCTCCTCTGAAGCCGCAACAGTGCCTCTACGCCCTCGTCCACGTGCTGCTGCCGGGCCTGTATCATGGGCTGGCCCTCAGCCACACATGGATCGGTGCCCTGAACACGACGGACACCGCAGTGCGCACAGCTGTCAGAAGATGGTTCCGCCTCCCAGCAGACACCCCCTTGGGCTACTTCCACTCTGCTGTAGCCCATGGGGCCTTTGGCATTCCATCTGCCCACTGGATGGGCTCTATTCTACGGCGCGGCCGCCTCCTGACACTGCAGAAGATGGGGCCAGCTGTGGACGATGCGGGCCTGCGCGGGGTACAACGCGAGGTCACGGTGCTCGAGCGGCACTTAACGTGGGAAGGCCACGTCCTCACGATGTTGGAGCAGGTCAGGGACATGTGGGCAGCTCGCCTGCAAGTCGCCTTCGACGGTGTGGCCCTCTCTGAGTCTGCCGCTATCCGTGGACAGCACCAGTGGGTCAACAACACCAGTCGTCTTCTATCTGGATGTGTCTTCATCAACACCATCCATGCCTGCATCAACACCTTGCCCTCCAAGGCATGTCGAGGTCGCGGGCGTGCAGCTGACAAACGATGCCGCACGGGCTGCAGGGCCGTTGAGTCCGCCAACCACGTCATTCAGGCTTGCGGACAAACGCACGGGTCCCGCGTGAAATGTCACAGTGCTGTCATGCAGTATCTCGCGCTTGGACTCACGCAAAGGGGCTTCAATGTTTCAGTGGAGCCCCACCTTCGAACACGAGAAGGCCTCCGCAACCCTGACATCATTGCGGTCAAAGATGGCCAAGCCCGCATTCTCGACACCCAGATAGTTGGAGACCACCTCCGGCTCGACTGGTGTCACCAGCAGAGGGCGGCGAAATAAAAAACGCCGTCCATCAGGCGTGCTGTCCTCGACCTTCGTCCCGGCATCCAGAGTGTTGTCTACTCCTCGGCCACCTGGTCCCCACAATCTGCGCATGACCTCTTGAAGCTGGGCTTCAAGGTGCAGGAATTCACCATCATACAAGATCTTCGAGCGTATGACGGCTCATCGCCCGATGCCCAGGGCTGGCGTTGGATAGAGTGCTGATTCTCTTCTACCCTGACTCCTGGGGTCTATCACAGGAGCAATACTTGTCTTCCTTCCTTCTCTTCTTGTTTCTTTAAAACAAAGAAACAAGAAGAGAAGGAATAAAGACAAGTTTTCTTTATATTTAATTTATGTTTATTTCCTATCATTATACACTGAGGTGTTACGCCCTTGTAAGCCTTCACCCCGGTGGAGGTATGGCGTGGTACAGCACACCTTTGTCTCATATATGTATGTGTTATTCTTCGAAATAAAGATGGCTTTGAATAAAGAGGGGTCATGTGGAGACTACCCAGTGTAACTCAGACTGCTCTGTACATCAGCCCTGGATCTGTGATATTTACGAACCGAGTCAATACGTAGTGCCACGCCTCTTCATAAAGCATTCTTCTATCGAACGTCACTGTATTTCGCCCTGTGGAATTGAAACGTGTATATTTTGTAATGGATGCCATCGAACTATATTCAGGACAGTGGAAATTGAAATTTCCTGTGGTGCCTCTCCTGCTCCCAGTCAGCTGGTTTGACAGCCTGCCCCTCTTAAAAAAAAATTTGCACTCTTTATTGCCTATTAGCTAATAACTTGCTGTTTTGTATGACATAAAATTAAATATAGGGTACATAAAACCAATAAAGACAAGAGTCAAGCAAGAAAGTACACATTTCTTCAATCAATAGCTCCTAGAATTCTTTCCTCTCTAATCTTGCTACAGCTTTACATGGCGTGCTTTACTTTCTGCGAAAATATCTATTACCTCATCAAAGTTCGTCAAACATTTTGCTACATGAAAAATCAAAATGTCGTTATCTAACACTGAAAAAGCTGTTAACACAAATAATACCCAAGACTGGTGTTGTTTCTCGATCTGATTACGTATATTTTGTCACTGTCTGCTAGATAAAACAAAATAGGCCTTCCTAATATTGCAGCAATTTTGTTACGCACACCATATAAATGAGACTGTTTTGGCACAAAGGGCCATTTTTATATCACGACAGAATATAATTCACGAAGTATCAATATCAAATGTCTGTTAGGCCTACCACAAGCAATAATCTTTATGTTATGAAATAGTTTCACATTTCATTCATATGCACCAGTTTCTCAAGCAAGAGATCGAAAAGTAGTATTACGAAGTTTTTATATAAATTTGGAATCGTGTTATTCTTCCATAATTCTGTGTGATGTCCCCGTTTCTTCTCCTTCCTTGTTCCAACAAACAATCTTGTCATCACCAGTTCTGTAGCTATACCTGCCATTGTCAAAATTCGTTCACCGAATAACTTCACTAACCCTGCCAGAATCACAGGTTTAATTATCCCGCGGTTATTTTCTGGTTAGGCATTATTACGTGTTCATACAACATGTTTTCCGCATTATTTTCAGAATAGAATTTAAGCGGCTGGTAGCTGTGGACTGTACAACTAACTGGTCCTTACTAGTGTAGCGATCTGGCCAAATATTTTCTGTCAACATTTTATTTTCTTGGACACACCGAGAAGATAATATGTAATCTTTCTCACCTGTTATTCCTGTCAGTCGTTTATTTCCATTCTGATAGTCTGAATGTATGGATTTTGCTAGTAATTATAACAACTGATCATTCGCACACCCACATAATCAGACAGCGATTGGCATTCATCCATTCGGCTTTAGTCCGCTCAGCTCGTATAGCCCCGTCCCCTTTTGTCTGCAGAAAGTTTATTTCTAAATGCGACGAGGATTCTCCTGACAGAGACATCACATACACTATGCACACATTCAAAAATCAACTTATGATTCATTCGGAAATCAATTTAAAATCAGAAATCAACTTAAAATGTGTTCAAAACTGTTCTAAAACCAACAGGGAAGCATTTCAAAATCATATGAATAATCAGACAAATGTGCGCTGGGTGCTAGGCACTTTGTGAAACAAGTTTTTTTTTCTTCAAGAATATGAATTTGGCGCCCTGCTTTTCCCGGTAGCAATGTAGCTGCTTGCTGTGACTGCTTACACAACCAACAGCCACATTCCTGTAACCAGAAGTGGGAGAATCTACTGCTCAAATGCGACTCAACTGCGCAGGAGCATGAGCCCGCTCGTAACCGCCAAAACAAATCTATTGTAAACAGTTATGACTTCATGCTCATCGGAGGCAATTTTTTATGAAGCATTGCATAGTCTTCCTAAAGCCTTTGACACATTTTGCTGTTGGCAGACACTTGCATGAGCGCTGTGTGTCGTTGTTGTATATGGCGCATGTCCTTTGCAATTGATTTTCGTTTTTTCTCTCGTTTATGTTTTATTGTTGAAGTATTATTCTGCAGTAACGGGATACAGTAAGATCCTTTGTTAGAGTATCGGTTCTTATCAGTCAAAATTACAAAAATTTAACTGAAAACTCAAACTATTCAAAATGCCCGGAATTCTAAAAAATTCCCAGGTTTTTCCCGGATCTCCCGGTTGTCCCGGGTCGTATGCTCCGTGTTTATGTAAATTTTTGCTGCTGCTTGCTGCTTCACCTTAATTATTTATCAACAGAACTTACTTCTTCTTCCTCTCCTTTTTGTCCAAGAGCACAGGTCAGACCAGTCAACCTCACAATATGGAGGGTGTCTGCCTACAGGTACTGCATTTTAGTTTTTGTGTGCCTCTTCTGTGGCTTTGTTCTTTTGCCTTCTTGCTCGTGCAAAACAATGTGCCCTGCACCGACTCCTGACTTGGCCCACTTTGTAGTAATTTGGCACCGCCAACCACACAATCAATGCTGGTTCGCCTCACGACTGATATCAAACTGAATTCTGCTTCACGCCTCTTATAGCTGTAGCATCTGTTTGTCATACAGCAGCCCCATTTGCTTCTCCATCAAGCAGTTACTCTTATTTACATATGTTACAGATTAAAAGTAGTGCTAAGCTAGGGCGTGGACATTCATACTCATGACATTGCCATGTGTCGCCCTACCCATATTGTTTTTTGCAAAATAATACTGTTTTTCATAAACTTTAACAATGTACTCCATCCTTACTACTTAAATAACTCTGCTGCAAGAATTCCTCTCCTCCAAGCTGCTACTTCTTTCTTTGCCCTTTTTCATACCAATTTCATTGGCGAAAATTGAACTCTTCAAATCTTTTTTCAAAAACCACCAATTTTCCTCACATTAATTTGTTATCTTAAGACTTTCTTCTTCTTTACTTGTTATTACTAGGCACATATAATGTTGACATTACATATTTCACAGACTGTGTCCTCCCGCAATAACTTCCACATTTTTGTTACTTTCTTTTTCTCGAAATCCAACTATGAGCTTACACACCTATCAAGATGTCAGTTATACCACCTCTTATGCTTCTCTTATATTTCTTTATTCTCTCACTCATTTTACAGTGTACCCCTCCCCTCCCCCCTGTTTGCCTGCTTCATCCTTCAATATTCATTTTGTCTGCTTGTCCCTTCCAATCTTCTGTTTGCCTTTATTCTACTCAATTTAATGTAATTACTATATTAAAATGGCTATTTCGCTGTATTACTTGTGCTTGTGGCCACTCAGTGCACGTTTTGATTGAGATGGGAAAAGTGTAATAACTATTGAACCTAAGAATAATGTGAATATTGCAAACGATGGAAGTGACTGTAACCATGTTAGAGAAATAAGAGGCCATCGGGATAAACAGCACCTTTTTTATGAAGTATTTTTAGATTATAGCTATGATCAAAACATTAGGAAACTGGTAACCTGTAAAATCAGTGAAATTATAACTTTAAACTCTGAACAGAAAGAACTGTTAAAAGCTACTTTTTGGGAATTCCAAGATGCATTTTGTGATAAACCAGGGAGAGTCAAAAATTATCAGTGTTAGCTACATCTTAGATCACACCAGCCATTTTTATGAAACCCAATGAGATTCCTTTTCCAAAAAGAAAGAAAAAACACACACACACACACACACACACAGAGAGAGAGAGAGAGAGAGAGAGAGAGAGAGAGAGAAAGAGAGAGATTAAAGAATGGGAACATGAGGAATTTTAGAATTTAGTTGCAAATACAGCAAGCTTGTGGTTATTGTTGCACAACAAGATGGTGACATCAGACTAGTTCTCAAGTAAAGACAGTTGAATAAGTTTCTGAAAAGAGAGAACGACTTTCCAGAAAATGTAAATGAAGTCCTACATGAAGTTGAATATGTTAAATAAATGAGCGTCTTTGATATGAAGTCATATTTTCAGCAAATTTGTTTAGACTCAGACTCTTGAAAATACACTGCATTTCTGCATGGTGGTAAATGTTTTCAGAGTTCTGTTGAACCTTTTGGACTTAATATATCTGTTGCTGAATATTAAGACTTTTGATTTGTTTTGGGGATGAAGTAAATTAAAACATAATTGTTTTGTGCATGACACTTTAATGGCAATGAAGACATGGAAAGAACATTTTGAACCATTAATGGAGTTGTGTATAAAATTAAGAAAAGGGGGAATGACAATGAATTTAGCGAAGTGCAAGTCTAGGTTGAGTGAGTTAAAATTCTTGGGACAAAGGGGATTTCACTAGACAAAGATCTACATCTACAAACATATTTTGCATGGTGGAGAGAACCTTGTAACACAACTAGTGTTCTACTCGCAAACAGAGAAAGGGGAAAACGACTGTCTGAAAGTCTGCTTATGAGCCATAATTTCTTGCAATTTATCTTTGTGGTCCTTAGGGAAAATATATGTTGCTAACAGTAGAATCGTTCTACAGTCAGGCTCAAATTCCAGTTCTCTAAATTTGCATGATAGTGCCTTGCAGGGATTCAATCCAGGGATTCTCATTTGAGTTCATCAGGTATCTCGATAGTATTTGCATGTTGAGCAAACCTACTGGTAGCAACTGTAGCAGCTCACTTCTGAATTGTTTCAAAGTCTTCCTATAATCCACTGTGACGGGGATACCAAACACTCAACTGAAGAGTATCCCAAAGTATGACCACAGGATGTCAGGCATAGACAGAGTTGGTAAAACCTATTCCCAAAAGCTTTGGGATACCCCTAAATTTGTGGTAAGTATGCTCCCCAAGGACGACAAATGACAGATTAATTTTGTGGTGAGTATACTTCCCAAGCCCCTTCCAGAAACTACATTGGCAGTAACCATACTTCCTAGTAACCAGTAAGTAACTATTAAAACTCCATTGCTTGTTGGTATTTATACTTCTCACAGTCCTGAAGACTATATTTCACAAAAAACAGAAACTACAGCTGGTCCTGCGGATTGCCACTAACTACCTTGAATGCTTTAAAGAAATACATTTAATGGGAAGCATATCCCCATAGTCCACAAAAGGGTTAAAACTTCATCTTTCCTTTTGCTGTCTTCTACTGTCACCCCAGAGTGCTTGATGAATGACTGGGTAGGAGCCCTCAACTGACTGAATGGTTTTAGATATGACCAGAATTTTCTTGGGTGCTTGGCAAGATCTTTCACTAAGGTATGACAGTAGAAGTTGTATGTTTTGTGCATTACTCTTCTTACAGGTGCATGAATTTTTACTAACTTTTGCCTGTCAAAATTTGCACACGCTTTTTGAAACAAGAGTGCAACAATCTCTTTTGAGGCCTTGGTAGTTCACTGGAGGGAGTTGGAACCATATCTGCACACACAAGTCATCTAATTCACATAAATTACAGGGAGTGGGCGATGAGCTCTGACACCGTGTTCAGTCACATCCAAGATATGCTCGATTGGGTTCAAATCTGGTGAATAAGGGGGGGGGATCGGAGAGCTCATTAATTGCAACTCACCATTGTGTTCCTCAAACCATTCCCTCACACTCCTGTGGCCTTGTGATGTGGCGCATTATCTTGTCAAAAAATGCCACTGTCGTTGGAAAAGATGATCGTTACGAAGGTGTGTACATGTACGCTGCTCCCTGGCTGTCGTGGTGCCTTGCACAAGCTCCACTGGACCCGTACATGCCCACGTTGATGTTTTCCGTAGCATAAAGGAGCCACCACCAACTTATCTCCATGCGGCACTACAGGTTTCAAGGAGCTGATCCCCTGGAAGAAGACGGATTCACACCCTCCCATTGGCATGGTGAAGAAGGTATCGGAATTTTTCTGACCGTGCAGTGCTCTGCCACTGCACCAAAGTCCAGTGATGGTCACATGCCCATTTCGGTCATAGTTGCCGATGTCGAGATTTTAACATTGGCACATGCATGGGTCATTGGCTATGGAGGCCCATCATTAGGACTGTTTTGTGCACTGTGTGTTTAGACATACTTGTACTCTGCCCAGCATTAAAGTCTGATGTTAGTTTTTCCACAGTTCGCTGACTGTCCTGTTTTACCAGTCTGCCCAGCCTACGATGTCTGACATCGGTAATGAGAGGTGACTGCCCAACCCTATGATGTCTGGACTTGATTTCACTTTGGTTTCGTCATGTGTCGAAGACACTCACCACAATACTCCTTGATAACCCAACAGGTTGTGCAGTTTCCAAAATGCTCATGCTGAGCCTCTGGGCCATCACAATCTGCCCTTGGTCTAACTCAGATAGATTGCACGCCTTCCCCAATCTACACACAGACAATATGCTCACTGATATCACATGCGCTGTGCATATGTCTGACTAGCAGTCATTCCTCACTATTGCCCGGACAAGTTTATATCGATAGTAGGTTGGTGGTCATAATGTTCTGGCTGATCAGTGTACGTGTCCAGAGCACAATTTACAGTCAGTTTAAACTTTGCCCATAATTCCTGTGCATTTGTTATACTGGAGCTAAATGATGTCCATTCATTGTATAAGTAGGATGCTAACAACTACTTATCTACTTTTTCTAGCATAAACACTCTCCTGGCCTTCCTGACAAATTTATTAATTCCAGTAACCATCGTCACTATGATGACATCATGATCACTAATTCCTGTTTCTGTACTGACTCTATTGGTAAGGTCAGGCCTCCTTCTAGTTACAAGATCTAAAATATTTCCATTGCATTGTCTAACTGGTTACTAGAGGTTGATAATCCGCTTCAGTTGTAAATTTCTTGTATTATCACGATCGGTTTCGGGCTCTCATAAGCCCGTCCTCAGGTGTTGCAACTGTGCTGTGGCCCCCGAGTGTGGACGTGTACTAGGTGTGGTGTGCTACCTATGATCACTGGCTGTTTCACTGTATTACTTGTGCTTGTGACTGCTCAGTGCATGTTGTGATTGAGATGTGAAACGTGTTGTACACATCCACCGTGGCGCTAGGGGGTCACAGCACCGTTGTGACACCTGAGGATGGGCTTATGAGAGCCCGAAACTGGTTGTGATAATAAAAGAAATTTACAACTGAAGCGGATTTTCAACCTCTAGGAACATGCTCAGTTGCAGATGTTCTTCCAACACGATTGCTTGTCTAACTAGTTGTCCAAGACAGTTTCTGGAAAATGTGTTCAGAAGTATTTCACAAGATTGTCTGTCTGCGGTAAATCCATAGTGTTCCAGTCTATAGTCTGTAGGTTAAAGAGTCACTTCCAACCAATACTGTAATTTCTGTGATTCTGACCATAGACTTTTCTTCAATGACTCTAAAACTGTCACAGCAGAATTGGTTGGCTGATAAAAACATGAAAGAGTTAACTTGATTTTACCTAGACCTGTTACATGCATGGGCTGTTGCACTCAAATTCAACCTCAATAGAGAGAGTACTTTTGCCATCCGCGGTGAACAGTCCCCATCCTGTGGTGTCTAATCTGTCTCTCTCATATACATTCCATGAATTGCTAAATACCCCAGAGCTTTCTGCTTTGGGTTTCAGACAGTTCTCTGTCCCAAGAATAATTTGAACATGAGAAATTTCCTGGAGGGCAGTAAATTTGGGTACTTTGATTCAAATTCTCAACAATTTACTGTTAAAATTTTGAGTGTTGAATTGTCTCTACTTTGTATGCAATCTGATTTCTCTCTCTCTGTGTACTAGCTGATAAGTATTCATCAAAGAACCTTAAAGTACCGCCTGGACTAAAAAAAATCCATTTTCTCTCCACAAGTAGACCACTAACCAAGCAGCTGCTTCCTTCATGCAGTGCACCCCAGGCCTATCAGGGGAGTCCTACAGCTCTGCACCCTTTAACGCAGGTCCAGAAATCTGCAGTCATGGCGGTCACGGAATCGCTGGAGCTGGCTCTGGTTGAGACCATCCACTTGGTCCCAAACCGAAGGACCCTGGTTGACTGGGTATGATGCTGCAAATCGTGAAATCTGCTTGCACCCTATAAGCGAGGCCGGCAGTCATCACCACTTCCATCGGCTGCCTGTAGAAACTGAGGATGTCATAGGAACCCAAGCAACAGGCATCATTGGTGCTGACATGAGCAACAGCTTGCAGACTATTGCACCCCATACAGGGGTAGTGGGAGACGGGGCCTACTCCGCACCGAGTGCACATTAGAGTTCTGGACATTATTTCCCTAAGGGGCTCCATAACATGCTGAACATTGAAGCTAGCTAGAAATTCCTTCCCTTGTGTGCCTATGGGTACACTGGAAGGTGCCTTGACAGCAGAGCCCATGGGAGATACGAGTGACACCTGAGGTGACATATGCAATGCACTGTGCCAATTGCTGCTGCTGCTGCTGCACTCCAAAGCAGCATGCTGCAGGTGACCACGGCCTCAAGTGTCTTGAGCTGTTCGCGAACTGTCACCAGATCTTCCTGCATCTACACATGGCACGCACACATCCAATCCATCCTACTACTAGTAGGTTGAGAATTAAACTATGAAAACAAACAGAAAAAGCTAAATATATCATTTGTCAGTCTCCTGATACTTTGCCAATGGAGGCTGGCAGCTGATTGAGCCATGTGCAGCTGTTAATGATCACCCAGAAACAAAGACACAGATGACCAGCGGACAGGTGTAGACATTACCATTACTGAAACAAGTCACTGTACCTCTCAAATATAAAAATATGCTTTAAATTTAAGAATTAAACTTTGCAACCTCACAAAAACAGGGAAACAATTTAAGAATTAAACAGAAAACACAAACAGAGAAGATAAATATGCTACTTGCTAGCTCCTTTTGCTTCACCCACAAAGGCTGATGGCTGACTGGCTATGATCGATGTATACTGTCTGTTGAAAACAATGAACAAATGACTTCTGTGTGAATGTACACGTGACTGTTACTAAAACATGTTTCTGAACTACTCAAATACAAAAAAATGCTATGAATTTTAAGAATTAAACTGAGGACACAAACAGAGAAGCTAAGTAAGCTGCTTGCATATTTTCCAATTGCAGAGCCGCCCGCTTTGCCACCTGCGCCACACACATCAGTCAGCCCTCACACTATTCGTTCATTTCTTTCGACAGTCGACTTGACTGAATCGAGTTATCGAGTAGTTGTACTTTCCTATGTAGCACGCGCATACACATCATTGTATTTTATACATTTCTGTGTGGCACATAGGTAGCTAACAGGTACCTATGAGAAAAGTCGCGCCATTCTAGTGATCTCGATATGTTATTCTGTCTGGCATTTGTTCGAGGCGAGTCGTGAATATTCTACTGTTTTCTTGGACAGAAAACCTTCAATACATAACGTTATAAATACAGACTATTCACCGAATAGGAAGCTCGTTTAAATTCAGAAGCAGCAATATTAAGACTGAAGAATGAATAAGTAAAAAGTCCTAGTTGTAGCAAAGCATGTGTGAAGATTAGTCAAGAGTGAGCGTGATCATTTGATTGTTAAGTATTAGTAATAGTAATTCATAGTAATTTCTCTGTAAAAATATTGTTACGAGATTCGTAACAATATTTTTACTTATAACATAATGATAGTTTCCCATACCTATCTCATAATACGAGTTAGGTATGAAAACTATTGATGTGTAGTCTATATCTCCAGTACCGGTAATAGTGACTTTTGAGAAGATTCCTAAAACGCATTGTTATTATATATCCTCTATCGAATGCACTAGAAAGGAACAGAATCGACAATAAAAGTTCCATGCACATAAATTGCCGGTGACATCACCATTGGATACTCGCCCTTATATGTTGTAAGGTACAAATTGGCGTGTTGCTTTCACAGTAGGTATTTGTTCACACTCCATAAAAGTCTGTAAGTGAACTTTCTGGCAGTGAAACAATGTTCTCAAAACAACCGAGCCACACAGAAAAGGAAAGCAGAGTTGCTGCCAGATAGACAATTTGGAAGCTTCAATCGTCGCGATAGCTTGTAAGTGATACAAAGTGAACAACTGTGATTATCGTCTATTACCATGGACTTCTGTCAGTGTTGTGCTTAGCATAGTGTGACTGTGTGTGTTTTAGTGCTAAGTGTACTAGTGTTGCATTTTTCAGTGCGAATAAAATGTTTATTCAAGAATAATTGGCATCTAATTTACCTACATCATAACGATATAATAAAATGGATTGTTATGTAATAATTAAAAGAAAAGTAGAACCATCTGAAGATTCCGGTCACCATTCAACCCCAAAAACACCACCAGATGTACAGGCAGAGCCCAGCAGCACTTCGTCGACACTTCCACAACAAAGTTCATCGACTGAGTCTAATCCCATGGATATTGGCAATTAACTTGGATATATTAGTGTCAGGAAATATTAGTGTTGATATAAAACACAAGCTTCTCACAGCTTCAAGGAAACCTGAAAAAGGTTATATCTTTCCTACTTCTGAGCACAAAAAGAGGGGTCGGGTTGAACGCGGACAAGTGTACGATAATTACTTTGACCAGTATCCATGGCTGGTGTTCTCACTAGTTAAAAAGTGACTTCTTTGCGTTTACTGTTCAGTTTTTGAGAATAATAAAATCGTTGGAGGAAAGAAATCCATTATTGCCAAAAAAACTTGTGACTGAATCACTAACAATATTTTGCAAACTTAGTGATAAAGATGGTGACCTTGAGACCCACTCTCAGCTCAAGTATCATGTTGAAGCATCAAAAGATGGAAAGTTATTTTTGGCAACATGAGACAACCACAAACTTGAGGTCATAAATCAGTTGTCAAGACAGAGAAAGGAAAGCATTAGGGAAAACAGGGACCATATTGCACCTATAATAAAAACAATCATATTTCATGGAAAGCAAAATATTCCTCTGCGGGGGCATAGAGATGATGGGAGTCTATTATAAAACGAAAATGATTGCAAAAGTATAGTGAGTAATGAGGGAAACTGTGGAGCTCTTCTAAGATTTAGAATTGACACTGGAGACTTGCAACTAAAACATCACCTTGAGACCACTAAAGCGAATGCCACTATGGGCATAGCTCACATCACCCAACTGAGTTTAGCTGCAAGATATGTTAATGGGGATAGCAAATTACATGATATATATATATATTTTGTCACTGGAGAGCTGTGTGGGTATAGGCTGTGATGGTTGATCTGTTTATATATCATAATTGAAAAGTCATCAGCTCAACCTCTCTCTCTCTCGCAGTTGCAAAGTTATGAATGTGTGAGACTCACTTGGTGTTATTGGAGAAGTAGTATCATTCTTTACAGCGTCTAGGAAGTGGTTCCCAACACTGAAGAGTCACCTAAAATACTCACTGCAGTCACATTGTCAGACAAGATGGGTTGAGTGACATGGTGATGTTATTCAATTCTCAGCTGATCTCAGAACAGTTTGCAAAGTTCTTAAAGAAAAACAGTGTTGGAGGGATAGAAAAAATGCTACCAAAGCCAATATTCTCCTTCGAGTTCTCTCTGATTGCGAGTTTAGCAAAATTAGATTCGACACTCAAGGTGTGTGATGGCATGAGAGCTAATGCTGATAGCCACTTTGTTTCCATTGTTGAAGAGATGAAGGCAGTTATGGAAGAGTTAGATGTGGAGATGAGTGTTCCGTGTCTTACAGGCAGACAAAGACACAGGAGAAAATGTGATCATAATGATGATGCTATGGCATATTGTAAAAGAAGTGATTTTATTCCAAAAGTGGACCATGTTGCAACTGACATGAGAGAACGTTTTGCTAAAGAAAATATTTATCATTTAAAATTCAATGTACTTTTGCCCTCACAACTACCGAAACATGACGGTAATGATCTGGCACAAAAATTGAATCAGTGCTTAACTGAACTACTGTTCCTTGAAGAAAAATCACTCTTTGTGATTAAAAATATGCTACTGGGAGAGGTTCTTCAATACAAGCAAATGCACATAAACACCCTTAATGATCATGATTCTGTTTTGCAAGTATTGTCTATTTGTCCTCGATCTGACTATCCTACTTTGCACACTCTGTAAAAAATATTTGCTTGTCTACCTGCATCTACTGCTACAGTAGAAAGAAGTTTTTCAACATTACAGTGTACAAAGACATGGCTGAGGTCGACAATGAAGGAGAATCGATTTAATGGCTTAGTTCTGTTGATTACTCACCCAGTAATTGACTGTCCTATTGATGATGTAATCCACAAATTTGCCAGGAAGAATAGGTGCATAGAATTCATCATTTAAGGAAGAGAACCACAATTGTTCCTTTTTTATATCATAAGATGGCATCGTCTTGTATGTGTGTATAATCAGTTTAAATAAAACTTTCTTAAACTTTGCATGTGACTTGATTAATATTTATTATGGTAATAAAAGTAAAGGTAGTTCAAGATATCTTTAGCGTCCCCTCCTTGAAGTTTTTCTGTATCCGCACTGCTAAACTTTCCAGGATCAAAAAATAAAAAAGAGCCATTTTCTGGTTTGACAGGGTTCCATAGAAGCATTTTCAGTAATCAAACCTTGAATGCCATCTGCTTACACAATTTGTTGAATTCTGTGTGGGAGTTGAATCAGGAATGTCAAAATGCACTCTATGAAATCAAAAAGCAACTGTGTAAAAGTCAAATCCTGTATAGACCAGATGTGTCGCTTCCCTTTTGTATCATATGGGCAGTAGTTATCGAGGACTTGGTGCTTGCTTATTTCAGGGGGTGGCTGAAGGGGGCTGGAGTTGAATATAAATCAACAGGCTTTCACAAGTAGGATATTGTAAGAACATGACAGATCTTGCATTGCGATGGTGAAGGAACTTGTGGCTATTCATTTGGCATTTAATAAGTTTAAAAGTTATCTTTTGGGTCATCAAGTAATTTCCTATACTGATGATAAAGCCTTATGTTACCTACAGGAATACAAACTATACCACAACAGAATAACCAGATGGGCACTATTTTTACAACAGTTTGATTATGATGTTAAGTATATTCAGGTCAAGGACAGTGTGACTGCCAAATGCTGTTTCAAGACTGCTTTTTGTGTGTAAGACAGAAAATAGAAGTGAGGAGGGAGAAAAAGAGCTCAAAATGATGTATTTAAAAGAATTAAAAGATGAGTGGGAGATTTGGAAAATTTTTAGGTATAGCAGAGGAAATGAAAACCATGAAAATAACTGGACTTTGGTTAAAAGTTTTATAGGTAAATGTGAAGGAGAAACAACAAATCAATTTTACAAAGTGCACAACAGAATTTTATTTAAAAGGCCCAAAGCACATTTAAATGAATGGAAGCTGTGCTGCCCTGAACAGTAATTTGACCTCTTAACCACGTATCTACAAGGAAGTTTTGGACCCTGTGGTACAACAAAAAATATACAAAAGATACAAGGAAACATCTATTTTTATAACATTGTGACAAGAGTAAAAAAGAGACTTGCCACCTATGATAGGTGCCAAAAAGTAAAAGTTAGCAATAAAACTGGTTATGAGTTCATGCAGAACATTTTTCCAAATATATGTTAGATCTTGTAGTCACCAATGTCTCAAGGCCATTGGCAAAAGCCATTGGGGATTTTGCTATATTTTTAGAATAGTTGGCATTTACTAAGCTTATAAGATTGTTTATAAGACAGGTAAGAAGAGGAGGGCTAATAGAAATCCTTGCGTAACACAAGAGATATTGAATTTAATTAATGAAAGGAGAAAATATAAAAGTGCAGTAAATGAAGCAGGTGAAAAGGAATACAAACATCTCAAAAATGAGGTCGACAGGAAGTGCAAAATGCCTAAGTGGGAATCGCTAGAGGACAAATATAAGGATGTAGAAGCATATATCATTAAGGGTAAGATAGATGACACCTGCAGAAAAATTAAAGAGACCTTTAGAGAAAGGAGGACTACCTGTATGAATATCAAGAGCTCAGATGGTAAACAAGTCCTAAGGAAAGAAGAGAAAGCCAAAAGGTGGAAGGAGTATATAGAGGGTCTATACAAGAGTGATGTACTTGAGGCCAATATTATGGAAATGGAAGATGATGTAGATGAAGATGAGATGGGAGATATGATACTGCGTGAAGAGTTTGACAGAGCTTGAAAGACCTAAGTCGAAACAAGGCACCAGGAGTAGACAACATTCCATTAGAACTGCCGATAGCATTGGGAGAGCCAGTCCTGACAAAACTCTAACATCTGGTGAGCGAGATGTATGAGACAGGCGAAATTCCCTCAGACTTCAAGAAGAATATAATAATTCCAATCCCAAAGAAAGCAGGTGTTGACAGATGTGAAAATTACCGACTTTCCAGTTTAATAAGTCATGGCTGCAAAATATTGACATGAATTATTTACAGACGAATGGAAAAACTGGCAGAAGTTGCGGAAGATCAGTTTGGATTCAGTAGAAATGTTGGAACATGTGAGGCAATATGGACCCTATGACTTAAGAAAAGACAAACCTACATTTATAACATTTGTAGACGTAGAGAAAGCTTTTGACAATGTTGACTGGAATACTTTCTTCCAAATTCTGAAGGTGGCAGGGGTAAAATACAGGGAGTGAAAGGCTATTTACAATTTGTACAGAAACCAGAGGGCAGTTATAAGAGTCGTGGGGCACAAAAGGGAAGCAGTGGTTGAGAAGGGAGTGAGGCAGGATTGTAGCCTATCCCCAATGTTATTCAATCTGTTCACTGAACAGGCAGTAAAGGAAACCAAAGAAAAGTTTGGAGTAGGAATTAAAATCAAGGGAGAAGAAATAAAAATCTTGAGGTTTGCTGATGACATGGTAATTCAGTCAGAGATAGCGAAGGACTTGGCAAAACAGTTGAATGAGGAGGATAGAAGATGAACATCAACAAAAGCAAAATGAGGATAACGGAATGTAGTCGAATTAAATCAGGTGATGCTGAGGGAATTAGACTAGGAAATGAGGCAATTAAAGTAGTCGATGAGTTTTGTTATTTGGGCAGCAAAATAACTGATGATGGTCAAAATAGAGAGGATATAAAATGTAGACTAGCGATGGCAAGGAGCGTTTCTGAAGAAGATAAATTTGTTAATATTGAGTATAGATTTAAGTGTCAGGAAGTCTTTTTTGAAAGTATTTGTATGGAGTGTAGCCATGTATGGAAGTGAAATGTGGATGATAAACAGTTTAGACTAGAAGAGAATATAAGCTTTCAAAATGTGGTGCTACAGAAAAATTCTAAAGATTAGATGGGCAGATCACATAACTAATAATAGGGTACTGAGTAGAAATGGGGAGAAGAGGAATTTGTGTCATAACTTGACTAGAAGAAGGGATCAATTGAGAGGACACATTCTGAGGCATCAAGGGATCACCACTTTAGTACTGGAGGGGAAGCATGGAGGGTAAAAATCGTAGAGGGAGACCAAGAGGTGAACACACTAAGCGGATTCAGAAGTATGTAGGTTGCATTAGTTACTTGAAGATGAAGAGGCTTGCACAGAATACAGTAGCATGGAGAGCTGCATCAAACCAGTCTTTGGACTGAAGACCGTCACCACCACAACAACCATAATACTGTTCCAACTCAAAAAGGAACCAGTAAACACATCATCTCAAAAATCACAAATATTTGTTTCACTGATGTTGGTATTTCAAAATCAATCCTCTGTGGTAATGATTTACAGTTCACATCCCAATCTCGGAAAGATTTTGGGGATTATGCTAAAACAAAACACATTTTAATTTCAGTTTAACATCCTTTGAGTAACCCAGCTGAAAGGTAGATGAGAGAAACGGAGAGACTTTGCAGAACATATTGTAGTAAAAACCATGTAAATCAGACAGATCATGTCAAAGACTTTGAAAATGCTATGAACAGTCTACAATACACATACATCAACAGTGTTTTCACCATTTCAAATGACGTGTAATAAAAGACCTGTCAACTTTATCTCAAAAACATAAAATACTCAGCTGTAAAATTATCTCACCTCAGGAAAGGGAAGATAGTGACAAAAAAAAAAAAAACAAGGTGAAATGAGAAAAAAAGAGGCATGATGCAAAAGGCTGGTTATCACAGTCTGTGGTGGTAGATCTGATGATGGTTAAAGCTTAGGAAAATCTAAAATTATTACTTTTGAAATAAAGAAATTTTTTGACCTAATTTATGTAGGTCCCATTGAAGTACAAGAGAATCCCCATCTAAATGGATATAATTTGATCTATCCTAAATCTAGAAAATTATTTGGATTATACAGTATAACCGAATTAAAATTTATAATCATGATCCCTGAAATCATATCTTTTGTCAGGTCAGATGTAAGAACAAAAATTAATTGGTATATTTCTTAACATGTAGTAATGTTGTATTTTTTAAAACACTGTTACTCTGTTATATTAATTGGTACATAAAAATTTGAAAAGACTTTAGTTAAAAGTAAAAAAGTTTTATAATCTCATGTCAAGAATACAATAACACCATGAAAAATAATGTTATTTCCATGTACTGCCACTATGAGCTTCTCTCTTCCAATTTTCAAAACTAAAACATTTCACAAAATAGAGAAATATTTTTCTTATTTTTGTAAATAATTTGTTTACTCTATTCTGTAATAAAAAACTATTTTTTCCATTGCCAATTCTGGTTAAAAAAAAAAGAAATTGTTGTTATGAAATAGGTAGGGGAATTACTACTTTGTTGAAATTATAATGTCCAGCAAATAGTATGTGTTCCAGCAGTATGATTTTATTCATCTGTTTGTTAAAACACTTTTCTCTTTAACTGTCCTGTCCTTAATTTATAGGGAAATCAACATAAATGTCTCCTACTAGGATCGTTTGAGAGTATGTCAAAATACATCCTTCAATTGCTGTGAGAGATAAAGCACCCCACATGTAAAATATAGTTATATTTTATTGTATCTTTGTTTGAAATATTCTTTGTATGTTATGTATTCATGTTTTTGTACAAGAATTCACTTGTCAATATCTTATTAAAGTCAACATCATCAATTCTACATTTTCTCTTGCTATATGGGGTGATCTGCAATGTATCCAACAATGGATTTCTTAAATATGATGTTCTATTGTGCAGCGCACAAATCTGAAATTACTATATATGTGAAATAGAAATTATTCACAGAATGATGAGTTACAAATAACTTAGAATAAATACCCTTCAGCTCTTACTGAAAAACATTAAAATTTGAGATAAATCATAAAAGGGAACATTTCACAATGCTATTCCACAAAAAGACAAAAAATTTTACGTAAATAATGCCCATTATGTCATATGGTATCATATTTTGGGGTAACTCCACAACCGAGAAAAAATTTTCACAGTACAGGAGCGTATAATAAGAATAATGTGTAGTGTGAATCCAAGAACATCATGTCGAAACCGATTCAAAGAATTGGGCGTACTAACCTCAGCTTCTCAGTATTTTTATTCCTTAATGAAGTTTCTTGTAAATAATACTTCTCTTTTTCCAACTAACTGCTTAGTACACAGTATCAGTACTAGGAATAAGAACAATATACATAAAGATTTAAAATCACTTACTCTTGCCCATAAAGGAGTCCAGTATTCAGCAAAGCATATTTTCAATTAGCTACCAGCAACCATTAAGAGTTTAGTTTCAGACAAGGAACAATTTAAACATAATTTAAAAGAATTTTTGGTGGGCAATTCCTATTCCATCCATGAATTTCTCAACAAGTGCAGTAGACCATTTTAATGAAAATTTATTATACTTTATTTTTTGACAATACTTGGTTGTAACAGCCAAGCAACTACCTACTGTGTGAATGATGGATGTATGGAAAGCAGATGTAAGTCTTAAGTCTGTAAATAGTATAAGTTTAATTTTAAATCTTGTACATAATTTGACTGTTCTTAACTGAAGAGCATTGAAATGAATAATTTACTTTAATTTTTGACAATACTTAGTTGTAATAGACAAGTAACTAGCTACTGTGTGAATTATGGATTTAATGAAATCAGATGTAAGTATTTAACCTGTAAATATTAGAAGTTTAATTTTAATTCATGTACATAATTTTACTGTTTATTGACTGAGGATCATTAAAATGAATGAAACTCAAGTTTTTCTAATTACATTTTTGTAATGTGTTTATCTGATATGTTCCACACCCAGGAGGATCCCCTTTTTTGTGGGTCTATGGAATGAATAATTAATCTAATCTAGTCTAATCTAATTCCCTGCAAAAAGTGACA
The DNA here is from genome assembly GCF_023864345.2 of Schistocerca serialis cubense. Taxonomy (NCBI): domain Eukaryota; kingdom Metazoa; phylum Arthropoda; class Insecta; order Orthoptera; family Acrididae; genus Schistocerca; species Schistocerca serialis. Next base: position 632,619,632 of record NC_064645.1, read on the forward strand.
CACTTTCAGGTGCAAAGACAACAAACTTAGAGAACAACCATAAAATGTGCAAAAATCTAGACAAAATGAGGGGCATACATGATGGAAAGAGAAAAGGACGAAACTTGTTGTGAGTACCTAACTAGGTTATATTTTTTTTCGGTTGTTCACAGTATTAAAAATGTTAGTCAAATAGTGTTTTTCTCGTGACAAAACAACAGAAGTTTTTTTCTTAGCATCACTGAATGTTTTCTGGTATGCTGTGCCTGAATTTGATGTTTGCTGCCTTGTAGCAGGTTGACTTCTCAACAAAATGCGCTAATCAGGCTGATTTTATGTCAAACAGTGTCGGTGCTAGAGTGCACTGAAAAGCAGCTATTTTTTGGACCTTCGGCGGAAATGCAAAGAACGCCCATTCGCACTTTTTACAATTCAAAAATATACAAGTTATCAACAAAAAACCCTTATACTGCATAGAAGTACATTAAATTTCCTGCAAGAGACATCTTTAACATTCACTTTTCTAATAAGGGAAGAGGGAGCTAAGCAAATATTACAAAAAATGCCTTCTGTCCCCTACCACCAAACAACTCCTCCCACCTTGTCGATGCTATGCTTTCAGTGTATTATGCTTAAAAGAGGATGTTTTGAATGAATTGATGGAAAAATCTGTTTCATGAAAGAATTAACAAAACTTATGTTGGCATATAAAAGTAGATAGCAGTGAATAGAAAGATGAATATGAAATCTGTAGGCAGTAATGTACATGTGTCATGAAATGAGCAAATGTTGAGCTCAGGATTGACTCATCACTTTAAGTAGGTTCTCTACCTGGAAAAGAAAGATGGCATTTAGTGATCAAATATGGATACAAAAGGCAGATAAGTTGAATAGCACACTCTCAGGATATGACAAAACCTGTACTGATTTCAAGTGTGCAGTACTTTTAACCATCTCTGATTTGCCGTTTGTGGCCAGGCTATGTGTATTGGGCACCAGAAGGTCAACGTGAAGGGTCCTGGGCAATGGAAGGCCAGGCAAAGTGTCAGGGGCCGTGGAAAGACAAGCTGAACAGTGCGTTGCTGCTGATCTTCAGCTGAAAAAATAGTAATTGGATAATTAATGTTATCACAAAGAAAATTGATTAGTAATGATGTATAATGCTGCAAAGTATTACATGAATTAATACCTTCTGTTACGGGAGCTGGGGGTTTCAGTGTGGTAAGGGGAGCCAACCTATTTTCTGTCAACTTACACCCTCATTGCTCTGGATCCAACTAGTTTCTGATCCTCTGCTGCATCTGACAGAAAACTCTGAAGGTGTGTTGTAGAGAAGCAGCTTCAGTGGCAAGTATGAAAGCTGTGTCTACTGATGCCTAGTAGGCCGATGGAGCACCATAAAGGGAGTTCATAAATTTCTCACCGGCTGCTGTTCTTTGCTTTGGATGGGCTGAAGGATCAGAGAATTTGGTAATGTATGACTTGAGATCCAGATTTTTGGAGAGGATCTTGAGAAATTTAACCTTGCCTTGGTTGAAAAACGTAGATGCAGAGTATCAACCACTGATTTTATGGAGAAAGAGTGTGAGGTTGGCAACCTTCTCCACTGCACTTCTCACATGGTAGAGACACTATAGAGAAATATGCAATGCAGTGGCGAAGGGGGGGGGGGGGGGGGGGGGGAGGAAGAGTGAGTTTGGAGACCTATCTTCGTGTGAATTGAAGCCAGGGATTCTACCACGCACACAGTGAGCGTGTCTGCATGATCAGCTGCATGCTTGTAAGTGATTCCACTTTCATAGCATTTTGTCATCAGCATGGTGATAAGTGTATCCTTGTTTTTCACATTCAATCACAAATTTACCTGTGAAACTATTGGTGTCAAAATTGTGTATCCAGAGAGGGGCTTTTGGTCAACCTCCTTAAGCACTTCATAGACTTGGTGGTCTACTGTCATTAAGAGCACACATCGAACATAATAGTTGCACTTTGACTGTACGTATTTCATACATAATGGGTATATCAGTTGCCAGTTTGTTTGAAGGTATGCCAGCACAAACGTGCAACAAGAAGCCTCCATCAGTCAAACATACTGTACTAACTGTATCCAGGATGATGGGGGTGGAAGCAAAAATGGGTTGGCTCCATTTACCACACTGAAACTCCTAGCTTCCGAGAGGCTTCTTCAGCTGGTCTTGCAAATGCAAGACAGATTGTCAAGGTTGGTATGGTTTTAGGTGAGTGTGACTGTGCCAGAAATATGAAAAATCGTGCTCCAACATCGACGATATTTTGTTATAGAAGTCGAAAATTACCTAGCTGAGTTTCTTATAGTACCATTATCTGAAGCATTTGAGATAACAGAGAGCATTAATTCATGTAATACTTTGCAGCATTATGCATCTTTACCAATCAATTTTTTTACTGTCATTGCATTACTCATTGAATTACAATTTTTTCAGTTGATGAATAGCAGCAACATAATGTTCAGACTGGACTTTCCACAGCTCTTGGCGCTTTGTCTGGACCTTCCATTGCCCAGGACCCTTCACCTGGACTTTCTGGTGCCCAAGAGACATATCCTGGGCAACCAAAAGAACTTTACACCTGTATCAGTACAGGTTTTTTGTCATATCTCAATCAGTGGTGGCTATTTCTTGAGGACTCCTGGGCAGCACCCTCCCAATAATATTTATCATGTGAAAGATTGCAGTATGTACAAACTATGAATCAATATTTGACTCCATTAATTTTCACATACCATCCGCATGTGTATGCTAATGATCAATGTTTTTAGAATGGGTTGGCTGTCGGACACATACCAAACCATCCCAGCAATTTAAAGGCAGGCAATGGATGTGGGTGGAGGAGTGGGTGTTTGGGAGTTGGATGGGGCAGTCTGTTCTGCTGGGCTGCCTGGGACAGCGTCCGCGTGAAGCAGGTGGAATAAATGAATGGTGCCACCGGTATGTGTGGTACTAGTTTTGCTGTGAACGTAGTTTTGTTGTGAATCTGATTGTTTGAAAGTGTGGCCTACTGACTAACTGATGTGACAGCATCCTGTGTAAAATGAGTGGTGTAAATAGCATAAACTGTATCTTAACTGTTAGTAACCAAAATCTTACTTTTGTGACAGTTGCGCAAAGACCTGTATTGACTCAAAATGCATGGAAAAGCTAAAGTAATTTTACCAGAAAATTTACTCCTACTTTCTATAAACATATGGACTGGCTGTGTGGACGTGAAATAAGAAATTCTTTCTTCTGTTATGCATGTCTGGTAATGAATGCTTCAGAACATGCTTGGGCCACAGATGGGGTAAAAGTCATTAAACACTTAGTGGACGAAGTTAATAGTAGCATTGAGTTTGCTATGTTTGGTAAAGTCTATAGAAGATGTCAGCTCGATAAAGCTTATGGAATGAGGCTTACGAAATTTAATGGAGATGTTTCTAAGAATTGTTACTTCTTTAGCAAGTTGATTGACTGTATCAAGTTCTGCAGGAATTTTGAACTTGCACTAAGGGGATATGACACAACAGGTACTTCAGAGAATCCTGGTACTTTTTGGAGTTTGGTCAATCTAATGGCAGAACTGGAGTCCACGTTGAAGGAACATATTGAAAAAACCAATAATCGTGTATTTTTGGGACTTCCCAAAACAGTTCAGAACGAGTTGCTTCTTCCAATAGTTTTTGGTTGTACAGCCGGGTCCTATCAACATTCTGTCACAATATTTCGGCCGAGACGTCCGGCCATCTTCATGTGAGTAGGCAACTACTGAAGAGCAGAGGTGCATTCACAGTATTTTTGCCGAATCTCGCATATGCGAAATGTGCTGGCATCTTTTGGTGCCTCCATCAGCTGATGACATGCATGGGGCAGCCAAGTTGCATATGCTGCCCTTGGTGGTGGAAGTGAGAGATTGTCTACTCATTGAGTATCAAATGACTCTGTTGATTCCACTGTGACTGGATAATTTTAATTATAGGATTCCGATTTTTATCCAGTTGTCCATGGAACACTCAATGGAATATAACAGAACAAAAAATTTAGCTCCAGTTTATAGTTTTTTGGGATTCAGTAATCAAATAATTGGTGGAAATACATCTTGCTGGTAATCTTATACATCATAAGAACAGCTTGAACTGGATAAAAATTGGAATCCTATTACTGAAATTATCCTTATAAAGCAGAATTGGTGGGGTCATTTGATACTCAGTGATTAGATCATCTCTCACTTCCATCACAGGGCACCACACACGACTCAGCTGTCTTGCACATGTCATCACCTGATGCATATGCCAAAAGACGCCAGCAAATTTCACATGTGCAAGATTCGGCATAAATAGTGTGAATGCACCTGGGCTCTTCAGTAGTTATCTACTCACCTGAAGAAAGCCAGATGTCTCCAAGCTGAAAAATCATGGCAGTACATCGACGGGATCTTTCTATGCTGTCTGCTATGAGTTGATTTGTAAATAAATATTGCTAATGGATTTGCTTGCAGTTGAAGTTGATGAAACTACAGATTGTGCAATCTTGTCTCAATTTGTATTTATTGTTTGATAGGAATTACAAGGGAAGTATGGGAAAGAGTCATAAATTTCATAACACGTAAAGATCATACAGCTGTGGGAATATGTAGTGAAGTATTCAATGAACTTCACAAAATAAAGACTGCTGAATCTCCACAAAAATGGACAGCTCTGAGTCATGACGGAGTTTCAGTTGTCAGCAGTAGGAACAATGGGGTGCAGGCAAGAGTGAAAGCAGTATCCGAATGAGCAAATTTTGTACACTATTATGCCCACCAACTCAACATCATTATTTAGTGCTGAGCAACACAACACAAATAATTAAAAACGTTTTTAGCAGTTTACAAGGATTCTCCAACTTCTTCTAAAAGCAGTGAAAAGAACTGCCATACTGGATATTGTTGTGAACAAACATATTTCAAGAAATGCTGACATAAGATGGAATTTCAAAACACGGTGTGTGAGCATCGTATTTAAGTATGAGAAAGAAATAGCCGAGTGCCTTGGGGTCATTGAGGATGATGATAGCAGTGATTATTCAACAACCTGGAAAGCAGCTGGGACTTCTGAAACTTCCCAACGACCAAGAGTTTCTCTTTGGGCCCGAGTTTTTCAATAATGTCCTGCTACATTGCAACATTTTGTTTAATGAACTGCAACATAGAGATGTTGATAGTGTGAAACGGTGATGTCTATACAACCTTGATGCAGAAGTCTGATCTCTGAGTATAGAACTGCAATATGTGGTCAGATTCATGTGATTTACATCATCCATCATGTTGTAGTTAGGCAAACAAATTTTCATCGGCCTGTATGTGACAGAGAATTTATTTATTTATTCATCCATAGAAGAATATAGATTGCATGGATGTTGTCAAATTTCTGTGCAATATTTCTTATAAAATAAACATGTCTCTTTACAGTATATACGGCTCCTATACTTAGTTCTACTTTTCTAATCATGTCAAGTTAAATTTTTTATGCAGTACAATGTTCATGAACATTAGTCTATAGTTATTTTAAATATTCATCTGTAGTATAATAGCTATTATCTAGTAAATATTTTTTTAGCCTTTGACTAAAGGTGTGGGGATCATTTACATCTTTTATTTCTAGTGGTAATCTGTTGTACAATTTAAAACCATGATATAATACACTATTTTGAGTTTTTGACTTGTTTCTTCTGCTTAGATGTAAACAGTGTCTGGATTTTATTCCATGGTCACAAACTGATTTCTTGTTTTGAACGTGTGATGCAATAAGCTGCTGTGGGAGCGGAATTGAAAAGCATTTTCTTTTCATCTTCTAATGACATTTCCTAGCAGCCATGTTGTAGTTTGTCAAGAGCCAAATTATGAGCAACTATGGCTGGCACAATCAGACAGCTGAAGTTCAACGTCTAGGTACCATAGAGATCACTCATGTGAAAGCTCTTAAGAACGTCTCTGACTTCAAGTCTGTGATACAACTGACGAGAAATTCTCTTAATCTTGGTCATCACTGGAATCATGGGAATGGAAGTGAAAAAATAACCAGCGCAAAACATTTTCGTGTTGTAGACTCACATGAAAACTGTTTCAAAAGAAGTCTGTGATCTTGTTATGTCTAACATTAATGAGTGTCATAGATTTAGCAATCACTTGTCAGCAGCTATATTATTCCAGCCCAGTTTGTTTCCAACACACGATCTGTTATTCCCTGACAAAGAATTTCAGTCAATACTTAAATCATTTGGCTTGAACAAAAATGAAGTGCAACAGGAATAGGCAGTCATATACAGCAGAAATGATTTCCAAACTGCAAATGGAGTTTTGACACTTCTGTATTGTATATATGAGAATAATTCAGAAGCTGTTCTTTCAGAACCAGTGAAACGTATATGAATAATTTGTACAATACCAGCAGCGGAAAGCAAGAGGTATTTCTCCACACTTTAAAAAATAAAATTTATCGCTACAATCACAATCAAAGAAGGAAGACTGCTTGTGTGTGCTTTATAGAGAAAAACACTTTTGAATGTGCATGATTTTAATGAGCTTATAATGGACCATTTTGCTGAAGGGAAGGAGAGGAGAATTAACTTGGTATTCAAGCTTATTAATTAAGGTAAGAACATCATTTTAATTTTAATCCATAAATTAATGCACTGAAAGTATAGCATTGACGAGAGACAGACAGGTGGGAGGAGATTTTGGTTGTAGGGCATAGAAGGTATTTTTTGTCATTTGCGCTTCGCTTCCTCTCCTCCTATAAGAAATTGAATGTTGAAGATGTCTCTTGTAGAAACTTTAATTTTCTTTTATGTGGTGTAGGTTTCTGTATGTTGATGATATGTCTATTTTTTGAGTGTTCACAGGAGGTAGTTGGTGTTATTGACATTTTTGCAGAAGGTCCAAAAAGTCACTGCTTTTCTTGCACTGATACCGCTTGTTAGAAAATCAACCTCAATAGTGTATTTTATAGCAAATTTTGCACACTTTAATTTTATCATAGAATGTTCATCTTTGAAAAATGTAAAGTTTTTGAGATATAAGCAAAAAACTGAAAAAAGTGAAAAAAGTTTGATAGTTTTTGTGTTTTTCATCATGAAGCCAACCTCCGACAAGGCAGCAAATTTGAAATTCAGGTCTACATCCTAAGAAACTTACAGAACTGCTGATAAAAACTTCTGTAATTTGATTATGAAAATGGCTGTTTTGACACCAACTGACTGGACTAATGTTCAGTTATATTATGTGAACAACCAACAAACTAAACAGAAACAGTGTTTTAAAAAAGGTTATTCTGTGTGACATAGCAACAACTGGTTCTATTTTTATACATATATTACAAATGTTCTTCAAAATGTAATCAAAATCTAACTGAATTGTAAACAGTTCTTTCAAAATCAAAAAAAGGGACTCAATTTAATGTAACCCAAAATTTCTTCATATCCAAGGGATTTTCATATTACAATTGTTAATTAAGCAAAAGTATGTGTGTCATGTAATCTTATACTTTTTGTTGATGAAAATTTTAAACAAAATTTTCACTTTGCTTTGATAGTGAGAATTTCAATCTAAAAATTGTAACAAATGACATTGCACATTTTTCTGTAAATTTTCTTAATATTTATGCAAATATTTTCTTATCTTAATGTTTTGTATTTTCAGACCATGGAAAATCCAGGATGGAATGTAACAGTATTATGAAAAGGATGTTTGCTACTCTCCATGTAGCAGAGGTGCTGAGTTGCAGGTAGGCACAACAAAAAGCACAAAGTGAGCTTTTGGCTAATAAAATGTTGGTCGAAAATAAGCCAGTCTTCTTTCAGCAGCCAGAGACCGTGGTGTGCATGTGTGAGTTGGGTTTGCACGAGTGTGTATTGTTTTCAAGTTTACGGCATATATTCACATGATATCGTACAAAATTCTGTGTTCAACATTGTGTTAGAAGGATACTGTAATAAATCGAGAGGTTATGGGAATTTTCTGGGTTGTAGAAATCTGTCGTACCACCTAAATTCCAGCCAGATTTGAACTCATTTATATTTATAAATTATGTAATCCACGATTGTGGATGTTCACAATGTTTCCTAGCACTCAGGAGAAGATTTGCCATAAATATAATTTTTTGTTTGTATATCGATATTTTAATGTACTGTGCTGCTACACTAGTACACTGCACTACACTATGACTAAATTCGTCATAAATGGAAACCATTTCACTATTTCAACTGGCATGTACATTGTGAAAGTCTGGATATTTTCTTGAGCAAATTGTCTGTTCGCTATAACAGCAGACCACAGACTGTTGGGCTCCAAGTGCGTATATGAACTATACCTGAGCTACATATTTGCTTGTATTTGGAACAGAAGGCCAGACGTTTGTTGGACTGCTGTCCTGAGGTAGGAAAGTAGTTTGCTGTGCTGTTATCTTGTTGTTTGTGAAGTTCCGCCCATGTTATATCGTTGAGGTGTTCTCAAGAGGTTCTTTCTACGGCCACAGAAAAAGTACACCGGCTCCAAAATGTAATGACAAAAGTAATTTTTGCATAATGAGTACCTGTCAAGTAACGACTCTATAAAATGTGCACCATAGCTACACAGAAACAACTGCTATGGTATAGTACAGAATGTAACTGAACGAAATACATAGTGGGACAAACAGAAATGATACTTTTATTCAAGGACAATAATTACACAGAAGTTGTCACTCTTCATGATGATCCCCTGGACATTACAAAATGTAGGTCATCGTTCTTAATAAGGTGTCTGATCACCATGTATGGCAATGCACGGCCTGCAACGTGCTCCCATTGTGGCCACGTAGTCAGTAAGGGGTACTTGTATGACAACTCATTCCTTCACCAGCGCAGTTGAAAACAGCTGGACGGTTGTTGGTGTATGTGGACATGCTGCAATACGTCTCCCTGACGCATCTGACACATGTTTGATTGCTCTTAAGTCATGGAGTCAGGTAGGCCATTCCATTTGCCGAATATCCTCCCATTTAAGAGTTCCTCGCACATGTGCTATTCAATACAGTCGTGCACTGTTGTCTGTATAAATGAAGTCGGAGCAGAACGCACCCCTGAAATGATGCAAATGAAGAGGGAGTATAGTGTCACAAAAATGTTGACTGGTGAGTGTACTGAGTTCAAAGATTTTGAGATCAGCACACCAATGCAACATCGTGGCTTCCCACTCTATAATACATGGCCACCAATACATCATGTTCGACAATGTTGCTAGTTGCATTATGCTTAAACACGGAAATTTTGAAAGACATTCCTGAAATAATGAGGGAATTTAAGACAGACAAGGCTTTCAGAACGAATTTTTGCTCTGCAGCGGAGTGTACATTGAGATGGAACTTTCTGGCAGATTCAGACTTTATGCTGGATTTGGACTTGTCCCTGGGATCTTTGCCTTTCACAGGCATGTTCTCTACTAAATGAGCTATCCGAGTATGATTCATTATCCATCCCCACAGTTTTACTTTCAACAGTACCTCTTCTCCTGCGTTCCAAACTTGACCGAGTGAGGTAGGGCAGTGGTTAGCACACTGGACTCGTATTTGCAAGAACAATGGTTCAAACCTGTGTCCGACCATCCTGATTGAGGTCCTGATTTAGGTTTTCCGTGATTTCCCTAAATCGCTTCAGTCAAATGCTGGGATGGTTTCTTCGAAAGGGCACAGCCGATTTCGTTCACCATCTTTCCCTAATACAATGGGACTCATGACCTCGCTGTTTGGTCACCTCCTCCAAATCAACCAATCAACGATGCTTGACAGAAGTTCTCCCACAAACGTGCTGGACTGTAAACTCCTGCAAGAGAGGAAATTGCGGAGATACGGCTTAGCCACAGTTTGGGGGATTGTTTCCAGACTGAAATTTCACTTTGCATCCTAGTGTGTGCTTAGATGAAACATCCTTGCAGGTTTAGACTGTACAGTAGACGGGGACGCTAACTCAAGACCTTTGCCTTTTTCAGGCAAGTGCTGTACTAACTGAGCTACCCGAGCGGACTCAGGACATGTCCTCACAGTTGTAGTTCCATCGTGCCTCATCTCCTGTAAACGAACACTCAACAGTTCACGTTATTGTGACACTGTACTCTTTGTCCATTATAATTATCCGGGCTGTTATGCCGTGGTCGGTTGATGGATTCTGTGTCGATTCCCAACGTTTCGTCTCCGACTGCGGGAGACATCTTCAAGGGGGTCCGTAGCTCAATGGAAGGTCCAACACACCCACTGGCTCGCTACTGACTGCCGCTAAATTCCGTGTCCGCGCGCTCCCACGCCGCTGCGTGACGTCACGTGTTTTGAAAACGCCAGTGCAATTGGCCGCTGTCCGTCGCCGCCGATCGCCGTTGCCATCACCCAGTAGTGGACGGGTGGTACACATCTTCTTTAACACCGGCATCCATATACCGTTTAATTTGACGCCCTCCTCCTTTCGGTTGAAATTATTTGGGTGTTTAGCGATTTCGATTGCCTCCCTGTAGAGCCTTTCGTAATATCTGCTTGTGGCCGCTAGTACTTGCGTCTCCTCGAAACGAATATTGTGGTTCCCTGGCTGGAAAGCATGCACCGCAACAGCTGATCGTTCTGTTTCCCCTCTTCTACAATTTCCCTTATGCTCTTCCAAACGTTTAGAAACAGTTCTTTTAGTGGTACCCACATAAACATCACCACAGCTGCATGGGATCCTATACACTCCAGCTTTTTCCAGTGGTTTGCGAGCGTCCTTGGCAGGCTTAAGGTATTCCTGTATCTTCCTGGTGGGCTAGTAAATTACGGTAATATTCCGCTTCGTCAAGATCCTCCCTATTCTTTCCGTTACATTTTTAACAAACGGCAGGAAAACCTTAGATTTTGCAGTAGCCTGTACGTCAGTATGGTTTCTGCGTGGCTGCCTCAACGCACGTTTTATTTCGGCGGACGAATATCCGTTCTTCGTTTGTGCATTGTGGAGATGTTCCATCTCAGCGTCGAGCAACTCAGGTTCACAAATATTTCTAGCTCTGTCCGCTAACGTCTTGGTAACACCCCGCTTCTGTTGTGGGTGGTGGTTCGAATCCCGGTGCAAATAACGGTCCGTGTGCGTGGGTTTGCGGTACACTGAGTGGCCCAAACTACCATTTTCGTTTCTAAACACAAGCACATCGAGGAAATGTAACTTGCCGTCTACCTCCTCCTCCATTGTAAACTGAATTCTCGAGTTTATACTGTTCAGATGTTCGTGGAACCGGCTTAGTTCCTCCCTACCATGTCTCCACAGCACAAACGTGTCATCCACGTATCGGAACCATACATTTGGTTTTTTGCTGGCAGTACCTAAGGCCTGTTCTTCGAATTTCTCCATAAAGAAGTTTGCAATTACGGGACTTAGGGGGCTTCCCATAGCCACGCCAACCGTTTGCTCATAAAACTGTTCATTGCACTTGAAGTATGTGGTCGTCAACAACACTTAAACAGTTCTGAAATATCGGCAGGAAAAATTCGATCCAGCTGTTCCAATAAATCATTAAGTGGAACCATTGTAAACAGCGATACCACATCGAAGCTGACCAATATGTCCTCCGGCTGGACCACTATGCCATTCAATCTGCTGATGAAATGTGTCGAATTCTTTATATAAGAGTCCGAACGGCCCACATGTGGTTTTAGCAGCGTAGTCAAAAACTTGGCTAACGAGTAGGTGGGCGAACCAATGGCACTTAGTATCGGTCTTAACGGCACATTTTCTTTATGAATTTTGGGCAATCCATAAAGCCTCGGTGGTAGCGCAACCGAATTGCAGAGACCTTTCTGTACACTCTCTTCGATGGAGGACTTTTTTATTAACCGCGACACAGTTCTGAGAACGCTGTTAGTGGGGTCCTTATTCAGCTTCCTATATGCTTGCGGATCCAGTAGATCAGTAATTTTACTCCGATAGTCGGGCACATCCATAACCACCGTTGCGCTTCCTTTGTCAGCTGGGAGAACCAAAATACTATCGTCGTCATTCAGGAGTTTTAAAGCTCTTCTCTCACCCACAGTTATATTACTTTTCGGCGGTTTTGCATTGGCTAATATTCTAACTGTTTCTATACGGATTTCTTCAGCTGTTACAGAATCCACACTGCGAATTCCTGCTTCTGCACTGGCTATAATTTCTTCCGTGGGCACAAAACGCGGACTAACAGCAAAATTTCCTCCCTTGGCAAGCACGGATGTCTCATCGTCAGATAACGAACGTTTGGACAAATTGATAACGGTCCGGGAAACGTCTAAATGCCGAACAGTCTGATTAGGTACCAAATTATCAAACTTCTTCTTCTGTCTACTAGACGTTGTCAACATACGCTTCCCCATGGCATCATGCAGTAGTCTATCAATTTTATCCCAGTCACCGCTGCACAGTTTATTACTGATCGTAATATGGAGAGACATTAACTTACAGTTTGTGCTTGCCAAGTCCCGTCGGGTCTGCTGAATGCGCTCTCGTTGTAAGACCTCCTCAGTCCGTTTGAAAATGCGTTGTGTCTTTCCCGAATAGAACAGTCGCTTTATCTTCAGAAACTTCGGTATAACGCCGACGGCTATGCAACGAGGCAGGAATGTGAGGGAACACAAAAGCTGCACTCTCTTCTTCTGGAGTCCTTCCAGGGGTCGCGTTTCTCTTGACATCTCCTCCCCGTAGAGGCGTCTGATACTAAAATGTAGACTTTCACGGCCGGAAATATCATGTCCATTATAATTATCCGGGCTGTTATGCCGTGGTCGGTTGATGAATTCTGTGTCGATTCCCAACGTTGAAACCATACTGACCTACAGGCTACTGCAAAATCTAAGGTTTTCCTGCCGTTTGTTAAAAATGTAACGGAAAGAATAGGGAGGATCTTGACGAAGCGGAATATTACCGTAATTTACTAGCCCACCAGGAAGATACAGGAATACCTTAAGCCTGCCAAGGACGCTCGCAAACCACTGGAAAAAGCTGGAGTGTATAGGATCCCATGCAGCTGTGGTGATGTTTATGTGGGTACCACTAAAAGAACTGTTTCTGAACGTTTGGAAGAGCATAAGGGAAATTGTAGAAGAGGAGAAACGAAACGATCAGCTGTTGCGGAGCATGCTTTCCAGCCAGGGAACCACCATATTCGTTTCGAGGAGACGCAAGTACTAGCGGCCACAAGCGGATATTACGAAAGGCTCTACAGGGAGGCAATCGAAATCGCTAAACACCCAAATAATTTCAACCAAAAGGAGGAGGGTGTGAAATTAAACGGTATATGGACGCCGGTGTTAAAGAAGATGTGTACCACCCGTCCACTACTGGGTGATGGCAACGGCGATCGGCGGCGACGGACAGCGGCCAATTGCACTGGCGTTTTCAAAACACGTGACGTCACGCCGCGGCGTGGGAGCGCGCGGACACGGAATTTAGCGGCAGTCAGTAGCGAGCCAGTGGGTGTGTTGGACCTTCCATTGAGCTACGGACCCTCTTGAAGATGTCTCCCGCAGTCGGAGACGAAACGTTGGGAATCGACACAGAATTCATCAACCGACCACGGCATAACAGCCCTGATAATTATAATGGACATGATATTTCCGGCCGTGAAAGTCTACATTTTAGTACTGTACTCTTTCCCAATGTGCGTCTTTTCAGGGGTACATTCGACCCTGACTTCTTTTTTAAGGATGACAATGCGCAACTACATCGAGCAGCACAGGTGAAGGGACTCTTGTAACGAGAGGATATTCAGCGAATGAACTGGCCTGACCATTCCCACGACTTAAATCGCATAGGGCATTTGTGGGATGCGTTTGGGAGACGCATTGGAGGACGTTCACGTGCCTAACGAGCATCCAGCAATTGTCAGCCGCGCTGGTGGAGGCATGGTTCGCCACAGGAACTTCTTACCGACCTAGTGGGAAGCATGGGAGTATATTGTAGAGAATGCATTGCCCTCCGTGGTGATTACACACCCTATTAAACCTTTGAGTACCATTGGTTTCTGTCTGAAACCCTATTTTAGTAAGTTTTTTTGAATTACCGTTGCCTTTCGCATGAAACAGCCGATGCTATTGCAGGATAGAGACATGTAGTGGTATACTGAAGTACTTCTGCGAATGTATTGTACACTCCTGGAAATTGAAATAAGAACACCGTGAATTCATTGTCCCAGGAAGGGGAAACTTTATTGACACATTCCTGGGGTCAGATACATCACATGATCACACTGACAGAACCACAGGCACATAGACACAGGCAACAGAGCATGCACAATGTCGGCACTAGTACAGTGTATATCCACCTTTCGCGGCAATGCAGGCTGCTATTCTCCCATGGAGACGATCGTAGAGATGCTGGATGTAGTCCTGTGGAACGGCTTGCCATGCCATTTCCACCTGGCGCCTCAGTTGGACCAGCGTTCGTGCTGGACGTGCAGACCGCGTGAGACGACGCTTCATCCAGTCCCAAACATGCTCAATGGGGGACAGATCCGGAGATCTTGCTGGCCAGGGTAGTTGACTTACACCTTCTAGAGCACGTTGGGTGGCACGGGATACATGCGGACGTGCATTGTCCTGTTGGAACAGCAAGTTCCCTTGCCGGTCTAGGAATGGTAGAACGATGGGTTCGATGACGGTTTGGATGTACCGTGCACTATTCAGTGTCCCCTCGACGATCACCAGTGGTGTACGGCCAGTGTAGGAGATCGCTCCCCACACCATGATGCCGGGTGTTGGCCCTGTGTGCCTCGGTCGTATGCAGTCCTGGTTGTGGCGCTCACCTGCACGGTGCCAAACACGCATACGACCATCATTGGCACCAAGGCAGAAGCGACTCTCATCGCTGAAGACGACACGTCTCCATTCGTCCCTCCATTCACGCCTGTCGCGACACCACTGGAGGCGGGCTGCACGATGTTGGGGCGTGAGCGGAAGACGGCCTAACGGTGTGCGGGATCGTAGCCCAGCTTCATGGAGACGGTTGCGAATGGTCCTCGCCGATACCCCAGGAGCAACAGTGTCCCTAATTTGCTGGGAAGTGGCGGTGCGGTCCCCTACGGCACTGCGTAGGATCCTACGGTCTTGGCGTGCATCCGTGCGTCGCTGCGGTCCGGTCCCAGGTCGACGGGCACGTGCACCTTCCGCCGACCACTGGCGACAACATCGATGTACTGTGGAGACCTCACGCCCCACGTGTTGAGCAATTCGGCGGTACGTCCACCCGGCCTCCCGCATGCCCACTATACGCCCTCGCTCAAAGTCCGTCAGCTGCACATACGGTTCACGTCCACGCTGTCGCGGCATGCTACCAGTGTTAAAGACTGCGATGGAGCTCCGTACGCCACGGCAAACTGGCTGACACTGACGGCGGCGGTGCACAAATGCTGCGCAGCTAGCGCCATTCGACGGCCAACACCGCGGTTCCTGGTGTGTCCGCTGTGCCGTGCGTGTGATCATTGCTTGTACAGCCCTTTCGCAGTGTCCGGAGCAAGTATGGTGGGTCTGACACACCGGTGTCAATGTATTCTTTTTTCCATTTCCAGGAGTGTATTACAGCAGTCATACCGTTCAAAGGAAGAGACAGCACGGAGATTGTAGTATGTGATTATAGAAGACTGTGACATGTAGGCTTGTTTTATAGTGATCATATTAAGGAGATGATCACTGTCAGTCAAAGTAAATATACCTAAAGCTATTGTAACGAAAATTTGAGTTTGTTCCTCTGCTGGTGGAAATGGTTTCGAAATGAGAAGCACTGGAAAGGTATTTGCTTTTACACTACTGGCTATTAAAATTACTACACCAAGAAAATATGCAGATGATGAACGGGTATTCATTGGACAAATATATTATACTAGAACAGACATGTGATTACATTTTCACGCACTTTGGGTGCATAGAGCCGTAGATGAAGATGAAATGGGAGATACGATACTGCCTGAAGAGTTTGATAGAGCATGAAAGCCGGCCGGGGTGGCCGAGCGGTTCTAGGCGCTACAGTCTGGAACCGCGCGACCGCTACGGTCGCAGGTTCGAATCCTGCCTCGGGCATGGATGTGTGTGATGTCCTTAGGTTAGTTAGGTTTAAGTAGTTCTAAGTTCTAGGGGACTGATGACCTAAGATGTTAAGTCCCATAGTGCTCAGAGCTATTGAAGAGCATGAAAGACCTAAGTCGAAACAAGGCCCCGTGAGTAGACAACATTCCGTTAGAACTACTGAGCCAGTCCTGACAGAACTCTACCATCTGGTGAGAAAGATGTATGAGACAGGCGAAATACCCTCGGATTTCAAGAAAAATATAGTAATTCCAATCCCAAAGAAATGGTGTTGACAGATGTGAAAATTACCGAACTATCAGTTTAATAAGTCACGGCTGCTAAATACTAACGCGAATTCTTTACAGACGAATGGAAAAACTGGTAGAAGCCGGCCTCGGGGAAGATCAGTTTGGATTCCGCAGAAATGTTGGAACACGTGAGGCAATACTGACCCTACGACTTATCTTAGAAGAAATATTAAGGAAAGGCAAACTTACGTTTCTAGCATTTGTAGACTTAGAGAAAGCTTTTGACAATGTTGACTGGAATACTCTCTTTCATTTTCTAAAGGTGGCAGGGGTAAAATAAAGGGAGAGAAAGGCTATTTACAATTTGTACAGAAACCTGATGGCAGTTATATGAGTCGAGGGGCACGAAAGGGAAGCAGTGGTTGGGAAGGGAGTGAGACAGGGTTGTAGCCTCTCCCCTATTTTATTCAATCTGTATATTGAGCAAGCAGTAAAGGAAACAAAAGAAAAATTTGGAGTAGGTATTAAAATCCATGGAGACGAAATAAAAACTTTGAGGTTCGCCGATGACATTGTAATTGTGTTAGAGACAGCAAAGGACTTGGAAGAGCAGTTGAACGGAATGGACAGTGTCTTGAAAGGAGGATATAAGATGAACATCAACAAAAGCAAAACGAGGATAATGGAATGTAGTCGAATTAAGTTGGGTGATGCTGAGGAATTAGATTAGGAAATGAGATACTTAAAGTAGTAAAGGAGTTTTGCTATTTGGGGAGGAAAATAATTGATGATGATCGAAGTAGAGAGGATATAAAATGTAGACTGGCAATGGCAAGGAAAGAATTTCTGAAGAAGAGAAATTTGTTAACATTGAGTATAGATTTAAGTGTCAGGAAATCGTTTCTGAAAGTATTTGTATGGAGTGTAGCCATGTATGAAAGTGAAACATGGACGATAAATAGTTTGGACAAGAAGAGAATAGAAGTTTTCGAAATGTAGTGCTACAGAAGAATGCTGAAGATTAGATGGGTAGTTCACGTAACTAATGAGGAGGTATTGAATAGAATTGGAGAGAAGAGGAGCTTGTGGCACAACTTGACAAGAAGAAGGGACCGGTTGGTAGGACATGTTCTGATGCATCAGGGGATCACAAATTTAGCGTTGGGGGGCAGCGTGGAGGGTAAAAATCGTAGAGGGAGACCGAGAGATCAATAAACTAAGCAGATTCAGAAGGATGTAGGTTGCAGTAAGTACTGGGAGATGAAGAAGCTTGCACAAGATAGGGTAGCATGGAGAGCTGCATCAAACCAGTCTCAGAACTGAAGACCACAACAACAACAACAACAACAACAGATCCTGAGAAATCAGTACCCAGAACAACCACCTCTGGCCGTAATAACGTCCTTGATACGCCTGGGCATCGAGTCACACAGAACTTTAATGGCGTGTACAGATACAGCTGCCCGTGCAGCTTCAACACGATACCACAGTTCATCAAGAGTAGTGACTGGCGTATTGTGACGAGCCAGTTGCACGGCCACCATTGACCAGACGTTTTCAGTTAGTGGCTTCCATCCAGTCACTCACTGATCAGTCTGGCCTGGCAACGGAACACAGCAAAACGATAGCTGAAATTTTAAATTTAGCATTTGAGAAATCTTTCACGCAGGAGGATCGCACAAACGTACCGCCGTTTGAGTCTCGTACTGATTCCCGTATGGAGGACATAGTGATTGACATCCCTGGGGTTGTGAAGCAGCTGAATGGGTTGAAAATAAATAAATCGCCAGGTCCTGATGGGATTCCAATTCGGTTTTACAGAGAGTACTCTACTGCATTAGCTCCTTGCTTAGCTTGCATTTATCGCGAATCTCTTGCCCAACGTAAAGTCCCGAGCGACTGGAAAAAAGCGCAGGTGACGCCTGTATATACGAAGGGTAGAAGGACGGATCCTCAAAATTACAGACCAATATCCTTAATATCGGTTTGTTGCAGGATTCTCGAACATATTCTCAGTTCGAATATAATGAATTTCCTTGAGACAGAGAAGTTGCTGTCCATACATCAACACGGCTTTAGAAGGCACCGCTCCTGCGAAACGCAACTCGCCGTTTTTTCACATGATATCTTGCGAACCATGGATGAAGGGTATCAGACGGGTGCTATATTCCTTGACTTCCGGAAAGCGATTGTCTCGGTGTCCCACTGAAGACTCCTAACTAAGGTACGAGCATATGGGATTGGTTCCCAAATATGTGAGTGGCTCGAACACTTCTTCAGTAATAGAACTCAGTACGTTGTCCTCGATGGTGAGCGTTCATCGGAGGTGAGGGTATCATCTGGAGTGCCCCAGGGAAGTGTGGTAGGTCCGCTGTTGTTTTCTATCTACATAAATGATCTTTTGGATAGGGTGGTTAGGAATGTGCGGCTGTTTGCTGATGATGCTGTGGTGTACGGGAAGGTGTCGTCGTTGAGTGACTGTAGGAGGATACAAGATGACTTGGACAGGATTTGTGATTGGTTTAAAGAATGGCAGCTAACTCGAAATATAGATAAATGTAAATTAATGCAGATGAATAGGAAAAAGAATCCCGTAATATTTGTATACTCCATTAGTAGTGTAGCGCTTGACGCAGTTACGTCGATTAAATATTTGGGTGTAACATTGCAGAGCGGCATGAAGTGGGACAAGCATGTAATGGCAGTTATGGGGAAGGCGGATAGTCGTCTTCGGTTCATTGGTAGAATTTTGGGAAGATGTGGTTCATCTGTAAAGAAGACCGCTTATAAAACACTAATAAGACTTATTCTTGAGTACTGCTCGAGCGTTTGGGATTCCTATCAGATCGGATTGAGGGAAGACATAGAAGCAATTCAGAGGCGGGCTGCTAGATTTGTTACTGATATGTTTGATCATCACGCGAGTGTTACGGAAATGTTTCAGGAACTCGGGAGGGAGTCTCTAGAGGAAAGGAGGCGTTCTTTTCGTGAATCGCAGCATTTTAGGCTGACTGCAGTGCAATTTTACTGCCGCCAACTTACATTTCGCGGAAAGACCACAAAGATAAGACAAGAGAGATTAGGGCTCGAACAGAGGCATATAGGCAGTCATTTTTCCCTCGTTCTGTTTGGGAGTGGAACAGGGAGAGAATATGCTAGTTGTGGTACGAGGTACCCTCCGCCACGCACAGTATGGTGGATTGCTGAGTATGTATGTAGATGTAGATGTAGAGATCTGGAGAATGTGATGGCCAGGGCAGCAGTCGAACATGTTCTGTATCCAGAAAGGCCCGTACAGGACCTGCAACATGCGGTCGTGCATTATCCTGCTGAAATGTAGGGTTTCGCAGGGATCGAACGAAGGATATAGCCACGGGCCGTAGCACATCTGAAATGTAACGTCCACTGTTCAAAGTGCTGTCAATCCGAACAAGAGGTGACCGAGACGTGTAACCAATGGCACCACCTACCATCACGCCGGGTGATACGCCAGTATGGCGATGACGAATACATGCTTCCAGTGTGCGTTCACCGCGATGTCGCCAAACACGGATGCAACCATCATGATGCTGTAAACAGAACCTGGATTCATCCGAAAAAATGACGTTTTGCCATTCGTGCACCCAGGTTTGTCGTTGAGTACACCATCGCAGGTGCTCCTGTCTGTGATGTAGCGTCAAGGGTAACTGTAGCCGTGGTCTCCGAGCTGATAGTCCATGCTGCTGCAAACGTCGTCTAACTGTTCGTGCAGATGGTTGTTGTCTTGCAAACGTCCCCGTCTGTTGACTCAGGGATCGAGACGTGGCTGCACGATCCGTTACAGCCATACGAATAAGATGCCTGTCATCTCGACTGCTAGTGATACGAGGCCGTTGGGATCCAGCACTGCGTTCCGTATTACCCTCCTGAACCCACCGATTCCATATTCTGCTAAGTCATTGGATCTCGACCAACGCGAGCAGCAATGTGGCGATACGATAAACCGCAATCGCCGTAGGCTACAATCCGACCTTTATCAAAGTCGGAAACGTGATGGTACGCATTTCTCCTCCTTACACGAGGCATCACAACAATGTTTAACCAGGCAACGCCGGTCAACTGCTGTTTGTGTATGAGAAATTGGTTGGAAACTTCCTTCCTGTCGGCACGTTGTAGGTGTCGCCACTGGCGTCAACCTTGTGTGAATGCTCTGAAAATCTCATATCACAGCATCTTCTTCCTGTCGGTTAAATTTCGCGTCTGTAGCATGTCATCTTCGTGGTGCAGCAATTTTAATGGCCAGTAAGTGTAGTATAAATTTATTGAACTGTAGGCCCATTTTTGATTGTTGTTTAAGACTATGGTTTAGGCAGTATGAGTTCGTGGAATTTTCGAGATGTGGGATAGCGTCTCGGAAAAATGGGAAACTGCTTTCAGTATATCTCATGAAATGATGGTTGATTGAAAACTACATGTCCCAGTGATTCCAAAGCGAAACCACAACTTTAAAACAAGTGATTGTTTAATTTTTGCCAATTTGTTCTTGTATTCGTTGCTTACTATGTTTATAACGGTCAATTTTGTGAACACTTTTTAATATCATTTGGACTCAAATACTTGAGGACCATGTCCCGCCTACCGTAATATCCCTTCCTTTCATCCATAACGACACAAACCCACTAACATGCTGTGTAAACACCTCTCACAGTCACCCACACAGCACAGATACACAATTGACACTTCATGAGAGGTCGGAGGAAGGAATTTACAAACCACTAGGACTTTCTCTAGAATATTTTGAGTGGCCACATCGAATATAACTGCAGATGTTAGTAACGAGGTGTTGTTTTGTTACTTCGAATTGAGAATCATTGCACGAAGCGGGAATATATCCTAAACTATATGAGTGAATAAGCTTTTGAGCCAACGAAGTGTTTTAGTTCTGTTAAGGCTTTTTCCCTTGTTGGGAGCACTGGTACGTGGTGCATTCAGTCTCGTGATGCCAACTGAACAGGTACTTGAATCAGAAGCAGCGGGATAATGGTCTTCAGAACGGCCGGGAGAGCGGTGTGCTGACTGCATGGCCTCCATACCGCACCCGTCAGCATGGCGTCACAGGGCAGAGGACCGCACGGCAGCCAGTAGACGTCCCTTGAGCCTTAAAGGCCTGGATGAGGAGCTCGTCCGGGTACACTATTTTCTCAGTAACCAAGTTTTCTTGTATATTTTGCTTCTTGTCTTATTTGCTTCAGCATCCGTACCAGAATTAGTTAGGGTCGTACAGTGTAAACGCTCATTTTTGAAGAAAGTCAGACGTGATGGATAAAACGGATGTCATTTCTTATAACAGCATAAAAAATATTAGATACATATTTTTCAGTAAGGCTTCCAGTCACCTGTGTACGACGAAACAGACGAGGCACAGCATAAGGGGGACTTCGCCGAATAAAGGGTGATTAAGGTTCAAATGGCTCTGAGCACTAGGGGACTTAACTTCTGAAGTCATCAGTCCCCTACAACTTAGAACTACTTAAACCTAACTAACCTAAGGACATCGCACACACCCATGCCCGAGGCAGGATTCGAACCTGCGACCGTAGCGGTCGCACGGTTATCAGACTATAGCGCCTAGAACCGCTCGGCCACCCCGGTCGGCGGTGATTAAGGCATTCGTAAAAATTGTATGCGATAAGGAATGAAAATATAGTGTTTGGAATTACGTTTGTTAATCTTACAATTCAAATGATATTGAATTTGAGAATTTCGCAGAAAGTATGTTAACTGTAGTGCTATAATTGAAATTAACATCCAAGTCACGTGATGGGCAAGATAAGCCCATGTCCCTGTGAAACGAGTTATGAGGTGCGAGATTTGGAATATAAATCAGCAGTGGTGCGGGCTGCACAGCTTTGCTGCCAGTGCTTGACTTCCCCTATAAATGAGGCTATCAGCTGCGCACCTGATAACTTGTTTCACAGGGACATGGGCTTATTTCGCCCATCACGTGACTTGGATGTTAATTTGAAAGTTCATCACGACAGAGAGTATCTATGGTAAAGGACAAGTTACCCCCAAATACAGCTGCGGAATTTCCTCACAGTTCTCGTGGTTAAGCGATACTTACCAGCCTTTCTTGACTGTGTGACGCTGATCCACAAGTCTGTTAAACCACGAAGTGAATCAAGATAGCAGCGTGAATCGGAACGTTTTCTTAGTGGTGTCCTTGTTAGTGCATGAAAAGTGCGTAAAACATCTACCCAGTCTGTGGGAATAATTCCTGCTTGTAGATACATTAGAACCAACAAACTAATTCCTATGACGCTCATAGATACAATCAATCGAGAAATAATTTTGATACGTAATTTTTGTTGTTTTTTTTTCCCCTTTGATTTAAGGAAATAAATATATCACTGCTTTTCTTAGACCCACATACAGTCAACAAGAAGCGTATGTAAAGAAATCAGGAAATGTCTGCAGTTAGGTACTGCAATACTTCTCAAGCTAATGGAAAATTTATTCCTGTTATACCTAATTAATTCTTGTATACAGGCTTTTTCACCTATAGCTGACTTTAACGTATGTAGCAGCTGCGTCAAAACGATCCAGTTTGTAACGTACCTAAGAGAAATGTGTTTGGACACATTTATTGTAATCTCTTATCCAGAAACGAGACAAATGAAAAGGCCCTAGCAGTGGCAGCTGCTGCGTAACTTTCGACACCTTGCGGATTTATTGCTTATTTGTCTTTGAACGCTGTCAAATGCAACATAGATGCTGCAATCTGAAGGATATGGTACTAAAATCTACTGCTACTAATCCTTTAGACTCTGTGAATTTTGGCATAACGGTCGCGAGCACAGCTTCAATTGTTCACGTTTTAAGGAACTTTTGTGCTTGCGCAACTCTCGTGACGTAATTGCCTTACGGGCAAAACACATACGGGTTTGATAAACAACGCGCGCAGTTCACGATGCGCACAGGTAGCCCTGGCCACTCAAATAGAAGTTTTCGTCTCTGCCGCCAGGTGGTAGCACACTGCGGCAGATTTTTATCCCCATAAATCCTGCACGCTCCTCAGATATGCCAATACACTGTAGTAAAATTAGATCGGACGTCTGCATATGTTAATGTTGTACTGATAGTAAACCTATTTTGTGAGTTTCTGAATGAGTTTTAGTATATTAAGTTATTAATTTTGTCAAACAGAAATCTGTTTGAGGCGCTGAGAATCATAAGGGCGTAAAGCACATTACCGTCGAATGTGAGATTGTAGCATTTGTTCATGCTTCTGAAATCTGTTCATCTAATGGTGAGTCAGGTTTATTTCTGCTGTAGACCCAGACTGTATATATGAAAATTCTCGAAAAGCTGTATCGCTGGATTCTCTGATATTCACTTAAATAGTGGATCGACGGTGGTGTGCTTTAGGCCCCTCTGCATCTCAGCACCTCATGTGTACTCTAGGCAATGACCCTGTTGGTAGACATTACTACTTGAGTTTAATCATGTCTACAAACGGCATGAGTTTGGAGTTGACTGTTTACTATGAGCGAGTCGGCTTTCGTGTGCAGTGCAACCATGAAATATGTTGAATCTATTTTAAATACTAACAGAAAAGTAAAGTTGTGAGGACCGGTCGTGAGTCGTGCTTGGGTAACTCAGTCGGTGGAGCACTTGCCCGCGAAAGGCAGGGATCCTGAGTTCGAGCATCAGTCCGGCACGCAGCTTTAATCTGCCAGGAAGTTTCATATCAGCGCACATTCCACTGCAGAGTGGAAATCTCGTTGTGGGAACAGAATTAGCATGAAGAGTTAGCAGCAAAGATCCAAGAGCCTTCGAGAACAGATCCTTTGATTGAGAAAGTGACGAACTCAAATAAGTGTGACTACAAACTACATCATTTTACAAGTAAGTATACAGTTAGCACAAGCTGTAAGAATATCTTATTTTCATCCCAGAAGTAAATTCGTGAACTAATACATCTGTTAGACATCTTTTACATTTCTAAAAAAAAAAAATTAAAAAAAACTTTCACTTACACAAAAATGCGAAATGGAGAGTTGCCAAAGCTTACACATTATATCGTTATTGCCCTAAACTGAACTTAATTATGTACAAAACAAAATATATCCACAAAAACAGTTATTTTTTTGTCAGATAAGTCATGCATCTTGTTATTATTACTGCTGTTTTTATTATTGGCAGTGGCTGTAAATGTATAAACTTGTTCATAAGCACAACTGTTATATCGCAGATGCTATTAATTTCACACTCTCAAATTTATCTGGATCTAAAAGTTTGTGAACACCTTGAACGTACACTCACGAGCCGCCATTGCCCTTGATTCATAATAAACTCATTCTGTTTCTTTCAGAAGTGCCACCCACTCCTCATAACTGGGAGTAACTTCATGTGTCTGTCTGTAATGTGTATATCGTACATTATATATCGTGTTTCGTTTCCGCTAAGTCTCCTGCAAACGTCCGGAAGCTGTTGTATTTTAGTGGTGACAATAGGGCTGAGAGAAAACAGCGACCATGGCAATCTGACACCGCTGTTTTACTTCCCAGAGTTGCTTGTCTCCTGCGACATCTGGTGCATATAGGAGAAGGATGTACAGCTCTTACGCAACTGGTAACTTAAGGATGGATCACGTTGAAGGCGGATCACCCAGCCTCTCGGTAGCAGCAGAGAAAATGAGGTCGTTTGTTAAAAACATTATACCATTTTCGCCAACGAAACGAGAAAATCTTTTCAAACAACAACCTTTTTTCGTTTCATGTTTGAAGGACTTAAAATAACAATAGCAGATCCCAACTGCAGTTTGGAGAAAAACGACTATTAAATTTTTCAAATAAATAACATTATGACTTAATTTTTTAAATCTCTTTTAAATCTAATTCTTAAAATTTATCTGCTACATATGAACAGTTATAGTCATTGGTTTAATAGATTTTCTGCTGTTAGGTAAGAAAAAAATACACTCTAAGACAAAAAACGACGCACCACGAAGGAATTATCCGAATGGAATGGAAATCGGTAGATGTGATGGACATGTACAAACAAAAGAACGATTACAAATTTAGAACACAATGGACTGTTTATTCAAGAGAAGGGGCCTCACAATCTGAGGAGGATAAAAATACGTCTGCTCGCCTCCGGTCCTTAATCCAGCAGTTATTGGACTGGACGTTTATAGACAGAGTTGCTGGATGTCCTGCTGAGGCATATCTCGCCAAATTCTGACCAATTAGGCGCGTGACACAGTCAAAATCCCGACCTGGTTGGAGGGCTCCGCCCATAACGCTCCAAGTGTTCTCAGTTGGGCAGAAGCCTGGTACCTTGCTGGCCAGGGTAGAGTTGGCAAAAACCCTAAGACAAGCAGTAGAAACTCTCGCCGTATGCGGGCGTGCACTATCTTGCTGGAATGTAAGCCCAGGATGGCTTGCCATAAGGGGCAACATAACGGAGCGTAGAAATATCCTCGACGTACTGCTGAGCGGTAAGGGATGGAGACGAAAGGGGTCCTGTTATGAAAAGAAATAGCACCCCAGACCATCACTTCTTTTTGTCGGGCAGTGTGATGGGCAATAGTCTGGTTGGAATCCCACCATTGTCCGGGGCGTCCCCAGGCACCTCTTGAGCTGGAGTCTCATTGGAATAGAATTGTCTTGAGCCTCGCTTCGAACGGAGCCCCGATGACCAGCGAAGACGTGTCTGGAGACGGTCCAGGCAGTGACGAGATGCCAACCTGACTGTCGTCCACCCTACGGTCCGACACCCAGAGGTAATGGTCTAGGGTGCCATTTCTTTTCATAGCGGGACCCCTTTCGTTGTCATCCGTTGGAAGCTTGCAGCACAGTGGTATGTCGACGATATTCTTCACCCAGTTTTGTTTCCCATAATGGCAAGTTATCCTGGGCTTACATTACAGCAAGATAATGCCCGACTACTCACGGCGAGAGTTTCTACTGCTTGTCTTCGTGCTTGGCCAAAAAGGTCTCACCAAAAGAGTTATTTACGAGGGCCGTTCAGAAAGTAACCTCCGGTTGATTTAAAAAAATACACCAAGTTAAATAAAAATATTTTAATATATACATCTTACAACTACATCTTTGCACTATTTTTCTACATAGTCTCCATAGCGATTGAGGCACTTATCGTATCTCTTCACAAGCTTTGAAATTC
Organism: Schistocerca serialis cubense; assembly: GCF_023864345.2. NCBI lineage: Eukaryota > Metazoa > Arthropoda > Insecta > Orthoptera > Acrididae > Schistocerca > Schistocerca serialis. The sequence goes on from NC_064645.1 coordinate 632,646,095, forward strand.
CTTCTGCATAAAAATCACCCACTTGTGCCTGGAGCCAGCCTGTGACCACATCTTTGAGCTCTTCGTCGTCATCAAAGCGCTGTGACCCGAGCCATTTCTTCAAATGCATGAAGAGGTGATAATCACTTGGCGCCAGGTCTGGGCTGTAAGGTGGATGGTTGATAACGTCCCACTTGAAGGACTCAAGAAGGGCCGTTGTTCTGCGAGCAGAGTGAGGACGGGCGTTATCGTGCAAAAAAACGATACCGGAAGTCAGCATACCACGGCGTTTGTTCTGTATAGCCCGTCGTAACTTTTTTATTGTTTCACAGTACACGTCTTGATTAATGGTCGTACCACGTTCCATGAATTCAACCAACAACACCCCTTTGGCATCCCAAAACACCGTTGCCATCAGTTTTCTGGCAGAAAAATCTTGCGAGGCTTTTCTTGGTTTGGTAGGCGAATTTGAATGTGCCCACATCTTTGATTGTTCTTTTGTCTCAGGGTTCACGTACTTAATCCAGGTTTCGTCACCGGTCACGATTCTGTTTAACAATGGTTCTCCTTCGTCCTCATAACGTGACAGAAAGTCTAATGCAGAGGCCATTCTTTGAGTTTTGTGGTGGTCGGTAAGAATTTTGGGCACCCATCGTGCACAGAACTTACGGTAACCCAATCTTGCTGTCACTATCTCGTACAAGAGAGTCTTAGAAATCTGTGGAAAACCAGTAGACAACTCCGACATTGAGAAACGTCGATTTTCACGAACTTTTGCATCAACTGTCTGAACGAGTTCGTCAGTCACCAATGATGGTCTACCACTCCTCTCTTCATCATGAACGTTTTCTCGTCCACTTTTAAATAAACGTACCCATTCACGGACAACTCCTTCACTCATAACTCTTGGTCCGTACACGGCACAAAGCTCACGATGAATAGCTGCTGCAGAATATCCTTTGGCTGTAAAAAACCTTATGACAGCACGCACTTCACATTTGGCGGGGTTTTCTATTGCAGCACACATTTCAAACTGCCACAAAAACTAAACTAGCGCAGGTACGACGTTCACTCGACCACGGCTTGATGCCGACTGACTTGTTGAGTGCGTGAACGCACAGATGGCGTCGCTACTCCCCCCACAACCCGCACTGTGACCAATCGGAGGTTACTTTCTGAACCGCCCTCGTATATGTTTTTTAGGAGGGCCTACCTTGGTAAAGTAAATACTTGTTATAAGGCTTGAAGTGTAGTTGGTCAGCTTCGCCAGTAAAACTTTACTCGATAATTACCATTGCCCGCCAAGCGTGTCTTCGTTATGTTCATATTTTATTTATTTTTATATTTTACAGATATATTTGTGTATGAAGCTAGAACGCTTGTGGTTTTGGTATCATAGTAATATAGTTTTGTCATTATTCCCCATTCGATGAGGCCCATGGACGAAACGAGTCGCATGCCAATGGGAGCGTACGTGGAGTCACTGTGCATCTTTGTCCGCCTGTCATTTTTCCCCTGTTCTTGTGCCCTTCGGTTTGCTTCTGACCTGGCATTCCTTAATTCCATGTGCCTATGCAGGTTTTTGTAGTTGATTCGTACTCTGTTCATAACGAATGTGTAGATGGTGAGAGACTTTATAGCAAGTGAATATGTTCTTTTTTAGCGCTTGCAATAGCTAAGACGATAGTGCCTGGACAGGTAAAGCCCAGCATACCGTTTTAATCGGTCGTAACTTTGTGCCTAAGTCGTGTTATGAACAGCTTTCTGTGTGCATATACCTGACGTCCTTGTATGAATAAAGGTAAATTATAATATGTAGTTGTTTAAGGCGCTAATGGATAATGTCTGTGCCTCAGATGCTTTTACTTTGTAATTGTTGTACTTTATAGTGACTGTACTATGTACAGCAAATGTATGCGCAAATGTAGGCTTTGCATGGGTATGTGACAAGCAGTTACAGTAAAGTTGTGTTTTAGTAGTAATCAGTGGTTATACCGTGGGACTATGTATGCGCTACTTAGATAGCGCTATCTGGTGGCCGGTTGTGAACTGTTAGAATCACAGCAGGTAAGCCTGCGCGGGATAGGGCAGTGATGTTGCCGACCGGTGTTAGGGGAGCAGTGGTAGTTTCATCTGGTGACTTCAGTTTTATATTTCATGGAAAGAACGACCATGAGAGGAGTTTTTTTATATTTTTATTGGTTGTGAAAATGCTTTTATCAGATGGTCTGCCTCATATGCCATTATGTCCATATGGTTTTATAAATGTTAATCCACGTTTCAGGTATGTGGTTCTGTAATAATTGTAAGGTATATAGTTAACTCATGTAAGCCCTGCCTCAAACCTGTTATGTTATACCTTCACAGATCTGATGATGGCACCTTCAGAGTGCTGAAACCGGTCATCCAATAAACGATTGAAGCGATCGTGGCTTTTCAATTATTTTAAAAGAGAGCTTTCGGAACATTATGGGCGGGGCCGTCCAACCAGCTCGGGATTTTGACGATCCAACGCGCCAGTTGGACAGAATTTGGCGCGATATGCTCCAGGAGGACATTTAACAATTGAGGCAATCAGTGCCAAGTTGAATAACTGCTTGCACGAGACCCAGAGATGGACCAAAACGTTATTAACTTGCTCAATTTGTGAAGCTGTTTCTCTTAAATAAATCATCCAAATTTTCTGTAATTGTAGTCATTTGTTTGTCTGTACATGTACATCATATCTATCGAATTCGTGCCATTCGGATAATTCCTTCAGTTTGCATTTTTTTTTTTCGTGGAGTGTATGTAGATGTGGTAGTATAATGGTAAAAAACTACACTAAACTCCGTCGGAACAAGTCTCGTAATACCCTAACGGTACCGACAGATCGCCGTGTCATCCTCCGCCTAGAGGCGTCACTGGAATGCGGATGTGGAGGGGCGTGTGGTCAGCACACCGCTCTCCCGGGCGCTGTCAGTTTTCGGGGCCGGAGCCGCTACTTCTCAGTCAAGTAGCTCCTCAATTCACCTCACAAGGGCTGAGTGCAGCCCACTCGCCAACAGCGTTCGGCAGACCGGAGGGTCACCCGTCCAAGTGATAGGCGAGCCCGATAGCGCTAAACTTCGTCTGACCGGAACCGGTGTTACCACTGCGGCGAGGCTGTTGGCTGGTAAAATAATGGTAGTTTCCTTTCTTTATAAGGGGTGATCAGAAAGTTTCCGTTCGAGGGTTATGCTGCAGGGTTTAGTCAACGTAGCGCGACTCTGATGTGGGTATATAAGCACCGACATGTAGGCAAGGGATTAATGTGGCATTTGTGTCTTTGTGACGTGCGTGCGGTAAATACGGAAACGTGAACCGTGGCGACGTCATTTCCGGGTGCGTCCAAATAGGATCAGTATGCTGTTACTCTTTTCTTGACTGTCGCAGAACAAACACCGGTAAGCATTCATCGGAGAATGAAGAATATGTATGGGACAGCATGTCTGTCGATAGCCATCGTCGTGGAATGATGTACAAAGTTCTGTGCTGGTCGCGATTCGACAGAAGACTCCGTTCGATCTGGGAGGCGAACCTCATCCATTACGGACAACGTCAGCTCAAGTGGCAGACACTCCTAGAGTCCTGATCTGTCTCCGCGTGATTACGTCATCTTCGGTTCGTTTAAAAAAAATGTGCCTTCAGCTGTCGATGATTCTTGTCAGACGAAGATGTGCAGCAGGTAGTTACGGATTTCTTCACGCAGCTGGTCATGGTGCTGTACCAAACGGATATCATCAACGTGGTGTGTCGGCGGGAAGATTACCTCAGAGCTTACTGCGATTTTGCGTGATTGGCGTACCAATGTGAAAACTTATTTGATCGCCCCCTTACAACACGTTAAAATAACTTACTGATTTAAATAGTACTTGTCACCAACTACACCATCGTCGACAAGATTCTAATAAAAATCGTGATGGGGGATACTCAGGGTGTTTCGCTGTCATGTGCTAATCTTTTGTGAGCAGACTTAGTGCTACAAATAAATAGAAAAACGTATGTGCAATAAGAAGTAAAAAATTATTTTGGAGGGATTTCGGCGTCAATGGCGAGAATGAGCAGTAATTAAAATTGAAGTGACCTATTTAAAAATTAATAGCACTAGCAGCCCTCGATTGCAAAAAAACGAGTCTTTTGACCCAGGTTTCGACAGTGCTATGAGTGCCTTCATCAGAAATAAAACTCTCAATTGACCTATAATATAATTACAATATTACAGGAAAGACAAATTTTTCCAAGTGTAAGTACTAGCTTACAAAGAAGAAACAGTAGTTACATGTCACGTATTAGACTAAAAATCAAGCGATAAAGCTTTAGTCACAAAATTTGTAAAACAGAATACATAATATTCTGACCACTTTGGGCTGCTCACATACGTCGAGCTACGGTAGCATCAGACTGAGGCGCCCGCGTTAGCAACTGCGGGCAGGTAAACATTACACCAGGAGTGCCATCTAGCAGCTGCAAATACAAACAGGCTACTTAACATTTAAAACGTAGACAGACGAATGCTACGATGGACAGTATTTTGTACATGAAGTAAAAGGTAAAAATTTCATCTGACAGCGGCAGACACGGTAGCAAATTGTCTACATAAGATCTTATAAATACAATTTAAAGGCTGAAAACGCCATTTTAGAAATACAATGAAAGCTGAATAACTCAGCGAGCAGAAAAGAACGGTATAACATGAAATGCAGTTAATATAAACCTTTAAATAAACAAAAATATGAGTCGACTGTGTTAGAAAAAATATTTCGGTAACTACACGAGGGAACACGAAATCAAATATCAAGTAACGGCTTTATACCATTGAAGACGCTTTTATTACGTAATTGTAGCAGCTCATTGTGAGTGAGACCATCATTACGGGAAAGGTGTTTAAAAATTTCTAATTATTTGAGAACATCAAACCTATAGCATTTCTTCTCATCGTGCAAAATGTTGATATCGTGAACGGCTTTGGGTGTGTGACCTGTAATCAGAAGGTGGTCGACAGAAGCCGAATTCTGGGTGCTAGTGCCATTTTTTCTTAAAAGATGTTCTTTGTATGTGACTTATAAAGGCACGTCCTGTTTGTCCTATGTAGTAAGAAGAGCAAGTGACGCGAAAAATGTTATAGACACCAGAGTTTTTCAAAGGGGAACAGGTCGATTATAAGTTGTGAATAATTTTTTTTTTCACACTATTATTGGTTGAAAAGGCGACATTACAGTTGTATTTATTACGAAGAAGGCGTTGAATATGATAGGAGATGGGCCGCAAGAAAGGAATAGAAAAGAATTTCTTCGTTTGGTTGGACTCACTGATAGAGGTGCCGAGTGTAGTAACACTTTTAAGAGTTTTCTTTTTAAGGAGATCGTCAGTCATGGTAGGTTCGTATTCGTTATTAACTGCTATAGTTTTGATCACATTGATTTGTTCCTCGAATGTTTCTTCCGAGAGTGGAATAGAAGTAGCTCTGTGAACAGCAGGGTGAAAGAATGCGTTTTTGTGGAATTGAGGGTGCATGGAAAAAGCAGATACGATCTGATCAGTACATGTTTCTTTACGAAAAACATTAAAAGAGATTTTATTTTCTTCGGTTGCCGGCCCTGTTTTTGAGTTCACCGGTGAAGGATTAAAGTGAACTTTTGTATTGATTTGTTGCGCCACTGATCTTCAAATCAGCGTTCGTGGCCAAGTAAACAGAAAGCTGTCACCGCTTTCTGACGCAAGAAGCTGTAGAGGGGCCAAGCCGATATGATGGAAGACTCTGCCTTGGAACTAACACGAGAAAAGAGCTGTTACTGCCGTCGGTACTGGAACACTGCCAAGGCGGCATGGTATGTCACAGTGGTGACTCGGATTACACCGCATCCGAGCCTTGCATCGCGACACCTCCAAGGCTCAGGTGGTCAGAAATAATCTGCTGTCGCGAAAGGGCTGGATCGAACGAACAAAAATACCTCCCGCTCCGGCAGCGCAGCATGTTTCATCATTCGCTACCAACTCTGAGAGGTATTCCACGACAGTCGTTGACCTGACACTAGTAATCCTGCCAACCGCTATTGGACGCCATTTCCTCTACCTGTGGAGATGTGGACTACACCTAGTCCTGATGCTACCAGCAGCTGAACTGATGACTTCCAGCTGGAGGCGATGTGGGCTGACTTCAACCATTCCAGGGCGCCTACCGATCGTCCAGGGTCCGTACCTGAACCTGACTTGCTGCCGAGCCGCAGACATTCTGCTTCCTCAGACTTGCGTCCATGTGCCGCAATAATATGAACTTTCGCCGCTAACGTTTATCGAAGGGTCAAATGGCTCTGAGCACTATGGGACTTAACATCTCAGGTCATTAGTCCCCTAGAACTTAGAACTACTTAAACCTAACTAACCTAAGGACATCACACACATCTATGCCCGAGGCAGGATTCGAACCTGCGACCGTAGCGGTCGCGCGGTTCCAGACTGAAGCGCCTAGAACCACTCGGCCACCAGCGGTAGGCGTTTATCGAAGGTCTTCTTTTAATTGCATATAATCTCTGTGACAACATTGCACTTCTGCCAGTGAAGAAATCTGCCGGCAGATTTTATTACGAAGATTTTTTTGGCTGTTCTGCCGCCCTCCCTGCAATTTCTGTCAACAGTTTTCCTTTTTCTTGTGTTGAAAACGATGAACCCGCGTCAGGGTTAAATAACACTCAAGCGGAAAATACAAAGTTTTAGTATCTAAACATCATCATTTCCACCCCATTTATTTACAGATAACATCTCAAGTCGGCACATTTCGCGACAGTTGCTCCCTCAAAAATCTGTTTAGGCATGTTCTGTGCATCTGTTCCTCTACTGGTTAGACACAAAGAACGTGTTCGTGGCAAGTAATAATGGAACACTCGGTATATTCCACTGATTCTATCACGTCATTGTTTTTACTTCGTTCCATGTTCCTCTCTGCAGTGGACTTTTACAGTACCATGAACAATGCAACATACTAAGTCACAATATTTGTCTAAAATTAGCTTTCTGACGCTTTTTTTAACATATGGATTCATGATGATGCCTGTTGTGTCTGTATCCGAAAGAAGGTGGTGTTCTCCAGTCTGAAGGTGATGGGCCGGTCTTGTCCTATTCCTCATAAATGGGTTGCAGCCGGGGCTTATATGGCTGGTTTTTAGGTTTGTGATTTCTGATGATTGCCGTTTGTTTTTCGAAACCTCTTACAGAAAAACTCAAGCGTCTTGCAAGGTAGCTGCACCTTACAGAATATTAGCGGGAGCAGGACATGGCCAGGAGAATGCCTACATGCTGCTCCTGATTCTGTTGCGCTGGAATGCCTACATTCTGCTCCTGACTCTGTTGCGCTGGAATGCCTACATTCTGCTCCTGATTCTATTGGGCTGGAATGCCTGAAAGTTAAATAATTTCGTGAAGCGTTTTAGGTGGTCCGAATCCGAAGTATAGAACTCGTATGTCCCCTGAGACGGGAGTGGTCCTTTCGTGGTATGTTGTAGAAGCTGGATGTCAGTAATCTTGAGCGATCAACCAACTTATTTTTCCTGTCTATAAACAGTCGAGAGTGCTTTCCCGTAAGTCATTGTGGAAGTCTGCCTAAGCACTTTCCGGTTTTCTAGGTCAGTGGTGCCTTTAAATGAGCTTGCACGTACCCAGTAGGCAAAGCCCTTTCATCGCGGAGCCAGTTGCTAGCTGGAGGTGTTGTAGTGAACGAGACGGATTTTGCGAGGTTTAATGGAAGTCAGTAAAATATATTTGTTTCCGTGGACATTTGAGAGTGATGTCTTTGCTTGAATCTTTCCCTACAGACATTGAACTATACTATATCGCTGATTTGTTGTGGGTATTATCGACGCGAGTCGCTAGTAGCGAGATAGAGGCGATGTATGGTACTATCAGCAGTGAAGGTATTCATCTCCAGTGGTCGGATCTTGGAATCTTTGGTGAAAGTTACAGAGCTCTCAATTATAGGCCTTGGAGCTGTAAGAAATTTAACCCTGCACAGCGGGACTTAACGATGAAGGCGATCTTTCTTCAGACTGATTTTACACGTGCAGGAATTCGGTCAATAAACGCTTTCAATCAAATCTCTGGAACAGTCAGTTGCGTAATTTGTGTCATTCGCAGCACATCATCATGGGATCGAATTCGGGTGCGGCCACGAGTGTGATTTCACGGAAGGGCACGAAAGCTCCGAGGCACGGATGAAAGGAGTGTTTCAGTTTCATTCTCAGAATAATCTAAACAGAAGATTACATGAAGCTTATTACGTACCTCAGTGATGGATGTAAACTTACTTAAATGCAGAGGAATACAACCAACATAGTTCTTTTTGTTTCCATGGACCAATAACTTTTTGAACATCCAAGAAGTTTCTTTTTTTTTATACTCGTATTATTGATACTGAAATGTTTCTTGACTCTTGTTGCGTCAACCATATGGGAACATGGGCGTAACACACTCTCCATCTTTCTTTTCTTCTTCTCAATAGATGCAAAATTCCTATCCAGAACCATGCTATCACAGTAGCAAGAAAGTACGTATTATTTAAGCTTTAAGCTTCATTCGTAGTAAGTAAATCTTACGAGCAAAAATATTAATAAAAATATTTTGTCCGTAAAAAGAACGCGTCAATATGAACAGGTTTTTAGTTCTGAAGTTCGAGTTTAGATGAGGCAAAAAAAGAGAAAAAAAGAATGAATATGATTGCAGCCACGTAAAGCCGCATTTTCAGATCATACATTCACAGATGCACTCTCATCATTTACATATGAACGCGAAACTTATATTTGCATTGGTGATCCAGGTAAAACATTCCTTGTTTTTAAATATGAGGTGGGGGAGAGCTTGAACAAGATGACGCCAGGCAACATGCTGCCGCGCTGTCTTGACCTATTCCCTACAGATGGTGTCTGAACCAATCACCAGCATGTTCTCCAGATCTCTCTCCAGTTTATATCGTATGGTCATGAGGTTGCCGAGTGACTGACACACCTCCTCTCGTTAGTCAGAACGACTGATGAACTATGAAGCAGCATGGAATGAGTTACACTTATCTGTCTTTCAAACTTAGTTCGACTCAGTACCCATCTGGATTAGAACCATTGTTGTTGTGAGACATGGCAGCTGTACGAATGAATTTCCCATCACGCACACTCCAAAATTACCCGCAAATTTAGTATTGTAATTTTCCTACTACACTAAATACGCACTATACGTACTAAATTTTGTTGATTACTATCCTTGTTGGGGCTACAGGTTTACTAGTCGGTAGTCCAGGAAGCGAGGAAGGAAGAGATTCCAGATACTGGATGACATGATGAACGGTACAACATACAGCAGCCTTAATAAGGAAGCAATGGATCGCAGAAAATGGAGAGGCAAAGGACCTGCTAATATAGCAGATAACTGATGATGAGTCCAGGAAGACAGAGTATTTATAAATTAGTGTTAATTACTGTAGGGATGTGTTCCTGACATCAAAACATTACAGAAAATCCAAGTGAACATGGGTCCAAAAATCATTCGTTGGGAGTTACGAGAAGCAGTCAAATGAAAACTGAACGACCTGCCACAACGGGACCGTGGAATGGTTCTACTGGAACCTACCGTTCACGCGTGTCTGCCGTCAGGTCGTCAACGATGTGGAGATCACACGGTGAACAATGTATGCAGTATGGAAGATGTTGCAGTGTGTCCCAACCATACCGCTGAAGTGTAGCCCTCGTCTGTTTGACAGTGTTTGTGGGGGGGGGGGGGGCGTTGTCGTGGAACTTCGACTGCGCGGGCCCTGTGCTCGCCGAGTTCCTCACGCGTCGAACCAGAGTCAGTGTGCAGCATTATGAAGGCACTTAGCGGAAACGGTGATGTACCAAAAGTCAGAACGTCCAGGAATGCTGTCGGACGGAATCATCCTGGTGCATTATAATGTTTACTCCCGCACTGTCAATCAGACAAAGGCTACAGCGGTTTGGTTGGGAAACACTGCAACATACTCTGTACAGCCCGGATCGTTCAGCGTGTGATCTTCACGTGTGGCTACCTGGAGAAAGACATGCATGGACGTCGGTTTCAGTCGGATGAGGAGTGCAAGAGCTGTGGTTGTGGATCCATCAAGGGGCGACCGCCTTCTACAAAACAGAAGTTCATCGTCTCGTCCTCCAGTGGGATAAAGGTCTTAACACACGTGATGGTTACTTTTAAATGGAACCATTCCATGGTCCTGGTGTAGCGGATGTTCGGTTTTCATTTGACTGCCCCGTATAGATGTGTTTATTGCCAATGTTACGTCTGATGTATTTAACTACATGCGTTTACAAAAAGAGTTCAAAGTGAGCTGCTCCTTCTTGAACGTGTGCCCTTTGCCTACTTTCAATACATTTCCGTATTCTGTTGAAATTTCCTGGAGTGCTCTGTATTTGGTCGAATCAATTTTGGAGAATGTCAATTTGAATGTCAATATTAAATACAGGAATAGAATACCTCAAGTACTTTAAATGTCTCGAGATGTAAAAATACATTAGATACAAAGTTAGTGATAGGGCAGTCCATGCAATGGATATCCCTCGACTAGTGTATCAGTTTGGGAACTGGCTATCGCGGTACAGGCGAGAGTTTAGAGTAAAATGAGGCGGAGCACTATCACACATAAACCACATCTGTTGGTTGACCTCTAGAGGTACATCACCAAAGAAATGAAGTACCTCACTCATGAAAAATCGTAGGTGCGTTTGTCTACAAAGACGTCTTAGGAGAAACAGGATCAATAAGATGATCACGAATGAATCCACCCCGTAAGTTGATGCTGAACAAAATACAGAGTAACAAAGCCAAATGGAAAGAAGAATGCAACTAAAAATGCGTGTCTGACATGCGTTGCGTTACAAGAGGTCACAACAGCCAGGACCCATTTCCATACTGACTTTGTAATGTTCGCTTTCAGGGCACATCCCTACATTTATGGACACCAGTTCATAAACACCCTGTATAGTTCTTAAGCTAACATTTTAGCGTCCGATAGAGATTCAGATTCCCTGCTCAGCCTGAGTATCGATATGGACAATGGGCCAGAGGTGCTCGGCCCACATACTTCAGCTGCAGCTTGCACCGCCGCAGCAAGCATGTCATGTGGAGCCGTCCTCTGATACGAGACTGCCTGTAAAAGACCGTGACCCGACCCTTAACACCCAGTCCGAAGTGTAACTGGGCAGGGGCAGAGCACACGATACTTGAGGCAATTGTAACGTTGCGTCTAGGATGGGTTAGTGTGGGCTAGGATTTTCTGTGAGGAAGGGTATGTGGTGCAGCTGAAGAAGGGCCGTTGATGGTTATAGTGGCTTCTTTATCGAGGCTCGTTTAGAATCATTCGCTGACGGCACGGAGAATACCATGGCACTTCCCCGGTGCTGCTGCCTCTGGCTGCTAACGGCGCATTCTGCTGCTGCTGCGTCTGCAGGTTCCCGTATTCCCCAGTTGTAGTAGGTTTAGCCGGCAATGGTGGCTACGAGGACGTCATGTCACGCTCCAGGGTCCACAGTGCAATGGCCTTTTCTAGATACCCCAGCGAGGGCATAGATGGCTGGACCCTCACATCGTGCTCTCGGGACGGTGCAAAGTGTGGGGCTGCCCAGCGCCAACATGCGTAGGCAGTAGGCAGTGCTCGTGTGGCAGTATAGGTAGAGGCGACTGCATCTTCGGCGTGGTGCTGAGTAGCACAGGTCCGACGTCACATAACTGCCCATTTGTTTGACGACGACGAACTTGTTCCCACGTCCTTAAATACTGCTGCTCCCTTCTGATTTCACAATAACAGTGGTGTTAGTGTGTCGTGGTGAGCAGTCTGGAACAGAGCGACAACCCACTAGTTGTCATATTCGGGTTGCAGTACTCCCTGCTGGCTGTCCCCGCACGGACACGTGTAGTCTTTCGTCGCAGAGGCATTGCGAAGCTGCTGACCAGCAGTCCACTAGCGACCACCGACCGAATTTGGCGGTGGCCTGATTTCGTACTGGTGCTGCACTGCTGCTCGTTTATAACGTAACCGTTTACATTTCCACCCGTTCATAAAGAATATTCGTCGTCGAATTTTGCCGAAACAGTGCCATTGGTTTGTTTACAATCACTTACATTTCACGTTTCTACGTCCACTCATGGTAACACTTTGTCTTTTGGCATTATTTACATTATCTGTCCGAGTTCAATAGCGCATAGCTCTTTATTCACTGTCTTTGTTCATCGTTCACCTTGTCCTTCATAAAGTTCCTTCTGGTTGGTGCCGGTGTGACCAATTCGAAGCTGAAGATTGAAGTTCGGCAGGGATAGGATTTGGGCTACCTTTTGCTTGAATGGTTATACAGTATACGATCTCTATTACGGCGGAAATCATGCAGTCCGATGAGGCTGAGAAGCCTATGAGTACTTGTCGCTGCTGATGTTCATTCCAGTACTGTTTTTACGTGCTCTAAAAGATGTTTTGTTGAGGAGCGACCACGCTGCGTGGCTAACATTCGACCTAGGGAGGCGAGCAGGTCAGGTCTCATGTGTTTTTTTGGGAAGGTTAGATTTTCTGTGGACAAACTTTCTGTTGTGTCTAGACAAGACAACCTAGACACAATGAGAGGAAGCCGAAAGGCACGCGCTAAGCCAAAGCAGGGTGCATGAGGTCTGAAACTGGATACGTAATGAATGCTATAAAGAAAAGTACGTAGCTTCTGGAATACTTAACTTTAATCCATCCTTGTGGTACATCTGGAGATTGTGGCGATACAATTGAGACTCTTTAGATACATGCAATGTTACTAATGGCGCCTTGCTAGGTCGTAGCCATTGACTTAGCTGAAGGCTATTCTAACTATCTGCTCTGCAAATGAGCGAGGCTTCGTCAGTGTGCATCGCTAGCTACATCGTCCGTACAACTGGGGCGAGTGCTAGTCCGTATCTCGAGACCTGCCTTGTGGTGGCGCTCGGTTTGCGATCACACAGTGGCGACACGCGGGTCCGACATGTACTAATGGACCGCGGCCGATTTAAAGATACCACCTAGCAAGTGTGGTGTCTGGCGGTGACACCACATTCCTCCCCCGCAAATCGGCGAACGGTCGTGTTATAAGGCTTCCGCCCGCCGTGGGGAGGACCCCATGTTGACGTATGCGATGAGGTGGGGAGCCTAACAACAGGCGAGGCTGTGCCACCCGCACCCGGCCATTCGGTCCGAGGGGAGCTAGGAAACGCCTGAAAACCTAGTCCAGGGTGCACGTCAACATGCGGTGTATGCGCCCGTAAAGAGACAGGAGGGGCCGAAGGGGCGACCTCCATTGCGTCGGGGTATCCGACGCGCGATGACGTCATGTGGTCCGGAGCGGGCAAGAGTTCCATGGCGGAGGACAGCTGGTCACGGGAAGCGATCGGCGGCGCGTGACCCAGGGAGGCGCTTGGCGGCTGCAGCGAAGCGTCCACTGCGGGCGGCGCCGGCTGGAGGACAGGCGGCGGCGGCAGCGGAGGCGGCAGCGGCGCGTCGCCATGGGGCAAAATGGAAGGCATCGTCGGTAACACCTGGGGATGAGGCGAGCCAGTAGATGGGTCCCCAGGGCGCTGACCGGACGGCACCGTCGCTGAAAGCAGACGGGGAGCGGCAGAACCCGTGCGACGACAGAGGCGCAGCTGATTGAGATGCCGACGCACCTCACCAGAGGCCCCCAAAACCAAATACATCGCGCGGCCGAGGCAGCGAAGAATGCGCCCTGCGAGCCAACGCCGTGAACCCCGATAGTGGTGATAGAATACAACGTCGCCTGGAGCAAAAGCAGAAATCTGCCGCTGCACTGGAACCTGATGCGGCGGATGCAGCAAAGACATCAAGGTTCGATGAGGACGACCGTGGAGCAACTCAGCCGGCGAGCGACCATCTCGGGGCTGAGAGCGATACGAAGACAAAAAGAGCAACAATGCGTCCTCCCGAGAATGCGACTCTTTCAACTTCAACATCTGTGACTTGAAAGTGCGGACCAATCGTTCAGCGGCACCGTTTGACTGAGGCGAAAACGGCGCGGATGTCAGATGTTGAATACCATTGGCCGTGCAGAATGACTGAAATTCGGCGGACATGAATTGTGGGCCATTGTCGGAAACAATAGTCTGCGGAAGACCTTCAATGCAAAAGATAGCAGACAACGCTTGGATGGTGGCAGTTGACGTTGTGGAAGACATCCGGACAACAAAAGGAAAATTACTGAAGACATCTACCAGAACCAACCATCGAGCATTCCAGAATGGACCAGCAAAATCGATGTGCAAGCGTTGCCAAGGGGAAGTGGCTTTTGGCCATGTAAAGACTTTCCGCGGCGGTGCGGATTGTTGTTCGGCACACGCCATGCAAGAAGAACACATATTCGTAATCGCAGCATCGATTCAGAACCAAGTACAGTGCTGATGAGCAAGTTGTTTCGTTCGCACTATATCCCAAAGGCCTTGGTGAAGAAGCCGTAAAACAGAGGACTGTAGCGAACGCGGGACCACGACTCTGGACTGATCATTATCAGAACGCAACAACAAAACACCACGTTGAACAAAAAGTCTCTCCTTGTGAGCAAAAAATCGGCGAACCAACGGATCCTCGATCCGAGACTTTGACAAAGGCCATTGCGTAGCAACAAAACGCAAAACGGTAGCAAGGACCGGGTCAGCAGCTGCGGCTGTAGCTACACGACGAAAATCAATCGGAAACGATCCGACCACGTCATCGGTTTCCGAATCAATGAACAGGCAAGCAAGTTCGGAAGAATCGAATGCTCTATCCTCAGCAACAGGCAAACGGGACAACGCATCGGCGTTTCCGTGCTTAGCAATGGACCGATACAAGATATCGTAGCGGTACTGCGAGAGGAAAATAGACCAGCGAATGAATTTCTGCGCTATGCGCGGAGGTACAGGCTTGTTCGGATGAAAAAGCGACGTCAAAGGTTTGTGGTCTGTGATGATGGTAAAGTGACGACCATACAAGAAATCATGGAACTTAGTAACACCAAACACGAGAGCCAAAGCTTCTTTCTCTATCTGTGAATAATTTCTTTGCGCAGACGAGAGCAATTTATACGCAAAGGCAATAGGGCGATCATGCGACCCATCTTTGTGCGCAAGCACAGCACCGATCCCGAAATCCGATGCATCTACCATCAACAAAAGGCGTTTCTGGGGATCGAATGGCGTAAGGCAAGTATTAGAAAGCAACGCCGATTTCAACTGGCGAAAGGCGCGTTCGCATTCCGTCGTCCAGACGAACGGAACACCCTTACGGCGTAAGCTATGAAGCGGAGCTGAAATGGAAGAGGCATTGCGCAGAAAGCGATGATAATAGTTAATTTTACCCAACACACTCTGTAGCTGCTTCAAATTCTGCGGCGAAGGCAAGTCTTGTATGGCACGGAGGTGTTCTGGACTGGGATGTATGCCTTGTGCATTTATGACATGTCCCAGATATGGTAAGTCACGAGCAAAAAACACACATTGGTCCTTCCGCAAGCGAAGACCATTTTGTCGCAATACCTGAAATAATGTTCGTAGGTGTGCTAAATGCTCGTCTGCTGTCTTTCCGGAGATCACAATATCGTCCAGATAGTTCGCAGCAGTAGGGACCGACGCACAAACAGTTTGTAAATATTGCTGAAACAATGCAGGGGCGGATGCACACCCGAATGGCAGTCTTTTGAATCGGTACAAACCAAGATGCGTGTTAACCACCAAGACGCGCTGGGATTCGGCGTCCACTGGGATTTGCAAGTACGCATCTGCTAGGTCCAACTTCGAAAAGTATTTACCCGGGCACAGTTTTTCAAAAAGATCTTCCGGGCGGGGTAAGGGAAAAGTTGCAATCACGAGTTGTGGATTCACTGTTGCCTTGAAGTCCACACAAAGTCTCAGTTTTCCGGAAGGTTTTGGCAAAATTACTAAGGGTGAGGCCCAGAGAGAAGCTTGCACACGTTCAATTACACCTTGTGATTCTAAATCGCGTAATGTTCTTGCGACCTCATCACGCAATGCGTGAGGAACATTGCGCGCTCTGAAAAATTTCGGTTGCGCATTGACTTTCAGTTCCAAAAGTGCTTCATAGTTCTGAGCGCAACCTAAGCCCAGTGCAAAAATGTCTGCAAATTCTTCACACAGACGAGAAACACTGTCTGAAGGCACAGTCTGATTCACTGATAGGACCTGATTTACTATAGACATGTTAAACAATTGAAATAAATCTAAACCAAACAAGTTCACTGCAGTAGAAGAACGAAGAATGTAAAATGACACAAGTTTTATTTGTCCCTTGTATGTTGCAAGAAGAGTGCACTGTCCTAACACAGGGATATTATGACCTGAATAACTATTTAACTTAACATTTGCGGCACGCAACGGAGGTTTGCCCAGTTGTTTGTACGTGTCATGATTGAGCAATGAAACTGCAGCTCCGGTATCGAGCTGGAATGGTATGACCTTGCCATTAAAGTCCAAATCTACAAAAAGTTTATTGTCCTGCCGAGGACAAGAGCGACTTTCGCGTGCAATTTGAACGGACACTGGTACAGAAGCACTTGCGACTTGACGGGATTTCCGGCGACGTCGACGCACACTTTGTGTGGGACGAACACTGTCACTGTCTGAGAAAGTGGCACTGGACGAGGTGGAATTAACTACATGAATGTCCATGGGCGAAGGTCCACGAGCCTGAGTGTCCTTGGTTCGATTCCGGCGTGAAGCAAAGGGCCTGGAATGATTGTGATTGTCTGATCTGAGCTTTTTCTGGCAAACACTTTGAACATGTCCTTTCTTATTACAGAAAAAGCAAATAGTTTGGCGTGACGGGCAATTTTCACACGAATGTCTAGTAGCACACCGCGGGCATGATTTCACTGCAGTTGTATGCTGACGCGGCACAACTGGTTTAGAGCGTGGCGGCAGCTGCGCAGACGTGCGCGAGGGCAGTGTACCGGGCCGTGCAGCGCGCCTGGTGGGCCGGTTAATGTTACACACGGCTGGCGAAGTTGCAAATGCTTCCTGAGCGAAGTCAAGTGTGTCTTGTCTATCCAATATGTCTATCACTTGTTGAAGGGAGGGATTGACGAGTTTCAAAATCTGTTCCCGTATACGAACATCAGAAACGTTCTGTGCTATTGCATCACGTACCATAGTATCTGAATAAGGGAGTCCACATTCACACTCAAAAGCACAATCCCTTGTAAGGCCTTGCAATGTTGCAACCCACTCCCTATTAGTTTGACCGGCCGTACGTTTTGTACGAAAGAAAGTATACCTTTTTGCAATTACATTAACTGTTTCCTTGAAATAGGCATCTAAAGCAGACAAAATTTCTTCATAGGACAGAGTTGCTACGTCGCGTCGGGGAAACAATTTCACTATCACACAGTACATTTGCACCCCTACACACGACAATAAATGAGGCTGCCGCTCGTTACCTTGAATTCTGTAGGCGGCGAGATGAAATCCAAACTGGCGTGACCACTCCGTCCATGTTTCATTAGCTGGTTCGTAGGGACGAAATGGGGGTGCAACTGCATGTTGTGGCTGCGGTAGCGGTGAAGCGGCGGCGGCCGCATCGTTTTGCAGTGCACGTTGACCCTGGACGAGCTGTCCAAGGGCATCCAATAACGCCTGCGTCTGCTGATTCTGCAAGCGATAAAATTCGGACAGTACATCTGGCGAAGCCATGACACAAGTAAATGTAAGCAATTAGAAAGAACAAGACCCTTTCCGTTGACTCGTCGCCAAAAATTGTTGTGTCTAGACAAGACAGCCTAGACACAATGAGAGGAAGCCGAAAGGCACGCGCTAAGCCAAAGCAGGGTGCGTGAGGTCTGAAACTGGATACGTAATGAATGCTATAAAGAAAAGTACGTAGCTTCTGGAATACTTAACTTTAATCCATCCTTGTGGTACATCTGGAGATTGTGGCGATACAATTGAGACTCTTTAGATACATGCAATGTTACTAATGGCGCCTTGCTAGGTCGTAGCCATTGACTTAGCTGAAGGCTATTCTAACTATCTGCTCTGCAAATGAGCGAGGCTTCGTCAGTGTGCATCGCTAGCTACGTCGTCCGTACAACTGGGGCGAGTGCTAGTCCGTATCTCGAGACCTGCCTTGTGGTGGCGCTCGGTCTGCGATCACACAGTGGCGACACGCGGGTCCGACATGTACTAATGGACCGCGGCCGATTTAAAGCTACCACCTAGCAAGTGTGGTGTCTGGCGGTGACACCACACATTCAGCGGGTGGATTGGATAAGTACATCAACGCCTGGTTTATATCCAGGCTTCCTGCCATGTAGGCGGATAATGAGAAGGTAAAAAAAAAAGTCGTGTGACTAGGCCCTCCAGTCGGGTAGACGGTTCACCGGGTGCAAGTCCTTCGATTTGACGCCACTTCGGCGACTTGCGCGTCAATGGGGATGAAATGATGATGATTAGAACACCCAGGCCCTGAGCGGAGAAAATCTCCTACCCGGCCGGGAATCGAACCCGGGCCCTGAGGACTGGAATTCCGTCGTGCTGACCACTTTTTTAATTACTGTTTTTTTTAACCTCATTTTGTTCACCTTCCTTCGTTGCATCTGCCCGGGGTGGACGTCGTAAGACACCCGTTTAAGTTCGTCGTTGATCTGTTAGCGGAGTTTTTTTTTTATTACAGAGGACAGCTAACCCTCTGACCGAATACGCTGAGCTCGCGTACAGGGATTTAAATGAAATGATCGTGTGGCATTGTTGGCCGGGAGGCTTGCGAGTCAGTGATGGTGAAGGACACACAACACCCAGTCCCCTGCCGGGAATCGAACCTGGGCTCCCTGCGTGTTAGGCGGTAATGCTACCACTACGGTACGGAGGCGGACACCACTCAGCTACTGGGGGCAGACCTGAGAAGGTCAGTCTGGATATGTCACATAGGGTATAATTGATCAACAGCCTTTTAGTTCTACTGTGTACCTCTTTGTCGACCTTGCTCATAATTAGTACAGATAACGCCTGTTTTGCTCATAATACCTACGGGTAACGTCTATTTCTTTTCTTACAGTAACCAGTGTAGACCCACTCTTTGGAAAAACTCTATTCTCTACGACATTATTTCTTTCAGACAATCTGTGGAAGAATTCTGGAAGTGGAACAATGGTAACTCACATCACCGCGAAATGGCTTATACGTGTATTGTAGGGCAAATGGTTACTGGCCCGGCTTGGCAGTTTAGTTATTCCTCCGTGGAGAGCAGGACAAATAATTGTCTGTTAGGTGCCACCAGTAGTATCTCGTATGCTTTGAGGAGCGACCACACTGCGTGGCTAACATTCGACCTAGGGAGGCGAGCAGGTCAGGTCTCATGTGTTTTTATGGGAAGGTTAGATTTTCTGTGGACAAACTTTCAACGGGTGGACTGGATAAGCACATCAATGTGTGGTTTATATCCAGGCTTCCTGCCATGTAGGCGGATAATGAGAGGGTAAAAAAAAAGTCATGTGACTCCAGTCGGGTAGACGGTTCACCGGGTGCAAGTCCTTCGATTTGACGCCACTTCGGCGACTTGCGCGTCGGTGGTGATGAAATGATGATGATTAGAACACCCAGGCCCTGAGCGGAGAAAATCTCCTACCCGGCCGGGAATCGAACCCGGGCCCTGAGGACTGACATTCCATCATGCTGACCACTTTTTTAATTACTGTTTTGTTTAACCTCATTTTGTTCGCCTTCCTTCGTTGCATCTGCTCGGGGTGGACGTCGTAAGACGCCCGTTTAAGTTCGTCGTTGATCTGTTAGCGGAGTTTTTTTTTATTACAGAGGACAGCTAACCCTCTGACCGAATACGCTGAGCTCGGCTGAGCTCGCGTGCCGAGATTTAAATGAAATGATCGTGTGGCATTGTTGGCCGGGAGGCTTGCGAGTCAGTGATGATGAAGGACACACACCACCCAGTCCCCTGCCGGGAATCGAACCTGGGCCCCTTGCGTGGTAGGCGGTAACGCTACCACTGCGGTACGGAGGTGGTCACCACTCAGCTACTGGGGGCAGACCTGAGAAGGTCAGTCTGGATATGCCACATAGGGTACAATTGATCAACAGCCTTTTAGTTCTACTGTGTACCTCTTTGTCGACCTTGCTCATAATTAGTACAGATAACGCCTGTTTTGCTCATAATACCTACGGATAACGTCTATTTCTTTTCTTACAGTAACCAGTGTAGACCCACTCTTTGGAAAAACTCTATTCTCTTCGACATTATTTCTTTCAGACAATCTGTAGAAGAATTCTGGGAGTGGAACAATGGTATCTCACATCACCTCGAAATGGCTTGTACATGTTTTGTAGGGCAAGTGGTTACTGGCCCGGTTTGGCAGTTTAGTAATTCCTGCGTGGAGAGCAGGACAAAGAATTGTCTGTTAGGTGCCACCAGTAGTATCTCGTATGCTTTCAACTGTTCAAATTTTTGTAGGATTTTCCACCTCATAAGGTATGAATGAAGAGTGTAAGATTGAAACACGATGGTTAGTCGGAAAGTAAGGAACGATCGGTCGCGAAATGGAAACCACAGTGAAAATCCGATGAAGTTTTGCACAAGTGTGTTGGACAGTGTCTCTAGTATGCCTGTCGATCGCGTCACGTCGTTCTTTTTGGTTCTGAGCACACAGGGAGCACATAAAGGTACCCCAAACAATAGTGTCTCCCACCAAGTATGAGGGCCTGGTGAGAAATTTCGCCTGAAGCTATGCAGCCAACATTACATAACTGTCATGCGTTTTCTCTTCAAGCCAATTCTCATCCGCATTCTGCAGGGTCAATGAAGATGCTACTGCATCGTTTTCAATTGGAAAGGTTTGATTACCCACAACACATCCCGCAATTGGCTCCCTCTGAGTTTCATCTCTGCTCACATGAACTGCTGGCTAAGAAGACAACATTTTGGCGCAGACAACGAGCTGTAGGCCAGTGTAGAGGATTGGCGGAAAGCACTGGCGGCTGTCTTCTATAACGAGGGTATTAAAAGTTGGTAGAACGCTACAACAAACGTCTAAGTCGGATCGGCGACTATGGAAATAAGTAGCTGGAAGTTATAGGTAACTGTTGCAAATAAAACAGTTTTGATTTTCACCGTGGTTTCCATTGCGCGACCTATCGTCCCTTACTTTCCGAATAGCCCTCGTATATAGGCTTTACACGTATCTGAATATGAATATCCAAATGGGTGCCCATTTGCTTACTTGTAATGGTGTTCATGTGGCTGTATAGTTACAGGAATTCTTCCATTACTGCTATTGGTGATGTTAATGGTGTAGGTAATTCGGTTTGGATTTTCCGCAGCCCTTCCAGCAATTAATCCAGTGGTAGCTATATTGGTGTTAAAAGCCTCCGAACAACACGAAACAAGGCTTTCTGTAGTTCCGTTGTCTCAATGCGTGCGTCAGTGACAATACCGGCAGGTTAAATGTTTATTTGACACTACAGTACTGAAGCCATAGTCACAGTACATAATTTTAAAAAAAAAGTGTTACATTATCGGTTTCAACGAACTACGCTGTTATTTCCAGATGTAGAACATCAGTCGAAAATGACGACGTAGTTTCATTGAAACCGGTAATGTGAGCTCCCGTTTTCTTTTCTGTTTTTAAAGAAAAATTTCGATTACTGTGACTACGGCTTCACTGTTGTAGTGTCAAATAAACATATAACTTATAGTCACACTCCTTTACGGCAATTATATCGGAATACAGAACTACCGACAAGATTGCAGAGTAATTTCGCTAAGGGTGTCTATGTCATCCAGGAGGTCCCTAAGAACATCCAGATCGTGACTAGTGGTACGCCGGCACGGTAGCTCAGCATGTGCGGTCAGAGCGCTGGTAGGCCTCTGTAATAAAAAAAACTGAGTGGAAGGATCAACAAACGAGCTAGAACGGATGCCATGTGACGTCCGCAATGACCATACCAAAAACAAAATCGGCTGTTGCCTGAATGTGGGACATTAACGATGCAGCCAAAGTGTGCAGCTGCCTCGTATTGTTTGTAATGTCATTTTTCAGTCAGATGAGCAGGATAATGTGCAAGTCTCTGTTTCGTGGTTGCCTTTTGCCTCCTCCTCTATTTGTTGTAACACCTTATTAATATTTTCTGGGTCCTCTGCGTCGACTGTTCTGAAACCGTTCTCAAAATTCGACCGTCCGCGTCTAACAATCTTCTTTTTCGTCGCGTTCATGGGAGTAACTCCACAGTCTGCCATGCCTGTGCCTGTAGTCGTGTAAAAACTGACCACAACAACTGATACTCTCCCTGCGTATCGCTGAACCTCGTTTGGTTAATTATCTTGAGCTTTAATTTGCCGAACGTGTCTTCTAACCTTCGCATTTCGTTCCGTAGTGCACAAATGTTGCAGTCTAATCTTAGGATCCACTAATGACTTGACGTAATCACATTCGTTTGTTTTGGAAACAGGACACCACCTGTTAGAGGATGTCCTAGAGGGCTCCTGTCACCCTACAACAGCACACGAAGCTTCTCGTGTTCCTTTCCCCTTTGGTCCCAAGCCCAATGCTTGATCTTGAAACTGCTTCTTCTCACCTGGAATAGACTCTGATGGTAGTTTATAACTGTGGCTGCTGGTGTAAGTGCATAGTGATGTGCCGGGGTTACTACAGAACAAATTAATAATGGAAGAGTTCAGATGTCACTTGAATTCAAAGAAATAGTATTGATAGAAATTGAGAGTTATACCAAATAAATTTAACGAACGACGAAACTGATGCCCCATGGTACACAAACAGGCCAGAATACTGTTGCAGAAGCAACATAAAAGGCTTGCCAAATTTAAATCGACGTAAGCTGGAAATTTAGCGCGGACCCTAATGCGAGATGGTTGTAATAGTTTCCACCACGAAACTTTGTCTGGAAGCCTGGCAGAAAATCCAAAGAGATCCTGTCGTATGTGAAGTGTGCTAGTGGCAAGACGCAATCAATAGCTTCTCAGCGCGATAGCAATGGGAACACTATCGATGACAGTGCTGTTAAAGCAGAGTTACTAAACACAGCCTTCCGAAATTTCTTCACCTAAACGGGCGAAGTAGATATTCCAGAATTCGAATCAAGAACTGCTGCCAACATGAGTAACTGAGAAGTAGATATACTCAGAGTAGGTCACGCTGGGTAGCCGCGCGGTTTGAGGCGTCTTGTCACGGTTCGCGCGGCTCCTCCCGTCGAAGGTTCGAGTCTTCCCTCGGGCATGGGCGTGTGTGTCGTCCTTAGAGTAAGTTAGTTTAAGTTAGATTAAATAGTGTGTAAGATTAGGGACCGATGACCTCAGAAGTATGGTCCCATAAGACCTCACCACAAATTTCCAAATTTTACTCGGAGTAGTGAAGCAGCTTAAACTGCGTAGCAAAAGCAAGTTTTCTGGCCCAGATTGAATACCAATTAGGTTCATTTCAGAGCATGCTGATGCAATAGCTCCATTCTTAGCAATCATATACAACCGGTTACTCGACGGAAGATCCGTCCCCAAAGACTGGACAGTTTCGTAAGTCACACCAAAATTCAAGAAAGGCCTTAGGACTATCCACTAAATTATAGGACGATATCATTAAAGTCTATATGCAGCAGGATTTTAGAACATATTTTGTGTTCGAAAATTATGAATTACCTTGGAGAAAACGGACTATTCGCACACAGTTAACACGGATTTAGAAACATCTTCCTTGTGAAACACAACTAGCTCTTTACTCACGCGAAGCGTTGAGTGCTATTGACGAGGGGTTTCAAATTGACTCCATATTTCTAGAATTTTAGAAGGCTTTTTATAATGTATCTCACAAGCTGCTTGTTATCAAATTGCATGCTTATGGAATACCATCTCAGTAATGCGACTGGATTCGTGATTTGCTGTCAGAGATGTCATAGTTCGTAGTAACTGACGGAAAGTGATAAAGTAAAACAGAAATGATTTCTGGCGTTCCCCAAGGTACTGTTATAGGCCCTCTCCTGTTCGTTGTGTATATAAACGATTTAGGTGACAATTTGAACAGCTGTCTTAGGTTGTTTGCAGATGATGCTGTCGTTTGTTATCTAGCAAAGTCATCAGACGACCAAAATCAATTGAAAACGATTTAGATAAGATATCTAAGTGCTGCAAGGAACCCGTAAAATTTCAGTTTTACCATAAATCAATCAAATCTGAGGCCGTAAATTCAACTTAACACCTAGGAATTACAATTACAAACAATTTGAATAGGAAAGAACACATAGAAAATATAAAAATAAAAGAACACACAGAAAAACTGCCTTTTATTGGCAGAACGGTAGAAGACGCAACGGATCTACTAAAGAGACTGCCTACACTACGGTGTGGGATCTTTAGCAGATAGGGTTAACGGAATACACCAATAAAGTTCAAAGAAGAGAACTACGTTTTGTATTATCGATAAACAGGGGAGACAGTGTCAATGACAGGATAGAGGGTTAGGGGTGGAAATCGTTGAAACAAGAAGATGTATTTCGTTATGGCAGAATCCTCGCACGAAATTGAAATCACCAACTTTCTCCTCCGAATGCGAAGATAGTTTGGTAACGTCGACCTACATTTCGAGAAACTATCATCGTAATAAAATAAGGGAAATCAGAGCTCCCACAGAAAGGTACAGGTGTTGGTTTTTTCAGTGCGCTGTTCGAGAATCGAATAATAGAGAATTAGTGTGAAGATGGTCTGATGAATCCTCTGCCAGGCGCTTAAGTGTGATTTGCAGAGTGGCCATGTAGATGTAAAACCGCCTGGCTATTCTTGCCTAACCTTTTGCCCAGATTGTCCCCTCCTCTCTGTTGAAGACACTGCCAACGGTGGAGGACCACCTCTATGGTTCCGTTACAAGGATGAATTCGACTGACTTGAACTATCATGGGACGAGTTGGGAGTTGTAGCTCAACGTTAACAGGAAACCTCACTTCTACCACCTAACTGAGCTCCTGATAACACTGAACAACAAATTTGAAATTAAAGTGTGTAAATTGCATGATTTTGAGTTAGTTATGTTTATTTCAGTATAAAATGATTCAGAATCATCATCTTCATAAATATTTACTCTAGTTTATTTAAAAAATTAATCTACATTTTTGTAATACTCACTAACTAAATATGCCTTCATGCATAACAAATTTTAAGTGAATAATTACTTGAATTATATTGTGTTCTATGCACTGATAAATTTCAGTGTCATTCTTGAAGTACAAAAGTATAATATTAAGAAAAAATGAAGATAATATTAGACAAATGAAAATACTTTGCAAGTCTACTTTGTACCTGAACTATGTAAAGCGCAAAAGAAAATATATAAATTAACTGGTCACAAATTTATATAAAGGATTACAAATGTCAAATGTCCATATGTACAGTCATACTCAAAAGTATCCGAACGGCCTGAATTGCATTTCGCCTGATTCGCATGCAACCGGCATAACGCGGCTGTCTAGCAGGTCCTCTAATCGCTCCTTGGTACAGTCGTTTGACTGTTGAAAATGGTTCCAACATGTCACCACTAGAAAACACTGCTCTGTCTCGCAATAACTCATGATGTAAAGTAACACCACGATACTGCAAATATCAGGGAACACGTTATCACAGATAAGAGTGTTGTTAAGGCTTGTAAGCTCACATTTATTTACAATAAATGACATACCTGAAATGTTACCACTCTCATTATTACGTCAGATAGGTAATGTACGTGATAAGTTCGTCGTATTCATGATTTCCTCTGCAAAGTAACATACCGTACATATTATTTAACACAAAATGACATTAAAAATTTAAGTTATTCACGAGCTGCTAGTTGAGAATACGTATAAATTTCAAATGACACAACGAACCGTCTCGTTCTGCATATGGATTCAAACCTACGTCATGCACACTAAGAAAAGATTTCGTGACTGACGCAAACTAACAGTCATTCCTGATTGGGCATACAGAGAGTGATATACATCGATTTTAGACAGTATCAGTTAGGAAATATCAACTTTAAATTACATAACGCAAACATTTTTAACGGACGCGAATTCCTCCCCAGCATCTCTTGTCCCTGTTAACGAACTACGAGAGATGTTAAATATTGCTTTTTCACAAGTAACTTACTTGAAATGCCGTGAGGTACAGCTTTGTGTTGGACAGGGATTTGAACCCAGAACCTAATCGGATTGCTATCGAAGCACAAACAACTGTGACATATCGGATTTTCTCGGCAGTATCTAGATGTTTTAACTGAAATGACGAGACGAAACATTATTTTTTTCCTTCCCAGGACTCCAACCCGGCACCTATCGCTGTTATATTCTAGAGAAAACGAACGTTAAATATGGGTTTGTTGCACCAGCAGCGACATGTGAGCATGTTTGAACTAAAAATAATATGACGAAGAGTTCAGTGCTCACTGGGAATAGAGCCCCACGCATATCGTTGTCGACTACACACAAAGAGACGTCAGCTACCGAATTTTTCTCCACCAGCAGCTCGGAATAACATCTTGAACTTACAGTGATCTCGCAATTAGTTCTGTGTCCCACTGGGAGTCAAAAACGTCAGATATCGTTAGTGTTGACAACGAATGAAAAAACATTAAAAATCAACATTATTATCCACCAGCGGATAGGTGTTCTCATGCTAGAGCTTGATAATACATAATGAAATCTTTACTGCCGGGCCAGGATTCGAACCCATTCACACGTAATATGTGAAGATGTTGAGGAATCTGCAGTTTTGAACAAACAACAAATTGTAGCCGAGCTGTATTGCCACGAAGGGATCAAATTCGGCGTTAACGGCGGTCTGAGTTGCATTCTCAGCTCAGAACCAATTTTATCGACATACAGAAGCTCAGATAAAAGATGGAATAAGTGTCTTGTGACCCTACATAGCGTTTGTTTCGTCACTAGAAATAAATAACTAGTATAAGAAAGGTTACTGGTGATAGAGTTTCTACATGTCGCCACTCCAGACTTTATTGTGGTTCAACCTAACGTCTACTTGGCAGAGAAGGAATACCATCTTTAATGTGAATTTCAGACCACACTGCCATTATATCTTCTTCACTTGGTGTAGTCAGAAGAGAATGGAATCTGTCTCTCCCTATCTAAAATCATTGAAAGAAGTGGGAATCGAACACAGACCATAGGTATAGGAACCTACCACAAGTCCAACAGACCACCAAACCCTGTTTTCTGTGACACATTTTTTTATCGCAACGCCGTTGCGACACACAGGCTCCCTGTAGTAAATTTCAGCATGTTCAGTAATTTCATTTACTTGGTTGACCGAATCACCATGAACTAGCTGCCTCGACTACCCAGTGCATACACGCGACTCTATTTTGTAATCACCGAAATAAAATCACGTAACTGACACCTACACAGAACTGCCAACAGTGTAGGATGCAGAAATTTTAATAGGAAATGTTCCTTTCCACTTGAGCTATTCTATTGCGCTATCTGTTTGTAAAAAACGTCGTGCAGCGCAAAAGAAAAGCTGTAACTGTTTCTCTCAGCAGTCTAGACCCGGCCATTTGCATTATCTCGCAGCGCTGTGGTATGCAGAAGTTCTGGAGGACTTGTTGTTCAGCTGTGGAGCTGTTGGAGCTATGTGTCAGCTAGTAGCGTAATGGTAATTGTCGTGCACCATAGACAAGGTGTCGCGAGTTCGAATACATTTACCACTAAATTTTTTTTAAACGCAATTCTGCTGTCTGCTGAAGTTACCAATCTAATGGAACTTTGAACATAATTCCCTTCACTTCTCAACCCAAAATAGTCGCATGTGGAAAAAGGGCTAACTTCTGTGACATTTTGTTCTTTTCAGGTTTAATTGACAGACAGGCAGCAGATGCATCTCGAAGCTTTTGTATTATGTATGGGGAGAGCGCATCGTGCCCAAATACGTCAGAAAAGTATTTTCTACATCAGCTATCGTGTGGTAGTGGCATTTTATTCTTCTTCAAACATTGTTTAACAGCTTTAACTCAGAACAAGTTTTCTACATGCATGTTATCAATAAACTGCATGTGCATCGTCAGACTGTTATAGATAACATCAGACAATTCGCATATATCGTTGATGATTAATTTCGCTCTCATGTTTACTATTGTTTCAACAACACTAAAAGAAACCTTACGAAAATCGTGCAGTGTATTATAAGAAATGAAATAAAACTACCCACGATAACCTTACGACGAAAGTCTGTTTTAATAAAACTGAGTATCTGTACACAAGGATGCCTCTATCGGCACGAATTAGAAAATACTACTCACTTAGATTTTGTTTGGGTCTATGTTTAATTGGTATGTTGTGTCATACTCAAAAGGTATGCAAATGTGGCATTTCATAAATATAGTTATATATTTCTAGAAACCCAAAATTTGCTTGTCAGCAGCGGAAAGAGGCGTTACCTGTTGTGCAGCATTGCAAGTTTTTCACCATTGCACTATGAGCCCAAATTATTTTCTTGCGATTTCCTTATTGATGTTTGATCTGACTGCTTGTAGCTCTTTCACAGAAGCGGTAAAAGCGTTGAAGTCAGTGAGACTGGAAATGTGAACCATAACAGACGCTTTTGCACAGGTCAGCACGTTACCACAGAGCTGGCGAACAGGTATGTGTGTGAGCTTCCTCTTACGAGGCCAATAGTGGCTAGAACTCATAAACCGCTATTTAATGGACGAGATTAGTTGCGATTTCCACCTGCAACGACTTTCCTGGGCTGATAACCGTAAGATTACAATCTTTTGTTACACCTCAAGCGATAATATCTGAGATTATTCGATGGAAATGACAGGTAAAATCCGTGCACACAAGGAAGTAACTCGTCGATCACAGAGCTGCCAAAGATACGTTGCCTTGTTGCCAAATCTCAGTTACAGTACCAGCAGGAAGAAGACGAACCGATGTGATCCTACAGCGGGCAGGGAAGTGACCACAGCTGGTGTCTCCAAATCGCAGCTGCTATGGTTTGGAATACGTAATGCGACTGATTCACATTTCTGTAACTAGGTTTAGGGACTGGAGCATAGTTACTAAAAATACTCAGAATTGACTGCAGACTAAGCATCATAAATCAGTAACTCTCATAGTTGTTCTTATATTTCTTTCGCAAGTGCACTCAAAACTAAGAAACTCATTCACAGGCGTTTTCGTGCCTCGCCGATAGTCGAGCACAACAAACAAATAAAAAAAAAATTATGTGTGCGTGTGTGTGTGTATGTGTGACAGAGAGAGAGAGAGAGAGAGAGAGAGAGAGAGAGATAGAGAGAGAGAAATAAAAAAGAATGAGAGAGAGAGAGAGAGAGAGAGAGAGAGAGAGAGAGAGAGGGAGAGGGTAAAAAATTATTGCAAAGATATTGAATCATGGTATGTAAAGAAATCTTTCATTTAAAATGACACATTCCACATCATTACGAAATGTCATATTCATGATCTATGGAACAAGAATTAATCTAATCTAATCTAATCACATCATATTGATGACTAGCCATGAAGAGTCATGAATTACCGAAATTTTTGCCAATACCAGTAACCAAAGCTAAACTTGAAAATAAAAGACGACAATTTTTGTAATAAACCGGGACCCCTATCAAGACCCTTTCGTCCCTGTTAGCTAATCACGAAAGATGTCTGATATACCTCCATTCTGAAGTAACGAAGTGTGCATGCATTTAAAGATGAAGTGCAAGATGTGAGGTTCTGTGACGGAGGTACGAACCCAACACGTAATCGGATTGTTAACTAAGAAAAATCAAATGTTACGTATCGGTTACACCTACCGCGCATCCACGAAGATAGCTTAAGTATCAGTTGCTTACTCACCAATAGTAAGATGTGTGCGAGTTTGACCAGAAATAACGACACCTATTGCGATTGTTGGCAACACATGAACAGACACAAAAAATACACGTTAATTTTCACTAGCAGGTATGGAAGAACTGACAGCGACGTATATCGGAAGGCAGTAAGATCTCTTGCCTTTTGATTTGGCTGTACTCGACAGCCATTTCTAGGCGCAAGTAAATGAAGAAAGGCAGCGCGTTTTTGTTATCAAGTAGCGTCTTCATCAGTTACTTTAGTTTTAATGTACTCTACGAGTAACTGCTGATGTTTGATATTAACATGAAAAGGATTCCGTAGACAGGGAAAGAACCTGTGCTTGGGAAACTACTTCTATTGTGACCAAAAGGCATTAAATGATCTTCAAGCACGTGTGTTCCAGCAGCGGTATGAATAAAAGGATAGTAATCGAATTATCCGGTAACTTCACACTTCACAGTGGAGTTTCTCGAACTAAGAAATTTGCTCAATTTGCGAAAATTCAAAATGGCTTTACTTCGAGCCTATGATGCCTAGAAGAGTCTTTACGTCCTGTTGACATGAGAATAGCGTAATCTCGGCGTCAGAAGCTTACTTCTACTTAACCATTTAATAGACTCGCATTTTTCTACCGTGACTAATTTTTTAAGCTAAGCACATCATCTGTTTCAGCACACTCTTGAGGCTGGGAAATGTGGCCACAATGGTCTGGTGGAACGAATTATCACAGGTGCACTGCGTGGATTCAGGAATTTACTTTTAAGAGGCAGAAACAGATTTATTTTACCTTTGGTAACCTCAAGAGAAAGACGTTATAATCCATAATCCGCATTAAACATCACGTTCCTTCATTGCCAACTGGGCAGAGCCGGTTTACGTTGGGAAATGACACAGCGGAAGTCATGGTAAACAGAAATACAGTCGCCAGTAAACTCACTTACATTAGAAAATTTTATTTTATTTCATGAACCGATAGCCATTTAAAGGAACAAGTCTCTTATTTTACTTGTACTTGATTGAACTAGAGCCGTTGAAAAATTTGGTGCTGGACTGTGATTCGAATTCGTATCTCCTCTTTCGAGAACCTGAATCTCTCACAACAGTATAGTTCAATCATTTCGTTCCATTTCCCAAGACTGCAATCCTCTCTAGGTCTCCTCCAAAGGATCCAGTACAAAAATATTCATAATTTCATCTCAAGCCCTATCAAGTGCACACCCACCTGCTAGTGAAAATTAACGTGTATTTTTTGTGTCTGTTCATGTGTTGCCAACAATCGCAATAGTTGTCGTTATTTCTGGTCAAACTCGCACACATCTTACTATTGGTGAGTAAGCAACTGATACTTAAGCTATCTTCGTGGATGCGCGGTAGGTGTAACCGATACGTAACATTTGATTTTTCTTAGTTAACAATCCGATTACGTGTTGGGTTCGTACCTCCGTCACAGAACCTCACATCTTGCACTTCATCTTTAAATGCATGCACACTTCGTTACTTCAGAATGGAGGTATATCAGACATCTTTCGTGATTAGCTAACAGGGACGAAAGGGTCTTGATAGGGGTCCCGGTTTATTACAAAAATTGTCGTCTTTTATTTTCAAGTTTAGCTTTGGTTACTGGTATTGGCAAAAATTTCGGTAATTCATGACTCTTCATGGCTAGTCATCAATATGATGTGATTAGATTAGATTAGATTAATTCTTGTTCCATAGATCATGAATATGACATTTCGTAATGATGTGGAATGTGTCATTTTAAATGAAAGATTTCTTTACATACCATGATTCAATATCTTTGCAATAATTTTTTACCCTCTCCCTCTCTCTCTCTCTCTCTCTCTCTCTCTCTCTCTCATTCTTTTTTATTTCTCTCTCTCTATCTCTCTCTCTCTCTCTCTCTCTCTCTCTCTCTCTCTCTCTGTCACACATACACACACACACGCACACATAATTTTTTTTTTATTTGTTTGTTGTGCTCGACTATCGGCGAGGCACGAAAACGCCTGTGAATGAGTTTCTTAGTTTTGAGTGCACTTGCGAAAGAAATATAAGAACAACTATGAGAGTTACTGATTTATGATGCTTAGTCTGCAGTCAATTCTGAGTATTTTTAGTAACTATGCTCCAGTCCCTAAACCTAGTTACAGAAATGTGAATCAGTCGCATTACGTATTCCAAACCATAGCAGCTGCGATTTGGAGACACCAGCTGTGGTCACTTCCCTGCCCGCTGTAGGATCACATCGGTTCGTCTTCTTCCTGCTGGTACTGTAACTGAGATTTGGCAACAAGGCAACGTATCTTTGGCAGCTCTGTGATCGACGAGTTACTTCCTTGTGTGCACGGATTTTACCTGTCATTTCCATCGAATAATCTCAGATATTATCGCTTGAGGTGTAACAAAAGATTGTAATCTTACGGTTATCAGCCCAGGAAAGTCGTTGCAGGTGGAAATCGCAACTAATCTCGTCCATTAAATAGCGGTTTATGAGTTCTAGCCACTATTGGCCTCGTAAGAGGAAGCTCACACACATACCTGTTCGCCAGCTCTGTGGTAACGTGCTGACCTGTGCAAAAGCGTCTGTTATGGTTCACATTTCCAGTCTCACTGACTTCAACGCTTTTACCGCTTCTGTGAAAGAGCTACAAGCAGTCAGATCAAACATCAATAAGGAAATCGCAAGAAAATAATTTGGGCTCATAGTGCAATGGTGAAAAACTTGCAATGCTGCACAACAGGTAACGCCTCTTTCCGCTGCTGACAAGCAAATTTTGGGTTTCTAGAAATATATAACTATATTTATGAAATGCCACATTTGCATACCTTTTGAGTATGACACAACATACCAATTAAACATAGACCCAAACAAAATCTAAGTGAGTAGTATTTTCTAATTCGTGCCGATAGAGGCATCCTTGTGTACAGATACTCAGTTTTATTAAAACAGACTTTCGTCGTAAGGTTATCGTGGGTAGTTTTATTTCATTTCTTATAATACACTGCACGATTTTCGTAAGGTTTCTTTTAGTGTTGTTGAAACAATAGTAAACATGAGAGCGAAATTAATCATCAACGATATATGCGAATTGTCTGATGTTATCTATAACAGTCTGACGATGCACATGCAGTTTATTGATAACATGCATGTAGAAAAATTGTTCTGAGTTAAAGCTGTTAAACAATGTTTGAAGAAGAATAAAATGCCACTATTACACGATAGCTGATGTAGAAAGTACTTTTCTGATGTATTTGGGCACGATGCGCTCTCCCCATACATAATACAAAAGCTTCGAGATGCATCTGCTGCCTGTCTGTCAATTAAACCTGAAAAGAACAAAATGTCACAGAAGTTAGCCCTTTTTCCACATGCGACTATTTTGGGTTGAGAAGTGAAGGGAATTATGTTCAAAGTTCCATTAGATTGGTAACTTCAGCAGACAGCAGAATTGCGTTTAAAAAAAATTTAGTGGTAAATGTATTCGAACTCGCGACACCTTGTCTATGGTGCACGACAATTACCATTACGCTACTAGCTGACACATAGCTCCAACAGCTCCACAGCTGAACAACAAGTCCTCCAGAACTTCTGCATACCACAGCGCTGCGAGATAATGCAAATGGCCGGGTCTAGACTGCTGAGAGAAACAGTTACAGCTTTTCTTTTGCGCTGCACGACGTTTTTTACAAACAGATAGCGCAATAGAATAGCTCAAGTGGAAAGGAACATTTCCTATTAAAATTTCTGCATCCTACACTGTTGGCAGTTCTGTGTAGGTGTCAGTTACGTGATTTTATTTCGGTGATTACAAAATAGAGTCGCATGTATGCACTGGGTAGTCGAGGCAGCTAGTTCATGGTGATTCGGTCAACCAAGTAAATGAAATTACTGAACATGCTGAAATTTACTACAGGGAGCCTGTGTGTCGCAACGGCGTTGCGATAAAAAAATGTGTCACAGAAAACAGGGTTTGGTGGTCTGTTGGACTTGTGGTAGGTTCCTATACCTATGGTCTGTGTTCGATTCCCACTTCTTTCAATGATTTTAGATAGGGAGAGACAGATTCCATTCTCTTCTGACTACACCAAGTGAAGAAGATATAATGGCAGTGTGGTCTGAAATTCACATTAAAGATGGTATTCCTTCTCTGCCAAGTAGACGTTAGGTTGAACCACAATAAAGTCTGGAGTGGCGACATGTAGAAACTCTATCACCAGTAACCTTTCTTATACTAGTTATTTATTTCTAGTGACGAAACAAACGCTATGTAGGGTCACAAGACACTTATTCCATCTTTTATCTGAGCTTCTGTATGTCGATAAAATTGGTTCTGAGCTGAGAATGCAACTCAGACCGCCGTTAACGCCGAATTTGATCCCTTCGTGGCAATACAGCTCGGCTACAATTTGTTGTTTGTTCAAAACTGCAGATTCCTCAACATCTTCACATATTACGTGTGAATGGGTTCGAATCCTGGCCCGGCAGTAAAGATTTCATTATGTATTATCAAGCTCTAGCATGAGAACACCTATCCGCTGGTGGATAATAATGTTGATTTTTAATGTTTTTTCATTCGTTGTCAACACTAACGATATCTGACGTTTTTGACTCCCAGTGGGACACAGAACTAATTGCGAGATCACTGTAAGTTCAAGATGTTATTCCGAGCTGCTGGTGGAGAAAAATTCGGTAGCTGACGTCTCTTTGTGTGTAGTCGACAACGATATGCGTGGGGCTCTATTCCCAGTGAGCACTGAACTCTTCGTCATATTATTTTTAGTTCAAACATGCTCACATGTCGCTGCTGGTGCAACAAACCCATATTTAACGTTCGTTTTCTCTAGAATATAACAGCGATAGGTGCCGGGTTGGAGTCCTGGGAAGGAAAAAATTAATGTTTCGTCTCGTCATTTCAGTTAAAACATCTAGATACTGCCGAGAAAATCCGATATGTCACAGTTGTTTGTGCTTCGATAGCAATCCGATTAGGTTCTGGGTTCAAATCCCTGTCCAACACAAAGCTGTACCTCACGGCATTTCAAGTAAGTTACTTGTGAAAAAGCAATATTTAACATCTCTCGTAGTTCGTTAACAGGGACAAGAGATGCTGGGGAGGAATTCGCGTCCGTTAAAAATGTTTGCGTTATGTAATTTAAAGTTGATATTTCCTAACTGATACTGTCTAAAATCGATGTATATCACTCTCTGTATGCCCAATCAGGAATGACTGTTAGTTTGCGTCAGTCACGAAATCTTTTCTTAGTGTGCATGACGTAGGTTTGAATCCATATGCAGAACGAGACGGTTCGTTGTGTCATTTGAAATTTATACGTATTCTCAACTAGCAGCTCGTGAATAACTTAAATTTTTAATGTCATTTTGTGTTAAATAATATGTACGGTATGTTACTTTGCAGAGGAAATCATGAATACGACGAACTTATCACGTACATTACCTATCTGACGTAATAATGAGAGTGGTAACATTTCAGGTATGTCATTTATTGTAAATAAATGTGAGCTTACAAGCCTTAACAACACTCTTATCTGTGAAAACGTGTTCCCTGATATTTGCAGTATCGTGGTGTTACTTTACATCATGAGTTACTGCGAGACAGAGCAGTGTTTTCTAGTGGTGACATGTTGGAACCATTTTCAACAGTCAAACGACTGTACCAAGGAGCGATTAGAGGACCTGCTAGACAGCCGCGTTATGCCGGTTGCATGCGAATCAGGCGAAATGCAATTCAGGCCGTTCGGATACTTTTGAGTATGACCGTACAGTATATACAGCTATATACACTCCTGGAAATGGAAAAAAGAACACATTGACACTGGTGTGTCAGACCCACCATACTTGCTCCGGACACTGCGAGAGGGCTGTACGAGCAATGATCACACGCACGGCACAGCGGACACAGCAGGAACCGCAGTGTTGGCCGTCGAATGGCGCTAGCTGCGCAGCATTTGTGCACCGCCGCCGTCAGTGTCAGCCAGTTTGCCGTGGCATACGGAGCTCCATCGCAGTCTTTAACACTGGTAGCATGCCGCGACAGCGTGGACGTGAACCGTATGTGCAGTTGACGGACTTTGAGCGAGGGCGTATAGTGGGTATGCGGGAGGCCGGGTGGACGTACCGCCGAATTGCTCAACACGTGGGGCGTGAGGTCTCCACAGTACATCGATGTTGTCGCCAGTGGTCGGCGGAAGGTGCACGTGCCCGTCGACCTGGGACCGGACCGCAGCGACGCACGGATGCACGCCAAGACCGTAGGATCCTACGCAGTGCCGTAGGGGACCGCACCGCCACTTCCCAGCAAATTAGGGACACTGTTGCTCCTGGGGTATCGGCGAGGACCATTCGCAACCGTCTCCATGAAGCTGGGCTACGGTCCCGCACACTGTTAGGCCGTCTTCCGCTCACGCCCCAACATCGTGCAGCCCGCCTCCAGTGGTGTCGCGACAGGCGTGAATGGAGGGACGAATGGAGACGTGTCGTCTTCAGCGATGAGAGTCGCTTCTGCCTTGGTGCCAATGATGGTCGTATGCGTGTTTGGCGCCGTGCAGGTGAGCGTCACAATCAGGACTGCATACGACCGAGGCACACAGGGCCAACACCCAGCATCATGGTGTGGGGAGCGATCTCCTACACTGGCCGTACACCACTGGTGATCGTCGAGGGGACACTGAATAGTGCACGGTACATCCAAACCGTCATCGAACCCATCGTTCTACCATTCCTAGACCGGCAAGGGAACTTGCTGTTCCAACAGGACAATGCACGTCCGCATGTATCCCGTGCCACCCAACGTGCTCTAGAAGGTGTAAGTCAACTACCCTGGCCAGCAAGATCTCCGGATCTGTCCCCCATTGAGCATGTTTGGGACTGGATGAAGCGTCGTCTCACGCGGTCTGCACGTCCAGCACGAACGCTGGTCCAACTGAGGCGCCAGGTGGAAATGGCATGGCAAGCCGTTCCACAGTACTACATCCAGCATCTCTACGATCGTCTCCATGGGAGAATAGCAGCCTGCATTGCTGCGAATGGTGGATATACACCGTACTAGTGCCGACATTGTGCATGCTCTGTTGCCTGTGTCTATGTGCCTGTGGTTCTGTCAGTGTGATCATGTGATGTATCTGACCCCAGGAATGTGTCAATAAAGTTTCCCCTTCCTGGGACAATGAATTCACGGTATTCTTATTTCAATTTCCAGGAGTGTATTTTGTTCAGAGAAAAATTCAGAAGATTACCGTTTTCGCTTGGCTTGACGTTTATACACATACTCCGGAACATCCCTTATGAGAGTCCAGCAGTAATCTGCTAAAATAGTAGGGCTCCACTTTCCGGCATACCTCTTCTCAAATGTGGCAATATCTTGATGAAATCGCTCCCCATGTTCATAACTTACTGCACCACAATCTTTGGGGAAGAAGTAAAGATGACTATGCAAGAAATGCATTTTCAATGACGTGTTGCAACCAAATTTGTCATAAGATGACAACATGCTATCTACAACATCCTTGTAGTATATTGTTCGTTTGTTCCCTAAGTATGTAAACAGACTACCTTAAAACATTCCCATACATGCTTCTCGTCACCTTGTATGATTCCATCAAAAGTATGGTTTCATCTACATCTACATTTATACTCCGCAAGCCACCCAATGGTGTGTGGCTGAGGGCACTTTACGTGCCACTGTCATTTCCTCCGTTTCCTGTTCCAGTCGCGTATGGTTCGCGGGAAGAACGACTGCCGGAAAGCCTCCGTGCGCGCTCGAATTTCTCTAATTTTGCATTCGTGATATCCTACGGAGGTATAAGTAGGGGGAAGCAATATATTCGATACCTCATCCAGAAGCGCACCCTCTCGAAACCTGGCGAGCAAGCTACAACGCGATGCAGAGCGCCTCTCTTGCAGAGTCTGCCACTTGAGTTTGCTAAACATCTCCGTAACGCTATCACGGTTACCAAATAACCCTGTGACGAAACGCACCGCTCTTCTTTGGATCTTCTCTATCTCCTCTGTGAACCGTACCTGGTACGGATCCCACAATGATGAGCGATACTCAAATATAAGTCGAACGAGTGTTTTGTAAGCCACCTCCTTTGTTGATGGACTACATTTTCTAAGGACCCTCCGAATGAATCTCAACGTGGCACCCGCCTTACCAATAATTGAGTGTATATGATCATTCCACTTCAAATCGTTCCGCACGCGTACTCCCAGATGATTTACAGAAGTAACTGCTACCAGTGTTTGTTCCGCTATCATATAATCATATCATAAAGGATCCTTCTTTCTATGTATTCGCAAAACATTACATTTGTCTATGTTAAGGGTCAGTTGCCACTCCATGCACCAAGTGCCTATCCACTGCAGATCTTCCTGCATTTCGCTGCAATTTTCTAATGCTGCAAAATCTCTGTATACTACAGCATCATCCGTGAAGAGCCGCATGGAACTTCCAACGTTATCTACTAGGTCATTTATATATATTGCGAAAAGCAATGGTCCCATAACACTCCCCTGTGGCACTCCAGAGGTTACTTTAACGTCTGTAGACGTCTCTCAATTGAGAACAACATGCTGTGTTCTGTTTGCTAAAAACTCTTCAATCCAGCCACACAGCTGGTCTGATATTCCGTAGGCTCTTACTTTGTTTATCAGGCGACAGTGCGGAACTGTATCGAACGCCTTCCGGAAATCAAGGAAAATGGCATCTACCTGGGAACCTGTATCTAATATTTTCTGGGTTTCAGGAACAAATAAAGCGAGTTGGGTCTCACACGATGGCTGTTTCCGGAATCCATGTTGATTCCCACAGAGTAAATTCTGGATTTCCAGAAATGACAAGATACGCGAGCAAAAACATTTTCTAAAATTCTACAACAGAACGATGTCAGAGATATAGTTCTATAGTTTTGCGCATCTGCTCGACGACCCTTCTTGAAGACTGGGACTACCTGTGCTCTTTTCCAATCATTTGGAACCTTCCGTTCCTGTAGAGACTTGCGGTACACGGCTGTTAGAAGGGGGGGGGGGCACGTTCTTTCGCGTAGTCTGTGTGGAATCGAATTGGTATCCCGTCAGGTCCAGTGGACTTTCCTCTGTTGAGTGACTTCAGTTGCTTTTCTATTCCTTGGACACTTATTTCGATGTCAGCCATTTTTCCGTTTGTGCGAGGATTTAGAGAAGGAGCTGCAGTGCGGTCTTCCTCTGTGAAACAGCTTTGGAAGAAGGTATTTAGTATTTCAGCTTTACGCGTGTCATCCTCTGTTTCAATGCCATCATCATCCCAGAGAATCTGGATATGGTGTTTTGATCCACTTACTGATTTAACGTAAGACTAGAACGTCCTAGAGAAAGCAGGAATATTTAGTATACCCTAACTGCATACCTAATAGCAGTGCAACCACTTTCAAGTCACCACAAATCTACCATTATTAATCATTATACTTGATGGCTCTTAGTAAAATTTTCATGTTTTGGTATGACTCTTTCATATGCACACTATGCCCAACTGGAATAGAAGGAAGCTCATTACCAATATGATTCATCAACTTTGATGAATCAATAAAGAGTCTCCACTCATCAGGGTTGTAATTAATTCTGAGAGCCTTCATTAGAGCATCTATGTCTACACATGCAACAAGACTATATTGCATGTTAAAGAAATGAGTGAATTGTTGCTCTCTCGTGTAGTAGAAAGAAACATTTACATTGCTTTCCAGAAAATTGCGTTGCTGCAATCTTGATGCTACAATATCAGCCTTAGCTTTAGAGAGCTCCAAATATCTAATGAGATCACTTAACTCATTTTGAGACAATTTTTTGTGGATTATCAGTTGATGATATACGAGTATTTGGAAGAAACTCTGGATCTTGAGATGTACGTGGTTCAGGACATTCAGAATCCCCATCAGAAGTTGTCTCGTAACCTGTCAGTGGTTCAGGTACTGGTAATCCTTCCTCATGTAGAACTCGTCATATGGCAGATGAAATGTTAGGCTGAATCACTGTCCGCTTCTTCTTCTTAGACATTCCTTTCTTGATAGGAGGAACCATACAAAAGCAACAGTCACTGACACGGTTAGTTAGTTCACGCCAGACCATGGGCACTGCAAACGGCATTGAACGTCCTTTCCCATGCATTCAGTTCCTGAGGATGCTGGCACAAGTGTTGCAGATCACATGTGGATCCCAGGGTTTATCCTGATCACCTATTTTACACCCAAAATAGCAACTGTAAGCTTTTTTATTCGATGGATATATTTGTTGTATTTATGAATAAAAAGTCACTTTTTCACACACATGGCAAATTCTGTGAGCACTGTTAACACAAACTCAGGGCATTTTTGCTCACTTCAGTAGCAGTCAACTTGAACAACTGGTAGTTAATCTGGAAACAAATGTGCAAATAATTTTACATGCATTAATAAAGTCACTGAAGTTGAAGAGGAGGGAGATAAAAAGATCACTAAAACTGGTATCAAAATGGTTATTTCCAAAATATTGCACACAGATAAGACCAGGGTCAATAATAT
This sequence comes from Schistocerca serialis cubense, assembly GCF_023864345.2. Taxonomy (NCBI): domain Eukaryota; kingdom Metazoa; phylum Arthropoda; class Insecta; order Orthoptera; family Acrididae; genus Schistocerca; species Schistocerca serialis. Next base: position 632,686,502 of record NC_064645.1, read on the forward strand.
AATCTACTGTAACTAGTTATTATGACTTTGACAAACCAATATAATATTTGATTTTAAACTTAACATAAAAATACATATATAATTATCTCAATGTAATAAAACAGTATAAAATGAAAACCAGAGATAATTTTGAATAGTCTTTGGGATATTCGCGATTAGCGCATTAGAACAGATAGGAATTGACTATTTTCATTCCATTTACATTTTCATTGTTGCACAGTGTAATGTGGCACAAATTTCTTAGTTTTTTCCTTTTGGTATATATGGGTTGGTCAACACAGTCTACAGACCTTTGTGATACGTAGGTAACACTGCTTTCTTATTGTGGGTTCTGTCTTGTCTTTCCAAGGCTTTGGTGTTCGTCTTTTTCACCTGTCGACAAATAATTTTTATCATTTTAGAGAAATTTTTCACTGATGAAATGTCACTTCACCTCCTGGGGGAAGCCTACAAAACTCAAAAGGGAAGGTATCTTCTGGCTAAAAATAGCTTCATATGGAGATAACCATGTGCTCTTGTGGATTTTCGAATTATAAGCTGCTGTGACAGATGCATATAATTATCAAGTTATTATTCTGCGAGATAATGTAGTTGCTTAATATCTTTGTAATCATCCAATGAACCATCTTTGTTCAACTGTTTGTTTGTGGACAGAAAAGACTGGTCCAAAGTTTCTTAGTGTGCAGTAACTGGCTCAACTGATTCATTAAAGTGGGCATAAAATTTGTTCCTTGTTCAGTTATAATTGTTTCAGGCACTCCGAATTTTAGTATCTTTTCGTTCCCCATTGCATATGCTACTGTTTCAGCCTGCTGACTTCTTATTGCACAGAATAGAAATGTGAAAAATGATCGATTATAACGCATAAATTTCCTGCTGGTGTTTCACAAATGGCTTGAGAATATCCACCCAATCACTTTAAATGGCTCATTTGCCTCAGATATCATTGTAACAAAATGCTTTTGTGACTGACCTCTGCCCTTTGCACATATGTAATACAATTCTTGACATGCCGATCAACATCTTGTCTGTGTTTAACCACCAGTAATTTGCCCTACTCTGTGTTCCATTGTCCTACAACCAATGTGTCCTGCAATATTGTGTTCCTGCACAACAGTTCATCCTCCATGTCAAAATGTGGCTGTCTGGTGAAAAACATTGACAGTCTAGGTAATTGTTTTGTGCTTCCTTCCATTCATCCTTGTCTGTGCCAGCACATTACACAGTACATACTTTGCAACTCAAACTGTTTGCATGTGCATTTGACTTTCCTGGATGACATATTACATTGAAGTCAAGAATCATTGTGCAAAGGTTTTACAAAGCAGGGCCATGTTGTGGAGCAGGAAACAGTATTGATAGGGATCAGGGCTACAATCTTGAGTGTGACCTGGTAAAAATAGCATCTGCAACAAACCATACAAATGTTGGCTTGGTTCTTGCTTTTATGCGGTATGGCCGGACCCAATTGAACATCTCTGTCAGGAGGGTCAATATGGAGCCTGATCAGATGCTTCGGGCGGCTACTTTGTCTAGCGTATGTTTGGTTCCTATTGATGGTATTGGTAGGTGGGACTTCACAAGACATGGCCTGCATCTCAATAGGAAAGGGAAGGGTAAACTGGCTGGGATGACAGTAAAATCTTTAAGCGGGAGCACTGAAACTCATGAGAGTACTTTTTTAGGGTAAGATCAGTATCCAATCATCCTACATTGATTGAAATTAAGCTTAATGAAAAGTTCAGACAGGCAGGTACTAGAGATGTGAAAAGATCACAAGATTCTCATATGAGTACAATGAAAAATAATGTTAGTATGTCATAAGATTCACATAAAAGCGCAGTAAAAAATAATATAAATATATTGCATCAGAATATCAGAGGATTAAAAAACAAAGTAGATGAGCTTCTTGTTTGTGTAGAAGATTTAGAAACTGAGGGTGGAATAGATGTACTACACCTGTCTGAACACCATATAGTCACAGGTATGGAAATGGTAAATATAGGTGGATATAAGCTTTCAGCAGATGTAAGTACAGACACTATGGAGAGAAGAGGAGTTGCCATATATGTTAAAATTAGTCATACTGTGAAAAATTTCGAAACTAAAAAATTTTTGGATAGAGCAACACATAGAAGCATGTGCATGTGAGCTTAAACAAAATAAAGGCACTTTTATAATTGTAGCCGTGTATTGGTCCCCAACGAGAAATTTGCAAATATTTTTGAAAAACTTGGATTCTTTGTTGTGCTACCTGTCAGACAAAGGAAAGCAAATTATTGTTTGTGGGGATTTCAAGGTAGATTTTCTGAAAGAGTCAGATAGAAAGCTTTACATTGAAGTATTACTTGGCTCTTTCAATTTGTCATCAATTATTGCTTTTCCTACTACGGTGGTACAGGAAAGCAGCCCATGATAGATGACGTCTTCATAGACCAAGATAAATTTAATCAAGTAAAAACTTATTCCTGTTAAGAATGGTCTGTCTGATCATGATGCACAGCTAGTTACAGTATATGATATATCTCCATACAGCAACGCAAAACAGTCCTCCAAAATAGTGTGTTCCATTAACGATTAAACACTTCAAAATTTTAGTGAAAGCTTGCAACAGTTAGACTGGGATGAGGTGTACAGGGAACACGATGCTAATTTAAAATTTAACCTGTTACATGATACCTTTATGAGTATATTTGAAAACAATTTCCCTAAAAAACAGTGAAATATAATGTTAAGAAACCATGTAAAAAGCCATGGCTTACTAAAGCGATAAAAACATCTCGTAAACAGAAAAGGGAAATGTATCTTATAGCTAGGAGGAGCAACGATCCCAAAACAACGAAACATTATAAAAACTACTGCACTGTATTAAGAAAAGTTATTAAAAAGTCCAGAAGTATGTGCATTACGTCTGAGATTAGCACATCTGATAATAAAATTAAAACAATTTGGAATATTGTGAAAAGGGAAACAGGGCAACTGAGAGCACAGGAAGGCTGTATTTCTATTAAACACAATGAAAAGTTCGTTAACAAGGAGTCAAAAGTAGAAAACATTTTTAATAATCATTTTTTAAGTGTTGTAGAGAAAATAGGTTCCAACTATTCATTACAAAATGCAAGGCATTATATGAAAGAGGCAGTACCTAAGCAATTTGATAAAATTGGAATTCAACCCACCTCACCTACTGAAATTAGGAAAATAATAAATACACTCGAAAGTAAAAGCTCATATGGAATTGATGGTTTGTTCCTAACAAATAAGTAGGATTCTCAGCCACATCTGTAGTAGCTCACTGAAACAGGGAATTTTTCCAGATAAACTGAAGTATGCTATTGTTAAACCACTGCATAAAAAAGGGGATAGATCTGGTGTAACAACTACTGCCCAATCTCACTTCTGACAGCTTTATCCAAAATTTTTGAAAAAGTAATGTATCCAAGAGTAGCATCACATATCTGTAAAAATGAAGTACTAACAAAAGGTCAATTTGGTTTTCAGAAAGGCTTTTCAACAGAAAATGCAATATATGCCTTCACTGATCAAATATTAAATGCAATGAATAAACGAACATCACCCTTTAGTATATATTGTGGTCTCTCAAAGGCTTTTGATTGTGTGAGTCATGAAATTCTTCTAGATAAGCTTAAGTATTGTGGTATGAGTGGGACAACTCACAAATGGTTTACTTCATACTTAACTGGAAGAATGCAGAAGGTTGAAATTAACAGTACAGATAGTCTACAAAAACCAGCAGAGTCATCTAACTGGGGAGGTATCAAGAATGGTGTCCCACAGGGTTCAGCATTGGGTCCCTTACCATTCTTAATGTATATTAACGACTTGCCACTCTATATTCATGAAAATGCAAAGTTATTTCTAGGTATCACGAATGGTATCCCACAGGGTTCAGTCTTGGGTCCCTTACTATTCTTAATATATATTAACGACTTGCCACTCTATATTCATGAAAATGCAAAGTTAGTTCTTTTTGCTGATGACACAACTATAGTAATCACACATAAGAAGCAAGAATCAGCTGAGGAAATTGCAAATAATGTCTTTCAGAAAATTATTAAGTGGCTCTCTGCAAATGGCCTCTCACTGAATTTTGAGAAAACACAGTTAATACAATTCTGTACAGTAAATGGCACAGCACCATCGATAAATATAGACTATGAACGGAAGTCTGTTGCTAAGGTAGAATACTCAAAATTTCTGAGTGTGTGCATTGATGAGGAATTGAATTGGAAGAAACACATCGATGATCTGCTGAAATGGTTAGGTTCAGCTACTTATGCTATTAGGGTTATTTTGGGGCAATGCGTCATTAAGAGAGAAAGTATTCATTGCACAAAAGCGTGTAATCAGAATAATAGCTGGAGCCCACCCAAGATCAGTTTGCAGACATTTATGTAAGGAACTTGGGATATTCACAGTACCTTCGCAATACATATATTCCCTTATGAAATTTGTCATTGATAACCCATCCCAATTAAAAAATAACAGCAAAGTGCATAGCTACAACACTTGAAGAAAGGATGATATTCACTATTCTGGATTAAATCTCACTTTGGCACAGAAAGGGGTGAATTATGCTGCCACAAATATCTTTGGTCATTTGCCAAATAGTATTAAAAATCTGACAGATAGCCAACCAACGTTTAAAAGCAAATTAAAAGAATTTCTGAATGACAACTCCTTCTACTCAATAGATGAATTCTTAGATATGAAGTAGTAACTGTAAAAAAATAATTAATTATTTTGTGTAAAGAAAACTTATGTTAAAGTGACAAGTTCCACATAATTACGAAATGTCGTATTCATGATCTATGGAACGTGGATTAATGTATGTATGTGTGTATACTGAGATGCAATGCCATCTAGTCAACAAGATGTCGATTGGTGCGTCAAGAATTGTATTAGACACGCACAAAGGGCAGAGGCCAGCCACCAAAGCATTTTGTTACAATGACACCTGAGGCAGATCAACCATTTCACGTGGATTTTTAAGTCACAACAGCCGTTTGAAGCTGCATGATCGGTTATTATTTTAAAATGTTAACCATACAGATAACATCAGAAATAAGTAACTACAAATATTAATGCCAGCTTTTCCTTCTCAGTTGTGAAAATAATTTTTTCGGTCCAATTAAGCTGTCTGGATGCACGCACTATGGAGTGTTCCTGCCCATCTATTTCTTGACTCAAAACGCAATCTGATGTGAAATTACTAGAGTCACATGATATTATAAACTGTTTCTGGTAATATGCAAAGATAAGAACTGGACTAGACATTAATATGGTGAGGATATTAGCCTTAGTCGACGCAAAGAACTTTTATGTCCTCTATGCCAGATGAATCGTTTCATTGAGCAGTAAACGTTTTGATGTCGTGAATTGTGTGGTACAGCCAATTTCAAAAACTGGCTGTAATGTGACATTCGATAACTGTCTCACAAACTAGAAACCAGCGTCACATCTGCTCAAAGAATACAAGCTGACTTCTGTGAGAACAGAGCACAAGAAGGGACAAGCTGTGGCACTGTGCGTCATGCAGAGGTTGGCTATTGAAATTTCTAGAGAGCGCTTTCTGGGAAGAGTCGGAAAACTTCCTCCCACATACATCTCATGCAATGAGCAAAACAAGAAAATTCCAAAAATTAGAGATAAAAAGAGGCTCATGACACTCATTTTTCCCACACACGATTTGCAAGTGGAACAGGGTAGGGGAATCAGTTAGTGGTACCAGAAGTGTCCTCCACCACATACCGTTAGGTGGCATGTGGAGTGTGATGCGGATATAGATGATGTATCTCCAGAATTTTGCAAAAGTCATAGTACAGAAATGTATTCATCCAAGTTTGGTTTCGAAAAGGATATTACCACTCATATCTGCTATACCAAACAAAAACAGACTCGTTCTGGTCTTGTCTAGTGTTCACCACAACGCTCAAATTGATGAATCGACTGAAGAGAAAAAGAAAAGGATGTACCACGTTTTATTATTCAATGAAAGGTGGAGCAGACGTTGCGGATGAGCTCTCTTTGACATGTGATGTAAGCTGCAATTCAAAACAGTGGCTTCAGACATTGTTCTAAGCAATATTGAATAAGGCTGGCATAACAATGATACGTTTCATTGATCAAATAACATTATCACTCAAAACACTTGGCCATATGCTTGTCAAGTGAACACTTTATTAGCCAAAAAGAAATACCTCAATTACTAAGCAATTTGCGTAAAAGAATAAGAGATTTCAGTGGAGAATCTTCACAGGAATCGCATGGCGGAGTCCCCAATGTACGGAAAAGGTGCCAGGAGTATCCCCATGCCAGACATCGTAACACACCTCATGTGTGCGAAGATTGTCAGAAATATATTTGTCAAGAACACTATATTACACTCTGTCAAGGTTAGTAACTTATAAGACGAATTCATTACCGTTTCTGTGATTGTAGAATATTGATTTCATGAGTATGTACAAAAAATCCGAATTACTGATCAAAATGATTGTTACTGTTAGTTTTTAAAAATATGGAACATGAAATCAAGCTAAAGATGATTATTTTTTTAGATTTTATGTGTACCTAAAATAATGAAACTTTTGTTTGCTTAATCGGCTTTTTTATGAAAATGCTTTAATTAATAAGTATTTCATAAGTTTAATTCCTATCCTTTTTTAAAAATGCCAACAATTACTTAAAAAATATGAATTACATACAGGGCCATCCTGACCCTTCACATGATGTACTCGTTTTGTACAACATCCCTACATCCCTGTGAGGTTAATAAATCATTTAGTTTTAGAAATGCTGCTTCACAATCTAGTGACCAATGAAACTTTATCCCATGTTGCACATGGACGATCGAGAACTTCACATTAATGCACCTGGATATGCTCCCTACATCCCTGTGAGGTTAATAAATCTTTTAGTTTTAGAAATGCTGCTTCACAATCTAGTGACCAATGAAACTTTATCCCATGTTACACATGGACGATCGAGAACTTCACATTAATTCACCTGGATATGCTCCTAGATATCTTTGGAAAGCACAAATATATCATATAAATGAACCATATATTATTTTGGTTTTAATCTTTACAGTACATCATCAAATAATCACTGGAAAGCAGCTAGCCCAGAAGGCATGCAGCGATATTGATAAAGACCATAGGGTGTCGAGAATGCTATCTTTGGATGGTCTTCAGGTTCTATCACTAATTGATGGTATCTATTTCATAGGTCCACAGGGTATCTATTTCATTGGTGCACAGATGTGAAATACTGACATTGGCCCAGATTGTCTAAGGTTTCTATTGTATTTGGTATTGAGTAAGTGTCTGATACTGTTTTCTGATTTAAGTAGTGGCAGTTGTCACAGAACTGATATGATACGCTATCAGCCAACGATTTTTTGTGTACAATGACAACAGGTGCTGAACAAGGGCTACTACTTGTTTCTGTGATCCCAGAATAATAAAGTCTTCCATTACCGACTGTAGGTTTTGAGATATTCAATATCGTTTCTTATAAACAGGAGCTTCATTTCCAGTCAGAATATAATGTCGAGCTAGTGGTGTAGGAGGCAATGGGAGGGGGGGGGGGGGGGGGAGGGGTAGTTCATGGCAACTTTATGAAAGTATTTTAAACGTGTCAGTTTCTTTATATTTTCAATTTTGAAAAAAATCTTTGTTGTTTTAATGAGTTTGTCTACCAGATTCCGTATATGTTTTAAATTTTTGGTTAAACTGAACCATAAATTTAAAGACTCAGCAGTAGATGTCACTTTGCCCAGTGAAGTTCATGTTCAGTATTTCCAGGTTCAGCGCCTTACGCATCAGTTTCTCTTTAAAAAATATTTTGAAAGTAAAAGTCAACAACAAGAAACAAAATTTGCATTTTTTACATTATTTTGTGGGGTCATAAATACAGTAGTAGACGTTATTGAAAATGTGTTGGTTCTATGTTTGCATTAAAGGGTACTTCCAGGTTCTGGATACTGATTACACATCAGTACTTCTTTAAAAAGTATGTTGTTACTAAACTCAACAACAATTAACAAATTTTGTTTTTAAATATTTTTAGGGCGAGCACAGAGACCTCATCTACATGATGTGCATTATGCTTTGTTACTACTTGGGTTAAACAACTCTATGTACTCTTCTAAATGTTTTTCCATTCCACCTTGCCCTGTCTTACTGGATGTGCTGGTTTGTTTCTTATTGGGGTCAAGATGACAGTGTCCCAGTGCTGAGTAACTTAATGAAATTCCTGTCCAGTTCGGCTTCATCTGGTATTTCTAAATTATCAATCACGGCACCACGTGGTAACTGCACTTCCCAGGGGTTAAAGTTATCAGTACCGAGAGGCACTACTTTGCGTCCTTCAGTCCCACACATAGGATAAAGTAATCCATGCAAAACATTTCACTTTACCGATTTTTGATTTCAAAGGTTCAACAATACACAAAGAAATCACCAACAGATCAGCTCCTTCATCAATCTAGAATATTTTTCCAGTACCTTTTGATATGATATCCCATTAGGGATCTTGTATGCAGTTTAGGCAGCCGCCGCCTGGGTATGAACCGTGACAGTAATGGTTCTCTGGGTCCGCCTGGTTAGCCGTGCAGTCTAATGCACTGCTTTTCCGGGCGGGAAGGCGTGTCAGTCTGCGGCACGAATTCGCCCGGCGGGTTAGTGTCGAGGTCCGGTGTGCCGGCCAGTCTGTGGATGGTTCTTAAGGCCGTTTTCCATCTGTCCCAGCGAATGCAGGCTGGTTCCGCTTATTCCGCTTCAGTTACACTAAATCGGCGATTTCTGCGCAAACTCTTTCTCCACCGTAAGTACTCTACCACGCAAACATTGGGGTTACACTCGTCGTCTGGTGTGAGACGTTCTCGGGGCATTCCACTGCGGGCCGAACCGCACTGTAACCCTGGTTTCGGTGTGGGGCGGCGGTGGGGTGAGTGGACAGCTGTAGCTTGTTGTGGGGTTGTGAACCACTGAGGGCTATGGCGGGGACGAAGTCTCTCAGTCGTTCCTAGGTCCCCAGTTCAATAGAAACCAATACAATGGTCCTCTGGCCGTAAAACCAAGATGAAACGCTGCTCTATCCAGTTCTAGTACACACTGTTCCAAAAAATATTTGGCGTGCTGTGCGACCAGGAAATCTAACCCGAAAATTATGTTGTAGCCACTGCGAACTATGGGAAGAAGTTTTGTGTCAACCCAGATGCTACCTTGCCCCACAAAGAAACTTATTACCATTGTAGATGGTGTATATACATGACCCCCAACTATGCTGCTTAATGCTCAGTGTGGCAGATTTACTTTTACTTTAGCAAGTATACCCTTACTTGCTATAGATACCTGAGATCCAGTATCAAAATAAAATTTAGACAACTTTCCTCGTAGTAACTGGTCAAAACAATGTCTGATGTTCATTTTGCACTTGTGGTAACTCTTACTGGGAGTGTAGTATTCAGTGGACATTTAACTGCAGCGTGAGAGGTTCAACCTGTAATCGTCTTCCACACCTCTGAGAGTTTTTGTTCTTGCAGTTGCGCTCAGAATGTGTAAAACGCTTGCATATACAGCGCTGCTGTTCTCTACAATTATGCATCATGTGCCATGTACGACCACACCACTGTCCAGTCACCACCTGTCAAAGGGCTGAATAAGCACCTTTCACAGAATAGACCACTGCAAGACACGCAGGAAGAGAGTCCGTGAGGTTCTGGAAGGTACCAACAGGGATGTGGAACCATGATGCTTCCAGTGCCATGGCCAACTACACTAGATTTCTCTGTTGTGGACCCATGGCGTGAACACTCAACTGAGGTGGTCTATAGATTCCTAATTGTGTTTAAGGCCGGGGCATTTGGTGGCCAACTGATCCTGGTCCTCTTCAAACCAGGCACATACACTGTGAGGTGTGTTTAACGTTGCATTATCCTGTTGAGGACCCATGGTGTGAACACTCAACTGAGGTGGTCTATAGATTCCTGATTGTGTTTAAGCCTGGGGCATTTGGTGGCCAACTGATCCTGGTCCTCTTAAAACCAGGCACATACATTGTGAGGTGTGTTTAACGTTGCATTATCCTGTTGAGGACCCATGGTGTGAACACTCAACTGAGGTGGTCTATAGATTCCTGATTGTGTTTAAGCCCGGGGCATTTGGTGGCCAACTGATCCTGGTCCTCTTCAAACCAGGCACATACACTGCGAGCTTTGTTTAACGTTGCATTATCCTGCTGGTTGATACCATCGTCCTGAGGAACAGCAAACTGCAATTAAGTGTGGACGAGGCCCAGAAGGATAGATGCATATTTGTGTCGATCCATTGCGTCTTCCAGAAAGACAAGATCACCCAGGAAATGCCTCGAAAATATTCTCCATTCTATAACACTCCCTCTCTGGTCCAGGCCCTTCCAACGATTGTTGCAGAGTGTTTGCTTTCAAACGTTTCATGCCTTGAATGTGAAGGGTCATCTGTCCAATGGGGTACAAAACGTGATTCATATGAAAAGGCCACCTGTCGCCACTCAGTGGATGTCCAGTTGCGGTATTGGCATGTGAATTCCAGCCTTTGTCGAGATGAACGCGTTAGTATGGCTGCATGAACTAGGTGCCTGTCATAGGGGCCCATAAACAGCAGTGTGCGCTGATCAGTCATCGACGAGACACCAGTAGCCCCTTGGCAGGCCGGTGTGGCCGAGCGGTTCTAGGCGCTACTGTCTGGAACCGCGCGACCGCTACCGTCGCAGGTTCGAATCCTACCTCGGGCATGGATGTGTCTGATGTCCTTAAGTTAGTTAGGTTTAAGTAGTTCTAAGTTCTAGGGGACTGATGACCTCAGACGTTAAGTCCCATAGTGCTCAGAGCCATTTGAACCAGCAGCCCCTTGCTCAAGAGTTCCATGTCTGTTCACCTGCACACATTTCTGCAGCTGTCATTAACACCTTTCATCTATGACCTACGGTACACCACAGTTGCCTCGGTGCCAGTTTTGGATTGAGCCATTCTACCATGTATGGTAGACTTCAACCACGACGACACTCAAACAGTTTACAGACTTAGCTATTTCGGAAATGCTTCCACCCCTCTCCCAAAAGCCAATGATGAAGCCCTTTTGGACATCAGATAAATGCTCCGCTTCTGCATTGCGACAACTGCACTGTTTTCTACGTCCCCCCCCCCCCCACCCCTGCCCCCAACACGTTTTATATACCCTCCACTGCTAATGATGCCAGCTGTTGTCTGTGTGTTGTTCTTGCACTTTGACGTCGAACATGGGTGGTGATACCATTAATGTGACTGGGCCGAGTAAAATATTTAACATTCATATTAAATAAAGACTTTTTCTCCCGAAGTATTTTCGCCTATATTAGTATACCTGCCGTTTCCTGAATTCATCGAACGACTGCGTTTCCCTCAACTTTTTATGGAACATACGTCCTACCACCCACTGCTAGCTTTAGCCTGGCTGCACTCAACAATTGCTCGTTATTCCAATCTTACAAACTAACAGATGTGTCTAAATGATCGAAAAATGAAAAAACAACCTCCTGTGATTTTCCTGGAAGAAGGGTGACCAATGTGGCGGTGTTAGTGTCCAGGATTGGTAGATTAGGAAATGACCGTTTCCTCCTTTCATCCATTATTTACCCTAACTCTGTCTGCAAGTGTGTTACTTGATTTATTAGCTGCTGAATAGCTTCCTGAGCCGAAACTTGCTTCTCCTGTTGCCTATTTACAACCAACTCAAATATGCAATGTATAACAAACAACAATAAACGGGAAGAAGAAAGGATAGGGAAACGACTATACAGGCCCAAACTTTGAAACTGGCACTCACTCGTATTGTTGCGTAGGAAGCCCCTACTGCAGAAAATACATTGTTCCAGTCGCTGTCTTCTGGCTGCCTTGATTTTTATCCTCAGCAGTCGTTCTTACACCAATTGAAACTGGTAGAGGCAGAGGGCACATCTATCGAGCCAATTGTAACGGTGTGTCTAGGATGGCTTAGTGGTGGCGTGGAGAATATCGTGACATTTCCTCAGTCTGGCGGTCACCAACTCTTGACTGTGCGTTCTACTGCTGCTGCTGTGGCAGATGCCACATCACCAAGTTCCAATATTTCCTGGCTGAAGTAAATGCGACCGGTTGCGGCGGCTGCATTACGCTCTGGGGCCCAGAGTGCAGTGGTGTTCTGTTGATACCTCGATGGGGGGCAGAGATGGCTGGACCCTAATGTCGCACTTTCAGGTCAGCAGCAAAGTGTGAGACTGCCCCCGGAGCAAGGACGCTAAAGCGGTAGGCCATTACTCGTGTCCTGGCGAAGGTAGGGGCGTCTGCGTCGTAGGTACGGCCCTGAACAGCACAGTCCCAGTGTCACCTAATTCCCCACTTGTTTCACGATGACGAGGTGATTTGTGTGTCCTTAGATACTGCCGTCCCCTGTTGATTTCGCGATAACAGTGGTGTTAGTGTATAGTTTGGAAGAGGGCCGTATCCCAGTCGTCGCAATCGGGCTGCAATACTCCCTGCAGGCTGGCTCAGCGTCGCTGCAGAGGCGATGTGAGTCTACTGGCCACGCGGGTCTCTGGCGATCACCGACTCCCCATATGGCGGTGGTCTGGCTTCATTTTGGCGCTGTGAGGTCTCGGCTACAGTATGAGGGGTGGAACTGTCAGTGGCGGGCAGTGGAGCGGCAGTGCAGTACAACGGCGAGTGGCGTCAGTTACGAGAAGAGCGGCAGAGCTGTATTTTCCATCGCTGCCTGTCAGGGTATTATCATGTGAACTAGCTAAGCTCCTCATTTTGAGTGAAAACAGCTGTTTTCGGAAACGTGAGTCATCGAATGACAGGAGGAATCACGGAATTTATGCCATTAATAGGATTAGGATAGCTTACGGAGAGTATCATCATCTGTTTCGTGGTTTTAGGAATGTCTAATATAGATTTTTTTTGCTTACACACGAACATCTATCTGAACGTTCGATTAGATACTCCAGGAAACAGCTCCTCGCTTGACAAAGAAAACACCAGGACATCAACTGCATCTGACACCAGAATAGAGGAGTCTTGTAACACTGAGGTATGCAAAAAAGACATATACTAAATTATAGACACTTTACTTAAAAAGTAAAAGAAAAATTAAAAAAATAAGCATTTCTTTTTAGTTTCAGCTTTATATTAATCATTTTTCATTTATCAAAGAGTTGACCCTATGTGTGTATATATATGTAGGTCGGTCCTTCCCGAAAGATATGTTTTCTGGTTCAATAAAACTACTGCTCGTTGACGATAACTAATAGCGTGGAGGAAACTGTTGATGCACCTTCCTCATTTCATGTTCTCTCGCAGTCACAACTTCCAATACACAGTCCTGAGTTTTAGAGCAAAGTTGGATTTGTTGCAGATCGTCCAAACGACTCACGTGTGGAAGTAACCTCAGAAAGAACTGATACTCATTTCCCGTATCATCCGTTTGTTCCCCCACATTTAAAATAACATTCGTTTTTCCTCCCATTAGATCATTCGGTTTTCCAGTTTTTTTTCCCCTTATGCTTCTTTTGGGATGGTGGAGGATCTGGAAAACCTATCGTCATCTTCAGAACGGGGAGGTATTGTACCCTTCTGCTTGTTAGTTCTATGACATTGGTCTCTGGGATTTCGCCATCTGTGCCAATGGCAACTTTTTCTTCTTCTTCTTCTTCTTCCACTGAAGGACGTGTTAAGTTTTCTACCATCGTGATTGTAAGAACAACGTTCTTGGCGAACTCTATGAGAGCTGCAAGCTTCCAGTTCTTGAGTGGAGCACTGGCGGCAGAACCAGATTTAGACTGCAGAGTTTGCTCATTTTTCCTGAATCTATATTCCAGGTTTTTCGATTCCCTTCTATATTCGTCCTATAGAACAAAGAGAATTTATCTTGTTAAAGCAAAAAAATTATTATTGAATAATAAATGAAAAGCACCAGTTTGCTTTTGTTCTACAATATATTGTAGAACAAAAGCAAACTGGTGCTTTTCATTTATTATTATAATGTTGTTCTACCATGAACCGACGGAAGATTCTGTTAATATTATTATTGAAGATAATTATTCCCAAGTGAACGACCTGCACTTTGCTATTTATAATTGTTTATAATGAAAAGTGTAAATAAACAGGATTGGCTCTATCGTTGCCAAACTTGTTTAATTGCGTATTTCCATTATAATTAAAAATATTGAACATATGTTTCACTACACTGTATTATTTACATTGTTTCATGCCAAAACGTTCTGTTCTCTTTTCTTTCAGGTTTTTGGTAACAGGAGTCATTTTTAGACACCTAGAATTTGAATTTAGACTTGGAAGACATACTGTTAGCTTGATAGATTATGACACGTGTTCAGCTGTTGTGTTAGAATTTGGACCTGAAGTAACGCAGCCACCCACCGAAGAAACCCTCAAGAATGTAGCAGAAAAATATTTTCTGTTATGGAAATTTCCGAATTGTCCTGGAACAACAGACAGACGCCGTTCGAACTTACAGGGTGTTTCAAAAATGACCGGTATATTTGAAACGGCAATAAAAACTAAACGAGCAGCGATAGAAATACATCGTTTGTTGCAATATGCTTGGGACAAAAATACATTTTCAGGCGGACAAACTTTCGAAATTACAGTAGTTACAATTTTCAACAACAGATGGCGCTGCAAGTGATGTGAAAGATATAGAAGACAACGCAGTCTGTGGGTGCGCCATTCTGTACATCGTCTTTCTGCTGTAAGCGTGTGCTGTTCACAACATGCAAGTGTGCTGTAGACAACATGGTTTATTCCTTAGAACAGAGGATTTTTCTGGTGTTGGAATTCCACCGCCTAGAACACTGTGTTGTTGCAACAAGACGAAGTTTTCAACGGAGGTTTAATGTAACCAAAGGACCGAAAAGCGATACAATAAAGGATCTGTTTGAAAAATTTCAACGGACTGGGAACGTGACGGATGAACGTGCTGGAAAGGTAGGGCGACCGCGTACGGCAACCACAGAGGGCAACGCGCAGCTAGTGCAGCAGGTGATCCAACAGCGCCCTCGGGTTTCCGTTCGCCGTGTTGCAGCTGCGGTCCAAATGACGCCAACGTCCACGTATCGTCTCATGCGCCAGAGTTTACACCTCTATCCGTACAAAATTCAAACGCGGCAACCCCTCAGTGCCGCTACCATTGCTGCACGAGAGACATTCGCTAACGATATAGTGCACAGGATTGATGATGGCGATATGCATGTGGGCAGCATTTGGTTTACTGACGAAGCTTATTTTTACCTGGACAGCTTCGTCAATAAACAGAACTGGCGCATATGGAGAACCGAAAAGCCCCATGTTGCAGTCCCATCGTCCCTGCATCCTCAAAAAGTACTGGTCTGGGCCGCCATTTCTTCCAAAGGAATCATTGGCCCATTTTTCAGATCCGAAACGATTACTGCATCACGCTATCTGGACGCTCTTCGTGAATTTGTGGCGGTACAAACTGCCTTAGACGACACTGCGAACACCTCGTGGTTTATGCAAGATGGTGCCCGGCCACATCGCACGGCCGACGTCTTTAATTTCATGAATGAATATTTCGATGATCGTGTGATTGCTTTGGGCTATCCGAAACATACAGGAGGCGGCGTGGATTGGCCTCCCTATTCGCCAGACATGAACCCCTGTGACTTCTATCTGTGGGGACACTTGAAAGACCAGGTGTACCGCCAGAATCCAGAAACAATTGAACAGCTGAAGCAGTACATCTCATCTGCATGTGAAGCCATTCCGCCAGACACGTTGTCAAAGGTTTCGGGTAATTTCATTCAGAGACTACGCCATATTATTGCTACGCATGGTGGATATGTGGAAAATATCGTACTATAGAGTTTCCCAGACCGCAGCGCCATCTGTTGTTGAAAATTGTAACTACTGTAATTTCGAAAGTTTGTCTGCCTGAAAATGTACTGTTGTCCCAAGCATATTGCAACAAACGGTGTATTTCTATCGCTGCTCGTTTAGTTTTTATTGCCGTTTCAAATATACCGGTCATTTTTGAAACACCCTGTGAATGCCCATCGCAAGTCGATCGAATTATTTCAGCTATCTGAAATACTCTTCTGTATCTCTAATGGGTGTTGCTGATAAAGGTTTTTGGTTATTGATGTAGGGGCCAGAACAAAACCCATTAAAACCGTAACTTCTGCGTCCATTTCCAGAAAAACGTACAACAGCATATTAACAAAACTTCAGTACTAATCTATCAACAGCTACAAAAACCATTGAATGTGCTTTTGGGATTTTATGGACAAAATTGTGATTTATAGGAACATGTTTACAAGTACGAAACGTGTCAAAAGTAAACAAGCTTCCGTATCGCATAGTGCTATGAGACACGGGGATGACATTAACGACACGGGAACAGGAAGAGGGGAGGGGGTGACGGGACCAGACGTAGTAGAGACTTCGTAGAAGCCTTTACGAAACAACTACGCACATGGCGTCAGAGTGTAGATAAACGTGAGAGAGCTGTGTTGCGTTTCTTTGATTGCTGGCGTGTTCCGATTGCGATGTCGTTATGGTAACTTTATAAGAACAAACAGTGCGTGTGAAATTTTGTTTCCTGCTTAAAAAATCGGCAACAGAGGCTCACTAAATGCTTCAAGAGACTTTTCACTAAGATGCTATGAGCCACACACAAGTTTTCCATTGCTTTGGGCCCTTTCAACGTGGTAAAATGAGTGTTGAAGACCAACCTCTTTCTGGACGCCCTGCAACATCGCGAAACGAGTAAAACATTGAAAAAATTCGCCAAAAAAATCGGTGGGGTTCGTCGTTCCACGATCGACCAAATTTTAACAGAGACAGGTGTGAGCTGGAGCTCGCGCCAGCGGATTTTGGATGAGGGTTTACACATGAGACACGTTGCCGCTAAAATTATTCCGCGCTTTCTCACACAGGAGCAAAAAACCATGTGTATGAAAGTGTGCCAGGACTTGAAAACAGAGAAGGAAAGTTGCTGGTAAAACTTTCGGGATGTAAGGTCGTAGACCAAGAAACTTTTCCGTTCCTGACGTTTCGTTCAGGACTGCGTTGGACATCTCAGAGTCTTGCCGATTGATCGGTCGGACGTCCGAAAGCGACATAAATACTGTAGGAAAGAGGACGTGGTCAAAGTAACACGCGATGAGCACAGATAAAACTTAACTATCGATTGTCGTCTTGTCAAAGATAAAACTGTCTAGCAATTCTGCAGAGCTACTGTCCACATGTCGCTAAGTTTCATTGCCTCCTCTTTCCTATTGAAATTAACCTGTTGCTTATAAATTTCAGTGGCTTCTCTACATAGTCGTGGATAGTAATTTGATGATGTAGATATAATTTCTGTTTCAGAAAACTTTACTCTGTGATTTCCTGACTGAAAAGCATGCTCTGCAATAGCTGATTTCTCTGTTTTTCCTAGTCGGCAAAGACTTTTGTGCTCTTTTAGTCGCATATTTACGCTCCTCTTGGTAGTTCCAATATAAACTTTACCACATGTACCCAGAGTCTTGTATACACCACATGTAGACAGAGGAGGGCATTTATCCTTCACAGATCGCAGTACTTGACTTATTTTCTTTGTTGGTCTAAAGACTGGTTTGGTGTCATGTTTCTGTAAAATCTTACCTATCCGGTCCGTTACTTTTTTAATAAAAGGGAGAGAAACTGTATTTTCCCGTCATTGTGGTTCATCCTTGTTCTTCGGTCTTCTGTTATGTCGCAAAATTCTCTTTACCTGTTTCCCTGGGTAGCCATTTTTCTTCAGATGTTTTATTCCAGCGTCCAGGTGTTCCAGTGTGCATATCCGTTCGGCTCTATAGACAAGATTTTTAATGACTCCTATCTTTTGTTGTGGATGGTGATTGGAGTTTTTATGCAAATACCTGTCGGTATGTGTTACTTTCCGAAAAACTTTACATTCCAAACTTCCATCGGACTGTCTCATAACTAAAACATCCAAGAAATATGTACTGTTATCATTTTCTATTTCTATGGTGAACAGGATTTTTGGATTAATTTTGTTTAGATGATCAAAGAATTAGTCCATAGCCATTCTACCATGGGACCAAACCACAAATGTGTCATCCACAAACCGGTACCAGCGAGATGGTTTCTTATTTGCTTTGTACAGAGCCGATTGTTCGAATTTCTCCATATACGAGTTAGCGATCGCAGGACCTAATGGGTTATCCATTGCTACATCATCAAGTTGCTCATAAAATTCATCGTCCCTCTGGAACTGACTCGCAGTAAGGCAATGTCTAAAAAGAGCAGTTACATCTCCTGGAAAAATGTCCGTTATAAACATCGTAACTTCGTTAACTGGAATCATAGTGAATAAGGATTACATGAATATCTTATGGAGTCAGATTTAGCCCTTCAAGTTTCTCAATAAATTGACGCGAGTCTTCTATACACGAGTAAGTTTTCCCAGTATATGGTCGTAAACGCGTTGCCAGATATCTTGCTATTTCATACGTGGGAGAATGGATGGCACTAACTACGGGTCTCAAAGGAAAATCTATTTTATGAATTTTGAGTACACCATATATTCTAGGGCACATAGCTTCACTCTTCAACAAAGATCTTTTATCTTCTTTTTCAGTAGAGGTAGACGACTTTATCAGAGATTATTTGTTTTCCTCAGTACGCTGGCTGTAGGGTCCTTCGTAAATTTCTCACATCCCGAAAGGTCTACCAGCAGCTATGTCATCCGGTCGTGAAAGCCTTCATTCTATGATCCAAACTTGTAACCTCCTCACTGTATGTGTTTCTTTATGAAATTAGCACAGCTTTACCTCCCACTCTATAAAAAGTCTACATATTATCAAAATTATATACCCACAAACTGTTGTCTAACTTCGTATGCCAACTTTTGACTAAACAGAAACTAATTTGACTTGAACTGTAACTGATCTGAATACAACTTGTCTGTATATTAAATGTGCAACTGAAGTAAAACAATTATCTGGCCCTAATCAAAACTTCCATTTACCTTGCGTCATTACAACATTGTTGCAGATTTCTCGAAAGCTCAACAGCAAACAGCAAGCACGCAGTGGCTAAGTTTGATTACTGTTTTCAAATAAAATTTCCAAACTATATTCAAACTTGTTAGTGCCATCCATTCTCCCACGTGTGAAATAGCAAGATATCTGGCAACTCGTTTACAACCATATACTGGGAAAACTTACTCGTACATGAAAGACTCTCCTCATTTTATTGAGAAACTTGAAGGGTTAAATCTGTTGCATATCACATGGTGGAACGAGGTAATACGTAACGATAAACCTGTAAACAGTGGGATGGAAAGAGTAGCTGTTCCTATGAAACTATAGTGCAAGACTACGATTTGAGAATGAAGTATAAATTCAAAAGGACAGAGTAGAATTTTTGCGTGACCTTCACTCATAATTTTGGAATGAAAAATACTATACTTAACAAAGTGAACAATGATTTGAAAAGGGTACAATGTTAACAGAGTATTTCTATAAAAAACCAAACATCTTAATTAGTTGATATCTTACTGCACGACACAGGGAAGTGGGGTGGTCTCTTTCTCAGCTCTGAGCAAGTTAACAAGTTGACAATAATTGTTCTAATAAATTAGCTGTGCAGTGCTGCAGCATAACCTCAAACTTCTTCTTTTCAAAAATAGCAACGTTGTTCAAAATTTATATTCTCTTCGCTTTCCAATAGATGCATCATGTTCATCCTTGCTGTCCTTCACAATAAATCTTTCTTTATCTAACAAGATACACTCACAAGTCAACACAGCGCCACTGAGTAAGTCCATTACCCAGCACACTTCAACTAAGAATGTACCAGACTGTGCAAAGGCAAAGACCGTGCCGCGACAAGACCAAAGATTGTGTAACAATAGCGTAACTTGCTCTCTCTCTGGCGTGCACATCGATAACATCTAAAAATCAAAATGATATATCCACCTTACAAACTTTTTGAACAAAATCATTAGGAGTGATGAGAGTTGGTGTTACAGGTAAGATCCAGAAAACAAGCAAATGTCAAGCCGATGGAGACCTCTCAACTTTCTCAGACCAAAAGAAGCAAGGCAGGGTGATGATCATTGTCTTCCATTACTTTCGTGTAATTATGCATTAGGAATCCGTATATCCTGCCTGGACTGTTAGCCAGTAGCTTTATTTGAACGTTTTAAGATACCTGTTTGAGAATGTGCAGGCCAAATGCCCGGTTCATTCATCACGACAATGCCCTGCTGACGCAACATTACGAGTGACCCACTATTTGGCATTTCAGGGACGGTCTGTCGTTTCGCACCCACCGTATTCGCCAGACCTATCATACCCTTGCGACTTTTTCCTATTCCTACGAATGAAAAAAGCGCTGAAAGGGAAGCGTTGTGATGTGGAGCCGGTAAAAACAGCTTCGCAAAGGACACCGGACAGTATCAAAGTTGTACTGTTCCAGACATGGTTCAAACAGTGGGAAAAAGCCTAGAGTGCATCGTATCTCATAGACTTAGACTTTGGAGGTGACTGAAGGAAGGCCAATGAAGAAAGATTTTATAATAGAAATTCTGTTTTTTTTGGTTCCCCCCCCCCCCCCCCCCTTTATCATTTCTTCGTGACGAGACTGCGAATGAATTAAGAAGTTTATCGGATCCTGTTCCAGATCAGTATAGAGGGCCAATCACAGAAGCAATAGAACTAAGGAGTCAATTTATGACAGCCATTATGATGACATATTTTGACGTTAAAATAATGGTTTTATTAGTTGTTAGTTATTAGTATATCTTGTCCAATTATGAGACATAATAATATAAAAATTATTCATCAGAGAATGAATATATTTTTATGGTATTAGGTAAAAAAAAATAATTTGATCTTACCTGACAGATTTATTCTACTTCCTTTTTCTTCCCAAAGTTTCTTTGCCACAACATAGTTTTTGAGATTAAGTGTTTGTCATTCCACAAACATGGCCTAAACTGAACGTCCGGGATCAAACTCTCACACTGGGGGTCTGTGAATTTTTTCCTCTGTGTCAGCTTTATTGCACGAGAGCTCCTAAAGAACAGGAAAAGGATTTGAGCGGTAAAAGAAAATCAACGTCTAGGGTGAGCAGTGGAGATCAAGCGGCAACATGCTTCGTCCTGCCGGTAGTGCTTATCATAGCCGGCCGCCCCATGTTCACATCGAACTCAATGTAAACATAAACATGAGCGGCGCTGCTCCATAGCTCTATCGCCCCCTCCCCCCCCCCCCCCCCTTTCCTCATCGCTAGTATGGTAGCCGAGGCCTAAGTCTCGTTTTTAACTTCACAGAGGCGCGCCCTTGGCCATTATAGTTTTGGCCTATCCTGTATTACGTTTCTTGACTTGGATTGCTTGCTGGCCTGTTGTATACGGTAGAGACGACTTTGCCACGCTCTGGACTTGTTTCTGGTTAGCCTTTCATTTCGTGACCTTCGCCGTCATCAGTTTCGGACTCATCTGTTCCATTCGTCTCTGTGTTACTGCCTGTACGAGTGATGAGCATAAACTGTGTTCTGCATAAGCAGAGCAACGTAAAACTAAACGCAACTGTAAGTCAGTCAGGGAAGCTAACGAACTAAGCTAGAAACATGATGGGAAATGAAAGGAAAATTAACATGTATTTTGATTTTTTGTAAAATTTATCTCTTCTAAATGGTACTCGTGCTTTACATATTCCGGACTGATCACATACATGCAGGATGCCCCAACGTTTAGAGTCAAAATTATGCAGACAGAAGACTACACTGATCAGGGTATTCTAAAATACGCAGATGAATGTTTCAGGCGGTACGAAGTCTGCAACGAGCAACGTGTGTGAGGCACATGTTTGTAAACGTTTATATTTCACAGTAGACAACCGACAGCTGCATCGACGTTGGTGGTACTGCCTTAAAATAAAATAAAGTACACAATCGTCTGTGGTGTCACGAAGGTTGATTTTACCAAAGTTTACAGTTAATGACTTGTTGTCGAGGATGGAGAATTAAGGTCGATTCACAATGGACGTTAGAGATGGCAGTATCAATGTCTAGCATTCTCGGGAAGAAATTTTGACATTGAAAGGAAGTGGTGGACTGAATGGGGTGTGTAACGCCGGAAATGCATATCCTCCTATTTCCATCTATTGTACTATTGTTTTTTTTCCTTGTTTTGTTACCTCAAGATATGACATTTCTGTCTCTTTATATATTGTAATTGTTTTACTGTTTGTATATATATATTCATGCACTTATGTCGATGTATAATTGGTTTGTTTCGTAAATATTATTTGTATTTTTACGCTGGGTCTTGCCTAGGAAAAACTGCTATCGAACGATTACACCGATAGGTCGTGTGAAGAATCAAATTGTGTAGGATCTTTGGTAGGGTTAACTCTGCCGCGTGGAGCGCGGGCAGAGCAAGGGGGAATCTGGTGGGAGTAGTGCGATTGAGCAGGTGTGTTGTGTGACGCTCCCGCAAGTTGCCGGGCTTTCGGGGTTTGGCAGCACGTAATTGCGATCGACTGGCCATGGTAGTTTCTAGCACGGTGTCGCGGACGGGAAGCATTAGCTGGCGCACATCAAGAGCCCGTTTCGCCTGGTGACCGTGCCGAGAAGAAGGCGCGCCAGCATCCAGCTTCTGCAACAGCGACGGCCGACAATGAGGGACTGTCGCCACCTCCTCGATCGGCGACTTCAAACCTTCAATCAACCAACAAGGAAGACTAAAAGCACGTAAAGTTTCAGAACTGTATGGCAGACTTCAGCTTTTCAAACTGTTCAAATCGCAAAATTACAGTAAGTTAGCATGAACCTTTGTTGCTCAGTGTCCCAATTGCATTACCAAGCAGGGACCCTCCCTTTTCCGAAATGAACCCGAGTGTCGTTGAAATTCAAACGCCAGCATTAAAGCAGCATCATTCAATTTCACTGCTTTAATTTCAAAGTTCAGTTTAAGTATTCATAGCTGGCTACAATATTTAGATTACACGAGCACAAATTAAGAGTGCGAGCTTTGTTACCGTATTTTAGCTTACCTGTGACTGCAGCTCAGCTTGGTACGTACAAAATTTTACTATTGTTAATTGTTCAGAATCATTTAACTCAAGTTCAAAGTTAAATCTCTTATTTCTAAATTGCGTAGAGTCAAGTTGCTTTTGAAATGATTGTTGAGGTAGTCCAAGACTAACCGTATTTTACTGAATTTCGATGCACTTCAGAAAGAAAGCTCACTATTAACTTCAGTCACTAAATTAACTTTCGACTTTCCGGTTTTATTAATTCTTTTGCTAAATTAAGTCAGAGTGTAGCGAGATTTATTACTTCTGACAAACTTTCAGTTTTCACACTACACGTGTCAACCTTCAGTTGCCACACTTCTAGTGCTAATTATATGTGTAATAACCTTTCTTTTTCAGTTACTATACTAATTGTCCTTAGGACTGGCGACCGTAATTTCCCCCAAATCTCAAATATCTAATTACTGCTAGTTAATTGTTAACGTAACGGCCGCACATTTACTTTCTTTATTAACTTTACCCCTTTTCAAAATTAATTTCCACCAGTTTCATTTGCATTTTTCCTTTCATTTAGATGTAACTCTTTCCTCCCTCTTTACCGACAGATTAACTTCGGTGACGATTGCGTTTCCCAAATTTCCATTAGGTACATGCGGTTTAATTTTTGACTGTCATTAAGGTCGATAAGTGAGGGGGAGGTTACAGGTGGAGTAGAGTGTGTCTGGGGGGGGGGGGGGCGGGGGAGGGATGCAAGAGGGTGACAAAAGGGTCTTCTGCTAACGTCTAGCAAGTTAACTTATCCCTGACGCAATCACTCATACTACCCTACTTACTTGTGTGCTTTTGTATCTAATCGGTATACTATTTTTACAGTGATTGTTTTTCAACAAGAGTGACTATATACCAGAAACTGAGAAACTGTTTTCGTTTTGCTTTAGCGGGACACAGTAAAAACCCTACATTGTGCATAAATAAGAACATAGGTAAAACAAATTTAATTGGAAAACCTTTTGATTACAGTGAATAAATCAACTCAGCTGAAGGACAAAAATGCAGATATTCTTGACGTTGTCTGCTTCTTAGAAAGAAAACAAAAGGGAACAGACAGAGTAAAAAGGCTCTATGTATTGTCTTCTAAATATTGTTTGATATATTTGTAAGCATATGTTTTCTCCCGCAAATAAATGTTGATGTTTAGGAATATTTGGATGATACTTTTCCTAATCTTTCACTTCTCAACAGAGTTGAAAAATCTATCATACAACCTTTGTCAAGAACGTACGTTGTGGATTTTTCTTTGGCTATTAATAAACTCTGCTATCATTGCTGGTTGCTTAATTTTGATGCTATACTCAGATTTTTTTGTATCACGGACGGTATCTCATAACCTCAGTTTCACACTTCGGTACTTAGATAAATGAAGTGAAGCTACGTTGCCTTTCTATCCAGTATGAACACGCAGCCATTTGAGGGTGACGTTGCATTGACGTCAAGTGAGAATTGACTTATACTCGGTGAGCCCCCATTATGCCGAAGCGAACACAAGCGAACGTACAACAGAGAACGAGAATTCTCTTTGGTGTTAAAGCCAGGGGCACCGAGCAAATGGCATTAGGTCGTAACCGGTTCATATTCGCTTGTGTTTGCTTTTGTTCCGCTGGTTGTCGGTCTTTTATCGAACCATCAAAGGAAGTTCGTGTCGTCTCTGCTTCGGCACTTCCGCCTGCTATCTTGTCAGCTTTTGTTGTTATTGCCACAGGCTGTGTCAGCGATAGAATAGTCTGTAGAGAATGTAAGATAGTTAGTTAGTCTTATGTTCCATGAATCATTTTGACTGATAAATCGTAATGTTGTGGAACGAGTCATTTTACGTTCACATCGCAAATTAATTTGCAAATACGGTTACCTGATGAAAATTTCTGTTTCTTTTTTAAAATATACTGATGCGAGTTAGTAATTCACCTTTTAGACATGACTATATAATAGAAATTCTTCTACGGAACAGGAGTCGTCTAGGAGAAACTTTTCGGTTTGTTTTCAAATTTTACTTTGCTGTGTGTCAGACATTTTATGTTTTTGGGTAAGCGATCAAAAATTTTTATTGCAGCATTGTGCACACCTTTAATATGGAGTAATGAATGTCATTTTTACTTCTGGTATTGTATTTATGTGCATAATTGTTCCTTTTGAACCGTAGTGGATTATTCACAACAAACTTCATGAGGGAATAAATTTGCTATGAAGCAGTAATCAGAATGTCCAATACCTTAAGATGGTCATAAATGAGCACCACGTATTATTCTTACAGCACGTTTTAGATCTACGAAGACTTTCTTTCTTAAAGATGAGCTACCCTGGACCATACGAGATACTGGAAAGAGAACAGAATGTATAAGACCTGCTGATGACGTGGTATTAGTGGCAGAAAGTGAGCGGACATTGAATAACATGCTGAAAGATTGAATGAAACTTGTGTGGAATATGGGATGCAAATAAACACAGCAAAAACACAAGAGTATGATCGTCAGTACAAGACGCAGACTGTCCAATATTAAAATATGATAACCTACGATTTGCCAAGTAATTGCATTTAAATATCTTGGAATCACAATAACTGAAGACTTGAGATGTCACCAGGAGGTGAAAACTGGAATTGCGAAGGAACCATTCAACCAAAAGAGGAGACTCTTATGTGGCAAATTAGATAAAGGTCTAAAGAGAAAAGGCTTGGCAAATGTTTTGTCTGAAGTGTGGCACTATATGGGGCAAAAACATGGACGCTGAGACAAGAGGATGAAAAAAGGTTAGAAGCATTTGAGATGTGGAGGAGAATGGAGAGAATAAGCTGAATGGAAAGAGTGAGTAATGAAAAAGTATTGGAAAGGGTTGGTGAGAGAAGATGTCTCCCGAAGGTTGTAAGAGAAAGGAAAAATAACTGGTTGAGACATTCATTGAGAAGGGAGTGCTTGGCAGAACACTGATGATGATGATGATGATGATGATGGGATACTAACCAGCTTCCAGTAAAACATGTGCGCAAACGTTGTTGCCTTACTGTATCAATGAGCCTGATACTAAGCACGCCGAACTTACTGGTACCATTAATCATTTATTTCATCATCAGCATCTCTACATACATACTCTGTAAAGTGGATGGCAGCTAGTGGTGGTGGTGGTTAGTGTTTAACGTCCCGTCGACAACGAGGTCATTAGAGACGGAGCGCAAGCTCTGGTTAGGGAAGGATTGGGAAGGAAATCGGCCGTGCCCTTTCAAAGGAACCATCTCGGCATTCGCCTGAAACGATTTAGGGAAATCACGGAAAACCTAAATCAGGATGGCCAGAGACGGGATTGAACCGTCGTCCTCCCGAATGCGAGTCCAGTGTGGATGGCAGCTAGTATTTAGCATTATGCGAAGGAATATTTTTAACATTATGCACAACATTTACATCGACTACAGATATAAAATAATGTTCAGTAATTTTATTCAGGTGACAACTGAAAAAACATCTTTCACTTACTCGTCATTTGCTGGAATCAGTATCATGCTCACATATTAAGGACTAAAGGTGCAAGATTTATATTTATTATTACGCCGCAAGAAAGGCAAATTTCTGTTTTCTCGCAGACGAAAAATGAATTTTTGGAGTTTTATAAGATTGCGTCCGATCCAAATGCGCGACTACAAGTCCCACCGCCACACATTCACCTGCCCATGTTAATCAAAATCTTCTGCCTGACTCATGTAGCACTATCACCGTCAGAGGGCGGTACGGGACTATAAGTCCCACCGCCACACCTCCAAAGTGAATTGCAGTGATGCAATCACTGCTCTGTGGAAATTTACTGCCTCACCAACACAGGTAGACCGCAATAGACCGGTGATGCTGTTTTGTAACATATCATCCCGGACCACAAGTCCTTTACAAATAAAAAAAAAAAATCCAAAGGCGATATGTGTATAGTTAAAAGTAATTAAATGCCGTTAGTGTATATGTTGTAAGTTGGTTGGGGTTGCAGCCTACTTCACTATGACTGAACTCGTGGCTCGAAGTCGCTTCAGGTGTTGAGAGATAGGTTCCTAGTACCTCAGTGATTTGTGCAAATAATATTAATTTGTACTAACTTCGCGCTCGCAGCTTCGCTCGCGTTTGCGTAATAATTACAATAAAAATAATTTTATAAATATGAATTATGTCTACTAAATAAAATAATGTATTACAGAGCCGTTTCTTTTTCTACGCATTTCTGACCAAGCCACTTTGTCGTGGTGACAAATAGTTTTCTTTAGTTTAGTTCACAGGTTGCAACACTTTCTAAACTTTTCACAGACAGTCTTTTCCAAATGTACATCCTATCAAAAAGCGATTCTGGTCACTAGAATCTCAAGTTTTTTTGTTAATCATGGCGATATTTCCAAAGAAACTTTCATACCCTAACATATATTTCTTGATAGCTAACCGTGAAGTGAAACATCAGTTTTCATAGATGTAGCTTCAAAAATTTTTTAGTATAACGAAAATTTTCTTAAGAATTTTTATCCTCTGTTTCACACCCGTGTGGGTTGAATTTCCAAAAACAGTGAAACACGTGTTTTTTTATTTCTTATCGAGAAGTCAAATGCCAATTTTTAAAGAAGTAGCTTTAAGAATAGTTTAGTAGTTCCTTAATAATGATTTACTTTCAAAAAAACTTTCACTCCCTATTTTATCCGTTATCAGTTGAATAACCAAAAACGCTGAAACAGATTTTTTTATTTCTGACTGACAAACGAAATACCAATTTTCGTAGTTCTAGCTTGAAAAATTCCTTAATAGCGACATATTTTCAGAAAGCCTTTCACCCCCTGTTTCACCCTCTTAGGAGTGGAATTTAGAGCAATCCCTTCTTAAACGATGCCTATCCTTAGCAGTTATGGCTAGGCGACGAGGAGTCAGTGAATCAGACTAAACCTACTGTACCTCCTTAGGGGCTGAATTTCCAAAAACAGTGGAACACGTATTTTTTTCCAGTATGAAATTTTCACTCTGCAACGGAGTGCGCTGACATGAAACATCCTGACAGATTAAAACTGTGTGCCGGATCGAGACTCGAAGTCGGGACCTTTGCCTTTCGCGGGAAAGTGCTCTACCGTCTGAGCTACCCAAGCACGACTGACGTCCCGTCCTCACAGCTCTATTTCCGACATATTTTGGAAAATCTTTCATCCCCTATTTAATCCACTTCGGAATGGAATTTTTAAAAATCACCTGTTAAATGACACCTACAATACAAGATCAACACCCTCTCCAAATTTCAAGTATATATCCCTAGCGGTTCGTGCTGGGCAATGGAGGAGGAGGAGGAGATTAGTGTTTAACGTCCCGTCGACAACGAGGTCATTAGAGACGGAGCGCAAGCTCGGGTGAGGGAAGGATGGGGAAGGAAATCGGCCGCGCCCTTTCAAAGGAACCATCCCGGCATTTGCCTGAAGCGATTTAGAGAAATCACGGAAAACCTAAATCAGGATGGCCGGAGACGGGATTGAACCGTCGTCCTCCCGAATGCGAGTCCAGTGTGCTAACCACTGCGCCACCTCGCTCGGTTCTGGGCAATGTTCTGCATATATGCATAGGACATTGATGAATTTCTGCAAAATATTTGAAGATTTGCAATGATTCTAAGCGCCAATGTGACTGAACTAAGTTATTTTTGTACTTCCAAAGTGTACTTTTTCCATTTTCCATTGTCATTAGTTTGGATACCCTAGAATTTTGAAGTTTCTATTCTATTTATTATATCCTCACCACTTATAATTGGTGTAGTACCTATAGAAATGCAGAACTGAATATTATGTGTCTTTTTAAAATTGTGGGTGAGACTTTCTCAGAAAACAAGTGAGTGATAGTTTTAAGAATATTGCTTACCATTTACTCCGTTTTTGTATGTAAGCTTGCATCGATTACAATACTAGTATTATTTGCAAAAAGAACTAATTCTTGTTGTTGTATATTAGATGGTATATCGTTTAACTGTATGAGAATGAGGCAAAATGGTGTACGTAAGATTGAGCCTTGGGGAACCGCTATATGTGATTTCATCCCAGTCAGAATGACGTCTTCAAACTATATTCGTTGAATTACTAAGTACAACTCCCTGTATTTTGTGGTTAAATGTGACATTACCCATTAGTTGGATGTACCATAAATCCCATGCAACTTCAATTTATCTAGGATACTACAGTGATTCAAATAGTCAAATGCCTTAGATAGTGCACAGAAAATACCAACGGGCGCTATTTTGCTATTTAATGCATGTAAAATTTGGCTAGTTAACATGTAAATGGCATTCTCAGTGGAGAGACTTTTATGAAACTCAAACAGTGATTTACTTAAGTATTATTGTTGCTAAGGTGGGATAGGATTCTAGAATAAATAACCTTCTCAAAAATTTTAAAAAAGGATGTCAGCAGTGAAACAGGTCAGTAGTTATTGACATCTCTCGACTCATCTTTTTCACCGAGGGGTTTAACAACGGCATATTTCAGTCTCTCTGGAAAACTGCTTTGGGTTAGTGACACAACATATATCTCATATACGACTGGGAAACAAACGTTTACCACTCTATTTGAGACAGCATGAAAACCAAACAAGCATTTATTCTTGAGAAAAAGTATAATCTTCTTAATTTCAGGAGAAGTTGGTAATGCATCCTTATGAATGAGTTTTGTGAGAATTACTTTTACAGCATGCTGCTATGGTTATTCTATTGAACTGTTTTTCCGTAGATTTCTACTGTATTTAAGAAATGGTTATTAAATATATTTTCTACTTGCGAATCATCGTTTATAGCCCTTCCATTCAGTTCAATATGATGTTATCCTGTTCTGCCTGAATACAGACATTGTAGATCCTTCTGACCCAGGAGATCAACAGCGCAAAGCCGGCCGGGGTGACCGAGCGGTTCTAGGCGCTGTAGTCTGGAACCGCGCGACCGCTACGGTCGCAGGTTCGAATCCTGCCTCGGGCATGGGTGTGTGAGATGTCCTTAGGTTAGTTAGGTTTAAGTAGTTCTAAGCTCTAGGGGACTGATGACCTCCGAAGTTAAGTCCCATGGTGCTCAGAGCCATTTGAACCATTTGAACCACAGCGCAAAATCCGAAAGAAAATAAATGTGAACAGTTGCCCAAAAACTCAAAGGTTAAACTTGGAATGAGAAATAGATCATGAATTTATTAGATGCATCAGGCGGGGATGGAGTGAGAAGCACAAGCTTTGTATTTCTTTTTATTAAAAAGGAAAGACAATAAATTTCCTTGAAAGTAAACAAATGCGAACATGTGTCTATTATGCTGGGTACACTAAAAATATATGAACGAGCTGATTATTCTCGTGCTTACAGTCACACCAGTTGTAATCAAATGGCTGATGCATCACTGTTGCTTTAGGCATTTGTGAGGACGAATAAAAATAGTTCACTTGGGATCATGCTATCTGCCCTCTAACAAAGTACACTATCTGATGAAAAGTATCCAGACACCCCTATGTAATACAGAATTGACCACTAGGTGTTACGAGAGGAAGCTCCTCCAGTATGGAAGGTGGCAGGGCGTATTGTGTTGTCAGTAGAGAAGCAGTAACAGCAGAATGGGTTGGTCAGGAGAGCTTAGCGAATCCGGACGTAAACAAGTCATTGGGCGTCATTTGAGTAACAGCTCCATCAGGGGTATTTCAACCCTTCTATAGCTGCACAAATCGATTGCTGGTAGAGTGATTCTGAAGTGAAAATGCATAGGAACAACCACGGTTAAACGAATACCATGCAGACTTTGTATACTGGCGGACAGTGACCGCCGAGGATTGAGGACTGGTTTTTTAAAACAAATTGCGTGGAATTAGCTAAATGAATAACTGGTGAGTTCAAGAGTGCTGCCAGCAGCCCATCTAGCACAATGACTGTGCTTGGGGAGTTAAAAAGAACCGTGTGCAGTGGTCGATCAGTTGCTCATAAACCACACATTTCTGTAGCCAATTCTAAACGAGGCTTGACGTAGTGCAAAGAGCGACGCCTCTGGACGGTCGATGACTGCAGTGGGGTGATTTGGAGTGATGACTCACGCTATACTCTGCGGCAATCCGATGGAAGAGTTTACATTTGGCTAACGCCTAGAAAACGTTACTGGCCATCACGTATAATGCGAAGCACGGAAGAGGTGGTGGATCATTTGGGTTTTTTTTGTGGTTAGGGTGTGGTCCCTTTACTGCACATGAGAAAACTCCTAATTCTGGAAGGATATGTGTTGTAACGGCGACCGGAACGGTCCCAGGGCAGTA
Organism: Schistocerca serialis cubense; assembly: GCF_023864345.2. Lineage (NCBI taxonomy): Eukaryota > Metazoa > Arthropoda > Insecta > Orthoptera > Acrididae > Schistocerca > Schistocerca serialis. The sequence goes on from NC_064645.1 coordinate 632,717,899, forward strand.
GTGACGGAAACGCGGTGGGACCCATGAACAACAACACAACGGGAGAGGACGGACACGACCAACGGAAGACGTTACAACACAACAAGAACAGACAACAGAGTAACGAACCAAACAAGACAACCACGTCCACTGGAATAGAAACACGAAATCGAAAGTCTATACGCTGTCTGAGGCGATATGTCCTGAGACGCACGCGATGTTAGACTGCTGGCAGAGCTTTTTTTTTTCTTTATTGTTATTTTTAAACCTGTTTACAGCAGGCCAGCAGCAGCATACTACGCCGCTCTTTGGCCACAAAGGAATACAAAAGATACAAATGAAGACAATTAGAGAAAAAAACATGGTGGACATATAAACGGAGACAAACACTTTTTAAAATACATGGAGCCGTTCACGGGCATAGAGTCCAAGATAAAATTTGTTCAGATACTTGGACAGACACATAGACGAAAATTGCCACACGTGAACGTAGGTGCACAAAACGAATAACACTGAACCACTTAAGCACAAACGACGGCACACACAGGAACACGAGGCGTTGATCTCTGGCGCGCGAATGTTCACTAAGCGTGTACAAGTCTGGGGACCTGCCAAGGGAGGAGGAGGGGGGGTGGGAGAGGGAGCGGGGAGAGCAAAGATGCCAAGGGCTGGGGAGATAGGGGGGAGGGAGGAATGGGGAGGGGAAGCTCAGGGGAAGAGGGGTGGAGGAAGGGGGGGAAAGGAGAGAGAAGGGAGGGAGGGTGCCCAAAGGAAAATACACAGGATATGGGAGGGGAAGATCAAAGTTGATAGGAGGGGTAGATGGAGGGGAGGAGGACATCATCAGAGAGGGGGAGCTGGCGGAAGCCACCTTGGGTGAGGGTGAGGAGGGTGGAGAGATGGAGACCAGGTGGGACGTGGGAATGCAGGCGCAGAGGCGGGCGGGGGTGGGAGAGGATGGGTGAGACAAGCAGGTGAGGAGGATCGAGTTTACAGGAGTTGTACAGGGTCCGTACCCTTTCAAGGAAAAGGAGGAGGTGGGGGAACAGAATGAGGTCGTACAGGATTCGCGTGGGGGAGGGGAGACGGATGCGACAGGCAAGGCGCAGAGCATGGCGTTCAAGGATTTGGAGGGATTTATAAAAGGTACGGGGGGCGGAGATCCAGGCCGGATGGGCGTAACAAAGGATAGGGCAGATGAGGGATTTATAGGTGTGGAGTATGGTGGAGGGGTCTAGACCCCATGTACGGCCAGAAAGGAGCTTGAGGAGACGGAGTCGGGAGCGTGTCTTGGCTTGGATTGACCGGAGATTGGGGGTCCAGGAAAGGCGACGGTCGAGGGTGACGCCAAGGTACTTAAGGGTGGGGGTGAGGGCGATAGGACGGCCATAGATGGTTAGATAGAAATCGAGGAGGCGGAAGGGAGGGGTGGTTTTGCCTACAATGATCGCCTGGCTGGCAGAGCGCGAGACAGGCGCTTAAGTACGCTATCGGGGGCGCCGCTATTGGCCGCTGGGACCACGTGTTCTACTGTGGGCCCTCACAGTAAAAGCGGGCCAGGAGGCGCGCGCCGCCACAGCTTATGGTGCAGCGACCTCTATGGGCTTTCGACGTCCGTGACGTCTGGCGCGGATTCAAATTCCGCAGCGCGCGGTACCAGAATATCAGTATATATTACAGTATTATGTATTGCGTACGTTAGAGGCATGGTTCGGAGCCGATGATTGTTTGTATCATCAGGACAAAGCACCCTCTCATAAAAGAGCATCGTTGAGGCAATGGTTTGAGGACCATAACATTCCCTAAATGGGCTGGCTTGCCCACAGTCCCGACCTGAAACCAATGGAACACCTTTGAGGTGAGCTAGAGCGTCGACTTCGTTCCTACACCATTTCCTTGTCTGGTTTCCGATCTTGAGGAAGGATGGGCTGCCATTCCTCCACACACATTAAGACACATCACTGAAAGTGTCCCGAGCAGAATTCAAATCATCATGAAGGCGAAAGGTGGACACACTTCATATTAATGTCCAGATACTTCTGATCAGGTAGAGCATATACCAGATTTTATGGAGTAGTCTGTGTGACAAGTGGCATGTATGTTGCACATTTTATTAATCACATTTTATTGCCTTTATTGTTCTGGCGTAACATCAAGCGCCGGCAAGTTGGCCTGGAACGTAACAGTCGAGAAGGCTGTGTGTGAGATGACGTCAGCAAATAGTATGCTGACTGGGACCGCACCACGGCAGGAGCGGCCCCTATACGAAGAGAATATAAGCGCCGCTCCGCGCTAGCCGCGGTCTGTCTAGAAGACGAGCTGTGACTTGTGAACAGTATTATTTGCTTGCAGTGTAATTGTATCTATCGAAGGACATTGATTATTTGCATGTCGCTATTTGCTTGCGACACCTCATTGCAAATACGCTAAGTTAAGTATTGTCAATTCAGTTGACTGTAGTAAACTCCATTAATATGATTTTCTTGAGTTGTTGTCTGGCTATCCGAGAAAACAGCTTCCTAGGCGCCCTATGTTAGACGAGTGGGCGGGACACGACAATTATCTTCTTTATCGTGTCAGGGACAGACATATGAAAACGAGGCAGATGAAAGGAAGTAAGAAACTGTTTATTGTTTCAAAACTAATCGCTATAACTGTTAATACATGTACCCCACTCTGAGATAAGACGGCTAGAAAAAAGGTTTGGGGTTGGCTACTAAACCATGATTCTAGCAGGAGTGCACTTCTTCGCCTGAAGCAAATCGACGGCCACGAATGTCTTCCTTCAGGGCTCCAAAAATATGGGAATCGCATGGGGAGGGATTGGGACTGTATGGAGGAGGGCTTCTCAACAAAACTTGTGTACTGTGCTCGAAACAACCTTGGCAACATGAGCAATTATACTTTAACTTATGTGTTATCACGTTCTTCTTTCACGCCCTTCTGCATACTTTTCTTTCATGCTGGAATGGGACACTCTCCTCTAACACTACCTTTTTTTTACATAGAAATAACCGATACCACGTATAGCGTCGATTGTTGCACAGGTGAACATTCTCGGCTATTTCACTGAAAGAATTTCATTTGATTTTGTACACAATGTATTATATTTCACACTGAAACGTATAAAAAGAAACTAATTCGTTACAATCGATATGTGCTTATGGTTAAAATTACTTTTTTAGAAACGTTTGAAATTAGAAATTCTGGCATACTTAAAATTCATATTATTGATTGCACAGTCTAACGCTAATTATTAAATTTAGTTCTGGCTCATTCACAGAATATTGATGTATTTTAGCGATGATTCTACTTTTGTCAGGAAAGTTCGTAAACTCTTTTGCTTTGTAAACTCTTTGGAATATTGTGAGTACTGCAGAATGTAGATAGTAGTGGACATGCCTCTGACAGAGACAGACGTATTTAAGTGATCGACACTAACAATGTAATTTGGAATATTAAGTGGAAATTTTACAAACGGTGTGATATTCAAAAATGTGACAAAGAATAAAGTTCAAGAAATATACAGGCAAAGTTATTTAGTCATCAGGAACCCACAACGTTAAATCAAAGTTTCAGCTGCAAGAATGTACTCCTACATTCAAGAGTTGGACCCAAGAACAAGAAGAGACAATGAAGATAAGTTAAATGGTTCTTCCTTCTGCAAATCTTACACCTCTCGGAGCTTTTGAAACTGGTGAAGACACTAAAAAAAATTTAATAGTGATGTGTGGGAGAGTAAGATTGCAATGTCCATTGCTCCTGGAGCTCGTAGTTAATAACCCACCTTTGCGTAATTTCTATTATTGCTGTGCTTATACTGTATGAATAGAAATTGTGCGCATGTGTTTTTTTGTCTGCAATATTATAATTTTTAATTTCTAAATATACACTCCTGGAAATGGAAAAAAGAACACATAGACACCGGTGTGTCAGACCCACCATACTTGCTCCGGACACTGCGAGAGGGCTGTACAAGCATTGATCACACGCACGGCACAGCGGACACACCAGGAACCGCGGTGTTGGCCGTCGAATGGCGCTAGCTGCGCAGCATTTGTGCACCGCCGCCGTCAGTGTCAGCCAGTTTGCCGTGGCATACGGAGCTCCATCGCAGTCTTTAACACTGGTAGCATGCCGCGACAGCGTGGACGTGAACCGTATGTGCAGTTGACGGACTTTGAGCGAGGGCGTATAGTGGGCATGCGGGAGGCCGGGTGGACGTACCGCCGAATTGCTCAACACGTGGGGCGTGAGGTCTCCACAGTACATCGATGTTGTCGCCAGTGGTCGGCGGAAGGTGCACGTGCTCGTCGACCTGGGACCGGACCGCAGCGACGCACGGATGCATGCCAAGACCGTAGGATCCTACGCAGTGCCGTAGGGGACCGCACCGCCACTTCCCAGCAAATTAGGGACACTGTTGCTCCTGGGGTATCGGCGAGGACCATTCGCAACCGTCTCCATGAAGCTGGGCTACGGTCCCGCACACCGTTAGGCCGTCTTCCGCTCACGCCCCAACATCGTGCAGCCCGCCTCCAGTGGTGTCGCGACAGGCGTGAATGGAGGGACGAATGGAGACGTGTCGTCTTCAGTGATGAGAGTCGCTTCTGCCTTGGTGCCAATGATGGTCGTATGCGTGTTTGGCGCCGTGCAGGTGAGCGCCACAATCAGGACTGCATACGACCGAGGCACACAGGGCCAACACCCGGCATCATGGTGTGGGGAGCGATCTCCTACACTGGCCGTACACCACTGGTGATCGTCCAGGGGACACTGAATAGTGCACGGTACATCCAAACCGTCATCGAACCCATCGTTCTACCATTCCTAGACCGGCAAGGGAACTTGCTGTTCCAACAGGACAATGCACGTCCGCATGTATCCCGTGCCACCCAACGTGCTCTAGAAGGTGTAAGTCAACTACCCTGGCCAGCAAGATCTCCGGATCTGTCCCCCATTGAGCATGTTTGGGACTGGATGAAGTGTCGTCTCACGCGGTCTGCACGTCCAGCACGAACGCTGGTCCAACTGAGGCGCCAGGTGGAAATGGCATGGCAAGCCGTTCCACAGGACTACATCCAGCATCTCTACGATCGTCTCCATGGGAGAATAGCAGCCTGCATTGCTGCGAAAGGTGGATATACACTGTACTAGTGCCGACATTGTGCATGCTCTGTTGCCTGTGTCTATGTGCCTGTGGTTCTGTCAGTGTGATCATGTGATGTATCTGACCCCAGGAATGTGTCAATAAAGTTTCCCCTTCCTGGGACAATGAATTCACGGTGTTCTTATTTCAATTTCCAGGAGTGTAGTATGATATGCTTGCTGAAATATATGTAATGTAAAAAGCACTGATGGGCAAAACGTAAGCACTCCGTCTTCAGGCTACAAGTGGCCCATCGGGAGCGTTCGACCGCCGTGTCATCCTCAGATGTGGATGTGGATAGGAGGGGCATGATATCAGCACACTGCTCTCCCGGTCGTTATGATGGTTTTCTTTGACCGGAGTAGCGACTATTCTTTAGAGTAGCTCCTCAATTGGCATCACGAGGCAGAGTGCACCCCGAAAAATGGCAACAGCCTATGGCAGTCCAGATGGTCATTCATCCAAGTGCCGGCCACGTCCGACTGCGCTTAACTTCGGTGATCTGACGGGAACCGGTGTATCCACCGCGGCAAGGCCGTTGCCAGAAAAACATAAGGATGAGAGTATATTCCACATCGTTTGTCACTGCCAAGTAACAGCTCGATGGAACTTGAAACATTTATAGAAACAACTGCCACAGTATAGTAAAGTAGAGTACAAAATTAACTGGAAGATGTACGCAACAGGACGAGCAGAAATGATACTTTTATCCAACCTAAACGAAGTTACCGAGCATTGTGATGGCCCCATACACATTACAGAAGACGGAACATGATTCTTAATAGAGTGTGTGGTCACCAAATACAGCATTACATGCTCTGCAACATTCACCCATGATGGCACAAGGTTAGTAAGGAATCCCTGTGGTAGGGCGTTTCATTCCTACACCAGCGCGGCCTATAAGCGCTGGATGGTCGCTGGCACCAGTGAACGTGCTGTAATACTTCTCACCAATGCATGCAGCACGTTCTCGATGGGATTTAAGTTGGGGAGAATAGGGGGGGCAGTCCACTCACTGAATATCCTCTGGTTCCAGAAACTCTTCCGCCTGCACTATTCGATGCGGTTGCACATTGTTATCCATAAAAATGAAGTAGGAGCTAGATGTGCCACTGAAGACACACATTTTCGGGAGGTGTTGAGCGTCACAGTAACGACCAGTGAGTGTACTGTGTTCGAAGATTTGGAAGCCAGTGCGTCCATGAAACGTTATGCCTCGCCACACCGTAACACCTGCACCATCAAACCGACAGTGCTGGAAGTACCCTCACACGCCGAGAGGTGGGAATACATAATGCACTCAGCAGCAATGTCGAACATTTTCGTTTGGCGGTCCAGGCTCTATAGTGTGGGGAGGCTGGATGTCGCATTGACGTACGAACCTCCGTCTCTCTGAACACGGTACACTCACTGGTCAAGGTTATTGTGGTAGCGTACTTCTTTCCCGTATGTGTCTTTTCGGGGGTGCATTCGGCCCTGACTTTATTCCTGTGGATCACAACGCGCGACCGCATCGAATAGCGCAGGTGGAGGAGCTGTTGGAACGACAAGATATTCGGCGAATGGACCGGCCTGCCCACCCTCCCTACTTGAATCCCATCGAGTTCGTGTCGGATGCATTGAGAAGATGTATAACTGCACGCTCACAACGACCATCTAGCAGTTGGAGGAGTGGACCCTACCACAAGTACTCCTTACCAACCATCTGATCAGCATGGGAGCCCCTTGCAAGGCATTGCCATCCATAATGATCGCTCATGATATTAAGCACTATGTCCCCCCGCCTTTTATAATGTCCGGCGGGACCATCATGGATCGTTGTGACTTCAGTGTAATTATTGTCTTTGGATAAAAGTATCATTTCTGTTCATCTTGCTGCGTATTTCCTTCAGTTACTTTCTACACTACACTACACTGCACTGTACCGCACTATGCAACAGCAGTTCTCTCTGTGTATGGTCCAAGTTTCACCGGGCTGTGTTACTTGGCAGTGACGCATCGTGTGAAAGTTATTTTCGTCCTTAAGATTTGCACACTGTTCGTTAGACGTAAGAGAGGGCCTGGAGGTCCTCAGCTTGCCAGGCTAAATGAATCAATAAATAAAAGTAGATAAATAAATAAATAAATAGACTCGACACAGAAACTCAGAGGTTATTTCTTAAGTCTGCAGTTTTAGTAGCGGTGATTTTTTTTCCCTCGAAAACTTCCCGAAGGCATTAAACACAATCTGTTACTCGCTGCTTCGAAACAATTTTCCGCGTCTATTTTGCACTACAGAACACAAAAAAGCTTCTCAAATTTTCACAGCGGATGCGAACGACAAGACCACATGAACACGATGGGCGGGACAGGGGAAGCCAATGTCCGCGCATTGACGTATGAAACATGAGCTACGCCTATCAAACATCCAGAACAGGACAAAAATGAAGACTTTAAATATTTTACCGTGTTTCATAGTGTCATTCACGGTAGAATAACAACAAAATAACAATATATATATATATATATATATATATATATATATATATATATATATATATATATATATATATATACACCGAAATAAGCATCAAACGAAAAACTACAAAGAACGAAACTCGTCCAGCTTGAAGGGGGAAACCAGATGGCGCTATGGTTGTCCCCATAGATGGCGCTGCCATAGGTCAAACGGACATCAACTGCGTTTCTTTTTAAAATAGGAACCCCCATTTTTTATTACATATTCGTGTAGTACGTAAAGAAATATGAATGTTTTAATTGGACTACTTTTTTCGCTTTGTGATAGATGGCGCTGTAATAGTCACGTATAAGTACGTGGTATCACGTAACATTCCGCCAGTGCGGACGGTATTTGCTTCGTGATACATTACCGTGTTAAAATGGACCGTTTACCAATTGCAGAAAAGGTCGATATCGCGTTTATGTATGGCTACTGTGATCAAAATGCCCAACGGGCGTGTGCTGTGTCTGCTGCTTGGTATCCTGGACGACATCATGCAAGTGTCCGGACTGTTCGCCGGATAGTTACGTTATTTAAGGAAACAGGAAGTGTTTAGCCGCATGTGAAATGTCAACCACCACCTGCAACAAATTACGATGCCCAAGTAGGTGTTTTAGCTGCTGTCGCGGCTAATCCGCACATATGCACCAGGAATTGCATGACGACGACTTTGAACGTCGTGTACAGTCCTGCCACTGAGCACAAGAGATATTACGGGACGATGACAGATTTTTTGCACGCGTTCTATTTAGCGACGAAGCGTCATTCACCAACAGCGGTAACGTAAAGCGGAATAATATGCACTATTGGCCGACGGAAAATCCACGATGGCTGCGACAAGTGGAACATCAGCGACCTTGGCGGGTTAATGTATGGTGCGACATTATGGGAGGAAGGATAATTGGCCCCCATTTTATCGATGGCAATCTAAATGATGCAATGTATGCTGATTTCCTACGTAATGTTCTACCGATGTTACTACAAGATGTTTCACTGCATGACAGAATTGCCATGTACTTCCAACATGTTGGATGTCCGGCACATAGCTCGCGTGCGGTTGAAGTGGTATTGAATAGCATATTTCATGACAGGTGGATTGGTCGTCGAAGCACCATACGATGGCCCGCACGTACACCGGATCTGACGTCCCCAGATTTCTTTCTGTGGGGAAAGTTGAAGGATATTTGCTATCGTGATCCACCGACAACGCCTGACAACATGCGTCAGTTCATTGTCAATGGATGTGCGAACATTACGGAAGGCGAACTACTCGCTGTTGAGAGGAATGTCCTTACACGTATTGCCAAATGCGCTGAGGTTGTAAAGCAACATGTTAATGAAAGTAGAACTCAAACCGCAGAGTGTGTAGCGGTTCCATGAAATGAAATTATTGAAAGAGTATTGCTTTCATCGTTAAACCATGTGAAGATATGTGTTGTTGTAAGCGAAAATCATCACAAATGGCATAGGGACGCTTCTAACTGTCGTTAGTCAAGCAGATGTACCGCTGGAGAGTTACGCCAAGAAGAGCAGTGGTTTACGAGAGCTGGAGACGAGAGGAAGTTGGGACTGGACGTCCTGAGTGAACTTCTCTGAGTGATATCGAATTATGTGAAGAAACAGTGAGATAAATAACAGTTTTGCGACAGAATACTGAGCGCGGAAGATATTGTTGAGTACTGAATATAAAAGTTCTCAAACAAATTTGTTTTTGACAATGTGCCAATAGTGAAAACACGTGGAGCTATGGGTAATAATATCGTATAGTGACAGTGTCATTACAACAGAGGAGGACCTTATCGATAGTGTCAGTACAGAGAGAGGGATTAGCGATCATGATGTCACAATAGCGACAAAGGTTACTGAAGTTGTGAGCTCGTGGGTCGCTATTCTGTCATTCTGCACAACGGATTAATCTGAAATGTACCCTTTACCCAGTGGCTCCTGCAAGATGCAATTTCCACCCCCACACTACTACAGAAGTCAGACAGACGCACCTAACGTTCTAAAGAGAAATGCCTGAAAAACTTTCAGCAATAAATATCCTCTGGAGTCGTCCGCTGTAACGAAATGACCCAAAAATTCACAAAATTTCTTACGTAACTAGTGGGATACTTGGGTACAGGAGTAGTGCTAGTTAGTTTAAGAAAAACATGAAACTAACGAAAATTACTATTTATTTTGCAAAAATTCTGAGAAATCACAATGGCACTTTTAGTTATGAACTGAACAAGTTATTTCCGGGTTCTTTTCGGAATGTGAAGTTACCTATTAAGGATAGGATTCGCTAATGAAATTTCTATACAAAGTTTAAGATTGTTATTGACTTGGCAGAATGGCTGAGTGCCGCGCCTACTCAACTTGAATAATTATCCGTTAGAATGTTGCTTGCTACGGTCGAGGTTGTCGCATGTGAAATGCAGTGAAGTGTACTGTTGTGGAGGAAATATGGGGCTCGCAAGAGCTGTAGCGCACAATACCGTAAGCTGCGATGACTGCTGTCTGCGCCGCTCGCTGCTGACAAATAAGATAACTCTCGTTCTATCTGGACTGACCTTCGCCAATCAAACTGTCCCTACGCCTTGATGAAGTCAAGGACTCCTATTCGCCCCTAATCTAACTATTGGCGTGGTACACTGGTCAGATGACCAGTCCACCGCGATGCCACTCAAAAATTTGCTCACAAGCGTTTAACTATATCTCTGTCTGTTCACACCTCACAATAAGTGTGGTGGCCAACACAGTGGACAACGCTTAATCGCAAGGACTCGATATAGAGTCGCCCTTTGATTCGCTCTCGACAGAGGTGCTCTCCCAGTGAAGTACTGAGGAGAGACTTGTTCCTCGCTCTTTGAGTACACGTGCGAGCGCGCACGCTCTTGTTATGTGTTTTCGCTCAAAGAGCGACAACGGAACGGCCCCTCTCCACTCCAGACGTGAAGGGGTATATCTTTCGGTCTCTTCCATTATTCCTTCAGCTCAAGGCGTCAGAAATATCATCTGCCAACCAGCATTGCTCTTCTAAAACGGGAGAATGACGTTTCGTTTAAGGCGACCAATCCGGAAATCTGTAGCATTGGCGTTTGGCATTTGCTGTCTCTCTGTGAAAATCTCTGAAACTGCGTGCTCTGTTTGTAAGGAATGCGTAGGCTGGGCGCTCCCACACAATGTAGTGGAATTTGCTTTTAAGCCGAACGAACACAGGGTCGTTCTTCCTTTCACTCGGGAAAATGCTGTCCGCTCCACGGGCGGTCGAGGTTGACTTGTCCTTTGAAGGGACTGACGTCCCATTGTGCGGTTTGCGTTCTCCTGAACTAAAAGCTCCTGTGACCGTCGTGTCTGGAATGTGTGTGTGTACGCCAGCCTTGAGTATTTCAACCACGGTGCGCTTACTTGTTATTTGCATATCGTTTACATGAATTCATACAACATTGACTTTACCTTATCGAGTTTAGGTTCGAATGAAGCATCTTGATGTGCGGAATATGAATGTGAGGGCGGAATATGTAAGCAATGAAGGTCAGGAGACCACAACGTCTTACAAAGTTAGTAAATCAATCAAGAAGGCTAGGAAAGTATTTTTGTTAGAAAGATCAGATAAGCAGTTGTCAGCATCCCACTTGGACAATGAGTAGACATAATCTAGTTCCCATATAAAGGATGTAGCGGAATAATGGACAAAGTTTAAACTGATTATAAATAGCGGCCTGGAGAAGTGTGTCCCGAGTAATTAAGTGAATTAATAAAGAAAAGACCCACTGTGCTTTAATAATTAAAATGCAGAAAACACTGAGGAAGCACAGACTGTTGCAATCCTGGATCGAAAAAGGACACGCAAATGACGATAGACAAAAGTTATTAGAAATATGTACGTCTGTAAAAAGATTGATGTGCAAAACATATAATTTCCACCGTCATACCTTAGCAAAATATCTTGCTGAGAACCCGAGAAGATTCTGGTCCTACGTAAAACCGAATCGCTAAGCAGGTAAAATGCTTCTATCCAGTGACTAGTCGACCAGTCTGGTAAGGCAATAGAAGACAGGAAAGCTGGAGTTTTAAATTTCGCATTTGAGAAATCATTCACGCAGGAGGATCGTTTTCATACATGATATTCTGCGAACCTTGTATTAAGGCCAATAGGCAGATTTCATGTCCTTAGATTTCCGGAAGCCGTTAGACACTGTGCCCCACTGCGCACTGTTAACGAAGGTCCGTTCGAGTGCCTCGAAGACTTTTTAAGGAATAGAAGCCAGTACATTGTCGTCGACAGTGGGTCTTCATCAGAACAACGATATCGTCAGGAGTGCCCCAGGAACATGTGACAAAAATTCAAATGGCTCCAAGCACTATGGGACTTAACATCTGAGGTCATCAGTCCCCTAGACTTAGAACTACTTAAACCTAACAAACCTAAGGACATAACACACATCCATGCCCAAAGCAGGATTCGAACCTGCGACCATAGCAGCAGAGCGATTCCGGACTGTAGCGCCTAGAACCGCTCGGCCACAACGGCCGGCGGACATGTTACAGGACCGCTAGTATTCTCTATACGCATAAATGATCTGACAGGCAAGGTCTGCAGCAATCTGCTGTTACTTGCTGATGACATTGTGGTGAAAGACTTTAGAGGGATGCAAGATGACTTAGAATTTTTAGTCGGTGTAATGAATGGAAGTTTGACATGTAGAAAAATGTAAGTTAATGCGGATGAGTAGGAGAAACAAAGTAATATTCGAATACAGGATTGGTAGTGTCCTGCTCGATAGTCGCGTCAATAAATACCTAGGCGTAACGTTGCGAATAATTTATTTGGAGAATTCTAGGAAGCGAAGCTCATCTGTAAAGGAGGCCATGTATAAAACACTAGTGCGATCCTATTTTGAGTACTGTTTAAACGTTTGGGATCTCAACCAGATCCGATTAAAGGAAGACTTCGAAGCATTTCAAAAGGGAGCCGTTTGATTTGTTATCGGTAGATTCGATCAACATGTGTGTGCTACGGGGGTATTTCGTGAACTCAAATGGGAATCCCTGAAGGAAAGACGATGTTCTTTTTGTGGAACACCCATGAACCATGGACCTTGCCGTTGGTGGGGAGGCTTGCGTGCCTCAGCGATACAGATAGCCGTACCGTAGGTGCAACTACAACGGAGGGGTATCTGTTGAGAGGCCAGACAAACGTGTGGTTCCTGAAGAAGGGCAGCACCCTTTTCAGTAGTTGCAAGGGCAACAGTCTGGATGATTGACTGATCTGGCCTTGTAACACTAACCAAAACGGCCTTGCTGTGCTGGCACTGCGAACGGCTGAAACCAAGGGGAAATTACAGCTGTAATTTTTCCCGAGGGCATGCAGCGCTACTGTATGGTTAAGAACCAGAAGATAGTTATAAGAGTCAAGGAGAATGAAAGGGAAGCAGTGGTAGGGAAGGGAGTGAGATAGAGTTGTAACCTATCCCCGATATTGTTCAATCTGTATATTGAGCAAGCAGTAAAGGAAACAAAAGAAAAATTCGGAGTAGAAATTAAAATCTATGGAGAAGAAATAAAAACTTTGAGGTTCGCCGATGACAGCAAAGGACCTGGAAGAGCAGTTGAACGGAATGGGCAGTGTCTTGAAAGGAGGGTATAAGATGAACATCAACAAAAGCAAAACAAGGATAATGGAATGTAGTCGAATTAAGTCGGGTGATGCTGAGGGAATTAGATTAGGAAATGGGACAAAGTAGTAAAGGAGTTTTGCTATTTGGGGAGCAAAATAATTGATGATGGTCGAAGTAGAGAGGATATAAAATGTAGACTAGCAATGGCAAGAAAAGAGTTTCTGAAGAGGAGAAATTTGTTAACAACGAGTTTAGGTATAAGTGTCAGGAAGTCTTTTTTGAAAGTATTTGTAGGGAGTGTAGCCATGTATGGAAGTCAAATATGGACGATAAATAGTTTGGACAAGAGGAGAATAGAACCTTTCGAAATGTGGTGCTACAGAAGAATGTTGAAGATTAGATGGGTAGATCACATAACTAATGAGGAAGTATTGAATAGGTTTGGGGAGAAGAGAAGTTTGTAGCACAACTTGACCAGAAGAAGGGATCGGTTGGTAGGACATGTTCTGAGACACCAAGTGATCACCAATTTGGTATTGGAGGGCAGCGTGGAGGGTAAAAATCGTAGAGGGAGACCAAGAGATGAATACCCTAAGCAGATTCAGACGGATGTAGGTTGCAGTAGGTACTGGGAGATGAAGAAGCTTGCACAGGAGAGAGTAGCATGGAGAGCGGCTTCAAACCAGTCTCAGGACTGAAAACCAGAACAACAAATTTGAGAAAATTTGGACAACCGGCATTTGAAGCTGGCTACAGAACGATCGTGTTGCCGCCATGGTGCATTTCGCGTAAGGACCACGAAGATAAGAAAAATTAGGACTCGTACGGAGGCATATACACTGTCGTTATTCTCTCTGTCTGCGAGCCAAACAGAGCAGGCAATTTATATTTGTACGTGGTACCCTCTGCCATGCACCGTACGGTGGCTTGCGGTGTATGTACAGGGTGACACTTGTTGAACTACAGGAAATAAAATCGTCATAACTTGTGAACGGTTTGCGTCAGGAGGTTCAAAGTGCGCGGTTGGCCGCGGGGCATGACGGGAATAAGCATGCGCATGCATGGTTTGGTTTAGCGACCAAGCCCACTTTCATTTGACGGGTTGGTCAACAAGCAAAACTGGCGCGTTTGAGGGGCGGAGAAGCCGCATTGCGCGATCAGTTCTTCGCCCACAACGGGTGTCTGCGTGGTGTGCAATGTCCAGTCACACAATAATCGGTGCGATATTCCTTGATGGCACTGTGACTACCGAACGGTACGTGAAAGTTATGGAAGAAGATTTCGTACCCATTATCCAAAGTGACCCTGATTTTGACAAGTTGCGGTTCATGCGAGACGTAGCTCGACTCCATCGAAGCCGGAAAGTGTTTGATGTCCTGGAGGAGTAATCTGGGGACCGCATTCTGGCTCTGGGTACCCAGAGACTACTGGCATAGAACTCGATTCGCCGCCATATTCTCCAGATCTGAACACTCCTTTTTGTGGGGCTTTATTAAAGATGTTGTTGTTGTGGTCTTCAGTCCTGAGACTGGTTTGATGCAGCTCTCCATGCTACTCTATCCTGTGCAAGCTTCTTCATCTCTCAGTACCTACTGCAACCTACATCCTTCTGAATCTGCTTAGTGTATTCATCTCTTGATCTCCCTATACGATTTTTAACCTCCACGCTGCCCTCCAATGCCAAATTTTTGATCCCTTGATCCCTCAAAACATGTCCTACCAACCGGTCCCTTCTTTTTGTCAAGTTGTGCCACAAACTCCTCTTCTCCCCAATTCTATTCAATACCTCCTCATTAGTTATGTGATCTATTCATCTAATCTTCAGCATTCTTCTGTAGCACCGCATTTCGAAAGCTTCTATTCTCTTTTTGTCCAAACTATTTATCGTCCATATTTGACTTCCATACATGGCTACACTCCATACAAATACTATCAGAAACGACTTCCTGACACTTAAATCTATACTCGATGTTAACAAATTTCTCTTCTTCAGAAACGCTTTCCTTGCCATTGCCAGTCTACATTTTATATCATCTCTACTTCGACCATCATCAGTCATTTTACTCCCTAAATAGTAAAACTCCTTTACGACTTTAAGTGTCTCATTTCCTAATCTAATTCCCTCAGCATCACCCGACTTAATTTGACTACATTCCATTATCCTCGTTTTCCTTTTGTTGATGTTCATCTTAGTTCCTCCTTTCAAGACACTGTCCATTCCGTTCAACTGCTCTTCCAAGTACTTTGCTATCTCTGACAGAATTACAATGTCATCGGCGAACCTCAAAGTTTTTATTTCTTCTCCATGAATTTTAATACCTACTCCGAATTTTTCTTTCGTTTCCTTTACTGCTTGCTCAATATACAGATTGAATAACATCGGGGAGAGGCTACAACCCTGTCTCACTCACTTCCCAACCACTGCTTCCCTTTCATGCCCCTCGACTCTTATAACTGCCATCTGGTTTCTGTACAAATTGTAACTAGCCTTTCGCTCCCTGTATTTTACCCTGCCACCTTCAGAAATTGAAAGCGAGTATTCCAGTTAACATTGTCAAAAGCTTTCTCTAAGTCTACAAATGCTAGAAACGTAGGTTTGCCTTTTCTTAATCTTTCTTCAAAGATAAGTCGCAAGGTTAGTATTGCCTCACGTGTTCCAACATTTCTACGGAATCCAAACTGATCTTCCCCGAGGTCCGCTTCTACCAGTTTTTCCATTCGTCTGTAAAGAATTCGCGTTAGTATTTTGCAGCTGTGACTTATTAAACTGATAGTTCGGTCATTTTCACATCTGTCAACACCTGCTTTCTTTGGGATTGGAATTATTATATTCTTCTTTAAGTCTGAGGGTATTTCGCCTGTCTCATACATCTTGCTCACCAGATGGTAGAGTTTTGTCATGACTGGCTCTCCCAAGGCTGTCAGTAGTTCTAAAGGAATGTTGTCTACTCCCGGGGCCTTGTTTCGACTCAGGTCTTTCAGTGCTCTGTCAAACTCTTCACGCAGTATCTTATCTCCCATTTCGTCTTCATCTACATCCTCTTCCATTTCCATAATATTGTCCTCAAGTACATGGCCCTTGTATAGACCCTCTATATACTCCTTCCACCTTTCTGCCTCCCCTTCTTTGCTTACAACTGGGTTTCCATCTGAGCGCTTGATATTCATACAAGTGGTTCTCTTCTCTCCAAAGGTCTCTTTAATTTTCCTGTAGGCCGTATCTATCTTACCCCTCGTGAGATAAGCCTCTACATCCTTACATTTGTCCTCTAGCCATCGCTGCTTAGCCATTTTGCACTTCCAGTTGATCTCATTTTTGAGACGTTTGTATTCCTTTTTGCCTGCTTCATTTACTGCATTTTTATACACTCCTGGAAATTGAAATAAGAACACTGTGAATTCATTGTCCCAGGAAGGGGAAACTTTATTGACACATTCCTGGGGTCAGATACATCACATGATCACACTGACAGAACCACAGGCACATAGACACAGGCAACAGAGCATGCACAATGTCGGCACTAGTACAGTCTATATCCACCTTTCGCAGCAATGCAGGCTGCTATTCTCCCATGGAGACGATCGTAGAGATGCTGGATGTAGTCCTGTGGAACGGCTTGCCATGCCATTTCCACCTGGCGCCTCAGTTGGACCAGCGTTCGTGCTGGACGTGCAGACCGCGTGAGACGACGCTTCATCCAGTCCCAAACATGCTCAATGGGGGACAGATCCGGAGATCTTGCTGGCCAGGGTAGTTGACTTACACCTTCTAGAGCACGTTGGGTGGCACGGGATACATGCGGACGTGCATTGTCCTGTTGGAACAGCAAGTTCTCTTGCCGGTCTAGGAATGGTAGAACACTGGGTTCGATGACGGTTTGGATGTACCGTGCACTATTCAGTGTCCCCTCGACGATCACCAGTGGTGTACGGCCAGTGTAGGAGATCGCTCCCCACACCATGATGCCGGGTGTTGGCCCTGTGTGCCTCGGTCGTATGCAGTCCTGATTGTGACGCTCACCTGCACGGCGCCAAACACGCATACGACCATCATTGGCACCAAGGCAGAAGCGACTCTCATCGCTGAAGACGACACGTCTCCATTCGTCCCTCCATTCACGCCTGTCGCGACACCACTGGAGGCGGGCTTCACGATGTTGGGGCCTGAGCGGAAGACGGACTAACGGTGTGCGGGACCGTAGCCCAGCTTCATGGAGACGGTTGCGAATGGTCCTCGTCGATACCCCAGGAGCAACAGTGTCCCTAATTTGCTGGGAAGTGGCGGTGCGGTCCCCTACGGCACTGCGTAGGATCCTACGGTCTTGGCGTGCATCCGTGCGTCGCTGCGGTCCGGTCCCTGGTCGACGGGCACGTGCACCTTCCGCCGACCACTGGCGACAACATCGATGTACTGTGGAGACTTCACGCCCCACGTGTTGAGCAATTCGGCGGTACGTCCACCCAGCCTCCCGCATGCCCACTATACGCCCTCGCTCAAAGTCCGTCAACTGCACATACGGTTCACGTCCACGCTGTCGCGGCATGCTACCAGTGTTAAAGACTGCGATGGAGCTCCGTATGCCACGGCAAACTGGCTGACACTGACGGCGGCGGTGCACAAATGCTGCGCAGCTAGCGCCATTCGACGGCCAACACCGCGGTTCCTGGTGTGTCCGCTGTGCCGTGCGTGTGATCATTGCTTGTACAGCCCTCTCGCAGTGTCCGGAGCAAGTATGGTGGGTCTGACACACCGGTGTCAATGTGTTCTTTTTTCCATTTCCAGGAGTGTATTTTCTCCTTTGATCAATTAAATTCAATATTTCTTCTGTTACTCAAGGATTTCTACTAGCCCTCGTCTTTTTACCTACTTGATCCTGTGCCACCTTCACCACTTCATCCCTCAGAGCTACCCATTTTTCTTCTACTGTATTTCTTTCCCCCATTCCTGTCAATTGTTCCCTTATGCTCTCCCTGAAACTCTGTACAACCTCTGGTTTAGTCAGTTTATCCAGGTCCCATCTCCTTAAATTAGCACCTTTTTGTAGTTTCTTCAGTTTTAATCTACAGTTCATAACCAATAGATTGTGGTCAGAGTCCACATCTGCCCCTGGAAATGTCTTACAATTTAAGGCCTGGTTCCTAAATCTCTGTCTTACCATTATATAATCTATCTGATACCTTTTAGTATCTCCAGGATTCTTCCACGTATACAACCTTCTTTTATGATTCTTGAACCAAGTGTAAATAACCCCAAAACCATTGGTGTGCTGCGAAAAGTCATTCAGGAGGTCAACGACAGCATAGTCACTATTTAGTGCCGTTTATATGTTGAATGAAGTATGTGCGCGCCGTAGTTTGTAACTAATTTACGTTTTTTTCATATAGTTCAACAGTTGTCTCCCCGTATGTAGACGTAGAAATAATAAATGATAAGGCAAAAAAAGTGGCTGTAGGCCTCTCTTATTTCAATAAAACATTTGCCTACAAACTTACCTCAAGAAAGGATCAATGCATTCCATCGCAGCTTAAACTGTCTTTAAGATAACAAAAAACTAATTTGTATTGCAGGAGATGCAGCATAATTATTTCGAAGAAGAAGACGACTTCTGAGTGTCAGCGTTGTTTGTATGTTACACGATCTGTGATTAGCTTTCCTTGTGGTCAGATTCCATTCACAAACGTAATCAGTTCAATAATAGTGGTAGACATAATTCCATTGCACATAAACATTAACATTTAACAGACAGAAAATAGCGTGCTTATTATGCTTTAACTACAATCACATATAGAGCAAAGTTTAGAAGATTTGCAGACAAGTGGTGCTGGCGACTTCCTTCCCTTAGGTTAACTGAAGGCTGTGGTGACAGGAACGACACTGAAACATGCATTTCTACGATACTCATACATTTCAATGAAAAGTTTCTCAATAAGCGACGACGCAGAATGATGCGAACGGTGTCAGACTTCACATAAATTAATTGTAGCGACAAGGAAACACATTCCTATGGCGATGGGCAAAATTATTTTTATGGAAGCACCATGGAGTGCAAGGTAAGTCGATCATTCTGAAAAACAGAAGTCATTAATATTTCTATATACCACCGTCAGAAAAGTAAAATCGGGACCACATCAGACCAGTGAGTACGTTGGGTGACATTTTTGTTTAGTGATGCGTGAGCGATCATTTGAGAACAGATCTTATGCGCAAAAATACGTCAGATAAAGAAAACGATCGGCAGATTAATCTCAGGGTGGTTTTCTTTTCGTTTAGAGAAGAATTAATGATAGAACACGAATAGTGTTCGGTAGTTTCATCACTGAACAGTCCGCTTCCAACTTGTCCACTGGAATTCGTCAAAACACAATCAAAATTATGTTCATGGCAAAGGAAATGAGGAAAGTAATTGATTTCGAAATAATCATACACGACTGACTATAGCGAATTGATCAGTTATTCCTAGGAATCTGATCTCTCCGATCCGATATCTCGCAGGAGAAAGGTGCAAGATCATTTACAAGACAGTTGAAGCTGTGTACACTCTTTTGTTATAAACAACGTAGAATATAAGTTCTATAGAATTGCACAAGCTTGGCTTTTTTGATAACTGCTCATTTCGATTACGAAGAGAAAAAAATTCTTTGGTCTTCACTAATATCGATTCATAAAAACGTGTTCTTCGAAATATGGATCCCGAGTCATTACGTTTCTCTCACACAAAGAGTGGTTTAGATAGCTCTTAAAAGGTGTGGCACTTCAACATACGGCCACAAAGGTAAGATAAAAATAAATTTGCCAAATCATGTAAAACAGCCGACCCCATAAGGCGGGACTAATGCCATGGCAGAAAGAGAGAGAGAAAGAGAATTATCTGTGTGTGCAGTGTATGGTAACTGCAGTTTGCCACGAGATGTCGCGTTACTCTGCATTGCTGGAGGCGTCGAGTGAGAATTTCCCAAGAATGAATGTCTGGAATTTGCACCAAACTGCAAATCTTCACGTACAGGATGTAAAAACATTACGTTAAAAAATTTTTAGAGTGTTTAGAGTAGATAAAAAGAAATAAGTTGATGTGCCAAAAGTGTCGCAGGTGCGTCTATTCCCTGCTAGGGATCAATAAAGGTTTTGACGCTAGTGATGTCCAGAGAAGATGTGCCAACTGCAGTGTGATTAACATTGCTTTGCATTAATACAAAATTTGGAAATTTGAGGTAAGGTCTTATGGGAGTAAACTGCTGAGATCATCGGTCCCTAAGCTTACACGCTAATTGATCTAACTTAAAACTAACTTACGCTAAGGACAACATACACACCCATGCCCGAGGGAGGACTCGAACCTCCGATGGGGGAAGCCACCGAGGACCGTGACAAAGCGCCCCAGACCGCTCGGCTACCCTGCGCGTCTGCATTAATACACATCTGGGATCTGCGTACTAATCCGTCTTACTAAACGACCAACCTGGCTCGTGGTTCATTGTACACGGTTCGATTTGCTGGTTGCCTATCTAATGTCTTCCAAGGGCAACAAAATTTTGATTTTCAGTATTTCAGACAGTTATTGACCGAACATAAAAATATAAAATGTTGTCATAATCTACTCTTTATGAAGTATAATCCTATCATCATTTTTTTCGTTTCCCATCGTTCCTTATTTGTTTGAAAATGAGGTCTTTGATAATTACATGAAAGGCAGGTTTCGCTTCTTTTATTTATTGGGCATCTTCAGTGGGAATTTCCAATGTTTCTAGTCCATGTATGAGGTCCTGAAGATGGGTTTACTCGGTTCCCATACTCCAGCTGTGTATTTCCGCCATTCCTATCTGGAGTATGGGAACCCTGTAAACAGATCTCCAGGACCACTCACATGGACTAGCGACACTGGAAATCGCTACTGACGATGCCCATAAATAAAATAAGCGAAAAGCGTATGGCAAAAAAGTGCCCTTCATTTAAACTTCCTGGCGGATTAAAACTGTGCGTCGGTCCGAGACTCGAACTCGGGACTTTTGCCTTTTGCGGGCAAGTGCTCTACCGTCTTTAATCCGCAGGCTCCGCTGCAGAGCAAAAATTTCATTCTGCCTTTCATTTACTTGCGAAGGCGGAACTACCTCTACGTATAATTTTATGTTAGAAGTTTAACACTGTAAGAGAAGTATTGCTGTTAGAAACAGTGTGCGTATATCCCCCAATGTGGCGTAACTCATAGCTTACAATTTATTCATTCATCCAATATTTGAGAATGGGAGCACTTAGCGACTTGCAGTAAACTTCAACAAACTTTTGATCGCTGACGTCTCTCAGAAAGTGATGAAAGGGAAAAGTTTAGCACTTACTACATTTGTCGCTGGTCATGCAATAGAACTTCATCATCAGGTACAACGTTCTAATATATTACTTCTTTACTACTGCTATTTAAAAAATAATCGGAGATTTCAGAACGTTTTTTATAAAGTTAATAAAGATGCGTTTCGCCGGGATAGGGCATCATCAGGTTATCTGAAAATATAAAAGGGACACCAATATCACAACAAATCCGGCGTTGGTCCTATCCCGGACTACTATAAAATCAAAATAAGCTACACAAACCGACCGAATAAAATTATATAGAGAACGTAATGCAAATCAGGTTAAAAAATCAGAAATTTTCTACCAAAAAGCATTCGTAAAGAAGCCATGATACCGCATAAAACATATTAAAAGGCAACTTATACGGAAAAAATTAAAAATTAACGGAATAAAATTACCAGGATCAGCTGTGAGTAGAGAGCGAAGGAGAAATCGAAAAACGTGTATTGCCTCATGGAGGCGACGACAGGCATACCAGCTCAGAATAGGATCTCGCACTCGAACTGTAAACACAGCCGTTCACTACACCGGTCCCAGAGACCCGCCCATAGTTACATGATGTATACATATGAATAATAGATTATGAAAAATATTGGACTAGTAGTAATGAGACTCGTCATGCAGGGCTGGTTAGTGTACAGTGTGATAATGGCGAGGGTGAAATTGAAATAGTAATGCATAAAGTAAGAAATAAATAAAAACATAATAGAGGATATCGGAATATACACAATTCAGTGCATGCCAGACCGAAACCTATGCAGAGAGACATAGAAAACTCTTATGCTCCAAAGCAGTGTTAAGAGAATAATGAAATAAAATGTGTAGAGCAATAAAATAAAGATTGGATTACAAATATATGGTTAAAAGGTAACAATACCAAAAAGACAAAATACAACTACATACACATGAGGAGTGACCAAGGCCCTGTAACAAAAAGTTAAAAACTAATAATTTGTTTAAAACTGAGAAACATGCAACTGTAGAGAACCTTATTCTTGATTCTTGGGTGATAACTGATCATTGAGTAACATACCCTTCTTAGCGTGTGAACGTTTAACAATTTCGGGCTTCAAGCAGATTGAGCCTCTTACCTTTGGGAGACTGGTGCAAAACCCTTACGTTTCCAAACGTAGGTGGCTGGTGGAGAATAGATTTACGTTACTCAGCGAAGGCGGAATTTTGCGTAACCCACCCCTTCTTAGCTCCTGAAACATAATTTTAAAAGCCCTTCCAGTCTTACCAATAGAAACTGCATGACATTCACAGCACTCGAGCATATTTATCTTTCTTAGGACGCTCATTCTGAGTTATTGATACTGGACTTTATTGGAGGTGGTATAAACTATTTATATATTTTGACGACGAAACAGTTTAGCTACAACATAAGATACATTACCCAAAACTGGAAGCCTAGTAAATCTGTAATTCTGAGGTGCAGGACACGTCCCTTTATATTTTCAAACACCTGATGATGCCCTATCCAGGCGAAACGCATCGTTCTTAAGTCAATAAAGAACATTCTGCAACCTACGACAATTTTTAAATCGTAATAATAGAAGGTTGCCCTACAACCGCGCGAAGATGGTATGGAATAATTTCTTTACTTCCAAATCTATTCGCAACAAATTTGGAGAGAGTATCCACATATACCCCTGAATGTACCTGCAACGTTGTATGATTGTACGACACATAGTTCAGGAAATATGACGTCATAAACATTGAGATGCGTGAATAATAAGCTTTTGCTTCTAACGATGTGCGGATACTCAGATTATATTCATCTTGTGTTTGATAAGAGAGCACTCAGCGACTTCCAACAAACTATATAATTTCAAAACATTTCTAAACTTATATTCGTTTACATGCTAAACGTCAAATATTTAACCCATTAACTCATTTGTAAAGTAATCAGAGGTTTGAAGGTGTTCTAGACATGTGAGTTCGTTTCTTTAAAGAATGGAAGTAATGAGTTTTTGCTGATGGTTGACTAACAGAGTCGAAACAACCAGGTGTTTAACGAATGACGGGTGCAGCTCCAGCCAAACGGGAAACAATTTCATCTGGAGAGTCTATTGGTGCCTCGCACACCGAACCCTTCATTTCTCTTCACAGAAAGATAACCACAGAAGCAAAGATGGGAGAAAGTGGTGGCCCCGATACTGACCCACCCCTCGCAATCAGGAAGGTGGGAGAAACCACATGTGACTGCAGCTCCGGCCATTCTTCGTGAAACACTCGCGTTGTTTTGAGCCTTTTAGGCCATCATTAGGACGGAGCTGGCGCTTGTGCAGTGATGCAAGCGGACTACTTTGTCGGCAACATCTATAAAACAATATTCACCACACGGGACATCGAATACCGCGTCTGAACAGCACTGGCGTCTAAACCTTCATGGTCAACTAGTGTGGAAACGGTGCATCTGTTGCGTTTTTGTCGCATGAAACAGTGTTTCTTTTTTTATCCTCTGAACACTGTAAAATTTTGTATTCATAGTTCTTTTACACTCCGTGTAAAGAAATATACGGCTTGAAAACATTTGCTTATTAAAAGAAAGGTTACAGCAACCACTAATGGGTGATTTTTGCCATTCCACAAGAACTACGTTTCAGAGATCATGCCTGTTCACTGGAGAAACGTTAGGCAAAAGAGTGCAATGACCGAAAATAAATTCTGTTTTCATTAAAAAGCCAGGTCTTTCACAGCCAGAAGGAGAAATTTTTACTTGGCTCAGGTAGCACGATATTTCTATGTTTCGTCCAGTCTCTATAGAAAATGCCGGAACAGCCGCGTAGGTCTGCATTTCTGACGTGAAAGAGGGCTGTAAACAAAAATAAATGCATTTTTTGACTAAAAAGCCATGTCTTTCAGAGCCAGGAGGAGAAATTTTTACTTCACCCAAGAAGTTCGATATAAAATGGCGGAATAGTCGCATAGATCTGTATTTCTTTCTTGAATGGCGACTATTAAAGGATTTCCTCATATTTCAAAGATAGTTAAAAATCGAGGAGGAGGGGAAGGATCTAGATCTTAAAATCTCATCGTCATCAAGACAAGACAAGATGGTAACTCAGATGGAATCCATCTAAGTTCTCGGAAATACTTTTCTTCACTTCCATCTCAAATTAGTCCAAATAGTTCAAATGGTTCTAAGCACTATAGGACTCAACATCTGAGGTCATCAGTCCCCTAGACTTAGAACTACTCAAACCTAGCTAACCTAAGGACATCACACACAGCCATGCCCGAGGCAGGATTCGAACCTGCGACCGTAGCAGCAGCGCGGTTCCGGACTGAAGCACCTAGAACCGCTCGGCCACAGCCGCCGGCTCAGATTAGTTAAGGAAAAGCCCAAGACCGCAGGATGATCGGACGATGTTCCTTTGAATATGTTCTGACAATCGAATTAGAGAAATATGATTCAATGAGATGTCTTTACATATTTCTTCTTTCTGGGTTCGTTCGAAAGTTGTGGCTGTAAATTCACTTTATTTGGATTTTGAGTGAGGCGCAGACCACAAGAGTTTCGATTGTGATATCATTTCTCTGTACATCAAAACTGATTTCTAAACGTTCTGGATTGTTCTACACATAGTCTGTATATGTCATTTGACTTTTCAGTAATAACTTCAATGAACGTTCCTTCTATGTCTATGTGCCGAAATTTCCAGTTTGATCATGAGGTGCTAACGCCCAACATTACTTTTTGTCCGGCTTTTTTCACAATAATATTTTCATTATTACTCGATACAGAAGATCGTATTTCACACTCTGTTGACTAATATTTACTATTCTCTCTATAGTCAACATAATCGTCTTAAGAGATTCAGCAGTTGTATAGATATTTAAAGCTAATTCTCATTTACTGTTCGCTCTGAGTTGCACATTCTTAGTTAGATTACTTGTTTAGATTCCTCTGAATCACCTCCAGATCTAAGCAGTTGCGTCAGCAACCGATCTTGTACAGTAGTAGACTCTGATGTGTGGTCTGGGTATACAAGACGAGTAGCTAGATATGAAGATAACCCAGGGTGATCGAAACATGTAATATAATTACAAGTGTGAAAACAAGACGGAAAATAAATGAGAATTATCTTAAATATTTATCATTCTGGACACAAGTAATTTCATGGACGTCTTAAAACATAGTTGACTAATACAACATGTTGAACGTCGAAAAAATGCACACTTTCGTGGGGACGATATTCATCATCATTAATTATAAAATAAAAAGTGCACATATATCATACTGAAATATTGCAAAAAGGTGATGAAAATGAATAAAAATAATAGTAAATCTTCTACTTCAAAGTAATTCAAAATGCTATATTCTCTGATACCAAACATTTTGTATGTATTTATTACAAAATGTCTGTAATCTGAATTGGGGCTCTCCTACATTTCTTTAGTACAGAAATTCCCTCTTTGTAGGAATTAGAAGCTGAAATTATATCAAAACGAGAAAAATATTAAAAATTGATTCTAGGTGGGAAGTAGCACTATATACTTCAGTGACATTTGGGAAAGTAAGGCCGAAAGTGAGGCGAAAATTAAGCTCCTTTTGAGAGATATTGCACCGTTGTCTGAGAGAAACAGTTCGAACTGTTATATTTGTGTTAGCTGTTAAGTCAAGCCTTTTATTTCTTTTAAACTGGTATTTAATGGTTCAAATGGCTCTGAGCACTATGGGACTCAACTGCTGAGGTCATTAGTCCCCTAGAACTTAGAACTAGTTAAACCTAACTAACCTAAGGACATCACAAACATCCATGCCCGAGGCAGGATGCGAACCTGCGACCGTAGCGGTCTTGCGGTTCCAGACTGCAGCGCCTTTAACCGCACGGCCACTTCGGCCGGCTGGTATTTAATATCTATCGGACAAACGTAAATAATTCCACATTAAATGCTTCATCACAGCGCTGTTTTAATTGTTTCACGTCATATTAAATTGGTGTACGTAATCCTCTCATCAGTTTGTGTATTTCAAATTAACACTGCAATATTTTATGTGTCTGAAGACCGAGCGCTGCCTGGTGCCTCACCGTCTCCTAAACTCAAGGATGAAATGAAATAATAGTGATAATAAAATAAAACTGCGTGACAACAGCGCCCTTTCTTTGAATAGAAGTTCAATGTTCACTTCTTCTTCAGTAACAATATCTTGGGAGCTTTGGGATGGTCTCTGGTTGTACAAAATTTTTAAGGCTTTCGTGACCACAGACAGTTGTCTCTGGTTGTCTCCAACGTAGGAGGACAAACAGGTGTATCTGTCAAAAGTGGCTTCTTCTTGAGTGAAATCTTAATTTTCACTTCTTGTTCAAGTATAGTATATAGTGCATCCTGATTACTTCGTGTTCGTCTTTATTATCTCTATAACCATGGTCAACTTTTTAGTAGCTTCGTACATCTGGCTTTTAAAAGATCTAGTTTTACTTCTTACTGTTTTAATGCACAGTACATCAGAAAGATACACCTTCATTTCCATACCCTGAGGTGACAAAAGTCATCGGATACCTCCTAATGTCGTGTCGGTACTCCCTTTGCCCAGCGTAGTGAAGCAACTCAGCGTGGCATGGACTCAACAAGCCGTTGGAATCCACCTACAGAAATATTGAGCCATGCTGACTCTATAGCCGTCCATAGCAGCGAAAGTGTTGCCAGTGCAGGATGTTGTGCTCAAACTGACATTTCAATTATGTTCCATAAATGTTCAATGGGAATCATATCGGGTGACCTGGAGGCCAAATCATTCGTTCGAATTGTCCAGAGTGTTCATCAAACCAATCGTGAACATCCGTGGCCCAGTGACACGAGATGGTTGTGTAGGAACGTGAATCCATGAATAGTTGCAAATGGTCTCGAAGTAGCTGAACATAACCATTTCCAGTCAATCATCGATTCAGTTGGACCAGAGGACCGAGTCCATTCCATGTAAACACAGCCCACACCGTTCTGGAGACATCACAAGCTTGCACAGTGTCTTGTTGACAATTTGGATCTATGGCTTCGTGCAGTCTCCGCCACACTCGAACCCTACCATCAGCTCTTACCAACTGAAATCGGGACTCGTCTGGCCAGGCCACGGTTTTCCAGTCGCCTAGGTTCCAAGCGATAAGGTCATGAGCCGAGGAGAGGTGCTGCAGGCGATGTCGTGGTGTTAGCAAGGGCACTCGCGTTGGTCATCTGCTGCGCTAGCCCATTAACGAATATTTCAGTAAAAAACTCGAATAACTGTAACTAATTATTTGTTCACGTAAAAAACAAGACATGAACTGTTTTATAATCTATAAATATCGCATATCAAAAGAAAACTCTATAATTCTAGTATCCACTGATGATGCGTTAAAGTAAATGGCAAAACGTCTCTGGAAGAAATAAAATACGTTGCAGTAAGAAAAAGGCGTTTTTATTTGAAACTTCTGCTCGTACTGAGCGCTGGTCAGCATCCCCTCCAAAAACGCCAGAGGTGAAAGAGAGCTATAGCCATCGCACCCCAGACCACTGAGATGGCCTGCTGAACCTGCAGAACAGGCCAGGTAGTTTAAGTTGTGGAAAGGGGCCAAAATAAGCGGCTGTCAGCTACACTCGAACATACAACCTTTTATTTGATCAAACATTACAAGAGCCAAAAAATAAAAAAAAACAAACACAGCTTTAGTTTTGGAAATTAATTAGCGGCTGAATGCGCCGTACAATCTCATGCCTTAAGGACAAGACCACTTTAATTTAAAAACGGCTGAAAGCCAGTAACTTAAAGCTCAACCAAAATCAGAATTTAAATGGCAAAGCCTTACCTTAGAACAATTCATTAACTAGGCTGAACGCCCAAAGAATCTGACACCTTAAGAGCAAACAACTTAAATCCAAAATTGGCTGAAGTCTCAACACTTAAGACTCATTAACATTAATTTTAAAAATACCAAAGGGTTTATGTTAAACAGTTCTTAAATTAGGCTGAAGACCCAAACCATCTGTCCACAGGTCGTGGTCGTGCGGTAGCGTTCTCGCTTCCCGCGCCCGGTTCCCGGGTTCGATTCTGGGAGGCGTTAGGGATTTTTTCTGCCTCGTGATGACTGGCTGTTGTGTGATGTCCTTAGGTTAGTTAGGTTTAAGTAGTTCTAAGTTCTAGGGGACTGATGACCATAGATGTTAAGTCCCATAGTGCTCAGAGCCATTTGAACCATTTTGAACCCAAACCATCTGACGCCTTAAGCGCAAAACAACCTTAATCTAAAAATCGGCTAGAAACCATACAGATACAAGCAACCAGAGCAAACAAGAAAAGGCAGCACATCCAAAGGCGCTCAGAAGTTCCGAGGGTCGGCCTGGAATTCATACACCAACGCTCGCTTAGGTGAGACAGGCAGTCGGCCTAATCGTTGTCGATCCAACGATAACCCAACCGACAGACAGTCAGTGGACCCACTG
The DNA here is from genome assembly GCF_023864345.2 of Schistocerca serialis cubense. Taxonomy (NCBI): domain Eukaryota; kingdom Metazoa; phylum Arthropoda; class Insecta; order Orthoptera; family Acrididae; genus Schistocerca; species Schistocerca serialis. The sequence continues at coordinate 632,746,902 of NC_064645.1, forward strand.
ACAAGCTAACCTCCGCTTCACGCAACCAACACACGACAGGGAGTTCAATGGAACAATGCAGAAGTTATTGGCGAGCACAACCAATTATACATTGAGCTGTCAAACTACACACCGTGCTGGACAGTGACAACACGGTGAGGAAAATACACTGCCTGAACTTACGTCAATGGCCAGGGCAGGTAACCAGAACGTTAACGGCCACAAGGCAGAAGATCCAGCTGGTGCACTTCAGTTCAAATAACCAAGTATAGTTAAACCCCACCGGAGGGCGGCTAAAATTTGTCAACTTGAAAACACGCGTTGTTGCTCGTGGGAATATCCTAACAGCAGACAACGAACTCCAAATGACACAATGTGAACAGTCATGACTTGTTGGTAGATTAAGTCAAAACTCAACTTCCTTGTCCAGGACCGGTGAGCCAGGAAGCTCGTAGCAATGGGAACAGCGCCACACACTCCGACACCGCATAGAGGCCGCCAGCGGTCCTGGCCAAACTATGCGCCGCAGAGATTTCTTCGCTGCTCCACGCCAACCGACCAGCTGCCGGCACACAGCCCAGCTGGAAACTATAAGCGCCAGGCCAAAGATAGTCCAAGGTGCAGATATCGATACACACCGCTGCTGCCACCCGCGAAAAGACAGGATAACAGCATACTCGCGATAACCGCGGGAGACTAAACACAGAACAGCAACCGAGGTTTAATCCAACGCATACGAGGCATGAGCCAGCCACGACTCACATAAGGCCTGCGATGAGACCAGTGCGTCTTGGATGAATAGACTCGACGAGACAGCGCTCTCCAGGTCTGCATCGTACACACAGACGACAATCACTTGCATGCAAGCAGAATCTGCTTTCATCGCTGAAGACCACGGTGCGCTATTCCATGTTCCAAGCGATCCTCAGACAGAACCAGCCGAATCATCAACGTCAGTGCTGTGGTTTGAGTGAAAGACGGGCTAGAGATGTGCATGCCCGTAGTCCCACTGGAAATAACCGGTTCTCAATAGTTCGTGTTGACACGTATGGACTCACAAGCCCTCATGTCTGTGCTGTACGATCTGCCGCCACTGCCCTTACAATACGACGACCCTGGCGGGCATCTGTGCGGCGTGGATGTCCAGAACCTCGTCTACGGGAGTGAGAATGTTCAAATGACCGCTTATACCAGCATCGTTGCGCAACTGACGCAGCATGTCCAGCGTGTGTGGCATTTCTCCGAAAGAACCATCCCACTAATCGGATCCCACAATCTGAGCTATTTCAGACTCGCTCATTTGGCTATAGGAAGCACGAGTGGCATGTCCGTGGCGTGGTTGACTGCTTACTTCACACGTTTGCACCACGCTGAGCCTCTTGGCAAATGAGCAATCCCTATTAAAGGGTAGACAGAGATTGCGCTCTGGTAGTTACGCCACTACTCTATCTGTTAGCAGACGACGTAACCCCCAGGTGACATATGGCGTCATTGAATCAAAATCGACGTCGTCTCTCCAGATGGTTCAAATGGCTCTAAGCACTGTGGGACTTAACTGCTTTGGTCATCAGTCCCCTAGAACTTAGAACTACTTAAACCTAACTAACCTAAGGACATCACACACATCCATGCCCGAGGCAGGAGTCGAACCTGCGACCGTAGCGGTCGCGCGGTTCCAGACTGCAGCGCCTAGAACCGCTCGGCCACTCCGGCCGGCGTCTGTCCAGATGTGCTAACTTTTTCCGGCAGTGTATTTTCGCTGACTTTTCTTCTGTTGGTACTGTTTCTGTACTGCTGAATTCTGGAAAATGCCAGCTTATTGTTGTGCGTGCTACATAACTATTTTACACAGATTTTCGCTATTGTAAAAAGTTATTACGATTCGCAACTGAAATTGCTGGCTTTGGTAGGATATCCAGAGTCAATACGTTTGACGCAACATGTTCTGGCTAGTCACTGTGACTCGGTGTTACACTTTGGCGACTTAATGAGATTGTTATATTACGTTGTGCATAGACGGAACAAAAGCTCTGACGTGTACATGACAGTTCCGCTCTTGCCGCTTAGTATTACAGTTCCAAACAGAAGAATACGAGCGTACCAGTGTTTTCTAACCTTTGCGAACTCGAAACATACACAAAGGCGATTAACGTATTTATTACCCGACAAGGCAAACTAAAGTCTCGTGTGAGGGACAAACAGTGCTTTCTTTATGCCCTAAAGAGAGAGAGAGAGAGAGAGAGAGAGGCAGACAGACACGGTGTTCTCTTGTATTTTGAATGTGGAACGCCCGACACACGGCGTATGTCTATTCCCTTCACTCCATCGCTCACTGTAATAACTGGTTCAAATGGCTCTGAGCACTATGGGACTTAACATCTGAGGCCATCACTCCCCTAGACTTAGAACTATTTAAACCTAACTAACCTAAGGACATCACACACATCCATGCGCGAGGCAGGATTCGAACCTGCGACCGTAGTAGCAGCGCGCTTCCAAACTGAAGTCCCTAGAACCGCTCGATCATACGGCCGGCTCACTGTAGCACTGCCGGTATTTGTTCAAATTGTAATGTGTGCAAATATACTTCTCTTCTAATTGCAAATAAACCTCCGACCATTTCATTTTTGTTGCTGCGTTGTTTCGTAATTGTGTAGCGTCATTTACACACTCATATTATCACTCATTTAATCGGATACCGTTTAAAAGCTCCTGCCGGATATGGAAATATTTTTCTGAGCATATCTTTGCTGGTCCTCTACATCGTATTCTTCATCACATCTAGGAATAGTACCCGTTTTTTCGTACACAATGGTATAAACAGCTTCATTTTGCAAGCAAGTTCTTTGATCTTTTTTATTGCAGTTGTCCCTCCTTTCTCGTCCTTATCCTTGAAAAATCAGTGATTTCGTTACCAGCCGCTCTGTTTATATGAGAAGACACTTTCACAATATGGTTTTTAATATGACAACTTTTTAGTGCTGAGAATATATTTTTCCCTTTCTGTGAATGTATTTTCTTGCTTGGCGAACTCATTTGTCAGTAACATTACGTGCCGTAACAAGATCAAATGCTTTAATCAAATAACGGTTCTTTGTTAATACATAAATAATAACTATTTTCTACGATCACGTCAGGTTTATCAATAAACAACGACTTTATGGTTTTTCCTCCGTTGCTAACTCCCACATTAACTGCCGCTTGTTCGAGTGATCATTAAGCAGCACCTTGCAAACCAGGACAAGTTTCTTTCAGAAAATAGAAATATTGTGATTTTTTCCCTGTTGTTAATTTTTCTTCCTTATGTATTACTGCAAAAAATCACTGTCATTTGTAGAAAGTGTAAACAGGACCTAACCATATTTCCCTCCATTCATGGCTGTTTTCGAGCTCTTAAACAGAGGTACCTTTCTTTGTACCCAAAGACTGCTATGCATATTTTGGAGTTAAATTCAATGACAGGGACAACAAAGTGTGTTGAAGATGTGTTGAAAACCTCAGGCAGTGGATTAGGGTACAGAGGGAAAAAAATCTCGATTTGGAATTCCAGTGATGATGAAGTGAGTATAAATGTCTTCCCCTCTGATTTTCTTTTTAGCTTATTTAAAGTCACAGTAATAATTTCTGGTTTAAAAGATTTCACATAAATTTCGCCAGCCATAACGTACATGATTAACGTATTAATTTATAATTGAATTCGAGTAAAAGAGACACATGAAATGACGTTAGGCAGTCATGCACCTGGACGTTACGTATGGAAGGCACTGGATCGCTCTGAAGCAAAACTCATGTAGTTAATAGGCCGGAAGTTGTCATTTTTGGGGGAAATCAGAGAGTAACTAGAATGTTCTACAAGAATAATTGCGTAGGTGCAACTTCCATGAGCTAAATCGTACGCGGAACGGCTATCTCAAAGGGCAGCCCGTACCGGTCTGCTTTTCGACATCTCGATATACCGTGAAGATCGTAAAATAGTCCATGGAGTTTCTTAATCCTTCATGTTATGAACTATTTATTTCAATAACATACTACAGTAAGTAATAGAGGAAATGACCTAATGAGTTAGTTCCCTCTGTTAGATTTAGTATGCATTCATCCATTTGCAAAAGTGAGTATGGGATGTGCGAGAAAATTAATGAAACTGACAACACTGTGAGCGGCCTGGCAACGCTGTGTTGTTACACTTTTGTAGACCAGTGTGTTCATCTCTTCCAAATGTTCAGTCCGAGTTTCAGTTCCGCACAGCCATCACGTGATTTTTGAGAGCGCCATCAGTGAAGTTGCGTTTTTGTTGGGTGTTACGAAAATGGAACAGCGATGTTTAGAGCAACGTTATTCCATCAAATTTTGTGTTCAGAGTGGGGAATACGCGAGTGTCACCTTTGAAAAGTTGAATCAGGCCTATGGGGAACATTCCTTATCAAGAGCACAAGCTTTTCGCTGTCGGAAATCATTTCTGGAAGGGCGAGAACACGCAGAACATGAACCTCGCTCAGGGAGACCAACTTCAAAAGGCGACGAAAACATCGACGTTTGCGTGCTCTTGTGAGATGAGACTGACGTTTAACAATAAGGATGGTGGGTGACTTATTAAGCACTTTCACCGTGTATCAAATTTTGACCGAAGTTTAGCAAGTGCACGAGCACGTGCACAACGGAGGACAATCGAGAAACCTGCGTGTTGATCTTCTTGAGAGGACTGCCAATGATCACGAATGGTTCAGTCTCGTGATTACAGGTGATGAATCCTGATTTTTTGAGTAAGATCCTGAGACAAAGCGGCAAAGTGAGGAGAGGCGCACTAAGACATCCACTCGAGTGATAAAAGGTCGAATGAGCAAATCAAAAACCAAAACAATGCTGATTTACTTTCTTGGCAGTAGGGGTGTTGTGCATAAATAATTTGTTCCTCCGAGACAAATTGTCAACCACGTGTTTTACATAGATGTCCTTAAAAGACTCAGGAAAAGGGTGAATGGTTCAGAATGTTCAAATGGCTCTGAGCACTATGCGACTTAACTTCTGAGGTCATCAGTCGCCTAGAACTTAGAACTACTTAAACCTAACTAACCTAAGGATATCACACACATACATGCCCGAGGCAGGATTCGAACCTGCGACCGTAGCGGTCGCTCGGTTCCAGACTGTGGCGCCTAGAACCGCACGGCCACTCCGGCCGGCTGGTGAATGGAGTGAGACCAGACATTGTAGGTAGGTGGATGCTGAATCGTCACAGCGCCCTATGTCACACAGTCACTTACATCATAGAACTTTTGACCTCAAAAGGCATTCCTGTTCCACCACAGCCCCCACTATTCACCTGATATGAGTAATTTCGGCTTTTTTCCTTTTCCTGAAATTGGAAAATATATTAAAAGGACGCCAACATTCAAAAGACTGTGAGCGACATGTTAAAAGCCCTACCTACTGAAGCCTTCGAGCGCTGCTACCAAGTCAGGGAACAACGACTCCGCCGGTGTTTAGCTGCCAAAGGGAACCGCACAGAACGGGGCAATACTGTTGTCTGAAAAAATAAAATAAAATAAAAAGTTTGGTAGACAGGAAATGAGTCTCATTACTTTTCTCACACACCTCGTATATCTAATGTGACTCACGGAGCGGGAGCATACGAGCATGTCCAGTGGGGATAGGTAACAGTCTGGTGTCGGCGCACTGGTAACAACGAGTCGCTACTGGACTGCCTCGGAGGCAGGTCAATTATATGAAAGATCCACTGAAACTAAAGCTTTTCAGACTCTGCTCTGATTGCCTGAAACAGCAACCGAATTGCACTTGTTACACGAGAGTAAAGTGTTGTGCAGGAAGTGACTATTGACCGTATGTGCATAACAATTTATGATTGTGAGGATCTTTAGAACGACGGTAGGCCCACGTTCTCCAGTCAAAGTGCTGTTTCATCGTGATGAGCAAGTGATTCCATGACATGGACTTAAGGGTGTGAGAATTTCTGATGTTTTGTCTTCACTGTTAAATCATGCAGATGGTCAAGTTCGAAGTATTAAGGCTCGGTCTTTTGGAACAACTACACAGTGCTCAGGCGAGCAAGTGCTTCTTTTGGTTCAAATGGCTCTGAGCACTATGGGACTTAACAGCCATGGTCATCAGTCCCCTAGAACTTAGAACTACCTAAACCTAACTAACCTAAGGACAGCGCACAACACCCAGTCATCACGAGGCAGAGAAAATCCCTGACCCCGCCGGAAATCGAACCCGGGAACCCGGGCGTGGGAAGCGAGAACGCTACCGCACGACCACGAGCTGCGGACGCTTCTTTTGGAATTTTTGTTTAAAGACCAATGTGGCAGTGCAAATTTCGTTATGTACCGTTTCACAGTTTTATACATTTTCTAAATTGAATGTGCTCGTGGTAGTTTTCATTGGTTCTACAAACGACTAATGAAAAGGTAGTTTCTTTCTGTTGTAAGTGTGGTGCCAGGTATCGATATCACCCAAAACAGGCGTCAAGTTGGGAAGGGAATTGCAAATTTCTGCCTGACGGCGACAGCGGTCGCGCGGGACCTGGCAGAGCCAGTGGTGCGCGCCCACTGCGCCACGCCTTCAGCGGCTCCGTACCAACGAGCGCCCCGTGCTCGCTATGTAGGACGGCCGGCGGCAGCCGCGCAGCCCACCTGCACTTCCAGCCCCATCGCTACGAAACCGTGTTCCTGCTCAGTAGACAGAGCCTCATCCTAGTTGACAGTGTGATTGCAGGGCTCTGTTTCTTGCTGCATTATTTGTAACCAGTCTCCGTACGCTTGGAGAAGAACAAGTTAAGTAAATGTTCTTTTACTGTGTTAACGTGTTCGCTAATCATCCTGTCCAGCTTCCCTACGACGACAAGTGCCAGTTATACACAACAGTGCCTATTTTGTGTCAAAGATAATGATTAATATGAATGGCGTTAATGGCAACCCGTGGAAGGTGTTCCCCAGACGGTGATGTCTTTCCTGCGCTCTCTTCAAAAACAATAGGTGCCAAACACGAATTTACTTATTAATACACTCCTGGAAATTGAAATAAGAACACCGTGAATTCATTGTCCCAGGAAGGGGAAACTTTATTGACACATTCCTGGGGTCAGATACATCACATGATCACACTGACAGAACCACAGGCACATAGACACAGGCACCAGAGCATGCACAATGTCGGCACTAGTACAGTGTATATCCACCTTTCGCAGCAATGCAGGCTGCTATTCTCCTATGGAGACGATAGTAGAGATGCTGGATGTAGTCCTGTGGAACGGCTTGCCATGCCATTTCCACCTGGCGCCTCAGTTGGACCAGCGTTCGTGCTGGACGTGCAGACCGCGTGAGACGACGCTTCATCCAGTCCCAAACGTGCTCAATGGGGGACAAATCCGGAGATCTTGCTGGCCAGGGTAGTTGACTTACACCTTCTAGACCACGTTGGGTGGCACGGGATACATGCGGACGTGAATTGTCCTGTTGGAACAGCAAGTTCCCTTGCCGGTCTAGGAATGGTAGAACGATGGGTTCGATGAGGGTTTGGATGTACCGTGCACTATTCAGTGTCCCCTCGACGATCACCAGTGGTGTACGGCCTGTGTAGGAGATCGCTCCCCACACCATGATGCCGGGTGTTGGCCCTGTGTGCCTCGGTCGTATGCAGTCCTGATTGTGGCGCTCACCTGCATGGCGCCAAACACGCATACGACCATCATTGGCACCAAGGCAGAAGCGACTCTCATCGCTGAAGACGACACGCCTCCATTCGTCCCTCCATTCACGCCTGTCGCGACACCACTGGAGGCGGGCTGCACGATGTTGGGGCGTGAGCGGAAGACGGCCTAACGGTGTGCGGGACCGTAGCCCAGCTTCATGGAGACGGTTGCGAATGGTCCTCGCCGATACCCCAGGAGCAACAGTGTCCCTAATTTGCTGGGAAGTGGCGGTGCGGTCCCCTACGGCACTGCGTAGGATCCTACGGTCTTGGCGTGCATCCGTGCGTCGCTGCGGTCCGGTCCCAGGTCGACGGGCACGTGCACCTTCCGCCGACCACTGGCGACAACATCGATGTACTGTGGAGACCTCACGCCCCACGTGTTGAGCAATTCGGCGGTACGTCCACCCGGCCTCCTGCATGCCCACTATACGCCCTCGCTCAAAGTCCGTCAACTGCACATACGGTTCACGTCCACGCTGTCGCGGCATGCTACCAGTGTTAAAGACTGCGATGGAGCTCCGTATGCCACGGCAAACTGGCTGACACTGACGGCGGCGGTGCACAAATGCTGCGCAGCTAGCGCCATTCGACGGCCAACACTGCGGTTCCTGGTGTGTCCGCTGTGCCGTGCGTGTGATCATTGCTTGTACAGCCCTCTCGCAGTGTCCGGAGCAAGTATGGTGGGTCTGACACACCGGTGTCAATGTGTTCTTTTTTCCATTTCCAGGAGTGTATATTGCTAAAGTGAGATCCAGATTCAAACAGGATAACCCACCTCTTAATTAAAATTAATGGTACATAGTTTCGATCTTTTTACTTTAGGCTAAACTCCCACGTCCCAGGCCACTTCAGTTTATTAACATTACTTCTAAGTAATTACAGTCCGCCCCGATAGCTGAGTGGTCAGCGTGACGGATTGCCATCCTACGGGCCCGGGTTCGATTCCCGGCTGGATCGGGGATTTTCTCCGCTCAGGGACTGGGTGTTGTGTTGTCTTCATCATCACTTCATCCCCATCCGACGCCCAGGTCGCCCAATGTGGCGTCGAACGTAATAAGACCTGCACCAAGGCGGCCGGACCTGCTCCACAAGGGGCCTCCCGGCCAATGACGACAAACGCTCATTTCCGTTAAGCAATTACAGAGTGCAGTAATGACAGCGGATGCGGAATATTAACCTTGAGTGTAGAAGCACAAAGACACTGATATGTAAGGGTTTTAAGTGCTCATGGTATCCTACAAACTTTAAGATTGTCATTGGCACACAGGCTGCTCTGACCAGTTGATATGCACATCCTACCACGTAGTAATCACGGGAAATGGCCAAGTCTTCTGAGTTTGAAGCATAACAAAGGGGAATTTAGGATACAAGAGAGGTCAGTCGCCGAGGTGTGACAACAGCCAGATCTTAAAGGGGGTTGCATAAAATGTCAGAAGCTCCTAAACCTAAATGCTTGGGAGGAAAATGCTGACCAGAAGAGCCAGGGTGGTGACGATCGCGTATAGCGGTAACACTATAAACTGTAAAAGCAAGAGTGACATAACTGCAGACAAAGAGCGAGGGTAAGAGCGGGGTAAAGGAAGAGAGTGTCTCGAAGGGGCACCTAGACGCTGTAAAGAGCCTATAGCAAGTCTAAGACATGTTTAACAGTGGACGCCTTTCTCCCTCTACTCAACCTCCGAAGAATAGTGCACAATTAGAGCCAATAAGACTGTCAGGGCTTTGGACAGCATAGCATGTCAGGGACTGGCGGGGACGGAGGCGAAAACTGAATAAAACTCGGAAGGAGGGCGCTCCAAGAGGTCTATTGTAGTCGGAATAGAAAGTTGGTAGAAGTCTCAGCAGCGGAAGCCAAAGAGAGTAGGAAGGCAGGCCTGAGTATTGTTACCAGCAATAGTTGGTGCGCAGCAGACGGAATCCTAGTCGTTTAGCTAGGGACTTCTGCGTACCGTGTCATGGGTGCAGGCTCAGTATTGTCAGTTTCAATTTGAATAGACGGATCATTGCTGGTGTGTAAAGACTTCGTTTTTTGTGGCTACAGTTCCTTTAGAGGGCAGGTATATCAGGAAGTGACACTGTTTCCTGAATACAGTCATAAGTTGTCAGACATTCATAGTGTTTCTCATTTCAGCACTTATTCGAAGCCTTTTGTCATCAGGGAATTTTAAAACATAGGTCAACCAATTATTTAACTTTATTTAGATTAAAGTTCAGTCTTGATCACGTCTGTTTTAATGGGTAACCGGTTTCGGTTTTTTCTATAAAACCATCATCAGACCCATTGGCTCCCTTGGGTTGGTAGGTGGAGCTCTCCTTGCTGCTGTGCAGTCAACTGATCAGCAGCAAGGAGAGCTCCACCTACCAACCCAATGGGTCTGATGATGGTTTTATAGAAAAAACCGAAACCGGTTACCCATTAAAACAGACGTGATCAAGACTGAACTTTAATCTAAATATAACAATTGATCACTGTATTCCAAAAATGTTTACCAAAATTATTTAACTCCTTCCCGAATTCTGTCCCCAGTCTCAAGCACCAACCATGTGTAAGACGTGACAAAAAAAAAAAAAGTTTAACTGGTGCTAGACATGTGAGTAAACAAAAGGTTTACTGAGTCAGATTGCTAGAGCGACTGTGGCAAATAGCAGCAAGTTGTGGCAACTCACAATTTTCAACCAAGTAGAAATTAGCCCCAGGACAGCACAGTCAAAAACGGAGTCCTTGGAGGAAGCAAGGCAGCGAAGGGCAGCCGTAACACGACGCAGAACCTCGAGGTTGAGAGAGCAGTGGGGCAGGTGCGAGCCCACGTCCTCATCCACAAGTCGATGTCGACTTTCCAGCCCCTCTGGGCAGCAGCCTCCAGGTCGACACAGCGCTGGAAGAAACTGGTATATAATCAAGCAAATTGCAGCAGTTAAAGATGTTAGTCGTAAGTCTTTTAAAATTTTAAAATAGGTCGCACAGGGGAACTGTAGAATAAGTGCTAAACAAGCATTGTGTATTACTGGGAAATCTTTTGAAGATATCATGTGGGATCTAACGAGATTTATGGACTATATAGTTACCATATTTTTATTAGTGAAGCCAGATAAGCATGTAACTTTTTTAAAAATTTGTTAACACGAAAAGTATGGTTGAGGTATGATCGGGACTGCAAGGACATGAGAGAACGAGTAGGTGAGAAGACAAAACGTGTTTTCGAAGAGAATTACACGAGTAGAAATCAGATACTGGATTGTAAGGCGTACCCAGGAGCAGATATAGACTCAGATCACAATATAGTAGTGATGAAGAGTAGGCTGAAGTTCAAGACATTAGTCAGGAAGAATCAATACGCAAAGAAGTGGGATACGGAAGTACTAAGGAATGACGAGATACGTTTGAAGTTCTCTAACGCTATAGATACAGCAATAAGGAATAGCGCATTAGGCAGTACAGTTGAAGAGGAATGGACATCTCTAAAAAGGGCCATCACAGAAGTTGGGAAGGAAAACATAGGTACAAAGAAGGTAGCTGCGAAGAAACCATGGGTAACAGAAGAAATACTTCAGTTGATTGATGAAAGGAGGAAGTACACACATGTTCCGGGAAAATCAGGAATACAGAAATACAAGTCGCTGAGGAATGAAATAAATAGGAAGTGCAGGGAGGCTAAGACGAAATGGCTACAGGAAAAATGTGAAGACATCGAATAAGATATGATTGTCAGAAGGACAGACTCAGCATACAGAAAAGTCAAAACAACCTTTGGTGACATTAAAAGCAACGGTGGTAACATTAAGAGTGCAACGGGAATTCCACTGTTAAATGCAGAGGAGAGAGTAGATAGGTGGAAAGAATACATTGAAAACCTCTATGAGCGTGAAGATTTGTCTGATGTGATAGAAGAAGAAACAGGAGTCCATTTAGAAGAGATAGGGGATCCAGTATTAGACTCGGAATTTAAGAGAGCTTTGGAGGACTTACGGTCAAATAAGGCAGAAGGGATAGAAAACATTCCATCAGAATTTCTAAAATCATTGGGGGAAGTGGCAACAAAACGACTATTCACGTTGGTGTGTAGAATATATAAGTCTGGCGATATACCATCCGACTTCCGGAAAAGCATCATCCACACAATTCCGAAGACGGCAAGAACTGACAAGTGCGAGAATTATCGCACAATCAGCTTAACAGCTCATGCATCGAAGCTGCTTACAAGAATAATATACAGAAGAAGGGAACAGAAAATTGAGAATGCGCTAGGGGACGACCAGTTTGGCTTTAGGAAAAGTAAAGGGACGAGAGAGGCAATTCTGACGTTACGGCTAATAATGGAAGCAAGGCTAAAGAAAAATCAAGGCATTTTCATAGGATTTGTCGACCTGGAAAAAGCGTTCGACAATATAAAATGGTGCAAGCTGTTCGAGATTCTGAAAAAAGTAGGGGTAAGCTATAGGGAGAGACGGGTCATATACAATATGTACAACAACCAAGAGGGAATAATAAGAGTGGACGATCAAGAACGAAGTGCTCGTATTAAGAAGGGTGTAAGACAAGGCTGTAGCCTTTCGCCCCTACTCTTCAATCTGTACATATAGGAAGCAATGATGGAAATAAAAGAAAGGTTCAGGAGTGGAATTAAAATACAAGGTGGAAGGATATCAATGATACGATTCGCTGATGACATTGCTATCCTGAGTGAAAGAGAAGAAGAATTGAATGATATGCTGAACGGAATGAACAGTCTAATGAGTACACAGTATGGTTTGAGAGTAAATCGGAGAAAGACGAAGGTAATGAGAAGTAGTAGAAATGAGAACAGCGAGGAACTTAACATCAGGATTGATGGTCACGAAGTCAATGAAGTTAAGGAATTTTCAGAATGAGATTTTCACTCTGCAGTGGAGTGTGCGCTGATATGAAACTTCCTGGCAGATTAAAACTGTGTGCCCGACCGAGACTCGAACTCGGGACCTTTGCCTTTCGCGGACAAGTGCTCTACCATCTGAGCTACCGAAGCACGACTCACGCCCGATCCTCACAGCTTTAGTTCTGCCAGTATCTCGTCTCCTGCCTTCCAAACTTTACAGAAGCTCTCCTGCGAAACTTGCAGAACTAGCACTCCTGAAAGAAAGGATACTGCGGAGACATGGCTTAGCCACAGCCTGCGGGATGTTTCCAGAATGAGATTTTCACTCTGCAGCGGAGTGTGCGCTGGGTAGGAGACGAGATACTTGCAGAAGTAAAGCTGTGAGGAGCTGGCGTGAGTCGTGCTTCGGTAGCTCAGATGGTAGAGCACTTGCCCGCGAAAGGCAAAGGTCCCGAGTTCGAGTCTCGGTCGGGCACACAGTTTTAATCTGCCAGGAAATTTCTTAAGGACTTTTGCTACCTAGGGAGTAAAATAACCAACGACGGACGGAGCAAGGAGGACATCAAAAGCAGACTCGCTATGGCAAAAAAGGCATTTCTGGCCAAGAGAAGTCTACTAATATCAAATACCGGCCTTAATTTGAGGAAGAAATTTCTGAGGATATACGTCTGGAGTACAGCATTGTATGGTAGTGAAACATGGACTGTGGGAAAACCGGAACAGAAGAGAATCGAAGCATTTGAGATGTGGTGCTATAGACGAATGTTGAAAATTAGGTGGACTGATAAGGTAGGGAATGAGGAGGTTCTACGCAGAATCGGAGAGGAAAGGAATATGTGGAAAACACTGATAAGGAGAAGGGACAGGATGATAGGACATCTGCTAAGACATGAGGGAATGACTTCCATGGTACTAGAGGGAGCTATAGAGGGCAAAAACTGTAGAGGAAGACAGAGATTGGAATACGTCACGTAAATAATTGAGGACGTAGGTTGCAAGTGCTACTCTGAGATGAAGAGGTTAGCACAGGAAAGGAATTCGTGGCGGGCCGCATCAAACCAGTCAGTAGACTGATGACCAAAAAAAAAAAAAAAAAAAAAATTAAGCACAAAGTTAGTGAGCCGTGCTGCGGCTCGCGTTGTTGCTGTTTGTAGGTTTCCGCCCACTGTTGGAGGCCAGACGGTATCGTTTAGTTGGCATGGTTGTGGCTGTTTGTTTTCTTCTCGTGTTGAGTGGCGCCACTCGATTTCGCAAGCGTTGCCTGTCCGCTAGTGGCAGCAGCGGCGGTTATCGATATGTAGTAACTGTTGTCCTATCTTTGGGGAGAAGACGTTGTTTTTCCGGGTGTGAGTGGGCCAGTTCGGTTGGGGACTCAGGAGGCGCCAGAACCGCGCAGTGCCAGAACACTCCGGGACCACTGGCGGCACGCATGGACTGCCGGATGGAAGGGCTGTGGTCACGAGGGTGCACGATCTCGTCGTAAACCAGATCCAGCAAGCTTTAAGATGAGTGCATTTCAATCCCAGTAGAGAAACCTCCACCATTGTGATATCTCGCGATTCTCGAGTGACTTGGGTTCGTGCTGCTGCTCGTAGTGTCGCCGAGGCGAAGAGCAGGGGTGATTCATCTACTCTGGTGGTAGTGGTTCCTTTCTCGTTCTGGGCGCTCTAAACGCAGTATCCTGGGGACGCAGTGCAGACCACCGGTTCAGGCTTTGGCGTATTGTTCCATCGTTGCATTTGGTTTATCGGACGTCAGGTAGCTTCAGCAAGATTATCATTAGTCATTCATTAGACTGCCACTGGTCTGAGTTACCATCTTGTGAAGCGAGTGCAACTCTTCACTGCCTATCTCATCGCTCAACTTTTGCTATTGTATTTGTTGTTTTACAGTAGGTTTCAAAATTTTTTATATTATTGCAGTTCCTGGCGTGTAAGGCCTTCAGCCGTGATTGTGGTCACTTGCCTTAAAATTCTAATTTGCTATTTGTATTTAGGCAGTAAGCCTTTAAAACCTTATTTACTGCCATTCCTAGCGTCTGATGACGTCTGCTGTGTTTGTGGCGACTTGCTTTTAATATTTCAATACCTGTAACTTGTAAGTTGCAGCGAGCTTTAAACAATTGTTAATTTATTGCCATTCCTGGCGTGAAAGACCTTCTGCCCAGATCACAGCGGCTTGCTTTTAAAACATTATCTGTTGTATCTGTATTTAATGGTGATTTGCTAAATTGTAACTCATTGAAAGCAGTATTATTTACACTGTTGCTTATTTCTGCATTAACAACGTGTGGTATTTTTTTATTTATTGTTGAGTCTGAATTTACTGATTTAAAATAAATTGTGTGTAATTGTAAAAAGCCACCAATAGTAACTGATTACGGCTCCGTCCACAATCGTAACCGAATCCTGCCTTCCCTTGACTACCAGGTCGCAGTTAGATTATGTGGGAAAGGTGTAAAGACTACAAGAGCAAGCAAGGTATACCCATAACAGTGGAGGAGGAGCCAAAAGAATATGATTTCGAAGCTGCACAGAAATCTGAAAGGGATATTGAGCTATATGAAGAAAAACTATTGCGGTTGGAAGTGGATTCTAACGTACCGTGAGATAGCGAAATGGAAGTGGTTATCCCGAAACAAGAAACTGTGCGTGGGGTGTACGTTCTGGAATCGATGGTGAAAGTGCAGAATGGCAGGTGCATAGCAGTGCAATAAAAATCTCGAGGTCAGAGCACAATTAAAGAACAGGTGAATGTTGGAAGAATTAGCGCACCTAGGAAGGGTTTGAGTTTTGCGAATGCTTGGACAAAATTACTTGTCCTCTTATGTAATGCGAACAGTGAAGCACATAAGTGGTGTTGTTACGCTGTGGGGTTGTTCTTCGTGGTTAGGGCGGGGAACGATACGAATACATTTTACAATATTGCGAACTGGGCACACTACAGGGACAGTTTGGAGACCATGAATGGATTAGCATGACAGTGAAGCCTCCGTCTATGAGGCAATGGTTCGTGGGCAATAACATATATGAAAAGGTATGACCTGCCCAGACTCCCGATCTGAATCCAATGCGACTTCTTTTGGAAGAGTAAGAAAGTCAATATCATTCCAGAACTTAGCATCCGATATCACTGTCTTTTCTGGTTTTGGCTCTTGAGGAAGAACGGCCTGCCATTCCTCCAGAGACATTCAAACACCTCATTGAAATTGTCCCGAGTAGAGTTCAAACCGTCATAAAGGCGAAATACGGTTACCCCAGATTAATGTCAACTAATAGGAGTCCGGATACTATTGTGTTCATTCAGCGAACGGCCTCTCATCGTTGAAAATAACTAGCACTAGACAGTGAGTGATATTAACTTCAAAGTTATATAGATACACATAAATGTTGAAACTGTAGAACCTATCTCATGACACTCAGTAGTCGTAATTCGTGTCCCTGTCGGTACAAGCTTTTGATCTGTCGTGTTTCTTTAAACAATACATTATGCGACAAAGGTGTGATTATATCTGGAAACTGAAGCGCATGATACGGATCTGAGGAATTAGTAAAAAAAGGATTTGTGTTTATCAGCTGCTTGAAATCGGAGCTGCATAGTGACGGATAGTAATTAGTGTATTGAGTTTTATTCACTATGTCCAGAGATGAGGATGTTGAACTAGACGGCTGTATGAACAAGTATGCGCTGCGTTGACAGCAACATGATTCCGAGAAGATAACTGTATGTTGAAATGAGATGATAGTATGGTAGGGAGAAACGGCTGCAGCGTTGAATACCTGTATTGTATAGCTGGGCTGGAATTTTCAGCTTTAATAACGCTAGGCAGCACATTACGCTACTAAAGGATTTTGCTGTATGCCAGTAATGAGTTTGGAAATAGGCTGTAATGAATATTAGCTCTCGTTATTACGTTGTCAGTATCATTACTTTGTAAACATTACCACATAAAATAAATTTTTTCCGTTAAAATGATACAGCAGGACATTTATTTTGCGGTAAACGTATTGCGTCCAGTTTTTCTGCCCCTTAATCACAAACAACTAAGTGGATGTCATATACGAGGACAAACATGAAAAGCAATCGACCTAGCCCAGAGGCGGCTTTGATACTAACAAAATTATATTTTTATTAATCATTACTTTTTGCGTAATATATAGTCAAGCGAAAACTTCATCCACGGAATAGTTCTGTTCTTATGGTTTTTGGAGGTGGTCTTTTGAGCATGATGTATATAAACTTGAGTTCACACTTCATATACTGAGTCCGGTGATCTGTCCCAGATCAAATACTCTGAAGGTTCTTGGAAAATTTATGTTGTCCATACTGTACAACGATTACTGATCAAGGGCACTACGAGTCGTGAAGTGATGTCAAGTTGAGCCCATATTACTTGATTCCCAGCGAGCTTTCGAATGGTTTCCCTGTATAATAAACAAAATACACTGTAAGACAAAAAAAAGCGACGTACCACGACGGAATTATCCGAATAGGAAGGACGTCAATAGATGTGATGTAGATTTACAGGCAAATCAGTGATTACGATTTCAGAAAAATTGGATCATTTATTCAAGGGACAGAGGAAGTCAGTAATGTGTTGGCCCACCTCTTCCCCTTATACAAGCAGTTATTCGCCTTGGCATTGGTTGATAGAGTTTCTGGATGTTCTCCCGAGGGATATCGTGCCAAGTTCTGTCGAATTGGCGCGTTAGATCGCCAAAATGCCGAAGTGATCGGAGGATAATGGCCATACTACTCCATTTGGGGAGGGATCTGGCGACTTTGCTGCTCAAGCTAGAGTTTGGCAAGCGCGGGGACAAGCAGTAGAAACTCTCGTCGTTAGCGGGCGGCCGTTATCTTCCTGAAACGTAATCTCACAATGGCTTGCCATCAAGGGCAACAAAACGAGACGTAGAATATCACCGGTTTATCACTGTGCTCTAATGATGCCGTGGGTGACAACCCAAGTGGTCCTGCTATGAAAACAATGCATCCCAGACCATCACTTCCTCTTGTCGGGCCGTATGGCGGGCGACAGTCCGGCTGGTATCCCACCACTGTCCAGGGCGTCTCCAGACTCGTCTTCGGCCTGGAATCTGATTGACTGGAGCAGTCTGGAGTCTTCAGTGATGGTCCAACTTCGAACTGAGCCCAGATGACCAGTGAAGACGTGTCTGGAGACACCCCAGACAGTGGTGGCATACCAGCTTGACTGTCGCCCGGTGGACAGCCCGACAACCAGGAATGATGCTCTGGGGTGATGTTTCGTTTCGTAGCAGGACCCCTTTGCTTGTTATCCGCGGCCCAAATACAGTACAGTGATACATCGACAATATTTTACACTCCGCTTTGTTGACCTTCATGGGAAGCCATCTTGGCCTTACATGTCAGCAAGAGTGTTTCTACTGCTTGTCTTCCTGCTTGCCAGAATCCACCTCGGCCACGAAGGACGCCGGATCTCCCCCTAATTAAGAACGTTTTGCGCATTGCGTGCAGGGTCCTCCAATCGTTTCGGAATTTCAACAGTCTAATGCACCAGTTAGGCAGAAATTGGCACTATATCCCTCAGAAGGACGTCCAACAAGCCTGTCAGTCAATGCCAAGCCGAATAACTGCTTGCGTGAGGGCAATAGGTGGCCCAGCGAGTTACTGATTTGCTCATTTTGTGAAGCTGTTCCTCTTGAATAACTCATTCAATGTTTTTGAAAGTGTAATCATTTGTCTAGTCCCCCATTCGGATATCCGGACGAGGACTGAACAACCAACGAAAGGATAACGTTCTACGTGCCGGGGCGTTGAATGTCAGTTTGAACGTGGTAGGGAAGCAAGAAAATCTGAAAATGGAAATTCTAAGGATCGATCTAGATATAGTTGGGTTCAGTTAAGTGAAATGGAAAGGAGACGAGGAATTCAGGTATAGGGGTAGCGTCTTTGATTCATAATCAAAACGTCTTCGGTCCCGGGTTCAATCCCCGCCACTGCCTAAATTTTGATAAATAATCAGCATTGGCGGCCGAAGACTTCCGGCATAAGAAGTCAGCCTCATTCCGCCAACGGCCTTGTCAAAGAAGGCGGAGGAGCGGATAGAGGTTCAGGGCACTCTCTTGCCCTAGGGGTGGGAACTTGCCCCTAAAGGCGGAAGAATCAGCAATGATCAACGACATGAGGATGCAGAAGGCAATGGAAACCACTGCATTAAAGACATGTTACGTGCATCCACAGGACATGTGGCCTGTAATTGAACAAGTGTCATGATGATCTCTCCATTGGGAAAAGATTCCGGAATAGTCCCCCATTCGGATCTCCGGGAGGGGACTGCCAAGGGAGAGGTTACATGAGAAAAAGATTGAATAATCAACGAAAGGATAACAGTCTACGAGTCGGGGCTTGGAATGTCAGAAGCTTGAACGTGGTAGGGAAACTAGAAAATCTGAAAAGGGAAATACAAAGGCTCAATCTAGATATAGTAGGGGTCAGTGAAGTGAAGTGGAGGGAAGACAAGGATTTCTGGTCAGATGAGTATCGGGTAATATCAACAGCAGCAGAAAATGCTATAACAGGTGTAGGATTCGTTATGAATAGGAAGGTAGGGCAGAGGGTGTGTTACTGTGAACAGTTCAGTGACCGGGTTGTTCTAATCAGAATCGACAGCAGACCAACACCGACAACGATAGTTCAGGTATACATGCCGACGTCGCAAGCTGAAGATGAACAGATAGAGAAAGTGTATGAGGATATTGAAAGGGTAATGCAGTATGTAAAGGGGGACGAAAATCTAATAGTCATGGGCGACTGGAATGCAGTTGTAGGGGAAGGAGTAGAAGAAAAGCTTACAGGGGAATATGGGATTGGGACAAGGAATGAAAGAGGAGAAAGACTATTTGAGTTCTGTAACAAGTTTCAGCTGGTAATAGCGAATACCCTGTTCAAGAATCACAAGAGGAGGAGGTATACTTGGAAAAGGCCGAGAGATATGGGAAGATTTCAATAAGATTACATCATGGTCAGACAGAGATTCCGAAATCAGATACTGGATTGTAAGGCGTACCCAGGAGCAGATATAGACTCAGATCACAATATAGTAGTGATGAAGAGTAGGCTGAAGTTCAAGACATTAGTCAGGAAGAATCAATACGCAAAGAAGTGGGATACGGAAGTACTAAGGAATGACGAGATACGTTTGAAGTTCTCTAACCCTATAGATACAGCAATAAGGAATAGCGCAGTAGGCAGTACAGTTGAAGAGGAATGGACATCTCTAAAAAGGGCCATCACAGAAGTTCGAAAGGAAAACATAGCTACAAAGAAGGTAGCTGCGAAGAAACCATGGGCAACAGAAGAAATACTTCAGTTGATTGATGAAAGGAGGAAATACAAACATGTTCCGGGAAAATCAGGAATGCAGATATACAAGTCGCTGAGGAATGAAATAAATAGAAAGTGCAGGGAAGCTAAGACGAAATGGCTGCAGGAAAAATGTGAAGACATCGAAAAAGATATGATTGTCGGAAGGATAGACTCAGCATACAGGAAAGTCAAAACAACCTTTGGTGACATTAAAAGCAACTGTGGTAACATTAAGAGTGCAACGGGAATTCCACTGTTAAATGCAGAGGAGAGAGCAGATAGATGGAAAGAATACAATGAAAGCCTCTATGAGGGTGAGTATTTGTCTGATGTGATAGAAGAAGAAACAGGAGTCGATTTAGAAGAGATAGGGGATCCAGTATTAGAATCGGAATTTAAAAGAGCTTTGGAGGACTTACGGTCAAATAAGGCAGAAAGGATAGATAACATTCCATCAGAATTTCTAAAATCATTGGGGGAAGTGGCAACAAACGACTATTCACGTTGGTGTGTAGAATATATGAGTCTGGCGACATACCATCTGACTTTCGGAAAAGCATCACCCACACAATTCCGAAGACGGCAAGAGCTGACAAGTGCGAGAATTATCGCACAATCAGCTTAACAGCTCATGCATCGAAGCTGCTTACAAGAATAATATACAGAAGAATGGAAAAGAAAATTGAGAATGCGCTAGGTGACGGTCAGTTTGGCTTTAGGAAAAGTAAAGGGACGAGAGAGGCAATTCTGACGTTACGGCTAATAATGGAAGCAAGGCTAAAGGAAAATCAAGACACTTTCATAGGATTTGTCGACCTGGAAAAAGCGTTCGACAATATAAAATGGTGCAAGCTGTTCGAAATTCTGAAAAAAGTAGGCGTAAGCTATAGGGAGAGACGGGTCATATACAATATATACAACAACCAAGAGGGAATAATAAGAGTGGACGATCAAGAACGAAGTGCTCGTATTAAGAAGGGTGTAAGACAAGGCCGTTGCCTTTCGGCCCTACTCTTCAATCTGTACATCGAGGAAGCAATGATGGAAATAAAAGAAAGGTTCAGGAGTGGAATTAAAATACAAGGTGAAAGGATATCAATGATACGATTCGCTGATGACATTGCTATCCTGAGTGAAAGTGAAGAAGAATTAAATGATCTGCTGAACGGAATGAACAGTCTAATGAGTACACAGTATGTTTTGAGAGTAAATCGGAGACAGACGAAGGTAATGAGAAGTAGTAGAAAGAGAACAGCGAGAAACTTAACATCAGGATTGATGGTCACGAAGTCAATGAAGTTAAGGAATTCTGCTACCTAGGCAGTAAAATAACCAATGACGGACGGAGCAAGGAGGACATCAAAAGCAGACTCGCTATGGCAAAAAAGGCATTTCTGGCCAAGAGAAGTCTACTAATATCAAATACCGGCCTTAATTTGAGGAAGAAATTTCTGAGGATGTACGTCTGGAGTACAGCTTTGTATAGTAGTGAAACATGTACTGTGGGAAAACTGGAACAGAAGAGAATCGAAGCATTTGAGATGTGGTGCTATAGACGAATGTTGAAAATTAGGTGGACTGATAAGGTAAGGAATGAGGAGGTTCTACGCAAAATCGGAGAGGAATGGAATATGCGGAAAACACTGATAAGGAGAAGGGAGAGTATGATAGGACATCTGCTAAGACATGAGGGAATGACTTCCATGGTACTAGAGGGAGCTGTAGAGGGCAAAAACTGTAGAGGAAGACAGAGATTGAAATACGTCAAGCAAAGAATTGAGGACGTAGGTTGCAAGTGCTACTTTGAGATGAAGAGGTTAGCACAGGAAAGGAATTCGTGGCGGGCCGCATCAAACCAGTCAGCAGACTGATGAAAAAAAAAAAATGAAAAAAAAGAGTGTAGGGTAATATCAACAGTAGCAGAAAATGGTAGAACAGGAGTAGCATTCGTTACGAAGAGGAAAGTAGAGCAGAGTGCGAGTCACTGTAAACAGTTCAGTGATATTGTGGTTCTCATCAGAATCGACAGCAAACCAACGCCAACAACGATAGTTCAGGGGAAGATGAAGAGATGCAAAAAGTATATCAGCATACTGAACGGGTAATTCAGTACGTAAAGGGAGATGGAAATCTGATATTCATGGGGGATTGGAATGCAGTTGTAGGGGAAGGAGCAGAAGAAAGAGTTATGGGACAATATTGACTTGGTACTAGGAATGAGAGAGGAGAGAGACTAATAGAGTTCTGCATAAACTTCAGCTAGTAACAGCGAATACTCTGGTGAAGAATCACAAGAGGAGGAGGTATACTTGGAAAAGGCAGGGAGATACGGGAAGATTTCAGTTATATTACATCACGGTCAGGGAGAGATTCCGAAATCAGATCCTAGATTGGCGAAGAGTTCTCGGGCTTCCAGCCGGGTGGCGGTGTCTTCAAACTGCGACGTTTCGACGAGTGACATACTCGTCATCTTCTGGCGAAGTGCCGAGACTTTGCGGATGCCGCTCCCATTATACCTGCGGCACCTGGCCGCGGGAGGCTGTATCCAGAGGCGCCAAGTACCGTCCAGCTCACGAGACGCGACCGGAATGCTCTGACGGAGACACGAACGGCGCACCCGCTTCCCCCTCCTCCCCGCCCGCCGGCTCCTCTGGACCCAGCCTCCCGCGGCCAGGTGGGGTGGGGGGGGGTGGGGGGGCACGCCGCAAGTATAAAGGGAATGGCATCCGCAAAGTCTCGGCACTTCTCCAGAAGATGACGAGTATGTCACTCGTCGAAACGTCGCAGTTTGAAGACAACGCCACCCGGCTGGAAGCCCGAGAACTATTCGCCAGCTATATACGCCGGGAAAGCATACATTCACATTTAGATTCTAGATTGTAAGGCGTACCCAGGAGAAGACATAGAACCGATCACAGTTTAGTAGTGTTGAAGAGTAAGCTGAAATTTAAGAGGCTAGCCAAGATAAATCAGTACCCAAAGAAGTAGTATACAGAAATACTAACGAGCGAGGAGATACGCTTGAATTTCTCTGAAGCTATAGACACTGCGATAGGGAACAGCTCTGTACGCATTTCAGTTGAAGAGGAATGGACATCTCTAAAAAGGGCTTTCACAGAAGCTGAAAAGAGAAACGTAGGTACTTAGAAACTAACTGCGAAGAAACCATGGGTAACACAAGAAATACTCCAACTGATCAATGAAAGAAGGAACTACAAAGATGTTCAGGGAAATTCTGGAATACAGGCATACAAGTCACTTAGAAATGAAAGAAATAGGATGTGCGAGGAAGCTAAGGTGAAATGGCCGCAGAAAAAAATGTGAAGAAATCGAAAAGGAAATGATTGTCAGAAGGACTGACTCAGCATATAGGAAAGTCAAAATAACCTTCGGTGGAATTAAAAACAAGGGTGGTAACATTAACAGTGAAACGAGTATTCCACTGCTAAATGCAGAGGAGAGAGCAGATAGGTGGGAAGAATACATTGAAAGCCTCTATGAGGGTGAAGATTTGTCTGATGTGATAGAAGAATAAACGGAAAAGACAGCGGATCCTTTGTTATAATCAGAATTTACAAGAGCTTTGGAAGAATTAAAACCAAATAAGGCAGAAGGGATAGATAACATTCCATCAGGATTCCTAAAATCACTGAGGATGAAGTGGTGACAAAGCGACTATTCACAATGATGTGTAGAATGTACGAGTCTGGCGGTACACCATCTGACTTTCGGAAAAATATCATCCACACAATTCGGAAGATTGCAAGGGCCGACAAGTCCGAGAATTATCGCACAGTCAACTTAAAAGCTCATGTATCCAAGATGCTGGCAAGACTAATACACAGAAGAATGGTAGAGGATTAGTTTGGCTTTAGGAAAGGTAAAAGGGCCAGAGAGGCAATTCGTTGCGGTTGCAGTTGATAATGGAAGCAAGACTGAAGAAAAATCGAGACACGTTCATAGGATTTGTCGACCAGCAAATAGCGTTCGACAATGTAAAACAGTGCAAGATGTTCGAAATTCTGAGAAAAATAGGGGTAAGGAATAGGGAATGGCGTGTAATATACGGTATGTACAAGAACCAGGTGGGAACAATAAGAATGGCAGACGATGTGCTCGGATTAAAAAGAGTGTTAGAAGGGATGTAGTCTTTCCTCCCAATTGTTCAACCGATACTCGAAGGTTCGGTGACGGAAATAAAAGAAAGATTCATGAGCGGGATTAAAATTCAAGTGAAAGGATGTCAATCAACTAATCTCTGATGATATTGGTAGTCTCCGTGAGAGTGAACAAAAATTACGGGATCTGCTGAATGGAATGAAGAGTCTGATGAGTACAGAATATGGATTGAGAGTGAGTGACGAAAGTAATGCTAAATTGGTGATCTCGAAGTAGAAGGAATCCTGCTACGTGGGCAGTAAAATAAGCCGTGACGGTTGGAGCAAGGAGCATATAAAAAACAGACTGGCACCTGGCAGAAAGGGCATTCCTGGCCAAGAGAGGGCCTCCGGCATTAAATATAGGCCTTAATTTGAAGAAGAAATTTCTGATAATGTACGTTTGAAGCACAGCATTGTATGGTAGTGAATCATGGACTGCGGGAGATCCAGAAAATAAGTGAACCGAAGCATTTGAGATAGAGAATAATGTTGAAAAGTAGGTGGACTGATAAGGTAAGGAATGAGGAGGTTCTGCGCAGAATCGACGAGGAAAGGCATGTATGGAAAACACTGACAAGAAGAAGAGACAGGATGGTGGGACATGTAGAGGAAGACAGTGATTGGAATACCCCGAGCTAATAATTGAGGACGTCGGTTGCAACTGCTCCCTGAGGTGAGGAGGTAGGAGCAGGAGACAAAATCCGTAGCGGGCCGCATCAAACCAGTCAGAAGATTGATGACTCAAAAGAAGAAAAAAATTCTCTGTCTTTGCGTGAACTTCACATCTACCGATTTCCGACCCAGTCGGTTAATTCCTTCGTGGTGCGTTTTTTTTTTTTTTGGGCTTAGTGTGTAAGTAGTCCAATGAATCACTCAAGTCTGAACACTCTTCCCTAATCCGAAGACACCGAAAAAGAGCACAGAAATCATTAAATGACAACAAAACTATTATATGATAAAGTGGTATTTTAATGCAGAAGAAAAACTAAAACATATTATAATTGGTAAGAAATTCTAGATATGCGGATAGAGACGACAGAGATCATACATTAGTAGCATACACCAAGAAACTTCGAATTTTAAAACATTCATAAAGAGAACGTAATAAAACAACAAATTTGACATGTAGAGAAGATCAAGGTGAAACAAATGATTAAAGAGATTAAAACAGGGAAATTACGTTTACTATTTTATTTTCGATACAACTATAAGAATTAGAGCAGATTTGACTGTGTGAAGACACGACATAGTAATTGGGCAAGTGGTCAGAGGAGAGCGATGACTTATCTCACCATTCGGCGAAGTCAGTTTTCCATGGCGTGTATGCGCCAATTGCAAGGTTGACGCAACACGTCCATCGCCTATTGTTTCCGTTGCGGCGGTTCAACAACCAGCAGATTACGTCTTCCGTGATCCGTGGCTGTACTGTGACTCCCTGTGTGGCTTACATTGTCCTTTCTTTCACAGTGGATGACGTAATCTTTTAGGTACAGTGTGCTTGGTGGCCTGTGTGATGTTCGTGTGTTTGCGCTCTCGCCAACTACTGTCTGCGGTAACTGTCCTACAGAAGCAGTGTTAGAGTAATATTTTGATACAGGAAATGTGTTCATAGTTGCAATTATACAACACCATCGGCTGTATATTGGAATGAGAAGAAGGAAAACTTGTGCCGGATCAGAGCTCGAGCGGAGATTTCCCGCTTTACGTGAGGGGTCGCTTCAACCGCTTCTGTTATCCGAGCACGAATCACGGCCAGACCCAAACTTCCATACATCGTCATCGATGCGTCAGAACCTGCACTCGCACCTTACGTACATTACCGTCCAGGAAGGACATATTTACTGGGAGTCAAGGCCTTGGCATTGATGAATAAATACGAAATGGGATTGCCTGTGTTATTAACCTTAATAATACCAACGCATTTTCCGTAACGTGCATTACCGACTGGGGATGGGAGGTTCTCTGGGCCTCCTAAAAGATTTTAAAAAAATTAGGTAACTGTTCTTGAATTATACCGCCCCCGGTAGCTGAGAGGTCATCGCGACAGAATGTTAATCCTAGAGGCCCGGGTTCGATTCCCGGCTGGGTCAGATTTTCTCCGCTCAGGGACTGGGTGTTGTGTTATCCTAACCACCATCATTTCATCCCCATCGACGCGAAAGTCGCCGAAGTGGCGTCAAATCGAAACACTTGCGCCCGGTGAACGGACTACCCGAAGGGAGGCCGTAGTCAGACGACATATCATGTCAGTAGGATCCAAAATCTGAAAATACTTTTTAGCATATTCCTAGCAATATCAACGCACTTTCAGTAACAAGTACTACTTTACGACCACTGCAAAAATATATAAAAATGCAAATTTCGTTCATTGCTGTTGGCTCTCGACGTACTTTTTTTAAAGGATACTGACGTGTAAGAAAGGTTCTGAGCCTGGAAATACCGAATACGTCATTTATTCAGGAAAAGGGACATCTACTATTGGGACTTATATTTTTGGGTTACGATTAACTGAAAAATTTGAAATATATGTGGGATACGGAAAAAGAATTGTTTAAAGACAATAAATATTTGTTCAGTATTTTATAATATGAGGTAACTGACTAGAATACAATACTTCTAAATGGTGGGCATAAAGTAACCTCCCCCCCCTCCCCCCAACCCCTTGGCATTGCGAGGGTTAAGATAGCATTGCCTGAGTTATAAATAACTATGATGGAATGCTCCTTGGGAAATGTACGCATTTTGTATTTATTCACCAACGCAAGGACCTCGACTCTCAATACATATGTCCTTCCTGGACGGGAATACTGAATATGTAATGTTGGAGTGATTGTTATGACACATGGATGACCACATATGGAAATCTGGGTCTGGCCGTGATTCGTGCACGGGTAATTCAAGCGGTTAATGCGACTGCTCGCTTGAAGCGGAAAGCCGGCCGCTATGACCGAGCGGTTCTAGGCGATTCAGTCCGGGAGCGCGCTGCTGCTACGGTCGCAGGTTCGAATCCTGCCTCGGGCATGGATGTGTGTGATGTCCTTAGGTTAGTTAGGTTTAAGTAGTTCTAAGTTCTAGGGGACTGATGACCTCAGATGTTAGAGCCATTTGAACTATTTTTTGAAGCTGAAAATCCGCATTCTAGTCCCGGTACGTCACAAATTGTCACAGCCGTCACTCCAGTTATAGTTGATGGTGGTTCGTATTTGCAGTTGTGAATATATTTCCTGTAATTCTTGACGGCTGTAGTTGCTGCCGTGCATCATACTTCTTAATAACACAGGCTCTGTTGTTTCGTCATATTTGGAGGTTGAGATCAGACAGTGAAGTGTATCTGGCTGCTTAAAGATTCAAGTATTCTAAAGCAAGGAATTTCATTTGGAATTCAATGGAAAATGAATATTTTACGAAGTGACTATAGACATTGAAGCGAAAGCAGGTATCTGACTCAAAGACTGAGTTGACAATAGGTTGGTATGCCTCCAGAAGGCAAACTCCGCTTCTTCTGCTTCCTCTGACTGTCTGCTCGCAGGCTCATCTCACTAACTATTCACTGCTCAATTCCAAACTGTTCACTCACTTTGCTCGCAATAGAAGGCGGTCGTGCAGTGATTAGTACACTGGACTTGCATTTGGGAGTATGATGGTTCAAATCCTCATCCAGCCATCGACATTTAAATTTCCCATGACTTTCGGAAAAGCGCTTAAGGCAAAACCAGAATGGTTCCATTGAAAGGGCATGGTCGATTTCCTTTCCCATCCTTCCCTAATTTGAGCATGTGTTCCATCTCTAATGGCCTCACAGTCGATGGAGCAGTAAACTCGAAACTTCTTTCCTTCCTTCCTTCACACTGCTCGCCCACTGAATGCTCACTGTCTGTCTGACTGACTAACAACTTTCACAATTATCCATTGACTGACTAACTATCCTCTGGCTACTCCTAATTGGCAATTTTTTCCATGGTTTCCCACACTCTGCCTCCAGAACGTTTCATTTTCCACAGTATCGCTTTTTTCACTGATTGGCTAATTTACAATCCCGTCCAATTAACGATTGATGCTGCGTGTCTACGAATCCAAGCCTATGTACACAGTGAAAATTTCCGATCTTGTGGTAGCTGGAGTGTACCCCGTTAACTCACGTCTCATAAACACGCTGTTCTTTGTTTTGGTAGTTCCCAGTGCTGGTTGGAATCTCCCGAGTGAATGGTATATCGCTATGTGTTTCTTCACGTGTTTGTCTTCATTCCTGAGTTGTCAATCAAGCAATCACCGAACAAAGAACTAACTTGTTTGTAACGGAAAGCCTGTACTTCGCTCATGTGTCTCCAGGTGCTTGTGACTTGGTACATCACTCTTGTTCTACGTCGAACTTTACATATAATAATCCTTCCCAACGAAAGCAAACACTTCAGTTAAGCCGCCCAATGCTGGCTTGTTGGAGAGTCTCACATACCGGCTGCGGTTTATGCAATTCTCTCAGTCTCAGTGCCTGGTGACGAAGTATTAGAAATAAAACTACCTGCTCAGAAGTATCCAGACACATCTACGTAATGCAGAACTGACCACTAGATGTCATGAGAAGTGTATTTGCCAGTATGAAAGGAGATGCAGAGCGTTGTGTTGTCAGTAGAAAAGTAGTAACAGTAGACTGAATCGGCCTGGAGAGCTCAGTGACTTTTGACGTGGATTAGTCATTGGATGTCACCTGAGTGTTGGGATTGGTACATGGTCCCGAGCGTGGTATAGGAACTTGCCATTAATAGGTTAGGATGAGGTACCATTTCCTCACTTGGACGTGATTGAGGAGATGGTCATGACTGGAATCGCAGAGTGAACTCTTAGCAACGCATGCATGTGATAGATGCAGCCCTGGGAACCTTGGCTGTCTTACGGTTGCAGTGTACAAAACCGGAAAGAACGGTGTTTAAACGGTAGCATGTGGCAAGTCTGAAGTCAAAGGTGTGTGCCCACTCTTTGCGGTAACCAGCAACTCTGAGGGCCCACTGGGACCAATGAACAGCTACAGTGTACTTCTAATAATGTCCGGGTATGCAGCCGGATCTCGTCGACATTCTTACCAAAGTGCCTTCAATGGAATCGTTACATCTTATTGGTCACTTATTCAGTGCATAAATGATGGCCTTGTTTGAACATATACTCTCCTCAACGTACTTTTTATTCAATGACGAATTCTTTGAACAAACAGACGGCGTCGCCATGGGGAGCCCTTTGTCCCCTGTCGTAGCTAATCTCTTTATGGAGGACTTTGAGGAGAAACCACTCGAGTCTGCTGTTTTAAAGCCTACGGTCTTCTGGCGGTACGTAGATGATACTTTTGTTGTATGGTCTCTTGGCAGACAGGAACTGGAGAAATTCATTCATCACTTAAACTCATTACATGAGAACATCAGATTCACGATGGAGATTGAAAAAGACGGCACTTTACCATTTCTAGACGTGCTAGTACGCCGCAAAAATGATGGGTCATTAGGACATTCTGTGTCCAGGAAACCGACTCACACAGATCTGTATCTCCAGGCGTCAAGCTGCCATCACCCAGCACAAACAGCCGGTGTTCTCAGTACCTTAATACATCGAGCACATGTAATATCGGATGAAGAAAACCTCCACGCAGAATTAGAACACTTGGAGAAGTGTATTGACACTTAGACGTATCGATATTGGTATACTGGAGCCAACAGGACTGCATGTATTGTTTGTGTTGATAGAGAAACGCAAATCACAGACGGTAAAAAACAGTTAAAAACGATCTTGATTCGACAAAACCAGTTGTTAGCGAATAAAACCAAATGAGTCAGTACTACGCGACCGCCATCTGCCACGTTCCCACAGTAAAAACACTTACTTGCCAGCTTGCTAAATACCTTTACAAGCACACCTTGTTTCTTTATTCAGAAAAGAAATTAACCAAATTATAATTTTTATGAAACCACCGTGACGTCCCTCCCGTGAGGCAAAGACACGCCTGGGCATCGCAGCGCACGGCTTAAGAAACTGTGTCCTATACTATCCGCTAGTAATCCTAGAAGGTTCCCCACAGCAATTCTCTCGTTTTTAGTCAGGTACAAGTCGTGCTCAAATGTTGATTGACTGTGTCCATGGTTGCCTTCATATATCCCTTTAGTACTTAATTCCCATACTGCCCGAGTATTGTTCAATATCCGCTTCAGTCTCAAGGTATCATAAATAACACCTCCAGGTTTTATTTACCTCTCAGGTGCGTATGGAGCTGAACATGTTCTGGGTTGTGGTATAACGCGCGACGGGCATTGCGCTTGGGGCAACTCAATTGTTCGTTCTTCTGCCGAGCACCATGAGGTGACAGCACTGATTGGGAACTTCGTATTCTGCAACTTCACAGAATGTCTCGGCGAAATAAAAGTAACGAGATAATTTTTCTAATTACATGTTTTTTCCACATGCTATAATATTTTATTAAAACTGTACAGACACCCCTTAGATAATAGCGAACTACGAATTAACGTTATAACAGATTTAAAAGCTTTAAACTTTTGGGGATCACATATGATACCTCAGGACTCAATGCTGACTTTGTTTACGTCAGTTGAAGTATGCTTATGTTTTCTTCCACTTCATTACCAGGGTTCACTAGATCACTGAGCTGACCAACTAATCCAGATGAACCTGCAGTCTCTCTCAATTTCGAGGAAAATACGAGTTGTGGAGGCATACTGGCGAGAATGAATACGTGTGTTATTAATGAAATCACTGTCTTCCATTACATACTTTAGAAAACTTATTTGCCTTTTGTAGTTTTCTGATGGCCGATAGTTCCAGTAACCTCCAACCTAACACTGCTGTCAGCAACTCAGCAGCCCCAGATGAAGTCAAGAAACCGTTTGAACTCTGTTCGTTCATATTTTGAGAACGTGTCTCAGTTCCCAAATATTAGGATGTCAATAAAACAGGAAAAATACTTCAGTCTTCTGTAGAAGATCTGCATAAGTTTTGGGGAGCAGAATTGTTGCAGTACTCATGGGTGTACCACGACTAAGAATGTGCTAGGAAAGGAAACTTTGATACCCACTAAATGCAGACAATGTTTCATGTAACATGTTTTAACTCTCAGGAATTATCTAAAATTAGCTGATTAGATTGTTGACAGTTTTGGTATCAAGTTTGTAATCTAAAGACATATCTTGAAATCTACAGAAAATATGAACAATATGCGTAACGTTTATGACAGATTTTTGATAACAAAGAACATTAAACTCTACAGTTGTGGACATAATGTTCCTGCTTAAGTTCTGACGTATCATATCCAATCAAAAAATTTTTTTGAGGATCATCTATTCTTGCCTAGTATTAACAGAAAGCAATTAACACAAATGTAGCTCACTTGCATTTTAATACGCGCTCGGGTGTGAAGAGGATATGCCTTGCTCTGGATATGGCAACTGTGGGACATGCCACTCCGTAGCTGCTCTGTTGCTATTCGCTATTCATTGCAATTGTCCCAAGGCGTTATTCAGTTCACAGGACGCAGCAGTCTGTGTGGTGCTAAATCCACCACTCCACGCAACTGCTCCTGTGGCTATTCGTATTAGGGCCGCAACCCTTAGTATTCTGCTCTTATCTCCGGTAATATTCCTTTCATTCCGGCTTCCAGATGGACTCTAACGAACGTCTCCTCCAGCTTCCGTGTCTTGTACCGTACTTACCATGTCTTGTAAGTTAGCTTCAGCGTCGAATGGTGACTGGTTTGCACAACTTCGCCCTGCCTGGGAAACAGCGATGGTGCCGTTTCCGTTTCTGTTAATTAGTCCCCTCCTAATTAGGAATAACCTTGACTTGACTGTAAGGCATCGGACTGAAGCAGCAGCTCTGGCGTGCGGTGGGTGGGTGCTGATAGTTTCCGCCGCGGTACGCCCCTCATGGCAACATAGTGCAGCCGCCCTACCACACGTGAAATAGTTTCTCGAAATCGTAATAGGAGAAGTTGCTAATTGCGCTGATAATTATACTCTAATTTTGAAATGACTGGTGGTTTGGGAACTAAAACGACGAATGGGACCAAATAGATAAATCAATTTAGTCTGTCTGGCTCTACACTCATACACTACATTATCATGTAACACTCACAATAATAAGAAACATTTAAATGTCATGTATCCAGTGATTAACTATACGAATACTCTGCGTTTCACAGATGGTACAACGCGCCCAGTGGTGGATGTCATTTAAACATTAGTGTGAGAAGCATCTAATTTTACAAGTGATAGTTTGCAGTAATTCACTTTACTGCAATTAATGTGAGGACAATATTTAACTGAACGTGTTCCTGAAATATGATTCTGCTTAATAAAATTTTAATTTCGCCACACGCAACGAGAGTACTGTTTTCACTAGACTTTACTCACCATAGCCCCTCTACCAACTACTAATGAATGTGGAACTTCTGAAGTGAGGCTTATTGTATCTTTGACAGCAAGTGGTACATTTGCTACTCTGCACGCTGGTTTATTATTTACTAAAACCCGCTGCATTAGTTGATTATAGAATATATTAATTCGAGTTTTTACCAGCTTACACTCTTGTAACTGTGAAACATAAAATACTTTAAGTAAATGGAACAAAGTATTGGGATATACTCACTACTTACGTAATGAAACACGATAGAGCAACTGCAGTAATGAAATAGATAATTATTCAAATAAAACAACCACATTTGAGAGAGCCTGGCTTCACAAAAATGAAAACTTAGCTTTGCATGATAGCTTCCATTGATTGTACACCTTTTTTTAATAGAAATACTTTAGTTCCATAATGACGGTAGCGAGCAGTTTCCTGCCTCTCTTGTAGATACTACACCATTTCCACGGCTGCAGTAAATCGGGCATGTGGCTCTATTCGACAGCTCATAATTCATGAAAGCTGATATTTCCTTTGGGAGCTATGCAACCAACCGCCATAAAACAAGTTGCGATGTCTGTTTAATCATTATGTAAGCTGGTTGCTAAATACTTGTAGAAATATAGTCAACACATTCCAAAATGACAGCGTTCAGCTGTGATATATTCAAAGACTCAAAATCTGCAATTTAAACGCAGTTCATTAGAGGCTATCCATATCTGCTCACAAACGACTGCACCGCACGACGTCACAAAGACGACGTCGTACTATGACTCACAAGGAAAGAACCTAATCCGTTCTTTGACCACAGGTAATTCCCTTAACTGATTTAATTGCTGTTTACATTTACCTCTTTATTTCATACACGAGTAATAAACATTTTAATGAATAACAAATAATCTTTGAAACATCATACAGTAAGTAGTTAATTATTTTAAATCTTTGATGCTAGGTGGTAGCTCATTACAGTACTATACATTCGCAACCTGCCATCTTCCTTTAACTCTTACTACTGCCACTAGATGGTGTAAGCGTTTACAAAACTAATAGCTGTACTGACTAGCCTCTGCGGGAGTGCAATACGCGTGCCATTACACACTCTTCCTCCGAGTAGCTGGTGCCACAGTGAATCATCTACTCCTCTTCTGAAGAGGTGTAGTATCATCAGAACTATCACACATCATGGTCGTCCTCACCGTATGAAAAGGAATCAGTATCACTTTCCCTCCCTCTTTCACAAGACTGTGTGTACGTGAGTTACCATTACACATTCTGTTACTGTAGTATGCTCCAATGTTATTTATGCTGTATACTATCCGACGATTCCATAAGAAATACAAAATAAATTTCCCTATAGTAATAATTATAATAACTCCATCAAATTAAGAGAATGATACAGCCACAACATACGAAGTGTGGTAAAAAATATGACGAATGATTTTTTTAGCGGCAACTGCCGATGTTACAGCCATTTGATGTAATTTGACCGTTAGCCTGATCCACTGAGACAGACAGTGTCAAGTCGGAACGCGTTCTGACTTGTCAGTCAGCGTCTAAAGACGCTAGAGTCAGGTTGTGTTTATAGTGTGTGTCGCGCTTCAGGGATTTCGAACAATGTGTGAAGGTACCCCAAACGTTGAAATTGGTGTATGGCGATAATGCTATTATTCTGAAGACTGTTTACAAGTGGTATGAACGATTTTAAGCGGAAAGGAGTTGGTAGAAGACGAACAAGGTTCCGGACGTCCATTAACCTCAAAAGCAGAAGAAAATAGGAAAAAAAAATGACAGAAACTGTTCGTTCAAACAAGCGAATAAGTATTGAAGAACTATCTCGTTTGGATCTGCGTAAGATATTTTAATTGAAATATGTAAATGAGACTAGTGGGTGTAAAATTTGTTCCCAGACTTTTCGGTGGTAAACCCGAAGGAAAATTGTGTGTCAGTTTGCACAGAGTTGAAGGATCACCTTCTTTCAGATCCGGACTTCATGTACAAAACTGTAACTGTAGATGAAACTTGGGTCTATGTTTATGACCATGAACAAAACTTCAGAATTCCCAATGGAAAACCAAGGATTACGTGATTACTCTGCTATTCACAATGAAGTGCCTAGCAGAGGGTTCAATGAACCACCTCCAAGCTGTCTCTCTACCGTTCCACTCTCGAACGGCACGCGGGAAAAACGAACACTTACATTTTTCTGTGCGAGTCATGATTTCTCTTATTTCATCGTGATGATCATTTCTCCCTATGTAGGTGGGTGGCAACAGAATGTTTTCGCAATCGGAGCAGAAAACTGGTGATTGAATTTTCATGAGGAGATCCCGTCGCAACGAAAAACGCCTTTGTTTTAATGACTGCCACTCCAATTCACGTTATAATGTGAATTCGGATTCTACGAATTCGCAAAACAATAATGGGCAGACACAATCTTCTGTGCCGATGGATAATGACTGGAGGCAACGAACACCAATTACTACAGAAGTGAGAGAGAGTGCGGTTCATGCTAATGAATCGCGTTCGGAAACTGATTGCGAGCGAATCGTGCATGAGGAGAGCGGTCGAGGAAAGGTATAGGGGCTTTGAGCAGAGTGTAAATATGAGGTACAATGAAGAAAGATTAATAGAAGAGGAGCTTTGTGCTGACACAACTAAATGTATGGAGGAATACTCATCGAAACCCATTTCTACAATGAAATTTGAAATAGAGGGTATTCCAGTAACGGTAGTTTTGGATACGGGCGCATCAGTAAACGCATTATCAATGAATTTATTTAATAAAATAATGAAGAAGAACCTGTTACCAACATTTCCTGCGCAACATTATTTGGCACGCGATCACAACCTGTGAAGACACAGACGATACTAAAATTGGATCTAGGAAATGCAGCGATAACATGTGCGTTCCTAGAAGTGGATAAATTAATAGTCGACTGTGTTCTGGGGTTAGAAACTATCCGGGATAAGGACGCAAAATTAGACTTCTCTATCGGGAAAGTAAATTTTTGGATCGACTGAGACATAGCCCAGGTAGATTTGCTAAGGAAAGAAGGAAAACATGGAAGATACGGCAGAGGGGCAAAGTTGCAATTGATAATGAAACAGCACCGGCAATGCAAAACAAGTTTGATTAAAGTCATCCAAGTAGTAGAAATATCCGAGCAGATAAAACAGAAGTTGAGCGATCCAGAGCACCTGAAGGATGAGTTTAGGACACAACTGTCTATCCTATTAAGCCAGTATATGAGAGTGTTTGAAGAACAACCCGGTATCATTAAGGGTTATACATGTCATTTGAATGTAAAGCCACACAGAACATACTGCCATAGTTTCTATACCGTTCCTTGGAAACAACGCAGTGGAACACGAAATACAGAGGACGTTACATTGGAATCTAATTGAACTTTCAAACAGTCCTTACTGCAGTTCGCTTCTCGTTGTGCCGAAAATAGGTGGAAAGGTACGTCTTGTACTCGATGCTTGTGTAATTAAGACAATTATTGTACCAGTACGTACTCACCCAGAAAACATTGATGAGTTGATCCAAAAGTCCAATGGAGTGAAGTATTTTACAGCAATCGAGTTGCTTGATTTATACTGGCAGGTCAAGTTAGGTGAAGAGTTGAGAAAGTATACTGAATTTGTGTATGCCAGAAGAAGTTATCATTTGGAGGTTCTTCCTTTTGGTTTGAATATCAGTGCAGGAGTATTAATATCCACATTGGATGCAGCTTTAGGACCTGAACTAAGGAGTCAACTAACATTGTTTGTGGATGACGTCTTGATAGCTACAAATACCTGGGAGCAACATGTGAATCTACTGACGAGTATTAGAGAGATTTTCTAGTGTGGGAATAACAGCTAATCTCCGAAGTCACATTTTTGCTGAGAGAAAATAATGTTCTTAGGGCATTTAATAAATTCAAGAGGCATCTTACCGGATGAAAAGAAGATAAGTGCGATAAAAAATTTTCCTGTTCCTAGAACGAAAAGGCAGTTAAAAGGATTTTTAGGTCTTGCATCGTTTTTTCGTCGGTTCATAGAGGATCAGTGGATGAATTCTGTGCCATTACTAAACTTATTAACGAAGAACGTGCGTTGGCATTGGACTGAGTAATGTCAACGAGCATTCGAAGCAATCAAGCTTCGTCTAATGCAAAGATTCTCTATCATCCTGATATGTCCTTGGAATTTGGATTAATGACGGATACTTCATCTGTTGGTTTGGGCATTTGTTTGTTCCAAATTCGAAAAATAGATGGCAAGCCCACCTTTGGCCAATAGCTTTCGCTAGTAGGACACTGTCAAGTTCGAGAGATCGTATACTATCGCGGAACAAGAGGCTATTGCAGTAATGTGGGCATTCAAAAAGTTTAATTATTATTTATATGGAGCAAGAACCACACTGTGTACTGTGACGGTCAAGCTCTTAGCTTTTTACAAACTTGTAAGCTATTACATGGAAGATTAGGAAGATGGACAGTCACTCTTCGTATTGTGTATATACCAGGGAAGGAGAATATAATAGCAGATGCGTTATCCCGTCTTCCAGAAGGATTAGAAGAAGGCATCATCTCGGATGAAGATGAAGATGAATTTCCAATATTATTGATGAGAGATCAAGTAAGCCGAAGATACTGTTTAGAGGTATGTGATGATATGACGAGACTCCAACAAAGTCATCCAAGATGGATGAAGATTCGACAGAAATTATAAGATCCACAAGAAGATAAAATAAACCAGTACTAAAACGTAGTGAATGATGTAAGTTTGCGGCGCGGGGTTAGCCGAGCAGTCAGGGGCGCTGTAGTCATGGACTGTGCGTCTGATCCCGGCGGTGGTTCGAGTCCTCCCTCGGGCATGGGTGTGTGTGTTTGTCCTTAGGATAATTTAGGTTAAGTAGTGTGTAAGCTTAGGGACCGATGACCTTAGCAGTTAAGTCCCATAAGATTTCACACACATTTGAATTTTTTTTATGTAATGTTTCATCGTCGGAGTAATATGAGTCAGAATTGGTGTGTACGTATACCCGACGAATATGAGGAGAAGTTAATAACGTATACTCACAACACTTGGGGACACTTTGGTGTAGCAAAATGTGCGAACAAACTGAGAATGTACTGTTGCTTCCCAGATTTACGTAGGAAAGTATGGAGTGTACTGAGTAAATGTGTAATATGTCAGAAAACAAATCAAAATAACAGAGGCAGGAAAGGCCTTTTATATTCCACTATTCCGGAAAAGCCGCTAGCTATTTTATCAGAGGATGTATGTGGACCATTACCGAGGGCTAGAGGAGGCTGTAAATACATTGTAGCTTTCTTGGACATATTTACAAAATATGTAAAATTCTATCCAATGAAAACTCCTATTTGAACCGTTTATTCAATGACTACATTCCGCGCGTTGGAAAGCCGAATGTAGTGTCATCTGACAATGCTACAAATTTCCACTGGATATAGGTGGAGGCTCGTGCCAATATCACACAAATACTAACATCCAGATATAACCTGGGCGCGAAACCAATCGAGACAACTTTTCGAGAATTAAATAGATTTATGCGAACATATTGCTATGCGAAGCAGACAAGATGCATGAAATATCTCGATACATTTGAAGAAATCATGAACAATTTGCCTCATATGACTACAAACTTTACACCTTCTGAACTAATGTTCGAGAGAAGAGAAAAAATGAATGAATGGATAGATAAGATTCCAAAGAGATCAGAAGGAGAAACCCAATGGCAGCTTTAAAAAATCTGACCGAAAGTGCTAGAAAGAGGAAGACAGATTTGACAAAACAATATTATGAAAACAATCCTTTCGCGTTAGCGAAAGAGTATTGTGATGTACAAATCCTCACGTGTCGCTGCTAAACAAGACAAATAAGAAATGGCAATTGATGTACGAAGGACCATTTCAAGTGATCAGGATGCCAAATCCAGGAGCATATGTCTTAGGACATCCTGAGACTAGAAATATAAAGGGATTATATCCTCATCAGGATTTAAAAAATTTCATTCCTGAGGGAATGAAGAAATATAAGAAAAGGATGACAATTTTTCTAATAGTAATATAAGTTATTTTTTCATAATTTCAGATAAGCTTATAATGGTCGACAGGCATCCATAAGAGATGAATTATAATGATTATGTAAATATGTTTTCTTTCAGCAACTAATTTTGTATATTGTTAAGGAAAAGTGATTATGATGTCTTTTTAATTTCAGTAAAAAATATAGTTCTATTGGATATCTGTTTCAGTTTTCATGTAATTGTTAGTAATAGGCACATGGGAATATTCATCTTTAAGGCATAAATAGGGTGGTCCATTGATCGTGACCGGGCCAAATATCTCACGAAATAAGCGTCAAACGAAAAAACTACAAAAAACGAAACTCGTCTAGCTTGAAGGGGGAAACCAGATGGCGCTAGATTGGCCCGCTAGATGGCGCTGCCATTGGTCAAACGGATATCAACTTCGATTTTTTAAAACGGGAACCCCCAATTTTTATTACATATTCGTGCAGTACGTAAAAAAATATGAATGTCTTAGTTGGACCACTTTTTTCGGTTTGTGATAGATGGCGCTGTAATAGTCACAAACATATGGCTCCCAATTTTAGACGAACAGCTGGTAACAGATAGGTTTTTTAAAATTAAAATACAGAACGTAGGTACGTTTCAATATTTTATATCGGTTGTTCCAATGTGATACATATACCTTTGTGAACTTATCATTTCTGAGAACGCATGCTGTTACAGCGTGATTACCTGTAAATACCACATTAATGCTATAAATGCTCAAAATGATGTCCGTCAACCTCGATGCATTTGGCAATACGTGTAAGGACATTCCTCTCAACAGCGAATAGTTCGCCTTCCGTAATGTTCGCAAATGCATTGACAATGCGCTAGCGCATGTTGTCAGGCGTTGTCGGTGGATCACTATGGCAAATATCCTTCAACTTTCCCCACAGAAAGAAATCCGGGGCTATCAGATCCGGTGAACGTGCGGGCCATGGTATGGTGCTTCGACGACCAACCCACCTGTCATGAAATATGCTATTCAATACCGCTTCAACCGCACGCGAGCTATGTGCCGGACATCCATCGTGTTGGAAGTACATCGCCATTCTATCATGCGGTGAAACATCTTGTAGTAACATCGGTAGGACATTACGTAGGAAATCAGCATACATTGCACCATTTACATTGCCATCGATAAAATGGGGGCCAATTATCCTTCCTCCCATAATGCCGCACCATACATTAACCCGCCAAGGTCGCTGATGTTCCACTTGTCGCAGCCATCGTGGATTTTCCGTCGGCCAATAGTGCATATTATTCCGCTTTACGTTACCGCTGTTGGTGAATGACGCTTCGTCGCTAAATAGAACGCGTGCAAAAAATCTGTCATCGTCCCGTAATATCTCTTGTGCCCAGTGGCAGAACTGTACACGACGTTCAAAGTCGTCGCCATGCAATTCCTGGTGCATAGAAAAATGGTACGGATGTAATCGATGTTGATGTAGCATTCTCAACACTGACGTTTTTGAGATTCCCGATTCTCGCGCAATTTTTCTGCTACTGATGGGGGGATTAGCCACGACAGCTGCTAAGACACCTACCTGGGCATCATCATTTGTTGCAGGTCGTGGTTGACGTTTCACATGTGGCTGAACACTTCCTGTTTCCTTAAATAACGTAACTATCTGGCGAACGGTCCGGACACTTGGATGAGTCCAGGATACCGAGCAGCATACATAGCACACGCCCGTTGGGCATTTTGATCACAATAGACATACATCAACACGGTATCGACCTTTTCCACAATTGGTAAACGGTTCATTTTAACACGGGTAATGTATCACGAAGCAAATACCGTCCGCACTGGCGGAATGTTACATGATACCACGTACTTATACGTCTGTGACTATTACAGCGCCATCCATCACAAAGCGAAAAAAGTGGTCCAACTAAAACATTCATATTTCTTTACGTACTACACGAATATATAATAAAATGGGGGTTCCTATTTAAAAAAAAAAAACGCAGTTGATATCCGTTTGACCTATGGCAGCGCCATCTAGCGGGCCAACCATAGTGCCATCTGGTTTCCCCCTTCAAGCTAGACAAGTTTCGTTCTTTGTAGTTTCTTCGTTTGACGCTTATTTCGTGAGATATTTGGCCCGGTCACGATCAATGGACCACCCTATGTATATGCAAAGCAAGGACACAGCAGTATAGCTAATTAATTATTTTAAAGAATAAAGTCAATTCACTGGGTGGAGTTTCATGAAATTTTATTGAGATAGATTACCAACGACATTATTTGGAAGGACAATGCTGGACAAGATTGAGAGGGATATGTGTGATCGTTGTGGGGCGTTTGGTATTAAATTGTAATTGAAGTATGATAAATGATGAAAAGAAACGACTTGGCTGAATTTGTTTGGTTCGGGGGAAGTAGATAAACTCGTAATTACATTCTGTAAAGGTTAAAGCTAATTTCGCAGACTGATAGAAGTGGGGAGTAGTGATGGATTCCGGGAACAGCAACGAACTTCACGCGGTAAGTGTTGTGTGTTTCCAGGCACTAAATAAACTGTGAACACGTGCTGGTGCAGTGTCATAAAAAGAAACTAGTAATGAGACACAAGAGTGGTTATGTGTGTGCTAATAAGCAAGGATATACTCATGTGCATCATATCTGGAAACGATTTTGTGCTTCATTGAAGAGAAAGGTGAAATCACGAAAGAGAATTATCATTAGAGTTTACCAAGGCGAACGAGTGTGGACATGGTACTCTGATGATAATAAACAAATGCATGAAGGGAGAAAAGAATCCGTAATTGTGGCGAAAGATTACCCGAATATTGAGTAATAAAATGTATGTTACTTCTTCTGAATCACTAAATTCAGACCAGTAGCGTCAGAATGAAGAGTATATACGCTAATCCGTTTTCTCACAGCGCTTACCCATCAGTAATGATTAGCATTGATACTTGTTCCAGGGTATGTTACGTGTTCACACATCACTGCCCTGTGAGGGTATAATCCAGCCGTTCTCCTGCCTGATTATCAACCCTGTACCTGACCATACCTACCATTCGACAATCACACTGGCAAGAGAGTCATTCTTCGTCTCCATACACGCCTGTCCTCCAACTTCCATCAGACGTTGGTTGACATCGCTACCAAGACATCTTCACATTTACCCGACTCCACCAATGCAAGGACACCCTATATGAAGACAACGTCAAATCTGTTATTTAAACTTTTCATTAATTTTTGTAAATTAGTGAGTGGAACAAGGGGAACATAAGGTTAAGTTAGCCTTGTTCCATGATTTCCATGGTTTCCCTCAGGAACCCTTTCCCGAATGGGAGCGCTCTTCTGATCGAAAGTGAATGGCCGCATGAGCCGTTTACAGAGTTACTTGAACGGCTATTGTCAAAATATTTAACCACATGAGAAGTAGTGAGTGATTATTAAAGCTGTAAAAAGTTCATAAGCGGCAAAAGTTGTCATCAGTCACCAGCATATTCCACTCAGTAATATTATAGGAAACACTAGGATCAAGTTGTTACAGCTTTGGCCCCATATTGTCTTAAAAAGGAAATTCGCGCCCAAACAAGGGCTTGGAATGGATTGTAAATGGTGAAAACTACAAATCTTTTTTTTTTTTTTTTGAAATGGACTTGTAGTCCGGGGTGATATGTTACAATACAGCATCACCGGTCTATTGCGGTCTAACTGTGTTGGTGAGGCAGTAAATTTCCACAGGGCAGTGACTGCGTCACTGCAATTCACTTTGGAGGTGTGGCGGTGGGACTTGTAGTCCCGTGCCACCCTCTGACGGTGATGGTACTACATGAGTCAGGCAGAAAAATTTTGCCCAACATGGGCAGGTGAAGGTGTGTTGTCACTACAAATCAGCTGAGGTGATTTATTAATCCAGAGAGCAGTATAAACTGCCTGCGAGCATTGGACGTTCAGTGCTACGGACGCATCTCTCTGGAATAAGCAATCAAAGATGTATATTTGGGTACTCTGTGTGAAGCGATTACAGAGATCGGACGTGTTGTATGTAGGAGAGATTTTGCTATTGTTGTGCGACGCTGTTAAGCTCCATTGTGAATGTTTAGTTAGTCGATGGCACAATAAACAAATTAAAGAAAATAATACGCAATCGAGGTGTGTATTTATCAATTTATAAAAGATTTGACAAACATTCCTCAGATATCACGTGACGTAGATCGATCGGAGGTGCAGTGTGGAATGATAGTGCGAGCTTGCATCTTTTCACGGTCAATATTCTTCGAGAGAATGAAGAAGCAATGAACTTTTCGTTGATAAAAAAAAAAAAATTTGGACACATCAATCCATACGCATCATACAACATAGCAACTAGTTGTGCCGAACGATCTTCGTAGCGAAATAAACATTTTAGAGATTTCAGGTGGAGCAGTTCGACGAGGAGTATCAGCGAGATCGACGCTGTGGGGCGTATATTTAGCTCTCCTGCGGTATTTAAAACCAAAGACTTATATTCTTTAGCTTTTTAAAAGAATGAAGCTAAAACCTAAATAAGACCACTGGAAATCATAACTAAAAATACCAAAAATTAAATAAGGAGCAGAAAATCTTCTTAAAAAAATTTCTGTAATAAATAAATTAATTAAATTAAAATATAATAATGTGCACCTTACTGCTCCTTGTCACAGCCAGCATCAATATCATCATCAACTAGTTGTAGTTACAGTAATTAATCCTGGAGCTAGTGGTAGTTCCATGCCCCGTCCTTTTAGTGAAGGACATCAGATTAACAATGCCAAACTGCAATTAGAATTCTCGATGATTGAGGACGCTTTTGAGATCTCAGCAGGAAGCTACTGAGACCCTGTAGGGTTTGTGAAAGCGTGCCTTCCTGTTCTGGAAACGGAGCTCCTAAAGGCTTTAACAACCGTGGTATCCTGCCTTTAAATGGAGCACTACGCTGTACATCAAACTGTCACATCCCCCAAATAAGGCGAATGTTGTGTCGGCGAGATAACGCTTCACTACCTTTGGGGGAAAATGGCTTGATATTGTGTAGCACATCAATCGCCGAGTGGCTTCATGAGTCCACCATGAGTGTATACTGGACTTGTTTTCTGTGAACGACGTCAGAGGGTCAGTTAAAGCACTCAGCTGAATACTAAACCTTGTCATTCGTATGGATGCCTAAAATTCAGTAAATATAGGGTAGTGGATGCCTATGATTCAGTAAAGATAGGGTCTAGCTATACCATCCT
The DNA here is from genome assembly GCF_023864345.2 of Schistocerca serialis cubense. Classification (NCBI taxonomy): domain Eukaryota; kingdom Metazoa; phylum Arthropoda; class Insecta; order Orthoptera; family Acrididae; genus Schistocerca; species Schistocerca serialis. The sequence continues at coordinate 632,790,650 of NC_064645.1, forward strand.
CCTAAGGATATACCTGATAAGAAGGCACCTATATAATCGAAAATAAAACCGACCACGCTTGTGTTGCATGGTGAATCCCGGCTTGCGAAAGAAATTACAGTACACATCTCGATGTGGCATACGTACTCATGTTGATTAGTGTTATAACTTGGATGTTCAGTTCCCCATCAAGATCCAGGCGCAGAATACTGGAATATTGGCTCATGTTTATGGCCTGTAGAAAAACAGGTCAGACGAGCAGAACCAGCCGGATAAACGTTCAGTTATCACACCCCTCTATTTCTCAAAATTTGCCAGACTGCAGCGTGCATGTGAACATGCTGCTATTATCCAATGAAGAAAATAAGAAGAAAAACAATCATCATTAGTGCTGGATCAGGGACATGTCCTGACTCATTTCCTCCAAAATTAGTAGACACAGTTGTAGAAAGATTATTTGCTTATGGTGTCTGAATATGCTTTCCTCAGACAACTTATTACCAAAGCATCTAGCAGACTGTGCTTCCAAGAACCCAGTACATGTTATTATGCCCACTGGGGAAAAGAAATTCATAAAGTTTAACAATTCTCACCATCAGGAGCAATGCCCGTTTGTGGTGTATGCAGACTTTGATGCCTTCTCGGTCCTGTGATCCACTGTGAAGACCCCACAGCCTCACAAACTGCCTTCTCAGCAAAAAAAGTACCAGCAGTGTATCAAGCTGCATCATCCTATCATTCGAGTCTTAACCAATAAAAATCTTATTTTGGGGATAATCCTGCGGTTTGGCTTCTCATTGAACTTCAAAAACTTTCATGAGAGGACGATAAGTTTTACGACAACATTTCCATGACCAAATCGAAGGAGACTGATTATTAGTACATGAAGGCAGTTCACTGCCTTAATTATGGACTACCATCAGACAGAAAAGCAGAAACTCCTCGTAGGGACCACTGTCATCTTATGAGGAAGTTCTGTGGCGCCGCCCATAACACATGCAACTTGAAGTATGAATTACCGCGACACGTAACTGTCTTTTTTTTTTTTTTTTTTTTTTTTTTTTTTGTAACATAAGCGAGTATGAAGCTCACTTTCCTGTTGAGCACTTATCTAATTTGGTATGGCGTATGATCAGGTCAGTGTTTTGCCTCAGAGTCTCTAAACGAATGACGGCAAGAGTTAGGCTCCACTTCCTTGACTCGCTACGTTTTATGCAGGCGCCACTCCAGAAACTTGTTGAAATTATGTCTCAGAAGGATATGCACATCACCTCAGTTGCATTCCCCGATGAGGAAAAGTTCGAATTTGTGACGATGAAGGGGGCTTTCCCGTATGAGTAGTGGGATAGTATGAAAAAACTCAACGAAACCAGGCTACCCGATATGACTGTATTCTCCAGCAACCTCACAGGCGATGCCATACTGGAATGCAAGGTATGAACATGTTGTGGATGTCTGGCCAGATTTAACATCTCCACTGTAGGTGACACAACTTTACCTGGACACAGATATACGCTTGCTCACTGATGTTTTCGAGAAATTATTAACTCTGTGCATCACCACATATTCTCTGGATCACGCTTTTTATTACAAAGCACCTGGGTTGTCTTGGAACGCCATGCTCAAGAAAACGAGGTGCAACATCAAATTATTGACCGATGCTGACATGCTTCTTTTCCTTGAGCGAGGTATCGCGTTGTGGAACTCTGTCAGTGTGTCCGTAGGTATGCCAAAGGAAATAACCTACATATGGGTAAGAGGTTCAGTGCGTACCGTGATTCGATTTGTATCATGTACTTGGATGACAATGACCTAAATGTGCATGCCACGCAACAGTCACTGCCGATTGACGAGTTTCGATGGAGGTCCAAAGAAGAAAGCAAGAGTTTAGGTGGAGAAATTGAGGATATGGTGGCTGATTCTGTTGTGGGGCATGTGGTGGAGGGAGAAAAAAAATGGTTCACATGACTCTAAGCACTATGGGACTTGACATCTGGGGTCACCAGTCATATAGACTTGGAACTACTTAAACCTAACTAACCTAAGGACATCACATACATCCATGCCCGAGGCAGGAATCGAGCCTGCGACCGTAGCAGCTGCATGGTTCCGGACTGAAGTGCCTAGAACCGCTCGACCACAGCTGCCGGCGGTGGAGGGAGAACTCACACACCCTATTATATTGCATGATGCGCACTCCGACTTGTCACTGAGTCCAGAGCAACTAGTTCGTGAACAGAATCCACTCCAAAATGATGACAACGCTGGGGAATAAGCGGAGATACATTATGCACCATCGTAATTTCCAGCAGTGGCCCAGACTGGGCACGAGGGTGGTCAGAATACTTGGGCTAACTTCTTCATGTAAGACCATGGTTGAAGGAGTTTATTTAAATTTTTATTTAATAAACGTTTATTTAAATATAACCCTGAGGGTTTCAATGCTGTGCGACTTTGAGAAAGAATTTTTTTAAATTAATGAATAATTCAATTTTCAGAAAAACATTGGAGAATTTGTGAGAATATGGTGAAATTTTGATGAGAATCGAATGGGTTGGGGGTTAGGGCATGAGAAAATGTATCGCCAGATCAAGTTTTAAATGGGTCTCAATATTCTATGAGAACCTTGTTACAGTGGAGATGGCGGAGGTTGCAGTAGGGTTCATAAAACCTATATATGTGGTGATATGTATACTAGAGCTATTCAAATTCCACACATACCGCTTTCATTATAAGTTTGCGAAACTTCATTTTGCTGAGCCTAAGTTACTTTATATTGAAGTAGATAGCTTCATCTATTGGGAGAAGAGGTACAATCGATATGAGTTAATGAGGTGCCATGGTGAAGAATTCGACATGTCTTCATATACAGCCGATAATCCTCAAGATATTGTTGCACAGAACTAGAGGTTTATCGACCTAATGAAAGCCGAGGCGAATGGGTCTCTGGTTGTGGACTTCCTCCAGGATGATGAGCGGAACGGGGTGTTAGTGCCAGCCCCGTGGAACTGTGGTGCCGATGGTTTGTAGTCCAGCTACCGTCTCACGGAGGGCTTCTACTTTACTGTATAGCTGTCTAGCCATACGGGGAATGGTCGTCTTGAGAAGGTCCTTATTTGTCTCCTCATGCAGTGAGACAATCCTGGTGAGCGGAGGTGCGTGAAGACTCCACCGGACAACATTATTCTGTTGGCGCTAGAGCGCCAGCATCCGGGACTTACTAATCGTGGCCCACGCAGAGGAACCATACGTTAGTGAGGGCAGACAACGGAGTGATACAGCCGGAGCTTGGTATCTCAATTCAGCTGTCGGCTGGAGAAGAACGGGAACAAGGCCCCAGTCAACTTTAACCCTTTTAAGGGCGATGTATTCTGCGTGGCGGTGGAAGAAAGGTTTCTTATCCAACCAGACCCCGAGATACTTGGTATCTTTGGCCCCGCAGGACCCGGACGTCCCCGACTGAGATGTTGTGGCGGAGTATATGAGGCCATTTAGTGAAATACACTGCCGTAGTTTTGGCGGCATTGAGGGCAATCTCATAGGAGCGCCACCAGGAGACCGTTGCGTCCACATACCTCTGGAGGCGAGCAATGAGTTGATCAGGATTGCTACCGGTCGTTTAAAGCGCTGTGTCCCGGCGTATCGTGACAAATGGCAGTGGCAGTTGACAGGCATGTCATTGACATAGACTAAAGCTTTGTACCAGGTCCACAGTAGTTACACCAGGAAATGTGAAATTCGACTGAAAGTTCATCGAGAACACCACCACTTATTATAATATGTCTTCTGTAATGTATGTTCTGGCATTGTGGAGGCTGTGCTCTGTGCACTCCATTATGTAGCAAATGCGCAGCATCAATTCTGCTGTTCTGTGTTGCAGGAAAACTAACTGGTGCTCTATTCCCTCGACGTCTTACAACACATTCTATTGACAGACATATGTGGTTCTGAGCTCTTCTGCATTTCCTTTGTGTAAAAGCATCCTGAAATTTTAGTGCCACTGCCATCCTTTAAGATGTAAGTTCTGGGATTCGTTCCCTGCAATTTGGAAACTATGAATATCTCACTCAACCACTTTGCTAGGTATGACTTCTCAAATGTTGTCTTGTGTTTTGAGATGCATACTAAATCACCCACATTAAATTTCTGGATACAACACTTTAATATGAGAATATACCATGAAACCATTGTCACCAGCATCGATTGGTCTCGTTTTTATTGTGCTATGTTTGATTCAATTATACTGTGGTGTTATTTCTGGGAGGATATCTGTTCACTTGTGTGAGCCGTGAAGATTGAAATGCATCCACATTTGACCTGTTATTGTTCTATTCAGACGTTCCATGATACTCACCCTTAGGTGGATGAATGTTGAGTGGTGATGTGTTACATACTGATGCATCATGGTCTTGAAATATCTATTGTAAAACTCTCCACAGTGATCAGTTTGGAGGTTGTTTGAGCGTCAATTCGTCCCTATCTGCAACAGATGCTTAATCACCTCCATGAAATCTCTGCCCATTTTTGTTTTAACAGGTAATGCCCAGGAAAATTTGCAGTATGCATCAATAACCATTACAAGATCAGCAAGCTATAAGTAATCCAAACTTTTAACCATAACATGCCTATGAGTGTATGTTTTATTTGTTGGTTTGTACAGTTCTCCAACTACAGTCTCCACACTTATTCGATTGTAATTCTCTCTCTAAGCTTGGAGATTACTAACAGCAGCAGGCGATGCTATGAGCAGTTGAGGTTGATCTGTTAGCTCACTGGGATCATTGAGGCATTTACAATGGGAGTTGATTGCTGCTCTTTTTATGCTGGATGTCAGTACCATCACCAATGCTATATTGAGCATCTAATCTAGGTTTTATAATGGTTCTGTGTTTTGCTCTGTGCTGGTTGCCGACTTTCCTAGGTACACCAATCGACTGCAGTCTTTCACCATACATCACCAGATCTTTGGATGAATAATGTATAGTTTTTGTGGGATTTAGGGAAGTGAGGTTCATTAGACGACTTGTTCTTTGAAATTCTCTATCACCTATCTGAATTATTTTTTCTTTTAAACATATAGGCTGTGGGCCAATCTGTATGGGATTTTTACCACTGACAACAAATATTTTGTGTATCCCACCACCACTGTGATGGTTAATGAATCAGCAACGCCGTCGTATTTGTGTAATTTCATTGAGAATTCATCGAGAGATTCAGTAACTGGTTTGATGGTTTCTCCCAGTCTCTGCTCTCGAACAAAGTGTCCTACCCTTAACAGTCGTAACTTCTCTCAAACAGCCTTCTGTACCACGATGACCATATGCTTAATCGACATCTTGATGGAGTGTTCTAAGTCATCTGCATGCAGTCTATACCTACAGAGACAGTTCACAAGGTTTTTATACGCAGCCCAAGGTTCAGTCTTTCCATTATAAGGGATAGCACCATCAGTAGGCCAAAAAAGATTGTAATGGTGGAGCGTTGAAGATAAATGAATAGACCATGAGTGTGACACTGTCATACAATGATGTAATAAGTAGTGTCAGACAGCAATGTAAATGTCCATGGGTGGACGAGATGGACAGTACTTGGAGATCATCTGTTGACTGATACAGGATCCTGCATGACACAGTTCATCCCATTCCAACTCCATAAACCGCACTTTAACACTTCCCATTGCATTTTTAATCTCAAACACAATACGCCAGTCACTGTCCACCGATGCTTCTGTACCGATAATGCCGATATTTATTCGTTTTAAACCGCTAACTGTTAAATTATAAGTTGAAGTAAAAAGCGGTAGAGCACTGGAAAGAATCGCAGCTTCTCAACCACCACTTCAACACTCTGCCCGTGCAGTAACACTGAAATGTTCTGGGGTGGTGGCTATGCCAGAGACCGATACTGAATTGCACCGTGTGGAGTACGACCCGCAGTACAGTGCTTCTGAGAGTAGGGGACTGGTTGGGTCTCTTCATTACACAAGTCGAGCAAGATGGATAATAGTAGCTCGTTGTCCTTCCCCAACATGCTGGTCAGATGCGCTACAGGATCCCATGGCGCTGCTACTACTGCTGGCCCCAACAGTTCGGAGATCGCTGCAGGTCCCGCTGAGCCTGCAGTGGCTGTTTGTTGCCAGTCTGGACGTGCAGCAGGTTACTGCTTGTCTGGACACACTGGAGATCGCTGAACAAAGAACAAGAAACAGCAAGACTCCCCAAACAAATACATAAAAGTGAGCAATGACATGGAACTAAACAACATGTACTTACTTTATGCTTCTTATGTGGGACAGAGGCGGATGAGGATCTTGACTGCTGTTGTCACTTCATGATCCTTCCATTCACTGCAACAGAGAGCACATCGGTGTTATATCCTCTGGACGTCACGACAATGTGACCAGATGTAGTGTAATTGCACTCTTATTGGCTTCTGCCATTTTTAGGTGGAGAAAGGGGTGAATGTTGTTCCTACTGGATCTCAAGAAAGCACCGTCTGGCTGTTTTGTGAACTAGCTTAGTCAAGGCCCAAGGTGAACACCTCTGGTTCATTCCGTCTGGGGTAGTCGAACAGGAAAAAGTTGTCTCCTGGACTGTGGACTGACCGGTCATTTCAGAAAACATGAACAGCTCCAGCACACGCAGTAGTCTATATGAGTTGCGAAATTCATCTTGGGAAAAAGTATCACCCTGTGGTCATCCAGTGTCACATCCTTCCATTCCTCTTGCAGGAGACTGTGGACGCACTCCTCAGCTGTAAGCTTACAGGTAATGCACTTATTGAACCCCTCTCTGTTCATCACCACCATCTCATCAACTGAACACACTACGCCAGTACCTTCTCAGCAGGAGACTACACACTGGGACACTGCAGTGACGGAGTTCCAAACTGAGCTAAAATATCTATCGAAATGCATACTATACCACAACATCTTTCATTTATGTTTTCATCACCATCAACTGATCGCTACATAGTGAGATCCTTCCTGTCCGGTGATTTAGAGGTTGCAGCCAATTGGAATGCTGTTGCCACTGAGCGGTGGCATGTGGAACAAGACCCTCGGTAGTGACCCAACCTCCATGGAGTGCATATGATTGTGCTCAGTGCTCCATGACCCAGCTGGCTGGTACGTACATTGGCGGCCCAGAATGGCGGCTATTATACCGCACTTTATTTCATTCCTTGGTGCTGACAGTTACTATGTCATAGAAAGTGGGGAGAGGTGGTGCAGATGTGAGCTCTACACAAGTAGGGGAACCCTGTCTCCAACAGACTGATTACATAAAGACCATGTAAACTGAACTAAAAAATGCGTTACTGACATTGACCAGAATTTTGTGTCGAGAGATTCTTCCTCTTCAGCACTGACTGAGTCTTTTTGTCGCTAATTTCCAGGTGGGGGAGGGGAGCAGAGGATTGGGGGAGGAGAGGGATGCGGATTTCCCACAAGGAGAGGGAACAGTGGCTCAGGACCAGGGAATGGATGTTACAAAAAAGTTTCCCTTTTCCCTGAGTGGTTGGGGAGGAAGAGGAGATGGAGGGGAAGGGATTATGGGTTTCTCAGAAGGATGGATTTCTTAGAAGGATGGATTGCCCTCAGGGGGTCATAAATCGACCCCCAGGGGATCATAAATCTCTTATTAGAACGATTTGTTTAAGTAGCACATCAATTTTATGTCATAAGTGTGCCAGAACCCGTTTATCCCACGACTCGCTTCATCTAGTACTGCAGTTATTTTGTAGTTAAATTCTGGTGTAGACTGCGGCACTGAATAACACGTACATACTCGCATACTACCGTGGACGATGAACTGCAGCGAGACTGATTTTGGGGAATATGTATGTGAGCTGGCTGGTTAGTCTTGAATATTTCTTGGGTGTTCAGCATTTCTTGCCTGCTTCATGCATTCGTGATGACTGATTGATATGTGCAGGGTGTCACCATTATATACTCTCCCCATGTCCTGCAGCTTCCAGCTGGCCACCTCTGGGCGCGGACCTGGAGCTGTGGCGGGGGAAGCGCGGCGTCGGTGGTCAATCCAGGGTCCTCAGTAGCACCACCGCTGCCGCCGGACGTGAGAGACGCTGGCGTGGTGACAGTGGGTCGTCATCTTCTGCAGTTATCATGATGGAAGCGGATATCCACGTAGATTGCCGTTGTGCTTTAATTATGCTCAAGGGTATGTCCCAGGCCTTGCATAGTCGAAAGCTACTGTCTTTATTTATTAGTCCGCCATGTGGTCCGATCTCTACAGAATCTTTGAGAATACAATCTCAGGAAGTATTGGACTGTTGCAACAACTAGGTGTCATCGTAATTCGTGGTATGTCCGTGGGAAATGCAATGTTCCGCCACGACGGACTTTATTGGTTATATGCTATCTGCGTGGCGTTTATGCTCAGTGCATCTCTCCATCTGATCTTTACTGTCCAGTTAGTCTAGCCTGCATACGTTTTGCCAACCTGCAAAGGGTGCGGTATATTCCCGGTTTCTGGATTCCTACGTCATCCTTGACTGGAGCCAATAAGGCTTTCGTCTTGGCTGGTGGTCGAATTGGCACTTAACGTTGTGTTTCCCGAGTATTCTTCCGACTTCTGCTGATTTGTTCTGAACATATGGAATAATTGCCGACGCAAGCAGTTTATCTTCGTCATCAGGAGGCTGTGGTCTCAGCTTCTTCGGTCTTAAGGTACGTTGTATTTGGCTGTGATCATCCGTATGGAACCCGCTCCGTAAGTGCGGCAGTACAGCTGCAAGACTGTCACGATCCGAGATTACGCGTGCTCCGTGCACTAGTTTGCTTAGGACACATTCTAGTTGAGAAGGGGCATCACAGTTGGAAACATTCAAGTGCAAATCTTTATGTGTTCGTTTATGATAGACGCTGTGGTCCTAGTGTTCCGTCTGGTCTTCGCTTGACGAGCTCATCCAGAAAGGGAAGTTGACTGTTTCTTCTACCTCCGTTGTGAATTTGATCATACGTTGCAGCGAATTCAGGTGTTGCCTGGAGAATATTCCCCAAACGGCAGGACTCCCTATCCGAATTCATAGTAAGCTGGAATAGCAAGCTATCACCACTGGGCGGCGATGAGTTCATTTGCTGTGGTTTTCTTGTTTGGTCAGTTCCTCTAGGGCCCCGTTGGAACCATAAGATTTCTCAGCTTAGCCTTTAAGATGTGCTGGTTGGTGTCTTCTACGTTGTCAGCACCTCAATGAATACTGTTGCACTCTGAATAAACCTTTCTGCACAACGATGTATGGACTTCAGGCTGACGACTGCTTCGACCTGTATGGCGCCATTCTGCTGACTGACGCAGGACAGTTCACCGCCCCTGTGGAATCGTGGAGCAACGTGAGTGCCACGCGGGGTAGCCGTGCGGTCTTTGGCGCCTTGCCACGGTTCGCGCGGCTCCCCCCGTCGGATGTTCGAGTCCTCCTTCAGGCATGGGTGTGTGTGTGTTGTCCTTCGCGTTAGATTAGTTTAAGTTAGATTAAGGAGAGTGTAAGGCTAGGGACCGATGACCTCAGCAGTTTGGTCTCATAATAACTTACCACAAATTTCCAGAAAACGTGAGTACTCAATCCATCAGGGACATTTCAGACCTTCTTTAGCCACCCAAGTGTACTGTTGGTGATGCGACTGTGAAGAAGAAACACGAAGGAAAAACTGCAGATGAAACAAGATGGAACATACTTCTTGTACTGACAAACAGGGACTGCCGAACATTACGGAGAGTGGTTGCAAATAATCGCATGGAACCACTCGTGGTATCTGACAGTCCAGCTGACACAGTGACTGTGCTTAGAGAACCAAGAAGAGAGATGTACAATGATGAAGCATCTGTCCATAAGCTACACTTTTCTGTAGTCATTGCTAAGGCACGCTTGAGGTGGCCTAAACGACGACACCACTGAACAGTCGACAACTGGAAAAGAGTGGTTTGGAGTGACGTATCGTGCTGTATCCTGTGGCAATCCAATAGAAGGGTCTGGGTTTGGCGGCCCTAGAGAAGTTACCTGCAGCATGTGTCGTGCCAGCAGAGAAATATGGAGAAGCTGATGTTATAGTAAGTGATTTTATAGTAAGTGGTGTTTTTCGTGATTAAGGCGTGGTACCCTTACTGCCGGTTAGAAAACTCCGAATGCGGAAGGATACGAACACGTTTTACAGCATTACTTACCGTTACACAGTAGAGGAACAATTTCGAGATGAGGGCTGTAGCCGGCCGCGGTGGTCTAGCGGTTCTAGGCGCTCAGTCCGGAACCGCACGACTGCTACCGTCGCAGGTTCGAATCCTGCCTCGGGCATGGATGTGTGTGATGTCCTTAGGTTAGTTAGGTTTAAGTAGTTCTAAGTTCTAGGGGACTGATGACCACAGATGTTAAGTCCCATAGTGCTCAGAGCCATTTGAACCATTTTGAGGGCTGTATCAGCATGACAATGAACACAGCCATAAGGCATCATCTATGAGGCGATGGTCTGTGGACAGTAACATTCCTGAAATGGACTAGCCTACTCAGAGTCCATTCTTGAACCCAATGGAACACCTTGGGTATGAGTTAATCGACTTTGCTCCAGACCCAAGCGTCCAACGGCACTACCTACTCTGGTTTCTGTTCTTGGACGTTCAGATAGAATGTCTCCAGCAGAATTCAAGTCGTCATAAAGGCCAAGAGTGAACACACCCCATATTAAGTTCACTAATAAGCGTTCGGACACTTTTGATCAGTCAGTGTATATCTCCTCTGCCTGGGGCGCGCCCTGTGCACGGTGCGCGTCCGAGGGCGTGCGTTGATTGCCGATGAGGTGATCGCAGTGTCACGTGACTGTAGCCGTAGGCACAGCTGATGACAAAGTCTCTACTGCCTACATCGATGACCATGTGGAGTAGCGCAATGGCTACACACTGGACTCGTATTCGGGAGGACGACGGTTCAAACCCGCGTCCTGCCATCATGTTTTATGTTTTGCGTGATTTCCCTAAATCGCTGAAGGCAAATCCCGGGATGGTTCCTTCAAAGGTCGCGGCCGCTTTCGTTCTCCATTCTTCCCTAATCGAAGCTTGTGTTCCGTCTCTAACGACCTCGTTGGCGACGTACGTTAAACACAAACCTCCTCCTACTCGTATTTCGACTGCCTTGTAACGACGCTGTCCTTGTGCTAAAACCCTAGTGCGTTTGTGCGACTGCCGCGTGGTTATGATGAATTAACGACTGAGCTGCTGGTTTTCTCGGAATCGATCATCGATTGTGCACACTATTTTCTAATGTACGTCATGCCACACTGACACAGAATCTGATATACCCGGCCTTTCGTACTCCGAGGTCACTTTTGACGCTCTCCATAACGCTTTTGTTTGATTGGGTGGGCAAAAAACAGTTATAACTCGGTGCTTTTTTATTATGGGCCCGACTAAGTCTACCGACCTTTTCAGGCATATTCTGACTACTATGTATTTTATATTTGATGGAGAATGCTGTGAACAGAAAGAAATGTAGAAATGCATGGCGCTACATTACAAAGTTGGCAGTCGTGACGGATGGTCACGCTCTCTGACATCAGCACCGGCAGTTGTGGACTGCTATCTGTTGTTTTGGACACTTCGCTGGAGCTTTCATTCCGCATAGCGTCTGTTTAATGTTGTTGAAAATATCTTTTTTTTCGTTCGTTGCGTATCTCCTGTGAATTAAAACTTATATTAGTGAATATCTGTGCAGTGCTTACATTCTCCCATTTTACGTCTGCCTGCTGCTTAGAAGTTGGATTCGCGACTTATCGATAGATAAGTTTACACTAATTCGTGCATTATTACAATTTAAGTGTGTGTTAGTGCTTTTTAGTTTGCTGTAAAAGTAGCACCAAATGTGCCAAATGTGGATGTTGCTGTAAGTTAGTTCGAGAGAAACATCTCGGATCTGTGGATTGGCATTTCATTGGGGTGGTTGTAGCCGAAAGGCCAGTAAAGTATCAGATGAGACTCTCCGCTGGAGTTGTAAATTCTGTAATCGAGACACGAGGATCCCGGAACAGGGAAAAAAGATTTTTGCCGTTTAGGCAAATTCTAAATGGCACATATTGACTTAGATAGGTTGAAGGGGGCAAAAAGACGATGGGAGCTGGGAAAAGATGACAAGTGTTAAGCAAATGGAGAAAATATCAGAAATCATATTTCAAATTATTCCGATTAGCAATAAGAAATGAGCGTCAACAAGTTTTTGAGCGGAGTGTAGTGCAGAAGACTCATAGGAACAACTTAAGGCTAGGTTGGTAGAAAAGTCAGGTAGAAAAAGAAAGAGTCTTGCTGCTAGGGAGGGGAGTAGGTCAAATGTTACAGGAAAAGTTTGGTGTAGGACACCATGTCACAAGCGTCGTGACCCTAGTGTCAGGCTCAGTCAGATGACAGAGAACATAGCGCCCTTGTGCAGAGATTTTTATGGACGGAGGAGCAGGAAATAGCCTGGCTCGCAATTTTGAGTAATCCAAAGAAAATAGCTGCAACAACAGCAAACAATCACGTAGAGCTTGTGGAGGTTTTACAGCGTCATGACCGGCCCTGGGCAAACACTGCTGTCAGCCTGTGTCAACAAAGAGCTGAGCGTATTGCTTTTGACTGAAACCAAGTCTCATTTCTATGCTGTTCCTGTTGCTGCAATTGGGAGCTGTGGATATACTGATTATGGCCTGCACCTGAATGGGACAGAAAGGACAGATTACCTAAGGATCTTACAGAAAATGTAATGACCCAGCGAGGTGGCGCAGTGGTTAGACACTGGACTCGCATTCGGGGGGGCGACGGTTCAATCCCGTGTCCGGCCACCCTGATTTAGGTTTTCCGTGATTTCCCTAAATCGCTCCAGGCAAATGCCGCGATGGTTCCTTTCAAAGGGCACGGCCGACTTCCTTCCCCGTCCTTCCCTAATCCGATGAGACCAATGACCTCGGTGTCTGGTCTCCTTCCCCGAAACAACCAACCAAGAAAATGTAATGGGGGCCACAAGTACAGTAGGCGAAATCCCTGTGATTACAGGAATGAAAAGGCCACATTTTTTTAGGTGGGATTCAGGTTATACACAAACAGTCCTGAAGGAAATTAGAATGGAACAGGACCATAATATATACATATAACAGTCCTCAGAAAAATAAAACTAGTTTGTTTCATGAGAAGAGCTGAAAAACAAGATATATGAGCTTCTTGTAAGTCTGGAAGCTGTGATAAATTTTGAAGTAATAGATGTTCTTTGCCTCTCTGAACACCATGTAACCATAGGGCAGGAAAAGTTAAACATCGAAGGTTTTAGACTAACATACTCGTAATTTTCGTGCGCAGTAAACATGAAAAATATAGAGGGGCAATATATGTAACAGTTGGACATACAGTAAAAAATATTGGAAGAAACGTTTTTTGTGTAGATCGAAACCTAGGAGAATGTGCTTATGAGCTGTTACTGCAGATTAGTTATCTGGTCATTGTAGCACTCGGCAGATCCCATCTAGGATCTTTATCACCCACAGCTGTCGCACCAGTATTATACTTTGCCAATATTAATATCGCATACTAAAGTGGTACATATATATGGCACAGAAATCATGCTGAAGTAGAAGACAAGTTTGAAATACCAACATATTGAAATATGTACACAGTGAACAAAAGAATACGGAGAATGTGGTACAAAATACGCTCTAGCCTCATTCATTCCTTACTTTCTTAGTTGTCACGATTTTCCTCTTATGAGGCACTTCCGTGTGCTCACGTTAAAGGATCTAGTAGTAGCCGCCCATCAACTGAACATTCCAAGTTCCCTGGTTTCAATGTTCCACATCCTTCATATCCTGATGGAAACTTTCATCTTGATCCTCACTTACAGCACGCAAGTTTGTTGGAAAACATCAAGTGCGAATTTTAAAAAATATAACTTCAAACTCATTAATCGTTCCAGCGTTCTGAAATTCGTTAGTATATTCTCAGTTATATTGATATACTCTAGGCTATGATTCTTAGGCAGTCCATGTTTCTCGCTCCACAGCATTCATTGAATGAAGGAAATCTTCATCTAGCATTAATTTCCAAATATTTGGACCATTTAACACGCTCTCTTTCAACTTAGCATCTGACAGTTGGGGAACTTTTAGCATAGGTACTCGAAACAGCTGCCAGACTTAGCTAATAGTTTGACAAACTGTTTCATTACGCTACGCTTTATTGTTTGTGAGTCACAGATCACGGACTAAGTCATTCTGACTGAGTAAACAAAGACGGTCCTCATTTGTGCCTACTTCGAAGTCAGTATCATTCATCTCCTGGCCGGTAGCTCTGTCTCCACTGTCCGTATCTAATATCTGCGGATCCGGGCCACGTGGATCAGGACGAATCGCTGAGCGAGTGTTATCCAGACACGCAATAGTCTTCTTGTCCCCCCCCCCTTTTTTTCTTTTTACACCAGTAACCCTGCAAGAGTAAAAGTAGCAGTCGTCGGTATGATTCTGTTGCTCCAGTCAGACCATAGTGCCAAATCGTAAAGACTTTTTCTTTGGTGCCATCGAGCGTCATAAATCTTATATGTTCACATCATGCTCTGTTGATATCGGCTAGTTTGTCTGGAATAGGCTGGTAGACCCCTTTCTGACGAAAGCCATATAATAGTTCTTCGGCCTTTTATCACCACAAGTCCTCCTCAAATATAACAAAAGCTGTTAGGAAAGTTCACGCACCGCTGGGTAGACATCATACGCTGACACTAACACGTACGTCCTTCCACAAACACAGTGCAGTGGCGGGCTGGCAGCACCATTTGTTTTGTGAAGTTCGCTGTGTGCCACTGGGGTTGTAAGTCTTGGAACAGTTGAAAATGTTGGGCTGCTTCTGTGCTGTGATTATTGCAAATGTATGCGATCCGTGCAAAAACTGTGGGTGGTACGATGTTTTGAGTATCATTTCCGAATTCATGAGGTTGAAGTAAATAAAGAAAGCCTAAATTTTTGAAAAAAATTGTGACCTTGCAGGTTGTTGCATTGTGTTATTGAGCTACCTGCCAGACGAGAAGAATCACTCAGTAGTTTCTGGAAATTTCAATATCGACTTCTCAGAATGTAAACAGTGCTACACGAGAAAGAATAACAACTAGCGACATTTGTATTTCTCTGAATTTACAGTAAAACAGTGGACATCAACATTTAATTATCCGTGTGGAAAGAGTGTAAAGAGAGCATGCACTGCCAAGAATTTCGTAATAAAATTTTAGAAGAAAGAGAATGTACGGGCCGGATTAACGGTGTATAATATAGATTCAGAAACATTTATGTGGACGTTTTCTTTGTCGGCCGGTGTGGCCGAGCGGTTCTAGGCGCTACAGTCTGGAACCACGCTACCGCAACGGTCGCAGGTTCGAATCCTGCCTCGGGCATGGATGTGTGTGATGTCCTTAGGTTAGTTAGGTTTGAGTAGTTCTAAGTTCTAGGGGACTGATGACCCATAGTGCTCAGAGCCATTTGAACCATTTTTTTTTTTTACGTTTTCTTATATAAACAGTGCTACACGAGAGAGAACAACAAGCAGTGACATTTGTAAAGGCATAGCAGACTGACTACCTTGAGCCAATATTTAATAAATGCTCGCACGGTAGAGAAAATAAATAAATCAGGCCTGCGACAAATCGTAACTGAAAAGCTGCGTTTGAGTGAAAATTTTATATAACTTTCAGCCGAAAATTTTATCTCATGCTTCTTGAAAATGTTTTTCTTCCCAGCACCTGAAGACACACTTGGAACAACCATAATTTTAATGACCAGTTTAAATAATTTTAAAACGAAGAGTCGTCGTACTGGAAACTGCGGCGAGGTAACAGAAACAGCGAGTCCAGAGATCGCAGCATGCCCCGTCAACGTATGCAACTCATCAGATAGGAGAAGAAATCGAATTCACGTCTTTGGTTGCCTTAAGAATATTAAGAAACAGCACGGTGATGTAAGTAAACGATAGCCTATGCCAGTTAAGAGTAAATGCAGCAGCTCAATTAAATTTTTGTATCAACATTAAATTAAAAAGACAGTTTGCTTTAACTTGTCGAAGTAATGTACTGTCGGTAAAGAAGCAATAACAGCAGAATGGACCGATCAGGGGAGCCCACTGACTTTGAACGTGGGCTGGTAACTGGATGTCACCTGAGTAACAGACCAATCGGAGACATTTCAACCGTTCTAAAGCTGCACAAGTTGACTGTTGGTTATGTTACAGTGGAGCAGAAACTCGAATACGAGACCTCATGTATTGACAGACAAACACCATCGAGCATTGTGGAGGGTGACAGCAAGAAATAGCGTGAAGTCACTCGTGAGTTCAAAAATGGTTCAAATGGCTCTGAGCGCTATGGGACTTAACATCTGAGGTCATCAGTCCCCTAGAACTTGGAACTACTTAAACCTAACTAACCTAAGGACATCACACACATCCACGCCCGAGGCAGGATTCGAACCTGCGACGGTAGCGGTCGCGCGGTTCCAGACAGTAGCGCCTAGAACCGCTCGGCCACACCGGCCGGCCTCGTGAGTTCCAAAGTGCTACCAGTAGTCAAACTGACACGATGACGGCGTGTAGGGAGTTCAAAAGAGAGAGGGCTGTGACCCAGCAGTTCCTCATAGTCACACATTTCTGTAGTCGGTGGTAAGCGTCATTTGAGATGATGTAAAGAGCGACGTTATTGGACAATGGATGACTCGAAACGGGTTATTATAATGAATAACACTGTACTCTGTGACAAAGAGGTGGAACAGTTTGCGTTCGCCGAATTCCCGGAGAACGTTGCCTACCATTACGTGTAGTGAAATGCAAAGTACACTACGTGATCAAAAGTATCCGGACTCCCCCAAAAACATACGTTTTTCATATTAAGTGCATTATGCTGCCTTCTACTGCCAAGTACTTCATATCTACACCATATAACAGACCTCAGTAGTCATTAGACATCGTGAGAGAGCGAAATGGGGCGCTCCGCGGAACTCACGGACTTCGAACGTGGTCAGGTGATTGTGTCATACGTCTATACGCGAGATTTCCACGTTTCTAAACATCCCTAGATCCACTGTTTCCGATGTGATAGAGAACTGGAAACGTGAAAGGACACATACAGCTCAAAAGCGTACAGGCCGACCTCGTCTGTTAACTGACAGAGACAGTCGACAGTTGAAGAGCGTTGTAATGTGTAATGGGCAGACATCCATCCAGAATATCACACAGGAATTCCAAACTACGTCAGGATCACTGCAAGTACTATGACAATTAGGCGGGAGGTGAGGAAACTTGGATTTCATTCTCGAGCGGCTGCTCATAAGCCACACATCACGCCGGTAAATGCCAAACGACGCCCCGCTTGGTGTCAGGAGCGTAAACATTGGACGACTGAACTGTGGAAAAAAACGTTGTGTGGAGTGACGAGTCACGGTACACAACGTGACGGTCTGATGGCAGACTGTGGGTATGGCGAATGCCCGGTGAATGTCATCTGCCAACCTGTGTAGTGCCAACAGTAAAATTCGGAGGCGGCGGTGTTATGGTGTTGTCGTGTTTTTCATGGAGGGGCCTTTCACCCCCTGTTGTTTTGCGTGGCACTATCACAGCACAACCTACATTGAAGTTTTAAGCACCTTCTTGCTTCCCACTGTTGAAGAGCATTCGGCGATGGTGACTGCATCTTTCAACACGATCGAACACCTGCTCATAACGCACGGCCCGTGGTGGAGTGGTTACAGGACAATAACATTCCTGTAATGGACTGGCCTGCACAGAGTCCTGACCTGAATCCTACAGAACACCTTTGGGATATTTTGGAACTCCAACTAAGAGCCAGGCCTCACCGACCGGCATCGGTACCTCTCCTCAGTGCAGCACTCCGTGAAGAATGGTCTGCCATTCCCCAAGAAACCTTCCAGAATCTGATTCAACGTATTCCTGCGAGAGTGGAAGCTGTCATCAAGGTGCCAACACCATATTGAATTCGAGCATCATCGGTGGAAGGCGCCACGAACTTGTAAGTAATTTTCAGCCAGGTGTCCGGATACTTTCGATCACATAGTGTAGGTAGTGTCATGGCATAGGGGTGTCGAAGGGTTAGCGCATCTTATTGCGTTTAAGGGATGAAAGAAGACAATCTTCATCCCCATTCTGCCAATGCTCCTCACTCTTTGAATAGGTACATTTTTCAAAAGAACTATAAGTGTTAAAACAGTGAAGTTTGTACTGAATGTATATAACATATTTGCCTGCATTTAAAAGCAAAATGAACGAAATATCCCTGACGGATTTGAAGAAATTTTCTTATTCTTTCACTAATAAAATTTCACTTTTTTAAAATACATTAATTATTATAAAAATGTTTCTGTTGGTTTGGTGGTTCTCAACTTACTTGTAAATAACTTACTACCATCCTGAGTACAAATTGACCAAATTTCGTATTTCTAACCAAATTATTTTAGTAAATAATCGTACCAGAAAGTCAAGAAAGTATTTATGAGAAAAATCTATTTAAAGTTTAGTATTGTAATTTTAGTATAGTTCTTGATGAGGATTACTTACCACCGATATTTTCCTGAACCTTACTGAGCATCATCTGAATCAAATGGTTCAAATGGCTCTAAGCACTACGGGACTTAACATCTGAGGTCATCAGTCCCCTAGACTTAGAACTACTTAAACATAACTAACCTAAGGACATAACACACATCCATGCCCGAGGCAGGATTCGAACCTGCGACCGTAGCAGCAGCGCGATTCCGGGCTGAAGCGCCTAGAACCGCTCGGTCACAATGGCCGGCATCTGAATCATACTGATCTTTTCTTCTCTTGGTCCCTTTTCATTTCTGTCGAGCTTCTTTTGTCCATTTTCAATTAGCAACTTGTGCTTTGCGGATTCTCTCCTTATCTAACTGCACCAAGGATTTTGCAGTATTTCCGCTATGTTTTATGTTCAAATACTTCTAAAACATTCAATTTTCTTATTACACCATCACTGAAGCATAAAATAGCATCATAAACACTAAATTTGAGTGTTGTAATCTAAAAAAAAATACTGTTTGTGGTAACCTGGTACCAATGACAGAATTCATGCATTCATTTAAATTTTGCGTTTTTCCATGAAGACATTTCTTCAACAAAACATATTTACAAACACCTCTAAATATAGGTTTAATTTCATTCATTACTGATGCAAGTAAAGAATGTTTCTGGTCACATGCTGCACTTCTCCTGTACTTGCACCAAGTGTCAGGATGATTCTGGCAAAGGCAGGATTTTCATTTGTGGGAAACTTATGGAAAACGATAGCCCATACAGCTCTTTTCATGTTTTCTGAATTCCCAACGTTTCTTCTTATGGCCAAATCACAGTAATTCTGTTATCTATCTATTTCAACATTTATCAGGCGACCTTCACCACGCTCGATAGCAATAACAAACAATGTCGTAACGATGAGTAGCGATAGGAGATACAGGATAGGAAACCATGACACGGTAACACAATAGAAGCAGGAAATAAAAGAAACATGTGCATTATCTCTGCATGGTGTAAAAAAGAAAGCGTGGCATTTAAATGCCAGGTGGCACAGAACGTCAGGGAAGCTATGATATCTCACTTTACATGAAACAAAACCTGTTTTACGCAAGAAATACGCAAAAATCTAAAACCGATTTTTTGAGCCCGCTTGCCTTCCGTCTTCCCTTTAATAAAGCGCTAAATGCGGAAGAAATGAACACATTTTACACCAGCGTGTACTGCCTGGAATGGAGCAGCAGGTCGGAGACGGTGACTCTTCGTACAGCGTGGCAATGCCTTCCGTCATAAGGTAGCGTCTGTGAGGCAATGGTTTTAGACAAAAGGACCATTGTGGCCGGAGTACCAATCTGTGCCAAACGGAACACCTGTGGACAGAGTTTGAACGTCGACTTCGCTCCAGACCCCAGCATGCAACAAAACACGTTCTCTAGTTTCGGCTGTTAAGGAAAAAGAGGCTTCCATTCCTGTCCACACATTCAGACACCTCAATGAAAGTGTTCGCAGCAGAAATCAAGCTGTCATACAGGTGAAGGGTCAACAAATCCAATATTAATGTCCACTGATAGGTGTCCGGATTCTTTTGAACAGATAGTGCAAGTTCATGTCATGAGCTCTTTCGCAGGTTCAACTAAGCAATACAGTGTCTCTATCAAGCGCACTTAATGTTGAATTCTGATATTTCCACGTTAATTTTAACACGGAATATCGATGCATTTCATGAAGTTACAAGTAAATGCCACAATACGGGCTGTATAGACCACGTTAAACTAGAACTGATTTACATGTTCCTACAATTTAGAAAACGCTCACTTATAAAACAGGTAAACGATTTTTCTGTTTGACACGTCGATTTGTCCATCCTCCAAAAATCAAATGGCTCTGAGCACTATGGGACTTAGCAATTAAGGTTATCATTCCCCTAAAACTTAGGACCACTTAAACCTAACTAACCTAAGGACATCACACACATCCATGCCCGAGGCAGGATTCGACCGTAGCGGTCGCGCGGCTCCAGACTGAAGCGCCCCCATCCTCCCTTCTTCAGTTGTGTTTCCATATTGCCCGTAGTTGCTTTACAATTCCTGGCGGTTTCTGTTTCCTTTGATGTTTGCTCTAGATATAAAAACATGCATTATGCCAGTACCGTGTATCTCACTGAGTACAAGAGAGCAGGCATGAATAAGTTCGATGTTAATGACGAAATAAAAAAAGAAAAAAAAATCGTAGGGTATGCATTGCTAGAAAAAACGCTACGTTTTTGTGAGGATTTAATTGTCTAACGGCATTGGCAAACGTAGCGAATCTAATGGAGAAGATTAGTTTCATCTAAGGATGCAACTGAAAGGAGGTCGGCGTTATCGGTAGCAGCAGAATACGATGTAAATATAAGGAGAGCTCAGTCTATGAAATCAAGATATTCATATAGCGCAATGTGCATGGCGTAATATGCGCTCCAATCGCAGAAGAACTGACAGTCCATGTTGTATGCGTAGCGCCTCAGAACAGTCGAAACTTCCTGTCAGATTAAAACTCGAACTTGGGGATCTTTGCCCTGTGTGGGCAAGTACTCTACCTAATGACCTACTCAAGTATGAGTCACGATCCAGCCTGCTTCTCGGTCCGACACACAATTTTAATCTGCCAGGAAGTTTCGTACCAGCGCACATTCCGCTGCAGAGTGAAAATTTCATTCTGGGAACAGAGCAGTTGTATATCAAAGACACTAGAAGAAAAGATAAAATAGTAGGTAACTGGGTTATTTCCGCCGAAAGGAGCGTTCAGAGAAATCTGTATGCAACATTAGGAAAGATCAATAACAACTCTGTGAATTTGACTCTGAAACCATTAAAGGATAAACCACGAATAAAATATGGAGTAGCATGTCGCAGTCGAACCGCTTTGGGAGGGAGGGTGGTACAGAGACGATTTCGGATTTCCGTGCTTTATCTAAACGCTTAACACAAATGCTAAGATAGTTCCGTAGTCCCGTTGGAATGACAGGGTCGATTATGTTCACCATCCTAACAAATCTGAGACTGTATTTCATCTTCAACAAAAATTGTGCCAAAGGATAAAAACAGCCAATGTTCCTTCCTTTTATTGTAAAAAAAGATTGAACACCAGCGGAGAGGAGCTAGTGACGGGTGGTGGCAAAGTATTCGTAACTGCAGATCGCTTGTACTACGCACAAATATCTTAACACATTTGCGATGTAGCAGCTGTGTTTTATCGTAATCAGCTGGTGAAACGAGTTTTTTGTATTGGTTGCCTCATGTGAGAGTATGTTGTAGCTGCCATCAGGCGAAAACTTTTGCTTTCTGGTCTTCTCGTCTATATTTATGAGGGTAGGAGGCGTGAGGGCGCAGCTCGAGAATTGACATCTATTCAAATGCTTCGCTGTTGTTTACATTTTTGCAACAGTTCGACACAGCTACGCGGTGCTGAATTACTTTACTTATTTGTTGTGCTTGCGGTGCCGTTCGCCTACATGACACGTTTCACAGAATCTTTGTCCATATATTACTTTATATATTCACAGCGCCCGTAACAAACTTTCCCTGCAGCTGCGTCAGCCTAACTCTCTTTTGTCCAGCTATCCTTCACCCTCCGCAGACAGGGAACATTTTCGACAAGGTCGTACAACAAAAAATAACTACTCACTCCATTGAAGGTCAGAAATATACAAGTTAGCGTCATGTCATACATCTGACGTATGTAAGCAGGTGAACAACCTAATGCCAACATGTGACGCAGCTAACGTTCAGATAACACATCAAACAATTCTATTCAGGAGGTAGGTCGATGGGTATTAATGCATAGATCATGCAACAAACATAAAAACCAGCAAGGTACTACAGACAAAGATCTCTGTCATACCGAACCAGAAATATATGAAAGTAAAACGCGAGACCGTAGTGCAGCATAAAAAGATAACATTAACAGCCAAGTACGAAATATTATGCGTAAAACGAATATTCATGTATCTAATGAGAAACAAACAAAATATTACCTTGTGGAGTTACATGTCAATATATTGTCAGTAGAAATGTTAGCAACATCGAACCAACCTGTGTGTAACAAACATTCTGCGATGTTAACTTTTATGCTCAATAAACTACGAGTATGTCGCATAGTATCAACGTCAAGCCAGACTAAAAGATAACTACACTTACGTACTCAAAATACACAATCAAACACGAATACAACCGTAAAACCTCTATATACCCGTAAATGAATATGGTGTAACTGAACACCGGAACTTCTTGTACTAATGAATTAAATGCAACAGAGACGGCCGAAGGTGCTGTAATTTTCATTTCAGTTTATGGTTCAAATGGCTCTGAGCACTATGGGACTTAACAGGTATGGTCATCAGTCCCCTAGAACTTAGAACTACTTAAACCTAACTAACCTAAGGACATCACACAACACCCTGTCATCACGAGGCAGAGAAAATCCCTGACCCCGCCGAGAATCGAACCCGGGAACCCGGGCGTGGGAAGCGAGAACGCTACCGCACAACCACGAGCTGCGGACTCATTTCAGTTTAGTGAATTGTTTTGTGTGGGTCGTCCTCCTAAAAGTTGGTGTAAGATGAAGGCAGCAGACAGCAAAGAAACTCACTTCGTAACGAAAGGAAGCAAAATAAACTGGAGTGGACATGTAATAAGAAAGAAGGATGAGCTTAGAAAAAAATCTTAGAGGAAAGTACGGAAGAGGACAAGATGCGAGGGAGAAAGAGGTTTCATATCCCGTATGATGTGATGGATGGCAGTACATGCAGAAATATTAAGAGGGAAAAAGCGGATAGCAGGGAAAGGAGACGAAAAGGACCTGCTAACATAGCAGAAAGCTATAAATGGCACGTGTTCTGAGCGACGGATATTTTGTTTTTGAGAGAGAAAAGTGTACGATATGAGAATAACAGAAAGGTAAGCATATTTAAATAAACGGACAAATGCAAGTAGGACTCGCGCCCTATTAATTGTACAAAAAGATAAAAAAACTACTCTCCATTAAGGAATTATCCAAGTGGGACGAAGATCGGTGTGGTGTACACGTACAGATGAACAAATGATTACAATTTCAAAAAAATGAATGATTTTTTTTAAGAGAAAGAGCTTCACAAATTGAGTACGTCAGCTTCACAAATTGAGCAAGTCACAACGCGTTGGTTCACCACTAGCCCTTAGGGAAGAAATTAATCGGCTTGGTATTGATTAATGTAGTTGTTGGCTGGCCTCATGATGCATATGGTCCCAAATTATTTCCAATTGGCGAGTCAGAATGTCGAAATCCCGAGCTGGTTGGAAAGGCCTGCCCATAATGCTCCTAGTGTTCTCAGTTGGGAAGTGGTCCGGCGACCCTGCTGGCCAAGCAGGAAGACAAGCAGTAGAAACTCTATGTGTGGGCGGTCATTGTATTGCTGAAACGTAGCCCCAGGATAGTTTGCCACGAAGTGCAACAAAATAGAGCGTAGAGTATCGTCAACGTACCATTGTGCTGTGAAGTGAGATGACATTCCAGACCATCATTCCTGGTTGCCGGACTATATGGCGGACGACAATGAGGTTGGTATCTCACTGTCGCACATGACGCCTCGAGACACGTGTTCGGCCTGGAATCTCACTGGCTGTGTCTTCAGTGATGAGTCTCGCTTCGATCTTAGCCCCGACGACCAAGGAGGACGGATCTGGAGACGCCCCAGACAGTGGTGGCGACTGTCACCCCCATATTGCCCGACAACCAGGAGTGATAGTGTGGGGTACCATTTCACTTCATAGCAGAAGCCCTTTGGTTGTCATCCGCGGCAGCTTTACAGCAGAACGGTATGTCGACGATAGTCTACGCTCGACTTTGTTGTCCTTCGTGGTAAGCCATCCTGGGCTTACATTTAGGCAAGCTAATGCCTTTCCGCACAGCTTGACTTCGTGCTTACCAAATCCTACCTTTGCCTGCAACGCCGCCAGATCTCTCCCCAACCGAGAATGTTTGCAGCATTATGGGCAGCTGCCTCCATCTCGGGATTCTGGCGATCTAACGCGCCAGTTGGAAAGAATTTGGCACGATATCCCTCAGGAGGACATTGAATAATTCTACCAATCAGTGCCAAGCCGTATAACTGCTTGCATGAGGGCCAGAGGTGGATCAATGCGGTATTGACTTGCTCAATTTGTGAAACTCTTTCTCTTGAAGAAACATTCAATTTTAGTGAAATTTTAATCATTTATTTGTCTGTACATGCACAGCACATCTACGATTTCCGACCTATCCGGATAATTCCTTCGTGGTGCGTCGTTTTCGTTTCTCTTAAAGTGTATAATATAGTTCATCTCTAGGTTGCGATGAGTTGGTTTGCGAGCATCAAAATATGTGGTATTAATGGCCGCACAGTTTGATTGCACTGACGTAGAAGCTTACATTTTTATGCTACCAATGGACTGTAGCCCTTAGTATGTGACATAAATTTTAAGTTGATATCTGTACCATTTTTGAGAAAAAACGAGTCTTAACAGACAGACACATAGACGGGAAACAAAATGACCCTATAAAGATTCCGGTTTTGCTGCTTGATGTTGTGTTGTTGTGGTCTTCAGTCCTGAGACTGGTTTGATGCAGCTCTCCATGCTACTCTATCCTGTGGAAGCTTCTTCATCTCCCAGTACCTACTGCAGCCTACATCCTTCTGAATCTGCTTAGTGTATTCATCTCTTGGTCTCCCTCTACGATTTCTACCCTCCACGCTGCCCTCTAATACTAAATTAGTGATCCCTTGATGCCTCAGAACATGTCCTACCAATCGATCCCTTCTTCTAGTCAAGTTGTGCCACAAACTCCATCCCAATTCTATTCAATACCTCCTCATTAGTTATGTGATCTACCCATCTAATCTTCAGCATTCTTCTGTAGCACCACATTTCGAAAGCTTCTATTCTCTTCTTGTCTAAACTATTTATCGTCCATGTTTCACTTCCATACATGGTTACACTCCATACAAATTCTTTGAGAAACGACTTCCGGACACTTAAATCAATACTCGATGTTCACAAATTTTTCTTCTTCAGAAACGCTTTCCTTGCCATTGCCAGTCTACATTTTATATCCTCTCTGCTTCGACCATCATCAGTTATTTTGCTCCCCAAATAGCAAAACTTCTTTACTACTTTAAGTGTCTCATTTCCCAATCTAATTCCCTCAGCATCACCCTACTTAGTTCGACTACATTCCATTATCCTCATTTTGCTTTTGTTGATGTTCATCTTATACCCTCCATTCAAGACACTGTCCATTTCGTTCAACTGCTCTTCCAAATCCTTTGCTATCTCTGACAGAATTACAATGTCATCGGCGAACCTCAAAGTTTTTATTTCTTCTCCATGGATTTTAATACCTACTCCGAACTTTTCTTTTGTTTCCTTTATTGCTTGCTCAATATACAGATTGAATAACATCGGGAATTGGCTACAATCCTGTCTCACTCCCTTCCCAACCACTGCTTCCCTTTCATACCCCTCGACTCTAATAACTGCCATCTGCTTTCTGTACAAATTGTAAATAGCCTTTCGCTCTCTGTATTTTACCCCTGCCACCTTTAGAATTTGGAAGAGAGTATTCGGGTCAACATTGTCAAAAGCTTTCTCTAAGTCTACAAATGCTAGAAACGTAGGTTTGCTTTTCCTTAATCTTTCTTCTAAGATATGTCGTAGGGTCAGTATTGCCTCACGTGTTCCAACATTTCTACGGATTCCAAACTGATCTTCCCCGAGGTCGGCTTGATGTACGGAGCGTTAAATATGCATAAAAATGATTGAAAAAAGTGCTAAACAGCTTCTACTGTCTTACACTCTACCTATTTATATGCAGGAAGCCGTTCTTTGAAGTAGTTATAAATATATATTTTCGTGTCTCCTAAGATAGAAAAAAACATTATCTATTGTGGTCCCGAGTCGCAACCCCGGCAGGACACAGTTCCCTCCAGTAACAGAAGGTAAACGGGACAGCGTACATGCCCAGACGAAAAGAGTCCGCCAACACCTTCTAACAACCGGCTGCAGAGACCATCTGCACTACGATAATATGTTTAACGTTACAGGTCACATGGAGCAAATACTGAAATACTGAAATACTGTGGAGCTTCATATCACTACGTCCTTGTATATAAACCGTGCCCCGCGGCTTAAGAGGCAGTGCGTGTTCGAGTTTACTAGGAGAGTTCATGCAGAGTGCCTTCGACAGCGTGCTCCAGAACTCCAGTTCCAGTCGCACCCGCCGCTTCACCTCCAAGCATTGCAGTTCACCTGCCCGAAGGGGGTCCGACACTCTTCGACAGTGCCTAAGGCTGATGCAGGACTGTATTGTGCACTATTTGGACTTAGTCTCAGGGCAGCACTCTCACAGTCTAGACATACCGAGCAACGATTTCTTGATGTTGAGTATTTTACGTGACATTGAATACATGTGTGTTTTTGGAGACAGAATTGCAGTTATTTTAGGAGTTGTACTGAAGACATGGGTGCCTGAAGTTGGTTGGGAGAAGTTCCCCTCTTTACATTGACAACAGTGGCACCGTGAGTTTATTGTCAACACCCTACGTTGGCGAATAATTCTAGCCACAACAGATACATTTAGGCCACGGGGATACAATAGCAAATCCAAGAAGCTAAGTTTTCGAACGGTATAAGGACTCTATAACGAATTTCGTTCAATACGAACAGTCTGTGGAAAGCATCAAGGACACCACAATATCAAGAATACTTACATATCTGAACATTTCAGTATATTATACTTGATTTTTAAAATCTGATGTTTAAACCTCTTGAGAAAGTGCACTGCCTAACCAATTTTTCCAGGTAGAAAAGTTAAAGATCAATAATCTGTATTGAGTATATTTTCAGTTGGCGTAACAAATTGGCATTTCGGTGCAAATACTGCAACAACTGCAGTGTGTCAGTAACACACAGAAAAAGCTGCTGAACAATGTGGGTGAAGAAGAACATGGACAAGAAGAAGTCAGGAGAATCCCGCTGACATTCCGTCCGTACGACCAGATGAAAGATAAATGGACAAGTTACATCGTCCGAACGCAGCAGTATTTTAAGACACACAATAGAACAAACTGAGTAACGTGAAAAACCTTTTTATTATCTAATGCTGAAATTTATTATTTAGTTCGACAGTCGTTTCTGGGTGCACAGAGGTTAAGGAAAAATTGCCTGAACGCTTCGAAAGTGAAGTCCTTGTTGGGGCAGTCTGCTATGTTTCACAGAGCATACAAGAAACGTGATCAGGCTTTGAAAGAATATCTCGCTATGCTCCAAAGTCTAATCACAGACTGCAAACTTAAAAGTGGAAACCCTAATTGTAATTTTTCAGATACGAGATACGGATACGGCAGCAATGGACGTGCTAACAATGCATGCTCCTGACACCAATTTGAGAAACAACCTAATTAGGTTACATAGTCCAACACTCTCTGAAGCATTCCATTTCATTTCATTTCGCTTATCTGAGCAGCCCCATTACAATATTTGTAGCACTACATCTTTAGATAGCGAGGGACACAAAGAATAAGTTAATTATAAATAGTTACAATAGTATGGATGAAAAATTTCGCAATAGAAAACTTGTGTATGATCCATATAAGGTTTTCTGATACGACATCATTTTTTATACTTTAAGTAATACAATTATTCACATGATGGGAAACCTTGAAAATATTGAGAAAATCGTTTATGTATAGCTTTACTAAAACTTGTTTATTGACGGGCCAGCTGCCACCCTTTTCTGCTCTTTCTTAGGACATCTCTCTCTGAATTAAGCCGATGATAGTAAGAAACTAATAATTTTCCATGTCCGGTTAATGTTGTTATAAGATTAGATGACTGCAGTAACTTT
This sequence comes from Schistocerca serialis cubense, assembly GCF_023864345.2. NCBI lineage: Eukaryota > Metazoa > Arthropoda > Insecta > Orthoptera > Acrididae > Schistocerca > Schistocerca serialis. The sequence continues at coordinate 632,819,065 of NC_064645.1, forward strand.
ATGGAAAAACGCTGTTGGACAGTCGAAAAAAAAATCGTTTTGTGATCGCCCCTATTGTAGTTTCAGTAAGTATTCTTTCCTTTTTTTTTCGAAGTGGAGCTTGACTTCCTTCTGACCACAGTTGAAGGAACTTTGTTCTAGTTTTCTGTTGCGTTTTGTCGAGCTTCTTGGTTGGCAAACTTGTCGAGCAAACAGAGCAAATAGAAAGGCCCCTCAATAAGGGGGAAAACAAGGTTTTCAGTACAAAATTTCAGGAACCCAGTAATTTTAAAGGGAAGACATGCCGGCCGGAGTACAAAAAATATCCCTAGAAAAGGTGGAAATACAGATCATAAAAAAATTAATTCATGTGCCAAGGGTTTCGTTGCATGTGGTAGGAAAGAACGCTATTACAAAGACGTGAAATTTTTACTCTTCCGTAAAAAGGAAGAGAAGGCGGAAGCATGCCTAGAAAAACAATGAAAGAACGTCATGTATAATACGTAAAAGGTAGTATTGATTGATATTAAAGAAGTAGACGTCAGAATAAATGAAAGCAATGTACTATTCCAAGCAAATACAGTTTCCTACAAACTGTAATTAACCATGTAAGTTACGAATTTAGTAGATAACCTCACTTAAGCAAATTGAAGCGTATGATTACAAGTTATAGTGATCAGGTATTTAAAAAAAGACACTGTACAGTAAATGTACAATATAAGCATACAGTAGTCCAAAACCGTTAGGGAAATTCAGGAATACTGATATACGAGTCACTTAGGAATGAAATAAATAGAAAGTACAGGGAAGCTATGGCGAAATTGCTGCATGAAAAATGTACAGAACTCGAAAAAGAAATGATTGTCGGAAGCACTGATGTAGAAAATTCAAAAGAACCTTCGGTGAAATTGAAATCAAAGGCGGTAACATTAAGTGCAACGGGAAAACCACTGTTAAATGCAGAGGAAAATGCATTGGAGGCTACTTTGAGGGCTAGGTCTTGTCTGATAACGTGGCAAAAGAAAAACAGGAGTCGACAGGGAAAAGATAAAGGATCCACTACTAGAATCAGAATTTAAAAGAGATTTTGAAGACTTAAGATCAAATAAGGCAGAAGGGACGGATAACATTCCATGGGAATTTCTAAAAACATTGGGGGATCTGAAAAAAGAAAACCGACTATTCACGTTGTGTGTAGAACGCATGACGCCGGCGATGTATCATCAGACTTACGAAAAATCATCATCCACAGAATTCCGAAGACTGCAGGAGCCGTCAAATGCGAGAATTACAGAACAATCAATTTAACAGCTCATGCACCCAAGTTGCTGACAAGAATAATATACAGAAAAATGGAAAAGACAATAGAGAATCTATTAAATGATGATTAATTTAGCTATAGGAAAGATAAAGGCACCAGGGAGGCAGTTCTGACGCTGCAGTTGGTAATAGGATTTGTCAACTAAGAAAAAGCATTTGACAGTGTAAAGTGGTGCAAGATGTTTGAAATTCTGAGTAAAACAGGAGCATTTCTATGGAAAGACGGGTAATATACAATACGTACAAGACTCAAGAGGTAACAATAAGAGTGGAAGGCCAAGACCGAAGAGCTCCGATAAAAAAGGATGTTCTACCTACACATCGAAGAAGCAATGACGGAAATAAAAGAAAGTTTCAAGAGTGGGATTAAAAGTCAAGGTGAATGAATGTCAGTGATAACATTCGACGATATCATTGCTATCAACAGTGAAAGAGAAGAAGGATTACAGGATCTGTGAAATGGAATAAACTGTCTAATGAATACAAAATATAAACTGAGAGTAAATCGAAGAAAGACGAAAGTAATGAGAAGTAGCAGAAACTTAACATCAGAAATGGTGATCACGAAGTAGATGAAATTAAGGAATTCTGCTATCTAGGCAGCAGAATAACCAATGACGGACGGAGCAAGGAGAACATAAAATGCAGAATAGCACTGGCAGAAATGACATTCCTGGTAAAGAGTAGTGTTTTGGTATCAGACATAGGCCTTAACCCGAGGAAGGAATTTCTGAGAAAGTACGTTTGGAACACAGCATTATATGGTAGTGAAAGCGGTACAGAAAAGAATCGAAGTATTTGAGATGTGATGCAACAGAAAAATGGTGAAATTTAGATGGACTGATAACGTAAGAGACGAGAAGATTCTGTGTATAATCAGTCTTAGTTTTTGTATTAAAATCACATTAACATTTTAGAATTTTGGGCTTGGTACCGATCGGTTCAATAAATAATCTGGTCAGTTACCGAGCATTAAACCACATGCTGCTGGGTATCGATCTCTTTGGTTGAATGTTTCACAACCTATTTCAGTGAATAATACCTATAATTGATATGACAAGTTTCGTAATACTGTGTGTGATACCTCTTTCTACTTAACATTGTAACAATTAACATATTTTCTTCCGGTTAACAAAGTTTGTTTGACAAATTATAATTACAGCCACGTTTGGAAATACAAAATAAATAAAAACCAATAGGCTGCGAAGCAGTTTTAATCACAGTAGCACTCAATCTACTCAGATTACAGCGACAACGGTTAAACGGCCATCTCGATTAGTACAGGGCAGAAATACATAATTTGAAAATTTATTTATTACAAAACGTAACTGCCTTTTTAAGAATTTATATTTTATTAGGAAGCTTAGGGACACAGTATCCGGTATTCATTTCATATTTTGTCAGACTTGCTGGAATGAGTCAATTTTGGAAAACTAGTTAGTTTAATTGCGACGCAATTCAAAATTACGAAACACACTCTGTCTGTAAAATTGTTAACACCATTCTTCCTTTTGGATTTTTTCATCATTAGAATATAACAACACTTAAAAAAATTATTCAAGAGAAAAGCATATTTTTAATATAAATCTGTCTCGAGAACTTCAGAAGAACTTCTGAGCTGAACTTACTGTACTCATAAATGCGAAAACCATAATTATGTTTGCACATAAAATAATGGTAACAAAAGTATTGAAGCAGATCACGAAAAGCATCAACATCTGATGCATTTTGCTGTACATATTGTACTCTGTGCCTGCGTAAGGAGATCAAAATGTAGTTATCTGATTGAAACTTGCAGCGTGTCAGCCATTTAGAGAAGCAAAAAACACTTTCTGACAATTCATTTAACGGTGTAATGATGAGCAGATGCTTTTCCTGATGTGCGCTCCTATAGTAACTATGACGTCGTCATATCATCCGTTGTCCAGTGTTGCATTACTTTGAACTGACGTTGCTTGTGAATAAATGGAAGTTGTTAAAAAAAATTACGAGCATTGGTTTTATTTGAAGTTTCACAAGTACCTAGTAAAATAAATTAACGACACAGTTCTGAACCTGAGACGTACAACGACGCAGATTCAACATCAAGGAGACCAAAGCAACGAAAGATAAATAAACAGTATTATTTGAACGCACTCTAGTTTTGCATGTATTTGGATTTCGTTGTGCTAACATCAGCTGATGAGTGATTGCAATAACGATTTCCTGTGTAGAACTGTGAGTGACATTTCACTCTCACACTTGTGCACTTTTATTGGATACTATAGTGCGCGTCATTTATAACGGCGGCCGAGTTTAGGTTCGTTCTGTGCATCTGACGTCATAAAACACAGTCAGCCAATGAACAGAGAACGACGTTGCGAGAGCTCGACTGCAGTGCAGAGCAAGGACGAGTGTCTTCAGTTTTAGAAAAGTTCAGTCATAAATAAAGTAATAGAACAAAAGCAATGTCTTGATAGCAGACTATCTTTTATAGAGAGTTTGGAAAAAGCATTCTTTATACCAATTGCTTCATATTCTATTAATTAATTAAATCAAACAAGCAATAAGCCTCCTAATTCAGGCTATAGCAAGGAAGGGTGTGTATATCAATCTCACGAACCACTTTTTCGCAATAAAGAACAGCGGTAATTGTTTAATTCCTATTGTACTTCGACGAAGCGTGAGTAATTCATAGTCATACGAACAGTGTTTGTCGGTATTTTGCTTGATGTTTTACAGTCCTCAAGGAGTTTTATTGACTGACGAGCTGCGTAAGCGTAATTATTTTCTTTATTTAAAAACAATATCGAAGTGTCTTACTTCATGAATTTTATTCGTCTGAATGTAATTTTTTGAAATTTCTAGTGCTTTTTCTCTTCATTAACCCTTTCACTGCACTGCTCGCCTGTGCAGACACATGGAGTTCCGATTGCTTTGACACACTTATCATTCGATTTAACAAAAACTATTTGGACCAAAAATTTGATTTTTACACATCTTCTTGACTGATAACTTCCACCAACAAATGACTTAATTTTGTTTCGATGTTCAACGCAGTTATTGTGCAGCATTAAATGTAGTAAACCATTGCACGAAATTTTGAAGAGCTTGCAGAGGTAAAAGTCTATAGTGTATACTTTCCGTATGGTCGATTTTAGTTGCCACAATGTTGAGAATGAAATGTGGACAAGATACCTAAATTTCATATAAAATTTACTGTATAACAATATCTCATTTAATTTAAGTACCAGACAGATGTCGTATGTAATACTGAGAAATATTCCTTCTTTTGCGACTGTAATAAAAGTTTTATTTACACCGGGCGCGTTTGGCTTTATTTTAAAGCCAAAGGGTCAATGGGTTAAAGGGTTAATGCGGACGTGGTGGCTTTACTTCATGAAATGCGCGCTCCCCCCTAAACGTAAGTTTGCAAAATATACTATACTATGGCGCTGCTTCTCTTGGGGCGTGCGTCGTGTGCAACTGGCAACGCAGTAAACTCCTGCATCTGGGCAGGCATGTGCGAGCCGCCAAGATGAAAGAATTGAACTATAGCTGAGTATCCAACGTTGCCTGGGTACACATTTGTATCTCAAGCTATTAGTCCATCGCCTTCCTGCTCCTTCACCTGCTCTCTGCCCAACTCTCCACTCCCTCTGTCCATCTCCCCCTTCACCTCCTCTGTGCCCACCTCTCCACACTCATTGTCCATCTTCCACTCTCCCCCTGCCCCTTTCTCTGTCCAAATCCTCCTCCCCCTCATATCTGTCCATCTGCTCCTGCTTCCTCTGTCCATCTCCCCCTTCACCTCCTCTGTGCCCACCTCTCCACCCTCATTGTCCATCTTCCACTCTCCCCCTGCCCCTTTCTCTGTCCAAATCCTCCTCCCCCTCATATCTGTCCATCTGCTCCTCCTTCCTCTGTCCATCTGCCCCTTCACCTCCTCTGTGCCCACCTCTCCATCCTCATTGTCCATCTTCCACTCTCCCCCTGCCCCTTTCTCTGTCCAAATCCTCCTCCCCCTCATATCTGTCCATCTGCTCCTCCTTCCTGTGTCCATCTCCCCCTTCACCTCCTCTGTGCCCACATCTCCACCCTCATTGTCCATCTTCCACTCTCCCCCTGCCCCTTTCTCTGTCCAAATCCTCCTCCCCCTCATATCTGTCCATCTGCTCCTCCTTCCTGTGTCCATCTCCCCCTTCACCTCCCCTGTGCCCACATCTCCACCCTCATTGTCCATCTTCCACTCTCCCCCTGCCCCTTTCTCTGTCCAAATCCTCCTCCCCCTCATATCTGTCCATCTGCTCCTCCTTCCTCTGTCCATCTCCCCCTTCACCTCCTCTGTGCCCACCTCTCCACCCTCATTGTCCATCTTCCACTCTCCCCCTGCCCCTTTCTCTGTCCAAATCCTCTTCCCCCTCATATCTGTCCATCTGCTCCTTCTTCCTCTGTCCTTCTCCCCCTTCACCTCCTCTGTGCCCACCTCTCCACCCTCATTGTCCATCTTCCACTCTCCCCTGCCCCTTTCTCTGTCCAAATCCTCCTCCTCCTCATATCTGTCCATCTGCTCCTCCTTCCTCTGTCCATCTGCCCCTTACCTCCTCTGTGCCCACCTCTCCACCCTCATTGTCCATCTTCCACTCTCCCCCTGCCCCTTTCTCTGTCCAAATCCTCCTCCCTCTCATATCTGTCCATCAGCTCCTCCTTCCTCTGTCCATCTCCCCCTTCACCTCCTCTGTGCCCACCTCTCCACCCTCATTGTCCATCTTCCACTCTCCCCCTGCCCCTTTCTCTGTCCAAATCCTCCTCCCCCTCATATCTGTCCATCTGCTCCTCCTTCCTCTGTCCATCTGCCCCTTCACCTCCTCTGTGCCCACCTCTCCACCCTCATTGTCCATCTTCCACTCTCCCCCTGCCCCTTTCTCTGTCCAAATCCTCCTCCCCCTCATATCTGTCCATCAGCTCCTCCTTCCTCTGTCCATCTCCCCCTTCACCTCCTCTGTGCCCACCTCTCCACCCTCATTGTCCATCTTCCACTCTCCCCCTGCCCCTTTCTCTGTCCAAATCCTCCTCCCTCTCATACCTGTCCATCTGCTCCTCCTTCCTCTGCCCATCTCCCCCTTCACCTCCTCTTTGCCCACCTCTCCACCCTCATTGTCCATCTTCCACTCTCCCCCTGCCCCTTTCTCTGTCCAAATCCTCCTCCCCCTCATATCTGTCCATCTGCTCCTCCTTCCTCTGTCCATCTCGCCCTTCACCTCCTCTGTGCCCACCTCTCCACCCTCATTGTCCATCTTCCACTCTCCCCCTGCCCCTTTCTCTGTCCAAATCCTCCTCCCCCTCATATCTGTCCATCTGCTCCTCCTTCCTGTGTCCATCTCCCCCTTCAGCTCCTCTGTGCCCACCTCTCCTTCCTCATTGTCCATCTTTCACTCTCCCCCTGCCCCTTTCTCTGTCCAAATCCTCCTCCCCCTCATATCTGTCCATCTGCTCCTCCTTCCTGTGTCCATCTCCCCCTTCACCTCCTCTGTGCCCACCTCTCCACCCTCATTGTCCATCTTCCACTCTCCCCCTGCCCCTTTCTCTGTCCAAATCCTCCTCCCCCTCATATCTGTCCATCTGCTCCTCCTTCCTCTGTCCATCTGCCCCTTCACCTCCTCTGTGCCCACCTCTCCACCCTCATTGTCCATCTTCCACTCTCCCCCTGCCCCTTTCTCTGTCCAAATCCTCCTCCCTCTCATATCTGTCCATCTGTTCCTCCTTCCTCTGTCCATCTTCTCCTACCCCCTCTGTCCTTCTCCCCATCTCGTCCACCGCCTTCTACCTCATGCCCCTCCTCTCTTTGTCAATTTCTTCCTTCCCATTATCTCTGTCTGTCTAGACCTCCACCCTCTGTCCATCTCGTCTTTTCCCCTCTCCCTGTGCAACTCCTCCTCATCTCTTTCTCAGTAATTTCGTCTTTCTCATCTGTCTGCTCATCTTCTGTCTCCCTCTCTCTGCCTATTTCTTTCTCCACCTGTTTCTGTCCATCTCCCGTTTCATTTCTCTGTCCATTTCCTCCTCTTCCCCCTCTTTAACCATTTCCACTTCTCCTACCTCTGTCCATCTTCTCCTCCTGTCTGTGCTTACATCCTACTTCCCCCTAGCTGTCTGAGCTTCTCTGCCTTTCTGTCTCCACGGTATCACCCTCACCCCAATACGAGGCCGGTGATCTTACCCCTACAGTATTTCTTTTCAGATTATAACTAATATGTGTGTCAAATTGGACTGAAATAGTTCCGCAGGTTAAGAATCAGCTTTTTCACCCGGGCCTTTTAGCATTCCATTTTTAGCAGTGATTTTTTACCTGTGGCTTCACTTGCATTTTTATACTTGTTTCACCTGCCTATCTAGCCAATTTCGCCCTGCAGTTTGATTTTTTAGGTGGCTCAATGTTTATAACGTCGTATCCCCTGAACTGTGTGCTGTACCAAGACACCGTTTTGCAGGTACATCCAGTGTTATATGTGGCTACTGTCCGCGAAATGTGTTACGGTGGAGTTAGTAGTAAGGACGTAATAAATCAATACGTCATGCATGATGTGGCAGTGTTTCACGTATCTAAGTGTTTATGACGTCATATATCCTGAACTAAGTGTCGTACAATGACGTGAATTTTTTGGTACATTCAGTAGTATATGTCAATACTTTCTGCAACGAGTGTCACGAATATAGTTAGTAATAAAGAAGTAACAAACAAAATTCATGCCGTAGTTTTACTGCATGAACAGCGAAAATGTAGTAAGGGATAAAGGTTTTTCCTTTCACCGTTTTGTGGGTGCCGTCAGCGAGAGAAAGTTTCTCAAAGATTTGAAATTACGTGTAAAGAATGTTGCCCCCATTCTCAAAAACTGGATGACTAAAGTATGGGTTTTCGCGCGTCGTGGGGTACACTGCTTTTTCACCCCCGTCCTCCTCTCCTTCTTATACCCATAGTGATTCTTTCTTGACAGTAAGTGATATGCGTACGAAGTTTGGCTGAAATCCGTCCAGTGGTTTATAGCACACATCCATTTTTGCGATTTCTATGGATTACTAATTTAGACTGTTACGAAATTTAAGTACAAAACAATGAAAAATTCTTCAATTATCAACAAAAAGTATCCATTTCATACTTAAAATCATATGACAGTGCCAAAATCCAATGAAAACACTTCGTGGATCGAGAAAGAAGTACCGGGTGGTCAAAAAGTCAGTATAAATTTGAAAACTGAATAAATCACGGAATAATGCAGATAGAGAGGTACAAATCGACACACATGCTTGGAATGACATGGGGTTTTATTAGAACCAAAAAAATACAGAAGTTCAAAAAATGTCCGACAGACGGCGCTTCATCTGATCAGAATAGCAATAATTAGCATAACAAAGTAAGACTAAGCAAAGATGATGTTCATTACAGGAAATGCTCAATATGTCCACCATAATTCCTCAACAATAGCTGTAGTCGAGGAATAATATTGTGAACAGCACTGTAAAGCATATCCGGAGTTATGGTGAGGCATTGGCGTCGGATGTTGTCTTTCAGCATCCCTAGAGATGTCGGTCGATAACTCACACACTTGCGGCTTCAGCTAACCTCAAAGCCAATAATCGCACGGACTGAGGTCTGGGGACCTGGGAGGCCAAGCATGACGAAAGTGGCGGTTGAGCACACGATCATCACCAAACGATGCGCGCAAGAGATCTTTTATGCGTCTAGCAATATGGGGTGGAGCGCCATCCTGCTTAAACATCGTGCGTTCCAGCAGGTGTTTATCAGGCAGGCTGGGCATGATGCGATTCTGTAACATTACAGCTCCTTTTATACATGATTGTCATGCGCAGTGACTGACGTTTTGCTGTCCAGCGCCATCTGTCGGACATTTTCTGAACTTTTGTTTTTGGTTCTAATAAAATCCCACGTCATTCCAAGCATGTGTGTCAATTTTTACCTCTCTATCTACATTATTCCGTGGTTTATTAAGTTTTCAAATTTATACTGACTTTTGGTCACCCGGTACATATCGCGTCTTTTACTAAACCTAGTATCGAGCACACCAGTACGACATACTGAAACATTTCGGGGTGCATTGGGGTGGCTCAGTTGGAATGACCAGCGACTAAGCGAATTGGGTCTTGGTTTAGTAATGGTAAGGCACAAAAATTTTATACGTCACAATGATATTTCATTTATGATTCTTCGCCTTCTCCCGGCGTACTTCATGTACAACTAGTTCCCGGATGAACTGCCAAATTCGGTGTTCAACGGGCACAATTTTTCGGCAAACGACTACGTTTCCATCATCAGACTACTGAGATTCAACTAAGGGAACCGCTGATAAATAGCGGGTACATACTTAGCAACGCATGGGGCTTCTAACAATACCACCACTTGCAAAGTAGGTTAGAAATCAGATTAATAATGTTGCTCACGCAGCATATGTTCGCTTTATCGGGCAACAACAAAGTTATTGAACGTGGATGGTATCGTCAGAACGGAAATAATGAAGTCACTGTAAAAAAGTAATTAATTTTGGCACTTATCTTGAACGGATTCCCACGTAGATTTCGTCGAAGTTGTTATGGCTCATCTTGTTGATTCTAGGGTGATTCCACTTTGACTGCTAGAAGGTCCAGATCTGTATTTTAGCAATATTTGAATACCTAAGAAATGCGTTTTTCAGGAAATTCTTAATGATCAAACAATTCCAGATCAGAACAATGGTATGTTAGAAATAATTTTTGACCTGGTGTTCACGATCCACATTTTTATTAAACTTCTTGTAAATTTACGTATACTTCTTATTAATTGTCACATCATGAAGAAAACAGTTTTGTATCAATCTTCATATATTTAATTTCCACTGTAACCAAACAAAAGACTTGACTGTTCTTTTACAAAGCGAAATAACAACTTAACTTCTGCAAAGTGAAACAAAGACTGCTCTGTGCGCATTCGCGCCAAAACGGTTACAAGTAAGTCAATGATTATGACAGTCTCACAGAAATGAATATACACAAGAACCATATCACTGTAATATATCGATACATCGGAGTACCTACACATTAATAAAACCAAATGTGAATATTGTCACAAAAATATGTCTGTTACTTCGCAGAAAAGTAGTACGAAATTACTGCTGTCGAGAACTGGAGTTGGAGTGCCGTGATGGTCACGTAAATAAAGAACCATTACAGACTCAGCTGTTAGAGTGGTTAAGAAGAGGTATGAGATAGTAGACAACTAACTGACTTCGGAGGCAGGCGGAGGAACACCGGGGGTACTGCCAGAGCGCTCACTTAGCCGCGAACCCGGGCCGGAACACTGGGTCGGCAGGAGCATTGGGGCTAGGGCCGCTGGGCTCGGAAGTCATACGGAGCGGCCGATCGGAGGGAGAGGGGCAGGAGATTAAAGCGCGGCGCCGGTCCCCCATCAGTCTGTTCATCAGCGCACCTGATGAAGACAACGTGGTCATTAGCCGAAACACTGCGCCCGTTGGACCCTGACATCCGACATTTTACCCGTGAACTACTTCGACACATTCTTTTTTTTTAGTTAAAGAAGTTGACTTTTAGCTTCGTCTGCAGTCGACGTAAATCACATACGCTCCAATTACGCTGTTCTCAGTTCCGTAGGTACGCTGCGTTTGAAACGCGAATGTAGTTCTCGCTATGAGCTGCAGGACGCTCTACCAACCGAACGCTAGTTCGCGTTTTGCATTGCGCAAATCACAAAGCGCGGGGAGATACCTGAATTGCAACTGACGCGGCAAGCTTTAACGATCGAGCGCTCGGTGGCAATGTAGCGGAAACCGTGCTCTGGCGACACCGTGGCGGGGCGGGTGGGGGTGGGGGGGGGGGGGTGTTCTGCGGACCCGCGGAGCTCCATTAGCCGCCACCGACTGCGCTGCCGCATCCGGCGGACGTTTATACAGGTGCGAGCCATCCACTTGGCAATTAGCGGGGGCGGCTGAAACTCGGCCAGCAACGGAGAATGACGTTACTACCTGGGGCCGGTCTTAATTAATGTCCGCACAGCTTAACGCCAGACTGTCACCGCAATCCACTTCCGGTCCGCTTAAATTTGTTCACGCTAATTTTGAAGTATATTTCATGTTCTGTGCTTACAAATGCCTGAAAAGCATTTGCATTACACACTGAGGTGACAAAAGTCACGTGATAGCGATAAGCACGCATACAGGTGGCGGTAGTATCGCGCGCACACAAGGCATTAAAGAGCAGTGCATTGGCGGAGCTGTCAGTCGCACTCACACGATTCATGGCAAGAGGTGTCTGACGTGATTATGGCTGCACGACGAGAATTAACCGACTTTGAACACGGAGTGATAGTTGGAGCCGGACGCAAGGTGTGGTGTAACAGACGACAAGTGGTCTGTTGCATGCGCCATCTATCGCCCCTGGCCTTGCACAAATTCTAATTAAATGATAAACTTGAGTTTCGGGTTAGGATTTGTTAGTTATGTGCATAAATACTGCGGAAGTACTTGGTTTTTATATGCGCAGATAATTCAAACACCGAGCCAGCAACCGGCGCGGACTTTGGTTGAGGCGGCAAGTAGCGAGCCGCCATGGAGCAAACACAGTGGGGCTGATGACGTCGCTACATGGAGGTCCAGAGTCGCGGCGGCGGGATACTCCGAGGCGGCTGCTGGACTTCTGAGGGGAAAAGAAAAAATGGTTCAAATGGCTCTGAGCACTATGGGACTTAACATCTGCGGTCATCAGTCCCCTAGAACTTAGAACTACTTAAACCTAACTAACCTAAGGACATCACACACATCCATGCCCGAGGCAGGATTCGAACCTGCGACCGTAGCAGTCGCGCGGTTCCGGACTGAGCGCCTAGAACCGCTAGACCACCGCGGCCGGATGTATAACGAGGAACTTTGTGTATAACAGCGAAAGTAGGAAGAAGCAATTTAACGGCCGGTAACGCAGTAGGCGGTCCCTCAAGAGGCGACTGTACATAGAAATAAATTGCTGTAACTATTGTAAAAAAGTAGTTCTGAATAAGAGTTATTACGAGAAGAAGCCAGAAAGCGTCAGTTACTGGTGAATGGTCGCCACAGGCGACATTTTCTTCATCAGCTGCGCCGTCCCCTCTTTCACTCGACGAATTTAGTCAACATTAAGACAGAGGCGAACTACGCAAATAACAAAATTCATCAGTGGGGCGGGGACAGCGGAAAGGGACATTCCAGTTCGGTAATCGTTAGCAGTTCAGTGTTCCGAGAGTGTGAAGACTGCGCCGAGAACACAAAATTTCATGCATTACCTCCCACCACGGAAAACGCAGTCGCCGACGGCGTTCGAATAACGACCGAGAGCAGCGGCGTACGCGTAGAGTTGTCAGTGCTGGCATACAAGCAACACTGTGAAAAATAACCACAGAAATCTGTGTGGGGCGTATGACGAACGTATCCGTTAGTACAGTGCGGCGAAATCTGCCGTTAATGGGCTGTGGCAGCGGACGACCGACGCGAGTGGCTTCGTTAACAGCGCGACATCGCCTGACCGCCTCTCCTGGGTTCGTGACCATGTTGGCTGGAGCCTAGACGACTGGAAAACCGTGGCTTGGTCGGGTGAGTCCCAATTTCAGTTGGCAAAAGCTGATGGTAAGGTTCGAGTGAGGTCCAGAGCCCACGAAACCTTGGGTCCAAGTTGCCAACAAGGCACTGTGCAGTCTGGTGGTGGCATCATAATGGTGTGGACTGCGTTCACATGCAATGGACTGCGTCTTTTAGTTCAACTGAATCGATCCATGACTGGAAATGGTTATGTTCGGCTAATTGGAGACTATTTGCAGCCACTCATGGACGTCTTGTTGCCAAACAACTTTAGAATTTATATGGATGACAATGCTGTACGCCACTGGGCGACAATTACTCGCAACTGGTTTGAAGATTCTGGACAGTTCGAGTGAATTATTTGGCTACCCACATCGTCCGACATGAATTCCGCCGAATATTTGTAGGGCATAATCTAGAGGACAGTTCGTGCACAAAATCTTGCACCGGCAACACTTTCGCAGCTATGGACGGCTAGACGGCTATAGAGGCTGCATGGCTCAATATATCTGCAGGGCACTCCCAGTGACTTGTTGAGACCATGCTTAGTCGAGCTGCTGTACCACACCGGGATGAAGGAGGTGCGATACGACATTGGGGAGGGGGGGGGGCGTGGGGGTATCCCGTGACTTCTGTTACCTCAGTGTATGAATACCAGATGCTGTTTATCGATATAGCGTAATTACCATATTCTGCAGGCCCCACGCTGTGATCGCCCTCGGGAAAAATTAAAAGATAGCAGTTTTGAATTGAAAATAATTATACCGTTTAGGATTATGTGCACACGAGAGAGCACTATTAACAAGAAAGCGAAAGCAACAGATAGATGGCAAAGAATTGACTTTTTCAAAAATTTGAAATATACAGGGTGATTCAAAAAGAATACCACAACTTTAGAAATGTGTATTTAATGAAAGAAACATAATATAATCTTCTGTTATACATCATTACAAAGAGTATTTAAAAAGGTTTTTTTTCACTCAAAAACAAGTTCAGAGATGTTCAATATGGCCCCCTCCAGACACTCGAGCATTATCAGCCCGATACTCCAACTCGTTCCACACTCTCTGTAGCATATCAGGCGTAACAGTTTGGATAGCTGCTGTTATTTCTCGTTTCAAATCATCAATGGTGGCTGGGAGAGGTGGCTGAAACACCATATCCTTAACATACCCCCACAAGAAAAAATCGCAGGGGGTAAGATCAGGGCTTCTTGGAGGCCAGTGATGAAGTGCTCTGTCACGGGCTGCCTGGCGGCCGATCCATCGCCTCGGGTAGTTGACGTTCAGGTAGTTACGGACAGATAAGTGCCAATGTGGTGGCGCTCCATCCTGCTGAAATATGAATTGTTGTGCCTCTTGTTCGAGCTGAGCGAACAAATGCTTGCTGGATGCGTGCTACATTTTCATCACTCGTTCTCGGCCGTCCACAACTTTTCCCTTTGCACAAACACCCATTCTCTGTAAACTGTTTATACCAACGTTTAATACACCACCTATCAGGAGGTTTAACACCATACTTCGTTCGAAATGCACGCTGAACAACTGTCGTCGATTCACTTCTGCCGTAATCAATAACACAAAAAGCTTTCTGTTGAGCGGTCGCCATCTTAGCATCAACTGACGCTGACGCCTAGTCAACAGCGCCTCAAGCGAACAAATGTACAACTAAATGAAACTTTGTAGCTCCCTTAATTAGCCGAGAGATAGTGCTTAGCTCTGCCTTTTCTCGTTGCAGAGTTTTAAATTCCTAAAGTTGTGGTATTCTTTTTGAATCACCCTGTACATTCATCATTGTTACACAGCATGATCAAAAGTATCTGGATGACCTCACTCGACCAGTACATGTGAAGAGAGGTGGACCGAGGAGTATAAAAGGAGGTGGAAAGTATTATGTAGAGAAGCAGTAACAACAAAATTGGCTGGTTAGGAGAGCTTACTGACTTCGAACGTGGCTGGTCATTAAACGTCACGTGACAAGGGAAATTCCCTATCGCACCCGCCTCAGATTTAGTGGTAAGACGGCCCAGTGGGGAGCCCGTCAAAACCTGAACACAGATCGAGCATGAAAACAGGGAGGAAGTGTACTGAACTGTAAATAAAAGCAAAATAGAAAAAGTGAACTGCCGAAGCACAAGACCTGGAACACAGAACCGTGTGGAAGAGTGACGGCGTCGTGGTACAGTGGTCGCGGTGTTGAACTGCATAGCTGGCTAGCTGTGTTCAGTGGTCCCTCGTGTCCTGTTCGCTGTATTCAAATTTGTGTCTGTGTCGTGACGTAACATCCTTTTTCAACTTCGAGGTGTAAGGAAGCGGCTTTCGAAAGGGAACCGCAAAAGTTTGACGACAAGGAGACAACTCAACCGAATGATCCACCGGAAAACACGTCTGGTGTGTCGTACACGGTATTAGTGACAGAACGTCTGTCATATGACGGGAATCTCTCATCGAGGCGCCTGGCTTGTATGCCCGGTGACTGAGTGAGTTACGCCTCCTTGCCCGGTATCACTGTGAATGTGATGACTTCCAAGAAAAGGATGAAAACGTAATAGTATGTCACATATGCTGCAACGAAAGAACACAACAGCTTCACAGTCGCACATGTCTTCTGTGCTCTGTCAAAACATATGTTTTTAACGTTTTTGACGTTGGGTCCCGCTATTGAAGCTTTGACTCTTGAATTATTTTGTTTTAACATAGTTAACACCAGTTTATTTGTAGTTTTCATTTATGTGAGAAGTCTACGTGGTATCTCGCCTGCTCTCACTACTCATCACATTTACTTGCGACGGTAATGTATTCTTACATGACTCGCATTCTACAACGAATGTATTGTATGACAACTGACAAGACTACAGGAAGAGAACAAACATTTCAATGACAGGACGAAAAGTTCATAATGTTGTGAGAAAAAAAAATGAATGGCAGGATGCAGTTTTGAAGAACGCCCCCTCTTTACCACAACGCTGTGTATCTTCCACACGGTTCTGTGTTCGAATTGTTGTGCTTCGGCACTTTACTTTTTCTACTTTGGTTTTTTTTTTCACAGTTAAGTACACTTTCTTCCTGTTTTCATGCTTGATCTGTGTTCTGTTTTTGTCGGGCTATCCACTGGGACATCTTACCAACAAATCTTCGGGGGATGTGCGATGGAGAGTCTCGTTTGTAACAAATCGATCAGGGACGGTTCAAAAATGGTTCAAATGGCTCTGAGCACTATGCGACTTAACTTCTGAGGTCATCAGTCACCTAGAACTTAGAACTAATTAAACCTAACCAACCTAAGGACATCACACACATCCATGCCCGAGGCAGGATTGAAATCTGCGACCGTAGCAGCAGCGTGGTTGCAGACTGAAGCGCCTAGAACCGCTCGGCCACATCGGCCGGCGCGACACTTGAGCTGGTGTAAAGATTGATGACACTGGAAAGTGGATAACTGGAAATGCATGTTTGGACTGATGAACCACGCTATACCCTTTGTCTACACGATGTAAGAATTTGGTTTTGACGAATACAATTCAGATGATGTATGGGGATGTTCTTCATGGGTAGACTATGGACTGCTTATTGCGCTGAAGAAAACGCTAAATGCAGAAGGGTATGAAGACATCTTACAACATTGTGCACTGTGTATGGAAGAACAACAGTTCATGGGCAACGATTATATAAGTAAGACATTGCACTCTGCATAAAGCAGCATCAAAATTCATTCTACTCCATTTCTAAACTATGTGGCGCTGGTACAGTAACCGTGGTAATGCTACGAAGAGAATTCAGTCGTGGCTGCAATAAAGACGGATTTATTAGTTCTTAACTTGTGACGCGTTTCGCCTGTATTCAGACAATCTAGAAAAATTACAAAATCCAGTATAAATATAATGGGCATACACAAAAATTCTAAAACAACAGTACCACATAAAAGTTCTTAAACTCTACAATATAAAAGTTACGCGTCCTAAACTGCGTTACGGGAGGGGGGTGGTTATGGTAACTAAAGAGTGTGCTAGCTCCCGCAGATAGTGAAATATAAATTTTAACACTCACCAATCTGTGGGTAAATAATCATCTCATGAAATGATGAGTCAGACGCATAAAATTACATCCAGGAAAGAATGCGCTAAGTGCATGTGTAACACTAAAATACGGAACAATGCCGACGGTGGCAATTTGTACCTAAAACAAGAACGACATTAGATCGTGTGTATGAACTTTAGGACCTGTAACTGAGTATCTGTTGATCCATTGTAGCTGCAGTCAAGTGCCGGCCGGAGTGGCCGAGCGGTTCTAGGCGCTACAGTCTGGATCCGCGACACCGCTACGATCGCAGGTTCGAATCCTGCCTCGGACATGGATGTGTGTGTTGTCCTTAGATTAGTTAGGTTTAATTAGTTCTAAGTTCTAGGGGACTGATGACCTCAGCAGTTAAGTCCCATAGTGCTCAGAGCTATTTTTTTTTTTCAGTCAAGTCATCGAAGGAAGCATCTCAGGCACGAATTCACGACATCCAGAAACAGATGCCCCATTATGCCAATATCGATAATATTTGAGACGTGCATATGAGGCCAGAAGATACCATGTTGAGTGGCCAAAACTGGTAGCGAAAATAAATTAACTTTTCAATTTGCACGGCTATTTGAAGAAATTCTTTGTTAAAAACTGTAACTTTTGTATTGTAGCGTTTAAGAATTTTTACGTCGTTTTGTTGTTTTACAGGCCGGCCGGGTGGCCGAGCGGTTCTAGGCGCTTCAGTCTGGTACCGCGCGACCGCTACGGTCGCAGGTTCGAATCCTGCCTCGGACATGGATGTGTGTGATGTCCTTAGGTTAGTTAGGTTTAAGTAGTTCAAAGTTCTAGGGGACTGATGACCTAAGACGTTAAGTCCCATAGTGCTCAGAACCATTTGAACCATTTTTTTGTTGTTTTACACACACCAAAAGAAGTTCTGCATCACCTCGATTCCGACAGTTCCGGAACCTGTAGAGAAAACTGAAGTACAGATCAACATAAACATCATTACCGCCCTTTTTATTGCTCATGAAAACCACACATTGCATGTT
Source organism: Schistocerca serialis cubense (assembly GCF_023864345.2). Classification (NCBI taxonomy): domain Eukaryota; kingdom Metazoa; phylum Arthropoda; class Insecta; order Orthoptera; family Acrididae; genus Schistocerca; species Schistocerca serialis. Next base: position 632,837,014 of record NC_064645.1, read on the forward strand.
GTACCACCATACAGTGAGACCTTCAGATGTGATGGTCCAGATTGCTGTACACACCAGTGCCCCTAATACCCAGTTGTACGTCCTCTTGCGTTGGTGCATACCTGTATTAAGTGGCATACTATACACAAGTTCATCAAGGCACTGTTGGTCCAGATTGTCGCACTCCTCAACGGCGATTCGGAGTAGATCACTCTGAGTGGTTGGCGGGTCACGTCGTCCATAAACAGTCCTTTTCAGTATATCCCAGGCATGTTCGATAGGGTTCATATCTGGAGAACGTGCTCGCCACTATAGTAGAGCAATGTCGTTATCCTGAAGGAAGTCATTCACAAGATGTGGACGATGGAGGGGGAAATTGTCGTCCATGAAGACGAGTGCCTCGCCAATATGGTTGCAATATCGGTCGGAGGATGGCATTCAGAGTCGTTACGGCGCCTTTCATGACCACCATCGGCGTTACGTCGGCCCCACATAATGCCACCCCCATAACAACACGGAATCCCCACCATGCTGCACTCGTTGGACAGTGTGTCTGAGACATTCAGCCTGATCGGGTTGCCCCCTGTGGTATCAATATCTAAGATGCCACGGGGTAGGTGCCAGTTCTTAGCTTGGCTCTACGACACCGACACCGACGACAGCGCTCTCTAGCCGGCGCTGGAGAACTCTACGAGCGTCGCTCCAGATTCAGCCCATTTGATCAAGAGCAGACGGCCGGGACACTACGCTTCATGTAGAGACTTTGGACTACTTACGACGGGTCTAGGACTTCGCACCTACGTGCTCATCATTGCAAAGTTATGTAACCATTTATTAACTTGGTTCTTGCCTATAGTAAACATCTATGATTTTACACGCAGTGCCGAAGTGTTTTACCTCTCCTGGTCCTACTCGCTTTCGTCATTCGGCCAACCTTTCAGTTTTCAGGAGCAGACCCACGCGCCGCCTTCCAGGCGGGATACAAAAACTGGCGACGAGGCAAATTTTTTTTCCTCTCCTGTCATTTCCTTTTTTGCTCAGTACTGCTTTAGTTTTTTTTTGTGATATCACCAGGTGATTGAGTGACTGTATCTAAATGCTCCCATCTTCGCAGTAAGTCTTTCATTTGTGGAATCGCCACAGGAATAAGCTTCGCTGTCCGATCTTGTGCATCTTCAGGCTCAGCAAATGCTGCAGCTGCTTGCTGCCATAAATGGGCTGGTCACACTACAAACCGCAGCTACTTCGGTGCCTCCGACGCCACCGCCTGTACCGACGGCGCCGCCATTTCGTGCCTTTAATCCTGATGTTGAACGATGGCCAGAACACATCGCCCAGCTCGAGGCACACTTCGCAGCATAGAACATACCAGGTACAGAGCGGCTTGCCTTTTTCATTGCCAACGTGGGTGTTGTGTTGTACCGTATGCTCGTCAAATTGTTTCCCCCCACCCACGCAGAAACTAAAACTTACGACGAAGTGATTGACGCTTTGAACTCCCACTTCCGTGACAGTGTGAATGTGGTAGCTGCGCGCTACAAATTCTTTCGTCTCGGGCGTGGCCCTACTCAGTCCTATAAATCTTGGTTAGCAGACCTTCAGGGAGTAACATCTGATTGTGACTTTAATTGCTTGTGTGGACGCTCATATGCGGATATAATGATTGGAGACGCTATTGTGCAGAATGTGGCGGATGACCACATCCGCGGACAAATCCTCAGGTTTAAAAACCCATCTTTGCAGGAAGTAGTGGACTTGCTAGACAGACAGGATGCACTAGACATGGCTACTTCCGTGTTCGACGTGACGCCAGGTGTGTATACTGTCAGCGCGGCACAACACGAGCCCTCCCGCCCGGCCCCAGCACAGCATGCTACTGCGCCGCTCGCACGCAGGTAAACAAGCTTCAAGCCCGGCGCCTGAAATCATATCCGAACTGCTTTCGCGCCCACCCACGGGACGGTGGCCCGTGCCGTCAAGCACAGAGTTATTTTTGTAATAAGAAAGGACACGTGCAAGCTGTGTGTAGCCAGAGAAACACTAATTCACAAGTTGTCTCCCTTTCGCGTGACTCACGTGGGCGTCACCGCAACGGAAACCTCCATGATCATGATTCACATCAGCCTATGGGCGTTAATGCCATTTATTCAAAGCCTTCTGCTTCACGTGCGTCAACAGCTCGGTGTGTGGATCAAATTTTGCCAGACACTTCCTCTCGCATTCAGTGCGATGCGAGGAAACTTTTTGTGACTTTGCACATTTGTGGACGTTCTGCTCGCATGCAGCTGAACACTGGTGCGTCAGTTTCTTTACTGAACAAATCAACGTATGACTTGCTTCGTTCGTCCCCGCTTCGTCGTTCGCATTCCACGCCGACTGCATTTACTGGACAGGAAATCTCAATGCTCGACGTGTGTAGTTTGCTAGCCACGTATGGCGCAACGACCCGTACAGTGTCTTTATATGTGCTCCGCTCTAGTGCTGCTACGAACATTTTTGGCATGGATGCATCTGAACCTTTTGGCCTTGCAATTCAGGACAATGTAAATCTTCAATTTTTGGCGGCACAAAGACTTTTCCATTAAGTTTCTCGTGTGCAGCCGCAAGAATTCTCCTTCTTCGAATATTTCGGCTGTATAACGTTCAGCCATCTTCAGAGTGAGCCGCAAGACTGCCTCTCCAGTGCTCGCTTCGTCCCTTTATACTCGTGTACCGCGCAACTGCGCATGCGGCCACAGATGCAAATGAGCCACAGACGTTGGTGAAGATAACTTGCAAGACTTCTTAAGACATCTTAACTCCCTCCACGATCAAATAAAGTTCACAATGGAAATTGAAAAGAGGGATGCCTTCCATTCTTGGATGTTCTGGTTCGGCGCAGAGAGGATGGCACTTTGGGACATGAAGTGTATCGGAAGCCGACGCACACGGATTTGTATTTACATGCAAATAGCTGCCACCATCCTGCACAGACGATGAATGTACTCCGAACTTTGATCCAAAGAGCGCATATTATTTCTGACGAAAGCAGTCTGCAAGATGAACTTTCCCACTTACAAAGAGTGTTTGAAAACAATGGGTACTCCCCACATCAAATACAGAAGGCACTGAAAGTGAAAGTGAAAGAGGCCACAAAGAAAGCAGAAGAAGACGAAGAAACCTTTAAATCGATGGCCTTCCTGCCATATGTGGGTAGCCTCTCATCAAAAATTGGACGGGTTCTCAGCAGACACGAAGTAAAAGTGATTTTTCGTCCTCCACCCAAGACAGTTGCACTCGTGGGCTCCGTCAAACATGATTTGCTGCTCCGAAAATCTGGAGTTTACAAAATTCCATGTGAATGTGGCCCTTCTTACATTGGACAAACAACTCGTACTGTCCAAGAAAGATGTACAGAACACCGGAGGTACACACGACTTTTACAACCTAATAAGTTGGCAGTGGCAGAGCACTGTATTGATACTGGTCACAGTATGTTGTATGACAACGTTGAAATTTTGGCAACTACATCATCTTTTTGGGACTCGATAGTGAAGGAGGCAATTGAAATTCGTTTAACGACGAAATTGATTACTAGAGATAGTGGTTTCAACCTTGATGAATCATGGAATCCGGCACTTGCTGTAATAAACTCACAAAGACGTCGTCACAGTTCAGCTCACAATGATACATCGACATGCCAACACAGATCGACTGCGGAGTCATAGATGTACCTCGCGCATTGTGCGCGTCTCTGCCATGGAGGTAAGAGTAAGGGGAGATGGCGCTACGTATCCCAGCCGTACTACGTTTTGAAGCCATGGGGGCGTGGCTCGCTGCCATGACACTCTGACCAAAACATTGCCAGTGTGCTATAGCGCTGCGTGTATTACAGTCGCTAATTGCACCATATACGCATGTAGGGTCATCAGATTGGTTGTTCCAAAGTTTTTGTTTAAAATAAAATGTCGTAAAGGCGAAATTCCGCGTTTCTTCTGATTAAAAATAGTTTTTAATGTAATATTACGAATAGCTAGCCTTTAATGCAAACGATACAATTTTGTTAATTCAGTAATAATCGTGTATCACAAACTAAATAATAGAAACTGAAAACTAAGTTAGCTATACCCTCCCTCCAAAGCCCCATAAATACATCTTGTTTGTAATACGTACTGGGACATTTCAGGTACGTTACACTACTGGGAAACACTGTTCATTACCACCAATATTTACTGAAATACGGTACACAGAATGACAAATCTACACAGTGCCCTGTTTAGGCCCATACTTTAGGCCAGTTAATGTAGTGTTAGCTTTTAATTTGGTACATGATGAAGACAGAGTGAGTTACTCAACACTTCGATTATCGACGATACTTATGTATTATACTGAAACGTGAACTTGAAAACTAAGAATTTAATTCTTTGAATTAACATACCTTTTGCAAATGTTTTGGGTGTGTAGGGAAAACTGATGGTACAGCATTTTCTCGGAGCCTTACTGTTGAAAGGGAAGTTTGGTCTATGTCCTCTTCTCGAAAATGCTGAGAACATACAGTGCTCCATTTAGACGCACGCGAATTCTTCCTCCTCACGGCATTCTCCCACAGAGCTTTCCGACTTTCATTTTTAGGAAATCTAAAATCATACAGGAGAAAAACACGCTATAGTACAAGTACCGATGTAGCACACGTTCATTCACAATGAAGTTGTAAAATCACACTTAACGAGACAACTTACACACGAAATGTTATTCCCTTCGATTTCGCATCACAATCAGAACGATTCGTACATCTGAACACCACACAAGTCACCATAATAGCGCAAAATCCTTCCAAAAGCGAGCGAGAAGCCTATGCACACAAGCTTACAGCAGCAATGTTTTGGTCGGATTGAGATGGCTACCCTCGGCTTCACATAGCTCCACAGCTGTGACGTCACGGCGTCTCCCTCTATTCTTACCTCCATGGTCTCTGCCGCCGACCAACGCCTCTGGCTCATTTGCATCTGTGGCCGCATAAGCTGTTGCGCGGTACACGAGTATAAAGGGCCGAAGCGAGCACTGGAGCGGCAGTCTTGCGGCCCACTCTGAAGATGGCTGAACGTTATGCAGCCGAAATATTAGAAGAAGAAGAAGGAGAATTCTTGCGGCTGCACACCAGAAACTTAATGGAGCAGGACAGTGTACTTTGCATCAGCGCTAGTGACCATGCAGACAGTGTTTCCGCACTGTGCGATGATTTTGCTGATGTCTTTTCTGATGGCCTCGGTTGTCCCACAGACTTTGCAGCGAATGTTGTATGTAAAGACAATGCCATGCCTATTTTCCGGCGCGCACGCCCGGTACTGCACGCACCGCGCGACGCCGCAGCTGCTGAACTTACGCATTTGCAAGGCAGTGGTGTCATTGAACCTGTTTCTGCTTCGCCATGGGCTTCGCCTATAGTGTGTCTGAAAAAACCAAACGGTCGACTCCGTATTTGTGCTGACTTTAAGTCTACAGTAAATCCGCAGACAGTGGTAGCTACGTTTCCCTTACCGCATCCGGAAGACATTTTTGTTAAGATTGGTGCAAGGAAATTCTTTTCCACGATTAACTTGCGGGACGCATACTTTCAGATTCCGCTCGACGAACAGTCGCAGTGCTATATTGTGAACAACACCCACCTTGGATTGTTCAAGTTTCGCCACCTTCCGTTCGGCTGTGCTTCGACTCCTGCTATTTTTCAGTCTTACTTGCAGCAGTTGTGTGCCACTGCCCCTGGTTGTGCCAATTATCTGGACGATATGGTTGTATCAGCTCGCACCCCTGACGAACATTTGCAGAATTTGCGTGCCTTGTTTACCGTTCTTTTGCAGGCAGGACTAAAGTAACAGAGACAATTGCAATTTTTATTTCAAACTGAGATTCAGCATTTAGGATATATGATTAACGGACGGGGTATCCACCCCTCGCCGTCACACCTCAGTGCGATTAGAGTCTTGCCAGCACCCAGGAAGTTGAAAGAACTTCAGTGTTGGACATAACTACATATTATACTCGGTTTATACCACATGCAGCGCAGACTGCAGCGCCTTTGCATCGCCTTCGGCATAAGAACGCTCCTTTTGTTTGGTCTTCAGAATGGGATGCTGGTATCCACAAGCTCAAATCTGCTTTGTTGAGTGATCGCTGTTTGATTCCTTTTGATCCCCAGTTGTTTTGTCTGTCGGTGCATCTTCTCACGCCATTGGAGCGTTTCTCTCGTACCGCATTAATTCTGTCGATCGCCTGATCGCTTTTGCGTCTAAGTTGGTCTATTCTGCCCAGCAAAACTATTCTCAAATCGAGAAAGAAGCTTTAGCTATTGTATATTGAGTGACAAAGTTTCATGTTTTTTTGTGCGGTCACAAGTTCTATTTGGTCACCGACCATAAGCCTTCGACGTCGTCGTTAAACCCGTCAAAGCCAGTTCCAGCCCGTACGGCACAAAAGTTGCAACGTTGGTCTTTGTTTTTGTCTAACTACAATTACGAAATCTTGTTTGGGCCTATGGCCCAGCTTGGCAACGAAGATGCTTTGTCTCGTCTACCGATCGGTCCTGACGCAGTCTCTACACCACAGTGTTACCTTGTTACGAAGTGACAATGGTCAGTCTCGTGTGGTTGTACCTCGTTCGTTGCAGTCGGAAATCCTCAGATTGCTGCAAGTTGGTCATTGGGGTATAGTGCGGACGAAGCAATTAGCGCGTCGTCACTGCACTTGGGTCGGCATTGATAAACATATTGAGAATTTGCTTGCTAACTGTCGCTCTTGTGCAAAGCATCAATCTGCTCCCTGCCAGTGCTTCTTTGTGTGGCCGACTCCTACTGCGCCTTGGCAGTGCGTTCATATTGATTTTTCGGGTCCTTTCTGGGACACCCGCTGGTTGCTAGTCATTGATGCATGCAGCAACTTTCCTTTTATTGTGCCTACGTCTTCTGCTACGTCTGCCAGTACTATTCGGGCTTTGACGTCTATATTTTGCATTGAGGGACTTCCTGAAGTTATTGTCTCCGACAATGGACACCAATTTATGTCCTCCGAGTTTGAAGCGTTTTGTGTTGCTAATGGCATTCGCCATCTGACCTCAGCTCCGTTCCACCCCCAGTAGAACGGTGAGGCTGAACACTGTGTGTATGTTTAAGTCGTAGATGAGCAAGTTGCGCGCCACGCACTCTCGTGAGCGTGCGCTCTGGACTTTCCTTGCTTCATATCGCTCCCAGCTGCGCGGCACCTGTTGCCCAACGCAATTGCTACACGGCCGCACCCATCGGTCGCTCCTGCAGCTATTACAGCCACCGCCGCGCGCTCCCGCTGCTTCGCCTCGTTCTGGCTTGGTGCCACATGATTTGGTGTTCTATCGCGTTTTCTCTGGCAGGCAGGGCTGGGAACAGGGGCGCATTCTTCGCCAGCTTGGGCTCTGGCTCTGAGCATATGGGATTTAACATCTATGGTCATCAGTCCCCTAGAACTTAGAACTACTTAAACCTAACTAACCTAAGGACATCACACAACACCCAGTCATCATGAGGCAGAGAAAATCCCTGACCCCGCCGGGAATCGAACCCGGGAACCCGGGCGCGGGAAGCGAGAACGCTACCGCACGACCACGAGCTGCGGACTCGCCAGCTTGGCCGCGCCTTATTTGTCATTTCTGGTCCCGCCGGCACTGTCAAGTGACACCGGAACCAGATCCGTTTGTGCCGTCCTCGGTTTTCTGCTTCTGGTTTCTTCCGGGCAGAACTGGAGGCTTCGCGGCTTCCGCCGCCTCAGCCCACGACTCCTCCGACAGTGCCACCTCCGCGGTCGTGCCTCCTGTCATCGCCGCTGCCGGTCCGGGTCTCCTGCACTGGGCAGGCGCCTCTCGCCACCGCCACGGCCCCACCTGTGGCCGCCGCCACCGTATTGCTCCGCGGTGCTGGAGGCGATGGACGCTGAGGCTGCCACCATCGCCCATGGAGGTCGTTCTCCACCTCTTCATCCAACCATAGCCAGTGGCGGTGCGCGGCGTGGGCAGGTTTTCCACGGGGCGCTTTCCTCGCCCCCTCGTGAGAAACTCGGGGTCGCGGGTGGGCTGCACGCCCCGGCAGTTCTGCTGCCCGCCCCCTCAGCTGCTCCGCCCCTGGGTGCCTCCGCCCACCATCGGAAGCCACACTAAATGGCGGTGTGTCGTTTCGGGGATGTGGTTATCGATAGCTAAGATGCCACGGCGTAGGTGCAAGTTCTTAGGTTGGCACTACGACACCGACGACAGCGCCCTCTAGCCAGTGCTGCAGAGCTCTACAAGTGTCGCTCCAGATTCAGCTAATTTGATCAAGAGCAGACGGCCAGGACACATGGCTTCATACAGAGACTTTGCACTACTTACGACGGGTCTAAGACTTTGCACCTATGTGCTCATCATTGCAAAGTTATGTAACCATTCATTAACTTCGTTCTTTCCCATAGTAAACATCTATAATTTTACACGCAGTACCGAATTGTTTTACCTCTCCTGCTCCTACTCGCTTTCGTCATTCGGCCAACCTTTCAGTTTTCAGGAGCAGACCCACGCGCCATCTTCCAGGCGGGATACAAAACCTCCAAACACGTCCGACAGTTGTCTGGTTGAAGGCGTATGTGACACACATCGGTGAAGAGAGTGTGACGCCATCGGTGAAGAGAGTGTGGACCTAGCCATGGATGTCGGGAGTGAAGTTGCGCATCACGCAGCCTATTTTGCACGTCCTGTGGCTGCACGAAAAGCATTCTTCAACACGGTGGCGTTGCTGTCAGGATTCCTCCGAACCATAATCCGTAGGTAGCGGTCATCCACTGCAGTAGTAGCCCTTGGGCGGCCTGAGCGAGGCATGTCATCAATAGTTCCTGTCTCTCTGTATCTCCTCCACGTCTGAACAACATCGCTTTGGTTCACTCTGAGACGCCTGGACACTTTCCTTGTTGAGAGCCCTTCCTGGCACAAAGTAACAATGCGGACGCGATCGAATGGCGGTATTGAACGTCTAGGCATGTTTGAACTACAGACAACACCAGCCGTGTACCTTCTTCCTGGTGGAATGACTGTAGCTCATCGGCTGTCCGACCCCCTCCGTCTGATAGGCGCTGCTCATGCATGGTTGTTTACATCTTTGGCCAGGTTTAGTGACTCCTCTGAACAGTCAAAGAAACTGTGTCTGTCATACAATATCGACGGTCAACGTCTATCTTCAGGAGTTCTAGGAGCTGGGGTGATGGAAAACTTTTTTTGAAGTGTGTAGAATTTTTGTATGTGGCCATTACATTTGTACTGTGTTTTGTAATTTTCCTACATTATCTGAAGATGCCTGCAGTACAAACGAAACTCGTCGCAAACGATGCACTAATAAATCCATCTTTATCGCATCTGCGACTGAATTCTTTCTATAAACCAGCATCTGTGAGGCAATGCTTAATGGAGAGTAACATTCACGAAATGGACTGGCCTGCTTAGAGTCCAGACCTGAACCCAATGGAACAACTTTGGGATGACGACAACGCCGACTTAACTCCAGACCCCAGGGTCCAACACCACATTCTGGTTTCGGGTCTTGCGGAAGAATGAAGTGCCGTACCCTCAAAGACAAAATCTCATTGAAAGTGTTCCCAGCTGAGTTCAAGCTGCCAAAAGGGGAAGGGTGTACACAGCCCTGGTTAGTGTCAACTAGTAGGTGTCTAACACTTTTGATCAGATACCGTATATTAAATTACATTTAATGTATTACAAATTACCACAAGATTTTTACGTTCCGTCGTCTTGGTTGGTGTGCACTATTATACATTTGCGCCTTAGTATTATGAACAGACATTGTTCGCTTCACACTGTTAACAAATCTCGCTCAAAAATAGTTTCTTGATGTGCCCTCCAACCCAAGGTATTTAGAATGTTCGCACCAGCCAACATCGCCAGCTAAGCGAAAAAAGCCGGACAATCAGAATATTCTCAAAATTTGAGAGCTATTCACGTGAATTAGGGTTAGTGATCAACTAACGCACTGTCTGGGGAAGTGCGTGACTTCGTAATCCTACAACCACACGAAATTGTGGGCAGAATTTATATCACTCATTCCAAAAGCAGCGGTAAGAGCCAGTCCAATACAGAACTGTGCGTCTTACTACTAGTGACATTTGAATTGTAACTATTCAACGTCCAAAAGAGAAACATGCCTAAAGTGTACAAATAAAATGTCGATATAATAGGACAAAAAACATACACGTCAGCGTCGTGACTTATAACAATATTTTCCTCTGCTTAAAATAATTATGCTACAGGAAAGAAACGTAAATTAGTTACAAACTACGGTGGCACACACTTTATTAAACAAAAACATAGTTCAAATGGCTCTGAGCACTATGGGACTTAACTCCTGAGGTCATCAGTCCCCTAGAACTTAGAACTACTCAAACCTAACTAACCTAAGGACATCACACACATCCATGCCCGAGGCAGGATTCGAACCTGGACCGTGGCGGTCGCGCGGTTCCAGACTGTAGCGCCTAGAACCACTCGGCCACCCCGGTCGGCATTATTCAACGTCGAAACGTCACTATAGATATTAGGATTCAGGTTTTAACATGTCCAATATGCCTGCCATTACTGGCGATGATGTTGCTCAGGCGAATAGCGAAATTCTGCATGATCCACTGAAGTGTCGGAACATCAATGCTGTCGATGTCCTTCTGAATGGCTGTTTTCAGCCCAGCATGGGTTTTGCGGTTATTGTTGTGCACAACATAGTCCCACAAAAAGGAGTCTCAGGTGTTCAGATCCTGAGAATATGCGGTCAATCGAAACCCATGCTAGTGGCCTCTGGGTACCCCAGTGCCAGAATGCGATCTTCCAAAGTGCTCCTCCAGGACATCAAACATTCTCGTGCTTCGATGGAGTCGAGCTCCATCTTACATGAACCGCATCCTGTAGAAATCAGGGTCACTTTGGATCATTCGAATGAAATCGTCTTCCAAAACCTCCACGTACCGTTCGGTAGTCTCCTTGTTATCAAGGAATATCTCACTTTTTATTCCGCGAGGGGACATTGCACACCACACAGTCATCTGTTCATCGTGCAGAGACTTCTCAATCGCGAAATGCGGATTCCCAGTCCCCCAAATGCGCCAGTTTTGCTTATTGACGAACCCAGCCAAATAAAAGTGGGCTTCGTCGCTAAACTAAGCCATACATATTATACTACTGTGGTTCCCATCATGCTCCGCGGTCAACCATGCAGTTTGAACGTCCTAAAGCAAACCGTTCAGAAGTTATGACGATTTTATTTCATATCGTTCAATAATTGTCATCCTGTAACTGAACAACTCACCGAAGTTAAGCGCTGTTGGGCTGGCTAGCATTTGGATGGGGGACTACCCGGTCTGCTGAGCGCTGTTGGCAAGAGGGTTGCACTAGATTAGATTAAATTAGATTAGATTAATACTAATTCCATCGATCACGAATACGATATTTCATAATGAAGTGGAACGAGTCAAATTTTCCAATACATGACATAATTAAGTTAATTTAACAACATAATTAAGTTAATATAACAAATTTTTTATTTTATTTATTTATTTTTTAATTTATATCTAAAAATTCCTCTATGGAGTAGAAGGAGTTGTCATTCAGAAATTCTTTTAATTTCTTCTTAAATACTTGTTGGTTATCTGTTACACTTTTGATACTATTTGGTAAGTGGCCAAAGACTTTAGTGGCACTATAATTCACCCCTTTCTGTGCCAAAGTTAGATTTAATCTTGAATAATGAAGATCATCCTTTCTCCTAGTATTGCAGTTATGCACACTGCTATTACTTTTGAATTGGGTTTGGTTGTCAATAACAAACTTCGTAAGACAGTATATATACTGAGAAGCTACTGTGAATATCCCTAGATACTTAAATAAATGTCTGCAGGATGATCTTGGGTGGACTCTAGCTATTATTCTGATTACATGCTTTTGTGCAATAAATACTTTATTCCTCAGTGATGAATTACCCCAAAATATGATGCCATATGCAAGCAATTAGTGAAAATAGGCATAGTAAGCTAATGTACTAAGATGTTTATCACCAATATTTGCAATGACCCTTATTGCATAAGTAGCTGAACTCAAAGATTTCAGCAGATCATCAATGTGTTTCTTCCAATTTAATCACTCATCAATGGACACACCTAAAAATTTGGAATATTCTACCTTAGCTATATGCTTCTGATTAAGGTCTATATTTATTAATGGCGTCGTAACATTTACTGTACGGAACTGTATGTACTGTGTCTTATCAAAATTCAGTGAGAGTCCATTTACAAGGAACCACTTAGTAATTTTCTGAAAGACATTAATGAGAATTTCATCAGTTAATTCTTGTTTGTCAGGTGTGATTACTATACTTGTATCATCAGCAAAGAGAACTAACTTTGCCTCTTCATGAATATAGAACAGCAAGTCATTAATATATATTAAGAACAACAAAGGACCCAAGACCGACCCTTGTGGAACCCCATTTTTTTGATAGTTCCCCAGTTTGAGGAATGTGCTGATCTTTGCATATTATGAGAACTGCTTATTTCAACTTTCTGCACTCTTCCAGTTAGGTACAAATTAGACCGTTTGTGCACTGTCTGACTCATGCCACAATACTTGAGCTTGTCTAGCATAATTTCATGATTTAAACAATCAAAAGCTTTTGAGAGATCACAAAAAATCCCAATGGGTGGTGTTCAGTTATTTAGATCATTCAAAATTTGATTGGTGATAGCATATATGCCATTTTCTGTTGAAAAACCTTTCTGGAAACCAAACTGACATTTTGTTAGTACTTCATTTTACAGATATGTGAAGCTACTCTTGAATACATTACTTTCTCAAAATTTTTGGATAAAGCTGTTAGAAGGGAGATTGGACTGTAATTGTTGACATCAGATCTATCCCCTTTTTTATGCAAAGGTATAACAATAGCATATTTCAGTCTACCAGGGAAAATGCCCTGTTCCAGAGAGCTATTACACAGGTAGATGAGAATCTTACTTATCTGTTGAGAACAAGCTTTTAGTATTCTGCTGGAAATGCCATCAATTCCATGTGAGTTTTTGCTTTTAATCAAGTTTATTATTTTCCTAATTTCAGAGGGAGAAGTGGGTGAGATTTCAATTGTATCAAATTGCATAGGTATGGCCTCTTCCATTAACAGCCTAGCATCTTCTAATGAACACCTGGATCCTACTATATCCACAACATTTAGAAAATGATTATTAAAAATATTTTTAACTTCTGACTTTTTGTTCATAAAGTTTCATTCAATTTGATGGTAATACTGTCTTCCTGTGCTCTTGGTTGACCTGTTTCTCTTTTAATGATATTCCAAATTGTTTTAATTTTATTATCAGAGTTGCTGATTTCAGACATGATACACATACTTCTGGATTTTTTAATAACTTTTCTTAATATAGCACAGTAGTTTTTATAATGTTTGATAGTTTCTGGGTCACTACTCTTTCTTGCTGTCAGATACATTTCCCTATTCCAGTTACAAGATATTTTTATACCCTTAGTAAGCCATGGTTTGTTACATGGTTTCTTATGAGTATATTTAACTATTTTCTTGGGGAAGCAGTTTTCAAATGTATTTACAAAAGTGTCATGAAATAAATTATATTTTAAATTGGCATCAGGTTCACGGTACACCTCATCCCAGTCTAACAGCTGTAGGCTTTCCATGAAATTTGCAATTGTTAAATCGTTGAATGAACGTACTACTTTGGAGGACTGTTTATTACTGCTGAATGGAGCTATGTCATATATTGTAACTAGCTGTGCACCATGATCAGAAAGACCATTCTCAACAGGCTGAGCATTTATCTGGTTAGACTTATCTTGGTCTATAAAGAAGTTATCTATTAGTGAGCTGCTATCCTTTACCACCCGAGTAGGAAAATGAATGACGGGTGTCAAATTGAAAGAACCGAGTAATACTTCAAGGTAATTTTTGCTATTACCCTCTTTGAGAGAATCTACATTGAAGTCCCCACAAATAATAATTTGCTTCGCCCTGTCTGACAGATAACACAACAAGGAGTCCAAATTTTTCAGAAATATATGAAAATTTAACAATGGGGACCTATATACAGTTACAATTATAAATGTACCTTTATTTAATTTAAGCTCACAGGCACATTCTTCTACGTGTTTCTCTACACAAAACTTTTTTGTTTCTATACTTTTTGCACAATGATAACTTTTGACATATATGGCAGCTCCTCCTTTCTCCATATTTTCTCTAATTAGATGTGCAGAGAGCTTATATCCACTTACATTTACCTTATCCATATCAGTAACAATGTGATGCTCAGACAGGCATAGTATATCTACTTCATCCTCAGCTTCTAAATCTTCTAAACAAACCAGAAGCTCATCTATTTTATTCTTTAAACTCCCAATATTTTGATGAAATAAAGTTACATTATTTTTAATTATACTTTTATGAGAACTTCTCCTTATTCAAACATTTGCAGTACTCTCCTGTCTGAGTTTCTCATTGTGATTAGGCCTAGTTCCTATACCAGTGGTCACATGGTATTCAGAGAGGCAGATTATGTCAACTGGGTTGGGTGGCTTTAATTCATCAATGCAATTACCTAGGACTGAGATACAACTTGGTGGGGATAAAATTTCTGGTGATTGGTGAAAATTTATAATTGACAGCTGTGATTGGTGATCCAATGTGCTAGATTTGGGCTGTTTAATTTCTTTACTAAACTGAAGATTTGTTTCAATCCTGACCTCTCGTAGAACTTGAAATCTTTCTGTCTTACCTATCCTAAAAAAGGTGCTGCTCCAACACCTGTAACCACTGGTATTTTACCATTCATGGCAGTGCCTCCCCCCCCCTTAACTTTCCTGCTATTACCCCAGCCAGTTTCCCCTTCCCTTTCCTGTTGAGATGTAGGCCGTGCCTGGTATAGTCCCACCTACTGAGAGAATCAACAGGAACCACACCAATATGAGCCCCCGCACCCGACCCAAGCAGCTGTTCCAACTCCAAACTAACTCTCCCAACAGAAGAGTTCAAATGAGGCCGGTCATGGCGTCTCAGGACAGATACAAATTCAACATTAGTGTGTCTCGATGCCGACGCAATCTTTACCAGGTCACACTCTACACTGTACCCAGGATCTCTGTCGATGCTGTTCCCTGGCCCTCCCACAATAATCACGGTGTCTTCCCTGGTAAATCCTTTACAGAGTGAACCCAAATCCTCTGTCACCTGATCCAGACTAGCACTTGGTTTGAAAAAATTTGTGACCTGGTATTCTGGTCCTAATTCCTCCTGCAGAAGTTGGCCTACACCTCTGGCATGATAACTGCCTAACAACAAAACTTTCTTCCTTTTCGATGACTTTCTTACATTCTTTATCAATTTCGTATTGAAAGTTTGTTGTGTTCTGTCTACAACTACCTCTGCTTGAGGCTCATCAGTTTCTAACTGGAGCAACAGGTCAAACTTATTTTTGACATTCACCACAAAACTGTCAGACTTAGTTCTAGGCCTGTTCCTTCTGTTACCTGTTGCCACTTCCCACCTCTCTTTGCCCTTCTCCCTCCTTAACCTGTCCAGATCTTCCCTTGCCTGATCTAGCTCAGCCTGAAGGGCAGCAATTTCCCCTCCTGTTCCACTATCTTCCTATCTCTGCTGCAAATCCTACATAACCACTGATGAGCCTGATCCACTTTCCCAACACCCACGCCACTGCAGTCCCCCCAGTGAAAAAAACTACTGCATCCATCACACCAAACCCCGGAACTAACAATTCTACGGCAAGTCAGGCACTTCTCACTCATGGCAAAAATAATACTTTAGCTGGAATAAATCAATTAAATTACCGAAAATCAAAAAAGACGTTACAAGAATTAAGCCTATTCACAAATGTATATAAGCAAGTTTCTGATTTAAAATTCCGCTATTTTTCTGAGATCTGTATTAAAACAATGAAGGTATACGCTATTTATTATATATTTCACTCCATGGAATGAAAAAAGGACATTAAACGAGATACTTTAAATTTGATTCTCCAAAAACGTTACGAGAATTAGGCCTATAAACAAATGTATATAAGCAAGTTTCTGATATAAAGTTACGCTGTTTTTCTGAAATCTGTATTAAAACAATGAAGTTATACGCTATTTACGGTAGTGTACTTATTTTTTACCGAGAAACTAGTCAAATTACCGTGAAACAAGAAACAAACACGTTTACAAAATTTAAGCCTAAACGCGACTTCGCGAAGTTACGATCTTTTCGTGTTTTCTGAAAAAATACGCAAAGAAAAGTGAAAACTTTAACGGCAAGTCTAAACGATACACTAATGCACGTATTTAATTTGTTGTCGGTGTTAAACTAAATTATATTCCCGTCTAAATCACTTAACTTTCTGGAAATAGTTTCTGGCGTCACTTACTTGGCGGCCATCTTGGAAGCGCTTCTGAGAGCTCGCGGTCAAGCACTTTTCCTGCGAGAGCTGTGCTTGCGGTCCTCTTTTATATCCCTTTCACAAATCTCAACTTAAGCCCTCACAGTAAGTTTGTGTACAATGTTCCGAGGCAAGTTTCCATCGATGGCTTAATGTTTGACCCATTTACACACTCCAGTAAGCTCATTCTCTCTCGCCATGTGTAACATTGTTAGTAACAGCTTCCACCGCTAAACACAACGAACATTAGCTTTCCAGCCTATATCTCACAACATGGTGAGGCATAGTCTTATGGAGTGTCTTGCGAAATTTTGTTCTGTCAAGAGGTGTATATTTTCTGCATCTCTCTCTACATAGGTACACTGCAAATCACACTTAAGTGCCTGGCAGAGGGTTCATCATACCTAAGTTTAACGGATTCCTTTTAGCACCCATGTGGATTACACTCTTTTCATCATTTAGGATCAATTTCCAATTTTCGGACCATACAGATATATTTTCTAAACAGTTTAGCAATTTGTTTTGATCTTCGATGACTTTACTAGAAAACGACAGCATTATCTGCAAATAACCTAAGGCAGCTGCCCAGATTGTCTACTAAATCGTTTACATAGATAAGCAGCAGCAGCAGCAGAGGTCCTATAACATTACCTTTGGGAACGCCAGAAATCACTTCTGTTTTACTCGATGACTTTCCGCCAATTACTACGAACTGTGACCTCTCTAATAGGAAATCACGAATCCAGTCAGGTAACTGAGGCGATATTCCATAAGCACGCAATTTCACTACAAGCAGCTTGTGTGGTACAGTGTCAAATGCCTTCTGGAAATCTACGAGGGTAAGTCAATTATTATCCGCAAAGTAGCTATAAAATTTTATTGCAATCAGATAAGAAACTTGCAAGAACATCATTTTTCGACATAGTCTCCTTGCGTTTCAACGCACTTGGTCCATCGTTGTACAAGCTTTCTGATGCCCTCATAAAAGAAGTTCTCGGTTGACTGATAGCCAGGAATGCACCGCTTCTTTCACTCCGAGGCAAATCGACGGCCCCTTAATGCCTGTTTGAGTGGACCAAACAAGTGATAATCAGAAAGCGCAAGATCGGGACTATATGGAGTATGATCCAGTACTCCAAATTGGAGTTTCTGGAGTGTTTCAGCAGTGTGGGCGGACGGGCATTGTCGTGCAACAATAGAACACTTTTTGACAGCAATCCTCGGCGTTTGCTTCGAATTGCAGGCTTTAGCCTGGCAGTAAGCATCTCACAGTACCGTACACTGTTTATTGTTGTGCCCCTTTCCCCATAGTGTTCCAGTACTGGACCTTGTGCATCCCAAAAAACCGAGAGCATCAATTTTCCTGCGGACGGTTGGGTCTTGAACTTTTCTTGCACGGCGGATTTGGATGTTTCCATTCCACACTCTGCCGTTTACTCTCCGGCTTGTAATGATGGATCCATGTTCCGTCACCAGTAATGATCCTGTCTAAGAAGTTGTCCCCTTCGTTACCATAGCGATCCAAATGTTTTTTTGCAGATGTCCAAGCGCGTTTGTTTATGCAATTGTGTGAATTGTTCTGGGACCCATCTTGCACAAACTTTATCCAACCCAAGTCTGTTGTGGATGATTTCGTAGGGGGAACCGTGACTATTTTGCAGACGATGTGCCACTTCGTCAATTAGTTAATCTTCTGTCTAGAATCATTTCACGTGAACGCTCAATGGTTTCTACATTTGTGGCGGTGAACGGTCGTCCGACTGCTTCATCGTGTGCAACACTTGTGCGACCATTTCGGAATTTTTCAGTCCATTCGTAGACACTCCGTTGTGGCAAAACACTGTTCCCATACTGTACCGAGTGTCTTCGATGAATTTCGGCCCATGATTCTCCTTCCGACCACAAAAAAGGATCACTGAACATTGCTCTTCTTTGGTGCAAATAGACAGCGGAGAAGCCATGATTAACAGCACGGCAGCGATAACGAAACTAACCCAGCAGCTTGAAAATTGCAAAGATATAACAACAAATAAACAAAGCATGCTTCTTCAACGTAAAACGACAGTACTACCAAAATAAACAAAAATGTAACTAAATTGTGGATAATAATTGACTTACCCTCGTAGAAACATGGAATCAGTTTGAAATCCCATGTCAGTAGCACTCAACGGTTGGTGTATGTAAAGAGGTAATTGTGTTTCACAGAAACGATGTTTTCTAAATCCATGCTAACTGTGTGTCAATAGACGGTACTTTTGGAAGTAATTCATAATGTTCGAACAAGTATATCTTCCAGAATCCTGCTGCATATCGACATTAATGATATGGGCCTGTAAGTTAGTGGATTACTCCTACTGCCTTTCTTGAATATTAGGGTTACCTGTGCAACTTTCCAATCTTTGGGTACGGACCTTTCGTCGTACGTGCGGTTGTATATGAGTGTTAAATATGGAACTATTGCATCAGCATACTCTGAAAGGAAGCTAATTGATATACTGTCTCGCCCGGAAGACTTGCTTTTATTAAGCGATTTAAGTTGCTTCACTATTCCAAGGATATCTGCTTTTAAGATAATCATGTTGGAAGCTGTTCTTGATTCTAATCCTGTAGTATTTACTTCTTCTTCTTCTTCTTTAGTGAATGAATTTCGGAAGACTGTGTTAAGTAACTTTGCTTTGGCAGCACTGTCGTCGATAGTATTTCTATTGTTATCACCCAGAGAAGGCATTGATTGTGTATTGCCGCTAGCGTGCTAACCTGTAAATTTTTAATAAGACGCATTTTACTTTTTAACGAGAGCGTGAGTGATTTATAATAAATTTCGAGACAGTCTATAGAAGTAATTCGAATTTTCCTTTCCGTTCTTCCTAATTACCATAAATAAGAGTATTTCTTTCTTGGAAAGACTTTTGTGGGTGTGGGGGGAGGGGGGGGGGAGGGGGGAAATGAAGGGATCATTAGTCTTCACACTTTGTTTGACTGGCCCACCACGTCTTCACATTATGTTCCAACCTCTTCATCCGAGAACAACAATAATACTGTTGTGACTTGGCAAGACAGCCAAGTCACAATGAGAGGAAGCCGAAAGGCACGCGCTTAAACTCACGCAGACTGGCGTGAGGTCTGGAACAGGACAATATCTTGAGAATTGCAAAATAAAGTACGTAGATGATGTAATACTTAACTTTAATCCACAATTGTAGAACATCTCTCTTGACGGTACATGTTATAACCACAATATATATAGCAAAGGATTATGGCGCCTTGCTAGGTCGTAGCAAATGACGTAGCTGAAGGCTATGCTAACTATCGTCTCGGCAAATGAGAGCGTATCGGTCAGTGTAGCTTCGCTAGCAAAGTCGGCTGTACAACTGGGGCGAGTGCCAGGACGTCTCTCCAGACCTGCCGTGTGCTGGCGCTCGGTCTGCTATCACTGACAGTGGCGACACGCGGGTCCGCCGTATACTAACGGACTGCGGCCGATTTAAAGGCTACCACCTAGCAAGTGTGGTGTCTGGCGGTGACACCACAAATACCAAATGTCTACAATTATTTGTTCGATGTATACCCTAAGAAAAAATTTTTTCCAATGGTTTTAGGAATGATGAAGAAATGTTATCTACGGCTTCCGCCTTATTTGATCACAAGTCTTCCAACGCTCTGTTAACCTGTGACTCTCGGATCACACAAGTCTTTCACATCGACTCCCATTCCTCCCTTAATCAGATCAGACACATGCTCCCCCTTCGTGGAGGGTCTTCATGTACTCTTTTCACCTGTCCCTTCTTCCTTCTGAGCTTAACAGCTTAATGCCTTTGCTCTCTTAATGTCGACGCCTTTGCTTTTAATTTCATCGAAGACTGATTTGATTTATCTGTATGTAGGTTCAGTCCGTCGGAAGAATATTTCTTTTTCAATACCTTCACATTTTTCCTCGTATCCATTGAGTCCTGGCTTTCCCACACATAACTGCCGCATATGGCGCAACGAGCCACCTCATGCTACCTCTGAATGGCAGACACACCGAAAGTGAATGTGTGTGGCTTGGATTCACAAAGACTACAGTTAATGAAACCTTCATTTTTGCAAAAGAGACAAGTACAGTAATCATTTACTTGATATGCTGGATCAATTCGTGCAACTACAGCTTCAGCTAGAAGGAGCTGCTGAAACAGTCTGTGTTCCAGCGGAATGGAGCTCACCCTAATTTTCCTTTCATAGTAAGGGAATACCTCAATCTAAGATTCCCCAACAGATGCATAGGCAGAGGTTCAAGACCGTGGCCATCACGTTCATTTGATTTGACCTACTAGGATTTCTCTATTCGGAGCACATAAAAGCCAAGGTTATGCAAAACAAAGGTAAATGATTTTCCGATCCAAAAACTGGAATTAGGGATTCACCGTGCTGTTTTACAAGATATGCTTCAGAATGTATTCAGGTCTGATCTTCGATGGGAGCAGTGCTTCCAAATGGACGGGGACAATGTTGAAGTGCGAAAAAAGTGTATACGTAGATTGGGAATAAACGTAAATGTGAATTATGTAAATGCATCCATTATTTCTCAGAAATGGCTGGAGAAATGGCTCTGAGCACTATGGGACTTAACATCTGAGGTCATCAGTCCCCTAGAACTTAGAACCACTTAAACCTAACTAACGTAAGGACATCACACACATCCATGCCCGAGGCAGGATTCGAACCTGCGACCGTAGCGGTCGCGCGGTTCCAGACTGAAGCGCCTAGAACCGCTCGGCCACTCCGGCAGGCGAAATGGCTGGAGACTTTACGACGACCGTATACATGTAATAAAGGTTTATTCCTGTTATCTGACGGCTTCCTGAACTAATATTAAACCGACATCCAGCTAAGAATGTTTGCCATGTCTTTGGGCGTTGAAAATCCTTTCTTCTCTTTCTTTCCGTTACATGTTTTATAACTTCGATTTTCCACCTGACTTTTATACGGCTAATAAGTAACAGTACAATCTAATAGGATCTGCAAATGAAGACCTTCGGGACGTGCCATGGCAGTAAAATTTTCACGGTTGCATATTGCAACAGATGACAGCATGTCTGCGACGTTGCAAACGGCATAACTCTATACATCCTATAATTAGATTACTTTTGTCTTCACAGTCCCTACATGAGCCTTACGCTGGAGACCGATCTCTAGATTCTTCATTAGTACTTGTTCACATGCTAGGACAGCCATTCTGACAGGTCTTGACGATAACTTCATTTAACAAAGTCTAATTATACCCACCATTGCTGTAGTTGATAATTGCTTAAGTCTTAAATCATGATGGTAATACAAAATAAAGAAGTTTGTACAGTCAAATGACATAAATGTCATTCAATCGTTAGCGAAACTTCCCTGCAGATTAAAACCATACACTGGACAGGGATATTTGCCTTTCGCGGGCATATGCTCTGGTGACTCTCAAACTTAGCAGAAGCTCTGCACACTTTGGTGGACTACCACTTCTTTCCTCCAGGAAGTAAAGCTGCGAGCATGGGCTGTGTTCAGATAATTCAGTTGCTGGGGCACTTCCTCGCGAAACGCAAGGGTCGTAGGTACGAGTCCCAATCGTGCATATTTTTAGATTTGCCGGAAGTTTCGAAACAATGCACACTCCGCTGTACAGTGAAAATTCAATCCACAAACGGGGGTTTCATTCTACGCTGCTTCAGCTCTGTGCTAAACTTCATAAATTGTGGTGGCTCGCGAGCGGTCGTGACAGGTGGGCGACGACAGCACGGCATCATACGGTGTCTTTTGTGGATAACTCAGTCTAGATCGGCTATGAAAATTTCTTTATTTATTACGGAGATTCGGCAATTGGCAGCATCACATACTGGAGAGCTTAGAACTTTCAATAGAAGATTCTGAATTAGTACTAAAAAATGTTTTTGAACCAAGCCGTTAGTGGATTCCCCGATTAGGCATACGTTTTAGTTCCGATAGAAAATCTTCTTTTGAAAGTTCTTTAATATCTGATGATGACAGTAGCAGGAATGTCGTAATAAATCAATTTTAATAAGCGATCCAGGCGGTGTTATTCACAAATTATTCACAATGTGCGCGGGAGCATACAGGAAATTCACTGCCTTTAATGAGGGGGAAGGAAAATATTTCTCAAATTTAGAATATTTTTCCTCCGTACTGCAATGTAGGAGACAAATGGGGTTTGCTGCATTGAAGTTTTTACTGGTATTTTTTGTTGAAAAATATTAATATCTTCTCTGTGTAATTGAGATTTTCCCGAGGCAGATCTGAAAGGAAGTAGATCGACGGTTGTCGCTGTAAATCTGGTTGTGGTCATGTGAAACATGAAGTTAACATATTACCCTGATCCTCACAGAAATAATTTTAGTTCATCGTAGGGTTTGCAAAAAAAAAAAAAAAAAAAAAAAAAAAAAAAAAAAAAAAAAAAAAAAAAAAAAATATTGCGATATTATAGATATTTGAAAAGAAATGACTATTTTTTCAGCTCATCGTTTTTAGCCGAAAAGGTACTAAATAACAATTAAAAAATCGGCTACGATGAACTAAAGAGAACACAATTTGCTTCAAGGGAGACCAACAATCATTAAAATCCGATGGAAATTGTAGCGTGTGTGACGACAACCGTACCGAATAACATGGTTAAAAAAAAAAAACGCTCATAAAGTTAGACAAGAATTTATCATACAAAGAAAGGTACAAAACTTGAAAGTTTGGGATATCATCGATGGCTGGTCCATAATAACTATCGCCCCGGAAAGTGGATGGCAGCTTTCGGGTACTTCGACATGATAAGCCCTTATTTTCGTCCTTAAAGCTGTTTCCGTCGCTGAACGCAACGCCACTGGCGTCTCTATCTTCACAGAATCGGCGCATTTCATCGGCGATTTTGATTTGAAGGGTATATGCCACGTGCATTAATGCAATATGGCCACACTGAATAGACACACGGCCAAATTTGAAACAATGTTGACAATTTCGCTTCGTCTGGATGTTATTCTTGGAGCGTATCTCCAACAAACGAGAAAAGTGAAAGCCTACTATGTGTTCAAGACATTGGTAAACATTTCCACCATTAGAATGAGCCCTAAACACCTCACAGACCCAAGGAAGGGAGCGTGACCGCAGGACCGGTTGTCAAACGCTCACAGAATCGTTACTTTTTGGAGTTCGTGCACAATATTTTGAGGAATAATTCTTAAATGTATACACATTCGAATTTCTTAATACAAAAAATTTCGAGTTTGTTCGACCGCCACCCTGTCGTTCCCCCTTAATACTGCGGTACTGGTTCCTCTGAAAGGACACGACGCACTTGCTTCCTCACTCTGAGCAGTTGTTCTGTCTGTAATGACCTCAGAGCTAACAGGATATCAAACTTCACGCTAAATTTTATGACGCACATAGACAAGCAACACGACCGATAGGAACTTAATAAAGACTTTGTAAAGTCTGCCTGTAACGTGAAGAGCGAGCAGGTGAGTCTCCACTCTCTCTATCCATACATGTGTTACAAAGAGCAACGGTCGGCTACTTCACAAGCTTGTAGCGACCCTTCTTGCAGCACGTCTTTTAAATCAGTTGCGAAGCTGTCCGCACACGTGCCCGTGGGGTGTTCATTTTCCATTAAATATGGAACACAGAAACTGGTTACTATTAAAATTATCACAAGAAATGCACAGGAGTAGAATGAACGTAAATGACCACGCGGACTGCTAGACGGGTAATTCATGGTTAGTAATACCACACGGCAGTTGGAGGTCCAGGAGGAGATTAGTGTTTAGAGTCCTGTCGACAACGAGCTCATTCGAGACGAAGAGAAGCTCGGATTAGGGAAGGCTGGCGAAGGAAATCGGCCGTGCCCTTTGAAAGGGACCATACCGGCATTTGCCTGAAGCGATCTAGGGAAATCACGGAAAACCTAAATCAGGATGACCGGACGCGGGTTTGAACCGTCGGCTTCCCGAATCCGAAAAAGTGGTTCAAATGGCTCTGAGCACTATGGGACTTAACTTCTAAGGTCATCAGTCCCCTAGACTTAGAACTACTTAAACCTAACTAACCTAAGGACATCACACACATCCATGCCCGAGGCAGGATTCGAACCTGCGACAGTAGCGGTCGCACGGTTCCGGAGTCACGCGCCTAGAACCGCTCGGCCACCCCGGCCGGCCCCGAATCCGAGTCCAGTGTGCTAACCACAGCGTCGCCTCGCTCGGTAAATGCAGAGGCTGTCCAAGCCTGCAGGTTGCGCTGTTGTATTTGACCGTGAACGGCATCTTTTGAAAGTGTCAGTCGTGGTTAAAACAGTCTTCTGTTTAGTTGTGAGTGCGTTCTGTTGGAGCTAAGTGGATTCGAACTTTGGAAAAACCCTCGAATGTAAAAGGTTTGAAATAAGTGTTGCTGGATGTGGGAAGCATCAAACTTGACATTGGTCTTACCCTGAATATCATATTAGGATATTTAGGGGTGAGACCAATGTCAATTTTTATACTCCCATATCCATCAAAAGATGGCAACACTTATATCTAAGCGTTTACATTTGAGGGTTAGCCCATTTTTCCGCGCGTGTCTTCAATTGGTGGTGCTCGTATGGTGGGTTCTTTCGTAGTCAAGGCAGCTGGAAGTGTCTGGTGTTTGATGAGGCACCGTATTGAAGATTTACACCGCATACAGGGCAAGCGGAAAAACGTCACCCACTGTTACAACATGGGCGAATGAGCGTGTTGAGTGATCGTAACAGACGGTCACTGAAGAGGATTGTGACGAAAAACAAGGGAACGACAACAACAAAAGTCACTGCAGAAATGAATGTCACCCTTGTGAACTCCGCCAACACCAAAACAATACGAATGGGGGTGCGTATGTAGAGAACTGCAGCGCGAGCTGCAATTCCAAAGCCACTCATCACAATGAATCAAATGCCCGTAACGGGAAAACGTGCAATCAAACCAATAAAACTTCGTGTATGGAACCATGGAAGGAAGTCATTTGGTCGGATGAGTCCCATTTCATCGTGTTCCTAACTTCTGACCGAGTTTACTTACCAAGACTGAAACTTAGCGCTGATTCGGTGATGATTGGGAAGCCATATCGTGGTACTCCGTGAGCCCCATGGTTACGCTGCAAGGTCGCTTTAGTGTAAAGCACTATGTGATTATTTTGGCTGATCAGGTCGATCACACAATACAATGTTTGTTAACGAGTGGTGCTGCTGTGTTCTAAGACTACAGGATCCCTGTTCACACAGCACACGTCGTGGTATCTCGACCAACTCGAGCAGTAATACGATAGCTGCTACAGGGGCAACCAAGTGGGACTTTAGACCCCGGCCATCCTCCTCGTCAAATTACTCAGCAAAATGTTCTTTACATTTCGGCTGTAGTAGATGATGGCTCCATCCCCATGGCCTTATATTGGAGTACTTCCTGGTGTGATGTCTTCGACTTAGTTGTACGGATAAGATGACATTAGGCCGCGCGGTCTAGGGCTCCCCCCCCCCCCCCCCCCCCCCGAGGTTCGAGTCCTCCCTCGGGCATGTGTGTGTGTGTGTGTGTGTGTGTTGCCCTTAGCGCAAGTTGTAAGTAGGCTGTTTAGGTTTTTATGTTGGTAACGCCATGTAGCGCTCTGTATGAAAATCACTGGCTGTGCTGTGTGAAGTCTGTGGCTGGTTTGCATTGTTGGAATTTGCTATCGTAGTGTTGGGCAGTTGGCTGTTAACAGCGCGTAGCGTTGCGCAGTTGGAGGTGAGCCGCCAGCAGTGGTGGATGTGGGGAGAGAGATGGCGGAGTTTTGAGTGCAGATGATCTGTACGTGTGTCCATCAGAGACAGTAAATTTGTAAGACTGGATGTCATGAGCTGGTATATATTATTACTTTTGAACACTATTAAGGTAAATACATTGTTTGTTCTCTATCAAAATCTTTCATTTGCTTAGTATGCCCATCAGTAGTTAGTGCCTTCAGTAGTTAGAATCTTTTATTTAGCTGGCAGTAGTGGAGCTCACTGTATTGCAGTAGTTCGAGTAACGAAGGTTTTTGTGAGGTAAGTGATTTGTGAAAGGTACAGGTTAATGTAAGTCAGGACCATTCTTTTGTAGGGATTTTTGAAAGTCAGATTGCGTTGCGCTAAAAATATTGTGTGTCAGTTTAGTGTTGATCAGAACAGGTAAAGAGCGAAATGTCTGAGTACGTTCAGTTCTGCTCAGCTGTTTGAAAATCAAAAAACGTAAGGGGTTTACCTGCACAGTAATTCAATAATTTTTCTAAGGGGACGTTTCAAAGTTAATTTAAATTAGGTTAAATTGTGTGTAAGCCTAGGGACCGACGACCTCAGCAGTTTGGTCCCATACGAACTTATCACAAATTAAAAAAAAAAACATTAGGCCTCAGTGATGGTTCGTGTCATTGCTCGGGTGAGAGGAAATGTGTAGTCATAATTCAGTGGACGGCGGCAAAACAGGAAAAAAAAACTCTTCGTAAACCGTTTTCCGTCAGTCTCTCCTCTCCATGCCACAACCACTCTCTTGCGTCTGATTCAGAGTGTTGCATGACTTCAAAATCTCAAGCACAAATTTCACTGACGTCGCGATAGCTATTTGCTTTACACTTCCTTCCGTATCAATCACCTTTAGCCTTTCCGTAGAAGAATTCACTGTACATCAATTCAGACAGGAGAGGAAATATATGATAATCCACTGCGCCCCTTCACAGCTTAGAGAAATCACCAACAGTTCACTTCGTCACTCTGCAGAATTTCACTGTAGCCTACTACAGTTAGAAGACAGAAGGTCGAACTTGAAAACCTGTTTATTTCACAACAGAAACCATAATGAAGAACTTCTAAACCACATACAGAGTTCCGTAGCCAATAACACATTCCATTTCATTTCTTTTACATCCAAGTTACTCACACTAACAATAACAATATTGAAACTTCCTGGCAGATTAAAACTGTGTGCCCAGTTGTGGCTAAGCCATGTCTCTGCAATATCCTTTCTTTCAGGAGTGCTAGTTCTGCAAGGTTCGCAGCAGAGCTTCTGTAAAGTTTGGAAGGTAGGAGACGAGGTACTGGCAGAAGAAAAAGCTGTGAGGACGGGGCGTGAGTCGTGCTTGGGTAGCTCAGTTGGTAGAGCACTTGCCCGCGAAAGGCAAAGGTCCCGAGTTCGAGTCTCGGTCGAGCACACAGTTTTAATCTGCCAGGAAGTTTCATATCAGCGCACACTCCGCTGTAGAGTGAAAATCTCATTCTGAATAACAATAATGTCTCTCAGACAACTACCGAACATTCTCTGCGAACAAAACAGGTGCTCCCCATATCAGCGACGACCTTCAACCCGCCTCCAGCAGCGAGACCGGATACCCGTGGCCCTGTTCAGTCCGGGGATGCGACCCAGTTTGTCCCGCACTCTCGCGATATGTAGCATGAATATAAATGCGCTTACACAGTATGACGCGAAAACAACACACCCAACACCCAACTCAATAACAACCACCAGTACATGGGCGCATATTCACATTTCTCCTTTCACACAATTCACACTGCACATTAATAAGGTGGAAAACAAGAATGTAGGACTCCACAGTGTAATGTGGTTCACCACACTGGCCATTGTCAAACGGTGACTTCTGCATACATGGGTACAAATAAAAACACAGGATGTGAAACTAGAGGGATTTCTTGTATATTTTACATTGGAAGTCCATCACGACATTAATCTTGACATGTTTCTTCCTTTTTTTTCTAAGTGAACTTACGTCTCAGTAAGAATCACTGAACCTTCGTATTCACACTCCTAGAACGCATAGACAGTAACGAGCTAAAGTTTACAATACAGGTAACGTAGAAATGAATTGACCTACCATTAATACTCATTACACCTGAAGTTAGAAACTTAGCAAAAAAAAAAAAAAAATGGCTCTGAGCACTATGGGACTTAACTTCTAAGGTCATCAGTCCCCTAGAACTTAGAACTACTTAAACCTAACTAACCTAAGGACATCACACACATCCATGCCCGAGGCAGGATTCGAACCTGCGACCGTAGCGGTCACGCGGTTCCAGACGCCTACTAGAACCACACGGCCACCCCGGCCGGCCCCGAATCCGAGTCCAGTGTGGCAACCACTGGGTCGCCTCGCTCGGTAAATGGAGAGGATATCCAAGCCTGCAGTTTGCGCTGTTGTATTTGACCATGAACGGCTGGCGAAACATAGCAATCTTACTACTTATGTTATAGTCACTGTCAAGTAAAGAAGTCTCACAGAAATGGCTAGTTTTCCCTTTACATGTTATCATTCACCCCAGCTCTGTAAAATGATATATGATACTATTAATCAGTGAATACCTTCGACACTATAGCAATGAAATTGTGGGGGACGACAGAGATATTTCATATATCGGCGTGAGGTCATTATCTAGGTAGACACAAGGAACACTTAGTTCAGTCGTTATGAGTTTTAGCTTGAGAGGCAATGGAAATCATTTCGCAATAGTTGTACTTTAAAAAGTGGTAATAGTGTAGAAAAGATACGATTAGCTCTTAATGGTAACCAAAGAAAGCTGTGACGACGAATTCGCCTGAAGGAAGAGCTCACAGATCCTGGCAGTGAAGATCATTATGTTTGCAAGAGCTCACAGATCCTGGCAGTCAAGATCATTGTGTTTGAAAGAGCTCACAGATCCTGGCAGTCAAGATCATTGTGTTTAAAAGCCAATAAAGGAAGTCAGTGAGGAGCTGAGGACTGGAATTCGGTGTCACTTTCCTCTAGTTGAATAATAACTAAAAGCGGAAAATGACAAGCTACACACAATAATCGAACAACATAATTGTGTCTCGTTTAATGGTAAACGAAAAGATTGTTTTCTCTCGTCAGAAAGGAAAACTTTTGGTAATTAAATATACACTTCTGCTATCAGATTAGCCGACCGAAGTGGCCGCGCGGTTCTGGCGCTGCAGTCTGGAACCGCGAGACCGCTACGGTCGCAGGTTCGAATCCTGCCTCGGGCTTGGATGTGTGTGATGTCCTTAGGTTAGTTAGGTTTAACTAGTTCTAAGTTCTAGGGGACTAATGACCTCAGCAGTTGAGTCCCATAGTGCTCAGAGCCATTTGAACCATTGCTATCAGATTGAAACCATGTATTTTTCCAAATACACGAGAGAAACCTCAGATACATCTAATCCCTTCATGGAATTACGCTCTACTTCAATCTCGTAGGGTCTGGTGACTTGGCCTGAGAATATTCTACGTATAATGCAGGTTGAACACAGTCTCACACAGTTCAGTGAAATTATAGTTCAATCCATGTCCGTTGCAGGTGACCAGACAGAATGCCCACAACGTGAAAATGAACCGTTGTCATTTTGGTCCGTTTGTATTGTATTACGTAGGAGCAAGTACGGGAAGATTTTTACCGCTAAATTTGGAAAACCAGTTACCACAAGATTAGCAATCAACAAGTTGGTTAACAAATTTTAAATGTGCGGATAATGTTAGTGGTAAGGAACTATCTTGGAGGCTGCACGGTGGGAGGTACAGAGGTTTTGACTACACGAAGCCCTTTTGCATCTACCAGGAAAGTGAGTAGGGAGCTAGGTACAGCACAATCTACAGTTTGGAAAATCCTGCGATACACGCACAAGAAACGTGCCTATGACGTCTAGATTCTGCATAAATTTGAAGCTGAGTATTGTGTATCCCGACGGACTGTGTGTCACGATCTGTTACATGTCGTGTAAAATGAGAATCTCACGGAACATATGTTTCTCAGTGATGAAGCAACATTCCACACCTGTGGGTACGTGAATAGACACAACTGCAGACTCTGTACCAACCAACAACCAGTCACTTCAAGAGCAGAAACGAGACACCCCAAAGTGAACATTTGGTTAGGGACGGGAAGGACTATTGTCTATGGCTCCCTGAGGTTCTCAAAGAAAGCAGTTACTTGAGACACACACTTCGATATGTCGGAAATCTTTCTGCGGCCACAGTGAGTACAAGATGGGATTAAGGGCGGAGTTTGTTTTCAAGCATAGTGGACCACTATCCCCTTTTACCTTAGTTGACCGTAATTACCTGGATGCATCTCTTCCTGGTGGACGAAATGGTTGTGTTTCTCAGAGACTTTGGACCTCTCGCTCTCGAGATCTGACTCCTTAGGGTTATATGCGTGGAAATTTATCATGGTTACAATGCACCAAGCGATGTTCAAATAACGTACGGGAATGCAGCCGGGTGACGTCGTTTACGACACCAATATTTCGTCGAAGCGCACACCGCCATTTTCAAGGCAAAACTGCAGCAAGTAAGCGTTGTGCAAGGGAATTTAATAGGCCGAATAGGATTGGTCGTGCTTTGCGGAAATATGTGAAATGCCTTTTTCGATCATCACTAAAATCAGGGTCATTTTAGGTTCCATAAAAGATGATCTTGGCTTGCGTATGGCGGGTATCTACCGTATTGTTTGCAGTTGTGGCATGTCAATTATTGGTCAGACTATTAGGACTGTGGAGAATAGGTGTACTGAGTATGAGCGGCACAAACACGCTTGAAACAGCCGAGCATATCCATTATTGCAGAACAGTGTCCTGACACTGGTCATCCTATGGAATATAACAACACGGAGCTCCTGGAATGCGCTTCCAGCTATTGGGGTAGTGTTAATAAGACAGCTGTTGAAATTAAATGAGAAAATAGTCTTATAAATAGAGATGATGTTTTGCGTTTGAATTCTGCATGGCATCCCGCTCTCTCCCTTGTCCAACAACAGAGGAAAAGAGTTTATTCTACCTAACCCGTTGATTATTAATTTCACTGTCGATAACCTCTGACGACTTTCATGTTTGGTATGTGATGGTACTAGTGTTTACAACGTGTGTGTGTGTGTGTGTGTGTGTGTGTGTGTGTGTGTGTGTGTGATATTTCCGGAGTTTCTCTGGAAACCGAGGCATTAAGTTCCCTCGCGTAGCGTTTACTTGCTGCATCTTTGCTTTGAAAATGGCAGTGTATGCTCCTGCCGAAACATAGGAGACTCTCGGCGACGTCGCCCGGCTGAATTCTGGTAAGTTGTTTGAACATTGTATACGCCGGGAGAAACTCAATCAAGTCTCGTACCAAGTAATGATCAACGGCACAGCACAATTCAAACAATGGGTAAGAAACAGTGTATCAAATGTGTCCAGCTATGTTGAATTGAGTGTATCGGTCTGCGGAATAGCGCTGATGGTTGTGCCAGTCTTGGATTGGTTTGTGGTTCTGTTGTGACACTTCTTGTATTTTATATAGCAGATGTTTAATAAATTTGATTTACCACAGGAGTGAATAGACTTTATGTCTGAACTGCACTGCTCTGTCCCTGTTATTGGTATCAATAATGGGGGATGATTCAAGATAAAAGAAAGGAAAAGAAACGCACGTGAGCCCGCCTACGAATCTAAAAGAGCGACAGAACATTTCTTGGAACTCCTATTCAGTGGACTGCAGGACTGTGTAGCAGCCATGATGGCATAGTCAATTATTCGTAATAAACGAAGAAAACAGAAAGGCAAAAATACTCGCACCTAAAAGGCAGCAAACAAATGGCAGAAGAAGACTTTTCGACATCATTAGAATAATCCCAGGCGTAAAGCACCAAGCCCAGATAGCGCCCTAAAGGAATATTGGAAATTACTTCGCAACTTGCTGACATGTGTAACGAGATGCTGCAAATGAGCTCTGTCGCAGCTGAAATGCGACACCACTACGATCCTTAGAGAGAAGGCAAGAAACAGCATAAGGGAAAAATACTCTCGTTAACATTGTTCATTTCGGGTTTGAAGACATTCGGTCGTGTTAACATACGCAAGAATAAACATTCTTGCGACTAAACCGCAGCAAGGATCTAATAGCATATGCTCAGTTGCAGTAAAGCAAATTCTAGACTTCATTTTTTTTAGCGGAGGACTGTGAAATGAGAGTTTTACTATTGAAGATAATGCCTATGGTCCAGTTGTACGCCCTGTGTAGGAATACGGTTCGCACTATGAAATGCATATCAGGTCGTATTTATAGCGAACACAGGTCGTACCGAAGCACGAATGGTCAGTGGTAGGACCGTTGAGATTTTTAAATATATCGTGATTCCATATATCGGTGTTTAAAAACGTATCAATATCTGCCCTTGATTTGTGGAAGAAAGGTATCGATATATCGAGGGAAAAAGTATCGACGTACCGACATTCAGAAATATCGGCTGCACATTGGAAATACACTGCCGGTTTTAGAACAGTATTTTTAAGTATTGATTTATTATTAAACATTCTGTACATCAACAAGCTACGAGCCTGCTTATCCCCTTTAGAGCAAGAAAAGAAAGGAAAATGATGGGTGCTCACGGTTGGAGATAACCACTTTGCTAACAATGGTAACTGTACGTAAGCGGCACAATAAAAGGTGTCCGATGGCTCCGTCGTTCGGTTTCGTCACATATCGGATTTGTCCGCAGCACTTCATGTCGACTTCCCCCTTCTATCATTTCTGTAAACACGCTGATTACGTCTGCATTTACCCTCCTACGTATCCGCGTATCTCGAAGACCGATCCGCGAAGACAAATCTTGTCATTCAGATTTCTTTTCATCATTTTCAGCAACTCTTTGAAGAATGCCGATGTGAAGAAATAGCAAACTATTTGCATTAATTTTTTTAATGATATTGATGTGCTGTTTCTTGACATCGGAAATCTTGTTTTTCCATTCACTCTGCCACCCCTCAGTGCAATCTTCTCTGTGCCGCCTATACCTGCTTCACACATTCAAAGAGGAAGTCTGGACGTGATGAAAGCTCAAGAAGCTGTAACACTCCTTCACATAATGACAGTAAAAATATGTTCTACTACAATTTCAAAAGAACTATTTCAAATATTTACCGGAAATTGCGAAAGAAATGTAATATAAAATAAAAGCCGGCCACTGTGGCCGAGTGGTTCTAGGCGCATCAGACCGGAACCGCTCGACTGCTACGGTCGCAGGTTCGAATCCTGCCTCGGGCGTGGATGTGTGTGATGTCCTTAGGTTTGTTAGGTTTACGTAATTCTAAGTTCTAGGGGACTGATGACCTCAGATGTTAAGTCCCATAGTGCTCAGAGCCATTTGAATCATTTTGAACCACATAAAATAAAAATATCGGCACTCGATATTACCACGCCAATGTCGATGCGTCGGAAAGCAGGTATTTCCAATAAATATCAATGTTTTTTGTGAAAGTATCATTGTATGGATATATCGATACTTTTTTCAACAGCCCTTGTCATTGTCGTGTGTCTCGTGCAGTTTGTTAGCGGACTTTAAGAAATGTGCCTGACCTCAAGGAAACTTCATAAAATTTATTAGGAACAGTATATAAAAAATAAAAATAAAATTAGTTACAGTTCACATAGAACAGTCAATATTCACGCACTTTTTCGAAACGAAATGGGGAGAAGTCATAACATGTGTGCCCACTGTCTAGCACATTACACTGATTTTTCGATTATAGGTGTACATTTATACAGGTCGAGACACGAAAAATAAGGCACTGGGATGACGCTGCCATTTTTAGTTCCAGACTAAATGCTTCAAACATTCCTACGTAGGGAGCGGTACGTAACGTGATGCTAATAGGATGTGCGTTGTTGGTCGAATCGTAGCGAAACGATAGACATCTTGGCTGAAACCCGAACAGCCGTCCTTGACATGACGTAATCAATTGTACAACATTGTTTAGGAGGTTTAACAAGAAAATGCTTTCAGGATTTCAAGTTGATTCGGGCAACAGTTGTGTAACAAGTTGTAAGTAGGCTGTTTAGGTTTTTTATGTTGGTGACGCCACGTAGCGCCCTGTATTAAAATCGCTGACTGCGCTGTGTGCAGTCTGTGGCTGGTTGGACTCATTGTTGGATTATTTGCTAGTTGGATGTGAACAGCCAGTAGTGTTGGGCTGTTGGTGACCTCCTAATAACACTTCTACACCACCTACGGCGCTCCAAAGTGGCGTTTGTGCTCTTTTAAGGGATAGCTATTTTGTCCGAAGAACTCGTCTAGATTTAGAGTTCGACTTATGGCGTCTCTCTGAAGCCATTTTTTTTTTCGTCGTTCGTGCTGTTAATTCGTGAAATGTACGCCTCCACTGCTCTGGTGAATGTGGTGGTCGACAATTTGATAAATTGGTGGCAGGTCTCAAAGAGTTGCGCGACATACATCGCGCGACACGACGGTACTTCACAGTCTGAATCGAGCCCAGCCGGCGAACAGACACCAGGCAGCTGTTCGGAGTATCCAAATAGGACTGTTAAGTCAGCCGTCGAAATCTTGTCCACTATATGACACCAATAGCTAAAAAAATCCTGTCATACTGGAATTTTAAACTCTGTTCTTGTGCTTGCAGAAAAATAACGAAGAATTAAAGGGGGTTCATCTACTTGCAAGCACACAATTACTGTTTTACGTTACTTTAATCCGTAACGTGTTTCACCACAGCTGCAGTATCCTGAATGGGTTTCTTTCTTTTATTGTTCCTGAAATGCATAAAAACAGATTTTATGTAGATTAGGAAATATGTTACATCATGTTGTGTTCTTATTTAAATTACATGTGCACTTTACATTTTATTTATGTCGTGTGTGCCCTGTAGTTGCCATACAGCTACAGTTCTAAATTAATATACCATGTCATCTACACAGACACATACACACACACACACACACACACACACACACACACACACTTATACACCACACGTCACACAAACAAAATAGAAACACACATAACAAATTCAAATTCCGCGGCCGTCAATCGAAAACAAAACACTAAAATAAACGTGTGTCAAAAGCGCATCAAAACGTTAATTATGAAGTGAAATGTATGTCAAAGCCACAGCAACATAATAAGACCCAGATTTCAACAAATGAACAAGGGAACAGAACAATAAAGGCTATTAAATACGCAATATAATCCATAAATAGGGAACCACATCAAACAGTTCTGCATATCTAAGCGACACAATATTTTTTTACGAATCCACTGGTTATTCTAAATACACAAAAAACGACAAAAACATGTTCGGCAGACAAATAAAAACTAGCTGGAACACAGCAATGATGCCCGCATCTCGTGGTCGTGCGGTAGCGTTCTCGCTTCCCACGCCCGGGTTCCCGGGTTCGATTCCCGGCGGGGTCAGGGATTTTCTCTGCCTCGTGATGACTGGCTGTTGTGTGATGTCCTTAGGTTAGTTAGGTTTAAGTAGTTCTAAGTTCTAGGGGACTGATGACCATAGATGTTAAGTGCCATAGTGCTCAGAGCCATTTGAACCATTTGAACAGCAATGATGAGACACAAAACGGGGCATATGTGAAAATTATTTGCCCTGACTCGACCGTTCGTTCGTTCATGACCATTAAAACGTTTGCCTGCTTTTTACACAAAACTGAATGTACTGTCCTTCGATTGTGAACAGCGTGTCTCAGTACATACATTTACATAAGGAAAAAACTAACTAGCATTCACTGTGCAGGAAATTAAATCAAAAGTGTTACTCAAAAACCACTATCAAAAGCAAACTGCGCATTGCCAAAAAATGTTTGAACACTGAAATTACGTAGCAACATTATGAAATACATACTGTTCACTGGCCCTTAAAAATCTAAGTTACAAAGGAAATGCTCAGAATTTGCGCAATGGAAACGTGAGATGAGAAAGGAAAGAACCAACAAAAATTAAAAAAATCTCACCTGAAGAAATACACCATAATCAACAGCTACAGCATAGCATGAAGAAATCGCTCCAACTAAACTATACTAAAGTAAAACTTAACTGCTGGGAGAAAGACTGGGATGATTTTCTCATACTAAAAAAACTTCTTACTTACAATGAAAATACTAATTTATTATAATGACATTGCTGTATTTTAAACTCTTATTACAAAAGAGCATAAAACTCACAGAAAACCAAAAACTTTTACTTTCTTTACAAAAGTCTTACAAGCCAATTCTTTTACGATTAGGCAAATTAAAGTGAAATGGCCTAAACTGATGTGGGAACGTGGACTATTCTGTTGCAAGAATCGCTAATATTGTCAGTAAGTACCAGCAAAAATTATTACCTTAAAAACATATCCATAACGCAAATCCATTCTCTGTGCTCCATAAATGCTGCGTCTGTATGTCCTTCCATCAGATCAATAATTCCCAACAATTTACTTCAGCAAAATCCTCCTTCAGCTGTAATGTTCTTTTAAAAAATTTATGTGTTTGTTTGCTAATGTCCTTCCATAAGATTAATAATTCCCAATAATTTTCTTCTGCAAAATCATCGTTCAGCTGTAATGTTATTTTAAAAAATTTATATGTTTGTTTGTTAATGAATATGAAATGCGTAATATTTGTGTCATACAAATTTACTGTGTTGAGCAAATGACTTAATCTGTAAAACCAAGACACAATTTTCATAATGACATAAATCCCTCTGAAATTTACCCAGTCCCGTGAGCACCGATTTCTATGGCCATGTGCAATAACCGATGAAATTCTCTATGTAAATAAACAATGAAATAAATTTTCCTTAGCTCTAGAGTCGCAACGGATGTAGGTATTCTGTTCTCTCCACAGTGTGCACAGAAAATATTCAATCTTGGCACAGTGAAGTGCAGTGCCGGCCGTGAAATAGCTTCATACAAATAATGTCAGCAGATTGGTTGACATTTGGATAACCCTGCAAATGTTCAGTGAAAATACTGGATATTGACTCAGCGCTCAGTGGAATGCTGCCCATATTGAAGCTGTTACAAACATTAACACTTTTCTGATTCTGGAACATTAAGATTTTTCTGACTCTGATTGAAAAATGATTTCTTTAAAAAAATATTCATGGGGTTCAAATAAACACGAGATGATAAAGGATGAGGTGGGGTATCCTAAGACCAAATGCTTCAGTTTGAAAATTGTATTCAAAATAAAGTTTATCCTTCACAAAATCTGATATGAATCGTTTTACATTATCATCAAATTTAGTGAATTTCTCAACTGCCCTACAATTCTCACTTACTGTCGTAATGAAAATCACTTGCATTGTCACATGAGAAAAAGTCTCACATCGTTTGACAAAATAGATTCCAAAATTTAACTTCTCTGTATCAAGATTACAAAAGACACCAAATATTACAAATCGGGTATACCTAATCAACCTATACATTAAATCTGATGAAAAATACTTGGTTCCAACATTCAAGGGTCAGCACTGTAAAAATTAGCGAAATCCACATTGTGTTGCTGCATACTTAAAACTAAATAAACAAAATTTCTTTACGTTACAAATTTGTTCCAGTTGCTTTACCTTTGAATTAAAGTATCATTCATCACTTCATTTTATAAAAAACTTAACTCTTACAGCTAGCCACTAGCTTTAAGCCTTACATCCTACCTATAACAGATTGCAACGGCAAATGCTACTGCGCTCCGCGAACCCTACTTAACAATCGATTCTGCCACTCAGGCAACATCTTTGTGTCAAAAATACGAGGGCGGTTCAGAAAGTAACCTCCGATTGGTCACAGTGCGGGTTGTGGGGGGAGTAGCGACGCCATCTGTGCGTTCACGCACTCAACAGGTCAGTCGACATCAAGCCGTGGTCGAGTGAACGTCGTACCTGCGCTAGTTTAGTTTTTGTGGCAGTTTGAAATGTGTGCTGCAATAGAAAACCCCGCCAAATGTGAAGTGCGTGCTGTCATAAGGTTTTTTACAGCCAAAGGATATTCTGCAGCAGCTATTCATCGTGAGCTTTGTGCCGTGTACGGACCAAGAGTTATGAGTGAAGGAGTTGTCCGTGAATGGGTACGTTTATTTAAAAGTGGACGAGAAAACATTCATGATGAAGAGAGGAGTGGTAGACCATCATTGGTGACTGACGAACTCTTTCAGACAGTTGATGCAAAAGTTCGTGAAACTCGACGTTTCTCAATGTTGGAGTTGTCTACTGGTTTTCCACAGATTTCTAAGACTCTCTTGTACGAGATAGTGACAGCAAGATTGGGTTACCGTAAGTTCTGTGCACGATGGGTGCCCAAAATTCTTACCAACCACCACAAAACTTAAAGAATGGCCTCTGCATTAGACTTTCTGTCACGTTATGAGGACGAAGGAGAACCACTGTTAAACAGAATCGTGACTGGTGACGAAACCTGGATTAAGTACATGAACCCTGAGACAAAAGAACAATCAAAGATGTGGGCACATTCAAATTCGCCTACCAAACCAAGAAAAGCCTCGCAAGATTTTTCTGCCAGAAAACTGATGGCAACGGTGTTTTGGGATGCCAAAGGGGTGTTGTTGGTTGAATTCACGGAACGTGGTACGACCATTAATCAAGACGTGTACTGTGAAACAATAAAAAAGTTACGACGGGCTATACAGAACAAACGCCGTGGTATGCTGACTTCCGGTATCGTTTTTTTGCACGATAACGCCCGTCCTCACTCTGCTCGCAGAACAACGGCCCTTCTTGAGTCCTTCAAGTGGGACGTTATCAGCCATCCGCCTTACAGCCCAGACCTGGCGCCAAGTGATTATCACCTCTTCATGCATTTGAAGAAATGGCTCGGGTCACAGCGGTTTGATGACGACGAAGAGCTCAAAGATGCGGTCACAGGCTGGCTCCAGGCACAAGCGGGTGATTTTTATGCAGAAGGAATTTCAAAGTTTGTGAAGAGATACGGTAAGTGCCTCAATCGCAATGGAGACTATGTAGATAAATAGTGCAAAGATGTAGTTGTAAGATGTATATATTAAAATATTTTTATTTAACTTGGTGTATTTTTTTAAATCAACCGGAGGTTACTTTCTGAACGGTCCTCGTACAATCTCTTCTACATATGACGATCGTTTCAGGTCATTATTCATGAACTATATTACAAAATCGGGCTCCACGTACAAGTGGACCCCTCACACAGCATGCACTGCGCTAAAAGTTCTGCCAGCTTACTCCATGTCAAACACTCGACTACTCTCCGCCATACAACTGAGCCAAGGGCCACAAGTTCACTGCTGTAAGTCGACTTCCCCAGATGTCACGTGCGACTGCTTCGCTCACGTAACATGCAATTTCCAACCATGGTAAAACTAACCGCAAATAAATGCCCAGTCCACCGATATATGTCCACCTTTCACATGCTGCGAATTTACCGGAATATAATTTTTAAAGGTTGTGCTCCAAACGAGAATTCGATTTTGGCTATGCCCTAACATCTGTACGTTTGCAGGTGACAGGATGTATTTATTTAGACCTGTGGATGATTTCTGTTGGCAGTCACAGGGTACTCGCAATGCAAATAAAAGTACGTACGTAACTTAAACAACAACGCAACGTGATATAACATATTTGTTAAACTACACGAAATCTCTTTGAATGTACTTCAGGTCCAATAGACACTGAGCCTGTCACAATTGTGGTGAAAAGTGTTTGGGTATTAAAGCAAAACCTAAATTGTGTACTCATATAAAGGCGGAGCCTCTTTAATTCATTATTTAAAAAAATACACAGTGAATTTAAAGAGAAAGTCCTTTTAAAAATAAGGACTCTCCTTGCTATAAAACTGAACGACACACGACCCGGAAGTTTATGTCAGTCGAAACGAGGTACGCATCTGTGCTTCATCATACATTACTCTTCTGAAGGTATGTGTCCTGCTTAAAACATCCGTGTAGTTAAATTGTTTTTAATTGAAAATTCATATTTAAGTGAGCACCATTGTTATTATACATGGAGAACGTGTTAAAACAGCTATAATTTAGTGGTTGTTATTATTATTTGGAGACGCAGAGAAAGCGAGAGAGAGAGAGAGAGAGAGAGAGAGAGAGAGAGTTGTAGAAGGGAGGCGGAAATGGCAGAGACAGCTTGCACACATTTATTGAGCACATGAGGAATTGTCCCTGAGCCGCGAGAAAGTAGTGGCTAGAAATATAAATCAATAGAACAGGTGGTTTCTTCTTACAAGTGCGGTTACCTCATAGATCAACGTGAGACTACACGCAGCAGAAGCATTCGTAAATTACGCCGCTCTTCCGTTTGGAAGAGTGTGGATCGAGTACATTACAGTGACAACTGATAACCAGCCACTTCCACAAGCTATTCCACTGTAGAGGACACTCGGAGGCGCATTCGCGGATTACCGTTGACTGAGATAAAAGTTACCATGGCCCTACATTATATTGATCGAGATGGTTACATTAGACGGCGTGGGTGCGGTGGGGCTACAAAGTGTGAACCATTATCCAAATTATTCTTCAGTTTTTAAGTGTTTTGGTTCTCTTTTTTGTCAACTAGTCGTTTCCGACCTCTCATCAGACTGATTTCAGGAACATTCCAACAACAACAAGAACCTTGTGTGGCCTCACTGAAGTGAATACAAAATCCAGTTAAATGAACAATGAAGTTGTTCCTTTTCAGTAGGACGTTGCATCCTCTTGGGTCTGAATGGACTTGCTGATTCGCTCGTGGAGGGTGTCGCACAGATGTCTGCAACTGTACTGAGGTAAGTTGGACCACAGTCCTTGTTACTGGCCCTCGATGTTCTGGATAATTGTGCTAGACAGCTGTCCCCATACATACATTCCTTCGGAGACAGATCTACATTTCCACCCAAATCTGCATTTCGAAGGCGACGTTACTATGTACCGTTGTCAGTTCCCACATTTCCTTTACCCCCCCCCCCCCCCCTCCCATTTCCTTGTCAACTCGAATCCCTCTAATCTTATCTTCGCGGTCTTTTCGCGAGATGTACATACAGACTGAACCACGTAAGACGTAACATCCCTTTTATTTAGTGAACGGTTACACATATCGAAACGCGGTTTTCGGCAAATGTTAGAGCGTCGAGGGGGACGTATTTTTTTGTTTGGTTAATTTTTTTTAGCGCTGGTATCAACAGAGATGTTGAAGTAAGTACGTTTCTTTAAATGGAACCATCTTCTTTTTACAACTGCATTCGATAGTTGTTGAGAAGACCATTACAGTGACAAAGCATTTGTTAATATTGATGTTGAAACCTGTCGTAAGAAAATTCGAGAAATGTCCTAGAACGTGAGAGTACAGTGGACCGCAAACGGCATTTGCGGTGCAAACACTGTCAAGCAGGGGCTCGGACCAGGCTGCATAGTTGTACACCGTAAGGTAGGTAGACCTGCGCTACGAGAAGAAAGCTTTATTTCCCCGTGAACAAACTTACGACCTAGATGTTGGTT
This sequence comes from Schistocerca serialis cubense, assembly GCF_023864345.2. Lineage (NCBI taxonomy): Eukaryota > Metazoa > Arthropoda > Insecta > Orthoptera > Acrididae > Schistocerca > Schistocerca serialis. The sequence goes on from NC_064645.1 coordinate 632,878,720, forward strand.
CAATTACGAATGCTGTGTGTGGAAATACAACATAGGGCTTAGAAAAACTATTTCACATTTATGTCTCCTCCCAGATGTATTTGAGCTGAAACAGAGAAATCAACTGTTCATTCTTAAAAAATAAAGAGATCTCATACGATGAAAAAAGCAACTACCGTATTACATAGAAAGAAGACAAGACCCCTCTTTTCCTGTACGTGGCTGTGTGCTTCTTAGAGGCAAAATGCATGCTATAGAACAATTGTATCCACCTACACTGCTGTGAATGATATCATATACGATGCATTCGTTGAACTAAACATTTAAAAAAAAAATACTTTGGTGACAACCTATACACCGCAAAATACATATTCTTCTTAATGAAAGGTCGTTTCATGATCAACGTCAGCGCTTATCATGAGGTCCCATACTCCGAGGAGCGTAGGGGACGATGCGGGAGACCTGCGTCGCCTTACTAGGCAAGGTCCTAGTGGAGGTGGTTTGCCATTGCCTTCCTCCGACCGTAATGGGGATTAATGCTGATGATGAAGACGACACAACAACACCCAGTCATCTTGAGGCAGAAAAAATCCCTGAACCCGCCGGGAATCGAACCCGGGAACCCGTGGGCCAGAAGCGAAACCAGCTCTAAAAATATTAACCAAACAAAAAAATAAGTGTCCCTCGACGCTCTGACACTTGCTTAAAACCGCGTTTCGGTCTGAGTAATCGCACACGAAATAAAATGAGTGTTACGGCTTACGTGATTCACTTTGGGTAGACTGAAGCAATATGTTGGGTGGCACTTGTAAGAGCATACGCTTTCGTAATTTTAACAGTAAACGACACCGTGATACCTAAAGCCTATCTTGTAGCGTCTGTCTTGGATGTATGTACAGGGTTATTACAAATGATTGAAGCGATTTCACAGCTCTACAATAACTTTATTACTTGAGATATTTTCACAATGCTTTGCACACACATACAAAAACTCAAAAAGTTTTTTTAGGCATTCACAAATGTTCGATATGTGCCCCTTTAGTGATTCAGCAGACATCAAGCCGATAATCAAGTTCCTCCCACACTCGGCGCAGCATGTCCCCATCAATGAGTTCGAAAGCATCGCAGTTCTGGCACGTTTCTTGGTAGAGGAGGTTTAAACACTGAATCTTTCACTTAACCCCACAGAAAGAAATCGCATGGGATTAAGTCGGGAGAGCGTGGAGGCCATGACATGAATTGCTGATCATGATCTCCACCACGACCGATCCATCGGTTTTCCAATCTCCTGTTTAAGAAATGCCGAACATCATGATGGAAGTGCGGTGGAGCACCATCCTGTTGAAAGATGAAGTCGGCGCTGTCGGTCTCCAGTTGTGGAATGAGCCAATTTTCCAGCATGTCCAGATACACGTGTCCTGTAACGTTTTTTTCGCAGAAGAAAAAGGGGCCGTAAACTTTAAACTGTGACATTACACAAAACGCGTTAACTTTTGGTGAACTGCGAATTTGCTGCACGAATGCGTGAGGATTCTCTACCGCCCAGGTTCGCGCATTGTGTCTGTTCACTTCACCATTAAGAAAAAATGTTGCTTCATCACTGAAAACAAGTTTCGCACTGAACGCATCCTCTTCCATGAGCTGTTGCAACCGCGCCGAAAATTCAAAGCGTTTGACTTTGTCATCAGGTGTCAGGGCTTGTAGCAATTGTAAACGGTAAGGCTTCTGCTTTAGCCTTTTCCGTAAGATTTTCCAAACCGTCGGCTGTGATACGTTTAGCTCCCTGCCTGCTTTATTCGTCGACTTCCGCGGGCTACGCGTGAAACTTGCCCGCACGCGTTCAACCGTTTCTTCGCTCACTGCAGGCCGACCCGTTGATTTCCCCTTACAGAGGCATCCAGAAGCTTTAAACTGCGCATACCATCGCCGAATGGAGTTAGCAGTTGGTCGATCTTTGTTGAACTTCATCCTGAAGTGTCGTTGCACTGTTATGACTGACTGATGTGAGTGCATTTCAAGCACGACATACGCTTTCTCGGCTCCTGTCGCCGTTTTGTCTCACTGCGCTCTCGAGTGCTCTGGCGGCAGAAACCTGAAGTGCGGCTTCAGCCGAACAAAACTTTATGAGTTTTTCTACGTATCTGTGGTGTGTCGTGACCATATGTCAATGAATGGAGCTACAGTGAATTTATGAAATCGCTTCAATCATTTGTAATAGCCCTGTACGTGCAGACGGTCCTATGACGTAATGTGCTGCTCTTCTTTGGATCTTTTCTATTTCTTTTATCAGTCATATCTGATAAGGGTGTCAGACTGACAAGTATCATTCGTCGGTCGAGCGTGGGTTTTATAGGCTACGAGCTTCGTCAATGGACTACACTCTCTGAGCGTTCTTCTAGTGAAACTCAGTCTGACATCTGCCTTTCCTCCAGTTTGTTTTGTGCGTTCGTTCCACTTTGAAATCGCTTCATTGCGTACTCCCAGTTATGTAATGGATGTGAATGACTATTCGGCGTTTGTGTGATCATAAAATAAGGGATCTCTGCGCCTATTTATGCGCAATGCGTTTCATTAATTTGTGATGAGAATCAGCTGCCAGTCCCGGCACAATGCGTCAATCTTCTATACGTATTTTTTTGGATAGAGTCCGCCTTTAGCAAAGCACAATTTTGTTTTTTAACCCAAACATGTTTCACTGCAGTTGCAGCATCTCCAGTGGGCTTTAAATTTTCTTTTGTTAAAAATAAAGAATGTTCTTTACCGTTTGTGTACATGTAGCTACTAGTTTTTAAATCGTAATTGCAGATAATTGGAAAAACACATAAATTATGAGTTCATACCTTTTTACCACATGGTGTGGTTTTTCTGATGTTTTGTGTTTCTACAGTGACTGTTTTATTCAACAGTTTGTCATCTGCAACCACTTACACCTTGAAGTAGATAAATTGTGTAAGTCAAAATTACGATTAGAGAACTGTTATTTCTATGCTTGAAATGATTTAATACTATGTGTGCGTGCGTGTGTGTGTGTGTGTGTGTGTGTGTGTGTGTGTGTGTGTGTTTTGTGTGTGTGTGTGTGTGTGTGTGTGTCTATTTACATAATGTTTCACTTACATTTTCCTTTTATTCATCTTCATCACTATTGAGTTGCCACTGTCACTGCCACTGTTTGCCTGCTGTAAAAACAAACATGGCGGCCAGTGGAACAGTTGAGGGTGTACAAACAAGATGGCTGACAGTGGAACAGTTGAGGGTGTCCCTGGTGGTTGTTCTGAATCTTTCCAAGGTGCCTGTGATTTGTGTGTGTGTGTGGGGGGGGGGATGAAAAGGGAAGGAGGGAGAGAGAGAGAGAGAGAGAGAGAGAGAGAGAGAGAGAGGCAATAGGTTTTAGGATTTCTTCTGCTTGTCTTTGTGCATTTCCCTAGAATTTTCTAGCGTTTCTCTGTGTGCAACAGATTCATCTCCTAACAACCTGTAACATAAAGGTATTATTTAACAAGTAACCGCCATATAACTCATGAAACATTTTTCACAAAACTTTCCGTATCGAATTATTAATACTTAACTGCTAGAGAGGTTTTGCATCCTTGGAACCACCTAAATGAAGATGCGTTAATATGTATTAAACAATGTAAATATTATTGGAAATGACTAATATTCCTAGGGAATGTTGTTAGGAGAGTCAGGTTTCAAATAAGGAGAGGACCCATTTCGGGTCTTACTTTACTCAGTTTTTTGGATGACTCAATGGCGCCGTGTGGCGGACGGAATAAAAGTAGTCAAAAAATGGTTCAAATGGCTCTGAGCACTATGGGACTCAACTGCTGAGGTCATTAGTCCCCTAGAACTTAGAACTAGTTAAACCTAACTAACCTAAGTACATCACAAACATCCATGCCCGAGGCAGGATTCGAACCTGCGACCGTAGCGGTCTTGCGGTTCCAGACTGCAGCGCCTTTAACCGCACGGCCACTTCGGCCGGCTTAAAAGGAGTCGCAGACATGGTAGCCTTGACAGCGGACGTGTGCACGTCGGGTGATGTGAATTTGTAAAGTACAAAAAATGGCGTCCAATTTTATACATTATGGTATCGCTATTGAGCGGATATAATAAAAACCTGCGTCTGAAATTATGCTTCACGGATTGCAAAATTTTCTAGTCATAACATGTGTTAGAGTATTTGAGCAACAACTGTAGTACGAACAATGGCTCTCATAGGCATCATGGTGAGCCTTAGTTAATGTACATGGTCAGAAACATGAAGACGTGGTATATTTGCAATTGCCGCCAAAGCTTACGGCGGCGTCGCAAATTTCAAGGCAAGAACTTTATCGTAACCAATTTTCTTAGCACTGTATGAGGAAATTACAGTCAACCGTTTTTTCATTATTCAGAATTAAAGAATATAGTATTTTATATTCTGAGTAGGTTCATTCTAGTTTCCTGGTCATTCTACGATATCTTCAATATTATTTGTCGAATACACAATTTCAAATGTCGCATCTGATTATTTTGGCTTCGTAAATAAAATAGTTTCATATACTGTCCAGCGTCTCAAGAAGTTTTTTCTGTTGTGCAAATGGTCGTAACTGCCTTTTCGCTTATAAATGGTAAATTTGCTTGACTTTTAAAATATAATTATTTTTAACATCATTCATACTTCAACTTTTCATATATGGTGGCCACAGAGTTAAGCGTTAACTGCATAGCTTGCACCCTTCTTGTTTTCGATTAGAGTCTGCAAATAAAATATTTGGCTTCAGAATTTCAAAGTAAAGTTCAGGAACTTTAAAGAAACTTTTGCTTCTTTACAGCTGCCGACTCTTTTCATTAGAAGAACATTTAAACATTTATTCCAGAGGGATTGTGGTGGGGTAAGTTAATACCAGATCTCAACCAGTATTCTAACAACAGTGCTGTTATGATGGGAGTACCCAGAGAGGGACGCGAGACCGGGGGAAGCTGCCCCTCCCCCCCCCCCCCCCCCCCGAAAATATCTGAACTAGTACCCGCAGATCCGGTAATTGTTTTTACGTCATCGGCACATGACTTTCGGCAGGGAGTTTATGGAAATAATAACTGTGACGTCACCGTGAACAACTCATTTCTCCCAGTTTTTTAAAAATATAAACTGCTTTCCTGATGAAAAAATATTAATATTATAAGGTTTCATTTTCTAAAATAGGCTTATGAACTGTACATTTTAACAGATCAAATCGCGTATGTATTTTGTCATTGGTTCATCTTTTAATTGGAACAGTTGACTCAAAAATTCAGGAATTTGGAACACAATCTATTGAAATACGGCAACAGGGGAATAAAGTGTTCTACACTACGACCTACAAAAAACAATGCGAGCTTACCCTCTTCTCAGCGACACTATCATGCAGTGCGTTAAATATACTAAACTTTGGCATTACCAACCTCGAAATGCTGTGATTATTGTAGAAATGAGGTAAGAACAAGAAACATCGACCTGTTCCACTTAAACATTTATTTTTCCCTTGACGGGTTTCGGTTATTTTATACAACTGTTGTCAAACGGCGATACTGTTAAGACATATACATTAATTTCGTGTCATAATAAAGGACTGTACGGTGTAACATCAAAGTCCATTTCCAGTTGATGATGTTTTAAGAGAGGATATATGCACGTTAGCAAAGGAGTTACGCTAACTGGATTACATTTATGAAGTGAATGGAAGTTGGTTCAAATGGCTCTGAGCACTATGCGACTTGACTTCTGAGGTAAGTAGTCGCCTAGAACTTAGAACTAATTAAACCTGACTAACCTAAGGACACCACCCACATCCACGCCCGAGGCAGGATTCGAACCTGCGACCGGAGCGGTCGCTCGGCTCCAGACTGTAGCGCCTAGAGCCGCACGGCCACTCCGGCCGGCGAATGGAAGTTCTCAGCAGCATTTTTATTTTCCCAAATATTTATTCAGTTATTCCCTATTAATAGGATAAAAATATCACTTTTTTTTCGAGGTGAGTTGCTTTTCTTTCTGGTTTTTGACGGCAGCAGGAAGGATGAATGTTCGCATTCTGCAGGAATCTTTGTAGTTCTTGGATGAATCGTGGGGAACCACTCATTGGGTGTGACACAAAAGTTTCTGAAGACATTCCTTTCTCAGAAGAAGTTGCTGCATCTATGCACAAAAAAATGTTAATTAGAAGCCAATTTTCTGAGTGTTCGAGCACCTCTGCATGGCGAAGTACTTGATGGAATGCATCTATTTGAAACGCTCCTTCACGCAATAACATCGTCGATTATGACCGACGGAAGTTTCTTATTTAACCAGACTCTTGGAAATGATAAGAGCAAATGAGACCGTTTGCTACATTCAGATTGCGTTTTCTACATCATTTCGACAGCAAAACTCCTTCTAGCGTTGCATGCTAGGGAAATATGAAGTAAGATTTCAGTTCCTTTTGTGTTATAATCGTGCACATTATACGAGTAGTTCAGAAAAGCACAGCCTAGCATTGTGTAAGAGTCCTACGATCACCATTACGTATGAATTGTGCCCTGCATCGAAGTACTTGAAAGATGGGAAAACAAAATCAATAACACTGGTAAACGCAGTATGCCTTTCTACATACAACAATTGCACCAACCATTCCACAATGACGTCATGCGAACAACAATCAGAATACATTTCCGTCTACATGCGGGCAGCGGGTTATGCGTCTCTGTGGACGGCAGCAAATATTCCAAACGCTGGCGCCAAGAAAGACATGCGCGCCAAAACGACGTAAAAAGCAATAATTAGTTTTGGGAGCCAGTCTTCTGAATATATTAGTTACCAAGTTTATGATTGTTTCGTGGAGTTATTGTAATCATCAAATGGGTACGAGGAATTTTAAAAAAAAAGATGAGTTTAGTTCCATTACCTACTTCTTTGTTAGTGTTTTTCTAACGGCAGGATATTTAACTACGTTTTTTACGTGTAATTTAAACTAACACGATGTCTTATTATACTGTAATCTATGAAACAATGAAAGGGTACAGTACCACCCGACATTGAAAATAGGTACAACATACTTCATTATTTTTGTCAGAACAACACATTTTTTTTTGCAAAACTAACTCAATTTCAATTAATACAGCGAAGCCGGATACCAGTGTGGGAAAGAAAATTTATTTATTTAATTGATCACATGTGCACTCCCACAAAGTAAATCCCTACATCCAGTTTGGTGAGATCTGTGAAATGAATGAATGTATGGTCATCTGCTAACCGCAGATAGTGAATGTGAATATATGATCATCTTTGAGTCGATCCTTTGGCCACCTTTGGTGGGACCAAAGAGATGAAATTTACCAGAGCTTTGAGCGCCTGAAATGTGGCTGACCAATACGATAGCAAGGTGCTTCCCCCACCTCGACAGAGATGGGAGAGGACCTAGAGAACGGCCATGTTTCGGCACTCTGCCGCTGGATCTTGTGGTGTTAAGACCTGTTTTAGTTGTGCTCCGTAATGACGAAAGAGTGGAGACATGGTATGCATGTGGAATATTTAATAGTAGTTTGAAATATTAATTTCTCTATTTCAGGAACTTTTGTGGGGAGAATTAAATGTCAGGCAGGTAATATTAATGGGATTGTAGGAATCTTCGGAAGTGACCAACGGTCACAATGAAACCACGTGTAGCTTAAGTTGAAATACTTTCGTGTGCTTAAGTTAAGCTGAATTACTAGCGTGTGTACAATAAGTTGAAATATTTAAGAAATGGCGTGTGTACCATAAGTTGAAATATTTAAGAAATGGCGTGTGCAGGACTTGAAATTAGAGACGAGTACTTCCACGTGGTGAGTACTGTGTGAGTCTCAAACTGTGAATGAGAGAAAAGATAAAGATAAGTACTCGTCCATGGTATCAGTTGAGAACTCGCGTGTGTGATGAATATGTTCTTAATGTTACTTTGCGTGATATGATTCCGTGTGACGCTAGATTTAAACTCTGAGAGAGAATCCAGCAACGCCACTTGGCTTGCATTGCACAGGAAGACGTGCAAATATCTCCAGAGTTCATTGTAGGATAGTAGAATTACAAAGTGGGGCAGTGTCGTGTGAAACTGGGATAAGTATTAATTGAAGTGGGAAAGCTGAAAGCGATAATGTTGTGACCATTCTCTGTGTAGTATTTCCTATTGTAGTGTGGTGTATGTCATGTAATTTGGGTATGTGTGGTTTGCATGGGAGAGTAGCGAGGTAGTTTCAAAAGATTAGTGGGTTATGCTTGTTCCTTCGGTACCGCTCGGTCTGGAGGAAAGTTTAGTGATGATGATTGTGAGAGTCGAAGTGTGAGGTATAATAAAAGATCCACCATCCTATCCAGAAAGTGCACTGTAGCGTTAAAAATAATTACGAGACCATAATATAGAGATTCACTATTGTAAAGCCATGCCCACTGGGCGGAATTTCTCATGTGTTATTGTTGTAGGTTGTAGAATTTGTGTGTTTAGGTTAGAGAGTTTATCGGAATAAATAAGATAGTGAAAAGAAAAAGATTGGTGGACTTTTCCTTCGAATTGTATGTTGTCATAATGTCCAGAATTTATAATGTGTGCGCCATTCATATTCAGTGCGGTGGCCACGTGGTGACAAAAGCCGTTAAATAAAAGACAAAAAGAAAATGTGGTATTGCCAGTGCGTAGTGTACAGTCAGAGCTCTGTAAATCACTGATAGTCAGATGCGTGTTTCCGTTGCGGATTAATCATATAGGAGGATAACTTGTAACTTAAGTGTGAGTACTAGAGTTCATGTTACGCGATAAATAAGAATGAATCCACTCGCTTGGCAGACCACTCATCTTGCAGGCCTGACTACTTGATGCCACAGTATGAGCAAGGCATGTGGGTGCCTCTCAACAACAACAGGATTATTAATATTTTGTTGTTCTCTACATAAACTGACGTAAGATGAGATATAGTACATAAACAAATTCTACATCCGCATGACTACTCTGAAATGCACACTTACATGTCTGGTAGAGGGTTCGGTTCGTCGAACCACTTTCACACCATTTCTTTACCGTTCCACTCTCGGACGGCGCGCAGGAAAAACGGAACACACAAATCTTTCCGTGCGTTCTCTGATTTCTCTTATTTTATTACGATGACCATTTCTCTGTATGTAGGTGGATGTCAAAGAAATATTTTCGTATTCGAGGGAGAAAAATAGAGACTAAAATTTGGTGAAAAAATCGTGCCGCAACCAAAACGCCTCTGTTTTAGTGATTGACAAGCCAACTCCTGCGTTATATCTGTGACAGTCATTCGTATGAAAGAAAAATTGAGCATTATCCAGAGACGATTCTCAAAGCAAAAATACATCCTCTGAGAAAGTTCTCAATTTCGTATGAAGAAAATTTCTGAAGCATATTCTCTGAGAATGGAGTTCTTCTTCATTACTTCACCTTCTTGAGAAAGTCGTGTGTATTCTGTCGCGTTTGGCACATGTTATATTTCATTGATCTCGCTCAAACAGGCAAACTATTCAAAGAGCAAGTATGGAACTGGCATCAACGTTTTCTAGAAGAGCTGCACTACGTTTAGATCTTATAACGGTCCATTCGCACGTCAACTACGTAAGCCGTGTCGTCCTTGCCAAAATCACATAAACCAATAGATGCCCATGCGTGCACCTGTGCTTGCTCGTCATCAGTTGGTCCATCAACAACACCGCCCATTTCTGTCCTGTACTGGTGGCGTGAAATGGCGTCTTTATGCCAACATAAGGAAAAGAAAGGAATGGTTGAGCCCAAACAACGTAGCAACTTCCCATAGAAAGGTCTGTAACTGAAACGTCTTGCAGACATAATCCCACAACAACGACAAGAGGGACTGCGTGAAGCGATGCTACTCCACAATAAAGCCCGCCAGCGTTCTGCTAGACTGACAAAAAACTTGACACTGTGGTTGGGTTGGGAAGTCATTCCACATCCACCTTATCCATCTTATCTTGCGTCCTCCGATATTCACATTTTCCGCTCCCTATAAAACAACCTTGAACTTCCTTTCTGGATAAAAATGCGCTCTGAACATGGCTCTATGAGTTGTTCGCCCCAAAACCACGTGATTTCTACAGTCGGGGAATCGAAAGTTACCTCAGCGTTGGTAGTCTATTGTTCATACTGGAGGAGAATATACGGGGTGTTTCATAAGTGATGGGCAAATTCATGGATATGACAGCAATGATCATTCGAAACAAAATAAAACGCATACGTTAAGACTTATGAGCAATTCTTGATCTTCGATAAGCTCTTTGCTTTCCGTATTTTGGTAAGTAGTAGTATGGACCAAAAGAAGAAAAACTCCCGAGTAAACATGTTCTCTAAAATCTATACCTTGAGATCTAAGAGTACGTGTTCATCTTCGTTACTTTGAAATACAACTCTTATAATGGACAATTGCTCATAACTTTTAAGGTGTGCATTTTACAGTATATGTTTACCGGTCATTGAAATACAACTCTTATAATGCACAAGTGCACATAACTTTTAAGATATGCGTTTTACAGCATATGTTTACTGGTCATTTTTTTCATCTTCGCTACTTTGAAATACAACTCTTATAATGCACAAGTGCACATAACTTTTAAGGTATTCATTTTACAGCATATGTTTACTGGACATTTTTTTCTTGTTTTGTTCCATACTACTTCTTCCCAAAATATAGAAAGCAGAGAGCTCGCAGTAGAAGAGATGTGTTTCACAGTATCGGTCAAGAATTGCTCATAGCTCTTAAGGCATGCGTTTTAGAACCCATGTTTACTTAATTTTTTGTTTAGACTGATCATTTCTGCCATGTCCCTGATATTGACCATCAATTCTAAAACACCCTGTATTATTGATGATTAAACTCTCTGTTATGTGTCCGCAGCTCGTGGTTTCGCGGTCGCGTTCTCGCTTCCCGAGCACGGGGTTCCGGGTTCGATTCCCGGCGTGGTCAGGTTTTTAATCTGCCTCGGGATGACTGGGTGTTTGTGTTGTCCTCATCATTTCATCATCATTCATGAAGGTGGCGAGACTGAACTGAGCAAAGGTTGCAATGTGTACGGGCGCTGCTGACCGCGCAGCTGAGCGCCCCACGGGCCAAACATCATCATCATCATCATCATCATCTCTGCTATGTGTAACTGTGGTGTTTAAAACTTGTGGAAAAACGCTACGAACTTACGCACCAAGCCAGTAACGTTGCGTCTGTCACAACCATATAGAAAACAGAAAACAAAATATTTCAGAGACTGAGTAGGAGAGCCTATGTTGTCAACACCAGCTGAAGGAAATACCCAATAAAGGCGGCAGCGCAATCCAGAGCGCTAGCTGACGTACCGACCACTGTTAGTGCAGAAAACTAGCAGCAGCTCTGTGCCGTGCCCGCATGTTGGCCGCCACGCGCTGTCGCATTACAGTGAGTTTCAAAAACAAACATCCGATTTGGTACGTCTATATTTCTGAAACTTATAAACATATAAAATGTTTTTTTTTATGAACGGGAAACTCAAAAAGTTTTTTTCCATACCTTTTCAAAGGTGTTCAATAAGCCCCCCCCTCCCCCCTCCTCTCCGCCCTTGAGATCCACGGCTTATGTCAATGTGGTATTCAAATTGTTCCCACTCTGCAGCGAGCATGTCTTGAGTTACAGGTTCCACAGCTGCTGTTATGCGATGTCTCAGTTCATTCATTGTTGTCAGTTCACTCCTTGTTGTTGGTAACGGAGGCACATAAACAAACGCCCTCAAGAAATAATCGCTTAAGTCGGTCCGGTGATCTTGGAGGCCAGTAATGTAAGGCTGAATCATTTGGTCCAGTGCGAGCGGTCTATCGTTCAGTAATCCTTTGATTTATAAATTTCCGCACTTCCAGAGGCCAGTGTGGTGGTGCCCCATCTTGTTGGTAAATGAAGTCGTTCGAATCAGTCTCCAACTGTGGGGAAAGAAAATTCTCAAGCATATCGAGATATGTGCTTCCTATAACAATGTTCTCGGAAAAGAAAAATGGGCCATACATCTTTTCCCGTGAAAATGCACAAAACACATTAAATTTTAGAAGATCCCTCTCATGTTGTACAACTTCATGTGGTTCTTCCGTATCCGTATATTCTTACATTATGACGATTCGCCTTTCTATTTAAATAGAATGTTGTTTCATCACTAAACGATAAGCGTGGAAGAAAACTGTCATCCTCCATCTTGCCAAGAACGAAATTACAGAACTCCAGAAGTTGTTGTTTGTCACCTTCACGAACAGCTTGCAGTAGCTGAATTTTGTACGGTTTAATGTGTAAACGTCGACACAACACACGCTAGACGGACATCGGGGGCATGCCGAGCTGTCGAGCCGCACGCTCAACAATTGTTACTGACCCGCACTGCCAAAAACGTAGAACAGAAAACGCTTTCTGTTGTCCCGACACCGTTTTTAATAGAACTGAAGTGGGCGAACACGGCTGCTACCTAGCGGGAGCCATGTAAAACTCGCGAGTTTGCTCTTTCCAGCAGTGTGTTGTTCACACACATATCTAAAAAAAAAAACATAGTAATTATGATTTTTTTAAAAATGGATTATTCTTTTTATACACCCTATGTTTTTAGCATTGAACCAAAAATGAGTACGAAACGCCTGCTGACACGCTTCTGACCCCCCTTCTCCTTAATGAGTCACCACGGCCAAGTCGAATATAAGAATAATTATTTAAATAAGTCACTAAAGTAGTTTGGGGTCTCCCAAAGTACGGAGCCCTCTTTCACGGAAACACGCCCCCCTCCCCTCCTCCCCGCCCTCCCCCACGCCCTTGCAGAGCCGGTATTTCCGCCACTGAACCTGAGAATATTCGCTGAAATTTCGAGAGTAAAGTACATTCTTTATTTCATTCTCACGACCCACTGTCTCCCTGTTTGTTGACATCGCAATAGGAGCTGCCTTTCTTCGAACTTTTGTATGTCGCCCGTCAGTCTGTCTGGTGATGGCCTCACTCCGCACAGCAATACTCTGCCGGAGGACGGACAAGCGTAGTATAGACAGTCTATTTAGTAGACCTGCTGCATCTTCAAATCGTCCTGCCTATAAACCCTCAGTTAGTAACATCCGTCCCTTAGGCAGTATAAAAGCTCTTAATGTGTTGTTGACAGACGTGCATTGGACTGGGTCTGATATTTAAGTTATGCTTCATTCGTGAGTTGAACTTGCTACTGTGTGGACACCATTGTTACCTTTCCACGATGTTTTTTTTTTTTTTACTCGCGCACAAACGTCAGTCTCATCGTCTCACAGGCGGATATTACTGTAGAAGTAAGATTTTTACTCCGTCTGACAGACACATATTAGTCTAAGCGAGTAAGTATTTTTGTGTTATACTCTTTACTTTTCAAATATCTCATTACTTGTAGATGGCTCCTAGTCGAAGGATACCTTGTGTGTCACAAAGAAGCAAAAGAATGGTGCAGATGGCTTTAGAGCAGTTTAAAGAAAGCCATGATGATTATCATTCAAACGATTCTTACACTATAGGACCGAAAGTGTCCGGACATCCCCAAAAACGTATGTTTTTCATTTAGGTGTAATGTGCTGCCACCTACTGCCAGGTACTCCATATCAGCGACCTCAGTAGTCATTAGACATCGTGAGAGAGCAAAATGGGGCGTTCCGCAGTACTCACGGACTTCGAATGTGGTCAGGTGATTGGGAGTCACTTGTCTCATACGTCCCTACGCAGGATTTCCGCACTCCTCAACATCCCTAGGTCCACTGTCTCCGATATGATAGTCAAGCGGAAACGTGAAGGGACACGTACAGCACAAAAGCGTACAGGCCGACATCGTCTGTTGACTGACAGAGACTCTTGAAGAGGTTTCGTAATGTGTAATAGGCAGACATCTATCCAGACTATCACACAGCAATTCCAAACTGCATCAGGATCCGCTGCAAGTGTTATGACAGTTAGGCAGGAGGTGAGAATACTTGGATTTCATGGTCGAACGGCTGCTCATAAGCCACACATCACGCCGGTAAATGCCAAACGACGCCTCGCTTGGTGTAAAGAGTGTAGACATTGGACGATTGAACATTGGAAAAACGTTGTGACGAATCACGGTACACAATGTGGCAATCCAATGGCAGGGTGTGGGTATGGCGAATTCCCGGTGAACGTCATCTGCCAGGGTGTGTAGTGCCAACAGTAATATTCGGAGGCGGTCGTGTTACGGTGTGGTCGTGTATTTGGTGGAGGGGGCCGTAACGTTGCGGGTATTGACAGTGAAATCGCGTAATTCTTCGGGTTGGACTTAAGTACATTTCCTGCTGCCTTGAGCGTGTACTGGGTTGCATGAACTGTGAAATGAGGACAGTGATGTTCGCTAATTACATGTGGGCTGATGGCAGGTATTTTTTTTTTTAAACTGAAATGGAATAAAAGACTCGTTTCAGAATTTTGACGTTTTACTGAGAAAACGAAGTAACCACTTTCCGCACGAAAAGTGTTATAAGAATTTACGGGATACCTTGCTATGAGTTTACGCGGACTTTGCAGCGTAATTATTGACGGCGTTTTCTTCAACGCTGCTTTTACTTCGTCAGCGCAGTACATATATATGCAGGGAAATGGGCTGGTGATCTGCCGTCGTACTGAGGTAGGTGGAACTTTTGCACTGAACAGTGCGACGAAAGAGCAAACTTCCACAAAAACCTGCCACGCCGCAAGGGGTTGCACCCCTTGTTGTTTTGCGTAGCACTATCACAGCAAAGGCCTACATTGTTGTTTTCAAAAATGGTTCAAATTGCTCTGAGCACTATGGGACTTAACTTCTCAGGTCATCAGTCCCCTAGAACTTAGAACTACTTAAACTTAACTAGCCTAAGGACATCACACACATCCATGCCCGAGGCATGGATGTGTGTTTTAAGCACCTTCTTGCTTCCCACTGTTGAAGAGCATTCGTCGATGGTGACTGCATCTTTCAACATGATCGAACACCTGTTTATAATGCACGGCCTGTGGCTGAGTGGTTGCACGACAATAACATCCCTGTAATGGCCTGGCCTGCACAGAGTCCTGACCTGAATCCTACAGAACACCTTTGGGATGTTTTGGAACGCCGACTTCGTGCCAGGCCTCACCGACCGACATCGATACCCCTCCTCAGTGCAGCACTACGTGAAGAATGGGCTGCCATTCCCCAAGAAACCTTCCAGCACCTGATTGATCGTGTGGCTGCAAGAGTGGAAGCTCTCATCATGGATAAGTGTGCATTACGAGTGGAGGGCGCCACGAACTTGTAAGTCATTTTGAGCCATGTGTCCGGATACTTTCGATCACAATATGTATGTTCCTGAGGAAGATCACGTATCAGATTCACACCATGACAGTGATTCTGAAATAGATGTGAAAGATATTCTCTGCACGTCTGAGAACGAACAAAATGGTGTTGTCTCTCTTCAGAATAGGGAAAATAATGACACCGAAACTGATACAATTTATCACAATTTATCATGGCAAGATGAAGTGTTTCAATTGGGGACCCAGAGCGCCCAATTGCAGTACTAAGACACCAAACAAAAATGTAATAAAATTTTTATTGCCATCGTGGTTGGGCTCTGATAATCAGTTAGGTAACGATCTAGACCCAAAAAAATATGGCGTTTATTTTATAACACTGAGATATTGGACGAGGTAGTAGTACATACCAACTCAAAACTACAGGCGATAAGGAATAAATTAGATAACCTTCGTCTTTCAGTTATAAAGATACAGACAAAACTGAAATTGCGAGGCACTGATTGGTTTGATGGTTCTATATTCCATTTTCAAGTGTGGACGTGGAAACGTGGCATCACTTTTCGTAAATGACTGCACTGGAAGTCCCATTTTTCGTGTAACCACGTGTCTAAAACGGTGTAAAGTTTTACTGGTGGCTCTCAGATTTGATGATGCATCTTGCATGGGGGCTTAATTATATAGACTGCAAATAATTTTAATTTTTGTTGCTGTTTGTACGGTTACGCAGTCTCGTAAACGGTTGGCCCTGAGTAGTGTTAGTACGCAATCTGACTGCATACAATAGCAACCAAGAATGAAAGGAAATTTCCGTTAACACAATTAATTAATTAAGTCCCCAGCAACTATAAAAGCTACGAAACAAAAACTACGAACAACAAAGCACAAGTGTAACTGTTCTGTGTGTGGAAGTGTGATTCAACGTACACATCTGGCACGGTTCTTCCTCAAAAAGACAAGATATTTTAAATACCATTTACACTGAATTAATTAAATAAAACTGAAATACTATACTTGCACATAGAAACCAGAATTACGCTCTAATACATGAACACACCGAAATGTGTAAATATGCAATCCATACGCAAGCAGCAATTATGTATCTTACATAATAAACAGGTCATTAGCATCATATTAGCATTAGCAAATAAATGTTCATATGTAATCTTAATAAGTAAACATGAAGGCGCAAGCAGATAAATCACAAAGTATAACTTACATACCTAACCACATCAGCACAATTAATCAGGTGACAATTATAATTTAAATAAATAAGCACAGCAGGCACATAATAAAAAAATGTGACATCAGTGAAAAAGCATAGCAGCCAAGCGATGGATAATATACATAATTAACAACCCTGTTCATTAATCAATCATTGTCAAAATCAGTTAACACAAAGTATAAATCACGTAATCGCGAACAGCAAATTACGTCTAAAGTACGTACCTAAGTGGAAATATGTTACCTGAAAAATAAACTCAATTAATAGTTACCTTTTTAGTTTATTAGTCTCTTCATCGAAATTACATTCTTCCTGAAATTTTCTCGATAGCAAGTCCTCTTAACGTCGGACACACACAGAATTTACCTGAAGTTCTTAAATATTTTATACAACCGTATCCTGAAAAATACTGAACGTTAATAACATAATTTATCGTCACTATAGCTTTATACTGAATTTATTCGGAGAAATTCGACTGTGTATTTGTTTACGGCTGTCAGTGCATTCGCACTGAGCGCTCGATCAGCTGTAGGTACGCGTGACGTAGGAAGTAATTGTTTGCGGTCAACGACTGGCTTGTGCGGCGCGCAGACTTGACTGTCGCTTTGAGTATGTGCCGCCGCCGGAACACGGCGCGGTATCCTTGTACTCTCCGTGTGTTTACGTATAACTGTTAGTTTCTCTAAAGTATGTCATTCCACAAAAATTTTAACGTTCGATATATGATGTATTCCCTTAGTGCGCCGAGATTTAAGAGTTTCTACTTCGACAGTGATATCATGAATAATTTTGCGAACTTATATGGACCGTTATAAAGCAGAAAAAATTTGCGACACAAGCCTTTTCCCTTGTGAAACAAACGATGAGACTTAATTAACACCTTTTGACCAACTGACAAGGTTTTTAAACGACCAGGACGTTTAGCTGATTTCTCTCTTCTAGCAGCCGCAGATGCAATATTTCATAGAGGCAGGTTGACAACTTCAGAATGCCGCACTTTCCGTGTAGGCGGAAAAGGAACGACTTCAGAAATGCGATTAGTCGGTGCTTTATTTTTTAATATCAATATAGGCGGTAAAGAAGTTGAATCATTAGGGAGTTCATTCAGAATGTTTTGAAAAATATGAAGATACTGATCCCAAGTTCTGTGATTCTGATGACAATAAAGACGACACAATTTATTGATTTCCTTCATCCATCTCTCTGAAGCGTTAGATTGAGGGTGAAAAAGTAAAATGAAAATTGTTTTAATCTTACGACGCCGTAGAGTACGAAGCCAAATTTTAGAGCGAAACTGTGATCCATTATCTGATATAACCTTATCAACATGACCCACTTCTTTAAGAAAATGTTTGATGAAAGCATGAGATACTGAACGAGCTGTTGCTTTGCGTAAAGGTGTAAAACACACATATTTTGATGTCAATTCCACTGCTACCAAAATATACGCAAAACCATTAGTAGAACGAACCACTGGACCGAACAAATCGACTGCAGCCATCTCCTTTAATTTCGCTGGAATGATAGGAAACAATGGTGCTCTGTGAAAAATAGTTGGCGTCTTAGCCTTTTGACATAATTTGCATTTGGCAAGAACAGATCGGCAATAGTTTTCTGCACTACAACGCCGTTATCTTCTCTCTCTTGAAATAAGTGTGCACCTAGGCCTTTGTATGATGAGTCCGTCGCCAAACAAAAATCTTTAGATAAATCCGGATATGAAAAAAGTGGAGCAGGAACTAAAGCATCACGAAGTTGTTCATATTCTGACTGAGCTTCCTCATCCCAACACCAATTAGAATTCTTTCCCGACAGTTCACATAAACGAGGTGTGGCCAAATTGTCCAATCTAACAAAGCGTCTAAGAAAATTACAGACACTGAGGAAACTACGAACATCAAGTTTTGTAGTAGGAACAGCATAATTACGAATTGCGTCTAGCTTCTCTGGATCAGGGAGAATACCTTCTGTAGAAATAATATGACCAAGAAATTTCACCTGAGAACGACCAAATTCAGAGTTTTTCAAGTTCACTGTAATGCCAACTCTTGCAAAAATACGTAATAATGAATCCAAAATTTTGTTATGCTCGCTCCAAGAACATTTAGCAATAAGAATATCGTCAACATATGAAGTAATATTGTCACGAAGATAAACAGGTAAAATTTCGTTTAAACTACGAATGAATGCTGCTGAAGACACAGTAAGTCCAAACGGTAATTTCCGAAATTGATAACAGTTACCAAAGGCTAAAAAGGCAGTGTATTTTCTACAATCAGGGTGGAGTTCTATTTGCCAAAAACTTGCGCGCATATCAATCGTGGATAACACTTTAATTCCATGGAAATGTTGAAGAAGTTCATGTAAATTTTGTGGACGGTCAGTTTCAGGAATGATGATATTATTTATCTGTCTGGAATCCAGAACCAAACGAATTGACCCATCCTTTTTAAGAACAACGTGTAATGGGCTGGTATAAGGACTGACTGCTGGCTCAATAATGCCTTGGTCTAACATGTATTGAAGTTCATTCTTAACCTTGTCTCTGTAAGCCAAAGGAATAGCGTACGTTTTCCCCCAAAATGGTGTGTGTTCTTTAACTTTAAATAAATATTGTAAGCATTGTATAGTTCCTGTGTGTTGACTAAATGCTGTAGCATGTGAAGTCAAAATTTGGTGCAGTTCTTCTCTTGCAACGTCATCTGGCACTTCAGCTTTCTTAACCTTTTCATTAATTAATTCTTCGCTATTAATTATATCATCCATCCTGTCTCTGTATCTATTGTCATTGTCATGAATGAACAAATTGTCGTCATAATGCTCAGCGAAAACATCAGAAGTAAGAAACCTTAAACATTTTGTGTCTGATTCAGATTTTGCTAAACACTCGAAAAATTTCAAACTTTTCGGCATTCCGGCAACAGTCAAATTCACGCTTCCTTCTTTAAAGTTTAAAATTGCCTTATGTGCGTTAAGAAACTCCATACCTAATATAATTTGTGTACTGAGTAATGGAACAATAATAAAATTAGCAGCAAATTCGTATCCTTGACAAATGAAATTTAAGCTGGTCTGATGTTTGACTTCCACACTTTTTCCAGAAATAGCGCCTCGAATTGTAGTTATAGAAACAGGTAACACAGGACAAGCAATAGTTCTTACACATATACGAAAAACTGATTCACTAATGACATTCAATGGGCTCCCAGAATCTAAAACTGCAGTGAACTTATTCTTACCCACACATACTTCAATAACAGGATGTAAAAATGCGTCTACATTATTTTCCTTTTCGTCTAGCAAAATGTCTCTCATGTCTTCCAGGCGTACGTAGTGTAAAGTCGTAGTGTCATTACTTTCTGAACCGTCTATATTGCTGCCAGAAGCCGAAGCTACAAGTCATTGTCGATTGCTTGCGTCACGTCTTTGATTATTCGCGTCATTTCTCGGATCAATTTCTACTATTTGCACTTGTCTCTCTGAATTTCTGTCACGTGGAGGATGCCAATTAGGTCCCTCCTGTCTGTTAGATGCAAATTCTTGGTTGTGTCTGTTATTAAAATTTCTGTTTTCCTGGCTATCTGCACGCCTACTTCTTGTGTAATTTCGACTGTCACTTCCGAAATTGTTATATCTACTACCCTGGTTATTTCTATAGTAAGAATTCCTATTATTGTATGAATAATTTCTGTCTTGATGATACCGATTACTGTTTCCGTATGATTGATCATTCCGGTAGGAATTTCCGTTATTATAACTGTCTGTGTAATTTCTGTTAGACCGTCTGTTATTGTCACAAGGCTGGTATCTATTACCCTGCGTGTTTCGTCTGTCATTCTCAAAATTACCCATATAACGTCCGTTCCGATCATTATCCTTTTTCTCTGAAAATCTATTGTAATTACTATTACTGAAAAAATTGCAAGAAATCCCGTCGTCATTGTCATACTCAAGTTCTTGTAGCAACGTCTTGAAAGTCTCAATGTCGTCTTTACATCTTCCGGCTAAAGCAATTTGTCTTATCGATTGTGGCAGCTTAGTTAAACAAATGCGAATTAATTCAGTCGGGCTATAAGGGTTGGACAGGAATTGATTCTTTAGAATCATGTCTTCAAAGTATTCTGCCGGCGTGCGGAACTCAGACTGTTTAAAATTACACTGCATAATAAGACTATGTTTGACACTGTCTTGCGTGTTTTCGGACCAATATGCCGATAGAAATGCATGATAAAAATCATTTAGATTATTACAATCTCTAATAAGTGCGCGCATGCGCGTCACCGGTTCGTTTTCTAAATATCCACACATAAATTCCAGTTTGTGACTTAGTGGCCAATTTGGTGGAAGTGCGTACATAAATTGACCTAATCATGAACATGGATGTATGTCGTTTTTAGAATTGCGAAAGATCTTAAATTTCCGAACAGTTAAGAAGTGTTTATAGACAAAGTTTTCTCCTCGTGGCGACAAAGACCTACCGCGTCTGTCCCAGTCCCAATGTCGATTATTGTCAAGTTCGCGCGCCTGGCGCTCTCTTGTTGCATCTCGTAAATGAAATAAATTATTTTCTTCAAACCCCTCTGCTATCTGTGATTCTAAATTTCTTCTACTGTCTTTTCCAACGATTTCACCTTCAATTTGTTTGACTTGCTTTTGTAATGCCTCAAATTCCCTTTTAACGCGTTCATTAAATTTTCCCTGATTTTCAACATGTTTATTTATGTTCTGGTACTCCTCGGTTTCTGCAAATGGTAATGGAGCTGTATCATCCGAATCTCTGTCCCCATTTAAACTAAGACTTGTCAATTTATCTGCAATCTCCTCAACTCTTTCCGATAAGTCACCTACTTGTTCTTTCTGTTTATCTACGTCTTCCGTAAGTGTCGCGACTCGGGTTTCAGTATTGACACATTTAGTAGTTAACTGTTCATACTGTTGTGTTACGTTATTTATTTTGTCATTTGGTACGGATTCCTCGATTCTTTCAAATATTTCTTCCTTACCGTGTGCACGTTGTAAATTTAACTCTGAAAATTTTTGTACTATCACGCGATCTCTTTCTTCCTGTTCTCTATCCTGTTCCTTCTGTCTGATTTCTATTGAAATTAATATATTATTGTGAGCATTCAAAATCGGTTGCACTTCTTCTCTAATTTCTTTCTTTAATTCATCTTTCATGTTTTTGAAACATGTCCCTATTCGTGAGTCTAACCGTGTTTCCGTTGTTCCCATATCAGTTTCTAACCGTGTTGCCAAAGTTCCCATCCGTGATCCCAGTGAGTCTAACCGTGTTTCCATTGTTCCCATATCTGTTTTTAATTCAGATCGTAACTGTGATCCCACTGTTTTTAATTCAGATCCCAAATTAAATATTGCACTCATCAACTGCTCCATATTAACTGGTTCGAAATTCTTTTCACCCCTGACATTTCCCGCAAAACTAACTTCCTTCGACATAGCCGTAAAGCTATCTGTGTTCGATACTATTCCAGAATCTTCTGTCGTTAATCTCGAATTCTGAAAATTTTTTGATTGTGAAAAATTTTGAACTGGTTCCGGACTATTTTCCCGACTTATTAAATTGTTTTCTACTTCATTATTTATCATACCGTTCTCATGTGTTGACGAGTTCACCACGTTAACAATTTCGTCATTCTCACTATCCATCATTTTTGCCTTTTTCATCGATCGGGTAATCATTTACAAAACATACAAAACTCGTCACTATACGAAAATTACAGACAATATGACACTTTATCACCAACAATACCAATCACACGAAATGCTTCCCGACAAACACGTCTAACGAACAATTAAAACCTTCACAATTGCACAAAATTGTCAAACCCGTATACAAGACATCAAAAATTAAATTCTGCAAAAATACCATTAGAAGAAAGACAACACAACTACAAATGTTCAATTACCAAATCTACACATGCAATATAGACTACAATTACTAAACTAAAAATTACTACAACAATACTACTGTTTGCTATTTTTACTATCAGAAGAATTCCAAGGGACGATCCGAAGCAGCGGTCGCCACGTGCATGGGGGCTTAATTAAATATAATGCAAATAATTTTTAATTTTTGTCGCTGTTTGTACGGTTACGCAGTCTCGTAAACGGTTGGCCCTGAGTAGTATTAGTACGCAATCTGACTGCATACAATAGCAACCAAGAATGAAAGGAAATTTCCGTTAACACAATTAATTAATTAAGTCCCCAGCAACTACAAAAGCTACGAAACAAAAACTACGAACAACGAAGCACAAGTGTAACTGTTCTGTGTGTGGAAGTGTGATTCAACGTACACATCTGGCACGGTTCTTCCTCAAAAAGACAAGATATTTTAAATACCATTTACACTGAATTAATTAAACAAAACTGAAATACTATACTTGCACATAGAAACCAGAATTACGCTCTAAGACATGAACACAAGCCAGATGCTTTGTTGACTGAACCTATGACCAAGAGGCATTATTGTTTAAGACATTTGAAATAAAAATAAAAAAATTTATTACCTTCATATATATAGACAAAACATACACTCTGATCATTACAACATCCGCAATCGAACAGCATCGGCTGTCTAGCCCATCAGAACAACTGCATACAACATGCTCACAACTAGTCACGGCTACATCGGAACTCCTACTGCCCACTTCTCAATAAGCACTCTCCACCACGACTTCTCGACAAGAACTCTCCACTACCACATCTCAACAAGCACTGCCAGTGGAGGTGGCTGAATAATACTCTTTGGCGCAATCTCTGGCGCTGTGACTCAGTGTAGCCACCTTTCAATCTACTTGCGAACAATGGAAAAGAGATGTTACAGCAGCAGCTCTGTCCAATATTTTCAACACCTTTATTTATAATTGTCAGAAGGTATACTCGATTGGGGCTCATGCATGTGTTGATGAGAGTCTGATCCAATTTAGAGTCAGATGCCGATTCAAAACATTTATGCCCAAGAAACCTGCTAATTATGGCATAAAAGTCATGTGTCTCACAGTTGCTCATTTTTCATATCTGTATAATGCTTACATTTATGTGCAGAAAGATAGTGATGGAGCAAATTCTATCCCAGGTAGAGAAAAAGTTCCAAAAGGCAACACAGTCTATGATTCGTCTTTCCAAAAGTATACATGGGACAAAGAGGAATATCACAGCAGACAATTGATTTGCTTGGCTCTGAGCACTATGGGACTCAACTTCTGAGGTCATTAGTCCCCTAGAACTTAGAACTAGTTAAACCTAACTAACCTAAGGACATCACACACATCCATGCCCGAGGCAGGATTTGAAACTGCGACCGTAGCGGTCTCGCGGTTCCAGACTGCAGCGCCTAGAACCACACGGCCACTTTGGCCGGCAGTTGGTTTACTTCCATTAAATTATGCAACGAGCTACGAGCTGCTGAAAAACAGGTTATGTTGGAACTCTAAAATCCAACAAGAGAGAAGTTCCAAAAGAGTTTCTTTCCAACCCAAAGAAAGAAAAGGGCTCCAGTATTTATGGTTTTGCTAAGGATCTTACACTATTGTTTTTTGTTCCAAAAAAATCTCAGGCAGATTTAGCGCTTTCTTCAATGCACCACACTGCGTATACTGATGAAAGTAGTAACAAACCAGAAATTATCAGTTTCTATACTGCCACAAAATCTGGCGTAGACGCTCTAGAGATGAAATGCAGCAACTACTCAGCTAACTGGAGAACAAGGAGACAGCCACTGGCACTATTTTACTTTCTAATATCTGTGAGCTGCGCAAATGCCTATGTTATGTATCTTCATAAAGGTAATTCATGAAGACCACAGGAATAAACTTAATCAGATGTCATATGCAGATAAGGCTCCAGATACCAAACTTACTGGTCGACATCAGGAAAATTATTTCAGGTATTTTGGGTGGAAAGCAAAGAGATGGGAATCCAATAAAAAGAAAAATAAGCGACAAGCTAGAAAAGAGAGAAAACTGTCGTTATTATCCCTCCACATTGAACAGAATGACCGCATACAAGTATGTGAAATGTGATAAAACCAATTGCTTACAATGCTCCATGAAAAAATATGTAAAATATGTGTAGAAAATTTATAATTTTTTTCAATTTCTTTGCATGTATATCAAGATAATTGAGAAAACACATGTCAAGTTTAGAAACTATTGCATTTGAAACAGTAACATTATATTTTTGAATTTTGCAAAGGAATAATATACTTTATAAACTATTTCATGTAAAAGCTAGTACTTAATTTTATAATTTTTCGTATTGTATTGCAAAATGTGATTAAAAGACAATAAAAATATTAGTATTAATTTTTCATCAAGCTTTTAAGTTGTTGATTCTGCAGTCTTTCCCGGCGATCTAATGACATCTTGAGTTGTCTGGTGTTCTGCTGGATAGCAGCGTCATACTTGCACGATATTTCGGTAGCGTAAGTCGTTACCTTCATCAGGTGCGACCTGAGACTACTCCTCGAGTCTTTTTTGTGTCTCATTGTTGTTGACAGTGACACTAGCTTATTTGCCAGTTTGACGTGGATTTTTGTCATGTGTGTGAATGATTTTTCTGTTTTGACTCTCTTTAATCACTTTGAAGGGCGGGATCTGATTTTATTTGAACTCTGTGGTTCCCAATCCTCCTCCTTTGTTGTAGTTGTCACCTTTGGTTTCCTAGGTTTTGTGCTCATCTAACTTGTTTTGTTGTCTGTTCTTTGGTGGTTGGTTTCTCGTTTGCTTGGTCGTTGTCCTTTAGTCTATTGGGGGTCTTCTATTAGCAGTCATGGTACCTTCTGCTTGTGCCAAGTTTGTGGTGTGTTGTTCCTACGTTTGCCAGGTGCTGATATTTTCCCTGAAGAGATCGAGTTTTGTGTAGGTAGTGGTGGCGAATTTCTTAATCCTTTAGTGAATGGTGTCCATCTGTAGGGCTTCATCTAGCTCTCCTATTCGAGTCCATGGCGGTGCATCTAATATTCACCTTAGGACTTTGTTTTGGATGACTTGTAGTTTCTTTAGGTGGGTCATACTTGCGGTTCCCCATGATGTGCAGCTGTAGGTCATTACTGGTAGAACTGTGGTTTTATATAGTGTCCTTTTCGTTTCAATGACCAGGTCTTTGCTGATCAAGAAGGGGATTACTGCTTTGGCTATTGCGAGTCCTTTGTTTCTTTTTTCGTTAACGTGAAGGCCGAAAAGTAGTTTGGTGTCTAGGTGCACTACTAAATATTTTACTTACTGTCTCGATGGCAACTCTTGTGCATTTAGTGTTAGTCGTTCTTCTAGAACTGGTCGTTTTCTCGTAAAGTACTATTTATGCCCGTGGCCTTCCCCCTTCACCAGGCGCTCCTTCTGCAGTCCGCACCCGCTCGCTGCGATCTTCTGGAGCATCGCCGTTCCCATTTCCGTCTACTGAAGTCCTGGGTGTTCCCTTTTCGGTCCGCGCCCGCCAGACACACTCCTGGGTATTCAATCTTCGGTCTGGTGCGCCTGGAACTCTGTATGGGGATCGTTGTCCATGTCCACGCCTTCAGTTCTTCTATTTGTGGAGTGTTTGCAGCTGTCCTCGTTGCTTCTTGAGCAATTCCAGAGCAGGATCCCAGGCTCTACTTAGCTCGTACCCCGTGACACGGTCATGAGATTATCGGTCACTTTTATATCTATTGACTCCCTTATAATACTGTCCCAAAATCTGGGCGTCTGTGCTAGAAACTTGGTTTCTTCATAATCCATTTTAGCAGAACACTGTTTTGAGATGCTCTATTTCTGACAGTAGACTTTCTTGGTCTGACAAGGCACGTGCTCTGTGGACCAATGTCTTAAGAACACCATTCTTCTGTGCAAGGTGGTGACGGCTGCTGGCCTCTAGATATATATCAGTGTGGGTGGGTTTTCGATACACACTGTGGCCAATTGATCCATCTGCTTACCTTTTTACCTTACCTTTTTACCTTACATCCAGAAACAGCAGTTGGCCATTCTTCTATGGTGAACTTGATATTCGGGTGGCACGAGTTAAAATGTTCCAGAAACTCATTGAGCCTCTCCTTCTCATGAGGCCAGATTACAAAGGTGTCATCCACATACCTGAAGAAGCATGTGGGTTTATATCTGGCTGTCTCTAATGCCCAAATGCCCACTTCTCAAATCTCTCCATGAACATGTTGGCAACCACAGGAGACAGTGGGCTACCCATAGCTACACCTTCAGTTTGCTCGTAATATTGGTTCCCGTACAGGAAATACGTGGATGTCAGTGTATGCCTGAACGGGTCCATCAAATTTTTTTACAATCAGTTCTAGTGAGTCTCTCAGTGGTACCCTGGTGATCAGTGATACCACATCAAAACTAATCATGATGTCCGAATCTGTGATGCGTAGTCACTTGAGGCGTTACAGGAAGTCTTCTGAGTTCTGGATGTGGTGAACACATTTCCCCACATACGGAGACAGCAGATGTTTCAAATACTTGGCTGTTGCATACGTAGGTGCCCCAATCTTATTGGCAATAGGGCGTAGAGGCACGCCTTCCTTGTGTATTTTAGGCAGACCATGTAGCGTAGGTGGCACTGGTGCTTTTGCCCGAGGTTGTTTGATGATCTTCTCAGGCTTTCCTGTCTCCTTCAGGAGAGCCCTGGTCTTCTTGTCCACCTTGCTGGGTCCTCCAGAAGTTGACGTACTTTTTCATCACAATCGACCCACTGTAAAATGACTGTAGAGTTCCCTTTGTCTGATGGCAGTACTAGAATACTGTTGTCTTCCCAGAGCTTCTTCAGGGCAAGCCTCTCCTCAGATGTGATGTTTGATTTTGGAGGCCTGTCGTTGGTGAGTGCCCTGCAAGTCTCTCGGCATACTTCCTCTGCCACATTGGGTGGAAGTGTGGCTGCAACTTGCTCTACTGCACTGACGAGACCTGAAATGGGCACATATCTGGGGGTCGTTGCATGGTTGAGACCCTTGCTGAGTACCTTCATGGTTATATCATCAAACTGTGTGCCACTTAGATTCGTCACAGTAGGAGTCTCCTCCATCTGCTGCACTTTCTTAATCATGCGGTCAAACTTTGCAGATTAGCAAGATGAGGCATTCTTTCTGGCACACTCCGACAAAGACCAGGAGGCATGGTCTACCCAGCTCCAGTCTTCCTCTGTTAAGTAGGCTGCCATATACAGATGAAGGTGAAACAGCTCCCTGGCTACCACATCTAATCTGTGGCGCAAATCTCGAGTCCTTTCTCTCACCAGTGCCATGCTTCCACTGCGTTTTTTCTTGTTCTCCGTTCTGGCGTTGATGTGATGTTTTATTCTTGCAAATATTGGTACCACTTCTTCATCTCGACATCTCAGCAAAAAACTGAGATAACTCAGCATCCTCCCTTTCCTCCGTTGAAGCTTGTCCAGCTTCTTGATATTCTGGTTCATCTCCTCCCTATACAGTCTCTTGATGTAATTCTTCAGGCTTTCCTGGCGATCTAATGACATTTTGGATTGTCAGGCGTTCTGCCGGATATCAGCGTCGTACTTGTACGATATTTCGGCAGCGTAACTCGTTACCTTCATCATGTGCGACCTGAGACTACTCCTCGAGTGGATCTGGTCCAGTATTTATGCCTGTGGCCTTCCCCCTTCACCAGGCGCTCCCTCTGCGGTCCGCATATCCGCTCGGTGCGATCTTCTGGAGCATTGCCGTACCCTTATCTGTCCGCTGCAGTCCTGGGTGTTCTCTTTGCGGTCCGCGCCCGCCAGACACACTCCTCGGTGTTCCATCTTCGGTCTGGTGCGTTTGGAATCCCGTCTGTGGTACCAGACATTCCCCCAGTGGTTCTCTCCCGCTCACTGTGACCTGCTGGAGAGTTGCCGTTCCGTTTTCGGTCCGCAGCTGTTCTAGATGTTCCCTTTGCGGTCCGCACCCGTCAGTCCCGAACCTGGACGTTCCATCTTCGGTCTGGTGCGCCTGGAACTCTGTATGGGGATCGCTCTCCATGTCCACGCCTTCAGTTCTTCTATTTGTGGAGTGTTTGCAGCTGTCCCCGTTGCTTCTTCAGCAATTCCAGAGCAGGATCCCATGCTGTACTTAGCTCGCACCCTGTGACACGGTTCATGAGATTATCGGTCACTTTTATCTCTATTGACTCCCTTATAATACTATCCCAAAATCTGGGCGTCTGTGCTAGAAACTTGGTTTCTTCATCATTCATGGCATGACCTATTTCTAGGCAGTATTCAGCAATGGCTTATTTTGTTGCCTGTCTTAGTTGGGTGTGCCTCTGATGTTCCTTGCACCTGATATCTACTGTTCGTGTCGTCTGCCCAATGTAGGACATGGCACATTGGCAAGGTAAATTATAAATCCCTGGTTTCCGTAAACCCAGGTCGTCCTTGACATTTCCCACCAGTTCCCCGATATTGCTGGATGGACAGAAAACGCACTTGATTTTGTGTTTACGGAGGATCCTACTAATTCTGGCAGAAATAGAGCCAACATAGGGCATATCTGCCACCTTCTTTGTTTTTTATTTTCCTCATTCACTACTGTAGACATTCTTTGAAAAACGTGGTAATCTTTGTCTCCCAGATGGATGTTACTCTAAACGCCAGTTTTTCACATTTTCCCAACTTGGGGTAAATGCCAGCCTTTGGCAAGGTTTCCTCACAACGTTATCATGTAATCGTTCCATTTTAAGTTGTTCGTAATTGTAATTTCTAAGTATTTAGTTGAACTGGCAGCCTTTACATTTGTGAGATTTGTAGCGTAACCTAAATTTTACGGATTCCTTTTAGTACTCGTGATGACCTCTCACTTTTCATTGTTCAGTGCCAACAGCCACTTTTTGCATGATGCAGATCAAGCCACTTGTGGCTCGCGCCCTTGCCATCTCTTATTTTACACCCCTCTTTTGTGTGCTGCCACCTGTTAGTTTCAATTTGTGTTGTCACTGAGTTGCTGCTTTGTCTGCCTGTGAGCAGCAGCTGCGCCTATCGATATAGCCATCACGTGTTATCTTTGCTGCACTGCTATTACTTCCCGGTTGTCATCCGTCATGGAGTGAGTTGGAACGTGCCAGGAGGGCAGTCTTGACCTGCCAGTCGTGGAGTTGGAACGCAGCACTTGTCCAGTTGGGTTGGAGCAGCAGTGGGGTCTGGATGTGCATGGCCCGCCCGACCGTTACCAGCACGCATGACTTGAACTGGGGATGACCTTGGTTGATCGTCGGTTGGTCGTCCTACCGGACGACGTGAATTGGCTCGCAGCTCGCTTATGGATTGGCTGTGTGTGCGTATCGACTCCCGATTTGTCTTCGTCACTACACAGCCACTGCTTAGTGTCGTTAAAGTCTTCGTGCAAGTGTTTGTCAAAATGTGTGTGTAGTTGTTGTCATTTCCGCTGACAACTTGTTTTAAATGTTGTCGGTGTACTGGCAGAGTCGGTCAGTTGGTGTGGATCAGCCAGGAAATCTCTGTGCGGCGCAGTGGGCCGAGACCGCTGGCGGTCTCTAAGCAGTGTCGGAGTGTGTGGGAGCTGTTCCGATTGCTACGGGTTCGTGGCTCACCCACCCAGGGCATCAAAGTTGAGTGATGATTTAATTACCGAAGCCAGTCTGTTCACATTGTGCCGCTGGTTTCCATGGTTGGCTGTTGGGGGTATACCTGTAGGCAACAGCGAGTGTTCGAGTTGGCGAAAGTTTGGCCACCGTCCGGTGGAGTTTGACTGTATTTTGGCTATTCGAAGTCCAAGTGCACCAGCGGAATTTTCTGCCTTGTGGCCGGTCACCTGCCCTGGCCGCTGACGTAAAATTCAGGCAGTGTCCTTTCGTCACCCTGTTGTCGCTGTCCAACACGTGTGTGTAGTTTTGACAGCTTATGCATACTTGATTGCGGGCAGCTACGCCTTTTACGTTTTGGCTTTGGAGTTCCTTGTGCACTGGTCAGGTGGAAAGCAAGTCGTCTTGTCGGTGGGTCCGTTGACTGTCTCTTGGGTCGATAGCGGATCAGATATAGCTGGGCCGACTACCTGTCTCCCCTAAGCGAACGTTAATGTTTCAAGAGCAGACCGACCCCCAGAAACTTCTGAGCGCCGCTGGCTGTACTGCCTTTTCTTATTGGTGGTTGATTGTGTATTTTAATGGCTTATAGCCTATTCTTTGAATTTTGATGCTTTTAGTTGGATTTTAAATAATGGGCCTTCGGCCACTTTAAAATTGAAAGTTCCTTACTTGTCAAGTCTTGCGTTGTTTGGGCCTGTAGCCTCATTTAAAATATTTTTTGGATAAGGCTTTGGGCCTTCTGCCTTTTGAAAATTTACTGTTGTTGTGTTTTTCAATAATGGGCCTTCAGCCACTTTAAAATTAAATTCCTTACTTGTTAAATCTTAGATTGTTTGGGCCTTCAGGCTGTGTAAAATATGGTTTAAAGATAAAGCTTTGGGCCTTGTGCCTACTAAAAATTATTTTAGTTGTTATAAGTAATCGGCCTTAAGCCATTTTTAAATTAAAGTTCTTGTCTTTCAAGTATCAGACTGTGTGGGGCCTTCAGCCTAATTGAAGATAAGGCCTTCTGCCTCGTGTTTTTTTAATTAATTTTACCTGCAGTCTTAAAATCATGGGTCTTCAGCCATCTTCAAATTAAACTTGTTTGCTTTTCCAGTGTTAGATTTGTTGGGCCTTCAGCCAAGTTATAGAATTTAGTTACGTGAGGCCTTCTGTCTTCTAAATATTCTGTTTTGAGTCTGAACTTTAAGTTAATGGCTTTCAGCCGTTTTAAAATTTGAGTTGTTGTGGCCTTAAGGCGTAAGATAGTGTGGCCTATTCAGCCGATAACTAAGTTCAAAAACTGTTGCTGTGTTGTTTGGACAACTAAATAAAGTTATATGTGTCTGAGTAACTGACAGCCCTCTTTTGGCCCCTTTCTACAATTTCAACTACCTGTTCTGTCCTGTGTAATTACGCAGGGCGTTTTTCAGATATTATATTTAAATCATTTTGCTGTTGGTTTTGATCTTCTAATGACGTTACTAGATGGTAAATGACATGATCATCTAAAATAATCTAAGATGGCTGCTCTGAGTTTCACCAAAATAATTTACATAGATTAAGAACAGTAGATAGCTAATGAAACTTCCTTTGGAAATTGATGCTATTTATACTGGAACATCTCTACTGACTTCTGCAACAAATAATACATAATGAAACCTACTTCAAATGTATCGAGAGAGCTACAACAGGAAATTACTTAAGTTCCACACATAAATTAATTGTTGCCTGAATTACAAATCCTATCTGTTCGAGCTGAATTTATGAAAATCAGCGGTAGTAGTTTAAATGACATGAATA
The DNA here is from genome assembly GCF_023864345.2 of Schistocerca serialis cubense. Lineage (NCBI taxonomy): Eukaryota > Metazoa > Arthropoda > Insecta > Orthoptera > Acrididae > Schistocerca > Schistocerca serialis. Next base: position 632,910,544 of record NC_064645.1, read on the forward strand.
AATTAACAAGTTCACAAACTATAATAATAATTTATTACGGCCCAGGGACTAGTGGAAGAAATAATATATTTACTTGGGACTTGAAAGTTATTATATTTCCAATAAATCTAGCTGTCTTCCATTTATGTTAACTTTATTTTCATTCTATGGCTAAGCAGTAGGAAATAAAAGGAAAAGGAGTCGAAATAGCGGCAGTGAAAGCGATAACGATCATAACAAAAATGAACACCTAAATCTGACACTGTGCAACAATTAGATTCAACAACAATACCGGTAAATGTAGCAGTCCCTGTCCATAGTTCTTAGTCACTGCCTATTGGCTTCTGTCTCGGGTTCTTCGGCCGACGTTCATCTGATGATTTTTCTGACGTTTCGCCAGCACTAGTGGCTGGCATTGTCAAAGCTTCACCCTCCATTGCCGGTGGTGAACTGGAGCCGTGCTCGCGGCCGCAGACTATATGTACCTGGCGCGCCAACGTCCGCTTATGCTCTTTGGTCCTGGTGACATTGCAGGTTGGGGCAGGTGGAGAAATCGGCCGTGCCAGAGCACGCACTGAACGAGACCGACCACGTAATAAAATTCGCCGATACGGAAGTTCTGGCTGTAGAGAAGCACTATCACACGCGCTTGTTCAGAGAAGCTGTAGAAATACAAAAACACACGAACAGTTTCAACAAGAAAGAGGAAAGCCTTAAGGTAAACGGATCCAGGCTTCCCGTACTGCAGCGAACGACCGTCCCAGGTAGCAAGAGGAGAACCGCACCGGAAATGACCGCGGGAAGCCCTCGGACCTTGGCGCGCCAGGTACATATAATCTGCGGCCGCGAGCTCGGCTCCAGTTCACCACCGGCAGTGGAGGGTGAAGCTTTGACAATGCCAGCCACTCGTGCTGGCGAAACGTCAGAAAAATCATTAGATGAACGTCGGCCGAAGAACCCGAGACAGTAGCCAATAGGCAGTTTGTCAACAAGTGGCCACGAAAGCCTTAACAATTTTGTTCTTAGTCACCATCCCAAGTAGGTTGTATGTTCAAAGACGATACGGAAACTGCAATTAAAAGTGACTGCAATGAAAATGGGTCGTTATATTGTGCTAATTACTCAGATATCAGGGGAAAAGAAGAAAGAGTTCTTACTAAATCCTTGGACCCCTTCAAGAAATTATGACTTCTTTTGCAAAGAAAATTTAATTATGCTTGGTTAGAACAATATGCACCGTTGCTAGTACATTCCAAGCTACTAAAAGGTGCCCCACGAATGCACTGTGTTTTGTTTCCTCCGTCACTGCACTGTTAGAGGCATATTGAGATAATTTGTGATTAGACCACTCACAAAATTCAAGAATATGCATGAAGACTGTTGAAAACATGTTAAAACCCAGCTTCACTTAACAGCATCAGCTGCAGCAAAAACTTTTCTTGAACAAGTACCTGTAGACGTCCAACTGCATAATGTACATCAAAAAGTGATCGATGAAAACAGGCAGATATTGTCATCAATTCTTTCTAGTATAGTTTTTTGCGGTACACATGATATGACTCTTAGAGGAAAACAGGCAAAAATGGTTCAAATAGCTCTGAGCACTATGGGACGTAACATCTGAGGTCATCAGTCTCCTAGACTTAGAACTACTTTGATACATGACCAACTGTACTTGCTCCAACAGCGGGGTAAAGAGGTACCCTTCTGCTGGGTGCCTGGTCATGTCGGCATATGGGGCAATGAACGGGCTGATCGGGCTGCCAAGGAGGCCTGCAGAGAGCAGGATGTGGTCCAGTGTCCTATCCCCTTGCAGTCAGTCATCGCTGCACTCCACAGGAAGTGCATGGAGTTGTGGGAGGACGAATGGCTGGCGGTGACGGCCAATAAACTGCGGTTGGTAAAGTCAACCACTCGGCCGTGGCGTTCCTCCTGCCGGTTGCTCAGGCGGTAAGAGGTGGCCCTCACACGTCTTCGGATCTGGCACTGTCCTCTCACACATAGCTTTTTATTACGGAGGGAGCATCCTCCGTTTTGTGATGCTTGTGGTGTGCACATCTCTGTCCGGCACATTTTAACAGACTGCATTTTATACCGTGATGCAAGGGCGGAAGCACAAGTTGATGGGGATCTGCCTTGTGTTTTAGCTAACGATGAGGCGTGTGTGTCTAGGGTTTTTAAGTTGTGTGATGTGTCTGGACTCTGGTCTAAACTTTTAGGCTGGAGGTTTTAGTGTGTTGCAGAGTGGCTGACTCCTCCCTTTTTTCCTTGCGGTCAGCCAGCCACTTCCATCTGCTACATTGTTTTAGCTCCCTCTACCATTTTCTTCCTGTGTTGTCCATGTTTTACTGCCGACGCCCTGCTTCATCCCACGCTTCGGTGTGAGTGAGCACTTATTTTTCAATGATTGTTCCCCGTGTTTTATGTTCCGTTTTATGTAAATGTTCTGAGTTTTTTTTTCTTGACACCTGTCTCACTATGTTACTGAACGGGCGCTGAACACCTTGCTGTCGTGCGCCCACAAAACCCCTCTACTACTACTACTACTTAGAACTACTTAAACCTGACTAACTTAAGGACATCACACACATCCATGCCGGAGGCAGGATTCGAACCTGCGCCTAGAACCGCTCGGCCCCAGCAACCGGCTGATAACAGACAGATGAAGGTGTTTTATTAGATTTATTGAATTTCAGAATCGATTCTGGCGACAAGTTAAGGAGCCATCTGGAAAATTGTCGCCGCATCGCTATTTACACACAGCCGAAAATACAAAATGAATTGATAAATTTGTGTGGCGATGTTATTAGGGAGAATATAGCTACTAACATCACAAAGGCAATGTTTCACGCGGTCTTGGCAGATGAAACAGCAGACATATACGGGAAGGAACAGCTATCAACAGGCGCGCGGTTCTGTGATGAAAGCAAAGTGAAAATCTGGGAAGAATTTGTAGGTTTCGTAAAACTAAAGTCACAAAATGCCTGATCAGTCGTCGAAACAATTGACAGTAATAATATTCGAGCAGAAGATAGTGTAAGATTTCGCTTCGATGGCTGTTCAACAATGGCAGGCAGAGAGAGCGGTGTGAAAGCCATTGTAAGAAAGAAGTATTAGCGAGTTTCATACGTTCATAGTTCAAGACACAAGATCAACCTTCTGATGAACTATACAAATGGAGTGTCGGAAATTAGAAATTCTGTTGCCACTGTAAAATACAGTGTAGACATCTTTAGAGAATCGACTACACGGCGGAAATATGCTCCCAGTATATCACGAATGTGTGAGATGAGGTGGTCTGAAAAATATATATCCATCAGACTATTTTCTCAACATTTCCCAGGGGCTGTGAGAGCTTTAGAAAAATTATCCACGGAGGGAAATCATGCAACGAAAAAATTTGCATATCAGTTGCATTTAGCCATTACAAAAACCAGTGTTCCTCTTAGCTTTACAAACAATAGCCAAATAATCGGCAGTTTTGGAACAGGTGGTTAATGTCCTACAATCTAGATCTAAAGACACGATCGCAGCCAAAAGGAAGGAGACAGAACAACTAGCGAGTTGCTTGGAAACGCACAAGCCACTGCAGAGGAACTGTAAATACAAATTGCTGCTGCACGCTTTACTTGTAAGCAAACATTCAGAAGCAATCCACCATCAGAAACTGACAGCGAATACTATCGACGTTCGCTGGTAACGCCATACATCGAATCAGTCATGTCATCGTTAAATATTCGATTTTCACCAGAAAATACTCCAGCTTTGCCCCAAATAATCTACATACCTTTAATATGAGCAAAACTAGTATAACAGAATTTCATAAACATGCAGAAAATTTTTAAAAAAATAATTATGGTTTCTCAGGAAAAAATCAATTCATCGTGGTAACATTAATTTTAGATGCACTAAATCTAGCGCTAATAAACCACCTACCTTTCAAACAGCGAGCTGAAATTTTCGGTGTCATAATTTAATACCAGTCATGGCCGGATTGTGCAAAGAATCGAACTCTCGTATACAAAACACCTTCAGACGTCTGAATTAATGTGTTAAATATTCAATTTTAAGCATCCAAATGAGAGAAAGTTTATGAAAAGTTTGAAATAATGCTTCAAGTGTGTTGGAAGGCGCTAAGTGCTCTCATTATGAAACACTGGGTGAATAAAAACTGGGTAATTTGCTCTGCACAATCTAACACAAAGAAAGACGCACCGTCGGCCGCTGTGACCGAGTGATTCTAGGCGCTTCAGGCCGGAACCGCGCTGCTGCTACGGTCGCAGGTTCGAATCCTGCCTTGGGCATGGATGTGTGTGATGTCCTTAGGTTAGTTAGGTTTAAGTAGTTCTAAGTCTAGGAGACTGATGACCTCAGATGTTAAGTCCCATAGTGCTTAGAGCCATTTGAACCATTTTGAAGAAAGACGCACCAGAAAGGAACTATACGAATGTGACGGAAATTGGTAGATGTGATGTATATATACAGATAAGGAGCTTCATTAATTGACGAAGTCAATAACGCGTTGGTCCACCTCTAGTCTTTATGCAAGCACTTATTCGGTTTGACATTCATTAACAGACTTGCTGACGTCCTTCTGAGAGATACACTGCCATATTCTTCCAACTGGTGCTTCAGATTGTCAGAATCTCGAGATGGTTAGAGCGTCTGTCCCTAAAGCTCCAAAAAGCCAAAAAGTTTTCAGTTGGCAAGACATCCGGCAACCTCTCTGGCCAAGGTAGAATTTGGAAAGCACTAAGACAACCAGTAGAACCTCCCGGCAGGCATTATCTCGGTGAAATGTAAGCCCAGGATGGCTTGCCATGAAGGACAAGAAAATGGAGCAGCCGGCCGCGGTGGCCGAGCCATTCTAGGCGCTTCAGTCCGGAACCGCACGACTACTATGGTCACGGGTTTGAATCCTGCCTCTAGCCGCTCAGTCCGGAACCGCACGACTGCTACGGTCGCAGGTTCGAATCCTGCCTCGGGCATGGATGTGTGTAATGTCCTTAGGTTAGTTAGGTTTAAGTAGTTCTAAGTTCTAGGGGACTGATGACCACAGATGTTAAGTCCCATAGTGCTCAGAGCCATTTGAACGGGGCATAGACAATCGTCGTCGTACCGCTGGGCCGCGGATGACAACCAAAGGAATCCTGCTATGAAAAGAAATCACACCCCGTGCCATCAGCCTGGTTGTCGAGCCTTATAGAGGGCGACAGTCAGGTTGGTAACCCACCGCTGTGTGGGATGTCTCCAGATGTGTCTTTGCTGGTCAGTGGTGCTCAGTTCGAAGCGGGACTCGCGCTGAAGACAATTGTACTCCAGTGAACGAGATACCAGGCTGAAGACATTTCAGAGAGGTAATGCCTTCCCGCACACAACTACAGTTTCTACTGTTTCCGTAATTCGAAATCTTACGATGGCCAGTAAGGTCGCCGGATCTCTCCCAACTGAGAAAGTTTGTAACATTACGGGCAGGACCAACCAACCAGCGCGAGATATTGACTACCTAACGCACCAGCTGGACATAATATGGCGCGATGTATCTCAGGAGGACATCCAACACCTCTATCAATCAATGCCAAGCCGAATAACGCCTTGCATAACGGCCAGAGGTGGACCAACGAGTTATTGACTAGCTCTATTTGTAAATCTCTCTCTCTTGAATAAGATCATTCAATTTTCATGAAGTTTTAATCATTTGTTTATATGTATATGTACAGTCGTACTCAAAAGAATCCCAAGACCTAAATTGCATTTCGCCTTATTCGCATGCAACCTGCATAACGCAGCTGTTTAGCAGGTACTCTAATCGCTCCTTGGTTCAGTCGTTTGACTATGGAAAATGGTTCCAATAAGTCACCGTTAGAAAACACTCCACTGTATCGTAATAACTCAAGATATAAAGTAATAACACGATACTACAAATATCAGGGAACACCTTATCACAGATAAAACTGTCCTTAAGGCTTGTAAGCTCACATTTATTACAATAAATGACATACCTGAAATGTTACCACCCTCATTATTACGTCAGATAGGTAATTCACGTAGTAAATTCGTCGTATTCATGACTTCCTCTTCAAAGTAACAAACTGTACTGATTATTTAACACAAAATGACGTTAAAAATTTAAGTTATTCACCAGCAGCTAGTTGAGGATATGTATGAACTTCAAATGACACTATGAACCGTCTCGTTCTGCATATGGATTCAAACCCAGGTCATGCAGACTAAGCAAAGATTTCGTGACTAACAGAAACTAACAGTCATTCCTGACTAGGCATACAGAGAGTGATATACCTTGATTGTAGACAGTATCAGTTAGCAAATATCAACTTTAAATTGCATAACGTAAACATTTTCAACGGACACGAATTCCTACCCACCATCTATTGTCCCTGCTAACGAACTACAAGAGATGTTAAATAGTGCTTCTTCACAAGTAACTTATTTGAAATGCCGCGAGGTAAAGCTTTGTGTTGGACAGGGATTCGAACCCAGAACCTAATCGGGTTGAGATCGAAGCACAATCAACTGTGTGTGACATATTGGATTTTCTTGGCAGTAGCTAGATGTTTTAACTGAAATGACGAGACGAATCACTTATGTTTTCCTTCCCAGGATTCCAACGCGGCACCTATCGCTGTTATATTCTAAAGAAAACGAACGTTAAACGTGGGTTTCTTACACCAGCAGCTACATGTGACCATGACTGAAATAGAAATAATATGACGAAGAGTTCAGTGCTGACTGGGAATCGAACCCCATACATATCGTTGTTGATTACACACAAAGAGACGTCATCTACCGAATTTTTCTCCACCAGCAGCTCGGAATAACATCCCTGAACTTACAGTGATCTCGCAAATAGTTCTGTGTCTCACTGGGAGTCAAAAACGTCAGGCAAACGTCCCGAGTTCGAGTCTCGGTCGGGCACACAGTTTTAATCTGCCAGGAAGTTTCATATCAGCGCACACTCCGCTGCAGAGTGAAAATCTCATTCTGGAAACATCCCCCAGGCTGTGGCTAAGCCATGTCTCCGCAGTATCCTTTCTTTCAGGAGTGCTAGTTCTGCAAGTTTCGCAGGAGAGCTTCTGTAAAGTTTGGAAGGTAGGAGACGAGATACTGGCAGAAGTTAAGCTGTGAGACCGGGCGTGAGTCGTGCTTCGGTAGCTCAGTTGGTAGAGCACTTGCCCGCGAAAGGCAAAGGTGCCGAGTTCGAGTCTCGGTCGGGCACACAGTTTTAATCTCCCAGGAAGTTTCATATCAGCGCACACTCCGCTGCACAGTGAAAATCTCATTCTGGAGATATCGTTAGTGTTGACAAAGAATGAAAATACATTAAAAATCAAAATTATTATCCAGCGGCAGATAGGTGTTCTCATGCTATTGCTTGATAATACATAATGAAAACTTAAGTGCCGGACCAGGATTCGAACCCATTCACGCGCAATATGTGGAAATGTTGAGGAATCAGCAGTTTTGAACAAACAACAAGTTTTAGTCGAGCTGTATTGTCAAGAAGGGATCAAAATCCGCGTTAACGGCGGTCTGAGTTGCATTCCCAGTTCAGAACCAATTTTATCGACATACAAAAGCTGAAATAAAACATGGAATAAGTGTCCTGTGACCCTACATAGCGGTTGTTTTCGTCGCTAGAAATAAATAACTTGTATAAGAAAGGTTACTGTGGACAGAGTTTCTACATGATGCGACTCCTGACTTAATTGTGGTTCAACCTAACGCCTACTTGGTTGAGAAGGAATATCGTGTTTAATGTGAATTTCAGACCACAATGCCATTATACCTTCTTCACTTGGTGTAGCTAGAAGAGAATAGAATCTGTCTCTCCTTATCAAAAACCATCGATAGAAGTTGCATGGGGGCTTAATTAAATATGATTGAAAATATTTTTAATTTTTGGTAGCTGTATGTCCGATTACGGTGTGTCTCGTAATCGGTTGGCCCTGACTAGTATTATTACGCTATCTGACTGCAAAGAACAACAACAAGAATGAAATGAAATTTTTCGTTAACACAATTAATTAATTAAGTCCCCAGCAACTATAAAACCTACAAAACCCAAGCACAAATGTAATTGTTCTGTGTGTGGGAGTGTGACTCAACGTACACATCTGGCACGGCTCTTCTTCAACAAGACAAGAATTTTTAAATACCAATTATACTGACGTGATAAAAGAAAATTAGAAATACCATAGTTGCTCAAGGAAAGTAGAATTACACTCTAATACAAGAAGAATTTTTAAATACCAATTATACTGACGTGATAAAAGAAAATTAGAAATACCATAGTTGCTCAAGGAAAGTAGAATTACACTCTAATACAAGAACACACGCCAGATGCTTTGTTGACTGAACCTGTAATGACGCATTATTTAGGACACTAAAATAAAAACAAACTGAGATAATTACCTCATTTATATTGATGAAAATCATTCTAATCCTTACATTATATCTCAACCAGAACTCTCCAATATCACATCTCAGCAAGCACTGCCTAATAGCACATCTCAACAAACACTCTCTGCTACAACATCTCAGCACAGACTACCACGAGACCTCGACAGGCACTGACTACTACGAGCTCTCAACAGGCACTGACTACTACGAGCTCTTAACAGGCACTGACTACTACGAGCTCTTAACAAGCACTGACTACTACGAGTTCTTAACAGGCACTGACTACTACGAGCTCTCGACAAGCACTGTGGAGGCGGCTTAATAATACTCTTTGGCGAAATCTCTGGCGCAGTGGCTCAGTGTAGCCACCTTTCATATGCCCCTCCTCCACAGGCAAGAATTTGATGGTATTTTTGCCAGCTCTGGTGGTGAAAATACCACCAAATTCGTCCAGAAAAATACAGACAAAAATAAAAGATAATATTAATACCTAAATATCACATAATTAGTTAAAATTTTGGCTTTGCACTGACCTTTCAATAACCTAATATATAAAATACAGTAGGCAATACAAATTCTTTTCATACATGTGGCTTTACATAATAGTTTGCACAATACACAAAAAATCAGTTTATACAAATGTTCACAAAAAGTACTTTTAATTATTCAAAAAAAACAAATAGTTGATAATTACAGCCCATCAATGGTCAACAGGTGCAAACACCAACAAGTGACATCATTTCAGTAGAAGCAGTCCATCAGTTGCACCCAGCAATGTTGAGCAGGTGCAGACACCGACAAGTGACATCATTTCAGTAGAAGCAGTCCATTAGTTGCACTCAGCAATGTTGAGTAGGTGCAGACACCAACAAGTGACATCATTTCAGTAGAAACAGTTCTAACAGTGGCACCCAGCAATGTTGAGTAGGTGCAGACACCGACAAGTGACATCATTTCAGTAGAAGCAGTCCATCAGTTGCACCCAGCAATGTTGAGTAGGTGCAGACACCGGCAAGTGACATCATTTCAGTAGAAGCAGTCCATTAGTTGCACCCAGCAATGTTGAGCAGGTGCAGACAGCAACAAGTGACATTATTTCAGTATAATCAGTTCCATTAGTGGCACTCAGCAATGCTGAATAGGTCCAGAGAGCAGTCCATAATATTCACTATCACTGATCACACAGTTCATCAGCAGAAATTAATCATTCCTAAGTGTCACACATTATGTTGAAAAAGTGCAGGTAACAGTTCATAATATTTACCATCAATAATCAGACAGTTCAGGCATGAACAATAGTTTGAATGCACATACTAATGCTTTTACACTAAACATACAAATCATAACAAACACACAAATGATGTCAGATAATTTTCATATTAACTATTACAAATACTCAAATATCAGTAAACCTATAATATTTATGGGTGTCAGTGCAAGCCACTACAAACAAATAAAATAATATTTAGGAGATAGGTGGGTAGGATTAGGAAAGGAAAACACACAAAACACACTCATTCATCTTTCATCCACATTAAGTACTACCGTGTAACTGAATGGTGTTAACTGTGTAAATGTAATTCTGTCAAAATCTGATGTTCATCATGTGTATCAAGTAGTAGTGGCAGCAATGTATAACAGTCAATAATAGTTAGGTCAACGTCATAGTCATCATGTCAAGACCAATGTTTGCCAAGCCAGATCAAATGTACTGTTGTTGAACAACTGTCAGTGAGCCAAGATATGCAAATACTTCCTCTCTTCAAAAAAAAGTATATACTGCTTAGTGATTTAACAAAGTGTGTGTATCTTCCTTCTATTTTAGTGTTCTAGTCTGCTATCTTCATCCTCCTTGTTCCATAAGACCAACAAAAAAAAAATATGCTCCTCACTTACTTTACCTCTTATCCACCAAAACTCCAATAATCATCAACTTCACACAATCTCAATAATACCTCAATAATACCTCTTCAATACGTCGATACATATAAAACTTATTGCCAATATCATTTCACTTCCATAACAACTCTTTCCTCTAGTCAGTCTCCTCGAACAAGTACAGATAAAATCATAGTGCAAACTTCAGTTCATCATCCCATACAATCCGAAGACACATTGTCAACACACAACCTCTGTGTAATCCATCTGAGCCAAATCTTCTACTCATTATGAATTATAAACAACAGAAATGCATACATGACCTCTAACAGACTTAGTTCGAATAACTCTCAGTAATTAAGTACGATTACGGAGTGTGAATGATTATAATTTTTCACAGTGTGTACACCACTTCACGAATTATGGCAGAAGCAAACATGTGGAGTATTTCTTGTGTCAAGTGTCACTTCCTATTTCAATTGCTCACGAAAAATGCAGTGTAATGACTGTCAATGGTCTAAACCTAGTGTTGGTATGTCACGTCGTTAGCTTCCTTCCTATTAGCATAAATTTATACAGCTTCCATAAAACCTCCAGCTCATGGGAGTTCAACGAAGTTCTTTGTACCAATGTCGTTCGTCGAATTATAGCAGTTCATTTTCTTATCTTAAAAATATAAGGCACTGAGCGTAAGCAAAACAAGCAATAGCGAGTAAATATACCAGTAGAGAACAGAATGTCAACAAGTGGATACAGCACAATCCTTACAACGAGGCTCTGCCAAGCGAACAATCTATAATTAATACCATACTGTAACCTAAACTCTATGTTCGTACACTGTACAACAGCATTGCTATATACCAAATTAAAGAGTAGTTGTGACAACAAACAGAAATGTATAAATATGCAATCCATACGCATAGCAGCAAACAGGTCATTAGCATCATATCAGCATAAGCAAATAAATGTTCATATGTCATATTAATAAGTAAACACGAAGGCGCAAGCAGATAAATCACAAAGTATAACTTACATACCTAAACACATCAGCACAATAAATAAGGTTACAATTATAATTTAAATAAATAAGCACAGCAGGCACATAATTAAAAAATATGACATCAGTGAAAAAGCAGTGCAGCCAAGCGATGCATAATATATACAAATAACAATCCTGTTCATTAATAATCATTGTCAAAATCAGTTAACGTACGCAAGCACGTCGCTTCACAAGTAAATTCATAGAACATGAAAGTAGCACAAAGTATGAATCACGTAATCGCGAGCAGCAATTACGTCTAAAGTACGTACCTAAGTGGAAATATGTTACCTGAAAAATAAACTCAATTAATAGTTACCTTTTTTAGTTTATTAGTTTCTTCTTGGAAATTACATTCTTTCTGAAAATTTCTCGATAGCAAGTCCTCTTAACGTCGGAGACACACAGAATTTACCTGAAGTTCTTAAATATTTTATACAACCGTATCCTGAAAAATACTGAATGTTAATAACATAATTCATCAAGTCACTATAGCTTTATACTGAATTTAGTCGGAGAAATTAAACTGTGTATTTGTTTACGGTTGTCAGTGCATTCGCACTGAGCGCTCGATCAGCTGTAGGCGCGTGACGTAGGAAGTAATTGTTTGCGGTCAACGACTGCCTTGTGCGGCGCGCAGACTTGACTGTTGCTTTGAGCATGTGCCGCCGCCAAAACACAGCGCGGTATCCTTGTATTCTCTGCATGTTTACATGTAGCTGTTGGTTTCTCTAAATTATGTCATTCCACAAAAATTTTTACGTTAGATATATGATGTATTCCTTTAGAGCGTCGAGATTTAAGAGTTTCTACTTCGACAGTGTTATCATGAATAATTTTGCGAATTCTATATGGACCGTTATAAAGCAGAAAAAATTTGCGACACAAGCTTTTCCTTTGTGCGACAAACGATGAGACTTAATTAACACTTTCTGACCAACTGACAAGATTTTTAAACGACCAGGACGTTTAGCTGATCTCTCTCTTCTAGCAGCCGCAGATGCAATATTTTGCAGAGCCATGCTCAAAACTTCAGAATGCCGCAGTTTCCGTGAAGGCGGAAAAGGAACGATTTCAGATATGCGATTTGTCGATGCTTTGTTTTTTAATACCAGTATAGGCGGTAAAGAAGTTGAATCATTAGGGAGTTCATTCAGAATGTTTTGAAAAATATGAAGATACTGATCCCACGTTCTGTGATTCTGATGACAATAAAGACGACACAATTTATTGATTTCCTTCATCCATCTCTCTGAAGCGTTAGATTGAGGGTGAAAAAGTGAAATGAAAATTGGTTTAATTTTACGATGCTGTAGAGTACGAAGCCAAATTTTAGAACGAAACTGTGATCCATTATCTGATATAACCTTATCAACATGACCACTTCTTTGAGAAAATTTTTGATGAAAGCTTTAGATACTGAACGAGCTGTTGCTTTGTGTAAAGGTGTAAAACATACATATTTTGACGTCAATTCCACTGCTACGAAAATGTACGCAAAACCATTAGTAGAACGAACCACTGGACCGAACAAATCGGCCGCAGCCATCTCCTTTAATTTCGCTGGAATGATAGGAAACAACGGTGCTCTGTGAGAAACTGTTGGCGGCTTAGCCTTTTGACATAATCTGCATTTGGCCAGAACAGATCGAATACGTTTTTCCATATTACTGAAGTAGCAATTTTCTCGTAATTTGTGAAAGCATTTTCTGGGACCAAAGTGTGCATAACTGAAATGCGTATACCAAATCAGCTTATTAACCCACTCATCAGGAATACAAACTAACCAAACAGAGTTGTCGAGCGATTTTCGTTTAAAAAGAATGTCATTGCGAACTGAATAGCATCTAGTTTCTCTGGATCAGGAAGAATACCTTCTGTAGCAATAATGTGACCGAGAAATTTCACCTGAGAACGACCAAATTCAGATTTTTCCAAGTTTACTGTAATGCCAACTCTTGCAAAGATACGTAACAATGAATCCCAAAATTTTGTAGTGCTCACTCCAAGAATGTTTAGCAATAAGAATATCGTCCACATATGAAGTAATGTTGTCACGAAGATAAACAGGTAAAATTTCATTTAAGCTACGAATGAATGCTGCTGAAGGTACAATAAGTCCAAATGGTAATTTCCGAAATCACTTTTGGGTAAATTAGTCATATCAGGTTATTGTTTACTTACTGTCTAGATAGATTGATAGTCGAAGAGTTGTTTTGACAGATGCAAAGAATAGTAAAAGAGTAGGCAGCGGTACAGAAAACTAAAAGAGAAATAGCACCACTACACCACTACAGCTCGGGGCCCTATGCTCGCTACGGCACAAATTCACTTAGAGTAGTGAATCCCCTGAGGACTTTAATAGCTGCACATAATTTCTAGTTTGTGACTTAGTGGCAACTTTGGCGGAAGTGCGTACGCAAATTGACCTGACCATGAACATGGATGTATGCCGTTCTTAGAATTGCAAAAGATCTTAAATTTCCGAACAGTCAAAAAGTGTTTATAGTCAAAATTTTCGCCTCGTGGCGACAAAGACCTACCGCGTCTGTCCCAGTCCCAATGTCGATTATTGTCAAGTTCGCGCGCCTGGCGCTCTCTTGTTGCTTCTCGTAAATGAAATAAATTACTTTCTTCAAACCCCTCTGCTATCTGTGATTCCAAATTTCTTTTGCTGTCTTTTCCTACAATTTCGCCTTCGATCTGTTTGACTTGCTTTTTTAAAGCCTCAAATTCCCGTTTCACGCGTTCATTAAATTTTCCCTGATTTTCAACATGCTTATTTATGTTCTGATACTCTTCGGTTTCTGCAAATGGTAATGGAGCTGTATCATCCGAATCTCTGTCCCCATGTAAACTAAGATTTGTCAATTTATCTGATATTTCCTCAACTCTTTCCGCTAAATCACCTATTTTTTCTTTCTGTTTATTTACGTCTTCCGTAAGTGTCGCAAGTCGGGTTTCAGTATTGACACATTAGTTCCCTGTTCATATTGTTAACTGTTCATATTGTTGTGTTAGATTATTTATTCTGTCATTTGGTACGGATTCCTCGATTCTCTCAAATATTTCTTTCTTATCGTGTGCACGTTGTAAATTTAACTCTGAAAATTTCTGTACTATCACGCGATCTCTTTCTTCCTGTTCTCTATCCTGTTCCCTTTGTCTGATTTCTACTGCAATTAATCTATTATTGTGAGCATTCAAAATTGGTTGTACTTCTTCTCTGATTTCTTTCTTTAATTCATCTTTCATATTTTTGAAACATGTCCCTATTCGTGAATCTATCCGAGTTTCCATTATTCCCATCCGTGTTTCCATTGTTCCTATATCAGTTTTTAATTCAGATCGTAAAGTTCCCATCTCTGTTTTAATTGTTCCAATCTCTGTTTTAATTGTTCCTATTTGTGAGTCTAACCGTGTTTCCATACGTGCTCCCAAATTTAATATAGCACTCATCAACTGCTCCATATTAAATTGTTCAGAATTCTTTTCGCCCCTAACATTTCTCGCAAAACTAACTTCCTTCTGCATAGCCATAAGGCTATCTGTGTTCGGTACTATTCCAGAATCTTCTGTCGTTAATCTCAGATTCTGTGAATTGTCTGATTGAGAAAAATTTTGAAATGGTTCCGGACTGTCTTCCCGACTTATTAAATTATTTTCAACTCCATTATTCATCATACTGTTGTCCTGTGTTGGCGAGTTCGCCATGTCAACAATTTCGTCATTCTGACTATCCATCATTTTCGCCTTTTTCATCGATCGCGTAATCATTTACAAAATATACAAAACTCGTCACTGTACGAAAATTACACACAATGACTCTTTATCTCCAACAATACCATTTACATGAAAGGTTTCCCTCAAACACGATTAATCGAACAATTGAAATAATTGTACTAAATCGTCAAACCCATAGACAAGACAATAAAAATTAAATTTGGAAAAATACCATTAGAAGAATGCCAATTACCAAATCTACACATGCAATATAAACTACAATTACTAAACTACAAATTACTACAATACTACTGTCTACTATTTTTACAATCAGAAGAATTCCAAGGGACGATCCGAAGCAGCGGTCGCCACGTGCATGGGGGCTTAATTAAATATGATTGAAAATATTTTTAATTTTTGGTAGCTGTATGTCCGATTACGCTGTGTCTCGTAATCGGTTGGCCCTGACTAGTATTATTACGCTATCTGACTGCAAAGAACAACAACAAGAATGAAATGAAATTTTTCGTTAACACAATTAATTAATTAAGTCCCCAGCAACTATAAAACCTACAAAACCCAAGCACAAATGTAATTGTTCTGTGTGTGGGAGTGTGACTCAACGTACACATCTGGCACGGCTCTTCTTCAACAAGACAAGAATTTTTAAATACCAATTATACTGACGTGATAAAAGAAAATTAGAAATACCATAATTGCTCAAGGAAAGTAGAATTACACTCTAATACAAGAACACACGCCAGATGCTTTGTTGACTGAACCTGTAATGACGCATTATTTAGGACACTAAAATAAAAACAAACTGAGTTAATTACCTGATTTATATTGATGAAAATCATTCTAATCCTTACATTATATCTCAACCAGAACTCTCCAATATCACATCTCAGCAAGCACTGCCTAATAGCACATCTCAACAAACACTCTCTGCTACAACATCTCAGCACAGACTACCACGAGACCGCGACAGGCACTCACTACTACGAGCTCTCAACAGGCACTGACTACTACGAGCTCTTAACAAGCACTGACTACTACGAGTTCTCGACAAGCACTGACTACTACGAGCTCTCGACAAGCACTGACTTCTACGAGTTCTTAACAGGCACTGACTACTACGAGCTCTCGACAAGCACTGTGGAGGCGGCTTAATAATACTATTTGGCGAAATCTCTGGCGCAGTGGCTCAGTGTATCCACCTTTCAAAGTTTGGAATCGAACCCAGACCATCAGTATATGAACCTATGATCAATCCAACAGAGCAGCACACCCCTCTTCTCTATCATTTCATTTTCCTATCGTATCGCCACTGCGCCACACTGGATGAAGCATTCTGACACACAGGTTCCCTGTAGTGGTTCGCAGCATCATCATGAACTAGCTGCCTCGGCTACCCAGTGCATACATTTTGTAGTCAACGAAAAAAAATCACGTAACTGTCACCTACACAGAACTGCCAACAGTGTAGGAAGCAGAAATTTAAACAGGAAGTGTTCCTCTCTACTACAGCTGCCCTATGGCGTTATCTGTTTGTTGAAAACGTCGTGCAGTGCAAAAGAAAAGCTGTAACTGTCTGTCTCTCAGAAGTCTAGGTCCAGCCATATGCATTATCTCACAGCACCGTGGAATGCGGAAGTTCTGGAGGACTTGTTGTTGAGTTCTGGAGCTGCTGCAGCTATATGTTAGCTAGTAGTGTAATGGTAAGCGTTGCGCATGGTAGATAGCATGCCGCTAGTTCGAGTACATTCAGTCCTGCATTTTTAAAAATGCAATTCTGCTGTCTGCTGGAGTTATCAATCTATTGGAACTTTGAACATAATTCCCTTCACTTCTCAATCCAAAATAGTCGCATGTGGAAAAAGTGCTAACTTCTGTGACATTTTGTTCCTTTCAGATTTAATAGACGGCCAGGCAGCAGATGCGCTCGAAGCTTTTGTATTATGTATGGGGAGAGGGCGTCGTGCCAAAATACGTCAGAAAAGTATTTTCTACATTACCTGTCGTTTGGTAGTGGCATTTTAGTCTTCTTCAAACCTTGTTTGACAGCTTTAATTCAGAACAAGTTTTCTACACACATGTAATCAATAAACTGCTTGTGAATTGTCATACTGTTATAGATAACATCCGAGAATTCGCATTTATTGTTGATGATTAATTTCTCTCTCATGTCTACTATTGTTTTAACAGCACTAAAAGAAACCTTACGAAAATTGTTCACTGTATTATAATAAATGAAATAACTTTACGACGAAAGTCTGTTTTTAATAAAAATGACTCTCTGTTACAAGTGTGCCTCTATCTGCACGAATTAGTAAAATACTATTTACTCAGATTTCGATTGGGTCTTTGTTTAATTGGTATGCCGTGTCATACTCAAGAGGTATACCAATGTGGCATTTCATAAATAACGTTATGTGTTCCTCGTGGGCAGCGGAAAGAGGCGTTACCTATTGTGCAGCGTTGTAAGTTTTTCACCATTGCACTACGAGCCGAAAGAATTTCTAGCGATTTCCTTATCGCTGTTTGATCTTACTGCTTGTAGCTCTTTTACAGAAGAGATAAAAACGTAAGAGCCTGCGAAACTGGAACCGCGAACCACAAACGACGCTTAGTCAAAGATCAGCACTTAACCCCACAGCTAGAGAACATATATGAATGTGGGCTTCGTCCTACGACGCCAATAGTGGCTAGGACACGTAAACCGCTATTGAATGGACGAGATTAGTTGCGATTTTCACTTGCAACGACCTTCCTGGACTGAAAACCGTAAATTTACAATATTTTGTTACACCTCAAGTGATAATAACGCAGATTATTAAATGGAAATGACAGGAAAAATCAAGTGAACTATGAAGCTTAATTCCATGCACACGAGGAAGTAACTCGTCGATCACAAAGCAAATGAATGTACTGAACATGCTGCAAACCACGACAGGGAGCCTGTGTGTCGTAATTTTCATCCACTGTGGCGCAATGGCGTTATGCTAGAAAAATGAGTCACAGATAACAGGCTGTGATGGTCTGTTGGATTTATGATAGGTTCATATCCTGATGGTCTGGGTTCGATTCCAAACTTCTGTCGATGATTTTTGATAAGGAGAGACAGATGGTATTCTCTTCTGGCTACACCAAGTGAAGAAGGTATAATGGCAGTGTGGTCTGAAATTCACGTTAAACATGATATTTCTTCTCAACCAAGTAGGCGTTAGGTTGAACCACAATAATGACAGGAGTCGCGTCATGTAGAAACTCTGTCCACAGTAACCTTTCTTATTCTAGTTATTTATTTCTAGTGATGAAACAAACGCTATGTAGGATCACAGGACACATATTCCATCTTTTATTTCAGCTTCTGTATGTCGATAAAATTGGTTCTGAACTGGGAATGCAACTCAGACCACCCTTAACGCGGAATTTGATCCCTCCTTGAGAATACAGCTCGACTAAAACTTATTGTTTGTTCAAAACTGCAGATTTCTTAACATCTCCAAATGTTGCGCGTGAATGGGTTCGAATCCTGGCCCAGCACTTAAGTTTTCACTATGTATTATCAAGCTCTAGCATGAGAACACCTATCTGCTATTGGATAAGAATTTTGATTTTTAATGTATTTTCATTCGTTGTCATCACTAATAATATCTGACTTTTTGGCTCCCAGTGAGAAACAGAACTACTTGCGAGATCACTGTAAGTTCAAGGATGTTATTCCGTGCTGCTGGTGGAGAAAAACTCGGTAGCTGACGTCTCTGTGTGTAGTCAACAATAATATGTCTTGGGTTCGGTTCCCAGTCGGCACTGAACTCTTCGTCATATTATTTCTAGTTCAATCATGGTCACATGTAGCTGCTGGTGTAAGAAACCCACGTTTAACGTTCGTTTTCTTTAGAACATAACAGCGATAGGTGCCGGGTTGGAATCCTGGGAAGGAAAACATAAGTGTTTCGTCTCGTCATTTCAGTTAAAACATCTAGCTAATGCCAAGAAAATCCGATATGACACACAGTTGATTGTGCTTCGATATCAACCCGATTAGGTTCTGGGTTAGAATCCCTGTCCAACACAAAGCTTTACCTCACGGCATTTCAAGTAAGTTACTTGTGAAGAAGCAATATTTAAAATCTCTCGTAGTTCGTTAACAGGGTCAATAGATGGTGGGTAGGAAGTCGTGTCCGTTGAAAATGTTTACGTTATGCAATTTAAAGTTGATATTTGCTAACTGATACTGTCTACAATCGAGGTATATCACTCTCTGTATGCCTAGTCAGGAATGACTATTAGTTTCCGTCAGTCACGAAATCTTTATTTTGTCTGCATGACCTGGGTTTGAATCCATATGCAGAACGAGACGGTTCGTCGTGTCGTTTGAAGTTCATACATATTCTCAACTAGCTGTTGGTGAATAACTTAAATTTTTAATGTCATTTGTATTAAATAATCAGTACGGTATGTTACTTTGAAGAGGAAATCATGAAAACGACGAACTTACTACGTGAATTACCTATCGGACGAAACAATGGGAGTGGTAACATTTCAGGTATGTCATTTATGATACTAAATGTGAGGTCGCAAGCCTTTAGGGCAGTCTTTTCTGTGATAAAATGTTATCTGATATTTGTCGTATCGTTTTATTACTTCACATCTTGAGTTATTGCGATGCAGTGGAGTGTTTTGTAGTGGTGACTTGTTGGAACCATTTTCAATAGTCAAACGACTGTACCAAGGAGCAATTAGAATACCTTCTAGACAGCTGCGTTATGCAGGTTGCATGCGAATAAGGCGAAATGCAATTCAGGCAGTTCGGATACTTTTGAGCATGACTGTACATCACATGTACTGATTTCCGTCCCATTCGGATAATTCCTTCGTGGGACACCTTTTTTTTTGTCTTAGAGAGTAAGCCGACACTAGGTTTTCACGCACCTCATCTACATCTACATCTACATCTACGTGGATCCTCTGCAAATCACATTTAAGTGCCTGGCAGGGGGTCATGGAACCACCTTCACAATTCTCGAACCACCTTCACAATCTCAATGCTTAAGACGTCATATCTCCTTATCCATGTGTCGTAGAACTATATAATATTCCATATGCATTAAGTGATACATGTAGATACTGTATGCAGAGTGTGTGGCGAATACATTGAAACGTCATGCTTGATGTAGAACTTTGACTACGTGTAATTTGAAACACTATTTTTTCACTCATCTACATGTTTATGGCGCCGTATCTCCTGAAATACTTGTCATACAATGATATAATTTTTCTCCTACATTCAGTGGCATGTGTGAATACTGTATGCAAACTATGTTGGGAGAGGCTTAGCAGAAAACAGACAATTAAAACGTCGTGCCTGATGGAGTTTGACTCATGAACAGCGAAAATGTAGTAAGCAATAAACTTTTTTGCTTTCATCTTTTGTGGGATGTGTCAGCGAGAAAAAGTTTCGTAAATATCTGAAATTAAGTATAATCTTTGTTGCAACTCGCTGAGTCTCACACTATAAAATACTGGACGAATTAAGTCCGTGAATTTGCGCACCGTCAGTTACACAAACTAAAAAAACACAGTTTCTGTCTGTAATAATTGTTTATTAAACTAAACGTGTAACAAAAAATTGTACCTCTTAATGATTAATTTATAACAACATTTTAAATCTTTAAATTCGGTCAGTAATCAGGCGAAATATTGAAAGTCGGATTTTTGTGCTGCTATTGGTGTCGGGTTCCGGATTCCTGGTTCGGGGATAGCGTTTTAGCAAGGACGTTTTTCCAAATGATTCATGGATTTTTAAACATGATAATGTAACTGAATTATTGATTTTGTAGGTAGCGAAGTACATCTTTGGTTCAAATGGCTCTGAGCGCTATGGGACTTAACTTCTGAGGTTATTAGTCCCCTAGAACTTAGAACTACTTAAACCTAACTAACCTAAGGACATCATACACATTCATGCCCGAGGCAGGATTCGAACCTCCAACCGTAGCAGCAGCGCAGTTCCGGACTGTAGCGCCTAGAACCGCTCGGCCACACAGGCCACTACATCTTTGGGTCTGAAGAAAATTCTAACGTGTCTCCTGCAGAAGTGCTGCAGCAATTTCGCTTATGAGAACAGACATTGTTAGAAACTGCGATGTGCGTATGTTTAGTTTCACTGCGAGTCCTGATGATCATATTGTAGAGCGCCTTAAGTCCAAGATTATCATCATCATCACTATCACTATCACTATCAATAATGTTCTCCATTAATTGTCGTTATCTTTATACGAGCTGTGTGAGAAAAGTAATGAGACTGAAAATACTGGAGCGATCTGGCAACGCTGTGTGTGTTCATCCTTTCCACATGATTAGTACGAGTTTCAGCTCCGTAAAGCCATCACGTGATTTTTGAGAGCGCTAGCAGTGAAGTTGGGTTTGTTGTTGTATGTCAGGAAAATGGAACAGCGGAATTTAGAGCAACGTTTTGCAATCAAGTTTTGCGTTAAACTTTGGGAATCCACGAGTGTGACATTTGGCCTATGGGGAACATTCCTTATCGAGAGCAGAAGTTTTTCGCTGTCACAGATCGTTTTCGGAAGGCCGAGAACACGATGAAGATGAATTTCGCTTAGGGAGACCTTCAACTTCAAAATCCAACGAAAACGTTGAACGAGTTCGTGCTCTTGTGAGATCGCACCGATGTTTAACAATAAGGATGGTGGGTGACTTGTTAAACACTTTCACCGTGTATCAGTTTTTGACCGAAGTTTTGCATGTGCGGAAGGTTTGTGCCAAAAAACCTCACAACTGAGCAAATGGACAATCGAAGAAACGTGTGTGTTGATATTCTTGAGAGGACTGTCAATGACCAAGAATGGTTCAGTCGTGTGATTATAGGTGATGAATTCTGGATTTTTGATACAATCTTGAGGCAAAGCAGCAAAGTCAGAAGTGGCACACTGAGAAATCTCCTCGATCAATAAACGCTCTAATGAGCAAATCAAAAATCAAAACAACGCTGATCTACATTCTTCACAACTGGACTATCGTGTAAAAAGAATTTGTTCCTCCAAGACAAATTGTCAACCAAGTGTTTTACAAAGGTGTCCTTAAAAGACTCAGGAAAAGGATGAATCGTGAGAGCGGGCATTGCAGACAAGTGGATGGTGCATCATGACAACGCCCCATGCGACACAGTTACTTCCGTCACAGAATGTTTGACCTCAAGAGGCATTCCTCCTGTTCCACAGCCCCCCTATTCACATCACCTGAGACCTTGTGACGTTTATCTTTTCCCGAAATTTAAAAATGTCTTGAAAGGACATCACTTTGGGACTCTGGAGAAAATTCAAAAGAATGTGACCTACCAGTTGAAGCTTTTCAACGCTGCTACCAAGACTGGGAACAATAACTCCGCCGGAGCATAGCTGCCGAAGGGACCTACTTCGAAGGGGACAGCATTGTTGCTTGAAAATAATAAAAACTTTGGTTGATAAAGATTCAGTCTCATTACTTTTCTCTAACACCTCGTACGTGGTGGTTATAGTTATACCTTCATTTCTTGAGAGGACCTCCATGAAAAACCGGTGATCGTAGGACGATGAAACTTTGTGGAAACAATTGTAGAGACACGCAGAAGAGAAATAACGAATAAATCGCTCAAACAAACAAATTTTAATTTTCACATCAGAGGTTATCATTTATTAAATGTGTGCCTGTTTACGTTCCAGAGTGACGACCATCTGCTTTCACGAGAGTCTGCGACCGCACTGCAGGTTAATCTGGGGCTCCCCGATACAACGGTGTTGACTATGGGATGATCAGTTGCGACACAGCTCGCGCAATGCTTGAAGATAGCTCATGCGTTCACTATTCTCAACCATTGCAACAGCAGTGTCTTCAACATTTTGTGGCGCAATTGGCCATCTGCCTCTCCCAGGAGCAACTAAGAAATCGCCACTTCATTCGAACTCTGAATCATGTTCTTCAACCGGAGTGCGGAAGGAGGATCTCTCCATATTCCTGTAATGTGTCGATACTCGAGAAGAGCAGCAAGCAGCAACATTTAGATGTAGTTTTGATGAAACAGCCTTAAGGGTAAAGCCCTGCTGGCCATGGTCAGACCCATGTTGACTATGTGCGACTCTAATGCGCACTGGCGCTTGTGTTTCGGCCCTAAGCCGCCGTGTCAGTAATGGCGCGCGCCTAAGCGCACAGTCTGAGTATCAGTCCTGTAAAGTTAGGCTGATAGTTTATCGTCCACGTTGGCTCAAGTACTGAAAGTTTAATTACTAGGTCGATCCAGAAAGTAGCAGACGTTTTGGCCTATCGCGGCGTTGGGCGGGGCCACAGGCGCCATTTGGTGCCATAACGTTCCTGCACTCACAAGGGAACCTCCCCATCGCACCCCCCTCAGATTTAGTTGTAAGTTGGCACAGTGGATAGGCCTTGAAAAACTGAACACAGATCAATCGAGAAAACAGGAAGAAGTTGTGTGGAACTATGAAAAAAATAAGCAAAATATACAAACTGAGTAGTCCATGCGCAAGACAGGCAAGATCAAGGATAGTGTGAGTACACGAGCGCCGTGGTCTCGTGGTTAGCGTAAGCAGCTGCGGAACGTGGGGTCCTTCGTTCAAGTCTTCCCTTGAGTAAAATTTTATTTTCGCAAAGTTATGATCTGTCCGTTCGTTCATTGACGTCTCTGTTCACTGTAATAAGTTTAGTGTCTGTGGTTTGCGACCGCACCGCAAAACCGTGCGATTAGTAGACGAAAGGACGTGCCTCTCCAATGGGAACCAAAAACATTTGATCGCAAGGTCATAGGTCAACCGATTCCTCCACAGGAAAACACGTCTGATATATTCTATACGACACTGGTGACGGCATGTGCGTCACATGACAGGAATATGTAGTCGACCCACCTAACTTGTACACTTGGCGAATGGGTAAAAAGATTCTTCTACCTTGGCAGATTTAGGTTTTCTTGTGGATGTGATAATCACTCCCAAAAAAGTGATGAAAACATAAGACTTTGTCACATAAACTAAAAATAAAAAATTAAAATTTTCACTCAAAGGAAGACTTGAACCAAGGTCCTTTCACTTCGCAGCTGCGCACGCTAACCCTGAGACCACAACGCTCCTTGGTTGTACTGCCTTGATGTTGCATATCTTACGTGTGGACTATTCAGTTTGTATATTTTGCTTATTTTTTTCATAGTTCCACACAACTTCTTCCTGTTTTCTAGATTGATCTGTGTTCAGTTTTTCAAGGCCTATTCACTGTGCCAACTTATAACTAAATCTGAGGGGGGTGCGATGGGGAGGTTCCCTTGTCAGTACACATCCAGCGGTGGTAGCGTGTGGTCTGTCTCTGCTTTCTGTGACGTGTTAACATATGCGCTGCAATAGAAAAACCCACCACTTCTGAGGTGCGTTCTGTGATTAACCTCTTGTTGGCAAAAACTGTGAACCATCTGAGCCGGCCGCTGTGGCCGAGTGGTTCTAGGCGCTTCAGTCCGGAACCGCGCTACTGCTACGGTCGCAGGTTCAAATCCTGTCTCGGGCATGGATGTGTGTGATGTCCTTAGGTTAGTTAGGTTTCAGTAGTTCTAAGTCTAGGGGAATGATGACCTCAGAAGTTAAGTCCCATAGTGCGTAGAGTCAGTTGAACCAGCTGAAGTTTGTCGCGACCTTTATCTATACGGAAGAGAAGTAATTAGTGAAAGCCGAACGAGGTACTGGTGCATTGATTTTAAAAAGGCTCTGCTGTTGTTTACGATGAGGAGCAGAGTGATAGGCGTAGCCTTGTGACTGACCAACTGGTAATGAAAATCAAGGACAAAATTCGTGAAAGTCGCCGTTTCACGATTACTGAACTTTCGCAACATTTTCCGCGAATTTCACGGTGTCTGGTGCATGAAGTTGTGGCGGAGAAGTTTGGATACCACAAATTTGGTGATGGGTATGTTTCCAAAAGCCCAACTGAAGACTACCTTGCTCCAAGGTTACGAGAAAAAGATTAAAGTTATCGATCGTTTCGTAGCTTGGGATGGGCTTGGGTGAAAGTCGTCACTTGTGAAGGTTAGGTTAGTGTTGTTTAACGTCCCGTCGACAACGAGGTCATTAGGGACGGAGCGCAAGCTCGGGTTAGGGAAGGATGGGGAAAGAAATCGGCCGTGCCCTTTCATAGGAACCATCCCGGCATTTGCCTGAAACGATTTAGGGAAATCACGGAAAACCTAAATCAGGATGGCTGGAGACGGGATTGAACCGTCGTCCTCCCGAATGCGAGTCCAGTGTGCTAACCACTGCGCCACCTCGCTCGGTCGTCACTTGTGAAACAAAAAGGCAGTCAGTGGAATAGGGACACAAACAAATTGGACCAAGAAACCAAGGAAATGTTTACAAACGCTATCTGCAAGAAAGATGATGGCTACTTTGGTTACTGTGGAAAGTAGGAGACGAGGTACTGGCTGAAGTAAAGCTGTGAGGACGGGGCGTGAGTCGTGCTTGGGTAGCTCAGTTGGTAGAGCACTTGCCCGCGAAAGGCAAAGTTCCCGAGCTCGAGTATCGGTCCGGCACACAGTTTTAATCTACCAGGAAGTTTCATATCAGCGCACACTCCGCTGCAGAGTGAAAATCTCATTCTGGAAACGTCCTCCAGGCTGTGGCTAAGCCATGTCTCCGCAATATCCTTTCTTTCAGGAGTGCTAGTTCGCAGGAGAGCTTCTGTAAAGTTTGAAAAGTAGGAGACGAGGTACTGGCAGAAGTAAAGCTGTGAGGACGGGTCGTGAGTCGTGCGAAGAGTTAACTCAGAGAGGTACTGTCAAAGACTGATGAAGTTAATGCGGGCGATACAAAACAAGCTTCGGGGAAACTTAGCACAAAACTTTTTTTATTTTCGTGATAAGGCACGTCCACACAGGGCAATTGTACCTGAGAATTCCTACGGGGCTTAGGATGGTAGGTGTTTCACCACCCACCATGCAGTCTGAATTTGACTCTGAGCGACTTCCACCTTTTCCCAGGAATAAAGACATAGCTCGCTACATCACGCTTTGATACTGACGCCGAACAGCATGCCACTATAAACCAGAGGTTGCAATCGCAGGCTGTTGATTTCTACAGAGACAGTACTGAAAAACTTGTGCCACGGTATGATAAGCGCAATTGAAATGACAGTGATGTAGAAAAGTAGCTTAAGAGTTTACCTTTAAAATCTGTATAATAAAATTGGCATTTCCGTATTGTTAATTGTTTATTCCAAAACATCTGTTACTTTCTGAGTAACCGTTGAACAGCCACCTTGTTGATCACAGCGACTCTAATCACGTACTTTCCTGCAGATATGCTCTTGTATGAAACAGTGGCAACAAAGGATTCCTGCCAGTGCTTAACTTTTTTTATGATACTCGTGTGTGTCTTTTTCAATGTACAACTATGTGTCTGTGAGTGTGGCTGAGATCTGGTCCTGGGTGATGTCTGGAAGTTTTGGGCGGCAGTACAACAATCGCTGATCAGGTGTCGTCCATAACGCTGTTAGGGTCTCGTGCAGTCCATGAGGACGTGGTGGCGCAGCTGTCATAAACATGAAGAGAGCAGACTAGACGTTTCTAGGTATGTATTTCTAATACTATTGCTCACGAGCAAAACGTTAGTAGCAAAATCACTATAGTAGCAAGGACTCCTGTTTGCATCAAATTAATGAGGCTGCACAGTACTGGTTTCCTGCTATAGGGAGCCTGTCGTAACGTCGTTGCAGGGATTTGATGTCGCACTGGAGGGTGGCTAAAGAAAAATTTTAATTACACATATAAATTGTGTTTCGGCCTCGAGGGAGACGCACATGAAGGAAATTAAACTGCAGATGTCCAGGTTTTAGACTGATGGCACAAATCTCTTGTGACATTGTACATGAGAGAATGTTAGAATGTACGCGTGGGTCGACATACAGTAGTGCTCTGAAAAGCATTATGAAAGGCATTATTCTTAAAATGCCGCCGGCTTTTACAAGGCCGCGGCATTGTCCCGTAACGCTGCTTTTCAAATTACGCCACGCAGCAACGTAAAAAATGTCCAGCTGCTACGTGAGCATCATAAGAAACAAGACAAATGACTCCTACAAAATGTTAATGTTCCCTCGGTAAAGACGTCGACTGTACGTTAATAATCTCACGTCTTCTTTCATTTTGCGACATTGTGAATGAAAATGTGACTGAAATGTACGAGATATAAAAATATCCAACCCGATGAAAGCTGACCAGAAACAAAGCAAAGATGTATAATGAAACACTTTTTTTCTGCGAATGAAACTGGTTTGCTATTGATCGAGTATAGGTTGCGTTGTTAACTTTTAAAAATTAAAGCAGTATGCCAAACCGAGACTCCGTCGGCAGCTCGTGGTCTCGCGGTCGCGTTCTCGCTTCCCGAGCACGGCGTCCGTGGTTCGATTCCCTGGGGGGTCAGGGATTTTCAACTGCCCCGAGATGACTGGGTGTTTGTGTTGTCCTCATGATTTCATCATCATTCATGAAAGTGGCGAGATTGGACTGAGCAAAGGTTTGGAATTTGTATGGGCGCTGATAACCGCGCAGTTGAGCGCCCCACAAATCATCATCATCATCATCATCATCATCATCAAACCGGGACTCCAACGCTGACATCTACACCTTACGCAGTGCTACACTTTCCAGATACCAAAACGCCGTTAACGAAGGAACTGGAAATTTCATCTTGTCACTAATTTCCCCTCATTCCCACCTAACTTCATAGAGCCTATTCAGCGATGCTATCGAACTAGCAAGGCGACTCAACGTACAGGGAGGTGTGTTATTGAAGTTATGAGGTGTGATGTGCGTTTGAAATTGTCAGAGGCTGTACACATTGTAATAACGACTTCCATAGCGGAAGTTCAGTTGAAGATGAATGCAAAAATGAATGGATATTCATAGAAAAGGTAACAACAGAAGCTCTACAAGGAATATAACTTCGAAGAACCTTCGGATAACAGATGAAACACTATTGACCGACAGAAGAATGAAATACAAAATTATTCAGGTGAAGAGAGGTATGTGGCAATCACTCAGGAGTGAAAACAATAAAAAGTGCGAGGAAGTCAAAGCAAAAAGGCTGCAGAAAACTTTGAAGAAATATAAAAAGGAAATGGTCACTGGAAAGGCAGATTTAGCATACTGGTGTCAACTTTCGGAGCCGTCCAGAGTGGCCGAGTGGTTCTAGGCGCTTCAGACTGGAACCGCGCGACCGCTATGGTCGCAGGTTCGAATCCTGCCTCGGGCATGTTACTTAGCTTGAAGTAGTTCTAAGTTCTAGGGGACTGATGACCTCCGCTGTTAAGTCCAACAGTGCTCAGAGCCATTTTTCAACTTTCGGAGAAATTGAAAACAAAGACAGAACATTAACAATGGGAAAGGAAATCCGCTGTTACACGCAGAAGAGAGAGCTTATGGAAGGGAAGAGCACGTCGAGGGCCTCTAGGAGAGGCTTTTGATTGGGAAGACATAGCTGATACAGCATTAGCGTGAGAACTTTACAAAGCCTTGGAAGTCTTACGAACAAACTGGAGCAGATAACATACAGTCTGAATGTTTAAAATCATAAAACGATTGTTTAAGTTGATGTATACAATCTGTGACTGGAGAAATACCATAAGAAATCGGAAAAATATTATCCACACAATCTCGAAGATAAAAAGGCTAAGTTAGTGTGAGAACTGTCGCACAATCAGCTTAAGTGCTCTCCCATCTAGGTTTCTGATGAAGAACAGTAAGTATAAGAATGTTGAAGAAAAATTAAAAGTATATTAGATGACGAGAGATTTGGCGTTATGGAAGGTAAAAGCACCAGAGAGGGTCTTCCGACTTTGCGCTTGCTAATGACAGCAAGACCTGTGAGAAATTGACGAACTTTCAGGAATTAATTGAGCTAGAAGAAGCTTTCGACAATATAAATACTCAGAAAAATTTAAGTTACTGGGAAACACGAATATGGACAATATGTATAGGAATTATAAGGGTTTAGGACCAGTAATGAAATACTACGATTAAAAAGGGTGTAAAAAAGGGATGCTGTCTCTCGCTCCACCTTTCACTCCCTACATCGAAGGATGGCGCAACAAATAAAGATGCAGGAGCATGTTTAAGATGTGTAATGAAATGATGTAAGCGATGAGATACGATGCTGACGTCGCTATACACTGCGGTAGCGAGTTGAAATTGAGTCTTGCTGAATGGGATGAACAGCCAAATGACCACGGAATATAGACTGAAATAATACGAAAGCAATTAGTAGCATAAATGAGATGAACAATAAACTTTTTGAAATTTGGTGACACATAGTAGATTATTTGAGGGAAAAAATCCTGAGAATCGAAATCTGGAAAACATCACTGCACGGAAGTGATTCACCGCGCGCGGGAAAACGGGAAAAGAAGAGAGACGTTTTTGAGATGTGGTGTTACAAAAAGATGTTGAAACTGAGTGCCACTACGCGGAATGAGGAGGTTCTCCACAGGATCGGTGAAGGAAGTGATATTTAGTTACTTGGAGATGTGTTATAGGACATGTATTAAGGAAATGATGTCCATGCCACTAGACAAAAATTAGGAGTAGAATGGAGAGAGAATATACGTAAGTGGGTGTAGATACCATGAGATTGGGACGAGAGTGGGAATCGTCACGGGACGCATAAAACCAGACAGTAAAGCGAAGGAAAAAGTGAGATACTGTGTGTGCGAAGTGGAGATCGCAAGTTAAATATGTATGCTATACTGGGGTTCGAATGGGAATACAAGCCGTTCCAACTGATACATCCTGACAGCCTACGGAGTGACTAAGCGTTGTTTATACTCTCCGATGGGGCGTAGCACCCAAGCCTTGTAGGTATATAAGAGATGGAGGGGAATTAGCGGCAGATTGAAGGTAGAAGTGAAGAAAGGAAAATTAAGGTTTAATATCGTTACCACAAAGTCATTAAGGAGAGTTTTACTATCTCTCGCTTCAAAAAATCGATTTTTTTAAACTGCATTTTTGGATCCATAAAAGTGTTTGGAATCCACCCCTCAAACGGTTTTTCCGAGAACGGAACGGAAATGTTTGTTATTCGCGGTTGAACAAAAAAATACACCTGCCTGAAATCTGCCTTTTTCATGCACCAGCTTTTTCGGGAATTTCGACTTTGTAGCAGCGAAAAATTATTCTAAGTGCTTGCCCAAGGATCAAGTGATCAAGGAGATTACGACGTACTACGGTTTGGCAATCCGACGGCATACCAGTTCGGTGGACCAGATGAAGAAGGCAATTTGGGCAACGTATTTCCACAAGTGTTCGGCGGATGACCACCCATAACACAAAAATTGTCCGGCTGGAGAAACTAGTTGGTGCAAGTGGCGTATTGCAGAGGCTACCGGACATCTGGACGAATATTAACAAGACCAGACGCTCTCCAAAGAAGTTCAAAAAGTAATTCATCCGATCGGAGGGGCCCTTTCAGAGGAAGAGTTATTGTACCGTCCTTAGAAGGAAACACACAAAATTCAAATGAAAGTTTGAAAGCGCGTGTTTGTAAGTTAGCCCCCAAGCATTTGCATTCTGGTGAGAAGACTGGAGATTGCGACTTTCCTGACATTGAGCAGCTTCAAAGATGGGTATTCAGCAATTCTGAAGCCCATGAGAACGATGGACGTCACCCGTAGACTCTATTCGACGCAGCTCGCCAAGCATTCGGACGACCACCGGATTCAAGCGGCCGAAAACCGCTTGTCACCGGCCGTACGAGCGGCTCTGGAGCAGCGCAGGATGGCCCAGATCGAGCAGAACGCCATCTATGAGGAAGAGGAAGGACTTGTTTATCGACCCGGAATAGCAGATTGAACGTACGTTGCACAATATTGCATTTATATGTAATCAAAACTTCAAATACGTTTTTCTCGAAATAACGTTTCTTTTATCGCGCGGTATGGTAACTTCAAATCTACTGAACCGATTGGCATGATTCTTTGTTTCCAACGAAACTAACTAAATTGTCTAGGAATTGTACCGCTTTTATTCCGATCCATCAACTATAAATATTTTTACTTGGCCGATGTCGAAAAATCGCTGAAAAAGCTATTTTCTTTAAATGGCCGCCATTTTGTTTCCTATGGTCCAAATAGAGTAATCGAGGTACAACTCCTAAAGAAATATACTTAGCTAATGTCAACTCAATTTTGATTTCAGACGAGCCAGCTGACCTGTGACATACCGCGCGTCGAGGTCTACATCGAAATTTTGTTTCATTCCGACAGCACTTCCGCCTTTGCTCTTCGATATTTCCGGTCGAAAAAATTCTAGTTTGTAGAGGAAATATCAATAAACATTTTGACCAAATTTGACATTAATATCTGTAACAAATCCCGAGAAAACAATTCTCAAATAGCATGCTTTTTTGGCCAAAGATAGTAAACTCCCCTTAAGGAGGAGCAGAAGCCCGTATTAGAGGAGGACAGGAAGACGATTCGGCACTTGAAGTAACTGAGTTTCCCATGACAATAAACCCACTACTGCCGTATAGCTCCATCTAGCCTAGCTTCCTGGTATTTTGACTTGTACAATGCGACACACGGTTAAATAGCTCGTGGGATACTTTTCAAAGCTGTTAGCTTCACTACCGTCTTTCTGATCTGTGGTTTTAGTTCGATTTGTCAGAGTGCGAGCTACTTTAAGCAAAGGTAGGCAACAAATGCGGACAGAAAACAGTTGTCGGATGTCTCTGTCAGCCACTCCACATCCAGCACCGAAGCGATGGAGCACTTCAGAGAAAGCTTGTAAGTGTGAATTCCGCGATCAATGCTTGGGACAGGTTTTAATATGCCAGCTACGGACTGGACACTGCGAGTTTAGAACTGTAGTAAAGCACAATGATTTTTGGGACATTGTAAATTTTTCGAAATTTCCTCTGAGCAATTGTTTAAACAATAACATCTTGAGAGGAAACGTGTTATATCTTTTGGGAACAGACATGCAGAAACTTTTCAACTCATTCACTGAAGCAGTGATTACAATGCTATTATCCGTACGCATAAGACAGAATGCGCTACAACTATGTTCCAAAACGCCGCGCATAAGAACAGCGTTTTTCCGGAGCAAATACCTCTGCTTCTGTTAGTGGTAGGAAGATAGGGCAAGTGTTCTGGATAGCCCTTGGGCTATGGATCATATGTATATCCAACAGAAGGCTCGTCTTACCGTAACTCTCCTATACCATAGGGTCAAAGTTTGAATATTAGACCCATCCTCCAGCTTAGGCAAATGAAGAATATCAATGGGTACTTCTGAATTAGATTTGGTCAATGGCCTTATGGAGAAACCATTTAGTTTATGGGCGGTTCCTGGGATAACGCGAAAAAAGCGTTCTTCACCAATTTTTCGCCGTCAGCGGCGGATAGCTAAATACCTAACTGCTCAAATTGTAACGGTATGTTCTCTAGGCATTTTCGAGGAACATCACAAAAACATAGTTTTTGGGTACCAAAACAAAGCCGCTTCTTTTAAGACGGCTATGCACAGAAAATGGGTGTAATTTTTACGATATATTCCTAAGTACCGAACTCGAAAAATCTTGAAAATTTTCTTGAGATATTTATCCACTTCCGTGATACAGAGGTTCAAAGTTACACGTAAAATACGATGTGAGGCGAAGACGCAGTAATAACTTGACTTAGCACTGAGAAATATCCTGTAAAGTGTCTCCGTTATCATTAGAAGGGTTTTGGAACTTCACATTGTAGTACTGAAGCACATGCAAAACTTTTGTGCGCGTAAAATCCGATCCGAGATGTAAAATTAATTTTGCGCTATTTCAGTATCACATAAGTAAATTATCGAAATCTTTCCGACGCATAAAGTTAGCTTCATATGAAGGACATGCAGTGCTGTAGCAGGAAAAAGAAGGGAACCAGCGGAAAATGCTCCCATAGGATCGCAAAAAAGGCAAACATTCTGATAACGGGGGTACGAGCTGCCTCATTCTTCTTTCCTCTGCACGTTATGCCAGGGCGTCAGAAATCGGTTTTCGTGCTTGGATGTGCCCATGACGACGCCTGATTGAAGTTATCCAATTTGTTGGTGTATCAATGCTGATCGTCCATCGTGTATAGAAGGGATGGTGTACCATTTTCAGCCATGTAACACGACTTAGAAACTATGGTCGTAGAAAGGTCCTAACCGACAGGGAGCGGAGACCAATGTCACGCCTTATGTTACTAGCTTGTCAGGCGTGCTTATATTGAGTTCGTGTCTGGCGGCTTCTGAAAAAAATCCTCTGCACAACTCAGCATGGATTCAACAACCACTGGTCGTATGAAACACAGATTGTTTGTTGACTTTTGCAAAGCGTCTGGCTAACACGAAAACGCTTAACAAGAAATATAGTTAACACGAAGCAACACTGCGGTACCGACAAAATATATATGATTTCATAAATTTTTTTCTTTTAACAAGAAACAAAAACTGTTTAACTGGAAAAGACGTCGCTTCTCGAATGAACAAGCCTGCTTTCTGCTGTCGCGATATCGATCAGATTACTTTTTCCTCATCAGACCGAAAAAGATTTCTACGGTCGATACTTTTGATATGCTATTGTTTGACGGTGGACACCTCCATCGTCAAGCACTTCAGTCAACTTTCGAATTCGACGATGGTCATGACGAAATCACTGAACCACGTGTTAAGATCGGTCAGCGTTTTGTTAAAAACGTTTCTTCTTTTATTTTTAGTTTTTTTTATTGCAGGTGGGGAAGAGCGTTATTCCTTGGTACACTTTCCAGATTTTTGCCTCTAGCCAGACCTTTACTAGAAGTTTAATATATTTTCTTATTCCATTTTTAAATGAAGGCATTCTTTATCATGTGCTGCAGTTTTTTCCTGAAATTACAAAACTCCAGAAAATCATAGTTTTTCCAAATGTAAAAATATGATCGAAGATACGACACAGTGGGTTGAAGACTTTGTAGCGTAACAGAAGGCAGGTCGTCGATCTTAATCGAAAGGCATCGTTAGAAACGAAAGTTACATTTGTTATAAATGAAGAGTGATGAGGGTGACACCTATTCCAACGGGTGTAGTTATTCTCTGGTGGAGGATGGCGGATTGGGGTGAGTGAAAAGCCATTTAGCGTCTGCAGAATCGCTTTATTACTTTCCAGAAGATCGTGGTAGGAGGTCACGCCCACATCTGGCGCACACTGGGTGGTGGGCATCGAATCCACGGATCTTGACAGCAAAGAATTGTCGCGAAGATGTCAACAGCAGCTACACCCCCAGCTTGGGACGACACTGGATCGACATTGCGACGGGAGCATTCTTGACTGTGCGGCGGACGAGGAGAACACGACAAGTTCCATATCTCTATTTCCCAGAAACTCCGCTCAGTGGAAGAGGGATCAAAATAAGCGAAGGCGCCTCTCGGCTAATGCGTAGATAATCGACCGTTTCTGAGAAAACGACGGTCAAAATTATCGAGATAATTTATGTGTCTTTTAACGAGTAAACAGCCTAACCAAAGCGGTGGCACAGTGGCTAGCACTGAAGCTTCACGTTTCTGCTCTCCGTGCTCGAAACCCGATAATTATTTTTATTTTTGTTTTTATTTATCTACTCATATCTGTAGAGCGTTACTTCATGAATGTTTTCCAATATATATTGAAGTAAAGTTGCCCTTATCTGCCTTTTCTAATTGTGAATCTGGTGAATGAATTAAAAAAAAAAAATGAATGGAAAAATTATTTGGAATTGTTTTCGGTGAAATTCCTGTAGTGTATCTTGATTCGTAATCTACTAAAAGCACCGGTTTTCAGGAAAGTGATCCGTTATTCGCGGTTTGTCGTGAAGTTATTGCCAAAGCGTGAAGAGTCTTTAGGAGTGTTAACGACGTTTCTTTTGTGAGTGAGATGGGTACGAACAAATATTACTGTGGTAAACATCTCTTCGCGCGACGTTAGTGATGTTCGTAATTTTTCTATTTCGAACATTTCTACCCATCGGTATCATCGAAGGGAATGCGCCACATCTTCCTGTAGAATAAACATAAGAATAAAATATAAGAATATGAAAACTTAAGAAGATTGCATCCCTGAAAATACCATATACTTATATATTATATAATAAATGTATGACAGTGTGAAACCCGGTTGTAATTTTACAGTTCCTATAACGCCCTTGTATCCCCTAACTTGCTAAGGAAGAAATAAAAAACACTAGTTTGCTTTTGTTCTACAGTATTACTTTCATTGCGTTAACCGGTTTTCGGCTTACAAAGCCGTCTTCAGACATTTGCTGAATATTGTCACCAAAGAAGTAACTAT
The DNA here is from genome assembly GCF_023864345.2 of Schistocerca serialis cubense. Lineage (NCBI taxonomy): Eukaryota > Metazoa > Arthropoda > Insecta > Orthoptera > Acrididae > Schistocerca > Schistocerca serialis. The sequence goes on from NC_064645.1 coordinate 632,945,944, forward strand.
TTGTAAACAACATTGGAAGAGAAGTTACACGTCTATACTGAAGCAGAAACATACAGTAAGTAACATCTTTGACAGTGTGGCGACAATGCAATGTAAAAAGTAAAAATTCAAAAGTAAATGAATAAAAACGGAGTAGACAGGAAAAAAACTTTAACACGAAATAGGAATATCGTGCTTACATAACAGTTTCTATTGACAAACAAAGCTAACAAATCGGATGTGAACAGTGGACACTATACGTCTCCGCAAAGCTATATTGCGCTCGTATCATGCAAGGCAAATGTTTTACGATTCAATAAGATAGTTCAGTGTAGAGAAACTGTGAAGAGGGATATATGTCTGATAGGGGGGAAAGGTTGTCGATCTAACATTGTAGCCAGTTTTTAAATGCAGAACGTCGTAGTTCTCTATCTTACGAATACCTTCCAAGTACAGATCCTAGCCTTTAGAACAATAATTTAGATAGCTTCGTTAATTTAGTTAAAAATGTATCCAACTCAATTCTTCTAGAACTCCTTCACGTAAAAAATAAGTCTTTTCTTGTTCTTCTTAACTGTATGCTATTACATTATGGCTCTTCGAAATCTGTTACTATACATCGATAAGGAATGCTAAGCTCCTCGACATGCTCACATCTCGAGAAATCTCGTCCACTTGGATGGGTTGGGACTTGGAGAGCTGTATTCTTTCACGAGACGTGGAGTGTAGCGCTCTTCTTCTGATCGCTTGGAGATTAATTCTCAAACAGTGCTGCAGGATGGGTTGGTCAATGACTGTGTGAGGTTGGTCTTTTACCCTAAGACAGGGAGAATGCTCTGTGACTCCCATACGCTGAGGGATAGATCGTAAATTGAAGACTATGCTCGAAGTGTTACAAATATGTAGAGCGTTGACTGATGTACTTTGATCATGAAAGTGTTCGAAAATTAACAATGAATGCACAATAATCTATCCACATTCGCAATCATACTAACAAAGTGATGTAAAAGGGGCAGTTTATCTGTGATACTGAAATTGGAGGCAATGCTGTCCCATCAATGGCCAGTGCTGAACTTAGTGTAAAATTCTTCGCACTATCAAGTCTGTTGCTTAATATTACAGTACATCGAAGGTGTTTTCCACATTACATCCGCGCATCGGTTACCACATAATGATTGAGTGACATAGCTTGTTTGAGTTAGGGGAGAATTTTTGTGGGTGGGAGACAACTTCTGGTGGTTATTAGCAGCTAAACAGCGATCGCGTACATGAGTGCAAAATTACGAATAACTCGAAATGAAATGCTGGGCCATCATCTGTTCCGTCACGGCGACATATGAACTTAAATGTAGAGGTCATGAAAGACTTTCTCACGGTAGTTTGGAAAAACCCTTCAACGCTGCCAAAATCTTCTAGTTTCCTTATGTTGTAAGTGTGTTTTATCTAAAAATAATTCAGTGTTATGCTATCCACGGTAAGAATATGATTTATATAGTGCGATGTCTAGTTTTCAGTGCGAGGTCGTGGATCACAGCGTCTTAATGCCAGTTTAGAATCTGACATAGAGGTCGAAGTCGTGGCAGAAAAAAGAAATGTTTGACAGTGTACAAAGCGCGTCATAAAACAGTGTTTCAAACAAGTAAACAGGGCCACAGTGGGCGTTTCCTGCGATTTACAGTATAGTACGGGAGATGCGATCATTCTCGTACAGTAGAGGTGATGAAACTTTAAACTACCGCCTGTAGTGCATCAACAAGTGTGTATTTAATAGGCTTGTTCGACACAGGGACCAGTAGCAGCAGGAGTTTGAGGGGTAAATTCAGTGAGGGGCGAAGTATGCCACTAGGAATGCCTGGGGGGCTACACGCTGTGCTATTCTGCGAAGCATTGCGAAATCTCTCTTTCTCTGTCTCCCTCTCTCTGCCTCTCTCTCTCCGCGCTGGACCCCCAACGCAACTATGCGTCAACGCGCGAGTAATGGCGTCTATGTGAGTTCTATATCGGGTGAAGTTATTTGAGCTTCTATAGTTGTGTAATTTCTGTCTGCTGGGGTGCGGGGGGGGGGGGGGGGTGGAGAGTAACGATGATAGGATGTTGGGCTTATATATTTGAAAAATTTGGGACTTAACATCTGTGGTCATCAGTCCCCTAGAACTTAGAACTACTTCAACCTAACTAACCTAAGGACATCACACACATCCATGCCCGAGGCAGGATTCGAACCTGCGACCGTAGCTGTCACGCGATTCCGGACTGAGCGCCTAGAACCGCAAGACCACCGCGGCCGGCTATATATTTGAATGGACGTGGGTCTGTAGTACTTGTATGTAGTTTGCAAACCCACCACAATGCTCGCATTTCCACCGAATGGCCAAAACACGGTCCTGTCACAATAACTCAGTTCGCTCTGTTTCTAGACGGGCTGCAGAAGGTCGTGGATATGGCTTTGTCCGACTTCTGCTCCCTTCCGACTTAGAATGGCATGATCACATGCGCAAAGCTGTATAAATGGGAGCAGTTGAAAGATGTTTAGGGGCTGACTAAGACCATGTTGGATTTTTACTGTAGCAGATAGGTTCGAGAAAGGTGACTCGTTTCGAGATATGATTCACTTGTGGCTGTGATCCTTCTCAAACAGTCATTACCTTTAACTCAGTGGCTATATAACGAAACATCTGACATGGTATCGAGACAGAATACGTTACACCTACTGGATAAATATCTAGCGGCGTGAGGGAGTTGCAAATACCGGTCACAAACTGCGGTCAATAGCCGAATGACTTTGGAAATTCATCGGGCGGGTGTGTGATATGTTCGCATTTGAGAACGAGGTTTATAAAGTGCACTACTGGCCATTAAAATTGATACACCTTGAAGAAATGCAGATGATAAACGGGTATTCATTAGACAAAGATATTATACTAGAACTGACATGTGATTACATTTTCACGCAATTTGGGTGCATCGATCCTGAGAAATCAGTACCCAGAACAATCACCTCTGGCCGTAATAACGGTCTTGATACTCCTGGGCATTGAGTCAAACAGAGCTTGGATGGAGTGTACAGGTAGAGCTGCCCATGCAGCTTCAACACGATACCACAGTTCATCAAGAGTAGTGACTGGCGTATTGTGACGAGCCAGTTGCTCGGCCACCATTGACCAGACGTTTTCAATTGGCGAGAGATCTGGAGAATGTGCTGGCCAGGGTAGCAGTCAAACATTTTCTGGATCCAGAAAGGCCCGTACAGGACCTACAATATGTGGTCGTGCACTATCCTGCTGAAATGTAGGGTTTCGCAGGGATCGAATGAAGCGTAGAGCCACGGGTCGTAACACATCTGAAATGTAACGTCCACTGTTTAAAGTGCCGTCAATGCAAACTAGAGGTGACGGAGACGTGTAACCAATGGCACACCATACCATCAGGCCAGGTGATATGCCAGTATGGCGATGACGAATACATGCTTCCAACGTGCGTTCAGCGCGATGTCGCCAAACACGGATCCGACCATCATGATGCTGTAAACAGAACCTGGATTCATCCGAAAAAATGACGTTTTGCCATTCGTGCACCCAGGTTCGTCGTTGAGTACCCCATCGCAGACGCTTCTGTCTGTGATGCAGCGTCAAGGGTAACTGCAGCCATGGTCTACGAGCTGATGTCCGCCCCGGTAGCTGAGTGGTCAGCGTGACAGACTGTCAATCCTAAGGGCCCGGGTTCGATTCCCGGCTGGGTCGGAGATTTTCTCCGCTTAGGGACTGGGTGTTGTGTTGTCCTAATCATCATCATTTCATCCCCATCGACGCGCAGGTCGCCGAAGTGGCGTCAAATCGAAAGACCTGCACCAGGCGAACGGTCTACCCGACGGGAGGCCCTAGCCACACGACATTTCCATTTTACGAGCTGATAGTCCATGCTGCTGCAGACGTCGTCGAACTGTTCGTGCAGATTGTTGTTGTCTTGCAAACGTCGCTATCTGTTGACTCAGGGATCGAGACGTGGCTGCACAATCCGTTACAGCCATGTGGATGCCTGCCATCTCGACTTCTAGTGATACGAGGCCTTTGGGATCCAGTACGGAGTTCCGTATTACCCTCTTGAACCCACCGATTCCATATTCTGCTAACACTCATTGGATCTCGACCAACGCGAGCAGCAATGTCGCGATACTATAAACCGTAATTGCGATAGGCTACAATCCGACCTTTATGAAAGTCAGAAACGTGATGGTACGCATTTCTCCTCCTTACACGAGGCACCACAACAACGTTTCACCAGGCAACGCCGGTCAACTGCTGTTTGTGTATGAGAAATCGGTTGCAAACTCACCTCATGTTAGCACGTTGTAGGTGTCGCCAGCGGCGCCAACGTTGTGTGAATGCTCTGAAAAGCTAATCATTTGCATAACACAGCATCTTCTTCCTGTCGGTTAAATTTCGTGTCCGTAGCACGTCATCTTCGTGGTATAGCAATTTTAATGGCCAGTAGTGTATATCTGTTTGCGTAAAGAAAATGTCTATGTGCTGTTGAAGGAGGGTGTTGGTTTGCCTTTGGGTACTGTGATAGCGAAGGGAAGAGTATGTGTAGTGCTAAGGAAGGTACAGGTACTTCCAGAGCCACAGCGTTTAACAGATCGTATTTCCAGTACTTCGCTCATTGCCTAATACCGTTCAGTTGAGAGCTAGATCGTAAGATTTAATTGTAAGTATAATGATAGAAGAAATATGTGAGGCATTTTCTAGAATGTGTTCGTGTATTCAAAGTCTGTGGTGGTACTGATTCGCATTCCCACGTTAACGGTAGCGGCCTTCCGAATGAAGAGGCCTGTTGGAGTGTAGGAATGTATGATAGTTTACTTTACCATGTTCTAGACGACCGAATAGCGAACTAAGTATGTGCTGGGCTGCTTTCATGATCAAGTGTAACTTTGAGAAGATGGTACGTTTGCAGTGGAGTGTTATTCCCTTCCATGTAAATTGTTCGGTCGACCGCTTCTGCATATCTGATGCCTTTATTTAGTTGAGGGGATATGGATTGTGGTGTGTTGGACACACGTTTGCCTGTTCTCTAGACGTAGGAAAGACCGTAGTTGGTTTGTAAACAACATTGATCATGTGGGATCTGTTAGATCACCGACTTCGGTATTCGAGAGTGCGAATATCAGTTTACTCTACGTGTTTCTAGTTAGTCAATGGTTTACAGCACGCAGCGCCTCGCAAATGTTTGGTGTTTGTGGAGAAATAATTTACAGTCTATATCTTGCGCATTATGTTGCGTTAGCGATCGGGTGAGTAGTCCTGTGTGCTTGATATCAAGAAGTACGGCTAAAATTGTATAATATTACGGCGATAATACGGGTGTTCTTGTAGTCGACTAGTCTGGAGATGACTGTAGAAATGCGAGAAAGAAAGCAGAATGAGTAGAGCGTTTATGCCAAAAGGGGAAAGGAGCATGCCTTTTAACGTCAGTTCTGACAGTCACTTCGGTTCGCTGACGTAAAGGGGGTGATTTGGTATGGTTGGGGATATGAACTGCATATTTACTAGATCGTGACGGTACTCGGTGATATATTCCCTGGTTGGAGATCGGTTTGACGCTCCAATATTCTTGCTAGTATAGTTCGTATTTGATGATTTCTAGACAAATTTCCCATGTTAGTTGTCGTTGCAAAATGGCGATCAGTGTAAAATGGTTTATTACCACTGAGTGTAGCGTCTGTAGAAAGAATGAAATGGTTGGGAGTGTATAGATTGAGGGAACTGTCTGTGAATTTTAGCAATCTTTGCTGCAGCATAGTGCCCAGAGTCGATCGCGGTCCTCTGGTTTGGAGCCGTGTGGAGGGTCTAAACCAGAGGCTCAGACGACTCTGCGACTATAATGGTTGCAAATTCATCGACCTCCGTTATTGGGTGGAGAACTGTAGGGCCCCCCTAGACAGGTCAGGCGTGCACTACACACCGGAAGCAGCTACTAGGGTAGCAGAGTACGTGTGGCGTGCACACGGGGGTTTTTTAGGTTAGAGGGACCCCCCCTTGGGCGAAACGATAAAATACCTGACGGCTTACCAGAGAGGACATTATCATCGTTGATAAAGAACGTCCGTCCTCAGAGACCAAAAACAGGAAAAGTTAACGTAATATTGGTAAACTGCAGGAGTATCCAGGGCAAGGTTCCTGAATTAGTATCTCTTATTGAAGGAAATAGTGCGCATATAGTATTAGGAACGGAAAGTTGGTTAAAACCGGAAGTGAACAGTAACGAAATCCTAGACACAGAATGGAATATATACCGCAAGGATAGGATAAACGCCAATGGTGGAGGAGTATTTATAGCAGTAAAGAATTCAATAATATCCAGTGAAGTTATTAGCGAATGCGAATGTGAAATAATCTGGGTTAAGTTAAGTATCAAAGGTGGGTCAGATATGATAGTCGGATGCTTCTATAGACCACCTGCATCAGCAACCGTAGTAGTTGAGCGCCTCAGAGAGAACCTGCAGAACGTCGTGAAGAAGTTTCGTGATCATACTATTGTAATAGGGGGAGACTTCAATCTACCAGGTATAGAATGGGATAGTCACACAATCAGAACTGGAGCCAGGGACAGAGACTCTTGTGACATTATCCTGACTGCCTTGTCCGAGAATTACTTCGAGCAGATAGTTAGAGAACCAACTCGTGAAGCTAACGTTTTAGACCTCATAGCAACAAATAGACCGGAACTTTTCGACTCCGTGAATGTAGAAGAGGGTATCAGTGATCATAAGTCAGTGGTTGCATCAATGACTACAAGTGTAATAAGAAATGCCAAGAAAGGAAGGAAAATATATTTGCTTAACAAGAGTGATAGGGCACAAATCGCAGAATATCTGAGTGACCACCATCAAACGTTCATTTCTGAGGAAGAGGATGTGGAACAAAAATGGAAAAAATTCAGAAACATCGTCCAGTACGCCTTAGATAAGTTCGTACCGACTAAGGTCCAAAGCGAGGGGAAAGATCCACCGTGGTATAACAATCATGTACGAAAGGTACTACGGAAACAAAGAAAGCTTCATCATAGGTTTAAGAGTAGTCGAATCATAGCTGATAAGGAAAAGCTGAACGAAGCGAAAAAGAGCGTAAAGAGAGCAATGAGAGAAGCATTCAACGAATTCGAACATAAAACATTGGCAAGCAATCTAAACAAGAACCCTAAAATGTTTTGGTCATATGTAAAATCGGTAAGCGGATCTAAATCCCCTATTCAGTCATTCGTTGACCACGATGGCACCGAAACAGAGGACGACCGAAGAAAGGCAGAAATACTGAATTCAGTGTTCCGAAACTGTTTCACTGCGGAAAATCGTAACACGGTCCCTGACTTCAGCCGTCGCACGGACGCCAAAATGGAAAATATTGAAATAAACGATATCGGAATTGAAAAACAACTGCTATCACTTAGTAGCGGAAAAGCATCCGGACCAGACGAGATACCCTTAAGATTCTACAGTGATTATGCTAAAGAACTTGCCCCCTTTCTATCAGCAATTTATCGTAGATCGCTGGAAGAACGTAAAGTACCTAGCGACTGGAAGAAAGCGCAGGTCGTTCCCATTTTCAAGAAGGGTCATAAATCAGATGCGAATAATTATAGGCCTATTTCGCTTACGTCAATCTGTTGTAGAATAATGGAACATGTTTTGTGTTCTCGTATTATGACGTTCTTAGATAATACAAATCTCCTTCATCATAACCAACATGGATTCCGCAAACAGAGATCATGTGAAACTCAGCTCGCCCTATTTGCCCAAGAAATTCACAGTGCCGTAGACACTGGCGAGCAGATTGATGCCGTATTCCTGGACTTCAGGAAGGCATTTGATACGGTTCCGCACTTACGTTTAGTGAAAAAAATACGAGCTTACGGAATATCGGACCAGGTTTGTGATTGGATTCAGGATTTCCTAGAAGAAAGAACACAACATGTCATTCTTAACGGTTCAAAATCTGCAGACGTAGAGGTAATTTCGGGAGTACCGCAGGGAAGCGTGATAGGACCTTTATTGTTTACAATATACATAAATGACTTAGTTGACAACATCGGTAGCTCCGTGAGGCTATTTGCAGATGACACGGTTGTCTACAAGAAAGTAGCAACATCAGAAGACTCGTACGTACTCCAGGAGGACCTGCAGAGGATTAATGCATGGTGCGACAGCTGGCAGCTTTCCCTAAACGTAGATAAATGTAATATAATGCGCATACATAGGGGCAGAAATCCATTCCAGTACGATTATGCCATAGGTGGTAAATCATTGGAAGCGGTAACGACCGTAAAATACTTAGGAGTTACTATCCGGAGCGATCTGAAGTGGAATGATCACATAAAACAAATAGTGGGAAAAGCAGGCGCCAGGTTGAGATTCATAGGAAGAATTCTAAGAAAATGTGACTCATCGACGAAAGAAGTAGCTTACAAAACGCTTGTTCGTCCGATTCTTGAGTATTGCTCATCAGTATGGGACCCTTACCAGGTTGGATTAATAGAAGAGATAGACATGATCCAGCGAAAAGCAGCGCGATTCGTCATGGGGACATTTAGTCAGCGCGAGAGCGTTACGGAGATGCTGAACAAGGTCCAGTGGCGGACACTTCAAGAAAGGCGTTACGCAATACGGAGAGGTTTATTATCGAAATTACGAGAGAGCACATTCCGGGAAGAGATGGGCAACATATTACTACCGCCCACATATATCTCGCGTAATGATCACAACGAAAAGATCCGAGAAATTAGAGCAAATACGGAGACTTACAAGCAGTCGTTCTTCCCACGCACAATTCGTGAATGGAACAGGGAAGGGGGGATGAGATAGTGGTACAATAAGTACCCTCCGCCACACACCGTAAGGTGGCTCGCGGAGTATAGATGTAGATGTAGATGTAGATAACCGCTGGAAGTCCAAGAAGGAAAAGGTGGATGGTGATTCGATACCTGCGGCATAAGTAATTCGAGTGGTAAATTCGATAAGAGCAAATGAGAATGCTCGGTTGGTTGTGGTGTGATATAGGAGCAATGAGAACATATGCATATGTTGAGAACAGGAAGGCTATCGCGTTATGTCCAGGAGGAAGTCTGGATTAGGAGATATTTTGGTAAACAGGTTCTGTTAGGGTGAGAATTTCCGTGCATACAAGCCGAGGCATGAAGAAACCGGGCGTGAACTATTTCTGGGACACTACACAATTCCCGAAAGGTCGACTTGGCTTTTTTTTTTTTTTTTTTTTTTTTTTTTTTTTTTTTTTTTTTTTTTTTTTTTAACAAATAGATGTTACGTAAGAATAAGATTGGGAAAGTTGTTAGATGAGTTTGTAAGTATGCGCATGCATTGGCAGTGATGCGTCGGTCATGCTGGGGGCGGGTACGTGTGGTTGATCGATGTGTCAACATGCTCTGTGTTGTTCTGCTTTCAATGGTAAAGACAAGTGGCGCTGGAGGTGTCTCCAATATGAGGCTGGCGTGAACGCGCTTTGGAGTGCTAGGACATTATAACGGTGACTGTGTAGAGGAATGCAACTTCCACCGGTGTTCGGCGGCGGGGGAGCACGCGTCCCTGGCCGGGCGCTCCAGGAGCTGTGTCTAGGTGAACACGTATTTGGATAGGGATTTCACGGGCCAGGAGTATGAATGCGGCTGTCTCCACCTCATGTTTGCGGATGCCGAGCAGGGACCCATGCGAGGTTTGAGCGCTGTAAGGCGTGTGACTTCGTGGGGGAGAGGGTGTGGTGGTGGGTGCTTGTGTGCGTCTGTTGCGTTATTTTGCGAGCGGCCCTGTAGGCTATGCCATGCGTTATTTGGACAGTTTACGAGTACAGAGCGTGTTTGCAGACATGTGTACTGCATTATTTACGAGCAGTTTGGTGTTGTGCACTGAAACTAGGTATTGTTTGCGTGTCTGCAGGATGTATATTGTGACGCAAAGCGCATTAGGGTGGATGCTTTGTATAAGTGTGATGGATATATTAGATCGCTAAAGAAAATGTTTGAAACTAAATAGAGTGAACTCTTTCTTTACTCCCCCCCCAGCATCCCAGAGCAGGCTGATTCGTTTTGCCTCACGATCTTGGTTTACGTCACGAAACGGACGACAGTGTCGTAGACCTCATGGAGAACACACTGTTTACCGCCATCATGGATAACTGTACTTCCGTCATCAGCTGGTGTCTCTGTGGCGTGCTCTGACGGCGGAGAAATGTACTAGGACAGTTGGGGTCTGGAGGTCGTGGTGAACACACTGTGTGGAACCTAGATTACGGTACCTGCTCAACTACAGTGTCCTCTAGTGGCCTAAACATCTAGCAACTGCTCCCATTTATACAGCTTTGCGCATGTGATCATGCCATTTTAAGTCGGAAGTGAACAGAAGTCGGACAAAACCATATCCATGACCTTCTGATACCTGTCTAGAAAAAGAGTGAACTGAGTCACTGCGACAGGACCTTATTTTGACCATTCGGCGGTTATGCGAGCATTGTGGAGCGTTCCCAAACTACATACAAATACTACAGATCCACGTCCATTCAAATATATAAGCCCAACATCCTATCATCGTTATTCTCTACCCCTCCCCCCCCCCCCCCCCCCCAGCAGACAAAAATTAACAACTATAGAAGCTGAAATAACCTCATCCGATATAGAACTCACAACTCACATAGACGTGATAACTCGCGCGTTGAAGCAAAGCTGCGTTGGGGTTCCAGTGCGAAGAAAGAGACAGAGACAGAGAGAGGGAGATAGAGAGATTTCGCAATGCTTCTCAGAATAGCACAGCGTGTAGCCCTCCAGGCATTCCTAGTGGCACACTTCGCCCCTCACTGAATTTACCCCTCAAACCCCTGCTGCTACTGCTCCCTGTGTCGAACAAACCTATTAAATACACACTTATTGATGCACTACAGGCGGTAGTTTAAAGTTTCATCGCCTCTACTGTACGAGAATGATCGCATCTCCCGTACTATACTGTAAATCGCAGGAAACGCCCAATGTGGCCCCGCTCACTTGTTTGAAACACTGCTTTGTAACGCGCTTTGTACACTGCCAAACATTTCTTTTTTCTGTCACGACTTCGATCTCTATGTCAGATTCTAAACTGGCGTTAAGACACTCTGATCTACGACCTATCACAGAAAACTAGACATCACACTATGTAAATCATATTCTTACCGTGGATAGCATAACACTGAATTATTTTTAAATAAAACACACTTACAACGTAAGGAAACTAGAAGAGTTTGACAGCATTGTGTAGATTTTCCAAACTACCGTGAGAAAGTCTTTCATGACCTCTACATTTAAGTTCATATGAAGCCGTGACGGAACAGATGACGGCCCAGCATTTTATTTCGAGTTATTCGTAATTTTTCACTCATGAGCGCGATCGCTATTTAGCTGCTAACAACCACCAGAAGTTGTCTCCCACCCACAAAAATTCTCCCCCAACTCAAACAAGCTATGTCACTCAATCATTATGTGGTAACCGATGCGCGGATGTAATGAGGGAAACACCTTCGATGTACTGTAATATTAAGCAACAGACTTGATAGTGCAATGAATTTTTCACTAATTTAGTTGGGCTATGCACTCAGTGGCGAATACATTTGGTTGTGGTGTTGCCTCTAATTTTTTAAATAAAGACTGATGTATGATTCTGACAGTTGACGATTAGCAAGCAGAGTCTTTTACATGGAATATTATTTTGACAATTTAGGAGTCGTTTGGCCTAATGGACATATATGCTGAGCATTGTTTATGAGTGGTTCGCATGTCTGTAGGCTGTGCAATGTGTTATTTTTGACGTTTTACAATTAGGAAGAGTGTGTGTGGAGTTTTATACATGAGTTATGTAGGAGCGGTTTGGAGGTCTGTGTGCTGTCGGGCATGTCAGAGCGTGTGCTCTGTGATGCATATACTCCATCCCTAAATAAATGGCTCACAAATAAGTGAAGTACACTCCTTCCTTTGTCCATCAGCCTAGTGCGGGCTGAGTCCTTTTACCAACCGCCCCTAGGAAGAGATGATGGTCTGGCGTTTAGGGTTAGTGGTGATGGTGGTGAGCTTCATTTGCAGCAATTTTCTTACGTTGGTAGCGAAAACGCAAGTGAGCTTTGTTTACTGGCAGATTTCACACTTGGCGCCTGATGTTAGTTGGAAGTGGCGGTCGGGTGGCTGAGGTTAGTACAAGTGTCCTTTCTTTACGCGCAGTTTTCTCAGGTTGGCAGCGAAAGCGCAAGTGACCTTTCTTTACTGTCAGAATTCAAACTCGGCGAGGGTTCCTAGGAAGAAGGTAGCTGAACACCTTTCCATACCTATATGAAATTGTAAATTGAATTATTTAATATGATTAAAATTGAAATGGAATTAAGTACTTAGGTAACTGATAGGTTAGATACGCGATGTGGGTTTTAGCACATTTACAGAAGACTACGTCCGGCGCACGTATGGAGGTGGCGGCCGAGGGTGTGTGACGTAAGTGGTCGCACGCCCGCGGGGCGGTGGCGCAAAACGTGGTGCAAAACATGTGGGAGGGATGAATACACATGACGTACGGACAACCTACCATTGTGACGTCAGAATCGGCAGGTTCGAATGAGCAAAACATGTTTACGCCACTGGACCCGCGCGGTCCGAGCGGTTGCTGGAGCCAGGGGCAGCGACGATTTGAACCAATTCAGTTGGGGCCTAGACCTCGTGGATGCTGGTGCGATCTCAAATATGTGTACTGAGTCTGTTGGAGAACAAGTGATGACGGTACTGCTTGAAATCAAGACTTCAGTCCTTTTTCCCTGCAAAATCACATGATGTGAATTACATTAGTACAAGTGCAGTTTATTATCTGACACGATTTTGATAGGTTAGCAGTGAGAAAACATAACTGACATGAAAGTTCGTAGGATGTGGACTATTTAGAACATGTGATCAATTATGGTTTTGGAGTTTGAACGTGTGACAAATTTTTGTTATTGATGTAACACAAATGGCTTTCTTCCCACTGAAATCAGACATCTTGAATAAACAATAAATGAAAATAATAATAAATAGAAGTACAGTTTTCGAGACATTATCGTGCTGGAATCTGAATTTGGCGCCAATTTTTCCTGGAGGGTTAGGTTAGTGGACATAGCACAATTGAGCTGTTTTCCCGCAAAAATTCAAATTTCCCGCCAATTTTCTGGGGGTTAGATTAGTGGAGGTATCCCATTTGGCCTATTTTCCCGCCAAAATCCGCCATCTTGGATGACGTCATGCGCTGTTGCCATCTTGGATGACGTCATCGTCGCCATCGTGAATAAATTTGGCAACAATGGACTATGGGGCCGCAGCCCCCCTTGTCCTACTACTGTCTGTCAGTTCAAGCTGCCACTGTAGCTATCGCACTGATGTCCCTTATGCACCAGGGATAAAATGAGTTTCTGAATGTTTTTGGAAGGCAGGCGTATGCTGGACGACGAGAGCGGAATTGTGCTATAAGGTGAACATTGTTAAGTGGGAGTGCATAGGTTTGTAACTGGAAGAGAAGTCAAGAATGGCATATGCAGTTCAAGCTTCTAAGGTATCCAGGGAGACGAATATGGCAGATTTTCGTTCCTTTAATTGGTGGGAGAATACGAGGGCTACAGAAGTTAGCCATCGAAAGCATGTTTGGGACGAATAGCAAACTGAGTATTGGGAAAGTGTGTGTGCATTGCAAGGTGCTGATAGATTTGTTGGGTAAAAATGCTGTCAAGGATTTTGCTGAAGTGAGACGTGAGGCTGATGGGGCATCAGGATGAGAGCTCTGACAGCAGTTTATCATGCTGTGGAAGAGTGTGAATTTGGATGATTTCTCTGCTGTGGCTGTAGAGGTATTGTAAGTGATGGGTTTCATGACACATATGGGACATTCCTTGAGGTGACAGTAGGTAAATATATAGTGGCTGACAGCTACATCTGGCTGAACAGCAGGTATTCCTAATACATCTTCAGCTGTTGCTGGTATGTTTAGTCTTGTTTTTGGAATTCTGTGTAAGTCTGGTGTGATGAGTGGGATATCTATGTTTGTATGATACTGATGATGAGGTCCCTTACTCTGAGGAGAGTAGGGGACGATGCGGGAGACCTGCACCGCCAAGCCGGCCTGGGTGACCGAGAGGTTCTAGGCGCTACGGTCACAGGTTCGAATCCTGCCACGGGAATGGATGTGTGTGATGTCCTTAGGTTAGTTAGGTTTAAGTAGTTCTAAGTTCTAGAAGACATGACCTTAGAAGTTAAGTCCCATAGTGATCAGATCCATTTGAACCATTTCGCACCGCCAACTAGGCAAGGTCCTAGCCGAGGTGGTTTGCCATTGCCTTCCTCCAATAATGGAGGTAGTGACCTGTAATAGGCCGAGGTAGCTGTACTTGGAGGACCATCAGCCCCACATTGACACCACACGGCAGATTAATGCTGAGGATTAGTATGGCTGCCAGCCTGGATGTGGTTTTTCGGTGGTTTCTCCAGATTCCTTTAGGTGTATAGGGCACTGGAACAGTTACACGATTCGCAAACATTTAGAGAAGTTTCGCTCACTTTCATATGAATAACATTACAAGCAGACAGTTGGCCCACAGCAGACAGGAAGAACACGCGTCCACCATTAAACAAACTATGCAAAATCCGTTAATAACAAATACCGACTCTACGTCATTGCAGGACAAAGGCACAAGAAGAAGAAGAAGAAGACGTAGTGAACCATGTAGTTTGAGACATGGGACTTTGGGTAAGCAGAAAAGGTGTGGACGGGGCCAAATCAGTTAGTGTTGGTTGCACAGAAAACACATACACTTTACTTTTAAAAAACAAAACTACACTGGCGGCTGAAAGCCTTATTAGAAGAACTGCAGGTTATTGTTGGCTGAAGGCCACCAATTTCAAAACTACACAACGGTTGAAGGCCTAAATTACCAATAAGGTGGACATTTACACGTTAAAAATACCAAAAACCCTTTTAACAATCTTAATAAGTGAAACAAGTATAGTGATGGCTGATGGCTTTTTCAAGACAGAACTGAAACTATTTGTTGAAAGCAACAAGCAATGTTATCAACAATTAACGGCTGAAGGCCAGCAGAAATTTCAGAATACACAATGGCTGAAGGCCTGAATTACAAATAAGGTGGACAATTACACTTTACAAATAGTAAAACCCTTTCTAATAATCTTAATAACTTGTAATAAGCTATAGTGATGGCTGAAGGCCTCACTAAAACAGATTTGAAAATTATTTGTCGGCCGAAGGCCACAAGCAATGTTACAAACAATTAACAGCTTAAAGCCTGATCAAGAAAGGATTCAAAATTATTGGGGGCTGAAGGCCACAAGCAATTTTCAGAATACTCAACGGCTGTAGGAAGGCAGTTGCATGTTAAAATACTAATACCTTTTTAAAACAATCTTAACGAACTGTAACAGGCTATAGTGATGACTGCAGGAGTTATTAAGAGAAAATTGAAAATAATTTGTAGGCTGAAGGCTACAAGCAACGTTACAAACAATTAACGGCTGAAGGTCAAAATTACAAGTGGGGAAGGCAATTGTTTAAAATTTACTCTAATGTTTTAACATTAGAGTAAATTTTAAACAATTATGACAACTTAACCAAATAAGACAGAGTGATTCACAGATAGTGCTCCCAGGATAGACCTGAGGAAGGTGACTACAGCTGTGTAAGCGGTGAGACAGGCGTCCAAGAGTTGTACTCACGTAACAGGAGGGCAACTTACGCTAGGGGTAGCTTAAATGCCGACCAACCGACTAACCAATCCGCCTAACGTCCGATCATCGGTACAACGATGGAATATTTTTAGGCAAGGGCGAAGAGACGGACAGCACCACGTCTACAGAAAAACACCCAAGGCCGAAGGAGACACTAGAACCAATGAAGACCTCCCAAAAACATATGGACAGTACCATTCAAGAGGCTGCAGAACTACACGCCACGTCGGACAGCATCAACACGGCGAGGAAAGGTACACTGCCGGAAAAGTACGCTTATCTCCAGGGCAGGTAACTGGGGCGTTAGCGGCCACAAGGCAGAAAATACCGCTGGTTGTACTTCACTAATAAGAATAGTACTAAATCCAAACTAACATCAAGGAGTAGAAGGCGGCTAACAGCTTCCGCCAACCAGACAGACTCCAGTATTTGTGGTTGGTCTCACCGACCCTGGGAGCAGCAACACGCAAAACAACAGCGAGATCTCAAACAGTGCAGGCTCGAGTACTGGGTAAGGTTCACTCAACTTCAAACGTCCTGGGTTCGGTCGCCGGCTGCAGCTCCTCGGTCCGACAGCGCCTTCAGGCCGCCAGCGGTCCCGGCCTGCCCTCGCGCTGCGGACCTCCTCGCTGCTCCGTCAGAAGCTGAACTCATGTCCGTTCGCAACTACCCCACCAAATCCAGTACGCAGACAGCATTAAAATAACTGCTCATTCAAAACCACAAAATACACAGCGATCCGGGAAAACAATTCCACCAACAACTCTCAGTACTAAAACCAGTCACTATGAAACAACATGGACGAATTATAAGTCAGCACAAACATAGAGAAGCCAGAAGCGGTCGGAAGACCAAATGCACATCGTCCGCTGCGACGACCGACCGAACGACCAACCAACGGTCGTCCCCACTCAAGTCAGGCACAGGAAAGGTCCGAGTATAAATCGTCGACTGACAACTTATTGCCATGAAGTCACTTCTACGGGTGGACGCACACACACACAAAGGTGAAAGTTGCACTACTCGAACATCACAGTCCATTCAACTAAAACTAGATGAATCCGGTCCTTGACGTGGTCGTGAATTCTGGCGACCCCATCCTTCCGTCTGACAGAGCACGTGTGTGTCGCCAGCGGTCGGGTGAGTACTGGCTGTCCGAACCTCACTGCTGCTCCCTCCCAACTCCACTAGCTCGACACACGACGACCCGGAAATACTAGAAGCCGCTCCAAAGATGGTACCACAGCACGCGCTGTCGGTAAGCACTGCTGCTGCTGCTGCCACTAACGGACAGACAAGGCGAGCAAACGTAGTGGCGCCAGTGAAGACTCTAAGAAAACGAGACGCCACTATCGCTATTACAAGATGCCAAGCTATGAACGGCATCAACGCGAGCCGCACACGGCTCATATCTATCAAACGTGGGGTAATGCGTGATGGTAAAGGTGTTTGCCAAGTAGAAAATTAAGTGACTAGGTTTGGCGAGGTTGTCAGGGAAGCACCTGTTGTTATGTGGGATGGGATATGTGGCAGTGACATATTATCCCAAAAGCATTTGGAATGATTTACAGTGTTATAGATCTTTAGTTTAGTGTATGTTATGTGCCATCCCGACGTGATTTAGCTATTAGAGTAATGGAAACATATCACTGGAGGTATGGATTCTGTGTAAGAGTGTCTCGGTCACGATTATGAAGGATTTCTCTACAGAAAAGACGGTTTCCTCGAACACAGCAAGAGCACACGGTAAGTGAATGATACATTGTAGGATTTATAGTTTATATATGGTATTCAAGGAAAGTGACATGAGTTTTATATGTTCATTGGATGTGTCATGTTTCGATTTTTGTACGCTAAACATTTTTGAAACATTTATTTTTAATAGTCTGTATGTTACGTTTGTTTGGATTGTTTTGGGGAAGGAGACCAAACAGCGAGGTCATCGGTCTCATAGAATTAGGGAAGGGAGTCGGCCGTGCCCTTTCAAAGGAACCATCCCGGCATTTGCCTGGGGCGATTTAGGGAAATCACGGAAAACCTAAATCAGGATGGCCGGACGCGGGATTGAACCGTCGTCCTCCCGAATGCGAATCCAGTGCAGTATGTTACGTCACAGAGGTTCTGAGTACTAGCACTGCATGGAGGTAAAAAGAGAAGGGAGGTGGCGCTGTACGCTTACGCTGCACGTTGTTTTGATGCCAGAGTGGGCGGGACCTGCTGCCATTTGACATGGCACGAAACATCAGCAGAGCACTGTTTACGATTGCCTCTTGTTCATTATTTCTGTCGTGTGCATGCAACTGCTGTTTTAAATACTAAAGATTACAGTGTTTACGCGAATAACATAGTGCCAAGAAGTCAGTTTCGAACGTTTCTCTGTCATTGAGTGCGAATTTGCTCTATTAATACGACACATTTGGCCTCTTTAATGTAACTTGTTTTTCTTTGATGTGCTTTTAATAACCAAAAAGTGAAGGATGTGATGTGAAACGGATGCTTTCATACTCCATTTCATTCCACTTCTACTGTATTTGTATCGGTAGCAAATGAAGCTGAATTCCGAAACTTGTTTTCTTACGGGTACTGTTTCTTGTTCGTCACGTTTTCAAGTTTCAGTTCGTGTACACAGGATCTTTAATGTTCACGTTTGCAAAAAACTTATCAACTCGTTTTTTTGTCAGACCTTAAACTTGTGCAGTGAGGAAAGAAGCAAAGCATGCTATCGTATCTTTTGCATATCAAAATAGTGAACGATTATTGAAATGTCAACGAAACAGAGCTGCATAGGGATTTATAGGAAATCTAACGTTAAGTGACGGGAATAAAACCACCACAGTGAAAATAAAGAGAACTTTTGATTACGATCGGATCGATTAGTACACCCGTAAACGACGCAAGCTGGCACTTCTGATGAGACAACTACGTCTCCACACGATCAAAGCGCGGCCAAGTCAGTAGAGATTCACATCGATTGAAACTAGGAACCAGAGCGTCGTAAGGAAGGATCACCGCGTTGAATCACGGAGGTTTAGGTGCTGTGAACCTAATATTTTTTGGCTACGTACGAGGGCGGACGTCGGCATCTTGTTTGTGACGTAATGACAACTTCCTTCTTTTTTTACCTCGATGTAACACTGTGATTAAGGTTACTAGTAGTAATGTCGCTGCGGCGGCATGCAAAGAGAAGCTAGTGAGTGAGTAGGGTGTTGGATACGCTACTGATTGGTTGGATGGGTTGATTTGGTGGAAGAAACCAAACAGCGAGGTCATCGCTCTTATCGGATTAAGGAAAGGTGGGGGAGGACGTCGGCCGTGCCCTTTCAAAGGAACCGTCCCGTCATTTGCCTTAAGCGTCTTAGGGAAATCACAGGAAATCTAAATCAGGATGGACGGACGCGGGATTGAACCGTCGTCCTCCCGAATACGAGTCCAGTGTGCTAGCCACTGCACCACCTCGCTCGGAACGCTAGTGAGCGTACTGAAATAGCTTGCAGAGCGCAGAGATACAGATAAAAGGAATTTTGAAATGAATTTCCGGATTAAAGATGACCAGATACATTTGTGACTGCCTTGCCTGCTTGCGCATAACTACGAGTATGATGGAATAACGAAAAGTTTCAGTAAGATTTTGATTTATTGGTTCACATTAACCTTCTGTCGGGCGCGGTGTTTGTCGCAGCGAGATCGGGCTCGGTGTATCAAATTGATCACACCGTTTATTCACGTGGTCATTTATTAAATTCTGTTCACAAAAGATATTATAAAGTGCCAAATATATTTAAAGAAAGACAAAGATGACATACGAGCACAACTGCAGTAGAAATATTCATCATTCAGATTTCTTATCGTCAATGTTGGGCTTTAGTAACAAATGATAATAACGTCGCTTTTTCATTTGCTTCTTTATTATATTTCACTAATAAAACACATTACAAATGACAATTATCTTTACGGAAAGGCTATTATGACACTGGAGCAGAACAACAATGATATTACAACGCATTCATTTGTTTCATCGTCACTTTTTGACTGTGGTAACAAATGCGGAATTTTTCCGCATTCAGAGCAAAAAGGTTCAATGTGTATTAAACAGATAGGCTTCTGACACACTTTGCAACAATATTTTGTCTGTCTTTTTTTGTGTATAGGTATTACACCTTTTCCTCTTGATCCCAGTCCCTCCTTCTTCGTTTCTGCTTGTGTCTTCTTCGTCTTCTTCACACGTTGGCCTATATTGTTGTAGCCGCAGTTGAAGATCTCTGTGAATTCCTGAGGTTCCAAGCATCTACGAACCAACTGAGGTAGAACTAACGCAAGTGAGAGTTGCTTCAGGAATCCTTTTCTTCGGATAAAATTCTCGTTGTTGCCATAGTAAATTACTTGTGAATTGATTCCACTCATATAGATCATTGCAAAAAATATGACAATGGGCCAACGGCACACATTTCTTGCTACATTGTATGAAGCCGTCAACTTATCTCTAGTGTCGATTCCACCTTTGGTGCTATTGTAAAATGTTACAATGGATGGCTTCTGTTTATCTCCAGTGTCAGCATCTACTGAATTATCTTCTTGCTAACTTGATGCCAAGATAACACACTTCCCCTTTTTAGGAACGTAGGAAACTATAGAGTACAGACTTTCTTGAAGCCAAAAGTGAACTCTGGACAGCCCTGCCTTTACTGGTAGCAAACTCCAGAGGAATCGCACACTTGTTTTTCTTCATCGTCCCAACAAAAGAAAGATTTTTTCTTCTTAGCTCTTCTATCAAACCAATACTAGTAAACCAATTGTCTGCTGTCACATTTCGACCTGACCGATAAATTGGTTCACATAGTCGCAGAACAACATCTGAAGATTTATTGCTAACGTGGTACAATCCCAACGTATATTTCCAGATTATAGAGATAAAATACTTGGGAATCCACAAGAGCATATATCTTAATTCCATATTTGTTTGGTTTGCTAGGTATGTATTGCGAAGACTGCAAATTCAAGTTTCTCATCTACTGTAACGTTTTCTCCGAGGGTGTAGGTTTTCTGGCAATTCTGTACATAGAAAATATTTCCCGAATCGGTGTTATCTTCCAGAATGAGATTTTCACTCTGCACCGGAGTGTGCGCTGATATGAAACTTCCTGGCAGGTTAAAACTGTGTGCCCGACCGAGACTCGAACTCGGGACCTTTGCCTTTCGTGGGCAAGCGCTCTACCAACTGAGCTACCGAAGCACGACTCACGCTCGGTCCTCACAGCTTTACTTCTGCCAGTACCTCGTCTCCTACCTTCCAAACTTTACAGAAGCTCTCCTGCGAAACTTGCAGAGCACTTGCCCGCGAAAGGCAAAGGTCCCGAGTTCGAGTCTCGGTCGGGCACACAGTTTTAATCTGCCAGGAAGTTTCGGTGTTATCTTGTCTAATTTTCTCCTTTCTTCGCGAGTCACACGATTGTCGAATCTAAGGCACCGCATGATGAATTTGAAACGTTTTATGTTCATAACGAGACGAAATTTTTCAATTCCATCCCCATCACTTCCCCACAGATCTCCTAAGCTTTGTCTGATACTTTTGTTAACACCAGCGAAAAACAGAAGACCAATGAAAGCTTTTAATTCAATAATATCTATAGGTTTTACGTCTCTCTCTCGCTGAAAAGAAGCTTTGATGCTCTCAATACACTGATTGGTATACAGAACTATAATCGACAAAATTTCGTCATCTATGAGGCAATTCCAACATTCCAAAGGCGTTCTCAATGCTTTCGACTCACCTATAGGACCTGGTAACTTTCGAATAATATTGTGGGCCCTGAAACGTACTCTCTACGATGGTGGAACATTATTCCATTTTCTCTCTTTGTCCCTTCCAGTATAATAATGCTGGCTTCCTTCAAGTACTTCCTCGTCGTTTTCACTGTCGTTTTCCTCTGCTTCAGAATCTTCCTGCCGAACTTGAACTGCGTCATCACAATCTGTGTCTACTTCATCTTCAAAATCCTCTTGGACTTCATCATTATCCTCTTCGAACAACATTTTCTGTATTTCTGCAACATGATTTGGGTCAAGGAGGTTGTACGTCATACTGTAGCCTGCCTTGATCAAGTGTCTCACACCTAAAATGATAAAATTCCTATAAAATAACGCAGTCAGGCGCAGTGTATCAATTTGATACCTGATACTCAAACATTCTTAACAGCTGAAAATAAGTGCATTACACATTGTATATTAACATTGTACTACTTACTAAGTTATGTTGATAACCAATGAAATGAACTGTTGAAATGCAACACGAACGGGCGCAGTGTATCAAACTGATCAATCAGCACATATATCGACAACAGAGCAATCGTATCGACACTGAAGCACACAACAATGAGAAGCGTTGGGAATAGGCTAGCTACTAGCGAGTATGCATCAATGCTGCCACTCGTTGACAAATAATTTACAGTAAACTTCGAGGTGTATCAATTTGAACAGCCGCGACCGACGGAAGGTTAAGTATATTTTTGTATTCACATGGTTTGCACTCAGATGTTACAGATTAACCACTCCTTTAACGTTTTCAGTAATTAATCTCTTGGCAGATTAATATTTGTTACAAAAGATACATTTAGTAAAGGTGAGTGTAGTAGTCAGACAATGAGTTTCAATTGTCCAATAAAGTTTTTTAAAGATAAGTAGGTCAATGCAGTAAGTTCAAATTTACCCCCGCCTCCTCATGAAATAATGATTCCAAATTATGTGTGTCGCCGCTTTGCACTAGTGGAACACAGCTGCTTAAAAAGTGAAGCATGTTCAACTTGCACGCCCTTGCATTGCACTGCGCTAGATTTCCTGTCCCTTTTCACTTGTTTGTTGGTGCACTGCATATTTTATGTTCATCACTTCGAGCCGTACCAAGTCTCCGTTGCCACAGGTGGTAAGCTATATCAGTTTTGTTAGGGCCAGTTTTGTGTTGCAGTCAGGTTACAGTTAGGTCATTCTGAGTCAGCTCTGCTTTTCAGAATTCATTATCATTGCAGTCTAGATAAAGCTTATGTCAGATTTCATTTCATATGCAGACAGCTTATTCTCACAGTGCAGTGTTACATTTACGTGTATATTATTTACTATTGGTTCAAATGGCTCTGAGCACTATGGGACTCAACTGCTGAGGTCATTAGTCCCCTAGAACTTAGAACTAGTTAAACCTAACTAACCTAAGGACATCACACACATCCATGCCCGAGGCAGGATTCGAACCTGCGACCGTAGCGGTCTCGCGGTTCCAGACTGCAGCGCCAGAACCGCGCGGCCACTTCGGCCGGCTATTTACTGTTGGGAAGTCTGTGTAGTCAGACTGTCTACGTAGAATTACAGGGCATCTTGGTTGCTGATTCTTTCAAAATTCGCTTGGTAAAATTTACGAGTCTTTTCATTCTGTTATATTTGTGACGTCAGGCATTATAGCATTACTCACTTTATCGCACATTATAGAATTTCACAGAAGAGCTTATTTAGTTTATAGTTTGGCTTTCTGATTAATTTGGTTGACATTAATTAAAATACAGGTACACAGTTTCAGTTTTGGCTACTAATTTATCCGCCGGCCGGTGTGGCCTAGCGGTTCTAGGCCCTTCAGTCTGGAACCGCGCGACCGCGACTCATATAACTTACTGTCGTCTGATTTCTGTACTAGTTGTAATTAGTCTTTCGCTCCCTGTATTTTACCCCTGCTACCTTCAGAATTTCAAAGAGAGTATTCCAGTCTACAATGACAAAAGCTTTCTCTGAGTCTACAAATGCTATAAACGTAGGTTTGCCTTTCCTTTACTTATTTTCTAGGATAAGTCTTGGGTCAATATTGCCTCTCGTTTTCCTTCATTTCTCCGAATTCAGACTGATCTCCTCCAAGGTTCGTTTCTACCAGTTTTTCCATTCTTCTGTAAAGAGTTAGAGTTAATATTTCGCAGCCATGACCTACTAAAGAGACAATTCGCAAATTTTCACATCTGTCAGCAACTGATTTCTTTGGAAATAGAATTGGTACATTCTTCTTGACGTCTGTCCCATACGTCTTGCACAGAGGTTTGTCACTGCTGGCTCACCCTAGGCTATCAGTACTTCTAACTGAATATCGACTATTCCCGGAGCCTTGCTTTGACGAAAGTCTTTCAGTGCTCTGTCAAATTCTCCTCGCAGTATCACATCTCCCATCTCAACCTCAGCTACGTCCTCTTCCATTTCTATAAAATTGCCTTCAAGTTCGTCTCCTTTGTACAAACCCCCTATACAGACCTTCCAACTTCCAGCTTTCTCTTCTTTGCTTAGGACTGGTTTTACATCTGAGCTCTTGATATTCGTACAGCGGCCTCTCTTTTCTCCAAATGTCTCTTTAATTTTCCTTTAGGCGGTATTCATCATTTCCTTAGTGAAATATTCTTCTAGATCCTTACATTGGTCCTCTAGCTATTCCTACTTAAGCATTTTGTACTTCCTGTCAATCTCATTTATTGGACTTTTGTATACCCTTTCGCCTGCTTCATTTGCTACATTTTTATATTTTCTCATTTTATCAATTAAATTCAATATCTCCTGTGTCTTTTTTCCTGAACCTCTACTGCCGAAACAATTTAATCTTTTAAATCTATCCATTCCTCTTCTAATGAACTCCTTTCCTCTGTTCTAGTCAACCGTTGCGTAATGATCTGTTTGTAACTTTCAACTACCTCTGGTTACACCAGCTTATCCAGGTCGTATCTCTTTAATTTCCTACAGTTTTGCAGTTTCTTCAGTTTTAATATACATCTCATAATCAATAAATTGTGGTCAGTGTTCCTATCTGATCATGGAAATGTTTTACAATTTAAAATCTGTTTCACCGTTATATAATCAGTCTGAAGTCTTCTGGTATCTACATACAAAACATTCTTTCACGATTTTGAAACTAAGTAGAATTCTACCAGGTTGCTTCCTGTTTCACTCCTTTACCTCAGTGCATATTCTCCTGCTACTTTTCCTTCTCCCTATGTTCTTACTATCGAAGTCCAGTCCCACGTCACAGCTAAATGTTCGTCTTCTTTAACTATTTGACTAATTTCTTTTATCTCATCATACATTTATTCAAACTCTTCATCATGTGCGAAGCTAGTTGACGTATGAACTTGCACTACTGTGGTAGGTGTTGGCTTCGTGTCGGTCTTGGCTACGATAATGCGTTCACTATGCTGATCATAGCTGCTTACCCGCATTCTGCTTTCTTACCAATTATTAAACCCGCTTCTGCAGTACCCCTATTTGACATTGTATGTATAACTGTGTATTGGCCTGACCAAAAGTCCTCTTCCTCCTGCCACCGAACTTCACTAATTCCCACTATACCTAACTTCAACCCACCCACTTCGGTTTTCAAATTTTCTAACCTACGTGCTCGATTAAGTGTTCTAACATTCCACGATCCGACCCGTAGGACGTCAGTTTTGTTTCTCCTGATGACGACGTCCTCCTGAGCCTGCAGCTCAGGACGAATGTAGTTGCTGGCAAATCTTCCTGGCTGTATGGTCATGGTTCATGAAACTTTTTCTTTCCTAATGTTTCGTCTAGGGCTGCGCTGCACTTCTTCAGAGGTGCTGAAGATGTCCACCGCATCTCTGGGCGAAAAGTTGGGCACGAATATTTTCACCGATCACGGCCACACAACTCGAAAGGTTTATCAGCAGCTGAGACAGCTGGTCGTGAAAGCGTTCATCTATGATAGGACGAATGTTGATAGTGGCAAAGGATAATGTGAATTCTGGGAGAGATATGGAAAAGTTCTGTTAGATCATTGTTTTCTGAGTCGTTGGAAGGTACAAGGGGTATCTCTAAGATGGAAGACAGCGATCCCGCAATACGCAAACTGATTAGAACTGTCAATACGATGTATGGTGTAAACAGAAATTCGCATGGAATGGTGCGGTTGGAGGAAGATTTTGTTTAGAAGGACCGCGTGGATTTAGTGTTGTCCGAGGGTATGAGTAGAGAGTGGAGGCGAACATTTATTTCGATATAGGATAGTGTAGTGTGCTACTTCATTTTCTGTCACTCATGAAGGTGTTCCGAGGTGATAAAAAAGAGGCGCGCTTCATTTTGGCAGATGAATATTAAGATGGTGATTGAGACATGGGGTACTTGTTGTAGGATGGTGGACCTCTCAAATAGAGTACTAAGCATGTAAGACAAACAGGTTGATGGAGTTTTACAGTTTTCTGTCAGGCGGTCGTTATAGTGAAGGCAACACTAACATCGAATGACTTGGGTTGTTGTTCAGTATGATTCTACATATTGCTTTTTGCCGTGAATGAACGCCCTGTTTTTTCAAAGTTTTTCTTTCATGTCATATGATTATGAAATCACTCACTCACACAGACCTACATACACACACACACACACAGGGTGAAAAAAGATATTCACGCACTCAGACTTCGCAGGGCGATTCCTCGCGTGCTTGCAATAGAAAAATTGTCTGTCACACAATTTCGTCCTGTGCATATTTCGGGCAGTAAATGGACGTTAAAGACTGACAATCTGGTAACATCGTAATCATTTGTACGGTAACTACTTCTGTCAGCAGACAGAGTATAGCTGCGCAGTAAGTGAAGTGTACAGCGTTTTGGGTTAGCATGCAAAAGGTCGAGGGCTCGATTCTGGGTCAAGGCTTACTTGTTTTAATTTGCTAAAAGTAGTCTGCGTGGTACGGTAACTGGCGTCTAAATCGTTATACAGCGACTACAGTAGATCTACAAAACACTTGCAGTTACGCAATACGAGCACAGAAATGAGATTACAGTCGTTTTCATTGGTCAGCGATTAAAGAAGCCTTTTGTACGTCATGGACGAAAGCTGTTTCGTGCCACTGCATCTGCTAGATTACACTCCCTCAACGGCCCCATCGAAATTACTTGCAAAGCACGTTTTACAGAAGACCAGTTGTTGTTACAAAAAGGTACGGCCAATCTTTCAGGAAACATTCCTCACACACAAATAAAGAAAAGATGTTACGTGGACATGTGTCCGGAAACGCTTAATCTCCATGTTAGAGCTCATTTTAGTTTCGTCAGTATGTACTGTACTTCCTCGATTCACCGCCAGTTGGCCCAATTGAAGGAAGGTAATGTTGACTTCGGTGCTTGTGTTGACATGCGACTCATTGCTCTACAGTACTAGCATCAAGCACATCAGTACGTAGCATCAAGAGGTTAGTTTCCATCACGAACGTGGTTTTGCAGTCAGTGCAATAATAACAAATGCGGAGTTGGCAGATGCCCATTTGATGTATGGATTAGCACGGGGCAATAGCCGTGGCGCGGTACGTTTGTATTGAGACAGATTTCCAGAACGAAGGTGTCCCGACAGGAAGACGTTCGAAGCAATTGATCGGCGTCTTATGGAGCACGGAACATTCCAGCCTATGACTCGCGACTGGGGAAGACCTAGAACGACGAGGACACCTGCAATGGACGAGGCAATTCTTCGTGCAGTTGACGATAACCCTAATGTCAGCTTCAGAGAAGTTGCTGCTGTACAAGGTAACATTGACCACGTCACTGTATGGAGAGTGCTACGGGAGAACCGGTTGTTTCCGTACCATGTACAGCGTGTGCAGGCACTATCAGCAGCTGATTGGCCTCCACGGGTACACTTCTGCGAATGGTTCATCCAACAATGTGTCAACCCTCATTTCAGTGCAAATGTTCTCTTTACGGATGAGGCTTCATTCCAACGTGATCAAATTGTAAATTTTCACAATCAACATGTGTGGGCTGACGAGAATCCGCACGCAATTGAGCAATCACGTCATCAACACAGATTTTCTGTGAACGTTTGGGCAGGCATTGTTGGTGATGTCTTGATTGGGCCCCATGTTCTTCCACCTACGCTCAATGGAGCACGTTATCATGATTTCATACGGGATACTCTACCTGTGCTGCTAGAACATGTGCCTTTACAAGTATGACACAACATGTGGTTCATGCACGATGGAGCTCCTGCACATTTCAATCGAAGTGTTCGTACACTTCTCGACAACAGATTCGGTGACCGATGGATTGGTAGAGGCGGACCAATTCCATGGCCTCCACGCTCTCCTGACCTCAACCCCCTTGTATTTCATTCATGGGGGCATTTGAAAGCTCTTGTCTACGCAACCCCGGCACCAAATGTAGAGACTCTTCGTGCTCGTATTGTGGACGGCTGTCATACAATACACCATTCTCCAGGGCTGCATCAGCGCATCAGGGATTCCATGCGACTTAGGGTGGATGCATGTATCCTCGCTAACAGAGGACATTTTGAACATTTCCTGTAGCAAAGTGTTTGAAGTCGTGCTGGTACGTTCTGTTGCTGTGTGTTTCGATGCCATGATTAATGTGACTTGAAGAGAAGGAATAAAATGAGCTCTAACATGGAAAGTAAGCGTTTCCGGACACATGTCCACATAACATATTTTCTTTCTTTGTGTGTGAGGAACGTTTCCTGAAAGATTGGCCGTACCTTTTTGTAACACCCTGTATATATATAATGAAGCGCCAAAGAAACTGGTATAGGCAGATATGGAAACATGCGGGATACGGCGCTGCGGACGGAAACGTGTATACAAGACAAGTGTCTGGCGCAATTGTTAGATCGGTTACTGCTGCTACAATGGCAGGTTATCTTAAGATTTAAGTGAGTCTGAAAGTGGTCTTATAGTCGGCGCACGAGCGATGGGACACAGCATCTGCGAGATAGCGATAAAATGGGGATTTTCTCATACGATCATTTCACGAGTATACCGTAAATATCAGGAATCCGATAAAACATCAAATCTCCGACGTCGCAGCAGCCGGAGAAAGATCCTGCAAGAACGGGACCAACGGCGACTGAAGAGAATCGTTCAACGTGACAGGAGTGTAACGCAACCGCAAAATGCTGCAGATTTCAATGTTGGGCCATCAACAAGTGTCAGCGTGCGAACCTTTCCACGAAACATTTTCGATATGGGCCTTTGGGTCCGAAAGCCCATATCGATAGCGTCTCGTCTACCTCTGATGACCGCACGACACAGAGCTTTACGGCTCGCCTCAGCCCGTCGACACCAGCATTGGACTGTTGCTGATGACTGGGACCATGTTGCCTGGTCGGAAGAGGCTCGTTTCAAATTGTATTGAGCGGATGGACGTGTACGGACATGGAGACAACCTGTTGAATCCACGGACCCTGCATGTCAGTAGGGGACTGTTCAAGCTGGTGGAGGCTTTGTGATGGTGTGTGGCGTGTGCATTTGGAATGATATACGACCCCTGATAACTGTAGATACGGCTCTGACAGATGACACATACGTAAGCATCCTGTCGGATCAGCTGCGTCATTACATGTCCATTGTGCATTTCGACGGACTTGGGAAATTCCAGCAGGACAATGCGACACCCCACACGTCCAGAGTTGCTACAGTGTGTCTTCAGGAAAACTCTTCTGAGTTTAAACACTTCCGCTGGCTACTTAACTCTCCAGCCATGAACATTATTGAGCATATCTGGAATGCGCTGTAACGTGCTGTTCAGAAGAGATCTTCACCTCCGTGTACTCCTACGGATTTATGGACGCCCTGCAGGTTTCATGGTAATCGAGGCCACGCCAAGCCGTGTTGCGGCACTTCTGCGTGCTCGCAGGGCCCTACACGATATTAGGCAGGCGTACCAGTTTCGTTTCTTTGGCTCTTCAATATTGCGTGTAGTCCTCAGTTGCCTGGAAGGAGCGCATCTCCAAGCAGATATTATTGATAATAATTAGAAGCAACTATGAACTACGCCGACCGGAGTGGTCGAGCGGTTCTAGGCGCTACAGTCTGGAACCGCGCGACCGCTACGGTTGCAGGTTAGAATCTTGCCTCGGGCATGGATGTGTGTGATGTCCTTAGGTTAGTTAGGTTTAAGTAGTTCTAAGTTCTACGGGACTGATGACCTCAGATGTAAAGTCCCATAGTGCTCAGAGGCATTTGAACAATTTTTGAAGTAAGAACTACAGATAACATTAAAAATGGCGATGCTTTGTGTATATTGACTTCTGATAGCGAGTTTAATTCGAGTTTCTTCGTTGAAGTGACCTGCACCAGCATCTTTAATCACAGAGGTGGACGTCATAACTCATCGTGGAGGTGGTGGTTGTTTTCGCGGAGTGTTACTGAGATGTATTACGACTGTCTTTTCTCCGAAGTGGGAGCACTTCTGAATAGGAATGAACAGGAATGTTGGTTATGTGTTTTAATGAAGATGGAGTCCCTCTGGGGATTTACTTGGCTCCGCTCTTTCTCCGTTTGTGTCGTCCTTCCATAGTTTGCTTCGTGATCGGCGGTAATCATATGTCGTTATGGAAACTCAAGTTACTGATGTGTATATTACAAGTCCGTGTTACACGATACATCTAAGGTGCACATCTATGCAATAGCGCCCCAAACGTACATGTTTGGAAATGCAGATTAGTTCGCTTCGCAGACGGGAGGATACTGGCGCGAATCCACGCATGCGCGCTGGACGGCAGTACAGTGAGAATCTCGTAGGGGACTAACTGATTTTTTTGAAAAGTCCTTCATTCAAACTAACAGTTTCTGAGAGCTCAAGGTTCCTAGTTAATAAATGTTTTTATTTTTGTTGTTATTATTTATTAAGTAATTGCTGTCTTCTTATGTGTCTGTCATGGACTTATTACTGTTCTGAATCATGAGTTGAACGATTCACTTCATGTCATGAGACTTGGCAGCACAAAAATATGCTTATCTAAATTTACGTTTATAAAGCATTATACACATGGAAGATGCACTTGTTTTGGGAGTTGTTGCCCTGGCAGTAGGATTAGGGCATGATAACGACGACTAAAAGCCAGACAGTGTTGGGCTCAACGCCGGCTGGAAGAAGAGACGAACTCTTGGACTTATATTATGTATTAATAGAGGAACTGAGGCCCATAGGCCGCGTGGAGTGGCCTCGAGGTTTGAGGCGTCATGTCACGGACTGCGCGGTCCCTCCCGCCGGAGGTTCGAGTCCTCCCTAGGGCATGGGTATGTGTGTTGTTCTTAGCGTAAGGTAGTTTAAGTAGTGTGAAGTATAGGGACCGGTGACCTAAGCAGTTTGATCCCGTAGGAATTCACACACATTTGAACATTTGATGCCCATAGATTCGGAGGAACTTCGAAACGTCATGAGAATGGACGTGGCTAATTTATGCAGGCTACTGTCGATGATAAAGGAAAGAATTCGCTCAAGTGACAGTCTAGTGTAGAGAACAGTTTCAGTTAGTCGCAAGTAAAAATTATACCATTTCTTCTTTCATTTTGTGATCGGAGTCTCTAGTTGGCTATTGCCAGTTTTTACTTCCCAGTATGCTCAAATAAAGTAGAAGATGCAATCAAATCAAATTTGATTTGTACTACACGTATAAATCGAAAATCATACATATACAGGTACACTGTAACTCGTTATGATACAGCGAATCATGATCATACATACCCGTTTTCCCCTGAATTAGGACTCTTAATGGTTGTTTGGTCCATTCCATGTCTAGAATACGAAGCAGTAAGTTCAAAGAAATCTTTTTACAAACAGCCTGTATAACAAAAAGTTTCTTGGGAAAACAATCAGTGAAAAATTAGCAAAATCTCCGATATGAAATCCTGATGTTAACTGCTAGCCACAGATGTCAACGAAATCAGTGAACCATGGACTACAACAAGCAGAAAGCATGCTTAGTGTACCCCTTTGCGCATGCGAGAGAGATCCGCTTGTAGCGCGCATGCGCGGTTTCACGGGAGTTCAGAAGTGCTTTTTATTTCTGAGCGGGGAAAATGTGTCTGCTAATTCGCTTAGTTCCACCCTTTATATTGCCAGATATGGTTCAAATGGCTCTGAGCACTATGCGACTTAACTTCTGAGGTCATCAGTCGCCTAGAACTTAGAACCAATTAAACCTAACCAACCTAAAGACATCACACACATCCATGCCCAAGGCAGGATTCGAATCTGTGACCGTAGCAGTCGCTTGGCTCCAGACTGTAGCGCCTAGAACCGCACGGCCACTCCGGCCGGCTATGGCCAGATAGTTGTCGCACTAGACGTGTACCGTTCGTAGCGGATTGTCGTGTAATATTCCCTTGAACGGCTGTCCTTGAACCCGTGGCACGATGACCTAAATTCATTTGGAAGTTTCCAGAGGGCAACAAAAATTTGATTTTCAGTATTCCGCGTAACTATTGACCAAATTTAAAAATTTAAAACTATTATAATCTGCTGATTAAGAGGTATAATCTTACATTAAAAGCCAAACACAATAAAACAAACAACACAATTAGAAACTGCTTGTTTGCCTCGAGGCAACGTAACAGATAGCGTGCAAATGCCCGGGCTTTATTCGTCTATCGTTTGAGAATGAGAGCATTTAACAAATTCCGATAAAGTTTACGCATAATTTCCAACTTTTCAAACCTTTCTCTCGCTTACGTTCCACACAAAATGATGAAAGGAAAAAAAGCTAATCACTTCCTACTCTTTCCTTGTTCAAGCAGTAAAACGGCAGCATCAGGCATGACACTTTAATTAATTACTTCTTTAGTAATAATTCTATTCGCAACACAGTTTGCGAACAGTATCCATATATACCACTGAACGTGCCTGCAAAATATATCGTTGTACGAGTCATAATTCAGGAGATGTGAGATCATAAACTTTTAGATGCGTGAAAAACTAACGTTTGCTTGAAATGGCTCACAGTAAAACTTCCAATATCAGGCACGACGTTTTAATTGCTTATTTCTTTACCTTTTTTGAGCCAGCAATCTTCTGACTGGTTTGATGCGGCCCGTCACCAATTCCTCTTCTGTGCCAATCTCTTCATCAAAGAGTAGCACTTGCAACCTACGTCTTCAGTGATTTGCTCTATGTATGCCAGTCTGTCTTCCTCTACAGTTTTTACCCTCTACAGCTCCCCCTAGTACTATGGAAGTTATTCCGTGCTGTCTTAACAGATGTCGCACCGTATTGCTCCCTCTTGTCAGTGTTTTCCATATACAGGGTGAATCAAAAAGGACTTTACAACTTTGCAATGATATAGAAATTTATTGAGATAACTTATAGAATCGGTAGATGTTTCATTTTGCAGAAGATAACCTCAAGTTTCACTTAAAAGTGTGAAGTGTCACTTTGGTTCGATGTAACTACCATTTGTGTTGCGGCGAACATCCCGCCGGCTATCAGTTTGTCCCACACTCGTTGCAGCAAATCGGGCGTAACTTGTGAAACGGAAGCGTAGATTCAATTTTTCAGATCGGCGAAATTGTTTGGCACATAAACACAGTCTTTAATGGATGTACAGAGACTGAAATCCAGTGGTGTCAAGTTTGGGGAGCGAGGTGACCATACGATTGGCCCTTCACGACGATTATATCGGCCAGGGAAGCGACGACTGAGGAAACCTTGAACTTCGGTGACGAAATGAGGTGATAGGCCTGCTTTGGGGGGGTCTTTAGCGTATTCGGTGCTAAATTTAGACCGAGCCGTTGTTGCAGAGTTCGTCTCAAGAAACCAAGTAGCCGTTTGAACCGTGCGCGATGCAGGTGCCCCTGCTGGCGGAATGGGGAACTGATGTGGTACGTGAGTAAAACTTGAGGTTGTTTGCTACAATATGACAGCACTACTGATTCTGTCAAGTCAACTCGATAAATTTCTGTATCATTCCAAAGTTGAAAAGTTAATTCCTTTCCTCGCCAGTTCAACGCAGAATCCCCTCAATACTTACCTTGTTAGACCACCTAATTTCTAACACTCTTCTCTAGCACCACAGCTCAAATGCTTCGATTCTCTTCTGTTCAGGTTTTCCCACAGTCCATGTTTCACTAATGTAGAATGCTGTGCTACAAACGCACAGTGTCAGAAATTTCTTCCTTAAATTAAGTCTTGTGTCTCATACTAGTAGACTTCTCTTGACCGTAGCTAGTTTTTAGGTCCTCCTTAATTCATCCGTTATGAATCATTTTACTGTCCATGTAGAAGATTTCCTTAACATCAGTTTATTTCGTGATGACCAATCCTGATAGTAAGTTTCTCTCTGTTCTCATTTCTGCTACTTCTCATTACTTTCGACTTTCTTCGATCTCAATCCATATTTTGTGATCATTAGACGGTTCATTCCATTCAACGTACTCCATAATTCTTCTTCACTTTCACTGAGGGTAGCAGTATCATCAGCGAATCGTATCATCGATATCCTTTCACTCTGAATTTTAATTCCTTACTTTTATTTTCGTCATTGCTTCTTCGATGTATACATTGAAAGGAAGGGGCAAAAGACTACATCCGTGTCTTACACCTACATCTACATCTAAATGGATACTCTGCAAAACACGCTTACGTGGCTGGCAGAGGGTTCAACGAACCACCCTCAAAATAGTTCTCTGTTACTTCACTCTCGAATAGCTCAAGCGAAAAGCGAACCCTTATATCCTTCTGTGAGACTCTGATTTCTTTTAAGTTATTATGACGATCGTTTCTTCCTATGTAGGTCAGCATCAACAAAATATTTTCTCTTTCGGAGGAGAAAGTTGGTGAGACGCTTTTGTTTTCATAATGTCCATCCCATATCCTGTATCATGTCAGTGACACTCTCACCCCTATTTCGCGATAATACAAAACGTGCTGCTCTCCTTTGGACTTTCTCGATGTACTCCGTTAATCTTGTCTGTCAATGATTCCACACCGCACAGCAGAACTCCAAAAGACGACGGACAAGCGTAGTTTAGGTAGCCTCTATTGAAGATCTGTTGCATCCTCTAAGTGTTCTGTCAGTAAAAACAGTCTTTGGTTCGCCTTCCCCAAAACATCTTCTGTATGTTCTTTCCAATTTAAGTTCTTTGAAATTGTATTTCCAAGGTATTTAGTTGAATCTACGGCTGTGAAGTTTGATTGATTTTTCGTGGAAACGAAGTTTAACCTCTTAAGTCCCGAAGATAAACAAAGAATGGAAAAATGTTTCAGTTGCTTTTTTTGGTGCATCTGATGTCAAAGTAACACAAAAAAACTAATTTTGAAATTTTATTTTATTTAATGTTTGAGTAATTGAATGTACACATGTATGTACATTGGGTGTCAACAGAGAAAAAAATGCCGATCTCATAGTATTCTCATATTTTTGTTACCAATGAAAAATGTACACATTACTTCTCATTTTTATGTACACATTACATTTTATGAACACGTTGCTTCTCATGTTTATGGAATTTAGCAAAACAATTGTTTTTTAATACGCACAAATAAACTTTGCACTTTTTACACATTATGCGGGAACGTGACTTGCACCCTGGTAACCGACACCTTGAGGCAAAACTACTCTCAATATATTCAGGAAGGTGGTCAACCCTGTCACATTTGCTTTCTCTAGTTGGCTTTGGTACAATTCGTCTTCGTTTTGTGGGCTGATGCTGCTCACCTTCATCAGAACTGCCGACATACTCCTGTGTCACACTCGGAGAAATTTCTTTCGACAGTTCCAGTGAGTCTACAATTTTTGAAGACTTTACCAAGTCGTGGGACAAGTGAATTCTGAAGTTTATGAGAGACATCCACTCTTGTTTTGGTATCCCTTCTTTTTGACAACACCTTTTGTACATAATCCATGAATTAATTATGGCTGAATCAGTGAAGTGGCTGAATACTCTGACAGTCCACTTTTTTGTTCTGATGTTTGACGTATAGTATGCCATGTATCTATCACAGAGATCAATGCCACCAATACTGCGATTATAGCTTTTGATGACGGCTGGTTGTTTGACACTAACCTTTGCTTTTTCTGTATTAAACCATCGTTTGCAGGTACCCTCTGGTTCGCTCCCTATGCACGAGGATAACAAAGTGACGCATTTATTGTCCTTCCATTCGAGGGCACAAATTTCGTCGTCCTCCCTTACGTACTCATCCCATTGCCCCCGCTGCAGCTCCTGATCTCTCTTGAACTTAGAAGCTACTTCTTTTATTCTATTGGCCATCACAGTTCCTGTCTGAAATATATTCCTGTCTAGTAAAAGCTGAACAGATTTTGAACTGGTGAAAAATCTGTCACTGTAAATTACATGATTGTAATCATTGGGTATAGTTCTAGCCAGTAGTTTGAGTGTACCCGCTCCCAGGCCATGTGCTTTTTGATCGCTGTCAGGAATTGTTCCTTTGCCAGTGTACATAACAAAATCAACGACAAGTCCATCTGATGACGCTAAAATAAAATTTTTGAGGCCAAGTGGATTAGGTTTGGAAGGTACATATGTTCGCATCTTACACCTCCCCGTGAATGGAATCATCTGTTCATCCACAGAAAGGTGTTGAGACCTGGGTAAACTAATACATTTATTTCTAAATGCATCAATTAAAGGTCTAACCTTCCAAAGTTTGTCATTTACGTCATGATCTTCCAAATTATTTACAAAATGCAGATTATTTCGTAATTTGTAGTATCTATCTCTTGTCATGGTTGATGATACAAGTGGAATATCCAGTTGCATATTCCAGTAAAGTCTTGCCTGGGGTGATTTCAATGTACCCATCAATATCTCAATTCCGACAAGGGACAAAATTTCATTAGTATTTGTATCCAGACTTTTTGAATTCTTTTAACAATGATATAAATTAGTTTGTCCTGCAACATTTTTCCAGAAATTTTTATCGAAGTACTCGAAGAAAAACTGTGAAGGGTTTCTCAGTTCACCATCAGTCTGTTCTTCAAAGTTGTCGCCAGAAGGCTGTCGATTACACATCCTGCAAACAAATAGAACCACTGAAAAATACTGATCTAAGGCAAGCAGCCTGTAATAAGATTGCGTGCCTATGTAATAGCCCCCCATTCACGTAACTGGATTCGTGATTTCCTGTCAGAGAGGTCACAGTTCGTAATAACTGACGGAAAGTCATTCAGTAAAACAGACGTGATTTATGGCGTTCCCCAGGGTAGTGTTATAGGCCTTCTGTTGTTCTTTATTTATATAAACGGTTTAGGAGACAATCTGAGTAGCCATTTAGGTTATTTGGAGGTGATGCTGTGGTTTACCACCCAGCAAAGTCATCAGAAGCTCAAAAAATGGCAAAACGATTTAGACAAGATATCCGTGTGGTGCAAAAATTAAAAACTGGCCGTAAATAACGAAAAATGTAAGTACATCAACGTGAATGTTAAAACAAATCCTTTAACCTCTTCAGTCCCGACGTACACATATGTGCACATCAGGTCTTTGTAGTGTCATCCTGCCAAATGACGTTTTCCTGAATTGAGACCTGATGTGCACGTCATGCGGTTTCTGTCTCTGCCGCTAGGTCGTGCGCAAGTCAGTTTTGGCGGGTTTTCTTTCATCCTGAAACTTCCGATCTGAAGGATGGCGTCATCTGCGACACGCGAGAAAGGTAAATTCAGTTTCAATAATTCTTTTTGAATTGTATTACTGTTTTTATCGTGCCTTACTCCAAACAAGACATCAAGAAAGTGATATGTGTATGCAATGAAAACGATAGTTTCGTAGTTTTACAAACATCGACTGTTGAATTTGAAGTACACATTTGTGTACATCAGGTCTTAGCTCACACAATGTAGTGGTACTAACGCTAAGACTGATCTCTTTGTGAAATCGTAATTTAAAACGTAATCTAAATTAAAGTCGAAAGTTTGGCTACTAGTACTCTAGGAGAGCACTTAAATTATTGTGGTTGTTGTGGTGTAATGGGTAGCGTGTTGGATACAGAACACATAGATCCTGGTGTAAACTGAAAAGTTTTTAATTTTGTTATTAGGTTCAGTTTCATTTCTTTATTCCATTACATCAACAGTTACTTTCACTTTATTTCATTTTCGCTTCTCAGCTCTAATCCGTGCAACTTTCCGGTCTTTGGTTACGGATGTTTCGTCGGGCGAGGGTTGTGCATGATTATTAAGTATGGAGCTACTGCATCGACATTCTCTGAAAGGACTCTACCTGGTATACAATCCGGACCGGAAGACTTGCTGTTATTAAGCGATTTACGTTGCTTCACTACTCCGAAGATATCTACTTCTAAATTGTTCTTGATTAGAATTCTGAAAAATTTACTTCTTCTTCTTTGGTGAAGGAGTTTCGAAAGGCTCTGTTTAGTAGCTCTGCTTTAGCAGCACTGTCACCGGTCGCATTCCCTTTGCTATTGCGCAGAGAAGGCAATGACCGTGTGCTTCCGCTAGCATACTTTACGTACGACCAGAATCTCTTAGGATTTTCTGTCAGGTCTCGAGACAAAGTTTCGTTGTGTAAACTGTTGTAAGCCTCTCGCACTGAAGTCCGTGCTAAATTTAGAGCTTCTATAAAAGATGGCTAATCTTGTTGATTTTGCATTCTTTTAAATTTGATAACCTTTTTAATCCGAGCATTTTCACTTTTATTGTTCCCTTTTGTTCTTGTACATATTGTATGTTATCTACCATTCCCTATAGATTACTCATATGTTCTCAGAATTTCAAAGATCTTGCACTCTTGCACCATTTGACGTTTCCAGACGCTCTTTCCAGGCTGACAACTCCTATAAAGGTGTCTTGATATTTCTTTAGTCTTGCTTCCTTTTTTTGACAACCGTCAGAACTGCTTCTCTGTTGTCTTCCTAAAGCGGAACTGGTCACTATCTAACACATCCTCAATTTTTTTCCATTCTTTTGTATATTATTCTTGTCAGTAACTTTGATGTATGGGCTGTTAAGCTGATTGTGCAATATTTCTTGCACTTGTAAGTTCCTGCAAACTTGGAAATGTGTGAATGATGTTTTTCCGAAAGTCAGATGGTATATGCCATTGACCCCAATGATCGTAAAAATTATGATCAATGTTATCTATCTCTTCTGCCGTCTGCCTTCTTTAGTACTAATTCTGTTCGCAACAGACTTTGCTCACAGTATATACATATATCGCTGAATGTATCTGCAAAATTGTGTCATTGTACTACGCATAGTTCAGGAAATATGATGCCATAAACACTGACAGCGTGATAAATTAGCGTTTGCTGAAAATGTAGTGCACATTAGTCAGTTAGTATTCAGTCATTGTATCGAAGTGAGGGTATTAAGCGACTTCTAGCAAATTGTAAGCATAGTTTCCAAACTTTCCTAGACTTTTTTCGCTTACATGGTTAAATATTTAACACATGAAATTATTCGCAATCAGGCGTTTGAAGCTGTTTTAAACATTCGATTCTTTAAGGAATCGAAGATTTACAGGTTGTAACACAACACGCATTTGAATTCGATTCTTTAAGGAATCGGGGTTTTACTGGTTGCAACACAGCGCACAAGCTGGCGAGCCATTCAGCCTCCTAAAGTTAATGGAATCTTGGAGCTGGGGCGAGGGCGGGCAAGTTTCGGTAGCCGTGCAACCGCCGGCGCGTGGGCGGCCAGCGGCAGGTAATTATCGGCGGTTTTTCCGAGGTCTCTGGAGTTGGCGGGACGCGGTTAGCCGCTTGGAAGCATGTAGAAGAAGAAGCTGGCTTTAAGGATGACGGCAATCGCAATATGCCAGACTGTGGTTACTTAGAAGTAATACAAAACTAAAAAAAAAAAAAAATACATTACAGTTTCGATGTGTAGCAAAACAAATCACGTAACACCAATGACGACAGTCAGGTGCAAGTTTTGAGACATGGAAATAGTGTATATCAATAAAAGTATGGAAGTCATGTCGTAACAGAAGTTGTATACTTTCATAAAAACCTTTAAAAATGAATGGCAGTTGAACGCATCCTGCAATCTTGACAAACAAGATATTAAATAATAATGAAGGACACAAGTTACCTTCACTACAAGCCACATATCCGTACATATTTTATTTATGTAATTATTGCCTGTTTTATGTCATTTTAAATATGTGAATCTCCCAGATCAGTGCACTCTCCACAGTTGTACAAAACATGAACTCAGTGCGACTTATCTCCTACATTTCCGTAAATGAACGTCGTGTGCCTAGAGCCTCCCGTCGGGTAGACCGTTCGCCGGGTGCAAGTCTTTCGATTTGACGCCACTTCGGCGACATGCGCGTGTATGGGGATACAATGGTGATGATTAGCACAACAGCCAGTCCCTGAGGGGAGAAAATCCCCGACCCAGCCGGCAATCGAACCCTGGCCCTTGGGATTGACAGTCTGTCGCGCTGACCACTCAGCTATCGCGGGCGGACAGCGTTTCGTCAGTGTCCATATGTCATATGAGTAGATTATTATGTGATTTCGAGTTTAGCTCATTAAGTATCAAATTTGACCTTTATTAAAGACTCTCTCAATTGAAAGTGGTAATTTCAATGTAATGTTTGAGATAACCGTTGAACATAGTGCAAAGAGGTGCTTGTATATATATATATATATATATATATATATATATATATATATATATATATATATATTCAAAAGTATCCGGACACCTGGCTGAAAAAGACTTACAAATTCGTGGCGCTCTCCGTCGGTAATGCTGGAATTCAATATGATGTTGGCCTACCCTCAGCCTTGATGACACCTTCCACTCTCGCAGGCATACGTTCAGTCAGGTGCTGGAAAGTTTCTTGGGGAATGGCAGACCATTCTTCACGGAGTGCTGTACTGAGGAGAGGTATCGATGTAGGTCGGTGAGGCCTGGCACGAAGTCGGCGTTCCAAAACATCCCAAAGGTGTTCTATAGTATTCAGGTCAGGACTCTATGCAGGCCAGTCCATTACAGGGATGTTATTCTCCTGTAACCACTCCGCCACAGGCCGTGCATTATGAATAGGTGCTCGATCGTGTTGAAAGATGCATTCCCCGAATTGCTCTTCAACAGTGGGAAGCAAGAAGGCGCTTAAAACATCAATGTAGGCCTGTGCTGTGATAGTGCCACACAAAACAACAAGGTGTGAAAGTCCCCTCCATGAAAAACACGACCACACAATAACATCACCGCCTTCGAATGTTACTGTTGGCACTACACAAGCTCGCGGATGAGGTTCACCCGGCATTCACCATACCCACATCCTGCCATCGGATCGTCACATTGTGTACCGTGATTCGTCACTCCACACAACGTTTTTCCACTGTTCAATCGTCCCATTTTTAGACTCCTTAAACCAAGCGAGGCCTCGTTTGGCATTTACCGGCGTGATGTATGGCTTATGACCAGCCGCTCGACCATGAAATCCAAGTTTTCTCACCTCCTGCCTAACTTTTATAGCATTTGCAGTAGATCCTGATGCAGCTGGGAATTCCTGTGTGATGGTCTGAATAGATGTCCGCCTATTACATCTCTCAGTCAACAGATGATGTTGGCCTGTATGCTTTTGTGCTGCACGGGTCCCTTGACGTTTCCACTTCACAATCACATCGGAAACAGTGGACCTATGGATGTTTAGGAGTGTGAAAATCTCGCTTACAGACGTATGACACAAGTAACAACCAATCACCCGACCTCGTTCGAAGTCTGTGAGTTGGTTCAATTGGCTCTGAGCACTATGGGACTTAACATCTGTGGTCATCAGTCGTCTATAACTTAGAACAACTTAAACCTAACTAACCTAAGGACATCACACACATCCATTGCCGAGGGAGGATTCGAACCTACGACCGTAGCAGTCACGCGGTTCCAGACTGAAGCGCCTAGAACCGCACGGCCACAACGGCCGGCCGAAGTCTGAGTTCCGCAGAGCGCCCCATTCTGCTCTCTCACGATATCTACTGACTGCTGGCAATAGGTGGCAGCACAATGCACCTAATATGAAAAACGTATGTTTCTGGGGGTGTCCGTAATACTTTTGATCGCACAGTATATGTTATTTGTGAATTATGTAGATTTTAAATAGCGTTCCATTTTTTGTATCTTATGTTTCTTGTATGTTTCTGCGGCCAAACAGAAGGCTTATAAAGGCGCGCTAATGGTAGCTCCTGGTGATTTATATGTCATGTAGCCACGCTGTGCTGATCGGTCTTGGAGGTTATGTGTTCGCTGCGCCGCTGATAGCGTGAGTCAAGACTTGTGAAGTGTTTTTGTGAGGCAAGTAGCCCTCGATTAGCATTTCTTAGCACAAATCAGTAAGCCAGCTGCTGCTTCATTTTCTAGCGAATGGTAGGTGATGTGCACTGAAAAACTGTCATGTTGATCTCCCCATTGGAAAAAGATTCCGCACTAATCTCCGATTCGGATCTCCAGAACGGAACTGCCAAGGGGGAGATCACCATGACAAAAACATTGAATAACCAACGAAAGGGTAAGGTTTTATGAATTGGGGCTTGGAATATCAGAAGTTTGAATGTCGCAGGGAAGCTAGAAAATCTGTAAAGGGAAACGCAAGGCTTCGATCTAGATATAGTAGGGGTCAGTGAAATGGAATGGAAAGAAGACATAGATTTTTAATCAGATGAGTATAACGCAATGTCAACAGCAGCTGGAAGTGGTAGGGTATACGGAAATACAAATCACTTGGCAATGAAATAAATATGAAGGGCAAGGGAACTAAGGCTAAATGGCTGCATGAAAAATATGAAGAAATCGAAACAGAAATGATTGTCGGAAGGACTGACTCGGCATACAGACAAGACAAAACAACCTTTGGCGAAGTTAAAAGCAAGGGCGGTAATATTAAGAGTGCAGCGGGAATTCCACTGTTAAATACATAGGAGAGAACGGGCAGGTGGGAAGAGCAGACTGAAGGCCACTATCACCAGAAAGACTTGTCCGATGACGTGATAGAAGACGAAATAGGAGCCGAGAGAGAACATGTAAGGGATACAGCAGTAGAATCAGAATTTAAAGGAGCCTTGGACGATTTTAGATCAAATAAGGCACAAGGGTTGCATAAAATTCTATCGAAATTTCTAAAACCGTTCGGGAAAGTAACAACAAAACGACCACGTTGGTGTGTA
Organism: Schistocerca serialis cubense; assembly: GCF_023864345.2. Classification (NCBI taxonomy): domain Eukaryota; kingdom Metazoa; phylum Arthropoda; class Insecta; order Orthoptera; family Acrididae; genus Schistocerca; species Schistocerca serialis. Next base: position 632,988,603 of record NC_064645.1, read on the forward strand.
GAATGTATGAGACAGGTGATTTAAGATCTGACATTCGGAAAAACGTCATCGACACAATTCCGAAGGTGGCAAGAGCCGACAAGTGCGACAATTATCGCACAATCAATTTGACAGCTGCAGACAGGAATAACATATAAAATATTGGAAAAGAAAGTTGAGGCTTTATCAGACGACGATCAGTTTGGCTTTAGGGAAGGTAAAGGCACTAGAGAGGCAATTCTCACATTGTGCTTGGTGATGAAAGTACGACTTAATGAAAAATCAAGAGACACTACAGCGTTTGTCGAACTGGAAAAAGTGTTCGACAATGTAAGAGCGTGCAAGACGTTACAAATTCTGAGAAAAACAGGGGTAAGCTACAGAGAATATGTGTAAGAACCAAGTGAGAATGATAAGGCTGGAAGACCAAGAACGAAGTGCTCGGATTCGGAACAATGTAAGAGAGGATTATAATCTTCCGCCCCTATTGTTCAACCTGTACATCGAAGAACCATTGTTAGAAATAAAAGAAAGATTCAGAAGTGGGATTAAAATTCAAAGTGAAAGGATATCAATGATACGATTCGCTGATGACATTGCTATCCTGAGTGAAACCGAAGGAGAATTACGTGATCTGCTGAATGAAATGAGAGTAAATCGAAGAAGGACGAAAGTAATAAGAAGTAGCAGACACGAGAACAGCGAGAAACATCAGGATTGGGGATCACGAAGTAGATGAAGTTAAGGGTTTCTTCTACCAGGGCACCCAAATAAAGCATAATGAACAGAGCAAGGGAGACAAACGCAGACTAGCACTGGCAGTAACGCCATTTCTGGTAAATTAAACTGCTGCTTCGTAAAAAAGAAATTAATTATTAACTTACTTGACCTTTGACTTTGGCACAGATAAGACAGGTACTGCATTTACACTCTCTTTTTAGATGCATACATTTGAAAATTCTACACCTGTGTAATATAAAAATCTGTGAAAAAAATTTGACTATAGATGATTATATTTTCTTCGTAGCTGGTGTAAGAAGCGAACAGGTTAGGTACAGTATGAGTTGGCGGTCGGAGGTTTTCGTTTCTCCGGTTCTCAGAGAACGCCAGGCAAAGTCGGAGAAAACTGCTACAACTCGCGATGAAGACTCCGTCTCTCTTGGCGGCTAAAGTGCTACCTGTGGCCGCAAGATTTTCTGGAAACACTTTCAGAATGAGAGGATTGAACAACAATGGCAGTGTGGTATCTTCTAACAGACTGGTCGCTTAGGGAACGTCTTGAACACACAAGCTGACGGCGAAATATTGCGCGTAGTTCGGACAGTGATAGTAGCAGATTCGTCCAGTATCGTTAATTTGCGAAGAATTCACTATGCACTGCATTGCTAAACATATTAATAGTTGAGCCGTGTGGCTCGTTCAGCGATATTGCCGCCGCCGGTGTGGGTCATCTTTCCGGCGGTGTGCGCAGAGCGTGCGGTGGCGCCAGCTACCGGTTAGGTCGGGGAGCGAGGGGTGAGCTCTAGCAAGAGCAGTAACGTCGCTTGGCAAGTCTGGCGGACAGTACAGGCGCCGTGCGAGGCAGCAGGAAAAGCACATCTGAAAGCGGCTGTTTACCCAGGTGACGGCGCCGATGAAAATATCGCCGTCGTGGAAGCAGTCACGTCACTGGGAAGCCGTTGGTGTCTTTCGCTTCCTCTATGTCTCCTGGCACCGGGATCTGCGGCGGCTGGCTTCGTCGAACAAGCAAGAGGGTGAGGGCGTTGCTTGTGCTGTAAATTGTGGCCGGAGTCGACTACTGGGTTCTGTGCTGTTGACTTCATTTTCTTTGCTGGCCGTTGCTACTCCTACTGAGTCTGTCCACGAATGTGTTAATTTCAACTTGCTTAGTACGCAAGGTTCTAGTGAGAGCTGTATGTGATGTGATGATCAACATTGACTAGGGCCTGGAGTGCTGATACATTCTGTTTGTGGATAGCTACTGTCAGTGCTGAAAACAGTTTGGCTAGTCCTTGTCTAAATATCTGCCATTTAAGTAACGTGGTTGTGTGCCATGGTATCTGATTTGTTGTTGCCTGTGCTCAGAATTACTTTGATAATACCAATCACTGCAGTAACGAAAGACTACATTTCCTAGCTAAAATTTAGTAAATTGTTCTCTAAGTTGATCATAATTTTTGAGTAAATAATTTTTAACTCATTTCACTAAATGTGTAATAGGCCACAAGTGCCGTGGTTTATGAATGTTTAAATTTTGAAGTAACCTGCTCTCACCTAAATGGCAATTTTTAAAAATGTGTTGATGGTTTTATTTGTTATTTGTCTTTTTTAAATGTGCCAAATAAATGTTCAGTACAACTGTAGATGGTGATTGCCTGATGTGTCACTTGGTCCAATCCTACCACCCCACAGCCTATTGTGCTGAGCTTGTTTCGTTACCCTACAGCCTATTGTGCTGAGCTTGTGTCGTTGTGTAAAAGTTGAATTCCATGCTGTGCTGGCACATCAATAGTTTTTATGAAGGTCCGGGGATCCAACATCGAATAGAAGTTAGTAGACGATTATTACCGTCCTTTTCATAAGAGAAATTTTTTATTCTTGATAATTGCGATTACAAGATGTTTCTTCTCTGCACTTCAAATTACGTCTATATGCTAACTTATCTGACCTCCCCCCCCCCCCCCCCTAAAAAAAATCTCAAATAGCCGCTCCTTATCCCCAACAACTGCATAAAAGGCTAGAAGCTTTTTCTTCACAGCAAAGAGCATTGTCGTCTCTGTTACGATAGCGCATCGTCGCTGGTACTCGCAGCCTGAATATTGCAATAATATTACATTATGTAGGGACGTAACAGTGGCCTTGGAGAAGACTGCTAGTAACAAAGATTGAGGAAGAAAGATCCGAGAACTTTCGTTTGATCACATCATTGTGTGGTAGTGAAACGTGGGGCTGTGGGATAATCGGAACAGGAGAGAATCGAACCATTTGAGATGTGGAACTCTTTCTCTCTTCCTTTTCTTTTTTTCTTTTTTTTCCAATCTCTGGCTTCCTCTACAGCTTTTAATCTCTACAGCTCCCTCTAGTACCACAGAAGTCATTCCCTCGTGTCTCTTCTCCTTCTCAGTGTTTCCCACATATTCCTTTCCTCTCCTATTCTGCGGAGAACCTCCTCATTCATTACCTTTTCAGTCCACCTAATTTTCAACATTCGCCCGTAGCACCAAATCTCAAATGCTTTGATTCTCTTCTTTTCAGGTTTTCCCACAGTCCATGTTTCACTACCATACAGAGGAATATTGAAAATTAGGTGGACTGTTAAAGTAAGGAATGAGGAGGTTCTCAGCAGAATTGACGAGGAAAGGAATATATGGGAAACACTGACAATAAGAAGGGACAGGATGATACAGAATATGTTAAGACATCAGGGATTAGTTTCCATGGCACTATAGGGTGCTGTAGAGGGTAAAACTGTAGTGGAAGACAGAAATTGGAATATACCCAGGAAATAATTGAGGACGCAGTTTGCAAATGCTAGTCAGAGGTTCCCTGGGGACATTACATTGCCCTTCTTGGTCACAAAAATTTTTTTCTTAAACGTTTATGTGACCAGAACAACTATCAAAACGGTTTGTTCATGAATATTATGGTTACAAATTAAACCACTGAGTTGTATGTACTTTTTTAGCAACTCTCATTACCGACTGGCATAAATAATCATACTACCTTTCTCGAGAATAGATTTCACAATGGAAATGAAGCCCTCCCATTCGGCGCGGATGGCGGAGGAAACCCGAGATAAAAACTCCCCAGTGGGCCACGCCAGACAGGTTGTAGTTACCATATTTAGCAAAACACCAGAACTTTTAATCAAACATATTGGTTTTCAGCATGAATATTAAAAAATAGTTACTCAATTTGTATGGAACAAACAATACAGAAAATCGTTCAATGTTCGTAGAACTGTTTAGAGTCTTTGAAAACGGAGTTATTCACACAATACAAGTATCATTTAACAGATGATGATGTTCTGGATATTATGTCGACGATGTGGTGATAATAGTGCGATGTCGACGGTGCGATATCGTTGGTACATCAGGATGGTGAGAAGCTGCAAGACATCGGGATGGAATGGTGGTCGCTGATGATGGCTGGTCATGTAGTTAGATGGCGAAGCTGTTAGTGAAGGACTGGGCGGACTGGAGGCTGGGATGGAACTACTATGGCCTCACAGCGCCGTGATAGAAGTTCTCGCGACATGCAACAAGGCACAGAAGAATGAGCAAGGACAAAACGGCTAACTATAGCGCCTATCTGAAATAAAACGGGTTACAGTTTGTCTACCCAACACGTTCCTGCGTATAAACAGTCCACTTCGGTTCGTGTTTGTACTTGCACGTCAGTGTGTCCAAAAAAAGAAAAAAAGTCACAGCACGGTGAAAACAATGTACACTGAGATACCTTCGCAACACCAGATGCGTTGTCCAATGACACTAAAACTCGTCAGAGAAGATTGGTGCAAACAGCCACATGTGTACTAGCTATTGAGCGGGATGGATCACTCACTGTCTTTGCATAGTGACACTAAGCTGCCTAACACCACAAAAACAACAGCATCACTGTCAATCGACAACACTTCCACTGAAGTTTCATTGTCAGGCAGGACACAGGTCTAAAACAACTCGCAGCAACAAAGTTCACTGTCTTTATATGGCTGAAGGCGATTTCACGCAATTCCAAAGAATACTGTCCAGAACAGTCACTAGTTAGCATGAGACACAGTAATCGCGACAAAACACAACACATAATGTTACAGAACAGTTACAACTGTATAATATTTTCAAGTTTTACTTTTGCAGTCAAACAGCAACGCTGTTCCGATCTGTGATTATATAAAGCGTGTATCAAAAATGATGGCGCAAACTTACACGGCTGAAAGTACATGATAATAGAAGCACTAAAGTCCTAGTAAACATGGATCCGCAAACGAGCCACTTGCAAGATAATCACGACTGTATGGTTCCAAGCCGCCACTGACGTCATTGTAAACTTCGCCTCAATCAGTACACATTAATTTAAAATTTAGACTTTACTATTGGGTTGTACATGGCAGTTAGTTCACATTTCACGTATGGGGTACTTGTCAAAGGAGGTGTTCGAAGAGTTTTCCTTGCATCTGGATGCAATACCGTCCTCGTCTCTGCAATGAATTTCAAATCCTTTCGAAAACCCCTGGATCATTCCGGAATTTTTGACAAGCATGTACAACTCTCTGCTCCAGTTCTTCAACTGTGTTAACGGTTGTGCTGTACACTTTGCTTTTGAGGTGACCCCAGACACAAAAATCCAGAGGATTTAGATCAGGTGATCTTGGAGTCGAAGGTACAGGTCTGCCCCGACCTGTCCATCTTTGGTCATATCTGCGCGTTAGATGCCGTCTCACACCAGCAGCAAAATGTGCCGGAGCTCCATTATGCATGTACTCACGCTGCTGAAGGGGAACATCCTCAAGCAACCGTGGAAGATGACGCCGCAGAAAGCTAAGGTACCTCCGTCCATTAAGTTGTGGTTGAAGAATGTGTGGCCCAGTGAGTTGATCGCCTAATACCCATAACCACACATTAAGTGAGAAACGTTGCTGATGTGGTGACTCATGTACAGCATGTGGGTTTATTTCACACCGCAAATGTGTATTATGATAGTTAAACACACCATCGCGTGCGAATCCTGCATCGTCTGTAAATAAAATGTTACATGCGAAACGAGGGCGACTACAGCCTGCTGTTGCAGCCACTGACAAAACATCACTTTAGGAACAAAGTCCGCATCATTGAGACATTGAACTCGCTTGAGGTGGTAAGGATACAGTAAACTGCCGTACACTACAGTGGCTTGGTACAGGCACTTGTGTGGCAATTCTTCTGGTCGAGGTTCCTGGGGAGCGCTGTACTGTTTCCAACACCGTATCCTCAACCTCTGGCGCAATGCAGGCAGGCCTACCTCCTGCTCTGCCATGTGTATGAGGTGCATTCAAGTTCTAAGGCCTCCGATCTTTTTTCTAATTAACTACTCACCCGAAATCGATGAAACTGGCGTTACTTCTCGACGTAATCGCCCTGCAGACGTACACATTTTTCACAACGCTGACGCCATGATTCCATGGCAGCAGCGAAGGCTTCTTTAGGAGTCTGTTTTGACCACTGGAAAATCGCCGAGGCAATAGCAGCACAGCTGGTGAATGTGCGGCCACGGAGAGTGTCTTTCATTGTTGGAAAAAGCCAAAAGTCACTAGGAGCCAGGTCAGGTGAGTAGGGAGCATGAGGAATCACTTCAAAGTTGTTATCACGAAGAAACTGTTGTGTAACGTTAGCTCGATGTGCGGGTGCGTTGTCTTGGTGAAACAGCACACGCGCAGCCCTTTCCGGCCGTTTTTGTTGCAGTGCAGGAAGGAAATTGTTCTTCAAAACATTTTCGTAGGATGAACCTGTTACCGTAGTGCCCTTTGGAATGCAATGGGTAAGGATTACGCCCTCGCTGTCCCAGAACATGGACACCATCATTTTTTCAGCACTGGTGGTTACCCGAAATTTTTTTGGTGGCGGTGAATCTGTGTGCTTCCATTGACCTGACTGGTGCTTTGTTTCTGGATTGAAAAATGGCATCCACGTCTCATCCGTTGTCACAACCGACGAAAAGAAAGTCCCATTCGTGCTGTCGTTGCGCGTCAACATTGCTTGGCAACATGCCACATGGGCAGCCATGTGGTCGTCCGTCAGTATTCGTGGCACCCACCTGGATGACACTTTTCTCATTTTCAGGTCGTCATGCAGGATTGTGTGCACAGAACCCACAGAAATGCCAACTCTGGAGGCGATCTGTTCAACAGTCATTCGTCGATCCCCCAAAACAATTCTCTCCACTTTCTCGATGTCGTCAGACTGGCTTGTGCGAGCCCGAGGTTGTTTCGGTTTGTTGTCACACGATGTTCTGCCTTCATTAAACTGTCGCACCCACGAACGCACTTTCGACACATCCATAACTCCATCACCACATGCCTCCTTCAACTGTCGATGAATTTCAATTGGTTTCACACCACGCAAATTCCGAAAACGAATGATTGCACGCTGTTCAAGTAAGGAAAACGTCGCCATTTTAAGTATTTAAAACAGTTCTCATTCTCGCCGCTGGCGGAAAAATTCCATCTGCCGTATGGTGTTGCCATCTCTGGGACGTATTGACAATGAACGCAGCCTCATTTTAAAACAATGCGCATGTTTCTATCTCTTTTCAGTCCGGAGGAAAAAATTCGGAGGCCTTAGAACTTGAATGCACCTCGTATAACCCCCGTGTTCTTTCAAGCGCTGATATGGACCCTTGTACGACTTTCGGGGTGTCTTCGATCAGGATATATTTCTTGGTACAAGCGTGCAGCCTCCCGTGCATTGCCATTGGTCCAGCCGTAAATGAAATGCATATCCGTGTACTCTTCGTTACTGTGCGGTTCTATTGTGGCTCTCCTCAGAAGTGACTTATACCGTTTGAGGTTGTGTACTGCATCCATCCTGAACGTTCTGCATGTATGGTGTGATTCCAACTCCACGTCTCTACTATGTTCCGGAGTGTAAACAGCGAATGTAAACAGCGAACGTGGGACGGCCCCAAGTGCGCAAGGGGGAAACCGGGCGATGTTACAAACAATGCCGTCAGTGGCGGCGCGGAACCATACACTCGTGATTATCTCGCAAGCGCCTCGTTTGCGGACTGGTGTTTACTGCGACATTTGTGCTTCTGTTATCATGCACTTTCAGCCGTGTAAGGATGCACCATCCTTTTTGTTACACTATAACACGGACAGTACAGAAAAAAAGTCTAACGATCTGAAGGTTAAATAAAACTAGTACACTAGACTAATAAAGGACAAAAGAACAGGAAAAGAGATAGGATACCCTATTCAGACATAAGAGTCCACGGTAAGATACAAAATCAGAAACTTGCAAAAAATGGAATACCCTACAGAATCAAAAAATCAATATGCAGATTACCTTACAAGTACTGACAACTGACAAGAAAATCAAGCATAGTGAAAGTAACCACAAATAAATCAGATAGTTATATTCCTAAATCTGGACTGAAAGTTCGCCGACGGTGTGGCCGAACCGTTCTAGGCGCTTCAGTTTGGGACCGCGTGACCGCTACGGTCGCAGGTTCGAATCCTGCCTCGGCCATGGATGTGTGTGATGTCCTTAGGTTAGTTAGGTTTAAGTAGTTCTAAATTCTAGGGGACTGATGACCTGAGAAGTTAAGTCCCATAGAGCTCAGAGCCATTTGAACCATTTTGAATGAAAGTTCACTCATTTTAGAACACCAGTTCATGGCACACAATGATGACATATTATCAACACATATCATAGGAAACAAATTATATAACTTGAATAATTATGACATATAGATCATATAGTTACGCAAATCATGACATACAAAAACAAAATACACAGAATTATTTATAGCACATTTTTAAATACTTATGAGGGTACACACCCCTTATTTTCAATATCTTTGGATATGCCAACAGATATGCTCTTGGATGTGGCAGTTTCATAATAACATATGGTCCATGGTATATTCTTTGCCACTTCCCGGTCGTCTTCTCCAGTAGTGAAAATCGTGAATGAGATCTCAGTAGTGCCAAATTTCCAACATTATAATATTGTCTTCTTTTTAATCCCTCGTCGTGTCTCTTCTTTTTCATAAGAGCTTACTCTTTCATGTTGAGGTAAGCATCACGAATTTCCTCTTCCCATTAGATCCTGTTTCGGGGTATATTCGGTAATGCTTGCAACCACTCTTTAGTACTTGTATGTGGTGGGTTATCTACGATTGTAGTGAAGTCTTCCACCAGATCAATCCACTTGGTTTGCTTCGTTGAGCAGTAGGTTCTCATAAAATGATTTAACTCTGTAATACACGTTCGATGGGAATTGCTCCTGGATTGTAACATGACGTTTTGACACGCGTAATATTTGCTTCCCGTAAAGCCTTCTTCCAAGTATAACATGTAAAAATCGTTGCATTGTCTGTTAGAATCGTTCTTGGCTTCCCAACAGATGGAATAAAATCAGAAAACAATTTCTTGATAACGGATTTGCTGGTGGCTGATCGAATTGGATACAACATTACATACTTAAAAAAAGTATCCAAAAATCCAACTGTAATTACTACCTCCTCTTGCCGTCGGCATTGCCCAACAGATGTCCACAGAGATTAGATCTAAGGGCTGTAACGTCTCCTGGCAAAACACATATCATATGCGGTAAAAAAAGAAACGTAATTGAACTGGATGATTGTAATTTTATTTCTGCATGGACAGTGATTGTCTGAACCTTATGTAATAGAGGAACAATTATGTGTCATGTTGATAGAATTATGTATCGATTTTTTAAAGATAATATCTGTGTCGGCGAGTACTGGAACCGCCACAGACGATAGTTATTAAATATCAAACAAAGATGTAAATGTATTAAACCGAGTATAAATAGTAGTGACGGAGCATTAATTTGTCTGTCATCTTTTTGGAGTTACGTGAGTAGGAAGAGCCTGTGACGCTATATTGTTCGCTTGTGTAGCATTCTTTTGTCAAGATTGAGAGAAGGACGCCATTAGGCATCGATTTGTAAAAGTTTGTAAGAATTTAATCTGTCTAAATGTTTTGAATAGAGTTACTTATAGAAAAATTGCAATATGATTGTAATAAGCTTGCATGATATTTTATCCCATCCTTTTAAGACATTTTCAGCTATTTAAATATTATTCGTGGTGCAGAGCTGCGCTACGAACGAAGGAGCCGCTGCCGCGGCGCATTCAAACTGCATTAAATGAAACCAATCATACCGCAAAGAAGCGACAGGTAATAGTGAACTAAAATTATTTCTTTCAGCTTTCGGGATTGCAGGGAAGAGCAGCAGATTTTATGATGTATTTTACAGGTGGACGCGGGCTGCGGATGATGTTGTATTATTATCAGTGCAAAAATATAATTTACCTTCATGACATAAAAGAAATCTTGCTGTGCGTAGTTCTGGTCTGGCAAACATTATAGTAAAAACATTTTTTCTCTGATAATAGTCTCATGTTCTTGTGTTAGTCGTGGTAATTATTGGTGTTTTAATAACAAAAATCCACTGCAAAATTTTGATGTTGAAGAAACATTGCGTCCTGTAACATCAGTATTGATAACGAAATAATTTTCAGTAACCTCTTCAATAACTGTAAAGTAAGAAAGATATGTTGAACTTTATAGCGAGTTACAGTAACGAAACAATGTTCCTTTTATAGAAAGCCAGATCCAGAATAATAAGAACATAATATATTTTCTTTTGTTGAAAATGAGTGATCCAAAGAAAGTCACAGCCTAAAAAGTATTTTAGGGCTCTTTTCGTAGCAACATATTTTATCTCAACCATTTACCAATATATTAGTTGTTACACGAGCAATAACAATGAGAGCGAAAGGGCTTATGTGGAATGATCGAGCGCATCTCATCTTGTGTCTCTTTGTTACAAGGCTTAGTCAGCTCACAAACTTTGCATTTCTTCAAAACCTGCTGAACTCTTCTCCTGATATTCGCAAAGTAACAATAGCTAGCTATCTTGCTTGCGCATTTAAGTACGCCAAAATGTCCCCAAACATAGTGAGTGTGCATTATGAGCCTGTCCACGCAATCTTCTGGTATACATACATACCACTCATCTGAAATATCAGGCCTTCTGTAGAACAAAACATTTTCAACTACTTTGAAAAACCGTCAGAGCCGCCCTTGGTCTGACTGACTCAGTTTCTTCAAAATTATAGACGAATGATCATCTCGTTGCTGGAGTGCAGATAGGTTACTACGCATGTTTAAATAGTATCTCCTGGATTCCAAATCTTTCATCAGCAAGATCCTCATCTTCCACAGTGGTAATTTTCTCCATCAGGTAGTCTAGATAAAGCATCTGCTACCTGGTTATGTTGTCCCTTTATGTATGATGTTGTTGTTGTTGTTTTGTTCTTCAGTCCTGAGACTGGTTTGGTGCAGCTCTCCATGCTACTCTATCCTGTGCAAGCTTCTTCATCTCCCACTATCTACTGCAGCCTACATCCTTCTGAATCTGCTTAGTGTATTCATCTCTTGGTCTCCCTCTACGATTTTTACCCTCGATGCTGCCCTTAAATACTAAATTGGTGATCCCTCGATGTCTCAGAACATGTCCTACCAACCGTACCTTCTTCTAGTCAAGTTGTGCCACAAGCTCCTCTTCTCCCCAATTCTATTCAATACTTCCTCATTAGTTATGTGATCTACCCATCTAATCTTCAGCATTCTTCTGTAGCACCACATTTCGAAAGCTTCTATTCTCTTCTTGTCTAAACTATTTATTGTCCACGTTTCGCTTCCATACATGGCTACACTCCATACAAATACTTTCAGAAACGACTTCTTGACATTTAAATCTATACTCGATGTTAACAAATTTTTCTTCTTCAGAAACGCTTTCCTTGCCATTGCTATTCTACATTTTATATCCTCTCTACTTCGACCATCATCAGTTATTTTGCTCCCCAAATAGCAAGACTCCTTTACTACTTTAAGTGTCTCGTTTTCTAATCTAATTCCCTCAGCATCACCCGACTTAATTCGACTACATTCCATTATACTCGTTTTTCTTTTGATCTGAAATCCCTCGTCAATAGAACTCAACACTTCATGTGAGTAAAGAGCTAGTTGTGTTTCACAGGAACGATGTTTTCTAAACCCATGTTGACTGTGTGTCAATAGACCGTTTTCACCGTGGTAATTCATAATGTTCGGCCACAATATATGTTCCAAAATCCTGCTGCACTGTCCATTTCGTGCAGCTGCTCTTCCAAGTCCATTGCTGTCTCTGACAGAATTACAATGTCATCGGCGAACTTCAAAGTTTTTATTTCTTCTCCATGGATTTTAATACCGCTTGCGCAATATACAGATTGAACAGAATCGGGGATAGGCTACAACCCTGTCTCATTCCCTTCCCAACCACTGCTTCCCTTTCATAACCCTCGACTCTTGTAACTGCCATCTGCTTTCTGTACAAATTGTAAATAGCCTTTCGCTCCCTGTATTTTACCCCTACCACCTTCAGAATTTGAAAGAGAGTATTCCAATCAACATTGTCAAAAGCTTCCTCTAAGTCTACAAATGCTAGAAACGTAGGGTCAGCATTGCCTCACGTGTTCCAACATTTATACGGAATCCAAACTGATCTTCCCCGAGGTCGGTTTCTATCAGTTTTTCCATTCGTCTCTAAGGAATTCTCGTTAGTATTTTGCAGCTGTGACTTATTAAACTGATAGTTCGGTAATTTTCACATCTGTCATCGCCTGCTTTCTTTGGGATTGGGATTATTATATTCTTCTTGAAGTCTGAGGGTATATCGCCTGTTTCATACATCTTGCTCACCAGATGGTAGAGTTTTGTCATGACTGGCTCTCCCAAGGCTGTCAGTAGCTCTAATGGAATGTTGTCCACTCCAGGGGCCTTGTTTCGACTCAGGTCTTTCAGTGCTCTGTCAAACTCTTCACGAAATATCATATCTCCCATTTCATCTTCATCTACATCCTCTTCCATTTCCATAATATTGTCCTCAAGTACATCGCCCTTGTATAGACCCTCTATTACTCCTTCCACCTTTCTGCTTTCCCTTCTTTGCTTAGAACTGGATTTCCATCAAAGCTATTGATATTCATGCAAGTGGTTCTCCTTTCTCCAAAGGTCTCTTTAATTTTCTGTAGGCAGTATCTATCTCACCCCTAGTGAGATAAGCCTCTACATCCTTACATTTGTCCTCTAGCCATCCCTGCTTAGCCATTTTGCACTTCCTGTCGATGTCATTTTTAAAACGTTTGTATTCCTTTTTGCCTGCTTCATTTACTGCATTTTTATATTTTCTCCTTTCATCAATCAAATTCAATATTTCTTCTGCTACCCAAGGGTTTCTACTAGCCCTCGTGTTTTTACCTATTTGATTCTCTGCTGCCTTCACTATTTCATTCCTCAAAGCTACCCATTTTCTTCTACTGTATTTCTTTCCCCCATTCCTGTCAGTTGTTCCCTTATGCTCTCCCTGAAACTCTGTACAACCTCTGGTTCTTTCAGTTTATCCAGGTCCCATCTCCTTAAAGTCCCACCTTTTTGCAGTTTCTTCAGTTTTGATCTACAGTTCATAACCAATAGATTGTGGTCAGAGTCCACATCTGCCGCTCGAAATGTCTTACAATTTAAAACCTGGTTCCTAAATGTCTGTCTTACCATTATATAATCTATCTGATACCTTTTAGTATCTTCAGGGTTCTTCCATGTATACAACCTTCTTTCATGATTCTTGAACCAAGTGTTAGCTATGATTAAGTTTTGCTCTGCGCAAAATTCTACCAGGCGGCTTCCTCTTTCATTTCTTAGCCCCAATCCATATTCACCTACTATCTTTCCTTCTCTCCCTTTTCCTATTCTCGAATTCCAGTCACCCATGACTATTAAATTTTCGTCTCCCTTCACTACCTGAATAATTTCTTTTATATCCTCATACATTTCATCAATTTCTTCGTCATCTGCAGAGCTAGTTGGCATATAAACTTGTACAACTGTAGTAGATGTGGACTTCGTGTCTGTCGTGGCCACAATAATGCGTTCACTATGCTGTTTGTAGTAGCTTACCCGTACTCCTATTTTTTTTATTCTTTATTAAACCTACTCCTGCATTACCCTTATTTGATTTTGTATTTATAACCCTGTATTCCCCTGACCAAAAGTCTTGTTCCTCCTGCCACCAAACTTCACTAATTACCACTATATCTAACTTTAACCTATCCATTTCCCTTTTTAAATTTTCTAACCTACCTGGCCGATTATGGGATCTGACATTCCACGCTCTGATCCGTAGAACGCCATTATTCTTTCTCCTGATAACGACATCCTCTTGAGTAGTCCCCGCCCGGAGATCCGAATTGGGGACTATTTTACCTCCGGAATATTTTACCCAAGAGGACGCCATCATCATTTAATCATAGAGTAAAGCTGCATGCACTGGGGAAAAATTACGGCTCTAGTTTCCCCTTGCTTTCAGCCGTTCGCAGTACCAGCACAGCAAGGCCATTTTGGTTAGTGTTACAAGGCCAGATCAGTCAATCATCCAGACTGTTGCCCCTGCAACTACTGAAAAGGCTGCTGCCCCTCTCCAGGAACCACACGTTTGTCTGGCCTCTCAACAGATACCCCTCCGTTGTGGTTGCACCTACGGTACGGCTATCTGCATCGTTGAGGCACGCAAGCCTCCCCACCAACGGCAAGGTCCATGGTTCGTTGGTGGTGGGGGGGTGGGGGTGGGGGGTGGCGGGGCGGGCTTTATGTAGTATACAGCTCTGAAATTATATTCTTGTAAAGCCAAGGTCCAGCGTGATAGACGAGCATGAAGTAGTTCGCATTGACGCAAGAATGTGAGAACTTGATGATCGCAGTACACGGTAGTGCGTGCTCCAAACATGTAATAGTGGGATTTTCGAAACGCCCACACAACCGCCAAAGCTTCCAATTCTGTGGTTGTGTAGGAGCGCTCGCAACATGATAACACGCGACTTGCTTAGGCTATGGGACAGAACGTTGGCTGGTTACTGATGTCCTTGATTTGAAACAAACAGCAACCTAAACGGACGCTCAATGAATCGGTCATCAAACTGAACTCGAAAGTCATATCCGGATGCTGTAACAATTTTATATGCGCAAGAGTGTCTTTGATGAGCTGGAATGCAATTTCACCGTCATTTGTCCACCTCCACGGTACGTTTTTCCTTAGAAGCTGGTGTAAGGGTTCTGCATTCATCACTTGTTTGTTTAAAAGTCGCTTATAGAAGGTTGTCACTCCTATGAAAGATTTTAACTGCTTCTTGTTTGAAGTTGTGGGAAATTTCTTGATGTCGCTCACCTCCGCTGAATCCGACATTATTCCCTTATTGTCTATTATGTGCCCGAGGAAACGGATCCGTTCAAGTGAAAAATGAGATTTTTGCAGGTTAGCTGTCACGCCTGCTTTACTAAATGCATTTATGACTCTGGCCAAGAGGTTAATGTGTTCTTCCCAAGAAGATGTAGCAATGATAAATATCATCGACA
The DNA here is from genome assembly GCF_023864345.2 of Schistocerca serialis cubense. Lineage (NCBI taxonomy): Eukaryota > Metazoa > Arthropoda > Insecta > Orthoptera > Acrididae > Schistocerca > Schistocerca serialis. The sequence goes on from NC_064645.1 coordinate 633,003,763, forward strand.
AAAAGTGTTAAGTACGCAGTTCAGGTTCTAAAACAGCATTCAATGCCTGGATAAACACACCAGAGCTAACATTTAGGCCAAATGGAAGTAACTTAAAATGATAGCTTCTCCCTGCATAAACAAATGCTGTGTACTTCCTCGATTCAGGACTTAGCATTATCTGCCAGTTAGAACTTCTGAGTTCACAAGTTGAAAAGAATTTCTTGCTATAAAACTTCTGTGTAAACTCTTCGATATTATCTGGATGAGGACAGGAACTATAATCTTATTTATCGGTCTCGCGTCCAAAAATAATCGAACTCTGGTTTAGGGACAACCAATAAAGGACTACAGTACAGGCTTGTCGATAGCTCATTCAGCTTCCACTCCAACATTCATTGCAATTCATCATAGACAGCTCGTCGAAGTCGCCAAGGTACAGGATAAAAACTTTGGCAATATGTAGTATGTGGGTACACTTGTAAACCACTCACATACCCTTTCACTATACCCGGTTATCCACTAAAGATATCGATATTCTGCTGAAATATTTGTTGCTAAGAGGTCAAGTGTGTTTTCACAACCGTTTACTATTCGCGCTGGCTCATGAACTAACTATTCGAAATAATTTTCAGAGAATTGTGCAAAACGCACAACGCGTTCATGAGCCAACGCGAATGGTAAACGGTTGCGAAAACACACTTGACCTATTAGCAACAAATAATCCTGAGTTAATAATGAGCATCAAAACCGATTCAGGGATTAGTGAACACAGAGTTGTCGTAGCGAGATAATACTGTAATCCCCAAATCCTCGAAAAATAAGCGAAAAATATATCTATTCAAAAAAGTAGATAAAAATTCATTTGACGCTTTCCTGAGAGACAATCTCCACTGATTCCAAATTAATAATATAAGTGTAGCCCAGATGTGGCTTAAATTCAAGGAAATAATATCAGCAGCAATTCAGAGAATTATACCAAATAAATTAACAAACGAAGGAGCTGATCCTCCTTGGTACACAAAACGGGTTAGAACACTGTTGCAGAAACAACGAAACAAACATGCCAAATTTAAAGAGACGCAAAATCCCCAAGATTGGCGATCTTTTACAGAAGCTCGAAATTTAACGGGGACTTCAATGCGAGATGCTTATAACAGTTTTCACAATGAAACTTTATTTCGAAACCTGCAGAAAATCCAAAGAGATTCTGGTCGTATGTGAAGTATGTTAGCGGCAAGAAACAATCAATGCCTTCTCTGCACGATAGCAATGGAGATACTATCGAAGACAGTGCTGCCAAAGCAGAATTACTAAACGCAGCCTTCCGAAATGCCTTAAAAAAAGACGACGTAATATTCCAGAATTCGAATCGAGAACAGCTGCCAACATGAGTAACGTAGAAGTAAGTATCCTCGGAGTAGTGCAGCAACTTAAATCACTTAATAAAAGCAAGTCTTCTGGTCCAGACTGCATACCAGTTAGGTTCCTTTCGGAGTACGCTGATGCATTAGCTCCGTACTTAACAATCATATACAACCGTTCGCTCGACGAAAGATCCGTACCCAAACTCTGCAAAGTTGCACAGGTCACACCAGTATTCAAGAAAGGTCGTAGGAGTAGTCCACTAAATTACAGGCCCATATCGTTAACGTCGATATGCAGCAGGATTTTGGAACATATATTGTGGCCGAACATTATGAATTACCACGGAGAAAACGGTCTATTGACACACAGTCAACATGGGTTTAGAAAACATCGTTCCTGTGAAACACAACTAGCTCTTTACTCACATGAAGTGTTGAGTGCTATTGACAAGGGATTTCAAATCAATTCCGTAGTTTTGGATTTCCGGAAGGCTTTTGACACTGTACCACACAAGCGGCTCGTAGTGAAATTGCTTGCTTATGGAATATCGTCTCAGTAATGTGACTGGATTTGCGAATTCCTGTCAGAGAGGTCACAGTTCGTAGTAATTGACGGAAAATCATCGAGTAAAGCACAAGTGATTTCTGGCGTTTCCCAAGGTAGTGTTATAGGCTCTTTGCTGTTCCTTATGTACAGGGCTATTACAAATGATTGAAGCGATTTCATAAATTCACTGTAGCTCCATTCATTGACATGTGGTCACGACACACTACAGATACGTAGAAAAACTCGTAAAGTTTTGTTCGGCTGAAGCCGCACTTCAGGTTTCTGCCGCTAGAGCGCTCGAGAGCGCAGTGAGACAAAATGGCGACAGGAGCCGAGAAAGCGTATGTCGTGCTTGAAAACTCACATCAGTCAGTCATAACAGTGCAACGACACTTCAGGACGTAGTTAAACAAAGATCCACCAACTGCTGACTCCATTCGGCGATGGTATGCGCAGTTTAAAGCTTCTGGATGCCTCTGTAAGGGGAAATCAACGGGTCGGCCTGCAGTGAGCGAAGAAACGGTTGAACGCGTGCGGGCAAGTTTCACGCGTAGCCCGCGGAAGTCGACGAATAAAGCAAGCAGGGAGCTAAACGTACCACAGCCGACGGTTTGGAAAATCTTACGGAAAAGGCTAAAGCAGAAGCCTTACCGTTTACAATTGGTACAAGTCCTGACACCCGATGACAAAGTCAAACGCTTTGAATTTTCGGCGCGGTTGCAACAGCTCATGGAAGAGGATGCGCTCAGTGCGAAACTTGTTTTCAGTGATGAAGCAACATTTTTTCTTAATGGTGAAGTAAACAGACACAATGTGCGAATCTGGGCGGTAGAGAATCCTCACACATTCGTGCAGCAAATTCGCAATTCACCAAAAGTTAACGTGTTTTGTGCAATCTCACAGTTTAAAGTTTACGGCCCGTTTTTCCTCTGCGAAAAACGTTACAGGACACCTGTATCTGGACATGCTGGAAAATTGGCTCATGCCACAACTGGAGACCGACAGCGCCGGCTTCATCTTTCAACAGGATGGTGCTCCACCGCACTTCCATCATGATGTTCGGCATTTCTTAAACATGAGATTGGAAAACCGATGGATCGGTCGTGGTGGAGATCATGATCAGCAATTCATGTCATGGCCTCCACGCTCTCCCGACTTAACCCCATGCGATTTCTTTCTGTGGGGTTATGTGAAAGATTCAGTGTTTAAACCTCCTCTACCAAGAAACGTGCCAGAACTGCGAGCTCGCATCAACGATGCTTTCGAACTCATTGATGGGGACATGCTGCGCCGAGTGTGGGAGGAACTTGATTATCGGCTTGATGTCTGCCGAATCACTAAAGGGGCACATGTCGAACATTTGTGAATGCCTAAAAAAACATTTAGAGTTTTTGTATGTGTGTGCAAAGCATTGTGAAAATATCTCAAATAATAAAGTTATTGTAGAGCTGTGAAATCGCTTCAATCATTTGTAATAACCCTGTATATAAACGATTTGGGAGACAATCTGAGCAGCCGTCATCGGTTGTTTGCAGATAACGCTGTCGTTTATCGACTAATAAAGTCACCAGAACATCAAAACAAAATGCAAAACGATCTGAATGGTGCGAAAAGTGGCAGTTGACCCTAAATAACGAAAAGTGAGGACATACACATGAGTGCCAAAAGGAACTCGTTATACTTCGCTTACACGATAAATCAGTCTAATGTAAAAGCTGCAAATTCAACTAAATACCTAGGTATTACAATTCAAACAACTTAAATTGGAAGGTACACATAGAAAATGTTGTGGGGAAGGCTAACCAAAAACTGCGTTTTATTGGCAGGACACTTAGAAAATGTAACAGACCTACTAAGGAGACTGTCTACACTACGCTCGTCCGTCATCTTTTAGAATACTCCTGCTCGACTGACTGACGGAGTATATCGAAAAAGTTCAAAGAAAGGCAGCACGTTTTGTATTATCGCGAAACATGGGAGAGAGTGTCACAGAAATGATACAGAATTTGGGCTGGACATCATTAAAAGAAAGGCGTTTTTCATTGAGACGGAATATTCTCACGAAATTCCAATCACCAGCTTTCTCCTCCGAATGCGAAAATATTTTGTTGACACCAACCTACATAGGGAGCAACGATCACCACGATAAAATAAGGGAAATCAGAGCTCGTACGGAAAGATATAGGTGTTTATTCTTTCCGCGCGCTATACGAGATTGGAATAGTAGAAAATTGTGAATGTGGTTTGATGAACCCTCTGTCAGGCACTTAAATGTGATTTGCAGAGTATCGATGTAGATGTAGATAAGTCTGCCAATTATTTTCGCTAACGGTCGTCCAAACAGATTCAGACGTTTTTTGAGATATAACGTCAGTTAATGTATATACTTGATAAACCTCATCTGCATTTGATGTCCGACTCTTCTTGAAACACACAAGCTTGATTGTTGCATCTCGACAATATCGTCCGTGGCTACAGTCTTTTCCGACCAGCTCCACACACACACATTCTCATCATCAATCTTAAAAGAGACACAGCTCACAGAGAAGTCGAATTTTACGTCCGCCTCCCGGATAGTCTCAAAACCCAAAATACAGTCCTATATTAATTTATTTATTACTAGGAACGTGCATAAAGTCTCTACAGTTCCTATTCTTAATCGAATAAGGGTCTGTGTCTTTACCTTCTGTGCCCTGGTACCGATTACACCTATAACTTCACAATTACTCATAGGAGGACTGGTAGTTTCCGAAGTCGTGTCAAACTCTCAAACAGCGCTGCGGAGATTGCATTCACATTTGCACCTGTATCAAGAACTACTTTGATGGTATGGCCATGGACTTCTGCATGTATCGCCGGTATAACAACGGCCATACGCTTGTTCGATGAGATTTCGGGATTGCAGCCGGATCATGTTGACTTATTGCCACGATATTTCGGCTGGCAATCGTCCAGCCATCTTCAGGTGAGTGCCCGTCACTGGAGACTGCAAGTTCCCGGAGTCAACATTATAGCAAAAAATTGGCGCGAAAACGCATGCGCATTGGCCTCCGTTACGGGAGCGTCCTCTATCGAAATCCCTCTGGAGCCACTGGTCTACCTGTGGCGCACAGGCGCATGCGTAAAGGTGAAAACTACATGTCCGCCCTCTGTCGAAATGCGCGCCCGCGTCGCAGACGTCAGATGTCGCCAGACGTGTCATTATGAATGTATTGTCTTCTCTCAGAGGAAATTAGAGAGGTCACCGGGTCCCAAGCCTTGCCCAGTTGAAAACCGCCATCACGATTCATAAGATTTTGCGCTAGGCGTATCTCCACAGATTCTTTAATTACTGAATCCCAGAAAGTTTTCGCTGGGGCCAAGATTTTCGTGGCAGAAAAATCCATAGCGCGTCCTGTGGTAATACAGTGCTCAGCTACGGCCGACTTACTTGGCTGCGAAAGGCGAGTGTGGCGTTCGTGTGCAACGCACCTTTCATGTACTGTGCGTGTCGTCTGATCGATGTAAGCTTTGCCACACTGGCAAGGAATTATATACACTCCTGGAAATGGAAAAAAGAACACATTGACACCGGTGTGTCAGACCCACCATACTTGCTCCGGACACTGCGAGAGGGCTGTGCAAGCAATGATCACACGCACGGCACAGCGGACACACCAGGAACCGCGGTGTTGGCCGTCGAATGGCGCTAGCTGCGCAGCATTTGTGCACCGCCGCCGTCAGTGTCAGCCAGTTTGCCGTGGCATACGGAGCTCCATCGCAGTCTTTAACACTGGTAGCATGCCGCGACAGCGTGGACGTGAACCGTATGTGCAGTTGACGGACTTTGAGCGAGGGCGTACAGTGGGCATGCGGGAGGCCGGGTGGACGTACCGACGAATTGCTCAACACGTGGGGCGTGAGGTCTCCACAGTTCATCGATGTTGTCGCCAGTGGTCGGCGGAAGGTGCACGTGCCCGTCGACCTGGGATCGGACCGCAGCGACGCACGGATGCACGCCAAGACCGTAGGATCCTACGCAGTGCCGTAGGGGACCGCACCGCCACTTCCCAGCAAATTAGGGACACTGTTGCTCCTGGGGTATCGGCGAGGACCATTCGCAACCGTCTCCATGAAGCTGGGCTACGGTCCCGCACACCGTTAGGCCGTCTTCCGCTCACGCCCCAACATCGTGCAGCCCGCCTCCAGTGGTGTCGCGACAGGCGTTGGTGCCAATGATGGTCGTATGCGTGTTTGGCGCCGTGCAGGTGAGCGCCACAATCAGGACTGCATACGACCGAGGCACACAGGGCCAACACCGGTCATCATGGTGTGGGGAGCGATCTCCTACACTGGCCTTACACCACTGGTGATCGTCGAGGGGACACTGAATAGTGCACGGTACATCCAAACCGTCATCGAACCCATCGTTCTACCATTCGTAGACCGGCAAGGGAACTTGCTGTTTGAACAGGACAATGCACGTCCGCATGTATCCCGTGCCACCCAACGTGCTCTAGAAGGTGTAAGTCAACTACCCTGGCCAGCAAGATCTCCGGATCTGTCCCCCATTGAGCATGTTTGGGACTGGATGAAGCGTCGTCTCACGCGGTCTGCACGTCCAGCACGAACGCTGGTCCAACTGAGGCGCCAGATGGAAATGGCATGGCAAGCCGTTCCACAGGACTACATCCAGCATCTCTACGATCGTCTCCATGGGAGAATAGCAGCCTGCATTGCTGCGAAAGGTGGATATACGCTGTACTAGTGCCGACATTGTGCATGCTCTGTTGCCTGTGTCTATGTGCCTGTGGTTCTGTCAGTGTGATCATGTGATGTATCTGACCCCAGGAATGTGTCAATAAAATTTCCCCTTCCTGGGACAATGAATTCACGGTGTTCTTATTTCAGTTTCCAGGAGTGTAGATCCCGGTCTTCCGCAGACCCAGATCGTCCTTTACTGAACCGAGAAAGGTACTAATCTTCGCCGGTGGCCGGAAGATTATTTTAAGTTGATGTTTCCTTAGAATCCTGCCTATTTTAGATGAAAGGTTGCCGACTTATGGAAGGAACGCCCTGGACTTGAATAGCTCCTTATCTTCTTGATTTTGTGGGTGGTCACGTTTCTTCCTTCTTAGCGCTGTTCTAATCTGATGTGGAGAGTAACCATTACCTTGAATCCCCAGAATGACGGACATGAAATCGGGATCACCTCTTACAAATTAAAAGTGCACAATAATATTAAATCAGTATATTATATGCTTAACTGATACAAATATGCTTACATTTGCCAGCACTCGCAAGATGTCCCTCTATACACATTCAAGACAAAAGAGGAAGACAAGACGACTAAAAAAAAAATTAACAAAAGAGCGTATCTTGTCGTCTCTTTAGATCATTTTGTCATAAATTATTTCTTTGCATTTGAAACTTGGACAGAGAGATTATTACTTTACGGCTACATGATAAAAATATATTATTCAATTTATAAATACTGTTTTTTAAGTCTTTTCGTAATATAGCACTGGGGACGCTATAAACCCTATGACGATATCGAATCAAAATTCGAAACAGATTCGTGCGTTGTTCAACTGCGTCTTGTTCTTAATCTCACTTCAGGCATTATTTTAATTAAACAGCATTTGTACCGGTCCGTCACAATATCGTTAGCTAGTATTGATTTAAGAGTACGGACAATCTTCCTGCTTCTGCGTCATCGGTGTCCTTCATAGGCGCCACGGTTATTGGTAGATACAGAAAAAATATGATCTTAATTTCATTATTTTGTCGTTTTACAGTAATCGACACTGCAGCTCGAATACTTTTTGTTGCTTTATTTGTCTCTAGGTTCCGTACTCTATGTAGCAATCTAAAACACGTGTTTACATTGTACGCTTAATTGTACGGAGAAAATTCATAAATGAATTTTTATGAAACGAAAAGCTCGAGCAAATGGCGGTGGTTTAACAAATACGATGATATGTAAGTTAGACATTTGTGTGTTATCTATTCACACTATTTATCAGATTTAATCAGAAGCGATAAAGATAAATGAAAAGAAGAATATGACTGAAATTACAGATTTTTCCTAGGCTCTTAAGAAAGTTATCAGTCAACCACAATATTATTGCACCTGGGACGGTGACTGCTTCGGTCGCCTTATCATGAGCTTTTATCGTGTTATTTCACAAGAATACGCCGAATCACTTGATAGTGCGTATACAGCTTTCTTGAAATCATTCAGAAAGCGATTCGTTTTCCATAGACACCGTTGCGCTTGCTTAATGAAATGTCAGAGCGATTCCCTGATAACGGCCACAGGAGGCCAAGTGCAATAATATCGTTGTCGGGTAGTATCACTTTATGAAGGAGAATGTCTTGAGCAAACAAAATGAAGAAGCTGAGGGATGTTTATCCCATATTTATCAATGTCTTCAAAAATTCTGATCTTTCACAGTCAAATTTTGGACACAAAAACAAGATCTGGCTTACATCAGATACTGATTCAGGATCACGCTCACATACAGGAGAGCCTTTAAATACTGATTCTGTATAGATGTAGAGGAAAAAAGGACGATGGTGTAAATCGTTGATAGGTCGAAATGAACCCTCGTAAACTATGGCCTTGTAGGGCTTCGCAGTTCTAACGCCGCACAATGTTCACTTTTTGTCTATTGTAACAGTGATGTTTCCCGCTGCTCTTTGGCGTCACGTAAGTAGTCTGCATAAGGCAGTTTCAAATCGAGGGCAGTTTCTATTGCTGGAACTTGCTTCTCTAAGACGTCAGCTTCCTCATTATTGTGGATGACGGTGTGGAAACGCGCTCACAGCAGATAAATTATCTATCACCTCCATTTTCTGCGAACATATTCCAGTACCACATCAAATATACAAGTTTTATTTGTTTTATTATGCTTCCAATGTTGAATATTTTAAGGACTCTCTGGGAATAGGAGTTGAAGATACGAACTTGAGTGCTTCCAGTTTTGCAACTGTCTCCGCTGTAAAAAAATTGAAGCGCTTTTATGTAATTTGAAGGCTCCTCTCTCTTGGATCTGACGACACAGAAAAGAATTCCAATAACCTCCTCTTGGGAAATTTTGGATCCAGTTGTATGCAGACAGATATAACAAAGCCCCTGAGCTTCAATTTATATACAGGGTGATTTTTTCCACCGTGTACAAACTCTAGCGATTGATCGATGAGAGGATACGGAACCAAAAGGAAAGTCTAATGAACGGAAGTGCATAGTTTCCATGCTAGAGACGGTTTATGCGCCGGCCGGGGTGGCCAAGCGGTTAAAGGCGCTACAGTCTGGAACCGCGCGACTGCTACGGTCGCAGGTTCGAATCCTGCCTCGGGCATGGATGTGTGTGATGTTCTTAGGTTAGTTAGGTTTAAGTAGTTCTAAGTTCTAGGAGACTGATGACCTTAGAAGTTAAGTCCCATAGTGCTCAGAGCCATTTGAACCATTTCAACGGTTTATGCAGTCATACATTGTTATGGAGCCTGCGGTCTAATACGGGCTGTACCATGTATCCACAGTTTCAATATCTGTTGAAAATGGTTTCCATGTGCCTCAACACATCCGTGTACGCGCCGTAGCATGTTCTGCCTCACACGTTCACATTGGCCAGGGTGCATCCGAACAGTGTCAAAGCCAGCATGAATATGCTGCTCCAGTGTCTCCACATCTGCAATGTGCTCTGCATGCTTGATACTTTTGAGATGGCCCCGTAACCAGAAATCGCACGAGTTTAGACCCGGTGAACGAGTAGGCCAAGCAACTGGATCCCCTCGTCCGATTCATCGACCAGGCAAGACACGACTGAGATACGTCTGAACGTTAACGACGAAGAGGGCTGGAGCACCATCGTGTAGCAGCTACAGACCCCTTCGAATCATCAATGGCACTACTTCTATCTAGCAAGGGAGGCAAAGTCACCCGCAAGAAACGCCGATAGTTCCGGTCTGTTAGGCGACGTGGAAGGAAGACTGGTCCCAAAATATGGTCGCCAATTATCCCGAGCCACACATTCCGGCTACACCGATCCTGATGATTCGCTGTCACCATACCATGGGGATTCTGCACACTACTCCACAAATGACTGTTATGAAAACTGAAGATATCACTTCGTTGAAAGGTGGCCTCATTTGTGAATAGGGTGGATGACAAAAATTCCGGAATCGAGGTTTCCTGGTAAAGAAACCAGTGACGAAACAGCTCCTGATGTGGAAGGTCTATCGCTAGTAAGCCCAGCATACGATACAAGTGATAAGGGTAGTAACAATTGTGATGGAGAATGTCACACACCGTCGTCTGGTTTACGCTGTACTGGCGGGCCAACTGCCTGGTACTGACACGGCGCTCGCCTTCCGTAGTATTAATCACATTTTCTTCCAAGTCTGGTGCCCGAACATTTTGGGTCCGTACTTCACGATTTCCCGCTTCCTGAAATGACCCGGTCTCAGAGATACGACGAAACACTGTTCCAAACATTGAATGCTGTGGTTGTTGTAGGCTGGATAGGTCTCCTGATAAATCTTGCTGCCCGCCGCCATTCTCCTTTCCGTAAGTAAACACCACGCTGGAAAGCTCTCGATTCCAATACGGACCATTGTGTACAACGTTGAATCAGCAAGAGAAGTGAATCAGACACAACATTACCAATTACTATAGCTGGAGAGGGCGCTAGGACGTGACCTATGAGGGACAGTATAACCCTGTACGAGGAAACCATGCACACTGTAGCTGCGGCTGCGTGGTACACCTGGACTGACCGCGGTCTCTCTAACAAAGTATGATTGAATAAATGGTCTATAGCATGTAAACCAAGAATTTCCGAACGTAAGTTCATTAGACTTTTTTTGTTCCGTATCCTCTCAATGCCTGTTTGTAAACAGTGGAAAAAATCGCCTGTACATTCTCCGAGCATGCCTGTGGAAATGTATATGTGCTGAGTAGAGTTAATGAAAGTGTACAGGTGTAAATGTTGGTCATACTTCAGCAAATCATATTATACGAAGTCCACTTCCATTCCCAATCAGCGCCAACTGTGACCCAGAACTGACTGTCCGCTAATTGTTGGACTGTACTCAGAGCAAGTCTCATTACAGAATGCGAAACGTGGATCTCCCATACTTAGCAGAAAATAGAGGTAATAACTTCTTCTCTGCTCTTCATAACGTGCAATGAAGTTCTAAAATACCCATCCTTCATGATATTTTTGTTTCTTACCCTTTGGAACAAAGAGGGTACAATCGCCAAGCATGGCAGGCTTATAAGGAACATTTTCCTTGTAGTCAGACCTTTACTAATATTGTGTGTTTTTGTACTACACTGTTCAAATGTGTACTTTTCAAGCGTCAGTTGATAACAGAACTTTTTCATGGTTGAATCCGAAGGATAATTTCCGTGTTTTGTGACTGATGAGCGGGTGAATTTAGAACAACTTGTAATCGATGTATGTTTTCAGGTGGGATATTCTGTTGCCAAATAATTTTTAAAATTCATGGTGGAACCTTCAGCTGTCATTTATTTTGCATAATTCGCATTATCAAGCTTAGCTGACATAAACGGCAGGAAAGTTGTACCATAATTTGAGCAAAAGTAATTTGCTCTTTTAAGCCCATTGTAACGTGCGCGTGGGGCACACAATACTCCTTAAAGCCTGTACTATGGTAAGTGAACGGGGTTCACCTTACGAGACAGGATTTTTGTATAGATATTGACCGCGTGTACCTGAATGGTGGCAAATCAGACTTACACTCACTCTGTAATAACAATGATACGTCAAGCAAGTCCGAAACGCAACTACACGTCAGGACGGACAAAAAGCAACACAGAAGACGCTACCAATTTGTTAATAATATGGTCGCCAGCCTAATTAGGCATTAACTGAGTTTCTTCCCTGTACAAGATGGCGTATACTCATGCAAACCAACACGGAGCAACACCGCATAATATAGTAAATTTTAGAACCAGAAAATCTATTGAACTGATAGTTTCACGTTCTGTACTGATATGGAAAAACCATAAATACATAACACTAAACTATAATGTATACTAAAAAACTTCGTACTGTCCATTGATCTGATTAAAATCGGGCATAGGTTACCCTAGAAACAGCACTTTCGAGTCACACACACAATGTCAATTTTGATAAAGATAAAACACTGATATGCAGTCTGGAACCGCGAGACCGCTACTAAGTTCTAGGGGACTAATGACCTCAGCAGTTGAGTCCCGTAGTGCTCACAGCTATTTAAAACACTGATAAATTTTGGCTTTTATATGGACTTTAACTTTTACTAGTCAAACCAATTTATAACACTTCAGAATTCAAATGAATAAAAAAAAAGGGGGAGGACCCTGAAACTGTTATGATCACTGTAAAAAAAAAAAATTGATTACTGAAATTATCATGCGCTCAAGATTTCCGGTATATGAGTTACTACTCTTTTTATCTTATTTACTGCTCATTTAAATACCTTTATATCTGTCACGAAATAATTAAACTGCATTACTATATCAATGTTAAAGTTATCTTTCAACTTCGTTAGACCTTCGTTATTCATTTACTGATTCAATAACAAATCAATTCTTTAAACACCATTCTAACATATCTAGGTCTGCAAGTTATTATTATTAACACAAAATTTAATTTTTCATTTCGGGACACTCGGATTGCACAACATTTGGAAAGGACCCTATCTAGGTTAGTTGTGAGGATAATTAAATGATAGGAAAGTTCTGGTAAAATTTAAGTTGTTATTGAATAGTTCACCCTCTGGTCCATACGAATACAGTACTAAAAGTTTCAACCTGCTTGTATCGATGCGGCGGTCAGCAGGAGGCGAGATGGCGAGGCACAGAGCACACATACAACCACAGCTATGGCTCTTGACGTATCGGCACTTTAATTCTTCTTGGCGTCGCAATACTTTTCCATTTAGTGCCTATGGACTTTTGCCATGCTGTGTGGGCGTTGGAACGGCATTCCCGAGGCTCAATGAAACTACGTCTTCCAGGAGAGCCTCCTCGCTCCAGAAGGTGTTGCTCAGACCAATGCCAAACTCCAACTACTACTGCTGAGCCCGTTGCGCCGTGCAGTGCCCGTGCGCATTTTCCCGTGCTCGCCTGCCATCCACCTTTTACCACTCCCTTACAGACAGGCCGGGTATTCACCCGAGGTTTTGCATTCTACATATCCTAACACATTGCCTACGTATGGACCAGACGCACAGTTACAATTTTAAACATCTTGCAACAGTTTCAACATTTGTTACATTTCAATTCTATTACAATATTGCTTGACATTTGACATAAACATTAATATTCACATTGAAACTTGTTTACAGTTTTCTTAACACAATGACACGAAACAAAAAAGAAATGAAATCAGAACATCAATTACACTAGTTTATCGAAAAATCAGATGGAAAAAAATTTACTTATACGTACAATAGTACAGCGTCATTGTTGTTACACAATCATAGTACGTAAAAAATTTCTTACATTAATAACTGTACGATAATTTTCGTCAAGAAGCAAATTCACACCGACAGCTAATGTGTTACTAGCTGTCGATGTGGATTTGCTTCTTGAGGAGGTGTTAGTGGAAGAGTGCACTGGAGTACTTGCTACGATGCGAAGTCAAGGCCTGCAGTGGTTGTGTACCAAGTGGTAGCTGCAGACTGCCGTGAGTCGTGTGCGTCAGGCAAAGTCGGCCACCTTCGTTAGAAACCAGACAGCCTACCTCCATGCGAAGGGGGCCTGAACATGTTTTTTTGGAACACAGTGATACCACTTCTTCTAACATAGGGCTTTACATGGTGGTGTTATTTCCACACTACCATGAGTTTGGTTGTTTCAGACTTGTGCTTTTATGGGTTGGGTTGGGTTGTTTGGGGAAGGAGACCAGACAGCGAGGTCATCGGTCTCATCGGATAAGGGAAGGGTGGGGAAGGAAGTCGGCCGTGCCCTTTCAAAGGAACCATCCCGGCATTTGCCTGGAGTGATTTAGGGAAATCACGGGAAACCTAAATCAGGATAGCCTGAAACGTCCCCTTTGAACAATTATACAAGACTGTGCTTAAACTGACATAGAATATTTTTAGCGCAACGCAATCTGACTTTCAAAAATCCCTACAAAAGAATGGCCCTGACTAACATTAAACTATACCTTCCAGAAATCACTTACCTCACAAAAATCTTCATTACTCGAACTACTGCAATACAGCGAGCGCCACTACTGCCGGCTAAATAAAAGATTCAAACTACGGAAGGCACTAACTACTGATAGGGATAGTTAGCAAATGAAAGATATTAATAGAGAACAAACAATGTATTTACCTTAATAGTCATAATATATGTAGCAGTTCATGACAAATTACAAAACTCCGCCATCTCTCTCCCCACATCCACCACTGCTGGCGGCTCACCTCCAACTGCGCAACGCTACGCGCTGTTCACAGCCAGCTGCCTAACACTACAATGGCGAGTATTACAACAATGCAAAGCAGCCACAGACTGCACACAGCACAACCAGTGATTTTCATACAGAGGTGGCGTTACCAATAAAAAAACCTAAACAGCCTACTTACAAGCCGGACGCGGGATTGAACCGTCGTCCTCCCGAATGCGAGTCCAGTGTGTAACCACTGCGCCACCTCGCTCGGTCTTGTGCTTTTATTGTCGCATACAAACCGCCTCGAAGCACAGTCGCTAATGGCATTTGTCTGTTGTTATGCACTTTCTACTGAGGGTTGACACCGCTGAATTGCGGACATTGGCATTAGAGACTGATAGCGTTCCTCTATTACGGTGGCTGAAAATTCTGCACGGGCTACGGATCGATGAAGAGGTATTCATAGAGGGGAAAGTCATCATTGAGTTGTTTGTTATAAGAAAGACTAGCAACGCAGTGAGCCTAGTCACGCTATCGTTGGCTAAACGGTTGTTCGGTCAACTGTAGCTCCGTCTGTTGTTTGGGAGAGGCTAATTGTGAAAGTGACGTCTGAGGGACGTGAAGTTGCTTGGATACTGTTTTATGTATGTTAGTGTCTTGGCTCGGTTTTGTATTGTCTAATTTTCTCTATGTTAAGAATTCTTAATAGAGTGGTTGTACACCTGTTGGTGAAAAGTTTGTTGTGGTCGCGTGTCTGGCTGCGACTGCTTGTTCTACTGCAGTCATTTCGTCCATGGTGGAGATTTTGTCAGCCTGTGAAGGTTCATATTCATGTACAGCGTATATCAGCTAGTGCGGTATAGTCGCTAAGATTAATTCTAACTGCAACTTAAGAAGTAAGGTAGGCACAACGTCGGACAACGAACGGCTGCATTCCGACATAGACAAGCACCTCCGAAAGCAGTGGACCCCCCGAATAACGGAAGAAGGGAAGTTGGACGCCCTCCGACAACGCACTCCTTCCAACGGCATCACCATCCTTCGAGTATCTGACGACAGAAGTGGCCAGTCCCGATGTTCCATATGGGGAGCGTCCCTTCCACCCTCTGCGATCCCATCAGACAACGACGGATCCCATGGAGGGAGGTTCCCAGGATGCTGTCATGATAGTGTCAACAGCCCCAGCTCTCGAAGGGCGCGACATTCGCCTGCCGCTGGTTTCGATCTCTGGGCTAAGATCGGGATGCTGACTCACCCACTGGGGAGTGCTACAAAGTGGCGCCTGACCCAGCTTCCACCAAATGATTGCGGCCATGACTGTGACCACAATGGCTTCGCCGTTTGTTTGACGCCAGCTGGACATCTTTGCAGGACTCTCTGTGCCGATAGGGGGAGAAGATCCACAACACTGCCACATAGCGACGATTAATATGGCCACCATTTGAGCTTCACATACACTTATCAGCAAGAACATTATGACCGTCTGCTAACGATATAAACCCGTCCGGGAGATAGCAACGTTACGTGGCGAGGAACGACCGTTAGTCAGACACATAAACAGTTCATGTAAAATAAGTGAGTGTGTGGCCGCCTTCCAACGGCATCACCATCCTTCGAGCATCCGACGACAGAAGTGGCCAGTCCCGATGTTCCATATGGGGAGAGTCCCTTCCACCCTCTGCGATCCCATCAGGGGGAAGGTCCGCGATCTCAGTTTGACTGAGGGCAGATTGTGATGGCCCAGAGGCTTCAAATAAGCATTTTGGAAACTGCACGACTTGTCGGGTGTTCGCGTCTTCAACATGTGGCGAAAAAAAGGTGAGACCGCGTCCAGACACTGTAGGGTTGGGAGGCCATCCTCTCATTACAGACGTTGGACACTGTAAGCTGGGCAGACTGGTAAAACAGGACAAGTGCTGAAATGTGGTGGAACTAACATGAGAGTGTAACGCTGGGCAGAGTGCAAATGTGTCTTGTGTAGGTTACTGTGGGAGTCAGCACTGACACGAACAAGGAAAGGCCGAAGTTGCGATGGGCGGTGGCAGGAATCCCAAAATAATCTGAACATTATACTTTCAAATTGATAGAATATTTCTAAAACACAAAGAAACATACCTGTGCTTCTGTGCCTCCTATATGCAAACAGATTTATGCCCTATTACTACTCACAGAGCGCACAGCTCGTGGTCTCGCGGTAGCGTTCTCGCTTCCCGAGCACGGGGTCCCGGTTCGATTCCCGGCGGGGTCAGGGATTTTCACCTGCCTCGAGATGACTGGGTGTTTTTGTGTCGTCTTCATCATCATCATTCATCCCCATTACGGTCGGAGGAAGGCAATGGCAAACCACCTCCACTAGGACCTTGCCTAGTAAAGCGGTGCGGGTCCCCGGCATCGTCCCCTACACTCTGTCATGGAGTACAGGACATCATCATCATCATCATCAACATCATCACTAATCACAGAACACAGGCTAAGTATCGTCTTCCTATTAGTACTGATGCTTTAGGAGTCTGCAGCTGAACGAGTGGTTAAGCCAGCGTTGACAGGGAGCGCTAAACTTCTTCGTTCCTGGAGGCGTGCCGCTGCCCACTCTTTCCATTTGGCACATGGGTCAGCGCCCTCTTGATGCCGTTTCTCGACGCTGCGCTGGTTGGTGTGCAGTCGATGCTTTAGGGCTGTGCATTCCTCGCCTCCAAAACGCCATGTTGTCATGTAGGGTGGCCGAGGGGGAGGGGGGGGGGAGGCGAGGCGAGGCAGGAAGCTGGGTGCCGTGAAGAGCCGGGAGCCGCAGCTGTTCATAAGCGGCATCATTGAGCAATGTCATGGGAGCGCCAGTGTCTAGCTGAAGTCGCACGCGCCGTCCGCAGTGATTAAGTTCACAGTTAGTTTGCCTGTCGTTGCACAGCTCTTGGGCGTGGCGAAGGCACATCTCAATTTGGTCATTACTAGTACTGGTAGCCAGTTTAGAAAGCAAAAAAAAAAAAAAAATCACTGAGTGAGAAGGTGCTCTACACTTTTGAGAGCAAACGCGGGTGGAACTCTTTTTCTGTTGCACTCATACTGTACACGATATGGCTTCCCAAAAGCAGACCAAGTAGCGCTCCACGAAAGGCAATGTTTCTTTTGTACATGGAAAATCAGTGGAGACATGATTTCACAGAAGACACAAGCGTTGACACTTGCTTACAGTGTCGACGGTGCGGCAGTCTGTTTGCGCGTGGTGGTCGGTCGCAAGGCTGCACCTGTTTGTCGCTTTGTGTTACACTGCAGACGAGAGCTAACTCAAAGTTGTCCATGGCACTATCACACGAGTCCTGATGTTCAATAATTTGTAACACTTGTTTCGAAGTAGGCTAGGAATGTTTGAGAACTTGTTAATGAATCCTGCTGTCTGGCACATTGTATGTAACTGCACACGAATCATTGCGTCACTATAATATTGTCCACATCTACGTTGAAAATGACACTGTCGTGTAAAATGCTGAAGTTCAGGGACACACTGATGGTATGTCTGTTGTGGCTCTTTCCACAGTCGGGAGAACTTGTAACGAGCTGCGGTAACTTGTACCTGATCCTTGTAATAGTGAGGGTGGAAACTAAATCTTCAGAAACTAGCAGCTCCGACCTTTTAGTCGTGAATAAGTTCCGAGCGACGTTACAAATACCTCTGCCGGACGATGACAAGAAATAAGAAAGTCTGACAGTACGTTGCACTTGGTATGCAGCAGAATGAGCATTTAACCAGTCGTTCTATTCCTCTTATTGTTCATTGAAAACTTGGAACGGCGTAATGAACGGAGGCGGTGCCGTGCATGTGGCTGGCTATTGTGGCGGAGTTGATGCAGCTGCGGCCAGTGCTTTAATGAGATGCTGGACGGCCGTCATCAACTGCGATGTGTCGTGGTTCCGAAACTGAATAAAAGATCAAAGCCAGCAGCAGCTGGAGGCGTAGGCGCAGGAGTCGTAGGACGCGGGTTGGAGGCCATATAATGAAAGGTGTACCGCAACAAAATAATTAGAAGCAAGGCAAATACACAACTAGCGGCAGCGTTGCGGATAGTCTGCAAGAAAGAAAACAATTAGTAGCAATGCTCCTCTGAAAGAAAGAGGGACGGAGCGGCAAAGAGCGAAGGCAGCGTTGGTTCTGGAATCTGTGGCGCCAGGTGTTTTGTCGGTTACCGTGGCAGTCAACACCGACACAAACAGGGAAGGAGGGAAGTTGTTATGGCTGGTGGCGGGAGTCCCAAAATGATCTGTACATAACACTTTCAAAGCATTACAATACTTCATTTCTAAAAATGAAAGAAACGTAACACTACTTCTCGTTATGATGTGCCTTCCTCTGCCCCCTATGTGCAGCTACATTTACTCTCTATCCTACTCCCAGAACGCTTCCTATTGCTCGCTACTGATGCTCTCGAAGTCTACGACCGAACAGAGCCCAACCAGCCAAGAGCCCCTTTGAAAGACGGGGGTGGGGGCTTATCTCTGTGATCGCAGAGGCGTGGCGCTGACCACTCTTTCCACCGGCGCTTGCGTCCGCGCCCTCTTGATGCCGTTTCGCGGCGCTGCGCTGGTCCGTGTGCAGTCAGTGAACATGTCTGAACACACAGTGCACCGAACACTCCTAACGTTAGACCTCCACAGCCGACGACCCATGCATGTGCCAATGTTAACGCAATGACATTGGCAATTACGACTGAGATGGGCACATGACCATTGGTACTGGATGTTGGCGCCTCAGCAGAGCATTCCATGGTCTGATGAATCCTGATACCTTCTTTATCATGCCAATGAGAGGGCGCGAATCACTTGCCTTCCAGGGGAACAGCTCCTTGATATTTGTACTGCAGAAAAGAGACAAGTTGGTGGCGGCTCCATTATGCTCTGTGGAACATTCACGTGGACATCCATGTGTCCAGTGGAGCTCGTGGAAGGCACCATGATGGCCAAGGACTGTCATACACTGGTCGCAAACCATTTACAACCCTTCATGACAGTCATGTTTCCTGATGGCAGTGGCATTTTTCAGCAAGATAATGCGCCATGTCATGAGGCAAAGACTGTGAATGGGTGGTTCGAGGAACACAGTGGCGAGTTTCAATTGATGTGTTGGCCCACCTAAATCGCCAGATCTGAACCCAACCAAACACATCTGGGATGTGACCGAAAGTGGCGTCAGAGCTCATCGTCCCTCTTCTCGGAATTTAAGAGAATCAGGTGGCTTCTTTGTGCAGATGTGGTGCAAACTCTCTCTAGTGACCTACCAGGGCCTCATTGCTTTCATGCCATTGTTATCCATGCCAAAGATGGACATGCCAGCCATTAGGTAGATGGGCATAATGTTCTGGCTCATCAGTGTGAACTGTCAGTATTCAGAGTCACCATTTACACTGATGATGTAGACACTGCCCTTCTCCAAGGAGTGATCGTTATTGGTTTCTGTACTCTCGCCGCCTACTCAGCCTGCATTTCCGATGTCTCTGACAATGGTAGTGGAGTGTCCATCCTCCTCCATGCAGGCACCCTGCCAAAGATTTAATGTGCCTTCCTGAAGCTAGGAGTATGGCCCTCGCGCTGTTTGGTGTCTGCATCCTAAATGTGTATGCACCATCTGGCTCCAGCCGACATCTCGAAGGACACATCTTCTTTGCTGATGAAGTAATGCCGCTTTTTGAGAGTTCTCTGGACGATCTGGTTCTCATGGGGACTTCCTCAATGAGATTCCCTGTGTGCGACCATCTCTGTTGTTATTGATGACTTCAGCTTGTCGACATATGGTCGAAGCAAAGGTTTCACATACTATATGGCGCACTTGTCCAGTTGCCTCGACTGCACCTAACTCATACGCTCGCTCCTCTCTGGGGACACTCGACATGCCAAAGTTTGGTGTATGGCTTTCTCTAATCATGAGGCCTACAACTGCGATGTCGCCCTTAGCCACCAAGAGGTATGGCACAGTCGTGGCCTGTGGAAATTAAAGGTGGCCCACCTGACTGCCCCTCTGTGCCAATGGATCACTGAGGATGCATGGGCCCTCTCTCATCGATGCCACCCCACCTACACATCCACCCTCTCCTTGTGGCTATACTGTCCAAAACCAGCACTATGCAGGGCATTGGTGGGATATGGCAAAAACGTCAAGGCTTGACATGTGAGCACCATTGACTCTTATTACAGAACCTACGGGAATGCTCTTTGATGGCATTCTCTCCCATCTGTCAGGTGACAGTACAATGTGCGAAATTGTGGATCACTTCACTCATACAACAATGCTTGGAAGGGACCATTATTAGGGCCTGTATCCACGACTGTATGCCTCATGGAACTCTGTCGACGTACCCCCTCATGACAGTACACAACATCACTGATGCAGACAGATGATGGTATACTAGACAATGTGCCATTGCTCATGCTTTCCATTCCAATTGCACTCAGTTGTACATTGCCATACCGCATAGCCAAACCTTAATTGTGGAAGTAGTGGCAATCACCGTAAATACTGTACTGGAGAACGTTGCTTTATAACTTCAGGAAGACATGACCATGGTTGAAGTCCCAGACGCTATCAAGGTGGGAGCTGCCAATAGGTCTACAGGATCTGAAGGCCTTTCCATCGAATTTTTTCGGTTGTTTTAGCTATCGGTTGGTACCTACTTGGACATTCATCTGTTGTGAAGTCTCCAACTACGACGGTCCCAACCATCTTCCCTGATGTGGTCACCATCCTGGTCCCTCAACTGCATGGGTGATCACGGATCTCTGATTATCACCCCATCACTCTACTCAACAGCGGCAAAAAAAATTTATTCGTTGGTTGGCATCACGACTGTAGAAGGCAGCACGGTAAGTTACATCCCTTGATCAGACTTCCTCGGTTGGTGACAACAGTATTTATGTGGCCCTTTGCCACTACAGGTACACAATTACACTGGCCAGGTCGCAACATCTGCCTGGTGCACTGGTGTCGTTTGACTTCAGTCAGGCATTCGACTGCGTCGATCACACCTTTTTGATGACCGTCCTCCAGCACATGAGTTGTCCAGCTCATATAGTAACAGTGACACGACTTAAAGAATATAATGGACGCTTCACCGCGCCTGTAGCTATCGAGCGCTATGTCTGACAGTGTTTCCCACCTTCCACAACACTGTATGCTTGTCGTTAGAGCCCCTACTCCAGGGGCTTCGTCAACACCTGGTGGGGCTGTCTTGCAGCATTCTATGCTGACGATCTCGTCCTCTACCTACGCTGTGAAGATGATGTCCGCACAGCTCTGATATGGGTGGCAAGGGTTATTCTCGTAACGTTTCGAGATCGCGGGTTCTGCTCATTGGAGAGGGCCTACCTGAGAGATGGTCTCACTTCTATATGTGGCCACCACCATCCACTGCTTGAGCATTGATTTTGTGAATGATCTTCGTCGTTCGGAGATAAAAAAAAGCTGAGGTTTCCTCCAAACTATCGGGGCTGAATTTATTGATCACTAGCTTAGATCCCTCGACATTGTACAGTATGCACGATATGTGAGTCTGCCACACTTCTCATCTCCTTCACGTCCCGATTACTAGACAAGACAGCCTAGACACAATGAGAGGAAGCCGAAAGGCACGCGCTTAAACTCACGCAGGCTGGCGTGAGGTCTGAAACAGGATACGTAATGAATGCTATAAAGAAAAGTACGTAGCTTCTGGAATACTTAACTTTAATCCATAATCGTAGAACATCTCTCGTTACTGTACATGCTTCATTAGATACATAGCAAAGGATAAATGGCGCCTTGCTAGGTCGTAGCAAATGACGTAGCTAAAGGCTATGCTAACTATCGTCTCGGCAAATGAGAGCGTATTTGTCAGTGAACCATTGCTATTAACGTCGGCTGTACAACTGGGGCGAGTGCTAGTAAGTCTCTCTAGACCTGCCGTGTGGTGGCGCTCGGTCTGCGATCACTGACAGTGGCGACACGCGGGTCCGACGTATACTACCGGACCGCGGCCGATTTAAAAGCTACAACCTAGCAAGTGTGGTGTCTGGCGGTGACACCACAATGTTAACGGCGATGGGATCATTTGAATGTAGCAGGATGTGATTCCAAATTCAGTATGCCTTCCTTGTCCTCCCATGGGGGCGTGGTAGGGTTGGCTTATTCGACTTTATGGTCACAGTTACGGCAATGTTTGTTAGTTCCGAACTGAGAGACAAGTGCCTTTGCCCGACGAGCCTAATCGGACTGCTTTTACATGAATATGCGCCGGTGTCCATGTCAGCCTGTCATGTTAGCAGACATTTCACTCCATTTACCACTTTCAGCATTTCTTTCCGGAATTAAGTTACATCTTCCAATCCTTACCGCTCCCCTGACTTTTTCAGACAAAGACTGTACAAGACACACTATAAATGCATCGGCCTCCAATCCCATCGAACACAAAGTTTCCCCAGGTCATATGGTGTCGTGCATGGAAATCAGAGCATGCAGGCTTTCTCGACACCGGCGTCCAATCTGCCTGGTACCTCACCGTCAATGAAAAACAGGTCAACCCGTTTCGTTTGCACCGCGTCCACCTCGCCAACACATCCCTGTGTGTTCACTGCAGTGTGGATGACGGCCACCCAACGATTCTCATGTGGTCCATCGTCTGATGTCTGGAGGCTTGTACAGTATATCTGGGCTTTTCTTACCCGATAGACCCCTGCTCAGAACACTTTCCAGATGCTTTTTTTCCCAGCAACGAAAACCAGCGCTGTGAATTGGATACGCTACCTTTCTGACCCCAGCGATGAATCTGAACTGGGTTATTGGACGTACCTTAACGGTTGACGCAGCACACTTGTTCGCAACCCCAGATACAAGCAGTTTTTTTAAAATTTTCTATGGAGCACCTTTCATGACCCACATTCCAGATAAAACGTTGATGCCATGAGATGCTGATGTTTATTTTGCCGACATGATTCTCTGAGCGAATTACAAACTGAATCTCCATAAAAATTTAGAGAATCACGTTTGGAAGTTCCACCATGAGGAAGTGCGAACGACTCCCGGAACTTCGGTCCATAAAGAAAGCAGTTACACAGCTCCTTTCATTGTCATAGCTCCCCTGTTTGTTCTCTTCCCATGCTTTCTTCCTTTCCCACCTCCATTTTAGTAATTAATAAATAAATATTTTGGGTTAGGTTTAGATAGGCGCCAACGCCTGAAGAGATCAGTGCTATTTTTTTTTTTCGAAGGACATAGATTGTGAAGGGAGACGAAAATTTAATAGTCATGGGTGACTGGAATTCGAGTGTAGGAAAAGGGAGAGAAGGAAACATAGTAGGTGAATATGGATTGGGGGACAGAAATGAAAGAGGAAGCCGCCTGGTAGAATTTTGCACAGAGCACAACATAATCATAACTAACACTTGGTTTAAGAATCATGAAAGAAGGTTGTATACATGGAAGAACCCTGGAGATACTAAAAGGTATCAGATAGATTATATAATGGTAAGACAGAGATTTAGGAACCAGGTTTTAAATTGTAAGACATTTCCAGGGGCAGATGTGGACTCTGACCACAATCTATTGGTTATGACCTGTAGATTAAAACTGAAGAAACTGCAAAAAGGTGGGAATTTAAGGAGATGGGACCTGGATAAACTAAAAGAACCAGAGGTTGTACAGAGATTCAGGGAGAGCATAAGGGAGCAATTGACAGGAATGGGGGAAATAAATACAGTAGAAGAAGAATGGGTAGCTTTGAGGGATGAAGTATTGAAGGCAGCAGAGGATCAAGTAGGTAAAAAGACGAGGGCTAGTAGAAATCCTTGGGTAACAGAAGAAATATTGAATTTAATTGATGAAAGGAGAAAATATAAAAATGCAGTAAGTGAAACAGGCAAAAAGGAATACAAACGTCTCAAAGACGAGATCGACAGGAAGTGCAAAATGACTAAGCAGGGATGGCTAGAGGACAAATGTAAGGATGTAGAGGCCTATCTCACTAGGGGTAAGATAGATACCGCCTACAGCAAAATTAAAGAGACCTTTGGAGATAAGAGAACGACTTGTATGAATATCAAGAGCTCAGATGGAAACCCAGTTCTAAGCAAAGAAGGGAAAGCAGAAAGGTGGAAGGAGTATATAGAGGGTCTATACAAGGGCGATGTACTTGAGGACAATATCATGGAAATGGAAGAGGATGTAGATGAAGATGAAATGGGAGATACGATACTGCGTGAAGAGTTTGACAGAGCACTGAAAGACCTGAGTCGAAACAAGGCCCCCGGAGTAGACAATATTCCATTGGAACTACTGACGGCCGTGGGAGAGCCAGTCCTGACAAAACTCTACCACCTGGTGAGCAAGATGTATGAAACAGGCGAAATACCCTCAGACTTCAAGAAGAATATAATAATTCCAATCCCAAAGAAAGCAGGTGTTGACAGATGTGAAAATTACCGAACTATCAGTTTAATAAGTCACAGCTGCAAAATACTAACACGAATTCTTTACAGACGAATGGAAAAACTAGTAGAAGCCAACCTCGGGGAAGATCAGTTTGGATTCCGTAGAAACACTGGAACACGTGAGGCAATACTGACCTTACGACTTATCTTATAAGAAAGATTAAGGAAAGGCAAACCTACGTTTCTAGCATTTGTAGACTTAGAGAAAGCTTTGGACAATGTTGACTGGAATACTCTCTTTCAAATTCTAAAGGTGGCAGGGGTAAAATACAGGGAGCGAAAGGCTATTTACAATTTGTACAGAAACCAGATGGCGGTTATAAGAGTCGAGGGACATGAAAGGGAAGCATTGGTTGGGAAGGGAGTAAGACAGGGTTGTAGCCTCTCCCCGATGTTGTTCAATCTGTATATAGAGCAAGCAGTAAAGGAAACAAAAGAAAAATTCGGAGTAGGTATTAAAATTCATGGAGAAGAAATAAAAACTTTGAGGTTCGCCGATGACATTGTAATTCTGTCAGAGACAGCAAAGGACTTGGAAGAGCAGTTGAGTGGAATGGACAGTGTCTTGAAAGGAGGATATAAGATGAACATCAACAAAAGCAAAACAAGGATAATGGAATGTAGTCTAATTAAGTCGGGTGATGCTGAGGGAATTAGATTAGGAAATGAGACACTTGAAGTAGTAAAGGAGTTTTGCTATTTGGGGAGCAAAATAACTGATGATGGTCGAAGTAGAGAGGATATAAAATGTAGGCTGGCAATGGCAAGGAAATCGTTTCTGAAGAAGAGAAATTTGTTAACATCGAGTATAGATTTAAGTGTCAGGAAGTCATTTCTGAAAGTATTTGTATGGAGTGTAGCCATGTATGGAAGTGAAACATGGACGATAAATAGTTTGGACAAGAAAAGAATAGAAGCTTTCGAAATGTGGTGCTACAGAAGAATGCTGAAGATAAGGTGGGTAGATCACGTAACTAATGAGGAGGTGCTGAATAGGATTGGGGAGAAGAGAAGTTTGTGGCACAACTTGACTAGAAGAAGGGATCGGTTGGTATGACATGTCCTGAGGCATCAAGGGATCACAAATTTAGCATTGGAGGGCAGCGTGGAGGGTAAAAATCGTAGGGGGAGACCAAGAGATGAATACACTAAGCAGATTCAGAAGGATGTAGGTTGCAGTAGGTACTGGGAGATGAATAAGCTTGCACAGGATAGAGTAGCATGGAGAGCTGCATCAAACCAGTCTCAGGACTGAAGACCACAACAACAACAATGTGTGATGGCAAGTAGATCTTTTTTTTGTAGTTCCCTTTCCTGTCCAGAAAAAAAAGCGTTTAACGTAACCAGAGCATTCAGGTTGGAGTCCCGTTCAGGCATAAATTTTCAACTCGCATCATTGATTAATTTTCATTGTTCCAATGCGGCCGCCGTCGAGAAAATTTCCCTGAAATTGATATTCACGGCCGCTGAATTAATATAGTGTGCGGCTTATGTTGTGTCTTATCTGTCCAAAAGATCCTGTTATACTCTTTGTTCTTGTAGCTATTGCATATTCGCCGACTTTCCCTATCGCTTACCTTTGTTTTTCCCATGATTCCGATCATCTTGCGCAATTTTACAGTGTCGGACGCTTTTTCCAGATCGACCAGTCCTATGAACCGGTCCCGACTTTTCATTGGTCTTGCTTCAGTTGTCAGCCGCAACGTCAGGACTGCCTCTCCGGTTCCTTTACCTTTCCTAAAGCCAAAACGATCGTCAGCTAACAGACATTCAATTTTTTTTCCCAGTCTTCTGTATATTATAATTGTCAGCAACTTGGATGCATGAGCTGTTAAGCTGATTGAGTGATAGTTCTACATACCAACTTCAATAATAGTTTTTGTGCCACTTTCGCCAATGATTTTAGAAGCTTTGGTGCAATGTTATCCATCCCTTCTGTCTTCTTTGGTTTTAAGTCTTCCAAAGTCTTCATTTCGCCGAAGGTTGTTTTGACTTTTCTACATACTGAAACAGTTCTTCTGACAATCATTTCTTTTCCGATTTCCTCACATTTTTCCTGTAGCCATTTCGCCTGAGCTTCCCCGCTCTTCCTATTCATTTAATTCCTTAGTGAGTTGTATTTCTGTATTCTTGAATTTCCATGTACGTCTTTATACTTATTTCTTTCGTCCTTAAACTGAAGTACTTATTTTATTTCCCACGCTTTCTTTGCAGTTACTTGCCTTGTACCTAAGTTGTCCTCTCCAACGTCTGTGGCTGCTCTTTTTAGAGATGTAAATTCGTCTTCAACTGAACTGCCTGCTGAGCTATTCGTTATTGCAGTGTCTGTAGCCACAGAGAACTTCAACCGTTTCCCTTCTTTCGTTAGTACTTCCGTATTCCACTTCTTTGCCCACTGATTCATCCTGACTATTCTCTTAAACTTCAGCCTGCTCTTCATCATTACCAAATTGTGAACTGAGTGTATATCTACCACTGGGTATGCCTTACAGTCCAATATCTGATTTCGGAATCTTTGCCTGACCGTGATGTAATCTGACTGAAACCTTCTCATATCTCCTGGCCTTTTCCAAATACACCTCCTCCTCTTGTAGTTACTGAATATAGTATTCGCTATTTCCAGCTGAAATTTAATCTTGTACTCCTTCCCCTCTATCCGCATTCCAATACCCCATAACTATTAGATTTTTATCAACCTTCGAGTAGTGGGTTACCGGTTCAGTACCCTCACACACTTTCTCTATCACTTCACTCTCTGCTTGCGACGTCGATATGTGTATCTGAATTATCGTTGTCGGTATCGGTTCACTGTCGATTCTGATGAGAGCGACCCTATCATTGAACTGTCCACAGCAACTCACTCTCCGCACTACTTTCCTATTCATAATAAATCCTATTGCTGTTATACCACTTTTTACTGCTGTTGATATTGCCCTTTACTCGTCTCACCAGAAATTCTTACTTTATTTACAAAAATGTGTGTGAAATCTTATGGGACTTAACTGCTAAGGTCGTCAGTCCCTAAGCTTACACACTAGTTAACCTAAATTTTTACCTTATTTCCATTTGAGTTAAATGGCCCCCAGTGTATCTAGATTGAGTTTTAGCATTTTCCTTTTAACACTTTGGTGCTTCCCTGTTCAAACTTCTGAAATTGCACGCCTGGACTCATGGAACGTTATCGACCCGCCAGGATAGCCGAGAGCGATAACGTGCTGCTTCCTGGCCGGATCGAATCCGCCAGGCGGATTAACGACGACGGCCGGTGTGCTGGTTAGCCTAAATGTGATATGTGATTTTTAGGCGGTTTTCCACATCCTCCTAGGTGAATACCAGGCTAGTCCCCTCGTCCTGCCTCAGTTTCACGACTCACAGACATTTGAAACACATTCTCCCTTTTCGTCTCGTATTGTTCGTGGAAAGAAAGATTGTCGGTATGCCTCTGCGTGGGCTCTAATCTCTCTGATTTTATCCTCATGGTCTCTTCGCGAGATATACGTAGGAGTGAGCAATATACTGCTTGACTCCTCGGTACAGCAGTGCAGTAGCGAGTCCCATATTTAGCTTTCATATTTGTTTTGTAGTTTGATTCTTAATTTCTTTCCGAATGTTTGTGCGCTTGCATTTTTAATTACATAAAATCCTTGCGTATTCTCGTATTTCAGAGGAGTAATATTGCTTATTGATAGCTGTAGAGTATAAATTCGTGGCGTCGTTAGTGAGTTGTTTGTTTTGACACAGCTCAGTGATCCTTGAGCAGCCGCTGGTGAAGTATCAGTGCAGCAGCAGTGAAGTAGCGAGTCGCATATTTAGCTTTCATATTTGTTTTGTAGTTTGATTCTTAATTTCTTTCCGAGTGTTTGTGCACTTGCATATTTAATTACATAAAATCCTTGCGTATTCTCGTATTTGAGAGGAGTTGTTTGTTGTTGTTGTTGTGGTCTTCCGTCCTGAGACTGGTTTGATGCAGCTCTCTGTGCTACCCTATCCTGTGCAAGCTTCTTCATCTCCCAGTACCTACTGCAACCTACATCCTTCTGAATCTGCTTAGTGTATTCATCTCTTGGTCTCCCTCTACGATTTTTATCCTCCACGCTGCCCTCCAATACTAAATTGGTGATCCCTTGATGCCTCAGAACATGTCCTACCAACCGATCCCTTCTTCTGGTCAAGTTGTGCCACAAACTTCTCTTCTCCCCAATCCTATTCAATACTTCCTCATTAGTTATGTGATCTACCCATCTAATCTTCAGCATTCTTCTGTAGCACCACATTTCGAAATCTTCTATTCTCTTCTTGTCTAAACTATTTATCATCCATGTTTCACTTCCATACATGGCTACACTCCATACAAATACTTTCAGAAACAACTTCCTGACACTTAAATCTATACTCGTTGTTAACAAATTTCTCTTCTTCAGAAGCGTTTCCCTTGCCATTGCCAGTCTACATTTTATATCCTCTCTACTTCGACCATCATCAGTTAGTTTGCTCCCCAAATAGCAAAACTCCTTTACTGCTTTGAGTGTCTCATTTCCTAATCTAATTCCCTCAGCATCACCCGACTTAATTCGCCTACATTCCATTATCCTCGTTTTGCTTTTGTTGATGTTCATCTTATATCCTCCTTTCAAGACACTGTCCATTCCGTTCAACTGCTCTTCCAAGTCCTTCGCTGTCTCTGACAGAATTACAATATTGTTTATTGATAGCCGTACAGTATAAATTCGCGGAGTCGTTGGATATTAGCAGTAGGACGGATAGGGTGTGTGCATGCTGTGTGCGGGCGATGGAGGAACTGGCCGCGGTTCGCGAGCAGCTGAGCGTGCTGTTGGCCACGGTCAGCCGCCTTCAGGCTGCTGCCTCGAGGTGCAGCGACGGCGGAGGGTCTGGCGCGTCGCTTGAGACACCCCAGGTGTCGCTTGCTGCGTCCGCTGACTCAGCCGCCGAGGCAGCTACTAGTGTACTCGGCGCGTTGGGGCCGCCCTCACCTCAGGGTGAGTGGCGGACTGCAACGCCTTCGCGTCGCTCGAGGCGGAGGGCTAATGTGGAGGCTGGCCGGCTGGCCTCGCCCGTTCATCCTGTCAGTGGGCAGGTGGCCGCTCCTTCAGCAGGGCCCGAGCAGGCACACGGGGGCAAAGGCTTGCTGGTTATTGGGAGCTCCAACGTTAGGCGGGTGATGGAGCCCCTCAGGGAAATAGCGTACAGGGCTGGAAATAATTCCAACGTGCACTCGGTTTGTCTGCCGGGGGGCCTCATCCAAGATGTGGAGGCGACCGTGCCTGCGACTATCGAGCGTACAGGGTGCAGTCATATGCAAGTAGTTGCTCATGTGAGCACCAATGATGCCTGTTGCTTGGGTTCTGAGGCGATCCTCAGTTCGTACAGGCAAGCAGAGCTCTCTATTTGCAGCATCGTTCCCAGAGTGGATCGGTGTCCTTTGGTTTGGAGCCGAGTGGAGGGTCTCAACCAGAGGCTTCGTCGACTCTGTGACGGTCTTGGCTGCCGATTTCTAGACTTGCGCTATTGTGTGGGGAATTGTAGGAGGCCCTAGATAGGTCAGGGGTGCACTACACAAAGGAAGGAGCTACTTGGGTAGCAGAGTACTTGTGGTGTGCACATGGGTTTTTTTTAGGCTAGGCAGTAGTGCTAGGTGTCCTGATGAACACTCACCAGTCGACGTGCAGGCAGGGAAACCAGGACGCGCTCAGTGTGAAGACACTTCAGCTATCAAGATATTAGCAGGAAATTTTCAGAGTGTTCGGAATAAAGTTCCTGAATTTACTGCCCTCCAGGAAGCTTGTGGAGCGCAAATTATTCCCGGGACTGAGACTTGGCTGAACCCTGAGATAGAAGTTCTGAAATATTTAGTGAGGGTTGGAACGTGTATCGGAAAGACAGATTAGACACCAAAGTTAATTGTGGGGTGTTATTACCGGCCACCAGGTTCCACCGTGACAGCTCTAGAATCATTCAAAGGGAGTCTACACTCTGTATCGCAGAAGTACCCGGATCATGCTATATTAGTCGGAGGCGACTTCAACCTACCAATTATAGACTGGGATGTCTATGGATTCATTACAGGTGGTACAGACAAGCCGCCTACATCTACATCCACATCCATACTCCGCAAGCCACCTGACGGTGTGTGGCGGAGGGTACCTTGAGTACCTCTATCGGTACTCCCTTCTATTCCAGTCTCGTATTGTTCGTGGAAAGAAGGATTGTCGGTATGCTTCTGTGTGGGCTCCAATCTCTCTGATTTTATCCTCATGGTCTCTTCGCGAGATATACGTAGGAGGGAGCAATACACTGCTTGACTCTTCGGTGAAGGTATGTTCTCGAAACTTTAACAAAAGCCCCTACCGAGCTACTGAGCGTCTCTCCTGCAGAGTCTTCCCCTGGAGTTTATCTATCATCTCCGTAACGCTTTCGCGATTACTAAATGATCCTGCAACGAAGCGCGCTGCTCTCCGTTGGATCTTCTCTATTTCTTCTATCAACTCTATCTGGTACGGATCCCACACCGGTGAGCAATATTCAAGCAGTGGGCGAAGAAGTGTACTGTAACCTACTTCCTTTGTTTTCGGATTGCATTTCCTTAGGATCCTTCCAATGAATCTCAGTCTGGCATCTGCTTTACCGACGATCAACTTTATATGATCATTCCATTTTAAATCACTCCTAATGCGTACTCCCAGATAATTTATGGAATTAACTGCTTCCAGGCCTTAAAATTAACCATGCGAAATCCGTACTTAACCCTGCCAACCCTGCGCACAATGCGGGATAAAGGCAGTAGCAAAAGAAGAAAAGAAGACTCATGGAACGTTATCCTTTTGTTGGCTATTCAGTCTTTTTCTCGTGGTCACCAACCTCTTGGCGTTGCGCCGCCCTGTCCCTTCCCTTCCCTCCCCTCCCCCGAGATCCAAATGGAATGTTTTGTTAATGGAATGACTATCATGAGACTTTTTCTATTGCTGGCCACATGTCCTGTCGATATGCGTTATGTGTGTTTAATGGAATGGTTTCCATTGCTTTCTGCATCCTTATGCCGTTGATCATTGTCGATTCTTCCGCCTTTTAGCGCCTGTTTCTCACCACCTGGGCAAGAGAGTGCCCTGAACCTCTGTCCGCTCCTCGGCTCTCTTTTGCAAGGCAATTGGCAGAATGAGGGTGACTTCTTATGCTAGTAGTCTTCGGCCGCCCTTTCTGATGATTTTCATCCAAAATTTAAGCAGTGCCCAGGTTCGAACCCGGGACGAAGGACTTCTTGGTTACTACCCCTAGAGATTGACTGCAAATTCCTTACCACGAATTTAAGGATGTCGTCCATTAGAGGCCTGAATTACGTTGTTGAAGGCAATTTTTTCTGGTGTTCTAGGATATGTGCTTGTTTCAAAGGATATTGAAAAATTTAATTAGCTTTTTAAATAGTTGCAGTTCATGGATTATCTCTTGTGTTACGGTGTCAGCGAGTGTTAAAATATTTTCATCTGTCCAATGTGCAACGTTTCCGTAAGGAGTGAGTAAATTTCTCTTTTTCAAAGTAAACTACTTGTTGTGTCTGGTTGCATTCCATCTGGAGTCATTCTGCCGTCGCTGACCCCGGAGACACGGAAGTATTCGTCCTGAAGAGACGGGGAGACTTATTTTCTAATAGCTAAGCCCTGGCGTTGCCCGGGTATGTATTACAATCATTTCCACCACCCCTTTGTCCATCTCCTGATTCCTCCTATTTCTGTCCATCTCCTGCTCCCCCCTTTCTCAATCCATCTCATCCTCTTTCCTTCCTCTGTCCATTTCCTCCTCCTTCTCTCTGAACATCTCCTCGTCCGCTATCTTGGTCCATCTACTTTCGAGACTGTCTGCAAAATTTGTTGCGAACAGTGTTAGTCGTAAATATGTAGTAAAACGTCGTGCATCTGTGTTTAAGACGTCATATCTCATGGACTATACATCGTACAATGATATATTTGTGTAAGTATATTCAGCGGCATTTGTGGATGCTGTCTGTGACATATGTTTCGAATAGAGTTAATAACGAAGAAGCAATGAATTTAAAGGTCATGCGTGATTCGGCAATTTTCTTACGAACCTCAATGTTTATGGCGTCATATCTCTTTATCTATGTGCGGTACACAGATATAATTTTGTAGTTACATTCAATGGCATATGTGGATACTTTCTGTAAAATGCGTTGGGAACAGAATCAGTAGCACAGAAGTAATATAATCAAAAGTCATGCTTGAAGCAGCAGTTTTTCACGCATCTCACTGTTTACGACGTCATGTCTCCGCAACTGTAATAGCTAGGTTGTCAAATTAAACACCTTTCAGCCGTCAGTTTTCAACCTTTTTTATTAGGCAACCAGTTTCAGCGCTTTATTACGACATCTTCAGGCCTCTGACCGACGTGTAAGAATAATCTGTGCAGGGAGGAGACCCCCAAGAGGGATCATTGCCGACAAAATTTTATTTAAATAAATTTTCAATGCATAATGTTCGGCCGTAGCCGGCTTGGGCATACTGTGGTGGAAGGTGCTGGCCGGAAGACCATGGTCGGCACATTCCTGCCACGTGCTCCTCGGTCAGACTCAAGTCCCACGGGTTGGTTGCGCTGACGGGGGCACGCTACTAGCAAGGCGCGTTGGCGGAATCAATCCTCCAATCAGAGACTAATCGTGTGATCACGTGGGGACGCGGCCGAGAGCGGCGAGGGCGGCTTGGAAACAGCTCCGCGCTCTCTTAGCTTCTGACCTCGGCCCCGAGTAGTCGCTCCTCTAGTCTCTGCCTCTCTGATGAGCAGACGGCAACCCCTCTTGGGGCTGCTCAGCCCTACGTAGGCACCACTGTACCATCATTACAAGAATAAACTGGGTCCATTCCACTCAATTAATTTTCATTTTACAACGCCCTCCGCTCCTGACTTCTATCCTGACGAACAAATGGTGTCAGAAGTGGGATGCGACCCACCTTACGGTTGTAAAATCAACTTATCAGTTGAGTATGAGTACTATGAAGGGGCCGAGTTTGAGCAATTAAGGGAAACTAGACCGAACGTGGCGAGGCTGCAGCGCGCCATGCGCGTGCCAGCCGGTCGCCTGCGTTGCAGAATGTGCGTGGCCGCGCACTAGCGCGCCACAAGCGTGACGCAGTTCGCCGCCGGACGCGAGCCGAGGAGGGTCCGCGATGCAGTCACGCTCGCCGCCGCCGCCGCCGCCGCCGCTGTCCGTAGCTGCCACGGGCCACCGCCTGCGCCAGGGTCCGGGGTGCGGCCCTCGCGCCGCCCCGCCGTCGCAGCTGTCCATGCTGTCGCCCGCCGCCTGCTGCGCCCACGCGTGATCAACGCGCCTGCCGCCGCTCGTCGACACCGCCGCCGTCCGTCGTCTGCACGCCACCAAATAATGTAAGTCGCTAGCGACGCTACGGTGGTGTAGATGCCCATACTATTGTAACATGCCGATCACCAGGCAGCAATCGGAGGCAGGAGCAGCCGGAGCGGACGAAGATCCCCTCTTGGCGCTGCAGTCCCAGTTAAATCAATTAATTCTAACTAACGCGGAGCTTAAGCAACAGATAGATGATCTTAAAATGGCTTCTCCGCAATCTAGTGTTGCTAAGCCAGTGCTAGTGGAAGAACAGCTGAAGCAGGTGATTCCACCACTCACTAGTGCAGAATCACCTGTGGCAGTAGCCACCTCTACTTTGGTGCAGAGCTTCCCAGCAGCAGCGTTTATTCCGGCGTTCGCTGGAAAGCCGCACGAGGATATTCAAACGTTTGTCCAGAATATCCAGGACATCGGAAAGCTTTGCGGTTGGCCAGATGAATTTCTCTTAAACGTGATGAAAATGAAACTCACCGGCGAAGCGCGGAACTACGTGCAGTCGGTCGAGAGCTTGAAAAATGCCCCTACCTTCCAGTCCCTTGCAACAGGGTTGATTGAAAGGTATACAGACAAACGTGGTACTAGTTACTATCGCGACTTGCTTTCCACCCTCAAGCAAAAAGCGGGTGAAGATTTAGAAGCATTCGCGGACAGGATTCGAAGCGTTGCATGCCACACGTACGCACTAAGTGCCAGTTCTGCTCGTAACGAAGTTCTGTTGGAAGAATCAGAATGTCGTGCGATAGACGTGTTTATTCGTGGCATAAACCCTCAAATAGGGGGCGAAATCAAGGTAGCTTCCCCCCGCACCTTACACGAAGCCGTGCGATTAGCACTCTTGAGAGAGGAGGCGAGCCGATTTGTGGCCGTCTCCGCGCGGCAAAGTGAGCCCCGACGTGTCTTTTCGAACGATACTAAGTGTGGGCGCTGTAATAGACAAGGACATGTGGCAGAGCAATGTCGCGTGCCATATTGTCATCAGTGCAGGAACATGGGCCACCAAAGCGTGCATTGTCCAAATAGTAGGCCACAAAGGCCTGCAAATTCCAGGCGAAATGCAAACCAATCACAGAATTCGGGAAACGGCCGCGGGGCAGGAAGTGCCACCCCTCCCGGCCCCCGTTAAAAATAGTGACCCCCCTAGTTGATAAGGGAATCACGCAGGTGGCAAGCGTGGTTGTCGATGGTGTTAGAGGCCGCAAACCAATACGCGTGCTAATTGACACAGGCGCACAGATCAGCTTGGCATTTTTATCGAAGAGAGATAAAAGAACATTGCAACCGCCGCGGTACCATATCAGTGGTATTGGTCCCGGCATAGTGAAACCTGATGGCAGCTGTTGCGTTGAGTTCACGTTGGACTCAACAGAATATGCTTTTACGATGGAGGTTGTACGAAACAGGCGCACGGATTACGACATCATCCTAGGAAGTGACTTTCTGCGTCATTTCCAGGGGGTTATTGACTATAGGTTAAATACCGTCCAATTCGGCGACAACGTGCACCGTTTTGGACGTGACTGCACGTTGCGGGCGAGCGGAGCTGGGAAAAAAGGATCCGTTTCCCAAGTTTCGGAGTCTCCCGTAACGATGCTAAAAGCTGATAATCCCGTGGAGATACCAGAAGGCACAGGAAAGATCCTTTGGGTGCCTGTCGGGATGCGTGAATCCGAAGAGGTTCATTTCTTGGTAGATCCACTCTGCCAGAATGAAACTCTCGACCAGATGCAGGTCCACGTAAAACGTAGCCTGTGCAAAGCGCAGCAAGTACAGAAAGAAAATTGCGTACCCGTGTGTTTAGACAATTTTAGTCACAAGCAAGCTTTCATACCGCGTGGTACAGTATTAGCCAGCTTACAGGTTATCCCAGAAGATGAGTTGTCAAAGAGAACCCCTTCTCTGAAAAAGAAAAAGACTGCTGCCGCCTCTCAACACCTTTTGACAATCACGTCACATCTGACAGATAAGTTTAAAGCTAAGCTTAGTCACCTCCCATTGCATGAACAAAAGCTAATAAATGAAGTATTGAATGAGTATTCATGGTTGTTTGAAGACAGGAAATATTTACCAGCAACAGATTTAATCCAACATGAGATTCCAACCGGAAATGCTAGGCCAATAGCTCAAAAAGGGTACCGAATTCCCTACCATCTTCAGTCAGTGGTAGAGGAAACTATACAACAGCAACTAGAAGCAGGAATAATACAACCCTCTTCTAGTGCGTGGTCTAGCCCAATTGTAGTCGTTCCAAAGAAATCTATAGACGGAGAAAAATCCTATCGCCTCTGTGTAGACATGCGAGCAGTAAACAAAGTTACTACTCCAGATCATTATCCATTACCCCGGATCGATGAAACACTCGATCGTCTGGGCAATTGCCGGTACTTCACAACATTAGACATGCGCAGTGGGTATCATCAAATTCCAATTGCTCCTGAAGATCGAGCTAAGACAGCTTTTGTAGTTCCTGGCGGCTTATATGAATTCTTAAGGATGCCTTTCGGGCTTCGCAACGCACCAGCAACCTTTCAGCGATTTGCAGATCTGCTATTACGTGGGTTGAAACCTACTATGTGCCTTGTGTATCTTGATGATATAATTATATTTTCAAAATCCATTGCTGAACATGCTGAACATCTACGCAGTGTACTGTTGCGCTTGCAAAATGCTAATTTAAGCTTAAAATTAGAAAAATGTTCTTTTGCTCAATCACAAGTGCAGTATTTAGGTCATGTCATCAGTTCCAACGGAGTCAAACCAGATCCACGATTAACTGAAGCAGTAGACACTTTTTCTATTCCAACAAATTTAAAGGAATTACAATCCTTCCTTGGCCTTGCAAATTATTACCGCCGTTTTGTTAAAGATTATGCTACTATTACCAAACCACTTACTAAATTGTTGAAAAAGGATACTCCTTTTGTTTGGACGGATGAATGTTCGACCGCCTTTCAAACAGTGAAAACTATTTTAACTAGTTCACCTCTGCTTGTTTACCCAGACTTCGCTGAACCTTTTATTTTATCTTGTGACGCATCTGATTTTGCTGTAGGATGTGTCCTAAGCCAAGTGCAAGATGGTGAGGAAAAACCCGTTGGGTATGCCTCTCGTCAACTGAATAAAGCAGAAACTAATTACAGTACTACAGAAAAGGAATTGCTTGCCCTTCTTTTTGGAATTAATTATTTTAGATGTTACCTCTATGGTCGCAAATTTACAGTTCTTACCGATCACTCTGCTCTGCAGTGGTTATTGAATCTTAAAGACCCTAGCAGCAAACTTATGCGCTGGGCCATGAAACTGTCAGAATATGATTTTGAAGTTCGGCACAAGCCTGGTCGGTTGCATCAAAATGCTGATGCGTTAAGTAGA
Source organism: Schistocerca serialis cubense (assembly GCF_023864345.2). NCBI lineage: Eukaryota > Metazoa > Arthropoda > Insecta > Orthoptera > Acrididae > Schistocerca > Schistocerca serialis. Next base: position 633,041,248 of record NC_064645.1, read on the forward strand.
AAAGTGCGTGTCATTGAATCAGATGAGGTATCAATTGAAGAGTTAAAAGAAGCACAGCAGGTGGACGTTCAATGTCAAAGATACGCCACCTTCCCAGAATTTGAAGTAATAGACGACCTTTTGTATCGAAGAACTCCACATGGGAATCGTTTGGTAATACCGGAATGCTTGCAGCAACGTATAATACGGCAATGCCATGATACCATCCAAGCATGTCACAGCGGAAAACGCGCTACGAACGCTCGAATTGCGACACGTTATTGGTGGCAATACCGACAACGTGATGTGGACAGGTATGTAAGATCTTGCCTGCCGTGTGCACAACGAGCACAAAATAGGCATCCGCGAGTGCCGCTGCAAACACTTCCTCAGGCATCTTCACCCTTCGAAATTCTTGCTTTAGATTTCCAAGGTCCTTTTCCACAGTCGCAACAAGGTAACAAATACATTTTGTCTATTATTGATCACTTTTCACGTTATCTAATTTTGGTTCCCCTCCCCGACATGACAGCTGAAACTGTGGCGAGAGAGTTTGTAAATCGTGTGATACTACCTTTTGGAAGTCCTGATGCCATTTTAACGGATCAAGGAACCAATTTCATGTCTGCTTTATTTGTACAAGTTTGTAAATTATTAAGAATCAAAAAATGGCGTACAACTCCCTTCCATCCTAAAGCCAACGATCGCGTTGAACGCGTACACCGTACAATTTGTAAAATGTTATCCTATTATGTTGCAAAAACGCACGCTGATTGGGACAGATATGTACCGTATATTTCTTCTGCATACAACACCCGAATACATGAATCCACAGGGTATACCCCTTACGAAGCTGTGTTTGGACGGCCGATGAATTCGCCGTTCGAAATAGACAAACTACCTCAAGGTGTAGAAATAAAGGAAGTAAAAGGTTTAGCCCGCCGGCTAAAAGCGATCTGGTATAAGGTAAAGAGGAATAATATCAAAGCTACTAATAAACTGTTGCACAGGCAGAACAAAAATGCTGTTTTACCGACTTATCAGACAGGTGATTTAGTGTTACTACGAAACCCGGCAATCAAAAAGGGACGAACTAAAAAGTTCTCTCCCCGCTTTGAAGGCCCGTATCGGATTGTACGGTTGACCTCACCAGTCAATGCAGAACTGCAATTAACCGATCGTACGGTGATAGTGCACTTTGACCGCCTGCAACCTTACCACGGTAGGGCTGTGTCACCACAACAGGTCGCAGCCCCCGATCCGCCTGTGTCACCTCCACCTCAAGTAGAACAAAAACGAAATAAAAAACGGAGGAGATTACCTCCACAGGGTTGTAGATACCCTCTGCGGAATCGACACCCTTATGGGTTGAGGTCGCGTGATTAATCACGCCTAGTTAGAGTTTTATGATATGTTCTATTGCAGCTTAGTTTAAGTCATTTTCTCCAGGGACTTGGAAGCAAGATGTGCCTGGCCACCACGGAGTTCCCAGCCATTCTCAATTGTCAGTTTCCAGTCCTGTCATGTATTTTTGCTCATTTTTATATGTATGATTATGTTTTATGTTTTGCAAGCAATGCCACGCATTAGACGTCACGCAACTGACTTGCCTCAAATGCAATCATTACACTTGGTGTTGGCAGAACCGCGGCTGCTAACTCCGAATAATATTCTTCAATGTCCTCTATTGCCATCTATTTGGCAAACCAGTACATGTGGAGTATTTTTACTCCGAGCTTTTCTTAATACTTGTTACGTTGACGTCTAGTGTATTGTACTATATGTCCTAGTTCTGTATTTGCTGCAGCTAATCGTAAGTAATCGGAACAGATAAAGCCAGGACTTGAAATGCATACGCCTCGTACGCTTTGTTTACGGGACCAGCTGTTGGCGGGGCATAACATCAGCTGTCGCCTCCCCTCCTCTTCAGCGCTGTCCCTTCTCCACGCCAAGAACTGGCCAGCGGCCATCATTCCTTCTCAGCCAGTAACAGCGCTCCGCGCGATGACGTATCTTATCACTACGTGCGCTGCCGCCTCCAGCGTCTCAACACGCGGAGCGTCCGAGTAGTTACAAAAACAAATCGCAAATTACTGCCCTATCCTCTGTGTATGACAGACTACAATGCACTTACCATCAGTTTATATAACTAACAGCCTTTTTTTTTAAAAAAAAAAAAAAAAACTCTTATGCTAGATAATTAGCAATTTCTAATTCATCGTTATTTCTGGTACACGCTAAGCGCGTGATATTTGTCGCTGCAGTAGCGGCCGGTCTCTCGCGGCTACACGCCTTCTCACATAACCGCTGACGTGCCGTTGCCTACTCCGCACCTACGCGTGCGCTGCGCTCTCGCTAACAGCTCCAAGCTGGTTTCTTTCATGCATCCGGAAGACACGGCAAACAAAATTCATTCAAACATCCCAATAAATCTTAACATAAATATTAAATAGATGTGATTCATTGTTTAAATTCTTTTCCTCGTTTTGTTTCACATTAGCTGGATAAATCACACGAAGTTCTTAACGATTTACATTATTCTGCATACCTTAGTCTGCCAATCCTATAAGTGAAATTTCACTACTGCTTTGATTCATTGTGTAAGCTACAAACTACAGCCCTAACCCTCTTACACATCGAACTGCCTTGGACAAGGCCAGATATGGGCAAACCAATACAATGCCACGGGTTTTTCACGCTACTGACGAGGCACAAACGACCAATCGTCCGGGCTGCCGTATATCGGTAGACGATTGTTCCTTGGTTGCTACGCAGTTATTTTTGCCCTCCCCATTTATTTTACTCTACCACCGTGGTCATTGTTCTATCCTGTTTTCCTTCTTCTGTCGATGAGGAGGCCCCTACAACATGTTAGGTACCCTCTTCCGACAGTACCGGTCTTTTAGTCTTACCACCATTTACACCGAGATATTGCTCTTCCTTGTTGCAGTCTTGCCCCAAAATATCGGCCGATGATCCATTGTGAGATACGTACTTTGCCTCTAATTAGCCGGTGATGTAAGCGCTACGGGAACTGTGCCTAGTTGTCCTTTCAGTTCAATTTGTTATCGTCAGTTTTAAAACTAACACACACGCAGCCTAGCAGCCAGCCCCAGGTGGCCAGTGTTACATGTTAACGTTGAGCGTTCCGACTACTTACAGCATTATTATTATACATCATTGTGTTTTTATTTTCCTGTCAATATATGTCATTGTTTTTAATTATGTCATTATGCTAGCGCTATTGATTTATAGTTCATGATTTTCATTTTATGTAGTGTTATGTACTGCGCGCACAAAAAGTGACGCTATTTATGCATGTATGCTATTCTAGCTTCAGAGCTATTTTTATTGCTTGAACAGGCGACATTTCCCTAGTACAGCAGGTCGCTGATAACGCCGCTGATACTTTTATTACATGTATCGCAGGAAACCCATGTGCCTACACTAATTCTTATTAAGTCAGTCGGACGCCCTTAGGCCCGCTGAACCACGGTATCGCAGATAGCTCCAAAGCACTGCCTACCCCTCAATTATTAGACAGGTTGCCTTAGCACTGTCCGCAGGTTGCCCCATTGCCCTGCAAATTATATAATCATCAATCCAAGTCTGCAGATTGCACTAATGGACTGCTGAACTTAATAGTCGAGTCACTCGCAGGTAGCTCATACGCACTGCGAACTCGTACTTACACGTCACCGAATCCTAGGCTCCTCGGTTGACCACAAAACAATTCACACATCAATTTCCGTGAGACAATTTGCACTCACACTACGCCTTTGGCACTCAACCACAAATGAACTGAGCCCCAGACGCTCTTTTATTACATTTTATACAAAGCCACCTTCTTCTAGATGGCAATTCCATTGCAAAATCATCGGATTCTGCCAAAGATTCAGATACCGTTCGCCAGATGGTAGCCTTTCCCGTTGCTGAACGGATTAGTTGCTTTTCACCATCTGACAGTGCAAACTGCACTTTTAAGAACGATGTTGCTATATACACACACTGTCGGATTTTACTGACGTAGTCCCTTATGCACTTCGTCAACCGATTAAAAAAAAAAAAAAAAAAAAAAAAAAAAAAACTTCCCCTGGCGGATTTCGTATCCGATTCGGAAGTTTATGTTCGGGAAATATTTCCTTTATTTTATTTCTTGTCAATTGTTATTACTTCAGTGTCATGTTTTATTGTTATCAATTTACAGTTATGATTAATGTTAGTACACTTTATGGTTATACGCTATTTTTGTGTCATATTTGGTATTCCCTTTTAAGTTTCATTGTTTCTCGACTGGAAGTATCTCTGATAGCACCTATTGGCCTTCAATTCGTATCCGCCATCAGCTACCATTAGTCACACATTTACACAACACTTCATACGCCCAATAACAACTTACAACACACTCACACTGTTCATATCCACACTACCTTGGTGTAACTCGTTGATGTTACCAGACCTCTATTGTCATATACTAAGTACATGAACAAGGCTTTTATGGTTCATGCCCTCCGCTCTTCGGAAGGGGAAAGGGAAGTACGTACATATGTACGTCATGTTCAGTAGCAGTTTCTTTTAATCAACAACGTAGTCAATTTACCTGTTGAACACTTAAGTTGTTCTGTTAAAATGGAATCAAACGTCTTTGTGACATCAGCTATTTGTGCATTATTGCTTTTCAATAAACTGTTACTTTTAAGTTGCACTTACAATGTCTTAGTCTCGGACGCAGAGCCACTAGCGCTCTCCGACGCTGTTATCTGAGCTCAGCACTCTGCCGGCTCAGCGCTGATAAAGCTGCGCTGCGCCGCCTCCACTGCTTCACACCCAGCCTCTGTATTCACGAGCAACAGACTCGCTCTCGCTAACATTCATTTCCGACTTCAGTACAGTTAATCTCTCTATTGACCACTTCTGTAAGTAAAGATCCTTTGATTATTGAGTTAACTTAAGTTGTCCTACCCTCATTCGGGTTTTCTACAGCTGAAAAACCACTCAATATTATTTCTGAAATTTATGAAGTACTTCACCTGTCTCGCCGTGTCGAGCCTTAGCGGGGTGGGTGCCCCTGCGTAGTGGCCAATGCGTGGGAGGTGCCTAGGCTGTGCGGGTTTACACCGCGATCACAGGATTCCTTCTCATTTTATTCATTCAAAAAAAAAAAAAAAAAAAAAAAAAAAAAAAAAAAAAAAACTTTCTTCGTACAAAATCTCAAATTAATTGATGACACTTGGCCTTCGTCCCATAGCAGGTAGAAAAATTTTTCCAGCGAGTTACGCTTAGTCTGCGCTGCGTAATACTGCCTCCGCGTTCAGCGTCTTATTTGCTGACGCGTGATTGATCAGCGGATACTCGGTGTCGAATTACACCATTGTCTTGCCGCCTTGCTACCCCCACGGCTGCCAAACTGTTGGTTGCCTGCCGTGATTCTACTTCGCGGCCTTCTTCATCAGTAAGCGTGACTGAACGGGTCCATCGTCGCTACTTGCCAGGTAATTACTGCTATAACGTTGTACCCCCTCCGTCATCTCTGAATTACTCATCAAGTAAGCCAGGAAATTTTTACTTCTAGGGGCACTAATACTTTCTCTCGCAGTCGACCGTTATCAACATTGGAAACTGAAAGCAACCTCCCCTTTTACTATGCTGCATTGGAGGTCCGACTTACCCGTAATTCTGACGGTATTCGGATGCGAATGAGGTTGCCAATCACGTGCGCAAATTGCGAATACGAGTGCTATCAAATATACACTTTTCCAGTCTCTTGGGCTACCCTTCATCACCATGTTGTTTGGCAGACTCAAGAATTTTTAATAGTTAGTCGGGATCGACAAACTCACGCCACTCTCACTCGCGCTGAACTATCCAGTTGCTTCCATACAACACATTACTTATGCTCCACGCTAATTTTACACACTAACACTACTGAGTGCGAGATGTCACTGTTTTTAGCTGAAACCACTACCCCTCCATGTCCTCGTGTTCTAGTCTCACTTCGTCAACCAATAATTCAGCCTGTTGGCAACAGTTTTCTGTTCGCTGTTCCACAGACTGTCACCGCCACCCTGGTGTGCCACCGTTCAATGTCAGAGACTGAATCGTACCGGATAACACTGAATAATAGTGGCCTAGTGTATAATAGTTCAAGATGTGACGTATACGCTGCTTCTATGAGGATATCAGCTCAATTGCACTCCACCTTTCATGTCACCATTCCCACATTTACCTTATACCTTCCTGAACTCTCTTTTAAAATCCATCACCATGAGAAGCTGAAGAATTTACCGAATACCAATGATTCAGATCTACTCCAATCGATCAATCATCTCCTTACCCAGGAACACAACCAAGTTGCTCTTGACCGAGTGGCCTCACATATTGCTGATTGGCACCAAACCAAGCGATTAACCACCGTTGTATTGCCCAGCGCTGGTTCGGTAATCATCACTGTAATAATTCTGATTATAGTATCCTGGATACTCTGTAAAAGAGGGTTTTGCAAATGTTTCACTTCCTTCCGAGAAGTAGTACCACCCCCACAACCTGAAGGTGAATATCACACCTGAAACTACCTGCCAACCTTGGTGCATGCGATCAGGCATGACCCCCCCCTTAGAATTAAGTTGTAGTCTAGGTGTCAGGTCAATGAACTAATTTTGTAATGGATTTGTATTTCTATGTAAAGTCTATGGAATCACAATTTAACTGTCGAGTTTTAACCCTCATGTAAGTTATTTTGTTTTCTCTTTAAATTTTTGTCATTCTGTAATGTTCTCATTCACCCACTTGGGCAATTACCATTGTAATCCTAGATTTAAGAACTCAAAGTAATATTACGGGGAAAAACCCCCTTGTGACTATTAGGCCTGGGAGCATTCTCTCACCCCCACGAGGGTGGAGTGTTTCAGTGTGCTGTGCTCCGGTGCCCCTCATCAACGCCTGGGTACCCACCACCACTGATACCGCCGACACACATTCACAGCATGGCGCCGCCCCACTGCCGTCGCACCAACTTCACAAGTTTGTTATTCAAGAGCCTTCCCTCAGGCCCTTCAGGCCACTTTGTAACATTTACACATATTAATATCACTATGTTATGGGACCCTTCATAATGATCAAATATTTTTTTAAATGGAATAATCGATTAGAATAAGCTCATTCATTTTCATCCAGAGAGCCTTCTTCGGAAGGGGAAAGGATGTGCAGGGAGGAGACCCCCAAGAGGGATCATTGCCGACAAAATTTTATTTAAATAAATTTTCAATGCATAATGTTCGGCCGTAGCCGGCTTGGGCATACTGTGGTGGAAGGTGCTGGCCGGAAGACCATGGTCGGCACATTCCTGCCACGTGCTCCTCGGTCAGACTCAAGTCCCACGGGTTGGTTGCGCTGACGGGGGCACGCTACTAGCAAGGCGCGTTGGCGGAATCAATCCTCCAATCAGAGACTAATCGTGTGATCACGTGGGGACGCGGCCGAGAGCGGCGAGGGCGGCTTGGAAACAGCTCCGCGCTCTCTTAGCTTCTGACCTCGGCCCCGAGTAGTCGCTCCTCTAGTCTCTGCCTCTCTGATGAGCAGACGGCAACCCCTCTTGGGGCTGCTCAGCCCTACGTAGGCACCACTGTACCATCATTACAAGAATAAACTGGGTCCATTCCACTCAATTAATTTTCATTTTACAACGCCCTCCGCTCCTGACTTCTATCCTGACGAACAAATCGCATGTGATCGAAGCAGGGGACAGCAATACTGGTATTAGCAGATATCTACTTGCTTGAGTGACCAGTTCAAACATCACCCGCCTGACGTCGGTCAGGTGCTTGACGATGGCGCAATAAAGCGCTGAAACTGGTTGCATAATAAAACAAGGCTGAAAACTGACGGGCGAAAGGTGCTTAATTTGACGTCCTCAATCGAACAGCCGAGTGCCGCGACCATCGCTAGAAAGATGGACATAGACATGATAGCTAGGAGGTGTGGTGTCACCGCCAGACACCACACTTGCTAGGTGGTAGCCTTTAAATCGGCCGCGGTCCGTTAGTATACGTCGGACCCGCGTGTCGCCACTATCAGTGATTGCCGACCGAGCGCCGCCACACGGCAGGTCTAGAGAGACTTCCTAGCACTCGCCCCAGTTGTACAACCGACTTTGCTAGCGATGGTTCACTGACAAATTACGCTCTCATTTGCCGAGACGATAGTTAGCATAGCTTTCAGCTACGTCATTTGCTACGACCTAGCAAGGCGCCATTATCAACTGCTATTTATCTTGTGATGCATGTACCGTCAGACCGATGTTCACCAATTATGGATTAAAGTAAGTATTCCAGAAGCTAAGTACCTTTTTTGCTAGTCTCAATTCCTTGTCATTTTCCAGACCTCACGCCAGCCTGCGTGAGCTTAAACGCGTGCCTTTCGGCTATCTCATAGTAGCTTGGCTGTCTTGCCAAGTCACAACAGGACGTTCTTACATCCACAGCAATTGTTTTCTGACAGCGGGGGATCTGTGTAACAAGTTTGGCTGAAATCGGTCTAGTGAATTAGAAGGAGATACACACACACACACACACACACACACACACACACACACACACACACACAAACATACGTACACACAGACATACATACGTCGATTTTTGTAATTAAAGATTTTTGTAATTAAAGATTTAAATAAAGGGAAAACATGGTACAACTCTACTGGCTACCAGTTTTGTAAAACCTAGCGCTCACTCCCAACCACATTGTTAATACAAGAGCTTATCTCTGATGAGCACTTTGGTTTATGGAGGTTGGAGCTGCAGCTGCTGGTGGAACAGACTATGGGAGCCGCGGGATGTCGCCAGTACTTCTTGGACGTCTCCGCAGCTTTTAATTATGTGTTACATGGTGGCTTCATGTAGAAGCTTTCAAAGACGGTAAAATTGACGGTTTCGTCGACTTTCACATTATCGAAGTTTGAGATACAAATTGTATAGAGTTATATGTAGGTCCAACTAATTTGATTTGAAAATAGTATATTCCTTTATTTTTATTTAAGATTACCCGATGGTGAACGCCAATACACGATGTACTTGTAGGCCATGTATCTAATGAGAATTAAGTTTGGCTGGGGTGCAGTTTCGCAGACAGACTGCAGATCAAAGCAGGGGGAAGGTCACCACTAACTTAATACAGGTCGTAAAAGGTGACCCCGACGGCACGTAGGACGGTGTTCGTCAAAGGCTGTTGTGTGTACTGAACAGGACGAAGGGACTCTGTCGTGATCCGACACAATGCAGTCAGCGTGTAACACCGTGCATGTCCGGACTGTTGCAAAGGAATCGTCAGAATTCTGTACAAGATGACCGCCGCTCCCATGTATCTGAAGCGTTTTTGTGCTGTGAGAGCGTCGTTAAGTACAGTAATGGCCCCGGTAAGTGGACAACGGTGAGCCTTGGGCAGAGAATGTGTAGAAGACGGCCCCAGTCTGCTGATAGGACAGCAAAATACCGGTGCACACTACGCAGACTCAGTGAAAGCTACGAGTATTTGCCCTATGCTCCCGGCAGACCACGGCAGACCAGGTGTGAGGATTCTATATGTGCTAGACTGTAAACTTCTCCTCCCAAAAATACCTGTAGCTGGTCCCTCATGCATATCAAGCAGATAGGTAGCTTAGGAGGAAACAACATGCTGTAACACAGTAACATGCTCCTTTGAGTCACCGACAGCACAGAGCCAAAACAACTTCCCTTCTTTAGCTGTAGGCCTCAGGGTCCCAAAAAGGAGGAAATATCATTGGTAAGCCTAGTCTGATGCAGTAGTTTTGGAAAATTATTGACGAGTGAGATGACGCTCCAGGAGAACCGACACTTGTCATTGGATGACTGCTCATGAGAGGCTAGGCTTGGCTGTGGAAGAAGGGCGAATGTCACGAGGGCAGACAGGAGGAACTAAGGACACACTTCTTCCGCTGCTAGTGAGAGAGTCACTTTGAATTATGTTCGCAAAATTCTGTGTGAGATGTAGTCATCCCACTTTTCAGCTCCCTCTGTAGCTTGGTGTAAAGTTTACTTCAATCACTTTTTCAGGATTCATAGACACTGTTAGGGAAGTGGTAAGATCTGCGATCTTCGGTGTGTACAAGTCGCAATGTACTCAGTTAGTGCAACTACAGCACTTGTTTTGTGTGAGGAATTGTAAAAAACAACAGTTCTTATGGCAGCTTTTACTTTTTCTGCCGCTAATTAGATAATACATGTATGTGATATTTCAGCTTTCCCTGGTCTGTGTGGATTTTGCTCCTTATCCTATCGATCTATCGGCATTGGTACAGCTCCTAAAACATTTTAGGTGGGTTTAGTAATACAGGGTGATTCAAAAAGAATACCACAACTTTAGGAATTTAAAACTCTGCAACGACAAAAGGCAGAGCTAAGCACTATCTGTCGGCGAATTAAGGGAGCTACAAAGTTTCATTTAGTTGTACATTTGTTCGCTTGAGGCGCTGTTGACTAGGCGTCAGCGTCAGTTGATGCTAAGATGGCGACCGCTCAACAGAAAGCTTTTTGTGTTATTGAGTACGGCAGAAGTGAATCGACGACAGTTGTTCAGCGTGCATTTCGAACGAAGTATGCTGTTAAACCTCCTGATAGGTGGTGTATTAAACGTTGGTATAAACAGTTTACAGAGAATGGGTGTTTGTGCAAAGGGAAAAGTTCTGGACGGCCGATAACGAGTGATGAAAATGTAGCACGCATCCAGCAAGCATTTGTTCGCAGCCCAGGAAAATCGACCCGCAGAGCTAGCAGAGAGCTGCAAATTCCACAATCAACTGTATGGAGAGTCCTACGAAAAAGGTTAGTTATGAAACCTTATCGTCTGAAATTGGTTCAAGCACTGTCTGCAGCTGATAAGATTAAAAGAATCGATTTCTGTTATTTTATCCTTGCTCAAATGGAAACAGATGAATTTTTCGTTTCAAAGATTGTGTTTAGTGAGTGTAACCTTTCCACACTAACGGGAAAGTCAACCGTCACAATGTCTGTATATGGGGCACTGAGAATCCGCGGGAAACAACTCAGTATGAACGTGACTCGCCTAAGGTGAACGTTTTCTGTGCCATTTGAGCCAATAAAGTTTTTGGTCCCTTTTTCTTCGAAGGTGCTACTGTAACTGGACTACAGTATCTGGAGATGTTAGAGAATTGGCTGTTCCCTCAGCTCGAACAAGAAGCACAACAATTCATATTTCAGCAGGATGGAGCGCCACCACATTGGCACTTATCTGTCCGTAACTACCTGAACGTCAACTACCCGAGGCGATGGATCGGCCGCCAGGCAGCCCGTGACAGAGCACTTCATCACTGGCCTCCAAGAAGCCCTGATCTTACCCCCTGCGATTTTTTCTTATGGGGGTATGTTAAGGATATGGTGTTTCGGCCACCTCTCCCAGCCACCATTGATGATTTGAAACGAGAAATAACAGCAGCTATCCAAACTGTTACGCCTGATATGCTACAGAGAGTGTGGAACGAGTTGGAGTATCGGGTTGATATTGATAGAGTGTCTGGAGGGGGCCATATTGAACATCTCTGAACTTGTTTTTGAGTGAAAAAAAAACCTTTTTAAATACTCTTTGTAATGATGTATAACAGAAGGTTATATTATGTTTCTTTGATTAAATACACATTTTTAAAGTTGTGGTATTCTTTTTGAATCACCCTGTATTTTATGTACCAGTATATGAGGCGTTTTGAGTGAGAACTCACTCGTGAGTTCCAAAGTGCTACCAACAGTCTAGACAGCACAGTGACCGTGCGTACGGGGGGTCAAAAGGATGGGGTACAATGACCGAGCAGCGGCATTTATACCACACATTTCTGAAGTGCAAACAGTGACGCCAGTGGACAGTAGATAATTGGAAATGAGTTATTACACTGTGTAGCAGTCCGATGGAAGTGTTTGCGTTTGGTGAACACCTACTTTCAAATATAGTGAAAAGAGTGGTGTATGGAGGAGATAGTATTATGTCCGCAACAGCGTTTATGGCCTCTGGGCCGGGGATGCAGCTAGCCGACCAGCGCTCAGTCTGTTTCCGGGTTCCGTACTGTCTAAACGTCCGTCTATTTGAGCGTTCCGTTGTGTTTTATGTGCGCGAAACTACGACTCACTCTTTCTGTGGTATTGTGTATGTTAAGGCTCCAAGTGTTTCAAAAATAGGCAAAGGACCATATTTTTAAAGTGTACTCGTTCTTCAAACGTGAAATAGAGTCAGGCGAGCGGGTCTGAGACGTTGCCAAGGTGCAGAAGCGTAACGCACTTGCTGTCTACGCACTCTCGGCCGAGCTGACAACGCAGCATCCCTTGTGAGCTGTGGCCCACAGGCCATTAACGCCTTCGCCGACTGTAAGATATGGGGTTGTTTTTCATGGTTAGGGTTCAAAAATGGCTCTGAGCACTATGGAACTTAACTGCTGAGGTGATCAGTCACCTTGAACCTAACTAACCTAAGGACATCACACACATTCATGCCCGAGGCAGGATTCGAACCTGCGACCGTAGCGGTCGCGCGGTTCCAGACTGTAGCGCCTAGAACCGCTCGGCCACCCCGGCCGGCCATGGTTAGGGTTTGATCTCCTTATGGCGCTTACGAAAACGCTGAATGTGAAAGATTATATACAAATTTTACTACATTGTGTGCTATGAACAGTAGAGGAACGGTTCGTAGACTGATTATTGTGGTAGTGCACCCTGTCACAAGGCAGTATCTTTAAGACAATGGTTTGTAGACAACAGTGTTCCTGAAATAGACTAGCCTGCACAGAATCTCGACGTGAACCCAACGGAATACCCTTGAGTTGAGTTAGAACGTTGGGTTCGCTCCAGCCCCAGCCCCAGCGTCCAACGCAACTACCTTCTCTTATTTCGATTCTTGAGGAAGAATGGCTGCCCTGCCAGCTCTCCCCCCCCCCCCCCCTCCCCAGACACCTCATTCAAAGTGTCCCCAACAGAATACAAGCCTTGCAAAAACAGACATAATGTCTTATGGGATAACAGCAATCAGTGATTTTATAATGTTACTTAAGATCCGTCTTGATTGCAAATTTTTTTATTATTCATATGACCGGTTTCGGTTCATTCAGAACCATCTTCTGATCTGATATTTCAGTTACAGGAGTAACCCGTCCAAATCCAGCAACTTTCACATGCTACGTCACAGTTTGCTGGATTTGGACGGGTTACTCCTGTAACTGAAATATCAGATCAGAAGATGGTTCTGAATGAACCGAAACCGGTCATATGATTAATAAAAAAATTTGCAATCAAGACGGATTTTAAGTAACATTAGAATACAAGCCGTCATGAAGGCGAAACATGGACACACCCCATATTAATGTCCACTGACAGGTATCTGGATAGTTTTGATCAGACAGCGTATCATCATTGGTCTTTTCCTAGTCTAATTTGGCATTTTATTTTTAAGTACCAGTGAATATTTTATTTCATATTTTTATCGAAAAGAGAGGAGTAATCGTCTTAGAACGCTAGTGGCTTAGGTAAATAACTGCAGCAATGTCAACATTTACATTGTTGATTGTTATTACTGTTTATATTCCACTTTCAGCATTTCGAGTTTTCCGCAGTTTTCGGCTGTTGGATATTGGACAGCTGTAAGGCTTATCAAGATGCTCGTCTCCTACAGATTGAAAATCAGTGGAAAACATACACTCACCTCATTTACATGGGGATCTCAAAACCGGATTTCAGAACCCAGTTTCACAATAACGCCTCGGGTGGTCACGTAAATAATTGAAAATAGATTCTGGAATACCACTTCTGGCTGCCGGTTTCCCAATTCCGCAAGAGTTTCTTGCTTCCACGTAAACGCAACCGGTTTTGAAACGTGCCTGTGCTGTCTCGTTCTTAAAAACTTTCGCCTATTAAGCACGGCGTGGCCTTTCGTTGTTGTTGTTGTGGCCTTCCGTCCTGAGACTGGTTTGATGCAGCTCTCCATGCTACTCTATCCTGTGCAAGTCTCTTCATCTCCCAGTACCTACTGCAGCCGACATCCTTCTGAATCTGCGTAGTGTATTCATCTCTTGGTTTCCCTCTACGATTTTTACCCTCCACACTGCCCTCCAATACTAAATTGATGATCCCTTGATGCCTCAGAACATGCCCTACCAACCGATCCCTTCTTCTAGCCAAGGTGTGCCACAAACTCCTCTTCTCCCCAATTCTATTCAATACCTCCTCATTAGTTATGTGATCTACCCATCTAATCTTCAGCATTCTTTTGTAGCACCACATTTCGTAAGCTTCTATTCTCTTCTTGTCCAAACTATTTATCGTCCATGTTTCACTTCCATACATGGCTACACTCCATACGAATACTTTCAGAAATGACTTCCTGACACTTAAATCTATACTCGATGTTAACAAATTTCTCTTCTTCAGAAACGCTTTCCTTGCCATTGCCAGTCTACATTTTATATCCTCTCTACTTCGACCATCATCAGTTATTTTACTCCCCATATAGGAAAACTCCTTTACTACTTTAAGTGTCTCATTTACTAATCTAATTCCCTCAGCATCACCTGATTTAATTCGACTACATTCCATTATCCTCGTTTTGCTTTTGTTGATGTTCATCTTATATCCTCCTTTCAAGACACTGTCCATTCCGTTCAACTGCTCTTCAAAGTCCTTTGCTGTCTCTGACAGAATTACAATGTTACCGGCGAACCTCAAAGTTTTTATTTCTTCTCCATAGATTTTAATGCCTACTCCGAACTTTTCTCTTGTTTCCTTTACTGCTTGCTCAATATACAGATTGAATAACATCGGGGAGAGGCTACAACCCTGTCTCACTCCCTTCCCAACCACTGCTTCCCTTTCGTGCCCCTCGACTCTGATAACTGCCATCTGGTTTCTGTACAAATTGTAAATTGCCTTTCGCTCCCTGTCTTTTACCCCTGCCAACTTTAGAAATTGGAAGAGAGTATTCCAGTCAACATTGTCAAAAGCTTTCTCTAAGTCTACAAATGCTAGAAACGTAGTTTTGACTTTCCTTAATTTAAGATAAGTCGTAGGGTCAGTATTGCCTCACGTGTTCCAACATTTCTACGGAATCCTAACTGATCTTCCCCGAGGTCGGCTTCTACCAGTTTTTCCAATCGTCTGTAAAGAACTCGTGTTAGTATTTTGCAGCTGTGGCTTATTAAACTGATAGTTCGGTAATTTTCACATCTGTCAACACCTGCTTCCTTTGGGATTGGAATTATTATACTCTTCTTGAAGTCTGATGGTATTTCGCCTGTCTCACACATCTTGCTCACCAGATGGTAGAGTTTTGTCAGGACTGGCTTTCCCAAGGCTATCAGTAGTTCTAATGGAATGTTGTCTACTCCCAGGGCCTCGTTTCGACTTAGGTCTTTCAGTGCTCTGTCAAACTCTTCACACAGTATCGTATCTCCCATTTCATCTTCATCTACATCCTCTTCCATTTCTATAATATTGTCCTCAAGTACATCGCCCTTGTATAGACCCTCTGTATACTTCTTCCACCTTCCGGCTTTCCCTTCTTTGCTTAAAACTGGGTTTCCATCTGAGCTCTTGATATTCATACAAGTGGCTCTCTTTTCTCCAAAGGTATCTTTAATTTTCCTGTAGGCAGTATCTATCTTGCCCCTAGTGAGATAAGCCTCTACATCCTTACATTTGTCCTCTAGCCATCCCTGCTTAGCCATTTTTCACTTCCTGTCGATCTCATTTTTGAGACGTTTGATTTCCTTTTTGCCGGTTTCATTTACTGCATTTTTGTATTTTCTCCTTTCATCAATTAAATTCAATATATCTTCTGTTACCCAAGGATTTCTACTAGCCGTTGTCTTTTTAGCTACTTGATCCTCTGCTGCATCCCTCAGAGCTACCCATTCTTCTTCTAGTGTATTTCTTTCGCCCATTCCTGTCAATTGTTCCCATACGCTCTCCCTGAAACTCTGTACAACCTCTGGTTTAGTGCGTTTATCCAGGTCCCATCTCCTTAAATTCCCACCTTTTTGCATTTTCTTCAGGTTTAATCTACATTTCATAACCAATAGATTGTGGTCAGAGTCCACATCTGCCCCTGGAAATGTCTTACAATTTAAAACCTGGTTCCTAAATCTGTCTTTTACCATTATACAAGGTGTTACAAAAAGGTATGGCCAAACTTTCAGGAAACATTCCTCGCACACAAATAAAGAAAAGATGTTATGTGGACATGTGTCCGGAATCGCTTAGTTTCCATGTTAGAGCTCATTCTAGTTTTGTCAGTATATACTGTACTTCCTCGATTCACCGCCAGTTGGCCCAATTGAAGGAAGGTAATGTTGACTTCGGTGCTTGTGTTGACATGCGACTCATTGCTCTACAGTACTAGCATCAAGCACATCAGTACGTAGCATCAAGAGGTTAGTGTTCATCACGAACGTGGTTTTGCAGTCAGTGAAATGTTTACAAATGCAGAATTGGCAGATGCCCATTTGATGTATGGATTAGCACGGGGCAATAGCCGTGGCGCGGTACGTTTTTATCGAGACAGATTTCCAGAACGAAGGTGTCCCGACAGGAAGACGTTCGAAGCAATTGATCGGCGTCTTAGGGAGCACGGAACATTCCAGCCTATGACTCGCGACTGGGGAAGACCCAGAACGACGAGGACACCTGCAATGGACGAGGCAATTCTTCGTGCAGTTGACGATAACCCTAATGTCAGCGTCAGAGAAGTTGCTGCTGTACAAGGTAACATTGACCACGTCACTGTATGGAGAGTGCTACGGGAGAACCAGTTGTTTCAGTACCATGTACAGCGTGTGCAGGCACTATCAGCAGCTGATTGGCCTCCACGGGTACACTTCTGCGAATGGTTCATCCAACAATGTGTCAATCCTCATTTCAGTGCAAATGTTCTCTTTACGGATGAAGCTTCATTCCAACGTGATCAAATTGTAAATTTTCACAATCAACATGTGTGGGCTGACGAGAATCCGCACGCAATTGTGCAACCACGTCATCAACACAGATTATCTGTGAACGTTTGGGCAGGCATTGTTGGTGATGTCTTGATTGGGTCCCATGTTCAACCTACGCTCAATGGAGCACGTTATCATGATTTCATACGGGATACTCTACCTGTGCTGCTAGAACATGTGCCTTTACAAGTACGACACAACATGTGGTTTATGCACGATGGAGCTCCTGCACATTTCAGTCGAAGTGTTCGTACGCTTCTCAACAACAGATTCGGTGACCAATTCCATGGCCTCCACGCTCTCCTGACCTCAAGCCTCTTGACTTTCATTTATGGGGGCATTCGAAAGCTCTTGTCTACTCAACCCCGGTACCAAATATAGAGACTCTTCGTGCTCGTATTGTGGACGGCTGTGATACAATACGCCATTCTCCAGGGCTGCATCAGCGCATCACGGATTCCATGCGACGGAGGGTGGATACATGTATCCTCGCTAACGGAGGACATTTTGAACATTTCCTGTAACAGAGTGTTTGAAGTCGCGCTGGTACGTTCTGTTGCTGTGTGTTTCCATTCCATGATTAATGTGATTTGAAGAGAAGTAATGAAATGAGCTCTAACATGGAAAGTAAGCGTTTCCGGACACATGTCCACATAACATATTTTCTTTCTTTGTGTGTGAGGAATGTTTCCTAAACGTTTGGCCGTACCTTTTTGTAACACCCTGTATAACCTATCTGATACCTGCTAGTATCTCCAGGATTCTTCCATGTACACAACCTTCTTTTATGATTCTTGAACCAAGTGTTAGCTATGATCAAGTTATGCTCCGTGCAAAATTCTACCAGATGGCTTCCTCTTTCATTTCTTAACCCCAATCCTTATTCACCTACCATATTTCCTTCTCTCCCTTTTCCTACTCTGGAATTTCAGTCACCCATGACTATTAAATTTTCATCTCCCTTCACTACCTGAATAATTTCTTTTATCTCCTCATACATTTCATCAATTTCTTCATCCTCTGCAGAGCTAGTTGGCATATAAGCTTGTACTACTGTAGTAGGCATGGGCTTCGTGTCTATCTTAGCCACAATAATGCGTTCACTATGCTATTTGTAGTAGCTTACCCGCACTCCTATTTTTTTATTCATTATTAAACCTACTCCTACATTACCTCTATTTGATTTTGTACTTATAACCCTGTATTCGCCTGACCAAAAGTATTGTTCCTCCTGCCACCGAACTTCACTAATTCCCACTATATCTAACTTTAACCTAGCCTTTTCCCTTTTTAAATTTTCTAACCTACCTGCCCGATTAAGGGATCTGACATTCCACGCTCCGATCTGTAGAACGCCAGTTTTCTTTCGCCTGATAACGACGTCCTTCTGAGTAGTCCCCGCCCGGAGATCCGAATGGGGGACTATTTTACCTCGGGAATATTTTACCCAAGAGGACGCCATCATCATTTAACCGTACATTAAAGCTGCATGCCCTCGGGAAAAATTACGGCTGTAGTTTTTCCTTGCTTTCAGCCGTTCGCAGTACCAGCACAGCAAGGCCGTTTTGGTTAGTGTTACAAGGCCAGATCAGTCAATCATCCAGACTGTTGCCGCTGCAACTACTGAATAGGCTGCTGCCCCTCTTCAGGAACCACACGTTTCTGTGACCACTCAACAGATACCCCTCCGTTGTGGTTGTACCTACGGTACGGCCATCTGTATCGCTGAGGCACGCAAGCCTCCCCACCAACGGCAAGGTCCATGGTTCATGGGTGGGGCCTTTCGTACAGTAAAGGAAAAATAGAAGTATTACACTGAAGCTGTGTACACCTCCTCTAACTGAAGAGAAATAGCGATTGTATTGACTAAATCATAAACTGTAACAGCGGTTTTCCAGGTCGCTTCAGACCTTAACATGTAAACACGACAGCGAAAAACGGTTTCCGAAATTCCGTTTTCGTCTTTTGAAAGATGTGTCGCATGTAAACATAGCGAATAATTATACATTCTATTGAAAAATTTTGTCTCATTGTTGCATCTGTCCAGAGGAAAGTAAGTGAACAGCACTCTCAATACAGCGCCTAAATCTTACTTCATAAGCTGCTACAACGGTAGTCGGAAGCTCGAATGAGGTGCACACATGTCTATCGTGCTTTCACAGTGCCTAAACATAAGCATTTCAGAGCACTGATCGAAGGCAGTAGAACATCGAGCAGTTTAAAGCGAACATTTACATGCAATATGTTCTGGAGCTAATCGAGAGAAAAAGGGCAAGTGGTAGACCGTGAATATGGTATGGATTAAGGGTCATACAGGCATTCAATACAATTTAAATGTTCAGCCTCTTTTCACAGACAGAACCAACACTGTGATGAACATCAGCATAAATAGTTTATTTGGAGAATTTAGCTCTCGACTGCTAAAGTTGTGTGAGTAACGCTACAGTAGTTGTAGCTTTCATCAGGAGCCTGTTTTGATGCAACTCTTCATGCTAGTCCGTCCTGCGTAAACCTCTTCATCTCTGCATGACTGCTGTAACCTACATTCATTTGAACCTACTTGTTCTAGTCGAGCCTTGGTCTCGCTCTAAGCCTTTTACCCTCTCCTACCTTCCCATATGCTTCCATCCATTAACAAACTGGCGAATCCTGAATGTTTCACCGTATGTCTTATCAACTGATTCCATATTTTAGTCAAGTCGTGCCATAAATTTCTTTCCTCTCCAATTACATCCAGTAATCCCCCCCGCATCATTTATGAGGTCCACCCATCTAGTCTTCAGCATTATTCTATAGAACCATGTTTCAAAAACTTCTATTTTCTTCCTCCCTGAATTGTTTATCCTCCATGTTTCACTTCCGTTCAAACCTACACGCCAGGACGTTCAGGGAGCAGTAACTTTTAACTCAATTTTGTTCATGTTATATGGAATATAGTTGAGGTCAGTGACTATTATAAATTTACGAAATAATTACTTTCTGTTTCAGTAAAATTTTGCTAATATTTACTAGCCCGATGCGTTTCGGCAACTCACTGCCATCATTAGGTTCTTAACAGTTACAAGTACATTAATCTGAAGTTTGATGAGGTTTGTTTTGATGCGGGTGCCAGGGAGGTAAGGTAGTGAAATATAACACTGCACAGAAAGATTTATATATTTCAGAGTATACCTGAAGTGAGTTGCATATTTAAATGATCTTACTGATATTCTTACTTACATTTTTGCTGGAGATTTGTGTGGTGCACAGAGCACAGTAATAAACACCTCACTTGGGAATTTGACACTCAGATGTTTACATTTCAACTTCCAGGATAAACCTATTTCAGTTGCTGAGATTGCACAATTATATAAAGGCTTTTTATATACAAGCGTTTTTATGTCATGGAACACATTAAATAATAGTATTATCGAGTATTTATGGGTTATTCAGCATTTTAAGGCTTTTTATTCAGCTAAATCCATTTACATTAATATTAGTAACATCTTCGTTTTACATAGGAGAAATTTTTGAAGGCGTTGACATTGTTATCTTCTCATTTTACCACTTGTCATGCACTATGCTACGAATAAACTTTTATAGTTCTTCATACAAGTCTATTTGATGTCCCATGTCCATTTTATGTTCCATTATAAAGATCACTCTCTGTATCTTGGAATGGGTGGTGGTGTCCTCAATGAGCTTGTTTATTGTTGACCCAGTTTGGGCTATATAGAGAGCTTTACATGTATTACATACTCTTTTATAAATGGCTAATTATGTGTGTTTACTCCTGTGTTTTCATGTTGTCTCTCAGTATGTTCTGCAGATTGTATTGTGAAAGTGATGTTAATGTAGTGCAGTCTGGAAGTGTTTCTTATTTTAAAGGAGGGTTTACTTGTGAATGGTATGCGAGCACTTAGTTTCCTTTTTTTCTGGGTAACAGATGGTTTGTTATTGTTTTTTGTTTTCTGTATGACGATGTCAATAAATGTGTCATCACAGCCATTTACTACAGCTATTTGACTGTGACCATTTCGTCCTCCTCCACACATTTACCCAGTGGTATATTAGCGGCTCTGGTAACTAGTACTATGTATGCAACATATTTGTGTGTTGTGGAGTGGTAAGACGGGCTGTGTATGTTGGTGCCTGCTGTTTTACTGTGGACTTTGACGGTATATCTGTTGTTTTCCTTAGTGATGTTCAGATGGAGGAAGCTGATGCTACCATTGTTTATGAAAACAATGGTAGCATTATATTTCTGTCCTGCTTACTGAACATACTGAGAATGATTTTAATAGCTGCGCGGAGTGGCCGTGCGGTTTGAGGCGCCATGTCACGGACTGTGTGGCCCCTCCCGCCGGTGATTAGAGTCCTCCGTCGACGTGGGTGTGTTTGTTGTTCTTAGCATAAGTTAGTTTAAGTAGTGTGTAAGTCTGGGGACCGATGACCTCATCAGTTTGGTCCCTTAGGAATTCGCACACATTTTAACATTTTGAATGATTTTAATATCACTTAAAATCTATTTTTCAGATATGTGTTATTATCATTGTCATTCTACGTGTTATATTCTCTCTAGGCGGCAATCGTGTTATCTTGCTGCCGAAGTAACTAAACCCATCTACTACATTTCCCAATATAAGTCTCTCAGGATCACCTTATTCCATTTTTGTTGATGTTCATCTTATAGACTCTTATCAAAGCACCATTAACTTCGTTAAACTGCTCTTCGAATTTCTTTGCTGTCTCTGACTGAACTACAATGTTATCAGCAAACCTGAAAGTTTTTAATTCCTCTCCACGAACTTAAATTCTTTTTTTAAATGTGTCCTTCGTTTTCTTGACAACTTTCTGGATATGCAAACTGAACAATGTCGACGATAGGCTACATCTCTGTCTCTCTCGTTTCTTAAAAACTGCCTTTTCTTGCATTTCCTTCGACTCTTCCTAACTGCGGCAATAGGTTAATATCTACTGGAGACGGCATAGCGCGTATAAATAACAGTGATGTTTACTTATGTGTATAGTTTCAGAGTGACATTTCTCTGAATAGAATAAACAATATGTACTTGCGATTTAAGATTTTTCATTGCAGTCGACCTGAATGCCATCCAAAACCTTAACCGCGGCGCTACCTCGCTCGGTACTCGAGTCGTATAGTTTTCGATTGGATACCCATTTCTTGCAGTACTGGTAGTGATACAATCTCTAAGGAGAATGAGGCTACATGTAAAGTGATCCAGAAAGACATTAAGCGGAAACGTCCTTGCTCGTGATGAAGTTATTTATATATCAGAAAATTTTTCTGTCAGTATGTTAAAGATATCTCACACCATTCTGTAGTTCCTGAAATGCCATTTATGTCTCATGATCGCTCTTCATGGAAATAATGCCAGATATCGGTGAGAAAATACTTTTGCTCAGAACGTAGTACACTAACTTAAATGTTTTCCATGCCTTAGCAAGTCATAGGCACCTGAAGGTTTATGCTTTGGCTCTACAACTCAAGCGACAACGTCAAATACTCGTTAGCAAATGTATGCAGATTTGTTCACCAATACTGAATGATGGTGCATACCGATGGAAGAGTTAATAATCGCCTTTTCGTACCGAACTTCGGCAATGGCATGAAGCAATTTGCCATGCATTTAACGGGTTGATCGCGCTACTCTCCGTCCAGTGCTTCATTCTGCGCACGTCGTCTGTGAAGGACGAGGTACTGATGGTTACGCTCTGGTGTCAGCTGAGTCAACTTTTGGTCCTGCCAAACAGATTTCCCCCTGGCACGTTGTTCAAGTTTACTCTCCGCCCTCGTGTTTGCTGATGCTATTGGAAACTGCGTGGGGGAGGTGCATATCACTTTTCGCTTCGTCTCTACCGCATCTTTCTTTTCTTTCTCTTTGTATTCGCAAACAAATGCACTTGTAAGATTGAATTTACTTTTAATACAACGCACAACCCATGCCCAAGGAGCAACAACCTCTCAGACTTTATTTTTAAACAGTCCGTTAACGTGGAACAATGTTTATCATAGGATGATTTTACAATGAATCAAGTATTTCTCACTTTTTGCGTCGCTCACATTCAGTTGATAATAATTATACATCTGTAAGACTTTTCTTCTTTATTATTGGACTTGAAATGTTGTCTTTCCATGCGCGTTTTATTCGCACTGAATAGGCATTGAAGCTTTTCGTGAGATCTAATTTTTAGAGACATCGACACACGCACTGTTGATATTAAGATACTTCATGTAAGTAATATGGAATTTTGTGATCTAGAAAGTTCATTTTACAATTTCAAACCGTTCTGTGTCTCCATAAATATTAGCAAGCACCGTATGGTGCGTGGCGGAAAGTAGTTTGTACCACTGCTACTAAAATAGAGCCAGGGAATGAGGACTGCCCATACGCCTCCGTGCGAGCCCTAATTTCTGTCTTATCATCGTATTTCTCGTGCGAAATATACTTTGTCAGTAGTGAAATCGTCTTGCAGTCAGTTTCAGATGCCGGTTGCCTACGATGTGGACACGTTTCACTAACGAAATTTCTGCAGACAGAACCTCTCTTTAGGAATTAACATGGGTGCCGAAAATAACGATCGTGTGAAACCCAGCTCAGTCTGTTCGTCCACTAGACCCAGAAAGCAGTAGATACCGACGTCCAGGTTGATGCAACCGGCATTTAAAGCTGACTGCAGGACGATTCCACTACTGGCAAAGTACATTTCGCACGGGAAGTACGATGATAAGATAGAAATTAGGGCTCGCACGGAGGCGTATGGGCAGTCCTCATTCCCTGGCTCCATTTTGCTAGCAGTGGTACAAAAGTAAAGTTGATCGTCGGTAAAGCAGATGCCAGACATAGATACATTGGAAGAATCCTAAGGAAATGCAACCCCAAAACAAAGGAAGTAGGTTACACTACACTTGTTCGCCCACTGCTTGAATACTGCTCACCAGTGTGGGCTCCGTACCAGATAGGGTCGATAGAAGAGATAGAGAAGATCCAGCGGAGAGCAGCGCGCTTCGTTACAGGATCATTTAGTAATCACGAAAGCGTTACGGAGATGATAGATAAATTCCAGTGGAAGACTCTGCAGGAGAGACGCTCAGTAGCTCGGTAGGGGCTTTTGTTGAAGTTTCGAGAACATTCTTTCACCGAGGAGTAAAGCAGTATATTGCTGCCTCCTACGTATATCACGCGAAGAGACCACGAGGATAAAATCAGAGGGATTAGAGCCCACACAGAGGCATACCGACAATCTTTCTTCCACGAACAATTCGAGACTGGAATAGAAGGGAGAGCCGATAGAGGTACTCAAAGTACCCTCCGCCACACACCGTCAGGTGGCTTGCGGAGTATGGATGCAGATGTAGATGTCATGTTCCCTGACTTTCTGAAGGAGTTTCCAAGAGTTCCGCACTGCCGTATAATCTTTTTAGAGTTATAAACCTCAAGATTTAAAATTATAAAATATTTCAGGTCAAGGTATGGAATATCAGTCCAGCTGTGTGACTGGACTGAAGATTTTCTAGCAAATAGAAAAAAATCATATCTTTTTCAAAGGACAGAAGTGTTCAGACGTAAATGTAACTTCGTGTGTACCCAAGGGTATGTTACACTACCGTTACTTTTCACAATATGTAATAGTGACCTAGTGGAGATATGAGCAAACAATGGCTCACGGGTCGAATGCGGCCCGCGTAACGGTTTTTTCGCGGCCCGCCAAGACAGTCAGAATATTTATGTAACAATTTATCCTCTTTCTGAAGTGCTAAGTTAACTAATGTGTGCAATAATTTTAAAAGGTGTGGACCTCCGCTGATCTCTGCTACCACAAAGAGGCCCCCGAGCTAAATGTATTGCCTGCACTTGACGTATTGGATAGTATCGGAAGTTCCATGACACTTTCCGCGGACCATGTCGTTGTATGCAGAGGAGCCACAACTTAAACAAAATTGTAGCGAAATACAGGAGGATCTTCAGAGGATGGTCGATTTGTGCGGGAAATGTCAGTGGATCCTGAACATCGATTAGTTAGTACTCGTACACTGCGCATAAATAGACGAAGAGACCTACTAGTGTCCCATTACACTATTAGTGACAAATAACTGGAAACCGTAACTGCTATAAAACACCTAGGAGTAGCCATTCGCAGCGACCTTAAAATGGAATGGCCACATAAAACAAATACCAAGAAATAGTAGATGCCACACTGGCATTCATTGTCGAACTAATACGAGAATGTAATTCCTTCGTGAAAGAGGTGTCTTACAAAACACTCCAGCATATTCTTGACTACTGTTCATCAATCTGGGACCCTTACGAAGTATGACTAATGGAAAAGATGCAATAAAGAAGTTTGTTTAGTGAGTACGATAGCGCTACGAAGATGCTTGACAACCACCAGTGGCAGACGGTACAAGAAATGTGTTGTATGGAGCATTACCGAGAGTCAGTCTTCCCACGCCCCATTCGTGAATGGGACGGAACTGGAGAGAGATAATGTTGCCAGAAGGTACCTCCGTAAAACAGCTTGGGCAATAAAGCTGTAGATGTGCATGTAAAGTAAATACCAGGAGTGTTAGTTTGAAAAAGTAACTAGCAGTTTCTCTACGCATCATTAAATACCAGTTGACAGGACTTCATTCTTAAAGTTCATTGCTGTCCTGAAGGATTTATTAAATGTAAGTCACGTTCCAGAAGAGTTTTACCATCCCTTCGTCACAGTTCCATATAGGTTTCACCAATTTCAGCCACCATCCTGCTTCAACTAAACATCACCATCCATCATCCTCATTGTCTTCAACTTCTTCACTCTCATTTTCTCCGTCCCTCCTCCTCCTCCTCATCAACATTCTCATCACTTTCTTCATTTTTCCTCAAAAATCGAATCGTACTAATAAATATAATCATCCTCCTGATCGGCATTCTTCTTGTAATCCTCATCCACCTCCCCTCTTCCTCTCATCATCACCCTCACCATTTCGCATATCCATCTTCCGCCTTATGAGGGGAAGACAGACATTGTAACGGTTGTTGTTGTTGTGGTGTTCAGTCCAGAGACTGGTTTGATGCGGCTCTGCACGCTACTTTATCCTGCGCAAGCTTCTTCATTTCCCAGTACCTACTGCGACCTACAGCCTTCTGAATCTGCTTAGTGTACTAATCTCTTAGTCTCCCTCTACGATTTTTACCCTCCATGCTGCCCTCCAATACTAAATTGGTGATCCCTTGATGCCTGAGAATATTCCCTACCAACCAATCCCTTCTTATAATCAAGTTGTGCCACAAATTTCTCTTCTCTCCAATTCTATTCAATACCTCCTCAATAGTCATGTGATCTAATCTTCAGCATTCTTCTGTAGCATCACATTTCGAAAGCTTCTATTCTGTTCTTGTCTAAACTATTTATCGTCCACGTTTCACTTCCATACATGGCTACACTCCACACAAATACTTTTACAAACGACTTCCTGACACTTAAACCTATATTCGGTGTTTACATATTTCTCTTCTTCAGAAACGATTTCCTTGCCATTCCAGTCTAAATTTTATATCCTCTCTACTTCGCCCATCATCAGTTATTTTGCTCCCCAAATAGCAAAACTCCTTTACTACTTTAAGTGTCTTATTTCCTAATCTAATTCCCTCAGCATCACCCGACTTAATTCGACTACATTCCATTATCCTCGTTTTGCTTTTGTTGATGTTCATCTTATATCCTCCTTTCAAGACACTGTCCATTCCGTTCAACTGCTCTTCCATGTCCTTTGTTGTCTCTGACAGAATTACAGTGTCATCGGCGAACCTCAAAGTTTCTATTTCTTCTCCATGGGTTTGAATTCCTACTCCAATTTCTTTTTGTTTTCTTTATCGCTAGCTCAATGTACAGACTGAATAAGAAACATACAGTATGTAACTGTAATAGGAAGTCTGTTAGAAAAGCATTCGACCTTATTTTTCTTTTGCGGCCATCTAATGGATCTGAATTAGCTCATTTGCATGAGCCGATCTTGAACCTTCGTGCACCTGTGTGAATCTTTTTCCTGCCTGTCGATAGCGTCAGGTGCTGGAAAGCAGCAGCTGAGTGAGATAGTGTGTGGTGGTCGCATTGAAAATGACGGAACGATTGTAGCAGCGCTACTGCATCAGATTTTACCTGGGCGACAGCCAGGTGGAAACCTTTCGGAAGATTGAGAAGGCTTTCAGGGACGATCACACAGATTAATGAGTAGTGCAACCGGTTTAAAGACTGCTGCACATAGGTGTAGAGCGAGCGACGCTCCGGTTGGCCATCGACATGTCGAAACGACCAATTCATGGTCAAAGTGAATGCTATTGCGGGATAGATGGGCGTCAGCACTTCTCCGGCACATTGCTTTTTGGCGGAAGACTTGGCCATCAAGGAGGTGCCAGTGGAGCTTGTGCCGAAGCTGCTGATGGTAGAGCAATAGCAACTTCGTGGGCAAGTCTTACAGGACGTGCTGGGCTCCACAAACAGTAAACCTGACTACTTGAACACAGTCATCACTGGCGACAAGTCCTGGGTGTACGCTTGAATACTGTAATCACTGGCGACGAGTCCTGGGTGTACGGGTAAGACCAGGAAACCAAATCCCAGTGCAAGCGTTCCTCGTCTCCAAGACCAAAGGAGGTCCGCCAACTGTGCAGAAATGTCAAATGGTTCAAAAGGCTGTGAGCACTATGGGACTTAACATATATGGTCATCAGTCCCATAGAACTTAGAACTACATAAAACTAACTAACCTAAGGACAGCACACAACACCCAGTCATCACGAGGCAGAGAAAATCCCTGACCCCGCCGGGAATCGAACCCGGGAACCCGGGCGTGAGAAGCGAGAACGCTACCGCACGACCACGAGCTGCGGACTGCAGAAATGTCAAAGTGATGCTGAATGCTTTCTTTGACTCCCATGACGTGGTACATCACGAGTACGCACCACAGGGTCAAACAGTTACTAAGAATACGACAGGAATGTCCTGTGTTGCCTACGTGACACTGTGCGGTGCAAAGGGACTGGACTACTGGTCAACAAGAAACTGGCACGTTCCTCACGACAGTGCTCCAGGATATTCCTCGTACCCGAATCGGACTTTATTTGGTAAAAACCAGATTCCTCTGCGTCAACAGGCTGGTATTCTCCTTGTATGGGTCCCGGCGACTTCTGGCTGTTGCCCAAACTGAATAGTCTATTGAAATGAATGGTATTTCAGACAAGAGAGAACATTGTGGCAGCAACGGTAGCCGAGCTAAACTTAATTCCCAAAGAGGCTTTTTCGGCATGCTTCCAACAATGCCGGCATCACTGGCAGAAGTGTGTGGACTTCCAAGGAAACTACTTTGAGAATGACTAGATGTCCAACGCATCAAGTAACCTAATTTTTTTCCCCAGACAAAGGTCGGATACTTGTCTAACAGAACTTGTATTTTTCTTATGATGTTTGACCTGTAACATAAGATTATACACAGAAGCGCCAAAGAAACTGATATAGACACGCGTATTCACATATAGAAATATGTAAACAGGCAGAATAAGGCGCTGCGGTCGGCAACGCCTGTATAAGGCGACAAGTGTCTGGCGGAGTTGTAAGATCGGCTACTGCTGCTACAATGGCAGGTTATCAAGATTTAAGTGAGTTTGAACATGGTGTTGTAACGGTGGACGAGCGATGGGACACAGCATCTCCGAGGTAGCCATGAAGTGTGGTTTGTTTAGTACGACCATTTCACGAGTGTACCGTGAATTTCAGGGATACGGTAAAACATCAAATCTACGACGTCGATATGGATGGACGTGTAAGGGTATGGAGACAAGCTCCACGGACACTGCAATTCAGCAGGAGACTATTCAACCTGGTGGAGGTGCTGTACTGGTGCGGTGCGTGTGTTGCTGGAGTGGTATGGGGCCCCTAATACGTCTCACAGATGACATGTACGTAAGCATCATGTTTGATTACCTGCATCCATTCGTGTCCATTGTGCATTCCGACGGACTTTGGATATTCCAACAGGACAATGCGACACACCATACGTCCAGAACTGCTACAGAGTGGCTCCAGGAACACTCTTCTGAGTTTAAACACTTCCGCTGGGCACCAAACTCTCCAGACGTGACCATTATTGAGCTTATCTGGGATGCGTTATAACGTGCTGATCAGAAGATATCTCCACCCCTTGTATTCTTACGGAGTTATGAACAGCCCTGCAGGATTCGTGGTGTCAGTTCCCTCCAGCACTACGTAAGACGTTAGTCGAGTGCATGCCACGTTTCGAGGCGGCACTTCTGTGTGCTCACGGGAGCCCTACACGATGTTCGGCAGGGGTACCAGTGTCGTAGGCTCTACAGTGTTCCTCTTAATTATTAGATAATGATAACATTTTAAATTTTTAAATTTAGTTAATAGTTACGAGAAATATTGAAAATCAATTTCGTTTGCTCCTGAAAGCCGTTAGACAGGTATCCGGCAACTGGTACTGTATTTCGTGTTGCAGGTTCCCCGATACCCTCATAATGATTTCCTGACGGAACAACACCAAAAAATGATTAATGTATAGCAACGAAATTTCGGGAATACATTGGTGTAGGTAACAAATTTAATGGATTGACGTTGCAAGAGAATAGATTAATGTAAGCACGAAATAAGCCGCTGCAAATGTGAAATACTGGTACATTAATAACCGGTGTAAACACCAGAAAGTTGAGTGCAAGAATGCAGACCTGCGTACATTGTGTTGCACAGGTGTCAAATGTCATTTTGTAGGATTGAGTTCCATAGCTGTGGCGCTTGTTCAGTCAATACAAGGACGTTAATGCTTTCACAAAGTTTTGAACATGGCTGCTTGGTTCAGTGACCGTTTATAAATTAAAATTGAAACAAATGAGCCGTTGGGTACTATTGTTTAGTCTTATTAACCAGGTTTAAACACTTCTAAGAGTGATTTCATCAGAATTTAGATATTTAAAATGGTCTATAATATAATTATAGATTTATGGGAAAAAAATTTTTTTATGTAAAGAGGAGTAAGTACTGTCTCTGTCTTAGAAGTGTTGAACCTGGTTAATAAGACTAAAAGATTGTGACCGAGGGCTCATTTGTATCAGTTTTGGTTAATGTTTTTTTCTGGATGACGCTGCAGTTGTCCGATGATGACCCATATCCATATGTGCTTGGTTGGAGACATATCTGCTGATCGAGCAGGCCAAGGCAATATGTCGGCACTGTGTAGAGCATGGTGTGTTACGCAGGCGAGCGTTATCCTTTTGGAAACCGCACCTTGGAATGCTGTTCAGGAAAGTAACACAGATTTGCAGTCAGGGTGTGTGGGATAACTACGAGAGTGCTTCTACTGTCATACGAAATCGAATCGCACCCCAGACCGCATCTAGGTCCAGTGTGTCTAGCACGCAGAAAGACTGGCTACAGGACCTCAGCTGGCCTCCTTCTAACAAACACGTAGGCATCGCTGACAGCGAGAGAGAACCCGCTTTTGTCAGAAATCTTAAGAGACCTGCAGACCGCCGTCCAGTGTGGTCTGCTTGACACCACTGAAGTCGCAAATGGCGATGGTTTGGGGTCAGCAGAATGCAGGCTGCAGGGAATCTGGCTCCGAGCCGTCCTTCAAGTATGCGATTTGTAACATTTCGTTGTGTCACTATGGCCCCAGCTGTTGTTCAGTGATACGTGGTACTTACTGGAATTAAGGAAAACGTGGAAGGGAGGACCCACCACCTATTTATTTAACAATATATAACGATGAAATTTTCTGTAACAAAATGAACAAATTTGCAAATGTCTTTTGACCTTAAACCTGAAGTCTTAGCAAGCTTTTGCAAATCAGCAAACAATATGACAATGATTACAAGACGGCCGGATCTGAAGCCCGCCCGTTATCGGCTGAAACAGCGGTGTTTACTACCACGCTCGACACACTCTGTCTTATTAAATGCCCTTCTGCAACACATGATGTTGCGGACTGGCAAGACAGCCAATCCACAATGACGGGTAGCCGAAAGGCACGCGTTTAAGCTCACGCAGGATGGCGTGAGGTCTGGAACGGGTCAGGGATATGAGACTAGCAAAAATAGTACGTATCTGTTGGCATACTTAACTTTAATCCATAATTGGTGAACATCGGTCTGACGGTACATGCATCACAAGATAAATAGCAATTGATAATGGCGCCTTGCTAGGTCGTAGCAAATGACGTAGCTGAAGGCTATGCTAACTATCGTCTCGGCAAATGAGAGCGTAATTTGTCAGTGAACCATCGCTAGCAACGTCGGCTGTACAACTGGGGCGAGTGCTAGGAAGTCTCTCTAGACCTGCCGTGTGGCGGCGCTCGGTCTGCAATCACTGACAGTGGCGACACGCGGGTCCGACGTATACTACCGGACCGCGGCCGATTTAAAGGCTACCACCTAGCAAGTGTGGTGTCTGGCGGTGACACCACACATGAAAACTATATAAGCACCATTGATGACGAAAGTGATTCAATTACTCAAAACAGATGACGTAACTTTTTGTCTGAAAGCTGCATGACGAAATATTCGGGGCCAAGATGCGTACCTGTGCTTACAGGTTAACCAGATTAGGAAACAATATGACAATGATAAGGATTACTTCAGAGCAACCAACCTCTTCATCTCAATCGGCAGCTAAGGTGCGACTGGATCCCCATCCGTCCCTTCTGACAATTTTATTTTGGCTGAAGCCCTGGTGACAGTTGGCTGTTAATATTTTCAAAGTTAAACTCACTGTCAGTTGTTAAGACCGCTCTGAAGGAACGTCTTAAAAAACATTAGTTGTGAACACTTTTTACAAGAGGACTCCCCCGACGGAACCACAAGAACCACCTAAAATACACCAATAACGACCCGGGCTTTCAAACACAGCACCGACCAGCTTAGTACAACAAGTTGTTCAGATTATAACTAATGACTGAGAAGTGCAATTACAATCAAAGAATTTAACCGGTTAACATCTAAAACTATCCACAAGGTCCCTCTTTTGCTTAACAGCAAACTGTGCCTTAGTACAATAGCTCCGGCTGTATTTACGACCTGGAGTTGATTCATTAGAACATTAATGGTCGTACATACACCGGCAAGTGAAGACCTTCTAACCAACTCTTCCTCGTAGATATTGCCAGTGGGGCCGGAAGAGGGATAGTCGATTCTACACCTGAGCCAGTGGCGCCAGACACAACACACTGCTAACCCAATCTCGCCACGGCTCACACGGATTCCTCTTACATACGCAGTACGCTGCGCCGGAGCCATAGGCTGAAAACGATGGTTTTTCTTCACGGTAGTGCGACGTGGCCATCCGGAGGCCGGTCTTCTTGCAACCGTACATTCTCGTGACCATTGCTGCCAGCAGTTATGTACACTGGCTACATTCCTGCCAAGTCTTTCTGCAATGTCGCAGAAGGAACATTCAGCTTCTCGTATCCATTTTATACGATCTCGTTGAAACTGACTGAGGTGCTGATAATAGCATCTTTATCACTTTGAGAACATTCTCGACTGAAATCAACTCATCACGTTCAGTCTAAAAAGGTAACTAAAGCTCATGACTGTTACAGTGTGTATTTAAAGCAAACCTCATTTGCATCCTCATAGTTGCGCTACTCTTTGAACAGACATCATCTTTTAGAGGAGAGATGCCTTCCAACTTTCATTTATGTCACACAACTTCTTTTTCATGTCGTGATTATTTTCCGTCAGTTTGTTTAAAAATCGTTTTCCAGTGGTCAAGAGAAAACTGCTTGACGTCAATAGTGCTCTTTTCTGGAGAAATGATTCTTGCTTTTAAGTCCATTGTACTTCGATCTATCTCTATGGTATAGCCTAATTTCCAGGGTACCTTAAAGTTGTCACTTGTGCAAGCATTTCACGTTAAAGTTGCACGACAGCGTTCTGTTTTCCATCTCTTGCGTAATTCAGAACTTTTGTTTTGATTCTGTCAGTCATGTCTGTGATGGCTTGAGCTGTCGTCAGCACCCCGGTTGGCAAAGACGAAGCGCAAAGGTCGGTAGTAGGCGCTGGATCAAGCGCGCCCACCGCGAGAGCGACCAGTGAGACACCACAAGCAACACGCCGCCAACGCCCTCTCGACAGCAAGTATTTAGGCCCCCGCCCCTGACTGGAGAGCCCCCCTCAGTTGCTCCTCTTCTAGTTTGGCGTCTGTCAGTATACCTGCAGAGCGGGCTTGGTTCATCACAGGCTACGAAAGTACATAGCGACGAGATTAGTGACCGTAGGGGGACTAGCAGTGGAACACTAAGGTTTGTAATAGCAAGATTGCCTGAGTCTGCAAGAGGACTATTGTTGATGAGCTTGTATCACAACACATTGATTCTCGTCAAGTTAAGTTTCCAGTACACGTAAATAAAGAGCCGTGTTAATTCACGTGTATATTTGTGTTGTAGAAAGAGGATACTGGCCACCCGTGACAACATCCGCTTCCTCGCTCCCTTGTCGCACAAGACTCTGCAGTGGCGACGAGAATGGTGAGAGGTAGTTTCTCAGGATGGGCCAGGATAAGGTTACGATGGCCGTAAACAGTTACTCTCAGTAGCACAACAAATAGGGAAACTTTAATTAATGAAATTAAAATTTTAAAACAATCTCTTAAAAAAACACAATTGGCTGTATGACTGCTGAAGGCCTTATCACAGAAAAAAATTTCACAATTTTAGGGCCGAAGGCCACCAACAATAACCTCAAACAACAAACGACTGAAGGCCAGAATTAGAAGTCAAAGAACCATTCCAAACAGCACTTTTAAAATGAATCCCTCGCTTTTAAAAACAAGTTTGCTTGAAAAAAACTTAGTGTAGCACGGCTGAAGGCCTTATCACGAAAGAAGTGAATTTATTGCTCGGCTGAAGGCCACATACAAATTAAAATAACAATGTCTGAAGGCCTGAATTAGAAGTCAGAAGAACAGTTCCAAATAGCACACATTTCAACAAATACCTTGCTTCTAAAACAAGTTTGCTTTAAAAAAATATTATTGTAACATGGCTGAAGGCCTTATCACCAAAGAAGTGAAATTATTGTTCAGCTGAAGGCCACACCAAGAATAATGAGAAAATTACAAGTATCCTCAAAACAAACAAACATCACAATCTAAGGAATCAGGACAAGCGGTTCTCAGCAAGTGTTCTGAGGGTCGGCCTGGGACAGTAACTCAAACATAAGGTAAGGTGAGACAGGTAGCAAGAGTTGCACTCACATAACAGGATGGCAACTCAAACCAGGGACATCTTAAGCGCCGACCGACCGACTAACCAATCCGCCTAACGCCCGATCACTGGTACAACGATGGAATATTTTTAGACAAGGCGAAGAGACAGACAGCACTACGTCTTCAGAAAACACCCAAGGCCGAAGGAAACACTAGAACCAAGGTAGACCTCCCAAATAAATATGCACAGTACAATGCAAGAGGCTGTCGAACTACACGCCGTGTCAGACAGCATAAACACGATGAGGAAAAGTACACTGCTGGAAAAGTATGCTAACCTCCAGGGCAGGTAACTGGGGCGTTAGCGGCCACAAGGCAGAAAAGACAGCTGGTTGCACTTCACTAATAAGAATAATACTAAATTCAATGATGAGTAACAAATAGCGAAAGACGGTTGCAATATTTCACCGCCTCGAAACACTTCACTCGTTGCCGCCAGGCTCGGCGGCCCTGCGAGCAACAACCCGCTGACCAAAGGCGGGATCTCAGAATAGTCGAGCTTGAATTAGCAGTTAGCTCTTGACTCAATTTAAACGTCCAGGGTACGGTGTGCAATGAACGCACTGCTCTCGCAGCTACCCCTCCTCGATCCGGCAGTGGCAGCACGCCGCCAGCGGCCCCGGATTGCCCTCGCGCTGCACGGAGCTGCCCGCTGCTGTGCCCCAAACCGACCTGGTGTCCCTTTCACAACTGCCTACTCCACTCGACGCGACCCAGAAATACTAGCGGTCGCTCTGAAAATAGTACCATAGTACTCGTATCGATAAGCGCTGCTGCTGTCACTCACAGGCAAGTAAGCCAGCAACTTAGTGACGCCAGTAAATCGAATAAGAAACGAGATGCCATAACCGCAGTGACAAAATGCCAAGCAATAAACGGCATGAACACGAGCTGCGCACGGCTCGGATGGGATATTGGCGAACGAGGATAATTCAATGGCGATCGAAGTTAATCAACTTGGCCGGAGATTTTGCTTGCTTCTCCTGTGTCTTAACTTGCAAAGGTGATCGTTGCTAATTTGTTGTTGTCTTCTTGCATGTATTCCAGGAGGGGCGCTGCAGAACTAATAAAATTTCTCTTTTCAGACTGTTTGCTCTCTTTTTGATATAACGTATTTGTGTAAAGCACGAATTCCCCGCCCCTCCACCCCCCCCCCCCCCCCCCAACGCCTCAACCGCAGACGGCCATTGTGATGGATCTAACACAAGTTTTCACGGATTGAATGACTCAGTTTCAAGCCCATTGTCAAGTTCACCGTCTTCAACGGGCTGTTAAGTTACAACACTTCCTTTCGGTTGCGGGGTCCCCATTGTTCAGGCCAATACAAAAACTGTTCCCAACAGCGTCTCCCGACGTACGCAACTATAACCAAGTAATCGCTGCATTAACTCAATACTGTGACCAGCAAGATATCAGTGCTTTCGCTTGCAGAGAAGGCCGGAACAGACGTACTACCAGTGGAACACAGAACTTACGGGCATGACTAGGAAGTGTAAATTTAAGTGTAGTTGTGGCAACTTTTACAGTGATTTAATGATACAGGACGCAATAACAATCAATGTCCCAGATGGTAGAATATGGGAACAGATCATAAAGTAGTGTGATCCATCACTTTCCCAAGTGTAACAAATCTTAGGGCAGTCTGGCTGAGGTGCCCTAGCGGCCGATAAGTTTGACCAGGCCGCGACTTCTCGGCTCGAGTGGCCCCTTGGTCACGACCACTCACTCTCCCCCCGCCCCCTCCCCCCCGCCTCCTCTCGCCCCCAAAGCAGCCACAACAACGAACGTGTACACAGACTCGCTTGTAGACATTAAACAGTGCTGTGAATTTACTGAAATCTTATCCTAGATGCTTTGCTCGCCCTAAAAGACAGGATTGCCCATCACGTAACGCAACGTGTTACACGTGTGGAAAAAAAAGGCCATGTCCAATGAATTTGTTTGCAACGTCACGAAAACGCCAATTTTGCCCGTTCCCAGAAAAAAACAGGCTCGTGCATATGCCTACAACAGGTCCTGGCAAAAGTAAGATTAAGGTTGTGCCTCCTTCTCGCCCTAGTGCTGTGCAACGGCGGTCTAACAAACTATTTGTCTCTCTACGAATTGCTGGCTGTCGTGTGAACTTTCAGCTAGACACACGTATCTCAGGAGCTTTACTTAATCGTGTCACGTACGAACAGTTCGGCTCACCACGCCTTTCTAAATCTAGCAAGCACCTCACTGCTTACGACGGACAGGAAATTCCAGTGTTTGGACAGTGTAGTTTACCTGCCATTTACAAATCTCACACTAGGACTGCTGAGGTATACGATTGGTAAGCAGGGCATATGGGCTGCTGGAGTGGAATGCTGACCCCATTTGAGGATACAAAAATTTATTTCCACCACGTTAATTAAAGCACAACACTTGTAACAACACAATGATTAATTAATATTTACAAAATTGCGGTGATCTACTCCGATTACTGAATTGTATAAAAGCAACAAGAATAATTCTAAAAATAATTTTAATGAAAAACAGCCTTATGGCCCTAAATTTAAATTAATAAAAAATTACTTTACACAAATGTGACTGCAGCTCATGGTCTCGCGGTAGCGTTCTCGCTTCCCAAGCACGGAGTCCTGGGTTCGATTCCCAGTGGGGTCAGGGATTTTCACCTGCCTCGAGATGACTGGGTGTTGTTGTGTCGTCTTCATCATCATCATTCATTCCCATTACGGTCGGAGGAAGGCAACGGCAAACCACCTCCACTAGGACCTTGCCTAGTACAGTGGTGCTGGTCTCCCGCATCCTTCCCCTACGCTCTGTCAGGGAGTATGGGACTTCATCATCATCGTTACACAAATTACCTTAACGTAACTAGAGATCTGAGCTCACTAGCCAATTATTAGGCCTTCTGAATATGAAAAATAACAATTTGTAAAAGCTATTAGGTTAAAAAAATACTCAAATAGAAAGATCTCATAAATACGTGAATTAACTATCATGGAAAACATTTGGAAAGGTGTTATGGTAGCCTGAAAGATCTACAGAGCAATCAGCACATTTTCTACGTTTGGCTTTCACATCGGTCGCGCGTCTGAATTCCGTGCTTGAGAGCTCAAGTGACAACAACAGGCTGGAGGACCTGCGTACAGCAATAATGGCTTCTAGAACACACAAACCCAGTATTAATACGCAGTGCACTAAAATATTAAAACCAACAGCCAAGCACTGGGTAGCGCCAAATGCAGGAAGAGATGTTAAAAGTTATAGTGTGACAGTTGCAGTTACTATTAAAGCAACAGTTCATTACACAATCTCCAATGACGTATAATTTAACTTGATAAATTTATAAACCACAACCTTCAATACCAAAGCACCGGTTATGGCGCAAAATTGTTACTATTATAGTTGCCAATAACAAGAAAGTTGGCAATTCCAATTTAAATAGGCGGCTGAAGTTTTATACAGAGTATAAACTTTGATTCATAAAACTGACTGTGAGAGATTGCAGGGCATTCTCACCTCTGATTCGGTGTAGGGAATACGATCTACGGCTATTTGACTTCATACATTGTGATGAAATGGTCGGCAACAGTTTATGGTCTTGTTTGCGTGATCTAGGGAGAGAAATACGGTGAGCTTTACCTGCGTGCAAAGGAACATGGTGCCGACTTAAACGAGTGCAGTAAAAGCACGGCGTTGGTGGGGCGACAAAGCGAGTTTTTTTCTGGAGAACGGTGAGGAGACATTTCCAGACGGCCCGTGCTGCGGTCGCATTGTGCAGAAACACATAAGCTTTGGCGCCAGACGCCCAGGTATACAGCCTAGCGCAGAAAAGTCGCCGACAGCTTATTGTATGCCTCGTTAGCGAGCAAGCCGCCAAAAAAAATGTAAACGTTCTGCAACTGTCCAGGGGACAGGGAAACTGGGGCCCAGATGTGCAGACTCTGTTTCAAAACATCTTTTGTCAATGCGAGTTTATAGCTGTTCCCTGCAAACTTTGAAATGGACGCAACAGGGGAGATAACAGGCTATTTATGGAGGGTCGTGCTTCCACCCTGTATTGTGTTAGCAAAAGATATGGCAAACGTGTGGGAAAGAGCCCACGAAGCTGAATTTTTCTCCGTTTTCTGCCAATTAACTTTAAGTGTCTGAGTGGTCAAATCAGTTTGCAGTGCAAAGACCATTCACCGAGCTTAGAATGCCGGGATCCAATTCGTGATTGGCTTGTGTGAAAATGTGGGAAGTCAAAAGAGAGCAATGTGCTTTTAGAACCGAGCTGATGAGGAAACGAGGAGAAAGGGAGGTCGTCACTCTTGTACAAGTGTCTTGTACTGGTGGTTCGCTAGTACTGAACTGCAGGTTTCTACCTAAACGGTGAGACTTGTGTCCTTTGCTAGGGTGCGACTTAGAGCCAGTGGCAGTTACCTTCTGAGCCGTCAAAGGTACTGCTTATATCATCACGGTCACAATGAGTGCCGTGTGGGTGTACTTATTTGTCTTGAGTCAGCCGTCTAAACATTTGACGTATTCCGACATGGACAGTCATGGCACAGAGTCAAATTGGTTTGGCAGACCAGCAAATGGGTCCACCTGCACACTGGAATCCGTCAGGGTTTCAGTGGCTGTTAGGGAAGTACCTGCATTCTGAATTAACGGAACGAAAGACCGCGTACTTGCATTTGCCGCCGTCCATGACTTCAGTCGCTGAACGCATCGTAGTGTGCCGCCTTGACCACCAGGGCGGTAAAGTATTCGCTGCTGCGACGTAGGGCTATAATATCTATTTCTCAGTACGCTGTTCTTTCGAACCATATTTTTCCTTTTTTTTTTGTTTGGTAGAATATAGATGCTTGGTGGTGGCGTAGTTTGATGCCATAACCTGGATTCACGTGTTTGAAGTGAGATAGAGCGAGTAGTGTTCTGGTTAGTGTCATGTGTCGATCCCCAGCAGATCACTTTGTCCACCATAGATCCCATTTTAGTAAGGCTTTTGTTAAATAAATATTTTTGTATGATGTTTCTTTAATAATTTTGCTGTCTTGTCTTGTTTAAGATCAATAAATCGATTGTGAATTAGACTACAACTTCTCCCTGGGTTCTGATTAACAGTTCCTCCGCATTTTTATGGCAGTCTAGATCAGAGACATAAGGAGTAGCTTTTTCATTTGGTGTCCACTGCGTGGATCTTTTACTTCATGAACAGTAATCTTCTTTCAGACTACTTAACATATCAACAATAATAATAAAAAAAGGGATCGCCGAATATCGGCCACACCTGCAATGCAACAGAACCGGGTCACGGCACACTTACATGGACTTGCAGTACCAAGTGTCCCGGACCGTGTTCCATGTGGTTTAAGGAATGACTGGCGAAAATCAAGTGGCTACACAGAGCAATGACATCCAGAGGTTTCGCCACAAAAAGGCTCACCATTTAAAGTTAATATGCACGCCAGGGTAAACTCCCGCGTCAGGATTCGAGACAGACACGACTCTTAAGCAGAGTTGACCGGTGACTGCTTCCGCACTTAACTTCCGCTCGCCACCAGACCCAGGCGCCGCAAAGCCAACACCGGGCGTCCTCGCGGTACACCAAGCTCCGACTGACTACTCGCGACGCTCCGTCCGCTGTCTTCCCTCTGTCACTGCCGCCAGATGACTCTCCGTCTCTTTCCCGAACGAATCTGGACTCGCATTCGGGAGGACGACGGTTCAATCCCGTCTCCGGCCATCCTGATTTACGTTTTCCGTGATTTCCCTAAATCGTTTCAGGCAAATGCCGGAATGGTTCCTTTGAAAGGGCACGGCCGATTTTCTTCCCAATCCTTCCCTAACCCGAGCTTGCGCTCCGTCTCTAATGACCTCGTTGTCGACGGGACGTTAAACACTAACCACCACCACCACCCGACCGAATCCCTTCTCGCGAGTCGCGGCCGCCCTAAATAGATGGCGCTAGCCAATTAGGACGCCGGAAAGCACGTAACTTGGACAGAGAATCTATCTTGCCGAGAGCATCGCAGGAAGTCACTGCTCAAAGGACAGTGAATTCTACTGTTTTGAAATCAAGAGGCAGTGGGAACGTATTCTGTTTAGATGCCTTTGATTTGTTTGGACTTAGCATCTAATACTATGTACTTTCAGGTTCTTCTTTTGCACCAAGAGACAGTGATTAAAGAATTTCCTGAGCTATTTTCAGAAGGAATGGGAAAAGCTAATAATTTTGTAACGCATGTTACATTGAAGGCAATGCACAGCCTAAGTTTTTCCGGGTCCGCCCTGTCCCAGTTGCTTTAAGAGACAAAGTAGCCAGTGAATTGAAAGAATGGCAAGACAATGGTGTAACTTCTCCCATTCAAGCTAGTCAGTGGGCAAATCCTCTGATTTTGTTGACTAAGCTTTCTTGTCGCATTCACATTTGTGTTGATTTCAAGTCTACAGTCAACCCACAGACAGTAGTTGACGCTTATCCGTTACCTCCCCCTGAGGAGCTCATGGACAGAATTGGTGCAAGAAGTTACTTTTCTAAGATATAATTCCGTGATGCCTACTTGCAAATTACATTGGATGAAAAATCACTGAAAGTGTTTCTTGTAAATACACACTTAGGACCGTTTGCGTTTGCCCTTCGACAGTGCTTCCGCACCCGCCATTTTTCAACGTTACTTGGAACAGCATTTTGTTCAAATTACCTTGACGACATTCTCGTCTCAGATCGTACACCAGAGGAACACATTATGAATTAGCGAACTCTTTTTTGAATGTTGTCAGAAGCAGGACTCAAGTGTTGTCTCGAAAGGTACGACTTTTTTCAAACTGAATTACAGCACTTAGGTCATGTGATAAACAGTCAGTGTGTGTACCCACCTACAACCTCATTTGCTTGCAATCCTTGACCTGCCCGTTCCTCGCAATGTGTCTGAACGGCAGTCAAAATGGTTCAAATGGCTCTAAGCCCTATGGGACTTAACGTCTGAGGCCATCAGTAGCCTAAACTTAGAAATTACTTAGCCTAACTAACCTAAGGACATCACACACATCCATGCTCGAGGCAGGATTCGAACCTGCGACCGTAGAAGCAGCGCGGCTCCGGACTGAAGCGCCTAGAACCGCTCGGCCAGAGAGGAACGGCATTCGGTACTAGGCAACATGATATGCTACATTTGCTTCATCCCGCATGCAGCTCAGACCACTACTACATTGCATCGTTTGCGTCGCAAAAATTTATCTTTTGCGAGGACTAAAGACTGTCAAGACCCATTTCAGAAACTGAAAAATGTGCTCAGCGACAGATCAGATGTTTAGTGCATTTTGACTCTGCCAGGCCAATAGTTTTGAAAGTCGACGCTTCTTCCTACGGAATCGGTGCGCAAGACAGACATATTGCTTTCCCCTCGAAGTTGTTAACTCAAACTCAGAGCAGTTATTCTCAAATAGAAAAAGAGGCTCTCGGTATTGTGTATGGTACGACCAAATTTCATCACTATTTGTATGGTCGCAGGTTCCTTTTAGTGAGAGATCACAAGCCTTTGCAGTCCTTGTTTCATCTGTCAAAGCCGGTTCCTAAACGCTCTGCTCAGAAATGTCATGGTTGGACTTTGTTGACTTCGCGGTATCAGTATGAAATTGTGTATATACCTACGGCAAAGCATGGCAATGCAGACGGCCTGTCTCGCCTTCCGATTGTCCGAGACTCTGACTTTTTGATGCATCTGCCGCATCTTGTTGTCAGATCGATGCGCAGGACTCTGAACTGATGGAATCTTTTCCCTTTCATTACAGAAAAATTGCATATGCCACGGAAACGGACGCTGACCTGAAGATTTTGTTGCATTACATTCTCACGTGTCGGCCTCATTCAGTGGACAGTATCCAGAACTCAGTTGTGCGCCGATATTTTGCATATCGGCATAACCTATCGATACAACTTGCTGTGCTAGTTCAAAATGACAATGGACAATTGAGCTGTGCGCGGCTCGTGTTCATGCCATTTACTGTTTGTCATCTTCTATTACGGTACTGCAGCCTCGTTTTATTATTCCATTTACTGGCGTCAGTAACTTCCTGCCTTACTTGCCCGTGAGCGGCTTCAGCAGCACGTATCGATAAGTGAACTGTCGTACCATCTCTGGAGCGACAGATAGTATGTCCAGGTCGTCGTGTGTCTGGCAGTCAGTTGGACCAGTGGTGCAGTCGGGACGCAACAGCAGTGAAGTCGGGGACGGAGCGCCGGTGAGGCGCCGACAGCCAGTGCCCGCCGACCGCTGGCCACACACATGAACTGTCCGACGGAAGGGGATTGGAGCGGGACGACCGTTGGTTGGTCGTTCGGTTGTTCGTCTCATCTGCCGACGTATATTTGGTCCTTTCATCATTTCTGGGCCTGGACAGTCGGTCGGTTGGCGTGGGGCAGCGAGGAAGTATCCGTCGCACGTACTCTGACCAGGGCCGCTGACAGTGTGCACGAGCGGTTGGAGTGTGAGTTGCTGTTTGCGAGTGCTCCGAAGTTCGTCGCCCACCGATCTTGGACATGAAGGTTGACTCCTCACTTAACCTACTATCGAGCCTCAACTGTTTACATTTCTTCGTTTGATCGTGGTTGTCGCTTTTGGGACATTCCCATGAACAACAAAGTGTGTGTATTCAAGTCGGCTAAGATTCCAGCCGTCTTTTTGCGGAGTTTAACTTAATTTATTCCCTGTTATTGAAATTGACCAACGGTATCTTCTGCCTCGTCGCCGTTGACGTTCCGGTTACCTGCCCTCGTCGTTGACGTAATTTTCCGCAGTGTGTTTTCCTCGCCGTGTTGTTGCAGTCCAGCGTGGCGTGTAGTTCGACAGCTGAGGTGTTGCAGCGGGCGCCAATATTCTGTGTGTCGTTGTACTTAAATTTTGTGGTCGTTTTGCTGGTTGCATGGAGAGGAACTGATTTTGTTGATTGGTCGGTCGGCTGCCTGTCGGTTGGGTTGCCTTCAGATTAAGAAGTCATTGGACAGGCTGCCTGTCTCACCTTAGCGGGCGTTAGTGTTACAATCGCAGACCGACCCTTGGAAATTTCTGAGCGCCGTTCCTTGTGTGTTACAGTAATTTCTCTGTTTGGGTTTTAGTTGTTTGGTTGATGTGTGGCCTTCAACCGAGTATCAATATCTCTTAAATTAAT
Source organism: Schistocerca serialis cubense (assembly GCF_023864345.2). Taxonomy (NCBI): domain Eukaryota; kingdom Metazoa; phylum Arthropoda; class Insecta; order Orthoptera; family Acrididae; genus Schistocerca; species Schistocerca serialis. The sequence goes on from NC_064645.1 coordinate 633,084,629, forward strand.
GTTCTTGTCTTGCCGTTAAGGCATGAGATTGTTATTCTTTTATATGGGGCCTTCAGTCGAATTTTGCAGGAGATGCTTTAGTATAAGGTGTTCTGCCTTTTAAATTGAAACTCTTTTTCTAGGCTTTAAGCCATTAAACATATTTTGTTGATATATGGCCTTCAGATGAGTATTAATATCTCTTAAATTAATGTTCTTGTCTTGCCCTTAAGGCATAAGATTGTTGTGCTTTTGCATGGGGCCTTCAGCCGAATTTTCCATGAAATGTTTTAAGATAAGGCCATCTGCTTTTTGATTGAAACTCCTCTTATTGCTTAATATGCGACCTCCAGCCAAGTTCCATTAAAATTAAATTGCTAAGGCCTGTTTAGACGGAAGATTTAGGAAATATCTTTGGGTGAAATCTCCAGAAGAACCTTGTATTTCAATTTCTTGCTGACGCCTTGTGTTTGTATTTTGAGTATGGCCTTCAGCCCATCTAAAGTTAATCAAAGGAGGTCGATTAAAGTTTTGAGTGTTCTTTATCCTTGTTGTAAGATTGTGTGTTGATAAATAAAGTTTGTATGTTGAGTACAACTGACAGGAACTCATTTTGCCCCCTTTCCACAACCTAATACGCTCTGTCCTGCTAGCCCAGGCATTTCAACAATGCTTATTACGAAAGTGTTGCGAAAGGATGTATTGTGATTGCTCCACTAAGGATATTGGGGAATTATTCGCACTAAACAGTTAGCATGCCGACACTATACTTGGCAGGGCATGGAAGCTCTTATTGAACAGATGACATCACAGTGTCGCGCATGTGCGGAAAACGGATCCGCTCCGTCTCAGACATTCTCAGCTTGGCCTAAGACTCAATCGCCATGGCAACGTATGCATATAGACTTTGCAGGACTATTTGCAACACTCGTTGGCTCATAGTGGTAGACTCTTTTAGCAAGTTCCCATTTGCAGTGCCTATGGCTTCTACCAAATCACATAGCACCATTCAAGCGTTGTCCTCCATATTTTGCATACAAGGTTTGTCAGGAATACTTGTGTCTGACAGCGGACCACAGTTCACTTCACGTGATTTTGTCCAGTTTTGTGAATGAAATCGCATTCGTCGTCTAACAAGTGCTCCGTTTCAGCCACAGTCCAATGGAGAAGCAGATCACTTAGTTTTTTTTTTTTTTGGTCATCAGTCTACTGACTGGTTTGATGCGGCCCGCCACGAATTCCTTTCCTGTGCTAACCTCTTCATCTCAGAGTAGCACTTGCAACCTACGTCCTCAATTATTTGCTTGACGTATTCCAATCTCTGTCTTCCTCTACAGTTTTTGCCCTCTACAGCTCCCTCTAGTACCATGGAAGTCATTCCCTCATGTCTTAGCAGATGTCCTATCATCCTGTCACTTCTCCTTATCAGTGTTTTCCACATATTCCTTTCCTCTCCGATTCTGCGTAGAACCTCCTCATTCCTTACTTTATCAGTCCACCTAATTTTCAACATTCGTCTATAGCACCACATCTCAAATACTTCGAGTCTCTTCTGTTCCGGTTTTCCCACAGTCCATGTTTCACTACCATACAATGCTGTACTCCAGACGTACATCCTCAGAAATTTCTTCCTCAAATTAAGGCCGGTATTTGATATTAGTAGACTTCTCTTGGCCAGAAATGCCTTTTTTGCCATAGCGAGTCTGCTTTTGATGTCCTCCTTGCTTCGTCCGTCATTGGTTATTTTACTGCTTAGGTAGCAGAATTCCTTAACTTCATTGACTTCGTGACCATCAATCCTGATTTTAAGTTTCTCGCTATTCTCATTTCTACTACTTCTCATTACCTTCGTCTTTCTCCGATTTACTCTCAAACCATACTGTGTACTGATTAGACTGTTCATTCCGTTCAGCAGATCATTTAATTCTTCTTCACTTTCACTCTGGATAGCAATGTCATCAGCGAATCGTATCACTGATATCCTTTCACCTTGTATTTTAATTCCACTCCTGAACCTTTCTTTTATTTCCATCATTGCTTCTGTGGTGTCACCGCCAGACACCACACTTGCTAGGTGGTAGCTTAAATCGGCCGCGGTCCATTTAGTACATGTCGGACCCGCGTGTCGCCACTGTGTGATCGCAGACCGAGCGCCACCACAAGGCAGGTCTCGAGATACGGACGAGCACTCGCCCCAGTTGTACGACGACTTTGCTAGCGACTACACTGACCAAGCCTTTCTCTTATTTGCCGAGAGACAGTTGGAATAGCCTTCAGCTAAGTCCATGACTACGACCTAGCAAGGCGCCATTAACCGTATCTGTAGATAGTCTTATTTGTATTATCAAGAGCGATGTACCACAAGGATCGAATAAAGTTAAGTATTTGAGGAGCTGCATACTTTTCTTATTAGTATTCACTACTTATCCTGTTCCAGAATTCACGCCCGTCTGCGTTAGATAGCGTGCATTTAGGCCACCTCTATCTACAAGGTGTTGGCACATTTACCAACACAACAGCTTCCTCGATGTACAGATTGAAGAGTAGGGGCGAAAGACTACAGCCTTGTCTTACACCCTTCTTAATACGAGCACCTCGTTCCTGATCGTCCACTCTTATTATTCCCTCTTGGTTGTTGTACATATTGTATATGACCCGTCTCTCCCTATAGCTTACCCCTACTTTTTTCAGAATCTCGAACAGCTTGCACCATTTTATATTGTCGAACGCTTTTTTCAGGTCTACAAATCCTATGAAAGTGTCTTGATTTTTCTTTAGCCTTGCTTCCATTATTAGCCGTAACGTCAGAATTGCCTCTCTCGTCTCTTTACTTTTCCTAAAGCCAAACTGATCGTCACCTAGCGCATTTTCAATTTTCTTTTCCATTCTTCTGCATATTATTCTTGTAAGCAGCTTCGATGCATGAGCTGTTAAGCTGATTGTGCGATAATTCTCGCACTTGTCAGCTCTTGCCGTCTTCGGAATTGTGTGGATGATGCTTTTCCGAAAGTCAGATGGTATATCGCCAGACTCATATATTCTACACACCAACGTGAATAGTCGTTTTGTTGCCACTTCCCCCAATGATTTTAGAAATTCTGATGGAATGTTACTTATCCTTTCTGCCTTATTTGACCGTAAGTCCTCCAAAGCTCTCTTAAATTCCGAGTCTAATACTGGATCCCCTATCTCTTCTATATCGACTCCTGTTTCTTCTTCTATCACATCATAGAGGCTTTCAATGTATTCTTTCCACCTATGTGCTCTCTCCTCTGCTTTTAACAGTGGAATTCCCGTAGCATTCTTAATGTTACCACCGTTGCTTTTAATGTCACCAAAGGTTATTTTGACTTTCCTGTATGCTGAGTCTGTCCTTCCGACAATAATACCTTTTTCGATGTCTTCACATTTTTCCTGCAGCCATTTCGTCTTAGCTTCCCTGCACTTCCTATTTATTTCATTCCTCAGCGACTTGTATTTCTGTATTCCTGATTTTCCCGGAACGTGTTTGTACTTCCTCCTTTCATCAATCAACTTAAGTATTTCTTCTGTTACCCATGGTTTCTTCGCAGCTACCTTCTTTGTACCTATGTTTTCCTTCCCAACTTCTGTGATGGCCCTTTTTAGAGATGTCCATTCCTCTTCAACCGTACTGCCTACTGCGCTATTCCTTATTGCTGTGTCTATAGCGTTAGAGAACTTCAAACGTATCTCGTCATTCCTTAGTACTTCCGTATCCCACTTCTTTGCGTATTGATTCTTCCTGACTAATGTCTTGAACTTCAGCCTACTCTTCATCACTACTATATTGTGATCTGAGTCTATATATGCTCCTGGGTACGCCTTACAATCCAGTGTCTGATTTCGGGATGTCTGTCTGACCATAATGTAATCTAATTGAAATCTTCGTATGCACTTCTAAACAACAGATGGGCAAGCTTCGCTCCACACACACACACACACACGGGAACAGGCGCTGAAACTCTTTCTCGCCTTCTATCGCTCCCACCCAAGAGACGGACCATCAACGGCAGAAGTTCTGCGTGGGCGCCTCCATCGGACGCCGCTATACTTGCTACACCCACCGCAGCATCCGGCGCCTCCATTGGTCCGCAAGTATCGCTTTGCAACGCGCGATCTTGTTATTTTCAAGGTTTATGGCAACTGTTGGCGCTGGGAAAGAGGCGTGATCCAGGAACGCATTGGTTCTTTTATCTATTTGATTGCAAGCCCCGATGGTTTGCAGCGCCGCCACGAGAACCAAATTCGTGCTTTTCATTTGCCCCGTGGTTCTGCTGATTCTCTTCCCCCAGATGCACGGCCTCAAGGAACCGCACGGCCGTCGCAGTCACCTGCTGGCGACACCAGGACACCCCTGCAGGAGCGGATGGACGACGCATCCTCGCCCCCGCGGCCGCGCCGTCCCCGCCCGCCGACCCAATGGACGTGGACCCTCCGTCGCCGTCATCACCGCAGGACACGCCATCAGGCCTCGACGTGTGCCCTGGGAGCAGTTTTCAGGAGGATGTCCCTGTTGCCTCGCAAGCCAGATGGCGGGGTACGGTTGGGAGTACGTCGTACTCCATAGTCAGGACTCCCGGCTCCTCTCTGCGTCCAGCGTCCTGACTCCCTCCCCACTGCCGTTCGCGTCCTCCCTACATGACAATAGTACAGCATTTCGAGGGGGAGGGGTGGGGGTGGAGGAATGTACTGGGGTAAGCTGTCGCCACCACACCGGTCGGCAAAGATGAAGCGCGAAGATCGCCTATCACGAGAGAGGCCAGAGCCACACCACAAGCAACACACCGCCAGCGCCCTCTCGACAGCATGTATTTAGACTGCCGGCGCTGACTGGAGTCCCTCGTCACTCACTCGCTGACTCACTCTTCCAGTTTGGCGCCTGTCAGTATACTCGCAAAGTGGGCTTCGTTCACCATAGGTACGACAGTATATAGCCACCAGATTAGTGACCATAGCGGGACTAACAGTGAGAAACTAAAGTTTGTAATAGCAAGATTACACCAGTCCGCAAGAGGACTGTTTCTGATGAGCTTGTAACACAACACATGGATTCTATTAGAGTCAAGTTTCCAGTTCATGTAAATAAATAACCATATTAATCCATGTTTGCATTTGCAGAAACAGGCTACCGGTCACCCATAACGCCATCCTCTTCCTTGCTTCCTTGCGGTACAAGACTCTACAATGTGTCTCTTGCATATTAAGATTTCATTCATCTTGTGAAACACTGTCTGTAACTTGACTTCATTTCTTTACAATAAGGCAACGTCATCCTGTAAAACTGATCGTTTTACAGATTAAGCTTTGAAGCATTGTGCATTAATATTTGTCCATTACTACTTGTTGCTGAGAATTGGTTATCTGCAATCTCTTTCTACAAATTAAAGGATACTGGAAATAATACGCATACCTGCCCTACTACTTTTACTAGTCTGTGATCCATCCTCCCTTATGAAGCCTTCTGATTCTTGTAAGGAAGCAGGATTCATCTTTTGCCCCTGAATTCTATTGCTATACTCTTCATTTTTAAGACTTTTTTCCCCTTAATTTAACTGAATGGATAGAGCCTTTCGCCGTAATGTACCATTCGTTTATGGCCATTAAAATTGCTACACCTAGAAAAAATGCAGATGATAAACGGGTATTCATTGGACAAATATATTATACTAGAACTGACAGGTGATTACATTTTCACGCAGTTTGGGAGCACAGATCCTGAGAAATCAGTACCCAGAACAACCACCTCTGGCCGTAATAACGGCCTTGATGCGCCTGGGCATTGAGTCAAACAGAGCTTGGATGGCGTGTACAGGTACAGCTGCCCATGCAGCTTCAACACGATACCACAGTTCATCAAGAGTAGTGACTGGCGTATTGTGACGAGCCAGTTGCTCGGCCACCATTGACCAGACGTTTTCAATTGGTGAGAGATCTGGAGAATGTGCTGGCCAGGGCAGCAGTCGAACATTTTCTGTATCCAGAAAGGCCCGTACAGGACCTGCAACATGCGGTCGTGCATCATCCTGCCGAAACGTAGGATTTCGCAGGGATCGAATGAAGGGTAGAGCCACGGGTCGTAACACATCTGAAATGTAACGTCCACTGTTCAAAGTTCCATCAGTGCGAACAAGTGGTGACCGAGACGTGTAACCAATGGCACCCCATACCATCACGCCGGGTGATACGCCATTATGGCGATGACGAATACACGCTTCCAATGTGCGTTCACCGCGATGTCGCCAAACACGAATGCGACCATCATGATGCTGTAAACAGAACCTGGATTCATCCGAAAAAATGACGTTTTGCCATTCGTGCACCCAGGTTCGTCGCTGAGTACACCATAACAGGCGCTCCTGTCTGTGATGCAGCGTCAAGGGTAAACACAGCCATGGTCTCCGAGCTGATAGTCCATGCTGCTGCAAACGTCGTCGGACTGTTCGTACAGATGGTTGTTGTCTTGCAAACGTCGCCATCTGTTGACTCAGGGATCGAGACGTGGCAGCACGATCCGTTACAGCTATACGGATAAGATGGCTGTCATCTCGACTGCTAGTGAGACGAGGCCGTTGGGATCCAGCAGGGCGTTCCGTATTACCCTCCTTTACCCACCGATTCCATATTCTGCTAACAGTCATTGGATCTCGACCAACGCGAGCAGCAATGTCACGATACGATAAACCGCAATCGCGATAGGCTACAATCCGACGTTTATCAAAGTCGGAAACGTGATGGTATGCATTTCTCCTCCTTGCACGAAGCACCACAACATCGTTTCACCAGGCAACGCCGGTCAACTGCTGTTTGTGTATGGAAAATCGGTTGGAAACTTTCCTCATGTCAGCACGTTGTAGGTGTGGCCACCGGCGCCAACCTTGCGTGAATGCTCTGAAAAGCGCATAATTTGCATATCACAGCATCTTCTTCGTGGTGTAGCATTTTTAATGGCCAGTAGTGTAGTTATTTTCAGTTTGTAATATTTAAACTTTTTACCAGAAGTTTGTAGGCTATGTAGTGACGTAGTACGTGACTAACGTACGTAGATTTGTCTCACTGAAGTGTTCCCTTACAATTTGAGATACGAGAAGAGACTGCAGGAAATCTGTCTACGGTACATTAGGGTCTCAGGGAGGCTGTGAAATACGAATTTAAGCAACCTTGTTGCTCCGGTCTCTGTGATGTTGAATTCAAAGAGGACCAGCAAACTCTGAGGCCGGATTTAACCCTGATATTGGCTCAATGAATCCAATTATCAGAGACGTTGCAGTGTTTCCGTCGACGCACAGAGTCAATTACGTGCCGAGCGTGAGGCCGTGAGCTTTGTCTGCCAGAGATTTTCTTCCGACAGTCCACGAGGGCTGCCACTACGAGGATACAGAGATGTGCACTTAAATAGGGGACGGCGCACGAACGGCTATGTTCGTCGTGATAAAACACTTTCGTATTCTGCAGGACAGTCTGCTAGCAAGACATTTACTGCACTGTTTAGTAAATATCTCTAGGGTATATGGACTCATCGCACGTCGGGGTTTTGAAGCTAGTATTCCGAGGTTTTTACTCTCATTAGTTTTGTGCTATTCTACATAGAAATTATATCGATTTGTACTTTTTTCATTGAAAGATGTGAGCCAAAGTCTTTGGATGAGTTAGTACATATATTATTCACAGAAAGCCAATAAAAAACTGGAAATTTACGGCAGTGAAACAAAGCAACAAATGTAAACTTTTGTGAGGAAGTCAAGTTCATAGTAAAAAATGGCCCACAATGGCGCTTTTTAAGTTGTGTTTAAAAATCTAAGATGTATCACAATTTTCCGTTCTGATGGGGATATTTGAAAATGGAACCTTCAGTAGACTGCACACCTTTCGAACATTCAGTTAGGTCCGTAACCTGTGTTGTAAAGTAATAATCCTTAGCGCCTGGGGCATAAGTGAATACATAGTGAGAATCGGTTCTCTCGCATTTCCTAAACCAGTGAATCGCTTCTTCTGGCTGACATCACAACCTGGCCCAGTTTTTATGCTGCTATTGCCAAATATTAAGGAATGTTATCCAAGAGCAAGTCGTGTGTCCATCGTTCACTGACTGATTACTGTAGTTCATGTGGTCTGAGTATACATTATCTGTCACTAATTCGATGATGGAATATGAGACGTGGCAGTGATGGGTACATTCAACTCAAGAAAAAGGATCACTGTAGAAAAAAACCGTTGAAAATTCGAATCATTTGGCAATAGCGGCTTAAAAACTGAGCCAGTGTGTGATGTCATGCAGAAGAAGCGTGTCATTGAGTTAGGAAATGGTAGATATCCGACGCTCACTCTATATTCACTTATGCCCCTTGTGCTAACGATTATTACTTTACGTCACAGATTTCGGACCTGACTGAATGTTTGAATCACACCTACAGTACCTGGGTATTAATGAATATGCAATACAGAGTCTATAAAACTTTTAAGAATGCATGCATAGGGCCCTCTGTCTACCATTCAGACTAACTAAGAATAAACCACCAATTTTACTAGCAACTTTTTGATTTTCCAAAACCTCTCATATTCGTCTGTTGCAAATTGAAATGCACATTTTGGAATGCTGATTAAAGCCACTAAATTACCTCCCACGAGCATATGCACTCATGTCTGTTTCTCGTGGCGTAACGATTAGAAAAGTGAAGTGGTGATGTAACGATGCAGAAATCAAAGCTACATGTTTCTTATCGTTTGTATGATTTCACTGGAAAGAAACAGACGGCGAAATTTCGGACAATGATTACCCAAATTAGGAAACTGAGTGTTAGAATAAGCAAATAGCTGCTCTTACAGCATATAAGCTTCCCCGTAAGTCAAATATTTCTCATCAAGTAGTTAAAGTTGTGAAAGATAAGTTGTCTTATAGAAAAGAAAAAATATCCTACCACAAAAGCAATTTTTGGAGAGCTATTCGTAAAGGATAGAATGAAACATGAAACTATTACCCAATCAACGTGAGAAATGTTATAAATTCGTGCAGCTACAACTAATAGTTAATATCCCTATGTGTTCGCAGCGGGAATGAGGTAAGGGGAACTAATGAGTTTTTAGTTCGGTGTAACTCTTTAAATATGAACCAGACGTCATGATAAGCGAATAGAAACAGTAAAACTTATGATTTGTTTTACCTTCCAGTCACTGTCCCAGTTAAGCAATATTTTGCATCCCAGTGCTCTATTATGTACCTACAAATCTCATCCATCACATGTACCGAACTATTACTTTAGTTTCCATTACCATGACTAAAATGATTGTATACGACCACCGCAACGTCGACGATGTGAAATGTCTGTTCCACAACCCCTTCTACGGCAAAAAAGTCTACAATTTAGCCATGGAGTTTACAATATTACTCAAGTTTTCTTCATGCAGGGTTGTGCTTTGGACGCGAATTTTGGGACACTACGTATCGTGTGAATGCGTCTGTGATTATTTACCAACAAGTTGATAACAGACTGACTGTCCCTAAAAGGAAAAACGAGAAGGCTAAGCGAAGGAAGAAGATGGCGAAATGATCTGCAATCGTGTGGTGGGTCGTCATAGTAACAACAGCATGGGAAACAGAGAAGTGGAAGAAGTCAGGTGAGGCCACTGAACAATAGCGGGGCAGTAATTGCTAGTAACAAACGTTGACAACCAAACGAATACACCACTGGATGTCACAACTGACGCTCTGAGTTCAACTTGAATGGTTGACTTCCGGTTAACAGTAATATGTTCGTGGTTCTGATTGTGGATGGATGACTGGAACCGAGGACTTGTAAAAGGTGTTCATGACTCAAGTCAGACATAGCATATTGATCTAAAGTTGATTTGTCTCTCTTGTCATATTAATGCTGTCGAAGGCATTTAAAGCAATTTTCTTCGCACATACGATCTGTCCTCCACTGTGAGCCTAGCTGCAGCTGCACAGGATGCGGCAAATATCTGTGGTACGCATAACTCTGAACTGACTTACCATTCACAAGTGTCACTTATCTGACACATTTCTGAGTTTATAAGTATCCTGCATTCACACGATAGCTATTAAGCGGCAGTAACATGTTTTTCCAGAGATGATTATGGGAACTGAAGTCATCTGTGTCTTAGAAACTGTAGACTAAATATCAACCCGTGTGATAGATGTAGTTTCCGAATGTCAAGAGTTTACTTCTAGACGTGATCTCAGGATCCAATAAATACACGGTATTCACGACAAAATATCAACAGCCTGATATACATAATACACACTGAAACGCCAAAGTAACTGGTACAGGTATGCGTATTCAAATACAGATATATGTAAACAGGCGGAATATGGCGCTGCGGTCGGCAACTCCTATGTAAGACAACAAGTGTCTGGCGCAGTTGTTAGATCGCTCATTGCTGCTATAATGGCAGGTTATCACTATTTAAGTGAGTCTGAAGGTGGTTTTACAGTCGGAGCACGAGCGATGGGACACAGCTTCTCCGAGGTAACGATGAAGTGGCGATTTTCCCATACCACCATTTCACGAGTATACCGTGAATATCAGGAATCCGGTAAAACATCAAACTTCCGAAATCGCTGCGGCCGGAAAGAGATCCTGCTACAACAAGACCAACGACGACTGAAGATAATCTTTCAATGTGACAGAAGTGCAGCCTTTCCTGAAATTGCTGCAGATTTCAATGATGGGCCATCAACAAGTGTCGTCGTGCGAACCATTCAACGAAACATCATGAATATGGGCTTTCGGAGCCGAAGGCCCACTCGTGTACCCTTGATGACTGCACGACACATAGCTTTACGCCTACCCTGAACCCTGAACACCGACATTGCACTTTTGATGACTGGAAACATGTTGCCAGGTCGCAAGAGTCTCGTTTCAAATTGTACTGAGCGGATGGACGCGTACGGGTATGGAGACAACCTCACGAATCCATGGACCCTGCTTGTCAGTAGGGGACTGTTCAAGCTGGTGGAGGCTCTCTAATGGTGTGGGGTGTATGCAGTTGGAGTGATTTGCGACCCCTGATGCGTCTAGATATGACTGTCACAAGTGACACTTACGTAAGCATCCTGTCTGATGTCCATTGTGTATTCCAATTGACTTGGGCAATTTCAGCAGGACAATGCGACACCCCATACGTCCGGAATTGCTTCAGAGTGGCTGTAGGTACACTCTCCTGAGTTTAAAAACTTCCTCTGGCCACGAAACTTCCCAGACATCAACATTATTGAGCATATCTGGTATTCCTTGCAACGTGCTGTTCAAAAGAGATCTGCACACCCTTGCGCTTTTACGGATTTATGGACAGCCCTGCAGGATTCATGGTGTCAATTCGCACGAGCACTACTTCAGACATTATTCGAGCCCATGCTAAGTCGTGTTCGGGCACTTCTGCGTGCTCCCGGGGGCCCTGCACGCTATTAGACAGTTTCTTTGTTTCTTCAGTGTAAACGTCTCCTGTAGCTATTTCCAATACACATAATTATTTTTAACTTTGCTTGAGAATTTGACGTTGGACACATGTGTGTTACAATGGTTCGACCAAATCTGAACTGGCACTTTCCGTGACACCACCCTAGTTCCATCTGCAACAGCAGGTCGGCCAGACAGAATTTTCTTCTTTATTTAGATATAAAGGATTGTCACAAACAGTCTGAAAAGATTGTAAGGGTGTCGCAGTAAAGGTCGTGATGAGAAATAATTGTTAAGAAAATAATTCGATACATCGCACCTTTTGCGAATTAATTACCATTGAAGTTAACCAGTCAGGCCCCTGCGCACTCAAATTCAAAGTGGCCCACAAGAGACGGTGTAGGTAAACGTGTTATTCAGAACAAGAGAGCGATATAAAAACTGGACGTGGTAGGGTAATGAGTGTAGCGCCCAGGCGAAAGGCTGAGTGGTCTCGTGCAGTATCATCTACGCTACGAGAACAACTGACGGGCCGTTTGAACTTCCTCGTGCAACGCTCTAATTAGCTACCTTCAATACTAATTAGCTCGGAAACGGGGCAACTTACTGACTTTTTTCTTGACAGTTATTTCTCTGACAACCTTGGGAGAGCCAGTCCTGACAAAACTCTACCATCTGGTGAGCAAGATGTATGAGACAGGCGAAATACCCTCAGACTTCAAGAAGAATATAATAATCCCAATCCCAAAGAAAGCAGGTGTTGACAGATGTGAAAATTACCGAACTATCAGTTTAATAAGTCACAGCTGCAAAATACTAACGCGAATTATTTACAGACGAATGAAAAACTGATAGACACCGACCTCGGGGAAGATCAGTTTGGATTCCGTAGAAATGTTGGAACACGTGAGGCAATACTGACCCTACGACTTATCTTAGAAGAAAGATTAAGGAAAGGCAAACCTACGTTTCTAGCATTTGTAGACTTAGAGAAAGCTTTTGACAATGTTGATTGGAATACTCTCTTTCAAATTCTGAAGATGGCAGGGATAAAATACAGAGAGCGAAAGGCTATTTACAATTTGTACAGAAAGCAGATGGCAGTTATAAGAATCGAGGGGTATGAAAGGGAAGCAGTAGTTGGGAAAGGAGTGAGACAGGGTTGTAGCCTCTCCCCGATGTTATTCAATCTGTATATTGAGCAAGCAATAAAGGAAACAAAAGAAAAATTCGGAGTAGGTATTAAAATCCATGGAGAAGAAATAAAAACTTTGAGGTTCGCCGATGACATTGTAATTCTGTCAGAGACAGCAAAGGACTTGGAAGAACAGTTTAACGGAATGGACAGTGTCTTGAAAGGAGGGTGTAAGATGAACATCAACAAAAGCAAAACGAGGATAATGTACTGTAGTACTGTAGTCTAATTAAGTCGGGTGATGTTGAGGGAATTAGATTAGGAAATGAGACACTTAAAGTAGTAAAGGAGTTTTGCTATTTGGGGAGCAAAATAACTGATGATGGTCGAAGTAGAGAGGGTATAAAATGTAGACTGGCAATGGCAAGGAAAGCGTTTCTTAAGAAGAGAAATTTGTTAACATCGAGTATTGATTTAAGTGTCAAGAAGTCGTTTCTGAAAGTATTTGTATGGAGTGTAGCCATGTATGGAAGTGAAACGTGGACGATAAATAGCTTAGACAAGAAGAGAACAGAAGCTTTCGAAATGTGGTGCTACAGAAGAATGCTGAAGATTAGATGGGTTGATCACATAACTAATGAGGAGGTATTGAATAGAATTGGTGAGAAGAGGAGCTTGTGGCACAACTTGACTAGAAGAAGGGATCGGTTGGTAGGACATGTTCTGAGGCATGAAGGGATCACCAATTTAGTATTGGAGGGCAGCGTGGAGGGTAAAAATCGTAGAGGGAGACCAAGAGATGAATACACTTAGCAGATTCGGAAGGATATAGGTTGCAGCAGGTACTGGGAGATGAAGAAGCTTGCACAGGATGGAGTAGCATGGAGAGCTGCATCAAACCAGTCTCAGGACTGAAGACCACAACAACAACAACAACAGTTATTTCTCAGTACAACTTACGCTGAACCACTCTTAAAAACTTTTGTGACTGTTTCTGACGCACTGTATGTCTGTTAAAGAAACCGGACTCGTATACATGACTGCTGTAGCCACTAACTACTAGTATTTAGCAACTTTACGGTACAGTTATCAGTTATTGTTCAAATTTAACCTTGTTTCTTAAGAACTAGTTCACGAATTTTTGTTCAGGAACACACACAGACTTGCATAGACTAACACAAACTCAAGACAAAATAGTCGATGTCATGGTCGGGATTCGAGTCCACGACCGCCGAAAATGTGTGTCGTGGCCTCCGCAGCCTCTGCAGGCTGGGGCCACTTTGACTTTCGGGCAGACTTAAAGCGGCGAGAAGTTTCGAGTACGTCTTCCTCCCGTTGATCACCAATGCTGCTCCTTTTGACGTCAATATTTTTACTTCCTCTGCAGGTGTCAGCATGAGAGCGGCAAGCAGAAATGACATCACGGGCTGTGAGTTGCAATGGCTCTTTGGAAGAGTTCATTTCGAGACAGCGTCATCGCTCTGACTAATGAAGTCGAGGTTTTAGGGAGGCTGGCAGGATGTATGGCGTGCCAACTATTACTGCAAAGAAGAGGTGGAAGACTAATGTTGAAAGAGGCACTACCAGCGGAATTCCTGGCTCAGGCAGGAAGAGAACGACCGCACACCGAAATGACACAGAACTTGTGCGTAAGAACCGACAGCTTCCTTTCCTAAATGCGAAGCAGTTGCAGCGAGAGTCTAACTTTCCCGGTTGCGGTGACAGCTCGCCGAGGGCTGAGGGAAACTGGACACCACTCACGAAAATCCGCTGTAAAACAGGAACTCAGCAAGGAAGATGCTCTATACCGACTGGCATTCACAGAGTTCCATCTGAAGGCTTCGTGGGAAAACGTAATTTTCATTAATGTGAAGGTGTTTTCCACGAGCAATTGCGGTACAACAGTAGTCTACCGGTCGCGAGGTCCAAGACATCGTGAAGAATATGTAGTGACGATAAGAAGTGGGCTACTATCGATTTCCTGCTTGGGTTGGATTTCTGCGAGAGGGGCAACAATACTTCGTAGGAATGAGAGGTGTCTCGATACAGGTAGCAGGCTCATATATTGAAGAACGTGACGCTGCCGTCAGTGCGAATGCTATACAGTGAAGGAGAGTTCACATTACAGGAAAATAATTCACTTGTGCATAAGTCTGCATTCATTCAGCAGCAGATGTCCAACAAGAGCAGCAACATCATGTACTGGCCACCACGGGCTGCTGGTAAGAACTCATTGGGGAACATGTGGGGTGAGCCAGCACGATATTGGAGCACTGAAAGCATTTTATTTTTTCTTTACCTGTTCTTTTCTCAATTTTCTGTCATTGTCAGCCAGTATGTCAATGAGAGATCAATAAGATAACGAGAGATCAATTGGTGACGGAGAAATATCGATCACAAGACAAGAAAATATGACATAGTCTTCTATTTAAAATAAAGAATTTTCTTTTAAATATACGTTTTGAACATTACATTTTGCTCTCTGCCTTCACACATAAAAAGTAATAAACAAAAAGGCACTTTTTTAAGGCTATTATTCGTAATTTGAAAATCATCTCTCTCTTTCACTCTATTTCTACCCCCTGTACCCTCCCAAAAATATGTAGATTAGTGCTTCTAATATTTATCTATCTTTTTTTTCCTCTCCCACCTCCCTCTCTCTCTTATATTCTGGTCTCACTTGCCTTTTACTTCATCCTCCTAAAAGTAATAAAGAAATCAATCAGTTTTCATTGAAATTAAACTTTTCCTTGTAATGTCTTCCTCTCCCTCACCCATTTTTTACTTTCCTCCTCTGTCATTCCTCCCAAAACCTATGAAACAATTTCGTTTTAAATCATCCGTTTCATTACCTATCCTTCGTTCTGAAAACATCCTTACCTTATGACTTTTCCTTTCGCCTAAGCTAAAAGGAACTACGACATACTTTTCTTGCTTTTAAATCTTTTATTTTACGCTTCTACCCTCCTCCCTATTCCTCTCTCTCTGCAACCCTACCTTCCTCCTGGCCCTCTCTCCCTCTCTGTCTCTCCCTCTTTCTCCCTCCCTCTGCCTCTCTCTCTCTCTCTCTCTCTCTCTCTCTCTCTCTCCCCCCCCCCCCCCCCTCTGTTTCCTACACACGCAGACACGATGACAAACGCTTACCCTCTGACACACACACACACACCACACACACACACACACACGCACACACACACACACACATACAGGTCTTAGCATCGAAAGAGTTGTCTAATTTCAGCAGCGTATCGGTTCCCCCACACAGTTATTTAGGATCAACGGAGGTTGGACAAGCTAAGTTTCGAGAACGGAAGGACTGAAAGAGGTAGTTATTTCCCTGTGCAACGGCGTAGAGGTTCATTAGCAGTTACCAACTTCTGAAGGCGTGTTTTGATTAAGTACAGAGGTACGAAACGTTGTAGCAGTAATTAATTCCCAGTAGTGATGATTAGTCGGAAATTTTGAAGTTGAGATGTGGAAGGTGGAGGTGTAGAAGAAGCTGGTGTTGTCAATCGAAGTTAGCACAACGTCGGAATACGTAGCGGTCGTAGGCTTCTTAAAAGAAGAATGAACTAGGTTATTTCCGTTAGAACTTATGTGCTTTATTTCCTGTGACTGTTGGATAATAACTAGCGACGGGAGCTAACTTTCCTTATGAGGCTCATTAAACTTAAGTTAAAAGAGTACTGAAAAAACCATTTTATTTTCTTTACTTCTTTTTTTTTTTTTTTTTTTTTTTGCTCAATTTTCTGTCAGTGAGATGCAGTGGGAGATCAACTGGCGACGGAAAAATATCCAACACGCCGAACATGCCCCTGGAGTGCGCTTTTTCGGTAATGGCGCACTCTTTACTTGCGCAGTTCACTTGACTTATCTGAGGCTTTATATTACATGTAGCTTACGGAATTTCTCTCTGGGTGTTCGCATTTTGCAATTCTACCACAGGTGGAAGAAATGATTAAGCTTCATCTATGTTATTTTGTTTCACCCGCTTTTTTGTTTCGCTGAAATTTCTGATAACGCTGCACGATGCTCGCTGGGGGTTAAACGATGTATGTTTGTGTTCCATTTTTTCGACTTACTAGTGACTTCTTCATGTTTGTCCATGATGATGTCACTTGAGAGATCGCTAGTTTTATGTATATTGGTTTGCACTAGTTGCCTACCGAATTTTTTCAGTTAAAAAGGAAAAGCTCGTGGGCATTAATAATTGATTTTATGAAATAAGCGCCAGCAATGATTGTTTTGTTACCATTATGTGTAGAAGTTACTTTTTGTTCTTTTGATTATTATAGACTGAATGACAATTTTACTTTCGAATGGCATATTAAAGAACGTACTGTAAACGTATTGTGTGCCTTTTCGCATTCCCTTCTTTCGTTTCTTTATGCCTCTGTAGTGAGCTTTTTCAGCAATGGAGCATTCTTTATTTGCGCAATTCACTTGAATGGTTAGAGTCTTTATATTATTTGTGGGTTACGGCATTTCTCTGTGGATGTTCGCGTTTTGCAGTTGTAATATCAATGCAAAAATCAATTAAGCTTTTATCTACGTCCACAGACGTACTTTCGGGACTTCATGCAATCAGTGGTGCCTCAGCGTTCTTCGCTTTTATTAAACTGATGTTCAGCTTTCTCTGTCTCCTTCCTTCATCATCTGGCCTAGACATAGGAGCGAACTGTACAATATGACAATTGCTCTATACGGCTGTTTTATTGTACATGGATTTTGGATTAACGCTGCACAGTAAGATCAGGAGCACAGGCACTGATGTAAATACATTGTACAGCGCACAATTCCTGAGAAGCTATTAAAAATATGGCTAACTGTATTTCTTGTGTAATTAGTTGATAGTTACTCCACATCTAATAGTATCCACTATTCACGTCTGTTAAATTTTTTCTAGCAAACCCTACACATTTACAGTTATGTCACTGTCTGCATATAAATGCTGATGTGGGAGATTCAGCTCCATGATGTCACATCTTACTGTCAAGAGAGCTATTTTAGCAACCTTTGGTAAGACCAAGAACTGTTATTTCCATGCAATTTCAAGAATGTTTAATGAATTTATTTCACAGATATACAGAGTGTGTCACCTAACATTACCGCTGGATATATTTCGTAAACCACATGAAATATTGACGAATCGATTCCACAGACCGAACGTGAGGAGAGGGGCTAGTGTAATTGGTTAATATAAACCATAAAAAAATGCACGGAAGTATGTTTTTTAACACAAACCTACGTTTTTTTAAATGGAACCCCGTTAGTTTTGTTAGCACATCTGAACATATAAACAAATACGTATTCAGTGCCGTTTGTTGCATTGTAAAATGTTAATTACATCCGGAGATATTGTAAACTAAAGTTGACGCTTGAGTACCACTCCTCCGCTGTTCGATCGTGTGTATCGGTGAGCACCGAATTACGTAGGGATCCAAAGGGAACGGTGATGGATCTTAGGTACAGAAGAGACTGGAACAGTACATTACGTCCACATGCTAACACCTTTTTAATGGTCTTTTTCACTGACGCACATGTACATTTCCATGAGGGGTGAGGTACACGTACACACGTGGTTTCCGTTTTCAATTACGGAGTGGAATAGAGTGTGTCCCGACATGTCAGGCCAATAGATGTTCAATGTGGTGGCCATAATTTGCTGCACACAATTGCAATCTCTGGCGTAATGAATGTCGTACACGCCGCAGTACATCTGGTGTAATGTCGCCGCAGGCTGCCGCAATACGTTATTTCATATCCTCTGGGGTTGTAGGCACATCACGGTACACATTCTCCTTTAACGTACCCCACAGAAAGAAGTCCAGAGGTGTAAGATCAGGAGAATGGGCTGGCCAATTTACGCGTCCTCCACGTCCTATGAAACGCCCGTCGAACATCCTGTCAAGGGTCAGCCTAGCGTTAATTGCGGAATGTGCAGGTGCACCATCATGCTGATACCACATACGTCGAGGCGTTTCCAGTGGGACATTTTCGAGCAACGTTGGCACATCATTCTGTAGAAACGCGATGTATGTTGCAGCTGTTTGGGCCCCTGGAATGAAGTGAGAACCAATGAGGTGGTCGCCAGTGATTCCGCACCATACATTTACAGTCCACGGTCGCTGTCGCTTTACCTGTCTGAGCCAGCGAGGATTGTCCACGGACCAGTAATGCATGTTCCGTAGATTCACTGCCCCGTGGTTTGTGAAACCCGCTTCATCGGTAAACAGGTAGAACTGCAACGCATTCTCTGTTAATGGCCATTGATAGAATTGCACTCGATGATTAAAGTCATCACCATGTAACTACTGATGTGCGACACATGAAACGGGTGAAAGCGGTGACGATGCAGTATGTGCATGACACTACTTTGACTCAGTCCACCGGCTCTCGCATTGTCCCGTGTACTCATGTGTGGGTTCATGGAAACGGCAATCAACACACCAACTGCACCCGCTTCTCCTGTGACGGGCCTGTTACGGACCCGTTTGCGTGCTACGACCATACCTGTTGCATACAGTTGGCGGTAGATGTTTTGCAATGTGCGGCACGTTGGATGCTCTCTGTCCGGGTACCGTTCTGCATACACCCTGCAGGCTTCAGCTGCATTTCGTCGACACTCGCCATAGATGAGTATCATCTCCGCCTTTTCAGAGTTCGAATACACCATGGTCACAGTTCCTACAACACTACACTATCACAGACGTCTGGTAACACGGTGTACTACAGTTGGTCTGCGTGCGGAGACGAATGTAGAATAACAATAGCAGCAAGCGCTACATGCGGACACTGCGACAGCTAGGCCAAACCACAACAGTGTACTACAGCCACACTCGTAAACACGGTCGTCATCGTAAACATGTCCCTGCAGATGCTGCTCGCCGACCGTGGCTCGCTCAAACCCCTCAGCCTGGTTACAGAAATTGCAGTAAATTTCATTGGCTTGTACTTTTGCATATTTGAGACACGAGCTACACTCCTCACTTTCGAGTCTGTTCAGGAGCCCCGTTGGCTGTGCAAATGTATTATTCGTGTGGTTAGTAAAATTAACAACGTCGCATAATTTGTTTGGCAGCTCTGTGATACTCGAGTTACTTACTCGAGTGGCCCAGAATTATCCTGCCCAAGTCACTTCATACTTTCTTAGATCTCCACTAAGAAATCTGGGTCATTTTCAGATCAGTGCTACGGAGAAAATACAATCACTCTCGACTTTTACGTCGAAAATAATCTGTAGGGGCCCGCATCTCGTGGTCGTGCGGTAGCGTTCTCGCTTCCCATGCCTGGGTTCCCGGGTTCGATTCCCGGCGGGGTCAGGGATTTTCTGTGCCTCGTGATGGCTGGGTGTTGTGTGATGTCCTTAGGTTAGTTAGGTATAAGTAGTTCTAAGTTCTAGGGGACTGATGACCATAGATGTTAAGTCCCATAGTGCTCAGAGCCATTTGAGCCATTTTTTTAATCTGTAGGGTGTCTATAAATTTTCTTTCAACTTAAGACTTTAAAACCTTTAAAAGCCATATTAGATATTAATAAATGATTTTAAACATGTGAAGACTCATGAAGTTTTGTACCTCATTCATACACATCATTGTATGCACCTTTAGTGGGACAGATAATGTCCAGTCGGAATTCCATTTAAGTACGCCCCTGTCTTATGGTGAACGCTACATTTTCCCATAAATGGCGTATTCCAAATCCGAATAGTTGGGCTGGATGGTGGTTGCCTTTCACACTATGTTAGAAAGTTTTGTTACACTTGGGTATCGGACATCGTCTGTATGATCCAGGCCACACACTGGGCTCTCCCCTCTGGCGTCCACATTTTATCAGGTTTACAAGTTTAGTTCTCACACACTGAGCTTTTTCCTCTGGTGTCCACTTTTTATCAGGTTTACAAGTTTAGTTCTGCGTCAAAACTGCGTCATCTGGAAGGAAAGAGAAACTCAATGATTTTCTATCGCGTGTTGAAAACCATTTGATAATATCTAGTACAGTTTTAAATTTATTAAAGTCTTAAGTTGTAAAGATAATTTATGGACACCATGTACAAGAGCTAGCACTGTGACAGCCAGAGCACAGAACGCAGCAGTGCTCACTGGCTCAGAGTTAATATGAATGCTGTTTGACGTGGGTGGCTGTGTTACCTGTTGGTTTCAAGCTAGGTAGAGAGCTGCTACTTTTCATATGCATTTTTCCTTTTCTGACTCAAATAGGCAAGAAAATCTTAAGGAAACCCCTGCATCATAAAGCTTCTCATACCCTTGAGTCAATACCTCTTAGATTTGAAGGTGGAAAATGTATAAAAGTCCTGAATTACACACTTGTTAATATCAGCATTTCTCTGGTTTAGTCAACAATTTTTTTTTGTGAGTACGTGTTTTGGTAATTTATTGAATAGGTTGACAACCTTTAATCTGTAACAGACTGAGACATTATTATTGAAACGATAAGCAACTGTTTCAAACGAGCACCGCATCTATTATCTCCAGCATGTGATGGAACATAAATCGTGTTCCTGGACATAATCTAATGTGTTACATGAATCATCGTGAACTGTTTTATCTAAACTCTCTGATGGCGAGATGTAACTGAAATGCTTAATGGTAGATAAATGAAATAGTTTGAGTTGAACCCATATGAACCCACACAGATTTCAGCATATCCTTAACCAGTAAAAAATACACAGTAACGTCTTCAAGATAAATCCTGGGAATCCTAGAAACCAGTCTGCTCATACTATCGTGACCTACTGTACTTTCACCATGAGTAGGAGGGTAGTAGGCGTTCTGGCCCAAAATTTACTGACACCAACATGAGTATCCCCAGAATCGCAACGTAGGCGGATTCTTTCCAGAAATTCTCTCCCATCCCCCTTTTCCCAGGATTCCTCCTCTTCTCCTTACCGTTTCTCCCAATGACCAATAGCATTATGTGTGTGCATCAGCATCATTGTACCCTCAGTCAATTGCCTAGGGGCCCGGGGCACTAATGTGTCCAATGGTGTACAAGCTCAGCCCTCACCCTGTGACCAGTTTTAATTTTTATCACTTGATTGCCTGAGTGGAATTATTTGTTATTTGTACTTTTAGGATGAACAGGCCCCACTGCTTTTAGGCAATATGCTCTCCATTCTAGCTTAGGTATCTGTTGGTTGGTTGGATTGGAGAGAAAGGGACCAAACTACAGGGTCATCAATCCCTTTGTGATCTGTAGTGAGAGGATTTTGGTGTGGGTATCTATTATAACAAATTAATTTTTTATTACTATTCCAATTATGTGACACTTAATGAGAAGTGGGATTAAAAGTGGTCATGTAAGGTATTTCAACACTATAAAGTAATGTTGTCATAACATAGTCTGGAAAATGTTACTTGTGTGGCACCAAATCTCGAAATTGGAAAACTGGTCTGAAATTAATAAAATTTGCTGTACAACTAGCAAATTGTGAGACCTGAAATTCAGAAATTGGTAGGATGCTAAATCTATAAATTGGCAAATTGACTGTAAAACTGGCTGTAAATCCAGAATTTGGTAAGACTGGTTTGAAAGACCAAAATGCAAATGTACCAGCCAAAAAGAATTGAACACTTCGTGTGGAAGTGTAAATGGATTCATTCTTGCAGAAAAATATGCATGTAATGCAAACTTGATTTTACATTAAATATTTGAGTGCCATGATCTATACTGCACCTAAATGATTGCTAAGATAGACTGAACTGCTGCCTTTAATATGATTAGGGGTACAGCTTCCACTATGAGGTGCTTTAGAAAGAAAGACAAACTTTTACTACTTACCAAAAAGTCGACGTGATCTCTCTGCTCTCAACACTTCCCCAGTCCAAGACAGCTACCATGTGCACATTGAGAATGTGTGCAAGGATACTGTAACTGCTCTATCCAGCCTAGTTTTGATAGTAACAGGAGGCATGAGTATGTCAATAACGCAATAGTGTGTGTTAAAAATGGGTGTACAGTCCTATCAACTATTACTATTAATATAACGACGTAATTTCGTTGTTTGCAAGCACTACAAACCATGGCCACTGCCCGTCTTTTTTCTGCTACATATTTATGTGTTACTATGACACCCACATTACATTCTCACACTGAAGAATTACACCTGCAGCAAAACGTTCCAAGCATCTGCTACGTTTTCATGATTGTGATTCGTCCTGCCATGTGGCATCCCCACCAAATGCATAGGTCCATGTCGTCGATTTCATGAACCCCTTGCCTGCAAGAACTGTCAGCTAAGCTACCCATTGTTTGATATACATAGATAGCCTCACAGATGGGTAACAGAAACGCCATTTTATAAAAAGTATATGTACAGTCATGCTCAGAAGTATCCGAACGACCTGAATTGCATTTCACCTGATTCACATGCAACCCGCATAACTCAGCTGTCTAGCAGGTCCTCTAAGTCACGACTAAAAAACACTGCTCTGTATTGCAGTAACTCAAGATGTAAAGTAATACCACGATGCTACAAATATCAGGGAACACCTTATCACAGATAGGACTGTCCTTAAAGCTTGTAAGTTCACATTTATTACTATAAATAACATACCTGAAATGTTACCACTCTCATTACTACGCCAGTTAGGTAATGCACGTAGTAAGTTCGTTGTATTCTGATTTCCTCTTCAAAGTAACATACCGTACTTATTATTTAACACAAAATAACATTAAAAATTTAAGTTATTCACGAGCAGCTACTTGAGAATATGTATGAACTTCAAATGACACGACGAACCGTCTCGCTCTGTATATGGATTCAAACCCAGGTCATGCCGACTAAGCAAAGATTTCGTGACTGACACTCATTTTTGACTAGGCATACAGAGATTGATATACCTCGATTTTAGACAGTATCAGTTAGCAAATATCAACTTTAAATTACATAACGCAAACATTTTTAACGGACGCGAATTCCTACCCAGCATCATTTGTCCTTATAAACGAACTACGAGAGATGTTACATATTGCTTCCTCACAAGTAACTTACTTGAAATGCCATGAGGTAAAGCTTTGTGTTGGACAGGGATTAGAACCCAGAACCTAATCGGATTGATATCGAAGCACAGTCAACTATGACATATCGGATTTCGCGGCAGTAGCTAGATGTTTTAACTTAAATGTCGAGACGAAACATTAATTTTTTCCTTCCCAGGACTCCAACCCAGCACCTACCGCTGTTATATTCTAGAGAAAACGAACGTTAAATATGGGTTTTGTTGAACCAGCAGCGACATGTGAGCATGTTTGAAGTAGAAATAATATGACGAAGAGTTCAGTGCTCACTGGGAATAGAGACCCACACATGTCGTTGTTGACTACACACAAAGAGACGTCAGCTACCGAATTTTTCTCCACCGGCTGCTCGGAATAACAACTTACAGTAATCTCGCAAATAGTTCTGTGCCTCACTGGGAATTAAAAACGTCAGATATCGTTAGTGTTGACAACGAATGAAAATACATTAAAAATCAAAATTATTATCCACCAGCAGATAGGTGTTCTCATGCTAGAGCTTGATAATACATAATGAAATCTTTAGTGCCGGGCCGGGATTCGAACCCATTCAAGCGTAATATGTGGAGATATTGAGGAATCTGCAGTTATGAACAAACAACAATTGTAGCCAAGCTGTATTATCACGAAGGGATCAAATTCCGCGTTAACGGCGGTCTGAGTTGCATTCCCAGTTCAGAACCAATTTTATCGACATACAGAAGCTCAGATAAAAGACGGAATAAGTGTCCTGTGACCATACATAGCGTTTGTTTCGTCACTAGAAATAAATTACTAGTATAAGAAAGGTTTCTACATGTCGCCACTCCAGACTTTATTGTGGTTCAACCTAACGTCTATTTGGTGGAGAGGGAATCATATCTTTTTCACTTGGTGTAGCCAGAAGAGAACGGAATCTGTCTCTTCCTATCTAAAATCATTGAGAGGAGTGGGAATCGAACCCAGACCATATGTATAACAACCTACCATTAGTCCAACAGACCACCAAATCCTCTTGTTGCTGACTCTTTTTTCTATCGTAACGCCGTTGCACCACATTGGATGAGAATTCTGACACACAGGCTCCCTGTAGTAATTTGCAGCATGTTCAGTAAATTCGTTGTCTTGGTTGACCGAATCACCATGAACTAGCTGCCTCGGCTACCCAGTGCTACATTCGAGTCTGTTTTGTAATCGCCGAAATAAAATCACGTAACTGCCACCTACGCAGAACTCCCAACAGTGTAGGATGCAGAAATTTAAATAGGAAGTGTTCCTTTCCACTTGAGCTATTCTATTGCGCTATCTGCTTGTAGAAAACGTCGTTCAGTGCAAAAGAAAATCTGAAACTGTTTGTCTCTCAGAAGTCAAGACCCTGCCATATGCATTATCTCACAGCGCTGTGGAATGCAGAAGTTCTGGAAGAATCGTTGTTGAGCTCTGGAGCTGTGGTAGCTGCGTGTCAGCCAGTAGCGTAATGGCAAGTGTCGCGCAATGTAGCTAAGATGGCGCGAGTTCGAATACATTCACTGCTACATTTTTTAAAACGCAGTTCTGCTGGCTGCTGAAGTTACCAATGTAATGCAACTTTGAACACAATTCCCTTCACTTCTCAACCCAAAGTAGTTGCATGTGGAAAAAGGTCTAACTTCCGCGACATTGTGTTCTTTTCAGGTTTAATAGACAGCCAGGCAGCAGATGCATCTCCAAGATGTGTAGGGTGAGCGCACTGTGCCATAATACGTCAGAAAAGTATTTTCTACATTAGCTGTCGTGTGGTAGTGGGATTTTATTCTTCCTCAAACCTTGTTTGACAGCTTTAACTCAGAACAAGTTTTCTACATACATGTAATCAATAAACTGCATGTGCATTGTCAGACTGTTACAGATAACATCAGAGAATTCGCATATATCGTTTATGATTAATTTCTCTCTCATGTTTACTATTGTTTTAAGAACACTAATGGAAACCTTACGAAAATCGTGCAGTGTATTATAAGAAATGAAATAAAACTACCCACGATAACCTTACGACGAAAGTCTGTTTTAATAAAACTGAGTATCTGTACACAAGCGTGCCTCTATCGACACGAATTAGTAAAATACTGCTCACTTAGATTTTGAATGGGTCTGTGTTTAATTGGTATGATGTGTCATACTAAAGAGGTTTGCAAATTTGGCATTTCATAAATATAGTTATACATTTCTAGAAACCCAAAATTTGCTTGTCAGCAGCAGAAAGAGGCGTTACCTGTTGTGCAGCATTGTGAGTTTTTCATCATTGCACTATGAGCCGAAAGTATTTTCTTGCGATTTCCTTATTGATGTTTGATCCGACTGCTTGTAGCTCTTTCACAGAAGGGATAAAAATGTGACAGTTAGTAAGACTGGAACCGCGAACCATAACAGACGCTTTTTCACAGGTTAGCACGTTACCACAGAGCTGGCGAAGAGCGATGTGTCTCACCTTCCTCATACGAGGCCAACAGTGGCTACAACTCGTAAACCGATATTCAAAGGTCGAGATTGGTTGCGATTTCCACGTGCAACGACGTTCCTGGGCTGAAGCCGTAAATTTATAATCTTTTGTTACACCTCAAGCGATAATAACTCAGATTATTCAATGGAAATGACAGGTAAAATCAAGTGGACTTTGATGCTTAATTCCGTGCACACCAGGAAGTAACTCGTCGATCACAGAGTTGCCAAACATACGTTGCCTTGTTGCCAAATCTCAGTTACAGTACCAGCAGAAAGAAGACGAACCGATGTGTTCCTACAGCGGGCTGGGAAGTGACCATAGCTAGTGTCTCCAAGTCGCGGCTGCTACGGCCTGGAATACGTAATGCGTCTGATTCGCATTTCTGTCACTAGGTTTAGGGAATGGAGCGTAGTTACTAATAATACTCAGAACTGGCTGCACACTAAGCATCATAAATCAGTAACTCTCAGTTGGATTTATACTTCTTTCGTAAGCGTACTCAAAACTAAGAAACTCATTCACAGGCGTTTTTGTGCCTTGCCGATAGTCGAGCACAACAAACACATAAAATAAAAAAAGAATGTGTGTGTGTGTGTGTGTGTGTGTGTGTGTGTGTGAGAGAGAGAGAGAGAGAGAGAGAGAGAGAGAGAGAGAGAGAGAGAGAGAGAAATAAAAAAGAATGAGAGAGAGAGTGTAAAAAATTGTTGTAAAGAAATTGTACCATGGTATGTAAAGAAATCTAACCATTAAAATGACATGTTCCACATCATTACGAAATGTCGTATTCATGATCTATGGAACAAGAATTAATCTAATCTAATCACATCATATTGGTAACTAGCCATGAAGAGTCATGAATTACCGAAATTTTTGCCAATACCAGTAACCAAATCTAAACATGAAAATAAAAGACGACAATTTTTGTAATAAACCATGACTCCTATCAAGACCCTTTCGTCCCTGTTAGCTAACCACGAAAGATGGATGTCTGATATACCTCCATTCTGAAGTAACAAAGTGTGCATGCATTTAAAGATGAAGTGCATGATGTGAAGTTCTGCGACGGAGATACGAACCCAACACGTAATCGGATTAATCATCAACGATATATGCGAATTCTCTGATGTTATCTATAACAGTCTGACGATGCCCATGCAGTTTATTGATAACATGCATGTGGAAAACTTGTTCTGAGTTAAAGCTCTCAAACAAGGTTTGAGGAAGAATAAAATCCCACTACCACACGACAGCTAACGTAGAAAATACTTTTCTGACATATTATGGCACGGTGCGCTCTCCTTACACATCTTGGAGATGCACCTGCTGCCTGGCTGTCTATTAAACCTGAAAAGAACACAATGTCGCAGAAGTTAGACCTTTTTCCACATGCAACTACTTTGGGTTGAGAAGTGAAGGGAATTGTGTTCAAAGTTGCATTACATTGGTAACTTCAGCAGCCAGCAGAACTGCGTTTTAAAAAATGTAGCAGTGAATGTATTCGAACTCGCGCCATCATAGCTACATTGCGCGACACTTACCATTACGCTACTGGCTGACACGCAGCTACCACACCTCCAGCGCTGAACAACGATTCTTCCAGAACTTCTGCATTCCACAGCGCTGTGAGATAATGCATATGGCAGGGTCTTGACTTCTGAGAGACAAACAGTTACAGATTTTCTTTTGCACTGAACGACGTTTTCTACAAACAGATAGCGCAATAGAATAGCTCAAGTGGAAAGGAACACTTCCTATTTAAATTTCTGCATCCTACACTGTTGGCAGTTCTGCGTAGGTGGCAGTTACGTGATTTTATTTCGGCGATTACAAAACAGACTCGAATGTATGCACTGGGTAGCCGAGGCAGCTAGTTCATGGTGATTCGGTCAACCAAGTAACGAATTTACTGAACATGCTGCAAATTACTACAGGGACCCTGTGTGTCAGAATTCTCGTCCAGTGTGGCACAACGGCGTTACGATAGAAAAATGAGTCAGCGACAAGAGGATTTGGTGGTCTGTTGAACTAATGGTAGGTTCTTATACATATGGTCTGGGTTCGATTCCCACTCCTCTCAATGATTTTAGATAGGGAGAGACAGATTCCGTTCTCTTCTGGCTACACCAAGTGAAAAAGATATAATTCCTTCTCTACTAAGTAGACGTTAGGTTGAACCACAATAAAGTCTGGAGGGCGACATGTAGAAACCTTTCTTACACTAGTAATTTATTTCTAGTGACGAAACAAACGCTATGTATGGTCACAGGACACTTATTCCATCTTTTATCTGAGCTTCTGTATGTCGATAAAATTGGTTCTGAACTGGGAATGCAACTCAGACCGCACTTAACGCGGGATTTGATCCCTTCGTGACAATACAGCTCGGCTACAATTTGTTGTTTGTTCATAACAGCAGATTCCTCAACATCGCCACATTACGCTTGAATGGGTTCGAATCGTGGCCCGGCACTAAAGATTTCATTATGTATTATCGAGCTCTAGCATGAGAACAGCTATCTGCTGGTGGATAATAATTTTGATTTTTAATGTATTTTCATTCGTTGTCAACACTAACGATATCTGACGTTTTTAATTCCCAGTGAGACACAGAACTATTTGCGAGATTACTGTAAGTTCAAGATGTTATTTCGAGCTGCTGGTGGAGAAAAATTCGGTAGCTGACGTCTCTTTGTGTGTAGTCAACAACGACATGTGTGGGTCTCTATTCCCAGTGAGCACTAAACTTTTCGTCATATTATTTCTACTTCAAACATGCTCACATGTTGCAGCGGGTCAACAAACCCATATTTAACGTTCGTTTTCTCTAGAATATAACAGCGGAAGGTGCTGGGTTGGAGTCCTGGGAAAGAAAAAATTAATGTTTCGTCTCGTCATTTCAGTTAAAACATCTAGCTACTGCCGCGAAATCCGATATGTCACAGTTGACTGTGCTTCGATATCAATCCGATTAGGTTCTGGGTTCTAATCCCTGTCCAACACAAAGCTTTACCTCATGGCATTTCAAGTAAGTTACTTGTGAGGAAGCAATATGTAACATCTCTCGTAGTTCGTTTATAAGGACAAATGATGCTGGGTAGGAATTCGCGTCCGTTAAAAATGTTTGCGTTATGTAATTTAAAGTTGATATTTGCTAAATGATACTGTCTAAAATCGAGGTATACCACTCTCTGTATGGCTAGTCAAAAATGACTGTTAATTTCTGTCAGTCAAAAATGACTGTTGGTTTCCGTCAGTCACGAAATCTTTGCTTGTTCGGCATGACCTGGGTTTGAATCCATATGCAGAACGAGACGGTTCGTCGTGTCATTTGAAGTTCATACATATTCTCAACTAGCTGCTCGTGAATAACTTAAATTATTAATGTCATTTTGTGTTAAATAATAAATACGATAAGTTACTTTGAAGAAGAAATCATGAATACGACGAACTTACTACGTGCATTACGTAACTGACGTAATAATGAGAGTGGTAACATTTCAGGTATGTTATTTATTGTAATAAATGTGAACTTACAAGCTTTAAGGACAGTCTTACCTGTGATAAGGTGTTCCCTGATATTTGTAGCATCGTGGTATTACTTTACATCTTGAGTTACTGCAATACAGAGCAGTGTTTTTTAGTCGTGACATGTTGGAAACATTTTCAATAGTCAAACGACTGTACCAAGGAGCGATTAGAGGACCTGCTAGACAGCTGCGTTACGCCTGTTGCATGCGAATCAGGCGAAATGCAATTCAGGTCGTTCGGATACTTTTGAGCACGACTGTACATGTAACAGTAGACTGGTCTACCATCTCCACTGTAAAATTGACTCTCAAGGAAGAGCTAAAACATATTTCCCCACGATATTTATTCCGCAGGTCTATTAATCCAACCTGTAGCCCTATTCTGGATCGTTCAGTCGCTCTGCCGATCGGTTTGGTAGGCGAGCGCACCGAACAGTAGGGTTACCGCAACTGAGCCTCTATGCAATTCCTTAAGCTGTTTGGTAGCGAGTTGGTGCGGCTCCCGAGGAACCTCTGTGGGCCTGTGCTGTGTTGCCGCTTCTCCTCGCTCCAGCTAACCAAAGATGAGTAACCACAGCTGCAGGTATGGTCATCCAACGACCGTGCAGCTCACACGGCGCATTGCAGCGCCCCACACCCGAAGCAGCCAGCGCACACAACTGCCAGACACGCTAGTCACGTTATTGTTTTCGACTGCAGGCACGTTGAGAACCCGTGCTACACCTTGAGATGCTTGGCTGTTACATGGTAGGTTCACTTTTTAGCTCCTAACCCCTTTTGATCAGACCCACGTCCAAAAAAGTTTAGAGTTGTGAAAACCTAAAAAAAAAAACTCATTGCATTTGTTCACACTGTAATTTCTCAACCAAATTAGAGGCTGACTCCCTGTTTAAAGGGCCGTCATGACCTATGATGGCAAAATTTTAAAGATGGAAAAGGGTGGAAAAAACTGACTTCAAATCAGAGAGCGAAAAAATTGAGAATGTGAATTGAAATGAAACAAAGAAACAATCAAAATACCGAATTGTTTTCATAAGTATACAGAACACTTACTTAATATGTCTTTACTTACTTTGATGAAAGTGGATGGTGAAAAAGATAGATTTATTTCTCATTCTAAAAATATTTCAATTAAAACAGAAAAGACATAACAGCGATTTTCCAAATGACGTAATTTGATGCTTCTGCATGTCTCCCATCACTGTAGCATAACTTCTAAATTCAAGGAAAATTCATTTAAAGCAGAAAATATTTCCACACCTTTATCAGCCCATTTTCTTTCAATTAAAGAACTAATTGATGCCATATTTGATTGCACTAGTATATTCAGTTAAATCCTAGTGTAAAATGTGCAGCACATTCTTCGTATTTCAATTATTTTGGGAAATTTCAAAAATTAAGGGCAAAAAATTGTTGTTGTTCCCTATTAATTTTAAAGGAAGTAAGGGTGAAGCATGAAAATTGAAGGCTGACACCGACAATGAGGATATCTGGTCACCATAGTTTAATGATTTAAATTATAACAGCAGATTTGCATTGTTCTGTCGTCAGATGTTGGTGGCGGTGGAGTGGGGTTGGTATTGGGGAGACCGATGGTAATAAAAAAGAGGGGGAGTTATCTGTCAGTTATCGTGTAGGGCGGCAAAACGTGTAGCAACGGCCCTGCCTACTCAGTCTGTACCTCGCCACAAAGTTGCTCCTGGTTATTTCAAAGGGGTTCATCACGTCCCGCGGATTATGTTGCCAAATCGCATGGCGCCGCGTTTCCTCGAGCTGCCTCGCCCACCTTCATCGCTCTTGCCTCCTTCTTAACAGTGCCATGTGCACCATGTTCACTCCCATGAGTCTCGGCTGAAACACATCCAAAAATAACATTTATGAACCTACTGTCCACTTGAATGCATCCTGATAATCCTTGAATGGTACTTAATCATTCAATCCAAAACTAAAAATACTACTAAAACAGCAAATCATCTCGGTAGTTAAAGTACATCAACCGAAACGAACAGCGTTCCTGACACCTAAACAACTCTCGGCACGGTAGACGAACAGTCGGCAGGTGGACCTATCGCTAAACAGGCCTCAGCAACGCACAGAATAGCAGCTTCGGCTTCAGAACCTGAAATGACACCACTACCGAGGCTAACCTTGGGAACCGAACGTTATTGACGATTCAGAATAGGGCTACTAGTAAGTGTTACAGGCTGATGAATAAATTTCAGGTTTTGTACAAAACGCACATGACGAAAATCCGAATGGTGATCTTTTTTCCCGGTCATTGATTAATTTTTTTGATAATGTTGTTGCAAGGATTATAACAATTATTGGAATAATACATCTAATAAAAGCTCTTATGTTAAGGAATTCTTTTTTTGGAAATTTGTGGTAAGTTCTTATGGGAGCAAACTGCTGAGGTCATCGGTCCCTAGGCCTACACACTACTTAATCTAACTTAAACTAACTTACTCTCAGGATAACAAACATACCTATGTCAGAGGGAAGACTCGAATCTCCGACGGGGGGAGCCGCGCGAACCGTGACAAGGCGCCCAAGACCACGCGGCTACCCCGCGTGACAAACATGTCATACGGGTGTTAAGTAATTATAGATTGGACTTTGACTAATTGCAGTTATTCGGTGATGCATATGGTCATTAGCATAACGTGGTGGAACCGCAACCCTTTTACACACATAATGTTATATATTGTAGCCTTAGAGCACTGAGATAACATACTGAAAAGGGACATTATGGTCTCTTGACCAGCTGTTAGGCTCTGAATAGGTGATGCTTTAAGTATGCTCGACACACTGACTCCTTTAGGTATCAATATCTTTGTCAGCAAGACACTCATCCCTCTCCTTTGTTAGCAGAGCTATTTTTTGCATTTTCAGAGTTAGTCATGGAAACCATGACTCCTACCAGACTTTCCGTTACTCTTAACACTAGCAGAAGACGTCTGGGAAGGTGGTGCTTTTGCCAACCATAGTAACCGCAAATAATAAATATGACTCCCAGCATAATCATCTTAACTAATCTTGATTTTATAGCAAGTACCCGATCCAGGTAACGTAGCTGGCAAAACGAGTTCCACGTAGATGAATAGTTAGTCTAAATATCAAATCGCTTCCATTATTAACAAATGTTTCGCAAAAAACTGACTGTCTTGTACAGCATGTACATCCCGTACTGATATTGAAATGTAATTTACTTACGAGAAATAGTCATGCAGCTGAACAACACAGAATTCCATAAAGAGATTGTCTAAAACGTAACTATCTTCATCGATGATTTGATAGTCTCTGTAATCGATTTTTGTGTTTAATAGTTGTAGCTATAGGCATACAGAGCATAATTTTATAACCCACTATCGGTCCTAGTTGCCTGGAATAAGTGTATTTCCACACAAGTCGGCCTTCAGCTTGCACTTAATTACTTTCATTCGCTGGAAGATGCTAACTTAGATACCACGCCAGTCTGTCACAGTACCACAGTATTTGTATCTATCTCTTCCCTAATCTCTATTAAAATTTTCTTGGTGCATGTAGGACAAACACAGGAAGAAGTTTAAGTATAGCTACATAATAAGGAAGTCTTGATGTTCGCTTGCTGTTGATTGTTATATGAACAGCTGTCACAACCCCTAGGTAAAGACCAAGACGGCAACATTTCTTGTCACGTGTTCTTCTTATCATGCCTTCTAAATGTTGTTGTACTTGCAATCCAGTTACACTATTTTAGGGTCAGCTGTACTGTGCACACATACTAAGGAAGCAAATTTAGTGGTGTGTATATATTATTTCAGCACTGGTGGTGTAAGGGTAACTTCTTTGACAAGTTAGAACCCTGAGACTGCTTGAATCCTGAATAAAAATCATTAGAAATGTTAGCAGAAGCCTTCTGACATAAGAAGTCACCCTCGTTGTGACAGCAGACTTGTCAAAGGGGGGGAAGGGGCGGAGAGAGGTTCAGGGCAATCTCTTGCACTTGGGAGAGTAACTGCCCCTAAAATGTGGAAGAATCAGCAATTATCAAGAGGCATGAAGATGCAGAAGGCAATGGAAACAACTGCATTAATGATATGTAATGTTTAGTCACAGAGCATCTGGATTGTAAGTGAGAAAGAGTGTTTATGATCTTGCCACTGGCAAAATATTCCGGAAGAGTCTCCCATCTGAATCTCTGGGAGGACATTGCCAAGTGGAAGATTAGCATGAGAGAAAGACGGAATAACGAATGAAGAGATAACTCTCTACTTGTCGGAGCATGGACTGTCAGAAGTTTGAATATAATAAGAAAGCTAGAAAATATGACAATAGAAATTAAAAGGCTCAGTCCGGATATTGTGAGGGTTAGTGAGGAGAAATGGAAAGACCAATATAGGGTAATACCAATGGCAGCAGAAAAATGGTATAACGGAAGTAGTATTCCTTATGAATAAGAAGATAGGGCAAAGAGTGAGTTTCTGTGGACAATTTAGTGATGGGGTTGTTATTATTAGAGTTGACAGCAAACCAACGACGACCATGATAGCGCATGTATTCATGAAAACTTCGCAAGCAGAAGACGAAGACATAGAGTATTTGAGGATCTGAGTGGGACGCAATTGTTGGAGAAGGAAGAGAACAAGTGGTTACGAGAGAATATGGGCTTGGCTACAGGAGTTAGGAGAAATGCTAATTGAGCTCTGCAATAAATTTCAGATGATAATAGCGAATGCCCTGTTCAAGAGTCAGAAGAGGAGGAGATATACTTGGAAACGACCCGGAGGCATGGGAAAATTCCAGCTGGATTACATCATGGGCAGTGAGATACGTTAGTACTGAGAAATTATTTGAAGCGCTTGATGTTCCCTAAGGACGTGGATAATGCGATAAGGAACACTAGAGTCGGCAGTTCAGTTGAAGAGGAGTGGTCATCCATAAAAAGGGCAATTGCAGATGCTGGGCAGACCAACATAGGTACAAGGAAGGTAACTGTGAAGAAACCGTAGGTAACAGTGTACTTCAGCTGACTGATGAAAGAGCGAAGTACAAAAATGCTAAGGCAAGACAGGAATACAGAAATGTTCACTGAACTGACTAAAGTTCTGGGATACCTCATAATATCGTGTCGGGCCACATTTCGCCATGCGTGTTGTCGTAACTCGCCGTGACACGAACTCGTCAGAAATATTGAGCCTTGTTGCCTCTGCAGCCACCCATAATTACGAAAGTATTGCCGGTACACGAAGTTGTGCATGAACTCGATTATGTCCCATACATGTTCGGGAGGATTCACATCGGGCGATCTGGGTGGCCAAATCATTTGCTCGAACTGTTTAGAATATTATTCAAACCAATCATTAACAACCGTGGCACGGTGACATGACACCGTTGTCTGGAAATATGAATGGATTTAGATGGTGTCTGACGAGCCGAACATGAGCATTTCCAGTCAATGCCCGGTTCATTTGGGCCAGAGAACCCAGTCCATTCCCGCAAACACAGACCACACCATTATGGAGCCACCGTCAGCTTGCACAGCGCCTTGTTGACAACTTTGATTCATGGCTTCGCTGGGTCAGCACCACACTCGAACCCTACCATCAACGCTTACCAATTGAAATTGGGGCTTAACCGACGAGGCCACTATTTTCCAGTCTTGTTGGAACCAAGCGATATGGTTTTGATTCCAGGAGTGCGTTGCAGGCGATGTGCTTTCAGCAAAGGCACTCGCGTCGGTTGTTTGCTGCCACATTTCGATGCACTGCTGAAACGGATACGTTCGTCGTACGTCCCACATTGATTTCCGCTGTTATGTCACCCAGTGTTGCTTGTCTGTTAGCACTGACAACTCTACGAAAATGCTGCTGCCCTCAGTCGTTAAATGAAGGCCGTCGGCAACCGCGTTGTCCGTGATGAGAGGTAATGCCTGACATTTGGTATATTTGTCACGCTATTGACACTGTGGATCTTTGAACATTGAATTCCCTAACGATTTCTGAAATGGTATGTCCCAATGCATCTAGCCCCAACTACCATTACATGTTCAAAGTTGTTGATTGCCGTCGAGCGGCCGAA
Organism: Schistocerca serialis cubense; assembly: GCF_023864345.2. Lineage (NCBI taxonomy): Eukaryota > Metazoa > Arthropoda > Insecta > Orthoptera > Acrididae > Schistocerca > Schistocerca serialis. Next base: position 633,120,266 of record NC_064645.1, read on the forward strand.
GTCACATCGGAAAGCTTTCCACATAATTTTTTTGAAAGAACACACCGCCATTTCACGTACATTACTTTTTTTCTTGTGTGCAATCTATATTGTGCTTTACAAATCGAGTACAATGCTGAAAGTTACTAGACCATTAGCACGACATGTCTGGTAAAGTCACCATCTGCCAGTCTTATTTGCCTGTTTTGGGCTTTACCGGAAATGACGTGTTAATGGTCTAACAACTTTTAGCATTGTACTTGGTAACGGCGTGAAAGACTAAATCTAAATTGTACAGAAGAAAAAAATACAATCAAATTCCAATGTGGTCTTTCAAAAAATGCTGTATGACTGTGCCTCATTACCAACGAAAGCTTTTCATACAAGTCACCTGAGAACAAGTGACATCTCGGCCAGTGAAGTTCCGTCTTATACTTTGTGTATGCGATGCTGCTGCCATCTCTATATGTGCATATCATTATACCATGACTTTTGTCGGCTCAGTATAAATCACTAATGAATAATATAAATAGGAAGTATAGGGCAACCGAGACGAAATGGCTGCGGGAAAGATGTGAAGAAATCGAAAAAGAAATGATCGTCGGAGGACTGATTCAGCATATACAAAAGTCAAAACAACGTTTGGTGATGGTTCAAATGGTTCTGAGCACTATGGGACTCAACTGCTGAGGTCATTAGTCCCCTAGAACTTAGAACTAGTTAAACCTAACTAACCTAAGGACATCACAAACATCCATGCCCGAGGCAGGATTCGAACCTGCGACCGTAGCGGTCTTGCGGTTCCAGACTGCAGCGCCTTGAACCGCACGGCCACTTCGGCCGGCTCAACGTTTGGTGAAATTAAATGCAAAGATGGTAACATTAAGAATGTAATGGGTATCACGTTGTTAAACGCAGAAGAGAGAGCGGATAGGTGGAAAGAATACACTCTAGTTTTTATGATTGTGGGAGGCCTTGGCTGCTGACATGATACAAGAAGGAACAGAAGTCGTCAGGAAAGAGATAGAGGATCAAATAATAGAATCATAATTTAAAAGAGCATTGGACGACTTAATATCAAATAAGGCAGAGGGTATAGATAATATTCCATTAGAGTTTCTAATATCATTGTGGAAATGACAAAAAAAAGACTATTCACTTTGGTGTGTAGAATTTATGAGACTGCCGATATACCACCAGACTTTTGGAAAAACATCATTCACTCAACTCCTAAGATTACAATCTGTTTGGCGTTAGGAAAACTGAAGGAACCAGAGAGCCAGTTCCGATGTTGCGGTTGAAAATGTAAGCAAGACTGAAGACAGGACAGGACGATAGGACATCTGTTAAGACATCAAGGAATAACTTCCATGGACTAGATGGAGCTGTAGAGGGTAAAAACAGTAGAGGAAGAGAGAGATTGGAATATATCCAGTAAATAAATGAGGACATAGGTTGCAAGTGCCACTCGGAGATGAAGAGGTAGGCATAAGAGTGAGGTTCGTGGCGGCCTGCTTCAATCTAGTCAGAACGCTTACGACCACAAAAAAAGGAATTATTAAAATATCAGCCGCGATGTCTCTAAAATATAAACATTACACCCTACACCAAAATCTGTATGGAAGAACGAGGTATTTTTAACGTTGCGAATTACCCTTGATGTAGGATCCCCATAATGTAACGAAGACTTTGATATCGTTTTAAGTAGAATCAAGACGAGCGTTTTGATGGACAATCTAGGCTTTGATACTCAGTCCTTAACTAATCTACACTATTGAATAATATGTAGTAAACGTCTCCGAACATACTATTTTCATAATCGCGTGCAGCAACAGTACAAGATTATGTACTCGAATACCATGTTAAATTATTAAAACTACAGACATACAGAGAATAGTTTTCATTAGAAACCATCCTATCAGACACGGCTGAGTCACATGCAGTAACAGGCTTACGAACTGTGGTGTAGTGTAGACAGAGACTAAAATAGGTTTTCTGAGCCATTTCAATAAGCGCCAAAGAAACTGGTATAAGTATGTGTATTCACATACAGAGGGATGTAAACAGGCAGAATACGGTGCTGCGGTTGGCAACGGCTGTATAAAACAACAAGTGTCTGGCTCAGTTGTCAGATCCGTTACTGGTGCCACAATGGCAGGTTATCAAGGTTTAAGTGAGTCTGAACAGTTGGCGTACGAGCACAGATGTCCGTGGAAGCGATGAAGTGGGGATTTTTCCGTACGACCATTCCACGAGTGTACCGTGAATATCAGGAATCTGGTAAAACATCAACTCTCCGACAACGCTGCAGCCGGAAAAATATCCCGCAAGAACGGGGCCAACGACGACTGAAGAGAATCGTTCAGCGAGACAGAAGTGCAACCCTTCCGCAGATTACTGGAGATTTCAGTGCTGGGTATCAACAGCGTGTGAACCATTCAACGAAACATCATCGATATGGGCTTTCGGAGCCGGAAGCACACTCTTGTAACTTTGATGACTGCACAGCACAAAGCTTTACGCCTCGCTTCGACTCGTCAACACCGGCAATGGACTGTTGATGACTGCAAACATGTTGCCTGGTCGGACGAGTGTCGTTTCAAATTGTATCGAGTTGGCTGTCGTGTACCGGTACGGGGACAACCTCATGAATTCATGCATCCTGCATATCAGCAGGGGACTGTTCAAGGTGGTGGAGACTCTGTAACGGTGTGGGGCTTCTGCAGTTTGAGTGATGAATCCATGATAAGTCTAGATTGCAATGCAGTTGGCAATTTGGATTAATATTAATGTCCAGATACATCTAAACGTATGTACACTGAAGAGCCAAACAAACTGGTACATTTCCCTAATATCGTGTAGGGTCCCTGCAAGCACGCAGAAGTACCGCAACACGACATGGTATGGAGTCGACTAATGTCTGAAGTGGTGCCGGAGGGAACTGACACCATGAATCCTGCAGGGCTGTCTACAAATCCGTAAGAATACGAGGGGTGGACATCTCTTCTTAACAGCACGTTGCAAGGCATTCCAGGTATGCTCAATAATGTTCATGTCTGGGGAGGTTGGTGGCCAGCGGAAGTGTTTGAACTCAGAAGAGTGTTCATGGAGACACTCTGTAGCAATTACGGACGTGTGGGGTGTCGCATTGGCCTGCTGGAATTGCGCAAGTCCGTCGGAATGCACAATGAACACGAATGGATGCAGGTGATCATTGTTGTTGTTGTTGTTGTTGTCTTCAGTCCTGAGACTGGTTTGATGCAGCTCTCCATGCTACTCTATCCTGTGCCAGCTTCTTCATCTCCCAGTACTTACTGCAACCTACATCCTTCTGAATCTGCTTAGTGTATTCATCTCTTGGTTTCCCTCTACGATTTTTACCCTCCAACGCTAAATATGTGATCCCTTGATGCCTCAGAACATGTCCTACCAACCGGTCCCTTCTTCTAGTCAAGTTGTGCCAGAAACTCCTCTTCTCCCCAATTCTATTCAATACCTCCTCATTAGTTATCATGCAGGATGCTTACGTCTGTGTCACCTGTGGCAGTCTTATCTAGATGTACTAGTGATTCATCAGTCCAACTGCACACGCCCCACACCATTACAGAGTCTCCACCTACTTGAATAGTCCCCTGCTGATATGGAGGATCCATAGATTCATGAGGTTGTCCATACCCATACACGACAGCCAACTCGGTACAATTTGAAACGAGACTCGTCCGACCAGGCAACATGTTTCCAGTCATCAACAGTCCATTGTCGGTGTTGACCGAAGCGAGGCGTAAAGCTTTGTGCCGTGCAGTCTTCAAAATTACAAGAGTGTGCCTCCGGCTCCGAAAGCCCATATCTATGATGTTTCGTTGATACTCAGCACTGAATTCTGCAGTAATTTGCGGAATGGTTGCACTTCTGTCACGTTGAACGATTCTCTTCAGTCGTCGGAACGATTCTCTTCAGTCGTCGTTGGCCCCGTTCTTGCGGGATATTTTTCCGGCCGCAGCGATGTCGGAGATTTGATGTTTTATCGGATTCCCGATATTCACGGTACACTCGTGGAATGGTCGTACGGGAAAATCCCCACTTCATCGCTACCACGGACGTCTGTGCTCGTACGCCAACTGTTCAGACTCACTTCAGTCTTGATAACCTGCCATTGTGGCACCAGAAACCGATCTGACAACTGAGCCAGACACTTGTTGACTTTTACAGGCGTTGCCAACCGCAGCGCCGTATTGTGCCTGTTTAAATCCCTCTGTATGTGAATACGCATGTCTATACCAGTTTCTTTGGCGCTTCAGTGTAGTTTATGCGATTCACATGGGAACAGAACGTAGAGTAAATTTCCACACTTGGCCACAGCTCAGCAGCTTGTCCCCTCTGATAGCAGTGTGAATGCTGATGCATGCATGCAGGCGGCCACCTGCTTCCAATTCGAATTACTCAGATACTTGCTGGCTGCGGGGCTGTCTGCTTCCACACAGCGGTCAGCATTTTATGCTACCGATTCCGCAGCTCGACATTCGTACTGTCAATTCTGCACAGGTATTTCGGAGGCGATATATTGAGATATGGAAGCTGCCATCTTCGCAGCTGACACGTGTTAAAGTCATTCTAGTTGGAAGTAGCCGTCAGCCTACACACATTAGGTCAGCATTTATGCTAGTGACCAAAGGCCAACTGCTGAGCTGTATCCCAGCATGAACTGTACAGACTATATTATATCACAAATATCCAAGCTTTAATATGAGTCAAAACTGGTAACTGCACTGGGATAGTCTGTACACTCTTGCTACTGACATGTACAGTAAAATACATCTAAGCTAGAAGAGCTTCAATGTCCTTATTTCCATTAAAGAAATGTAGTTTCATATGGTATTGCTATAAAATGGGGCAATTTGTGGACTGTTGGTAGCCCTAATCCAGCTGTGCTTGGAGTAGGATGCAATACATCTCGCTGTAAATAGGAGATTATACAGAATTTTTTTGGAAGATTAGAGGATGAAATTTTTTTGGTAGGTTAGGGAATACAAAGCTATATATTCTTGCAGCTAGTTAGTTACATGTTCCGCAGATCATTTTGCACAAAAGATCCCAAAATGTGGAACGAGTCATTTCACATTCATATCGCAAACTAATTTTTTTTTACAGAAAGACAAAAGGTATAAAGTTGTGAGTAACACCTACCCATCACCTTTTAGACATTACAGCAGTAGAAACTCTTCTATGGAATAGAAGGAGTTGTCAGGGAGAAACTTCCTCAGTTTGTTATCAAAGTTTACTTTGCTGTCTGTCAGTCATTTGATACCACAGGTTAAGTGATCAAAATTTTTTGTTACAGCGCTGTGAGTCCCTCTATGTGCTAAAGACAACCTTAATATGGAATAACGAATGCCATTTTTCCTTATGGTATTGTAATTATGTACTTCATTGTTCCTTTTAGGATGCAGTGTATTATTTACAACAAACTTCATGAAGAAATAAACATAGTGGGAAGCAATAGTCAGAATGCTCAACTCCTTAAAGAGATGTCTACAAGATGATAGTGGGTGAGCACCATATATTAATCTTACAACATGTTCTTGTGCAATGAAAACTTTCATTCTTTAAGATGAGTTACCCCAAAACACTATTCTATATGACTTTATTGCAGGAAAAAATGCCAAATACGTTAACTTACTGATTTGTCTGATGGCGATATGCAATGATTCGAAGCGCAAATGCTAAATTGTAATAGGAGTTCCGAAATGCGCTTTTTTTCAATTTAAATTCTCATCGATAAGAACCACCAAGGATTTTGAATTTTCTGCCTGATTTATTGTTTCCTCGCCATGTGTTACACTTACCATTGGTATAGTACCTCTGTAAGTACAGAACTGGATATATTCTATCTTTTTAAAATTGAGGGTGAGACCATTCGCAGAAAACCAGTCAATGATACTTTTAAGAACTTTGTTTACCATTGTTTCTGTTTCTTTGTGTATGCTTGAAATGATTACAATACTAGTGTCATGTACAAAAAGAACTAATTCTGCTTGTTGTATACTAGACTAAAGATCGTTTACACATATGAGCAATAGTAGTGGACCTAAGACTCAACCTTGGGGAACCCCATACGTGATTTCTTTCCAGTCAGAATTATGTCCATGGACTATATTGCTTGAGTTACGAAGTACAACTTTCTGGCTTCTTTTGGTTGGATGTGACATTATCCATTGGTTGCCTTTACTATCAATCCCATAAAACGTATAGTTATCTAGAAAACTGTTATTAACACAGTCAGGGACATCACAGACAATACCAACTGGCACTATTTTATAATTTAATGCTTGTAAAACCTGGTGAGTGAATGTATAAATCGCATTCTCAGTAGAGCAACCCTTCTGCAACCCAAACTGTGATTTGCTACGATACTGTTGTTACTAAGGTGACATACTATTCTAGAATACATCACTTCAAAATGTTTGGAGAATGATGTCAGCAGTGAAACTGGTCGGTAGTTATTGAGATCTATCTTATCACCTTTTTTAAACAGGGGTTTAAGAACGACATATTTCAGCCTCTGTGGAGAACTGCTTTGAGTTAGTGATGTAATTCATATTTCAGAGAAGACTGGGCTTATTACATGGCAACAAATTTTTAGTACTCTATTGGAAAAACCATCAAAACAGATGAGCTTTTTTTTTTTGAGTGAATGTATAATTTTCTTAATTTCAGAAGCAGAAGTTGGTGATTTATTCATATGACTGAATTTTATGGCTCTGAACACTATGGGACTTAACTTCTGAGGCCATCAGTCCCCTAGAACTTAAAACTACTTAAAGCTAACTAATCTAAGGACATCACACACATCCATGCCCGAAGCAGGATTCGAAACTGCGACTGCAGCGGTCGCGCGGTATGACTGTAGTGCCTAGAACCGCTCAGCCACTCTGGCCGGCTGAATTTAATGAAAGTTACATTTTTATATACTGCTGTGATTTTCCTCACGAACTGTTTAAAAGTAAACTAAATCTTTATTAATTTCTACATATGCTTTTACACACAGAGAGCAACACTTATTTTATTTTTGGTTGATGTCGTTACAAAAACAGCCTGCTTAATTTATAACTTATTATTATAATCTTCTTCTGAATCATGCATTTCATCTTCGAGTCAGTTAAAAAAATGACAAATACGAAGAAGATATGTGTTCGAATTCCACTACATATGTAATTTTCATTTCCTGTAAACTATCTCATTTATGGCTTTAATAATTATCTCTGTTCCTTCTTGCAGTTTTTCTAGCCAAAATCACATGGAAATTTTAATACTGTCGTTAAAACATCCCACGTAAGTTTGGTAACTCTTCTTATACATATTCTTGCGGAATTTCTGTGCAGAACTTTTAGCTCACAATTTTTTGCAAACCAATTGCCGTTAAATGCTATTATTCCATCGGTTTTAAACTGTTCAGACGGTTTTTTTGTTACTAGGTGCGCAACGCCCCGACCACCACATTTAGATGCAATGTAACCATCCTCTTTAAACAGATCGAGATGAGAATTGAGCTTTAAACACAGATTTTTCGTGATTCCTAAATGTGGTATACGTCCTTGATCCCGACGCTTTAGGTCAGTGCTCCACTTTTGGCCACTCACCATTGGTGTCTACAGTACATTCCCCAATTGTATTCTGATTTTTCCATACACTGCGTTTAAAGTACTATGTGAGCCTTGCTTTTACCTTACAGCAGTCTTATATTCAAATGCTTGTGAAATCTTATGGGACTTAACTGCTAAGGTCATCAGTCCCTAAGCTTACACACTACTTAACCTAAATTATCCTAAGCACAAACACACACACCCGTGCCCGAGGGAGGACTCGAACCTCCACCGGGACCAGCCGCACAGTCCATGACTGCAGCGCCTTAGACCGCTCGGCTAATCCTGCGCGGCCAGCAGTCTTATCTTTTTCCAGTAGCAATTTATATTCATCGTTCATGGCAGTTTTCTTCTCTGTATACTCCAGTTTCCATTCCTTGACTATGAGCTCATCTATTTCTAGTTTCCTTTTTCGTGCACACATCTCTATAACTCCACTTAAAAAAGTAATTTCTGTAATAGGGAATGGCTTAAGTCAGTTCGATGCATTGATTCTTTTTCATAAGATCTGTGGAATCACATAACTAGTGGAAATCAGGCCAAATCAGAACTATCTATATCTGTAGGAACCGTGGAAAAAATTTTGGAGAACAGTGTCCTGGATTTAGAAAAATAAGTGTCTCCTGCTTTAATATAGCACTTCTATGTTACACTTATATCGTCTTTGGTGGAGTCTCTGTTCAGAATCTCCTTGCAGTTTACACGATGTAGACAGATCTATACGTACAAAAGTGTCCGTTTGATTGTTTGTTTGTAATTTGTGCAAATCTAAAGTTTTATATCGATCTTGATAAAGTTTTGCACACTTTACCATCAAGACAAGAGGAAGATCACTGTCTACATAAGATTCCGCAATCTGACCTGAAACATATACGTATGCATTATATGAAGAGGAAATGTTGTTACCAAAAGTCTCTAGAAGTTTTTGGCGGATTTTTATATATATACACTAGATGCAGTGCCTGGCGTTGGCCGGAATATTTAACATCAGCCACATGAGGCTGTGTGCCTTGAGTGACATTTGTTAGTAATATATCCACGACCTGCCTTAGTTTTTGTACGGCACTGTGGATTTTCATAATGGAAACAACTGTGAAACAAAGACTACAATATCTTTTAGGGTATATTCCATACGTAACAACGGCAAATAATCAATACATAAAGGTTTTCCATCATGTTTCTGTCAAATTTTCGAGTTTTCGCTCGCACTGCGCTCTACTGACCTCTGATGGTACTGTCTCCAAGACGGGTATTGTCGTTGTAATGTATTCTTTCGACAGAAATTACAGTCGGTTTATCGCGATGTATTTCGTTTGTTAGACACTTGGCCGGCCGAATTGGCCGAGCGGTTCTAGGCACTTCAGTCTGGAACCGCGCGACCGCTACGGTCGCAGGTTCGAATCCTGCCTCGGGCATGGATGTATGTGATGTCCTTAGGTTAGTTAGGTTTAAGTAGTTCTAAGTTCTAGGGGACTGATGACCGCAGATGTTACGTCCCATAGTGCTCAGACCCATTTGAACCATTTTTTTGCTAGACACTTGATTTTACTTTAAGCTTGTTCATTGTTTCATCTGAATGTAGGAATTTGAAGTCAATCGGAAAAAAACTTTGAAGTAAACCGCTTAAGCACTTTTCGAGATGTTTCCTAACAATCCTTCTCCTTCATTAAAAGAATATATAGCCTGTGTCCGCCTAAATGTTCATTAGGGGATCGTTTAGAAATTTGAAGTAAATCGGCCCGACAACTTTTAGAGGTTTTTGGTAACAGTCTTTCCCCTTTATACATATATATTTCAAGTCAGATTACGAAATCTTACGTAGGCAGTGATCTTCTTGTCTAGAAGGTAAAGTATATTTATACATAACTACTTGACCTATTTACTTCGATGTTCTTGCCCATTTTATTTCAGGTTTCTACATTCAGATGAAACAACGAAGAAAATTAAAGTAATGAAAAATTAAATGAATAACAAACGCAGTACATCGTGGTAATTTTGACTGCAATTCCTATCGCGAGAAGAAATTACTGCGGCAGTACCTGTCTTGGAGATAGTACTATCAGACGTCACCAGTTCGCGAGATGAGCGAAAGCTCAAGATTTTGACAGAAACATGATCGCAAACTCTTACGTATTGGTTAGCTGCCGTTGTTAATATGACATACCTTAGAAGATATTTTAGTCTGTATTTAACAGTTATTTTAATTTTTAAAATCCGCAGTGTTAGACAAGCCTCTTGCATTTGCTATGACTCATCATTTTCTTTGGGCCTTTGTCCCGCTTCAATGCGTGGTCGGCCTTGTTACTATGGACGTGGCAGTGTTAGTTGCAGGGGCTGGCCGGATGCCCTTCCTGTCGTCATTGCATTTGCTATGACTATCAGCAAGAAACATAGCTACTCACTTTGTATGGCAGGTATTAACTCGGACACGCCATATTTTTCATATGGCCAATTGTACGACGTTTGCTCAAGAGTCGTTACGCCAGATAGTTTGCTTGTTTGCACTCCTGACGGACAAACGAAGAACATTGTGTACTATCAAGCTTTGCAGGAAGAGCTTTATTTTACAGTTTTATTCGAGCCTGGTAAAATTGGACCTTTAAATATACTTTCATTATGTTTGCATCAAAGGGAAGTTTCGCAGCGTGCAATGTAGAAACGGCTAAATCTGCATGACTTTTAGAGTAAATAGGAGTTTGTCGACTCCTGCTGACTTTAAATATGTGTTTGAATTCTACAAAATATTGGAAAATATGTGAAATATTTATTCATTAAGCATATGGACATATTTTTAGAGTCAAACTATTCCTTTCAGACAGTTAAGTATATTGAAATGATAAAAATATGTATTTTGCAGTTAGATTTTAGGTACATTATGCATTAGGGATATATTATTTTAATTTTTAGTTTGAAAAGGAATCAAAGCATAATCTAAGATGTAATTGTTATTACTAAACGTTTGGTTTGAAATTAGTGTATATTTGCAAAAATCAGAACCAGAAGCCTAGAGCCCAATTTTTATGAATGCCACAGGTGAAAACATATTGTCTGTCACGTTTCGTTTACAATGTGTGATTCAAATATGCCGTTTGATGTAAAGATACTGCTGTTTCTCATGCGGCGTGCATTCGCTATAAGTAGCAACAGTGCATAGGGTCAGTCACTTTGTGTGGCCGATGTTAAACATCCTGGGCAACGCCGGGAACTGCTGCTAGTAGCATATAAGCTTTGCTCAATCTTGTGTCTCTGGAACGCTTGCTTGAACACTAGTCGGTTTTTAGGTATTGTTATTATCCCAGTAAACGGACTACAGAACACTGTTAAACACCACGCACTAGCTTTTCCTTAAGGTATTCGTTAATTGGCACCATATGGAAGTGACTGGCACAGCATACAGCGGAGCGCGTTGTTAATACTGTTTGTTGGTTTTCAAAGCACTTAAACAGTCTTTCATACGATGAAACACACGGAATATCCATTCCGAGCTCTAAGATTCTACAGTGGCGTTTGCTAAACTGCTACTACTATACATAGGAATACAGCAGTAGACATGTATCAACTTGACGCTTCTACAGATGAAATCACTAGACGTGGTCATAACTGTTCGTCATCATTATCTTCTTGCAAGGATTAGAGCTTCTGGTCATCTCTTTAAGGGACGTTCAATGTTTCTCTTTGCTGCCCGGCCATATTGTGTTGCAGCCGTAGCTACCCTATAGTTAGACCTATGTTGGACGCTCTCAATTCAGCTGGTAATTTTGAACTATGTTTGTAATAAGTTCAGCATTTAGTTCTTGTCTAACACTGATGTATCTTTTATGTTCCAATAATGAATATGCCACTACCATCATCTCTGACGATTTGTCGTAATTGATCAGATGTTACAATTTCAACGTTCGCTACAGTACACCAGGAAAGGTAATCTAAAGTCTCTTCTTTTCTAAGGTACTCGTGTTAAAGTGAAAAGACAACCAGAACATGACCTATTTATTCTAAAATCATGTTAACCACAGTATAAAAACGAAACGTTCCCATAAAGAATTTCTTAATGTGGTAACGCATACCAAATCTCTGGCTCAATAAACATTTCTTACGAATCAATGTGTCAGTTCAGTAGTATAACTTAACTCTAACATCCTAAGTACACTACAAGGCTAAGTAATGCCACACTAAAACTGACAGAATTAGCCAGATAGAAATAAAGAACATACATACTCCGAAAACGTATGGGTACAGAAAGTGTTGGAACTGCCAGCAACGTAAGAGCTGAGAAGAAGGAAACTCACAGACTATCAGATACAGTTCAAAAGAATAGGCTGTCAATTATAACTGGGACATTTCCTGACTGGCTAAAATATGCAGATGTTAAGCCACTATTCAAGAAAGGGGGTATAGAGATACCATCAAACTACAGACCGATTTCACTTTTGCCAGCATTGTCAAAAATTTTAGAAAAAGTAATGTACAGGCAGCTTCTCAACCATCTGACCACAAATAACCTATTATCAAGAATACAGTTTGGATTTCTGAAGGGTTCTGATATCGAGAAGGCTATTTACACCTACAGTGAAAATGTACTTAATTCATTAAATAACAACTTACAAACAGAGGGTATGTGATTTGTCAAAGGCATTTGATTGTGTGAACCACAACATCCTTTTAAATAAATAAGAATTCTATGGTTTCACAGGCAGTGCTGCAAAATGGTTCAAGTCATACCTCGCTAACAGGAAACAAAGGGTGTCATTGCAAGGGACTGGTGAATTAAGTCATCAGTCATCATCAGAATGGGAAGAAATTACATAAGGTGTCCCACAAGGATCCATCTTAGGGCCATTGCTTTTTCTTGTGTACATTAATGAACCCTCATCAGTTACACTGCCAGAAGCAGAGTTCGTTTTGTTTGCAGATGACATAAGTATTGCAATAAATAGTACATCGAGTGTAGTTCTAGAAAGATCTGCTAATGATATTTTCATGGATATTAATAAATGGTTTAAAGCCAACTCACTGACATTAAACTTCGAAAAGACTCACTATATGCAATTCAGAACCGTAAGAGGTTTCCACCCAGCATGTGCATAAAGTATGATGAAGAGCAGATAGAAGAGGTTGACAGTCTTAAATTCCTGGGATTACAACTTGATAATAAATTCAGTTGGGAGAAGCACACCACAGAACTACAGAAACACCTTAACAAATCTGTATTTGTAATTCGAGTGTTAGCTGACATAGGCGACATAAAAATAAAAAAAGCTTGCATACTTTGCCTACTTTCATTCCATAATGTCATATGGTATAATATTTTGGCGTAACTCTTCAAGCCAAACAAAAGTTTTCAGAGTCCAAAAGCGTGTAATAGGTATTAGTTGTGGAGTAAATTCACGGAGGTCCTTAGAAACCTCTTCAAAGAACTGGGTATACTAACTACTGCCTCTCAGTATATTTACTCCTTAATGAAATTTGTCCTAAATAATATATCTCTTTTTCCAACAAACAGCTCAGTTCATACATACAATACTCAGTTCATACATACAATACCAGGAATAAAAATAATCTGCACAACGACTTAAAAGCATTTGCTTTACTTCAAAAAGGGGTCCACTATTTAGGAACACTCATCTTCAATAATCTGCCAGCAAACATAAAAAATTTAGATACAAATAAAGATCAGTTTAAAAGGAGCCTGAAAGACTTACTAGTGGCCAACTCCTTCTACTCCATTCACGAATTTTTTAATAGAAACAAATGAAATATTGTATATATTCAACTATTAGTATTGCTATTTCAGCTTTAAAAAAATTGACATGTTCCACATCGACGAGGATCTCCTAAGCACGGATCTATGGAACGAAAAGCTATTCTAATCTAATCTCTAATCTTTAGTCCATGTGAAACGAATGTGAGAACTAGCGTGGAGTGAAGTGGCGCAATGCAATAGCTGACCAAATGTATGTACCAACATTTTACAAGTTCCATAATGTGTTGAAGCACATATTTGATGTGTATCCACAGAAACAGTGTTTTCTTTTCGTGTAACAGCTGATCACTGGATGAGAGTGTCTGAAGATCGAACCGGGCGGGCGACTGCCGGATGACCATCTGCAGTTCGTCGTAGGCCAGCACTGCTCAGAGGTGTGCTCACTATCGGAATCTCCAATCAATTTCGCAGCACCAGAATAACAGTTATGGTAATGACCTTGTATACTTTCTTGCTTTGTTTGATGTATTTATAAAATTAGTTCATGTTGGGACCCAGTCTTGTTGTCTTAATTTGACGTAAAAGGAAGGTGGTCAGAAGCACTCTGAAAAGCTTGTTATGATGTTGAAGCGTAGGTTGTGCCCATAAATAACTGTTAAGAAAAAAATTATGTCATTGTGCCGTTTCCAAGTTAACTAACACTAAAGTCAGCCAACCTGGCCGTTGCATGAGGAAATTCAAACGGCCCGACAGAGACGGTGTTGCAAAACGTGTTCTTCCTTTGGTTTCCTAAAACCGAACAAGAGAGCAATACAAAAATTGTACAAGGGTCGGTAGTAAGGACTGAACCCGACCCAAAGGCATCGTCTACGGTATAATAACAACTGAGATTAATTGTAGTTGGCGGGTCACTTGAATTTACTCGTGCAACGTCTTGGTTGGGTAACTTCAATGCCAGTGAACTCGGAAACGACGTAATGTGTCGAATTTTTTTGTTAACAGTTATTGCTCAGCATAACCTATATTGCAACATCCCTACAAGCTTTTCAGGCTGTTTCTGACCACCCTGTATATACATATTACTAATAAGTTTAAAGTTGAGTGGAAGTCGAAGATAATATCTTATGTGAAGTTGAATATTATTATCTAAGAGTTCTGAATTCATTTATTGAGAGTAAGGCGATTATTTTCCAGCGGATAATATATTTTAGTTCCACAATCCAAATAAGTCAGGGGAAATATACACAGCATATTTTATACACTGAATGTACAGTACAGTTGTTGACGTAATATAGTACATCATTCTTTGTGTTTTATTTTAACTTGATGAAGGCTATGGCCAAAACGGGTCACGAGATTAATGAACATATTATGATCTAGAGAAAGGTGTATGCAAAGGAAGATGGTTGATAATCAAAGTTCCTAATTTTCTACAACTCTTCCTTTCACCGTCAAGTTATCTCTGCCTTAGCGGATGTTCTATTAATTGGTCAGTTTTACTGCTAATGTTTTCATAGACATATTTCCTCCCCCAACCTTCGTTTTGAGCTGCCTCCTACCTCTCCGTATTTAAAATGCCTCCAGTTTCATAGTCTATGTGCTATGTTCATGCATTGTACTGATTCAGAGGTACATGATTTTCATAATTATATAATAGTATTTAGCAGTAATAGAGCTTTATTATCCTACTTCGATGAACATCCATACATCCTTAATTCGGGGTAATCTTACTTTACTTGCAAGATGTCTCACTGTATTTGCGTCAAACGTCTAGGTGTGACAGATGACGTCACGGGGAATAACTTTTGTTAGAGACAAAATGTTTGCTGACGCATCCTGGCGACACGAGGCATCATTTTGTACTGGTTATGCATAGGAATTCTGTGACACGCATATGCCTTGTGTGTTGCGTATTATCCAGCACTCTGTTCCGTTTGTAAGGATGTAGGCCCAGCAGAACTGGAGTTTGATACGTTTCTAAAATGTTTCTGTGCTTAGAGACACCCATTCTTAAGCTTTTCTTGTTTAAAATTACTCAGTCAGTTTACTGAACTACGTAGCACGCAGTATACTAGGTTAGTAGATCCTGCTAGTTAGGTGGAATCTCCTTGTCCAAAAGCCTGCGAATACTAAAGCGTGCCTAGCATCGCTGGTAAGCGTCATTGAACATTTTTCTCTAACAAAAATTGTTCCTCTTGACATGATTTACCACCCTAGACGTTTGACGCAAAGACTTTGAAAACCCTTGTATAGCGAGAATTCTTCTTGAACTCTTTCCCAGTTTGGATTTGAAGAGTCAGTATCCCAATTTCTACTACTCAGAACCAGTTTATTCTTAGCACAGTATTTGCATTAGGATAAACAAAACCAAGTGATACGCCTACTGAATTCAAGTATTCTTGTAAGAGTAATGATTCTTCTTTATGCCAGTAGGCCATATCGACTGAAATTATTAATATCTGTACTTGTTGTCTTTCCACTTCCCCTTCTGATTGTTTTTTTCCTTATATCTTCACTGTTTCTTCGATATATGAGTGTTTGCAATTATGAGTGTAGTGCAACTAACGCAATGAAACAACTTTAAAGTGATCTTGTCTCTCTCACTTTTGCTAAGACCTCTTGTCTTTTATAGCTGCTGTATTTTGTATTCCTCGGCTGCCTCTGAACTTCTTTCCTGCAATATTTACCCTGCCTCTGTGATCTCGACTTCATTGAGATAGTTTTAAAGTTTCCTTCCTCTGTTGGATACCCTCCGAGTAGCGCTAAAGTTGCGTTAGCAAGTGTGGTTTATCGATTCCTTAGCATAGTTGTTAGTCGTTGCTGCATGTCGTAACAACTTAGAATGCGGAATTCCCGATCGGTTTGACGTACGCAAGCGTATCAAGCCAAGGATCTTCGTGTAAGTCTCTGCCCTTGTAAAATTTTAATGGGTATTTGAGAAACGTAGCCTTCTAATATCGCTAATTCTGCCATACGGTTTTGCATGTGTAGAAATATTTTGATCTATAATTACTTAAGAACTAAAGAGGGGTAGAAGATAACAAAAAGTACAAAAGCGCCTGGATTATATGTAATTAACTCAGAACTGTCAAGGTATGGTGGAGTAATTATAGAATTCAGAGTGTTTGGTCTCCGTTCCATGTGCTGGCGTACAGGTGAAGTACTAGAAGAACGGAAGGCGCTAAGTTATTTCTTGTTCAAAGAAGGAGGCAGAAGTAATACAGCTAATTACAGTGGAATCAGCAAAGTAATATCTTCAGCAAAGTAATTAATGAAAGGCTTCGAAACATCTCTGATTCAATTTTATTAGAACAGGAAGCAGTCTTGTGTAACGGAAAATCCTGTGCCGACGATGGTTTCACTCTGGAAAACATTATACAAAAAGACGTAACTTCAATTCGGAAACACATCTCTCATTTGTCGTCTATGAAAAAGTAGTTGACCGCATACACAGGAAAAAGCTCTGGGTAGTAATGGAGAAAAGAGGCTTCCCTAGGCACCAGATAAATTCTGCGAAGACTTATGTAAAAACATAAAATTAAGAACACTTACTGGCAAAGAGCTGACGGTGGAAACGAAGACAAACCAAAGAGTAAGGCAAGGCTGTAGAATGTCAAGACCATGGTTCAGCATCTACATTGACAACTGGGACAATATACCTCTACATATAAGAATCGAGACAGATAAATTTTTAAATAAGGTATTTTATGTCGACGACCGGGTAATGATACTAGGCAGTGAAGACAAGTTACAAATGGCGGAACATATTTTAAACAATGTAAGCCCAAATTATAACCAAAAAATATATTAACAAAAAGAAAAAGAGTAACATAATCATCAGTGATATAATAATAGGACAGGTGATCTATTTCCTATAGGCCTACCTCAGATGTGACGTAACTTTTGAAGAAGTGAAAGACACAAATAAAAAAATTAACACCTATCAGCATGTAGGCCTATGTGGCAGTATGTTAAAGGGTAAAACGAGAATAGAGGCGCAAATTAAATATGGTAATGTTGTGGCACTACCCACAGAACGTTACGGAGCAGAAAGTTGGACATTAAGACAACTTGAAACGTCAGAAATGAACTTACTTAGGTCACCGAAAGGTTTCACAAGAGAGAAAAAATAAGAAATATAGAAAGAAGGAAAGAACTGTTGGTACAGCCAGTAAATGAAAAAGTAGTTCAACAAAAGCTGGACTGAAAAGAGCGTGCAGTGCTTGTTTCACCTCAGACAATCCTCCGACAAGCGATGGAATTCAATCCTACTTTTTTTTTTTTTTTTAGGCCAGCAGAAGAAGAAGAATATTACTGAAGTCGAAACTCTAAGTTTCACAATTTTATGGCGGATCCAGTCAAAAGATTGATTACGATACTTGTTCATTTTCGAACTGTTATAGTGTTTGCTTAATATCGATAACTTTATGGGGATATTTGCACGCGAACAGAAGTAATGTATGTTAGTATTAGCTTGCGGGCTCGTCACCTATCGGTGCTATTGTTTCCAGTTACTGCGAATTGCTCTCATAAATAGAAATTCTGTAGCATTTTCGGCTCTAGAAATGGGGAGGGTAGGGGGCGACAGGGTTCATTCAAATTGTCTTATCAATGGAGCACCGTCACACGGTGCACGCCTATAAGCGAAGATTAACAATTAAACTTTGACAAGCATAGTCGTTTGACGTTTATTCCCAGTGCAATGTGTATGCATCCATATTTCACCTAAGTAGAGGGCAGCGGGCGAGCTACATAACCTTTTATGACCTTTAGTGTCGTATTACAGCCTTGCATGGCGTATTGAAAGCAACTATCGGCACGTGGCAAGGTCGTCGTGGGGGGTGGGGGGGGGGGGGGGAGAGAAAGGGAGGTGAAGGGGAGCTAGAGGGAGAAGTCGTCCAATGTGAGTCAAGCTCCATCCCACCTCCCTATTGTGCTTCCAAAATAGGAATCATTCAAGTTCTGTACTCTCCGGTGAGAGACCGTCTGACTATTTTTGTAACGAATTATTATTTCAAAGAAATATCAGAACGATCGTGGGGGCGTCCGGAACATACTGGGACGATGTTCGTGTTGCGCTTCGGAGGCGCTACCAGTGGGTGCTGTACCATATGAGCAGCCCCTTCACGTCGTGCACAGAGAGAGACGTTATAAAAAATCCTATCCCGATAACCGAGATGTATAAATACGTGGTGGTACAATTAAACTTATGCACATTTTAATTACATTGCCTGGAACCCATGTAATATTGCACATTTGTGGCGTCAAAACGTGTTTCGATTCCACATTGCCTCGTCGATCGTCATCATTCCTAAAATGGACTGTATTTTTATTACTAGCACTGGAGTACGCTAGTGCAACGTTTTTCAACCTTTTTGCATACGCGACCCTTTTCCGAGTAAAAATATTATAGCGACCCACAGAACCACAATAAAACTGTCAGCGATTTCAAAGGCAACGTATCTAATTTTCTTTCTGTTGATACTATACTGCTCGAGAAATCAAGTGCAATGTGAAAAGAGGTCACAGTGCTCTGCGGACAGAGATGTAATTATACTCTTTGCCGCGGTAGGGGATGTGGATGTGGATGTGGATGTAGAAGGGGTCAGCGGGGGCATAGTCGCACGTTTTCGGTCACTATGAGGGTGAGTCAAATGAAAACATTAAATTTGTAATAACAAATCGAAATTTCGCGCCGTTATCCCGTAAGTTGGTAAGCGTACTACAAACAGCGTGCAGAATGGCCTGTAGGTGGCAGCATAGTGCAGATGCTACATACCATCGCGGTATCAGTATAAAAATGGCCGCCCCACTTGCGACTTGCACCAGGGAAGAACAGCGTTCTGTTATTCAAATGGTTCAAATGGCTCTGAGCACTATGGGACTTAACATCTATGGTCATCAGTCCCCTAGAACTTAGAACTACTTAAAGCTAACTAACCTAAGGACATCACACAACACCCAGTCATCACGAGGCAGAGAAAATCCCTGACCCCGCCAGGAATCGAACCCGGGAACCCGGGCGTGGGAAGCGAGAACGCTGCCGCACGACCACGAGCTGCGGACGTTGTGTTATTCTGTTGTTGCGTAGTGAAGGTGTGAAACCTATTGAAATTCATCGACGGATGAAGGTTCAGTACGGTGATGCATGTTTGTCACTCTAGCAAGTCTACAAATGGAGTAGGAAGTTCGTAAATGGTGTGAAGTCAGTGGAAGATGCTCCTCGTCCAGGTCAGGCACAATGAGTTGTGACTCCTCAGAACATTGCAGTAGTTGAAGCCATGGTGAAGGAAAACCGCCGAGTGACACTGAATGACATGGCAGCAAGTTTACAGATTAGTCATGGGTCAGCACACCACATTGTGCATGATGTGCTCCAGTTTCACAAAGTGTCTGCAAGATGTATGCCACGGCAGATGACTCCTGAAATGAGAGAACGACGTGTTGATGCTTGTGAAGAACCTCTTCGGTGCTTTGAACGAGAAGGTGATGGCTTCCTTGCGGGAATCGTTACTGGTGACGAAACCTGGGTTCACTTCCACCAACCGGAAATAAAGAGAGCGAGCAAGGAATGGCGCCATTCTCCATCACCAAACCGAAGACGTTTTGAACAGAACCATCAGCAGGGAAGGTTATGCTGACTCTCTTTGGGGCGAAAAAGGAGTCATTTTGGAGCATTACATGCCTACAGGGACCACTGTCACCAGTGCATCATACACAGATCTCCTAAAAAATCATCTGCGTCCTGGAATCAAATCAAAGCGGTGTGGATTGCTGTCAGCAGGTGTCCTTTTGCAATGTGACAATGCAAAGCCCCACACTGCCTGTACAACAGTTGCAACAATCACAGACCTGCATTTTGAGCGTCTCCCTCATCCACCACACTCACCAGACCTTACCCCAAGTGATTTCCATATGTCTGGACCACTCAAAAACGCAATGGTAGGAAAGAAGTTCCGTTCTGATGAAGAGGTACGCCACACAGTGCATAAGTGGTTGCGTGGACTACCAAAATAATTTTTTTCTAAAGGAATTTATGTACTCTGTAAGCGCTGGAGGACTTGCATTGAGCGTGGGGGAGATTATGTTGAAAAGTGCTACAGCTTTGTACCGCTTCTGCACAATAAATAATATTTAAAAAATATTTAAGGTTTTCATTTGACTCACCATCGTACAATCAGTTTGTCCGAGTACGCCAGCAAGTGTGAACGTGATTATTGTCTTCGCGATTCGCGCCGAGCGAGCATAAAATGGTCATGTTTCTTAAAAGATCTGTGCAACCCTACACATCTGGTACAAGTCACAGTGGCGGAAGCGAATCAAAATTGAAACAAAAAAAAATAGACTTTATGACGACAGTTATCTGAAGTACTGTTTTACTGTCATGAGCAATAAATCTCAATGTGTAATTTGTGGCGAAGTATTGTCATGTGTATGAAACCATCTAAGTTTCTGCATCACCTCTGAACTAAACATTCCAAGTAAACTGATAAACCGTTGGATGTTTTCGAAAGGAAACTGAAAACACTTAATCGGAAGCAAACTACTATGACTCAGGTAATAAAATAGTAATTTTATTTGTTGATTTAAAATAGTAATAATATTTCTGATTTTTATTCGTTTTTCTGATTCAACAATATTTTAGGTATACAGCATCATCGAGAAAGCGTTACTAGCTAGCTACCAATTCGCATTCCGAATCGTTAAAGCAGGGAAGCCGCATACAGACGCAGAGAATATTATATTGCCAGCAGCCCTGGATATGGTTCAAATTATGTTAGGTAAGCAACAGGCAACCAAGCTTAAAAGCATACCACTTTCTGATAATACCACACAAAGCAGAATGAACGATATGGCCGCTGACATTCGATGATAGTCGAAAAATTAAAGAAGAATTACATTTTGCTTTGCAATTTGATGAATATACAGACTGTGCTCAATTCATAGTATTTGTGCGCTTGGAAGCGGATGAAAGTATCATGGAAGACATTTTATTTTGCAAAACACTCCTTGCGAACACCACTGGTCAGTGTTTGTTTGACATGTTTTTAGAAGCACTATCAACTACGAGATTCATTGGACAAAATGTATCGCCATTTGTAGCGATGATGCTACAGCTATGATTGGCAGTAAAAGTGAGCTCGTCGCGAAATTAGAAACAATTATGCCAAATTTTTCGTGGACACACTTCTTTCTTCATCTAGAAGCTCTGGCAGCCACATTATGATGTGCTTAAAGAGGAGATCAAACTGTAAACTCTATTAAAGGTAAAGCATTGCAAACTCGACTGTTTCGGATCATTTGTGAAAACATGGGTTCGCTCCATCAATACCTCCTGTACCACACAGAGGCCAGGTGGCTTTCCAAAGGAAAGGTATTGACACGATTTCTGGAGCTAAAAGGTGAATTTTTAATGTTCCTACAAGATTCTAAATCTGGAGATGCAAATTCCTTTCGTGACACTGTTTGGATATTAAAATTAACAATTCTCGTGGATCTTTTTAACCACTTAAATATTTTATACAAGAGCATCCAAGGGAAAGAAGAAAACATTATAATAGCTACGGATAAAATGAAAGGATTCCTCGCAAAACTTACCTTGTGGTCAACGTTTTTACAAAAGATGATGTTTGAGTCTTTCCCTTGTATTCAGACGATTGTCGGAGAAATTGCGATGGACCAGTTCGTGGTACGAAGTTCTCACATTCCTTGCATGATAAGTTACTTTCCAGAGGTGAACTCTGACGCTGACAACGGCCATAGATGGATACTAAATCCATTTTTAGATATGTCAGTACAACTGGCTGATCTGGGCTCGATGAGGAAAGAAACACTTATAGATTTAGCAGCTGACGGGATGCTTAAAATGGAATTTAATTCGCGAAATATTGACGTCTCCTGGATGAAGAGAAAGGAAGACTTTCCACAGCTGGCAAAGGAAGCTTTGAAATAAGTGCCATTCGCCACTTCCTACAGCTGTTAATTAGCATTCTCTTCAATGGTGAACATAAAAACTAAGACGAGAAATAGACTTCAACTAGAAAATGATTTGGTGACTTATGTCTCAAAAATAGAACCACGATTTGACAAATTATTAATAAATAAACAGGCACAGCCTTCTCATTGAAACTGTTGTATTTATTGTAGTCTAGGACGTATAGCCCTTGTTTACTTTCATCTGCCTAGGTGCCCGTGGCAGATATCGCTTTTGTCGCCCTATGAATAAAAACTGTTCAAAACAATAAAATCGTAATAATTGTCAAGTACGATTTTTAATAACACAAATGAGAGACACTAGTCATCAGGCATAAAATTGCAGTTGTGCCGGTAAAGCTCTGTGCATTTGCGTATAATCTCTGGAACGTACCATTATTGTTACTGACTTTACTCTTGACGGTATGGCTTAAGCTCTGCGGGAAAGAAATGACAATGAAATAACAGAAAACGCGGAGGAAAAAAGAACGTAATGTTTTACGTCAGTGTTATTATTATTATTATTACGATGAACAAATTACATTAGACACTCTGACAAAGACAACGCCGCCGACAATGCAGTACTGTTAACGACACTTCTCGCGTTGCAATTGTTGTAACCGGTATCTCCGCTCGGGTGTCCTCGACGATGTTCCCAATTACTCTGTGACGGTGTTGCAAGCAGGACTCGTATTACTTCATGACCTTGAAATACCTCTATGTGAATTCCATATCAGATATGTCATCTTTAACCAACAAGAATTCAATAAAGCTGCGCATTAACCAATATGTAGACGCATGTTTCGTTCAGCTAACCGTCTTCTGTGTGTATGACTCATTTTGAAGAGACGACTTCTTGTAAAAAAGGATGAACATATTATAAACAGTTTTAGTATTTTTCCGGATTGGAATGCATTATCCTTTTTTTACGTGAATTCCAACAGAAAAAGATGTATCGCACAGCGAGTGTTTCGCAATGCAGGTAAGGCTCAGAAGTGAATTATCCTCGTTAAACGAGGTCCCACTGTATACTCTATTTGTAACTAAGATCTTTTATCGAATTTCCGACTTTTACGTATTGGATCTTCTTCATTTAGTTATCGATCGATTCCTGAAAACAGTTTTCCAATTTTTGAGTTTATTTATCGTTATCACGGCGTGTTTATTATGAAACAAACTACATTGTGCTCGATTCAGAATTAATGTTAAACAAGAAATTACGTAGTTTTGATAAAAAATAAATACCATTTTCCATAAGCCTATGTTTTTGTGTTACAGAACCCCTAGTCTTGAGAAGTGTAGCAGGATGGTTGTTTCACTTACTTTCATTCAGTTTCAAAAGAAGGTGACATTCCTTTCTAATTAATTGCGAGAATATGTAGTATATATTTTTACAAATGATGGTACTAGTTTTTTGTAAGATATTTTAGAACTCTTTTATAAAGCAGTATCAAAAAAAACAATGAGTCACTTCACGGCAATCACCAAAATTAACTACACGAAAGAAATGAGAAATTAACCAGGTGACCAGCAACGGCGACTTTGTGGGAATCCCGATGAAGCCACAGAACTAGAAAAATAGAAACAACGTCAACACGCAGTGTGTGAGTTGAAGTCTGAGTTGAGCTCACGCATCCTTTATCCACTTGGTAGAAAATTCTGTACTTCGTGCCTTGTCTCAATGCTGCCAGTCCTAGCGATCTATTGTTTTGTTCGAAGCTTGTTACTAAATGCTTTCTAGTAACCGTGGTGTCAAATCCCGCACGTGAGCTGTGTGAGTGTTGTTGCAGCCACTTTGTATCACATTTGAACGTATCACATTTGAACGTGAGCATCTTTCAAATGTGCTTTCATAAACTGTTCTCGTTCGGTGTGATGTTTTTATCGCAGCAGATGATTGGCACGTAAACCGAGTTGTCAGTAATACACAAGACGCTGCCACTGCACCGCCGTTCCAGCCCGGAAGTTGATGTCGTCCTTTCCCTGTCCCTGCAAACCTCTCAGAGGTAAATACCATCTGTACAAGACTTAGTGACTCTCGCCACCCTGGTTTCACTCCGCATAAGTGGAAAGAGATCGATAGACATCATGTTGCTTCTCGCTGCTGCAAGTGTTTGGCTATTTGAACTCTTCAGCAGGTTTAAACTAAATTCTTATTCATTATTATACAGTATCTGTGTACTGCACAGTACTTGCCCATATGTCTATCGATTCTGTGACGGAATGTGAGACAAACTGTTGGAGGTGGCAAGTGAGAAACCAGCGTTTACGAGAAAAGCCGTGCTCACCCTGGCCAGAGCCATGCTGACTCGCTGCACACTGATGCTTACGTTTGAGTCCTAAGTCCCTGTACCAGTACTGGGGCTGAAATGATAAATCGTAGTACTAACAAGAGAAATCTTGCAGCGCACAGTCTAAACATCAATCCTGTAAAGTTTGGTATCCATATTGTACATACTTTTTTTTCTGCCGTGGCTCAAGCAGCGAGAGATTGATTATAAGAATCTTGTAGTACTCCTAAGAAACACTGTCATCAGCAGAAGACTGAAACTAAGTATTTGTATTGTCAACCAATTCTGTGAGTTCCTGCTACCATCTATTACTCAGATCGAGGGTTCAAAGCAGTGGTGAGAATGCTCTCACACAACGAAAGTGTGTGTATTATGTGCCCCTTGCTACTCGTGGACAGTTGGGCTATATAGCAACTGGAATACTAAGGAGGGCAGCGATATTCACGAGTGCTGCGAGTATGTGCACAGCACGATGGCGTACTGAAAAGTAGTGCCTCCGTATTTTTTGTGTGAAAACTCTTAAGGTTTGTTAAATAAAATAAATATAACTAATATTCGACATCTTAATTGCTCATGTCTACATATTTGCAGCCCTCTGACGCTAGAGGGTTCCGTGCTGTAGCGTGTGACGTGCCGATGTGTAACGAAACTGTGTCGGTGTGTGAGAAACAGCGTGCTGTAACCTAGCTTCGAATTGGAAGAGTTCTTTCACACACGGAGCACCCTATCCTTCAGCGTGAAAGTGCTAGACCACACACGAACGCTGTAACATCTGCAACGATCTGACGACTTGGGATCAATGTCATCAGTCACCCTCCACATAGTCCCCACCTGGCCCCATGCGATTTGCATCTGTTTCCAAAACTTGAAGAACACCTTCGAAGACTTCACTTTGATAGTGAAGAAGCGGTGTTATCGGAGGGGGGGGAGTGTCTACAGTGACGCCATCAACAAGTTACTCTCTCATTGGGAGGAATGTATTCGTCGTCAAAGTGACTAATGTTGAGAAATAAATACAAGTATGCAGACATGAAGAAGACAGATATGGAATATGTTAATGACGTTTGTTTCATTTAGAAAGCTTTAGGTGTTTTCACTTACAAAATTCGGAGACTTTACTTTTCAGCACGCTCTTATATCGTCTCTACTTTAGGTAGAACACTGTTTGTACATAACGGTGAAAGGATCATCATGAAATGCTATCAGCAGAGATCAGTACAGATGTAGAAGGTTGAAAGTAAATATTTAGCCATCAATTAATACTAATATTGTTATTAGTTATTTATAAATATCTTCCTTTATAGAATGGGATTTTCACTCTGCAGCGGAGCGTGCGCTGATATGAAACATCCTGGTGGTAGATTAAAACTGTGCGCCGGACCGAGACTCGACCTCGGGACCTATGCCTCTCGCGTGCAAGCGCTCTACCATCTGAGCTACCCAAGCACGATTCAGAGGCCGTCCTCACAACTTCAATTCTGCCAGTACCTCGTGTCCTACCTTCCAAAGGCAAAGGTTCCGAGTTTGAGTCTCGGTCCGGCACACAGCTTTAATCTGCCAGGATGTTTCATATCAGCGCACTCTCCGCTGCAGAGCGAAAATCTCATTCTGGAAACATCCCCCAGGCTGTAGCTAAGTCATGTCTCCGCAGTATCCTTTCTTCCAGGAGTGCTAGTTCAGCAAGGTTCGCAGAAGAGCTTCTGTGAAGTCTGGAAGGTAGGAGACGAGATACTGGCGGAAGTAAAGCTGTGAGGACGGAGCGTGAGTCGTGCTTGGGTAGCTCAGATGGTAGAGCACTTACCCGCGAAAGGCAAAGGTCCCGAGTTCCAGTCTCGGTCCGGCACACAGTTTTAATCTTCCAGGAAGTTTCACTTCCCTTTCATTTACAATTCGCTATTTTTTTAGTACAGTATCGTAGGACGCCCCAGTGGAGATGCTGGCAGACGATGCGCAAGTGCTCAATGTATCTTTGTTCTCACTACCTCGGCAGCAGCAGTGCGCAGACTACCTTCCACATTTATGGGACTCGCTGTCATTCAACTGCTCTGTAGCACCACTGGTGCTCTCAACTTGTTGAGCCTCAGCTAAGTCCCACAAGAGTACTGTTATTCGCCAACACATACGGTGGGTCTGCTACTGGTTCTAAACGCGTGAATCTGTGCCTAGCAGCTGACAGTGATTGTGGAGCAGTTACAGAAGCAGAAAACGTTCAAAATGTTGATACTAGAATGGGCCTATGTGTGTAGCACGACAGAATGCATAGAGAAGAAAATGACGTTGGATTTCGATCCATCCTATAGACGTTCATATGTTTGGACGTAAGGTTTGAGTGGTTGAAACTGTTCTCGAATTAACTTAAGTGTTCAGAATTTGTGTGGTTTAAACTGTGCAATAGAAATTGTGGTGGGAGGGATAACATGCTGACGCCCATATATGAGAGCTGCATTCTATGACTCTGTAGAGTATTTCCATGTGAAAAGTGTCAAATTCTGCAAGTGTCAAGCCTGTTGATGCAGAATGAATGAATGCCTATATACAGTATGTAATTGCACTTATAGGCTTAAATATGGTTCAGGCTGAATTCAAAGCATACAGAAAACAATTATTTGAAAAATATTGTAGAAAACTGAATGGCGTTTGATTAAAGAAAGAATATGGAAATGAATTCTTCTTCTTGTTGTTCCATCCTACGATTCAAATGCATCTAAAACATCCAGCAATTTGCGCTGAGAGGTTGGGAGGTGAAAAGATAGTCTCCCAGAGGCTACCAGCTCACGTAACAGGTAAGGAGCGCAGAGACGGATATCGTCCCGACCACGTGCTGTAATGGTGGGGACACGCACTGCGCACTGCGAATAAGTTCAATTACTAGGTCCTCTTGTAAATAACAGTCATCTATCTAACGTTCTTTATTGACAGTATTTTTTTTCTTTTTTATGCAGTTTAAAGACGCATATGTACTTTCGTTTGTAAAAAAGGGGGCTCTGTATGCAGCAGTGAGTAAGTCTTATCATTCGTTTGCTGTCTGAACGCACGTCCAGATCTCACGTGCTCATATGACGAAGCACTTGTGTCGAGTAGGGAGGGCTCAAACATTATAATTCATGAAGGCATCTATCAAAGGAATGTATTCACAAGCGGCTTCATCAAGACTGGAAATAAATAATAGGAGAGCATATAACAGTCCGCTCGGATTACCCAACAATCTGGAGGTAGATAAGCAGGAATATTCTTCAGCAAATAACTGCAGTGCAGCAGAAAGGTATCAAGATGCATCACCTGAGAGGGCATATCTTTTGTTATCGCCAAAGAGTCCTCTCCTGCCGCACAAGAAGCAGTGAGCACACTGAGGACAGAAACACATGATTGTGTTAGTTTACTCAGATTACCCTGTAATCAAGAGAGGTGCATGTTTACGTCTCTGCATAGTGGAATCAGGATATGCAGTGCTACAACAAGTGTTCACTTCACCACATTTTTTTTTTTTTAAGACGATGAATTACTGCACTCGATGTATGAATTTACTGATGGGTGATACGGCGCGCGCCGCTATCCTGTGATCTTGTTCAGAGCGCTCACTGTAATCGATTATAGTTCGCTGTCCTGGTGCGGGTGGCGCTCTGGTGGCGATCTGCTATGACGTCGCTGGCGTGTGTTTGCGGTGGCCGACGGAAAGCGAGAGGGTAGTCGGTTTTCCGGGTACTGCACGGAACGTGAAGTTCGCTCTGCCTGACCTGCTGGTGACTAGCGCTAAGGTTGTTGTGCCTCGCAATATGAGCAGAGTGGTCTGGGGCGGGGGCGACTCGCCGCTGTGCTGGTCATGCGGTGGTCATTAATTGGAGTCGGCGTACTTGTTCTGCCTGCCTGTCTGATGTGGAGGTCCGGTGGGGTCCTGTGGTACTCTGTCCCCGGAGACAACTAGTTGCTGAATTTTGGAGTCCTCTGCCAGGTTAGGGTGTGGGCTCGGTTGGCTCTTCAGATTTTCCCCTGGAAGCTCCAGCAGCGGTTTCTGAACTTTTCTGATGTGGGACGGTGTTGTTGGAACTTTTAGCTGTGTGTGTGGCTCGTTACGATATTTGTTGGTACTAATTTATTTGCTCAACTGGAGTCCTGCCCGGAGTTGCGTTCATGTAAGGTACATTTGGCATTCGATGTGTTAGGTAAAGTCTGCCTAAGAAGGGCGGTTTTGTACAGTGTATACATAGTGAATTACTGCTGCTTGGTATGTGTGGTCTTCTGGGACCTGAACATCACGGTTTCGTCAATTTGGTTGTGTAACAGCATTTAGTGGTATGTTCTGTACTTTTTACTGTGTTATTAACTTGGTGGAATAGTCGCGTTTGGTGTCGTTAAGGCACTTCTAAGACTGTGGTCTGACTATTCATGTGCGCTTGGATTTTATTGTTTCGTTTTAGGAAGCGAGAATTGTTTGAGATTTGTGTGTGTGGCTTCCGGCACTTGTTAAGAGCGCCCGAGTTAACGGCGCCGTGGTTACCATGTGCTGTCGGGATGTTATACTGTAGTTTTGAATTTTATCTTGTGCTGATATTATCTGTCGTGTGTTACAGGACATAACCAAGGTGCGTAAGTGATGGGCAGTTGTGGGAGGCATGTCGGGGAACTCTCAGCGCTTTATTTCGGGGACCGTTTCTTGTGGGAAGGATCCGAAGTGTTGAGAGCTCGCTCGTCTGTGATTGCGTTGGGAGATGCCCTTGCCCTTTGGTTGTATCAAACTATTACTTTGTTATTATATTTATTGGTTGTGTGCTTCTTTCATTTTATGGTGCCAAGCGCCATTATCTTTCTCAAAGTTTTTTTGTATAAATCATTTAAAATTGTAATGCCAAGTTAACTTGTTATTGGATTTTGTCTTTTGGGTAAACTCTAAAAGCACTATTGTAAAAGGTTCTTGATTTTATGGTGGCAAGCCGCCGTTATTGTTTTCTAAAGCTCACTCTTTAACCATTTGTTAAGTTTTGTAAGTTATATGAATTTGTTGTTATTTAAAAGAGTTTAGTATTGGCAATTTGATAAATTGTGTACAGAGTTTGCTGTTTGGATATTACTGGGTGGAACTCCTTGCATAGTTGTCCTATAAGAATACACATTTCAATTGGTAAACGCACAATAAATAATATTTTAATACAAAATGGTCTTACTCCCCTAAATCCCCTCCTATGGGTACTAGCTCTGTGAGTGAGGTGTAATAACTAATGCTTTATTAATTATGATTTTATACGCATCAATCACATGAGTCTAGAGGGAGAGAGGGGATCAGGACAATGTGTTACTGTAGTTGCCCTTAAATATTCACCAATCCCTCTAATTATTATGTTCGTTCTACACATAGCAAGACATGAGAGTTTGTTTGGATCTTAATTCCCCTGAGAGGTAAGATGGGTAGAAAAAACCGCTGCTTCTGCTGCTGTTGTTGTTCAATTGATTTACACATGCTAATTAGCTGACCATCGATCTACACATGAGGTACGCACCAGCTTTCAGTGCGATATAATAAATTAATCGAACTTTTAACAAACACCAGAAGCCTTTTCTTTTGCAGAAGAGTGTTTACTATTGCCTGCATGGGAACAGATGCAAGTTTCTTCACAATATGTTAAATAAAATAATGGTAATTCCTAAAATATGATCTTACTGTATCTTAAACAGATCTCAGGAACACAGCACACAAGGAAAGTGGAGTTCCACATTTAACACCAACATGCCTAGATGGGATGAGATTTACTCCCACTTTTTCCTCGATGATGCGAATTTTACACAGGTAAGTAGCGCTGGAAACTGTCACAGTTACATGGCCCTCTAATACTGATTTCAGAGGATGTGATGGAGGTTTAATATTAACCACATGGCTCGTGATAATTTTTGCATCCCTCTTCTGGCAAGTGTCATCCACAAAATCTTTACCCTTTACATCGGTTACGAACAGGCCCTTGAAAAACCATACTGCGTTTTCGATCCATGGATCATGTGTTTCCTCCCAGAATCT
This sequence comes from Schistocerca serialis cubense, assembly GCF_023864345.2. Lineage (NCBI taxonomy): Eukaryota > Metazoa > Arthropoda > Insecta > Orthoptera > Acrididae > Schistocerca > Schistocerca serialis. The sequence continues at coordinate 633,150,854 of NC_064645.1, forward strand.
TAACCCTCTTCCACAGCGGAAGCATCCATTTTGAGCTCCATCACCGATATATAAGAATTCAGCCTCACTTAGTTTGTCACGATACTGCTTAATAGCTAATGGTCAAACTTAAGAGGACGTCAACCTCAAATCATGTATTGTATATTTAGGCTGTGCTACCCCAATGTCTCATACATCAGATGATGAACTACACTGGGTTAGTGATCAGGGGTTGAATGTGGATATATATCCATTCTTAGATGGACTCTCACTAGGGACACTGGCTTTGTGAGAACGTGTGAGCCTCAATAGACGTGCAAAATAACTAATGCAACTAAACCCGTCACTAGTTTCTTTTTATACGTCACTAATCACTACAGGAGTTTGTGCATAGCATTGCAATACGATATTTCTTCTTTTCATAATGAATTTTGTAATTAAAGTAAGTGGTACAGTCACAGTTTATATTATATCTCTCCATTAATATTTCTGTTCTCTGCATCTTGTATCAATCAGTTTATATGTAAAGTAGTATGACAGAGAAAAGATCCCATGACCACTGGGGAGGAAGGGGGGGGTATTCAAGCAGACAGCAAACTGACAGTGTGAATTCAAGTCACAATATACCCTCAGATCAATGACACAGGCCTACTGGATGTTCTGTACAATAACAACCCTCCAAAAACTTTGCAATCAGAACATTCGTACGAAAGCTTTCTAGGTGGGTCATAAATCGTATTTCATGTTATCAACTCTTAAATAATAAACACCATACTAGGAAGGAGTGATGGAGGCTTTCAGCAGGTTTTTGTATTGAGCGCATGAGACAATCAAAGACCTTGACAGAGAGAGATGGATCATCTCCAGAGATAATGACAGACGTCACACGGACGCCGTGCCATGTGTTGACCCACCACTCCACCTCTGACAGACCACTGTGAGCTGGCCTCCGCAGCTGCGGCCTTGGCTCGTGTTGGTGACATCAGATTCGCGCAGGCTATTAGTTAGCTATGATCTCCTCCTGCAACTTTAATGCTGTGCGCCGATGTGAAGCGAGAAGTCATTCCATGTAAAACCACATAATTTATTTCGAAATATTCTGCTCAGAAATACGCAAAAAAATTGACTTATTTTCGTGAACAATACATTATGGGGGGATATCAATGAAAGTAACTAAACAGTGTTCACATACACGCCGGAGGTCGACCAGCTCCTGTACCACGCACACATACTCACACATACGCTCACATACGCACAGATACGCACACGCACACGCACACACACACACACACACACACACACACACACACACAAACACACACACACACACAATCACACACAGACAAACAACACACATATGTTGGCCTTACGCACACGTGGCTGGAGCAGGTGCTCTGCGTTATCTGGGGCATGTGCCGAAGTGTGAAACAAACGAGTAACACCGCATCTCTTGGTGGCTGCAAAAACCAGGCAAACAAAGTTATTCTCGTGAAATACATGAGATCAGATAGTATTCAGACATTAATAGACACAGGTTTTGATGTTACCTGTACTGTGATGGAAAGCTCTCCTTTTAGTCCGAAAAAGTGCCTAGATATCCACTGCGTAACAATATTACACTTGTAGAACAATGAGATATGTAGGGCAGGATCCGTATATTCGATCCCCACAACCCAAATTAGTCTAGTCTAATATTCTTGTATTTCACAGGAAACATTAAACATGAACAACGGCAAGGGACATATCTCAGATTCCCAGTTCACGCTGTGCTGTGTGAAGTTTTAAGGTAGGAGAATGCCGTTTCCGCTTTAATGCTTTACCTCCAGTCAGAATTTTGTGCTGATAAAACATTAAAAAAACACCTCGACAACTGCTCCCCGTCTCACACACCTTGATCACCTCGCCACACAGGCACACGGATAATTTTTGTATGCTAGTAAAACAAGAAAAACGCTTTGATGTCCATAGTTCCAGCTTTTTCTTCGTTGCACTGTGCATGGGGGCTTATTTAAATATATGTGATTGAAAATACTTTTGTAACTGTCTGTCCGCTTAGGTAAGTCTCGTAAACGGTTGGCCCTGACTAGAATTATTACGCAATCTGACTGCAACAAACAATGTAAGAAGATTTTCGTAAACACAATTAATTAATTAAGACCCCAGCAACTATAAAAATCTACGAAGCCAACAAGCACAAGAGTAACTGTTCTGTATGTGGGAGTGTGACTCAACGTCCACATCTGGCACGGTTCTTTTCCAACAAGACAAGAATTTTCTTTTTAAATACCAACTATGTTGACGTGACAAAGAAAATTTAGAAAAACTATAATTACGCAAGAAAACCAGAATTCCACTCTAATCCAAGAACACAAGCCAGATGCTTTGTTGACTGAACCTGTAGTGACACATTATTTCAGATAGACAATTAATAAAAAAAAACATTATAAATTTTACCTTCATATATATTGACGAAATGCACTCATTACAATAACATCTGCTATCTCTCCCATCAAATAACTGCATAGGACATGGAACTATACTCTTTACTACAACATCTTGCTCCAACTTCACAACAACCACGAGCTCTCGACAAAACTGTCCTCTACGATCTCTTCACAAGCACTGACTGCCACGAACTCTAAACAGGCACTGTGGAGGCGGCTTAAAAGTACTCTTTGGCGCACTCTCTGGCGCAGTGGCACAGTGTAGCCACCTTTCATATGCCCCTCCTCCACAGGCCAGAATTTGATGGTATTTTTGCCAGCATTGGTGGTGAAAATACCACCAAATTCGTCCACAAAAATACAGACAAAAATAAAAGATAATATTAATACCTAAACATCACATAATTAGTTAAAAATTTTGGCTTTGCACTGACCTTTTACTAACCTAACATATGAAATACAGAAGGCAATACAAATTATTTTCATACATGTGACTTTACATAATAGTTTACACAATATACAAAAAAAATCAGTTTATACAAATGTTCACATAAAATGCTTGCAATGATTAGTTTATACAAAAAAAAGACACTAACTGGTGACATCTTTTTAGTAGAAGCAGTCCATCAATTGCACCCAGTGAAGTTTAGCAGGTACACCCAGCAACAAGTCACATTAGTTCAGTAGAGGCAATCCATCAGAGGTACCCAGCAATGTTGAGTAGGTGCAGACAGCAACAAGTGACTTCATTTCAGTAGAAACAGTTCATTAGATGCACCCAGCAATGTTAAGTAGGTGCAGACAGCAACAAGTGACATTATTTCAGTAGAAGCAGTTCCATCTGTGGCACCCAGTAAAGTTCCAGAGGTACACACAGCAACAAGTCACATTAGTTCAGTAGAAGCAGTCCATCAGAGGCACCCAGCAATGTTGAGTAGGTGCAGACAGCAACAAGTGACTTCATTTCAGTAAAAACAGTTCATCAGTTGCACCCAGCAATGTTGAGTGCAGGTGCAGACAGCAAAAAGTAACATCATTTCAGTAGGAGTAGTCCATCAGTTGCACCCAGCAATGTTGAGCAGGTGCAGACAGCAACAAGTGACATAATTTCAGCAGAAGCAGTTCATCAGTTGCACCCAGCAATGTTGAGCGCAGGTGCAGACACCAACAAGTGATACCATTTCAGTAGAAGCAGTCCATTAGTGGCATCAGCAATGTTGATCAGGTGCACACAGCAACTAGTGACTTCATTTCAGTAAAAACAGTTCATCAGTTGCACCCAGCAATGTTGAGTGCAGGTGCAGACACCAAAAAGTCACATTTCTCAGCAGAAGCAGTTCCACAAAATTCACTAACACTGATCACACTGTTCATCAGAGTTTATGAGCAGAAATTAAACATGTCCTAATGTCACACATCATGTTGAAAAGTGCAGGTAACAGTTCAGAATATTTATCTTCACTAATCAGACAGTTCAGGCATGAACAATAGTTTGAATGCACATACAAATGCTTTTACAGTAACATACAAATCATAACAAACACACAAATGATATCAGATAATTTTCATATTAACTATTACAAATACTCAAATATCAGAAAACCTATAATATTTATGGGTGTCAGTGCAAGCCACTACCAACAAATAAAATAATATTTAGGAGATAGGTGGTTAGGATTAGGAAAGGAAAACACACAGAACACACTCACTCATCTTTCATTCACATTAAGTACTACTGTGTAATTGAATAGTGTTAACTGTGTAAATGTAATTCTGTTAAAATCTGATGTTCATCATGTGTATCAAGTAGTACTGGCAGCAATGTATAACAGTCAATAATAGTTAGTCAACGTCATAGTCATCATGTCAACACCAATGTTTGCCAAGCCAGATCAAATGTATTGTTGTTGAACAACTGTCAGTGAGCCAAGATATGCAATTACTTCCTCTCTCCAAAAAAAGTATATACTGCTTAGTGATTTAACAAAGTGTGTGTATAGACTATCTTCCTTCTATTTTAGTGTTCTAGTCTGGTATCTTCATCCTCCTTGTTCCATAAGACCAACAAAAAATATGCTCCTCACTTACTTTACCTCTTATACACCAAAACTTCAATAATTATCAGCATCACATAATCTCAATAATACCTCAATAATCCGTCGATAAATGTAAACCTCAGCACCAATATCACCTTACCTCTTGTCCACAAACAACTTCATATACTCTCAATACCAATAATAATACGTCGATAAATATAAACCTCATTACCAATATCATCTCACTTCCAACACAACTCTTTCCTCTAGTCAGTCTCCTTGAACAAGTACAAATAAAATCCTAATGCAACTTCAATTCAGCATCCCATACAATCCGAAGACACATTGTCAACACACAACCTCTGTGTAATCCATCTGACCCAAATTTTCTACTCATTATAAATTATAAACAAAGAAATGCATACATGACCTCTAACAGACTTAGTTCGAATAACTCTCAGTAATTAAGTACGATTACGGAGTGTGAATGATCATAATATTTCACAGTGTGTACACCACTTCAAGAATTATGGCAAACAGAAGCAAACATGTGGAGTATTTCTTGTGTCAAGTGTCACTTCCTATTTCAATTGCTTACGAAAAATGCAGTCTAATAATTGTTAATGGTCTAAACCTCGTAATGGTATGTCATGTCGTTAGCTTCCTTCCTATTAGCATAAATTTATACAGCTTCCATAAAACCTCAGCTCATGTGACTTCAATGACTTTCTTGTACTAATGTCGTTCGTCGAATTATAGCAGTTCATTTTCTTATCTTAAAATGTAAGGCACTGAGCGTAAGCAAAACAAGCAATAGCGAGTAAATATACCAGTGGAGAACAGAATGTCAACAAGTGGATGCAGCACAATCCCTACAACGAGGCTCTGCCAAGCGAACGATCTATAATTAATCCAATAGTGTGACCTAAACTCTATGTTTATACACAGTATATCGGCATTTCTATACACCAAATTAAAGAGCAGTTATGGCAACAAAACAGAAATGTGTAAATAAGCAATCCATACAAAAAGCAGCAAACATGTCATTAGCATCATATCAGCATAAGCAAATAAATGTTCATATGTCATCTTAATAAGTAAACATGAAGGCGCAAGCAGATAAATCACAAAGTATAACTTACATACATATCAGCACAATAAATCAGGTGACAATTATAATTTAAATAACTAAGCACAGCAGGCACATAATTAAAAAGTATGACATCAGTGAAAAAGCATAGCAGCCAAGCGATGCATAATATATACCAGTCACAACCCAGTTCATTAATAATCATTGTCAAAATCAGTTAACGTACGCAAGCACGTCGCTTCACAAGTAAATTCATAGAACATAAAATTAGCACAAAGTATGAATCACGTAATCGCGAGCAGCAAATTACGTCTAAAGTACGTACCTATGTGGAAATATGTTACCTGAAAAATAAACTCAATTAATAGTTACCCTTTTTTTAGTTAATTAGTTTCTTCTTGGAAATTACATTCTTCCTGAAAATTTCTCGATAGCAGGTCGTCTTAACGTCGGAGACACACAGAGTTTACCTGAAGTTCTTAAATACTTTATACAACCGTATCCTGCAAAATACTGAATGTTAATAACAGAATTCATCAAGTCACTATAGCTTTATACTGAATTTAGTCGGAGAAATTAGACTGTGTGTTTGTTTACGGCTGTCAGTGCATTCGCACTGGGCGCTCGATCAGCTGTAGGCGCGTGACGTAGGAAGCAATTGTTTGCGGTCAACGACTGCCTTGTGCGGCGCGCAGACTTGACTGTTGCTTTGAGTATGTGCCGCCGCCAAAACACAGCGCGGTATCCTTGTACTCTCCGCATGTTTACATGTAGCTGTTAGTTTCTCACAAGTATGTCATTCCACAAAAATTTTAACGTTTGATATGTGATGTATTCCTTTAGAGCATCGTGATTTAAGAGTTTCTACTTCGACAGTGTTATCATGAATAATTTTACGAATTCTATATGGACCGTTATAAAGCAGAAAAAATTTGCGACACAAGCCCTTTCCTTTGTGCGACAAACGATGGGACTTAATTAATACTTTCTGACCAACTGACAAGATTTTTAAACGACCAGGACGTTTAGCTGATTTCTCTCTTCTAGCAGCCGCAGATGCAATATTTTGCAGAGCCAGGTTGACAACTTCAGAATGCCGCAGTTTCCGTGAAGGCGGAAAAGGAACGATTTCAGAAATGCGATTTGTTGGTACTTTATTTTTTAATATCAATATAGGCGGTAAAGAAGTTGAATCATTAGAGAGTTCATTCAGAATGTTTTGAAAAATATGAAGATACTGATCCCACGTTCTGTGATTCTGATGACAATAAAGACGACACAATTTATTGATTTCCTTCATCCATCTCTCTGAAGCGTTAGATTGAGGGTGAAAAAGTGAAATGAAGATTGGTTTAATTTTACGACGGTGTAGAGTACGAAGCCAAATTTTAGAGCGAAACTGTGATCCATTATCTGATATAACCTTGTCAACGTGACCGACTTCTTTAAGAAAATGTTTGATAAAAGCATTAGATACTGAACGAGCTGTTGCTTTGCGTAAAGGTGTAAAACACACATATTTTGACGTCAACTCCACTGCTACGAAAATGTACGCAAAACCATTAGTAGATCGAACCACTGGACCAAACAAATCGACTGCAGCCATCTCCTTTAATTTCGCTGGAATGATGGGAAACAACGGTGCTCTGTGAGAAATCGTTGGAGGCTTAGCCATTTGACATAATTTGCATTTGGCAAGAACAGATCGAATACGTTTTTCCATATTACTGAAGTAACAATTTTCTCGTAATTTATGAAAGCATTTTCGGGGACCAAAGTGTGCATAACTGAGATGCGTATACCAAATCAATTTATTGACCCACTCATCAGGAATACAAACTAACCAAACGGAGTTGTCGACCGATTTTCGTTTAAAAAGAATGTCATTGCGAACTAAATAATGCTGTCTAATCGCCACGCTTTCCTTTCTCCTCCACTTCTCCTTAATGTCCTTCCAGATTGGATCCGTATTTTGCTCCTTAGCGATGTCCTGGAGCGAAGACGAAATAAAGTTCTCAAAAGCAACACCTTGAATATACATCAAACAAAAATTGTTTTCCTTGCAGTCCTCTTCAGCACTTTGTTTCAAACCCATAGGTGCACGTGATAAAGCATCGGCAACAATATTTGAAGAACCCTGTATGTAAACAATACTAAAGTCAAATTCCTGTAGGTACAGCGCCCATCGTGACAATCTGCCGTGAGTTAATTTCGTTGACATAAGAAATTCCAGAGCTCGATGATCGGTGTAAACCTTAGTATGTCTGCCAAACAAAAATGTGCGAAATTTTGTGAAAGCCCAAACAACAGCCAAAGCTTCAAGTTCCGTAATCGAATAATTCTTTTCTGATTTAGAAAGAACACGACTCCCAAATGCAATAGTTTTCTGGACTACAACGCCGTTTTCTTCTATCTCTTGAAATAAATGTGCACCTAGGCCTTTGTATGATGAGTCCGTTGCCAAACAAAATTCTTTAGATAAATCCGGATGTGAAAGAAGTGGAGCAGCAACTAAAGCATCACGAAGCTGTTCAAATTCTGACTGAGCTTCCTCATCCCAACACCAATTAGATTTCTTTCCAGATAGTTCACATAAACGAGGTGTGGCCAAATCGTCCAATTTAACAAAGCGTCTAAGAAAATTACAGACACCAAGGAAACTACGAACATCACGTTTTGTGGTAGGAACAGCATAATTACGAATAGCGTCTAGTTTCTCTGGATCAGGAAGAATACCTTCTGTAGAAATAATGTGACCGAGAAATTTCACCTGAGAACGACCAAATTCAGATTTTTCTAAGTTCACTGTCATGCCAACTCGTGCAAAAATACGTAATAATGAATCCAAAATTTTGTTGTGCTCACTCCAAGAACGTTTAACAATAAGAATGTCGTCAACATATGAAATAATGTTGTCACGAAGATAAACAGGTAAAATTTCATTTAAGCTAAGAATGAATGCTGCAATAGGTACAGTAAGTCCCATCGGTAATTTCCAAAGTCACTTTTGGGTAAAACAGTCATATCCGGTTATTGTTCACTTACTCACTAGATAGATTGATAGTCGAAGAGCTGGTTTGACAGATGCAAAGAATAGTAGAAGAGTAGGCAGCGGTACAGAAAACTAAAAGAGAAATAGCACCACTACAGCTCGGGGCCCTATGCTCGCTACCGCACATATTCACTTAAGAGTAGTGAATCCCCTGAGGACATTAATAGCTGCACATAATTTCTAGTTTGTGACTTAGTGGCACATCTGGCGGAAGTGCGTACGTAAATTGATCTAGCCATGCACATGGATGTATGTCATTCTTAGAATTGCGGAAGATCTTAAATTTCCGGACAGTCAAAAAGTGTTTATAATCAAAGCTTTCGCCCCGTGGCGACAAAGACCTACCGCGTCTGTCCCAGTCACAATGACGATTATTGTAAAGTTCGCGCGCCTGGCGCTCTCTTGTTGCATCCCGTAAATGAAACAAATTATTTTCTTCAAACCCCTCTGCTACCTGTGATTCCAAATTTCTTCTGCTATCTTTTCCTACAATTTCCCCTTCGATCTGCTTGACTTGCTTTCGTAATGCCTCAAATTCCCTTTTCACGCGTTCATTAAATTTTCCCTGATTTTCAACATGCTTATTTATGTTCTGGTATTCTTCGGTTTCTGCAAATGGTAATGGAGCTGTATCATCCGAATCTCTGTCCCCATGTAAACTAAGATTTGTCAGTTTATCTGAAATTTCCTCAACTCTTTCCGATAAGTCACCTAATTGTTCTTTCTGTTTATTTACGTCTTCCGTAAGTGTCGCGACTCGGGTTTCAGTATTGTCACATTTGGTAGTTAAGTGTTCACACTGTTGCGTTAAGTTATTTATTCTGTCATTTGGTACGGATTCCTCGATTCTTTCAAATATTTCTTTCTTATCGTTTGTACGTTGTAAATTTAACTCTGAAAATTTTTGTACTATCACGCGATCTCTTTCTTCCTGTTCTCTATCCTGTTCCCTTTGTCTGATTTCTACTGCAATTAATCTATTATTGTGAGCATTCAAAATCGGTTGCACTTCTTCTCTGATTTCTTTCTTTAATTCATCTTTCATATTTTTGAAACATGTTCCTATTCGTGAATCTATCCGAGTTTCCATTGTTCCCATCCGTGTTTCCATTGCTCCTATCTCTGTTTTAATTGTTCCCATCTGTGATCCCAGTGAGTCTAACTTTGTTCCCATATCAGTTTTAATAGTTCCTATTTGTTTTTCCATATCTGTTTTTAATTCAGATCGTAACTGTGATCCCACATTTAATATAGCACTCATCAACTGCTCCATAGTAACTGTTTCAAAATTCTTTTCACCCCTCACATTTCCCACAAAACCAGCTTCCTTCTGCATGGCTGTAAAGCTATCTGTGTTCGATACTATTCCAGAATCTTCTATCGTTAATCTCGGATTCTGTGGATTATCTGATTGCGAAAAATTTTGAAATGGTTCCGGACTATTTTCCCGACTTATTACATTGTTTTCAACTCCATCATCCACCATACTGTTTTCCTGTGTTGGCGAGTTCGCCATGTCAACAATTTCGTTATTCTCACTATTCATCATTTTCGCCTTTTTCATAGATCGCGTAATCATTTACAAAATACACAAAAAATTCGTCAGTGTTCGAAAATTACACACAATGCCTCCTTATCTCCAACAATACTATTCACATGAAATGTCTCCCTCAGACACGATCAATCGAACAATTGAAATAATTGCACTAATTTGTCAAACGCGTGTACAAGGCAATAAAAATTAAATTTTGAAAAACCATTAGAAGAATGCCAATTACCAAATCTACACATGCAAAATAGACTACAATTAATAAACTACAAATCACTACAACAATACTACAGTCTACAATTTTCAGAATCAGAAGAATCCAAGGGACGATCCGAAGCAGCGGTCGCCACGTGCATGGGGGCTTATTTAAATTTATGATTGAAAATATTTTTTAGTTGCTGTATGTCCGATTACGTAAGTCTCGTAAACGGTTGGCCCTGACTAGAATTATTACGCAATCTGACTGCAACAAACAATGTAAGAAGATTTTCGTAAACACAATTAATTAATTAAGACCCCAGCAACTATAAAAATCTACGAAGCCAACAAGCACAAGAGTAACTGTTCTGTATGTGGGAGTGTGACTCAACGTCCACATCTGGCACGGTTCTTTTCCAACAAGACAAGAATTTTCTTTTTAAATACCAACTATGTTGACGTGACAAAGAAAATTTAGAAAAACTATAATTACGCAAGAAAACCAGAATTCCACTCTAATCCAAGAACACAAGCCAGATGCTTTGTTGACTGAACCTGTAGTGACACATTATTTCAGATAGACAATTAATAAAAAAAAACATTATAAATTTTACCTTCATATATATTGACGAAATGCACTCATTACAATAACATCTGCTATCTCTCCCATCAAATAACTGCATAGGACATGGAACTATACTCTTTACTACAACATCTTGCTCCAACTTCACAACAACCACGAGCTCTCGACAAAACTGTCCTCTACGATCTCTTCACAAGCACTGACTGCCACGAACTCTAAACAGGCACTGTGGAGGCGGCTTAAAAGTACTCTTTGGCGCACTCTCTGGCGCAGTGGCACAGTGTAGCCACCTTTCAACTGGTGTGTCGGAAGTATGTTTCATCACCCTATGGTGATGTGACGCTGTCAGAATTCATACACCTCTGATGTGCTATATGCACTTTTTGTAGCAATATCCACTTAGACGGACGCTCCAATTCTACATTTAAATTATAACTCCTTAATGTCAACGAGATTCTTACAGCTGGCAAAGTTTCGGTAATACTTACCTACCTACCACAGAATACTACTTGTGATATGTTGGTGATTGTAAGATTCAGTATCCGACGCCTACCGTCGTACATTATTGAATCAAATACACATATTTCATCAGTGTACGGTGTATTGCACTAGATTTGGTGGTGGAGTAGTGTCTGCGTAGGAAGCGATGTTGAAGGTAGAATTATTGCAAGATTTACTTTGACATTTTTCCCTGGAATACCAAAATATACGTATGGGTTGGTTGTTGTAGTGTAGATCTCTGATAGTGTTATCATTATGGAATTTCAATGACGAAAAGCCTGTCTGGGAGCAATAATGACATAAATATTATTAGCGGTGCTTCCCATCCGTATTGTCTCATGATACCACAGAACGCACACTGCACCATTTTCTACAAAATAACGACTGTAAGGCTTTTACTCATAAAAGAACTTGGTTATTTATTCTTTCAGATGTCACAAATTTGTAAAATAAATATTGATTATTTAAACCCACCCTGTATATTGACGTTTATGACTTCGGTGGATGTTCTGTTGTGGAAATACACCTACGTTAGTTGAAGGCGATTCCACTCATCTGGGGTTAATATTACTTCAACTTCACTATTCCGCGGAGTTTTGATTACTACCAATGGATGAACCTGACTGTCAACAACATTACTTCCGTTGATATGGTTAATCTTAGAAAATTCTCACGTGACTGGGTGGGTGATTTAAAAGCAGCCTTTAGTATGGATTTAAGTGGGGAATTATCGTGTTTTTTTGTTGTTATTAAAGTAGAATTATTTTGTCCCCCCCTCCCCCCCCCCCCCCCCCCCCAAGCCGCTACAGTATATGTGCCGGCAGGCACACCACGCCGTTATCTATGTCTCACGTCGCGCTTCACGTGTCAAGGTCGACACGTGCTCAACGCACATACACATACTCCAAAAAGTATTCGTTTATGTTTAAGGGTTCATAGATAATGGAAAACAGTCAGAATGAAGCACTGCGCGCACATAGAGATGTGAAAAAAAGAATACAATCAAGAAACACAGTTTTCCATTTACACAAACATAGTTCAACACTCGAAAGTAAAGATAGGCGGTTTAGGATGCAAAATAAGTATTCGTCTACAGTACTAAAATGACTCTCTGAACACAGAATATTGTGGTTAGTGGTTGGTAGGCCCTCCTTTCCTCACCTGCATTCTCACTGACGTGAATTTAACCAGAGGTTCTTTTGTTTGCATTGTAATTTTACGCCATTTCTCTGGTAGCTCGTTATTTAGGTAATTTCTATTTGATGTCTGATGATCTGTCATAGTTCTGTCGAGTACACTGCACAAGTTCTGTACTGGATTAATGTCTGGAGATTGTGGTGTCGGCATCCAGTGGGGAGTGTTATACAACAACCACAGCCATGTTATGGGTCATTACCTTATGTGAAAAGATAATCCTCAAAAATACCCATGTTAGTCTCGCGTCTGGATAGATATGTTTTTGGGATGTTTATGTAAAACGTATGTCCATAATACGAGGGCGGTTCAGAAAGTAACCTCCGATTGGTCACAGTGCGGGTTGTGGGGGGAGTAGCGACGCCATCTGTGCGTTCAAGCCGTGGTCGAGTGAACGTCGTACCTGCGCTAGTTTAGTTTTTGTGGCAGTTTGAAATGTGTGCTGCAATAGAAAACCCCGCCAAATGTGAAGTGCGTGCTGTCGTAAGGTTTTTTACAGCCAAAGGATATTCTGCAGCAGCTATTCATCGTGAGCTTTGTGCCGTGTACGGACCAAGAGTTATGAGTGAAGGAGTTGTCCGTGAATGGGTACGTTTATTTAAAAGTGGACGAGAAAACGTTCATGATGAAGAGAGGAGTGGTGGACCATCATTGGTGACTGACGAACTCGTTCAGACAGTTGATGCAAAAGTTCGTGAAAATCGACGTTTCTCAATGTCAGAGTTGTCTACTGGTTTTCCACAGATTTCTAAGACTCTCTTGTACGAGATAGTGACAGCAAGATTGGGTTACCGTAAGTTCTCTGCACGATGGGTGCCCAAAATTCTTACCGACCACCACAAAACTCAAAGAATGGCCTCTGCATTAGACTTTCTGTCACGTTATGAGGACGAAGGAGAACCATTGTTAAACAGAATCGTGACCGGTGACGAAACCTGGATTAAGTACGTGAACCCTGAGACAAAAGAACAATCAAAGATGTGGGCACATTCAAATTCGCCTACCAAACCAAGAAAAGCCTCGCAAGATTTTTCTGCCAGAAAACTGATGGCAATGGTGTTTTGGGATGCCAAAGGGGTGTTGTTGGTTGAATTCATGGAACGTGGTACGACCATTAATCAAGACGTGTACTGTGAAACAATAAAAAAGTTACGACGGGCTATACAGAACAAACGCCGTGGTATGCTGACTTCCGGTATCGTTTTTTTGGACGATAACGCCCGTCCTCACTCTGCTCGCAGAACAACGGCCCTTCTTGAGTCCTTCAAGTGGGACGTTATCAACCATCCACCTTACAGCCCAGACCTGGCGCCAAGTGATTATCACCTCTTCATGCATTTGAAGAAATGGCTCGGGTCACAGCGGTTTGATGACGACGAAGAGCTCAAAGATGCGGTCACAGGCTGGCTCCAGGCACAAGCGGGTGATTTTTATGCAGAAGGAATTTCAAAGCTTGTGAAGAGATACGATAAGTGCCTCAATCGCCATGGAGACTATGTAGAAAAATAGTGCAAAGATGTAGTTGTAAGATGTATATATTAAAATATTTTTATTTAACTTGGTGTATTCTTTTAAATCAACCGGAGGTTACTTTCTGAACGGCCCTCGTAGCATCAATAAAACCAAAACCCTCCACACTATTTGCACTCATGTAGTCCCAGACAAGTACTGACCTCCTCCATGTTTATCTCAGGTTATTGTAATTCTCTGCTCAAGTTCACAATTCTTTTTGCTCCACACTGTTACTTACCCATTTGGCGTAAACAGCTCTAACAGACTCTAGTCAGTAAACGTGACCATCCAGAAAACAGACCCATCTTATTTAGGTTCTCTTGCAAATGCAACCTGCTCCCTTCTGTTGATTTTACTGATGTGTTGTTTTCTAAGGGCTGTTCAAGCTCCAAGCTCAGCTTCATAAAGTATGTTTTTTACACTCTGTGCTGAAACTAACTTTCTTGTAGGCATGTGAACTGCATTAGCAAATTCGAATTTTTATTTACTTCTCTAAGTAGCTGTCGCTTTTTCCATCTCGGAATCAGCTGCAAGAGGATGGCTTTGTAACTGGTTTCCGTAAGTTTTGTTCTGACCGTACCTGTATATAGTCTTCATGAACTGTATGACTGCCACTGCTTTCTACCATTTCTTCGGAAGATTTTCATTTTGGAAAGAACCTGATGCAGGTTTCTCTCACTACTTCCGAAGTTTCATGTCGTTTGCGACCTATATTACTTAAATTTCGTGTAACGGCTTTGGAAACATAGAGGGAACTATCGACTTCAGTGGATGAAACACAAGTGCATAAGCAAAGGGAGAGGGACGTGTGCAACTGAGGCAGCACACCCAGGGTCTTGTTTACTAGACAACTACTTGTTTAACATCAACTAGGACGTGACTTAAAAAATGTCGATTTATTTCCAAAATGAGCAATATACAGGGTGTTACAAAAAGGTACGGCCAAACTTTCAGGAAACATTCCTCACACACAAAGAAAGAAAATATGTTATGTGGACATGTGTCCGGAAACGCTTACTTTCCATGTTAGAGCTCATTTTATTACTTCTCTTCAAATCACATTAATCATGGAATGGAAACACACAGCAACAGAACATACCAGCGTGACTTCAAACACTTTGTTACGGGAAATGTTCAAAATGTCCTCCGTTAGCGAGGATACACGTATCCACCCTCCGTCGCATGGAATCCGTGATGCGCTGATGCAGCCCTGGAGAATGGCGTATTGTATCACAGCCGTCCACAATACGAGCACGAAGAGTCTCTACATTTGGTACCGGGGTTGCGTAGAGAAGAGCTTTCAAATGCCCCCATAAATGAAAGTCAGGAGGGTTGAGGTCAGGAGAGCGTGGAGGTCATGGAATTGGTCCCCTCTACCAATCCATCGGTCACCGAATCTGTTGTTGAGAAGCGTACGAACACTTCGACTGAAATGTGCAGGAGCTCCATCGTGCATGAACCACATGTTGTGTCGTACTTGTAAAGGCACATGTTCTAGCAGCACAGATAGAGTATCCCGTATGAAATCATGATAACGTGCTCCATTGAGCGTAGGTGGAAGAACATGGGGCCCAATCAAGACGTCACCAACAATGCCTGCCCAAACGTTCACAGAAAATCTGTGTTGATGACGTGACTGCACAATTGCGTGCGGATCCTCGTCAGCCCACACATGTAGATTGTGAAAATTTACAATTTGATCACGTTGGAATGAAGCCTCATCCGTAAAGAGAACATTTGCACTGAAATGAGGATTGACACATTGATGGATGAACCATTCGCAGAAGTGTACCCGTGGAGGCCAATCAGCTGCTGATAGTGCCTGCACACGCTGTACATGGTACGGAAACAACTGGTTCTCCCGTAGCACTCTCCATACAGTGACGTGGTCAACGTTATCTTGTACAGCAGCAACTTCTCTGACGCTGACATTAGGGTTATCGTCAACTGCACGGAGAATTGCCTCGTCCATTGCAGGTGTCCTCGTCGTTCTAGGTCTTCCCCAGTCGCGAGTCGTAGGCTGGAATGTTCCGTGCTCCCTAAGACGCCGATCAGTTGCTTCGAAGGTCTTCCTGTCGGGACACCTTCGTTCTGGAAATCTGTCTCGATACAAACGTACCGCGCCACGGCTATTGCCCCGTGCTAATCGATACATCAAATGGGCATCTGCCAACTCCGCATTTGTAAACATTGCACTGACTGCAAAACCAGGTTCGTGATGAACACTAACCTCTTGATGCTACGTACTGATGTGCTTGATGCTAGTACTGTAGAGCAATGAGTCGCATGTCAAAACAAGCACCGAAGTCAACACTACCTTCCTTCAATTGGGCCAACTAGCGGTGAATCGAGGAAGTACAGTACATACTGACGAAACTAAAATGAGCTCTAACATGGAAATTAAGCGTTTCCGGACACATGTCCACATAACATCTTTTCTTTATTTGTGTGTGAGGAATGTTTGGCCGTACCTTTTTGTAACACCCTGTATTAACTCAAATACCGTTTTAGTTGTGTGTGAATTCCTAAGGGGCCAAACTGCTGAGGTCCGCGGTCCCTAGACTTACACACTGCTTAAACTAATTTGCGCTGAGAACAAGACACACGCCCATGCCCGAGGGAGGACTCGAACCTCCGGCGGGAGGGGCCGCGCAATCCGTGACATGGCGCCTCAAACCGCGCGGCCATTCTGCGCGGCCACTCCGCGCGGCTCGTTTTAGTTCTAAAGGTAGATATTAATCGATATAATGAAAATAGTTATTATTCATTACTTAGCTACATATTTATTATTGTGGTTGTTATGATCTAAGCCCTAAGGTTGGACAAAAGTCATTGCATAACGATATGCACACCTACAGATGGTGGTTGTATGGCGCACGCGAGATATAAAATGGCGTTGCATTGGCATTTTAATGGCGGAGCTCTCATTTGTAATCAGGTGACTCACGTGGAGAGGTGTCCGACGTGATTATAGTCGCAGGACGGGGATTAAAAGGCTTTGAACACGGGATAGTATTTAGAGCTAGACGCATGCGACATTCCATATCGGAAGTCATTAGGGAATTCAATACTCCGAGATCCACTGTGTCAAGAGTGTGCGGAGAATACCAGATTTCAGGTGTTACCTCTCACAGTGGACAACAGTGAACGATCAAGAGCAGCAGCGTTTGCTTCGAGATGAAAGTGCTGGAAGACAAGCAACACATGCGAGAACAACAGCAAAAATCAATGTGGGACAGTTGAGTACATAGTTCCGCGTAGTCAGCGCGTACACAACTTTCCCACTAGAGCGCGCCTCGCTAAGCACAACAGCGCAGGCGCAGCGCTCGTCCGTCTCCGCACTACGAGATGGCGCAGCCATAAAGACGGACCAAATTCTGCTTCCGCCGATCCGCGTATTTATATGTAACGCAGCCAATGAGATTGCTGCTAACGTAGAACCTTTTCTGCTCGCGGATCACACTCGCGCAGTGATACCTGAACGCGCGAGGTATTATAACAAATGTACAGACCTCCGATTAGCCAGTCTGCATCAGTCTGCAGTCAAGTTTCAGTCTGCGCCTAATAAGATTACCATATTCCTGTACATAGCCATGAAGAGAAATGTATAGACATTTTGTCAAGTATCAGAGATATGTGAGAATAAGATTAACGTACCAAGACCAAAGGAACTTCAGATTATCAATTGTAAACAGCAACCAGAATCAAGTTACGTAATGTCTATGCTTGTTATTATTTTAATAAATGTGTGTGAAAATTAATCAAGTTCTGTTTAAAGTTGGTCACCGTCAATCTGCTACTCTAAGCGTGCAAATGGCATTTCTATCGTCTGACCTAACGGCAGAAGATAAACACGCCACGATAAGACCACGAGACATATTGCTGACACTCGCCTACTTCGTCGTTAGAGCGACAAGTCAAATAATCTGATGGTGTGTGTACCGAAGGTCTTACAGTACGCACACCACAGGTACGTAAGACGAAAGGATCCGATAGGATAGTGCGGCGTTAATGGTCTACGGCAGCAGAAGACCGACATGAGTGTGTTTGCTGATAGCAGCGCCTCTCGTGGGCTGTTAAAGGTATTAGTTGGTCACTAGACAACTGGAAATCAGGACCTGGTCAGATGGGTTCCGATTTCAGTAGGAGCTGATGGTAGAGTTGGAGTGTGGCGCCGACCGCACGAAGCCATGTTGTCAACAAGGAACTGTGAAAGCTGATTGTGGTTCCATTATGGTGTGGGCTGTATTTACAGGGTGTTTCAAAAATGACCGGTATATTTGAAACGGCAATAAAAACTAAACGAGCAGCGATAGAAATACACCGTTTGTTGCAATATGCTTGGGACAACAGTACATTTTCAGGCAGACAAACTTTCGAAATTACAGTAGTTACAATTTTCAACAACAGATGGTGCTGCGGTCTGGGAAACTCTATAGTACGATATTTTCCACATATCCACCATGCGTAGCAATAATATGGCGTAGTCTCTGAATGAAATTACCCGAAACCTTTGACAACGTGTCTGGCGGAATGGCTTCACATGCAGATGAGATGTACTGCTTCAGCTGTTCAATTCTTTCTGGATTCTGGCGGTACGCCTGGTCTTTCAAGTGTCCCCACAGAAAGAAGTCACAGGGGTTCATGTCTGGTGAATAGGGAGGCCAATCCACGCCGCCTCCTGTATGTTTAGGATAGCCCAAAGCAATCACACGATCATCGAAATATTCATTCAGGAAATTAAAGACGTCGGCCGTGCGATGTGGCCGGGCACCATCTTGCATAAACCACGAGGTGTTCGCAGTGTCGTCTAAGGCAGTTTGTACCGCCACAAATTCACGAAGAATGTCCAGATAGCGTGATGCAGTAATCGTTTCGGATCTGAAAAATGGGCCAATGATTCCTTTGGAAGAAATGGCGGCCCAGACCAGTACTTTTTGAGGATGCAGGGACGATGGGACTGCAACATGGGGCTTTTCGGTTCCCCATATGCGCCAGTTCTGTTTATTGACGAAGCCGTCCAGGTAAAAATAAGCTTCGTCAGTAAACCAAATGCTGCCCACATTCATATCGCCGTCATCAATCCTGTGCACTATATCGTTAGCGAATGTCTCTCGTGCAGCAATGGTAGCGGCGCTGAGGGGTTGCTGCGTTTGAATTTTGTATGGATAGAGGTGTAAACTCTGGCGCATGAGACGATACGTGGACGTTGGCGTCATTTGGACCGCAGCTGCAACACGGCGAACGGAAACCCGAGGCCGCTGTTGGATCACCTGCTGCACTAGCTGCGCGTTGCCCTCTGTGGTTGCCGTACGCGGTCGCCCTACCTTTCCAGCACGTTCATCCGTCACGTTTCCAGTCCGTTGAAATTTTTCAAACAGATCCTTTATTGTATCGCTTTTCGGTCCTTTGGTTACATTAAACCTCCGTTGAAAACTTCGTCTTGTTGCAACAACACTGTGTTCTAGGCGGTGGAATTCCAACACCAGAAAAATCCTCTGTTCTAAGGAATAAACCATGTTGTCCACAGCACACTTGCACGTTGTGAACAGCACACGCTTACAGCAGAAAGACGACGTACAGAATGGAGCACCCACAGACTGTGTTGTCTTCTATATCTTTCACATCACTTGCAGCGCCATCTGTTGTTGAAAATTGTAACTACTGTAATTTCGAAAGTTTGTCCGCCTGAAAATGTACTGTTGTCCCAAGCATATTGCAACAAACGGTGTATTTCTATCGCTGCTCGTTTAGTTTTTATTGCCGTTTCAAATATACTGGTCATTTTTGAAACACCCTGTACATGGAATGGATTGGATCTTCTAGTCGAACTGAACCGATCATTGACTGATAACGGTGATGTTCGACTACCTGGGGTCAATTTACAACCGTTCATGGACTTCATGTTCCCAAACAACGGTGCAAGTTTTACAGATGACAATGTGCCTTGTCACCACGCCATAGATGTTCGCGATTGGTATGAAGAACGTTCTGGATAACTCCAGCGAATGGTTTCACCACCCAGATCGCCTGACAAGAAACCCATCGAACATTTATAGGGCGTAATGGAGAGATCAGTTCGTCCACAATATTCTGCACCGGCAATACATTCGCCGTTACGGACTGCTATAGAGGTAGCACGGCTGAATATTTCTACAGGGGAGTCTCCTCGACTTGGCTGAGCCAGTGCCACGTGCCACTCACGCTGCTGGACTACGCAGGGCAAATGGAGGTACGACACAATATTAGGAAGTATTCCACGCCTTCTGTCAGCTCAGTATACTTTTTGGAGTCACTGTACGTCTCGTCTCGTCTCGGTTAGCATTGCGGAGTATACAGGTATGAATGTAATTTTATTGGAGGTGATTACAGATCCAAGATGCTACTCCAGGCGGGTGTAAAAATGAATGTGCGCAACGGAAAATAATAGACGCTAAAATGTTGATTTGGCCCTGTCTGACTACCCCCGAAGCAGGTCTTAGGATCTCTTACTGCTCTTTTTTTATATCTAAATTACAATCTAAACATAAATGAATGATGAAGGCAACTAATACTACTAAAAGACAAAAGTTGTTGTTCAATATATATTTATTGTAGATTAAAATGAACCCTTTAAGTACAATTGTTATTTCCTAATTAAAATTATTAATCAATTGTCCAACTCTGCCCCTTATTATGACTGCGCAGTCTAAATCACTAAAGCAAAATGACTGACATCATCTACATACCAAACACTAGAAGACACTACTTTCAAAGGTGATCTACGGTGGTGTGGAACCTCAGTAGAATAACACTTACGTGACCACAGCTGTTTAGCTTTATGGCCCTAACAAGCCGAAGCAATTTGCGATATCACCAAATGTACTGCATCTCGTGCGTCGAAGTGATTGTTCTCGTAGTCGTCTGCGACGATGGAAGAACTCCAGCCACAAATAAACTCTTTCAAACACTAGGACGACAGAAGGCGGTCCTCTGACTAAAATAATTTAATACTTTCTTCTCCTCTCTGTGTTCTACAGACGAGAAACGCGAACGCCCAGCCACAAGGACGGAGTTCCGATAAAGTCTCAATATAAGTACAGGCAGAAGTAGTGCTCTCAATTACTGAACGCTGCATACTCAAGGATGACTTCCAACCTGGAGGTGAAGTCCAGAATGGTATAACTTCGCAACAGTACAGTGCCTAACTGTTATAACTATAAACTCTCCTGAGAGCAAAGACAGCAAGTTCGTCTGTACCAACAGAGCTGATACCAAGCGACCGTCACACACGGGCGCTCACAGCGGAAGACCTCGTCTCTCCAAGTCTGTCTTCCCAACATGGCTCGGCTCCCCATCCTCTTAACTCGGAAAATGGATCATATTCCCGAAACCACCGAATATTCTCCCTCTCTACAGGTTCTTCCGAACGCCGACCAACCATATTTTAGTCTTTTGTCGTCCAGCGTGGAAAGTTTGCGAGGAAAAACCTATGCTCGTAGAATGGTATGCTTCTGAGTTAAAATCCATGGAAATAATCCAGCCTGCGTGGTTTCCGAGCTGCTGCTTCTTCGTTCCTCTCACCTGCGTCCATGATTTGCAGAGTTTCCAGTTATCCTTCCGGTCCTGCTACAATTGCGCCCGGCCGTCACCCTATTGTGCTCGACGTCCGTCTAGCTTCTTCCTGTTTTTAAGCAGGACCAACACCTCTACAGGCCTTCCACCCAGAGCCTGAGTTTTGCCTGCCGTTTCATCTCCATTGGCGCTCCAACCTCTACTAGTATAGGCAACCATTCATTACACCGTTCTGTTAATAAAGACACTTCGTCAGCTTTCATGCAATAAGCGTTAACAATTACTTAAAAGGCGTACGTGGCAATATCAGCCTCCTTTAAATATACTACGTACAACCTATCAAATGATACCTAATTGTGGTTGTACTTCACGGCAAAGTATGTGGATGAGTGCTTGTAAGGTGCGAAATTACAACCACCTTACATAAAAAAACATGAGAATATATAGTCACATTATTTCAGCACTTCGAAAAGCTAGACTACGGTATTCCAGTGCCAATAATAAATATACAGTGCATTTTAGGAATTATGTTCGGTGAGGCAACATGGAATGAAGATTCGATCTGTGCAGTATTCGGGGGGTTCCAGGAAACGTGGTAAAATGTGTGCATGTTTCGTTATAACTCCCATGTACTTATACATTTCGAAGATCGCGAAAAGTTTTTTTTTAATGTGTCTGTCTGCGTACCATGTGAAGTGGCCACTCATATGACACGGCAAGCGCTGGCAGCGTCTGTGGCGCGTGACAGGGACGTCGTCTCGGTCTGTTCGCAAAAATCGCGCCACAGTGCGCTTACAAGAAAATCATAACAGGTACGAAAATCACAACACGTGCGTGCCGCAATCGTGAGATGACACACGAAGTCGTTGCTCTTGCAAAATTGTGCGCTGGTGGTGCGTCTGGGTGACGTCGCGTGACGTCGGTACGGTGCCGCCGTCGGCAGCTCGTCGCTTTACGCTGGCGTGACGCCAACGTCTCGACACCTCTTCAGTCGTTCAGATAATTTAAAAAGAATGCGTTACGAAATTGGTGAAAGGGTTCTTTGACTGTCGACCACGGAACTTGACTGATAAGATCAATAAGAGGGCGGGATGGAGCTCGATTCAAACTGGACAACCTCCCACTCCCCCTCCCCTCCCCCTCTACTCCTCCTCCTCTCCAGGGTGACCTTGCCACGTGTCGATATTGACCTTCAATATGGCCTGAAAAGTTGTAATAACACAGCAAAGGTCATTTAAATGCCATTTAGCGCTCGCGCACTGCCTCTTTAGTCATCAAACTAAGTAAAAGATTTACTTTTTTTTAACAAAAACTTAACTTTTTTTAAATACACTGTCCCATTCGCAGATTATGACTTGTTTATTGCGGTACCTTTTAAAATCGGCGGCTGTGGTGGCCGTGCGGTTCTAGGCGCTGCAGTTCGGAACACCGCCACTGCTACAGTCGCAGGTTCGAATACTGCCTCGGGCATGGATGTGTGTGATGTCCTTAGGTTAGTTAGGTTTAAGTAGTTCTAAGTTCTAGGGGACTGATGACCTCAGAAGTTAAGTCCCATAGTGCTCAGAGCCATTTGAACCATTTTAAAATCAAATCACATGATCAAAACAATAATTCTCAACACATCAATGCTAGTCTTGGAATTAATTACCATACGACAACGTTATTGTGACTTATTTAAAGGACATCATATTGCGCTTATGGCTCTAGGACCTTTTTATTTCGCCATTGCGGCTTTGGCGTTACACAATCGTCGAGCATAAGTAATCAGTACCAAATACAACAAAGATACAAATTATAAGAAAGGTACCCCTGTAGTTTGGAGTCTCCCTTTATTACAACTAACATCTGCGACCACTGTTACAAGTAAAGGAATTCGTACACTTACGCTTCTGTATGGAGGTTGAAATGGAAAATACTGCCAGCGGATCCTTATAGCAAGAAACTACTAAAATTTGCGATTTTTTCCAATTGGTATTCCTTTCTGTTGTCTATACATTGCTGCCGAAGAGTGTTTGAAATCAAACGGGACTCCCACATGGTTTGGCATCGTGTTCTTCCTTCCTTAATTTGCATATTATCTACTTCCTCATATTTCACATTTTATTTACACATTCCTTCACCTCTTCTGGTCAGAACTGTCACTCCTTTCCACATTACCAATAAATTTACGAACGTCAACAATTAGCTGTCAAGGCTGTCCTTGTCCGTGATCGCACCACAAGGTAAGGGGGCGCGCGCTTCTTTGAATTGGACCGTGACTGTACCTACCTAGTCACGTGGACAAGTTAATTCCCTCAATGGCCTCGTCTACAGTTAGCTCTTTCGTCTGTTGACTGTGTGACTGTTTCATTCGTCACAGTTAGGGTAACTGATACACTGCAGTTAACATAATTTCTGATAGCAAACCACGAATAAGCCTATTGAAACATGCATAACAAGCTGGCCCTCTGAAATCATTGACTGAAATACAATGGGGTGCAAAACTTACGGATGAAAGTAGCTTTCACGTGATGCCTCACTGCCAAGTAATATAACTCTATGAAATCTGGACCACACATAGAAAGAACTGCTACAGTATAGCACAGAAGGTAAAAGAAAGAAATAGGCAATGAGGTGGACAGAAATGATACTTTCATTACACTTAGGTCACGGCAGTTCATGTTGGTCTCTAGGACATTACAAAAGGCGAAACATGGTATTGGCAGTGCTGGCTTCTACGCTGGCCAAAGCGTTGCACTAAGGTCTCCGATTCTTTAATTAGTGCTGCAGTCACCACAAACGCCTACTACAGCGGCAGCACTGCAGACAGATCAGCGATGCGGGTTGCCGCGTCTGTTGCGCAGTCTGGCCGACGCAAGAGTGTTTACCTACCGCAGTTGACAACAAACACGTAGGTGCGGCCGCTTTCCTTCAGAGGGCATCGACCAACAGCAGAGGAAGAGGGCGCAACGATTAACGAATTATTTCCTGGCGATCGCGTGTGTGCAAATAGTCCCGGAAATATCCTTCCGCCCAGGGCTAGATATGCCGGCACCCGGCAGTTCAGTGGGCAGTTCTACACTCGCTGAGTCCAGCAGTGTGCCACATCGACCATATTCTCTTCCGCAACGATTATGATAAATCGCTTCCGATGTGTTACGCTGGCTACCAGCTGCTACCAGCCGATGTGGATCAGTTGTAAGCGTACAGAGTCGAAGGCAACTCTGATTGTAGGAATTAGTTGTTATTTGCTGATCCGCAGAAGGGTTCCTGATTGTGCTACTGGTTCTTGCTCTGTAGATTTAGCAACTAGGGCGGTTGACAACCGCTGGATGTTAGCTGGTGTATGTGGATATACTAAAATACGTTTGTCCAACGCATCATATAAGTGCTCGATGGGATTTAAAACTGGGGAACGGAGAGGCCAGTCCATTCGCGGAATATTCTCTCGTTCCAAGAGCTCGTCCACCAGCGCAGTTCGGTGGGTTCGCGCACTGTCATCCATAAAAATGAAGTCAGGGCCTTACACCCCTGGAATGACGCACACTTGTGGAAGGAGTACAGTGTGAAACTAATGTTGATCGGTGAGTGTACCGTGTTCCAAGATTAGGAAGGCAGTACGCCCATTCAACATGATGCCTTGTTACACGAAAGCACTTGTACCAGCAATACGATTATGTTCGCCAATGCTGGACGTGCAGTCGTACGGCGAGAGGTGGGAACATGTAACGCACCCTGGAACGTTGTCGAATGTGATCGTTTTGGTGGTCCAGGCGTTATGGAGTGTGGCGTACTGACCAAATCTTTGGACACGGTACACTCACAGGCCAGCGTTATTGTGACACTGTACTTCTTCTCCAAGTGCACCTTTCCAGGGGTGTATTCGACTGTGACTTCATTTTTATGGATGACAGTGCGCTATTGCATCGAACTACATGGTGGAGGAGATCTTAGAACGATAAAATATTCGGCTAATGGACTGGCCTGCCCGTTCCCCCGACTTAAATCCCATCGAGCAGGTGTTTGATGCGTTGGGAGAGGCGTATTGCAGCGCTTCCGCCATCCAGCAGCTGTCAAGCGCACTGGTGGAGGAATGGGGCGCACTGCCACAAGAATCCTTACCTAACTTGTGGCTAGCGTGAGGTCACGTTGCAGAGCGTGCACTGCTGTCTGTGCTGATCGCAAAATGTATTGAGAACCATTTCCTGGCTTTTTTAATGTCGAGGGGAACATTATGAATCGCTGTGCGTTATTTCTGTTCATCTCATTATGTATTTCTTTCAATTACCTTCTGTATTATACCATAGCAGTTCTTTCTATGTATGGTCTAAGTTTCATCGAGCTATGTTACGTGGCAACGATACATAATTCGAAAATCACTTTCGTAGTTAAATCTAGAACATCAGTGTACCCATTAGTAGAATGAGTTAAATTATGTTAGTAAGACATGTTCCTACTGGAGAAAAAGATCTTTAAAATTTTGTAGCTGAAAAAGTTGTGCGATTAAATATATGTTGATCTGAGTACTGAATTTTCGTTCTAACGTGTTTTAAATACGGTAGCAAATACACTTCTAAACGTATGTTTAAAAATCGTTGAAATGTAATTTGAATAACTATTTCTTCGGACTGTGATGGGAACGTTACTGTGGTACCCGTTTAGTTTTATTTACAGAGTGAACCCGAACTCTACCATCAAATTTCGGAGATTGTTCAGCAACAATTTCTGTGTATTTTATGGTGCAAGAGACCCAGTGTTCTACTCGAGGCTCCTTACTTTGATTTCTTACCCCCAATATAACTTCAGTGAACGCAGTGTAACAGCGGTCCAGCGAGTCTGCTCTGTGCTGTTTCTGCAGCGACAATAACCACAACACAGTACTCCCGCATCCTACAAGAAACCAGGGCTGTGTTTTGTGTTACACGTTTTGGTGACTGCATGTCGCAGGCTTTTTCGCTGTTGTTAATATATTTTCGGAGAACCAAAGGTAACTAGAGTAGCAAACCAAATAAAGCATAATTTCATATTTACTCTGTACCAAGTCACAGGAGACCACGAGTTACTTATACTAAAATACTCGCACAATATCCTCGAACAACTTGTGAAATTTTGTCTGTGGAATTCGAGTTTTTCTTCTGTCTCGATATTGGTAAAACTGCAAATATATTTCGGCCTCCAGGGAAATGGGTAGTTATATTCCAGTGACAGAACTAAAGGAAGGCTTTGCATCTCAACCCACTACGAGACGACATTTACAGTGTGTAAGTTTAAATATAATTTTGAAAATTTTTCGAGCTGGCAATCAGTTTTCTTCTTACCTACCCATTCATGGTGGTGGTGGTAAGTTCCTATTGGACCAAACTGCTGAGGTCATCGGTCCCTAGGCTTACACACTGGGGACTGATGACCTCAGATGTTAAGTCCCATAGTGCTTAGAGCCATTTTGAGCTTACACACTACTTAATCTAGCTTAAACTAACTTCCGCTAAGAACACCACACACTTCCATGAACGAGAGAGGACTCGAACCTCCGACAGGGGGAGCCGCGCGAACCGCGCCAAGGCGCCTCATTCATGTTTCAGTGCTGTTTCATTATTATCATCATCATCATCATCAGTGGGTTCCCTTCATTTCTCTGTAGAATAAATGGCAAAATATTAGCATGAGAATACATATAGATTTGGTATCACTGTTATGTCAACAAAATATATTCGTCAATACTCATGTCGCTGTCTGTCATCGGCAGCACATCTGCGTAATGCTACAGTACGTCATGCGCTATTAATAACGATTTCTATGCAGTACATTGCCTTAAACAGAACGAAATTTGGAGCGTAAAATGAAACTGTTGCAGGTTATTCTCACTTTGTTGATGTTATTTATCTTACTGTCTGTTCTAGAAAAATTTGCAATCCCAAAGACGCCAAAAGAAGGCCGGTCTGGGAAGAAAAAATATTATTAACCCTTTTATTTGTTGACACCTGGGTTCTCCTAGCAGGCAGTTAAAGCGCTGTACAAGAAAATTTGTTTGGCTTGAATAACAGTTCAAAAACTTATCAAGCGTTTATATATATGTACATGAATCAAAAGTGCTGGTAATGGAAGGGAAACACATAAGAAGAGCGAAAATAATGATATCGAGTAAGATAAGAGGACAGGTAAGTTGGTTTAGATATTTCGAGACAGAAATGACAACATACAAATCTAATTAACATGTGGTGCAAAATATACAGAAATACGATGCTATAAATGGTTGTATAAGGAGATGTATTGGCATAACTATAAAGAAAGAGATAACATTAAGACTATACAAAGTGGTGTCGAGGCCTTCTCCTATATGTGGTGGGGAAAAATGGATTCTAAGAAGAGGAAACGAACGCAGAGTTGAAGCTACTACGATGAGGTTTCTGAGGTCGCTTCTTTGACGAACATTAAGAGACGTAGTGGGGAGTGAAGAAATAAGACAGCCACTAGGCATGAAAACAACAATGACATAAGAGATGAGATAAAAAAATGGTATGACCACATCAAAAGAATGGCACTTGAGCGCTTGCTAGGCTGGAAGACGGGATATCGGCCGGTCATTAAAGAGATGGACAGAAGGCTTTTGTTAAACTGCCATGGTTTCGGAAAGGACCAGCGCCCCGTTGTTGAATAGAAGAAGAAGAATATTGAGAGTATGTATCTGACGGTCAATGATATCTTCAGTGTGGATGTGTCCGCAGCTCGTGGCCTAGGGGCTATCTGGATCACGGGGTACCGGTTTCGATATCCCGGCAGGGTTGGGGATTTTCTCTGGCCCGGGACTGGGTGTTTGCGTTGTCCTCATCAGTTCATCATTATCACTATTTGTGAGAATGACTAGATTGGATTATGAAAAGAAAAGGGATTGTTTAAAAATAGGGACTTTGTAAGGCATAGTTGAGCGCCCCACAAACCAAACATCATCGTCATCTTCAGTACGGATGCACACCATGGTCGAACTCTTACGAGAATCGGCGAAATACGGCGAATAATGAGGATAGTGAGCAGGGTCACACTACATTAGTAGTATGTGGATATGTTGAGAATTTAAAACTAACGGGAGGTGTGCTAGTTGCCTAGTAAGCAGGAGGCTCGGGTTCGAATCCCGATTCGGTGCAAATTTTCAACTATTCACATTGATTTCAATCAATGTCCGCTTGAAGCCAATGTCTGTAACTCCTATGTGTATATATTTATTATATGTTTACCAGATTATTGAAGTTGTTTACGAAAAAAATTAACACTTTTGGTAGGAGTATAGAAACACAGGAAATGCATCGCCACTTTCCTTCCAATCAACACATAAGGAGAAAACAATCGCGGTCTGTAACTCGGCGGTACTTTCCCCAACATGATGTGTACCCTCTGGTCGCCTGAAGGCCACCGGATGACTTCCTTTTATAAACCGTGAATTCCTGTATGAAAGCGCGTGTCGCGCGAGAGAGCTTGGTCGCTGACTCGTGGAAGGAGAGGTGGCGGAAGTAAGCACGAGACTTCTTGGCCGGATGAACAGAGCGAAGGAAGACGCTCTCGTATCTTTTCACCGAGCCCAGCTTCTTTTACGTCTCCTACTCAACCCGATGCTGGCACAAAAGCGATAGGCGCCACGAAGGACGGTGTCACGGGCACGGTCAATACTCGCTTTGCTATATAGGGTCCCACGCGCGTAACAGGCGGCCGTGAATTCTGGCCGTTCAGTGTCGGAAGCCCGTAGAGCTCCTTTTACGTCCGAGACCTACTTCTGTCGAGGGGCGCGCTCACAACGGAACATTCCCGAACATCATACTTTGCTTCCTTTTTTCTGGGGGAGGAATATTATTTATCCGCCGTCATAAACACCAGAGCGTAAAAGTAATTTTACTCGCGACAGAGGGACAGCATATTGCCGACAAAACACGGCGGGCCACATCAACAGTTTCGGCACGTGATGCCACTGTTGCGCGGCAGTGTTTGCCGAAATACGTTTACGGGCCAGAAAGGCTTACGGTGGCCACGGTATTGCTGTGAAATTTACGAAAACGGACTAGTGGACATGAGTATTGACCTCTCTGCTTCGGATTCCACAAGGAAAAAAAAAAACGTTAGCAAGGAAGAACACATCCGACTATGTGGATGTATTTATTTATTTTAGGGTTTCGTAGCTCAGTCGGTAAGAACGAAACCATTACAGGATCACTTTGTTGATGCCTGTCTATTTGTCCGTCCGTCCGTCCGACTGTTAAGAACCATTGCATTTTATCCACTGTTGAACTCCGTGACTGTTCCTTTATAGGGTGTAGAAAAATTTCCGCTACCGTCACGATAAAAGATTATTTATTCTCCGAACGACCAGTTTCGGGCTTATGCCCATCCTCAGGTGCTTTATACATTCATGTACATGTTTGTATTGCTGGAGATCACTGTATAGATACAAAGAAAATTATTTGCTGGTCACTAAACAGATACAAGTGGAACGATTGTAAGTGGCAAGGCAGCATATATGTGTACTTACAGAAAGTTGAAGCATCATTATTAAAATTACGTTCTGTCTCATCCCGAAGGGCTATCGGATCCAGGCTGGGACTCCGGGCAGGCCGGTTCATTTCAGCAATGTTATTGTCCGCGAACCATTGCTTCACAAACGATGCTGTATAACGTGGTACATCGTCATTCTGAGAGAAACATCATTGTCTGCAGACTGTTCCTCTTGTGCATGTTGTACACAGTACTGTGAAATGTGTTCATATTCTTTCATTTTTAGAATTTTCTTAAGCTCAATAACAGGACCATACCGAACCGCGAAAACCGTTTTATGTCATTACAGTACCGTCACCGTATTTTGCTTTTGGCAGTAGACGTGATGATTGATATCTTTCCTCAGGCAATCGACAGTTTCGAACCGTTCCATCTGATTGCCGCAGTATGTTGCGTGATTCATCACTCCAAATCATTCACTGCCAGTCATCCAGTGGCGTCACTCTTCGCACCACCCCAGGCGTCGCTTAGCACTGATTTCGGAAATGTGTGGTTCACCCATTAGCGTCATTGTTTATAACTCTCTACGCGCTGTCACTGTTCTAGATGGTACTGCAGATAGCACTTTGGAACTCACGACTGTTCCTTCCCCTGATTTAAAGCTATGTTTTACTGATACCCTTCGCAGTGCTCGCCGCTCCCTGTATGTCAGTAAGTGGGGTCCGCCTGGTCTTGGTTTAGCTTTCGTTGTGTCTTCACGTTTCTACTTCACAGTCAGGTCATCAACAGTCGACTTGGGCAGTTTTTAAAGGGTCGAAATACCCCTGAATGATTTGTTATTCATATGACTTCGTGCGACTAGTCCACGTTCTGAGTCACTGAACTCTCCTGACAGACCCACCCTGTTGTTATTTAGTCTCTACTGATAACGCAATACTCTACGCCTCCTTAGGCAGTGCTGCCTCGCCTCTCGTGACATCTAGGGCTCAGTTCCGCGTTACTTAGCAATAGAAGTACCGGACTTCGCCGTACCCCTAGTAGTACCGCGTGGGTCATTTTTGACCAACAGTAGGCAACCACCATTTTTTTTCAAATTTGAGTGGTATTTTGACTGCCGCCATGTTGACAGTATGTTCATGAAGACTCTAAAGTGTAACAAAAGAATAATCTGATCTCTAAAATGAATAGTACACTGTCAAATATAAATTTCTGGAAACAAATTTTATTCTTTATTTTGAACTTTACAGAAGAAATTCCACAATCTTTCATCAATCATAATGAAAACAAGTAAAACAATATTACAGTGTTTTTCTTTATAAAAAGGTTTAAACACAATCAAAACATATTGCTTATGTTTGAAGTAATAGAATTTTTACTTTTACAGACAAATTAAGTACCGAGTATTTGCGAAAGATTCTGCGAGGGGGAGTTGGAAAATAAGTTTCCCCTGTCGACTGTGGTCAGAGTTGTGTGTGAAAGGAAAAAAAAAGAGAATGAGACATTAAAGATAAAACATATCTTTATTTTTCTACACAATTTCCAAGTTTATCGAGACATTTGTCATACCGCTTGATAAGCTTCAAAAAGCCTTCCAGGTAGAAAGCAGGGCGTTGCATACGGAAGAAGCGTTGAACGGCTTGTTTGACGTCAGCATTGCTGCCAAAGCGCCTCCCGCCGAGAGTCTTCTTCAAAGCAGGAAACAGACGGAAGTCACTTGGTGCGAGATCCGGACTGTAAGGCGGATGGTGTAGGCGCTCCCAACCAAGAGTTGCAATATGGTTTTGGGTTGCTGTCGCCGTCTGTGGTCTCGCATTATCATCCAACAGCTGAACACCCGATCTGAGAAGGCCAGGCTGCTTTTTCCGAATCACCTCTTTCAGTTTCGACAGAGTGGCACAGTACCGCGCAGCATTGATGGCTGCATCCTCCAGAGAGTCCAGCAGCAAAATTCTTTTGGCGTCCCAGAAAACGGTGAGTATCACTTTACGTGCAGCCGGAGTGCTTTTGAAGTTCTTTGGGAGAGGTGATGACGGATGTTTTCACTCCACGGATACGGTCTTCGATTCGGGCGTGGAATGGTGGACCCGTGTTTCATCCCCCGCCACAATCCGAAACAGAAGGACATTGCCAGATTTATGGTAACCCACGAGCTGTTCCAGGCTGAGCACCATGCGTTGTTCCATGTGTGTTGGGATCAGTTGGCGGAGCACCCATCCTGCTAAGACCTTCCTGTATCGGAGAATGTCGTGAATGATCTTGTGAGCTCGCTCATGTCCGATTCCAAGTTCGGCCGCTACTCCATCGATGGTGATACGCCGGTTCGCTTTAATCATGTCATCCACCTTCCTGACATTTGCATCCGTAGTGGCCGTGCGAGTCCGTCCAGGTCTCGGTGTGTCCTGCACTCGCTGACGTCCATCACTGAATTGCTGGCACCATCTCCGCAACATTTGCCTCGATATCACACCTGGCCCATACACCTCAACAAGGCGGTTATGAATTCCTGTCCCTGATACTCAACGTGCCCATTCACAGCTGATAACAGCTCTCACTTCCGCCTTTCACCACGACTCCAAAACGCACCTTCTCTCTATAGCCCCGGGAAAAGACTGGGCGGCTGGCCTCCGCTTTGCGCAGGCACTGCGACAGCGTCTTTCGCCCATATCACACAACACTGCCCACAGTCGACAGGGGAAACTTATTTTCCAACGCCACCTCGTAAAACACAGCAGGTGACTAAAATACTTGGCATGTTTTCTTGCTTATTGTAATCGAGGAACTAAAACATAAGAACAAAAACTTCAGTCTATAATCATAAATATTTGGAAATATATAGGAACACAGACTTGACAGAGCAACCTAAGCTGTGACGGACTCACAGTTCAGACATTCAACAATAGTTTCTGCTTGGCAGCTTTTGCACACATATTTGTTGCACTTGGAGCATATGTTTGATGTTTTATTCCTCTTTGTTGTTTGCAGGAATCGAAATTCGATAACACCATCTATTTCCATATTAGCCAGCGCCAATATGGCTCTTCTCTGCAGATTGTAAAGGGCAGCAATCTCATCTTTTACTCTGAGGATAAAGTCTCGGTGAGAAATCTTAGAGGTGAATAATTGAAAAATTATGTGAGTGTTGATCATGGTAAGGTCAAAAATATTGTAAAAGGCATGCACAGGCCGTCGGTGGTTGCCAGCTCGGACACTGGCGGTCAACTATATCGGCACCACCCTTAGTTTCGTTATAAAACATCACCGTTTCTGTAATATAGTTTTTTTCTTTTTCCATTGGTATGCTGTGGGAAGATTGTCGCCTGACTTGCAAGTGTGTTGCATACAACGCGTTGTTTCCACTTCGCGTTGCAGGAGGGACCTCTTTGAGTGATCTCCGAAGAGTGCCAGCTGAACTTGAGTTTGAGTGGATGTTTTGACAGTTGCTGACAGTTGTCAAAGGAGCACGCATGCCTGTAATAATCGTAACAAGACCAGTTAAAAATGCTGCTCTATTTTGTAACACGAAGGTTACTCAATTGAAGCAGGTCTGAAGATGACGTAGTGTATAGTCGAAACTGGTAGCCTAAAAATTAAACCTAAATAACGGTGATTGGTATTGTTTTATTGGATAAAAAAACTATGTCAGTGGGCCGTTAGATCTTAAAGAAAGAGGACCTACTGCTCACGATTTAAAAAACGAAGGCCTTGGTTTGTACACATCAACTTCTTGAAGTTACGGGGTTTACCACGTTTACGCAGCTACGAAGTCCTACTAAAGACAGCATTTCATCAGGACCTGCTTCTGATCGGTTTTACAGATGTGAGCCGGAAGAAGGGGGAGAAAAACTGGACTGGTTTTCCTAGCGCATATTGTACTTATTAGTTCTGGTATTATTAAAAACTTGACAGTTTGTTATTGAAATACCTCACCGAAAAACGAGTGTAATGTGGTGTTATTCCTCCTTGTATTATTGCTCTGTGGTGTCCAGCTGAGTGTAGTGTGATGATACGATGAGTAATAGCCTGTAACATCGAGCAATCTGCGCCCGCCAACACATGAATTGTAAGTTTTATAACGGCGGTGAAAATAAAAAGGAGTTGTATATCGTGTTTTGTAATATGATACTGTGAGATTTTTTTTCTGTCTTGTGTTTGACGGTTCGAGAATGGGACGTGGCTGTAGCAGAACAGCCCCTCTTTCTGCCCTCAAGCTGCCCTCGGGTTCCTGATCTACACTGGTGTTGAAACGACGGCCCGTTTCCAAAGAAGACCTCCCGAAGCGGCCCGCCCGATCCCATTGTTAATAATGGAAACAAATTAATGTAATTGTTGTAAATTGTAATGAAATAAAATATGTAATCAGTTCACAAGTAGTTTAATTCTGTTCACATAAGCTGTTCCTGTGTGGTATGTGACTCGCTTACTGATTAATATTATATTGTAATAACGTTATTCAAACAAGAAAGTAAATGATTTTTTAAGATGTTTAGAAATACGTTTGTGGATGAATCTGAGGTGTCATTGACTTTGGGTTCTTGAGATTACGTGATGGAGATGTGGGACTTTATTTAACGGCAGTTTGAACGAAAGTGACTCAGTGAAGAACTATTCAAAGGTAAACGAAGTTCATATCTCTTCTGCAGTGATGAAAATAAACCTAACTGGGAAATAAGTTCTCGAGAGACAGTTATTAGGAATGAGCAACAATAACAGTATGGCCAGATGTTATTAAATTACGCTGCGTAAGATATTACTATGAAAAGCCATCGTGTTCAGGAAAGAAATTTGATTGACGTTATTTAAAAGCCGAAGCATTCATACAGATAGATAATGCGAACGAGTTGATTTTATAAGTGGATTAATTATGGATTACCCCACAATTAGATACTGATGTACCAGTGATAATTTACGACGCATACTTAGCATCAGCATGAACTGAATATTATTTGTGCATTACCATATAAACAGCAGTCAACAAGACCGTGATACGACGATTAACTCACCGTAAATGTTACAACTTATATTAGTAACGAAAAGATCAAGCCCTCGACGATCGACCGCTAAAATTGAAACTGCATATTGGTTGAATAATGTATTCGGACCTACTCGTACAGTGATGTGTCACTACGATAAGAATTTCACCTTATTGCAATAAAACATCGTACCTGACAGGTACCACATTTCCTCTCCCAGTGAGAAGAAACAGCGAGCTCAGTAGTCGTTTACGAAACGCAATAGTTCGACAGTGTACCTTTCTGTCATCTACAGATGATACCTGTAGAATGAGCGTCTTTGCTACATGACGCCACTTTATATGCTTATCGCTCCTCACCCCCCTCCCCCTCAATACACGGCTGCACGCTACGTCGTGTGGACGGTTAGGCGGGGGGGGGGGGGGGGGGGAGGGGAGGAGGAAGCGATAGACGCGTGCTGGAGCCCTACTCCGGTCGCTCAGCGCTTCTACGGAAGTCGCTCTCGCCGGCTTTTATAACTTCAGTTGGCTGAGCGCTAAGCCATGCCGTTATGACTCTCTCCAGTCAACACGGGAAGCATTATCACGGAACGATTAACCCCAGTCTAGAAACGCCGTCATCCTGCCATTGTCGAATTCCGACATGTCATGGTAAATGTACTTCTTCTTATACGAAGCGTAACATGATCTTCTCAGAAACAACTAGCCTTCAAATGCTCTTCCTGAATCAGAACTTTGTTGCTTAATCTTTCTTTACATGGGGTGATTCAGCTGCCCCTACCGATGTCGTTTCATGCATCCCGCACTACGTCTGTATCGGAAACGGTATAAAGACAGGCGACAGCCACGTAATCGTTGTGAAGTTCCCTCTCAGACTTTTTTGCCACTGTCAGCAAACGGACCCTTACAGTAAACTATACACTTGAGGATTGGCCATGAGTTACATCGCATATCTTTGGATCAAGGTAGTCACTACTTCTGCCTTGCTTGTCGAAGTGTCTCCAATCTTTCTTTATGTATTTAGCGGTGTAGTCATATAGGCGTTCGATGTCTCTGTTATTTCGATTATAGTGCTTAATCTTTCGTAAATGGTTGAGAAACGTTGCGTTATAAAATGTGTTTCACCATAGGAAACAATAAAACTAACAGGCGCTATCAAAATGGGAAGTATGTAACTAACGATGTTCTGGTATATAACCCAATCAAAAGATTAATATCTGGCTGCCGTGCTAATGTGCTCAACAGTTTCATAAACAAAATTTGTACAGTCATTCAAAGATAAGTCATATACTGTACCAGTTATTCTGCAACATTTCGCCGGCCGGTGTGGCCAAGCGGTTCTAGGCGCTTCAGTCTGGAACCGCGCGACCGCTACGGTCGCAGGTTCGAATCCTGCCTCGGGCATGGATGTATGTGATGTCTTTAGGTTAGTTAGGTTTAATTAATTCTAAGTTCTAGGTGACTGATGACCTGAGATGTTAAGTCCCATAGTGCTCGCCATTTTTTGCAACATTTCGACGATGTGCTTAGTATCTCCAGAGCGAATTGGCCAACAACATTGTTCTGTCATGTGGGGTTGCATAAAACGACATTGGTAGTGCAGCTGAATCATCCTGTATACAAAATGAAGACACTGCGCAAAAGAATTAAAGGTATTTCTGGAAATCCAGTCATTTTCCCCCATTGCGACGAACAAGTTCGGAATTTGGTTTATTGGAGCCGAAGAGCTACATTCTAGAAACATCCCCCAGGCTGTGGCTAAGCCATGTCTCCGCAATATCCTTTCTTCCAGGAGTGCTAGTTCTGCAAGGTTCGCAGGAGAGCTTCTGTGAAGTTTGGAAAGTAGGAGACGAGGTACTGGCAGAAGTAAAGCTGTGGGTACGGGGCCTGAGTGATGCTTGGGTAGCTCAGTTGGTAGAGCACTTGCCCGCGAACGGCAGAGGTCCCGAGTCCGAGTCTCGGTCCGGTACACAGTTTTAATCTGCCAGGAAGTTTCAGCTTCCCATGTAATTGCGCAAAAGCGTGGCGGGCCGCAAAGTCACCCTCGGGCTCGGAATGGCGTGAATGAAACTAGTCCTTCCCCATGAGAGTTCATTTACACACAGTTCGCGGTCAGCAACGACAGTATACCATGCATAGTGCAACAGAACGACGTTTTTGATAATCTTTGACGCGGACGATTAAGCCTTCTCTCAGGACATCGGAGGCTGCAACCCAACTGAATGTGATAATTTGTATTTAGGCTGGAGCCACGGTCATGGGAAATTTTTTGAATGATGCTGCCGACATTTACCTGTAATAATTTTAATTTCATAATGACACCATCCAGTACAAATGTGTACATAACTTTTTTTACTTGAAAATGGTCTAAAGCCGAAATCTGTATTGTACAACAACAAAACCGGCCGTTGTGGCCGTGGGGTTCTAGGCGCTTCAGTCCGGAACCGTGGCGCTGCTACGGTCGCAGTTTCGAATCCTACCTCGGAAATGGATGTGTGTGACGTCCTTAGGTTAGTTAGGTTTAAGTAGTTCTAAGTCTAGGGGACTGATGACCTCAGATGGTGAGTCCCACAGTGCTCAGAGCCATTTGAACCATTTTATAACAACAAAACAAAAATTATTACAGTCAAACTGAACGTGATCAGACTGGTGTGTGACCGCACTTTTTGCTATGGTATATACTATGAAAGCACTAGAGACCGTCCAAAACTACTCGACAAGTTTGAAGGTGGTCCGATGCAGCAAAAGTTCTTTGTGCTTTCTCACTTTTCCCTCCTCGCACACTCCCGTGGCGTGACCTTGGGTGCCACACTGACATGAGCATGAATAAAATGGCAAAAGGTTCCCCCTCCGCCCGCCCAAGACCCCTCAGTTGGACAGCACCCTCGCTATTACCCGCGCACCTTCGTTGATCACTTCAGAAATATGCCTATATGAAGGCAAGCCCTGAATGATTCCTAGGGTTCGGCACGTAGACCACACCTTCAGCTCCTGCTACATTGCTGTTCCAGCACTGCTTGTGGGCATGCGTAAGCTGAAAGGTGTCAAAGGGGCTGCCCTTAGCCCCGTTTCATTGTCGTGTCAATGTCGCACCGACTCCCCCCCCCCCCCCTTCCCCCTTACCCCATCATACCGCAGGAGGGCGCAAAACAGGAGAAACGGGGAAGGCTAAATGGCCTTTGCTGCTTCAGATCACATTCAAATTTCGTCGACTGATTTTGGACGCTCCCTAGTAGTTCCACCCTGTGCACGAGAGCAAAAATTGCAGTTGCCCTAGGCTCCGTAAGGGCCAGATCATATTCAACAGGGTTCTTGGAGAAGGGGTGAATCATCCAGGGGTTGTCGGCAGTGTCAAAAGTTGGTCTGATTCACACTGCACTGTAAACTGTCGGTTTCGTCCACTCTATGTGTGCAAATGAACGTCCAACGGAAGGGGTTATCTCATTTCATTGACCACCTTTATGCTACCTCCTGACACCTTTTTGTGACGACTCTGAGCGACGACCGTCTCTCAGCCACTTTCTACGATGCGTGTCGCGGCTCTGACCTCCACCGCAGAGGCGTCACTAGAAGGGGTGAGACGTGGTTAAGATGTTTGCGAAGACCTTCCCATCGCGTGACACGTCCGCGGTTGCGTTGGGCAGTATTTTTATGAAATCTGGTACCAATGTGGCCTCATTAACCCAACTTACCCCTCGCACGGACTTCTGACCTCTGGCTTTGTTTCCTCATGTGTCGACACCTCGCTGCTTGATGCGTCACGGAGCCTGGGAGTGACGTCGTGCGTCGCTAAGCGTCTGCATAATTGCAGTAGAAAATTTGTAGCAAATTTCACACTTCTGGGTCGCAACAAGGGAAAATGATGGGTTATCAAAGTGATCCTTCAATTCTTTTGCGCATTGTGCTTCGCGCAAGCGCAATAAAATGCTAACCATTTCAATATCC
Organism: Schistocerca serialis cubense; assembly: GCF_023864345.2. NCBI lineage: Eukaryota > Metazoa > Arthropoda > Insecta > Orthoptera > Acrididae > Schistocerca > Schistocerca serialis. The sequence goes on from NC_064645.1 coordinate 633,189,917, forward strand.
AAGCATTTCACACAGTTCATGGCAATTTAACGTTTGGCACTTGAGACCTTCATGGTGTTGCAGTTTTACTGGCCATCAGTGCAGTATCAAGATAGACAGGTAGGAGTAACAAAAAATATGGATAAAAGCGTGTTAGTAGTAGAACACAAAAATGTATATTATACATAAACGAGAAATGTTAGCTAAGTTCTTGACCGATTTACTTCAAATTTTTACACAATACTGTACTAAATTTCAGACAGACATGGGTTATATAGGGTGCAATGGGCATAAGTGAAGATATTTTTATATGTTGTACCTTGATATGTACAGAGTGTTGACTACTTTTTCTCTACATCCAACAGTCTTCACAGAAACACATCACATGCTCTATGACTGTCATAACTGGACCACTCAGTAGACCACACCTGTCACTATAGACTAAACGTTTTGTGTCCATGCATCCACACTTCTATATCTAACGGGCTGTCCAGGGAAACAAGCATTTATGGCTCGCTCTTGCCACATGTACTTGGAGGTACTACCCAACTTAAAAGCATACAACTTATAACAGCAATAATTATTAGCCTGCAAATGACGCGAACACTGATGTAATGGTGTTCAGTACACTGTCTTCGGTCACCAATAGAAACTGACATGGCCAATCAAAAAGTAAAAACAGTTTTAAATCAAGGCCAAGGGAACATGGAATGGCTAGGTAAGGTTCTGGCAAAACATCTTTCACCCTTTAGCTTGTATACTTTATTTAATTAAGACCCAAACTCTTTTAATGAGAAATCGTCTCCGGTGTTTTAAGAAATATAATGACAAAGTTTTCTCGCGGCCGTCGTAATTTAATTTATTATTTACTACACAAATTGATTGGTAATGGTGATTGTAACCGACTTACGTGGTGGGCCTTAATCAAAATGATATTTCATTAAATTTTGATTTAAAATTAACAGATTTTGTGAGGTTGTCTCTTTTTTAACAGTATTAATCTTCAGTGGAAATTATTTGTTACGTTAATGACTGTAAGACTCGCTCAATCATAAAACATGAACATATAAGTTGAACAATGAAATAAACTTTTCATATTAATTTCCTCGGGTAGTCAGTTCACTTTAAAGCAAAAAATCTTTAGTTATTAATTACACTTGCGGCCCACACACACGCGAAAGTATTTTTCCTTACGTCCGCTAACCTCTGCAATATAGTCGGAGTCCTGGCTCTCGCTCTCGGCTGTTGAACTGAAAATGAAAATCTTAAAGCTGCGTATTTTCTGCAACATCGGGCGGCTGTGGAGAAAAGTGTATCTTATATTAATAGCGGGCGAGTTTTTCGCTTCCGCTAATTTTTCATAAGTTAATATCGCCACGTAATGGCGTCGTTGACTGTATCGGCCTCTGCGATTGTTGCGCTGTAAATTAGTCGAATGCAGATCAATTCGAGGAAGGCAGACATGAAATCGGGATCACCTCTTACAAATTAAAGGTGAACAATAATATTAAATCAATATATTATGTCCTTAATTAGTACAAATAGGCTACCATTTCCCGGCACTCGCAAGATGATACATGAGAAAAAGACATGTTCGGCTGAGCGGCCAGTGTCCACATATTATTCAATTTTTAAATTCCTCTTCTTCATAAATACTGTTCTTAAGTCTTTTCTTAGTATTTCACTGGGGACTGTACAGCTTGAAGGACTTAAATATAAAATACGTAGTGTAAAATACAGGCGTCAAGCGCTTGAGGAAGATTTATAATTGCCTAATTTTTAAAAGAAGCGTTAACTATTTTAGAAAAGGAAAAAAAAGAAAACGATTTAAGAGGCACCCCAAAAATGTGCTTTCAACTCAACTCTGCAAATGTGTATAACATCCTTTACGATATTTAACTGTCAGTGGATGCACAATGTTCAGCAAAATCGTACACTTTCTTCTCAGTGAAACAAGGAACAGTAAACTTTTTTATAAAAGTTATTAACCATTTAAGAAAACAGCAATTGAAGAGCCTGAAAATGTGCTTCCAGCTCACCTTTTTAAACATTTTAAAATATTATAGTCTCAGTGGGTCAGCCATATTTAATAAAATCTTACAGTTTCTTTCAGTTAAACAGGCAACAGAAATTTTTTTTAAAAGGTGTTAATCATTTAAGAAAGCCACCATTTAAGACGCACCCCCAAAAATGTGCCTTGAACCTACCTTTACACATGTGTATAATTTCCTTTTAAAATATTAAAGCCCCCGTGGGTCCACCACACTTAATAAAATCTTAAATTTCCTTCAGTTAAACAAGCAACAGGGAAATTCTTAAGGTATTAACCATTTAAGGGAAAAAATAATCACTAGAGACATATCTCCAAAATTAGCTTTCAACTCATCTTTGCAAAAGAGTAAAAGCTGCTTTACGTAACTCTTGAATTGGTGAGCCGTTTGCAGAACCGTCGTCCCCCGGGAGTCTGTCCATGCTGCCAGATAACCCGTCTTCTGCAAGGCGCGGCCCTCACGCCGCAGAACCAGAACACACTAAAAGGCGTGTGTTGACTGTCGCTTCCATACCACCAGTCCAGAAGAAGTCTTAATAAATACGCACGGGAGGGAAAACAAGTCCGGTCGGAAATAGGGCACTGCCCTTGTGAAACCACAATCAATATGGAAGCACGAGCCACCTAGGGCTCGAGAGGCAACAGGCAGAAAGCAACGACGCCCGCAACCCCCACTTGGCCGCATAGAACCAAAACTTAAGAATAACGCTACGGACACCCAGAACAACTCAGAGAGACGGAATGTTAATCCACAGCCGCTCAACTTAGGTCAGCTCCGGAGAAGACAGCAACTTGCACAGTTCAAGGGTGGGCTTTAAGGATAGACACCCATTACCTGGAAGATGTCATTAAATATCTAGAATAGAGCAGATAAATATCTACATTAACTGAATAAATCTGAAACAACTGCCACCCAGGTCACAGTATCCAGACACATTCTTCTGGGAAATGGAAATGTCGTGTGGCTAGGGCCTCCCGTCGGGTAGACCGTTCGCCTGGTGCAGGTCTTTCGATTTGACGCCACTTCGGCGACCTGCGTGTCGATGGGGATGAAATGATGATGATTAGGACAACACAACACCCAGTCCCTGAGCGGAGAAAATTTCCGACCCAGCCGGGAATCGAACCCGGGCCCTTAGGATTGACAGTCTGTCACGCTGACCACTCAGCTACCGGGGCGGACATTCTTCTGGGTATTCACGTAGGCAAACAGCTAAGCCACCAGTCATAGTTTTGTAGCCAGACTCAAAATCTGTATCTGGGGTCACAGCACTACAGCCATTCCGCCAAATAACAGAAGTTAAAGAAAGTCATTAAGCAGTGGAAAAACGACCCGGGCGTACGATGATCCCCTTCAGCCGAAAGCAAACGCCTGTGGGCCTCTCGTTCCGGAAAGGGATCGGGCCTCCTCCTATCCGTTCTGGCGGCCACGTCCTAATTTCCTCTTCCCGTTCCGTCCGGCCAGAGCCGCTCCACAAGACTGCCCTTCGTCGATGACACCGTCTGCCGTACTGCCGAAAGGGCCCTCTCGCGGCCAGCGTCACTGAAATCGAGCTGCCGCCGCGAGGCCAGCGCCTCCCCCAGAACGACAACGTCTCCGTAGCGAACACGAAGGACAAGCAGACCCGGGAATTCGAAGGAAACTGAACCGCACGCCTCAGAGATGTCTGCTCCCTTATACTCATTACACCATGTATATTTTTTTAAGCGACAATGTACAGGTTTTCTGTTAAACCTCTTGGCGAAAAAAAAAAATGCTGCATTGTTTCTCCTATATACGTTCTTTCTCCTTAGAATTTTAACCTAAAATTGTGTACACAAAACGTATTGTATTGTTGTCTTCCTCATTGTTGGTTTTAACAAAAGACAGGGATGTTGTACTTGTAGCTTATCGCCTTATGATTAGGATACTACTACAGAATCTGAAATGTTCGAAACTTGGTAATCCTACCCATTAACAGATTACAATCATGTGAAATACCATCATTGCAGCTACTGTCCACACAGACCCAGCAGCTGGACAGGTCTCTGTTATACCCCACATACCAACGATCCCAACCGATTTGCCCATTCATTTTAAGCGATTTCAATTCCATATCATTTCGTTTGCAATAACAAAAGAAAAGAGGGTTCGGGTCAGAGAGAGAGGGACAAAGAAGGGGTGGACAGAGAGGAGGGCAATAAACAGAGGAGGGAGGAGGGGATACAGGGGGGGGGGGCGGAGGGGGAGGACAGAGGGAGGACAGAGGAAGAGGGCGAAGAGAGGAGTAAGAGGTGGATGGAAAGAGATGGAGATAGAGATCAGTGCGTACATCAAGTTCCCAAGGATATTTAGCAACTGTGAAGCATTGCCGAGTTCGCTAGTTCGTGATATTTGCCAAACATTCACAGGAAAGAGGAAGTAAGCTGTGGAACTATTAATCACGTAATTTGTCGCTTCAGAAACTTACTTTGTCGTAGTGAATGCTGTAGGTGTAACATCTACGTCTACATCTACTTGATTACTGCGCTATTCACAATAAAGTGCATGGCACAGAGTTCAATGGACCACCTTCAAGCTGTCTCTCTACCGTTCCACTTTCGAACGGCGCGCAGGAAAAACGAGCAGTTAAATTTTTCTGTGCGAGCCCGGACTTCTCTTATCTTGATGATCATTTCTCCATACGTAGGTGGTTGCCAACAGAATTTTTTCGCAATCGGAGAAGAAAACTGGTGATTGAAATTTCGTGAGAAGATCCCGTCACAACTAAAAACGCCTTTGTTTTAATGTTTGCCTCTCCAATTCACGTATCATGTCTGTGGCACTATCTCCTCTATTTCGCGATAATATAAAACGAGCTGCTCTTCTTTGTACTTTTTCGTTGCCGTCCGTGAGTCCCCCCTTGTACGGATCTCGCACCGCACACCAATACTCCAGAATAGGGCGGACAAGCGTGGTATAAGCAGCCTCTTTCGTAGACCTGTTGCACCTTATAAGTGTTCTGCCAATAAATCGTAGTCTTTGGTTTGCTCTACTCATAATATTATCTATGTGATAGTTCCAGTTTAGGTTATTTGTAATTCTAATCGCTAAGTATTTAGTTGAATTTACAGCCTTAAGATTTGTGTGACTTATCGCGAAATTGAAATTTAGCGGATGTCTTTTAGTACTCATGTGAATAAGTTCACATTTTTGTTTATTCAGCGTCCATTGCCACTTAAGTAAACACTAGCATGGTGCGATGCACTCTTGGAAGGAACGGCGACCTATAATTACAGAAACGCATGCAGCGCCGAATTTCGGAAACGATGAACCGCATCTATGGAAGAATCTTGCATTCCCGCTGTATGGACGCTACGTTGGTGTGAACAGCACAAAGACAATGAGGGCGTTGTGGCTGCAACTTAATGAGCACCGAATGTGTTGAAGGCATAAGGCATCAGTGCCGGTTCATATAGGAAGCGCTGCCAGTGTACTTCCAAGCAGCACTATCGCCGAGATCTAAGTAGATGTAATAGCGGATTGGGTGAACTGAAAATGGGATGGAGTACCAAAAGGAGGGTGCTGGATATATGTTGCACATTCTGTGGCAGATGTGTACAATCCAATCTATGCACCTTTCTACTACATTGCCTGACAGAAAAAGTGAAGTGTAGTGACTTGGCCAGACCGCCAAGCCACTGTAAGGTAGCCGAAAGGCACGCGTTTAGCTCACGCAGGCTGGCGTGAGGTCTGGAACATTACAAGGAAATGAGAACGTAGAAAACGGACGCAGTTGCTGTAATACTTAACTTTAATCCACAATTGGTGAACATCTCTCGTTACTGTACAAGCTTCACAATATTAATTATCAAATGCTATGGCGCCTTGCTAGGTCGTAGCAAATGACGTAGCTGAAGGCTATGCTAACTATCGTCTCGGCAAATGAGAGCGTAATTGTCAGTGAACCTTTCCTAGCAAAGTCGGCTGTACAACTGGGGCGAGTGCCATGACGTCTCTCTAGACCTGCCGTGTGGCGGCGCTCGGTCTGCGATCACTGACAGTGGCGACACGCGGGTCCGACGTATACTAACGGACCGCGGCCGATTTAAAGGCTACCACCTAGCAAGTGTGGTGTCTGGCGGTGACACCACATGAAGCACCTAGGAGGGAAGCAGGAAACGAAATGAAACATCGGGGTTGACAGGATATGTGGAGTTACGGCAGTAACTACAAAATCGTGTCAAACATACACAAAAATGTACGAGACCGATTACCAGTATGTCTTTACAGTTCCCCACCCCCTCCCCCAACCCCCTTGGCCTGTATGCATGCACTGATCCAGTTGTGAAAGGTGCCATAAAGTCCTCTGGCAAGCTGGACCACAACTCTTTCAGCTAGTCGTTTGTAACCGATGTACTGGTGCCGTGACGGAGTTGACGTACGGCCTGGTCCCAAATTTATTACATTTGTTCTAATAGGGGCAGATCTGGGGACCTTGCTGCTCAAGGTCGTACCTCAATACCACGCAGATAGATCGTAGACATATTTTCTGCTGAAAAATGCCAGCACGATACTGTCGCATGAGAGGTAAAACTTCAGGTTGCAGGTTGGTCCGTGACGTGCCGTTGTGGCGTCAGAATTCCCTCAGTCGCCACCAGCCGTAACCTGTAGATTAGATTAGATTAGATTTACTTTTATTCCAATTGATCCGTAGTGAGGAGGTCCTCCAGGATGTAGAACAAGTCAGAAAGACAACAATACCTGACAAATATTTTCAACTCAAACAAATAAGCTAATGTACCATTCCACGGGTCCCAAGCGGCATGGTCGTCATTTTTTAATGAACACTATGTGAAAGAATCTTTTTACAAATACTAATGCACTGAATTTAAAATAAAAAAGTTTTTATTTATTTATAAGATAATAAATATGTAATACAACTACTAAATACTTGAAACTTCCTGGCAGATTAAAACTGTGTGCCGGACCGAGACTCGAACTGGGAACCTTTGCCTTTCGCGGGCAAGTGCTCTACCAGCTGAGCCACCCAAGCACGACTCACGCCCCGTCCTCACAGCTTTACTTCTGCCAGTACCTCGTCTCCTACCTTTCATTCTAGATACTAAATACTTATTTACAATGAACACATTACTGCACTGAAATTGTGCTGAAGTATATATATATATATACACTCCTGGAAATGGAAAAAAGAACACATTGACACCGGTGTGTCAGACCCACCATACTTGCTCCGGACACTGCGAGAGGGCTGTACAAGCAATGATCACACGCACGGCACAGCGGACACACCAGGAACCGCGGTGTTGGCCGTCGAATGGCGCTAGCTGCGCAGCATTTGTGCACCGCCGCCGTCAGTGTCAGCCAGTTTGCCGTGGCATACGGAGCTCCATCGCAGTCTTTAACACTGGTAGCATGCCGCGACAGCGTGGACGTGAACCGTATGTGCAGTTGACGGACTTTGAGCGAGGGCGTATAGTGGGCATGCGGGAGGCTGGGTGGACGTACCGCCGAATTGCTCAACACGTGGGGCGTGAGGTCTCCACAGTACATCGATGTTGTCGCCAGTGGTCGGCGGAAGGTGCACGTGCCCGTCGACCTGGGACCGGACCGCAGCGACGCACGGATGCACGCCAAGACCGTAGGATCCTACGCAGTGCCGTAGGGGACCGCACCGCCACTTCCCAGCAAATTAGGGACACTGTTGCTCCTGGGGTATCGGCGAGGACCATTGGCAACCGTCTCCATGAAGCTGGGCTACGGTCCCGCACACCGTTAGGCCGTCTTCCGCTCACGCCCCAACATCGTGCAGCCCGCCTCCAGTGGTGTCGCGACAGGCGTGAATGGAGGGACGAATGGAGACGTGTCGTCTTCAGCGATGAGAGTCGCTTCTGCCTTGGTGCCAATGATGGTCGTATGCGTGTTTGGCGCCGTGCAGGTGAGCGCCACAATCAGGACTGCATACGACCGAGGCACACAGGGCCAACACCCGGCATCATGGTGTGGGGAGCGATCTCCTACACTGGCCGTACACCACTGGTGATCGTCGAGGGGACACTGAATAGTGCACGGTACATCCAAACCGTCATCGAACCCATCGTTCTACCATTCCTAGACCGGCAAGGGAACTTGCTGTTCCAACAGGACAATGCACGTCCGCATGTATCCCGTGCCACCCAACGTGCTCTAGAAGGTGTAAGTCAACTACCCTGGCCAGCACGATCTCCGGATCTGTCCCCCATTGAGCATGTTTGGGACTGGATGAAGCGTCGTCTCACACGGTCTGCACGTCCAGCACGAACGCTGGTCCAACTGAGGCGCCAGGTGGAAATGGCATGGCAAGCCGTTCCACAGGACTACATCCAGCATCTCTACGATCGTCTCCATGGGAGAATAGCAGCCTGCATTGCTGCGAAAGGTGGATATACACTGTACTAGTGCCGACATTGTGCATGCTCTGTTGCCTGTGTCTATGTGCCTGTGGTTCTGTCAGTGTGATCATGTGATGTATCTGACCCCAGGAATGTGTCAATAAAGTTTCCCCTTCCTGGGACAATGAATTCACGGTGTTGTTATTTCAATTTCCAGGAGTGTATATATATATATATATATATATATATATATATATATATACAAATCATTTGGTTCTATTGAGAAATTCATCAATGGAGTAGAAGGAGTTGGCCACCAATAAATCCTTTAGACTTCTCTTAAACAGAATTTCATTGGTTTTAAGCTTTTTATGGCTGCTGGCAAGTTATTGAAAATGTGTGCTCCTGAATAATGCACACCTTTTTGTACAAGACTTTAAATCCTTGTGAAGATTATTCTTGTTTCTAGAACTGATTCCGTGAATTGAGCTGTTGGTTTGAAAAAGTGATATATTTTTAATGACAAATTTCATTAAGGAATAAGTATATTGGGAAGCGGTAGTTAGTATCCCTAGTTCCCTAAACAGGCTTCTGCAGGATGTTCTTGAGTTCACACCACATATAATTCTTACTGCACGTTTTTGTGCCCGGAATACTCTAGCTTGGCTCGATGAACTGCCCCAAAAAATGCCGGATGGCTTCCCACACCATGACGCCAGGAGCAACACCGCTGGGCCTCTCTGAAGCACTGGAAGAGCGGGACCTCTCCGCAGGTCGCCGCCATAATCGCCAGCGATGGTCGTCCGGAGTAATGCAGAAGCGTTACTCGTCGTTGAACACCTTCCACGCCATTCGTCAGTAATCCATCCTGCCCGGTCACGAAACCACTCATAATGCAGCCGTTTGTTTTGGCGTTAACTGCAGCCTACGCGTGGGAAGTAATTCCGTAGTCCGGCTGGTGTTAGTCTCCGAGCAATGGTGCGGGATAACACAGAATGTTGGAAGGAGGCCATTTACTTGTTCTCGGATCGCAGGCACAGATGTCAGGAGATGACGATGTGCTCGGAGCATAATACGGCGATCCTTCGTTTAGTGGCCAGACGTCGTCCCGTGCAGACCAACATCGAGCCATTGTCACATCCGAATGCCCCACAAATCTGAATACCGCAGGATTCGACCAGCCGGTCAAATGGAGGCCTACAATGAGGCCCTTTTCAAACGCTATCAGTTGCTGATATCGCTGTCTCATGTGAGTGCGCGGCATCTACGTGACCTTCACAGCGATCACTAGTTCGGGCTGAAATTGAAAACGAGATGCATTAACGTTAAAACTGGAATGCATTCAGAGATTATTTAAGCGATCAATGTGCACTACTGGCCATTAAAATTGCTACACCAAGAAGAAATGCAGATGATAAACGGGTATTCATTGGAAAAATACATTATACTAGAACTGAGAGGTGATTACATTTTCACGCAATTTCGGTGCATAGATCCTGAAAAATCAGTACCCGCAACAACCACGTCTGGCCGTAATAACGGCCTTGATACGCCTGGGCATTGAGTCGAACAGAGCTTGGATGGCATGTACAAGTACAGCTGCACATGCAGCTTCAATACGATACCACAGTTCATAAAGACTAGTGACTGGCGTATTGTGACGAGCCAGTTGCTCGGTCACCATTGACCAGATGTTTTTAGTTGGTGAGAGATCTGGAGAATGTGCTGGCCAGGGCAGCACTCGAACATTTTCTGTATCCAGAAAGGCTCGTACAGGACCTGAAACATGCAGTCGTGCATTATCCTGCTGAAATGTAGGGTTTCGCAGGGATCGAATGAAGGGGAGAGCCACGGGTCGTAACACATCTGAAATGTAACGTCCACTGTTCAAAGCGCCATCAATGCGAACAGGTGACCGAGACGTGTAACCAATGGCACCCCATACCATCACGCCGGGTGATACGCCAGTATGGCGATGACGAATACACGATTCCAATGTGCGTTCACCGCGATGTCGCCAAACACGGATGAGACCATCACGATGCTGTAAACAGAACCTGGATTCATCCGAAAAAATGACGTTTTGACATTCGTGGACCCAGGTTCGTCGTTGAGTACACCATCGCAGGCGCTCCTGTCTGTGATGCAGCGTCAAGGGTAACCGCAGCCATGGTCTCCGAGCTGATAGTCCATGCTGCTGCAAACGTCGTCGAACTGTTCGTGCAGATGGTTGTTGTCTTGCAAACGTACCCATCTGTTGACTCAGGGATCGAGACCTGGCTGCACGATCCGTTACAGGCATGCGGATAAGATGCCTGTCATCTCGACTGCTAGTGATAAGAGGCCGTTGTGGCCCAGCACGGCGTTCCGTATTGCCCTCCTGAACCCACCGATTCCATATTCTGCTAACAGTCATGGGATCTTGACCAACGCGAGCATCAATGTCGCGATACGATAAACCGCAATCTCCTCCTTACACGAGGTATCACAATAACGTTTCATCAGTCAACTCCGGTCAACTGCTGTTTGTGTATGAGAAATCGGCTGGAAACTTTCCTCATGTCAGCACGTTGCAGGTGTCGACAACGGCGCCAACCTTGTGTAAATGCTCTGGAAAGCTAATAATTTCCATATTACAGCATCTTCTTCCTGTCGGTTGAATTTCGCGTCTGTAGCACGTCATCTTTGTGGTGTAGCAATTTTAATGGCCAGTAGTGTACATACAACGTTTTAAAATTACAACATAGCCGCAAATGTAAACGAACTGCTGTAGTGTGTAGATATCAGAATAAACGCCTAAACCAATAAATACAAAATTAAAACATTGGCTATGGTTTCAGATCTTTATTTACGTTCAACGCCCAGACTGCCAAATCTTCTGGCGAATCATCAGCAGTATCAAGTAGCTTCATTCTGTAACGCACTGAGTGCATGTAACCAGGTCAATGGTTGTATCAATTTAGGTCCATAGCCTGTCCTCTTGTATGAATGCTGGCTATGCCTCTGATTAAGTCGCAAGAATTTGAAACTTAGCTTCAGCAAAATCTTGTGACTGTGGTAACATCAATAGTTGAGATAAATTATGTACTTGCCGAAGCCAATTCTGAGCATATACCATAAACTATTTTCCCGTCGCAGTATACACTACCAGAAAAGAATGGAACGCCCTCAAGGGCAAGGTCATTTCATTGACAAGTGAGGAGACAGATAGTTCATCATTTTAGGAGTACATGAGAACAGGTTCAGACCAAATACATTGAAGCGCCAAAGAAACTGGTACAGCCTTTCAAATCCAGAGATATGTAAACAGGCAGAATACGGCACTGCGGTCGGCAACGCCTATGTAAGACCACAAGCGCAGTTGTTAAATCGATTACCGCTGATAAAATGTCAGGTTACCAAGATTTAAGTGAATCTGAACGTCGTGTTATAGTCGGCGCACGAGCGATGGGACACAGCACATCCGAGGTACCTAAGAATTGGGGATTTTCCTGTACGACCATTTCACGAGTGTACCGTGAATATCAGGAAATTCGCTAAAACGTGAAATCTCCGACATCGCTGTGGCCGAGAAAGATCCTGCAAGAACGGGACCAGCGACGACTGAAGAGAATCGTTCAACGTGACGAGAAGTGCAACCCTTTCGCTAATTGCTGCAGATTTCAGTGCCGGGCCATCAAGAAGTGTTAGCGTGGGAACCAGTCAACGAAACGTCAGCGACATGAGCTTTCGGAGCCGAAGGCCCACTCCTGCACCCTTGATGACTGCACAACACAAAGCTTTATGCCTCACCTGGGTCCGTCAGCATCGAAATTAGACTATTTATGACTGGAAACGTGTTCCCTGGTCGGACGAGTCTCGTTTCAAACTGTATCGAGTGGATGGACGTGTACTGTTATGGAGACAACTTCATGAATCCATGGACTGTGCGTGTCAACACGGGGACTGTTCAAGCTGGTGGAGGCTCTGTAATGAATCGTGCTGATAAGTCCAGGTACGACTCTGACAGGTGAAACGTACGTAAGCATCCTGTCTGATCACCTGCATCCATTCATGACCATTGTACATTCCGACGGACTTGAGCAATTCCAGCATGAAATGCGACACCCCACACTTCCAGAATTGCTACAGCGTGGCTCCAGCAACACTCTTCTGAGTTTAAACATATTTTCTTGCCCCCAGACTCCCCAGGCATGAAAATTATTGTGCATATCTTGGATGGCTTGCAACACACTGTTCAGAAGAGTCCTCTACCCGTCGAACTCTTACGGATTTATGGACAACCCTGCAGGATTAATGGTGTCAGTTTCTACCAGCACTACTGCAGACATTAGTGTAGTCCATTCCATGTCGTGTAGCGGCACTTCTGCGTACTTGCGGGGGCCCTACACGATATTAGGCAGGTGATCCAGTTTCTTTGGCTCTTAAGTGTAAAACACCAATGTAACAGCAAAGGTCGCTCAGACAGTCGCATCAGTGCACACTGTACACCCTTCCTACCCCCTAACCCCCACCCTCTTTCTATGACTGCACGCAAGCGTGTATTTTGACTTCGAAACGATCACAAAGATGTCGAATGGCATACCGGTAGCTTATCGCATTCATCTTGCTCTTTTTGGTACAGCTCAACAATGGTTTTTGCAGGTCCTGGAGAACGAGAAAGTTCCCGATTAATCATGTCCAGTACGTGTTAAAGTGGCAAGAGATCTGGGAATTTTGCTGGCCAAGACAGTTGTACACCACGAAGAGCGCATCGTGTCGCAGCACCGAGTGTGAACGTACATTGTCCTGTTGAAAAAGCACATTACCTCTCTGTCGAGAATAAAGCAGTCGCACGTGATCAGAACACGTGAAATGCAGCGGGCACTGGGATACTCTATGAAGGTTGAGATGGGACTCGTGTGTCGTGGGCGAATGCACTCGTGAATTGGCAGCTCACCAGGGCTACGCAGAACAGGTGTACGTTCATCGCCTGCACACATGCAGACTCTAATCTTATCACTGAAGACAGTCGAGCGCCATTTCAGCCTCCAGCCAACGTTTCACGACAGCAGAGTAGCCATGGTTGGTGGTGTCGTTCTGAGAGAAGTAGCCTGGCCAGAGGCACACGCGGTCTTAATCCTGCTGTAAGCAGACGCTTCCCACCTGCTCGGACAGTGCGACGATCTTGACATGCATCTGTATAAGCGGACGCCCAGAACTTGGTCTACAGGTGTGAGAATGTTCCACGGACCGTTGTTGAAAGCAGCGACACCCCACAGATACCCGAAGCCAACACGTACAGCAGTTTGTTGACGTGTCCATTAAGTTTCCCACAGGCGCACAACGAGAGCCCGTTTAAGTGGCTGAAGCTGTCCGACAGGAGTACGTTCTCGTCGGCGGAGCGTGGTCGTACTCTGTAATCAAAGTTACAGTCGCCGTTCACCCATGAACTTAGCAGAGGTACTGCATGCAGAGTCAAAACACTGGACACGCAGACAGGTCTCCTTCGCGCCGTCGGATGGCCGTTGACCGTGACAAACGAATCACAACACTGCACTCCCTCAATGTGCACATACTATACCCTGGAGTCATTCAACACAGTCCTTGATGGTGTTGCATTTTTTCTAGCATTGTTATTAGGAGTACTCTTCTGCTTATGTGAAATCATGCAGAGAAAAAAATGTTGCATTCAGTTCACGCCTACGTTCTTACAAAAATACAACACTTCCATTGCGTAAATAATTATATTAATACTAGAACCGTGACGAACATCACCGAAAACGTATATGCGTTTTCTGTTCCACTCGTGGAGCCATGCTGATAATTATCTTTAATGTGTACATACCGAGCTGGAGCTAAGTTTTACAATGTAAACAGCTTCTATATCTTCCTACGATGACTCTAAGAGAATCTACCACAGAGCTCAGCTCTGTTCATATGATTGTACGAGCTCGTGCCGTTAACCTCTGACGTATGATGTCCGATATTTGTCAGCTCTTCGAGCGATACGAACGAAAACATGCACAGAAAGAACATTGAGCCGTGGTAAATTTACTGCTTTGAAGAGCGCGCCGCAGCGCGTAGTGTGAAGCAGTTGCCCCCCGTTTCTGGCGGTGGCGCCGCTGCGGCAATCGCAGCTTTGGTGTCTCCCTCTGGTGGGAAAGGGGAGAAGTTCCCTGTTCACGTGCATTTAAGGGCCGCTATGAGCTCGGCAGTCGAGGAGTCTGTCAGTCTCGGAGTCTGGTCAGTTGGTCAGCCGGGTCTGTGTGGGGCAGCAGTGTCTGTCTGTCGTCCTGAGTGCTAGTATGTGTTAGGCCGCCAGTCTGCTCGAGTTTGCTCTGGCAATGGGCATTGGCGGTTGGATCTATCGGTTGGTTGGTTGGTCGCGCACTGGGACACAAGACGACTTCGTCTTGAGCGAGGGGGAGTGACTTCGCGGCCGACACGAGAGCAACAGGAGTCAACCCACGACATCGGGCTGGCCGGTGCGCTGCTGCGTCCGTTGAAGCGGCTGGCAGCGGACGGTTCGGGAGAGCGTTTTGGGGGTGCTGCGCCAGATCTACGCCAGAAATCGCAGTTTATTAGAAGTTAAGTGATTCGTGATATGTTGCTTCATTACTTGTTAAATTCTACTTGTTTTCTTGGTCAGTCTCTCGTCCCCAGCTTGCTCGTCTGTCTCTCGTCCGCATTTGTTAGGCAGTTAATGTCTGTCTGTCTGTCGGTCTGCCGTGCGTTAACTGCCTCTGTCATGTTTGTCGGATTCGGTGTTAAGGAATTTATTCCTTGAAGTGTAACGGCCGAATTCCTGAAGTATGTTTTATCTTGCCTATCATCTTGAGAGGCGGTGTATGTGTAATGTAGAGCATGTTTGTATATTTTATGTAAAATTGCATTTCATGGGTTTTTATTTAAATGGTCATTTCAGTATATAAAGTTGGCACCCTTCCATCGTAAGGTTTTTTTTTTTTTTTTTAAATCAAGTTGCACCTTCGGAGGAAAATTAATTTTTCTAATGCTAGTGTTTTGCACCATTTCCATACCTCCTACGGGATGTATAGTTTATGTACTTGTGTGAGTTGTTAAAATTTTTAGTTTAATGTAACCTGGTGTGTTGCAGATTTGCACCAGAGTAGTCTTTCAGAGGTTGTTGTGAGCGGTCGTGACTACGGCCGTGTTAAAAGGGAGCGGCAAGGTTCTCAACCCGAAAGCTCATACAGTAAAAAAAAAAAAAAAAATTTGAATAAATTGTAACTTGATATTTAGAGGGTGCTTTCTGCTTATAATTTAAATCTGTTTCTTAAAAAAATAAAGGATTTTAAGAATAAAATTCCCATTTGTTAAAAGCAATTTCATTTTGATTTCATCAGTTACTCCCTGGCAACTACTTCCACGCTCACATAGTGTGATTAAATGTGTTAATGTTCTTGATGAATCGCTAGTAAATAAAGCAAATTCCTTAAGAAAAGATTTTGAAAGTAAATCCACAGTTCAAACATACTATAGAATAAGCTATCTCTGAAACACTACTTCATAAGCAATTTTCGTTCGCCTACCTACTCCTTTCTGCAAAGCGATAATCTTTACGTAAGACAATTTCTATTGCAAAACATTAATACTCGCAGATACAGCAGACTATATATATATATATATATATATATATATATATATATATATATATATGGTCTTTCAGTCCATATATATGGTCTGCTGTATCTGCGAGTACTACTGTATGCGAGTATTAATATATATATATATATATATATATATATATATATATATATATATATATATATATATCTGAGAGAGGGGGGGAGGGGAGAAACAAACACAGCAGACTGATAATGTGGAAATGAAATGTCCGCGACGAATTTGCGTGGAGTTGCCAATTTGCAGCTCCACCTGAAAGAGATGACAATACGTAAAGGTCAGATCAACAGTTAATCCCCCACAGACAACTGAATTAGGAAGTAAATACTGCAGTCCGCACAAATAAAACAACTGTGCCGAAACGAAGAACGCAACATCAAAGTGTGTCAGGCAAATTATTCGCTTCACAATAGCGCGGCATCTGTTTGAGAACGAAAATGAGGTTGACGGGACGTAAACATTCGGCACAGAAATATAGCGATACGACAGTAAACGTGTGAAATAGCAGAGGATTAACTCTCTGATAAAAACTGTCAGTTTAAACTAGTTTCAATTGTTATTGTTAGGACTGTCCTTTGAATCATTGAACACCAAACGGAACTAAAATTCTCCATAATACTCTCTCCAGTGAGATAATTCTCTTCACAGCAGTCACTCGCGCAGATTATAAAGAAATTTTCATCACGAACGTACAGTATCCGGAGGGCTACATTCAAGCTACTCCGCATTGTATGCTGAAAAAATTTGGAAATTTGTGGTAAGGGCTGTGGGACTAAACTCCTGAGGTCATCGGTCCCTAGGCTTACACACTACTTAATCTAACTTACGCCAAGGACAACACACAACCATGCCCGATGGAGGACTCGAACCTCCGACGGGGGGAGCCGCGCGAACCGTGACAAGGCGCCCTGGACCGCACGGGTACCCTGCACTGTATGCTGAAGTGAGGACGCTGTAGAGGGTAATCCATTCGTTAAATGGGGAAGCCGAGTGTAAATGTAGTGATGGTTTCAGTCTGTATGGATGATCCTACAGCTTTATATCTTTTCAGCGGTACCTCGCGTTGCCTTCCAATCTAATGCATGATTACACAGGATCTTACGACATAATTAGAAAAACATGGTCTACAATCTACCGTACAGTGTCGAAAATGAATTTCTACGAGACAATGACAGTCCCAATTCTTACGATACCCTGTGAAAAACTGATGCTGAACTCTAACTACAGGAACAGAATTAATGCCACAGATGCTTATGAGAGGAAACGTAGATGTAGCAACTTGGATCAAATCCCCAGCGAAGGCATCAGAAAAGAAGTGAAGAACTTATCATTACTATAAAAAAAAAACAAGCAGGAAACCAGCAGAAATACACTACTGGCCATTAAAATTGCTGCACCACGAAGATGACGTGCTACAGACGCGAAATTTAACCGACAGGAAGAAGATGCTGTGATATGAAAATGATTAGGTTTTCAGAGCATTCACGCAAGGATAGCGCCGGTGGCGACACCTACAAGGTGCTGACATGAGGAAAGTTTCCAACCGATTTCTCATACACAAACAGCAGCTGACCGGCGTTGCTTGGTGAAACGTTGTTGTGATGCCTCGTGTAAGGAGGAGAAATGCGTACCATCACGTTTCCGGCTTTGATAAATGTCGGATTGTAGCTTATCGCGATTGCGGTTTATCGTATGGCGACATTGCTGCTCGCGTCGGTCGGGATCCAATGACTGTTAGCAGAATATGGAATCGGTGGGTTCAGGAGGGTAATACGGAACGCTGTGCTGGATCCCAACGGCCTCGTATCACTAGCAGTCGAGATGACAGGCATCTTATCTGCATGGCTGTAACGGATCGTGCAGCCACGTCTCGATCCCTGAGTCAACAGATGGGGACGTTTGCAAGACAACAATCATCTGCAAGAACAGTTCGACGACGTTTGCAGCAGCATGGACTATCACACTCGAAGACAATGGCTGCTGTTACCCTTGACGCTGCATCACAGACAGGAGCGCCTGCGATGGTATACTCAACGACGAAACTGGGTGCACGAATGGCAAAACGTCACTTTTTCGAATGAATCCAAGTTCTGTTTACAGCATCGTGATGGTCGCATCCGTGTGTGACGACAGCGTGGTGAACGGACATTGGAAGCATGTATTCGTCATCACCATACTGGCGTATGACCCAGCGTGATGATATGGGGTGCCATTGGTTACACGTCTCGGTCACCTCTTGTTCGGTTTGACGGCACTTTGAACAGTGGACGCTACATTTCAGATGTGTTACGACCCGTGGCTCTACCATTCATTCAATCCCTGCGAAACCCTACATTTCATCAGGATAATGCACCACCGCATGTTGAAGGTCCTGTACGGGCCTTTCTGGATACAGAAAACGTTCGACTGCTGCCCTGGCCAGCACATTCTCCAGCTCTCTCACCAACTGAAAACGTCTGGTCAATGGTGGCCGAGCAACTGGCTCGTTACCATACGCCAGTCACTAATCTTGATGAACTGTGGTATCGCGTTGAAGCTGCATGGGCAGCTGTACCTGTACACGCCATCCAAGCTCTGTTTGGCTCAATGACCAGGCGTATCAAGGCCATTATTACGGCCAGAGGTGGTTGTTCTGGGTACTGATTTCTCAGGATCTATGCACCCAAACTGCGTGAAAATGTAATCACACGTCAGTTCTAGTATAATATATTTGTCCAATGAATACCCGTTTATCATCTGCATTTCTTCTTGGTGTAGCAATTTTAATGGGCAGTAGTGTGGCTCTCCTAAGTTCTCTGAGGATTTCCTTTGCTGGGGATGCAACGGGAGCTGTGAAACGTTAAGCTACTGCATTACATAATTTATAATTTCAGTATAAGAAAATTTAAGGTAGTAAAACAGGTGAATTTGCTGATACGATGGTGGTGTTTGGAGTCCTATTTAGTATGAGCTTAATATGATGTGGCTTTGAGACAGCTGTGTGAGGGAACAGGGATATGGAATGTATTGGAGAGGATGTTAAATGAACAAGGATGTGGGATGTCTATGTGAGAGGGAACCAATAGGTGAGATGTGTGTGTTAGAAGAAGATTCGGGTACCAGGTGGGCGAGGAAAGGTCTGAGAAAGAAAGCGAAGCACGCAGAAAGGGCGGAGGAAACGAACTTGAAGATTTCAGAGGTGTGCGATGTTATTCCAGTGATTACAAATCGAGTCAAACTGACAAAGAACTTGGCAGCACCAGGCCACTAATGAGTATGACGTTGCACCCCCGTGTGGGGTTCAGTGATTCATTTGAGAAGAGTGTCATAAAGCCATCGTATCCTCTCACGCAGGAAGCTGCCTCACAACTATTGCGTCGGGTCCCTGAGCTTCGTGGCGAGGTCGATACCTCGTACCCGGAGAACTTGATCACCATCTTTGGAAATCTGCGTAGCTAGCCCTCTCGGGTTCGATTTCTGGTGGGGTCAGGGATTTTCTCTGCCTCGTGATCACTGGGTGTTGTGTGATGTCCTTAGGTTAGTTAGGTTTAAGTAGTTCTAAGTTCTAGGGGACTGATGACCATAGATGTTAAGTCCCATAGTGCTCAGAGCCATTTCTAGCCCTCTCTGGCCGAGGAGCGGCAGAGACGTCAGTCGGGTGGACGTTGGGGTGGAGACTTTGAGAGGACGGCGCACACTTACGTGTGGGACAGCGTGGGCCTCCTTGGCCGGTGTGTGCATGTTCCAGCAGCGGGCCCCGCCTACTGGCGCTGCTGGCTTTGCGGCTTTCCAGCCGTTTGATGTGTAGTTTGAGCGGACATTTGCACGGCTTACTTCCCATGCTTGGTCCAATACAGAACTTGGGATCTGCTGTCGTCCGTTCTAATGGGGAGCGCTTTTTTTTCTTTTTTTTTTACGCTTGTGTGTGCTGCACCGGTTTAAGTAATTATTGCCTGCTTGGTGCTCAACTCTCCGTCATCCGTTCTGCAACCCCACTTTGGAAATGTACACTGCTGGCCACCGTAAATGCAACACCAAGAAAGACAAGAGGTAGCACAACAAAATTTATTTTGTAGATAACATGTTGACCAAGTATCAAATGATTACGTTTACAGACGTCTGTGACATGTGGTTCCTGCCAGAATCAGTAGCCAGAATAGCCGCCATTGTTGGAGATCACCGCTGCCACACGTCTCGGCATTGAGTCAAAGAGACGTTGGATGTGTTCCTGGGGTACAGCAGCCCAAGCAGCTTCCACACGTTGCCAAAGATCATCTGGTGTGGCAGCTGGGGATGTAATCTGGGTCACTCGGTGAGCAACCATGGACCACATGTTTTCTATCGGCGAAAGATCCGGAGAGCGAGCCGGCCAGGGAAGCACTTCAATCTGGTTATTGACGAAGAACCTTTGGACAGTGCGTGCCACGTGTGGTCGCGCATTATCCTGTTGGAATATGGCTGTGGCCGAGCCCTGAAGGTAAGGAAGGACAACTGGCTCCAGCACCTCGGATATGTAGCGCCGGCTATTTAAAGTACCGGCAATGCGTACTAGAGGCGTGCGAGAGTAATATCCAATACCGCCCCATACCATAATACCCGGTGCAAGACCAGTGTGGCGGTGCATAATGCAGCTGTCCAGCATCCTCTCTCCACGGTGTCTCCACACTCGAATCCGACCATCGTGGTGCTGCAGACAGAAGCGTGCCTCGTCAGTAAAGACAACGTTGCTAATATAATGAGGCAACAAATAGATCACAGCAGAATAACAATGTATGGGGAAATTCAGCTGTCCCTACCCATTGGTTTCATGCAACCTGTAATGCTTTCAAATACCAGGCATGAGATTTTCAGATTCTCTTGGTCGCTACACACCGACTATTAGTCCTACAGAAAAACTGAGTAGGACTGTTCGTAGGAAATTCAAGGTAGTTAAATTTGGTAGTGGGATAAGTTTTCGCTGAAGGTCACGATATTCGACTTATTGAAGGAAAACGTGCCTGAAAGTTATTTTTGTTCGTTTTTGTTGAATAATTCGAGAACTACGGCCACTAGCGAAAACGTTTTCCGGCACAAAATTAAGCTACATTAAATATCTTACCAAAAGGTCCTGTTCATTTTTTACGTAGGTATAACACTTTGCATGTAGCGAGTGAAAAAAAATGAAAATCTCGCACTTGGTTTTTGAAGACATTGTAGGTGACATAAAACCCACAGGTAGGGCATTTGATTCACCCTGTACAGGTAATTCGTAACGAATAAATACACCATAAAACTATCTAAAAATGTGACTATATAAAACATGGTCAGTGACTCTGATAATCACTGAAAATATGCTTGCTGTATGAATGAAGAAAAGCAACTGGAGAAATTTTCCTCAAGTTTACTCTTAATAACGTACTAGTAACAGCCAACACTATGTTTTCTAGAGTCTATCTTATCACAAGGAAAACGTTGTTTCCATGATTTGGCAAATTTATTTACGTTTCAGAGAGTTAGTATTTCCTTTAGTCATTTAAATCGGCGTTGTTTACCTTTAATATATATATTGACTACCTTAGACACTAAAAATTGCAAGAAAAAATAAGTTACGTGAGGTTAATTATGTAGAAAGCAATGTGTAGTTAAAACTTATAAGCTTCGTCTCCCTTAGGGAGTAGCAGTTCCACAGTATTTTACTAATAGATCAAAGCCTAGCACCTCATTCGGCTGTAAATGTGGCGTTATTTTAATTCCTATGACTTCATTATCAACGAGTCGCAGTTGCTAGAAGGCATACGTTGCTGAAACACTCTGTAGACATATAAATGGAACGGTTGCACAGGCCCAGTCGTAGGTAAAGCAGGTAATAGACTTCGGTTTATTGGCAGAATATTTCAAGCAAACAAACAAACACCGTCCGAACAAGCCTTGAAGGCCAAAAGGTACCGATTGGCCGCCATTTCATCCTCAGTCCTTAGGCACCACCGCATGTGGATATGGAGGGGCATGTGTTCACCACACCACACTCTTAACTTCGGCGATCTTATGGGATACGAAGTTGTCACTGCGGCAAGGCCGTTGGCTACTGGTAGAATATTAGGGAAATGTAATCATTCTAGAAAGAGGATTGCATACAAATGATTTGTGCGAACCATCCTAGAATATTGCTCAAGTGTGTGGGACATGTACCAACCACACTGAAGTGCCACAGAGACTGGTACGGACATGCATATTCAAATACAGAGATACGTAAACAGGCATAATACGGCATTGCGGTCGGCAACGCCAGTATAAGAACACAAGCGTCTGGCGCAGTTGTTAGATCGATTTTGCTGCTACAGTGGCAGGTTATCAAGATTTAAGTGACTGTGAACGTGGTGTTATAGTCGGCGCACGAGCGATGGGACACAGCATATCTGAGATAGCAATGAAGTGAGGATTTTCCTGTGCGACCATTTCACGAGTGTACCGTGAGTACGAGGAATCCGGTAAAACATCAAATCTCCGACATCACTACGGCCGGAAAAAGAGAACCCGCAAGAACGGGACCAACGACGACTGAGGAGAATCATTCAATGTGACAAAAGTGCAACCCTTGCCCTAACTGCTGCAGATTTCAATGCTGAGCCATCAACAAATATCAGGGTGCGAATCATTCATCGAAACATCATCGATAAGGGATTTCGGAGCCGGAGGCTGACTGCTGTGCCTTTGATGACTGCGCGACACACCAACGTTGGGCTGTTGATGACTGTAAATGCATGTTGCCGAGTCTCATTTCAAACTCTATCGAGGGGATGGACGTGTATGGGTGTGGAGACAACCTCATGAATCCATGGACCCTGCGCGTCAGGACGGGACTGTTCAAGCTGATGGAGGCTCTGATGGTGTGGGGCGTGTGCAGTTGGAGTGGTATGGGACCCCTGATACGTCTAGATACGACTCTGACAGACGACAAGTGCATAAGCATCCTGTCTGATCACCTGCATCCATTCACGTGCATTGTGCATTCCGACGGACTTGGGCTATTCCAGCAGCATAATTTGACACACCACACGTCCAGAATTGCTACAGAGAAGCTCCAGAAACACTCTTCTGAGCTTAAACGCTTCCGCCGGCGACCAAACTCCCCAGACGTGAACATTATTGAGCGTATTGCAATGCCTTGCAACGTGCTGTTCAGAAGAGATCTCCACCGCCTCGTACTCTTACGAATATATGGACGCTCTGAGGGACTCATGGTGTCAATAGTCTTCAGCACTACATGCCACGTCGTGTTGCGACGCTTCTACGTGCTCGCGGGGGCCCTACACGATATTAGGCAGATGTACTAGTTTCTTTGACTCTTCAGTATAGTAATAACAGGGTATTCTGAAAGTAAGCAGAAAAGGACAGCACGAAATGTCACAGTTTGACGCATGGGAGAGTGTCACAGAGATGCTGAAGAAACTGAACTGGTAGACACTTGTAAATTATTCCGAGGAATCCAACTTACAATGTTTAAAAACCGGCCTTAAGTGACGACTGAAGGAATATACTAAAACCCGCTACTCAGCACCGCCGACGGCAAGATTAATGACGGCGCAGACAGGAGCATTTAAATAGTCACTCTTCCCACGGTCCGTCGGTGAATGGAAAGGAAAAAATGCCGTAATACCTGGTGCAATGGTAACTACGTTCTGCCATGGACTCCATAGCTATTTGCAAAGCTTAGATATAAATGTAGACTGACTTTCCTAGATCTTTGTATAATGTAGATAACTCGAAAAATAGCTTGTGTACTGAAAGATCATTACCTTTTTACCTTTAGAGCAGTTCACAGTAACATTTCTCTGCAGTAAGAGATAGTTACCAATGTGGTATTTGTACGAATTCCTCTGGGGAATTTGAAAGGTACCGAGAAAAGGTAGTATTGAACTGGGGTGCTGGACTTGCTGCTCTTGTGGCCTAATTGGAATCGCGTTGTCTCCAAATGGTCGGTGACTGTGTTAGTCCCGGTAGCGCAAACAGTGTTAAATTTTCACAAACCACTCCGCGAATTTATTCTCTTTACAGCGAGTGTGAAACTCTGAATCGATTGCACAGGAACGCGTCACTTCTAGTGGCCGTTTCGTAAAGCCACTTTCCCGTACTCACATCTGTCTATAAACGCAGGTAATTCTGTAGTGCACGACTGCAAGGCATAGTAATAACTGATTATCCCTGAAATACGCAGAGTTTTCACTCTACAGATACTTAATGTAAATTTACACAGCGACAGTAGTAACAACCGCACTAAGTACACTATGTGATCCAAAGTATCCGGACACATGGCTGAAAATCCCTGGAACTTATAAAGGCACATTTGCATGCCGTGCGTGAGTTTCCTCGGAAACGCGAAATCTTAATTAAATAATTAATCTGTGACAAATAAATAAAGCCTATGGCACAGAACTGCAGCGCTGTGTCGCTGATAAAGCAAAAACACAATTACGGTACTCTCATGTTTCTTTAAGAAGGAGAGGTCTTGGACAAGTGGTGCGGGAAGCACGTATATTTCATTGACTGGCACACCTCCATATTTGATGTTATATAAGAACACTGCGAGTTGCAATCTTACTAGGCACTCGAATCTGTAAAGAATTTATATTTATGAAAGTAAGTAGAATTATTTAACTGTAGGCTTATTCGTTGAATATATCTGATTTAACTAACTGTGTAAACTTTCTATGTTTAGTAGACTGTCACCTCTGTACGACGTATTGACATGGCTGGCAAATTATTCTAATATTGAGATTTAGATTTGAGTCCGCACCTACCGCAGCAGTCTTTGGAAACGATTTAATTACGAAGTCCGATTATTTGAATCTTATTTCACGGTCAACTACGAATAACATTACATTTACGAAAAAGCCATTGTCAAGCGTCTGATACCGAATAATTAAACATCCACGTTCCAGATAAGCAAATATTAATTACATAAATCACTATAATACATAATATCAATAATTATTATTTTATTTTATTTTATTTATTTTATAAACTCAATATGGTGTTGGCCCACCCTGAGCCTTTATGACAGCTCTCGCAGGCATACGTTCAATCAGGTGCTGGAAGGTTTCTTGGGGAACGGAGTGCTGCACTGGGAAGAGGTATGAACGACGGTCGGTGAGGTCTGCCACGAAGTCGGCGTCCCAAAACATCCCAAAGGTGTTCTATAGGATTCAGGTCAGGATTCTGTGTAGGCCAGTCCATCGCAGGAATGCTATTGTCGTGTATCCACTTCGCCACAGGCTGTACATTATGAACAGGTGCTCGGTCGTGTTGAAAGATGTAATCGCAATCGCCATCCCCGAATTGCTCTTCAACGGTGGGAAGCAAGGTGCTTAAAACATCACTGTAGGCCTTTATTGTGATAGTGCCACGCAAACCTACAAGGAGTGCAAGCCCTCTCCATGAAAAACACGACTGCACCAGACCATAACACCACCGCCTTCGAATTTTACTGTTGGCACTACACACGCTGGCAGATGACGTTCACCGGGCATTCGCCATACCCACACCCTGCCATCTAATCGCCACATTGTGTACCGCGATTCATCTCTCCACACAACGTTTTTGCACTGTTCAGTCGTCCAATGTTTACGCTCCTTACACCAAGCGAGGCGTCGTTTGGCATTTACCGGCGTGATGTGTGGCTTATGAGCAGCCGCTCGATGATAAAATCCAAGTTTCCTCACCTCTCGCCTAACTGTCACAGTACTTGCAGTGGATCCTGATGTAGTTTGGAATTCCTGTGTGACGGTCGGGATAGATGTCTGTATATTACACATTACGACCCTCTTTAACTGTCGGCGGTCTCTGTCAGTCAACAAACAAGGTCGGCCTGCACACTTTTATGCAGTACATGACCCTTCACGTTTCCACTTCACTATCAAATCGGAAACATTGGACCTAGGGATGTTTAGGAGTGTAGAAATCTCGCGTACAGACGTGAATCATCTGACCACGTTGGAATTCCGTGAGTTCCGCGGAGCACCCGATTCTGCTCTCTCAAGATGTCTAATGACTACTGAGGTCGCTGATATGGAGTACCTGGCAATAGGTGGCAGCACAATGCACCTAATATGAAAAACGAATGTTTTTGGGAGTGTCCGGATACTTTTGATCACATAGTGTATCTCTCGTGCTGATAATGTCACTGCGATCTACATTTCCATAGTATGGTCAAGAGTAGGTTCCTTTTCAGCAGTTACGTATGTATGACTCTTCAAGACTTTTTAAAGGGAATGTCTCTGCGATCCTTGTAGTTTTCCAAGCCTTCCAGATAACTGAAGAGTGTTCCATACTGACACTCGATGAACGTTGTCTCTATAATCAGCGTCTCGTCTTCGAATCATGTAATAATTTTCAAGAGGCGCCAGAAACTACGGTGACAGTAATATTTCACCTGTGTTGTTGTTGTTGTTGTTGTTGTTGTGGACTTCAGTCCTGAGACTGGTTTGATGCAGCTCTCCATGCTACTCTATCCTGTGCAAGCTTCTTCATCTCCCAGTACCTACTGCAACCTACATCCTTCTGAATCTGCTTAGTGTATTCATCTCTTGGTCTCCCCCTACGATTTTTACCCTCCACGCTGCCCTCCAATACTAAATTGGTGATCCCTTGATGCCTCAGAACATGTCCTACCAACCGATCCCTTCTACTGGTCAAGTTGTGCCACAAGCTTCTCTTCTCCCCAATCCTATTCAATACTTCCTCATTAGTTATGTGATCTACCCATCTAATCTTCAGCATTCTTCTGTAGCATCACATTTTCGAACGCTTCTATTCTCTTCTTGTCCAAACTATTTACCGTCCATGTTTCACTTCCATACATGGCTACACTCCATACAAATACTTTCAGAAATGACTTCCTGACACTTAAATCTATACTCGAAGTTAACAAATTTCTCTTCTTCAGAAACGCTTTCCTTGCCATTGCTAGTCTACATTTTATCTCCTCTCTACTTCGACCATCATCAGTTATTTTGCTCCCCAAATAGCAAAACTCCTTTACTATTTTAAGTGTCTTATTTCCTAATCTAATATTCTCAACATCACCCGACTTAATTCGACTACATTCCATTATACTCGTTTTGCTTTTGTTGATGTTCATCTTATATCCCCCCTTCAAGACACTGTCCATTCCGTTCAACTGCTCTTCCAAGTCCTTTGCTGTCTCTGACAGAATTACAATGTCATCGGCGAACCTCAAAGTTTTTATTTCTTCTCCATGGATTTTAATACCTACTCCAAATTTTTCTTTTGTTTCCTTTACTGCTTGCTCAATATACAGATTGAATAACACCGGGGAGAGGCTACAACCCTGTCTTACACCCTTCCCAACCACTGCTTCCCTTTCATGTCCCTCGACTCTTATAACTGCCTTCTGGTTTCTGTACAAATTGTAAATAGCCTTTCGCTCCCTGTATTTTACCCCTGCCACCTTTAGAATTTGAAGGAGAGTATTCCAATCAACATTGTCAAAAGCTTTCTCTAAGTCTACAAATGCTAGAAATGTAGGTTTGCCTTTCCTTAATCTTTCTTCTAAGATAAGTCGTAAGGTCGGTATTGCCTCACGTGTTCCAGTATTTCTACGGAATCCAAACTGATCTTCCCCGAGGTCGGCTTCTACTAGTTTTTCCATTCGTCTGTAAAGAATTCGTGTTAGTATTTTGCAGCTGTGGCTTATTAAACTGATTGTTCGGTAATTTTCACATCTGTCAACACCTGCTTTTTTTGGGATTGGTATTATTATATTCTTCTTGAAGTCTGAGGGTACTTCGCCTGTTTCATACATCTTGCTCACCAGATGGTAGAGTTTTGTCAGGACTGGCTCTCCCAAGACTGTCAGTAGTTCTAATGGAATGTTGTCTACTCCCGGGGCCTTGTTTCGACTCAGGTCTTTCAGTGCTCTGTCAAACTCTTCACGCAGTATCTTATCTCCCATTTCATCTTCATCTACATCCTCTTCCATTTCCATAATATGGTCCTCAAGTACATCGCCCTTGTATAGACGCTCTATATACGGCTTCCACCTTTCTGCCTCCCCTTCTTTGCTTAGAACTGGGTTGCCATCTGAGCTCTTGATATTCATACAAGTGGGTCTCTTCTCTCCAAAGGTCTCTTTAATTTTCCTGTAGGCAGTATCTATCTTACCCCTAGTGAGATAAGCCTCTACATCCTTACATTTGTCCTCTAGCCATCCCTGCTTAGCCATTTTGCACTTCCTGTCGATCTCGTTTTTGAGACGTTTGTGTTCCTTTTTGCCTGCTTCATTTACTGCATTTTCATATTTTCTCCTTTCATCAATTAAATTCAATATTTCTTCTGTTACCCAAGGATTTCTACTAGCCCTTGTCTTTTTACTTACTTGATCCTCTGCTGCCTTCACTATTTCATCCCTCAAAGCTACCCATTCTTCTTCTATTGTATTTCTTTCCCCCGTTCCTGTCAATTGTTCCCTTATGCGCTCCCTGAAACTCTGTACAACCTCTGGTTCTTTCAGTTTATCCAGGTCCCATCTCCTTAAATTCCCACCTTTTTGCAGTTTCTTCAGTTTTAATCTACAGGTCATAACCAATACATTGTGGTCAGAGTCCACATCTGCCCCTGGAAATGTCTTACAATTTAAAACCTGGTTCCTAAATCTCTGTCTTACCATTATATAATCTATCTGATACCTTTTAGTATCTCCAGGGTTCTTCCATGTATACAACCTTCTAACATGATTCTTAAACCAAGTGTTAGCTATGATTAAGTTGTGCTCTGTGCAAAATTCTACCAGGCGGCTTCCTCTTTCATTTCTTAGCCCCAATCCATATTCACCTACTATGTTTCCTTCTCTCCCTTTTCCTACACTCGAATTCCAGTCACCCATGACTATTAAATTTTCGTCTCCCTTCACTATCTGAATAATTTCTTTTATTTCATCATACATTTCTTCAATTTCTTCGTCATCTGCAGAGCTAGTTGGCATATAAACTTGTACTACTGTAGTAGGTGTGGGCTTCGTATCTATCTTGGCCACAATAATGCGTTCACTATGCTGTTTGTAGTAGCTTACCCGCATTCCTATTTTCCTATTCATTATTAAACCTACTCCTGCATTACCCCTATTTGACTTTGTGTTTATAACCCTGTAGTCATCTGACCAGAAGTCTTGTTCCTCCTGCCCCCGAACTTCACTAATTCCCACTATATCTAACTTTAACCTATCCATTTCCCTTTTTAAATTTTCTAACCTACCTGCCCGATTAAGGGATCTGACATTCCACGCTCCGATCCGTAGAACGCCAGTTTTCTTTCTCCTGATAACGACGTCCTCTTGAATAGTCCCCTCCCGGAGATCCGATTGGGGGACTACTTTACCTCCGGAATATTTTACCCAAGAGGACTCCATCATCATTTAATCATACATTAAAAGCTGCATGTCCACGGGAAAAATTACGGCCGTAGTTTCCCCTTGCTTTCAGCCGTTCGCAGTACCAGCACAGCGAGGCCGTTTTGGTTATTGTTACAAGGCCAAATCAGTCAATCATCCAGACTGTTGCCCTTGCAACTACTGAAAAGGCTGCTGCCCCTCTTCAGGAACCACATGTTTGTCTGGCCTCTCAACAGATACCCCTCCGTTGTGGTTGCACCTACGGTACGGCTATCTGTATCGCTGAGGCACGCAAGCCTCCCCACCAACGGCAAGGTCCATGGTTCATATCCTGTGTTACGACAGGTAT
Organism: Schistocerca serialis cubense; assembly: GCF_023864345.2. NCBI lineage: Eukaryota > Metazoa > Arthropoda > Insecta > Orthoptera > Acrididae > Schistocerca > Schistocerca serialis. Next base: position 633,219,638 of record NC_064645.1, read on the forward strand.
ATTACGAAAAGGCAATCTGTGCAATGATAGAATATCCCATCATACAAGCAGTGGTGGAACTTTTGATCGAACCTATTTCAGACTATACATTCATGACAACTTCCTCAGAACCAAAATATTTTTATGAAATGTTTATATTACTTTTAGGATTCCATGACTCAATCTGTAAAAACCAAATCCTTATAGGACTGCCTTGTTGTCCGTCTGTCTGGCTGTCTGGCCGACTGTTAAGAACCGTTTTTCTCAAGAAAGGATAGACGTATAAAGTTCAAATCCATGTCACATATTAAGGTCTGTGGTCCCGTTGCAGTGTAAAAATTGTAAGCTTCTAATACAATGCAGTCAAAAGATACGATCATTTATGTGACATTTTATTACTCGAAAATTCATTCATTAAAACCTGTAGGGTGCTTCGCGTTGAAGTGGAATGATGAAATTTGGCAAGAAGCAAGGATTCTAAGACGCCTTTTCCTGTGCAACAGATTGGCGTATCATGTTCAAATTTATGTGACATACTTGAATCTATGGTCCCTTTGCGGTCTACAATAACTTAAGCTCCAAAGTCAGTGCAGTATAAAGATACAGTCATTTACGTCACACATTCTGATATTCACAAACTCACTCATCAAAACCTATAAGGTAGTTCCCATTGAAGCAGAATCAAAAAATTCGGCAAAGTGCAAAGATTCACGCTACAAGTAAAGTAAAATATCTGAAACTTGTTAAACGATAATTATGTCATATAAAAATACGTTTTGTCATCTCTACATATATTGCTTTCATCATACCTGAAAGGGATAATGGACAAACATTACTCCATGAAAACTGAAATGTAAGTTTTTGTCATGTTTAGTAAGTAAAAAAAATGTTTTATTAAATATTCTATCTCTACATCTATAAACTGAAGTCTCTTGTTCATTTCTTTTTGTATGTACTGGCTAGTCTGAGGATCTAGAAGTTTCGATACGGTCTTGGAAATCCCGGGACCGAAAGCTTGCTGATATCCTTATCGATAACAGGCGAATATCATTGAAATTCGCGAGCCGAGGACGGGTAAACCATACAACATGTAGAAGTTTGCACGGAAAACCCAGTGCGCGAGTTCTGCTCGCAGTTGGACTTTATTAATATATTTCCCGACATGAAGCAAAATCATTGAAGGTTTCCACTTATCATAGGTGCCGAGTTCCTCCTACTATCCGTAAGGGCATCTATAAAATGCAGATTGGAGTAAGTTTAGGGCAGAATCTTCTTGTTAATCATTACATTTTGCTGAAGTTACGTCTTATTTAGGAACGGTTGTTGCTTTGTTTTCTTTGTCGCACTTACCGTAAATCATTATTTTGAATAAAAGATCATTTCACATAAAGAAGTTAGTGCAACAGAATGCAGAGAAAATTCTGTGTAATACATGCATTTTTTGTTGGTGTTTCGATAGCAAGTTAGTAGAGGTGATGACTCTCGTTCTTAAAATGTGCACAACGACTTTTCTCTGAACATGAACTACACCTAATGGTTTGCTGGAAACATGAAAACATCGATGGAAACAATTATCTATTCCTGATTTGCTTAACGTTGGCTGCTTCAGCGTTTATGCTGACAGTTTCGTCTCGCAGCGACTCTTAAATGGTTGTTACAATTCGGGCTTACGAATTACTCTCCGAAACATAGAGAGTAGTGCTGAAAGCAACGCGGCCATCGACGACACCGGTCACGGGAGTGGCACAACGCCGTTTTTTCAGACGAGTCCTTGGTCTGTGTACAGCATCACGATGCATGTATCCGTGTGTGGGTGCTCTTCGGAGAACAAACATTGCGAGAATGCATTCATCGTCATAAGGGTCCAGCACTTCGTGTAATGGCGTGGGATGCCTCTGCGTACGGAACTCCATCCCATCCGGTTCGCAGAGCCGCCAAGTTGGACAGCATCTGACACGTTAAAGCTTGTAGCTGTAATCTATTTTGAAAGTCTCAGTGACGTCATCCTTCAGCAAGATGACGCAACACACATGTGGCTCGCGTTTTGTTTTGTTTATTTATTGTCGTTTGATGTTAATCATTTAGCTAGAGAGGTAACTAAAGACAGACTTGGTACACAGTATTGTGTGTACAACACAGGCGTATTACATTACACTGACACAAGCTAAACGTCACGGTACACTTTGCATATTGTACGTAGTCCATGTGTCACATCTTCCCATGCTGGATCCTTGATGTTCATGGAAAAAGAGGCCTATACTTGCGGTGGGGTGGGTCATATCTTCTCATCCCTATGTGATATTACAGTCTACTCGCCTCGGTAAATTTTTTGCTATCCGTCCCTTTCACACTGGTTAATAAATACTCTCTTAACCGATGAAAAACAGTGTTCAAGAAGCATCGACTAAATACCAATTAAACAAAGGTCGCATGACTCAAGCTTGGAGGTAGAATCCTCAAGTTCGTTGAAATTTCGGGCTTTCGTGTTACTGAATAACTCGCTTGAAAATGTTCTTAAGTTCGACTAAATAGGCTTTATTGCTTCCGAAACATTTTGTAAATGGCTATCAAGTCCGCATTTACTGTTACACTAGTATTGATGCAAGTTAATAACTGTTCTGAATACCAAGTTTCACAGGAAGGCATAAGTTTTCCAGTCCGGCCCGAATAATCTCCACGTCCTATACAATGTCCCACAACTATTCGCGAGCTACTACATCAGCTCGTTCAGTAGGCTTCTTAGAAAGAAGTGCTAGTCCAAAGGTTCCGAGATGTTCACGAAACGCACTAAGCTCATATGCAAAGACCTTCCAAACAAATTCTCTTAAAATTTGTAGACCTCTCACTATAAGTTCAAAACTAAAGTCACCACAAGATTCAGATAAAAGTACCGATAGAGCGTAAGATTTGCTTCATCTTAACAAAAATTCGATTGCAGCGGTTCCACATCGATCTCTACAATAATACGGTTCACAAGCGACTCCGCTAGAGATACCGAACTGTAGCACAAAACAATACACAAACTGCTGGAAAAGCTTAATTCCTATTGAGTGATGCAGCCAATAAGAGCAGCTCCAGGACTCAAATACTCGCGGAAATCCCTGAGTCATCCAATAGAATCACATAAAGCAATTTATAAAAGACGTTCTGTATTTACGTAACCAAAATTAATTTAAATAAAACGAACAACAGCCTATCCCCAGAAATTATATACTAATTTTTATTCTGGCTGCATTTATACAAAAGCATGCACATTAGAAAATAAGTCAAGTGATTTTTAATTACACATTAATTTTCCCACGCGTATGTTTTACGTAAGTTTTGGATAAAATAAACATCCACACTTTACGTATGTTCTCCATACACTCTCTCAATCTCTCAGTAACACACACAACCAAACAAAATTAAATAATAGTTTTCAAAGTGGGTAATATTACGTCAGTAGCTACCTTAATGAAATCAAAGAAAAATCTAGAAAATTAACTTCTATGAACTGCTTCATTTAAGTTATAGTTTCCAATAAATATTATAAAGTCGCTAAGCCCCGGCTTTTTCGTTCGCGTAGATTATATGGGTTGCTCAGACTTCTTTTTGATTTCCTTTAATCGAATTTTCATGTTGTGTACAAAGCGAAACACCTATACATTTCGCGCTAATTAAGGCCATAGAAGTATGGTCTTTACCGAATGTACTCCTGATCAAAAACGATTCTGGAAGCTACCTTGAGGCCAATGTCTTTCTTATTAATCCCTTTTGCGTTCTTGTGGTGATATTTACATAGAAACTTTCATCCCCTAACACATAATGCTTTATAAATGAAATGTGAAATGCCAATTTTTATAGATTTAACTTTAAAAATGTTTATTATAGCGAAACATTTTCTTAAAAATTTTCATCACTTGTTTCAACTCCTTAGGGGTTAAATTTCCAGATACAGTGACACACTTATTTTCAGTTCTAACAGAGAAGCCAAGTACAAATTTTCATAGACTTAGCTTTGAAAATGCTTTCATAACGAAATAATTTCATAAAAAGTTGCATCCCATATTTCTCTGCCTTAGGGGATTGAATTTCCAAAAACAATGAAACACTTATTTTTTTATTTCTAACAGAGAACTCAAATACAAATTTTAAATTTTAAGAATACTTTTGTAGTTCTTTAATAATGATCTACTTAAAAAAACTGTCACCCACTATTTAACTGCCTTAGTGCTTGAATTTTCCAATATGCTCAAATTTATAACTTCTTTTTTTTTATTTTTAACTGAGAAACCAAGTACCAATCTTCGTAGTTCTAGCTTCAAAATTATCTCCATAGCTATATATTTTCCAAAAGTCTTTCATACCTATGTCACCTCCTTAGGAGTGGAATTTCGAACAACCTTTTCTTAAACGATGACTGCATTATGAGATTAAGACACTCTTTCAATTTCAAGTTTCTGTCCTTAGCAGTTTGGGCTGGGCGATGATGAATCAGTGAATCAGTCTGACCTATTCCACCTAGGAGTTCACTTTCCAAAAACAATGGAAGATATTTTTTTTTTTCTAACTGAGATTCCAAGTATCAATTTCCAAAGATTAAGCTTTAAAAATGCTTCCGCAACATATTTTCATAAAGCGTTTCATTCCTATTTTACCCATTAGGGGCTGGACTTCCAAAAACAGTGAAATACGTATTCTTTTATCTCTAACAGTGAAGCCAAATACAATTTCCGTAGATTTAGCTTCAAAATTTTGCATAACGAAATACACTGGCGATCAAAATTAAAGAAACAAACGGAAATTTTGCAAGCTGGAGTTTATTTTGCCACAAATCAGTATAAGCAGGTGACAGTAAAGTAGAAACAATGTAGAGAATACAGAAGGTAATCAACTGCAACATGCATAACTGTAGACAAAAATGTCCTTCGTTTTTTCCCAACTTAATGGATTTGCACACACACCCTGACAACTGGTAGTGTGCTCTGTATAGGGTGTGATCACCTCTGGACCACTGCAGGCCTGAAAACGACGGTAAATGCTGTGAATGATGTCATCAATCTCGCGTTGAGGCAATAACGCCATCTTTTCCTGCAGAGCTGCTCACAAATCTGGGAGAACGGTTGATGGATGCTGACGAGATGCAACCCGTCTCCCTAAGGCATCCCAGATATGCAGCATGGGATTGAAATCGGGAGAGCGTGCAGGCCACGTCATGCATGCAATATATTCCGTTAAAAAAAAATAAAAAATTCTGCCACCCGTGGTCTATGAGGTCGAACATTATCGCCTAGCAATACGAGGTGTGGGCCCACAGCAACTTGCAACAACCGCGCATGAGATTCCAAGCTCTCCTCACGGTACCTGACAGCAATTACACCTTGCTGATTCATCTGTACGCCGGCCGCTGTGGCCAAGCGGTTCTAGGCGCTTCAGTGCGGAACCGCGCTGCTGCTACGGTCGCATGTTCGAATCCTGCCTCGGGCACGGGTGTGGGTGATGTCCTTAGGTTAGTTAGGTTTATATAGTTCTAAGTTTACGGGACTGATGATCTCAGATGTTAAGTCTCATAGTACTTAGAGCCATTTGATTCACATGTACAATTTCATGACGAGGTGTTCGAGTGGTCATCATAATCCCTGTCCACACCATTAGGGATTCTCTTTTATTCCAATCACTTTCCGAAATGTTTGGGTCCCGAAATCGTGTTCCATTTACCCTCCATATGCGAATCCGTCGAGAATCGCTCTCCAGACCAAATCGGGCCTCGTCTGTGAAAAGAGCATTGGCCCACTTTCGACCGTCCAGGTGGTGTGGTGACGGTTCCACGCTAGACGTTCCCTTCTGCGAAGAAAGGCCAGAGGTAATCAGGCGGCAGGCCTCCAACAATAAAGGACAATCTACTGAAGTCTTCTGTAGACCGTTTGCCTCCATACAAGAGGTCCAGCGTATGCTACGAGGTCAGATACCAGTTGCAGTGCAGAAGTTAGGCGAAACCGTCGTGCCCTTACAGCCAAATAAAGGTCCATTCTTTCTGATGTCCTTATCCCTGGTCTCCGGGATACAGTTTCGGTCTCTATAAACTGTCGCCACACCCGAGAAACAACAGAACGATTCTCATTAAGCCATCTGGCCACATCAGTTTGTGACTGTCCTGCTTCCATTCTTCCTGTAGCCCTGCAAAGCAGAGAGTCTGTAGGCGTCTTCTCCGTGCCACACTGCACCGTCTGTACACAGCGATTGCGGATGCGAGACTACCTGCAAACACCAGCCCGCTTGATAGGTGCCCAGACGTCGTTGCTGACGCGGTTGTTCGTTGACCGGAATGCCATCTTCCGTGCATTTGTTGACAGTGTGTATGATAATATCGTGAATTAGAAGCAGGACTGGGAAATAGCAGTTTGTTACTTTAATTTTGGACACCAGTGTATTTTCACAAAAAATCTTGTAGGGGTTTAATTTCTAAAAGTAATGAAACCAGTGTGCTTTTTATTTGTGACTGAGAAGCCAGATACCAGTTTTCGTAGACTTACCACTCAAAATACTTTAGTAGGGCTTCGACAACGATATACTAAAAAAGTCACCCACTGTTTCTTCCCAATAGGGATTAAATTTGGAAAAATACTGAAACACGTATTTCTTTATTTCTGACCGAGAAATCAAATACCACTTTTCGTTGGTATAGCTTTAAAATTGCCTTATGGTGAGATACTTTCAAAAAAAACCTTCATCCCCTATTTCACCCCCTTTGGGCTGGAATATCGAAACTTTTTTTTTAACGACACCTACAGTACAAGATCAACACTCTCTGCAAATTTCAAGTTTCCATCCTTAGTTGTTTGGGCTGAACGGAGGTGAATCGGTGAGAGGATCAGTCAGTTGCGACACTGCATTTTGTATGTAGAGATCAACGAACTGCAATCCCTAGATCGCTTTTTTAACACCAGAAAAATATTGAAGATATTGAGCTGAGGTTCTTACAGCGTAGTTGTAATATCAATACAAGCATTGTGGGGCGGCTGGTGGATTAATGGTTGTTATTAAATGTTTTTGTTTTTCCCGGCCGATTAACCATATGTGGGGCGGCGGGTGGAATAATTGTTATTTAAATGTTCCTATTATTTATGCTGTTGTTTGCCGTTCTCAACACTGGCTCTATAACTACAATATTGGCAACCAGAAAGTGATTAGCAAAACGTGAAGTCTGTAATTAGAATTCCTAGTGCCCACTTAATCTGAGAAATACACTTATAGCTACAGCTTATAGCTCTGAGGAATTAGGAGATTGTCTGGGATTCATAATCAAAAACGATTCTCTAAAAATGTTCACTATATTCTGAAAGTCACAGACCAAAAAGAATCCACACAATCCAACTACCAGAGCAGTTCAGAGTCTAATGCACTGATGCAACTATAACTGTCCAAATTAAATGTTTAAGTGAATGCTCGCCATAATTTGATGATAATGTTCATCAAACGTCACACTAAATATTGGTAGAATGTCTGTCCCGCGACAGCACGTGAATATACGACATACGCAAACTGAAGATAGATCATTAAAGTCATCCCAGAATTAACACTTCACTCGAAAATGATTTCATGGTTACGCATATCTCGAGTAACTTAATACGGCATCCGAGGCTGTTTGTAGCAATGATACCGACGCGACGCGACACCCGGCACAGGTGGTGTGCTAATCAGTGTCTGGAGAGAACTGGGGCCTTTCTCTCTCGCGCATCGTTCTTATATATAAAGCCGCGGTGCGGACGGCTAAGGGAACGCCTGATCAAATCGGCTCTCCCGACTAGCAGCAGGGCTAGTAATGCACCACTTCAAGTTATCGAATAAATCATAGCTTCCTTTGCTGATGGCGGGTGAAGCTCTCAATTTAAATGTGCAATCAACACACAGGTAAGTAATCAGAATAAAAGTCTGACGTCGCTAAGTCAAATATTTTGGGCGAGAGAATTAATTTAATTACACTGCACGCAGTAGACGAACTCTGAACTTGCCCTTTGGAGATACGGTATCGCTAAAGTTTTATAGTTATTCAATTGAAACTTCTCACATCTTTATGATTATAGCGGATCTCCCTTCTACTTAAATTTAAACATCCTAGCTTTATTTATTCGCCTACTTATCCTATCTTGCTTCCTTAATTTCTAAGACAAAAACAAGAAAATCATGAATTTCAACAAAAATTTTAATTTCTGAGTTCCAGAATACTGTTTCTACTAAATTATTATGAAAAAGGAATCTAAATATAAATTTTTAAGTTTCTAGCTCTTTTCTGTTGCGCCAAATTTCGAAAATGGTTAAAGTTATTGAACTGATATTCAACACATATTGATTTAGTATTACTCCTGACACGCTAGAAACGTTTCAGGTTATTTACTTGCTTTTTAAAGTATTGCGCAACATTTATGACGTCAGAGCTAGTAACAGCGGACTAGGCTGGCACACAATGGAAAGACTGATGAGAACTTTATAAGGCGTGAGTAGGCTGCTTCCCTACAGTATGTATGAGGAATATGAAAAAGGTCGAATAAAATTTTAGGGCTCCTTCTTTAGATTCATTGGGAGTACATAACGAACGGCACGCTCGCGGTATGCGAGCACATTGCCGGCGCAGCCATCGGCAGCCGTGCCGATGTGAGAACAGAAAGAAATTCTCACTTCCCGGCTACAGGGCAAGACACAATCACAGTAAGGTGTGAAGACTCGGAGTAATTTGCTGCGCTGCGAACCGACACAATCTGCTGTGGACAGCTGCCGAGACAGGTCCGTCACAGACGTAGTTTGGGAAATTCCTGCTCTGATCAAGCCCCTTAGAAACTCGCGCCTTTGTCTGACGGAATGCGGACCCCAAATTGCCACATGGTTGAACTCTGCAATCTGAGTTAGGTGCACTTCGCAGCACGGAGACGCCTGAGTGGTCCGTATTATCCTGACATACTTCGGCACGCCTTCACTCGCCAGCCACTACGATAGTCTGTGGCCCGGAGCTGAAGTACTGTCGAGGCCGACTGATATATACGAGCCGTGTGGCGAACGTCATAGTACGTGGCACTGCAGGACATACGTGTTGCAACGACCACATCCAGGGGGGAACCAATTACTACTCCAGTCCAGTTTAATACTTTGTAGCTGCGCATTGAAATACACTCACACTCTCGATAACTTACGACAAAGTTAAGGACAACTAGTTTCGGTAATCTAAATTGCTATCTTCATATCTGAAGAGTACAATGTTTTTAAAAAATATTTAAACTGTCTAATATTCGATATTCGTTGTAACGAAAAAAAAATCAAAATTCACGTATTACATACTATCTACTCACATCAGCCATTGTTCCAATCAGTTTAGTGCACTGGCATCTAGCCATAAACATATTTGGGAGCAAGTGTGATCTAACTAATGGCAGTTGTGGAAAACACAATGTCACGGTTATAAATAGAACATGCCAGAGGTGCAGATACCTTTTTGAAGAGGACACACCAGCATAACGTCTTATATCATACTTCCTATTTGTTGTAATCACTGAAGTTCGTGTTAAAATGCATTTTGTTCAAATGTACTGCTTGTTGTGTCTGTATTAACAGCTGATGGCACACTGACAAGCAGTTTTCTGGAGTACCACCAGATGCCAGCAGTGTTTTACACAATAACTTAGGAAGATAACATAATAAATTTTTCATGTTTGTGTAACATGTACAAAGACGACGTTGTTGTGGTCTTCAGTCCTGAGACTGGTTTGATGCAGCTCTCCATGCTACTCTATCCTGTGCAAGCTTCTTCATCTCCCAGTACATACTGCAACCTACATCCTTCGGAATCTGCTTAGTGTATTCATCTCTTGGTCTCCCTCTATGATTTTTACCCTACACAGCCCTCAAATGCTAAATTTCTGATCCCCTGATGCCTCAGAACATGTCCTACCAAACGGTCCCTTCTTCTTGCCAAGTTGTGCCACAAACTCCTCCCCAATTCTATTCAATACCTCCTCATTAGTTATGTGATCTACCCATCTAATCTTCAGCATTGTTCTGTAGCACCACATTTCGAAAGCTTCTATTCTCTTCTTGTCCAAACTATTTATCGTCCATGTTTCACTTCAATGCATGGCTACACTCCATACAAATACGTTCAGAAACGACTTGATGACCCTTAAATCTATACTCGATGTTAACAAATTTCTCTTCTTCAGAAATGCTTTCCTTGCCATTGCCAGTCTACATTTTATATCCTCTCTACTTCAGCCATCATCAGTTATTTTGATCCCCAAATAGCAAAACTCCTTTTCTACTTTAAGTGTCTCATTTCCCAATCCAATTCCCTCAGCGCCCCCGACTTAATTCGACTACATTCCATTATCCTCGTTTTGCTTTTGTTGATGTTCATGTTATATCCTCCTTTCAAGACACTGTCCATTCCGTTCAACTGCTCTTCCAAGTCCTTTGCTGTCTCTGACAGAATTACAATGTCATCGGCAAACCTCAAAGTTTTTATTTCTTCTCCATTGATTTTAATACCTACTCTGACTTTTTCTTTTGTTTCCTTTACTGCTTGCTCAATATACAGATTGAATAACATCGGGGAGAGGCTAAAACCCTGTCTCACTCCTTTCCCAACCACTGCTTCCCTTTCATGCCCCTGGACTCTTATAACTGTCATCAGGATTCTGTACAAATTGTAAATAACCTTTCGCTCCCTGTATTTTAGCCCTGCCACCTTCAGAAATTGAAAGAGAGTATTCCAGTCAACATTGTCAAAAGCTTTCTCTAAGTCTACAAATGCTAGAAACGTAGGTTTGCCTTTCCTTAATCTTTCTTCAAAGATAAGTCGTAAGGTTAGTATTGCCTCACGTGTTCCAATATTTCTACGGAATCCAAACCGATCTTCCCCGAGGTCGGCTTCTACCAGTTTTTCCATTCGTCCGTAAAGAATTCGTGTTAGTATTTTGCAGCTGTGACTTATTAAACTGATAGTTCGGTAATGTTCACATCTGTCAACACCTGCTTTCTTTGGGGTTGGAATTAGTATATTCTTCTTGAAGTCTGAGGATATTTCGCCTGTTTCATACATCTTGCTCACCAGATGGTAGAGTTTTGTCATGACTGGCTCTCCCAAGGCCGTCAGTAGTTCTAATGGAATGTTGTCTACTCCCGGGGCCTTGTTTCGACTCAGGTCTTTCAGTGCTCTGTCAAACTCTTCGCGCAATACCATATCTCCCATTTCGTCTTCATCTACATTCTCTTCCATTTCCATTATATTGTCCTCAAGTACATCGCCCTTGTATAGACCCTCTATATACTCCTTCCATCTTTCTGCTTTCCCTTCATTGCTTAGAGCTGGGTTTCCATCTGTTCTCTTGATATTCATACAAGTGGCTCTCTTTTCTCCAAAGGTCTCTTTAATTTTCCTGTAGGCTGTATCTATCTTACCCCTAGTGAGATAAGCCTCTACATCCTTGCATTTGTCCTCTATCCATCCCTGCTTAGCCATTTTGCACTTCTTGTCGATCTCATTTTTGAGGCGTTTGTATTCCTTTTGGGTGCTTCATTTACTGCATTTTTATATTTTCTCCTTTCTTCAATTAAATTCAATATTTCTTCTGTTAATGTACGTTAATATACGTACGTTAATGTATATGTAATATACGTATAATATACGTAATAATGTAATATATGTACGTTAATATACAATTAAAATTAAAACAATTTGAGTACAGTTTCTTATATTAAAAGATAGGAAATGGCAGCACCAATCATCTGCTTGTGAATAAATTGTACATCTATTGCTTGAAAACATATTTTCCATAATTATTTTCATTCATACTACAGTTTCTCCCAAATATGTTTACAACTAGATGGCAGTACACTACGGCGAGCAGCACAATGGTTGAAGTACGTAGATGGTAATACACGCATATGGATAAAACTTTTCTTTTCGTTCTAAGAACATCTCAATATCGATTATTACACTGTTCAAACATTTAAGAAGATTGCTCCACTTTTTAAGATCTGAATATGGAATTTAAAGTGCCAATACTAGTTGTACACATATATGTATTTACTGCGATCTAGTGAGTTACATTTTTTTCAAATTCAGAGATGACTCTCCCGCTGACAATGACAGGTAACCACAAAGTTAAGGACATTATTGGGTATTTGCCGAACGTTTGCGATGTTTGTCGGGCAAGGGAACTAGTGTGACAGCACAAGTTCGTTTAGTGTGTGTGTTTGTGTGTGTGGGGGGGGGGGGAGAGGGGTCATGTTGCATGTTTCCTTTGGGCCCCGAGCGCCATGTAATGACGTCTCCCGTCCGGTCATCCAAGTTCAGTTCGCCTGGAAGTCCAGCCGGGCTAAACAAATTGTAGCTACGGATTTTGCAGTACAGAGTGATTTATTTCAGATAATTTACCTCTATAAATTTAAACACGTATTCTTCCCAGTTTACTGCGTGCGTGCTATAACCAAAATTTCACTCTTTGCAATTTTAATGGCCAGCTGTATGGCCGATGGAAATAGTCTACATCTATTTTATTTGTGAATTTCCAACAGTTTATGTATTTTAAGTTTACCCACCCATTTATATTTGATTTTTACGAGCTTTTACCACTGCAAATTCTGTCGAGGAGTCCTCATCGCCATTCTTGGGAAATGCCTACTTCCATATTGCACATGTGCTAGATACAGACATTTTTTTTGTTAGTTTGCTGATACTGGGTACGAAGGAGCGATCCGTATTTTCTTTCTTAGCAGAAGAAAAATTTCCTCGCCAAGATCGCAATCCAACACTCTATTGTGGATAATCGGTTTTGGTAAACTATGTTACCATCATCAGATCTTCTTACAGATTATTATAAAAATCTTCTACCAGATGCACACAAAATCCTTCCATTAAATCTCCAAATGCACAACATATGATATGAATGATGTGTTGGCACGTCAAAAGCAAAAGTTAAATTTACTATGTACACAAATCGCCTCAACATTGCATCCATATGATGAAAGTTCCTCTAATAAAAGAACTACCCTCAGAAGAGGTCACGTATCCAAGTAAAGAGGGAATTAGGACATTTCATCAAAATATAAAACTTACTAGAGATAAGGTTAGTGAACTGCGTATACATAGTGACTCTGAGTTAATTTCACAATACAGAGGCTTCCTTTAACAGAATACAGATTAGTTGGCTGTTTTCAAAGAATTCCTTAATGGGGGAGTGGGCATTTACGTAAAAACGGTATTCCATTTGAGTCCATAGACGTTTCACGTTACTGCACTTAGCAGATATTTGAATGTTGTGCAGAGGCAGTTGAATTAAGTGAAGCTAAACTTCTAATTGTTGTTGCTTACATGTCCCCTAACTCTGACTTCAGAGCATTTCTGCTCAAGCTAGAGAGTGATCTAGGTTCACTTTATAGGAAGTACCAAAAATTACTTATACATGGTCACTTTGATGTTAATTTTGTATGTGACTGTGCAAGAAGAAGGATGTTGGTAGATATCCTAAACTTACATGATCTGATGCTGACTGTGTTTCTACAACCAGGGTGCAGGGATACAATGGCACAGCCATAGGCAATATTTTTATTCGTTCTTCATTACCAGATGGGCTTTCTGTTAGTAAAAGGGTGAATGGCCTTTCAGACCATGATGCACAAGTTTTAGCACTAAAGGGCTTTTTTACTCAAACAAATGTCACATATAATTACAGATTATATAGGAAAGCTAATCCAACAGCAATACAGAGTTTTTTTAAACCTCTTTAAGGAACAAGGATAGCTGGATGTTCATAGTGCCTATAGCATAGATGACAAATATAATGCTTTCCTTAACGCATTTCTCATGCTCTTTGTGAGTTACTTTCCATTCGAACATTCTAAATGGGGTGCTAGTAGTAAAAGTCGGTCTGGGTGGCTGACTAGTGGGATAAGGATATCATGTAGAACAAAGCGGGAATCATGTCAAAATGTTAGTAGTTACAATCAAGCTACAGTAGCCAATTACAAACAGTATTGTAAGATGGTTACAAATGTTATTAGGTAGATAAAGAGTATGTGGTACGCAAGTAGAATAACTAATTCACAGGATAAAATTAAAACCATATGATCCATTGTGAAGGATGTTTTATGGTCAGCAGCACAAGGTCGACGATATAAAGTCAGTTTGTAGTAAAAATATTTCTGTTGCTGATAAGTCAGATATAAGTACAGTATCTAACAATCGTTTTGTGAGCACTGCTGGTGAATTAAATAAAAACTTAATTTCTACAAGGAATCATATAACTCTCTTGGAAAATGCCTTTCCGAGATTGATGTCTGAAATATTCCTCTGTGATACTGATGAAGGGGAGATTGAGTCAATAACTAAATCAATGAAGACTAAAAACTCTCATGGATATTAAAGTACTGTCCTGCATATGTTAGCCCTGTACTTAGTCATATCCGTTATTTTTCCTTTGAGAATGGTCAGTTTCCTGTACGATTAATGCACTCAGTAGTAAAGCCAATTTATAAAAAGGGGGAAAGTGATACTGTAGATAATTTTAGACCTATTTCTATGCCACCAGTGTTTGCTAAAGTTATTGAAAAGGCTGTGTATGTAAGGATGATTGATCATTTTATATCACATAATTTGCTCTCAAATGCACAGTTCGACTTAAGAAGTCGTTTAACAACTAAAAGTGCTATATTCTCTTGTCTCTATGAGGTATTGGATGGGTTAAACAAAAGGTTTCGAACGTCAGACACATTTTTTGATTTAACTAAGGCATTTTACAATTGGTTCATCTCTTACTTTAACAAAAGACAGCAAAAGGTCATTATTCACAGTGTTGAGAATGGCTGTGATGTGGAGTCTGGGAGGGGTATAGTCAAATGAGGGTGCCCCAGGGATCAGGGTTGCGGCCACTCCTGTTCCTCATTTATATAAATAATATGCCCTCTAGTATTACAGGTAATTCAAAAACATATCTGTTTGCTGATGAGACTAGCTCGGTAGTAAAGGATGTTGTGTGCAGCATTGACTCTGTTTCAAATAGTGCAGTTCATGGCTTGTAGAAAATAAACTAACGCTCAATCATAGTAAGATTCAGTTTTTATAGTTTCTGTTCTGGCGTAACGACAAGCGCCACAACGACGAACGCATGACCAGAGAAGACGGTGAAACGACGTCGGCCATTGTTCGGTTGATTAGAACCGCGCAACGACAGGGGTGGCTCCTGCAAGAAGTGAATGTAAGAGCTACTCGTGCCAACCTCGGCCGCGCGTTAGTGGAACATATTCACGGAGCATAGCACGTTCTAGGTGTGAGTGCTACGAATTGACTATTGGTGATCCACAAACTGTGTGACAAACTTGCATGTCGCCCTTCGTTTGCGACACCTTTGTAAATACAATTTAAGTATTGTCATTCTGATTTATAGAAATAAAACTACTAACGTTATTTCCTTGAATTGTTGTTTAGCATTCCGAGAACTCTGCATCCCTTAGACACCCTATACGAGACGAGTGGGCGAGACCTAACAGTTTCTAACACACAAATCGACAAAACCCAACTTTTTATTTTACAGAATGGGCATAATGATTAGTGAAACTAAACAGTTCATATTTCTAGGTGTTCAGATACATAGTAAACTGTCGTGGAGAGCCCACGTTCAGGATCTTGTTCAAAGACTTAATACTGCCATTTTTACTATTCGAACGCTATCAGAAGTGAGTGATCGTTCGACACGAAAATTAGTCTACTTTGCTTCTTTCCATTCGCTTATGGTATTGTATTTTGGGGTAACTCTTCCCATTCTAAAAGGATATTTTTGGCTCAGAAATGGGCAGTTTGGGCAATACGGTTACTATAAGCTGAATGTTCCTTCTGCAGTAATGCAGAAAGACTCGGCAGGAATGTAGCCACTGTAAACGTTTGCTGGCAGCTGTGATCACAGGAATGTACGGTCGCAAGAACACTGGTTTCTGCACGGCCACGTAGCACTACCGAGAGGGAAGACGCTGGTGTTCTGCGTATGGCTCTGGCGCGTCGTACTGCATCTGCAGCAGCAGTTTCAGCAGCAGATGGCACCACAGTGACATGAAGAACTCTCAGAAATCGGTTACTCTAAGGACAGCTCTGAGCCACACGCCCTGTAGCGTGCGTTCCGCTGACCCCAAACCACCGGCATTTGCGATTTTAGTTGTGTCAAATGAGAGCTCACTGAAGGACAGCTTGGGGGTCTGTTGTGGTTTCTGTGAAAGCTGATCCTGCCTGAGTGTCAGTGATGGTCCTGCTGGTTAGAAGAGGCCAACTGGCGGCCTGCAACCGACAATGGGCAGACAGGCAGGCTGGCAGATTCATAAACATTGAGTGAGTCTTAGAGCGCAATGCCCACTCAAAAACACAAGGCGTGGAATTCGGGTACCAATTATAAATATTAAGGACCCTTGGCTGATATCTTACACAGTTGAAATATAGAACATCTAAAAAGGTAAACACTTCATCTCTCTGGGTCACAAGAAGGCAAACAACAATGGTAGCTGTTCAATGAATGAATTAGCTAAACTTGGTGGGCGGAAGTGACATACAAACAATACACAATATAATTATTACACATATGGCTAGTTTAATAAACAAATACGCGAGGTACATAGCTTGAGGAAAAATTTTAACAGTATGTGTCGGCTTGCATACACAGTCAACCAAGCAACAGTACCCAGTAACGAAGCAAGTAGGAATCCAAATCCAAATACAATCCATGTTCATCATAAATCGCGAATACGTGTCCAGAAAATCAGCTAAACATAGCCTGGTACAAAAATTTAAACGGATGCCTTCACCGATAAAAGAATATTGGAGGAACAACCGCTACAGCTGGATCCGAAAGGATGCAGTTGGCCACATGTCAGCTACTAACAAAATTACTGCCTGTTGCAGAAAAGGGTTCACTTTAATCTGCACGACACAAGCATAGAACGGTTCTGTGTGAGGACTCGCTTTCTCCAGTGGTTGAGTAACAGACAGCTGAACTCTAACCATAATGATAGCGCCAATAACGCTATACAGGATAGGCCACTGCCTTCGAGCGATGATAGGTCCAATAGAGCGCTCACTCGTCCTAGTTGAAACAGGAGCTCCAACTCTCAATACTGCTGCCGGCAAGACTCTTCTCTTCTGCTTGCCACACATGCCCCTATATCTCTGCCTGCTGTTGGTTAAGCGTCCTCTTGCACTCCGGAGTTTTCCAGTTTTCCAGCAGTGGCAGAGACACACACAGGGTAGATAACTGTGGACAACTGAGCGGCAAGGATGTCGCATGCGCACGACACAATTGTGCTCACAATTACGTCTTCAGCTTTTCCCTAAGTCATTATTTCCCTGACTATCCTGATAGTTGCTAATATATATCTCTCCATTGGGTTTTAAACAATGCTAATCTTTTTGTTGGAAATAAATTTGACATTAAAGATCATAGTCTCATTAAGAAAAGTAAAAACTTGTAATGCATCCTGATTATAGTCTTCCCTCTACAGACCAATTAGAATCTTGGTTCTGAAACTGTTTTTCATTTACTACAGGTATTTTAACACGTTTTTAGAAGTCGCTTTCTTGTCTATCTGTTTGCTTGGTACAATTTTGCAGCTGACTTTGACTTAACTTCCTGATGAGCTAAGGACTTGGAATGTTAAACATAGCTCACACTAGTATGACAATGCATTACTCTCTCATTTCTTTGTCAGTCTGATTGGCAAAGAAGGGCGTAAAAGTTAATATGTAAGCTGCCCTACATGACTGACATGTTCTGCGGATAACATCACAATGTGTTTCAGGAGGTACATATGTGGACGGGCACAGCTGAGCAGCGAAAGCAGGGAGGAGGAGACGCTTAATAAGAGGGGGAGCAGGAGATGGACAGGTAAAGGTGGAAGGATGAGATGGACAAAGAGAAGAGGGCAATAGGGAGCTGATAGACCGAGAGAGGGAGGAGGAAATACATAGAGAGAGGTGGAGGAAATGGACAGAGGTCAGAGGAGGACATGGACAGAATGAGGGGACAGGTAGAGATGGATAAATAGGAGCAGGAAGCAGAGGAGAGGGGGTGAGAAGGAGATGGTTGGAGAGGGGAGAGGAGGAGACAGAGAGTGGAATAAAAGGATAAAGGGAGAGGAAGGGGAGGTGATCAGAGGAAGGGGAAAGAGGAGACGGTCAAAAATATATGGGGGGGGGGGAGGGAGGAGGCGATCTACAAAGAGAAGGGGGAAGAGATGGACATAGAGAACAATCTGAAAATTTGTTATTATTAACTTTTAATAACAATGAAAATATTTGTAGGATTTGTAACGAAAAACGTTGGGTGCAAGTTATACGTAATTGAGGCATGAAGAGTTCACCTACTAACTCTTAGCTATCATATGTTTCTAGGATCGCACAAATTCACTATCGAAAATTTTCGAAAAATATCTGTAAGGAATTAGGAATCTGTATAGTGCTAGGAGCAATTATTTTATGCTTCTTAGTCCGATTTAAAATCTTGTTACACAAAAAATTATTTTTATTTAAAATTATTTACACTTTTTTAAATTTCCTTTTCTGTCACCAAGTCATTGTCTCCAAGTATAGATAACACAAACAAAGGAAAAAGTGTCAGCAGCAAAACAAAGATGGGTAAGACATTTTCTGTTAACACATATCGTTCTTTGTTTCCCCAGTTTAATAATGTGCTGCTTTCTCTAGAAGCCCGCATCTCGTGGTCGTGCGGTAGCGTTCGCGCTTCCCACGCCCGGGTTCCCGGGTTCGATTCCCGGCGGGGTCAGGGATTTTCTCTGCCTCGTGATGGCTGGGTGTTGTGTGCTGTCCTTAGGTTAGTTAGGTTTAAGTAGTTCTAAGTTCTAGGGGACTGATGACCATAGATGTTAAGTCCCATAGTGCTCAGAGCCATTTTTCTCTAGAACTGATAGAATAGTTATACTGATACGTAAATTCATCACCCGACCCCTCTTTGAATTCGAAATTTTTCGCACTCCTGATGAGGTCTAATCGTAATGAGGGAGATGAGATGCATATACATATATCAAAAAAAGTTTTGCATCATTCCCGTTCCCAGAACTCCAGAAGATAGACGGTTACTGTGGTTATTGTATCACAGACACACTCCCTTTGACTTTTCAGAGACGTCACTACACCCTCCCAGAGATGTAAACAACCATGCATGAGAAGCGTCGATGGAGGGGGTCCGACAGCCGATCAGTTCCAGTCATTCCACCAGGAAGGAGGTACACGCCTCGTGTTTGCAGTTCAACCATGCCTAGACGGTGAATACCGCGGTTCGATAACGTCCGCATTGTTACTTTGTACCAGGAAGGGCTCTCAACGAGGCAAGTGTCCAGGCGTCTCGGAGTGAACCAAAGCGATGTTGGTCGGACGTGGAGGAGATACAGAGAGACAGGAACTGTCGATGACATGCCTCTCTCAGGCCGCCCAAGGGCTACTACTGCAGTGGATGACCGCTACGTACGGATTATGGCTCGGCCGAACCCTCACAGAAACGCCACCATGTTGAAGAAAGCTTTTCGTGCAGCCACAGGACGTCGTGTTACGACTCTTAACTGTGCGCAATAGGCTGCATGATGCGGAACTTCACTCCCGACGTCCATGCCGGGGTCCTTCTTTGCAACCACGACACCGTGCAGCTCGGTACAGATGGTCCCAACAACATGCCGAATGGACTGGTCAGGATTGGCGTCACTTTCTCTTCACCGATGAGTGTCGCATCTGCCTTCAACCAGATCATCGTCGGACGTGTTTCGAGGCAACCCGGTCAGCCTGAACACCTTAGGCACACTGTCCAGCGAGTGCAGGAAGGTGGATTTTCCCTGCTGTTTTGGGGGTGGTATCATGTGGGGCCGTCGTACGCCGCTAGTGGTCATGGAAGGCGCCGTAACGGCTGTACGATTCATGATTGCCATCCTCCGACTGATAGTGCAACCATGTCGGCAGCATACTGGCGAGGCATTCGTCTTCACGGACGACAATCGCGCCCCATCGTGCACATCTCATGAATGGCTTCCTTCAGGACAACGACATAGATCGACTAGAGTGGCCAGCATGTTCTCCAGACATGAGCCCTATCGAACATGCCTGGGATAGATTGGAAAGGGTTGTTTATGGACGACATGACCCACCAACAACTGTGAGAGATCTACGCCTAATCGCCGTTGAGGAGTGGGACAAGCTGGACCAACTGTGCCTTGATGAACTTGTGGATGGTATGCCCAATGCAAGAGGATGTGCTCAAATGGGTCAAATGGCTCTAAGCACTATGGGACTTAACATCTGAGGTCATCAGTCCCCTAAACTAACTACGTAAACCTAACTAACCTATGGACATGACACAAATCCATGCCCGAGGGAGGATTCAAACCTGACACCATAGCAACAGCGCAGTTCTGGACTCAAGCGCCTAGAACCACTCGGCCACAACAGCCGGCGAGGATGTGCTACTGGGTATTAGAGGTACCGGTGTGCACAGAAATCTGGACTACCAACTCTGAAGGTCTCGCTGTATGGTGGTACAATATGCAATGTGTGATTGTCAAGAGTAATAAAAAGGGCGGAAATGATGCTTATGTTGATCTCTATTCCAATTTTCTGTACAGGTTCCGGAACTCCCGGAACCTTGGTGATGCAAAACTTTTTTGATGTGTGTATATGTTCTGAAATATACTTACATTGACAGAATAAATTCATTGTTATTGTAGGCTTCTAGCATGGTGCCAGTTTGATTGAAACTGAGTCAAAGGCTTACTCGAAACTTTTGAATTCCAGTCTAAATGATTAGTCATTCTCATTGCTCTGTTCTAAAGGTTCAGTCATTACTTCCCAGTGGAACATTGGTTCATATATACATTTGATACCATATTGTGCCTGTATTCGAATCACAAACAAAATCTGCAACAGTGAAACCGAATAACGGTGTTAGTCCTTTACAAACATTATCTGGTCAAAAGTATCCACACACCAATCTGTAATAAGGAATTAATCGGTACAATTGGAATCATACAGCCAACCAGTTGCACGTCAAAAGTTTATTTAAACCTTTACATAAGTTTAGACAGATATAGACCTGTCTTCCTCAGAAGAAGTAATAACACGTGTTACATAACGCGAAGAGAAACGAAGTGATAAGGTTTAGTAAATGATCTATGCAAATTCTATGGCATAGCTATGAGACAGGTGACTAAGTCTTGTGTTATTTAACACGCGTTATTATTTCTTCTGAAGATGCCAGGTTTATATCTGTCGAAACCTGGGTAAAGGTTTGAATAAACTTCTGGCATGCCACTGTATCCATAACTCTACAGTTGCTGACGGCTGCCATGTTAACGATGTCTTATCATTAAATATGATATGACCTCCCCACTATATTTGTCTCTGTCTGAAATTCAGCCCAACTTTACCTCCCACCCTATGAAGGCCTACGTATTACCAAACTGTTATCCAACTTACACTCGTATGATAACCTTTGACTAAACAGAACGTATTTTGAACTGAACTGTAACAGATCTGAATGCAGCTTGTCTTTGTATTAAAGGCACAACGGAAATGAAACAGTTATGTGCCCCTATTCAAAATTTCCACTTACCTCGCGTCTTGGCAACATTGCTGCAGATTTCTCGAAAGCGCCACAGCAAGAAGCAAGCAGGCAGCGGCTAAATTAGATTTCTGTTTCTAAATACATATTCAGTCTGTCGCATGTGGTAATGCGTAATGAAAAACGGAGGGGAGAGTAATTATTCTTCTGAAATGATAAGCCAAGACAATGATTTTGGAATGAAGTACACTATGTGATCAAAAGTATCAGGACACCTGGCTGAAAATGAATTAAACGTTCGTGGCGCCCTCCATCGCTAATGCTAGAGTTCAATATGATATGACCCGCCCTTAGCCTTGATGACAGCTTCCACTCTCGCAGGCATACGTTCAGTGAGGTGTTGGAGGGTTTCTTGGAGAATGGCAGCCCATTCTTCTCGGAGTGCTGCACTAAGGAGAGGTATCAATGTCGGTCATGGGGCCTGGCACGAAGTCGGCGTCCCAAAACATCACAAAGGACTCTGTGCAGGCCAGTCCATTACAAGGATGTTATTGTCGCTACCGGCAGTGCATTATGAACATGTGCTCGATCGTGTGGAAAGAAGCAGTCGCCATCCCTGAATTGCTCTTCAACAGAGCGAAGCAAGAAGGTGCTTAAAACACCAGCGTAGACCTGTGCTGTTATAGTGCTACGCAAAACAACAAGGAGTGCAAGCCTCCTCCGCGAAAAACACGACCGCACCATAACACCACTGTCGGCGAATTTTCCTGTCGGCCCTACACACGCTGGCAAATGACGTTCACCGAGCATTCGCCATATCTACACCCTTCCGTCGGATCGCCACATTGTGTACCGTGATTCATCACTCAACGTTTTTCCACTGTTCAATCCTTACACCAAGCGAGGCGTCGTTTGGCATTTACCAGCGTGATGTGTGGCACGACGATGAAATCCAAGTTTTTTCACCTCCCGCCTAACTGTCATAGTACTTGCAGTGGATCCTGACGCAGTTTGGAATTCCTGTGTGATGATCTGGATAGACGTCTGCCTATTACACATTACGACCCTCTTAAACTGTCGGCGGTCTCTATCAGTCAACAGATGAGGTCGGCCTGTACACTTTTGTGCTGTATGTGTCCCTTCACGTTTCGACTTAACTATAACATCAGAAAACAGTGGACCTGGGGATGTTTAGGAGTGTGGTAATCTCGCATACAGACGTACGACACAAGTAACACCCAATCATCTGA
Organism: Schistocerca serialis cubense; assembly: GCF_023864345.2. Taxonomy (NCBI): domain Eukaryota; kingdom Metazoa; phylum Arthropoda; class Insecta; order Orthoptera; family Acrididae; genus Schistocerca; species Schistocerca serialis. The sequence continues at coordinate 633,242,430 of NC_064645.1, forward strand.
CCACGTTCGAAGTCCGTGAGTTCCGCGGAGCGCCCCATTCTGCTCTGCAACGATGTTTAATGACTACTGATGTCGCTGATATGGAGTACCTGGCAGTAGGTGACAGCACAATGCACCTAATATGAAAATCGTATGTTTTTCGGGGTGTCTGTATACTTTTGATCACATAGTGCATATATTGGAAAGACAGCGTAAGACTTCGCTTTATCTTTTTGTCACTTTTTCTGAACAATACTATGATTAACAGGATGAACAAAAATTTAAGAAGTTTGCAATTTTAACAGAGAATTTTCATAAAATGAAGCAGCTTAACCAATCAATATATTAATCCATGATTCAGGGAAGTGGAGTTGTCGTTCTCTCAGCTCTGAGCTGTAAGTGTACTGTCATATCGCTGGCCTAGTTGTGGAGTATCTTTGCGGGCAGCCGCGTCTGTAGAGAGTCGAGCGCGGGACTCGGAACTGTCATGTTGTGTGGTGTGTACCTCTGCATGTGAGGAGGATTGTTGGTATGGAAGTTGAAGTGATGCTACAAGTGCTATTACAGTAAAGTGATAAAATAAGCAAATGATTCAGAGGAAAGAGAATGAGAATAGGACATAAGTGTACAACATTTGCTGAATTTGAAAAGGAATTTTGCAACAATATTCGTCGAGACGGAAGTGAAATGAAGTACGTAACAGTCTATACCAGGGTAGAAGGTTTGAGACAGGGTGTGACCAGAAATTAAAGAAATTTTTTCAAGATAATTATGGGAGGAACTTGTATTTAGATGAACCAGTGACGACAGGAGCAATAGTGTCCCCGACCATAAGTAAGCATCCAACTGGAGTTCAGGATAAGCTGCTAGCTATCCCTAAAGATGACGCAGAGACAATGAAATCAGTCTCAGGACAATTAAACCTGTTGTATGTGTCACAAGGAACAGGAGGAGGAAAAGATGATAGAAGAGTATCAGGGAACAATGAAACCAATACAAATACCCATTCAAACCATGGCAATAGATATAGTGGACGACATTGGAATAATTATAATGACAGGAGACATTATGGTGGTTTCTGTAGCCATGGTGGTCACAGAGGCGACGTTGACTATGCATCGGATGACAGGTGCGAAACTGGAAACATAGCAAGTGGAAAGAGTATATAACATATTTTGAGGGTGTAATCAGCAGCATACCTCATGCCACAAGGGCAAACACCATGTGGAAAACTTTAAACCATACCATAGTGAGCAAGATTAATGACTGTTTGTTCTCTGTGACATGTGGGAACTGTACACATGTCAGCTGCTATTGTCCTTAAGTACAGTCACTAATTTCTCATTATTATGAAGTTTTATGAGGTCACTCTAATCGAGTGAGATTTAACTAGGATGTGTTCCCATCACATACAATGTCATTTTTTGTTTTGTTTTCGCTTTCTATTTGTTTAATCTAGATCATATGTATTACATTTCTTCTTGCCCATACAGTGATATGGTTTGAGTGATTACCAGTGTCTGGTCTTTATAGGTTGTGCTATCCAAAAGCTTTTCACTTGAAAGTTTCTTACTACTCCTGCTTAATGATCGCTATTACTTTTTGTACCATTCACTTAACAACTAAATTTAACTTATTGGAGATTCATGTATTTTTTGGATTATTATTAGCCTATGTTTTTTTTATACTATGTCATATAGAACATTGTAATGTCTACTGTTCGAGATTGGAACGGTAGAGAGACAGCTTGAACGTGGTTCATTGAACCCTCTGCCAGGCACTTTATTGTGAATAGCAGAGTAATCACGTGGATTTAGATGTAGATTCCGAATTAAAAGAGCAGAACCGCTGTTAAGTAGAATCAAATATAACTACAAAATATTAACGGCCGGCGATCTGATATCCGCATTACAAAACTTATAACAGTCCAGCTTAAGGGCGTGCCACACATGTATTCCTATGAAGATAGATATGCAATCTTTCGGACACTGAAACCGCCAAAAAATGGTTAATATAGACCATGCACCCGCAGAGATATGTGAAAACACAGTGTAACTATGTCAGTAAAATTTGCGACTCACCAGTGCTGCGTACAAACGAATCAGACCCATACCAAGCACAACCCAATGTTGAAAAACCAACGAGAGCAGCCGTGTGCCCGGAACATAACCGTGAGGAATGCTCTTGCCATGTGACGCTCAAAATTGGAATTATTGTATCCGCCAACAACAGGACTAAGAAATCACAAACTAGCATCCGCTGCAGTGAAAGTCAACTCTCCTCAAGTACCTGCTAGGCATTAATTACAGATTACAACTTTGTACAGATGCATATTAGTGGCAGTTTGGGACTACGCTCCCTAAGCGTGGAGGTTGAGTGGCATTACAGGAATTTTGTCAGTTTACTTTGGTTCGACGTTGTTGGTTGGTTTACCATGAATCTACATGAAGATGTAATCTCAAATGAGTGTGGCTATCTAGTGTATGAGAGAAGTTAGCTTCCACTCCAGCGGAAGCTAGTGTGTGGTTTCTTACACTTGCGTCCTTTTCTTTGGAGCCGTCAATCTTCTGTCAGGTTTGATGCGATCTGCTGCTAATTCCTCTCCTGTGCTAATCTTTATATTAGCGATATGACAAAGAATAATTGGGACACTTTTGTAGGAGAGTTAATGTGGTTTAATTTTGAGCTAGGAAACATTCTCACTACAAGCCACTGTTTTCGAGCAAACTCTCTGGTTAACAACCCAGCGGTGTGGATTTTAAGCATGTCCATGACACACTCCCTCCTACCACCGTACACGAAATTGCAACTGCACGGATTTTCTCTATCCGACCTTGTTTAGTCTTCGTTGACTGGGTTAAAGCGATTTGAACCTTTTCCAAGATCGTTACACTCGTACCCTTGCATCTACAGACGATATTTCCCTAGAATCATCATGGAAACTGCTGTTTTTCTTGGCGAAGTACTATCTTGTGGAATATCTTCCCACGTTGCATGGGATGGCGACAGCCATTTATTGCTTGAAAACGTTTGTATTCCGTTTTTTTTTCCTCGAAAATACTTTTGAGAATAATTTTGTCCTTGTGATGTCTGCATGGAAACTACAAGAGATCTTTTTCTAAAATATGCTGAATAATACACATGTTGTTGTGTCAGATGAGTAGGACTCATACCCTTTTCAGCGAGAGTTTTGTAGATAGCTGTAGCTTGGTATTTTCCAGTCGCACGTTGCAATGCACGCACTCCAAGATGTTTCTCCGCACCGTTTTTTGAAGGAATCACAGGAAGTCTTCTTATCGTTTAGTTACATGTTAATGATGTTAGTAATTTAACATCCCAATGAACGTTGGCAGCCTGAAGTTTCTGATCGTTAAGCTGGTTCTTCATTTCAGTAGCATTTTTCTCGTGGAGTTCCTCTTGGGACCTATGAATAGTATTCTTTTTATCTAAAAAATCATAGATATTTTGCCTAGTGCTTTGATAGTACTTGTCACCGTTTGAGCTGCGTCCCTGTCTCTAAACGTACTTTCGTCAAAGGTAGCAGTAAGCTTGAGAATCATTACTACTTGACGTCTTCCATTATTTTCTTGTGATGATGGAATTTTTGAAGCAGTGTTATTAATCAGTGTTCCTGGAGATAACTCGAAATCAACTAATTTTGATTCAGGTCTACCTGAAACTGACGTCACCAGTTCGGAAAGTTGGCCAGAGGAAAGAACTGTAAGAAATGATTATAGGCAGTAGAGAGCCAAAATATGATATCTTACAGAACGTATTCAACCAGCTATTAGTGGAGATTAATCTGGAGTGTGTCCACTTTTCGCCTTTATGACGGCTTGTCCTCTGCTGGGGAACTTTCAATGAGGTGTCTGAATGTCTGTGGCCTCAGGAGTCGAAACCAGAGAAGTGGCGTTGAACACTGGAATCTGTAGCGAATTCGACGCTCTAATATCAAAGTATTCCATTGACTACAGGTAGGGACTCTCGACAGATCAATCAATTCAAGAAATGTACGTAGTTGTACACAAACCGTCCCCTTGCAGATGCTGCTTTGTGACAGAGTGCATTATCGTCTTGATACAATCAGCCATCACCTCCAAACTCTTCCTGTGTTGTACACGCTACACAATGCTGTAAAATGTCAGAAATGATAAAATCTACTACAATTATAAAAATTATTTATTTCTAAAATAGAAAGCAAAACCTGGTTTCAGGGTCTGTGACATGTCTTCAGCTGCATCTGCAAAATTATGGACCAATAACTTGAGAAAGGCTAAACGAAATTTTGAGGACAAAAGACCCTGTACATACATCAAAAGGTGAGTCCGTAGAGGATGCAAAACCGAGTTTAAAGTAGATTAAAATTTGGTGAAATAGGACACGTAAGCGACTGGACTGCATACGCCATCTGACGGTCAAATTTTGGATTAATGTAAGCGCCAAAATCGATCGCCAATGAAAACTGGTGCAAAATGTTGAAATTCTGAGAGAAAAGGGGAAAGATGTAGAGAAAGACGTGTTATATACTGCATCTACAAGAACCAAGAAGGAAAAATATGGGAGCAAGACCAAGAACGAAGTGCTCGGATTGAAAAAGGTGTAAAACAGGGATGTAGTCTTCCGGCCCTACTCTTCAGTCTATACACTGCAGAAGCAATGATAGAAAAAAAAGAAAGGTTCAAGAGGGGGATTGAGGGAGCTGTAGAGGGTAAAAACTATGGCGTAAGAGAGAGAATAGACTATATGCAGCAAATAACTGAGGACGCAGGTTGTAAGTGCTGTCTAGAACTAATGGGTTTCGCATAGTATGAGATTGTAAAGTCACAGACTATTAAAATAGTGTTTTAATGGTATAAAATTAATGTTTACTGTTAAATGAAGTATGTTAACAACAAGATATTAAGATTTCATATCAGCGCACACTCCACTGCAGAGTGAAAATCTCATTCTGCAAGATATTAGCTGTTTGAATTAAAAACGGTCTTGGTTACAATTTATTCTTCGATTACAGACGCATTTGGCCTTTGTGGGGCCTCTTCACATTATCTATAGGGATAAAAAATAAAGAAAAATTAGGATATGGGCCGAGCATGCACGATTCTAAATGTGAATAACGGTTTGTTACTAGCCTTAACATCTTCCTTTTACAACTTCATAAACAGATCTGTGCTAGAATAAACGACGCGTCCTATATGCGGTCTCCTTTACAGATGAGCCACACTTTCCAAAAATTCTCCAAATAAACCGAAGTTGACCATTCGTATTTCCTCTTACAGTCGTCACTTACTTATTCGTTGCATTTCATACCGTTACGCCCAGGTATTTAAACGACTTGACGGTGTCTACCAGGATACTATTGATTTAAATTTCCCTGGTTTGCTTAAATTATTACATGCAAATTCAGGGATTGTTCATGCAGTACATTCACAGTATTCCCGTCCCGTCCTTATGGAACAACGGGAGGAGTAAGTGTGTAAATATCTAAATACGAATTACACTTGTTTCTTGTTCATAAGCTGTAAAACGGTGACAATGTTACCCCTACAGACCATCAGAATGTTAGGGTACAGGCGATCAACCAGAGTCCACTACACCTCCAAAACGCTAAATACCGAGACAAAGCTATTTTCTTTTATGATACAGGTGTATTTCTCTCTATGTGTTTACGCTCATGACCCGTTTCCTTTTATGATTTCGTGATCAGCTCTGATTAAAATACATTTATATCTGGTAGTTACATAGGATTAATTTCTTTTGCTGAAGAAACGCTGCTTGATTGATTAAAATGGGAATTTTGAAGATGTAACACTCAGATGTTGTGGAATTCTTTTTAGCACTCACCTTTATGTTAAAAACTGTAATAATAATTTAACAATGCAAAAGGCGAGAAACCTCGCAGTGCATCCGTTTTCGAGATTACGCTAAATACCAAGTAAACGAATTAAATATTCAACAAAAGAGTCTCAATAGAACAGGTGAAGAAACAGATATCGAAAAAAAATGTTTGATGTAGAAAACCGATGATTCAGACAAGAATAGAAAGCGACAGAACGATGCTGAATAACTTATGCACTACAGCAAAGCGGTCGAAAGGATTACGGTAGGAAAAAAAACTCTGATTGGTACACTCCTGTTGAAGATACTTTATGCTTGTCGCTTTTTGAGTCATATTTCGACTTCCTTGAATTACGTGCTCACGCTAATGTCACTTTCCAATTTCGATATTACTCTGAAAATACAAAGGCCACGTGTCACACGCTCAGAGACTCATAACAGTCGCAAAGAAAGAAAAGCCACGGTTTGCGATGACGCAGACCATGCAACCGTGAAATACTGCCGCTCCTTTGGACGTTTTGTGCCACCTCCCTCGCGGCCAGGAACTGAGAAGTTCCTTTTGTGCGGACGTATGCATGTAAAGAGCGCTGTTTACACTTTTTGCATGAAAACTTTCGGTTACACTCGGCTAAAAACGCTGTCATGCGTTCCTCACATTCTGACATTTCCACAGTGGAGGAAACAGAGAATGTAAACAAAAACACAAATTTCGAAATAATAAAACGGAAGTACACTGGGCATGGGAAGTATAAAGTGTCGTATTAATTCTGCTAGAAGTCTCCACGTATTAGTGACCCATCTCCTTAATCGCAGTTATTAAATAGCTGTGATACTGGCTTTGGAGGCAGCTTATTCGAATCCTACTGGCGCAAAGAATTATCTGAACCATTAGCGGCAGTATTGTTCCTTGCGAATAGTGTAGCTAGCAGAACAAGATGTTTTTTGGGCGTGTCTTTACTTTACTCCGGTGAACGATTTGAGAATCACATGAAGGAAAGTGCACTAGAAAAATGGTTCAAATGGCTCTGAGCACTATGGGACTTCACTACTGAGGTCATCAGTCCCCTAGAACTTAGAACTACTTAAACCTAACTAACCTAAGGACATCACACACATCCATGCCGGAGGCAGGATTCGAACCTGCGACCGTAGCGGTCACGCGGTTCCAAACTGACGCGCTTAGAACCGCACGGCCACACCGGCCAGCAAAGTGCACTAGAGACTTGAGGTTGTGTTTTGGGCAGCGCTTGTAAATATTTTTAGTTCCATACATTTAAGTGCCGCATTGTGTTAAAGCTATTTGCAAGAGATTGTTAATTCTTCAGTTAGAAAGCCGCGCGAAGTGGCCGCGTGGTTTGAGGCGTAATGTCATGGACTGCGCGGCCCCTCCCACCGGAGGTTCGAGTCCTACCTCGGACATGTGTGTGTGTCTGTGTTGTTCTTAGCATAAGTTAGTTTAAGCAGTGTGTAAGTCTAGGGACCGATGACCTAAGCAGTTTGGTCCCTTAGAAATTCAGCCGGCCGCTGTGGCCGAGCGGTTCTAGGCGCTACAGTCTGGAACCACGTGACCGCTGCGGTCGCAGGTTCGAATCCTGCCTCGGGCATGGATGTGTCTGCTGTCCTTAGGTTAGTTAGGTTTAAGTAGTTCTAAGTTCCAGGAGACTGATGACCTTAGAAGTTAAGTCCTTTAACATTACGTGTGGTGTCTGTTTGTTCTCTATCGTGTCTCCCTACCACTTTCGCGCAACGACGCTCTGAGCGTGTTTTTTAGGGAATTGACTAGTTTGAACCTGGAGCCTGTTGCTGTTAAGGAGACGCCAGACCAAAAATGACATGTAGAATTCAGAAGAGTTCAGTGAGACTAGCGATGATATAACCAAATACTTAATGATTTCAGCGTCAGCTCCACTGCACTCCCTGTAAAAGAATCTTAATACTAACTAAACTTAGTGGAAGGGGTTCAAGGCTTTCCTATTTTTAGTTAGCTGGTAAAATAACGTCGAAAAAGCTGTTAAGTTTACCATTGGAAATTTTATTCTACTCACAAAATATTGTTTATAAATTGCACTATTGATAAAAGGAAATGTTTTAATATAGGATGGTAAAAACCAACTGCGTTCAACAAAAATGTGAACGAATATTCCCTGAGTGGGTTTCCAAGTTCTACAATGGATCGAAGGATGACCTATGCCATATCACATCTATAATCTAGGTTTAAATTAAGTTTCACAAGAGAGAAAACTATCAAAATGATCTACAGTGACCCTCAATTATCTTTAATTACTTATCTAACTTGTCGTAAATTACAGTGGCTGATGTGGCTTCTCAATAACTATATAACAGAAAAATCATCGCGTTTCAGATTTTTACTTCAAGTGGCAAATGTGAACAACATGAGATTTAATTGATGATCGACACTAGTATTACGTAAAAAGGGGTTTAACAGATGAGACTTCTGCAGTTCTGAGTGAAGCTTTATGCACTGTTATGCGGCATCGCGTGCGTTCATTACCTTGTCAGTGTTCGTCAGGGGGCGGCGGCCGGCGCAGCTCCGCTCACCTCGCCGTCTCGGAAGCACCTCTTCTCCTAACTTCTCCTTACTACAATTTACCGAAGTTGGTTTAAAAAAACTATCTGGCTGTGTTTTCATCTGACCAATCAGGGTCTCAATGTTAACCTTAAGCTCCGCCTACAAAAATTCTGTGTATCCAAAGAGAAACGTTATACTTTTCGTGGTGGGGCAATGTTTTTAAAGTTTGCAACGTAACAGAGACGCGAAAAAGTCTCACGCTAAAACTTGCAGCTGGTGTGGTCCTTTTAGCGTTATCGTAAGATCTATACTGTTCTTCTGGAGGGCTCTATCTTTTAACGTGGGCTGGGGGGTGGTCCTGACGTAACAGAGACGCGAAAAAGTCTCACGCTAAAACTTGCAGCTGGGGTGGTCCTAGTGGTTAGCTGGCGACGTGGGTGTCCAGTCCATCCCTTATCGTAGAGCCTTCTAGCTTAACACGGTTCTGCTCTCGGCTTCTGTTCTCGTTTCTCCCCTCAAAACTGCGTCTGTCTCACAGTGGGAAGGTATGACATGCATTTAGGCATTCTCGTGTTAGTCTGTGGTATTACATTTGCTCACTCGTTACTCATTTTACTTTGGCTAATTTAATGTCATGATTTATTCGGAGCTATGTGACATGCTACTGGATTTGCTTATCATGTCAGGGTTTCCAAGGAAGGTGTTGGATTTGCCTGACACCTTACATATCACCACCCTTCGAACTTAATTTTTGCACTGAATTTAGGCAATGATTGAATCGTTGTCTAAGTCAGTCAAAAATTATTCCTTTATCAAAATTTTGTGGCCTACTGTTCAGCTATGTTATTCTGGTACTATGCTAGTTTGTATTACTGATTTATATTTTTATCTTCTTCCACATTATTCTCAAAAATGACAAGAGAAGAATATTTTTATGCTATTATTAAGTTTTAATTATTTTCTTTCTTTATTTAAGTGTGAAGTTTGTTTTTTAAGAAGTTTGTTATCGAAAGTGAGGAGTCTTTCACATCGATTTTCTTAGAAATATATTTTTTTTTATAAATGTAGTAATTAAGTAAAATCTATTCCTAACACATTTTCTAAATATCATGTACAAGTAAAATGTTTTTGTTTCTAGACACTCATTTCAATATTGTTACACTAACAAATAAGAATTATTTCCAAGAATTGCTTTGACAAAGAAATATATATACACAAGTATTGAGATATTATCCTAACAAATGGTGCAAATGTAAAAAAAAAAAAAGGGAAAACATCCAACAAGATAATTTTTTATTCTTTGTTTTTGTAAGGAGAAGATAAGTAAAATATAGTTATTCTTTTATTTTTATGAGGAGAAAATAAGTGGCATATAGTTTTAGCGTTTATTATGCCTTACTTTTGTTCTTTATATACTGTCCATTTCAGACTTATTTTTATTGATAGTCTATTTTTTACTTTAGTCCATAGTCAATGATTGTTATTTTGTAGTTTATTAGCTGTCTGGTGTGCTTAACTTAGTTTTTCACACGTTTCTTTTGTACAATTCCTACATCACGTAATTTGATTTCACACATTCACACAATCCCATGAATGTTTAAGCATGAGGTTGGCGAATGTTTTTGCACGAAGGTGGTGGACTTGAGCGAGTTGGATGTGGGCAAGTATTTGATGTACAGCTTTGTTCGTCGTTCCTTGTTGGCTTTGCAAGTGTGTGTTGCTGTTGTGGAGGTCCCATAATGGAATGGAGCTGTGAGTGCAGAATCTCGTGGTTTACTGGCTTTGTATGCATGAAAGTCATCGTTATGTGTCGCTGAAAGCGGTCGTTTTTCGTTGTAGTACTTCGCAGACGACTAGTTTACAATGGGATAGGGATTTGGGAAGGTATGTCGTCTATTGTTCAGCCATCTTCTTTCATGGTCTCAATCTTGCGAATCTTCAAATTCTGTTCTTCCTTCTTTTTCTCTGCTTCTTACTTGCTTCTTGGTTCTTCTCTGGGCAGGATATGGAAATATTTATTGATAACTAGTCGCTTTGAAGTTCTCCTCTTAGTAACAGTTTGATAAATTGTTTGGGTGTCCCATTTTTATGTTGTGGAAGTTTTCTTCAGTTTCGTGCATCAGCGTGCTGTGTAATAGCGGTAGTGTGACTTTTACACAAATTTTTTGCCAGTGGTGGCTTGCCCAAGCCGTCTTCTCATCGGGCCATTTTTTGCTTGCCCTGCTGAGTCGGGGCGTTCAAAGTCACGGGGTTTACGAGCAGTGAAAGTCCACTGTTTGCTTGTCAGTCCCAAGACCCGCTTAGCTTTCCGTGTTCTGTCACAGCTGGGTTCCCCTTAGTGGGCAGATTTACGGCCCACTTCCGATACAAGGGCCCTCTGTTGGTCTCACTGTCCTTTCCTTTCTCTTGACACTTCTGCCTTGTAGGAATCGTGTCTTGCTAATTACGTCCTTTCCTTTCTTGATACTTCTCTCGTTGCAACTAGTGGGTCACTGCATCTCGTCCTTGCTGGAGTTTTTACAATGGTTCTTACAAAAAGTTTTACTTATAATCATCTAACATATGTCTAGTACCTACATTGTTTTACGCCTTCTTAAAAGCTTTACAAATTTCGGCGCCCTTTCCATGTTACAATTCTAAGATATTTTGAGTTTTAACGTCTACAAGAATCCTCAAATTCTTTTTTTATTTTTGTGTAGTGTCGTGGTGTATAGCATTTTAGTATTTCATGCTGTTAGACTATCTATGCTTTATCCCTTCACCTTAATCTATGGAAGTATTGGTGTTATTTTTGTTTTTGTTTTTATTGAAACTACTTTCTTTTCCCCACCTTCCTCTCTCTTCATTCTTCTTTCTCCTGACGATCTTATCTGCAACATAATCTTGAAATATTGTACTGATTATTTACCAGTAATAAAATTAATCTTCAAACCTTTTGGTATGGCTCACATGGTGAAGTCCTAAGGTTTTGCCTGTTTTTGGGTTCATTAGTTCCACAGCATTATAATGAGCAATTCGGCTAATTATGACAGGTCCTTTGTATGCAGCGTAAAACTTATGTATTTTGTGTTTCTGTTTGCTGGAGAGATAGTGTGTTTTTACAAATACTTTCTGGCCTACTGAGAATGTTGCTTTAATTGCTGTTCTATCTCCTCTTTCTTTTCTTTTAATGGCTGCCTTTCTGATGTTGGAGAGTGCTGTTGCTATGACTTGTTTGTGCTGTCTACGTGGCACAATAGGAAATCTAACATTTTCTCTGGTTATGTTTGGGGGTTCAATATTTTTAAGTACAGTAACTGGAGGCAGTAGTGTAGTGATATGTGGCATTTCATTTATTACTTCTTGAAAATCTTTGAGGTATATATCCCAAGTGTTGTGTCTTTTGCCTGCATATAATTGGCATAAAGTGCCTATGTCCTTCATAGATCGTGCTGCTGGATTTACGCTAGGTTTGTACTTAGATATGTAGATGGGTTTTATTTTGTGTTGTTTTAACGTGTTCTACCATTGCACTGATTTGCATTGTGGGCCATTATCCGAAATTATTCGTTCCACTCGACCTACTTGTCTGAGAAAATCTTGTCTAAATGCTTTACTTATAGTAAGACCTGTTGCCAGTTTTAATGGTGTCAAGGTAACGTATTTAGAAGTAAGTTCCAAAACGACAAATATGAAAATATATCCAACTTTTGTGCATGGGAGGGGCCCCATCAAATCTGTTGCAGCTATTTGTTTTAATCTTTTAGGGATTATTGGAAACATAGGTGGTTTGGTTTGGAAAGTGACGTGTTTAGCCCTCATACATTTTTTGAATTTGACTAATGCTGTTCTAATTCGTCTTTCCATATTAGGAAAATGGCTTGTTTGTTTTATTTTTAAAAAGCATTGGTCCAAAGTGGCCATTACTTAAATGCGTATACCATATGTACTTATTAATTAGTTCATCTGGGATATAAATTAACCATTCATTCGTTGCAACATTTCGTCTAAAAAATAAAACATTGTTTTTTACGAGATAGTACTGTCGAATGTCTGGAAAATCCTTACTTCTCCACTTGTGTTTGAGTCCTAGTATTTCGGGATCCTTGTCCTGTTCTTTGCCTATGTTTTTCAATGCTGTCGTAATGTAGTTTTCGAAAGGTACTTGTTTCATATAGTACATTGTAAACTGGTCTTCTGCTGCTTCCAAACCTATGTTATTGGATGCACCCTGTGGACATCGTGATAAAGCATCTGTTATACATTTGCTGGTCCTGGTATGTGTGTAATAGTGAAGTCAAATTGCCGGCCGAAGTGGCCGTGCGGTTCTAGGCGCTGCAGTCTGGAACCGCGAGACAGCTACGGTCGCAGGTTCGAATCCTGCCTCGGGCATGGATGTGTGTGATGTCCTTAGGTTAGTTAGGTTTAACTAGTTCTAAGTTCTAGGGGACTAATGACCACAGCAGTTGAGTCCCATAGTGCTCAGAGCCATTTGAACCATTTTGAAGTCAAATTCTTGTAGTATTAACATCCATCTGGCTAACCTCCCATGAGTTAGTTTGGCGGATAACAGAAATTCTAATGCTTTGTGGTCAGTGCATACTTTTGTTTTTCTTCCGAATAGGAAGTATCGAAAATGTTGGAAGCCCGATACAATGGCCAATGCTTCCAGCTCCGTGACTGAATAGTTTTTTTCGCTTTTTGTGAGTACCCGACTGGCAAATGCAATTGTTCTATATGATCTTAGTCCTGCCTGTTCGTATTCTTGGAATAAAACAACTCCTAAACCTGTTTTCGCGCTATCAGTGGCCATACAAAAATTTTTGTGTTAGATCAGGATGTGCTAAAATCGGTGCTGTTGTTAGTGCGTTTTTCACTTTTAAAAATTCTTCATTGGCTTGTTGATCTCATACCCATGGCATGTTTTTTCCAGTCAATGCACATAGGCGTGGTGTTGCGAGAGAGTCGTTCCAAATAAATTTTTTATAGAATCCGGTGAGACCTAGAAATCCTCTGAGAGTTTTCTTATTATATGGAGTACAGAATTCTTTGACTGCCGTTATTTTTTCTGGGTTGGGCATTACCCCTTTCTCAGAAATTATGTGTCCTGGAAATTTGACCTCTCGCCTTCCAAATTTGGATTTTGTTATATTTACTGTGACCCCATGCTCTTTCATGATCTGTAAAAACTGATTTAATGTGTCGTTGTGATGTTCCCAAGAGGGTTCTGCTATAATCACATCATCAACATAACAAGTAATTTTTTGTAAAATTTCAGGACTGAGTATAGTATTATATCCCCTAATAAACGCTGATGATGATATGTGTAAACCAAATGGCAATCGTTTAAACTGGTAACATCTACCGAATACGATAAATGCTGTAAATTTTCTATATTCTGGTGCCAATTGTATTTGCCAGAAACTACTCCATAAATCAATTGATGAAAATATCTTAGCACCGTGGAAGTTTTGTATCAGTTCCTCTAATTTTTCTGGGCGATCTGTCTCAGTGATTACGATTGTGTTGATCTGTCTGGAATCAAGCACTAACCTGATGCTCCCATCTCGTTTTTGTACAATATGGAGCGGGCTGTTATATGTGGAGGTAGCTGGTTCAATAATATCGTCATCTAACATTTTAGATATCTCCTGGAATACTTTATTCCTGTAGCTTAATGGGATTGAATAGGGTGGCACTCTAAATGGTTTGTGCTGTTTTACTTAAAACTTGTACTGAAAGTGTTTAATACTGCCAGTCTTAGGTAAAAATACCTCTGCTTTATCTCGTAAAATACCCTCTAATTCTCTTTTACTGTGTTCCGAAATACTTTGAACTTCTTGCAATTTTTCGTCGATTTCTTTATGGACTTCTAACATGAGTTGAGGCGATTCTCCCTTTTGTGCATACCATTCTAATTCTTCATCCTCTTTATCTCGCATCATTCTTAATTGTTTGTTTATAACTGGTATTTCTTCTAATTTTAGCTTTTGCTCAAAGAGAAGTGTGACATTCCAGAATGTTACGCTACGTTTCCACATATCTATTATCGCTCATCTCTCATTAAAAGAATCTGCACCTATAATCAAATCTACAGTTAGTTTAGGTATAATCACGAAGTTGGCTTGGATCTTTTGACCTTGACACGAAAGAGTTAACCTTGTTTGTCTCGTAACTTCCGCAGCATTGTTTCTAATAGGATCTCTTACTTTAATCTTACGCTGGCAATTCCTCATTGGCATTACACTGCATGAATAAATTTTCTGAGATCGCAGTCAGTTCACTTCCGCTATCAATTACAATATTGACTGGGATATGCTTTACCATGGCCATCACAATCGGTTGAATTTGAAAGGGTTGGTTCTGTTCTTCTTCTTCTTGCATCAACTAATCCTCCACTGAATCATACATGAGTCTTTTAAGGAATTTCCCTTGTGAATTCGAACTTTCTGTAGGATAAGCTTCGACTGCTACTTCTCTTTTATTTCCTCTTCTCTGTTTCTTCCGTCATTAACGCTTTCTTCAACATCCTCTACTTTTTCCTCATCCTCGTCTATCTTCTCCTTCTTCGTCGCTACTTCCACATAATCGCTTCTAAATGCTCTAATTATCGCTTCATAACTTCCTTCATTATATACGTTGGGTTGTATGCCCACTCGTAGCTGATTTTCAACTTCTGTCGACTGCGCACTATCCTCATTGAATTCGCTTTCCCTGGCTTCCATCTCAAATAGCTCTGCAATACACATTACTTCGTCCTTTCCTCCTACATTCGTTGTGCATGCCTCTGGTAATTCATCTTCCTCGTCAGTATTCTCCCAATTAATTTCGTCCCAACACGATATTGTTATTTTAGTGTCTTCGTTTTCATCTGGTCCCTGCGGATTTGTTTCTTCCTTCTTCTCTTCTCGTGATAAGATTTTTACTTCTCTGTTCAAGGTGCTGCAATTTTCCTGGATCGGTGCGTCATTCTCTTTGGCATGGGCGCTTAGCTGTCTATTCGAACGTTTATCGGAGTTTGGTGGTCTTACCTCCACCTCTTCTATCTGTATTCTCTTTTCTTGTTCAGCTTGTTAATAGTGGTTTCTTTGTTGATAATTTGTCGGTCTATTGGTTCTCCAGTACCCGTTCCGGTTGTCGTTATTCCCTCTGTAATAGTTGCCGTTCCTGGGTGAATTGTAGTTATTGCCATATTCTCTTCTAAATCCATAACCGGTTCTTTCTTGAAATCTATTGTCGTTTCCTGGTGCGAAGTTATCACATGGTTCGTAATTATTATTTCTTCGTACTGTGTCTTGTGGATTCCACTGCTTTTTGCTTTCGTTTTCACGTGCGCTTCGTCTTTTTCTTGCGTCATCTTCCGAAAGTATGAACTCTAGTTCCCTTAGAATACCTTTAAATGCTTCGACGTCATTGCCTCCGCGACCTACTAATGATTTCTGGTATTTTAATGGTAGCTTCATCGCGCATAATTTAATCAACTCTCCGTCACTGTATGGTACATCTAAGCATTGATTTTTCTTTGCCATTAATTCGAAAAATTTCACGGGACTCTTTTCTCCTGAATTTTCAAAATATGGGTTCTGTGCCGGCCGGTGTGGCCGTGCGGTTAAAGACGCTTCAGTCTGGAACCGCGTGACCGCTACGGTCGCAGTTTCGAATCCTGCCTCGGGCATGGATGTGTGTGATGTCCTTAGGTTAGTTAGGTTTAATTAGTTCTAAGTTCTAGGCGACTGATGACCTCAGCAGTTAAGTCGCATAGTGCTCAGAGCCATTTGAACATTTGGGATCTGTAATAAATCGTACTTCACTCTGTTCTGTGCATCGCTGGACCAATATCGTGAGAGAAACTTCTCTCTGAAATCTTCGTACGATCGGCATGTCGCTGCAACATTTTGCATGGTTTCTGCGACTGTTCCTGACATGTGTGCACGTATAAAGTCTAATTTGTGTGCTAGCGTCCAGTGTTCTGGTAATCCTACTCGGAATTGATCATTAAAAGTTCGTGGATGTAATGAGTTTCCTTGTCGAAAGTGTTGAAATTTTCTGACTGTGAGGAAATGATCGTTGTCGTACTTCGTTATAGTTCCATATGAAATTCGCGATTCTTCGCCACTTTTGTTTCTGATCATTTCTCCCGTCGTGTTTTCCGGTTGTGGTATATCCATTGGATATTGTCCACTGTAACTTTCGCCTACCCTTGCGCAGTATCGTTGGAGTGGTACGCAATAATTATCTTCCATCGGATGTGAACGTGTAGCTGAATGCATTGCACTGTACTCTTCGCGACCTGGCTTTCCATTGTGAGGTATTGGTTTGGTATCTTGTCTGGCTAACCTTGCTGCTTCATTGCACGATCCAAACTGTCTTGAAACATACAATTGTGGTTTCGCATGTGTTTGTGATGACGTTTGTTCATCAAGAATTTCGAAACGTGTTTGTTGCTGTGCAGGCTGTCTGATTTCACGTATGTTACTTTCCGCCTGTGATTGGAATCGCAAGTGCGTAATATCTTCGTTAATTGCTTGTTTTTCCGGTGCTGTTACAGATACGGATGTGGTTGCAGACTCTGTGCTTGTTCGATCCTGTTCACTACGCTCTTCAATAGTTTGCAACAATTCTGTTCGCAATTTATGAAATTGTCGCTTCGTTTGCGCTTTTATTTTGACTATGCGGTTATCATATCTTTTCAGCGTTGCTTTTGTGATACGTTTGTGTAACACACTGTTTTCAACAATTTCACGCGCTGTACCTGCCGCTTGTCTAGTAATTTCGTTTATCTGTTTCTCTAGTTTCTTGACTTCTCCCTGGGTGTTGTTACGTAATGTTTTGATCTCGTCCTGAATGTCATTACGCAATGTTTGTACGTCGGCTTGTACCTTGTCAATGTCTGTTCTCAACTGATTGTGACCTGTTATTAAGTTTCCTATCACTTATCGAGATTATTTTGCCTCGTCTTCAATATGACTTAGGTGTAACTGATTTTTTTTGTTTTGTTCTTTAATCTCACGCATTTGTCTCGTGATTTCTGCAATTTGGTTCGTCGTTTCTGCATTCTGAATTTTAATTTGGCTCGCAGTTTCTTTATTTTGTCTTGTCATGGTTTACGTCATTAATTGTAATAATTCTGCCAGATTGGTGGGTCCTATTGCGTTTTCTTCCGACGTCCTACGCTCTGTGTTTTCGCCCAAGTGTTGGTTTGCAACCGATTGCATTGAACTGTGCGGTGACACGTTTCTGCTCGAATTCCTTGTACTCTGTGGTGAGGGAGCTCTGATTACTTGTACTATGGGTTCTACGTATTCAAGACGCAAGTTAGAATCCTCATCGCCTGTCTCTCTACTTTCCTGCTCCTCTGTCGTATGCTGACTTACGTTTTCTATGCCTTGACGTACATTATCCTCGTTATGGTGCGTTATATGTCCTATTTCTCGCGATACTGCATCGCCTGTTGTACTGTCCTCTGTTCTCTGTCCATTCTCATGCTGGGTCTCTACCTCAATTCGGTCAAGGTCTCGATCTGCCATTGCTAATCTTTCCGAATCCTTTATTTTATGTTTTAAAAGCAATTCACGCGCCCTACTTTGCGTCAACATGCGCTCATACGATCTCACGCGTTTCATAAACTTTTTGTTCACACGACTTGACACTACCAAGACTGACAATCCATTCACTTACTTGTTGGGTCAGAACCAACTTGTCAACGATGTATCCGCCACCTGTGCGCTTGCATTGGAGAGAAAACTTAATTCTAACAATATTAAAATTCAAAACTTAATTATGCTGTTGTCTCTGCTAGAATGTCTATCTATTGAATACTTTATTACTATCTATCGCTGCAGCTACTGTTTTCGACTATTTATATCGTTCAAAAAAATTTTTTTTACTATGAACATTTTTAACAGGATATTTTTCTGACCTAGTTAGGTATGTGGTCGACCTTCAATCATGGTATTTTACCATCCTGGCAGGGTCGCCATTTTTTAACATTATGTGTGGTGTCTGTTTGTTCTATATCGTGTGTCCCTACCACTTTCGCGCAACGACGCTCTGAGCGTGCTTTTTAGGGAATTGACTAGTTTGAACCTGGGACCTGTTGCTGGTAAGGAGACGCCAGACCACACATGACATGTAGAATTCAGAAGAGTTCAGTGAGACTAGCGATGATATAACCAAATACTTAATGATTTCAGCGTCAGCTCCACTGCACTCCCTGTAAAAGAATCTTAATACTAACTAAATTTAGTGGAGGGGGTTCAAGGCTTTCCTATTTTTAGTTAGCTGGTAAAATAACGTCGAAAAAGCAGTTAAGTTTACCATTGGAAATTTTATTCTACTCACAAAACATTGTTTATAAATTGCACTATTGATAAAAGGAAATGTTTTAATATAGGATGGTAAAGACCAACTGCGTTCAACAAAAATGTGAACGAATATTCCCTGAGTGGGTTTCCAAGTTCTACAATGGATCGAAGGATGACCTATGCCATATCACATCTATAATCTAGGTTTAAATTAAGTTTCACAAGAGAGAAAACTATCAAAATGGTCTACAGTGACCCTCAATTATCTTTAATTACTTATCTAACTTGTCGTAAATTACAGTGGCTGATGTGGCTTCTCAATAACTATATAACAGAAAAATCATCGCGTTTCAGATTTTTACTTCAAGTGGCAAATGTGAACACCATGAGCTTTAATTGACGATCGACACTAGTACTACGCAAAAAGGGGGTGTAACAGATGAGACTTCTCCAGTTCTGAGTGAAGCTTTATGCGCTGTTATGTGGCATCGCGTGCGTTCATTACCTTGTCGGTGTTCGTCAGGGGGCGACAGGCAGCACAGCTCCGCTCACCTCGCCGTCTCAGAAGCAACTCTTCTCCTAACTTCTCCTTACTACTATTTACCGAAGTTGGTATAAAAAAAACTATCTGGCTGTGTTTTCATCTGACCAATCAGGGTCTCAATGTTAACCTTAAGCTCCACCTACAAAAATTCTGTCTATCCAAAGAGAAACGTTATACTTTTCGTGGTGTGGCAATGTTTTTAAGGTTTGCAACGTAACAGAGACGCGAAAAAGTCTCACGCTAAAACTTGCAGCTGGTGTGGTCCTTTTAGCGTTATCGTAAGATCTATACTGTTCTTCTGGAGGGCTCTATCTTTTAACATGGGCTGGGGGGTGGTCCTGACGTAACAGAGACGCGAAAAAGTCTCACGCTAAAACTTGCAGCTGGGGTGGTCCTAGTGGTTAGCTGGCGACGTGGGTGTCCAGTCCATCCCTTATCGTAGGGCCTTCTAGCTTAACGCGGTTCTGCTCTCGGCTTCTGTTCTCGTTTCTCCCCTCGAAACTGCGTCTGTCTCACGGTGGGAAGGTATGATATGCATTTAGGCATTCTTGTGTTAGTCTGTGGTATTCCATTTGCTCACTCGTTACTCGTATTACTTTGGTTAATTTAATGTCATGATTTATTCGGAGCTATGTGACATACTACTGGATTTGCTTATGTCAGGGTTTTCATGGAAGGTGTTGGATTTGCCTGACACCTTACAGTCCCATAGTGCTCAGAGCCTTAGAAATTCACACACATTTTTTCAGTTACAGAATTTTATGGTGAGTAAAATTCTATACACTCTGGGTGGCCAAGTCATTCACTCAGATTGTCCAGAATGTACTTCAAACCAATCGTGAGGATTTGCGGCTCAGTGTCATGGCACATTGTCATCCATAAAAATTCCATCGATGAATGGCTGTGAATGGTGTGCAAGCCGAATATAACCATTTCCAGTCAGTGATGGGTCTGGTTGAACTAGAGCACCGAGTCCATTCCTTGTAAACCCAGCTCACAACATTATGGAGCCATCAGCAGCTCGCACAGTGCCTTGTTGATAACTTGGGTCCATGGCTTGCTGGCGTCTGCGCTACACTCGAACCCTATCATCAGCCCTTACCAACTGAAATCGGGACTAATCTGATAATAAAGCGGTCTAGGGTCTAGAGTCCAACCGATATAGTCAGTCATGAGCCCAGGAGTCGCACTGCAGGCGATTTCATGCTGTTACTAAATGCACTTGCGTCGGTCAACTGCTGCCACAGCACATTAAGGCCAAATTTCGCAACACTGTCCTTATAGGTACGTTCGTCGTACGTCCCACATCGATTTATGAGGTTATTTCACGCACTGTTACACTATGTGATCAACAACATTCGGCCCCCAACTGTTTTCATATTAGGTCCATTGTGCTGCCACCTACTGCCACGTACTCCGTATCAGCGACCTCAGTAGTCATTAGACATCGTGAGAGAGCAGAATGGGGCACTCCGCGGAACTCACGGACTTCGAATGTGATCAGGTGATTGGGTGTCTCTTGTGTCATACGCCTGTACGCGAGATTTCCACACTGCTAAATATCCCTAGGTCCACTGGTTCCGATGTGATAGTGAAGTGGAAACGTGTAGGGACACGTACAGCGCAAAACCGTACAGGTCGACCTCGTCTGTTGACTGACAGAGGCTGCCGACAGTTATAAAGGGTCGTAATGTGTAATAGGCAGACATGTATCCAGACCATCACACAGGAATTCCAAACTGCCTCAGCATCCAATGCAAGTACTATGACAGTTGGGTGGGAGGCGAGAAAACTTGGATATCATGGTCGCGCGGCTGCTCATAAGCCACAACGCTGGGTGCAGTGACGAATCACGGTACACAATATGGCGATCCGATGGCATGGTGTAGGTATGGCGAATGCCCGGTGAACGTCAACTGCCAGCTTGTGTAGTGCCAACAGTAAAATTCGGAGGCGGTGGTATTATGGTGCGGTCGTATTTTTCATGGAGGGGGCTTCTTGCTGTTTTGCGTGGCACTATCAAAGCACTGGCCTACGATGATGTTTTAAGCACCTTCTTGCTTCCCACAATTGAAGAGCGATTCGGCATCTTTCAACACGATCGAGTACCCATTCATTATTCACAGCCTGTGGTGGATTGGTTACACGACAATAACATCGCTGTAATGGACTGATCTGCACAGAGTACTGTCCTGAATCCTAGAGAACACCTTTGGGATGTTTTGGAACGCCGTGCTAGACCTCACCGACCGAAATCGAGACCTCCCTTCAGTGCAGCACTCCATGAAGAATTGGCTGTCATTCCCCAAGAAACCTTCCAGCACCTCACTGAACGTATGCCTGCGAGAGTGGAAGCTGTCGTCAAGGCTAAGGGTGCGCCAACACAATATTGAATTCCAGCATTACCGATGGAGGGCGCCGCGGACTTGTAAGTCATTTCCAGCCAGGTGTCCGGACAGTTTTGGTCACATAGTGCTACTGTGACAATTCTACGCAAACGCCGCTGCTCTCGGTCACTAAGGAAAGGCCGTCGGTTACGACCCTGTCCGTGGTGATAGGGAATCCCCGAAATTAAGTGTCCTCGGCTCTGCCTTGACATTGTGGTTCTCGGAGTATTGTACTCTGTAACAATTTCCGAAATGGAAGGTCCTATGCGTCTTGCTCCAAATACCAGTCCGCGTTCAGAGTCTGTTAATTTCCCGTCGTGCGGCTATAATCACGCCGATATCTTTCCACATGGCTCACTTGAGCACAAATGGCAGCCAGTGTCCTGCCTTTTCATATCTTGTGTACGCGATGCTACCGCCATTATCTATAGAGATAACAAAAATAAGCAAAAATCAGGGTATGGTCCTAGTACGCACGATTCTAAATGTGAAAATGGAATTGTTACCAACCTTAAAAGTTTCCTTTAACAACATTTTAAAAAGCATAAAATGCCATAAAACGTCTCTGTACTAGACTACACCACACGTCAAAATAGATAAATCCGCAGAGGCCTAATCAGAAACAACTGGTGCGATATCGTGTAACGGGAGGACACAGTTCTAAATAAATAATTAAACGGAACGAAACATACCTTAATAAAGCAGTAGCAAGAGGCCATAATAGTGCGACGGTGTACTCATACAGAAGTGTACACACATTAACAGAATACACAGCCGACCGGGGTGGCCGAGCGGTTCTAGGCGCTACAGTCTGGAACCGCGCTACCACTACGGTGGCAGGTTCGAATCCTGCCTCGGGCATGGATGTGTGTGATGTCCTTAGGTTAGTTAGGTTTAAGTAGTTCTAAGTTCTAGGGGAATGATGACCTCAGAAGTAAAGTCTCATAGTGCTCAGAGCCATTTGAACCAGAATACACAGAGGCGCCGCAGCAGGTTCAGGACAGGAGCGTCAAGGGGGCGCACAGGCGGAGCGACGGAATGAGACCTGCACACAATGACAGCTGAGGACACACACATAGGTGGCGATCAAAGCAGTTGCGTGACATTCAGCACATTTAATGTTTGCAAAAAGCATCCAAAACGGATGAATCGCTATAATAAAATTAATAGGTTACATTAAATCAAAACATAGTTGGACATAAAGGGAAACTTTGCGAGTACATCATTGCTCCATTCTGGCCCGCTGATGCGACTTTATTAAGATACTTTTCGTTCAGCTTGATTATCTGTTTAACTTATTATCACGCCGCTCCACGCTATTATCTTAGTTGTTTTTTACTAGGTTTCTGCGATTTATCTGTTTTGGCGCGTTCTTTTATGTAGCAGAGACCTGTTCTATCGTTTTTAAAATGTAAAATGAAAATTTGAAAGTTAGTAACAATTCCTTATTTATATTTAGAATCGTGCATGCTGTAGCCAGACTAACTTTTGCTTATTTTTTTGTATTCTTATAGATGATATGAAGGTGCCTCACAAAGGCGAAACGCGTTATTAAAAAATAATAAATTGCAACGAGGACTGGTTTTAATTCAAATATTCAACATACATTTGTTGTAATAGACAGCCTAACGGAGTGAAAGATATTTTACTGAAATATGAAGTGTGTGTACTACGACACAGCGGGCCTTATGCATCACTGGCTGCGGAGTGTGTAGACTTGCTCTAGGGTGTTCCTTTAGGCGCAGTGCATTGTTAACACTACATGGAATACAGGTAGAAGTTATTATTGATGGTACCGCAAGAAACCTATTTGGAAAGAATCTACATAACTCGTTGCACACTGTTCTACACTGCTAGAGGGGACATTCATTCTGTCATCCTGTACGGCAGTTGTGGCGTTCTTTCGAGGAAGGCAACTTCGCCCGTAACAAGCGATGCTCGCTTTCCAGTTTAAACACAGATAGTACCTCCGCAGCATTTCCTGTCCAGTTCTCATATGTGACTCAACAAAATAATCTCACTGATGCTCTCTGTGTGTAGGATATTTAATGTAGTTCAATTTTGTACTGAAAAACATTTTCGCTAGAAGCCGCAGTACGAGTTACTCAAGAAAATCGTAAAAAGTGACCTTTAAACGACCCACGCCTCTTGCTGTCGCTTACACCCCAACGATAGGGATTATTAGTGTGTTGTTCAGGACACTCCCCCCTACCACTGAACAAAAATTTGCGACTACAGTTTTTTTTCTCCTATTTTTCTTTCATTGACTGAACAACTTGATCTACAATAGATTCTAGTAAATACATTACGGACAATTCGAGTAACACTTTGTCAAGTCAATGTTTATCGAATACTTGATTTTGGTCGAGGTACTTTGAGAGAAAGGCATTCTAGAAAGCATTATGCAGAATTTTTAGACAACTACTGTTTTTCCTGGGGAAATACAATCTTGTGGAGTAACTTCTCCATCATGTGACAGCCATTTATTGCTTGAAAACATTTGTATTCCGCTATGAATTTCAGTTATCTCAACACGAAGAGAATGCGGCTTATGACATTTGTACATTCTTTGTCAGTGTGTGTGTCGAGGCGTTATTCTCAGCACCTTCTGCAGTCAAAGCACATTCGTAGGTATTTTATCATTCTTTAAAAATTTACAGATATCATGTTGGCGATTGAGATGTCTGACATGTGTGGCTTTACAAAAACTGAAAAATCGGTTGCAGTAACTGCCTCCTGAATCTCTCGCAATTTCAATTTTTTGATCCTTATTTGTTTATCGATACAAAAATGAAAATGTGCCCTAACCATAACATGAAAACATTAAAATGATTCAAGCAGGAATCGATCAAACCCTGAAATCATCAACAATGGGTTCGAACAGTTTGTTTCTGATAAAAAAGACCATTTTAGCAGATTTGGCGAGATTGATGAGTAGCTCGCGACAGATTCTTTGCAAGGGGCGTGAAAATGAAGATTCCATCTACGTAGACATAGGAAATAAACTGGAAATTGCAAATGATCTTGAGAACGGGGCATCAAGCTCATCTGGACTACAATAAATTATTTAGAAGAAACGAAAACAGTAGGAGTATATTGTTGAGGTTGTAGCCGATTGTCAGAGTAAATTTTTAGGGCATAAAAAACACAGTAAAGAGCAAGAATCCGTTTTCTCATCATATTTGCAGCACAAACATTGTACGTAGTAGTATTAAAGATTGAATAATGAAGGTTATTGATATAAACGTAACAAACAAGTTGAAATTAGCGACTTCATTATAATATTTTTTGAGATGAAACGTAAATGAATTTTTAATGTGATTGTTTTCTTTGTTCCGAATCATAGGACCCATGACCACGGCTTCTTCTCTTCCTATGGAGCCCAAATTACGAACAATTCACTCTTTTGTCCAACAGAACCAAAGAAAAAAAATCAAAATTCGAAAAATAAGGGCTACCCAGAAACCGAAAATCCATTTATATGTGTATACCTAAGGAACAATATTGAATAACGATATATGGGCTGATTGTAAACCACAAAAGACGAAAGTTTTAAGGAGAAGCAGAAATGAAGTTAGCGACAATCGTAACATCAGAATTGGGGACCAAGCTGTAGAAGTGAAGGAATTTTATTTGTTTGGGAGCAAAATACAGCATTACGTACAAACCTAACAAGAATACGCAAATACTTTTTGTAGTTGGATGGAAGGAGATCCAAATTTTCGGGTTTTAGAGGCAAGAACTTCGTAATGCTAAAATTCGGTGAATATCAACTCAGAATCATGGACCCTATGAAAATACCTTGGGAGGTATTTGTTAAAAGATATCTCGTTGTTCGCCACGAGTTGCAAGTTGTCTATGCGCCGAAGTTAATTGTTTTTACATGCAGCTCATGGTGTGCAATAGGACATCTCTTAACAAACAGTTGCAAGCTGCCGAGCGCCAGGGATACGACCTTTACACATTGCGAAACAGCTGTAGGGGGCAAATGTAACTAGGTTTGCGGCGGTTCCAACGGGAATGCATCCATTAAGAACTTAAGATGGGTAGCGGCCAGAGCTTTTAACGGAGCAATTATCTTCCACGCTCATAAGAGGATATTAGCATCAACCCATCTCTATTTAACAGCTTGTTTTTCGATCTGTCACTTCTGATCTTTTATGTCTACACCGAGGGAGACCGGTTCGGATACCACATTTGCATTCCGCAGGACGGAGATTCAAGGCCACACTCAAAAGTCTGGATATACGTTTCCTATCGTTTCACTAAATTAAGGAAATGCCGAGAAGGTTCCTACGAAATGTTCATGGCTAGATCGCGTCGTCGATAGGGCCTTAAAATCTAATTTTCTTTCCTCCTGTCCCTACCACGTATGTATAAAACAGTTTCTTTTTGTCGATGACGATTTTTTTCATTATATACTTCAAGACCGAGAAAATTAAACCCACACGGATCCACTGATACTGTAGAGCCACAGCTGAATATGCAAGAATCCATATACATTATAAAAATGTGCGTATGTACGTGTGTGTGTGTGTGTGTGTGTGTGTGTGTGTGTGTGTGTGTTTGTCCCACATCTCCTCCTAAACCACTGGACGGATTTCAAACAAACTTGGTACATATATCCGTTACTATCAAACAGCCGCTGTACGGGTAAGAACCACCTCGTTTCATAGTTAAGGAGGTATGACGTCATAAACGAGATGCTCGAAAAACGGTCATTTAAATGTACTACTTCTTTCCCATTAACTGTATTCGCAACATATTGTACAGACGGTATCCGTATACATCGCAGAGTGTACTAAAGAAATGTATCATTTCACAACACGAGTTCAGAAGCTAATGCTTCACAAACACTAAGATACAAGAAAAATCGCCGCATCATGCACGAAGTTTTAATTCTTTTATTCATTACTACTAAGGCACTCCTATAACCGAGTCAACTTAAGGAAATCCCTGACGACTTGAAGCGATTTTGACAGCTTTCAACTGCCAAGCGCAAATGTCTGTAGGCGGAAACAATAGCCGTCTATAGAGCTATGAAGAAGCGTTGCCATAGAGACGTTTACAAAATGACGGTGTAGACATGCGAAGGAGCTGCGCCCAGCGAACAGAAACTGTCCAGGATATTACACTACAATCACAGTTTATTTTTGTACTAGTTTCTAACAGAAAATTGGCAAAACAAAAACCATTCCCAGTTTGTCAGCTAGTTATTTCATAAAGCAGCTAGCAAAATACAAAGCGACGTAAAGTGCAGTCTTGCTCTTCCCAGCACCGACAGAGACTGACGAATTCTTAACTGTTTCTGCTGCTGGCCCGTAACGTGATTATACAATAAATTGCCCAAGGTGATTAAGAGATTATTATAACGAGCTTAGTTAAATAGGCAGTTAAAAGTACCTCTTAAGCAATGCGTTCTATAAAGTGAGGGAATGTTTAGGGGGCAGAGAGTAGGCGTTTGCTAAAAAGGTGACTTAGACCTATATCTATTCTATACTAATAATAAATCTGTAATACATCAGTATCTGTGTGTTGGCCTTTGAACAAGCAAACACAAATTTTTTTTTGGATTTTCGTAAGTAACTATACCATAACTTGGGTCACTTCATAGGCTTCAGTTGATCAAAATCCGATCACGTTATTTAAATATTTATTAAAACTTTATTGGCTGTCTGTCTGAATATGCTAATCTCCAAAATTACTAGACCGATTTTTATGCTGTTTTCACTGGTATCTTCAGTGTAGGAATGTACGGGCCATATTTCATCAAAAATATAGTAATAGATATTATAAATATACAATATGTATGTATGTATATATAACATCTCCTCTGAAACCACTGGACAGATTTCCATCAAACTAAGTATACAAATCGCCGGCCGAAGTGGCCGTGCGGTTAAAGGCGCTGCAGTCTGGAACCGCAAGACCGCTACGGTCGCAGGTTCGAATCCTGCCTCGGGCATGGATGTTTGTGATGTCCTTAGGTTAGTTAGGTTTAACTAGTTCTAAGTTCTAGGGGACTAATGACCTCAGCAGTTGAGTCCCATAGTGCTCAGAGCCATTTGAACCATAAGTATACAGATCACTTACAGTGTGAGTACAATCGCTGTGGGAATAAGAAACAGCTATCAAAGGGGTAAGGGTGGTGGTGAAAAAGAAGTATAGGCACGACATGCGAATACCTTCATTATATTCATGTAGTGTTTATCCTAACTAGCCTCCCTTCTTTGAAGTAAGTGGGTGGTAACCACATGGGTCCTTAATAAAATCTAACGTTACTTTCACTTACTTGCGTCGGGCTTCTTCTGCTTTCTTCTTTGCTGTCGGCCTCCCTTGGCCAACTATTGCTTCTTTTCCACCCCAACAGCATTAGGTTTCGAGGTCTAAGAGTTACTTTCACTTACTTGCGTCGGGCTTCTTCTGCTTTCTTCTTTGCTGTCGGCCTCCCTTGGCCAATTATTGCTTCTTATCCACCCCAACAGCATTAGGTTTCGAGGTCTAAGAGTTACTTTCACTTACTTGCGTCGGGCTTCTTCTGCTTTCTTCTTTGCTGTCGGCCTCCCTTGGCCAACTATTGCTTCTTTTCCACCCCAACAGCATTAGGTTTCGAGGTCTAAGAGTTACTTTCACTTACTTGCGTCGGGCTTCTTCTGCTTTCTTCTTTGCTGTCGGCCTCCCTTGGCCAATTATTGCTTCTTATCCACCCCAACAGCATTAGGTTTCGAGGTCTAAGAGTTACTTTCACTTACTTGCGTCGGGCTTCTTCTGCTTTCTTCTTTGCTGTCGGCCTCCCTTGGCCAACTTTTGCTTCTTTTCCACCCCAACAGCATTAGGTTTCGAGGTCTAAGAGTTACTTTCACTTACTTGCGTCGGGCTTCTTCTGCTTTCTTCTTTGCTGTCGGCCTCCCTTGGCCAACTCTTGCTTCTTTTCCACCCCAACAGCATTAGGTTTCGAGGGCTAAGAGTGACCATCATTTTCATTTTCTATCTCTGATGTTCAAAGGTTCTCAAACGATCCATTGAAACTTGATGAATGAATTAGACCTTGAAGAATTCATGGCAGCTCTGCCAATAAACCCTATTCCCACGTCCAAGAAGACGTGAGTTTTGCAACCTCTGCTCAGTGCATGGCGCACAGTGTCTGTACGTTACGTAGTCAATGGGAAAGGATGAAAGGCGAGTTTTCCGAACCAGAACATATCGACTAAGGGAGATAGCCTCGAAAAAGAAAATCCTTGTGCTTCTAGAAAGGGGATTGAGCAGATAGCTGGTAATCAAATCTCGGAAAAACATTGCTCCTGATACCCCAAGGAGTCTCAGAGACAGGGCGGGATCAAAGGTCTACGACAAAGCTGTGGAAAAGAACAAACGAAAATAGGTCAACGGATATATCAAAGTAGCAGCCTGGAATGTCAGAGGAATAACCTAGAAAGAGAGAGAACTAGCAAATATACTAAAAGACGTTGTAACCTCCCAACAGATAAAGTCCGTATCCTCGCAATAAAGAGGAGACTTATATCTGACCTTTCAAGAGAAATCTCGTAAATCAACCTTTCAATAATTAAGTGATTGAATCTAAACTAGTAAATCTCGACGTCAGTAGTGCTGCGTCATGGCCCTGAAAAATCATTCTGAATAAACTGAAAATTCTTACCTCAAAGATGTCGCCGCATAACCCGTATATATCTGCTCCTGTAAGAAATTTTTCTGGCACAGCCCAGTGCAATGCTGGCCACTAGATTTTGTTATGTATGAAAAATAACTGTACTTTAAACATAGCTGCGCTACAGCAATGGTTCCACGTAAATCAGACTAAGAACAGCCGACCAGTTGCAAAGGATAAAGCAATCTTTACCTAGGTTTCAATAGATATAAATCTATCTTCTTCAGAAGATGCCTGGGGACAATGAACATCGTAATATATATTAAGGTATGAAACATGAGTCAAGAATAAAGATTAACATATATTAGGAAAATATTGTATTACAAGATGTGAGAAAGATTCTTGGTACTTACAGTATTATAACAACATGAAGTGATATGTCCTTATCGTTTAGGCAAACATCTGCATAGTTACATTAATCATATAAAATATAGCCCTGACAACAGGGTTTGTCAAACAAATAAAATAGGTACATAGAAGTTGCAGAGCGCCTAAGCGACTGAGTAAAATCGGCCAGCGTAGTAGCACAGCGGCCAGGGCAGGTGGCGCTCATGTCGCGAACTATGTGCCGATAGGCGTACTGAAGTAACATTTGAAACATCAATTTTAAATGCGTTCTTAAATAGAGTGATAATAAATAAATTGGCAAGCATTTGACACTCCCGTTATGACATTGAGGGAGGTATAGGAACAATAACGTAGATACATACATCAAAAAGACAGGTGGCGCTTCCGCCGTGAGTTACATGCAGTGGTCTATATAGCCAAAATATAAAGTTATATTACCATATTAGTGAAGCCCATAGAACGTATATAAGTCAAACCATCAAGAACAATCAGTAATGGCTTTTAAGAAAATTACGAGACCTGGTCTACAATCCAGTTACTACGTAATATAGAATAAGAGAAAATTACATGGGGGCCGCTGTAGTGGCAGCCATATATCGTGAAAAGAACACATTATATAAACGATAGTAAACTGGAGGATTTGAAAGTGCATTATAGCTTCCTGAGGAAATAGACTACTGAGGTTACTAACATTAATGTTATATATTACACAGTACGGGTTTAAAGCCTTCGAAAAATTGTTTACAAGCAAGGTTCAACTGATCATTCAGAATATTGCCGTCTTTGATCTCTAGATGTTTAAAAATAAATAGCTCTTCCCACAGATCTAGTCTCCGTCCTTTGACCTGTCTATGTAGGATAACCGTGTCTTCTAACTGTTTAGGCGTATGGCCGGTTATCAAGAGGTGTTCAGCAAAGGTAGAGTTGCGAATATTCGTTCCTTTTTTACCTAACAGATGTTCTTTATATCGTGTTTTCACAGCTCTGCCGGTTTGACCAATATAATAAGAGGGGCAGTTATTACAGGTTAGCTTGTAAATACCTGAATTAGAAAACCAATCGCTGGCAATCTCTACTGACTGTACAAGATTTCTTTTTAAACTGTTATCTGTAGAAAAGGAGACGTTACAGTTATATTTTTTATTCAGAAGACGTTTAATCCTATACGATAAGTTACCCAGGAAAGGGATGGAAATAAATTTTTTAGTTTCTGTGGTATCCGTGGGGAGAATATTTCTCAAAGTCGAACATTTTTGGGAGATTTTCTTATTGAGCAGGTAATCAATCATATTCTGGTTATACCCATTATTAACCGCAATCGCTTTGATGACATTCAATTCCTTTTTTTGATCCGCAGGTGATAAAGGAGTGGTTACCATTCGGTGAATGGCGGAATGAAAAAATGCCAATTTATGAGCTTTTGGATGGGTTGAGTCAGCAGGAATGACATTAAATCCGGCGTACTTTAACGAATTCCGTCAGCTTGTACAATAAGTTCCAAAAGAAAGGGCTTATAAATATGAACCCTAAACCACCAGTGCTTAGAAGTCAGTTTAAACTGCATAAACAAAATCACCCGATCCGCCCTATAGTGAATGGTATAGGCAGTCCACATCACACACTTGCTAGGCGCCTCCATTTTAAAATTAAAGATGCTTTCACTTTTGAAAATAATTTTGCTGTAAAAAACAGTAAGGAATTAATTAACAATATTCAATCTATAAGTTGTACACCTGACACTAGACTGGTGTCCTTTGACATCGTCAGCCTTTACACAAATGTTCCGGTTGATGAAACCATAGACCTTGTAAAAGAGAATCTTCTTAAACACAAAAAATTAAGTGAAACTCAGATTGCCGAACTCATTGGTTTGCTCAAGGTCATTTTAAAATACAATTACTTCACATTTAACGGGAAAATGTATGTACAACCAGATGGTCTAGCAATGGGTAGCCCCCTCGCCGGTATTCTAGCAGAGGTTTTCATTAACGCCCTAGAAACAACGTTCTTCAATTCAAGTTCAGAATTACGCCACAAAATCCGCTATTATGCACGGTATGTTGATGACATTTTCATTGCTTTTGATGGCACTGATCATGAGTTAGAGCATCTCTTTAACACTTTCAACGGTTTACATGAAAAAATTTCCTTCACAAAAGAACTTCAAAATGATAAACGTGAACTTAATTTTCTCGATTTAACAATTTCTATAGAAGATAATTCCTTCCATTTTAATATCTTCCGCAAGGAAACATATTCTGATAATGTCATTCCTGCTGACTCAACCCATCCAAAAGCTCATAAATTGGCATTTTTTCATTCCGCCATTCACCGAATGGTAACCACTCCTTTATCACCTGCGGATCAAAAAAAGGAATTGAATGTCATCAAAGCGATTGCGGTTAATAATGGGTATAACCAGAATATGATTGATTACCTGCTCAATAAGAAAATCTCCCAAAAATGTTCGACTTTGAGAAATATTCTCCCCACGGATACCACAGAAACTAAAAAATTTATTTCCATCCCTTTCCTGGGTAACTTATCGTATAGGATTAAACGTCTTCTGAATAAAAAATATAACTGTAACGTCTCCTTTTCTACAGATAACAGTTTAAAAAGAAATCTTGTACAGTCAGTAGAGATTGCCAGCGATTGGTTTTCTAATTCAGGTATTTACAAGCTAACCTGTAATAACTGCCCCTCTTATTATATTGGTCAAACCGGCAGAGCTGTGAAAACACGATATAAAGAACATCTGTTAGGTAAAAAAGGAACGAATATTCGCAACTCTACCTTTGCTGAACACCTCTTGATAACCGGCCATACGCCTAAACAGTTAGAAGACACGGTTATCCTACATAGACAGGTCAAAGGACGGAGACTAGATCTGTGGGAAGAGCTATTTATTTTTAAACATCTAGAGATCAAAGACGGCAATATTCTGAATGATCAGTTGAACCTTGCTTGTAAACAATTTTTCGAAGGCTTTAAACCCGTACTGTGTAATATATAACATTAATGTTAGTAACCTCAGTAGTCTATTTCCTCAGGAAGCTATAATGCACTTTCAAATCCTCCAGTTTACTATCGTTTATATAATGTGTTCTTTACACGATATATGGCTGCCACTACAGCGGCCCTCATGTAATTTTCTCTTATTCTATATTACGTAGTAACTGGATTGTAGACCAGGTCTCGTAATTTTCTTAAAAGCCATTACTGATTGTTCTTGATGGTTTGACTTATATACGTTCTATGGGCTTCACTAATATGGTAATATAACTTTATATTTTGGCTATATAGACCACTGCATGTAACTCACGGCGGAAGCGCCACCTGTCTTTTTGATGTATGTATCTACGTTATTGTTCCTATACCTCCCTCAATGTCATAACGGGAGTGTCAAATGCTTGCCAATTTATTTATTATCACTCTATTTAAGAACGCATTTAAAATTGATGTTTCAAATGTTACTTCAGTACGCCTATCGGCACATAGTTCGCGACATGAGCGCCACCTGCCCTGGCCGCTGTGCTACTACGCTGGCCGATTTTACTCAGTCGCTTAGGCGCTCTGCAACTTCTATGTACCTATTTTATTTGTTTGACAAACCCTGTTGTCAGGGCTATATTTTATATGATTAATGTAACTATGCAGATGTTTGCCTAAACGATAAGGACATATCACTTCATGTTGTTATAATACTGTAAGTACCAAGAATCTTTCTCACATCTTGTAATACAATATTTTCCTAATATATGTTAATCTTTATTCTTGACTCATGTTTCATACCTTAATATATATTACGATGTTCATTGTCCCCAGGCATCTTCTGAAGAAGATAGATTTATATCTATTGAAACCTAGGTAAAGATTGCTTTATCCTTTGCAACTGGTCGGCTGTTCTTAGTCTGAAAAATAACTGATTTTCTTCACGATAATCGTCATGACTATGGATAGGAGAAATTAGTAAAAACTTTAAATTCAGATGAATGACTGTCAAAAGTTATCTTTATAAGAAAGATTATTATTGAAAGATTTTTTGAAAACATTTACATGGGACATTGATATAACAATAGTACAAAAATCAGTTGTAGCAATTAAAAGATGCGCGCACCAATAAAGAACAATAATACACTACTGGCCACTAAAATTGCTACACCACGAAGATGACGTGCTACAGACGCGAAATTTAACCGACAGGAAGAAGACGCTGTGATATGCAAATGATGAGCTTTTCAGAGCATTCACACAAGGTTGGCGCCGGTGGCGGACACCTACAACGTGCTGACATGAGGAAAGTTTCCAACCGATTTCTCATACAAAAACAGCAGTTGACCGGCGTTGCCTGGTGAAACGTTGTTGTGATGTCTCGTGTAAAGAGGAGAAATGCGTACCATCACGTCTCCGACTTTGATAAAGGTCAGATGTAGCGTGTCGCGATTGCGTTGCTGCTCGCGTTGGTCGAGATCCAATGACTGTTAGCAGAATATGGAATCGGTGGGTTCAGGAGGGTAATACGGAAAGCCGTGCTGGATCCCAACGGTCACCTCTTGTTCGCATTGATGGCACTTTGAACAGTGGACGTTACATTTTAAATGTATTGCGACCCGTGGCTCCACCCTTCATTCGATCCTTGCAAAACCCTACATTTCAGCAGGATAATGCACCACCGCATGTTGCAGGTCCTGTACGGGTCTTTCTGGATACAGAAACGTTCGACTGCTGCCCTGGCCAGCACATTCTCCAGATCTCTCACCAATTGAAAACGTCTGGTCAATGGTTTCCGAGCAATTGGCTCGTCACAATACGCCAGTCTTGATGAACTGTTGTATCGTGTTGAAGCTGCATGGGCAGCTGTACTTGTACACGCCATCCAAGCTCTGTTTGACTCTATGCCCAGGCGTATCAAGGCCGTTATTACGGCCAGAGTTGGTTGTTCTGGGTACTGATTTCTCAGGATCTGTGCACCCAGATTGCGTGAAAATGTAATCACATGTCAGTTCTAGTATAATATATTTGTCCAATGAATACCCGTTTATCATGTGCATTTCTTCTTGGTGTAGCAATTTTAATGGCCAATATTGTATTTTGCTTTTACCTTATACTACATCGCTCAGGCACCGCGATCGTTCTCCACGACCGGCCTTGGTAATCCCATAACTCTACTGCTCTTCTCGAGCTACAAAACACCACTAGTGGACTGCATTGTCCGAACTCCAGGACACAAGCGCTCTCTGTGAGCTGTACAACTCGACAACTGCTCTCTACGAGCAACCTTACCCAACGGCCCGACTGCGAGCTACTACGACTACTACTGCTGGCGATTCTATTCAAAAATGGTTCAAATGGCTCTGAGCACTATGGGACTTAACATCTGTGGTCATCAGTCCCCTAGAACTTAGAACTACCTAAACCTAACTATCCTAAAGACATCACACATATCCATGCCCGAGGCAGGATTCGAACCTGCGACCGTAGCGGTCACGCGGTTCCAGACTGAAGCCCCTAGAACCGCACGGCCAGGCGATTCTGTTGTAGCATACCTATCGCAGGCAGCGCGTGAGCAGTCCATCGAAGTTACACCTGCTTGAGTGGGCTAGCAACAAATTCCTTAGTCATGGACCTCTTACAACGTGAACATCGATACTGTAGCAATCAAAGAAACGAAAATAGAAATAGGAGGTAATAAATATGTACGTGATTTCATCATGTTATATAGTGGAGTAGAATACAATGAAAGAGCAAGTAAAGATGTGGCATTACTCCTGCAAAAGAGATGGGAAACACACATAAATTGTCACACACACTTAAGTGAAAGTATACTCACAGTCTGAAATTGAAAAGAGTCAACGCTACCATTTCAAGCGTGTATGCACCAGAAGAAAGAAAAAAGGATGAGTATAGAACTTCCTATGAAGAACTGCAGAAGACTCTGAATAAATACAGTGCTACATATCAGATTATTTCAATGTCAAAATAGGAAATAGCCCTATAACGAGTATTATTGGGCCTTTTGGAGAAGCCGTATGTAATGGAAAAGTACTAAGAAATTTTGCCACTTACAATTTTCTATAATGAACAGACCCACTTCTTGATAAAAGAGATAAGCATAAGTATGCTTTGGCCAGTAGAGAGCTTAGATCAATAACTGACTACATTTTTTAGTAAATGAAAAGCTAGCGGGACAGGTAAGGAATATAAGAGTTTATAGAGGACAAGATATAGGATTACATTATTTTCTACTAATCTCCAGAAAATATCTTCTTACGGAATGGAAGAAAGTGACAAAACAAATAAGTAACCAGAAAGTTTGAAGCGTTTATAAAGTATACTTGTTTGAAGAGGACAGCGTCAAACAATTTTATCAAAGAAGAATAAATAAAGAACTAGCGACTTGCACACTAAAGATAGTAAAGAAGATGAATGTCAAAATTTGAAGAATGTGATATATAGAATAGCAGGAGAAGCTCTCGATGAAAAGAAAAAAAATAACGAGAAGAAATGACGTAAAAGTTGGAATTAGGCTATAAGAAAAGATGTAAGAGAAACAGGATGCATATATAAAGAACTCAAGCAACTCCATCTCTGAAAAGATGGAATCCAATAGGGAGAGAATAAATATTACTAAGTGTGTTGTAAGAAAGGTACACTAAGAACATTGGGACATCTTTATTTCCAATATCGAGAATGATGTTCATGGGAGACAGAAAATGGCCTATAAGGTTTTGCAAACTTTGAACGCAACAGCAAAATAGAAGATGCAAGTAAACAATACTGAAGATGAACAAAGAGTATAACGATATAGCGTAAGAAACATAGATGACAAGAGGTTAGATGAAGTGCAGTCTGACGAAATATAATGTGCCTTAACTTCACTTCAGAACATAAAAGCGACATCAAGAGATGGTGTTAATGCTGAATTGCTAAAATATGGAATAATGATGCTAATTTTGCGACTGTTACATCTCTTAAACGATTGTTGGAAGACCAAGAGTATCCCCAAAGACTGGGAGATTGCTTGAGTGGTATCAGTTTTTAAACAAAGAGACAAAAGCCCATGCAGTAACTACAAAGGAATATATTTATTAGAATCGGCATACAAGATATATGCTAAGATTTCAAACACCAGACTTAGAAACATAACGCAAGTGGTACTGCGTGAGGAATAAACGGGTTTTAGGAAAGGATGCCGTACGATACATCCATTTTTAATTTTACAACAGATAATACAAAAACAGATAGACATAATAAAAAAACACACATTGCTTTCATCTGTTTTAAAAAGCCTTTGACAGTGCCGATAGAAACAAACTTTAGAAGAAAATGACGAATAGTGGATATCCGAAACATCTAATAAATGTGATAAAAAGTTTACATCAGAACACGACTATCACTCTAGATCTCAATGGAAAAAATGAGAAATAAGGTACCAACTAACAAAGGAGTATGGCAAAGCTGTTATATCTCCTGAACTTTGCTTAACATTTACCTGCATGAAATAATGCATTTATGGAAAACAGAATTTCAAAAAGATATATAGCTAGACAGGACGACTTAGTATATGCTAACGATGCAGTGATTCTAAAGAAGAGTACTTTCAGACAAGAATTTACTTACTGAAACAAATTAGAGACAAATTTGGCACAGAGATATCAGCAGTATAAGACTAAGACAATGGTCTTCATGGAGAAGGATGTCCGCCCCGATAGCTGAGTGGTCAGCGAGACGCATTGCCGTCCTACGGGTCCGGGTTCGATTGCTGGCTAGGTCGGAGATTTTCTCCGTTCAGGGACTGGGTGTTGTGTTGTCTTCATCATCACTTCATCCTCATCCGGCGCGCAGTCGCCCAATGTGGCGTCGAACGTAACAAGACCTGCACCAAGGCGGCCGGACCTGCCCCGCAAGGGGCCTCCCGGCCAATGACGCCAAACGCTTATTTCCATTTCCATGGGGAAAGAACGCATTAAAACGGAAATAGTGCTAGTTCAAAAGATTTTAGAGCAAGTAAACCACTCCAGTTACCTAGAATGTGAGGTAACATATGGCTACAACGAAGATATTTAAGCTCGGTAAATTTAGCCGGGTATGAGGAACAATTAACAGAAACCTTAAAAACAAAATTAGGGAAGATACTCCAATTAAATTCTACAAAACAGCTGCAGTCCCCACATTGCTCCATGGTAACGAGACCTGGGTTATTAGCAAAAAGCAAGTATTCAGGCACAAGAAATGGAGTTCATCACAGGAGTTAAAGGTTTCACAACAGAAGACAGACTGAGAATCAAGATATCGGAGAAGAACTACAATTTTTAATCTAAATGACACAATTCCAGAGTACAGAAGAAAATGAAACGAGCACCTAGAAACAAAGTACAGTGACAGGTACAGGGTAGAAGTTATGAGCGACAAGGAAGAAGAGAGAGAGACAGCAAGCCCCCAGTAACGACGGATACAACAAAATGCAATTCCACATCATATTTGAAGAGAAGAAGAAGTATTTGAGAACGAGAGCACTTAGTGACTTGTAACAAACTTTACACACAATTTCAAAATCTCTGTCACTCAACAGATGAAGGCGGCCTGTAGGCTTTTGTGCTGTACGTGTCTCTTCGCGTTTCCACTTCACTATCACATGGGAAACAGTGTACCTAGGGATGTTTAGGGGTGTGGAAATCTCTCGTACAGACGTATGACACAAGTGACACCCAATCACCTGACCACGTTCGAAGTCCGTGAGTTCCGCGGAGTGTCCCATTCTGCTCTCTCACGATATGACTACTGAAGTCGCTGATATGGAGTACCTGGCAGTAGGTGGCAGCACAGTGCACCTAATACGAAAAAATGTATGTTTTTGGTTGTGTCCGGATACTTTTGATCACATAGGGTAGAAAGGAAAGAGGAGAACATAGACGGAGAGAGGGGTGGATAGCCGGTGGACAGATAGAGAGGGGTAGGAGGAGATGAATTGAAAATGAGGAATGGAGGAGATGGACAGAGGGAAGGGGGAGAAGGAGATCGACAGAGTGGTGGAGAGGAGGAGCTGAATAAAGAAAGGGAAGAGGAGGAGGTGATCAAGGCGAGGGGAGGAGAATACAGAAAGGAAAGTGGAGTGAGAGAGAGAGAGAGAGAGAGAGAGAGAGAGAGAGAGACAGACAGACAGAGAGAGAGAGAGAGAGTGAGAGAGAGAGAGAGGGAGTAGCAGGTGGACAGGGAGAGGGGCATGACGAGATGACGAGATAAACGGAGAACAGAGAATGGAGGGAAGGGGGAGGACGAGATGGAAAGAGTGGGGGACAGAGGAGAGGGGCAAATAGAGAGAGAAAGAGGAGGTTGACTAAGAGAATTGAAACAAAAAGCAGTCCGTGCAACATCGGGTATTCAATACTAAATAATAATAACAGTAGCATCTCTCATAGAATGAAGGCTTTCACGGCAGGTGTTGTCATCACTTAACACTTCCGGGCTGAGATGCTGTGGTCCGGACATAAGACTCTCTCCTGACGTTTCGCCTTCCACTGCGGAAGGCATCCTCCGAGGACAATCGGCTAACTGTCAATTCATACGAAAGTTTTCGCCAACAAATTTTTTTCTTTTCCGGAAAGCCTTGTTCTCAAACCTCTGCAATCATTCAAACTTAAACACGTTCCCATTTTGCGAGGTCAGTGTCTCACTATTGAGGAATGCTGATTCTATTCTTCTGACAAGCAAATGGGCAACTGGGGACCAAATATCGTCACCATGGTCCTTACGTTAGCTGATAGTGTATGTACTGTTACACTATGACAAAATGGGTGTGTAGTTAGAAAAGAATGAACTGCGTAGCATTAGTCTTTCACATTATTAGATTACCTCTTTGCAAAGTGTCACTTGGATAAACTGACTGAATTAATATTGTTTTAAACAGATTGGTCTCGTATCTGGAAAGCAGGAGCCGATAATCCTGATCCGGTCATCCTATATCTACGTCGAAATACATACTCCGCAAGCCACCGTAAGGTGCGAGGCAGATGGTAGCCTCTACCACTTGTGGTCATTTCCCTTCCTGTTCAAACTGCACATAAGGAGAGGGACAACAGACTATCAATATGAGTCCTAAATTCTCGTTTCTTATTTTCGTGGTGCTTATGCGAAATGGATGTTAGCAGCAGCAGAATGGTTCTAAAGTTAGCTTTAAATTCTCAAAATTTTCTCAGTAGTGTTCCTCGGAAAGAGCATCGCATTCTCTGCAGTGGTTCCCGTTGGAGCTCCCGAAGCATCTCCGTAATTCTTGGCCGTTGTTTGACTCTTTACTTTTTTGAGCCATCAATCTTCAATCTGGTTTGATGCGGCCCGCCACGAACTCCTCTCCTGTGCCAAACTCCTCATCTCGGAGTAGCACTTGCAACCTACGTCCTCAGTTATTTGCTGATTGTATGCCAGTCTCTGCCTTCCTCTACAATTCTTACCTGCTACAGCTCTCTCTAGTACCATGGAAGTTGTTTCCTAATGCCTTAACTGATGTATCATGCTGTCCCACTCATTTTCAGCATTTTCCATGTAGTCCTTTCCTCGCCGATTCTGCGGAGAGCGCCCTCATTCCTTGCCTTAAGAGCCCACATAATTTTCAACAATCGTCTGTAGCACCACATCTCAAATGCTTCGAGTCTCTTCTTTTTCGGTTTTCCCACAGTCCACTTTTCATTACCATACAATGCTGTGCTGCGAACGTACATTAGCAGAGATTTCTCCCTCAAATTAAGGTCTATGTTTGATACTACTTTCTCTTGGCCAGGAATGCCCTTTTTGTCAGTACAAGACTGCTTTTGATGTCACCATAGCTACCTCCGTCGTGGGTTACTTTGATGCCTGAATAGCAGGATTCCTCAACTTCATCTACTTCGTTATCACAAATCCTGATGTTCAGTTTCTCACTGTTCTCAATTCTGATATTTCTCATTACTTTCATCTTCCTTCGATTTTCTCAGATCGTGTAATCCTTCTTCGCTTCCACCAAGGATAGCAATGTCCCCAGCGAATCTTATCGTTGATATCAATTCACCTTGAATTTTAATTCCGCTCCTGAATCTTTCTTTTATTTCCGTCAATGCTCCTTCGATGTGTCGATGAAAAGACTACTTCCCTTTCTTACTCCCTAATTAACCAGAGCACTTCGTACTTAGTCTTCCACTCTTATTATTATCCCATTTTTCTTGCACATATTGTATATTATCCATCTATCCCTACAGCTTACCCATGCTTTTCTCAGAATTTCGAACATCTTGCACCATTTTACAT
The DNA here is from genome assembly GCF_023864345.2 of Schistocerca serialis cubense. Classification (NCBI taxonomy): domain Eukaryota; kingdom Metazoa; phylum Arthropoda; class Insecta; order Orthoptera; family Acrididae; genus Schistocerca; species Schistocerca serialis. The sequence continues at coordinate 633,283,282 of NC_064645.1, forward strand.
TGTGAACTCTATTTCCTTAGTCTTGCTTCCATTGCCAACCGTAATGTCAGAATTGCCCCTCTGGTTCCTTAACCTTTCCTAAAAACAAACTGATAGTCATCTAACACATCCACAGTGCTCTTTCGGATTCTTCTGTATATTATTTTTGTCAGCAACTTGGACGCATGAGCTGTTAAGCTGATTGTGCGATAATTCTCGCACTTGTCGGCTCCTGCAATCTTCGGAATTATGTTTATGATGGTTTTTCGAAAGTTGGATGGTATACCGAGAGATTCATACATTCTACACACCAGTGTGAAAAGTCGCTTCGTTGTCACTTCCCCCAACGATTTTAGAAACTCTGATCGAATGTTACCTTTCCCTTCTGTCTTATTTGATTTTTAGTGTTCTTTTAAATTCGGATCCTCTATATGTTCTTTATTGAGTCCTGTTTCTTTTATCAGTCATCAGACAACTCCTTCCCCTCACAGAGGTCTTCAATGAATTCTTTCAAACTGTCCGTTTTCTCCTCTGCACTTAATATTGGTATTCATATTGTATTCTTAAGGTTACCGCCCTTCGCCCGTGCTTTTAGTTTCAACGAAGGTTGTTTTTTCCTATATAGTGAGTGAGCCCTTCCGACAATAATTTTGTTTTCGATTTCCTCATATTTTACATGCAGCCATTTCGCCTAAACCTTCCTGCACTTCCTATTTATTTCATTCCTAAGCATCTTGTAGTTCTGTATACATGAATTTCCCTCAACATTTATGTACTTTCTTCTTTCATCTATCAACTGAAGTATTTCTTTTGTTATCATTTGGTTTCTTCTCAGTTGCCTTCTGTGTACAGACGGTTTTCCTTCCAACTTCTGTAACTGGCCTTTTCAGAGATGCCCATTCGTCTTCAGCTGAACTTCCTATTGAGCTATTCCTTATCAGAGTGTCTATAATCTTCCCACATCTCCCAGCTTTTTCCAAGTATACCTCCTCCTATAGTGATTCTTCACCAGAGTATTCGCTATTGCTAACTGAAATTTATTTCAGAAATCAATTAGTCTTTCTCCTCTTTCATTCCCAGTACCATACCCATGTTCTCCAGTAACCCTTTCTTCTTCTCCTTCCCTTACAACTGCATTCCATCCCCCCGTGATTATTGGATGTTCATCTCTATTTACGTACTGATTTACCCGTTCAATATCCTCATATACTTTCTCGATCTCTTCATCTTTGGCTTACGATATCGGCATGTATACCTGAACTATCGTTATTGGTACTGGCTTGCTGTTGATACTGATGAAAACAGCCTATCACTGAACTGCTCACAGTAGCTGACTACCTTCCCTACCTTCTTATTCATAACGAATCCTACTCCCTTTACACCGTTTTCTGCTTCTATTAATATTACTCTGCACTCATCTGACCATAAATCCTTGTTTTTTTTTGCGTTTCACTTATCTAGACTGAGCCTTAGCGTATCATTTTTCAGAATTTTCTAGCTTCCCTACCACGTTCAAACTTCTGAAATTCCACGTTCCGATTCGTATAACGTTACCCTGTCGTTGGTTATTCAATCTTTTTCTGATGGTCACCTCTCACCCCGGAGATCCGAATGGAGGATTATTCCGGAATCTGTTACCAATGAAGAGATCGTCTTGTCACTTTTTCAATTACAGGCCACATGTCCTGTGGAGACACATAGTGCGTCTTGAATGCTGTACTTTTCTTTGCCTTCTGCACCCTCGTGCCGTTGCCATTGCTGTTTCTTCTGCCTTTAGGGGCAGTTTCCCATTTCAAGGCCAAGAGACTGGTTTGAACCTCTGTCCGCTCCTCTGTCCCCTTTAACAAGCCCGTTGGCTGATTTCTTATGCTGGAAGTCTTCAGCCTTCACTGATGATGATTTTTACTCAAATTGTAAGCGGTGAGGGGTTGGTGGGTTCGAACCCAGGACCAAGAATGTTTTAATTACCAGCCAAAGATTGTACCCCTAGACCATTTACCGGTAACAAATACTTCGATGTCGTCCTTTAATTCGACCTGGTGCGAATCCCAAACACTAGAGCAGTAGTCATGAATAGGTCGCATTAGAATCCAATATGCGGTCTCCTTTACAAATGAACCACTCTTTCCTAAAATTCTCCAAATAAATCAAAGTTGATCATTCGCCTTTCCTGCTACAGTACGCATTTACTCGTTCAATTTCGTATCTTTTGCAATTTTGCGCCCAGGTATTTAAACGAAGTGACCTTGACAAGCAGGACACTACTGATTTAGATTTTCCTGGTTTCCTTAAATGACTTCATGTAAATTCCATGACGATTTCTGCTATACGTTCACGGCACAATTTCTGTCGCGTCCTTGTTAAACATGGGCAATAAGTATGGAAATGTTTATAAATATGAATTACACTTTTTTCTTATTCATAACTTGTAAAAAGGCGACAATTCAAATACTGTTCTAAACGCGATCCATGAATGAATAATGCTACTATCACTACAGTCCATCAGAATGCTAGAGTACTTGTGAATAACCAGAGTTGACCATACCTCCAACACACGAGACGTACACAGAGGCACGAGTATCTTCTTCCATGATGCAGGCATATTTCTCCCCCTGTGTTTACGATCATGAGTTATTTTCTTTTCTGCATTCGTGATCAGCTCCTAAATCATCTCTATGAGTTATATAACTCTCACCAAAATACATTTGTATATGGTAATTCGACAAGATTAATTTCCTTCATTGAATACACTCTGCTTGATTGATTAAAACTGGAATTTTAAAGACGTAACACTCATATTTTGTGGAATGCACTTCAGTACCCACCTTTATATTAAGAATCTAATAATAATTTATCAATGACAAAAGCCAAAAATTATGAGTGGAAGAACCTCGCAGTGCCACAGTTTTCGTGATTCTGCTAAACACCAAGTAATCTAATTAAATGTCAAAAAACAGGGTCTTAATGAGATAGTTGAAGATATGGACACGGAAAATATATATTTAATGTAAAGTATTGATGATGGTGATTGAGACATGAACAGAAAGCAACACTTGCCACACGCTCAGAGACGTATAACTCTCGCCAGAAAGAAAACCCATAGTTTGCGGGGGAGCAGACCACGCAACCGTGTAATATTGCCGCTCCTTTGGGCATTCTGCCGTATCCCTCGCAGTCAGAAACCGTGATGTTTCGTTTTTGCGGACGAGTAGACTGTTTACCCTTTCTGCATAAAAACTTTCCGTGAAACTCGGCTGAAAGTACGTTGACGAGTTCCTCGCATTTTGACATTTACACAGTGGAGAAAACAGACTAGCTTGTTCGGGACAGTTGGCGATGATACAGTGAATGCTGTCGAAGTAATGAGACAGAAGTAAACTAGGCGTAGGAATCATGAAGTGTCTTATTAAATGTGGGGAAGTCTCCACGTGTTAGGACCATCTCCTTGATCGCAGTCATTATATAACAGCGATACTGGGCACTACGGCAGACATTTCGAATCCTATTGGTAGAAAGAATTATGTGAACTGTTGGGGAAAGTATTGTTCCTTGCGGACAGTGTGCCTAGTAAAATGCCACTTCTCTCGTTCGTTATTTCAGTCCAGTGAACGATTTTAGAATCATATGACTGTTATAAGCAGTTTCCGGGATTTTCTTCTGGTTTTGTTGTGGTGAGACATGAGGTTGCGTTTTGCGCAGCGTTTGTAAATATTTTTAGTTCTACATATTTAAGTGCCGTATAGTATTTTAATGGTGTTTGGAACATATTATTAGTGCTTGAGTTACAGAATTTTATGGTGAGTAAAATTCTATATACGAGGGTGAGTCAACCTTAAATATTTTTTTAAATATTATTTATTGCGCAGAAGTGGTACAAAGCTGTATCACTTTTCAACATAATCTCCCCCACGCTCAATGCAAGTCCTCTAGCGCTTACAAAGTGCATAAAATCCTTTAGAAAAAAATTCTTTTGGTAGTCCGCACAAGCATTCATGCACCGCGAGGCGTACCTCTTCATCAGAACGGAACTTCTTTTCTCCCATTGCGTCTTTGAGTGGCCCAAACATATGGAAATCATTTGGGGCAAGGTCTGGTGAGAATGATGGATGACTCAAAATGCAGGTCTGTGATTGTTGCAACTGTCGTACGGGCAGTGTGGAGCCTTGCATTGTCACATTGCAAAAGGACACCTGCTGACAGCAATCCACGTCGCTTTGATTTGATTGCAGGCCGCAGATGTTTTTTTAGGAGATCTGTGTATGATGCACTGGTGACAGTGGTCCCTGTAGGCAAGTAACGCTCCAAAATGACGCCTTTTTCGTCCCAAAAGAGTCAGCGTAACCTTCCCTGCTGATGGTTCTGTTCAAAACTTCTTTGGTTTTGGCGATGAGGAATGGCGCCATTCCTTGCTCTCTCTCTTTGTTTCCGGTTGGTGGAACTGAACCCAGGTTTCGTCCCCAGTAACGATTCTTGCAAGGAAGCCATCACCTTCTCGTCCAAAACGCCGAAGAAGCTCTTCACAAGCATCAACACGTCGTTCTCTTATTTCAGGAGTCAGCTGCCGTGGCACCCATCTTGCAGACACTCTGTGAAACTGGAGCACATCATGCACAATGTGGTATGCTGACCCACGACTAATCTGTAAGCACGCTGCAATGTCATTCAGTGCCACTCGGCATCTTTCCTTCACTATAGCTTCAACTGCTGCAATGTTCTGTGGAGTCCCAACTCGGTGTGGCTGACCTGGACGAGGAGCATCTTCCACTGAAGTCACACCATTTGCGAACTTCCTACTCCATTCGTAGACTTGCTGCTGTCACAAACATGCATCACCATACTGAAACTTCATTTGTCGGTAAATTTCAATAGGTTTCACAACTTCACTACACAAAAGCCGAATAACAGAACGCTGTTCTTCCCTGGTGCAAGTGGGGCGGCCATCTTTATACTTATACTGCGACGGTATGTGTGCAGCTGCACTATGCTGCCACCTACAGGCCATTCTGCACGCTGTTTGTAGCACGCTTACCAACTTACAGGATAACGGCCCGAAATTTCGATTTGTTATTACAAATTTGTTTTCATTTTACTCACCCTCGTGTTTTTAAAACTAGTCATATAACTTGTGGACGGTTAAGCCTTACTTCATTGATCGTGAACCATCTTGCACCTGGAAACTGAAGAAGGCAGAAAGAGGCCTTTTACCACAGAACATTGATGTTTGAAATTGAACTAAGTTTTAATCTGTATTTTTTAAAATGGAAATATGTCTTCAGAATGAGATTTTCACTCTGCAGCGGAGTGTGCGCTGATATGAAACTTTTCTGGCAGATTAAAAGTGTGTGCCGGACCGAGACTCCAACTCGGGACCTTTGCCTTTCGCGGGCAAGGTCCCGTGTTCGAGTCTCGGTACGGCACACAATCTGCCAGAAGAGTTTCGGAAATTTGTCTTAGTTTTCATTAGCTTCAACTTCTCCTTTCGGAGGCCGTACAGTCCACAATCGATACGCCAGTCACGTAAAATCACCAAGAATACTGAGGCAATCTTCCCACCGGCGCACCGGTTTGAAGATACCCGTCTGCCAAAACGCTGTGTACCGCTGCGTGAAGAAACCCGTAACGGCCTGCTGCACATCCTCGTCCGACAGGAATCGTCGACCTTTCGAAGGCGTTTTTAAGGAACGAAGGCAGGGCAATCGCGCAGGGAGAGATGAGGACTCTAGGGCAGGTGCTCGACTGTCTCCTACCTGAGTTGTTTCAAGTTCTGCGCTACATTTGCGATGTGAAGACGCGCGTCATCATGAAACAGCAGCACGACCCCCAACGGTGCTGTTCGAGATACATGCTGCCCCAAACACATTCTTCGTTCTTCAGTGAATGTTCACCGGTGTTTTTCCTTCGGCGGCCAAGAAAAGAAATACAGCACGTTTTTCCTGATTGGACGCATTAGCTAATAACATCGGCAAAGGTCACGTTTGCGCATTAAACGCACTGACGTCAAGAAAACAGGAATGATACATGTCGGTGCTTATATACCAGGAATGGCATCGCGCTACGTTGCATATACGCAGCAGCAACTCCCTCAAATGGAAACTTCGTGATAGACACTCACAGAACAGTAGCAATGTAACAGGTAGACTGTAAAATACTGTACTGACAGAATTATCCAGTCGCAATACTTTTAAATTTTGACGCAGTCTTTATTGCACTACTGGCCATTAGAATTGCTACACCACGAAGATGACGTGCTACAGTCACGAAATTTAACCGACAGGAAGAAGATGCTGTGACATGCAAATGATTAGCTTTTTAGAGCATTCACACAAGGTTGGTGTCGGTGGTGACACTTACAACGTGCTAACATGAGGAACGTTTCCAACAGACTTCTCACACACAAACAGCAACTGACCGGCGTTGCCTGGAGAAACCTTGTTGTGATGCCTCGTGTAAGGAGGAGAAATGCGTACCATCACGTTTCCGACTTTGATAAAGGTCGGATTGCAGCCTATCGCGATTGCGTTTTATCGTATCCCGACATTGCTGCTCGCGTTGGTCGAGATCCAATAACTGTTAGCCAGAATATGGAATCGGTGGTTTAGGAGGGCAATACGGAACGCTGTGCTGGATGCCAACGGCCTCGTATAACTAGCAGTCGAGATGACAGGCATCTTATACGCATGGCTAACGGATCGTGCAGCCACTTCTTGATCCCTGAGTCTACAGATGGGAACGTTTGCAAGACAACAACCATCTGCACGAACACTTCGACGACGTTTGCAGCAGCATGGACTATCAGCTCGGAGACCATGGCTGCTGTTACCCTTGACGCTGCATCACAGACAGGAGCGCCTGCGATGTTGTACTCAAAGACGAACCTGGGTGCACGAATGGCAAAACGTCATTTTTTCGTATGAATCCAGGTTCTGTTTACAGCATCAACAGCATCATGATGGTCGCATCCGTGTTTGGCGACATCGCGGTGAACGCACATTGGAAGCGTGTATTCGTCATCGCCATACTGGCGTCTCACCCGGCGTGATGGTATGGGGTGCCACTGGTTACACGTCACGGTCACCTCTTGTTCGCATTGACGGCACTTTGAACTGGACGTTACATTTCAAATGTGTTACGACCCGTGGATCTACCCTTCATTCGATCCATGCAAAACCCTACATTTCAGCAGGAAAATGCACGACCGCATGTTGCAGGTCCTGTAGGGGCCTTTCTGGATACAGGAAATGTTTGACTACTACCCTGGCCAGCACATTCTCCAGATCTCTCACCAATTGAAAACGTCTGGTCAGTGGTGGCCGAGCAACTGTCTCGTCACAATACGCCAGTCACTATTCTTGATGAACTGTGGTATCGTGTTGAAGCTGCATGGGCAGCTGTAGCTGTACACGCCATCCAGGCTCTGTTTGACTCAATGCCCAGGCGTATCAAGGCCGTTATTACGGCCAGAGGTGGTTGTTCTGGGTACTGCTTTCTCAGGATCTATGCACCGAAATTGCGTGAAAATGTAATCACATGTCAGTTCTAGTATAATATATTCGTCCAACGAATACTCGTTTATCATCTGCATTCCTTCTTGATGTAGCAATTGTAATTGGCAGTAGTGTAGTAGTTACGTGAGCACATTTTACCATGGAACAAGTTTTCGCATTTAGTAAAACCTGACTTTTCTGGAGTAATTTTTGTAGTGACAGGAAAGGACTGCAGATAACGAGAAGTGACAGCTAACATTTAGAAATGGAGTAAGGAAATGTATTAAACTTCTGTAACAGAACTGGCTTGAGGCGTGAGTTTGGAAAGTGTTCCGAGGTAAAATACTCTCCATATCAGTGCCTTTTGACAAAAATAAGCTTCGTGAGAGATGGGTGTACATCTTGCGATTATATAGCGTCTCCCAGTGTATTTGTTGATCACACAGTCCATTGGTGTGCTGGCTGTTCATAGTGTCAAACGCGCATAGTATTTCGGCGATCAGACATGTCGCGCTGTTGTCAAGTGCACTAATTTAAACTCCCTCCTTCCCCCGGGAGTCGCTCGCTAAGCGGTCCACCACATCCTACACCCGTGGGCGAGCGTCAGCGGGCGCCGGGCACGGAAGCGAGGCGAGGCGTCGGCGTCGGCGTCTGTGGTAATCTAGATGTAGGTACTCACTCCGGCCTTGCCTGTCTCATCGCTGTGGAAGCTACACTGGTTCTAACTAAGAAGAGATTCAGCAAACTTCGATCTTCTGGCGGCCATGCCAGACACAGCAACTCTAGCCGTGCTACTACAGATGCCTAAGCCTCGTTCCCATGGTCACCGACGCTCACCCTCGGTAGCGTACTGGTTATGGGACGGGATGTAAGTCACCCGCCGCCTGCTTCAGGTGTTCAGTTCGTCAGAGCATCTGAACATGGCGACATGTCTGATCGAGGAAATATTTTGCCCGTTGGATAGTATGAACCGACAGTATATCTCAGGACACTTTTATTGGCAAACGTCTTGGTAGAACATTAAAAGAAATGTGTGTGTAAGTGTAACTACGTAATTGGCTGCCTCTAGTATAATGATCCATTACACCATGCTTTTTATTGTGTTCAGCTGTTCTGCACAATTACGAATTCACATATCAGCTAAAGCTGCATTATACTAGAAATTTGTGAAATACGGCAGCTTTGTGACCACCTTCAGCCGCTTCATATGTGGCTCACACCGCAACAGCGCAAAATACTGAGCAGGTCGCACTGGTACCCTCGACTGCAAGTGCTGTTGCCCGTTCTCGATAGCTCCGCACCACTGGAACAGCCGATTTAAAACTGTCATTTTGTTCTTCTCTGGCCTCCCAAAATTGCAAAAAGATTTTCAATCGTCTTCTATCGATTTATACTTTTGCTTCTAACAGTGAAAAAAATATCATTTCTAACAGGTCCTTTTATCAGACGGGCCAAGAGCGTCAGGATATTATGATTACGTTACAACTGTGTCAAAATCGGGTTTCATCTTTTCGGATTCATATGAATGTAAAGTTACGGTTTCTAAGCCAGCCTCCCACGCTCTATAATGCGCTTTCGAACACTTTGTAGGCTTTCCACATTGGAAAAGTAACAGAATATGTGCTGGGAGTAGCCCGAAAAAAAAAAAAAACGAAACTAGTGAGAATTGGCAGAAATGAGAGCAGCGAGAAACTTACCATTAGGATTGATGATTACAAAGTATATGGAGTTCAGAAATGCTGCTACCTAGGCAATAAAATAACCAATGACGGACGCACCAAGGAGGACATCAATAGCAGACTATTACAGGCGAAAAGTGCTTTCCTGGCCAAGAGAAATCTACTAGTATCAAACATTGGCCTTAATTCCAAGAAGAAATTTCTGAGAATGTACGTTTTTGGCACAGCATTGTATGATAGTGAAACATGGACTGTGGGAAACCGAAGCAGAGGAGAATCGAAGCATTTGAGATGTGGTGCTAGAGAACAACGTCGAAAATTACGCGGACTGATAAGATAAGGAATGAGGGCAGTCCTGTGGGATAATTCCTGCCCCTTGCCAGCACTTCAAGACAAATATCCACGTGCTCATCACACATGTTGAGGTATGTGCTCATCGCTGCTCCAACACGTTCTAAAGTCCCAGGCGTGTACGGAAAGCATTAACAGCCTCTCATAATGCGTTCATAAATTTTTTAAATATCACCACACAGGAAAATCCAACGGGTTTAAGTCGGGGGACGTGGGAAGCCACGGTGCTGGCGAGCCACGACCGATGTCGTTTGATGATCACATCGTGCATCCGTTTCTTTGCTCAGTATGCTTTGCTCTCCTTAACTCACAGTGCAAAATACACTCCTGGAAATGGAAAAAAGAACACATTGACACCGGTGTGTCAGACCCACCATACTTGCTCCGGACACTGCGAGAGGGCTGTACAAGCAATGATCACACGCACGGCACAGCGGACACACCAGGAACCGCGGTGTTGGCCGTCGAATGGCGCTAGCTGCGCAGCATTTGTGCACCGCCGCCGTCAGTGTCAGCCAGTTTGCCGTGGCATACGGAGCTCCATCGCAGTCTTTAACACTGGTAGCATGCCGCGACAGCGTGGACGTGAACCGTATGTGCAGTTGACGGACTTTGAGCGAGGGCGTATAGTGGGCATGCGGGAGGCCGGGTGGACGTACCGCCGAATTGCTCAACACGTGGGGCGTGAGGTCTCCACAGTACATCGATGTTGTCGCCAGTGGTCGGCGGAAGGTGCACGTGCCCGTCGACCTGGGACCGGACCGCAGCGACGCACGGATGCACGCCAAGACCGTAGGATCCTACGCAGTGCCGTAGGGGACCGCACCGCCACTTCCCAGCAAATTAGGGACACTGTTGCTCCTGGGGTATCGGCGAGGACCATTCGCAACCGTCTCCATGAAGCTGGGCTACGGTCCCGCACACCGTTAGGCCGTCTTCCGCTCACACCCCAACATCGTGCAGCCCGCCTCCAGTGGTGTCGCGACAGGCGTGAATGGAGGGACGAATGGAGACGTGTCGTCTTCAGCGATGAGAGTCGCTTCTGCCTTGGTGCCAATGATGGTCGTATGCGTGTTTGGCGCCGTGCAGGTGAGCGCCACAATCAGGACTGCATACGACCGAGGCACACAGGGCCAACACCCGGCATCATGGTGTGGGGAGCGATCTCCTACACTGGCCGTACACCACTGGTGATCGTCGAGGGGACACTGAATAGTGCACGGTACATCCAAACCGTCATCGAACCCATCGTTCTACCATTCCTAGACCGGCAAGGGAACTTGCTGTTCCAACAGGACAATGCACGTCCGCATGTATCCCGTGCCACCCAACGTGCTCTAGAAGGTGTAAGTCAACTACCCTGGCCAGCAAGATCTCCGGATCTGTCCCCCATTGAGCATGTTTGGGACTGGATGAAGCGTCGTCTCACGCGGTCTGCACGTCCAGCACGAACGCTGGTCCAACTGAGGCGCCAGGTGGAAATGGCATGGCAAGCCGTTCCACAGGACTACATCCAGCATCTCTACGATCGTCTCCATGGGAGAATAGCAGCCTGCATTGCTGCGAAAGGTGGATATACACTGTACTAGTGCCGACATTGTGCATGCTCTGTTGCCTGTGTCTATGTGCCTGTGGTTCTGTAAGTGTGATCATGTGATGTATCTGACCCCAGGAATGTGTCAATAAAGTTTCCCCTTCCTGGGACAATGAATTCACGGTGTTCTTATTTCAATTTCCAGGAGTGTATTTCAAAAAATTGTGCTGGCAGCAAACAATAACAAACAGGTCGGGCTAATGGCACCTTGGAACCAGTAAAATTTTTCAGATACTGCAGATGCAAATTTGCCATCAAAAATTTTGATCAAAAACTGATCAACTTTTTAAGAACGTGTGCAGGACGGTTACTAAAGCTCTTCAAAGATTTTCCAAAACAACATTTCATATGATAGTGACCCTTTGAGGGGTAAAACTAATGATCAAATGTGGAAACAAGCAAGAGTAATTAACATTACACATGATTTGAAAGGTAATAGTGCCAAATCTAATATCGGTGATGAATATGCGCTAGGGTGCATCATGCACTGAGGTGACAAAAGTAATGGGATAATTCCTAATATCGTGTCGGAACTCGGCAGTGGGTGGCATGGACTCAACAAGCCGTTGCAAGTCCCCTTCAGAAATACTAAGCCATGCTTCCTCTACAGTTGGCCATAATTGCAAAAGTCTTACCGGTGTTGGATTTTGTGCAAGAAATGGCCTCTCGATTATGTCCCATAAATGTTCGATGGGATGTATGTCGGACGATCTGGATGGCCAAATAATTAGCTGGAATTGTCCAGAATGTTCTTCAAACCAATCACGAACAAATGTAGACTGCTGACACGGCGCGTTGTCATCCGTAAAAATTCCATCATTGAATGGCTACAAATGGCCTCTAAGTAGCCGAATACAACCACATCCAGTCAATGACCGGTTCAGTTGGACCATGTAGAGACGGCCCACACCATTATGGAGCTATCACCAGCTTGCGCAGCGCCACGTTCACAACTTGTGTCCACGGATTCTACCGTCAGCTGTTACCAACTGAAATCGGAATTCATCTGACCAGCATAATGTTTACCAGTCGTGTAGGGTTCAACCGACACGGTCACGAGCCCGGGAGACGCACTGCAGGCGACATCGTGATGCTGGCGAAGTCACTCGCATCGGTCGTCTGCTGTCAAAGCACAAAAAGCTAAATTTTGCCGCACCTGTTCTCGCTCATTAAGTGACGGTCGCCCGACAGTGCATTGCCCGTGGTGAGAAGTAATGGCTGAAATGTGGTATTCTCGGCACATTCGACACTATGAATCTTGAAATATTGAATTCCCTAACGATTTCCGAAGTGGGATGTCCAATACGTCTAGCTCCAACCACCATTCCGCGTTCAGAGGCTCTTAATTCCTGTCTTGCGTCCATAAACACGTCGGGAACATTTTCACGCCTGAGTACAAATGACAGTTCCACCAGTGTACTGCCATTTTATACTTTGTATACGCGATACTACCGCCGTCTGTATGTATCCACATCGCTATCCACTGACTGCTGTCAGCCTTTGGAGTTAACATCCATTTAAAATTGAAAAATCTGTTACTTGGTGCTGTTATTTCCTAGTTTCGCTTAGGGTAGTTATGGGCGTCGTAGCTCATCCCCACGTAAAGGCTGCTTTCACCTCGAAAGTTGTTCTGTACAATGCAGTTCTTTAGCGAGAACAGTCTTTCTGCAGATCGTCCCCTCCTCCCCCATCTTTTCCCCTCTTGGCAGGTCCCCGGACTCGCACACGTCACGTGAGCATTCGCGCGCCAGAGATCATCGCCATCGGTTCTGTGTGTGTGCTGTCATGTTCGTGCTTCAGTGTTTTCACCAACCCACGCTCCATCGTTCACGTGTGTTCTGTCAGTCGTCACTGTTCGTGTACAGTGCTGGCGGTTTTTTATCTTTTACTCCATCTGTGAACGGCTCCGTGTTTTTTAATTAATGTGTCTACAGTTTTTTGTCCACCGTTATGTTATGTTTTTCTGTGTCTTCATTGTTTCTCTTTGTCCTGACTGTGGCTGAAGAGCGGCGTAATATTGCCGCTGCCAGCCCATCTTTTGTATAAGCTGTCAAAATCACAATAGAGAAAAAAAATTGCAGATCCTACGTCCTCTCATTTCTCCATCAGACTGATTTGTCTGGTCAGTGTAAGGGAGACCTAAAATTAATCGTACAGTTTGGTGCAACTTGAAACTTTTCTCGACAATAAACCATTACCGCAGACGAGACACGCGATAGGTGACATTTCTACCTAAATGAAAATGCCTAACACGCTTTCCCGTTTGTGCACAGTACTACTTATCTTCCTATGTAGACCCGTGTTGTCTCTTCCAGTAATATGAAAGGTCCACCGCTATTTTATCATAAACAGAACTTATATGGCATAAAATGTGTAAGCTTACTACTTAGGAACGGCAACTTGCTACTAGTTTCCCTCAAATATTTTTTTAAAGATGTAGCATGACATTTTGCAGATTGAATTGTTGAATTTCATAATGTGAGGCTTCTGATTAGACAAAGATGTGTGTTTTTAATAGAAATAGACCGTGATGTCTCTTGGCATAAAACAAGAAATTTTTGTCTAATTATCACAGGCCAATGGTGGAAAAACTTTTTTGCTGAAAATATCTTATTTTTATGTTTTTAGGGTGGGAAATCCAAATATGATACATAAAAAACTGCATCACTCACCATTTCTTCACATTTTACAGTTAAATTAATTAAATTAAGCGATTTCTAAAGAATTTAACAGCATTTATACAGCTAAAATAATTTACAAAGGAGGTGTAATGAATATAAATGACGTAGGTAGCACTGCTGAAAAACATTTGTTGACAAAAAAGGTCGATTCCATTTTTGTGTTAACAGATGGTGTTTCGTTTACTGTCAGCTTAACCTCACTTCCCCGTTTCCTGTACATGTGCTCAGTACAATGTCTAATCGTGGTTCTAAAAACTGCTGACAGTTTTTGTTACATTTGTGATGAATTTGTGATTTAAAAACACCAAAGAAACATTACAGACATTGTGAAAAAGGTTTATCTATCATACTTTTGGATCTAAACTTGGTGATCAAGATAAATCTTGGGCGCCGCATAATTTATGTTATGTGTGTGTTGAAGATCTGGAAAACTGGTCCAAAAAGGAGAAAAAAGCCTTTAGATATGCTGTTCCTATCGAATGGATGGAGCCAATAAATCATTCCGATGATTGCTACTTTTGCAGTGTTGATATTGCTGGTCATAACTCGAAAAACAAGAAGGCAATAAGCTACCCTTACCTTCCGTCCGTCATCCGACCAGTAGGGCATGGTGTAGATTTGCCGGATCTTGAACCACCAAATGATTTAAATTCTATTGTAACATAGCTATATTCTGATGTACAATCTGATTTAGATGAAGCAGATGATTGTGAATTCCGTTGTAATACAGAAAGCCTAGAGCCCAAATTGTTTACTGAGACCGAGCTTAACGATTTGGTTAGGGATCTAGGTTTAACGATAGAAAAAGCTGAAGTATATCTGCCATTAGAAAACTGACGTTTGATGTTAACTATGAATCCACACTGACCTAAATAAGCGCGGGTATCATTCAATCGAGTCGTTAAAAAGTTCTTAGGACATGAAAAAGACCCAGAATATGTTTATATTATAGCTACAATGTTAAAGAAGTTTAAAGCTTTAGGATGTTTAATGAGCCTGAAAGTTCACTTTTTGAATAGTCATCTTGATTACTTCCCAGACAATATGGGAGATGTCAGTGAGGGACAAGGAGAGCGTTTTCACCAGGACATGAAAGTGATGGAAAAACGCTACCAAGGCCGCTGGAACACCAACATGATGGGGGACTACTGTAGGTCACTTCACCGATAAGTCCAGCAAGCGACTCATCGTAGGAAAAGCTCTCGTACATTAGAAGCTTCAATGAAAAAAGAGAAAGAAAATACAAACCAATTCCAGCCGACAAGTGAAACCTCTATAAAATACATATCATAGTTTTAAGTAGCTGACTTTAAATACAAAGCGTATAGCATAGGATTTTTATACTATAAATAAAAAGCATATTGCTCGAAAACTATGGGTGATACAAAAAGACTAAGGCTAGATTTGGATTCAGTTCATAAAAGTCTATAAAGATCAGATATCAAACCAAAAAAAGTTTTACAAAAAATTTTTTTCATTGGCCTGTGTTACTCTTCCCAGATGAATTCCTCACATAATCGTATAGGTCAATCTGATTTTTGTCGCGTAGATAAACCCTGCCAACATCACTGTTCGGGGTACGCTTCTTTGCGTATGGCACACAAAAACTTTATGTGAAACAAACAAAATTGAAAGGCAAGCCATATGTGAGTTTCAAAAAGTGATAAGATTTCTAAATGGACGGAACGACAGCAGCGTCGAATTTTGATAGCTTATACAAAAGCTGGCAGCGGCAATATTACGCCGCTCTTCAGCCACAGTCAGGACAAAGAGAAACAATGAAGACACAGAAAAACATAACATAACGGTGGACAAAAAACTGTAGACACGTTAATTAAAAAACACGGAGCCGTTCACAGATAGAGTAAAAGATAAAAAACCGTCAGCACTGTACACGAACACTGACGACAGAGAGAACACACGTGAACGATGGAGCGTGGGTTGGTGAAAACACTGAAGCACGAACACGACGGCACACACACAGAACCGATGGCGATGGTCTCCGGCGCGAATGTTCACTTGACGTGTGCGAGTCCGGGGACCTGCCAAGAGGGGAAAAGATGGGGGAGGAGGGGACGATCTGCAAAAAGACTCTTCTCGCTAAAGAACTGCATTGTACAGAACAACTTTCGAGCTGTCATTTGTACTCAGGCGTGAAAGGTGCAGGGCGAGGTAATGGTTCACGAGTGGACGAGACTGTACATTTCAGAACATGTGAATGTTCACGATGTATTGTGCATTTCACAACAGGCAAAGACAGCGACTAGAAACAATAGACATATCACGATGCAGTTTTGGGTAATTCCCGGTTTAATTAAAAAGTAGCCCTTTGTTTGTTATCGTAGAATCTGTGGTCCGATAATTATTTCATGTGATGAAATGTTGCGGAAAGAATGACGTCCATTATCAATACTAAATACTGTTCTTGCTGTTTGTATGGTTATAGCCATTTTCACGTAGCGTCACAATTAACCTTGTGAACATCCTTCGGAAAGAGACGAATCATAACTTTGCGTTACACCACCAACATTTTATGAACGTTTAAACTTATGACATATTTTTAATGCTAGTATCAGTAAATATGTTTTTGTAATCAGTATGAACTGTAAGCGGAAGAATTAGGTGAACACACGTTCAACTCGATATCATTAGAGATGGAGCGCCAAGTACCTTGTCCCAGAGAGGCGTGGTTTCCTCAAAGCAGTCTTTCCTGAATTAGTCTTAACAGGTTTTGTAACAATATTTATATCTGACAAGCCTGAGAGTCCAGATAAATTGAACCTAGAGTCAAAAAATTAATAGAAAATAGGTTTGAAGGAGTTTCTAGAGAGTTTTACACGAGCGTGTAATTTTTCGCGACGCATCAATATTTTCTGTAGGGGAAGCATTACTTACATTGTAATTTTCTTTCATGTAAAATGACCATTATAGCTGAATACTGTGCTTAAATATTGGTCACAGGATTTAGCTTTATAATTCGCAATGAATGAATAGTCTTCGTTGTGTAACGGTTTCCTAGTTACTGGTATACTTCAACACTCGGTCTATATAGCACTTGTACACGAATTTAGTTGCTTGTAATCTCATATGCCAGTAGCTGATTTCTGTTGATTTGCAAAGCATTAACACTACCAAGTGCCTCAGTAAATAACTTGACTTTCTTTTTGTATTTTAGTGCTCAAATTTTCATTTGGGTAGCATGTTTAGTCGGTCACACGAATACGAAATAAATTGAGTTAATGTTAATAAGCCTTTGCAAAATATCATTTCATTTTCTCTCTCGGTATGTGGATACAGGGCGTAATGGATATAAGCACAAATTTTTCTGTTGGTGACTGAGAACAATGTACTGAACCATATTACGTCAGTGTTTACGTCGTTTGCATATTAATAATTGTAGCTATTACGCGAAGTATGTGTATAGATACGTGAGAACTTCCAAGTACATGTGACATGTGGCAAGAGCAAGCTATTAACAGCTGTTTTCCACTGGGCACCAGGTCAGGTATCGACACTTGGGAACGTGAAAGCAAAAGGGTTCATCCATACTGTTACGTCTGCCACAGGCGGCCCCTGCCAGGCAGACTACACTCAACACACCACTGCGTACCATGTAACATACAAAGCACTTTCAGGCGCAACCAAGAGGGAAACAATTCTTCAAAATAAACAGAACTTGCTAGACTAATGCGAACATTTTTCTGCAGAGATCGCCTCACAGACAGAGGGAAGTTGGAGTACTCCGCCGACCTCCGCCGGCTTTATAAGGCCAGCGCAGCAGCAGTACAGCCAGTTCCTCGCCGGGCTGGGACCAGCTCCGACTGACCTCACCGACGCCCTTGATGAATAGTCGTCTACATGCTATTTGTTTTCTTTGTGTGTATATAGTGATTGTTCGAAAAGTGTAGTTCAGTTTTCAATAAACGACATTATACTGAGTGTTCTGTAATACTGAGTGTTCTTCACATACTGACAGGCGTTGTTCGCTTGGTGATGCAGTACGATTGTGCGGAAAAAAATCAGGTGTTAAAGTTTGTCACGTATTTGTGGGAAAACTGTTAGACGCAGAGAAAAAATAAGCAACGCACTGTTGTGTGTACATATTAAGTTACCACATATAAGAAAATCTACACTTACATGAATGTATGTATTATTGTTACACATCCCCCCCTAAACCACTGGACCGATTTGAACAAAACTTGGCACACATATCACTTACCGTCTGGAAATCATAACAATGGGGATAAAAACCACCTCCATTTAAAGGGGTGGGTGTTGGGGTGAAAAGGCAGTTTAGCCCACGAGGTGCGAATACCCATACTTTAAGTCTCCAAGAATTTGGGAATGAGAGCACTTAGAAACTTTACACATAATTTTAAACCTTTAAGAAACTTTTTGTCGCTGACGATCGCCATAATGATGAAAAGAAAGAAGTACATCGCTTACTACTTTTCGCTGTTCATGAAATAAAACTATACGACGTTTCAATTTATTACTTATTTACTGCTAATTGTATTCACGATACACTTCTCAGACAGTATTAACATATACCACAGAATGTACAACAAAAATTATATTATTGTAAGACACGCAGTTCTGGAGACATGAAGTCATAAACACTGACATGCGTGAAAAATTGTTGCATTATGAAAGACGTTTAAATTCATTACTTACTTGCTACTAACTTTATTCGCCGCAACTTTCGGTGACAATATCCACAATTGCCGCTGAATTTGCCTACAAAAATATATTACTGTATGACATAGTTCACGAGATACGACGTTAAATACGCAGATGCGTGAAAAACTGCGAAATTGTATATTACGTGTTAATTTATTACTTCTTTACTACTAACTCTGTTCACAATATACATCACAGACACTATCCACATACTTCGCCGAATGAACCTAAAAAATTATATCATTGTGTAGCTTGTAGTTCATAGGATACAACGTCATAAAATTGAGCTGCGTGAACATGAAACTGCAGGGTGAAACTTGCTAGAGACCAGGTGAAACATGTGTACAAATACATGTGAAAGATGTTAAATATATGTGAAATATAGTTTAAATGTGCGTACGTGGGCAAAGCTGCAGAGAGGGGTTGAGGGGAAAGTGGAAGAGGGGAGGGAGAAGGACAGAGAAAGGAGAGAGGATGAGATTAACTGGGAGAGGGTGAGGAGGAGATGAATAAAGAGAGGGGAGAGTTAGAGATGGAGAGAGAGAGGGGCAGGAGAAGGTAGACAGAGACTGGGGAGATGGAAGTGGTGGACAGAGAGAGGGGGCAGAGGGAGATGGACTAATAGAAGATTGGAATAAATACATATCCATGCAATGCTAGGTACTCACCTAGTATATATTTAAGACTAGGACACAGATCTGCATGAGACAAATTGACTGATACAACTCTTTTGTAGACCTGAGAAGGAATTACACAGCAATACCGATTATACGCTTTTCCGTGCAACCTTTGGCGCTGTTTGAACGGCGCAATTGGCAGGCGTTTTCACCACCCTCCAAGATTCCTAGCACCGTTGAGGTGACATTCTGTCGTTGCAAATATAGCGGCAAAGAGCGTGACTGGAAGCCAAAACGCCGTGGGATCTAATCTTGGTCGGACTGTAGAATATTTCAATTTCCCTTTAACCTAGCTTTCACCTCTCACTAATTTGACAATTCACGTTAAACAGAATGTCCCCTTTCCTTTGTAGGGTTACTAAGGTGGTTTAGGGATACATGAGTTGCTGAAGTCGCGTCCAAGACTTGCACCAGGCCGCTGAGACACACAAAATACTTGTTAGTTTCTGTTTTTGGGCATTATTCATTCTTTTTCCCTTCGGTGCGGACATATGCTGAGATAACGCACACGAGGTCTTGTGATTTTGTTTCCCGTTAATTATAATTTCCAGGTGTATCTTTCTACTGCTGTTAGTCTTTCATTATGTTCTCCACTATATTTACATGTTTCCTTCGCTTTCTTAGATTTGTCACTGCCGTTTTTATTTTTTAGCTATTGCAGATACACGAGAGAATTAATAAGAGACAATCCAGTTGGTTTTCGTACGTGAAATTATGGGATTTCAGCCTGAAAAAACAGTTACATGAATGCATGAAATGTATTCGTAGTTGTGAAAACAACCGTCAACTGTGTAAGGGAATGACGCCAGTGAAAATTTGGACTGGACTGGGACTCGAACCTGGATTTCCCACTTTATCCAAGCGGTCGCCTTAACCGCTTTTATTAAAAATATATGTTATGTAATTTAAAGGTGGATGGTGGAGAAAGGTAAGGAAAGGGAAGAAAAAAAATTAGATGTGTCACTGCTTTGGGGGGGGGGGGGGGGGGGTTGGCGGGGAGGCTTGCGGCAACGTGAGCAGAGGTCGCAACCCGAGTCCCGTTCCCCCCTCAGAGCTACCATGACCAATGTGTTGCAAAAGCCCGTGCTATGGCATGGCCAGCCGGGGTGGCCGAGCGGTTCTAGGCGCTACATTCTGGAACCGCGCGACCGCTACGGTAACAGGTTAGAACCCTGCCTCGGGCATGGATGTGTGTGATGTCGTTAGGTTAGTTAGGTTTAAGTAGTTCTAATTTCTAGGGGACTGATGACCTCAGAAGTTAAGTCCCATAGTGCTCAGAGCCATTTGAAGCATTTGCTGTGGCGTACCTCATAATACAGAGGTGTAGGTAAATGAAAGCCGATTCTCGTCGGCTACCAAGCAGGAAGAAAAACAAAAGATGTCGTCTCGTTACGACTTGAGGACGCTCCACAGTGTTACTCGCTGCGGAATTATCGATGCACGTCTTTTCGTATCTCTGTGGTGGCCGCTGCTAGTTCGATCTTAAGAAAAGAAATTTGCTCGTGGTTCAACTTCTTCTGTCATGAATAATCCAGCTGCGAGGTGGATTATGGAACGCGCTCTGGGGAAAATTTGAGAAGCACTGCTGGTGCTTGGGGTTCTGCACGATCGCACAGTGTCATCCATTTAACTAGTGCCAAAAATCTAGAACCGTCTTCTCAACGTCACCAAACAAGTAGTGGTTGGCATGACCATTTATTCATATCGCAGAATTCGTTCTTATCCCCGGGAAATACACGTCATCCGGAAAGAGGAGCGATCGCCTAATTGTATTGTCGGCAGTCAAGCGTATGAGGAAAGCCAACATCTCGTGCACCAAATGGCAAACATCATTCGCCGTTCCACAGACAAGGCGATGATCATATGCATATGTGTCCATCACTTCGTAGTGACACAAAATGGAGAGCCCGCCAGGTGAATCTGACGTAGGCGAAACTGGTACACCTGCTTCCCGTGAACCGTTACGTATCAAGCGGGCTGAAGTTCCATATCGAGACCGAAGGCGCTCACAGCCTGCCACACAACACGCCAATCTATGTGGGGGTATCTCCTTTCAATTACGATCGACGCCAACCCAGTTGCAGGTTGTTGTGTATCTGCCCCGCCGATCTCAAGCGTGTCGGCAATAGTGCAGTGCGAATGTAGCTTACTCGGCCACTGGTAATGGAGTGGCGGTCCTCCTCCGCGAAGGTACACCGTACGTATGGCTCCTACTATCCAAGGAGTCAGCATCATAGACATCTATGCGCCGCCTGGATCGGGTTGACGTCGTGAACGATCTACCTTCTTTGTAGATGCAGTCATGCAACTCTTTATGGGGCGGAAGATTGCGTTGGTAGCGGGATGTGATTTCAACTGCACCAAACTGCCCAAGGACCAGTTACCGCTTCACTCACTGCACGCAGAACTTTGCACAGGTGTCAATAACCTCCAGCTTGTGGACTCTGTAACATTATGTGATTGCCCTACCATTTCAAATCATTCGCTAACCGAGCAGTCGCTCGGCAACAGCTACAGTTAGCAAACAAAGTTGAGGGAATGTAAAAAACGAACGTCCTGTGGCGTGACGTGTTTACTGTGGAAGCGCCGTCAGAGATGCAGTGAACCTATCGACTTTGAAACCCGCTGCGCGAAAGGCGGACAAATAAAGAACATTTTTACACATTCTTTTGATGTACGAGATATTCTCGATGAACAGTCACTCACTTTTCTGTCTCTTGTAATTTATGTGTCGCCACCGTATTATTATTGTTTAAAAATATTATTTTAATGTAATGTGAAAGGGCCATACTGCATAGCAGAGAAGCTAGATTGTGCGACGTGTATCTGGAAATGTCGTAGGATGTAAGTTCGTTATGTATTGATTGTTATAAATTCAAAGTTAAATGGACTAATTATTTAGTATAGAACCTATGTCTCACTGCTTCATGACCATACGTATTTAATTTTCTTTCATGTTTCTGCAAAGTTTGATGGTTAACAGTGACGAATTGTTTCGTCGAAATCGGACGGAAGTTGAATACGGCGAAATATTTTCTCCGCACCTTTTCTACTGGTAAATGCATGATTAACTTCGGTCCCTTAGGAAATTCATGTTGAGCTATTCAAAAGTGATTTACCCTCCTCTGCAAAGTAACTTCCGACTAATCAGACGATTCAACAAGAAACAGCCGCTCTCAGTCGGCGTAAAATTTCTGACCAGTAAAGATATTCAAAACCACTACAATAACTAGTTATGTCTATTTGCCTAAAATACAATATACATCAGTATGTGCTTCTCTTTGCAAATATATTTCCACCGCCGATTATAGCTGTATGTTAATGCACAAAAGTAAACATATTGTTATAATTGGTGCTCTAACAGGGACACAAATCAAAAAAACTCGTGTACTGCTCAAAGGAATAAAATTTTTTTGGTAAGATACGCATTGTGGAATTTTTCATAAAGAATTGTAGCAAATCTTGTGCTTTTGATTGTTACATGCATCAAACACCATCCAATAAAATTTCCATCTAGCGAACAAACGAGATAAGTCAATCAGAGAAAATTACAGAAAAGAGATTTTTTGGAATAGAATTTGCGCGAAAATCTTGTTGCATCGCCGAAGGCAGGCATCAGCAATGTAAGGTAAAATTTTGTCAGCCGTAGTCAAGCTTCCTTAGTTTCGGCCGTCATTAATCAATTTGTGATGATATTTAGCAGCAGCAGTAGAAAATTTGGTTCAAATCCAGTAGTTTACATTAAGTAGACTGGCCATTTCTTCAACAATTGCTTAAATTCCATTGTTGTGTATTGTATATCAGTTGTTTTAAATGTCCGCTGGCTGTTCACGAAGCTGCCCAGTATTAGTTTCCATTTATTTTGATCCGTGTGCAGCCATACTTTCTTTATGGTCCAGAATAGTCACTTGCTCTCGTACAAATCCAGAAATTCCGATCTTGTAACGTAGTAGTGACAACCGACTCGCTACCAATAAATTACATCTCTGTCGACAGCTGACGGCCGTAGTTCAAACGAACTTCATTGACTTACTGTTTGTAAATAAGTGAGCTATGGCAGACGATAAAATGTCAACTCTAGATTCAAATGAACAAAATTAAACGACTGAAGTGTCGCGTCGCTTACGATCCCGCAGGATAATTAGTAAGGCTGAGACACCAACTGAAACAACTGTGGAAAGTGAAGTAGGAAGTATTATGGACTTTGGTGCCTCACACCATAGTGTTACTGAACTAGACAATGTCAGCACAGTTTCTGCCACTAGTACTCGTAGCCATATACCGGTTACAAGGGAGGCAAGTGAAAGTAATTCAGAGGTAGTGGCAGACGATGTATTCAAACATCTACTGAATCAAATAAGTGAAATGATGCAGAACGGAAATCACCAAATGAAAGAGGAAAATCGCCAAATGGTGAATTCCATTAAAAACAATTTAAAAGAAGAAAATCGCCAAATGATGAATTCCATTAAAATGATTTAAAAGAAGAAAATCACCAAATGGTGAATTCCATTCAAAAGAATTTGAAAGACGAATATCATCAAATGAAAGAAGATTTGATGGAGGAAAATAGACAAATTTTAGGCTCGCTTGAAGATAAACTTTCCACAATAAACGAAGAAAGAAAAACTGTTAGAAAAGACGTAGCCAACGAAGTAGCAAATCAAGTTAAGGATGCAGTTTCTCAAATGCGAAGTGGAATAATTTCCGAATGACACTTTACCTACCATGCAAAGGGAGACAGGTGACATCCGCGACATAACCAAGAATCTTGACTCCTCTGGAACCACGGCTAATCATCGATTAGTCAGAGTAACTACGCAGGTAGAAAAACTAACCGAGGGAAAGTCAAATTTAATTCTGGAAACTGAAACAAAAGTAAAAGAGAGGCTAGATAGTCATGAGAGAGAATTTAGAGAAAAATATGAGAACTGGATTGCTGGAAAGGACAAATTTGTCGAAAATAAAATTAACAAAGACCTATTAGTGTGAAAGCAACCACTCGTAGTATCTTGGCAGCTCCTGGAAGCTCCGGAGATACTGTAATGTCTCAAGTCGGTAGCATTAGGCGCACCCTTCAGCGGGAAATACCAAATTGGAAGCAAGGGGTAACGGAACAACTAAATAACTTGAAGGCACAAGTGAGTAGTAGTTCCCGAATACAGGGTCCGAATTATCCTACCTCTTTAGCCTCAGAGGAAGAAGATGAATTATTTCGGCAATTCCGAATACCTGTTGTATCTAATGAATACAGTTCACCACCACTTATTTCAGTTAGTCTCCGAAACCAAGAATATTACTCAGTAGTGCAAATGATGAAGGAAGAAAGCATGATAAAACATCGTGTTTTAACACCTTTAACTCGGAAAAACGAAATACACACGCAATTGTTTTTCTTCGAGGATTCTCTGGCATTTTTCCAAAATCGTGGACCGATAGACAGCGTTGTTACCGGATATACGGGTGGCGAATCGGCAAAATGGGGAACCGAAATGGTTGACAAGTGTCGAACATATTAGGAGTTTGAGCATTGTTTCCTCAGCAAATTTTGGAGCGAAGGTGTTCAGATGCGCCTTCGTAAAGAAGTTTATGACGCAGAACAATCTGATCCCAGGAATAGTAGCCTGAGAAAGTACTTCGAAAAATATCTTGTCAAAATCCGGTATTGGGATACTCCTATTGATAGTAAAGATGTAATGGTGATCCTCAAGTCTAACTTACCCATATCAATTCATGAAAAGCTGATAGCCATACCAGATGATGATCCAGGTACCTTTCTATCGATATTGGATTCCCTATATCTGATTTACGAGGACATTAGAGCTAAAAAACCGCGGAACACTCCACACAATTCTTGGCCACAACATTACGAGAGTAACGGCTATGAAAAGCCAGGGAACGGTTACAAAAATGGTAACGATTGGCAAAACTGAAATAAAGGCAATGGGTATCCGCACAAAAGGAATAGACATAATGAACACAATCGATTGAATCCCATGTATAACACGACTAGTAACCAGTACTGCAATCAACCGTACAAGCAGAAGTTTGGAAATGGTTTCAGTCGAAAGGGTTGGCAACAGCAGAACGGATCGCAATGGAATGCACCGTAATCGCACAGCGAACATTCAGATTACGGGCAGCAACAGACAGCTCGTAACGTCCACTCATACCAACACAACTCTGCGTCTAGTAAAAATCAAGCGCAAGGAATGTATAGAAACGCACAGTTTAACGGCAAGTCATAGTGTGAAAGTGGATTTCATCGTAACAGTTCCGGAAATCATAATGGTAATAAAAATCATCAGACCCCGCGAAGACAGTATAAACTCCCTGTATTTTTCGCGAGCACGGAAGACAGTAAAACATATTGGACAGCAGAACAAACGCAACAACACGTTGACACGAGGTTTGCACATAATAGTAATTTTGTTCCTCATTGTTCTCATAATGTCAGATTGGTCGAACTTCCTAGTTATGAAGGCCAATCAAAGCTACGCAAACAGGAAAACTAATTTCAGCATCTGAAAGCTCCCTAAGTGCTACTGTGAGACAGAATGGGGGCGACCACTTCGACAAAGAGAGTAACCATGACGTACTTGTACTGAGATACAGTGACAGAATTGACAAGAGAGGAGAATTACTACAAGAGAAAGAGACGACTGAGGGTGACGAACTGCTACATGACCAACTGCAAGCTATGACAAAATTTACTATAGCAGGAGCTTTGACTACAGTAATCTTAGATACAGGTGTAAATATTAATGCTATGTCCTTATGTTTCTATAAACAAATTAGTACATTAATTACAATTCCAACATTACCCGTCAAAGGATGTTCAATAACAGGAGATATCGGTTCCCAGACGCAAAAGTTCAGTATACAAGCTTAGGTACCACTGGAGATTCAATCAGTACCCATTAAATGTATTTTCCTCGTTGTCAAGAATCTGGCAGTGCCATGTCTTATGGGAATGGATTTTCTAAGACTATATAGAGCTCGAATAGACCTTCATACTGGCATTTGCACACTGTTAGTACAGCAGACAGAAGTAGCACTGGAATTAGTGAAAGAAAATGTAAAAAACTTTATTACCTGCAATAGCATTAGATACAAAGGATAGGCATAAGACCTCTTTGTCGTAATCATTTCAATTTTTTCTATGTTAACTGTGATACATTTAATGATACAATAACAGTCAGTGACTTACCCTCTCCGCAGGAAATAACCAATAAGACCTCTGAATCAACAGAGTTATCCGAACCTCAGCGACAGGAATTATTCAGTTTGTTGTCACAATATATCGAAGTGTTTTCCAAACGACATGGTATTATAAAGGACTATGAATATACCATGTCGGACGCCATACCCCATACCGTATTCAAGAAGGGAAGCAGTTCGCAATTAAATTAAGATGATGCCGAGCTGGAAAGTCACAGAGTATTCTCAAAAATTGTTCAAATGGCTCTGAGCACTATGGGACCTAACATCTGAGGTCATCAGTCCCCTAGAACTTAGAACTACTTAAGCGTAACTAACCTAAGGACATCACACACATCCATGCCCGAGGCATGATTCGAACCTGCCACCGTAGCGGTCGCGCGGTTCCAGATTGTAGCGCCTAGAACCGCTCGGCCACCCCGGCCGGCATAGAGAATTCTAATTAGCCATGTAGTATCCCCTTATTGACGATTTTCGTACAGGATAACACAGTGCGACTCGTACTTGAGGCGCGAAACATAAATAAAATTAGTGTACCAGTACGAACGAGACCTGAAGCGATTGAAGAACACCTGCAAAGATTTTATGGAATTAAATATTTGAGTATCATTGCTTTGAAGAGGTCATATTGGCAATTGAGACTAAATCCTAACTCACGAAGGTATTTGGCATTTATCTTCGCCAGCAGATCTTATCAATTTCGGGTCATGTCTTTTGGATTGAATGTTAGTTCTGGAGTGTTCATCTCTGCCCAAGATCATGTTATAGGTCCAGATCTTCTTGATGTAGTCACTCTCTACATTGGTGATCATTTAATTGCTACTAAAACCTGGGAAGGCCACGTTGAACTAATACAGAAAGTGTTTCAGCGATTCCTGGAATATGGAGTCACTGCCAACTTGCAAAAGTCACACTTTGGCCGAGCCGAAATCAAATTCTTAGGACACGTCATTTCATCTGACGGAATCCGTCCTGATCCGGCTAAGCTAAGCGCAATTAAAATTTTCTTAACCCATCTTCAAAACGACCACGTAAAGGTCTTACCGAAGCAAGTGATGAACAATCCTCATTTATTGAAATTGTTAAAGAAAAATACTCAGCGGAATTGGACTGACGACTGTCAAAAGGTATTCCTCGATATCAAAGAAGCTTCGTTAAATAGCAACATTCTTCATCATCTAGATATAGAAAAGGAATTTTGTGTGTCATCTGTCGTAAGTTTTCAGGGATTAGGCGCATGTCTCTTCCAGATCCATGAAGCCAACAGAAAACAAGAAATCAGAGTAATTAGTTGTGCTAGTAGGGTTCTTACAGAAACTGAGCGATCCTACTCCATTTATGAATTGGAAGCTCTTTCAGTAGTTTGGGCTTTCAAGAGATTCAACTACTACATCAATGGCAAGAAAATTAAAGTTTATTCTGATCATCGCGCTCTTAGTTTTCTTCTGACGTGTAAACTCCTACATTCTCGCTTAAAGAGATGGTGTCTTTTCTTGCAGGAATATGATTTCGAAATAATCCATGTAGAAGGCAAAGATAACGTTATTGCAGATGCTCTATCTCGCATGCCTGGAGGCTCTTCTGACAGTACTGAACTTTCGGAACAAATGTCAAATTACAGAATTCTCTCGATGAAGGATCCAACACATCCCAAATATTTTCTTGATCTTTGTAACCAGATGGTCCAATTGCAGGAAACTGATCCAAAATGGAGAGGTGTGAAACATATCCTCGAAACTAATCCTACCCATCGCATGTGCAAATATTACAAATTGCATAATCATGTTCTTTTCCATATTGTCATCAGAAAATTGGCTAGTATGCATTACGCAGGAATATGTAGAACACTTACTCTGGTATACAAATATTTGATGGGGACACTTTGGTCCAGTAAAGTGTAAGTGTAAAATAGCAAAGTACTACTACATCCCTAACCTTCATAGCAGAATTCACAAGCTCTTGAAACACTGTGTCATTTGTCAAAAGGCAAAACCTTTTAATCTTTCGAATATACTGGCTTTGAATCCAATCATCACAGAGAAACCTAGACAAATTGTAGGCACAGATTTGGCAGGACCACTCCCACGAGGTCGTGGAGGACTAAGGTACCTTGTAGCTGACATCGATTTATTTACCAAACATTTGAGATGGTACGCTATGAGATCTAAAAACACTCAGCCAATCATCAATCGTTTAGAACGTGACTACTTTCCAAGATTCGTAAGAACTGAATCAATTCTCTCAGACAATGAGTCTAACTTTGTTTGCAGAAGATGGAGACTTTTCCTTGCTAGTCATCAAATTAGGCAAATCCTTATCTCAAAATTGAGGCTCCAGTCGAACCCGACTAAACGAGTCTTCAAGGAGTTTAATCGTTTCATTCGTACATATGTATCATATCAGCAGACTCGCTGGGTTGACTTTGTGTCACCTTTCGAGGAAATTGTGAATAATCTACTGCACCTGTCTACTGGTTTCACTCTGTGTGAGTTGATGTCTTCTGACCAAGAGAAAAATGAATGTGTCACTTCAATTCCTAAGTGTAGCAACACAAGCGCTAGTTTAGACGCCAGAATAAGACAAGCTCTAACATCATTGACCACCCAAGCCAGTTTATGCAAGAAGGCGTATGACAAACATATTAATAAGGTGTTAACTTATAAAGTAGGCGAAAACGTCTCGCTAAAAACACACTTTAAACCATCGTTGCTCTCACGCAAAAATCAAAAATGGCAAAGTCTTTTTGAGGGCCTTACGAGATCCTTCGTATACCGCACACAGATTGTTATCTGATTTCTGATCCCGCAAATGGAAAAATAAAAGGATTATACCATCACTCTGATCTTAAAAAGTATCATGCTACAAAATAAGTCAAGAGAAAGCTTTACAATGGCAAGAGAATGTTAGCCACTAGTAACTAAGTGAAAACTGACCTGACTTCGTTAAAAAATTCTTAGGCTAAACTACACGACAGTGAGCCTGTGTTGCTATACAGCAGAGAATTTAAAATATGTTATCTTGAGCCATAATGTAAGTACAGACAAGCTGATGAAATATTCGTATTTAACAAAGAAGGTGATCGACTCCGAGATCTCTACTTTTAAGATTTAGTTTTAAGCGTATAATATTTATGAGAGAAAAATGAAATATAAAGCGAATGATGTGTCTAACAAGCCGGCTTCTGCGATATGAAATGGTAAAGAAATGAAAACAAAACGTAGTATGTAAGAATTTTCCTTTTTTTAAGTTCAAGGAGCAATGATACAAAAAGGGAATTGGTCGCTTGGCAATTAATGGTTCATGATGCCGCTAAAAAGGAAAATAAGTAACTAGTTTCTAAGCCAGCGATGTATAGATTAAGTTCTAATGTACATAGAAATCTGGCACAAGTTCATCTCTGCATTAAAATAACGTAATGCTTACGAAGCATGTGAGTTACTTGTAAGTACCAACATGACAACGAAAGCGCTATCCTTCAGCTAGATAAACAGAGTAGCATTCATTGTAATTGCAATATGCAGGTCAGATACATTTAATGCCATATGTGAAATAAAATACCATGCATAAGAGCGTAAGTGACAAGGAGAAAGCGATGATGACTTAAGGTTATATACAGAGGTCAATGCAGCGCAACACAACCAGGCGTCAAAGTGGGAATAAAATGACAATGAAACCGCCAGTAAAACAAAGCAGGTAGTTCTTAGTTACAGCCCGTACTCAGACGAACGACGGAGAAAAAAATTAATTTCTAAGTCATAAGGAACAAGGAGTTGTTTGCTATATTTCTTCTTCTATGTACTATTATATCTACGTCTTTCTTCTGAATTTGTGTAAATATCCTAACCCATCTAAAGCCGTCCCGTAGACTTGACGTCATAGATTGCAGTTGACGTGGAAGGCCGGTTTGGCAAACGATTTTCAAAAGGAAACGCGTGTACGAAACCGGAAAATGCTAGTTTTGAAATGTCTTTACTTTTTCTTTTAATGTCAATCCGAGACGCGAACTGCGATCGCGATGAGGAATTTGAATATTTTCTTGAATGGTGTTTTGTTCTCATGTGAGAGGGCGATCAAGTATGACTGGTTGATCCTCGCAGCTAGTAAAAAGGAAATTTGTGTCAAAATGACAGTGATAACTTAAGTGAATCTAATGAATAGAAAGAACGATTCAAATGAATCCAAAAAAATAATTGCTAACAAATCGGAGAAACTAATGCTTTGTGACTGTGAGTTGAAAGCGTAATTAGTCGTGGAGAAAGATGATGAACAATGTAAAGCGAAATGTTAAGGTGGTTACCGACAAAGCAAAAGAACTGAAATGGACATCATAATCAAACCTCTCCCTCCGCACCAGCTCAGCAAACCACAAAATACCACAATACCATCGATGCATCGTGTTCACTGAACCGTACGCGGGAAAGCTTCAAAGTGAGACAAACTATTTGATTATAAACTGTAAATAAAAAAAAAATTGTGTGCATAGCAGTGTATAAGTGAAGGCTTAACATGCTGTGGGAGTCTGCCACAGACACGAAGCAATACGTCGTTGTTATGAATATGCGATAATTTCATTCACGATGACAGTAGTAAGTGTTAAACATGTAGATATGCCGACGGATAGTGAGACTCCGGTTGGATAACCGAAGGCGGTGATGTTATTAAGTGCACTGCATCGGAAACCAAGTGTCAGTGTTAGCTGCTTTGCAAAGACCTTAAAATCTTTAAAATCATCTGGAAAATATGGAGGCAGGGATGGTTTCAATTGAGTCTCTATCCCTGGTAATCGTCGTCCCTCCGCATTAGCTCAGCAAACCACAAAATACCGTAACACCATCGACGCAACGTGTTTACTGAACCGTACGCGGGAAAGCTGAAACACCGCGTGGCGGCTAGTGAGCTCCTGGAGTTGCGATTCAGCACTAACAATCGACGCAACAAACGCGATAAATTTAAAATGATGTACCAGCACATCACTCCCGCTGTAGTTCAACGAAACGGACTTTCCTTGAAAGCCGCTCCCAAAATAAAAGACTCTTATATGGGTTCACAACATATCACATACTGAAATGCGAACAGCCGAACCCCACGCTAATAGTGACAAAGTCAGATTCTTATGAATCCCAAGTCCTAAAATTATATTTAAGCTTAGTTCTTAAACTATATATTTTTTGTTACACGTAACGTGTGTACCTAACGTGCGAGCGAGAGTCGCCTATCAGAGGTGATGAAAAGTTTTCTTCTCGGAGAACACAAAGTAGCGATCCAACTTCTCATGGGATACCTTCATCTGGAGAAGAATCAATTTAACTTATCTGTCAAATGCACAAATAATGAATGCGTAAAAGTCATGACAACTAGTTAGCAATGGAAGATGGACACGTGTGAGGAATTTCATGTGTGAGAATTATATGCGTATAAAAAGTTGAATGTCTATCTGTTTTCTTTCAGGAGCAAAGAGCTTATGAGCTCTGGACAATAACTTGAGGCCACAAAGATGGTCCTTATGATCTCTGTAAAATGAGTATAATGAGCATAATGTATAATCTCCATTGTAAACTTTGTAGATTTACTGTCTTAGTTTTTAAATTTTTCCTGTGTATCTTTACCTTAAGAATTGTCTTTTGTCTCAGAATGAGAGATCACCATATTTGTGTAATCCTAATAATCAAATGACAGAAATACTATGTTTAATCCATGTAAATACGTAAAGTAGTCAATCCCATATTGTTAAAGGCGACATGCGAATCTTGGTAATTTCCTTGATTTCCAAGATTCCCATTATGTGATTGCCCTACCATTTTAAATCATTCACTAATCGAGCAGTCGCTCGGCAACAGCTACAGTTAGCAAATAACGTTGCGAGAATGTAAAAAACGAACGTCCTGTGACGTGACGTGTTTATTGTAGAAGCGCCGTCAGAGATGTAGTGAGCTATCGACTGAAAGCCGCTGCGCGAAAGGCGGACAAAAGAAGAACACTTTTACACATTCTTTTGATGTACGAGATATTCTCGATGAACAATTACTCACTCTTCTGTCTCTTGTAATTTGTGTCGGATACGCTTGTCTTGCCACCGTATTATTTTGTTTAAAAATATTATTTTAGTGTAATGTGAAAGTGCTATATTGCATAGCAGTAGATTTATGTGAGAAGCTGTATTGTGCGACGTGTATCTGGAAACATCGTATGATGTAAGTTCGTTATCTATTGATTGTCATAAATTCAAAGTTAAATGGAACTTGTATATGGACTAATTATTTAGTATAGAACCTATATCTCACTACTTCATGACAATACGTGTTTAATTTTCTTTTATGTTTCTGCAAAGTTATGATGGTTCACAGTCACGAATTGTTTCGTCGAAATCGGACGGAAGTTGCATACAGTGAAATATTTTCTCCTCACCTTATTCTACTAGTAAATGCATGATAAACTGTGGTCCCTTAGGAAATTCACGTTGAGCTATTTAAAAACAATTATGTTTTCAATAGTCATTTACCCTCCTCTGCAAAGCAACTTCTAACTGATCAGACGATTCAAAAAGAAACAGCCGCACACAGTCGACGTAAAATACCTGATCAGTAAAGATATTCAAAACCACCACAATAACTACTTATGTCTATTGGCCTAATATACAATATATATCATTAAGTGATTTTCTCTGCAAATATATTGTAACCTCCCCACAAAATTCATTCACATTTAGTGTAACCACAAAACAGAAAAATTCCTAAACTTCTCAACAGTAAAAATTATAATTATGTCTTTCACATTCAGTGTAACGACCAAACAAAAAAAAAAATTCAGTAACCTGGTAATAATACAATGTAACTATCCTCTCAATTAAATTGTCGCTCACTTATAACTTTTCAATAATTGACTGTGAATTTAACCTGGTAAATTTTGGACGTCAGCAGTGCTGCGTCATGGCCCTGAAAGATCATTCTGAATAAAAAAAAAGAAAAATTCTTACCTCAATGAAGTCGCCGGATAACGCATATATATATGCTCTTACAATAAATTTTTCTGGCACAGCCCTGTGCAATGCTGGCCGATAGATTTGTCATTTATGAAAGGAAACAACTGATTTTTCTTTTGCAATAATCAGGATGATCATGGATTGGAGAAATTAGTAAATTCTTTAAATTGAAATGAATGCTGTTAAAAGTTATTTTTTATGAGAAAGATTATTATTAGGACATTTTTAAAACATTTACATGGGACTTGAGATAACAATACTACATATGCGCGAGGCTGCTTTTTACCTTATACAATAATGCTCAGGCTCCAGCATCGCTGCACCACGACCGGCCCAGCCAACACAATACACCAGACTGCTCGCTAGCAACAACTTACTGCTACAGCTACACAGTTCCTACTGCAGTCAACACTGCTCTCTGGTCAGAGATTCTCTTATACCTTACATATCGCAGGCAGCGCGTGAGCAATACATCGAAATTACATCTGCTCGGACCTCTTACATAACCCTCCCCTGGGGGGGGGGGGGGGGGGCAAAAATTTGGCAGCAATGGTGAGTCAATTGGACTTGCCATGAGCAACAAAAGTCTACAGTCACAGAGTATATACATTATTGATAACTGCAGAAAATATTAAGTAATGAAATAGGGTGCACACGCACTGAGTACAGAATATATCAAGAAATGACAAAAAGTATGCGCAATGAGTACAAAAGATATTAACAAATGACAAAGTGCACACGCACTGTATAAGTTTTTAGCATTTTTACATAACATATCATGAAGTGAAATAAAGTGCACACGCACTGAATACAAAATATATTAACAAATGACATAAAGTGCACATGCACTGTATAAGTCTTTAGTATTTTTACATAACATATCATGAAGTGAAATAAAGTGCACATGCACTGAATACAAAATATATTAACAAATGACATAAAGTGCACACGCACTATATAAGTCTTTAGTATTTTTAGGACAACTGATCTTATTAACAAATGAAATAAACTGCACATGCACTGTAATAATCTTTAGCATTTTACAAGAACTGATTACCCTAAAAATGAAATAAAGTGCACACGCACTGTAGAAGTCTTTAGCATATTTACAACATATCATGGAGTGAAATAAAGTGCACTCGCACTGTAGAAGTCTTTAGCATATTTAGGACGACTGATCATATTAACAAATGAAATGAAGTGCACACGCACTGTAAAAGTCTTTAGCATATTTCAAGAACTAGGAAAGGAATGGGAAGGATTGCATCATGGTTGTAGCATAGTAGGTTGCACGTAGTTGCACCGAAAGTCCATATCTTTCTACAGAAGAACAACACCATATGAGACAATCTGAAGTTCTCTTCCCTGAAGTATTTATCAGTGTAGCCAAGACCCTGAAATGTTGTATTAATATTCAATGTTGTCATTTTGGTAGTACATTAGGTACACCAAACAGTACGACCACAATAACATCTCCATTGTTCAAGGTGGTGGACAGCATGATGTGTCTACACCACATTCTTGTAGAATCCATAATCTTTCACCAACGTAGAATTAGTGCAAAAACCAAATATAGTGCTCCATGATCATGAGGATGGACAGGACAAACGGATATTGCAGTAATTTCTGGTAATTAGGTCAGAAGGTGAAGGACAGTAAGTCTTATGCTAGTCATAATTGAGAATTACACTAGTCTATCAAACGATTTGAGTAATTGTTGGCACTCATTGCCTAGTTACTAAACATTTCTGTACTATGTATGGAGTATTACAGAACATTATTCATAAGTCATCTGATTACAGTAAATATTGGCACTCATTGGCCAGTTACAAACCATTTTTATGCATTATTCAGAAGTCATCATTCAAAGCAAGAGTTAATTAACGGCATAGCATTTATACATAAGTCATCATATTACAGTAAACAGTGGCATTCATTGGCCAGTTACTAAACATGTAGCAAGTATTGAATATTACAAAACACTATTCATAACTCATCTGGTTGCGGTAATTATTGGCACACATTGGCCAGTTACAAAGTATTCATATAGTTTTACAAAACATTATTCAGTATTATTCAGAAGTCATCATTCAAAACAAGAGTTAATTATTGGCATAGCATTTATAGAGTATAACAAAAATATTATTTATAGAAATTATTGGCATAGCATTTATGCATTATTACAAAACATCATTCAGTATTACTCAGAACTCACCATTCAAGTGACGTAGGACATATTTAAAATGTAACACACTGTAACTATTACTCAAGGTCTGTGGTCCAATAATACATAGATATAATGGAGTCAATACATCTGAGAAATTTACATTATATTTAGAACTAGAAATATATCTTAAACTGGTAGCATTATTTAGTTATATACTGGTAATAGCTGGGACAGGTAATAATTTTTTTTTTTGCTAGCAATGCATTGCGTTGGGATTGATAATTTATTGCTGGGGCTTGAAAATATTTGCTTTTGACTTATTGCTGGAAATAAGGATTAATAACATCATTCGTCATGAGACAGCTGTAGCAAGGTTATGAAACTAGTAAAGTATATGTGATCACATTCATGAATGATACACACAAATGGGTAAAAAAATGCAAGTACTAGAACAGGTTTAATGACTAACTGCTTATAGCACATTAATTTCATGAATAGCTTCTCCTGGAAAAAATACAAAATGGATTATTGAGCTGAAAGAAGAAACGTATATTATGCTGAAAAGTAGTGAACTTCGAATTAACAGGTAATGAAACGTGTACTCAATATGTACGTACTCTAGCTGTCCTTTCCAAAACATTCAGTCATTATACCATGCGACATAAGACATACTGTCAAAACGAACTGCAACAAATACTTAAATAACTACATAGCATCTCTTAACTAATATTAAATATATAAACGTCATCATTATCATCATCTGCAAAAAAAACTTCATTATTCATATTACCATAACCTCATCACTATCATCACCTGCAAAGAGAAACCTCATTATTCATATTAGCATATTCTTCATATAATTATTCACCATCATTTATTATCATCTGCAAAAAGGGCACTTCATAATTCATTATTCATATTACCATTTACTTCATACAACTATTCATACTATAGAGTTTCTTATTTCTAGCGTATTTCATCACTAAAACTAAGATGTGCAGTTCTGTTTAACAGCCTGCATCAATCACCTCGTATTCTGAAAGACAAATAATTGGTCATGACTGCTATCATACGATGTGTATAGTATATTATGGTCAATGCTTGTTAATTCTGATCCATTTACTCTTCATGACAAGATATTGCATTTTCTTTCGTTCATTCCGATGGTAAAATTTCCATTTCAGAGTAAACCACTGTGGTTTGTTTAATTTATTTCTTGTA
This sequence comes from Schistocerca serialis cubense, assembly GCF_023864345.2. Classification (NCBI taxonomy): domain Eukaryota; kingdom Metazoa; phylum Arthropoda; class Insecta; order Orthoptera; family Acrididae; genus Schistocerca; species Schistocerca serialis. The sequence continues at coordinate 633,319,995 of NC_064645.1, forward strand.
CACGTTATTGCTTTCTGAAAATGATGAATAGGGATTAATATCTTGCATTTAAATCATATACTCATTAGATAAAAACTTGTTTCTAGTGATACAACTAAGCATACAGCATAGCATGACAGAAAACGTATTAGGACAAAAACATAGACAGTTTTCAACTGCAAAAAATTACACACAGTATCATAATGTAGTCGCAAAAAGTGTAGAATAGTCAAGATATTGAGATATCATAAGAAAAAATGTCAATGACAACTGGTGTTTCTTATATCTTAAAGATTACATGGTGCATACAGACAAAAATTCTACTTTCGATAGGAAAACAATCATACATAAACAAAAAAATGGAAAATGTGCACGGTCTGATATATAACGACAAGAAAAGCGATCTGCTAACCTTACCTTGCGGGGTAGTTGCCAAGAAAAAATATAATAATCATCAGTAAGTAGTCACATAGAATTGCATAAGTGGTCATAAAATGTGTAAGTTTATCTGGAAAAATGTGCACGGTCTGATGTGTAACGACAAGAAAAGCGACCTGCTAACCTTACCTTGATGGGCACTTGCCAGGAAAAAATATGATAATCATCAGTAAGCGTTCATATAAATATAATTGCATAAGTGGTCATATAAAATTCAGGAGATGGCATTACAGTGTGATAAATCATGAAGTATATTCATTCAATAAAGGGTTTAATATTGGAGACATGGTGATTGCCTTCGCTTTTTCTGGTTCTCAAAGTTTCGACGTGTACTACATTGGGGTGAGGAATGCTGCGAATTCGATGTGGACCTGCGTATAAAACTCAAATTTACTGCATCTACTCTTTCTTCTGTTGCATAAATAGTGTGTACGTACTAATATCTTCTGTCCAACGTGAAAATCATGGCGTGTACAAACCTGTTTTTGCTGTCTTCTCCGGCGCTCTGCGGCACGTTTGATGTTGTTGAGCTCAATGTCAATTATTTCATGGTGGCGTAGTCGACGAGATGTAGGAAAAGGTACTAGTTCTTTAATTTTGTTGGGTGGTTCAACATTTTTCAATATAACAGTCGGAGATAGCATAGTAGATTCATTTGGTATGGAGTTAATTACATTCTGGAATGAGAGTATGTGTGTGTCCCAATCAATATGTTTTTTATGGCAGTATATTCTACATAGTTTACCAATTTCTTTCATTAATCGTTCACAAGGGTTCGAAGAAGCCTGATACTTGGATATATAGATCGGAGAAATGTTTCTAGCTCGTAACATACGTGTCCATATAGCAGAACGAAACTGTGATCCATTGTCGGAAATTACTTTGAATACATGCCCTACATGAAATAAAAAATGTTTTACAAATGCATTCGAAACAAATTTAGCAGTAGCTTTGCGTAACGGAGTGAAAGTAACAGATTTCGAAGTGAGTTCAACAGCGACAGAGATGTAGCAAAAACCTCTATTAGTTCTGGGAATCGGACCAAAAATGTCTACAGCGGCCATGTGTCTCAATGTAATGGGTACAATGGGATGTAACGGAGGAATATGTGAAGTCGTGTCTGATTTAGCTTTCTGGCAGATTGCACATGACGCTAAAACTCGTCGAATACGTTTCTCCATGTTAACAAAATAACAGTTCTATCTCAGTATAAAAAAACATTTTCTGGCTCCATAATGTGCATAACTTAAATGAGTATAGCAAATTAATTTGTTAACAAGCTCGTCAGGAATGCATAGTAACCAATTGTTGCTGTTAGGGTGAGAGCGGCTAAACAGAATGTTATTGGGTACAGTGTAATGGTTTCTGATGGTAACTTTATTCCTATCTTGCCAAAGGTGTTTAATTTCTTTCCATACGTTGTCTTTGCTCTGCTCTTGTGCTATGTCTCGTAATGATGACGAAATAAAATTTTCGAATGCAACTTGTTGAATATGCATGACGCTAAAATTTGCTTGGCAGAAGTTGGTTGCGATGTCATGCTGATTGTTGCTGAGAGAACGGGATAGTGCGTCTGCTACAATATTTTGTGTACCGGGAATGTGGACAATTGTAAAATTAAATTCCTGTAAATAAAGTTTCCATCTGCTTAATCTGTCATGTGTAAATTTAACGGAAAGTAAAAACTGTATAGCTCTATGATCTGTGTAAACGGTAGTATGTCTTCCATAAAGAAAATGCCTAAATCCCGTAAATGCCCATACAACACACAATGTTTCAAGTTTTGTAACAGAATAATTGCGTTCAGCAGGTGACAGAATGCGACTCGCAAAGGCGATGTTTTTAAATACTGTAGTACCGTCTTCTTCAATTTCCTGAAAAATGTGTACGCCTAAAGCGATGTTAGAACTGTCGGTGGCAATGGAAAAATTTCTAGTAAGATCTGGGTGTGATAAAAGAGGTGCGTTCAACAAAGCTTGTTTTAGATTGACAAATTAAGAATGTGCTTGGCTATCCCATGACCAAATAGTGTTTTTACCCGTCAACTGGCATAATCTAGGGGTGTCTAAAGCAGCGTAATGAATAAATTTACGGAAAAAGTTAATTAATCGCAGAAAGCTGCGTAATTGTTTCTTCGTCGTAGGAACAGTAATGTCACGTAAAACGTGAAGTTTTTCCGGGTCAGACGCAATGCCTTCTGCTGAAATTACATGTACAAGAAATTTTATGGAAGTTTTACCAAAGTTCGATTTGCTAAGATTAACTGTGAGTCCTTGTGCACGAAAAGTTTGTAACAGTTGTTCAAGAATCAAATTGTGTTCAGACCAGTTAGCTTCTGCAATAAGAATGTCGTCTACATACATTGTGATTCTGTCTTTAAGTTCTGTCGGAAGTATAGTATTCAAACCGCGAATAAATGCTGCTGAAGAAATTGTTGAACCGAACGGTAATTTACAAGATTGATAACAGTCACCAAAACAGAGAAATGCTGTGTACTTTCTGCAGTTCGGATGGAGCTGAATTTGCCAAAATTCCCGATTTTAAATCTAATGTGGAATAAACAACAGTACCATGAAATTTCTGTAGAAGTTCTTCTAGTGTCTGTGGGCGATCTGTTTCATTAATAATAATTTGGTTGATGTGACACGAATCAAGTACGAGGCGAAGCGAGCCATCCTTTTTCTTAACAATATGGAGCGGGTTTATGTAAGGACTAATTGCCGGTTCAATAATACCTTGGTCAAGCATAGCTTGCAATTCTTTCGTAACTTGTTCTCTGTGAATATATGGAATGGGATAATGTTTAGCTTTAAATTTGTCGTGCTGTTTAACTTGAAATTCGTACATGAAACCGGACATAGTACCAGGGATGTTGTTAAAAACAGGAGCTTGCTGTAAAAGAATATTGCATAGCTCTGTATGTCCGTCGTCTGTATTTGCACTGCTTTGTTTTGCTTTATCAGAAATCATTTGCATAACGACATAGTCAGCTTCGTCTGGTGTATTGCAGTTGTAAACATACGTATCTGTGAACAATGTCAAATGACAGTCTATGTAACGCGATGTAGAAATGACCTCTGTTCCATTAATTGTTTGTTCTTCTACAGATAAAGAGTGCTGAAATTCTAATGCCAGTTGTACATTTTCATCCCTTAACATTAAATAGGAATTTTGAAAGTCAATAATTGCGTCGTTTTGTACCAAAAAATTCGTACCTAGAATAACGTCTGTTGTCAATAAGGGAACAATCCAAAAATTTGAGTGAAACGTATGACCTGCAATAGAAAACGATAAGTGTGTCTGTAATTTTACATCTACTCCTTTACTAGATACTGCTCCTTTTACCTTAGTTTTGCCTAATGGAAACGTAGGATAAGTATTCTCTTTGTCACATTCGTTGAAAGTTTCTTCATTTATAACTGACATAGGTGATCCAGAATCGATTACTGCTGAAAATTTGGATGATCCAATCTTTACTTCAATGACAGGGTGGGAAATGGTTTTTTGAATAACAGTTTTTTTGTGCAAAAGAGTGTCTCGGATGTCGTCAAAAGTAATAACATTTTCGTGAACAAGATTCTGTCTGTCAAAAGTATTGCTTACGTTGCTGGAAGATACAACCTGTACTGTATCTAGTCAGATTCTTTCTGCCGTGCTGTTATTTGCGGGGGGATGCTGTGGCATTTCGACTATTTGTACTGTTCTGTTATTCCTTCCTGACGTATTAGGTTCCGGATGATACCGACTGTCTGGTTCATTCATGATAATAGGTTGTTGCGGATGATTCTGCTGCTGGTATGACCGACTGTTACGCTGAAAACTGTGCTTATTACTTTTACGTCTGTCATAATAATCATTGCTATACGGCGCGTTGTGATACGAGTTGAAATGATGTGTCTTCTGTACGTAGTGATTTCCTTGTTGCAGTGGATTACTATTTGATCGAGCCGACGCTATTCGTGTAGGCGGTGAAACATTAAAGCTTGGTTGACCTTGCAGACTACATTGTTGGTTAGGTATGCTAACCGGCTGGTTTTGATGCTGTTGCGGAAAAAAGCCTCTATTGTTACCAAAATGTGTTTGTGACTGCTGAAAATTTTGTACATACTGATGATTAAAATTTTGTCTGTTATTAAAATTACGCTGGTAGTTCTGGAGTGTCTAATGAAAATTGTCACTTTCGGTAAAACTTGTCATATCGGGTTTTCTTTACACGTTTCTAATCATAGATAGATCGATAGTTGAAGAGTTGTTTTGACAGATATAAAGGATAGTAGAAGAGAAGGCAGCAGTGCAGAAAACTAAAGATGAAATAGCACTAGTACGGCTCGGGGCCCTGTGCACGCTACGGCACATATTCATCGAAGTGTAATGAATCCCCTGAGGTCTTTTACGCGCTGCAAATAAATTTAAGTTTTTGTGTTTCAGGCAATGCTGTGAAAATTCAAAAACAAATTGTTGTATCCAGTTCAATTCTAGTTTCTACGTTACAGGCCAAGCTGGTGGAAATACAAAAGCAAATTGTCGTATCCAGTCGAAAGAGTGAATCTGTGTTCTGTCATTCTTAAATACCTTAAATTTTCTCACGGATATAAAGTGTTTATTATTAAAATTATCGTCTCGGAATGTCTGAACAGGTTCAGGATTGTATGCTAATCTGATTGTCTGTGACTGTTCGGAATCTAAGTCACGTACTCTCTGTAAATTACCTAAATTACACTGGCTGTGTGAGTCTGACAAATGTTCGGAGAGTGGCGTATGCTGTGATGTGTTAAAGGCTGAAATATTTTTCATCTCCGTCACTTCTTGCTGTAAAGATGACAATTTTCTGCGTAATGTATGGTGAAGTATCGTCCGATTTGGTGTCATTATTAATTTCGATAACATCAATACGACTGGCCAATTCATCATATTTTTCAGTCAGTGCTTTTACCTGGTCATCGTTTTTAGTATCACAATCATTAATTTGTTTTTGTATTTTACGTGTGGTTTTGTTCAATTTCTTAACGTCTGCTTTGATGGCATCGGGATCCTGTATTAATTCCAACTTTTCAAATCTGTCGGTCATTGTCTGAAAGTCTAATGTGTGTGTGTCTGTTTTTGTTTTTCGGAGATTTCATCATGCAATTCGGTGTCCAACTGTTTGATTTCGTCTGATACTGTAGCAATATTGTTGTCTACGTATGTTTTTGCTTTCGTAAACAATTTACGCTTATCTTCCTGTCTCTGTGCAGTAATTGCTTTACTTTGTTCTGTTCCTGTATAAATTTACTGTAACGCGTTTCACTGTTTTGTAGGTGGTGATTAAAAGTTCGTCAATTTGGCTGTTCTGTTGGTCAAATTTCGCGTCTACTTTCGCATCCAGCGTGCGTGAAAGTTCTGCTGACATTAATTTAAACTCGTCGCGTAACTGTGTTGCGTTTTCAGAACATTGTTTAGCGACTGCACTAATTTCATCTCTAAGTAATTTAGTTGTGGCTGCATGTGTATTACTTAATTCTTGTGCCACAGATCTAATTTCTTCACTACTGTTCCTAGCATAAGCCTTAATTTCGTCACGTAATTGTTCTTTAGTACCATGACATTGCGCGGCAACGGCTGTAATCTGTTCACTAAGTTGTTTGTTCTGTTCATTAAGTTGTTTGAAATTGTTGTCTTGTTTTTCATTAAGTTGTAGCAATACTGCCATAACTTGATCCATGCCAAAATTAGTTGCTGTATTCTCTGTGCTGTGTGATGATGTATCTGTATGTGCCACGTTTTGTATAACCATTTGGTCATTCTGTGATTCTTGAAAAGGTTTGCCAATCGGATGTGCACTGTTGGTCACTACATCGGAATCAAATAAATCTGACGTATTCTGACTACATTGTTCATCTTCGTGAGAAAAATTTATCTGTTCACAATTCAAATTTTGCAAACCGGGTGTGTCAAACTGGGCAGCGTTCATTGTATCGGAACGTGCCGCGTCATCAATTGTTACATTTACTGTGGACATAATTGAATTTGTTTGTTCATAATTAGGATCAAAATCATTACTAGTGGTCGGTACGCACTGATTATCAGTAATTAGAGGATTGTCGCTGAGTGTCGCAAGTACTGTCGGTCAAATTATTCGAGTCGTCATTGCACATCGCGATGTACTGCTAACAGTTTTTCGCGGCATTTTCACAAATCAAAATTAAGCACAAAATCAATCAAAGTAAAAGCAAAAATGGAACAAATACAATTACAAGAAAGAGCAATAAACTGCCGATGACCTGTGAAAGAAAGAGTGACAAATTATTGAATGCGTTGCGCCAGATGCAAACTACATTTAAGTAAATAAGAGCAGATATATAATTGACTACTTCTCAAAAATTCACCAAGAAATAAGATCCTGGCCGGTTGTCGACAAGTGTAACCTCCCCACAACATTCATTCACATTTAGTGTAACCACAAAACAGAAAAATTCCTAAACTTTTCAACAGTAAAAATTATAATTATGTCTTTCACATTCAGTGTAACAACCAAACAAAAAAAAAAAAATTCAGTAACCTGGTAATAACACAATGTAACTATCCTCTCAATTAAATTGTCGCTCACTTATAACTTTTCAATAATTGACTGTGAATTTAACCTGGTAAATTTTGGACGTCAGCAGTGCTGCGTCATGGCCCTGAAAGATCATTCTGAATAAAAAAGAGAAAAATTCTTACCTCAATGAAGTCGCCGGATAACGCATATATATCTGCTCTTACAATAAATTTTTCTGGCACAGCCCTGTGCAATGCTGGCCGATAGATTTGTCATTTATGAAAGGAAACAACTGATTTTTCTTTTGCAATAATCGGGATGATCATGGATTGGAGAAATTAGTAAATTCTTTAAATTGAAATGAATGCTGTTAAAAGTTATTTTTTATGAGAAAGATTATTATTAGGACATTTTTAAAACATTTACATGGGACCTGAGATAACAATACTACATATGCGCGAGGGTGCTTTTTTACCTTATACAATAATGCTCAGGCTCCAGCATCGCTGCACCATGACTGGCCCAGCCAACACGATACACCAGACTGCTCGCTAGCAACAACTTACTGCTACAGCTACACAGTTCCTACTGCAGTCAACACTGCTCTCTGGTCTGAGATTCTCTTATACCTTGCATATCGCAGGCAGCGCGTGAGCAATACATCGAAATTACATCTGCTCGGACCTCTTACAATATTTCCACCTCCGATTATAGCTGTATGTTAATGCACAAAAATAAACATATTGTTATAACTCATGGAAACACATTCATGTCGATTGGTCTGGCTTTACATATTATACTAGACATTCATCCACTTGCTCTCTCTCCATCATAAGGGGGACGAGAGCTGAGGAAGTGTGGCCCATAGTTTTTTCCAACCATGCATCCGTCAGATGGTGTGGCACAGCCGTGGTCCATGGAAGTTGATGTAGCCCACCTCCCTTCTGCAGCTCATAGAGGGCACGTGGAACTCCTGTACTCGCAGGCGCGGCGCCTACCAGTCTGCCCTTTCGTGGTGGTTACTCTGTACCAAACTGTCCTCCGGAAGATCTTGATTGGCCGTGGTAGAGACATGACGACATGGATGCGACATTCCACGGACATCTGTTACGGCATTCTACGGAAATGTTCCACACTGCTGCACTCACCTGCACAGCTGGAATTGATCCACGTTATGATTACGGACGATGAATGCCATTCATGTGCACTACATTAGGCTGTACTCTTAGCATCGCCATCCTCCGGAGATGATTGTAGAGGTCTCTCAGCTCACTTTTGGTACGATCCCCTTGTTGAGGCAACAGATTTGATTGACGATCTAACAGCGGCGGTGACTCTTGAAGGAATACAGTCGGAGCCGCCCATAAGTCGCCAGGAGCCGACGGACTCCTTCTGAGGCTACCGGGCTTTCCAGCAAGTGTTGGCACCAGCCTGGACGGACGTCTGCCGCGATCTACTCTCTCCCACGGTACAGCTTCCTGGACTCTTCCTCAAAAAAGACTGATCGTACCCATACGTAAACCTCGAGGTAGATCCAGCATCTGAGATTATCGCCCCTTGACCTTACTCAATAGTAGCATGAAGATTTTCACTCGACTGCTGGTGGTGCATCCAAGCGGATGGTCAGTATCTCATTTCATAGGACGAGGCATCATTACGAGGCAATCAGAGCATCCGCACTGCACTCTGTCGCGATATGACTACGCTTGCCAAGGCTCGCCAAATGTTTGGGGTCTTGGCCTCCCTCGTCTTTTGCCAGGTCTATGATAGGGCTGACCACGCGTTTCTTGCTTTTATGGCGGTACTGCGACGAATGGGTACTCTGACACCATCGTAGAGATGGTGATGCGTCATTTTTGTGACGCGACATCTAGGGTGTTGCAAATCGGCCGTCTCGTGCCGGCGATCCTGATCCAGCTGTCAGTGAGGCAGGGCTGTCATTTCTCAACGGTATTGTACGCCTTCGATTTGGAACCGCTGTTCTGGGGCCTCCGAATAAGCCTGGCGTGAATGACACTTGGCACACACACTTTTTGCTGCACTGTCTATGCCGACGATCTGATACTCCTTTTTGACGGCGAAAACTGACGTGGATACCAAACTACGCCGCCACATCGGGCAATTGACTCGAAGTCCAAAACTTGCATGTTCTTTCTATGGGTAAGGTGCTGCCCGATTGGTGCGTCGGCCCGTCTGTGAGTCGGAGATACGTTACGTTGCTTGGGCACTGATTTCTCAACTGACCTGCGGCGCGGGATAGCCATCAACTGCAGGCACCTGTTTAACCAGGTGAGAGCAGGGATAACTGATCACCGTCTTAGGACTCTCGGACGCGATACGCCAACGTCTATTTGGCGTCGCGAACTGCGCAGACACTTCCAATTCCACCTCTTTAGCTTGCTGTATGCTGGCAACTTTGGGATCATTAGTATGGGCATGATTTTAATATCCGCTACGAATCCTTCACCCTCCTGAGGGACCGTGGGGGTTGGGCCTTTCTCATTTTCTGGACAAACCGAAAGCCCTATTCGTAAACTCTCACATGTTTTACAAGCCTGCTACTGGAGGCTTTAGCACCGATCTCTCTCGCTCTAGTGATGCTGTTAACGGACATCCTAGAGCCCAGAGCCGCACCTCTCGTGTCATGGAGATACTCAACGTCGTCGGCAGGCATACCTTCGTGGAGGAGGTGCTTGTGAGTTGTGTAACCGCATGGTCGTATGAAATCACGACATGCACCTCCTGATGGAGGGGAATGTCAATGTCCACTGCGTTCAGCATGTCTTGGAGCATTGCCATTTGTTCGGTGCAGCGTTTGCGGCTGCCAGAGGCAGCCCTATCAAAGGACGATGTAGCAGCGGTCACCATGACGGGATGGTGCTGGATACAGTCGAGGGGGCATCCCTGCCATGTGCGTGCTCTGATTCTTTCTTGTTGTCCCCCCAAGAGTCAGATAAAGTTGGATCGTGCGGCAGGCACAGGTTATGTAGTCATTGCGGAATAGTGACAGGAAAGAGGGGCTGCGTACGAAATCTGTGCACATCTCCTCATTTATCATAGACGACGCTGCTAGTAACTGAAAAGTGGATCCCTATGATGTCTTCAGGTGCGATATGAAGATCATCCCGAACAAAATGTTCAATTTCTTGCGCTAGAGGTGTAGCAAGGTACACTTGAAAAGAGATCTTAATTGTGGCCTGGCGGTAAAAGTTTGCTGTGGCGCTCACGAAGGCGAACGCTGTACACTTACTGAGGCAAGAAGGTAAATGGGAAACACTGGCTCGCGCTATACGACAAGCGGGACGCCGACTCGTTGTCCTACCTCACCGCTGCTTTGGTTATCCGTGCATGACTTACGGCCAGACCCAAACTTCCATGCACTATGTGATCAAAAGTATACGCACACGTGGCTGAAAATTACTTACAAGTTCGTGGCGCCCTCCATCGGTAATGCTGGAATTCAATATGGTGTTGGCCCACCCCTAGCCTTGATGACGGCTTCCACTCTTGCAGGCATCATTCAGTCAGGTGCTGGAAGGTTTTTGGGTGATGGCAGCCCATTATTAACAGAGTGCTGCACTGGGAAGAGGTATCGATGTTGGTCGGTGAGGTCTGGCACAAAATCGGCGTTCCGAAACATCCCAAGAGTGTTTATAGCATTCAGGTCAGAACTCTGTGTAGGCCAGTCCATTACAGAGATGTTATTGTCATGTAACCACTCCGCCATAGGCCGTGCATTATTAACAGGTGCTCTATCGTGTTGAAAGATGCAATCGCCACCCCAGAATTGCTCTTCAACAGTGCGAAGCCAGAAGGCGCTTAAAACATCAGTGTAGGCCTGTGCTGTAATAGTGCCACGCAAAACAACAAGGGGTGCAAGCCCCCTCCATGAAAAGCACGACTACACCAAAACACCGCCGCCTCCGAATTTACTGCTGGCACAACACACGCTGGCAGATGACGTTCACCGGACATTCGCCATACCCACACCCTGCCATCTGATCGCCACATTATGTGCCGTGATTCGTCACTCCACACAACGTTTTTCCATTGTTGAATCGTCCAATGTTTACGCTCCTTATACCAAGTGAGGCGTTGTTTGGCATTTACCGACGTGATGTGTGGCTTATGAGCAGCTGCTCGACCGCGAAATCCTAATTTTCTCACCTCGCACCTAACTGTCATGGTACTTGCAGTGGATCCTCATGCGGTTTGGAATTCCTGTGTGATGACCTGCATAGATGTCTGCCTATTACACATTACCACCTTCTTCAACAGTCGGCAGCCTCTGTCAGTCAACAGACGAGGTCGGCCTGTACACTTTTGTGCTGTACGTGTCCCTTCTCGTTTCCACTTCACTCTCACATCGGAAACAGTGGACCTAGGGTTGGTTAGGAGTGTGGAAATCTTGCGTAAACACGTGTGACACAAGAGACACCCAATCACCTGACCACGTTCGAAGTCCGTGAGATCCGCGGAGTGCCCCACTCTGCTCTCTCACGACGTCTAATGACTACAGAGGTCGCTTATATGGAGTACCTGGCAGTAGGTGACATCACACTGCACCTAATATGAAAACCGTATGTTTTTGGTGGTGTCCGGACACTTTGGATCACTGACTGTATGTCGTCGTTCCTGTGTCACAACCTGCACTCGTACAAACATTGTGTAACGTGTAGTGGAGGACATTTTAAATGAATGACGTTACGTGGTATCGGCGGAGAAATACGATGTTGTATTACCTGTGTTGGTAAGAAGAACGATGCAATGTCGTAATTATATGAATAATATACAGGGTAATCAAAAAGTCAGTATAAATTTGAAAACTGTACAAATCATGGAATAATGTTGATGGAGAGAAACAAATTGACACACATGCTTCGACTGACATGGTGTTTTATTAGAACCAAAAAAATACAAAAGTTCAAAAAGTCCGACAGATGGCGCTTCATCTGATCAGAATAGCAATAATTAGCATAACAAAGTAAGACAAAGCAAAGATGATATTCTTTACAGGAAATGCTCAATATGTCAACCATCATTCCTCAACAATAGCTGGAGTCGAGAAATAACGCCCGCATCTCGTGGTCGTGCGGTAGCGTTCTCGCTTCCCACGCCCGGGTTCCCGGGTTCGATTCCCGGCGGGGTCAGGGATTTTCTCTGCCTCGTGATGGCTGGGTGTTGTGTGTTGTCCTTAGGTTAGTTAGGTTTAAGTAGTTCTAAGTTCTAGGGGACTGATGACCACAGATGTTAAGTCCCATAGTGCTCAGAGCCATTTGAACCATTTTTTTTCGAGAAATAATGTTGTGAACAGCACTGTAAAGCTTGTCCGGGTTATGGTGAGGCATTGACGTCGGATGTTGTCTTTCAGCATCCCTAGAGGTGTCGGTCAATCACAATACATTAGCGACTTCAGGTAACCCCAAAGCCAATAATCGCCCGGACTGAGGTCTGGGGACCTGGGAGGCCAAGCATGACGAAAGTGGCGGCTGAGCACACGATCATCACCAAACGATGCACGCAAGAGATCTTTCAAGCGTCTAGCAATATGGGGTGGAGCGCCATCCTGCATAAACATCGTACGTTCCAGCAGGTGTTTATCAGCCAGGCTGGGGATGATGCGATTCTGTAACATATCGGCGTACCTCTCACCCGTCACGGTTGCAGTTTTGCTGTCCGGCGCGATCTATTGGACATTTTGTGAACTTTGTTTTTTTTTATGTTCTAGTAAAACCCCAGTCATTCCAAGCATATGTGTCAATTTTTACCTCTTTATCTACATTATTCTGTGGTTTATTAAGTTTTCAAATTTACACTGACTTTTTGATCACCCGATATAATGTCTCATTTGCTTGATCATAGAACCAAACAAAATACGGATGACATCAAAAAATCAAGGCTAATACTAGCACACACATTTAATTTACTGACCAATAATGCACGATAATTTTGAGAAACCTAGTTGTTGTTATGGTCTTCAGTCAGAAAACTGGTATGCTGCAGCTCTCGAAGTCAGTCTATCCTGTGCAAATGTCGTTGTCTTTGCATAATTCCGTATCCTTCCTCTGAAACTGCTGATTGTATTTCATTGAACTGGAATTCCTCTACTATTTTTACCAACCACACATCCCTCCCTTACAAAATTAACAATTCAAAAAAATGGCTCTGAGCACTATGGGACTCAACTGCTGAGGTCATTAGTCCCCTAGAACTTGGAACTAGTTAAACCTAACTAACCTAAGGACATCACAAACATCCATGCCCGAGGCAGGATTAGAACCTGCGACCCTAGCGGTCTTGCGGTTCCAGACTGCAGCGCCTTTAACCGCACGCCCACTTCGGCCGGCTAATTAACAATTCCTTGATGTTTCAGGATATGACCTATTAACATATTCCTTCTTTTAGTCGGGATGTTCCATGAATTTTGTTTTTCGTCGATTCGGTTCACAGTTTCCTCATTAGATGTGCGATCAGCGCATGTAATCTACATCATTCTTATGGAGCACTGCGTTCAAATAGCTTCTCTTCATGTGTGAATTATTTACCGTCAACTTTACCGTGCAAGTCTATACTTTAGGCAAATACCTTCAAAAAGACTTCCTAACATTCGGATTTGTATTCGATATTGATATTTTGTCTTTGAGCGAAAAGCTTTTCTGGCTATTGTCAGTCAGTCTGCATTTTATTTCGTCTCAACTTCATTGATCATCAATTACTTAGCTGCCCAAAAAACATAACTCTCCTCGTTCTTTTAATGTCTCATAATCTAATTTCCTTAGAAACTGATGTAACCACTTTCCATTGCCAGTATTTTACTTTTTGCTGATATTCCCCTTATAGCCTTTTTCAAGACACTATCTCCATCTTCAACTGCTCTTCCCAGTCTTTTACCGTCTTTGACTGAAGTACAACGTAGTAGGCATACCTCAGCGACGTAATTGCTTCTTTATCAGCATCAGTTCTCTGTTCAAATGCTCTTTGATTTCATTTAATGCTTGTCCGATGTACGGATCGAATAACATCTGTTAGCAACGAAGGGTTTCTAGCAGGTCATTCCCGTTTTCAAGAACGACAGATGCACACATCTAAAGGTCTTTAACACTGCCTTCAGTCTGTTATAGACTTATGGAAGACGTATTATGACGTTTTTGGCGAACGAGAATCTCTTTTATGAGAATCAACATTTATTCTGGAGCCAGAGGTCTTGGTGAAACCGTCCGTCCATGAGTTCAAGAGCGCCTTAATCATCTATGCTCATGTTGAAGGCGCGTTCTTGAATTTGTGGTAGGCATTTGATACATTTCCGCGCTGTCACATGGAGAATCGTACCAGATTTCTGACTGCTTTCTGGACTGCAGATGGAAGAGGTCGCTCGTAGTGGAACGAAATCGTCAGATGTAAAGGCAGTTCAGGAGTACCGCAAAGAAGTGTGATAGGTCCGTTAACGTTTAGGGTAAGGTGGGGTATAATCAGACGTGAGAGTGAAACCGGCAACCCTCATGTTTCTTTTTACGAATTGGTAACAAATGGCTCTGAGCACTATGCGACTTAACTTCTGAGGTCATCAGTCGCCTAGAACTTAGAACTAATTAAACCTAACTAACCTAAGGACATAACACACATCCATGCCCTCGGCAGGATTCGAACCTGCGACCGTAGCGGTCACGAGGTTCCAGACTGAAGCGCCTAGAAGCGCACGGCCACACCTGCCAGCAATTGGTAACAGTGCTTTTTGACCGTTAGATCATGAAGACAGCCGGGAACTTCAGCAGTGCCCTGAGGCTTGGTAACGTCAGACGAGTTGTTGTTGAACAAAATATTTTGTTAGTTTTTTGTGGTTTTATATCTTACTCTGTGATACATTTTGTTTAGTAAGGAACCTATACCGTCGTATTTCAACTTTAAATTAATGATATAATTACTAATCATTTTAACATGCCTTATGAACATATGTCATGTTAAATGAGTCTTCACCTGCTTCCTTCTGCAGTAGGAGTTTTACAGATAATGTACTGTTGGGGGGAAACCGGGTAGCAGTAATGGGGTAAAACCGGAGATACATGATATTACCACATGACTTCAGTACACAGAGCTTACATGTTTGACGTAAGGAGTATATGCTTTAACGGTACCCTGTTTTTGTGAACAGGTTTTAATAACCACAATTTAATAATTACGTATAAAATTTACAATTATTTTGCGCCAATTTTTTGTTTATTTTTCTCATTAATTATTTGATTAATTATCCCTTATTGGAAAGGTATATTTGCATTTGAGATGGGACCATTAAGCGCTTTATATGGTCAGGAAATTAAGACATGGCTTTACAGCCATGCCGGTAAGTGGGGTAGACCAGTACGAAATAGCTGAGTTGTTCTGGCTTGCATATACTGGAACATCAATGCCTAATGATCTATCTGGGTTTTAAAAGACGCGTATTTTTCCGATTAATGCAGATGCATTTGGTGAAAAGGAATTTGCACGATCAGATACAGTAGAAAGAATAACGCCAGATTCCCAAACAACAGACCGAAAATATAACATTGCCAGTTTTTGCCCAACGTTACCTGCTATCATGTATAACCTGATATCAGGTATAACCATATATCGCACTGTGCTGAGTTATATTAAATATAATTTAAAGCAGCAAAAGTAAGCCCTCATAATTAATGTGTTGCTCATGCCTTGTTCATCTGTTATTTAGGTCTCTCCTTAGCTTCACAGTTGTACCCCAACTTCCCCTAGAATATAGTACGAGGGTTGCCCAGAAAGTAATGCACCTCATTTTTTCTCTTCAACAATTCTTTATTGAACATAATGATAATTACACAGATGAAAGAATGGTGTTTTATCTTCTTTCTTTCCTTCGCTTGTGCCTTTATCCTCCAGTCTCAGGGTCGGCACAGTTACAATTGGATTTGGCAAGGTTAGTTTGAAGATGTGGACAGATGCCCTTCCTACCGCCTCCCTGAACCCCAGGGACGAAATCAGTGTACCACAGCTGTCTACATCTAGTGTAAACCATGGAATGGTGGGAACGTGTTTAAAATGTCTGCGAGTCATGTAACTGAAGCGGAACTTGGGGACCAGCCCAGTATTAACCTAGTGAGATGTGGAAAACCTCCTAAAAACCACATCCAGTCTGGCCGGCACACCGGCCCTCGTCGTTAATGCGCCAGGCGGATTCGATCCGGGGTAGGTACGTCTACCCGAATCCGGGAAGCAGCGGGTTGGTGTTTTATCTACACACCCTATTTTTCCCTGTAACCTCTATCCCGTTCTATGGCCTTCCTCCAGCTCGAAACAGGGTGTACGCCATGTTGGTACCAATCCTTGTGCTGGTGGCGGAGTCAGCACTTCACTGGATGAATTACCTCCTCCTTGTCCTCAAAATGTCTTCCACCAATGGCAACCTCTAATGGCCCAAACAAGTGGAAGTCCGAGGGAGTTAGGTCAGGGCTGTAGGGTGGATGGGGTAACACTGCCCAACCCTGATTTGCGATGTGTTCAGCAGTCCTCAGACTGGTGTGGGGCCGGGCGCTTATCGTGTTGCAGCAAAACATCTCCTGAGTTGCTGTGGCTCCGAAGTCGCCGGAAGCGTGTCTTGAATTTTGTTAATGTGTTGGCATATGCTTCTGAATTAATGGTACGCCTCTTAGCTCCACATCAATGAGAATCACGCTTTGAGAATCCCAGAACATGGTGATCATGACCTTACCCGCGGAAGCAGTTGCTTTGAATCTTTTCTTCTGTGGCGAGTGGGAATGGCGCCATTCCATCGACTGTCGTTTTGTTTCGGGCTCAAACTGGTGAACCCTGGTTTCATCACCTGTCACAATCCTGGACAAGAAGGCCTACCCCTCAGCTTCAAAACGTTACAACAAATCAAGACAAACGTTTTTTCTGTGTGATGTGTGATCCACCGTTAGACATCGATGGACCCATCTTGCACACACTTTTGAATATTCAAGATTTCTGATAATTGCGTGCACACTTCGTTTGCTGATTGGAAAATCCAGCGCCAACTGCCGAGTCGTAATCCGCCTGTCCTCGCAAAAGACAAAATCTGCTCGCTGCAGCGTATCAGGTGTGGCAGCCTTAGAAGGTCTCCTCGATCGCTGCAACTCGTGGAGCTCCGCCGAACCGCCTTCTGATGACCTCACCCTCCGTGCCCAGCGGCTAACTGCACTTCTGTTGACAGAAGATGCTCCGTAGATTTTGCACAAGCGTTTGTGAATATTCCGCACAGTTTCTTTCTCTGTAGTGCCAAATTCAAAGACGGCACGTTGCTTCTAACGTGCATCACCTACAGTCGCCATTTTGAAACTGTCGGAAGTGACGGGAACTTGGCGCGCTCACTCAGGAGACTTTAAGCAATACATACGTAACGTTTCGGATTCGTAGAATTGTTTTCGGCTGAGAAAAAAATGCGGTGCATTACTTTCTGCGCAACCATCGTAGATGACGTATCGGATATCGCCGATAGCTGCACAAGACCGTTCGCAGACGATGTAATTGTTTATAAGAAAATAACAACGCCAGGAGACTGTGTTGAATTGGAGGAAGACTTGCTGATGATTGAGGACTGCTGCTAGAAATGGCAGCTGATCATGACCGTAATTAATTGTAGCATGTTATGTATAGATACGCGAAGAAATCCATTACTGTTGGATTACACCGTTCGCAACATATCAGCGCACACAGTAACTTCCGTAAGAACCTACCAGTGACCATCCAGAGCAACATAAAAAGGAGTGATAACATAATACTAACTGTTGGAAAAGCAGATGCCAGGCTGAGATTTATTGGAAGAATCTTAAGGGAATGTTATTCACTCACGAAAGAGGTGGGTTAGAAAACACTTGTTCGACCGATTCTTGTGTGTTGCACATCAGCCTTGGATCCTTACCAGAATGCATTGGCAGAAGAGGCAGAAAACATCCAATGAAGAGCGACGTATTTCATCTCGGGGTCGTTTAGCCGGCGAGACAGCATTAATAAGATACTCAACAACCTACAGTAGCAGCCGCTACAATTGAGGCGTTTTTCATCATACAGGAGTTTGTTACTGAAATTCCGAGAGAATATGTTCCAGTAAGGGTCGGACAACATTTGGATTCCACATACGTATCACTAAAAGACCACAATGTTAAAACCTGAGCAATTAGAGCTGATACAAATATTTATTGACAATCATTCATCCCACACGCCATTCGCTGCTGAACAGGGCAGGAGGATCGTATAGTCATTCCGAAAGTACTCTCCGCCAAGCCACTTAAAGTAGGCTGGAAGCTATAGAATGAGTATATCTCTCATTCCACTTCTACATCCATTCTCAGTTACTTTTTCCTTTCATGTTTTTCGACTCTTAGAAGCGCAGACTGGTTTCTGTACAAGTTGCAGATACACTCTCACTTCTACTGTTTTAGTCCTGCCTCCCACAGAACTTCAAAGAGTGTCTTCCAGTCAACGCTGTCGAAAGCTTTCTTTAAATCTGCAACTACAATAAATGTAGGCTTTCCTTTCATCAACACAAGACAAGTCTTACGAAAGTATTGCCCCAGCTGTTCGTACATTTCCATGGAAAAGTGATGTTCCCGGAGTCTCGGTCTCTACCAGTTTTTATTCTTTTCTGAGTAAATCGTACGAATATTTTGTAACCATGCCATATTAGTCTGACAGTTTGGTAATATTCGCACCTTTCATCGCCTGCCGTCTTTTTAATTGGAATTATTACATTCGTGTTGCACAAAAAATAGAACAGTTTTTTCACGATTGGCTCTCCCCCAGTACTTAATTAGATTTTTCCGGCAAGATCGTATCTATATCCTCTTCATCTATTTGCTCTTCCATTTCTATGAAACTGTCTCTAGGTCTCTTCGACGTATACAACCTCCTTACATTATTCGAAGCGATGGCTGTTAGAAGCCGTAGAAAGCTATAATTATTACTTTGTATGTGTTATTGAAACGCGTAAATATTTGTGTTTGTGTTGCTGAAGTGTTGATTTCGAGGTGTTTGTATATAAGGTCTAACTTCACTGACTGTCAATGGCTATAAAGTAATTATTCTGAACCAACCACAGATTGATTTTACATAACTTTATTGACAAAGCACTAGTACCAGTTTCTAAATGATACAATCTGACGACTTTCATGCTGTACGATATGGCAGTTCTTGTGTCGCTCATATATGCGATGCAATGCTCTTTCGGCCACGCATGCAAAAGGTATTTATTTAGGATTTTTGACAGGTGGTCGTATTAATGTCACTGGACAATGTAAAATCGTAAAAAGAAGAGCATGAAATACGGGAAGCAACACATTAAATTTTACATCTCTTTAACCTTGCTGAAATATCATTCTTCGTAATAAGTTAAAGAGAGTGATGGAGTACCATCGTCGTAAGCAAATTCCAGCCTTGGATCCACGTTCCGCAATTTCATAACACAAGAAAGTAGATAGAGGAAGATAATAATGATCAAGTGTTAGCTACCTTCGGGGAAAGGGATGTTCATCTAGTAGACTCACTATTAGATGATCTTTACGGAACACTTGTTGCGTGAGCTATTTAAATGTTCTTTGCATCATCCTTAGTATCTATAGTCTAGCTATACTGAAAAAAGACAACAAAAAATGGTTCAAATGGCTCTGAGCATTGTGGGACTTAACTTCTGAGAGTCCCCTACAACTTAGAACTACTTAAACCTAACTAACCTAAGGACATCACACACACCCATGCCCGAGGCATGATTCGAACCTGCGACCGTAGCGGTCTTGCGGTTCCAGACTGCAGCGCCTAGAACCGCTCGGCCACTCCGGCCGGCGGAAAAAAAAAACCAGAATAATTCAGTAACTACTGACTGTGGTTGTAAAGCAGGAACGAGCGACCGACTGATTCTAGGTAACCAGTTACGAATTGATACGATTCTTCATTAGATGGCGTTCATCCCTCCATCAAAACAGGTATTGCGTTGGTCTGGTAAGTTGTCAGAGGATAAACAACATGCATTGCATTCTAACACAAGTCTGTAGAGCACTCGTGTTTGTTATACTTATGAACCTGAATTATTTTTTGTTGTAGGACAACGCACCACAAAAAAGCGTAACACGGGTTTGCTCGAAAGATTAAAGCCAAGACATGTGTTCGCAGTTGCGACTGTGGACAACCACCAGCTGTATGATGAAATGACGACAACGAAAATTTGTGACAGACTGGGAATCGAACCCTGGTTTCCCTCTTATAGCGAGAGGTCACCTTACCTTTATGCTATCCGATAGTGAGCCAAGGCCAGTCCCAAATGGCCGTATCTACAACCATATGTTTATAACCTGCACTCGAACATTTGTTATGTGTATTCTCATACATGGGAGGCATTTTAATTGAAAGCCGCTTGCTCGATGTCGGCTGATAAATATTATATTGCAGTAGGTGTGTTTTTCGTAAGTACAATGCTATCTTTTGCAATGTGGACCGCTTTGAGGTACGGTTCTGGAAGGTATCGGAAGGGATGTGGATCTATGGCGACCCCAGTGCCGTGGCCAGCTGCGCTAGGTTTCCTCGGTCGAGGACGCATGAAGCCAACAGCTCGATCGAGATGGTCCCACAGATTCTCGATTGGGTTTAAATAAGAGCAATTTGATGGCCAGGGGCTTGTCCTCTTCGAACCACGCCAGTACATTGCGAGTGGTGTGGCACTTCTATTGTCGTTCCATCGTATTGAGGGTAAACAAACTGCATATATGGGTGCTCGTGGTCCCCAAGGAGAGATACATACTTGAGTTTCAGTCCAGAATGACGAGATCACCCAAGGAATGCCTTCCGCCTGGTCCCTTCTGACGATTGTTGCAGGGTGACTGCTTTCCGACGTTTCACTCCGTACACTCCAACTGCCATCTGTCCGATGGAGCATAAAACTTGAGTCATCTCAAAGGGCCGCCTGTCGCTGCTCTGTGGACGACCAATTGAGGTCTTGGCGTGCAAATTCCAGCCATCGTTGCCGGTCAGCATGGGTGCACTATCTAGGACACTTGCTGCGAAAGCACGTACGCAGCAACGTCCGCTGAACAAAGAGCAGTGTTAGTAGCACCTTGGTTCATCTGGGACCGTCAGTTGTTCAACAGTTGCACGTCTGTTCGCCCGTACACACCTCCGCAGCCTTTGCTCACCCCTGTCACCTATGGCCCGCGGTACACCACAGTTGCCTCGGCGACATTTTTGGATAGTGCTAGTTTGGCATGCACGGTATACTTTAACGCCGGCGGCAAACGAAAAATTTAAAAACGTTGCGTTTTGGAAACGCTTCCACCCTTGTCCCAAAAGCCAATGATTACGGCCTTTTGGACGTTAGATAAATCGTTCCGTTTCTGGATTTATACAGCGACTGCACGGTGTTCAGTGTCCCCCAACACGTTTTATATACACACATCAAAAAATGTTTTACATCACCCCGATTCCCAGAACTCCTGAAGCCAGATTGCGGACATCGTATCACAGCCACAGTCCTTTTGACTGTTCAGAGATGTTACTAAACCCACCAATAGATGTAAACAACTATGCATGGGCAGCGCCTATTAGACGGAGGGGGTCCGACAGCCGATCAGTTCCAGTCATCCCACGAGGAAGGAGGTACACGGCTCGTGTTGTCTGTAATTTAACCATGCCTATACGGCCAGTACCACAGCTCGATGGCGTCCGCATTGTTACTTTGTGCTAGGAAGGGCTCTCAACAAGGGAAGTGTCCAGGTGTCTCGGGGGAACCAAAGCGATGTTGTTCGTACATGGAGGTGACACAGGAACTGTCGATGACATGCCTCGCTCTGGCCGTCCAGGGGCTACTACTGCAAAGGATGACCACTACCTACGGATTATGGCTTGGAGGAACCACGACAGCAACGCCCCCATGTTGAATAATGCTTTTCGTGCAGCCACAGGACTCAAACTGTGCGCAATAGGCTGCATGATGCGCAACTTCACTTCCGAAGTCCATGGTGAGGTCCATCTTTGCAACCACGACAGAATGCAGTGCGGTACAGATGGGCCCGATTGGACCGCTCAGGATTGGCATCACGTTCTCTTCACCAATGACTGTCGCTTATGTCTTCAACCGGACAATCGTCAAAGACCTGTTTGGAGCAACCCGGTCAAGCTGAACGCCTTAGACACACTGTCCAGCGAGTGCAGCGAGGTTGAGGTTCCCTGCTGTTTTGGGGTGACGTTATGTGTGGCCGACGTACGCCCCTGGTGGTCATGGAAGGCGCCGTGGCCGGCCGGAGTGGCCGAGAGGTTCTAGGCGCTACAGTCTGGAACCGCACGACCGCTACGGTCGCAGGTTCGAATCCTGCCTCGGGCATGGATGTGTGTGATGTCCTTAGCTTAGTTAGGTTTAATTAATTCTAAGTTCTAGGGGACTGATGACCTCAGATGTTAAGTCCCATAGTGCTCAGAGCCATTTGAACCATTTTGAAGGCGCCGTAATGGCTGTACGATACGTGAATGCCATCCTCCGACCGATATGCAACCATATCGGCAGCATATTGGCGAGGCATTCGTCTTCATGGATAACAATTCGCGCCCCCATCGTGCACATCTTGTGAATGACTTCCTTCAGGATAATGACATCGGTTGGCTAGAGTGGCCAGCATGTTCTCCAGACGTGAACCCTATCTAATAAGCCTGGATAGATTAAAAAGGGCTGTCTATGGAGACCAACCACCACTCTGAGGGATCTACACCGAATCACCGTTGAGGAGTGGGATAGTCTGGACCAACAGTGCCTTGATGAACTTGTGGATAGTATGCCACAACGAATACAGGCATTCATCAATGCAAGAGGACGTGGTACTGGACCACCACGTCTGGAGGTCTCGCTGTATTGTGGTAAAACATGCAATGTGTGGTTTTCATGAGCAATAAAAAGGGCGCAATGATGTTTATGTTGATCTCTATTCTAATGTTCTGTACAGGTCCCGAAACTCTCAGAACCAAGGCGATGCAAAACTTTTTTTGATGTGTGTAGCCTCCACAGACAGCGCTGTTGCTTTCCATATGTGAATGGTTATTGCACCTTGACGTCAAACTCAGCGATGGCACATTAATATGATTGGCCTCTGTTATTGATGCAACGTGCGTTCCATTCACCTTCCGACAGACAGTCTCCCGTGAAACGTTTTGCATCATATCTGTTCCAGACAGCCGGCCGGTGTGGCCGAGCGGTACTAGGCGCTACAGTCTGGAACCGCGCGACCGCTACGGTCGCAGGTTCGAATCCTGCCTCGGGCATGGATGTGTGTGATGTCCTTACGTTAGTTAGGTTTAGGTAGCTCTAAGTCTAGGGGGCTGATGACCTCAGATGTTAAGGCCCATAGTGCTCAGAGCAATTTGAACCATTTGTTCCAGACATTTTCGCCAATTGTAGTGATCCCAAAATTTTTGCCTCCGCTGACCATGGAACTGTTTTACTTTGAACTGACATTGTATTAACCCAAACGCACCCTTAAACGGTTCTGTTTTTGAAGATACTTGACAGGTCAGTAAATTTATTATTGCATTTCCTCTCCTACAGGCACTGTGTTCCGTGAAACTGAGTTGACGTCGGCGTATTCAGTGACGGTTGCGTGCTGAACACTGAAAAGGTAAGCCAGGTTGCAAAACATTTGGCTATGCTTGTTTCTTTCTTTTCTCCCTATCATCAGCGAGACATTGTTATCAAATGAAATACTCTCGCTTAATGGGATCAAATGTTTTGTTTGGTCGCTTCATATTTCCATATTAATCGGGCCGTGTCAATTCAACACATCGGAAAAAATGTCTCCCAAGATACGTGGAACAGATAAATTCGTGTGCATAACTGCTCAATATTTAACACAGTACATGATACATAACATGATTAGTGACATCTGCTGATAGTAGCAGCCATGATAGCAGTTACACGCAGTGACGCAGTAAAGAGTGATGGCCATTGGTGTGTTCGGCACAACGCACTGAAATAATTTACAGCGGCGAATTTTGGCACGTATCGAATTTTCGTCAGTGGAACGTGTTGGCGGTTCACACATGATTTGCTTCTTTCATTTTTTAATCCAGGGTTTGAAAAAGTCACTAACACCGAAATGATTTGTTTGCAGAATAGATGAATAATTAATATTAAACAACTGTGTTTTTATGACGGGTGTGGCACGCAGCAAGTGTTCAACGTCCGTGGTTCCTGTGGGAGGCGCTGGGTGGCTGACTTTTATGTAACTGAGTTTGCAGGCACGCTTTGTGCGTAAATGTAGGTTTGTATGCCGCAAACAACGTGGTAAAAACACGGTTTTCTAATTAATAAAATACTGTTTCTTCGTATTTTTCACTAAGATGTATGTTTACTTCTTTTTAAGACTGCTTTTACAAAGCGCAAGGTACTATTGGCTACGTTTCGGAAATTCATACATTTGAGAAAGTACTATTATGGGCATTATAAAACATAAAGACTAACCAACAGGGAAAGGCTGTTATCACAAAAAAGGTCTTGGGAACTATCAGGTAATATTCTTAGAAACAATCAGCAATGTTATTTATTCTATCGGGAGGGCGTTCCGAGGCTTGCGTCAGCTTCAAGTGGAAGATTGTAGTTACGTGACTAGGAAATGGGCGGTGGGATTTTGTGGTTTTCTTCGATGTGTTTGCGACTGTGTCGTGTTATGTTACTATGCGTAATGATATTATGCAACACAGGCGACGCCCTATCCAATACGAAGACAGTAAAATCCAAATCACCAGCAACCCCAGTTATGTAAATACGACCGTGTGCGTGAAGATGAGTAAGTGGAAACTGCCAAAAAAGGTATGCACAATCAAATTAATAATGGAGAGTCCATGCAGTATTTCAGAAAATTTTGCACTAGGGCTGTTATTAAATGTATTCACCTGTTTGCGAGCGCGATTTCGGGATTTTGTACCACTGCCAAGTAATATCTTTACCAATGCAAATTACTAAAAAAAAATTAATTTTAGAGTTGAACTCTGTTCTCAAAAGTTTTTAAAGCAAATTATATTTGTATTGAAGTGTACTACTTCCTTTCTTGCAGTGAAACAGATTAATATGCAAGCTATTTCACAATTCATGTTACACACTTCTTGG
Organism: Schistocerca serialis cubense; assembly: GCF_023864345.2. NCBI lineage: Eukaryota > Metazoa > Arthropoda > Insecta > Orthoptera > Acrididae > Schistocerca > Schistocerca serialis. Next base: position 633,345,050 of record NC_064645.1, read on the forward strand.
GATTGTAGAGGGGACTCAGCAGATCAAGTCTTACGTAGGAACGCCGTATCGGGAAACCATTCATCCCATGTTACAAGGGGAACAACGTCTACTCAGTCAAGCGCTAGATGTTTGTCACGAAATTCGGCTATTACGGCAGGCTGCACACATTCACGACTGATACGATGCCTCGATGATTAGATTAGATTAGATTAGATTAGATTAATACTAGTTCCATGGATCATGAATACGATATTTCGTAATGATGTGGAACGAGTCGAATTTTCCAATACATGGCATAATTAGGTTAATTTAACAACATACTTAAGTTAATACAACAACTTTATTTTTTTGTGTTTTTTTGTTTTTCTTTATTTTTTATTTTTATTTTTTTATTTTTTAATATTTTTGTTTTGTTTTTCTTCTTTTTTTTCTTAATTTATATCTAAAAATTCCTCTATGGAGTAGAAGGAGTTGTCAGTCAGAAATTCTTTTAATTTCTTCTTAAATACTTGTTGGTTATCTGTCAGACTTTTGATACTATTTGGTAAGTGACCAAAGACTTTAGTGCCAGTATAATTCACCCCTTTCTGTGCCAAAGTTAGATTTAATCTTGAATAGTGAAGATCGTCCTTTCTCCTAGTATTGTAGTTATGCACACTGCTATTACTTTTGAATTGGGTTTGGTTGTTAATAACAAATTTCATAAGAGAGTATATGTACTGAGAAGCTACTGTGAATATCTGTAGATCCTTAAATAAATGTCTGCAGGATGATCTTGGGTGGACTCCAGCTATTATTCTGATTACACGCTTTTGTGCAATAAATACTTTATTCCTCAGTGATGAATTACCCCAAAATATGATGCCATATGAAAGCAATGAGTGAGAATAGGCGTAGTAAGCTAATTTTTTAAGATGTTTATCACCAAAATTTGCAATGACCCTAATTGCATAAGTAGCTGAACTCAAACGTTTCAGCAGATCATCAATGTGTTTCTTCCAATTTAATCTCTCATCAATGGACATACCTAAAAATTTGGAATATTCTACCTTAGCTATATGCTTCTGATTAAGGTCTATATTTATTAATGGCGTCATACCATTCACTGTACAGAACTGTATGTACTGTGTCTTATCAAAATTCAGTGAGAGTCCGTTTACAAGGAACCACTTAATAATTTTCCGAAAGACAGTATTGACAATTTCATCAGTTAATTCTTGTTTCTCAGGTGTGATTACTATACTTGTATCATCAGCAAAGAGAACTAACTTTGCCTCTTCATGAATATAGAATGGCAAGTCATTAATATATAATAAGAACAACAAAGGACCCAAGACTGACCCTTGTGGAACCCCATTCTTGATAATTCCCCAGTTTGAGGAATGTGCTGATCTTTGTATGTTACGAGAACTACTTATTTCAACTTTCTGCACTCTTCCAGTTAGGTACGAATTAAACCATTTGTGCACTGTCCCACTCATGCCACAATACTTGAGCTTGTCTAGCAGAATTTCATGATTTACACAATCAAAAGCCTTTGAGAGATCACAAAAAATCCCAATGGGTGGTGTTCGGTTATTCAGATCATTCAAAATTTGACTGGTGAAAGCATATATGGCATTTTCTGTTGAAAAACCTTTCTGGAAACCAAACTGACATTTTGTTAGTACTTCATTTTTACAGATATGTGAAGCTACTCTTGAATACATTACTTTCTCAAAAATTTTGGATAAAGCTGTTAGAAGGGAGATTGGACAGTAATTGTTGAGATTAGAATCTATCCCCCTTTTTATGCAAAGGTATAACAATAGCATATTTCAGTCTATCAGGGAAAACGCCCTGCTCCAGAGAGCTATTACACAGGTGGCTGAGAATCTTACTTATCTGTTGAGAACAAGCTTTTAGTATTTTGCTGGAAATGCCATCAATTCCATGTGAGTTTTTGCTTTTAAGCAAGTTTATTATTTTCCTAATTTCAGAGGGAGAAGTGGGTGACATTTCAATTGTATCAAATTGCATAGGTATGGCCTCTTCCATTAACAGCCTAGCATCTTCTAATGAACGCCTGGATCCTACTATATCCACAACATTTAGAAAATGATTATTAAAAATATTTTCAACTTCTGACTTTTTGTTCGTAAAGTTGTCATGTTACATCGTCTGTTTCCATCTGCCCTGTTTTCATGCTTCCTGGTCATGCGTCAGTTGACACGGTGGCTAACACTGCAGTAACAGGATGTCTGAGTACATGTTCGCAGAGTGAAGCCCGCGGTAATGGAAGCCCAACGTCTGTACCACGAGTACTTTCCAAATTCTGTGACTCCATCTCAACCTATGTTTGACAGAGTAGAACAACGGCTGCGGGAATGTGGGAAATTCACAAGCGATAGAGCAAGCCGTAGTGCTCCAGGACGGCCGCGCACTGTCGTGCTCGAAGAGGAAGTCTTTCCTCTAGCTGAAGAGTGCTGGAGCCATTACACGCGACTTGCATGTGTTCCACTCGTCTGTCTGGCGTGACCTTCATGAACAGAAACTACACCCGTACCACACTCAGAAGGTACACGCCATGCTCCCTGCAGATTTTGTGCCACATGTCAATATCTGTACTTGGTTTTTACACAGCAGTGTGGATTTTCCTCAGTTTCCAAGGAGAATTTTGCTCACCGACGAAGCGCATTTAAAACAATGCAGGTGTTCTGAGCGCTAAAAATAGCCATATTTGACATCAAAAACCCCAAAAAATTGCTCTAAGCGCTATGGGACTTAACATCTCAGGTAATCAGTTCCCTAGACTTAGAACTACTTAAACCTAACTAACCTAAGGACATCACACACATCCATGCCCGAGGCAGGATTCCAATCTGCGACCGTAGCAGCAGCGCGGTTCCGGACTGAAGCGCCTAGAACCGCTCGGCCGCAGCTGTCGGCAAGAAAACAAAAACAACCCAAAAGCCTCGTGTACATGAAGATTTCAACAAACCTTCAACGTCTGCTCAGGTATCTGCGATAGTCGTGTGATTGGGCGGTACATCCTTCCTCCCTACCTGACAGGTGCCGCCGGCCGAAGTGGCCGTGCGGTTCTTGGCGCTGCAGTCTGGAACCGCGAGACCGCTACGGTCGCAGGTTCGAATCCTGCCTCGGGCATGGATGTGTGTGCTGTCCTTAGGTTAGTTAGGTGTAACTAGTTCTAAGTTCTAGGGGACTAATGACCTCAGAAGTTGAGTCCCATAGTGCTCAGAGCCATTTGAACCATTTGGCAGGTGCCACGTGCTTGATATTCCTGAAAAAAGATCTGGCGAAGTTTTTGGAATTGATGTTCCAGTATGATGGTGCGGCAGTACATTTTTCAGGTTGTGTCCGAAACCATCTGAACGTAGTCTACGGGGACCGGGGGATCGATCGAGGTGGACCATATCGTTGCCGACCAGATCTCCAGATTTAACCCCTTTGATCTTCTTCTTGTGGGGGCACATGAAGAGTCTTGTTTACGAGACCCCTGTCCGGTCTGAGGAAGACCTGGTTTGCAAGGTCATGGCTGCGGAAGAAGTGATACACCTCGCATGTTGAAGAGAGTTTATGTGAACTTACTGTGTACATTCACTGTGTGCATCGTACTTGATGGCCGTCATCGAATAGCTCTTGTAATGCCACAGTGAATAGGAGTGAAATCTGCACATCTTTTTTTCCTTTTAACATGGAAACGAACCGTTTCCAGTCATGGGTTCTTCTGCAAAACTTGATCTACTAAGTTCCCTCTACAACGTCTACAAATGTATAGCACGAATTGTGAATCACCTTGTATGAGGTTTCCCAGGAGGAGTGGTCAGTATTCCGGAATGTAACTGTCTTCACCATTCAGAACGCCGCAAGGTAGTGTCATAGGGCCTCTGCTGTTCCTGATTTACATAAATGATCTAGGTGATAATCTGAGCAGCCCCCTTAGATTGTTTGCAGATGATGCTGTAATTTACCGTCTAGTAAAATCATCAGACGATCAATTACAGTCACAAAATGATCTAGAGAGAATTTCTGTATGGTCGAAAACTGGCAGTTGGCACTAAACAAAGAAAAGTACGAGGTCATCCACATAGGTACTAAAAGAAATCCGATAAATTTTGGGTATACGAAAAATCGAACAAATCTAAGGGCTGTCAATTCGACTAAATACCTAGGAATAACAATTACGAGCAACTTAAATTGGAAAGACCACATAGATAATATTGTGGGGAAGGCGAAACAAAGATTGCGCTTTGTTGGCAGAACACTTACAAAATGCGATAAACCCACTAAAGAGACAGCCTACATTACACTTTTCTGTCCTCTGCTGGAATACTGCTGCGCAGTGTGGGATCCTAACCAGGTAGGATTGACGGAGGACATCGAAAAAGTGCAAAGAAGGGCAGCCCGCTTCGTGTTATCGAGCAATAGGGGTGCGAGTGTCCTTGATATGATACGCGAGTTGGGGTGGCAGTCACTGAAAAAAGGCGGTTTTCTTTGCGGCGAGATCGCTTTACGAAATTTCAATCACCAACTTTCTCTTCAGAATGCGAAAATATTTTGTTGACACCCATCTACGAAGGGAGAAATGATTATCGTAATAAAATAAGAGAAATCAAATCTCGAACGGAAAGATTTAGGTGTTCCTTTTTCCCACGCGCCATTCGAGAGTGGAATGGTAGAGAAGTAGTATGAAAATGTTTCGATGAACCCTCTGCCAGGCACTTAAGTGTGAATTGCACAGTAGCCATGTAGATTTAGATGTAGATGTAGAACGACTATTCGAAACAAAAAAGTTCAGTAAACTTGGTCTCTAAAATGCATACCTTAAGAGCTGTGAACATCTTTCATACTGTGAAATAAATCTCTTCTGATGCTCTTTAGATTCATATTAGGACGAATATAACAAAAAATTGTATTGTAAACATCGGCTCTAAAATGCATATCTTAAGTGTTAAGAGCACTTCATCGTCGGTACTGTGAAACAAGTCTCATTTACTGCAAGCTCTTTTGCTTTCCATATTTTGACAGGGCGAAAACAAGAAAAAATTGTCGAGTAAACATTAAACATGGCTTCTGAAATAGATACCTTAAAACCAATTATCACTTGTTTTGTAGAATGGATGTATTTCACATTAGAGAACTGCACAATTGGTCATAGCTCTAAGCATACATTTCATCAATTACTGAACATTTCTTTCTTGCTTTGGCCCATATTACCACCTCTCAAAATATGGAAAACAAAGAAAAAGAGCAACGAAGAACCATCTGTGGGGAACTGCTTTGGCGTTACGAGGCTGGTCGTGATACGTTTCCGCCAAACAGCGTCACAGTCGATGAAACATGGGTTCATTACTTCGAACTGGAAACGAAACGGCAATCCTTGGAGTGGCGCCACACCAACTATCCTCCGAAGCAAAAGTTCAAAGCCGCACATTCATCCGGTAAAATCATGACAACCATTTTAAGAGACTCTGAAGGGATTATTCAGCTTTATGCCCACCCTCGTGGTGCAATCATCAACTCTAAAGCGTATTGTGCTACCCTCAAGGAATTGAAGAAACGACTTCAGAGACTTCATAAAAATGCAAAAGAACTTCTCTTTCTCCATGATACAGCAAGGCCTCATACACCAGAGAGCAGCTCACAAAACTTCAGCCGGCCGGGGTGACCGAACGGTTCTAGGCGTTACAGTCTACAACCGCGCGACAGCTACGGTCGTAGGTTCGAACCCTGCCTCGGGCATGAATGTGTGTGATGTCCTTAGTTTAGTTAGGTTTAAGTAGTTCTAAGTTCGAGGGGACTGATGACCTCAGAAGTTGAGTCCCATAGTGCTCAGAGCCATTTGAACCATTTGATATTCAGATAATTGGGGTTACTGTTTGATAAGAACGAGGCGGGTGCGGCAACGTATTATCAAAGACAACAAATTCGATTTCTTCCAGTGGAGACTTACGTTGTTTTTGGACGTGTCATTCTCCCTTTTCAGTTTTAGAGTGTTATCCGGTTATATTTGCGGAGGAGATGCTGTAAATCGGTTGGTGACGATGCTCGTTTTCCAATACAGGGATCGATGTAAATAGCTCGCCTATATGTCTCTGGCTTCTTTATTATCTGACTAAATGTTTAGTGTCAGAAGGACATGTGTGTAAGTAAGTCTCAGTAGGACGAGGAAGAACAGAATTGGCTACGGTTGTAGATCCGTTGGCGGGCGACCGAGTTCTACGAAACAGGAGTTGATCGTCTCTCACACAGTGGGATAAATGTCTTAGCAGCAGTGGTAATTACTTTTGAACGGAACCATTCCATAGTCGCGTTGTGGAGAGTGTTCTGTTTTCATTTGACTGCTCGTCGTACATTCATAAAAATACTACACAAATATTTCGATTTTTGATCGGTAAAACTCACTGGAATGTCCTGTAAAACGAAGGTTGTAATAGGAATGATTGTACATTAATACTGTTGTAATAGGGATGACTGTACATTAATACTTACTTGATGTGTGTAGCTCTGCCACTCTCAAGAGTACAGTAATTGGTTTAATGAAACAACTGCTTTAGTAATAAAGACCTGACATTACATAAGAACTCATTTCCACGTCCCACCATATTGCCAGTTCGTGCAGATGGCCCTTATGTGATTTCATTTCAGTGATTACAAAATCAAGTCTAAATGCGTCTACTGAGATTGCAGCTACTTAAAACGCGTGCTTCACCCTTCATTGCTTCGGTTCTATCTGTTTTAGCATACATCAAAACAGACAAGTATAAGAAAAAGTAATGAAAAGAGCTTCTGGATAACGCTAATACACAGCGATCAAGATAATTAAAAAGAAAGCACATATCTTGACAGGGTATGTGCATGGAAGGATATAAAGAATATCCTTCTGGAACGATATGATTTCTAATATGTAAGAAACTTTCAGCTTCGATTGCGGTAATGAAACCAACCTTTACCTAGGTTTCGGCCCAAATAATTGATGCTTCTTCGGAAGGTATACCTGAATCTTTAATTTGTCTAAGAGGGCATAGTCTAGAAATAAAACTAAAACATCCTGAGTAGGCGTAGTCATAGGCTGTTTTAGTTTTATCTCTAGACCATGCTCTCTTAGACAAATTTCAGGTATATCTTCTGAAGAAGGCTCTATTATTTGGGCTGAAATCTAAGGAAAGGTTGGTTTCATTACCGCAATCGAGGCTGATAGTTTCTTATATATTAGATTGTCACGATTGCTGACTGGGCTGCAATGTTGAAAGTACAAAAAAAAAGGTATGATTTCTTATTTTCCTTTACTACCCACATTTCGTGCCCACTTTGAGGTGACTAGGTTTGTGGGTATAATAATCTAACATTCAGACACATGTGGGTATCATTACTGCAAATGCCCATTACGTAAACCTTAAATCCAACAACGTACCAAAACTTAGAATACATGGATATATAGGGCGAAAAGCAATGGGTTGAGAACTGGACCTTGGGAGACTTGGCGCTTCTGTGCATTTCTCCTTGTAGAACGTACGCCAACTCATCAGAGCACTGTCTTTATTTGGCTGGTTCCAAGCCTGTAGGTAATTACCCACTGGGGTAGTAACATGAAATAGTCTGTAGGGTAAAAATAAAATGATTTAATTGTGGTTCAGCCTCGAAGTTAAATTATTTGTAAGTTATAATCACTTCTTTTATTCGAGTATTTCCATTAATGTTTATAAGTAGAAGTCACATAAAACTTCCAAATACGATTATTAGCAAATGCTACAATGCAGTGGAAATCACTGCTTATGAAAAAAAAGTATGCACAACATTATTGGAACTTCATATTCAACTTACTGCTACTGGCCAGCTGCTTGGTTCGGCGTGCGCAGTGGTTGGACCAAGCAATTGCTTCGCTTGTCGCTCATTGTTTCGTTTAATACTTGTGGGAGTTTACTGGCCATTACAATCAAAATAACAGATGATTATTTCTTTTCCGCAGTGTTATGCCTCCAGAGATTCTCTGAAAAAATACATTTGACCTCATCTTACAAGACTCAGTGGCCTATATCTTGACAACTCTAAATAAGATTAGTAATTTTATTTGGAAACTGGAGCTTTATCAACGCAAAGCTTGAGGATGTTTCGATGTAGCCGCAACTAATAATGAGTAGCCATGCAAATGATGGAAAATGTTGATTCAGGAAATAATTAAGACTGCACTTCTTGTACGTTAAATTATTTTAGTAACTATTATTCTGATTTGGAGAATCGATAAGAAAATGCCATGATATGGACAACTTGTTTGAGCATGAAGGAATATTTTCAGACAGTGAAACTCAAATCATAGTACAATCTTTACATTCACACTAAAAATGTGTTCTGATGGAACATTTTGGTAAAAGAGTAATGGCAATTGTCGATTATTTTCGAAAAAAATGTCACACCTTAATAACCTGAAAATAGATTTTCCGGTATGGCAGCAATGAAAACAAAAGCGAGGAGCTGAATGAATTTTGGAGCATGATTTGCAGTGTGCATTGACTGAGACCAAATAGAATACAAAAAAGATTATTGAAAATATGTGGTACCATTCGTCTCCATGAAACAATGTTTCTTGATGGAAACACATGTGAATTTTCTCTGTTTGAACGTTAACTAAATATTATTTATCTTTTCCCTGTTAGGAAACGGAAATACCCAATTCAGTTGGTTTGGTAACAAAGAGTTCATGTAAATGCTGTACGATGCTGGGGGTGTGGCTGACACCTACTGTTGTTCAGAGCTAATGAATGGTCTACTCTGTGCGGTGGCGTTAGGTGGTTCCGTCTTTTGAAACGCACTTACCTCCTTAAGTTTCCTTAGAACCACGCCCAGTCCTGAAGGGAGATATATAATCTGATTAAGGCTGAAAAACACTTTTTAAAAGACAGTTTGGGCCTCTGTATAAGTTAGATAGCATAAGACTTCCTGTTTCCAGCTGCAAAGACGGTTCCTTATATCACGTCTGAATAAAACAAGTTCATGTCCAAAATTTCTGTGATAGATTTCTATTTTGACAATGAACGTATACTAATACCAAGTCCACCCCGAGACACTGCTCTTGACATAATAATAGTTTGCAGTATCACATTCACACATACAGCACATTATCACATGACTAGTGAGGATAAATGTAAAAGTTCGCAATGTGACGTCTAAAGAACCTCAACTTTATTAGTCAGTCAACAGTTTGAAAGTTCGTGTGATGGTTTCAGTTTTGATATACTCGCTCAGTAGTTCACGGTTCACCAATATTCTAAATGTCAACTGCATAGCAGCCCACGTGGAATTCTTGAAGAGATTGAAAGAAAGTGACAGAGGTGTATGAAATTGTTAAAACATCCGGAATTTTCCGAAACACTCTACCTCTCAGGGACAGCAACAGCGACTGACAACATTTTAACAAAATTACTCGACCATCGAAACATAGGCCGTTACGCTACTAAAGCTGAATTATCAGCTTTTCATAGAAAACAGCCTAATTTCCCTACTTTACCAATCCACAAATCCGAATTTATTATGATTGTTTTCAGAACTGAGCATTTTTGAAAAGCAGATAAAATGAAAACGGTCTCATCTTTACTAATATTGAGGACAGAATTATATATCCAGAATATTAAAACTGGCTGGTTTGTATAAAGAATATCACATGACGTATGTGCCTCCCTTCTCGATTACACAATATTATTCACACCCTCATTTTTAATGAAGTAGGAACATATCTGTAATTATGCATGTGCATTAAAAAAATACACACCCCAGGTCACACACAAGATATCGCGAAATCACACCCATATCCCACGGTTCCCCATTGAAACTTGCCAATCATCTTTTGCTGTTGTCGCCATCAGTGGGATAGGATAGGAACAGTACAAATTTCTTTATTTAAAACAACAAAAATTCAGAAAAGTATCTCCCGTGGTCCACTCAGCACCCAGCGCCATCTAGACACAGCTTGCTGCTGCCACTACTCGTAACAGCTGTGGTCCTCTTGCTGCAAATCCAATTACGCTACTGAAGGCACCCATCGTTCAAATGATCGAAAATCCTCTTACGGCAGTCCTCACGTAACATTCGGACCCTAATGTGGCCCTTGTCTGCTGGCTGAACTACTGGCTCTTTTCCCTTCACAGATTTCTCAGTGCCACTCCTTCTTCCTTGGGAATGATGCATGTAGGCAGACAGATGTCAGCACCATGAATAAAATCGAGAAGAAAATTAAGAAACTTCTCACTGGGTCAGGCTTGCCACTCAACATCATTAAAGGTCTTCAAACACGAAACTTCCTAAGATACACAAGGAAAAAGTATTCCTCTAAGACGCACTGTTAGTAATGTAGGCACATCTACATACCATCTGGCAAAATATCTGAAACGTATTCCCAGCGAGTATAGGGAAAGTGCGTACACCACATCTACAGCTCTCCAGATTTTGTACACCTCCTTAGTTAACTGCGGCTCCAGCATACAGATGTTATGGTCAATTTCGATGTTATCTCCCTTATTACAGGAGTACCACTCACTGTTTCCTTGGAACTAATAGCGGAAAATTTCGAAGTTTTAAGGACGCTCTGACAGCAACTTACTTCCTGTTCGAAGGAAAACATAATGAACAAACCAATGGCGAAGCGATGGGCAGTCCGTTATTAACTGTCGTGACGAAGCATTAGCAAATGAAGTAGAATCTGTCCAGTTGAAACCAAAGTGTTTCTTTCGGTACATTTGTAGTGTGGCCAAATGGAGTGGAAAAGCTCCGTGGCTTTCTGGAACGCCTGAACTCCATCCATTAAAATATAAAATTCTCGATGGGACTTGAGAAAGAAAGTTAACTACCGTTTTCCTTGACGCGTTAGTTAAGGGAAGAACGAATACGAACGGGTCACAGCGTGTATGGAAAACCTACGCACACAGACCTCTATATGCGCCGAGCTACCACCATCCGCCACAAACAAATTCGCTGCTAAGGACTTTGGTCTATAGAGATAGAACACATTCGGACAAGGAGAGTCTCGCCGAAGAACTACAATACCGGGTACTCAGATCATCTAACTGAACGGGCAGTGTAATGAAAATAAAAAAATGCTGAGAAAGAGGTTGAGACCGAGACCGAGGAAGATAAGCCAAAGACCAGTTTTCTATCTTCTGCTGGCACAATATCCCTACAGAAACATGGCATACAGAGTATTTCACTCCCTCCAACTAAGATAAAACGTATTCTTTATAACGTTAAAGGCGATCCAGGTCTCTGAAAGCCTGGGGCGTATCCCACCCCCTGCGAATATGGAGTGTCTTTCGTAAGTCAGATTATGGGGAAGTCGAGGAGAGATAAGAGACGTACCCGGCTAAAACAACCAAGGAGATACGCTGTCTCCGAGCATTGTATCGAATGTAAGCATGAAACGAAATACGATGAGACCAGTATCGTGGTGCAAACGCCAAGTTCCTGGGACAGCAGAATTAAGGAGTCAGTCGAAACTAAGATGTCAGAAACCTGATAAACAGGGTCGCTGGGTTCATTTTAAATACCTCTTGGGGTCGGGCACTCAGTTTATTACAAACTCGCCAGCGGTGGACTCGAATTCGGTAGGACGACGGTTCAAACCAGCGTCCGGCCATTCCGATTTAGGTTTCCCGTGATTTCCCTAAATCGCTTCAGACAAATGCCGGGATGGTTCCTTTGAAAGTGCACAGCCGATTTCCTTCCCCATCCGTCCCTAATCCGATTGGTCAAATGACCTCGCTGTTTGGTCCCCTCTCTCAAATCAGCTAACCAATCAAACTCACCAGCCGTCACATTCACCAGGGTTAGAAAACGCTGAGAGTTTCCGGTTCACGGAATATCTGTACGAGCTCTGGAAACCAAAGAGCGTCAATGGACGTGGTGTGCACTGGAAACAGAACTGGCCGTAGATAGCGTCATGGGACCAACAACAGAACACAGTCTGGTTGGAGACCAGTAAGCGAGCACAAATAACAGAAAATCTCACAGCACCTGAAGAATATTGCTCGACTGGTCGTCGAATATTGTCCATAAAAGTGAAAAAACAAATTGTCCGAACACCCGGAACACGCTATTAATCCGGCGCACGAAGAAAACGTGTAAGATCTGTAATATTATTGCAAGCAATGCTAAGGCTGGCGAAGAGTTCTCGGGCTTCCAGCCGGGTGGCGGTGTCTTCAAACTGCGACGTTCCGCCAGAAGATGACGATTATGTCACTCGTCGAAACGTCGCAGTTTGAAGACACCGCCACCCGGCTGGAAGCCCGAGAACTCTTCGCCAGCTGTATACGCCGGGAAAGCATACATTCACAATGCTAAGGCTGTTATCGTAATTGGGCTCCAATTGTAGAATAAAGATATATAACAAATGTATTTGGAAAATCACATGCCCACGGGTGAACGTGCTGTCGATTTTTAACTAAGGACCTTGGTATGCATCCATACGAAACTTTTGCATTTTCTGCAACTACAGAATATGATATTATCTGATGATAGCATACAAAACGGCCGCTGTGTTGTATTTAACAGCGTTGTGAAACTTATTTACTGCGGTAACAAGAATATACCAAAGCTCACTGGTATACAACTAAAACTTCCTGACAATCAGGAACGACAAAAAGTTATTAACTATGTTCTGCCTGCCTACAGTTTTAATTATCTACCTATAAACTACGAGCACATTGTTAACACAGAATGCAATAAAGACAATGTAAGAATTATACATTCACCACAGTACCGTAAATATATATATTATCGAAATATGATTGGTCCCCACAAACAATGTTACTACACAGTCATTAGGAAAAGGAAACAATGTTTCAAATGTACTTAACTCCATTGACAGCAGTGAACGTTTTGTGGGTACACAAAAGAAAACTGGATATGGAAGGGAACGAGGTCAAAAAACGAAAATTGGAGTATATTGCGAAAAGAATGAATTAATATAAATATAATGCAAGAATACAAACTGTTACTGGGAAACAGCACGCCATTTTCGATGTGCGGGCAAGGATTACATATTACATTAAAGACAGTGTTTGGAAAAATTGGCTGTGACTGGTGAATGCAGGACAGCAGCATTTATTGAAAATATCAACGGAAAATGGCTATATGTTGGAGTATTCGTACAAATCAACAGATATGAGATGTTTAATACATTAAAGGATACTCGAAAAATTTATTTATAAGCAACCATTCGTATGTGGAATCGTGTAAAGAAGATGGGTGAATTGTATCTAAAAGTGGTGGACTGGAGGCTGTGCACCTAATAGTTGGAAGCACTAGAAGGCTGATCACAGACGATGGAGTTGACTATAATAAGAAGTTAGCAACGCCAGAACAATGTAACGAATTGTAGGTCATCAGTGGTTGGTGCAGGAGCTATCAGTTGATACTGAACGCAAATAAACGTAATGTAGAGCGTATAAATAGGCGGAGAGATTCATTACGTTCTACTACACTATTGGTGATAGATCAAAGACGGCCATAATAGCCGTAAAAAATGAGGAAGTAGTTACCTAAACCTGGGAAACCCGTGCACCAATAGTGCAGATAAACACTAATAAATATATGTAGATCGAGGCTGACTGACAGAGCAAGCTGAAATGAATGCCTTGTAATAGTCTAATAAATGTTTAACTCAGGCACGTCATTACTAATGGGATTGAAGTAAGGACTTTGGCCAAAACAACGGCCTGCAGTATAAGCCAAATCAGCTTACAGCAAGAACATCTTGCAGCAGAATCACAGGGGTTTTCACGAACCGCGACGGAAATTTTACCACACACAGGAAATGCCGCTCGCCGTTATTCCCACGAGACGGCTAGGAGAATGAAGGTCGATGTATGTGGTCACGTCCACCAACAAAGGCAGCAGGAAACAAGCCTAGTCGAACTCCAGACTACGGTCCATTGTCGTACAGGCTGAAGGGACGGTCGGCTCCAACTCCTAAAGGTAAACATCCACGAGCCAAACACGACGAGCAGACCTCTATGGTCAGAAATGTCAGACCGCGGTTCAGAACGACTCCTTCCTAGTTATTCAGTCCTCAGCAGACTGACTTAAAGCGTGAGCTATGCGTATGTGTGCTTATATCACGTCAGAGGTGCTGCAAGATTTTCACTTGCTGAGGCACCAGAGAAGCCATAACTACGTAACAAATCAGAAAGATGTTTCACAAGCAATGGTATCGATCGATATCTACGCGTACACTGCTCAGTTCTCCCCACCTTAACACATCGTGTGTTGATGACGTGGGCCAGACACAGGGATTTAAGTTCTGTGGTTCGGCTCTCTAATTACCAGAGCTAATTTTGAGCTAACTTAAATGTTCCCTAAACTGTCTCTTAGTGACTCTGTCCTGAATAAGGACACTGACTGGGGAGAACACCTCGGTCTCGTATGGCCCCACAAAGTGAGGGAGCATATTAATAGTAACTTTCTGGCCAGCCTTACTCAGAGCACAAAAATGTTTCTTTTGTCTTTAAAAAGAAAAGCAACACCACGGCCTTTAGCGAAGCAGGGCACATGTTGCTATTATACCACCCGACCTCTCTCTGTTGTGCAAGGTGAATATTCCAGAATGAGATTTTCACTCTGCAGCGGAGTGTGCGCTGATATGAAACTTCCTGGCAGATTAAAACTGTGTGCCGGACCGAGACTCGAACTCGGGACCTTTGCCTTTCGCGGGCAAGTGCTCTACCAACTGAGCTACCGAAGCACGACTCACGCCCGGTCTCACAGCTTTACTTCTGAGTATCTCGTCTCCTACCTTCCAAACCTTACAGAAGCTCTCCTGCGAACTGGCAGAAGTAAAGCTGTGAGACCGGGCGTGAGTCGTGCTTCGGTAGCTCAGTTGGTAGAGCACTTGCCCGCGAAAGGCAAAGGTTCCGAGTTCGAGTCTCGGTCGGGCACACAGTTTTAATCTGCCAGGAAGTTTCAAGGTGAATATTGTTCCTAGCAGTATCCCAGTTGCTCTTGATGACCTTTGGATTAATATCCTCAGAAAGAGAGTCATTTATTGACCAGAGACTTGATATCGGCGAGTTAAGCAGAAAAGAAAATATCAGCTTGGTGGGTGTAGTTTTAGTTTTTCCTGCACAGTTGTGTTAAATGTGAAACAAGCCAGTAAATGTACTGATCCCACATCGGCTGAGGTTGGCGTGAAAAATCGTCAGAGCTAATTTCAAGCTACGATTAATATATTCCGAGATTGACAGGTGTGAGTAATACGGTGCAGTCGTGAAGTGGGAAATCGCACTATTGAAACAAAAATCTCTTGAATCCCCTGGACCAGAAGGTCGGCGCATTATTGATCACTTGAATATTAGGGGTCTCATACACCGAAAATATTTTGGGCAATTGCCAAACAGTAAGCTTGGTTGTCATAGATTTACTCAGAACCAAACAATAGCCCTCCCCTCCGCCATCAGCCACCATAAATATGAAATGGTTACCATGATAGTATGGGGCAGCTGCAAGGAGTCTATAAAATCTAACCCATAAGATTCTCTGTCCTAATGGACTGCAGACTGCCCCATTAGGTTTAGCCATTTTGCGTTTTCTTGGCATAGGCTGACTAGCTTCCTTAAGTCGGCATTCAAATTTAGCCAAGTTAAATGCTCTTTAATCCTCTTACGATTTTGTAAATACCGAAATGTCCATCTCACAGAGGTTGGTGAAAGTATTTAATAACCGTTGGAATTACTGCTTCCATCATAGAGACTATGGCAACGTAAGAGGTCTTTATTGAGGGGATAACCTAGCATCCGTTGACAGTCTATAAGCTGTTGCTTGATGTTACTTAACAGATCATTCGCTTATTGCATCTCCTTTAAGTTACCGAACAGGCAAGGAACCTCTCGAAAAACAGCAGTAACGCTTACGGATTTCAGGATAATTTGTGGGGGCCGAACAGTTTCCGAGTCACTGACTGAGAGTATCAGCGACTTGGATGTCTCCGCTTTGATATTCTTCACTTGAAACACTTGGGTACGGGAGGCAGAAATTTCAACAATCCAGTAAAGAATCCTAAAAGTTTTACACAGCTCGGCTAATAGCCAGGTCAAAGCCTGAGTACCAACTTCGAGCCAGAATTGTTTGTGCTCAAGGTAGATCTTAAATGTCTGAAGCCAGAATAAGACAGCCATTGTCTCAAGCTCATAAACAGAGTAACGTAACTTCGGTGGACGATAAGAAGCTGGAAGTGTAGGTGGGCGGCTTCTGCTCTCCCACACATGGCCGCTGTCCCTGAACTGGAGGAAACAGTTTGCAAGATAAATTTGTGACCGAAATCAGGTACCGCTAAGACAGATGCCGTAGTCAAGGCCACTTTCAAGGCGTCGAATACCAATCGCTGGGTGTTGGTCCACTGAAATTTTTCACCCTATAAACCTAGTTACCCCTTTCTTGTTCGGTGGCAGAATGAACTGATAACTTTAATATTATTATGATCCATCTTAGTTCCATCGGCTGGCACAACGTGTCCCAAAAAGGAAACGTCCGAGGGTATCACTCTCGGAGGGTTATACAGTCAGCCCAGCTCATACAAATGGCGCAAAAGTTCGCATAAATGATCAAGTTGTTCAACCAAGGTGTTACTGTGTGTAATAACGTAATATAAATAATAGTAATCAGATTTAAATTTGAGCTTCCCATAACAATCATTCCAGCAAACACAACAATATAGCCGACCTGGTCTTACCCAAAAAGTTACACGATTACATTCAAACAGACTCCAGTCAGTACAAAATAAAGTGAGGAGTTTTGACACCTGATAATAGGTCTCATTAAGATCTAGTGTCCTAAAATACCGAGCTCCTGTTCAAATGTTCAGATGTTTGTAAAATCTTATGGGACTTAACAGCTAAGGTCATCAGTCCCTAAGCTTACACACTACTTAACCTACATTATCCTAAGGACAAACACACACACTCATGCCCGAGGGAGGACTCGAACCTCCGCTGGGATCAGCCGCACAGTCCATGCCAAGCTCCTGAAAACCAAGTAAAACAGTTATGGAGATCTGGTAACAGTGCAAGTTCTAACACTACCTTTTGATACAGGGAGTAGTAATCAACCACTGGCCAATAACTCTCGCCACTGGACTTAGGAGCCTCAAAAATAGGCGATGTTCACAGAGACAATGATGAGTTAATCACACCAACCACCAAAAGCTGATTGATAATTTTATGTAACTCTTCCATTTTAGGAGGAGACAATCAGTAAGGGGATTAGTGGACAGGTATTTGATTGATGAGCTGAATTTTCTACTCAATGATTTAAATTATTCGCCAGTAAGTTGCAAAACTTGCGAAGTACTTCCAGTAATTGCTAACCCTCGTTTTCACTCAGATAAGCGACATTAAAAGGGGAAAATTACTCGTATATAATCATAGTTACACCGAAAAAAAAATTATTGTGCTGAAACTCAAAAAGGAAATCTCTTCATGCCTCGTCTAGAAAACATCCTGTGTTCTTTAAAAAATCGCAACCAAAAAATGAATCGGTCAATAGACCCTTGACAACAGTATGTTTCATCAACCATGACAACCCACGGATCCCTATATTAATAAGGATTCCGCCCAATGTAGCCAACAGCTCATCAACGATCACACTTTTCTTGATTATCTGTTGTAAAGTTTACAAATATGAAGATGCTTGGTGTACCATTGATTATAAAAAAAGAGATGTCACTACCGTTGTCGAGTATGCAAAATTGGCTCATGATTTCAGGTGGCACAGACGGATGGTAAACTTGAGCTGGAACGCCTTTTCCCTATTACTCTCCCTGATCGGCCCCCGGCACTTCTTACCACGAGCTGCCACCCGAAGTTGTCAGTTCCATTTTACTTATCTCAAGGTATTGGACAGTCCCGCAATAAAAGACCTCACTGATTACACCGAAAGTATGATCTATCAGATACCATCTTTTTTGATTTAATACAACGAAACGTGTTTTTAGTTACAAAGGTTTACGAATGCCACGCGTTTCATCACCAAAACAGAAATTCTGTATACTCGCCTGTAACATATGTAATTCTGCAAAACTATAAGGTTCATTAGTGAACAGAATATGTAACCTATCCTCTGTACACATGCTTTTTAGAATGTTGTTTACTGCCTCTATTTCGGTAACCTTAATGCAAAGAGCCAACATTAGTAGAATGTTGTTTACTGCCTTTATTTCGGTTGAGAGGCACCCACATGCCATGCTCATACTGTGGCATCAAGCAGTCAGGCCCGCAAGATGAATGGTCTGCCAAGCGAGTGGATTCATTCTTATTTATCGAGTAACATGAGCTCTAGTACTCACAATTAAGTTTAAAGTTATTCTCCTGTTTGAATATTACGCAACTGAAACACACATCTGACTATTAGTAATTTACACAACACTGACTGTTCACTACGCACTGGCAATACCACATTTTCTTTCTTATTTAACGGCTTTGATCAACACGTGGCCATCACACTGAATATGAATGGCGCACACACTATAAATTCTGGATATCATGACAACATACAATTCGAAGGAAAAGTCCACCAATCTTTTTCTTTTCACTATCTTATTTATTCCGATAAATTCTATAACCTAAACACACAAATTCTATAACCTACAACAATAACACATGAGAAATTCCGCCCAGTGGGCATGGCTTTACATTGGTGATTCTCTATCTTATGGTCTCGTAATTATTTAATGCTACAGTGCACTTTCTGGATAGGATGGTGGATCTTTTGTATATCTCACACTTCGACTCTCACAACCATCATCACGAAACTTTCCTCCTGACTGAGCGGTACAAAAGGAACATGCATACCCCACTACCTCTGAAACTACCTTGCTACTCTCCCATGCAAACCATACATATTTAAATTACATGACATACACCACACTGCAACATGGAATTCAACACAAGGAATAGTCACAACATTATAATCACATCACTTTCAACTTTCGCACTTCAATTAGTATTTATCCTAGTTTCACACGACACTGCCCCACTTCGCAATTTTTCTTTCCTACTATGAACTCTGGAGGATATATGCACGTCTTCCTGTGCAATGCAAGCCATATCTCCACTCTTTTGTCCTTACGGAGCACACCTAAGACAGGTCTTACCAACACTAGATCCAGCGGCAGAGTGCTGAAACATGGCCGTTCTTCAGGTCATCTCGCACCTCTGTCGAGGTGGGGGAAGACCATGCTACCGTATTGGTCAGTCACATTTCAGGCGCTCAAAGCTCCGGCAAGTATCATCTCTTTGGTTCCACCAAAGGTGGCCAAAGGATCGTCTCAAAGATGATCACATATTCACATTCACTATCTGCGGTTAGCAGACGACCATACATTCATTCATTTCACAGATCTCACCAAACTGGATGTAGGGATTTATTTTGTGGGAGTGCACATGTGATCAATTAAATAAATAAATTGTCACTCTTTCCCACACTGGTATCCGGCCTCGCTGTATTAATTGAAATTGAGTTATTTTTACAAAAAATATGTTGTTCTGACAAGAATAATGAAGTATGTTGTACCTATTTTCAATGTCGGGCGGTACTGTACCCTTTCACGGTAACCTTAAGGCAAAGAGCCAACATGGCTACCCTAACCGCTCAGTAAGTTGAGAAGTGGCCTACTGTGATTTTGAACACGATAGTAATGTTGCCTGGCCAGCTACAATTGTGATCAATTTACGACGGGTTAATGGATAAATAATTTGAAACGCAAACGAATTTGTAATTTGTAGAACTTCAGCCTGATTTTTCCAGGTGGATGATTAACCATAAAAGATATACGTTCTTACTACTCGTGTCTGTTGATAACTTATCAATGCTCTGTATTACTTGTAAGAGCGAATTAGGTAATTTGTTAAAGAGTTTCCACCTTCCATCACAATACCTACCCGAGGCTCCAGACCCTCACCACGAGCATCTGGTTGAGAAGAGAACCGTCTGTTTTGTCTCACCCAGAGTCATCTTTTTGAACCGTGACGAAATGTCACGGTTGGTTCTCTGCCTTTCCTCCTGGGCTGTAGCGCGTTGCTTTTGAAATTCCCGTTTCGTGCTCTGTTGTTTCCTTACCCTAGCCAGAGGGCGCCCTGTCGTTGCTGCAGCCGGCTGCCTGCCGTGTTTGCGAGAGAGCCTCGGTCTGGAGGAGGGGTTCTAATTGCGGACGTGTGGGAGCGTACAGGAGGCCACGCCGTTTGTTGACGTTTGGCGTGACTCGCGTCAGGTGTGATGCATCGTTAAGGTCGTGATAGCAGCCACTGTTACTGTCTTGGCTGCAGATGGATCAAAGGGGATGAGGACTGGTTGTCCGTTGAAACTCCTATCCTACGGATGTCGCCGGACTTAAAGTAAGACGTTTTGACCATTATTTTGCGTTATCTGCAAGCAACTGGGCACTCCGGCGTCTACAGTAATTCGACGAAGATTATTTTTTCGTCGGTGTGTAAATGACTGAACAAGGAGCAGTTTATTTCATGTTCACCTTATGCTCGTGTTCTGCGTGTGCTGTTTGCGAGTGTAAACATGGCTCTCACCTTTGTCTGTTCAAAAATGGCTCTGAGCACTATGGGACTTACCTTCTAAGGTCATCAGTTCCCTAGAACTTAGAGCTACTTAAACCTAACTAACCTAAGGACATCACACACATCCATGCCCGAGGCAGGATTCGAACCTGCGACCGTAGCGGTCGCGCCGTTCCAGACTGTAGCGCCTAGAACCGCTCGGCCATCCCGACCGGCCTTTGTCTGTTGATTTTGAGGTCATCGTCAGATACTGGATCCAAGTAGTGACTTTCAATTAATTAGCAGGATGCTTCCTTTTCCTCGTCACGACGCGTGTTAAATGGCAAAGTAAAATTGTATACCCTAACTTACTAGCTCATTTGCCTAACCTGTTAACTAATTAAGGCCTGTGGTAAACAAAGATATTTAAGTATGTCGTTTTAAAATACTATCTGAAATGTGTGGCTCTGAGCACTATGGGACTCAACTGCTGAGGTCATTAGTCCCCTAGAACTTAGAACTAGTTAAACCTAACTAACCTACGGACATCACAAACATCCATGCCCGAGGCAGGATTCGAACCTGCGACCGTAGCGCTCTCGCGGTTCCAGACTGCAGCGCCTTTAACCGCACGGCCACTTCGGCCGGCCTGAAATGTGTCAATGATTTATGTTGCGCTAGTTGATTCTGGGGAATGAACGGAAGTGTTGGCACGTCTGCCATGTAAGGGAAGTCTGCTAGTTTTGATTACCTTCTGACCAGGGTCCTTGCTCGACGCTTCTCTTTAAATACGCCGCTAATCTGGTTAGCGAATGTTGTGGCTATTTTAAAGTAATCACTGCCCAATAGCCCAACACAGTTTGTCGGCCGTCAGAAGCCGTGTATGTGTTACTTATTCTTTTATTCTAGTCAATCTATAAGCATGCTATTCTTAATTTGTTACTCTAGGTAGCCATTAAGTTGCCATTTTTCAGGTGTTTAGATGGAGTGCGGCTCCTTTGAGTACAGATTTGTCAATTTCCAATTTATTGTTTTTCCAGAAGATTTTAATTGTGCTTATGCGCGTATATGTATTTATATGTATATTGGTGAAGCCAAATTTTTTTATTACTATTGAACTGTACTTAATGTCCCATTGTAAAGAAATGCACTTATTGGAGGTTAACTGTCGTCGTAAGGTGTTGTGGATGGTACACTTTCCTGTTATTCATTTTAATGTCCTAGTCAATGTGTAAACTTGCTCATTATTTTCTCTTTACATGAAGTGTGCCTGCCTTGATGCTGTAAGTGACTGTTTCATAACAAGTTCTTTAAGGCGCCTACGCGCATGTTTATGTATATGGGAGAACTTATAGTGTGTTCCCCTGTTGAAATTTTACTGAAGTGCAGAAAACTCAATCAGGTGTTTATTATTGTTCCAGTGTTATTAGCCGGCCGCGGTGGCCGTGCGGTTCTAGGCGCTACAGTCCGGAACCGCGGGACTGCTACGGTCGCAGGTTCGAATCCTGCCTCGGGCATGGATGTGTGTGATGTCCTTAGGTTAGTTAGGTTTAAGTAGTTCTAAGTTCTAGGGGACTGATGACCTAAGATTTTAAGTCCCATAGTGCTTAGAGCCATTTGAACCAGTGTTATTATCTGTCAAGTGTAACACGCGACATTTTCTTGTCTGTTATCAAGTGTTACAATAAATGCAAATTGCAGTAAGCGATCCGCTATTTCAGTTGTTCCCGTAATTTCCTATCTCCGCATTGGTTAATCTAAACTCTGAATATTTAATTCTTTAAATATTGGAGGGAGGAGTGTGTGTCCCACTTTCCAATTCTGCAAACTGGCATGAAGCTGTAAATGAAAGCTTTTCAGAATAGCTCTTCAATAGGGGAGTTTTGTTTCGAATCGGTTTTTACAATACTTAAATCCTGAACGTGATTATACATATGGTTCACATGTGCTTTAATCGTAATGACTAGAAGCGACGCAAGCACGCAACCTTGCAATAATACTACAATTTGCTTCCACATCAGACAGCAAGATACTGCACACAGCTCAAGCATCACCGACCTGTGTCAGCCGTCATGCTATGGCAGTGGCCCAACGCACCACGCAGTCATTGACTTAACACAGCTACACTGCCTCTAATGCGTAAACGACGTATCCCAAGCTCGTACTGGAGCTGGTGCTTATTCAGGTACAATATCCCCATCACAATTTTTTCAGTCCATGGCCTGTTCCGAACTTACAGTCACCTGCAATCATTAAAACAAGCAGTACACCTTGACAAAACTTCCTTCCCTACTAGTACACAGGATCAGAACCCTGCCTCCATATCTCATCCATGCTCAGCTACCAATGAAATGATAGGGAGCTATGATCTAATAGGGGTGTGGTGCATAGCATACAGAAAATAATCTTTTAAACATATGCATATATCAGAGATGACAAATTTAACGTCAATTAGCATTGTGCATATGGTGTCAGAAGTATTCTAAATATACACTAAGGCTACAATAAGTCATGAGATACCGATATACAGATGGCGGTAGCGTAGCGCATACAAGGTATAGAAGGGCAGTGATTGGAGGAGCTGTCATTTGTACTCAGATTAGTCATGTGAAAAGATTTCTGGTATGGCTGTAGCTGCATGAAGGGAGTTAAGAGACTTTGAACGACGAATGGTGGTTCTAGCTAGACGCATGGGACACAGTATTTTGGAAATCGTTAAGGAATTCAATATTCGGAGATCCATAAGGTCAAGAATGTGCCGAGAATACCAAATTTGAGGCATTATCCCTCACCACGGGCAACGCAGTGACTGATGGCCTTCCCTTAATAAGCGAGAGCAGCAGTGTTTACATATAGTTGTCAGTGCTGACAAACAAGCAACACTGCGTGAAATAGTAGAAGAATCCGGTGTGTGACGTACGACTAACGTATCCGCTAGGACAGTGCGGCGAAATTTGACGGTAGTTGGCTGTGGCAGCAGACGACCGACGCGAGTGCGTTTGCTAACAGTACGGCACCGTGTGCAGCGCCTCTCCCGCTCGGACCCTAGACGACTAGAGAACTGTGACCTGGTCAGGTAAGTCCCAATTTCAGTTGGTGAGAGTTGATAGTAGGGCTCGAATGTGGCGCAGACCCACTATGTCATACACCAAAATTGTCACCAAGGTACTGTCCCACTATGTCATAGAGCAAAATTGTCACCAAGGTACTGTGTAAGCTGAGGTGGCTCCATAATGTTGCGGGCTGTGTCTGCATGGAATGGACAGG
Source organism: Schistocerca serialis cubense (assembly GCF_023864345.2). Taxonomy (NCBI): domain Eukaryota; kingdom Metazoa; phylum Arthropoda; class Insecta; order Orthoptera; family Acrididae; genus Schistocerca; species Schistocerca serialis. The sequence continues at coordinate 633,368,821 of NC_064645.1, forward strand.
GTCCTCTGTTCCAATTAAACCGATTACTAACTGGAGATGGCTGTGTTCGGCTATCTGGAGACCATTTGCGGACATTCATTGACTTTATGTTCCCAAACGATGATGCGCTATGTCACTTGACCAGTATTGTTCGCGACTGGTTTGAAGAACATTCTGGACTGTTCGAGCAAATGATTTGGGTAGCCAGATCGCCCGACATGAATCCCATCGACAAGTTATGGGACATAATCTAGAGGTCAGTTCGTGAACAACATCTGCACAGGCAACACTTTCGAAATGATGGACGGCCACAGAGGCGGCATGGCTCAGTATTTCTGCAGGGGTCTTCCAGCGACTTGCTGAGTCCATGCCACGTCGAGTGGTTGCACTACACTGGACAAAAGGATGCCTGACCCGATATTAGGAGGAATCCAATGACTTTTGTCACGTCATTTTACACAATTAAACATATACTTGGTTCTGTAACAATCATAGTTATTTGTACTTGACGACAAAAAAAATCAACAAGACAAAGTAATAGAGGAAACCTACATTCAGATAAAGTTTCTCCAAAACTGAGCCACTGCTAGGGAATTGTCAATGGTAGTGGGTAATCAATACTTATTCACCACGGAGGCCAAGATTTAAATTACAGTTTCTATAATAGTACAACTCTTTGAACTCTATAACATTGGAAATCGCCTCATAGGCATTTAATGGTGTATCACTTGATGAGTATGGCTCAGATACTCATTCTACTAGTTGGTTTAGCCTTATTGATTAGTAAATATTATCTAATATTAAATCAACTGCCTATGTTCACACTGGTGCATGAGCTTTGAAGTTATATGCCAAAGAAGACAGAACTAGTATAGTGTGTAAAATACATTTAATTTGCGACAACTGTCATTCAGACAAACTTCAGCATCCAGCAGTCGGAGATATGAAACAAATATGCGATTACTATGTAGTAATAGCAAATAATTACTATTCTCTAATTATGGTAAATAATTACTATAGTGTACAGTAATTATTTAGAGGTTCCAGACTGTTTTGTGGGATTATGAACATGCTACAACTCAATGCTAGGTTCATTAGTGGAAAAAGAATGTCTACGTGCTCTTCACAATGAAATGTCAGATAATGTAAAATACTCTGCATATGAAGCTGTGAAGGTGAATAGTGATATGGAGACAGAAGTAGTAATACACCAGACATGGGTTTGTGTCTCAAATGTGGTGGAACATGGATGAAGTGTGGCCACACATTGCTGTATGGCGAATATCTATAATTAACCTTGATACTGGAAAAATTCTGTAGATTTAGGTAATAAATAAATATTGTGGTAACTGTTCACTAGGCAATAAGGCTGACGATGAAGATGAAGAAAATAGGTGGAAACCTGAATGTAGGGAAATATGCTGTAAAAATTATTCCGGTTCTAGTGGTGGAATGGAACCTGCAGGTATGCAGCTTACGTTGAATCGAAGTGTGGAAACGTATGGTGCTAGATACACACATACCTAGCTCAAGGACACCCCAGAGTATCCAAAACTGTTTTGAAAAGTAAATCTTATCATCCTAGTTGAGCTATACAAAAGTTACAATGTTGGTGATGTGCAAAAACGAATGGAGGACAGAGTTTTAAAATTAAAACGTAAATGAAAGTGTGAGAAAATTGAGTATGTGGAACACGGCCGCCAGAATTTACAACAAAAGATGCTGAATTATTGAAAATATGACTGAAGATATCGAACTACTCGACACAGAGTTATAACAAAATTTCAGTACGGCTGGTAAAATTATTCCACTTTTGTGATCACTCACTGACAACTGGTGATTTCAATGAAACAAAATAACTATTACAACTCGAAGGTTGACATGGAGTAGCTAAGGATGTGTTACACACCGTCACTGGTTTAAATAATAGTATGATAACGCAGTAACTATAACGACCATTTGCACTGTCACGCATGCAAATTAAAATACTATTCATAGACTAATCAAAAAATTACTCATACAAATAAATAGTGCATTTACTAAACTGAATGATTTACAACAATGAATGAAACGGAGTGCTGCTAATGAAACCTTATACTCGTGTGCCAAAATAATTTGTAATGATGTGTTGTGAAAACAGTTAATAAGGGAAATCGGTTTTTACTCCCTTTAGTTTCAGAATGTAAACGCAAAACATTGCTGAGAAACTGCGCTTTACAAGTAACATATCGTTTAGCTAGATTGTTGCTGTGATGTCACCTTTCAGTAGCAGATAAATAATTTCCGCATTATTCCTCGTTCCTTTTACTGCCATGTTACGATAATTATTCGATAGTGGTTGATGTCTTCTTTCTGTAACTCGGGATATAGTCACGTTATAAATATTCCTCAATAAGTATATCGGTCATCACATTATGCTCACAGCTGCCTACGGAGCACACGCCACTGCCACAACCAGCAGACGGTTACAGGCTACTACTCTCAAGGTTGTTTGAAAAAGAAAGACTCTGGCTGACTAGTTCAGCTCTCATGCAAGTGCACTAAATGTGTTATAGACTTTGTTTCTTGTTAACGCACATTCTACTGTTCAGTGTAGTTGAACTTTTGAAATAATTGATAATATACATAGTATAAGCAGCAAATACTGAAGTGCTCAGATAGAAATAACAATTTATGCAAACAGTGTCTTATACTACTAATAGATGGCTACAGAACGGTGGCGCACACTTTGAAATATTCCAGATTGTATTGTTGTTGTTGTGGTGGTCTTCAGTCCTGAGACTGGTTTGATGCAGCTCTCCCTGCTACTCTATCCTGTGCAAGCTTCTTCGTCTCCCAGTACCTACTGCAACCTACATCCTTCTGAATCTGCTTAGTGTATTCATCTCTTGGTCTCCCTCTACGATCTTTACCCTCCACGCTGCCCTCCAATGCTAAATTTGTGATCCCTTGATGCCTCAAAACATGTCCTACCAACCGATCCCTTCTTCTAGTCAAGTTGTGCCACAAACTTCTCTTCTCCCCAATCCTATTCAATACATCCTTATTAGTTACGTGATCTACCCACCTTATCTTCAGCATTCTTCTGTAGCACCACATTTCGAAAGCTTCTATTCTCTTCTTGTCCAAACTATTTATCGTCCATGTTTCACTTCCATACATGGCTACACTCCACACAAATACTTTCAGAAACGACTTCCTGACACTTAAATCTATACTCGATGTTAATACAGATTGTATTATGGACTGAAATTAATAAAGTCACAACTAAAAATTATGCTGTGCTTCTATGTTTCGCAAGTGAGTGACTCTAAGCGTAAGTTACTGTCTTGACGTAACTGTGTCATTACAGATGGAAAGCCTCTATATGGTGCTAACTGGCTCACAGCCAAAGAAATCCAGTCTTTGCATGTGTACAGCAGCCATAAGGGGCTACAATAAGAATGTGAAGAAAACGCAGAAAGCTGTGTGGTCTATTTATTTTCATAAAATATCTATATATGACAAACCTATAACCAATTCGTGTGAAATGTTATGTTGCAAATTCAAGAAAGCTGAGCGAGATGGCGCAAGTTATTACCGTAAGCACAATTTCCCTGACGCTGTGTTAAATAGAATAAAACTAATTTTTAGGTGTTCAGCATATCCAGAACATCTGCAGAAGGAATGCATAAAAATACGAAATCCTAATGAAAGTTACAGTTCTCCGGTATAGAAACGATTTGTTTCCAAAACTAATGTTGAAATTGCGGCATATGATGCTTCTTTAGTTTTTAACTGTGGCAATCTTGGCAGACTACGAACTCTATAGAGGCTAGTATTTGATATAGGAGCTTTCGCACTGTCGATATTGAAAGGAAGTCGATGACACGAGAATTGTTTCTCAGTTTGAAAATTAGATTTACAAAAAAAAGACAATCAAACAAAAGACTCAAATGTTTTTCAAATGTTTTTTATTCCAGTCTTTGGTCACAATCTCAATTCTTTAGACGATTATCGGTTTCAGTCCGTAATAACCATCCTCAGTTCTTTTTTACACCATGCCCTAAAGTGCTAAGGCCATATTGGCATCGTCAAAATATATAATCAGCATATAATTTGACGATGCCAATATGGCCTTAGCACTTTAGGACATGGTGTAAAAAAGATCTGAGGATGGTCATTACGGACTGAAACCAGCCATCGTCTAAAGAATTGAGATTGTGATCAAAGACTGGAATAAAAAACATTTGACAGTGTTGGATCACTGTTTGTATAACGCGACTATGTCGCAGTTGGTAAAACAAAAGACTGCTTGAGGATGAAAAGGAGTACGCATATGATTTGTGCTAGTTTACCCAAATGAGGTAAGACCTATACAAAAAGGTCAGATCTTTCATTCGGGTTTCCTACAGCTTGCATTGTGGAAATTTTATGTACCTTTTCCTCTTAAACCATTGACGTCTGTATACTTAAATTTGGCATGCAACTAGTCAATATCGTAGTGACTCACTGATTGGGAGTACTTTTCATTAATACAATAGCAAGGCATTTATGCAAGAGAAAAGCCCAACAATCTGGTCCATTTTTCTTCACAGATGTTTGGAAAACTGTAAAAATTCCAGCAAAACAAGATATCAAAATTTTATTCCACCTATATTTATAATAATGGCATATCAAATTTCGTACAAAAATTTTGTTGTTTCCAGAAAAGGAACATTTGCACTAGAATTTAATGTAAAAAATTTTAGATGCCGGAACGCATTTATTCAATCGTCTTCTCCTCCCCCCACGCCTCCCCACCCCCGTTAGCATAAAATCATAAGTGTCGATTTTTGAAAACTTGCTATAAAATTTACAACGAGAAACAAATTTTTTGCAAAATATTATTATGCAATTCAGGTTTTTAAAACATAATTTCTTATAATCACAAGATTTAATACAAACAGCAGGTGTTACTGTCTGTCCATTAGTAGAGTCATTTCGCTCCCAAGTTCTGCTCGATCCATATCGGCACAAGTCGTAGTCTTCGTGACTATGACGTCATGTTTTCAACTGCTGCCAGTCCCAAACATTAAACAATTACGTAGTAGGTGCTCGGTGAAGCGGAAGTCTTACGTGTGCATTCGTATTCTTGGGTTTTCAGGAACTTCACCATGAATTTTCTGGAAACTTAATCTTTAGATCTGAAATATGTAATTAACTAATATGTTATTCTAGTTATATAGTAGCTCGCCACATGTCCCTGCCCTCTCATCACGATGGGCACCCATTGTCAAGTCACTGGTACCGGGGCAGCTGCAAATTACGGTTTCGTTGTGATTTAATACACGTGTACTATTTTAAATCTCTGTTACTGACTTGTTCCAATGAATTCAAATAAAATTCCCTACAAAGAGTTTCGGACAAAATTTAAGCCCTGATATGTACCTACCTTGCTGAAAATATTTAGTTGCTTATAATTAAAAACGTATTACGTCTATAAGCATGAAAACTAGTGTGTGTGTGTGTGAGTGTGTGTCTGTGTGCATAAATTTCTTAACAACTGCGCTAGATTTAGCTCCGTTATCTTGAAAACTTTGGACTTTGTGAGTATTTTTCAAAGTACTGGAATTTCGCATACATCACCCTTTAAGTCCAGTATTTTTTTTTTCTCACTTCAGCGTTCGTATCTCATTTGTAATGAAATATCGGAACTTCTGAAAAAGTGAGAAACAGAACGTTAATTACCAGAGGTATATCTTCATCTTAAAACAACAGCACTCTCTTTTTCCTTCACGTTTTATTCGTTTGGGTAAATATTGTTTCAATGGACACGTGTATAATTCGTATTTGTCTTACCTGATGCACGTAGCCTTGTTATGCATGACGGAACTTGTAAATACAAATTTCAGAGTTTTGCATTGGCCGTATCGCTGTTTAGTTTACACATCACCGTTAACGATGCGTTCTTTCCACGCATCCTCTACCAGTGCCGACGTGGACAAGTGCTAAAATAATACAAAGTGCTAAAATAATGCAATGTACTAAAATAATACAAATAACTAGGTTTCAAAACGCTGCTTCATTATTAAGAGCTAACACCAACGAGAAAAGGAGTACAGGAAGGGGGAACTGTAGTTGAAACGAGAGTGAGGCACGCTTGTATCCTACCCCCAATGTTTTTGAATCTGTGCGTTGAGCAAGCATTAAAGGAAACCCGGGAGAGACGTGGAAAGAAATTAAAAAAAAAATAGACTTTTTGAAGACACTGTAATTCTGTCAGAGAGGCGAAAAGGATTGGGAAGATCAGCGGAGTGCAATGAATAGTGTCCTGAATAGATATTATGAGATGAATATCAGCAAAAGTAAAAAAAAGGGTAATGGCTTGTATTCGAATTCAGTCATGCGAAGCCAAGGGAATCAGAACAGAAAATGAGACGCTAAAAGCAGTATATAAGTTTGTGGAGGAAATTAACTGACGATGGACGAAATATGTAGGACACAGAATTCAGTCTGGAAATAAAAGAAAAACGTTTCTGAAAAGGAAAATATATTAACATACAATAGACATTTAAATGCCAGGAAATGTTATCTGAAAGAAGGAATTGGTTAATAGGACGCATCCTGAGGGATAATGAATCATCAGTTTGGATATACAGAGAAGTGGGGGAGGGGGCGGGGTAAAAATTGTAGAGGGAGATCAAGGCTTGACAACATTAAGTAGGTAGCAAAAATGCAAAGATGAATAGGCTAGTACAGAAAAAATTTAGGTTGAAGAAAAGAAATTTGCTAACGTCGAATATAGAATTAAGTGTCAGATAGTGTCAGAGTGTAAGAGCTTACGGAACATCAGACCAGCTGTGTGGCTGGAGTGAAGAGTTTTTAGCAAACAGAACACAGAATGTTGTTCTCAATGGAGAGACGTCTACAGATGTTAAAGTAACCTCTGGCGTGCCACAGGGGATTGTTATGGGACCATTGCTTTTCACAATATATATAAACGACCTAGTAGATAGTGTCGGAAGTTCCATGCGGCTTTTCGCGGATGATGCTGTAGTATACAGAGAAGTTGCAGCATTAGAAAATTGCAGCGAAATGCAGGAAGATCTGTAGCGAATAGGCACTTGGTGCAGGGAGTGGCAACTGACCCTTAACATAGACAAACGTAATATATTGCGAGTACATAGAAAGAAGGGTCCTTTATTGTGTGATTATACACTCCTGGAAATTGAAATAAGAACACCGTGAATTCATTGTCCCAGGAAGGGGAAACTTTATTGACACATTCCTGGGGTCAGATACATCACATGATCACACTGACAGAACCACAGGCACATAGACACAGACAACAGAGCATGCACAATGTCGGCACTAGTACAGTGTATATCCACCTTTCGCAGCAATGCAGGCTGCTATTCTCCCATGGAGACGATCGTAGAGATGCTGGATGTAGTCCTTTGGAACGGCTTGCCATGCCATTTCCACCTGGCGCCTCAGTTGGACCAGCGTTCGTGCTGGACGTGCAGACCGCGTGAGACGACGCTTCATCCAGTCCCAAACATGCTCAATGGGGGACAGATCCGGAGATCTTGCTGGCCAGGGTAGTTGACTTACACCTTCTAGAGCACGTTGGGTGGCACGGCATACATGCGGACGTGCATTGTCCTGTTGGAACAGCAAGTTCCCTTGCCGGTCTAGGAATGGTAGAACGATGGGTTCGATGACGGTTTGGATGTACCGTGCACTATTCAGTGTCCCCTCGACGATCACCAGTGGTGTACGGCCAGTGTAGGAGATCGCTCCCCACACAATGATGCCGGGTGTTGGCCCTGTGTGCCTCGGTCGTATGCAGTCCTGATTGTGGCGCTCACCTGCACGGCGCCAAACACGCATACGACCATCATTGGCACCAAGGCAGAAGCGACTCTCATCGCTGAAGACGACACGTCTCCATTCGTCCCTCCATTCACGCCTGTCGCGACACCACTGGAGGCGGGCTTCACGATGTTGGGGCGTGAGTGGAAGACGGCCTAACGGTGTGCGGGACCGTAGCCCAGCTTCATGGAGACGGTTGCGAATGGTCCTCGCCGATACCCCAGGAGCAACAGTGTCCCTAATTTGCTGGGAAGTGGCGGTGCGGTCCCCTACGGCACTGCGTAGGATCCTACGGTCTTGGCGTGCATCCGTGCGTCGCTGCGGTCCGGTCCCAGGTCGACGGGCACGTGCACCTTCCGCCGACCACTGGCGACAACATCGATGTACTGTAGAGACCTCACGCCCCACGTGTTGAGCAATTCGGCGGTACGTCCACCCGGCCTCCCGCATGCCCACTATACGCCCTCGCTCAAAGTCCGTCAACTGCACATACGGTTCACGTCCACGCCGTCGCGGCATGCTAGTGTTAAAGACTGCGATGGAGCTCCGTATGCCACGGCAAACTGGCTGCCACTGACGGCGGCGATGCACAAATGCTGCGCAGCTAGCGCCATTCGACGGCCAACACCGCGGTTCCTGGTGTGTCCGCTGTGCCGTGCGTGTGATCATTGCTTGTACAGCCCTCTCGCAGTGTCCGGAGCAAGTATGGTGGGTCTGACACACCGGTGTCAATGTGTTCTTTTTTCCATTTCCAGGAGTGTATGATAGCGGAACAAACGCTGGTAGCAGTTACTTCTGTAAAATATCTGGGAGTATGCGTACGGAACGATTTGAAGTGGAATGATCATATAAAATTAATTGTTGGTAAGGCAGGTGCCAGGATGAGATTCATTGGGAGAGTCCTTAGAAAATGTAGTCCATCAGCAAAGGAGGTGGCTTACAAAACACTCGTTCGGCCTATACTTGAATATTGCTCATCAGTGTGGGATCCGTACCAGATCGGGTTGACAGAGGAGATAGAGAAGATCCAAAGAAGAGCGGCGCGTTTCGTCACAGGGTTATTTGGTAAATGTGATAGTGTTACGGAGATGTTTAACAAACTCAAGTGGCAGACTCTGCAAGAGAGGCGCTCTGCATCGCGGCGTAGCTTGCTGTCCAGGTTTCGAGAGGGTGCGTTTCTGGATGAGGTATCGAATATATTGATTCCCCCTACTTATACCTCCCGGGGAGATCACGAATGTAAAATTAGAGAGATTCGAGCGCGCACGGAGGCTTTCCGGCAGTCGTTCTTCCCGCGAACCATACGCAACTGAAACAAGAAAGGGAGGTAATGACAGTGGCACGTAAAGTGCCCTCCGCCACAAACCATTGAGTGGCTTGCGGAGTATAAATGTAGATGTAGATGTAGAAAGTCTTTTCTGAAAGTATTTGTGTGGAGTGTAGCCTTGTATGGCAGTGAAACATTGACGATAAATAATTTATACAAGAAGAGAATTGAAGCTCTCGAAAAGTGGTGCTACAGAAGAATGCTGATGATTAGATGGGTAGATCATGTAACTAATGAGGAGGTACTGAACAGAATTGGGGAGAAGACGAATTTGTGGCACGAGTCGACTAGAAGAAGGGATCAGTTAGTTTGACACGTTGTGGGGCATCAACTGATGACCAATTTAGTGTTGGAGGGAAGCGTGGAGGGTAAAAATCGTAGAGGGGGCCACGAGATGAATATGCTAAGCAGATTAAGAAGGATGTAGGTTGCAGTAGTTACTCGGAGATGAAGAGTCTAGCACATGACAGAGTAGCATTCAGTTCTCAATCGGGGAGAGATATGGCGACCTTGCTGGGGTGGTAGGGTTTGCCAGGCAAGAATACAAGCGGAAGAAAGTCTTGTCATGTGTGGAAGGTTATTATATTGGTAAATTGTAAGCCCAGGATGGCTTGCCATGAAGAGCAACAAGGGGACGTAGAATATCGTCAACGCTCTTCTGTGCTGTGGAGGTGCCGCGGATGACAACAAAAAGGGTTTTGCTACGAAATTAAATCAGATCATCACTCCTCTCTGTCGGACCGTTTGGCGGTGACAGTGTGATTCTTCACCACTGTCTGTGGCATCTGCAGACACGTGTTCGCCCTGGAATCTCGTTGGCTGAAGAAGAATTGTTTTCAGCGACAAGTCCCACTTCCAGTTGTGCCTCGATGATCAACGAAAACGTCCCTGGAGACGTTCGCCTTCAGTGGTGGGAATCTACCAGACCATCACCCGCCATACGGCCCGACAGTCATGAGTGATGATCTAGGATGCCATTTCTTTTCACAGCAGAAACCCTTTGGTTATTGTCTGCGTCATCCTTTCACCACAGCCGTACGTCAACGATATTCTGTGCCCCGTTTCCTTGCCCTTCATAGCAAGCCTCCCTGGGCTTACATTCCAGCACGATAACGCCCTCTTGTGCACGTCGAGAGCTTCTATTGCTTGTCTTCGTGCTTCCAAAAGCCCATCTTGGCCAGCAAGATCGCCACATCTCTCTCCAAATGAGGATGTCTAGGGAGTTTTGGGCAGGACCCTCCAACCAGCTCGCGATTTCGATGAACAGACGGGCCAGTTTTGGAACGATACCCTTACCCGAGAACATCCAAGAACTCTGTCAATCGATGACACGCCTAAAAACTGCTTTCATAACACCCAGAAGTGGCCCAACGTATTACCAACTTGCTCAGTTCGTGAAGCGCTTAATATTGAATTTTTATGAAATTGTAATCATTTGTTCATCTGTAAATGTACATCCCCTCTATCTATTTCCGTCCCATTCGCATAATTTCTTCGTGGTGCCTCTTTTTTCCTTAGTGTGTGCATCATAGACTGCTCGTGAGTCGGGTGTGTCGAAACTCTATGAAGTAGACACGATTCACGGCAAGAAATAGTGAACGAAAAGCAGTAGTGAGCGAAATATCTTAGCTGTTGGGTGGGATAGCGGCAACATATCCTACAATTAAAGGTTAATGCGAAAAATTTGGCACCACGCATCGAATCATTTAAGAAAGTAAAGCACATGACCACCTCTATCGGTGTTGTTATAGATGCCGCATTATCGATTTGTTTTGCTCCATAAGTCAAGTCTAAGGATCTCGGTGCGCGCACATGTCTATATGTAACAGGTCAGTGACACAAGGGAGCATAGGTTGATTTCCTTTTCGCCTCCTAACATTACGGAAGATTTTTCGTATGATTTCTTGATGTCCTTCCCCCCCCCCCCCCCCCCACCCTTTTCTCTTCCACCACCCACGACCACAAATGTTTACAAAGGATTTCTTGAAGTTTCGAGAGTCCGCAGCTGAGGTAGTTCAGTAGTTCAGGAACACAGTGAATAAATCGTTCTATTGATGTTGTTAGCCTGTTTCCCCTTTTTCTTCTTCTTTGTTTTCGTTTCTTTTTCCGTTTGCGTCATCTGAGGACCACGCGCTAATTTCAATGCTTCCTCCATTGTCCTTCTTCCTCCAGTATTCCTCTGACTATGTATCCTTTTTCACTTCTCAGACCATTTTGACCCTGTCTTCTTCTCCCTCCTGCCTTGGAATCCTTCCATTTTTAACACTTTCTTCTTAAAAATCTCTCATTCTGTTGCATCTTTTTCACTTATGTTGCTTCTTCCAAAATCATTCTAACTTCTCGAATCCAGGCTGTTACTGACTTCTTATCCCAAAGATTCTGTTTGGTTAACCTGTTTCAGTTCATTCCGTATAAATGTCCAAAAAGTAGCTGTCGTCTCCTCTGTAGCGTTTTAGTTACGTTTTCTACGTTGCGATATACTTCTTCAATACTTTTTAATTTCCACACCTCTGTATTATTTCTTAGTGGACCGAGTATTTTTCGAATGATTCTTCTTTCTAGGACTTCAAGTTTGTGTAATTTGTAATTCAGTACTAATCACTCACTCACGTAAGGACGTTCTGGTTTTACTACTATGTCGTAGTGGTGTATTTTCAAATTTTTATGCAGAGACCTTTTGTTGTAAATGTTCTTGGCGCACCATATGCTTTCTCCATTTTACGTACTCTTTCTTCTACAGTGAATATTTCTGGGACATTTTCTTGAAGCATTTCTCCCAAATATTTAAATTTTTTACCCTTCTTTGTGTGTACAATATCTATTACTAGGTTTCTTGAGAATTTTTATGTTTGCCGTAAATTCTGTTTTTTTCGACAGAAATTCTTAAACGTACTTTCTAGGCTCTTTCTTCTAAGAGATTGGTTTACAGTTCTACATTTGTTAAGTTTTCAGAAAGAATGGCAAAATTATCCGCAAATGCTAGGATATTTTTGTTATTTATTATATTGTGAGGCATTCAGTCCCATTAACACATGCTACATGTGTCGTTAGGTCTGATGGATAAAAAGCGGTTATTGGTATATCCCACTGGACATACAGAAATCCGCATGGTACTAACAAGTCGGGTAATACATAGCATGCCGCTCAGATAATAATTTACTTTAATAGAACATGTGGAGATAGTTGGATCAGTCGTTCGGATAAAAGCAAAATGGCCTACTCGCTCACCAGACTTAACACCTCTGTACTTTCATGTGTGGAGAAGTTTCCAGTACGACGTTTGCAAGTGACTTCCGAGGACACGAAATGACATACAGCACTGTCCATTGCTGCAATGCGTTCAGGTGAAATCATGGTTCAATATTCTTTGTCTGGAATGGCATTATAGCTTTTATCAGCGCTCAAGGTCAACAATTTGAACTCTTGACATGACAATCACATTAATAAAAACACGAACCGCACCTGAGTTTATTGTGTTTTAGCTAGTGTGGTAATGAGTTCTAGTTTTGGACTTCGTTTCTTCCCCTGGGCGTTGAATAAAGCTTCGTGCAGGTTCGCTTTTATAACATGAGAAGGCGGAAACTTGGTGGGAGAAGTTGCAGAGAGCGCCGCATTGCAGGAAAACACTCCGTATTATTTCTGCCGTCAGTTCTGTGCACCAACAGTGTAATGTTGACAAAGGGCTTTTATATGAACAGATGCTTCACAGTTCACTCTGTCAGTAAAAGATTTCGTCTTTCCTGGTATTATTAAAACATCCACGTTCAATCTTCTGTCACGAAAATAATCGTGAAGGCGTTTCTGTAGAGGCTGCAGAATAATACTTAAGAATCAAACTCAAATCATCCTGTTATTGCATTGTATTAGTAATAAGAGCTCCGCAAATAAAGTTCAACATGAAACTTCCTGGCAGATTAAAACTGTGTGCCGGACCAAGACTCGAACTCGGGACCTTTGCCTTTCGTGGGTAAGTGCTCTACCAACCGAGCTACCCAAGCACGACTCACGCCCCGCACTCACAGCTTTACTTCTGCCAGTACCTCGAACAAGGTTCCCAGGAGAGCCTCTGTAAAGTTTGGAAGGCAGGAGACGAGGTACTGGCAGAAGTAAAGCTGTGAGTGTGGGGCGTGAGTCGTGCTTGGGTAGCTCAGTCGGTAGAGCACTTGCCCGCGAAAGGCAAAGGTCCCGAGTTCGAGTCTCGGTCCGGCACACAGCTTTAATCTGCCAGGAAGTTTCGCACACTCCGCTGCAGAGTGAAAATATCATTCTGGGAAGTTCAACATAACATTATGCATTCTGGTCAAGGGTATGACAAAGATTAAGAACACCATTGTTAGATGTCAAGATCGCACAACAATTTTATAATTGACTTAGTGGATTCACTGGTGAACGCACAATCACGTCGGAGTCGCTATGGCCCTCGGTCCGCAGTAACTGGTGGCCAGATATTCGCGCCTCGACACGCCCCCACAATGCGTCTCCATTGCCCACACTAACCACTACGTGAAAGAGAAAATTATACCTGCTTCTGCAGTAACAAGTACACGTACAGTTCCAATAATAAAGACAATGCATAGGCAGATCCTTCAATAAATTCAATACAAATAAAAGAGTGAACCACACATTTAGTTGGCTACGCCGATGCGATGGTCTCCGGATAAATTTGCGACACTACAAGTTAAGCGTTTGCTTGGAGTTCGCATAATAATGCAGACGATTATGGTTTGCAATGGCAACGGCCTTGTCACAGTGCATACAACTGTTCCCATCAGATTGTAACCTCCCCCCTCACTTATCGACTTTATTGACAGTGAAAAATTAAACCGCGTGTACCTAATGGAAATTTGGGAAAAGCAATCGTCACCGAAGTTAATCTATCGGTAAAGAGGGAGGAAAGGGTTACATCTAAATGAAAGGAAAAATGCAAATGAAACTGGTGGAAATTAATTTTGAAAAGGGGTAAAGTTAATAAAGAAAGTAAATGTGCGGCCTTTACGTTAACAATTAACTAGCGGTAATTAGATATTTGAGATTTGGGGGAAATCACGGTCGCCAGTCCTAAGGACAATTACTATAGTAACTGAAAAAGAAAGGTTATTACACATATAATTAACACTAGAAGCGTGGCAACTGAAGGTTGACACGTGTAGTGTGAAAACTGAAAGTTTGTCAGAAGTAATAAATTTCGCTACACTCTGACTTAATTTAGCAAAAGAGTTAATAAAACCGGAAAATCGAAAGTTAATTTAGTGACTGAAGTTAATAGTGAGCTTTCTTTCTGAAGCACATCGAAATCCAGTAAAATACGGTTAGTCTTGGACTACCTCAACAATCATTTCAAAAGCAACTTGACTCTACGCAATTTAGAAACAAGAGATTTAACTTTGAACTTGAATTAGATGATTCTGAACTATTAACAATAGTAAAATTTAGTACGTACCAAGCTGAGCTGCAGTCACAGGTAAGCTAAAATATGCTAACAAAACTCGCACTCTAAATTTGTGCTCGTGTAACCTAAATATTGTAGCCAGCTACTGAACTTTGAAATTAAAGCAGTGAAATCTAATTATATTATTTTAATGCTGGCGTTTGAATTTCAACGACACTCGGGTTCATTTCGGAAAAGGAAGGGACCCTGCTTGGCAATGCAATCGGGACAATGAGCAACAAAGGTTCATGCTAAGTTACTGTAATTTTGCGAGGCAAATGGAACAATTTGAAAAGCTGAGGTCTGCCATACAGTTCTGAAACTTTACGTGCTTTTAGTCTTCCTTGTTGGTTGATTGAAGGTTTGAAGCCGTCGATCGAGTAGGTGGCGACAGTCACTCATTGTCGGCCGTCGCTGTTGCAGAAGCTGGATGTTGGCGCGCCTTCTTCTCGACACGGTCACCAGGCGAAATGGGCTCTTGATGTGCGCCAGCTAATGCTTCCCGTCCGCGACACCATGTCAGAAACTATCATCGCGAGTCGAGCGCAATTACATGCTGCCAAACCCCGAAAGCGCGGCAACTCGCGGGAGCGTCACTCAACACCTGCTCCACTCGCTACTCCCGCCAGACTCTCCCTGCCCTGCCCGCGCCCCACGCGGCAGAGTTAACACTACCAAGGATCCTACACACTTTGATTCTTCACACGACCCATCGATGTAATCGTTCGATAGCAGTTTTCCCTAGGCAAGACCCAGCGTAAAAATACAAATAATCTTTACACAACAAACCAATTATACATCGACATAAATGCATAAATATATATATACAAACAGTAAAACAATTACAATATATAAAGAGACAGAAATGTCATATCTTGAGGTAACAAAACAAGGAAAAAAATAATAGTACAATAGATGGAAATAGGAGGATATGCATTTCCGGCGTTACACGTGCCCCACATTGTCTGAGGATGTTCGTGTAACGTAAACAGACTCAGAAAATGTCCCAAAAAAGAAACAGCGGAAATGCATATGCTCAAAACATCAAAAAAATTTAGCATTCGTCTAATTAACCATAAACCAATTTTTAGATGATAACAATTGAGTGGAGACACTCCTAATCTTATTCCACTCTGTCATCTTGATCAAAATAAAACAGGTTGACAACATATTAAAATTCATAGAAAACATAGAAAATGGTTTAGCTATTCTAAAAATCTAAATTCCTAGCAGTGTCAAGAAATGGAATACTATTTACAAAATTAATCAGATTACATGGTCATAGAAAACAGGTATATCAAAATACGCAAATTAATAATTAATTACACAGAATATGTGTTTTATATAAACTTTTCATAATTAATATTCTCGTCATGAGTGTGCACTTAACGCTAAACAAGAAAATAATATACAGTAGATCGACAAAAACATAAATATTGACAACAGAATTCTTTCATATCAGCTGTCCGGGAAGAAAAACAACTCCGCCTTCCGTACTCGCAAGTACAAAGAATGCCGACAGCGGCACAAGAGCCGACAGCGGCACAAGAGCCGACAGCGGCTTCGCCTCGCAAGTATTGTTACGCCCGCCTGTGCGGCACGCTTGATCTCACTTGCCTGTGTAACGGCATTTCCAGAACGTCCGTTTCACTGAATTCTTTCGGTAAAACTCACTCCCGAGTAATCTCAAGGAGTCCATAAACACTATCACAGTGGATAACTCAACACTGTCCATCATCACACGCATGTACTAGCCTGAAACTTAAAACAGCGTCTAAGTACATCGGCAATGACTAGTAAATCACATATTTATGGAATCTTACAGCTATTTACAAAATCATATTTACATTCCTTAATCTACTGTGACTCAGCTGAAAACTTAAACTAGCAGCTTGGATTTTTCAAATGATTATTAATCAATTCCTCTTAAATCATTCAGTCTAAATTAATTACTTATTAATTACAACTTCGTTAATGACCTCTTGGTCAGGCATAAGCATGGCAATCTAGCAAATCGTTAAATCTTACACTCTATTTTACATACTGTACAAATTTCCCATTCTGTGGTATTAATCAATCCTAGGTTGGTACACTTTCAGGTCTACAATGTTCCGTATACCTAATAGTTTTCCAGAGCTCGGATACTCTAAGCAATAAGCATTTGTGTGAGGTATACCAATGACTTTATATGGTCCATTATAAACAAACTTAAATTTAGAGATTTTATTGTCTATCTCGCTCGATTTCTCATGAGCTTTTACAAGTATTAAGTCTCCGATCGCAAACTTAGCAAAACGCGCTTTAGCGTCATGACGACGTATGCGAGCATCGGCTTTAAGCTTCATTACTTCTCGCAAACGATCTTTTTTCACACCAATACTAACGTCAATCCGTGGAGGGAATTTGATTATCTCTTCCACTAAACTTTTACTTCTTTTGTCAATGCCGAAATTCCTCATGTTACGGCAGTTCAAACTCACTCCTACGTCAATGTCATCCGGCCAGTTAACAATGTGTATAGGCTGGTATTGCCTATGCACACCGTCTCCTGCCTCGTCAAAACCAACTACCATTGTTTTATCTAGTGACATACATGTCAAAGTTTTGCTTTCGCAGTTAATCACTGCACGGTACTTTAATAGCCAATCTAACCCGATAATTACTTCCGTAGTTAAGTCTGGCACGACGACAAACTCTTGTTCAAATCGTGCCCCACATATCTCGAAGTTGACAAAAATCTGTTTTGTGACCGGTTTACTGGCCTTCCCAGTAGCACCGATAATTTTCACTCCTGTTACTGGCATAACTACGATGCCAGGTCTGTCTTTCAGTAACTCAAATATTTTCCCAGATACAGCACTCAATTCTGCACCGGTGTCAATCAACACGTTTAGTTGTAGGTCGTGCATATTAACAGACACTACTATCTCTCTACACTTGTCCTCGACTGTTTCTTTATTTTCCCACAGTAAATCCTCCTCTATATCCAGGTCTTTCCAGAACAAACCATCCGGCTTTGATCCTAAGTCCGGTTTATCTGGCGGCTTTTTCAGCCTCTGTTCACATACAGTTTTAATTTCAACACGTTTGTCCTGAGGCTTAGTCTGTAGCGTCGCCTCCAATACCGAAACCTTTTCCTGTAACTCGTCAACTAGTGAGTGTTGCTTTGCTATCAATTCACTAATTGTCACCTTCGTTGATTCCTCTTTAATCAGATTGATCTCATCTGCCAATCTACCTGGAGACATGTGCCCAGTAGTATCTGCAATTACTTCCTCTAGATCTGCGCAACCCACACTGTTATCTTCTGACCGTATAATGTCAGCTCTAACCTCATACACGCTGTAATCTACGTGCTTTTCTACCAATCGTGTTCGGCTATCACTAAAATTTTCGTAATCTTTCTCCTTAATACTCTCGCAATGTTTAAACTGGATGTTCGCGTCGGATGGGTCGGCTACTTCTGAAACGCCCCCTTTCAACAATTATACATGACTGTGCTTAAACTGACACACAATATTTTGTTAGCGCAACGCAATCTGACTTTCAAAATTCCCTACAAAAGAATCGCCCTGACTAACATTAAACTATACCTTTCACAAATCACTTACCTCACAAAAATCTTCGCTGCTCAAGCTACTGCAATACAGCGAGCGCCACTACTGCCAGCTAAATAAAAGATTCAAACTATGGAAGGCACTAACTACTGATAGGGATAGTTGGCAAATGAAAGATATTAATAGAGAACAAACAATGTATTTACCTTGATATCATCATGTATAAATATAGCAGTTCATGACAAATTACAAATCTCCGCCATCTCTCTCCCCACATCCACCACTGCTGGCGGCTCACCTCCAACTGCGCAACGCTACGCGCTGTTCACAGCCAGCTGCCTAACACTACAATGGCGAGTATTACAACAATGCAAAGCAGCCACAGACTGCACACAGCACAGCCAGTGATTTTCATACAGAGGTGGCGTTACCAATTAAAAAACCTAAACAGCCTACTTACATAGCCCTCATGCTCCCCACAAAAAAATTTTACAAATCGGATTGGGCAGTGGCCAATACAGATTTGAAAAAAATTTTTCATAATTACAATAACAAAGATATCAAATGCACACACTTATTGATACAATGTTGGTCAAAAGCAAAAATTTTCTCGCAGTCCATAAAGATAGTCCTGATCGTTGAATTGCAGTGTTTTTTTCAAAGTCTGAGAAGTAAAAGAAAATGCACACAGAAGTAGTGGATTTCCATGCAGTCTTGAAGAAGTAGTGTTGTCCTTCCAATGGAAAGACAGTGCTGACTCTCGACATGCAGACAGGTAATGGGCCACAACAGAGCAAACCCACAGCAGAGTCAGTCGAAATTTTGAAGAGTATTGGTAGGTAGGTCATCACAGAGCAGACCCACTGTAGTCCTGGCAGAGATTACGGTATTGGTGGGCCACCAGAGGTGCAGACCCACTGCAGTCCTTGTAGAAATAATGGCATCATAGATGCAGACCCACTGTAGTCCTTGTAGAGATAATGGTACTGGTGGCTCATCAAAGATGCAGACCCACTGTAGTCCTTGGAGAGATAGCCAGCAGCCATCTGTTGTGACTGTGCAGGTGCACAATCACCGTTGAAGAGTCTTGTGGATAATATAGCAAGTCCATAAACCACCACTTGTGCACTCACAAAGTTTTTGAAATTGTCCTTAGAACCAGCAATGCTGTTATCCAGTCCCTTGCTGAATCATTAACACACGTGCAAACACTATCAGTCCCTACTTCTCACATATTGTCCATATACTATGACCAACAGAAACGTGTGCAGTGAAATGTAACTAACAAGTTAATAATATCATGAACTGGTGACAATTACAATTTTATAACATAAGAATACAATAACAAAGGTACAAAACACATCATTAAAACATAATAATACAGATAACGTTTGTAGTAATAGGGGCTTTACAAAAGAATAGAAATAAACATATACATCAGTGTTACAGGAATTATGACATAAGTAAATGCATAAAAGATCAGAATAACTTTTGAAACATGAACTTTACACATGAGCATTAAAACAAAACAGAATTAATAATGTCTAACATCTTAACAAAGTAAATAACATATTATTAACGGAAATTATATTTGAGGATAACAGTATTCCTCATCATAGTTCATGTAGCTGAGTATGAGAAAAATTCTACAACAAAAGTCTGATGAGGTAAACATATAAAGACAGGAAGAACATATATACACAAGGGTACCCAAACACATAGTGGGATAACACAAAAGGAAAGGACAGGGTTTGTTTCATTGCAGTATTTTGCAAACAAAACTTTCTTTGCTTCTTGGAGATCTCCCTTCATTCATCATTATTCCCAAAAGTCCTATCTAAGCCTGCCTTCTGTATTTCGTTCACATCCTCTGTCAAAAATAGTTTTTCTCTCTGCTTTCTGTATTCTGTTCACATCCTCTGTCAATAATAGTTTTTCTCCACTGTACAGTATCCTTTTTATTTTGCCAGACCATTTTCTGATAGCTTCTCAATGCATTTCTTATAAATTTATAATAGTTAGTTTCTTATATAGTCTCCTCTTAAGCTAACTTAAATCTACTAAGCTCAGATACTAAACTAAGGGACGAGGCAATGCAGCAGCACATAACAAATTATCACAAACAGCAATGAAAAAAATGGAAAATCGCAAAGCAAGCTACAGTAAATCTAAATTACCAAGCAATTCAACATTACAACTAATATGAGGCAATGCGCAGCACACAAAAAAATAAATCTGGCTTAGCAGAGTAACACAAATTAAAGTTCAGTGGCACTATGCCTGGCAACCAACAACAGAAAATGAAAGAACTTATACCTAAACATGACAAAGCTCAAGCAGAAAAAATATTACAGTAAAAACAACAATGCAGATAAGGGAAATGTATATTCACATCTTAATATCTATGTAATTAAAGTGGTGCACCACAACAACTGATTGTAAAAAGAAATATTACCATGTACTTGAAAAGAAAATTATGTGTTACTGTTACTAGTTCCTTCTTATTGTTCTTTCCTTTCCAAGTGCTCCTTTTTTAAAGAATGTGGATCATAAAATAATTATTTAATAGATCTGTTGACAGAAAGTGTTCACATTAGCAAATGCATTTTATTTTATAAAAGCAATGCTGCAACACAGCTGGAAACCAGATATCAAGTGAAATAAGCAACTACGAAAAGCAAAGCATAAAAATATCATTCAATAGTCATGTGGCATTTCGTAAGTCAGTAGCTCTCAACTCTCATAGAAAGACACTTGTCATAATCAGGTGTGCAGATATACGAATATTTCCCATCAATTCATAAGCACACAGAGTACGAGTAATCATATGTTTTCAGGTAATGAGCGTGTAATATTTGCGATGCTTTCTACAAAGGAACGTCAATAGCAAGGTTAATGGAAGTAATGAGGGTGTCGCATTTGCAATATTTTCTCTAAAGGAATGCCAATGGCGAGGATAAGGCCTGCCTTTTTTCTTTTTTTTTTTTCTACCTGTGCTTCCGGAAAGGCACACCCTAATGGCTTGTTCTCCAGGTGTTTGACACAGCTGCGTGCCCACGACGCATTACGTGCAGGTGGTCACTTATCTTTCTTACAGAAATATTTACGACACCAGTTTCCGCTACAGTGACAGTCTCACATAAAAATATTTCACAGGTCAAGAATTAGCGTTGCAAATCTGTAGAAAGTAAAACCTATAAATATAAGTGTCCAAATAATTTTTCGTCGGCATTGTAATACATTCACGCATTTACACACATTTCATAACTCTTAAAGTACGATTCTTGGTTTCCAACATCCTTTTTCACAAGTCAAGAGTCCCTACCCACTATTCATTACTCCTTACCTTATTACACATATATGTATCCATCGACACTCGTCAATATTTCGTCATTATAAATATGAAGCATAATCAAATAACTCATGTAGCCTCAGCCTATTAATCATAAACATACCTCAGCAGCATAATACACATCGTCGTCGTAAAAATAACATCATAACACCTCAGTCAAATCTCAAAATCGTCGTAGCTTCCTCCAATAATTAAAAAAATTCTCTGCTCATGTCAAAAGTGTCATCTGCCTCAAACGTACTTTAAAAATCATGAATCCATACCAAATACATCATTCAAAGCTCTCATAGTATCACAATGGTTCCGAAAAAAAATGAAGAGTTCACACAGTACAGACAAAATACAATTTCATAAGTGTGAAGTTATCCAACTGTGTAATTGCGTAAACATCTGTCACTGACGTAGTAAAAAAAAGTTTATCTCTCAGTTAAATGATCAGATAGCTGTGTAATTTGTGTGTTTCAGAAATATGGTACCGATGTGTAAAGTTGTATAAGCAAATACCATATTAGCTAGGGTTCCTTGTGGTTGCCACACACATGGTACACAAAGTAGGCGTGTACCCCCTGAGGATTAATGTAATTATACCCTCAGGTGTTACAGATTACAGCAATGGAATGAAATGTATCACGGAAAACTTTCTTTGTAATTTAAAAATCTTTAAAAATAAATGTTTTAAGTACAACATTAATCACTGAAATGCGTGTCCTGCAGCGCTAAATGTGCATCTTGTTGTAAGATAATCTCTGTGGAAGTGTCGTAGTTATCGTCCTCCAAAAGCTAAGTTCTGCAGAAGCCAATGTACTTACCTCATGATAAACAAAAGTGAAATGCTTTGCGTATAGATATCTTAGTTATTACGCTTATTGTTGTGATGAAGAAATTACTGTGCTGTAAGGTATTATTGTGCTACGGAAAAGGCTGTCTCATTGTAGCTATACCACAAAAGTTACTATTAAAACAGGTTTTACTTTCCAGAATAATACAGAAAAACTGTGCAGATATAAAACAGATACTCTGCAAAAGCAACAATGTAAATTGTCACACATTAGTAACGTCGTGATATAAATCGTGTAGCTGTCCCATAAACTAACCACTGTGTCATCTGGTATCTCACAGAAAGTACTTTAAATACAGAATGTATTTTCAGGTAACCAAAATGTTGCATTAAAATCTCATTAGCAGTACCAGATATAATGTTATTTTTCTCGGAGCCAGCCGGCGCACGTGTATGCCTGCGGTGCGAGTCATTGTCTGTCTCTTTGTTGCCGCGCGTCGTTATTGGGATTAGGAGACCTAACTTCTACAAATTCACCGTGACGAGAGGGCCCTGCTCTGTTTGAAGCTCGCCAGTTCTGATGGAATTCAGGTCTGTCGTTACGATCACATCGTCTGTCGTCATGTCGGTACTTCCTGTAGTTTCTTTCTTGTCGGTTAAGTGGTGGAGAATTTCTCCCTGAATCGTAACTGCGCGCTGGACCGTTGCGTCTAAAGTTATTCTGTCTCCCGTAATAATAATTATTTTGGTTCCCATATTGTCTGTTTCTCTGATTGTCTCTGTGATAGTCACTACCGCGGAGAGGTGATCTTTCCCTGTAATTATTACTACTCTGCCAACGGTTGTCGTACGGGTGGTGTCTGTTTTGGTCACGATTTGTGTTGTGAGAATAGCCTTGTCGTGTCCAGTTATCATTTCTGTCGTCACGGAATTGTGACGGATGTGACCTGTAGTGATTGTTTCCCTGTTTTCGCATCCCGCGACTGTCTGAGTCAATTTCTAATTCTTGTAACAGTCCCTGAAAAGCTTCAATGTCGTCTTTGCAACGTCCTGCTAAAATAATATGTCGTGAATGTTCAGGTAATTTGAGTAAGCAAATGCGGATGAGTTCTGAGGGGCTGTATGGGTTTGAAAGATATTGATTCTTATGCAACATGTCTTCAAAATATTTGACAAGACTGGAAAATTCAGATTGTTCAAAGTGTTTCATCATCATGATGCTATGTTTTACACGGTCTTGTGTAGCTTGAGACCAATATGCTGAGAGGAAGGCATGGTAAAACTCTCCTTCACTGTGGCAATCGTGAATTACCGATCGCATTCTTACAGCTTGTTCATTCTCCAAGTAGCCACACATAAATTCTAATCTGTGTTCTAACGACCAGTTGGGAGGAAAACAATGCGAGAATTGATGGAGCCATGCTTGTGGATGAATGTCGTTGCCAGAATTCTTAAATGTTTTGAATTTACGTGTAGTAATGAACAGCTTATAGTCAAAATCATCATGTCGGCGAGTCGCATATCGGTCATTGTTAGGTCGTGTCGGCCGTTCCATCTCAAAATTCGGTGCACATTGCCAATTTCTTTCATAACTTCCGAAATGCCCTGTGTTATTATTTTGTAGCTGTTCCGTATTTCTGTGTCCCTCTTCCCGTATTGGGGCGCGAGTATCCTCTGAAATACGTAATTCTTGTATTACCTGTGTCAGCTGATCTTGTACTTCCCGGATTTCTCTTCTGTACTGTGTATTGATTTGATTTTGATTCTGTTTGAATTTTCTAATTTGTTCATACTCTTCTGTGTCAGTGAAGGCTACAGGTCTTGCGTCATTCAGATCATCATCTACCTTTGTAGATAAGTTAGTGACCTGATCCGAAAGTTCGGCTACTTTCTCCGATAGTGAACACATTTCCTCAGTGTGTTTTTCTGAACCAAGTTTCAGAGTGTCCATTTGTGTTGAAATCGAATCTACTGTGTCCTTTAAGTTTTCCTGAGTTTTTGCAAGTTGCGTAACCGAATCGGTAGATGCAACTGAGTCAATTTTAGCCCACAAGGTCTCATGATTTTCATGAACAATGGTTTGTAGTTCTTTTATGGTTGCTTCGTGATTCTGTAATGCATTTTCATGCCGCGAAAAAATAGGTTGAAAATGCTCACAAATTTGCGTTTTTACGTCATTACAGACTTTTTGACATTTCGATTCAATGTTATGTAACTCAGTAGTTAAATCTTCACGTGTTTGTTCAAGTGTTTGTTCCAATGAGTCTAACTTTTTAAGATTTTGTTCCATTGTGTCTAACTGTTGCTGTGTTTGTCTCTGATGTTGTCCCATTGTGTCTAACTTTTTAAGCTTTTGTCCCATTTGTTGCATTAATTGTAATAACAATGCACTGGTGTCTGAAACATGTTCCTCAGTGCTTTTCGGCAGTGAATTTGCACCGGCAACATTCACATTTTGACAAGCGGAAAATGTGTCTTGACTCATTTGAGAAAACGGTGAGAACCCAAAACCTGAGTCTGTAGTATTTGCAAAATTGTGTCCTGTCATTCTCGATTCCTGAGGCGAGCTGTTGCCGACCAATCGATCGATAACGCTTCCCTGTTCACTACCTGTTTCACTGTCTACACCATTGTTTGCTGCCCGCTCCATTTCCCTATGCGCAATTACCAAATTACTACTTTGAACATCAGTTAATTCATTACTCGGTGGCGCTAACACACTGCTTTCATTTTCACTGTCATTTCTCAGTTTACTTTGGAGCCTAGTATTACGTCTTTCACACGCCATTATTGTCACAGTATTTCACACGATAACACAGAAAAGCACAACTTGAAGTGCAAAAATAGGAAAACACATTAACATAGCACTGAAAACAATATCTAGTTAATTGCAAGCGTAGCTGCGAAATACTTGGTGCAAATCTATATGCATGCCACAACTGTTTTACTGTACAACAATGAAAGGCTACAACTACAAAGGGGATTCTCTCTACAATTACGCGCTAGCAATAAACAAAAGCTACACTAAATACACAAACTACAAGAAAAAATCAGAAGATTCCAGTGAGGTATCCTAGGCTAAGGGTCGACATATGAAACGTCCCCTTTCAACAATTCTACAAGTCTGTGCTTAAACTGACACACAATATTTTGTTAGCGCAACGCAATCTGACTTTCAAAATTCCCTACAAAAGAATCGCCCTGACTAACATTAAACTATACCTTTCACAAATCACTTACCTCACAAAAATCTTCGCTGCTCAAGCTACTGCAATACAGCGAGCGCCACTACTGCCAGCTAAATAAAAGATTCAAACTATGGAAGGCACTAACTACTGATAGGGATAGTTGGCAAATGAAAGATATTAATAGAGAACAAACAATGTATTTACCTTGATATCATCATGTATAAATATAGCAGTTCATGACAAATTACAAATCTCCGCCATCTCTCTCCTCACATCCACCACTGCTGGCGGCTCACCTCCAACTGCGCAACGCTACGGGCTGTTCACAGCCAGCTGCCTAACACTACAATGGCGAGTATTACAACAATGCAAAGCAGCCACAGACTGCACACAGCACAGCCAGTGATTTTCATACAGAGGTGGCGTTACCAATAAAAAAACCTAAACAGCCTACTTACACTTCTACCATTACAACTTTCGGTAAAGTCTGCCGGTTAGGGCCAGAACTTTCCGTTACTACTTCAACATTCAACTCCTGCGGGACGAAACACGACGCATCTTGCTCGTGCTCTCCATTAACATCAACTATTTCTAGTAAAGTCTGCCGGTTAGGGCCAGAACTTTCTATCATTTCACAATCACTATCTTCTTGCGGGACGAGACGCGGCAAATCCTGCCCGCGCTCCCCATAAACACTTCTCCCGTACAGGCCCCTATAATCTCTTAGTTCGTCGTATAAGCGGCCGAACTGCCTTAACCAGACCTCATCCCTCTCTGCATCTCCTCGCTCGATGACGGACGTTTTATCCGACATCTGATCTTCTTTCAACACTTGCGAATCATTCTTAAACTCAATCTCCAGTTCCGCTGTGGGTATTACAGCTGCCACTATATAATCGATTTCCGGAACACTACTTAAATTGTTCTCACTGACAGTGAATGTACTTCCTACTGCCGTGTCTACAGCTGATCTACTACTTGTGGGCGCACTCCTTTCTCCTAACACTGGCACACTCTCCCGCCGTTGATTATTCCATACGAAATTTTCATAACGACGACACCTGGGTTTTCTCCTGTTATTGGGCCGCCAAAATTTCTCCACGCCCGGTCGGCCCCTCACCGGCGCGGCTAATGGTTTCCCTGTCTCGTCCCAGCAGATACGCTCCCCGGATACTGCTGAGGCGGCTGGTCACACCCTCTGGCGTTATTACTATTCTGCGCAGCCCGTATCACGCTAGTATGATACTGGTTTCCGTCATTCCGGTTATTATTTGCATTGTACCGATTGTTATTACGGTCCGAACCATTATTGTTATTGCTGCCATGGTTGCGGTATGCATTATTCCCATGGTTATCGTAGTTGTGGTACCCATTGTTGTTACCACGGCCTCTACCACTGTCGCGATTATTGCGCCAATTGTCCTCATCCTCCACTCTTTCCAGGAAATCATTGATTGTCCTGTAATTGCTTCCTACGTGTCGTTTTGTATCCTCTGGAAGCTTCATGTAGAGTTCCCAGACTATTTCGGATTCCGTGCGGCGATCACGCAAATATTCCAACTTGCGGATCCAGCCCTCACAAAACTCCTTCATCGAACCGCGCGAATTCGCATCGAAAGGCCTCGATACGACAAATTCGCGCCAGACACTTTGCTGTTTTTGCTCTGACCAGTATTCAGCCAGAAACAAATTTTTAAACTCGTCAAAAGTCAGGTTCGTAATGTTGAGGTTTAGGCCCCAACGCTTGGCATCACCAGCCAACACATCAATAACCGCATTAATTTTTCTCTCATTAGTCCATGATCTGGGTAAAACTCTTTCACAATTTTTAATGAAATCCGTCAGGTGTATACCGCCTTTTTTCAAGGGGTCGAACCGCTCCTCTTTCGTCAACAACTCCGAACTATGGGCACAGATTGGCACATAGCTCTGTTTTTCGTCAAGTTTCCTTTCTAATTCCGACACCCTCGTAATCACTTGGCAAGTGGTTGTCGCAAGCGTTTCCACTTCCCTCTTTTTCTCTTCGCAGGTGTTAGCCTGCTTCGTCACTTTGGTATCTACTTCGGATACTAAAGCCTTTAAAGTTTCCACCTTCTGTTGATCCTCTTTTCTCACTAATTGAATTTGTTCCGTCACCTTATTCTCGATGATCGGAGCAACTGCGTCTCCTACACTTTTCTCGATTCTGCTAATTTCGGAATCAAAACGAGTATTTGTGCTCGCAATTTCCGCCTGAACGCCTATCATTTCCTGTTTAAGGTTACCGATTTCGGTATTAATCACGACAATATCGTCTTTGATTTTATCAACTTTTGTGTTAACAACTTCAACATTGTTGTTAACAACATTAATAGCTTTGTTCTGATTGTCTAGCATTCGTTCAATTTTTTCAGACTGAGCTACTTGCTTGGCAGCCTGAGCTGCTTGCTCGGCAGCCTGAGCTTCTTGCTTGGCAGCCTGATCTTTAATTTCTGCCGATTGACTCTTGATTTCGTTAATCAAAACATTCAATAAATCAGTTAAATTCCCGGAAACCACCGGTTTTACTTCCGTAGCGGCTTCCTCTTTCATTGTCCCCCCGTATTCGTCATCAAGGGATTCAGATTTGATTTTCACTTTCGATGCCGAAACATTTTCTAAAGTCTGGAATTCCATTTCTGCTCTTTGTTGCGTTTCGGCGGTCGCATCTTTCATGCTAGCCGCCTGCCCAGGAACAATGGGTACCGCTGTGCGCGTTTCCCACTGTTCGACCGATTGTTCCGTATCTAAGTCTACCAAATTTTGGTAATTGTTGCCTTCACTCATTTTAATAATTTTCAATATAAATGCAAAATCTCAACTCTAATTAGGATTCCTCACACGAATATTCTCGCTGACGTATCGACCATTTCGTAACCAGTACTTTGTTACGAGATTTGCACAATGCAAAATTCGTGTCCAGAACAACCTCAAATTTGAAGATTGTCCTGTCACCAGGTCGCCACGTGTAACCTCCCCCCTCACTTATCGACCTTATTGACAGTGAAAAATTAAACCGCGTGTACCTAATGGAAATTTGGGAAAAGCAATCGTCACCGAAGTTAATCTATCGGTAAAGAGGGAGGAAAGGGTTACATCTAAATGAAAGGAAAAATGCAAATGAAACTGGTGGAAATTAATTTTGAAAAGGGGTAAAGTTAATAAAGAAAGTAAATGTGCGGCCTTTACGTTAACAATTAACTAGCGGTAATTAGATATTTGAGATTTGGGGGAAATCACGGTCGCCAGTCCTAAGGACAATTACTATAGTAACTGAAAAAGAAAGGTTATTACACATATAATTAATACTAGAAGCGTGGCAACTGAAGGTTGACACGTGTAGTGTGAAAACTGAAAGTTTGTCAGAAGTAATAAATTTCGCTACACTCTGACTTAATTTAGCAAAAGAATTAATAAAACCGGAAAATCGAAAGTTAATTTAGTGACTGAAGTTAATAGTGAGCTTTCTTTCTGAAGCACATCGAAATCCAGTAAAATACGGTTAGTCTTGGACTACCTCAACAATCATTTCAAAAGCAACTTGACTCTACGCAATTTAGAAACAAGAGATTTAACTTTGAACTTGAATTAGATGATTCTGAACTATTAACAATAGTAAAATTTAGTACGTACCAAGCTGAGCTGCAGTCACAGGTAAGCTAAAATATGCTAACAAAACTCGCACTCTAAATTTGTGCTCGTGTAACCTAAATATTGTAGCCAGCTACTGAACTTTGAAATTAAAGCAGTGAAATCTAATTATATTATTTTAATGCTGGCGTTTGAATTTCAACGACACTCGGGTTCATTTCGGAAAAGGAAGGGACCCTGCTTGGCAATGCAATCGGGACAATGAGCAACAAAGGTTCATGCTAAGTTGCTGTAATTTTGCGAGGCAAATGGAACAATTTGAAAAGCTGAGGTCTGCCATACAGTTCTGAAACTTTACGTGCTTTTAGTCTTCCTTGTTGGTTGATTGAAGGTTTGAAGCCGTCGATCGAGGAGGTGGCGACAGTCACTCATTGTCGGCCGTCGCTGTTGCAGAAGCTGGATGTTGGCGCGCCTTCTTCTCGACACGGTCACCAGGCGAAATGGGCTCTTGATGTGCGCCAGCTAATGCTTCCCGTCCGCGACACCATGTCAGAAACTATCATCGCGAGTCGAGCGCAATTACATGCTGCCAAACCCCGAAAGCGCGGCAACTCGCGGGAGCGTCACTCAACACCTGCTCCACTCGCTACTCCCGCCAGACTCTCCCTGCCCTGCCCGCGCCCCACGCGGCAGAGTTAACACTACCAAGGATCCTACACACTTTGATTCTTCACACGACCCATCGATGTAATCGTTCGATAGCAGTTTTCCCTAGGCAAGACCCAGCGTAAAAATACAAATAATCTTTACACAACAAACCAATTATACATCGACATAAATGCATAAATATATATATACAAACAGTAAAACAATTACAATATATAAAGAGACAGAAATGTCATATCTTGAGGCAACAAAACAAGGAAAAAAATAATAGTACAATAGATGGAAATAGGAGGATATGCATTTCCGGCGTTACACGTGCCCCACATTGTCTGAGGATGTTCGTGTAACGTAAACAGACTCAGAAAATGTCCCAAAAAAGAAACAGCGGAAATGCATATGCTCAAAACATCAAAAAAATTTAGCATTCGTCTAATTAACCATAAACCAATTTTTAGACGATAACAATTGAGTGGAGACACTCCTAATCTTATTCCACTCTGTCATCTTGATCAAAATAAAACAGGTTGACAACATATTAAAATTCATAGAAAACATAGAAAATGGTTTAGCTATTCTAAAAATCTAAATTCCTAGCAGTGTCAAGAAATGGAATACTATTTACAAAATTAATCAGATTACATGGTCATAGAAAACAGGTATATCAAAATACGCAAATTAATAATTAATTACACAGAATATGTGTTTTATATAAACTTTTCATAATTAATATTCTCGTCATGAGTGTGCACTTAACGCTAAACAAGAAAATAATATACAGCAGATCGACAAAAACATAAATATTGACAACAGAATTCTTTCATATCAGCTGTCCGGGAAGAAAAACAACTCCGCCTTCCGTACTCGCAAGTACAAAGAATGCCGACAGCGGCACAAGAGCCGACAGCGGCACAAGAGCCGACAGCGGCTTCGCCTCGCAAGTATTGTTACGCCCGCCTGTGCGGCACGCTTGATCTCACTTGCCTGTGTAACGGCATTTCCAGAACGTCCGTTTCACTGAATTCTTTCGGTAAAACTCACTCCCGAGTAATCTCAAGGAGTCCATAAACACTATCACAGTGGATAACTCAACACTGTCCATCATCACACGCATGTACTAGCCTGAAACTTAAAACAGCGTCTAAGTACATCGGCAATGACTAGTAAATCACACATTTATGGAATCTTACAGCTATTTACAAAATCATATTTACATTCCTTAATCTACTGTGACTCAGCTGAAAACTTAAACTAGCAGCTTGGATTTTTCAAATGATTATTAATCAATTCCTCTTAAATCATTCAGTCTAAATTAATTACTTATTAATTACAACTTCGTTAATGACCTCTTGGTCAGGCATAAGCATGGCAATCTAGCAAATCGTTAAATCTTACACTCTATTTTACATACTGTACAAATTTCCCATTCTGTGGTATTAATCAATCCTAGGTTGGTACACTTTCAGGTCTACAATGTTCCGTATACCTAATAGTTTTCCAGAGCTCGGATACTCTAAGCAATAAGCATTTGTGTGAGGTATACCAATGACTTTATATGGTCCATTATAAACAAACTTAAATTTAGAGATTTTATTGTCTATCTCGCTCGATTTCTCATGAGCTTTTACAAGTATTAAGTCTCCGATCGCAAACTTAGCAAAACGCGCTTTAGCGTCATGACGACGTATGCGAGCATCGGCTTTAAGCTTCATTACTTCTCGCAAACGATCTTTTTTCACACCAATACTAACGTCAATCCGTGGAGGGAATTTGATTATCTCTTCCACTAAACTTTTACTTCTTTTGTCAATGCCGAAATTCCTCATGTTACGGCAGTTCAAACTCACTCCTACGTCAATGTCATCCGGCCAGTTAACAATGTGTATAGGCTGGTATTGCCTATGCACACCGTCTCCTGCCTCGTCAAAACCAACTACCATTGTTTTATCTAGTGACATACATGTCAAAGTTTTGCTTTCGCAGTTAATCACTGCACGGTACTTTAATAGCCAATCTAACCCGATAATTACTTCCGTAGTTAAGTCTGGCACGACGACAAACTCTTGTTCAAATCGTGCCCCACATATCTCGAAGTTGACAAAAATCTGTTTTGTGACCGGTTTACTGGCCTTCCCAGTAGCACCGATAATTTTCACTCCTGTTACTGGCATAACTACGATGCCAGGTCTGTCTTTCAGTAACTCAAATATTTTCCCAGATACAGCACTCAATTCTGCACCGGTGTCAATCAACACGTTTAGTTGTAGGTCGTGCATATTAACAGACACTACTATCTCTCTACACTTGTCCTCGACTGTTTCTTTATTTTCCCACAGTAAATCCTCCTCTATATCCAGGTCATTCCAGAACAAACCATCCGGCTTTGATCCTAAATCCGGTTTATCTGGCGGCTTTTTCAGCCTCTGTTCACATACAGTTTTAATTTCAACACGTTTGTCCTGAGGCTTAGTCTGTAGCGTCGCCTCCAATACCGAAACCTTTTCCTGTAACTCGTCAACTAGTGAGTGTCGCTTTGCTATCAATTCACTAATTGTCACCTTCGTTGATTCCTCTTTAATCAGATTGATCTCATCTGCCAATCTACCTGGAGACATGTGCCCAGTAGTATCTGCAATTACTTCCTCTAGATCTGCGCAACCCACACTGTTATCTTCTGACCGTATAATGTCAGCTCTAACCTCATACACGCTGTAATCTACGTGCTTTTCTACCAATCGTGTTCGGCTATCACTAAAATTTTCCTAATCTTTCTCCTTAATACTCTCGCAATGTTTAAACTGGATGTTCGCGTCGGATGGGTCGGCTACTTCTACCATTACAACTTTCGGTAAAGTCTGCCGGTTAGGGCCAGAACTTTCCGTTACTACTTCAACATTCAACTCCTGCGGGACGAAACACGACGCATCTTGCTCGTGCTCTCCATTAACATCAACTATATCTAGTAAAGTCTGCCGGTTAGGGCCAGAACTTTCTATCACTTCACAATCACTATCTTCCTGCGGGACGAGACGCGGCAAATCCTGCCCGCGCTCCCCATAAACACTTCTCCCGTACAGGCCCCTATAATCTCTTAGTTCGTCGTATAAGCGGCCGAACTGCCTTAACCAGACCTCATCCCTCTCTGCATCTCCTCGCTCGATGACGGACGTTTTACCCGACATCTGATCTTCTTTCAACAATTGCGAATCATTCTTAAACTCAATCTCCAGTTCCGCTGTGGGTATTACAGCTGCCACTTTATAATCGATTTCCGGAACACTACTTAAATTGTTCTCACTGACAGTGAATGTACTTCCTACTGCCGTGTCTACAGCTGATCTACTACTTGTGGGTGCACTCCTTTCTCCTAACACTGGCACACTCTCCCGCCGTTGATGATTCCTTACGGAATTTTCATAACGACGACACCTGGGTTGTCTCCTGTTATTGGGCCGCCAAAATTTCTCCACGCCCGGTCGGCCCCTCACCGGCGCGGCTAATGGTTTCCCTGTCTCGTCCCAGCAGATACGCTCCCCGGATACTGCTGAGGCGGCTGGTCACACCCTCTGGCGTTATTACTATTCTGCGCAGCCCGTATCACGCTAGTATGATACTGGTTTCCGTCATTCCGGTTATTATTTGCATTGTACCGATTGTTATTACGGTCCGAACCATTATTGTTATTGCTGCCATGGTTGCGGTATGCATTATTCCCATGGTTATCGTAGTTGTGGTACCCATTGTTGTTACCACGGCCTCTACCACTGTCGTGATTATTGCGCCAATTGTCCTCATCCTCCACTCTTTCCAGGAAATCATTGATTGTCCTGTAATTGCTTCCTACGTATCGTTTTGTATCCTCTGGAAGCTTCTTGTAGAGTTCCCAGACTATTTCGGATTCCGTGCGGCGATCACGCAAATATTCCAACTTGCGGATCCAGCCCTCACAAAACTCCTTCATCGAACCGCGCGAATTCGCATCGAAAGGCCTCGATACGACAAATTCGCGCCAGACACTTTGCTGTTTTTGCTCTGACCAGTATTCAGCCAGAAACAAATTTTTAAACTCGTCAAAAGTCAGGTTCGTAATGTTGAGGTTTAGGCCCCAACGCTTGGCATCACCAGCCAACACATCAATAACCGCATTAATTTTTCTCTCATTAGTCCATGATCTGGGTAAAACTCTTTCACAATTTTTAATGAAATCCGTCGGGTGTATACCGCCTTTTTTCAAGGGGTCGAACCGCTCCTCTTTCGTCAACAACTCCGAACTATGGGCACAGATTGGCACATAGCTCTTTTTTTCGTCAAGTTTCCTTTCTAATTCCGACACCCTCGTAATCACTTGGCAAGTGGTTGTCGCAAGCGTTTCCACTTCCCTCTTCTTCTCTTCGCAGGTGTTAGCCTGCTTCGTCACTTTGGTATCTACTTCGGATACTAAAGCCTTTAAAGTTTCCACCTTCTGTTGATCCTCTTTTCTCACTAATTGAATTTGTTCCGTCACCTTATTCTCGATGATCGGAGCAACTGCGTCTCCTACACTTTTCTCGATTCTGCTAATTTCGGAATCAAAACGAGTATTTGTGCTCGCAATTTCCGCCTGAACGCCTATCATTTCCTGTTTAAGGTTACCGATTTCGGTATTAATCACGACAATATCGTCTTTGATTTTATCAACTTTTGTGTTAACAACTTCAACATTGTTGTTAACAACATTAATAGATTTGTTTTGATTGTCTAGCATTCGTTCAATTTTTTCAGACTGAGCTACTTGCTTGGCAGCCTGAGCTGCTTGCTCGGCAGCCTGAGCTTCTTGCTTGGCAGCCTGATCTTTAATTTCTGCCGATTGACTCTTGATTTCGTTAATCAAAACATTCAATAAATCAGTTAAATTCCCGGAAACCACCGGTTTTACTTCCGTAGCGGCTTCCTCTTTCATTGTCCCCCCGTATTCGTCATCAAGGGATTCAGATTTGATTTTCACTTTCGATGCCGAAACATTTTCTAAAGTCTGGAATTCCATTTCTGCTCTTTGTTGCGTTTCGGCGGTCGCATCTTTCATGCTAGCCGCCTGCCCAGGAACAATGGGTACCGCTGTGCGCGTTTCCCACTGTTCGACCGATTGTTCCGTATCTAAGTCTACCAAATTTTGGTAATTGTTGCCTTCACTCATTTTAATAATTTTCAATATAAATGCAAAATCTCAACTCTAATTAGGATTCCTCACACGAATATTCTCGCTGACGTATCGACCATTTCGTAACCAGTACTTTGTTACGAGATTTGCACAATGCAAAATTCGTGTCCAGAACAACCTCAAATTTGAAGATTGTCCTGTCACCAGGTCGCCACGTGTAACCTCCCCCCTCACTTATCGACCTTATTGACAGTGAAAAATTAAACCGCGTGTACCTAATGGAAATTTGGGAAAAGCAATCGTCACCGAAGTTAATCTATCGGTAAAGAGGGAGGAAAGGGTTACATCTAAATGAAAGGAAAAATGCAAATGAAACTGGTGGAAATTAATTTTGAAAAGGGGTAAAGTTAATAAAGAAAGTAAATGTGCGGCCTTTACGTTAACAATTAACTAGCGGTAATTAGATATTTGAGATTTGGGGGAAATCACGGTCGCCAGTCCTAAGGACAATTACTATAGTAACTGAAAAAGAAAGGTTATTACACATATAATTAACACTAGAAGCGTGGCAACTGAAGGTTGACACGTGTAGTGTGAAAACTGAAAGTTTGTCAGAAGTAATAAATTTCGCTACACTCTGACTTAATTTAGCAAAAGAATTAATAAAACCGGAAAATCGAAAGTTAATTTAGTGACTGAAGTTAATAGTGAGCTTTCTTTCTGAAGCACATCGAAATCCAGTAAAATACGATTAGTCTTGGACCACCTCAACAATCATTTCAAAAGCAACTTGACTCTACGCAATTTAGAAACAAGAGATTTAACTTTGAACTTGAATTAGATGATTCTGAACTATTAACAATAGTAAAATTTAGTACGTACCAAGCTGAGCTGCAGTCACAGGTAAGCTAAAATATGCTAACAAAACTCGCACTCTAAATTTGTGCTCGTGTAACCTAAATATTGTAGCCAGCTACTGAACTTTGAAATTAAAGCAGTGAAATCTAATTATATTATTTTAATGCTGGCGTTTGAATTTCAACGACACTCGGGTTCATTTCGGAAAAGGAAGGGACCCTGCTTGGCAATGCAATCGGGACAATGAGCAACAAAGGTTCATGCTAAGTTGCTGTAATTTTGCGAGGCAAATGGAACAATTTGAAAAGCTGAGGTCTGCCATACAGTTCTGAAACTTTACGTGCTTTTAGTCTTCCTTGTTGGTTGATTGAAGGTTTGAAGCCTTCCTCGGCAGATTCCCTGGGAAGTTTTAGGATGCCTTGTTCGACGGAGCTAATTATGTCCAGAACAGGTGGTGCCCTCGGAGAGGGTGCGAAGTTCAATCACGGCGCCTACGTGGACACGCAGTACTGCTTGCAGTGACAAGTGAATATATGTGTCAGACTGGGACTCGAATTTTTGTGGTAAGTTCCTGTGGGACCACACAACGTAATCTAACTTAAACTAACTTAGGCTAAGGACAACACACACCCATGTCCGAGTGAAGACTCTAAATCCCGATAGGGGGAGCCGCGCAGACCGTTACAAGGCGCCCAGACCGCGCGACTACACTGGGCGGCTTGGGACTCGAATCAGGGATCTCCTGCTTACTAGGCAACTGCGTTGGCCACTGCACCACTCAGCCACAGTGTTAATCACAAATGAGCAGACTATCTCGGCGTGCTTCTCCGCCGACTCAAACACTCACCTGTCGCTACCACCTATCTGCAGTCCCCGTCCATGTCCTAATTTTAGATTCCCGCTGGAGGTCTTAACATAAATGTGCGTCCGCACTGATGCTTATCGATTCGTTGCCCATTGAAGCATATCAGATATATGAAACCGTGATGTCTCCTCTTTCGGACACGTCTGAAAGAACAGTCACCATCCATCCATATAAGCTATAAACTGACACCGTATTCACATGCTCTTTTAGCGATGGCTCACAAGTACCTGTCGTATGTGTCAGCAAGTAGATTACACTAGAAGCGCTGCTATTTCATAGTAACAGAACAGTGTGCTCCCATTTGTTTACTCATTTGTTTGCTGATTTCTGTTCGTCGCTCGTAATAGCAAAGAGTTGGCAGTAGAAGAGACGTGTTTCGCAGTAACGAAGATGAATAGGTGCGCATGGCTCTTAAGATGTGCACTTTACAGACAACGTTCACTGGACGTTTCTTCTTGTTCTGGCTGGTAGTACCATATACTGAATTAAGGAATGCTTACTTTTTTTAATATCGCCCTGTATACCGTGCAATTTTCATTCAGCCCGCATCTCGTGGTCGTGCGGTAGCGTTCTTGCTTCCCACGCCCGGGTTCCCGGGTTCGATTCCCGGCGGGGTCAGGGATTTTCTCTGCCTCGTGATGGCTGGGTGTTGTGTGATGTCCTTAGGTTAGTTAGGTTTAAGTAGTTCTAAGTTCTAGGGGACTGATGACCATAGATGTTAAGTCCCATAGTGCTCAGAGCCATTTGAACCATTTTTTTCATTCAGCTGTAGCGTAAAATGTAGTAAACTTTCTGACAGACAGATTTAATTTTTAAAGCTTGTAGATGCCAAATTATAACAGCAGTCTTGTTTCTTGCATAACTATACGGGGTGTAACCGATATAACTGTAGATATTTCTATTGATGACTGAGGAATGTGTATTCACGTAGTTTGTAGACTAATAATTACAGCTATTGCAAGTCGTCTTTTTTTAGGTTGGTTAGTACCACCAAGTACTCATATGTGTGTCAAGCCGTTCATGCTTATTTTCCCCTGGACACAGGTCAGATCTTTAAGTGTACACAGGTGGACGCAAATCGATTAAGCTATACTGACAGACGTAGCCCACTTAAGTGGTGCAGTTACAACTCTGCAGAAAACGTCAGGTTGTAAAGTTCGTGACGTTTTTGCGGTAAGACTGTTCGACAACTAGCACAGATGTGGGTACATATTAGGATACCACATATAAAAATACAGGGTTATTACAAATGATTGAAGCGATTTCACAGCTCTACAATAACTTTATTATTTCAGATATTTTCACAATGCCTTGCACACACGTACAAAAACTCAAAAAGCTTTTTTAGGCATTCACAAATGTTCGATATGTGCCCCTTTAGTGATTCGGCAGACATCAAGCCGATAATCAAGTTCCTCCCACACTCGGCGCAGCATGTCCCCATCAATGAGTTCGAAAGCATCGTTGATGCGAGCTCGCAGTTCTGGCACGTTTCTTGGTAGAGGAGGTTTAAACACTGAATCTTTCACATAACCCCACAGAAAGAAATCGCATGGGGTTAAGTCGGGAGAGCGTGGAGGCCATGACATGAATTGTTGATCATGATCTCCACCACGACCGATCCATCGGTTTTCCAATCTCCTGTTTAAGAAATGCTTCTGCTTTAGCCTTTTCCGTAAGATTTTCCAAACCGTCGACTGTGGTACGTTTAGCTCCGTGCTTGCTTTATTCGTCGATTTCCGCGGGCTACGCGTGAAACTTGCCCGCACGTGTTCAACCGTTTCTTCGCTCACTGCAGGCCGATCCGTTGATTTCCCCTTACAGAGGCATCCAGAAGCTTTAAACTGCGCATACCATCGCCGTATGGAGTTAGCAGTTGGTGGATCTTTGTTGAACTTCGTACTGAAGTGTCGTTGCACTGTTATGACTGACTGATGTGAGTGCATTTCAAGCACGACATACGCTTTCTCGGCTCCTGTCGCCATTTTGTCTCACTGCGCTCTCGAGCGCTCTGGTGGCAGAAACCTGAAGTGCGGCTTCAGCCGAACAAAACTGTATGAGTTTTTCTACGTATCTGTAGTTTGTCGTGGCCATATGTCAATGAATGGAGCGACAGTGAATTTATGAAATCGCTTGAATCATTTGTAATAGCCCTGTATTTCGCTCTGTGTTACGATAGATTAACGCTGTTACATCTCCTGAAGGTTAAAGATTAATTTTCTCAGACTTTTGTAATTACGTGGCCAACGGCCTTCCCGCAGTGATAACAACGGTTCCCGTCAGATCACCGGAGTTAAGCGCTGTCGGACTTGGCTAACACTTGGACGGGTCACTGTCCAATCTGCCGAGCTTTGTTGTCAAGCAGGGTGCACCTAGCCCTTGTGAGGGCAAGTAAGCAGCTAGTTGATTGGGAAGTAGTGTTTCCGGTCATGAAAACTGACATACGGCAGGGAGAGCCGTGTGCTGGCTACATGCCCCTCAACATACACATTAACGACGCCTGTGGGCTAAGGATAACACGGTGGTCGGTCGGTACCGTTGGGCTTTCAAGGCCTGTTTGGACCGATATTAGTTTGTAATTACGTATTTCATGAAGCATGTTACGCCTGCTTGTGAACCCAGCACTTGGAATCAGATTGAAAAATTCGTTTCTGAATACTTTTGACAATTTAATGTTGGCTCTTCTCAGTTATAACCAGTTCACTTTACTGAGGAGCCCGTTATACTTTGTATACAATCGATCTGAGTGTATGATACTTTCCTGTTTGCCGACCATCTTGTTATTCCGTTTCACGTAAAGTAGCTGCTGAAGTGGGAGTCAGTTTGATGATAGAATTTGTGGTTACTGAGCCATCCTTAAGACGCAAAGGTAATAAACAGAAATTCTGTGTATGCAAGTTAGGTACATGAACTGAATGAGGTAAGGCTACGTATGCTGTACTACCGGATATTGTTATGAGACATGTAGTTGTGCTGCCTCACTGAACTGTTACTATAACATGCACAGCAGAAAGTTAGTATTTTGTTAAATGCTCATTCCATTAGTTCACCATTTTCGACATTTCATATTCATTAGAATAGAGTTGGGCAGACTGCCTCGTTGCACTGCGGGACGCTACAAGCGAAAGGCTAACACACGTCCACATTACTCAGTGTCACAGTACTCATTTATATACTACATGCAGTATTAAGATGTGTTGGCCTGAATCCTACACAGTATGGAAGTCTGTGCTGCATGATTATTTTACATACCTTTTCGAGTCAGATCACATTGCTAACTTTATACTCATGCGATTACATATTTCTCCTCCATATCTTGAAAATAGAGATGATTTACGAATGCGGGGATCGTGGAGTGGAAGCGAGCGAGCTCACTCTCAGTAGAAAGAATTCGCAGCTGTGTTTAAGACGAACAGTTTACATGAAGCAGACGCTGGAAACATCAGAACATTTAATTATGCAGTTAAGCATCTGTAAAATATTTGTTAAATTGAGTGAAGATGTCAATAATTAATTAAAGGTGCCAATAATGTAGCATCAACAAAACTATTAGAAACGTCAATGAATAGACCAAAGATCAATATAGTTTAAGACCACAAAAACAAATAAAAATTATTTAAAAGAGCCAGCTACAAGAACTAAAATAGCCAAGTGCGCGAATGAGAATGAACAACCTCAATAACGAAAAAGTTCCGATAGCAAGATTTAGAACATAACACGTAGTTCCTTTGCAATACCAAAAGGCAGGCGGTAAAAGACAAACAACGTGAAGACCTTATCCTAGAAAATTTCGTTCAGAAGCTGGTATGAACATATTTACATTCGGCACACGTCCCAGAAAGCCGACCCACCGGCTACAGGTACAAAAGAACAATTAGGCTTTAGAGCTGTTTAAAAAATCCAATACTACTAAACGTACTGCTACATCTTAAAACAATTACAAAAGAAGATAGGAAGGTAAGAACATAAATGGATTTATCAAATATTTGTTCTGGTACTCAAATAAGTACCTGTCCCCTTTAGCCCAG
Source organism: Schistocerca serialis cubense (assembly GCF_023864345.2). Lineage (NCBI taxonomy): Eukaryota > Metazoa > Arthropoda > Insecta > Orthoptera > Acrididae > Schistocerca > Schistocerca serialis. Next base: position 633,409,426 of record NC_064645.1, read on the forward strand.
CCCCACACGTTGAAAACAAGTGCCAGCTCAGACGGTCGACCGCAAGGTGTTTTACGGCAACACCCCGTCCAGACAAATTTAAACAATCCACACAAGCTAACGCTGGTGCTTCCACTAAGATATCAAATAAAAGGAACACATAAATACGTCCTACGGTCGCAGGTTCGAATCCTGCCTCGGGCATGGATGTGTATGATGTCCTTAGGTTCGCTAGGTTTAAGTAGTTCTAAGTTCTAGGGGACAGATTACCTCAGATGTTATGTCCCATAGTGCTCAGAGCCATTTGAACCATAAATACGTCATTTTGGCTAGCAGTGCATCCTAATTTGTCAGCGGCCAATACAGTAACAGAAATGAAAATGGTATAGTTCAGCCGAGCTCCACGAGCATCATAAAGATTAACTGAGGAAGGTCATATATCACTTGCCCTTGGCTCAACAAAGCCCCTTCAAAATTAAGTACAGCAGACGGGAGCTCAACCACCAATTCCGGGCCGGCCGCTGTGATCGAGCGGTTCTAGGCTCTTCTGTCCGGAACCCCATGCCTTGGGCATGGATGTGTGTGATGTCCGTAGGTTAGTTACGTTTAAGTAGTTCTAAGTCTAGAGGACTAATTAGCTCAGATGTTATGTCCCATTTGAACCAGTTCCGGTTGTATGATAACAATGACAGCCACAATGCCCTTGTGGAAGAAATAGGCCCCGGATTATTCAAATCAGCAATGGAAAGGCCACAAAGTACCCCACGATTTTGTACACGGTCGAGTCACATTAATGTGACCACTGCCAATTTCGACGTCAGCTTGTAATGACCGTTCACAGGTAGCAGATGGCAGCAGTAGTGGAGGGTATATAAAGATTGTCAGCGGGACGGGGAAAGCAGTGCAGTCGTTGTCGTAATGTGGAAACGGAGCGATTTTTCTGCCATCCAGAAGTGGGCAGGTGTGGAAGCATTAGAGACAAAGCTTGGTTTGTGAAGTGTTCGCGTGCTGCCATGGTCACAGTATGCTGTGCATGACAAAATAGTGCTATCCAAAAAGGGCGTTGAGACAACTATGGTGCACTGAGACAGTCGTGCTGCACCATGGGCCACAGATGACAGAGCTGACCAAAGGCTGGGGAGATGCGAACGGGGGAGTACACGTGCTATTGCTGAGCGATTGACCGCCCAGACAAGGAGCTATTAACAGTATCTCCCTCAACGACCGTTCAGGAAACGTTGCTACGTACAGGCATTCCATCACAACAGGCACCTGGTTCATTAATCTCTGACTTCGCTGGAATGTGCACCCCAGCAGCTCAACTGAGTGTCCAGTAAATAGCGAAAGGCGACCTTTTCTGTTGAGTAACGTTTTGTGTTCCATCGGCCAGATGACCGTTGTCGTGTACGGCCTGAAACGTCTCAAAGCAAAGACCCTGCAACAATCGTCGGAATGGTCCAGGCTGGAGGCGATATCGTCATGGTTTGGGGAATGTTTTCGTGGGCTTCCCCGAGTGATCTCATCATCCTCGACGGCACGATGGATCAACACAAGTATGCATCTGGCCATGGGGACTACGTCCACTGCTACAAGCAGTTTCTTTTTTCTCGGCGTTATGACATCTACTACCAGCGCGACAATGAAAGCGTCACACAGCTTTCAGCGTACGTACGTGGTTCGAGGAGCACCAATATGAGTTTACTGTTGTCCCCTAGCCACCGAACTCCCCGTATTTAAACACAGCACTGAAACTGTGGGTCCACCTCGATCCATGGATCCTCAACCGAGAGACTAAGTCGGACATGTCCGAAAGAACAGATACCATGTTCGTATAGATAAGGTTTACCGGCAAATGATCTTCTTCAATGCCGATGCACTCAAATTGGTCAAACTCTTACCGGAATCAGTGGATTGACTGCCGCTAGTAATCAGTATAGTGGCCAGTGGCACTACAAATGTAGCGTGTGGACAGTAAGTTGAAAATGTGGGTCCCACGGGGAGCGTGCCAGAGATAAAACCCTGGAGTCGCACTTTCCTCTGTGTCCTCGATGCTCAGTCGGATAGAGCGTCTGCCATGTAAGCAGGAGATCCCGAGTTCGAGTCCCGGTCAGGACACACATTTTCAACTCTCCCCACTGATATTTATCAACGCCTGTAAGCAGTTAATGGTCTGGATTTCACTGTAATTTCGTCACTGACTCTCTTCCTGCACAAATCGCATCGGTACGCGCTGCGAATGTGGGTATTTAGGCTTCTGACAGCTGGTCACATTAATATGACTGCTCAGTGTTTGTCACTTCCTATCACATACCCACCCTCAAACAGGGAAACCTGGTGTTTTTCCAAGTTGGCAGTATTCACCGTGCCGGGTAAACGTGAAGTACTGGCCGCTCCTACCAAATTGCCCAATGTGTACGGCTTGCGCACCTCTCTCCATACCGTACTTGCGCATGGTCTTAGTACTGGATGAGGCAGATGTCGCATCCATCTTATTACTGGCTCGTGCAGATGTCGCATCCTCTCGTAGCGTGCCACGCACATACACACTGCATGGGCGCTTAATTACATAGAATGAAAATAATTTTAATGTTTTAGTAGCTGACTGTCCGGCTACGAAGTCTTGTAAACGGTTGGCCCTGATTAGTATTTGTACGCAATCTGACTGCATAGAACAACAACAAAGAATGAAACGAAATTTCCGTTAACACAATTAATTAATTAAGTCCCCAGCAACTATGAAAGCTACGAAACAACAAGGCACAAGTGTCGCTGTTCTGTGTGTGGAAGTGTGATTCAACGTACACATCTGGCACGGTTCTTCCTCAATACGACAAGATATTTTAAATACCATTTATACTGAAGTAATTAAAAAAAATAAACAAATACTATAATTACACATAGAAACCAGAAATGCAGTCTAATACAAGAACACGAGCCAGATACTTTGTTGACTGAAACTGTGACCAAGAGGCATTATTGTTTAAGACATTGAAATAATAAAAAAAAAGGAATTTTTTACCTTCATATATATTGACGAAAAGCACACTCTGATCATTACAGCATCCCCAATCCAACAACATCTGGTGTCTAGCCCATCAAAACGATATGACAACATCTGAACAAGCACTCTCCATGGGAACTTCTCAACAACGACTCACCATTGCTACATCTCAACAAGCACTGCCTACTGCTACTTCTCAATAAGCACTCTCCACTACCACATCTCAACAAGCACTGCCTACTGCTACATCTCAACAAGCACTCTCCACCACGACTTCTCGATAAGCACAGTCCACTACCACATCTCAACAAGCACCGCCAGTGGAGGCGGCCGAATAATACTCTTTGGCGCAATCTCTGGCGCTGTGACTCAGTGTAGCCACCTTTCAACACCCATCTTGAGCTGTTTAAGCGTTAACCTGCCTGTCATCCGAGTGTTCTCTGTTACCTGCGCATGGTTTGCCTGCTGACCTGCAATAACTGGTTGCCGAGACGACGAGGTATGGTACACAACTCCTCGCGGTTCTCGTCGATAGGCCGCTCATCTGTTTGGACGGCCGGCTTAATTGTGAGCGTCTGCCTAGCTAAAATATAGGATTATTTAAATCATATGGTCCCGCCGCACTTGTCTTCATGTTCCACCACCGCCGGTTTAGTATGTTGACAAAGCGGTATATATCGCTTGTGAGTCGCAGTAAGTGTGTTGTTATTGGTGTAGTAGTCTTGACTGCTCTATCACTAACGTTACACCAGTGATTTTCCGTCACTGTTCCTCCTGTGTGCTCTAGAACTTATAATTCTTTGCGATAGCTTTCTTTGTGGCACCCTTGCTGTAGCCATTATACTTGAGCTTCGTTCGTAGTTTGCGAGGTTCACTTAACAGGTTCACGGTATCGCTGATTCAGTGTGGTGTTATGTTTAATGTAGTGATGAGACATGGCGTTCAGGTATCCGTTCGTGCTTATTGGCTTCTTGTGTCTAAGTTTCCTGTCGCGTATTCTATAGATCGCCATGCCCAGAAAAGGATATAAACCGCATCTTTTTAAATTACGACCGTGTCCTATCAATCAATCCCTTCAAATAAGACTTCCTAATATTTAACTATTAGTCCATGTTAATACATTTCCCTTTTAAGAAAAGTTTTTCTTGTTATTTCCAGGCTGGATTTTACACCTTACGTATTTGTCATGTTGTTGGTTTATACGTTACTGGAAACTGCTTAGTCTGTGTTCTCAGTCTGACGAAATGATGAATATTTCATCCACAGACCGGAACCAGCATTTAGGGCGCATGCGATAGGAGAGCAGTGTTTTGTCTTTAAAACTTTACATGACACGTCAGAAACTGCAACAGCCGGGAGCTAATTACCACGCCGTTTGTTTTCGAAACTTGCCTTTCCACTTGAAGGAAATGAGCGTTAGGTATAGCAGCATGGGGACACATTAAAGGGCGCTTTGCGCTACCGTAGAATATTCGCTGGGTCCTGTAATGCTGCGTTAGTGAACAAGCATTTGATATGGCAGCTCACCGCTAAGTCTGTGGGTGCAACGGAAGGGACTTTTAAGTGCTCGAAGAAAACGAAAAAGCCCTGACAAAGCGACCGTGTTCGTCGCACCAGGTGTCACAGTTTGTTCGTAATTTTGACGCGCTTACAAAAGCAGAAGAATTTCGTTGAAATAGACTCAGGCTGCGAAAATCGTTTCCATCGTTGAGAATGTCTGTTAATGAAAAATAAGTACACAAAAATCGAATTTATAAACCAGATGCACAAAAAATACAATAATATCATTCAAATTCATTCTTTACACACACACACACACACACACACACACACACACACACACACCACACACACAGGGCCGCGCGGAGTGGCCGCGCGGTTTGAGGCGCCATGTTACGGACTGCGCGCCCCCTCCCGCCGGAGTTTCGAGTCCTCGGGTATGGGTGTGTGTGTTGTTCTTAGCATAAGTTAGTTTAAATAGTATACCAGTTTTCGTCGTAAATATGCCATATATATTCTGTACGCACTGTGTTTCATGTCGACCATCACTGAAAGCAATGTCTTCATTCTATACCAATTTGCAAGCAGTGTACATACTGGGATTTGGAAGTGATTAGCATTTCAGCACAACCGCATAGTCCAGACAGCAATAACGCCATCTACGTTCTGTATAAGAGGATAGATTTCGCATCGGGCTTCTGATTCAGAAATTCCACCTAAATGACGTTAGCTTGTGGGAAGATCATGTTATACTTCGTGAAAGAAGAAAAAACGGTTACCAGCATTTGCAGTAATTCACAGCTGCAGAATTCTTGCCAATCGACCCCTATGGTATCTCTTTCCGTACTGTTTCTCTTTGCGTCGTTTGGGATACCTCGACCGTCATCCGAATGTGGAATCGATGGATTCAGGAAGACCACAATCAACCAGGTGCAAAACCTTGACGGCCTCATTCGTCTATTGCCCGAGTGGATGGACATATTGTCCGCTTGGCCGCGCAGGCTCGTACGGAGAAGTCAGACACCCAGACTCAGGAAGTGGGCTTGGCTGCGGCAAGACAAGTGGCGACACGGGCAGTGTGGTGACGTCTGGAGCACCACTGGCTGTCAGCAAGGCGAGCCTTGGACGGCGATGCAGACGGGACATTCATCCTCTCGAGAGGCAGCGCCGTCGGCACGCCCCCAGCGCTCTCCAGCGGCCGTTGCCGGCTTTGTCTGGATGCTTCTTTACGAGAATGGACGCACGAAAAACAGCTGCGTAAACTCTATTAGCGATTGTCGAAGAAGAGTGGAGAAAATCACGAAGAAGATTCCGGACTCGTCGATGGCTTGAACAGTGAACTGCTGGTAGAGGAACATTACGTAATGCTGTCAAAAATCTGAGACAGATACTAGTGGATCTTACTCGTTAACTCAACTGCACCTTTAAGGTGTGTTATCTAATGTCACTTCGCGAATGCGTAATATCTATACTGTCGATGTTGCATTAATTACCAACACTCTGAAGTGACGCTCTTCAACAATGGTTCTAATGGCTCTGAGCACTATGGGACTTAACTTCTGAGGTCATCAGTCCCCTAGAACTTAGAACTACTTAAACCTAACTAACCTAAGGACATCACACACATCCATGCCCGAGGCACGATTCGAACCTGCGACCGTAGCGGTCGCACGGTTCCAAACTGTAGCGCCTAGAACCTCTCGGCCACCCCGGCCGGCGACGTTCTTCATCATCACCTAGATATCAAGCTCGAGATTCGTTTCGTAATTTGATTCGGAAGTAAGAGGACATTTTTTCGAAGTTGCTCACTATGACTGAGGAAGATACGAGGGCTGTCCAGAAAGTAAGTTACAATTGCTCGCAAAATGAAAATCACAGTGAAAATCAGAAACGTTTCATTTGTAACAGTTAGCTACACCTTTCAGCTACTTCTCTACGTAGGCGCCGTTCTGACTCAGACATTCGTCGTAGCGTTGTACCAACTTTCCAATACCCTCATCATAGAAGGCAGCCGCCAGTGCTTTCCGCCAATTCTCTACGCTGGTCTAAAGCTCGTTGTCTGTGCCAAATGTTGTCTTCATAGCCAGCGGTTCGTTTGAGCAGAGATGAAACTCAGTGGGAGACAATTACGGGCTGTATTGTGGGTAACCAAACATTTACAATTGAAACGATGCTGGAACATCTTCATTGCCCCTGCAGAATGAGGCTGAGAATTGTCTTGAAGAAGAAACCGGACGACAGTTATGTAATGTTGGTTGCATAGCTTCAGGGAAAAATTCTCGCCAGGCCCTCGTCCTTGGCGGGAGACACTATTTTCTATAACATCTTTACGCGCTCACTAAGAGCTGAGGAATGAAAAGAGCGACATAATTCTACCTAGAGTCATACTAGAGACACTGCCCAACACATCTTTGCAAAGCTTTATCGGATTTTCATAGTCGTTTCCATTTCGCGACCGATCGTAACTTACTTTCTGGACAGCCCTCGTATTTACCGCCAAGCTACAACCATGAACCTGTCCATACCCAGAGATGCAGGTATATCAGAATTGTGGAAAAATGAATTTGGAAGGAAGTGTACACGAACCTGCCACTTTTCTCTTTATTGCTCAGAGCTCACGACGCTATCAGCTACGCTACAGATTCAAAAGCAGCAATTCAGCCTCCGTATATGACATACGACTGTTTCTACAAAGGACGTTATTTGATATTTCAATATGCACATTGTACCAAAAAGACGGGCTATGGATACGAGGGTACTCTCAAAAATAAGGTGTCCCATTTTTTTATAAGTACAGGACTCTGTGTGGCAGTTGGTCACACTGTTATGAAGAGTGCTTCACGTGCTGTGTGTAAACATGCGCACGCCGCGCTGAAGCGCGCAGTCTTGGCTTGTCAGCCGTTGAGATTGGAGCTCCCGTTGGATGTTACCGCCAAGTGTGAATTGCGCGCAGTTATTCAGTTTCAGAGCGCAAAGGGCACTGCGCTGATTGAAATCCATCGCCAATTGACGGGAGTGTACGGTGAGTCGTGCATGGATGTCAAAAATTTTCGTAAGTGATGTAGAGGGTTTGCAACTGGTCCGACCGAAATTCACGACGAAGAAAGGAGCGGGAGACCGTCAATTTCTGAGGAGACAGTGCTGAAGGTTGGGCGAAGCATGCGTGAAGATCGGCGGATCACCCTGGATGATCTCTGCGCGTTGGTTCCTGAGGTTTCCCGAAGCGCCGCTCACATAATTTTAACGGAATCATTGAACTACCGGAAGGTGAGCGCAAGATGGGTGCCACGCATGCTGACTGAGGACCACATGCGGCAACGAGTTGATGCTTCCCCCGCATTTCTTCACAGCCTTGCAGGCGAACAGAACAACTTTCTGGACTCAACTGTCACGTGTGACGAAACCTGGGCATAGCACTTTACTTGTACACCTGAGACCAAGCAACAATCACGCCAGTGGCGGCATGGCGGTGAGCTCGTATGACTTGAGCACACAAGAACTGCCATAGAGTCTACAAAAATGCATCGACAGAAATGGTGATAATGTCGAAAAATAGCTAAATGTTCAAGCTGTAAACTGATGTAAATCATTGTAGAAATAAACAGGTCTATGTACTTATAAAAAAAAATAGCAGACCTTACTTTTGGGATTACCCTCGTAGATCATCATTGTGCCGTAGCATTAAAACGGAATACTCTTATTGCACAAAAGTTATAACATCAAAAACATCAACTACGGGAAGCCGTTACCTATCGATTTGTAGTTTTCTGTCATTTTATTGTAACAAACCGCAAGTAAAGCGACGCATTTTCGAGAGATCGTCAATTTCGTGACGCTTTGAAACAGCTTTTATTCGTAGCACGTACTGTATGAGAAGAAAAGGACGGCTCAAGTGTCAAAACACATATTCTTTCCAGTCGAGTCCTTGTTCTGCATACGGCTTCACAATGGATGTGTGTGGAGACTTCAAGCAGACCGAAAGATTCCCAGTTGCATTTGCCATCAACATACAGGGAGGAGGACGAAGGTTCAAATCCATGTCCGGCCATCCTGATTTAGGTTTTCCGTGATTTCCCTAAATCGCTTCAGGCAAATCCCGGGATGGTTCCTTAGAAAGAGCACGGCCGACTTGCTTCCCCATTCTTCCATAATCCGATGGCACCGATGACCTCGCTGTTTGGTGCCCTCACCACCCATATCAACCAACCAACCAACGTACAGGGACAAGCACTCGGCATGATGGATTGCTGTGTCACTGAGCATCAACGCACTGACCTCTGGTTCATATAGCCTGTAAACTGGACAGCAGCCGTTACATTTCTGATGGTGCGTGTGCCCTATTTTCGAGGTCTACCTGACATTATTTTTAAACAAGATAACTCAAGCCAGCACGCGCTCCCGACCTTCCACCCACCGAAAACATCTGGTTTTGTGTTGCCCTTAGACACCATTAATCGCCAGCCACTGCGATTAATGAGTTCTGGCGTAGTGTCGAAGTAATAAGGTGTGACGTAGCCACATCTGTCATCCGAGCTCAGTTCAACTCGGGGGTCCGCATTCTTATAACCGCTGTTGCTGCTACAGCTAGCAGCTCTTTGTACTGAATTTCACATCCTGTTTACCGCCAAGTCATACAAATTTCAAATTTAAGCACGTATTTCTCTCACTACAATGCATACACACGCTAAGAAAAATTTCGTTGTTTCCTCTCGCACCTGGTGTTACAATTTTCATGACCAACATTGTAGTACTGATGAATAATAAATAAATACGCTCTAAGAAATAAAAGAAAAAGTGCTACGAAGGAATTATCCGAATAGGACGGAGATCGATATATGTGATGTAAATATACAGGTAAACAAATGATTACATTTTCAGAAAAACTGGATTATTTATCGAAGAGAAAGAGCTTAACAAATTGATCAAGTCAATAACCAGTTGGTCTACTTCTGTCCCTTATTCAAGCTCTTATTCGGCTTGGCATTGATTCACTTGATGGATGTCCTACAGAGGGATATCTTGTCAATTCTTTCCAATTGGCACGTTAGATCATAAAATCCCAAGATGGTTGGATGTTCCGGCCCATAATGGTCCGATCGTTCAAAATCTTAAACATGGTCGCAAAACAGCAACTGTGTAAATCCGAAGAGGTTGAAAAAGCAGCCAACTAGTTGCAAATAAAGCTTTATTGGCTCTTGACCTACGCTTCGGTATTTCTAAAAGTATCTTCTCCAGAAGTAGAAGTAAGACGGCCCACTACTTCAAGGATGTGTTTTTACAAATATCGAAACCTAGGTCAAGGGATAATAAACCTTTATTTGCAGTTGGTGGGCTGATTTTTCAACCTCTTCAGGTCCATAAGTTCTCATTCGGGGAGAAATCTTGCGATCTTGTCAGCCAAGGTAGGATCTGGCAAAGCAAGAAGACACGAAGAAACTCTCACCCTGTGTAGGCGGACAGTGTCTAGCTGAACTGTAAGCCCAGGACTGCTTGCCATGAAGGTTGACAAGTCATATTGCTATTCCATTGCTGTCCAGGGGGTCACGAGACACGTCTTCGGGCTTGAATCTCATTTACTGGAGTGGAAATGTCTTCAGTGACGAGTGTCGCTTCGAACTGAGCCCTGATGACCAGCGAACACCAGCGAACTGAACCCTGATGACCGCGGCGGGATACCAACCGGAGTGTCACCAGCCACATGGTCCGACAGCCACAGGTGATGGTCTGGGTTGAGATTCCTTGTCCCAGCAGGGCCCCTTCGGTTGCCGTCCGCCGCACCCTTATACCATACGATACATCTACGATATTCTACGCCCCGTTTTGTTTCCCTTCATGATAAGCTATTCTGACCTTACACTTCAGCAAGATAATACCCTCGCGCATACGGCAAAAAGTTGATACTGCTTGTCTTCGTGTTTTCCAACCCTATCTTGGCCGGCAAGTTCGCCAGAGGTCTCCCCAACAGAAAACGTTTGGACCATTATGGAGAGGGCCCTCCAACCAGCTTGGGATTTTGACGATCCAAAGTGCCAATTGGACATATTCCATTAGCTCTATCAAACAATGTTAAGCCGAATAATTGCTTGCAAAAGGGCTGCAGGTGGACCAACACGTTATTAACTTACTTAACTTGTGAAGTATTTTTCTGAAATTGTAATGGTTTGTTTGTCTGTACGAGTACGCCACAGCTACCGATTTATGTCCGATCGCGGATGTATTTTAAACTGAGTTTCATCCTGAAAATTCAAGTTGCACCGAGTAACGAAAAACTGAAATTGATCACTTACATCAACTTCTGTGATCAAGTAAATGGTATATCGTAAAGTATAGTGACATGCGTACAATTAGATTAACATATATTATTAAATTACTCGCAGGTTAACAGGTAACAGAATATCTTCTAATACACAGTTGATGACAACAGTCAGTGATTCAAGTTTACGAATAAGTTACATGTAGTTAATCACATTGAAATTCTAAGAATAGTAAGTTTATTTATTTATTTTGTAATATAGCTTACCTTATTTCAGTTTACTTCTGCTCGTTCGTTATTGCTGAGGACACAAGTGAGGTCATGAACCATGAGCCTATAGAGTTTCTTTGGTAAAGTTTAAAGAGAGCAAACATCTACAGCACCTCCTAAGTTGCAATTCGGAAGTTACATTTTCGACAAAAGTGGAACACAAATAAAATGTTGTTCGGATGCAAATTCTTTGGCTGGAACTCTGCGTCTGACTCAAACACCAGTGCTAAGGGCATATAAGGAATGTAAAGTCATACAATTACAGTAAATCTGCGTTACCTTTCACTTGTCGGGGTATCTTTTTAACACATAGTATTTTTTTCTCAAATGGTTGGTGGTCCCACTACTTGCAATATTTTATACTAAAAGTAACAGTTTTGTTACCTATTTCCCAAAGTAAACTTGTAATGTTAAATTAACCCTGTCAGTCTTTACTTCTTATTAACACCTGATTTCTTCTTGGCACAGTGTAAAGTTACTCAGAGCATTAGATATAGCAAAAATACAATGCTTTTTCACACTGGTGTAAAGTTAAAATGAATTACAGTACAGTGGCATTTTGGACCAATATTAAAACAGAAATTTTACTGCAAATAGTGCATAATTAGCGTATATTTCCACTTTCCCAAGTAATCGGCAACTATAGCTGTAAAAAGTTATGATGTCTCCGTAATTTATTTTGTGTGCAATATTTTTCAAAAATGGAAAAATACGGTACGAAGTTACCCTAGCCGACTGTATATTAACGCAATGGGGAACCATGAAAAGGTGGTGTAACTTATAGAGACATTTTCTGTCTAATTTTGTATCGATTTTATGTTTGTTTGTTATCGACTTCTGTGGCACACACGATTCAACGGAAAATGGAAATGAGGCTAACACGTCACCAGAGATATTTATAATTCTCACAAGAGGTTCTCGTGAAAAACAAAACACATTAGGGGCCTCTGGAAATTGAAAATTCAGCTGAAATTTATCATAATGCTGTTAATGAAAATAAAGAATGCATATTTCTACATTGATAATATTGTATTTATTATCACTGATCAAATAACGGAGTGGAATAAAAAGTTGTTGTGCCTTTTACGTGAAATTTTACGAAACAAAGGACTGAGTTATTTTGTTTTACAGTGGTAAATGGGATGAACTGTGAACGGGATATTAGTTCACTGGTGAAAAGTAGTTTGAAAAAGTAATGAAATAAAATTGTCGAATATATGAGACCAGAATAATGAATATTGGAGATGAGTTTCTCTCAGTCAATTCAAATAAAAATTAAAATTTATCAGTGAGTTACCGTTATCTGAAGCTGCAAACAGAATCAACGAAATATATAATTAATAGCTTTCTGGCAAGCATATAATGCACGCATTTATAAAAATAACAAGGTGGAAGTAAAACGGAAAAGAGTAATTTACAACATCCACAAAATGGAACAGTTTGACCTGCAGATCAACGAGACGAAAGAAGTGAACACATACACTAATGAATACAACTGCGAACAGGAAGGATTTGCATTAAGAGTAAACGAAGGAAAGAAAAAGGACAAACTGAGCATAGTTGAAAGGGTAGTAGATACGAATAGAACAAAGTGAAGAAGCATTAACTGTAATATAATTGCGCTCTATTTGATGAACAGCGTGATAGCTAGAAACCTGTAATGGAAAGTAAAAATTGCCTATATAAATGTGATTTGGATGTGCCATCTTATTGTGTTGATCCATAAAGAGATTATATTATTTAACATTTATGAATTTTAAATAATTGCATCCACTCTGCAACTAAAACTGTCTATAATATGTATTAGGTTTTTCTAAAATATCCCTTCCACTGACGGCCGTTCACAGAAGGCTTACTGTTAATAAAACTGAGAATATTCATCCATAAAGTTGGTGGTATGTTTCATCGAAATTCAGGATATGGTGTACAGGGTGACAATTATTGAACTAAATGAAATAAAAACGTCCTAACTTCTAAACGGTTTGCGTTGGGACATTTAAAGTGCACTATTGGCCACGGGGATGTGATGGGAATTAGTAAGCGCATGCATGGTTTGGTTTAGCGACGAATCCCACTTTCATTTGGATGGGTTCGTCACTAACCAACATTGGCGAATTTGAGGGGCTGAGAGTGCCTCAACGGGTGACTGTGTGGTGTGCGAAGTCCAGTCACGGAATAATCGGTGCGATATTCCTTGATGGCACGGCCCCTACCGAACGGTACGTGAAGCTTTTGGAAGATGATTTCATCCCCATTATCCAAAGTGACCCTGATTTCGACAAAATGTGGTTCGTGCTAGACGGAGCTCAACCACTTCGAAGCAGGAGAATGTTTGATGTCCTGGAGCAGCACTTTGGGGACCGCATTCTGGCTTTGGGGTACCCAGATGCCTCTGACATTGGCCTCGATTGGCGGCCATTTTCTCGGGATCTGAACAAATGCGACTCATTTTTGTGGGGCTATACTAAAGACATTAGTCAGGAAGAATCAATACGCAAAGAAGTGGAATACGGAAGTACTAAGGAATGGCGAGGTACGCTTGAATTTCTCTAAGGCTATAGATTCAGCAATAAGGAATAGCTCAGTAGGCAGTACAGTTGAAGAGGAATGGACATCTCTAAGAAGGGCCATCACAGAACTTGGGAAGGAAAACATAGGTACAAAGACGGTAGCCGTGAAGAAACCGTGGATAGCACAAGAAATACTTCAATTGATTGATGAAAGGAGGAAGTACAAAAATGTACCATGAAACTCAGGAAAACAGAAATACAAGTTGTTGAGGAATGAAATAAATAGGAAGTGCAAGGAAGCTAAGACGAAATGGCTGCAGGAAAAATGTGAAGACATCGAAAAAGAAGTGATTGTCGGAAGGACAGACTCAGCATACAGGAAAATCCAAACAACCTTAGGTGACATTAAAAGCAAGGATGGTAACATCAACAGAGTAACGGGAATTCCACTGTCAAATGTAGAGGAGAGAGCGGATAGGTGGAAAGAATACATTGAAAGCCTCTATGAGGGTGAAGATTTGTCTGATGTGATAGAAGAAGAAACAGGAGTCGATTTAGAAGAGATAGGGGATCCAGTATTAGAATCAGAATTTAAAACAACCTTGGAAGACTTAAGGACAAATAATGCAGAAGGGATAGATAACGTTCCATCAGAATTGCTAAAATCATTGTTGGAAGTGGCAACAAAACGACTATTCACGTTGGTGTGTAGAATGTATGAGTCTGGCGACGTACCATCTGACTTTCGGAAAAGCATCATCCACACAATTCCGAAGACGGCAAGAGCTGACAAATACGAGAATTATCGCACAATCAGCTTAACAGCTCATGCATCCAAGCTGCTTACAAGAATAATATACAGAAGAATGGAAAAGAAAATTGAGGAAGCTCTAGATGACGATCAATTTGGCTTTAGGAAAGGTAAAGGCACGAGAGAGGCAATTCTGTCGTTGCGGTTAATAATGGAAGCAAGACTAAAGAAAATTCAAGACACTTTCATAGGATATATGTTGACATGTAAAAAGCGTTCGACAACGTAAAATGGTGCAAGATGTTCGAAATTCTGAGAAAAATAGGGGTACGCTAAAGGGAGAAACGGGTCATATACAATATGTACAACAGCCAAGAGGGAATAATAAGAGAGGACGACCAAGAACCAAGAGTATGACATGAGTGTAGCCTGTCGCCCCTATTGTTCAATCAGTACATTGAGGAAGCAATGCTGGAAATAAAAGAAAGCTTCAGGAGTGGAATTAAAATACAAGGTGAAAGGATATCAATGATACGATTCGCTGATGACATTGCTATCCTGAGCGAAAGTGAAGAAGAATTACATGATCTGCCGAACGGAATGAACAGAGTAATGAGTACATAGATAGGACTGAAAGTAAATCGAAGAACGACGAAGGTAATGAGAAGTAGTATAAATGGGAACAGCGTGAAATTTAACATCAGGATTGATGCTCACTAAGTAGATGAAGTTAAGGAATTCTGCTACCTAGGCAGTAAAATGTCCAATGACTGACGGAGCATGGAGGACATCAAAAACAGACTAGCTAAGGCAAAAAAGGCATTCCTGGCCAAGAGAAGTCTACTAATATCAAATATCGGCCTTAATTTGAGGAAGAAATTTCTGAGAATGTACGCCTTGATTACAGCACTGTATGGTAGTGAAACATGGACTGTGGGAAAACCGGAACAGAAGAGGATTGAAGCATTTGAGATGTGGTGCTACAGACTATTGTTGAAAATTAGTTCGACTGATAAGGTAAGGAACGAGGGGGTTCTACGCAGAATCGGAGGAAAGGGGAAAACACTGATAAGTAGAAGGGACAGGATGATAGGACATCTGTTAAGACGTGAGGGAATGACTTCCATGACACTAGAGGCAGCAACAGAGGGCAAAAGCTGTAGAGCAAGACAGAACTTGGAATATATCCAGCAAATAACTGAGAACGTAGGTTGCAATTGTTACTCTGAGATGAAGAGGTTAGCACAGGAGAAGAATTCGTGGCGAGCCGCATCAAACCAGTCAGAAGACTGATGACAAAAAAAGACTAAAGACAGGGTGTACATCAATAACCCCAAAACCATTTCTGAGCTAAAAACAGCCATCCAGGTGGTCATCAGCAGCATTGATTTCTGATACTTCAGCGGGTCAACAGAATTTTGTTATTCACATTAACGCCAATGATGGCAGGCTTATCGAACATGTCATAACCTAAATCCGAATGTCTGTAGTGACGTTACATGTGGATTAAAGTATGTGCTCGCCGTAGCTGGTTAATAATTTATTTTTTTCATATAGTTCAATAATTGTCATCCTGTAAAATTTTCGCATTTATAGCAGGCTTCTTCATTTCTTCATCTTCTCCTTTGTTTGCATTTTGAACTAGGATGATAATATTATGAAAAACAGATTTCGAATAGACCAAGCAAATATTACCGTGAAATATTTCTGAAACAGCAAAGAAATAACTGAAATTTCATAGCAATTTGTGAGCAGCGGCTGTTTATTAAATAAAATATTTGTACGAATATGTTGAAACAAAACACCCTACAATATGGTCAGCGAGCGACACAGTACCAGCCTTGTAAATTCGAAGCTCTATCGTAATTACACTACTGGCCATTAAAATTGTTACATCAAGAAGAAATGCAGATGATAAACGGGTATTCATTAGACAAATATATTATATTAGAACTGAGATGTGATTACATTTTCACGCAATTTGGGTGCATAGATCCTGAGAAATTAGTACCCGGAACAACCACCTCTGGCCTTAATGACGGCCTTGATACGGCTGGGCATTGAGTCAAACAGAGCTTGGATGGCGTGTACAGGAACAGCTGCCCATGCAGCTTCAACACGATACCAGAGTTCATCAAGATTAGTAACTGGCATATTGTGACCAGCCAGTTGCTCGGCCATCATTGACCAGACATTTTCAGTTGATGAGAGATCTGGAGAATGTGCTGACCAGGGCAGCAGTCGAAGATTTTCTGTATCCAGGAAGGCCCGTACAGGACCTGCAACATGCGGTCGTGCGCCGGCCGCGGTGGCCGATCGGTTCTAGGCGCCCCAGTCTGGAACCGCGCTGCTGCTACGGTCGCAGGTTCGAATCCTGCCTCGTGCATGGATGTGTGTGATGTCCTTAGGTTTAAGTAGTTCTAAGTTCTAGGGGACTGATAATCTCAGATGCTGAGTCCCGTAGTGCTCAGAGCCATTTGAACGATACGGTCGTGCATTATCCTGCTGAAATGTAGGGTTTCACAGGGATCAAATGAAGGGTAGAGCCACGGGTCGTAACACATCTGAAATGTAACGTTCACTGTTCAAAGTGCCGTCAATGCGAACAAGAGGTGAGCGAGACGTGTAACCAATGCCCCCCCCCCATACCATCACGCTGGGTGATACGCCGGTATGGCGATGACGAGTACACGCTTCCAATGTGCGTTCACTACGATGTCGCCAAACACGGATGCGACCATCATGATGCTGTGAACAGAACCTGGGTTCATCCGAAAAAATGACGTTTTGCCATTCGTGCACCCAGGTTCGTCGTTGAGTACACAATCGCAGGCGCTCCTGTCTTTGATGCAGCGTCAAGGGTAACCGCAGCCATGGTCTCCGACTTGATAGTTCATGCATGCTGCTGGAAACGTCGTCCGACTGTTCGCTCTGATGGTTGTTGTCTTGCAAACGTCGCCATCTGTTGACTCAGGGATCGAGACGTGGCTGCACGATCCGTTACAGCCATGCGGATAAGATGCCTGTCATCTCGACTGCTAGTGATACGAGGCCGTCGGGATCCAGCACGGCGTTCTGTATTACCCTCCTGCACCCATCGATTCCATATTGTGCTAACAGTCATTGGATCTCGACCAACGCGAGCAGCAATGTCGCGATATGATAAACCGCAATCGTGATAGGCTACAATCCGACCTTTATCAAAGTCGTAAACGTGATGGTACGCATTTCTCCTCCTTACACGAGGCATCACAACAACGTTTCACCAAGCAACGCCGGTCAACTACTGTTTGTGTATGAGAAAGCAATATCAGCACATTGTAGGTGTCTTCACCGGCGCCTACCTTGTTTGAATTCTCTGAAAAGCTAATCATTTGCATATCACAGCATCTTCTTTCCGTCGGTTAAATTTCGCGTTTGGAGCACGTCATCCTCGTGGTGCAGAAGTTTTAATGGCCAGTAGTGTATCTGATGTAAACATTCATTTTTTATGATTTTATTTTGCATTAAAAATCTTAAATTTTGAACATTGCATTAAAAATCGAAAAATCTTTAAGAAGGTCGTCTAATTGGTCTACGAGATGCTGGATGTTTATTTTGCAATACTGCAGGAAGACTTGGAAGGCATGTAGCGATTGGACACGATTGCTGGCAGCGGTGTTTACGAGAATGTGCGGTCGGAAGAAGACCGAGCTCTGGACGGCAACGTTGCACTATCAAGAGGGAAGATCACCTAATCAGCGCATAGCTCTGGCGCATCGTACATCATCTGCAGCAGCAGTCTGAGCAGCACTTGGAACCGCTGTGACCCAACGAACTGTTACAAATCGGTTACTTGAAGGTCAACTCCAAGCCTGGTTTTGTAGCTTGCATTCCACCGACTCATTACCATGGCCGTTTGGGGCTCCAGTTGTGTCAAAGCTAGAGGTCATTGTTGGAAGGAAGGATGGAGATCTGGAGGAAACTGCTTCTGCCTCGCTGCCAGTGAAGGCAGTGTGTTGGTCGGAAGGAGGCCAGTAAAGGGGCTGCAACCAAACGGTATGCTTGCTAGACACACTGGACCTACACCTGGAGTTATGGTCCGGAGTGCGATCTCGCATGATAGCAGGAGCACCCTCGTGGTTAGCCCACGCTCCCTCACTGCAAAATAGTACGGCCATCTGGTGATTCGATCTGCTGTGCTCCCATTCATGGAGCACTCCAGGAGGTGTTTTCCAACAGTATACCGATCGCTAACATACCGCTGTTGTAACCCAATATGCTCTGCAAAGTGTTGACATGTTGCCTTGGCCTCCTCGACCACCGTATCTGTTTCCAGTCGAACACATATGGGACACCATCGGACGATAACTCCAGCGTCATCGATAAGCAGCAGTAACCATCCCTGTAGTGGCCGACCAAGTGAAACAAGCATAGAATTCCATCCCACAAACTTCGGATGTCAGTTTGCGCGACACAATGCACAGACGTCTGCATGCTTGCTTTCATCATTCTGATGGTTGCACTGGTTATTAATGAACCAGCATTTCATGTTGCTTATCTCCCACTTGTGATCTTGTAATGTTAATCACAAAAACACGTTGCCTTGGCAAACGTATCCCAAAAATTTCATTAAACAATTACTTTTTGGTGGGCAAATTTTTTGCGTGATTGTATATTTGTTTTGAAAGAAATATGATCAAGAGAAGAGAAGGATCTTATGACTAGATAAGTGTAGCTTCTTGACTATCTCTCTGATATGACTGAAGGTTGTTAGTAATAAATAATTATGTAGGGCAGTTGCAGGCCGTGATCTATGCTCGCGAAAGAGAGAGAGAGAGAGAGAGACAGAGAGCGAAAGAGAGAGAGAGAGAGAGAGAGAGAGAGAGAGAGAGAGGGAGGCGTACCGAGGGAGATATGGGAGGACAGGGTGAAACTGTAATATACAGCACTGATGCAATAAGTAAAAGTGAAGTTGAAGAGGGAGAGGGGAGATTGTAGGGGCCTGCTTAAGAACTTGTCCGGGTACAGAATGTGTTTTGGAGTGTGCGCGGATGAGGAAATTCTCGTATAATTGAAAAATTTTACGTTCCTCTCAGCACGTTAGGCGGTGTCGTATCGTATCCTCTACGTTACAACGAGTAGACTCTGGTGAGGGGTAAATCCTATTTCGTGTAGTTTGTGTTTTTATTAATTTTTTGGTGGATTATCCTATCTGCTGATATCGTGCATTCGAGATGATCAGCTGGGTTCGGATATTTGCTGAATTCCTTTTCCAGGCGTTTCAGTTATTTTCAATTTCAACCTTACTTATGTAATGAAATGGATATCATCTTACTTATTGGATTTCTGTAAAGTGAATTTTTTGCATAACTTAGCTCTTGGAAAAATGTGTGGAGCTGTTTGATGGCAACTGATTCAGCTTGCGTCAATTGGCGCTTCGCTCCTTTTGGGCTCTGTCTCGTCGACTGCGTGGGCTCTAAGGCATCTGTGAAGTCGTTGAGGGTAATGAAACGCGTTTCTCAGAAAGATGGCACTACATTTTGCTCTGATGTTTACAAGTTGTACTCCTGTTTCATGCAACATCTTAATGTGGGGAATTTTAAACGGTTCACCCTTCTGAAGAAAGCACCTAACAGCCACTTCCATTCTACGTGATGTTGCGACTGGAACTGGAAATACGTAAGCTAGATACTGTAACTCACCCCTACATAAAATGTTGCTTACATCAGCGAAATAGAAAAACGCCTAAGACTGCTTTAAATTCATAAAAACTGATATTATATTAGTATTTAAAAGTCTTCAGGTCGTTTCAGTGAAAATACAGCTCTGTCTTTTAAATAAAACTTTCTCACAGAGCATAGTCTGTTAACGGATTTCCTAAATTAATTATCTTCTATTCTTCTAGTTCGGTCCAAGCTGAAGTTACTGAATAATATCTGTTCTGTGTGGCTACGTTAAGAAGGCGTTGAAATGCGTAAAGAAATCTAGAAAGTGTCGCCT
Source organism: Schistocerca serialis cubense (assembly GCF_023864345.2). Taxonomy (NCBI): domain Eukaryota; kingdom Metazoa; phylum Arthropoda; class Insecta; order Orthoptera; family Acrididae; genus Schistocerca; species Schistocerca serialis. Next base: position 633,429,672 of record NC_064645.1, read on the forward strand.
ATATATATATCGGACATCGAAAGGTACTAACAAATACAGCAAATTCTTCTTTGCAGGTATTTAAACTACGATCGGTCGAGAGTGCCGACCGATCGTCCAAACTTCAACACGAAGTGTCTGCTAGTACAATTACTGAGGCCAAACCCATTGGTTACAAATAATTTCAATTTGAAAGATAGCTCGAGGTGATAAAATCACTTGAAAAGAAAACGAGATTCTTTTAATGATGATGTTATTGGAATAAAGAAGCTAACACTTACAGAACAATTACAAGTATCACGTCGAAGCGTCGAGAAGAGAGAGAGAGAGAGAGAGAGAGAGAGAGAGAGAGAGAGACATAAGTCAATTATCAATCGTCGTTTTATAATCATTGCATGAAAAACAAACTCGACACAGTGATAAACATTACATAATAGTGAAACTTCCTGGTAGATTAAACCTGTGTGTCCGACCGAGACTCGAACTCGGGACCTTTGCCTTTCGCGGGCAAGTGCTCTACCATCTGAGCTACCGAAGCGCGATTCACGCCCGGTACTCACAGCTTTACTTCTGCCAGTATCTAGTCTCCTACCTTCCAAACTTTACAGAAGCTCTCCTGCGAACCTTGCAGAACTAGCACTCCTGAAAGAAAGGATACAGCGGAGACATGGCTTAGCCACAGCCTGGGGGATGTTTCCAGAATGAGATTTTCACTCTGCAGCGGAGTGTGCGCTGATATGAAACTTCCTGGGAGATTAAAACTGTGTGTCCGACCGAGACTCGAACTCGGGACCTTTGCCTTTCGCGGGCAAGTGCTCTACCATCTGAGCTACCGAAGCACGACTCACGGCCGGTACTCACAGCTTTACTTCTGCCAGTATCTCGTGTCCTACCTCGGACACACAGTTTTAATCTACCAGGAAGTTTCATATCAGCGCACACTCCGCTGCAGAGTGAAAATCTCATTCTGGAAACATCCCCCAGGCTGTGGCTAAGCCATGTCTCCGCTGTATCCTTTCTTTCAGGAGTGCTAGTTCTGCAAGGTTCGCAGGAGAGCTTCTGTAAAGTTTGGAAGGTAGGAGACGAGATACTGGCAGAAGTAAAGCTGTGAGTACCGGGCGTGAGTCGTGCTTCGGTAGCTCAGATGGTAGAGCACTTGCCCGCGAAAGGCAAAGGTCCCGAGTTCGAGTCTCGGTCGGACACACAGTTTTAATCTCCCAGGAAGTTTCATATCAGCGCACACTCCGCTGCAGAGTGAAAATCTCATTCTGATTACATAATAGTTTCATTCAATTACGGTTACAGCTCCTTGGCAAATGACAATATTATCTTAGACACTTTGCAGATATTGTTCACCATCATTTGACACAAGTAATTGCAAACAACGGCTTAAAATACAAAACTCGTTAACATCAGCAAAATTATCGTCATGATACTATACTATGGGCAGCACCCAATATGTTTAAAATAGCTCTTATAGCTCCCGGCCTCAAATTTGCAGTTGACTGCGCTAGCTCTTCGCAGGAGTTTTCTGAAACGCGGACCTAGTATTTTAAGTGTCGAGGCTCAAATCCAGTTAAAATGCTTTTTGCTCTGTGTACATAAGTCTAGGTTTTCGCGTGTTTATTGCTATGTTAGAGGCAGCTATCGGCTAGCTCCTGTATCGTTCTGTATCTTCCTTTACTGATACTCATAGGTTGGCACCACAGACATAAATGCACACTGCCCTCCTAGATACCGCGTCCCTCAAGTCTTCCACTGAATAACTGCAAGCAAGGGCCCCATTGAGCAAGCGAATAAAGTTACTGACAACAGGTGCCGTGTCTAACCAAGCGGATTGTTTTCATCGGTTTGGTTCAAATGGCTCTGAGCACTATGGGACTTAACAGCTATGGTCATCAGTCCCCTAGAACTCAGAAATACTTAAACCTAACTAACCTAAGGACATCACACAACACCCAGTCATCACGAGGCAGAGAAAATCCCTGACCCCGCCGGGAATCTGATCGGTTTGCTTTTGATGCCACTGATTTGAATTCTTGACGAGGCTTTGTGCGTTACCTTAAAAAATCTACACATAACCCATTTGTATCATAGTGTTATTTAGATAGTGATAATTCACAGGACCAAATGTTTTGCGAAAATTGCCGCGCGGGATTAGCCGAGCGATCTAAGGCGCTGCAGTCATGGACTGTGCGGCTGGTCCCGGCGGAGGTTCGAGTCCTCCCTCGGGCATGGATGTGTGTGTTTGTCCTTAGGTTAATTTAGGTTAAGTAGTGTGTAAGCTTAGGGACTGATGACCTTAGCAGTTAAGTCCCATAAGATTTCACACACATTTTTTACGAAAATCAGTCGGCAGAATTCCTGATTCGACTTTAACAGCACATAAAACTGATGCCTTTTGGTGACGTTGGTTAGAGTATGAACGACAGATCGTCCGCTACCGAAACAGGTCAACAAGTTTCTTTCTTCCCACAGTTATGCCTCTTCAGGGGTCAAGACTCTTAACATGCAACACAACCGTGCTATCTAATGTTTTAATACTCTAAATAGTAATTGATTGTTTTTTCTGTAAATTTTAAAATATCACTTGTAACTGAAAATGGCATAGGTTCTTTGTAATTAATGAAGATGTTGGACAAATCCAAATTACCTTTATGAAATAATGTATTTTATGCACGATCAATGTCCGCAAGGAACCGATCAGGAATGTTAGGTAAAGTTTGCGTCGTTTGCAAAGGGTATAGTAAAATTCTAAATTCGTGTCTGACTGATGCCAGGTGACGTCAGAGGAAGTGCGCAGCAGTGCAGTGTGTAGTGTAGAGTGGCAGGGTAGGTCCGTGTGAGACCAGTTTAGAAATTGGGAGACACAGAACAGTGTGGGTAGTGTGAGCAGATGTACAAGGGTCCGGACACATCAAGATCTTGCCCCGTGACTGGTCATTGCTAATCGAAGTGTGTCCGTAACGTATGGACAACGAAGATATCGTCAAAAACTCTCCGATGAACTGTAAGATTGTTATTTCCGTTCAAACCGAAAATATTGTGAGGCACACTCAGTGATTTCAAATGAACTATTTTCTAAATAATAATTGTTTGGTGTTAAAAGTTTTGCCCCTTTAGCCCCCGTCTCATCATTCACGTACGCCATTGTCACCTTGACTAGGACCCTGTACTTTTTCCTGCTATAGGAAATCCGTGTGTCGTTTATTAACAAAAGACAATACTGAAAAGAGCAATTACTATTACTCCGATTTCGTGTTGAAAATTATCATTAATGACACCTGAGCATGTTAGCTATTCTGTTACATAGTAATCAGAAACAATGTTCATTACTACAACGTAACTGAAGTTATAATAAAATAAATTTAATTGAAGGGTTACTGGAAAACTGCGATTCTAATTACAGCAATATAAACGTCGTATATTTCAGTTTTTGTTGTTTATCAACTGTGTTATTTTTCTGGTGGCGTAAGTGATGCGTATTCTAGCGTTACAATATTGTTGAAGGTTAATTGTTATTTAGTCATTCAAATGACTTACAGTTTTCACGCTTTCTCACATGTAAGAAAATGTTACGTAATTCATGATATAATAGAAAGTATTTACGAGTCAATTTTTTAGTAATGAGCATTTACTTATTATTTGAAATTATTATTTTTTATTTTCTTAACAATTTAAAGCAACATTTTCTCACTGCTGTGTTGGCCATGTGTGTGTGTGTGTGTCTGTGTGTGTGTGTGTACCTCCTGTTGTCACACGTTTACTTAAAGAAACACGTCATTATTAGTGTTATGGTTATCGTTTTAGTAACCAACACCCATTGCCCATTGGCTTGTCAATCTTTTAATTATTTACAAATTATTTAATTTTATTTTGCTGTTGACTATTCGATATTTCGTGGTACACCATTTCGTTTCGTACTTTACTGTGTGTGTGAACTGTTTTACATTCATTATTCAAAATCCAAGTAAGCAGGGAGTATACGATGTTATTTGCAGGAACAACTTGTTGTATACTTCTTCCTACTAGTTAGTTTCGCATTCCGGAAATGACTGCCTTAAACATTTTCTTGTTACGATTAGGTTCACGTGATCACGGCCAATAATTTCGCAATAACTGATAAGTCAAGGGGGACGTTATAAGTCCTTGAATTACAGCAGGAACATAGCTCGTTTGTTTCGTCTCATCACACATTTCCGTTTCTGAATTTTTCACCAGTTCCCAATATTTCGCATTAAAGTTCTACAGGTGGTTCTTGGGGCTCTTTGTAATGACATTAAACACCAATTTATCGTTCAGAAATGCATTTTTCTATTCTCAAAAATGTATATCAATTTTTCGGCTTTGTTTCGGTATGCCCGTTCTTTTGTGTATAATATCGACCTATGTTCTTCACATCACTAATGAGGAAGTATTGAATAGGATTGGGGAGAAGAGAAGTTTGTGGTACAACTTGACTAGAAGAAGGGATCGGTTGGTAGGACATGTTCTGAGGCATCAAGGGATAACCAGTTTAGTATTGGAGCGCAGCGTGGAGGGTAAAAATCTTAGAGGGAAACCAAGAGATGAATACAGTAAGCAGATTCAGAAGGATGTAGGTTGCAGTAGGTACTGGGAGATGAAGAAGCTTGCACAGGATGGAGTAGCATGGAGAGCTGCATCAAACCAGTCTCAGGACTGAATACCACAACAACAACATGTTCTTCCATTGTTGCCAATATTTCTCGCTGCGTCCTGATAGTTTTCCACCAGCTGTTTCAATTTAAATTTGGAATGTTAATTTTCTCTTCGCATTACAACTTTCTTTGACTTGGTAGTAGATCATACGCCTTCTCAGGGCGATTCACACCTGTGTTGGAAGGGCAACGCGACGTGAAATTTAGTCCATATAAAGGAAGAACCTTTTCTTAAATCCTTTGGATTAAACTCAGATCACAGTTTCCATCAGCTGATAAAATTAGAGACATAATGAAGGCAATCACGTGTGGATTACTTTTATATTAAGCAACTACACAAACATGATATGCAAATGCTCTAACAGTCCACCGGTATACTGCCGGTTCATAGTATCCAACGGGCACAATATTTCGGCGATCAGACGACCTGAGCTCCTGAGGGCGGGAGGCCGATTTAAATCCCCTCCCCCCGCGAGCCGCTGTCTTCGTCGTCCACGCCCGCGCGCCGGCGGTCGCGAAGACGTGGGCGTCGGAATCTGTCGTAGCGTCGATGTGCTCGCTACGTCCGCCCTGGTCGCCAGTTGGTACTTCTTGCTGAGAGTCTTCTTAATTACATTCAATACCGGGTCCAAAGCCTTGCTGAGACTGTAGCCGCAATCTCGGTTCATAAGATCTTCCCTGGAGCGAATTTCGATAGCCTGCCTGTCTTGCTTACTCCCATGAGTGTTCAGGGAATGTTTCGCAGTTACTGAATTCCATATTGTATGATAATAGTTTCAGCCATTGTGAACCTCAAGTTACAGAAATGCGCTCTTCTTCTTCCAGTGAATTTAAACATTGGTTACTGGGAAACTGCGATTCTAATTACAACAATATAAACGTTGCATATTTCAGTAACATGTCCGCCTCCACTCCGGTTCGGTGGACATCCATCATATCTCCTTATGCTGCTCTAAACAGTTAACGACAGAGTACCTAACACTTTTGCAAAACCGTTGTTATGAAGTCCGTATGTGGCTTTCACCTGAATGAATGGTACAGTCATGCTCAAAAGTATCCGAACGACCTGAATTGCATTTCGCCTGATTCGCATAGCAACCCACGTAACACAGCTGTCTAGCAGGTCCTTTAATCGCTCCTTGGTACAGTCGTTTGACTATTGAAAATGGTTCCAACAAGTCACCACTAGAAAACACTGCTTTGTATCGCAATAACTCAAGATGTTAAATAATACCACGATACTACAAATATCAGGGAACACCTTATGACAGATAAGACTGCCCTTAGCTCTTGTAATCTCACACTTATTACAATAAATGACATACCTGAAATGTTACCACTCTCATTATTACGTGAGATAGGTAATGCACGTAGTAAGTTCGTCGTATTCAAAGTAACATACTGTACTTATTATTTAACACAAAATGACATTAAAAATTTATTAACGAGCAGCTAATTGAGAATATGTATGAACTTCAAATGACACGACGAACCGTCTCGTTCTGCATATGGATTCAAACGCAGGTCAGGCAGACTAAGCAAAGATTTCGCGACAGACAGAAACTAACAGTCATTCCTGATTAGGCATACAGAGAGTGATATACCTCGATTTTAGACAGTATAAGTTAGCAAATATCAACTTTAAATTACATAACGCAAACATTTTTAATGGACGCTAATTCCTACCCGGCATCAATTGTCCCTGTCAACGAACTACGAAAGATGTTAAATAATACATCTTAACAAGTAACTTAATTGAAATGTCGTGAGATAAAGCTTTGTGTTGGACTGGGATTCGAACCCAGAACGTAATCGGATTGATATCGAAGCACAATCAACTGCGACATTTCGGATTTTCTCGGCAGTAGCTAGATGTTTTAACTGAAATGACGAGACGAAACATTAATCTTTTCCTTCCCAGGACTCCAACCCGGCACCTATCGCTGTTATATTCTAGAGAAAACCAACGTTAAATGTGGGTTTGTAGCACTAGCAGCGACATGTGAGCATGTTTGAACCAGAAATAGCATGACGAAGAATTCAGTGCTGACTGGGAGTGGAGCCCCACACATATCGTTATTGACTACACACAAAGAGACGTCAGCTACTGAATTTTTCTCCACCAGCAGCTCGGAATAACATCTTGAACTTACAGTGATCTCGCAAATAGTTCTGTGTCTCACTGGGAGTCAAAAACGTCAGATATCGTTAGTGTTGACAACGAATGAAAGTATCATCAGTCCAACAGACCACCAAATCCTCTTCCCTGTGCCTCGTTTTGCTATCGTAAGGCCGCTGCGCCACACTGGATGAGAATTCTGACACACAGGCTCCCTGTAGTGGTTTGCAGCACGTTCAGTGAATTCATTTACTTGGATAACCGAATCACTAGCTGCCTCGGCTACCCAGGGCAAACATTCGACACTATTTTGTAATCACGTAACTGCCACCTACACGAAACTGCCAACAGTGTAGGATGCAGAAATTTAAATAGGAAGTGTTCCTTCTTCAGCTACTGTATTGCGCTATCTGTTTGTTGAAAACATCGTGCAGTGCAAAAGAAAAGGTGTAACTGTTTGTCTCTCAGAAGTCTAGACCTGGCCATATGCATTATCTCACAGCGCTGTGAAATATAGAAGTTCTGGAGGAATTGTTGTTGAGTTCTGGAGTTGTTCTAGCTACATCTCAGCTTGTAGCGTAGTGTTAAGTGTCGCACACTGTAGATAAGATGTCGCGAGTTCGAGTACATTCTTTGCTACATTTTTCAAAACGCAGTTCTGCTGTCTGCTAAAGTTATCAATCTAATGGAACTTGTAACATAATTCCCCTCACTTCTCAACCCAAAATAGTCACATGTGTAAAAAGGGCTAACTTCTGAGACATGTTGTTCTTTTCAGGTTTAATAGACAGCCAGGCAGCAGATGCATCTCGAAACTTTTGTATCATGTATGGGGAGAGTGCATCGTGCCAAAATACGTCAGAGAAGTGTTTTCTGCATTAGCTGTCGTCTGGTAGTGGCATTTTATTTTTCTTCATACCTTGTTTGACAGCTTTAACTCTGAGCAAGTTTTCTACATGCATGTAATCGATAAACTGCATCTGCATTTTCATACTGTTATAGATAACATCAGAGAAATTGCATAATACGCTGATGATTAATTTCACTCTCATGTTTACTACTGTTTTAACAACACTAAAGGAGACCTTACGAAAATTGTGAACTGTATCATGAGAAATGAAATAAAACTACCCACGATAACCTTACGACGAAAGTCTGTTTTAATAAAACTGAGCATCTGCACACAAGCATGCCTCTATCGACACGAATTAGTAAAATACTACTCACTTAGATTTTGATTGGGTCTGTGTTTAATTGTTATGCCGTGTCATACTCAAGAAGTATGCAAATTTATTCCTAGAAACCCAAAATTTGTTTGTCAGCAGCGGAATGAGGCGTTACCTGGTGTGCAGCATTGTAAGTTTTTCACCATTCCACTATGAGTTGAAAGTATTTTCTTGCGATTTCCTTATCGATGTTTGATCTGACTGCTTGTAGCTCCTTCACAGAAGGGATAAAAACTCTACACTCAGTGAGACTGGAACTGCAAACCATAACAGACGCTTTTTACAGGTCAGCACGTTACCACGGAGCTGCCGAAGCCTGTTGTGTCTTACGCTCCTCTTACTTGACCAATAGTGCCTAGAACTCGTAAACCGCTATTTAAAGGACAAGATTAGTTGCGATTTCCACCTGCAACGACTTTCCGGGGCTGAAACTGTAAATTTATAGCTTTTGTTACACCTCAAGCGATAATAACTCAGATTGTTCTATGGAAATGACAGGTACAATCAAGTGAACTTTGAGGCTTAATTCCGTGCACATCAGGAAGTAACTCGTGGATCACAGAGTTGCCAAACATACGTTGCCTTGTTGTCAAATCTCAGTTACAGTACCAGCAGGAAGAAGACGAACCGATGTGATCCTACAGCGGGCTGGGAAGTGACCATAGCTGGTGTCTCCAAGTCGCGGCTGCTACGGTTTGAAAAACGTAATGCGTCTGATTCGCATTTCTGTAACTAGGTTTAGGGACTGGATCGTAGTTACTAAAAATACTCAGAATTGACTGCAAACTAAGCATCATAAATCAATAACTTTCATAGGTGATTTTATATTTCTTTCGTAAGTGTACTCAAAACTAAGAAACTCATTCACAGATGTTTTCGTGCCTCGCCGAAAGTGGAGCACAACAAACAAATTAAAAAAAAAGAATGTTGGTATATATATATATATATATATATATATATATATATATATATATATATATATATATATATATACACTCCTGGAAATGGAAAAAAGAACACATTGACACCGGTGTGTCAGACCCACCATACTTGCTCCGGACACTGCGAGAGGGCTGTACAAGCAATGATCACACGCACGGCACAGCGGACACACCAGGAACCGCGGTGTTGGCCGTCGAATGGCGCTAGCTGCGCAGCATTTGTGCACCGCCGCCGTCAGTGTCAGCCAGTTTGCCGTGGCATACGGAGCTCCATCGCAGTCTTTAACACTGGTAGCATGCCGCGACAGCGTGGACGTGAACCGTATGTGCAGTTGACGGACTTTGAGCGAGGGCGTATAGTGGGCATGCGGGAGGCCGGGTGGACGTACCGCCGAATTGCTCAACACGTGGGGCGTGAGGTCTCCACAGTACATCGATGTTGTCGCCAGTGGTCGGCGGAAGGTGCACGTGCCCGTCGACCTGGGACCGGACCGCAGCGACGCACGGATGCACGCCAAGACCGTAGGATCCTACGCAGTGCCGTAGGGGACCGCACCGCCACTTCCCAGCAAATTAGGGACACTGTTGCTCCTGGGGTATCGGCGAGGACCATTCGCAACTGTCTCCATGAAGCTGGGCTACGGTCCCGCACACCGTTAGGCCGTCTTCCGCTCACGTCCCAACATCGTGCAGCCCGCCTCCAGTGGTGTCGCGACAGGAGTGAAGGAGGGACGAATGGAGACGTGTCGTCTTCGGCGATGAGAGTCGCTTCTGCCTTGGTGCCAATGATGATCGTATGCGTGTTTGGCGCCGTGCGGGTGAGCGCCACAATCAGGACTGCATACGACCGAGGCACACAGGGCCAACGCCCGGCATCATGGTGTGGGGAGCGATCTCCTACACTGGCCGTACACCACTGGTGATCGTCGAGGGGACACTGAATAGTGCACGGTACATCCAAACCGTCATCGAACCCATCGTTCTACCATTCCTAGACCGGCAAGGGAACTTGCTGTTCCAACAGGACAATGCACGTCCGCATGTATCCCGTGCCACCCAACGTGCTCTAGAAGGTCTAAGTCAACTACCCTGGCCAGCAAGATCTCCGGATCTGTCCCCCATTGAGCATGTTTGGGACTGGATGAAGTGTCGTCTCACGCGGTCTGCACGTCCAGCACGAACGCTGGTCCAACTGAGGCGCCAGGTGGAAATGGCATGGCAAGCCGTTCCACAGGACTACATCCAGTATCTCTACGATCGTCTCCATGGGAGAATAGCAGCCTGCATTGCTGCGAAAGGTGGATATACACTGTACTAGTGCCGACATTGTGCATGCTCTGTTGCCTGTGTCTATGTGCCTGTGGTTCTGTCAGTGTGATCATGTGATGTATCTGACCCCAGGAATGTGTCAATAAAGTTTCCCCTTCCTGGGACAATGAATTCACGGTGTTCTTATTTCAATTTCCAGGAGTGTATATATATAAGACCCTTTCGTCCCTGTTAACTAACCATGAAAGATGTCTGGTATACCTCCATTCTGAAGTGACGAAGTGTGCATGCACTTAAAGATGAAGTGCATGATGTGAAGTTCTGTGATGGAATACGAACCCAACACGTAATCGGATTGTTAACTAAGTAAAATCAAATGTTATGTATGGGTTATTCTTACCAGCTGCTAGGTGTTTGAATCTAAAATAAGGATACAAACGTTTGTGTCCAAGCGACAATCGAACTGCTCACCTACCGTGCATCCACGAATATAGCTTAAGTATCAGTTGCTTACTCACGAACAGTAAGATGTGTGCGAGTTTGACCAGAAATAACGACACCTATTGCGATTGTTGGCAACACATGAACAGACATTAAAAATGCACGTTAATTTTCACTAGCAAGCTGGTGTGCACGTGATAGGGCTTCAAATGAAATTATGAATATTTTTGTACTGGATCAGAATTTGGACCCACATACTTTCCTTTGGAGGGGAACTAGAGAAGATTGCAGTCTTGGGAAAAGGAACGAAGTGATTGAACTATACTGCTCCGAGAGATTCAGATCCTCCCTCGAAAGAGGAGATAAGAATACGAATCCCAGTCCAGCACCAAATTTTTCAACGTCTCGAGTTCAATCAAGTACAAGTAAAATTAGAGCCCTGTTCCTTTAAATGGCTATCGGTTTATCAAATAAAATAAAATTTTCTAATGTAAGTAAGTTTACTGGCGACTGTATTTCTGTTTACCACGACTTTCGCTATGTCATTTCCCAACGTAAACCGGCTCTGCCCAGTTGGCAATGAAAGAACGTGATGTTTAATGCGGATTATGGACTATAAGGTCTTTCTCTTGAGGTTACCAGAGGTAAAGTAAATCTGTTTTCGCCTCTTAAAAGTAAATGATTGAACCCACGCATTCCACCAGTGATAGTTCGTTCCACCAGACCATTGTGGCCACATTTCCCAGCCCCAGGAGTGTGCTGTAACGGATGATGTGCTTAGCTTACAAAATTAGTCACGGTGGAAAAAATGCGAGTCTATTAAATGATTAAGTAGAAGCAAGCTTCTGACGCGGAGATTATGGTGTTCTCATGTCAGCAGGATGTAAAGACCCTTCCAGGCATCGTGGCCATTTTGAAATTTTCACAAATTCAGAAAATTTCTTAGTTCGAGAAAATCCACTGTGAAGTGTGAAGTTACCGGATAATTGTATTATTACCGTCATTATTACTATCACTTTATTCATACCGTTGCTGGAACACTGTACTTGAGGAAGATCATTTGATGACTTTTGGTCACTATAGAAGTAGTATCCCATGAACAGGTTCTTTCCCTGTCTACGGAATCCTTTTCATGTTAATGTCAAACATCAGCAATTACTCGTAGATTTCATTGAAAGTAAAGTTAGTGATGAAGACGTTACTTGATAACAAAAACGAGCTGCCTTTCTTCATTTACTTGCGCCTAGAAATGGCTATCGAATACTGCCAAACCAAAAGGCAAAAGATCTTACTGCCTTCCGATATACGTCGCTGTCAGTTCTTCCACATGATTTGGTCGACATGACCTGTTTCAAGTTGTGTATGACAGACAATGTTTTAGAAAATCAATTGTTTTCCTTTGCAATAAACAGAAAGATTTTCATTCTAAGCTATCCAAGAACAAATTTTTCGCAATATTACTTCAAATTTAATTTTCGCTTCTGTAATGTAGGAATGCATTTCACAGTTGCAAAAGTCGCATTCGAGTCATTGACCTTACACTTAGTCGCTGACCAAAAATTCTAACACCAGATTAAGTAACCTAATGTAGCGAAGACTGTTTGCCAGTGCTCTTTCTAACTGGAAAATACGCAATTCACTCATTTGGCTCCATAGATATACTGTAACAGTAATTTCTGTGTGTATGCAATGAATAGGGATTGTAGAATTTAGTGGTGCTCTCTATTCCACTTCTGTGTACTACATGCCTGACCTAAACGGGTCCTTTATCACTACAGGCCCTGGGCAGTGCAACATCATACTGACAACAGTAATGTGCTTATACTGTCAACCTGACTTCGTTTTACCTGATTTTGCTATCATTTAAATAAAACAACATGACCTTCCAGTGGGAGACATTTCGTCCCCCTTTTCCTTCTGAGAAATTTGTCAGGTAGAGGATTTGGTGGTCTATTGGACTGATGATACGTTCATATACCTGTGGTCTGGGTCCAATCCCAACGTCTGTCAATGATTTTAGATTGGGTGGGGGGTGGGGGGGGGGCAGATTCCATTCTCTTCTGGCTACACCGAGTGAAGAAGATATAATAGCATGTGGTCTAAAATTCACGTTAGAAATGATATTCTCTCTCTACCAAGTAGACGTTAGGTTCAACCACAATAAAGTCTGGAGTGGCGACATGTAGAAACTCTATCAACAGTAACCTTTCTTATACTAGTTATTTATTTCTAGTGACGAAACAAACGCTATGTAAGGGCACAGGACACTTATTCCATCTTTTATCTGAGCTTCTGTACGTCGATAAAATTGGTTCTGAACTGGGAATGCAACTCAGACCGCCCTTAACGCGGAATTTGATCCCTTCGTGATAATACAGCTCGGCTACAGTTGTTGTTTGTTCATAACTGCAGATTCCTCAACATCTTCACATATTGCGCTTCAATGGGTTCGAATCCTGGCCGGGCACTAAAGATTTCGTTATGTATTATCAAGCTCTAGCATGAGAACACCTATCTGCTGGTGGATAATAATTTTGATTTTTAATTTATTTTCATTCGTTGTCAACATTAACGATATCTGACGTTTTTGACTCCCAGTGAGACACAGAACTACTTGCGAGATCACTGTAAGTTCAAGATGTTATGCCGAGCTGCTGGTGGAGAAAAATTCGGTAGCTGACGTCTCTTTGTGTGTAGTCAACAACGATATGTGTGGGGCTCTATTCCCAGTCAGCACTGAACTCTGTCGCTACTAGTGCAACAAACCCATATTTAATGTTCGTTGGAGTCCTGGGAAGGAAAAGATTAATGTTTCGTCTCGTCATTTCAGTTAAAACATCAAGCTACTGCCGAGAAAATCCGAAATGTCGCAGTTGATTGTGCTTCGATATCAATCCGATTACGTTCTGGGTTCGAATCCATGTCCAACACAAAGCTTTACCTCACGGAATTTCAATTAAGTTACTTGTTAAGAAGTGTTATTTAACATCTTTCGTAGTTCGTTGACAGGGACAATTGATGCTGGGTAGGAATTAGCGTCCATTAAAAATGTTTGCGTTATGTAATTTAAAGTTGATATTTGCTAACTTATACTGTCTAAAATCGAGGTATATCACTCTCTGTATGCCTAATCAGGAATGACTGTTAGTTTCCGTCAGTCACGAAATCTTTGCTTAGTCTGCATGACCTGGGTTTGAATCCATATGCAGAACGAGACGGTTCGTCGTGTCATTTGAAGTTCATACATATTCTCAACAAGCTGCTCGTTGATAACTTAAATTTTTACTGTAATTTTGTGTTAAATAATAAGTACGGTATGTTATTTTGAAGAGGAAATCATGTATACGACGAACTTACTACGTGGATTACCTATCTGACGTAATAATGAGAGTGGTAACATTTCAGGTATGTCATTTATTGTAATAAGTGTGAGCTTACAAACCTTAAGGACAGTGTTATCTGTGATAAGTTGTTCCCTCATATTTGTAGTATCGTGGTGTTACTTTACATCTTGAGTTACTGTGATACAGAGCAGTGTTTTCTAGTGGTGACTTGTTGGAACCAATTTCAATAGTCAAACGACTGTACCAAGGAATGATTAGAGGACCTGCTAGACAGTTGCGTTATGTAGGTTGCATGCGAATCAGGCGAAATGCAATTCAGGTCGTTCGAATACTTTTGAGCACGACTGTACATGTTGACTGTATCCAGGATTTGTTGCAGATCCCCAACTTTTCCTCACAGGTGTTATTCTCTCCAACAGTTGCTTCCACCATGGCACTTTCCCTCGTCATCTCGGAAGCTGACGTATCAGGCGCCCACACTCAGTGCCCCTTCCTCTCACGCCTAACCGCTCTACTCAGTTCTACTATCGATCTCACCGCAATAATGATGCAACACCCTTGACGACGTCATGTATAATACAACATTGTGCGCACTTTTGTCCGTCTTACATCCCAAATTTCTCTAATTTACGTGGTATTCCTACCTATCTCATCACAACCCTTTCTCCCTTAGGATACATTACAAGCTTCACAAACACTAAACTACTAAGAGACCTCACAAAACTTCCATATTTAAACTATACATAAGATTCTCCTTATTATACTCTTCATAACTTTACATCTGTTTTAACAAATCAACATCTATCCCCATTCTATACGTACATTTCCTTTTTCCCCTTTTTTCACTATTAGCATAAAGGTTATGGGTTCTTCATCTTCATCACGATGAATAGTAAGAGGAAAATTGATGGTGATAAAGGTTAGTGTATTAGTGTTATTTTTCTTTTGTTCTAACTACGGGTACATCACATTCTCATAAAAATTTCGCACCTTGACTCCAACTACAGCGCCTTTTTCTCTGCAATCTCTTCTTTTCAACATAAGCTGTAACAGATCTTCAAAATGCAATATATCTCTATTTTTTGTTTCCTTTTTAAAACTTTCTCCACTATCCAATTCCATTGTTTTCGAGCGTGTACTTTCCTTAGTTCTAGTTATCCCTACCTCCGTCTTCTAAACAGTAAACTTTTATATTACTTGCTCCCCCTATCTTACTCTTCGTTATTGAAATTATCCCTGTGTTAAACTCACATCCCTCTGTCTACATCCTTCCACGAAATAACATGCTTCTCGCTTTCCTTAATAATTCAATTCTCCTTCTTAATTCTTACCTCCTAACAATCTTTTATATTTACTTCCCTCATATCTCCATTTTAATATCAACTTGTGGTACCTCCCACAAATCATAAATGGAACAAAAAACAAATGAATATCTCCTTCTTACCTAATTCTTTACTTCCTTCCTAATTCTTGGCTTCCTTTTGTCCAGAGAAATCAACCTCTTTCTACTTCACACTACATTTTAAGAGAGAATCTACTACTATTTCGTGAAAGTATCCACATACTGATCTCTATCTTTCTCCTATCTCTCTACTCTTTCTCCAGACTACATTTAGTTTGCAGAAGAGTTACTTTAGTTCTTACTTTACTGCTCTTTCTTCACAACTATCCTTTTGACCTACTGAGAAACCTGACTTATTTATTTTAATGAGATAAGTACAAATAATTTTTTTTTCGTATGCATTTTCTTAACTTCCCTACTTTTTGATTTCTTGATTTTGCACTTATTGGAATCTCGACATTTGAAAAAACTAATTTTTCTTGTGGAGTTAATATTTGATATTTTACCCTTTATACAATTTACAGTGACTCACATGGTGCAAGCCCAATGCTTTTCCAGTTTTTGGTATAATCAGATCGACTGCGTTATCATGAACCACTCTACTTACTTCCATAGGCCCTTTGTATACCGAGAAGGACTTGTGGCTTTGATGCTTTCTCTTGCTCGAGAGATGATGGGTTTTTACAAGTACCTCTTGTCCTAGTGAAAATACTCTTGAGGTTGCCGTTTTATCTGCTCGGTTCTTTCTATTTAACGCCGCAGCCTTCAAATTGCTCAGTGCCAATTTTACTAGATGTTGATGTTGTACTCTGGATACTGGTGGAAATTTAATTATTTCCCAGATAAGTCGCTGTCCTATATACAGGGTGGTCCACTGATCGTGACGGGGCCAAATATCTCACGAAATAAGCGTCAAACGAAAAAACTACAAAGAACGAAACTTGTCTAGCTTGAAGGGAGAAACCAGATGGCGCTATGGTTGGCCGCTAGGCACTGCCATACATCAAACGGATATCATCTGCGTTTTTTAAAAATAGGAACCTCCATATTTTATTACATATTCGTGTAGTACGTAAAGAAATATGAATATTTTAGTTGACTACTTTTTTCGCTTTGTGATACATGTCATGCTGTAATAGTTAAAAACATGTGGCTCTCAATTTTAGACAAACAGTTGGTAACAGGTACGTTTTTTAAATTAAAATACAGAACGTAGGTACGTTTGAACGTTTTATTTCGGTTGTTGCAATGTAATACATGTACCTTTGTGAACTTAGCATTTCTCAGAACGCATGCTGTTACAGCGTGATAACCTGTAAATACCACATTATTGCAATAAATGTTCAAAATGATGTCTGTCAACCTCAAAGCATTTGGCAACATGTGTAACGACATTCCTCTCAACAGCGAGTAGTTCGCCTTCCGTAATGTTCGCACATGCATTGACAATGCGCTGACGCATGTTGTCAGGCGTTGTCGGTGGATCGCGATAGCAAATATCCTTCAACTTTCCCCACAGAAAAAAATCCGGGGACGTCAGATCCAGTGAACGTGCGGGCCATGGTATGGTGCTTCGACGACCAACCCGCCTGTCATGAAATATACTATACAGTACCGCTTCAACCGCACGCGAGCTATGTGCCGGACATCCATCATGTTGGAAGTACATCGCCATTCTGTCATGCAGTGAAACCTTGTAGTAACATCGGTAGAACATTACGTAGGAAATAAGCATACATTGCACCATTTAGATCGCCATCGATAAAATGGGGGCTAATTAACTTTCCTCCCATAATGTCGCACCATTCCGTTGGTGAATGACGCTTCGTCGCTAAATAGACCGCGTACAAAAAATATGTCATCGTCCCGTAATTTCTCTTGTGCCCAGTGTCAGAACTGCACACGACGTTCAAAGTCGTCGCCATGCAATTCCTGGTGCATAGAAATTTGGTACGGGTGCAATCGATGTTGATGTAGCATTCTCAACACCGACGTTTTTGAGATTCCCGATTCTCGCGCAATTTGTCTGCTACTGATGTGTGGATTAGCCGCAACAGCAGCTGAAACACCTACTTGGGCATCATCATTTGTTGCGGGTCGTGGTTGACGTTTCACATGTGGCTGAACACTTCCTGTTTCCTTAAATAACGCAACTATCTGGCGAACGGTCCGGACACTTGGGTGATGTCGTCCAGGATACCGAGCAGCATACATAGCACACGCACGTTGGGCATTTTGATCACAATAGCCATATGTCAACACGATATCGACCTTTTCCGCTATTGGTAAACGGTCAATTTTGACACTGGTAATGTATCACGAAGCAAATACCGTCCGCACTGGCGGAATGTTACGTGATACCACGTACTTATACGTTTGTGACTATTACAGCGCCATCTATCACAAAGCGAAAAAAGTGGTCCAACTAAAAGATTCATATTTCTTTACGTACTACCCGAATATGTAATAAAAAATGGGAGTTCCTATTTAATAAAAGGGACAACCATAGCGCCATCTGGTTTCCCCCTTCAAGCTAGACGAGTTTCGTTCTTTGAAGTTTTTTCGTTTGATGCTTATTTCGTGAGATATTTGGCCCGGTCACTATCAATGGACCACCCTGTATATTATTTGACTTGGGTATCAATATTGGTGTTGCCAAAGGTGAATTATCCTTTTGGCATACCATTTATCTTTCGGTTTCGCATAAATAAACTACATCCTCACAATTGATCCTTCGCACGAATAAACTACATCCTTCACCTTCCAATAAACTACATCTTTCACTTACCAGTGATAACAGTTTCATTTGTAGAGATAACTATCTAATAATTGCGAATTCAATATGTCCAAGAGTTACATATTTTGGTATTGAGTACTGAAAGTAATTGAACATGATTTTGTGTATCACTTGACCTCTGATAAATCATATGTAGAATGAGAAAGGGAACAGCTGTTTTGCCTTTCTAGAATACTTCCCGAACTTTCACTTTTATTCATTCATACATTCTAGTCACGTGACAGCAGAAATTCTAGTTAATTTGTTACGATCTGCAACTAATATTAGCTACCTTACAGGGTCAGATTCGTATTTCTATCGAATGTCTGTTCAACACCGTGGGCTCGAGAAGACATTTCAGATGTATTACCCATTTGCGCGTATATCTTACAACCATAGTTTCCAGGACCAAAGCCATTAATGTAATTCCACGGCTCAGCAAAACCACAGTTATTGTTTGCCGTCTGTGAGTTGCCAAAACCATAGCTGTTATTGTACCATGGGCGATTACTATTCTTCCCAAAACGATTGCCTTTCCCAACATTATTATTGCCATTGTAAGCATTATGAAAGGCTAATTGGTTGCTATTGTTCCCCCGACCATTGGCTTCTCTCACTGCACGTTGTTTCTTTGCATCATCATCACTGAAGATGAATACAAGTTCTCTTAATATCCCTTTAAATGCCTGTATATTATCTCCTGCTCTGCCAACCAACCATTGCTTATAATAAAAGGGTAACTTCATTGTGCACATACGTATCAGTTCCTCATCTCTGTAAGGACTGTCTATACACTGATTCTTTTTCATCATTTCTTCAAAAAATTTAACTGGCTTCTTTTCTCCAGAATTTTCAAATGACTCGAACCGAAAAAATTCATTTTATCCTATTTTCAGTTTTGATGGACCAGTATCGCTCCAAGAATGCATACTTAAATTGTTCATACGACTGACAGTTTGCAGCGGCTCTTTGCACTGTTTCTGCTATTGCGCTTTCCATACAACCACAAATGAAATCAAGTTTATTGCTAAGCGGCCAATGCTCCGGTAAATCGATTTGGAATTGATGTATAAACGTGCGGGGATGCATGCCGTTCCCGCTTTCTTTTTAATGTTGGAATTTTCTGACTATCAAAAAATGATCGTTATCAAATTTTTATATTGCACCATATGGCGTTTATGATTTCGCAACATTTTATGTTCCCTGCAAGTGCGTTATGTTTTCGTCCTACCAAATTTTGATCCTGAGATGACATATCTGAGTCCCATCTAGCTTCTCATCTATGCAGTGGTGCGCACTTATCTAAGCCGTACCGTTCCTCGTGTATCAGACTGAAAGATACGTTTAAATTTCCCGTTACTGGATCAGTGTTTTGTCTTCGTGCTTGCTTCATATTGACCTGCGGTATGTGGCCTGTTGTACTGTAATTCGTAAACTAAGAATTTGGTACATGTGTCGCTGTAAACGGTTCTACTATCGTGTCATTCGCGTATGCTCGGAGGATCGGCTGCCGATTTGTGGGTATGCGTGCAGTTACCACTTCTCGCACCATTGTCTGTTGTGAACGCACATTACGTGCTTCGTTCAACTGCCTCAACTTTTCTCTCATCATTTGCTTCTGTTTCGGCTCGGAAAATAGTGATGCAACATTTGTGGACCTACAAGTGTTTCCGCAACTGACACGGAAGATTGCATAACGGACTTGTTTACCTCTGGAGTTTTTTCTAGCATTATGTCAGATGACACCACCGATTCCGTCGCCTCACTACTACTTTCTGTACGGCTCTCTATACACTGCTTCATTTCTGTACGATCTGTTCCTACTGCTGCTGACTTTTCGAGACGATGTTTACGACGCGTGTATCAAATCTTTTTAAGTCGCCTCGCGTGACACGTTTTCTGACATTGAGTTCTTCAACGATCTGTTGCGCCTTACCAGACACCTTACGTGCTAAATTATCAACTCTTTAGACACTGCATCCTGCACCTGGTCAATGTCAGTATGCATCTTTTTCCGATCAGCCATCAGCGATTAAACTAGTTCGCGCGAGTCTCTCGTCTCTCTCCGGATTTCAATAAACTGTTCATTAACTTCCGTTCGCAGCTTCTGCGGACTTTTTCGAACACAGCATTCATTGGTTTCAAATTTGAGACCATTTAAACCAGAATTTGTGGCCGATAACCCTGCATTCGTTTCGGTTTTGAATTCATCGTTTCGGTTTTTAAACTTGCCGTTTCAGCTTTTAAGTTTGGTAACCGTGCATTTGTTTCTGTTTTGAAGTCTGCTAACCCTGCATTTGTTTGCTTGACAACAATAGTGAGTTGCTTCAATATTGCAAACACACTGTCAGACTCTTCGCCATCGCCATCCGGCATCATTTGCTGTAAATTTTCCGTTCGCGTCTTTCTTGTGACGCCTCACCGACTTCTGTACATAGCGCTGACGCACTTACTTACATTCTTTCCGTAGGAAACTGTCCGCTTTGATTCAGAATTACAACACTTGGTTCGAAGTGCCAAAGTTGCTCGTCCTCTGATTCTGCTTCTGACCCACTAGATCTGTCATCTGTTCGGATTTGCGCGGTCTCCGACTGTGATACCAATCGCGAAACCGCATTGTCACTTCGGTTTCGTGACTTTCACTCGATACATTTTGTTGTATGTCAATTTCTATCCTATAAAGATGTTCAGTTTGCCCTATACGCCATCTCAGACCGTCCAACTCACCTCTCTCTCGACTTGCACGAGCCTGAGCTCTAGACAACATGAAGTTATATGACCTGACACATCTCCAAAATATCATAGGAAGTCTCATGTGCTATTATCACATCTTTAGCAACGCCATTCACTGTTTGTGGATATTCAAACCAACTAGGCAATGCTGTGAATAACTTCGCCCACACCAGCAAGGTCATGCACGAGCTACTTTTACCCAGCACACAAAACTTTTTCTTTACTCTATAATACAACTTTTTCTACTCTGTGGATCACACATTCACAGTAATCTGATCACTATGCAGATACATACATAGAGTAACCTTGTCACGTTTTGTTTTTCAAGAAGATTTTATTCTTATTACCAAATTTTAATTAGACTTTCTAATTTGACTGATTGCCATCCAGGCAGACCAACTGCCATCCTGGCAGGGTCGCCATTATCTGACAATCCATTCTTTTTGACATTAGTAAGACATCAGCAAAAACACCCTGTGAGTGCGTGAGCATCTATAGAATAAATGACTGGGGCTGGGAGTCGACCCCTATTATAAGACAGAGCACAACAGTGTTTAGCCACACACACAAATTGTTTTTAATTCAGGATTATTGTCAAAGAAGTATATGAATTTACATAGGCTGTAACACAATAATGTTAGGACAGAAATCAACATAACACATTATGTCCTGTTTAATTGAAATAACACTGAACACAACAATATAAAATTGTAACCAGAAGGTTCTCTACAAAATTATTCTTATGACTACACCGTGATGTTTGCCAATATTACGACAAATCATCCGATTCCGATTCTAAGTTCAGTATTCAAATGGTTCAAATGGCTCTGAGCACTATGGGACTTAACTTCTGGGGTCATCAGTTCCCTAGAACTTAGAACTGCTTAAACCTAACTAATCTAAGGACATCACACACATTCATGCCTGAGGCAGGATTCGAACCTGCGACCATAGCGGTCACGCGGTTCCTGAGTTCAGTATTCCATTCTATTATGGATGACAATCAAGTCTATAGAGGATGGTTAGTTTTTGTGACAAGCTGAGCAGAAGATTATTCAAGGTTGCTAGCGTTCACAGTGGGTGCAAGCTGGTGGACCTACAAGTTTACACCTCTGTTAGCGGTATTTACCTTAGCTGTGATGAGCTGTCAGCTGCATGGCTGCTCTCGTCCTCTGAAAAATCCTATAAAAGCTAAGCAAAATCTTTGCTGATTATATCAGCGGAAACTGTCCTTTGTTTCTGCTTAGGAGAAAACATACAGTAATCCCTAGTATTGAAAAAGGGCGATATGCACGTGCATAGATGGAGCAGTGTGCATATTACAATGCCCTCTCAGTTCTCACAATAACAATTAACTACGTGGCTGCTTCGTTTCTCCGCGGTTGGAGCTCAACGACTCTTCAACTGATATCTAGCTGAATGTCAGCCGAAGTGAACACAGTGTTCACAGGAAATTCGTCTTTTTGGCGTTGTTCAGAGTGTGATGTGACCTGTTCTGCACTTGACGCTGGTTCAGAGTAGAGTCATTAAAGTTTTCGGTCTTGTGTTTCTCGTAGCTAGCTGTCCCTCACTTGAGTCCTTTCATGAGTCACATCACGGCTTTTTGCAACCAATAGGAGCGTTCCTTTCATCTCGTGGAAACTACATCCGCCAGTCGCAAAGGGTGTAACCTAAAACGGAGTCGAAATTTCGGCACATTACTCCTTCCTAGCTCATTTCAGCCAATCGGACATTTTGTGCCCGCCCCAGACGCCTAAAAGTTACACGTGTACATCACGAGTGTACCACGAGCATTTCACTGCATTTCTGGTCTGATTGTATCCATCTGGAAATTCCCCAACGCAGTTTTCCAAAACATTTCTCCATAGCATGCAGTGAAGGGCCACTACCTGCTCTCCTTGATGTGTGGGCCAGCGTGTTCACTGTCCCTGTCGCCATAGGTGCCCAACTCCTTTTTAAAAGTGTTCCATTATACTTGGGTCGTGATGGCATAACTCGTGTCTGACCCCAAACTAAAACGTTTCCTCCACTAGCATATTTCACTTTTTGCTCATTGACATGCAGGATTTAGGTTCAGTGTGCCAATACCGTCGAACTGAGGGTCATCCCTTTGCATTGCATACTATACATTTTACTTGGCAAATCTGGTCATTATCGATGAAGTATGCCAGGTGACATATTCACCTCCTTGTTACAATGTATAAAATTTCTCAAGTGAGGTGCTCAAAAAAAATGGTTCAAATGGCTCTGAGCACTATGGGACTTAACATCTATGGTCATCAGTCCCCTAGAACTTAGAACTACTTAAACCTAACTAACCTAAGGACAGCACACAACACCCAGCCATCACGAGGCAGAGAAAATCCCTGACCCCGCCGGGAATCGAACCCGGGAACCCGGGCGTGGGAAGCGAGAACGCTAACGCACGACCACGAGATGCGGGCAAGTGAGGTGCAAATTGACATTTATTCAATCTGTCACCTTAAAAATATGTTTAAATGATTAACACTGGAAGATCGCATTTTAATATGAGAGATAAGTCACTGAAAATATGAAATGCTGATTCATTAATAAAGGGTGTAACCACCAGAATATTGAATGCAGACATACAAACGTGCACCCATTATGTTGTGCAGGCGCAGGACATCGATTTGTGGGATGGGTTTCTTGCCTATTGCACTTGTTTGGTCAATAATACAAGGGCAGTTATTGTTCTATGTGGATGACACTGGAGTTATCATCGGAAGATGTTCCATATTGCTCAACTGGAGATAGATCTGATGATTGAGTAGACCAAGGTGTGTCGACACTCTGTAGAGCATGCTGGGTTACAACAGTGGTATGTGGGCGAGTGTTATCCTGTTGGGAAACACCCCCTGGAATGCTATTCGTGAATGGTAATCCAACACATCGAATAATCATCAGATTAAAGTTAAAATCTTCTGGGATGGTAGGTCACGTCATATTTCGTTCAAAAATAATCGACGTTTCGAGTCCTCTGCTGCAAATCTTCTTCAAGAAGTA
This sequence comes from Schistocerca serialis cubense, assembly GCF_023864345.2. Classification (NCBI taxonomy): domain Eukaryota; kingdom Metazoa; phylum Arthropoda; class Insecta; order Orthoptera; family Acrididae; genus Schistocerca; species Schistocerca serialis. The sequence goes on from NC_064645.1 coordinate 633,453,545, forward strand.
AAATGTCCGCTATTGCTAGAAGACCCCGGTAGAGGGGTAGAAACGTTCATTGTTTTAAAAGTATATATGGTGCAGTCTAACAACCCAGAAGATTTTAACTTAAGTGAGAATGGCCTAGAAATCATGTAGACTTACATAGTCATCCGATTACCGTATGATTTTGTAGTCAGGGTTTCTAGGATAACCCCGAGAATGTCCTTGCTATCAAATGAAATTGCACCCCAGCCATAAATTCAGGTGGAAGTCCAGTGTGTCTAGAATGTAGACAGATTAGTTGCAGGCGCTCAGCTTCCTCCTTCCAACCAACTTGTTCTCATCATTGGCATCGAAGAAGCAGAAACAGATGTCTGCATCTACATCAAAATCTATGTAATTACTCTGCGATTCACCATAAAGTGTCTGGCAGAGGGTTTAATGAACCACCGTCATGCTGTCTCTCTACCGTTCCACTCTCAAACGGCATGCAGGAAAAACGAGAACTTAAATTTCTCCATGCAAGCCCTGATTTCTCTTATTTTATCGTGATGATCATTTCTCCCTACGTAGGTGGGTGCCAACAGAATGTTTTCACAATCGGAGGAGAAAACTGGTCATTGAAATTTCATGAGAATATTCCGTCGCAACGAAAAACGCCTTTGTTTTAATGATTGCCACTCCAATTCACGTATCATGTCTGTGACACTATCTCCCCTATTTCTCGATAATACAAAACGAGCTGCCCTTCTTTGTACTTTTTCGATGTCATCCGTCAGTCCCACCTGATGCGGATCCCACACCGCACAGCAGTACTCCAGAATAGGGAGGACAAGCATAGTGTAAGCAGTCTCTTTGGTAGGCCTGTTGCACCTTCTAATTGTTCTGCCAATGAATTGCAGTCATTGGTTTGCTCTACCCACAATATTATCTATGTGATAGTTCCAATTCATATCATTAGAAAACACAACAGACCTCCACCCTGCTCTTCATTAATGGGCTGTGCCAGTCCAGAGCCTAGCTTTCTTGGGACATTAAATCCTCATGACGACCACTGTCAGCAGCCATTTATACAGCTACATTCTTGTTAAGTCTTTCTGTCATATTAGAGAAGCAACATCCAGCTTCTCGTAGCCCTCAGACTGAGTGAGGTGTAGATAATGTTGACTTTGTCTCCTTAAAGTGATTCTTGACTAACATCATCACACCAATCTCAAAAGTAACTGAAACTCACCACTGGTACAACACGTATTTAAGACAAACTTGATTTGCATCTTCTAGTGGCGCTACTAACGCCACTCTTATGCTGCTGGTGCGAAATCTGAATAGACATCATCTATCAGATGAAGATACACACTTACCAACTTTCGTTTATACTGCACAACTCCTTCTTGGTGTTTCGGTTTTGCTCCACCAGCGTATTTGGTTGTTCTTCTGTTCTATCAGTCAGGCAGTAGTAGCTGAGCGAGACAGGCGCAGCAACAAGAAAGTAACCGCTTTTGTGACATTTACGAGTTCCTAACCAGGAGCGAATTTTATTATATAATCTGTGTGCTTTAACAGTTTAGTTTCTTGAGTTTCTGTATGTAAATTTAATATCTAATAGCCACAGTTCTCGCGTTTTTGTTTGTGTCGGAAAGTAAACCGATTTTGTGACATATTACAAGTTCCTAATCAGGGGCAAATTATTTAGTTTCACCCGATTGCTTCGGTAGTTAGGATTTTGAAAATCTGCATATTACTAGACACAGTTTGTGCGTTTTCGGCAGGGCCTACAGTAGACTTGCGCAGCACGTGCCGATAGTCCGTTTGTGTGCATAGTCTAGTTTTCCACAGTCTTTAGTATGGACAGGGACTGCGATTGTTGTGTGCGGATACGAACCGAGTTGGTGACACTTCGCTCTCAGCCTCAGGCTGTGATGGCTTCGGTTACACTGCTTGAGGCTGCAGTGGATGGGCACCACTGTTGCGGGCCGGCCGTGGGGATCCAACGGACGTCCAGCACGGCAGAGTCCTCCGATCGGTCCTCGCCGGTGGCCAACCCAGTTACTGCTCCCACTGAGGCTGACCCCTCACCCGTGGTCGAGGGGGAGGTCGCCTCGGGGCGAAGCAGGCGGCGAAAAACTTCCCAGGCGGCCGCACATAAGGCCTCCCCGGTTCGTCTGACAAACAAGTTCCAGGAGCTGTCTGTGGCTGACACTGTCGGTGAGCCACATGCTGTTGCCTGTCCTGTTTCAGAGGAAACCACTCAGCCTGCAAGATCCGGGAAATCACAGAGGGTGGGATTATTGGTAATTGGGAGCTCCAACCTTAGGCACGTTATGGAGCCCTTTAGGGACTTGGCTGACAAGAAGGGTAAGAAAATCAATGTGCACTCCGTGTGCATAACGGGTGGAGTCATTCCAGATGTGGAAAGGGTCCTCCCGGATCCATGAAGAGCACAGGGTGCAGCCAGCTGCAGGTGGTGGCACATGTCGGCACTAATGACGTGTGTCACTTTGGATCAGAAGAGATTATCACTGGTTTCTAGCGGGTAACAGAAATGGTAAAGGCTGCCAGTCTTGCTTGCAAGATGAAGGCAGATCTGACCATTTGCAGCATAGTCGACAGTACCGAATGCGGACCTCTGGTACAGAGCCGAGTGGAGGGTCTGAATCAGAGGCTTAGACGGTTCTAAGACCGTGTAGGCTGCAGACTCCTCGACTTGCGCCAAAGTGTGGTTGGGTTTCGGGTTCCGCTGAATAGGTCAGGTGTCCACTATACGCAGGAGGTGGCTACACGAGTAGCAGGGGCTGCGTGGCGTGGACTGGACGGTTTTTTAGGTTAGAGGGTCTCGGGAAAACGTAAGAAGGGCTTCAGTCACAAAGGGTGCAGGCTGAACACAGGAAGAACGTAGATACAGGAGCCATTGGTACAACAATTGTAAATTGTCGTACCTGTGTTGGGAGAGTACCAGAGCTCCGAGCGATAATAGAAAGCACTAATGCTCAAATAGTTATAGGCACTGAAAGCTGGCTAAAGCCGGATATAAGCTCAACCGAAATTTTTGCGAAGAACCTAACGGTGTTCCAAAAGGATAGGCTAAAACACGGTTAGCGGTGGGGTGTTTGTTGCTGTCAGAAGTAGTTCTCGTGAAATTGAAGTAGATGCTTCCTGTGAGTTAGTATGGGCAGAGGCCATTGTTGGCAACAGGAATAAAATAATAGTGGGATCCTTTTACCGACCTCCCAATTCAGATGATACAGTTGCTGAAAGGTTCAGAGAAAACTTGTGTTTGATTTCAAACACGTACCCGACTCATACGATAATAGCGGGTGGCAACTTTAATATACCCTCGACATGTTGGCGAAAATACATGTTTAATTCCAGAGGTACGCATAAAATATCATCCGAAATTGTGCTAAACGTATTCTCTGAAAATTATTTCGAACAGTTAGTTCATCCGAAATTGTGCTAAACGCATTCTCTGAAAATTATTTCGAGCAGTTATTTCATTAGCCCTTGCTAAAAATAAACGTTTGTGAAAACACATCTGACCTCTTAGCAACAAATAATCCTGAGTTAATAACGAGCATCAAAACCGATTCAGGGATTAGTGAACACAGGGTTGTCGTAGCGAGATTGAATATTGTAATCCCCAAACTCTCGAAAAATAAGCGAAAAATATACATATTCAAAAAAGCAGATAAAATTTCACTTGACGCCTTCCTGAGAGACAATTTGCACTCATTCCAAATTAACAATACAAATGTATACCACATGTGGCTTAAATTCAAAGAAATAGTACCGACAGCAGTTGAGAGATTTATACCAAATAAATTAACAAACGAAGGAGCTGATCCTCCTTGGTACACAAAACGGGTTAGAACACTGTTGCAGAAACAACGAAACAAACATACAAATTTAAACACACGCAAAATCCCCAAGGTTGTCGATTTTTTACAGAAGTTCGAAATTTAGCGCAGACTTCAATGCGAGATGCTTATAACAGTTTCCACAACGAAACTTTGTCTCGAAATCTGGCGGAAAAACCAAAGAGATTCTGGTCGCATGTGAAGTATGTTAGCGGCAAGAAACAATCATTGCCTTGTCTGCGCTACAGCAATGGAGATACTATCGAAGACAGTGGTGCCAAAGCAGAGTTACTAAACGCAGCCTTCCGAAATTGCCTTCGCAAAAGAAGACGAAGTAAATATTCCAGAATTCGAATCGAGAACAGCTCCCAACATGAGTAACGTAGAAATAAATATCCTTGGAGTAGTGAAGCAACTTAAATCACTTAATAAAAGCAAGTCTTCTGGTCCAGACTGCATACCAATTAGGTTCCTTTCGGAGTATGCTGATGCTTTAGCTCCATACTTAACAACCATTTACAACCGTTCGCTCGGCGAAAGACCCGTACCCATAGAATGTAAAGTTGCACAGGTCACACCAATATTCAAGAAAGGTAATAGGAGTAATCCATTAAATTACAGGCCTTCTCGTTAACGTCGAAATGCAGCAGGATTTTGGAACATATACTATGTTCGTACATTATGAATTACCTCGAAGAAAGCGGTCTGTTGACACACAGTCAACATGGGTTTAGAAAACATCGTTCCTTTGAAACACAACTAGCTCTTTATTCACATGAAGTGCTGAGTGCTATTGACAAGGGATTTCAGATCGATTCCGTATTTCTGGAATTCCGGAAGGCTTTTGACACTGTACCACACAAGCGGCTCGTAGTGAAATTGCGTGTTTATGGAATTTCGCCTCACTTATGTGGCTGGATCCGTCATTTCCTGTCACAGAGGTCACAGTTGGAAGTAACTGACGGAAAATCATCGAGTAAAACAGAAGTGATTTCTGGCGTTCCCCGAGGCAGTGTTATAGGCCCTTTGCTGTTCCTTATCTGTATAAACGATTTGGGAGACAATCTGAGCAGCCGTCTTCGGTTGCTTGCAGATGAGACTGTTGTATATCGACTAATAAAGTCATCAGAAGATCAAAACAAACTGCAAAACGATTTAGAAAAGATATCTGAATGGTACGAAAAGTGGCAGTTGACCCTAAATAATGAAAAGTGTGAGGTCATCCACATGAGTGCTAAAAGGAACTCGTTTAACTTCGGTTACAAGATAAATCAGTCTAACCATAAAGCCGTAAATTCAACTAAACACCTAGGTATTATAATTACGAACAACTTAAACTGGGAGGAGCACATAGAAAATGTTGTTGGGAAGGCTAACCAAAGACTGCGTTTTATTGGCAGGACACTTAGAAAATGTAACAGGTCTACTAAGGAGACTGCCTACACTACGCGTGTCCGTCCTCTTTTAGAATACTGCTGCGCGTTGTGGGATCCTTACCAGATAGGACTGACGGAGTACATGGAAAAAGTTCAAAGAAAGGCAGCACGTTTTGTGTTATCACGAAATATGGAAGAGAGTGTTACAGAAATGGTACAGGATTTGGGCTGGACTTTATTAAAAGAAAGGCATTTTACGTTGGGACGGAACCTTCTCAGACAATTCCAGCCACCAACTTTCTCCTTCGAATGCGTAAATATTTTGTTGACACCGACCTACATAGGGAGGAACGATCACCACGATGAAATAAGGGAAATCAGAGTTCTTACGGAAAGATATAGGAGTTCATTCTTTCTGCGCGCTATACGATATTGGAATAATAGAGAATTGTGAAGGTGGTTCGATGAACCCTCTGCCAGGCACTTAAATGTGATTTGCAGAGTATCCATGTCGATGTAGATGTAGATATCAATTTTCCTTTGTGACTGGACTATTTCTGCTCATAATTCAATACTGTGTATTAGTGGCCCCCAAAATGAGAAAATCCGCATCCAATTTAAAATGTAGTAGTGAAAGAACCTCTATCAAATTACACTTCATCTCTTTATTGTTTTGTAGACATCCCACCTGTCCCAGTGTCTTCGTACAACAATTTTCAGCAGAAACAGCTGCTGTAAAAGAATATGCCTGTCGCTATCACAGTCGTGGTGACAGTAAAGACTCTCTGGTGACATTATCTGCGAGAAGAAAAAGAAGCAGCTGTTAGAGCAAGATAAGGTTTACAAGGAAGTAGGTACAAGAAAAGTCAGCTTCTATAATAATATGTATGTTCTCTGGCTCTCATTTAGTGCCCATTTCTTTTTTAATTTTTGAAAAAAATTAACCATATTCTCTTTATTTTCTTAATATCTTTCGAATCTATATTTATAACGCTTTTTTTGTTGTATTAATTCCTCATGATGTGGATCAGAAATTATTTTGTGCTGTCTTCCATTCGCATATTCTAGTGGTATTCGTTGGCGGCTTTCTGAGGTCAGCTTCGCGCAGTATATCAACCATTGCTTTATATTTGCCCTCCACCGTACGACTTATCTCACTTTATACGTGCATTGTAGCTCTAATTTTATTAACGTTTATAATCTGCTTCAGTTAATTGTGTAAATTGTATAATAGTAACAGATAGATGGCAAGCAGTTGTCGGGCAGTAATAATGGTAGACATCACTAGATTTTGTAGTATTTATAGTTTTTGTTACTATCGGAAGTAGTTATGGCGAGGGAAGTAGTATTGTATGTAATTATGTGTACAGTATAATTAGTTACTAATGCATAGGAAAAAATGGTTGGTGATAGTAATAATTCTTACAAGAATAAAGTAGAGTAATAAATGCATTCGTGCTCGTTATTTAACGGCGATGTGTTTAGTTTTCACAAATTTCGACCGCTATAAATGTTCTGAGGACGCGGATTTATTTTACAGAGGTGAGCACTGCGATCCGAGAAACATAGTTTCCAAGCTACTGTTACTGTCCATTTAGACAGTATGGTCTGGTACACGTCAATGTGTTCTGTTCTATTTGCTGATTGGTCTGTTATCGAATGTCTGTCAGGGGTTGCTGACGTGACGTACCTCCCTGGTATCCCTTATAAACTGAGTATTTCACTTTCATATCAATATTCCCTAGCTTTGTGAGGATCAATATCCTCCCACATTATAATATTTGCTATATTTGTGTTTTTTGGAGCCTATTGCGTGGCATAACTACAAAGTACATGTTACCACTGTAGTAGCGATGGGGAGGTGGGTAGAGTCTGTCGTTGTGTTGGGTGGCCGCGCTCGCTAATGTATTTTAATTCTACTTATTCACGCCGCGTTCTAGCGGTCTTAAATTTTCGGTGATAAATGATTAATGTCATTTTGTGGCGTGCGGGACGTCGAGTCTAACTAAATTTGTTTTGAAATGAGCTACAACTTCCATAACAAATTGCACAGTGTGCGATCCACCAGTAACCGTTATCAATTGAACATTTCATTGTGCGGTTCCGAAAGATTACCAGCAAAAGAATATACATCACGAGATCTTTGAGGTGAAGAACAACGAGACAACATCGTTTAATACAAGCGCCACATTTTAATTTAGAGTTTTACGTTGAGGGATTCCGAATGATGGAAAAAGATCGCAATTTGTGTAGAGCAAATACATGTTGGCGACTACACGGCGAGAAAGGACGTCGTATCCTGCAACAATCTTTGTTCCTGATCGCCGATTGCCTGTGTCAACGTATGGTGATTGAATTTGAAATTTTTAGCGGCGCCTCGATTTTCAAGCAAAGTTAGACAGGAAAAGTTATAGACAGTGTTCTATTGTTTTGAATGTAAACTGCCTGTGCAGCTTACGTATTTGAATAGCGGCCAAAATAAAAGTGAGAATTGTGACCTAATGAAGAGGAGAGCATAACGATCAGGATTGTTTTGAGACCGATGTTACTAATGAACTGGGACTTATTAACAGAACTCAAATTTTGGAAGCAATCGAAAATTCAAATTTGAATCGCCAGTCGTGGGGTGGACAGTACTGATTTTGAAGATGCACAGAGGGGCAGTTTAGACAACGCAATTTGTACATAAACTGAGTGCAGATTTGAAAGCAAATAATCAAAATTAGAATAAAAAATTAGACTATACTAAGTAAGAACTGAAGACAGATGTGAACAAAATTAGATAATCATGAACACAAAATCATGTCAGGTAATCAGCGGTTGAGTCAAGAATTGAAGGCAGATAATCAAAAGTTGGAGATTCGATAAAAATGTTGGATCAAAAGTAACAGAGGTTCGTAGTGGCATGCAAGAGTTATTCAAGGATTGGAGAAACGAACTTATAAGAGTGACGAAATCGAATATTCTGATCAATTTCAGGACAGTAACCAACACGATGAATAGGAAGAATCCGAGGTGGTTGAAGGTCAGTCTCAAATAGTCTCACAGTAACAAGAATTTAATCAGTCTATTGATACGAGTGCAGTAATTCATGATGCAATTGTTGACATTCTAAGTTCACGTCACAAAAAGAATTCAGATGCCAAGTTGACTTCTGATGTACGACTACAGTGTTACGACCTTGACGAGCTGGATCCATTTGTCAACTCCAAACATAGCTGCAATGCTGACCTGTATCGAAGTTAGGTAGGAGGGAGTACTGATCTGTTAGTTCAAGGAAGCCACGATGATAAATGTTACTCCGACGAAATAATCAACAAATTTGCCACCAACGAATAATTTGAAGCTTAACGTTCACAAATTCTGACTGAAGGAGAAAAGATCGACATTTGTACACAGCCAATACTTATACGAGGGTCATTCCATAAGTCATGGTAACTATGGAATATCTTGCAACAATGCGGCAGCATGGGAATTCCACGATCGCATTGAACTGGTGGAGGTGGTATGTATCTCAATGCCAATATAAAACCGAGTTCAAATACAGCTCACGGCAAAGGTTGAAATGAAAACACGTATTGGAACTCTGTGTAAATTTATTGTGCACAAATTCAATTGGAATAAAAATGAATCAAAATCAAGTACTGCCCTACGAAGCAATCGTGTCCACACAACATTGTCGACGATGGAGAAGGCGTTGAATGCCACTGGCATTGCCATCATTGTATGTCATCTGTCGCCGAAATGCCATGAGGATGTCCGCCCTGTTTTCAATGTTCCTCCCACGCAATGGTTTTCTCAGTCGAGGAATGAGGTCGAAGTTGCATGGAATAAGGTCTGTTCAGTAGTGCGGGTGCGGGAGGATCCATATTGTATCGCAGCAAGCTCGCACTCAGCGTTTCAGCGGCTCGTACAGAGTCATCTTCGCATGCGGTCGCGATTTGTCGGTTGATTTCGGCACTATTTTCCGCGTACTTTCGAATATACTTACTGCGATTAAGGTGATGCCCCAAAATACCATAGCTGCGATGACTTGTGGGGTGCCCTTCGTATATGTACAGGGTTATTACAAATGATTGAAGCGATTTCACAGCTCTACAATAACTTTATTATTTGAGATATTTTCACAATGCTTTGCACACACATACAAAAACTCAAAAAGTTTTTTTAGGCATTCACAAATGTTCGATATGTGCCCCTTTAGTGATTCGGCAGACATCAAGCCGATAATGAAGTTCCTCCCACACTCGGCGCAGCATGTCCCCATCAATGAGTTCGAAAGCATCGTTGATGCGAGGTCGCAGTTCTGGCACGTTTCTTGGTAGAGGAGGTTTAAACATTGAATCTTTCACATAACCCCACAGAAGGAAATCGCATGGGGTTAAGTCGGGAGAGCGTGGAGGCCATGACATGAATTGCTGATCATGATCTCCACCACGACCGATCCATCGGTTTTCCAATCTCCTGTTTAAGAAATGCCGAACATCATGATGGAAGTGCGTTGGAGCACCATCCTGTTGAAAGATGAAGTCGGCGCTGTCGGTCTCCAGTTGTGGCATGAGCCAATTTTCCAGCATGTCCAGATACACGTGTCCTGTAACGTTTTTCCCGCAGAAGAAAAATGGGCCGTAAACTTTAAACCGTGAGATTGCACAAAGCACGTTAACTTTTGGTGAATTGCGAATTTGCTGCACGAATGCGTGAGGATTCTCTACCGCCCAGATTCGCACATTGTGTCTGTTCTCTTCACCATTAAGAAAAAATGTTGCTTCATCACTGAAAACAAGTTTCGCACTGAACGCATCCTCTTCCATGAGCTGTTGCAACCGCGTCGAAAATTCAAAGCGTTTGACTTTGTCATCAGGTGTCAGGGCTTGTAGCAATTGTAAACGGTAAGGCTTCTGCTTTAGACTTTTCCGTAAGATTTTCCAAACCGTCGGCTGTGGTACGTTTAGCTCCCTGCTTGCTTTATTTGTCGACTTCCGCGGGCTACGCGTGAAACTTGCCCGCACGCGTTCAACCGTTTCTTCGCTCACTGCAGGCCGACCCGTTGATTTCCCCTTACAGAGGCATCCAGTAGCTTTAAACTGCGCATACCATCGCCGAATGCAGTTAGCAGTTGGTGGATCTTTGTTGAACTTCGTCCTGAAGTGTCGTTGCACTGTTATGACTGACTGATGTGAGTGCATTTCAAGCATGACACACGCTTTCTCGGCTCCTGTCGCCATTTTGTCTCACTGCGCTCTCGAACGCTCTGGCGGCAGAAACCTGAAGTGCGGCTTCAGCCGAACAAAACTTTATGAGTTTTTCTCCGTATCTGCAGTGTGTCGTGACCATATGTCAATGAATGGAGCTACAGTGAATTTATGAAATCGCTTCAATCATTTGTAATAGCCCTGTATTTACTGAGTACAAATATCGATCGTTTCTCCCTCATTCAGAATTCGTGAACGTAAAACTTTAAATTGTCCGTTGGTAGCTAATTTGTCGATTCTCAGGTCGGGGTAATATTTATTATTGTAGCTCCCTTTTATTAAAAGATCAGTACCTCTCGTGACGTGTAGTGGTCAATTCTGCATTGCATAGGGGTGTCCAGATAATTTGGATTAGCCAATGTAATTACGACTGTCATGGAAATCAGACAGAGATGGCTGGTCATGGAGGCGAGTGAATGTGTCACAGATAGACAAAGGAAGATATTTGTTAGTTTCCAAGAGAGAAATAGACACAGTGACGTAATGGAAGGTGTGTAGACATAAGGAGAAAAAATAGAGAAGCAACGTGGAGGCAGCTAAAGATCATATTGCTTGGAAATATTGGAGGAAAACTTTATCCAACAGCAGATATCAAATGTCTCATGATGGCTACATACCTTCTACACTGAAAGTTCGGATAACACTAGCCAACTGGAAACCACAAGCAGTTAATCAGGGTTAATACGAGGTGCACTCAAGTTCTAAGGCCTCCGATTTTTTTTCTCCGGACTGGAAAGAGATAGAAACATGCGAATTGTTTTAAAATGAGGCCGCATTCATTGTCAATACGTCCCAGAGACGGCAGCACCATACGGCAGATGGAATTTTACCGCCAGCAGCGAGAATGAGAACTGTTTTAAATACTTAAAATGGCGACGTTTTCCTTACTTGAACAGCGTGCAATCATTCGTTTTCTGAATTTGCGTGGTGTGAAACCAATTGAAATTCATCGACAGTTGAAGGAGACATGTGGTGATGGAGTTGTGGATGTGTCAAAAGTGCGATCGTGGGTGCGACAGTTTAATGAAGGCAGAACATCGTGTGACAACAAACCGAAACAACTTCGGGCTCGCACAAGCCGGTCTGACGACATGATCGAGAAAGTGGAGAGAATTGTTTTGGGGGATCGGCGAATGACTGTTGAACAGATCGCCTCCAGAGTTGGCATTTCTGTGGGTTCTGTGCACACAATCCTGCATGACGACCTGAAAATGCGAAAAGTGTCATCCAGGTGGGTGCCACGAATGCTGACGGACGACCACATGGCTGCCCGTGTGGCATGTTGCCAAGCAATGTTGACGCGCAATGACAGCACGAATGGGACTTTCTTTTCGTCGGTTATGACAATGGATGAGACATGGATGCCATTTTTCAATCCAGAAACAAAGCGCCAGTCAGCTCAATGGAAGCACACAGATTCACCGCCACCAAAAAAATTTCGGGTAACCGCCAGTGCTGAAAAAATGATGGTGTCCATGTTCTGTGAGGCGTAATCCTTACCCATTGCCTTCCAAAGGGCACTACAGTAACAGGTGCATCCTACGAAAATGTTTTGAAGAACAAATTCCTTCCTGCACTGCAACAAAAACGTCCGGGATCCCGGACTGCGCGTGTGCTGTTTCACCAAGACAACGCACCCGCACATCGAGCTAACGTTACGCAACAGTTTCTTCGTGATAACAACTTTCAAGTGATTCCTCTTGCTCCCTACTCACCTGACCTGGCTCCTAGTGACTTTTGGCTTTTCCCAACAATGAAAGACACTCTCCGTGGCCGCATCTTCACCAGCCGTGCTGAGTCGTGTGAAGTTAGCACCCTTTTTTTCAGAAATCTATATTTTTTTCAGAGTTCTTGATAGATATGAAATAGTTCTAGAGTTCTTTGTACAAAATTTCAATAGTTCTGCAGAATTTAGCGAAAAAACAACAATACTCGAAAAAATTTTCGTATCGAATACATTCTTTGTCAATTTCCGCAAAATGTAAATAAGTACGACAGTTCTGAGCACAGTTCTGAATAGAGCTCCAAGAGTTCTATCGAAAATCCCAGTAACATTTTTTTGTGCAGCTAATAGTTTACGAGATAATTGCAATTTAAGGAGAAAATCTTTTCACTTACTGTGAAGTTGGCACCCTTTTTTTCAGAAATGTATATTTTTTTCAGAGTTCTTGACAGATATGCCATAGTTCTAGAGTTCTTTGTACAAAATTTCAATACTTCTGCAGAATTTAGCGAAAAAAACAACAATACTCGAAAAAAGTTTCGTATCGAAAACATTCTTTGTCAATTTCCGCAAAATGTAAATAAGTACGACAGTTCTGAGCACAGTTCTGAATAGAGCTCCAAGAGTTCTATCGAAAATCCCAGTAACATTTTTTTGTGCAGCTAATAGTTTCCGAGATAATTGCAATTTAAGGAGAAAATCTTTTCACTTACTGTGAAGTTGGCACCCTTTATTTCAGAAATCTATATTTTTTTCAGAGTTCTTGATAGATATGAAATAGTTCTAGAGTTTTTTGTACAAAATTTCAATAGTTCTGCAGAATTTAGCGAAAAAAACAATACTCGAAAAAATTTTCGTATCGAAAATATTCTTTGTCAATTTCCGCAAAATGTAAATAAGTACGACAGTTCTGAGCACAGTTCTGAATAGAGCTCCAAGAGTTCTATCGAAAATCCCAGTAACATTTTTTTGTGCAGCTAATAGTTTACGAGATAATTGCAATTTAAGGAGAAAATCTTTTCACTTACTGTGAAGTTGGCACCCTTTTTTTCAGAAATGTATATTTTTTTCAGAGTTCTTGACAGATATGCCATAGTTCTAGAGTTCTTTGTACAAAATTTCAATAGTTCTGCAGAATTTAGCGAAGAAAACGACAATATTCGAAAACATTTTCGTATCGAAAACATTCATTGTCAATTTTCGCAAAAATTAAACTCGTACAACAGTTCTGAGGACAGTTCTGAACAGAACCCCAAGAGCTCTATCGAAAATCACAATAACATTTTTCTATGGCTATAATAGTTTATGAGATAAATTGATTTAATGTGGGACACACTTTCTCTACAGAAAATATAAATATATTCGTACAGCAGTTCTGATGACAGTTCTGGACACCACGTAAAGAGTTCTATCGAAAATCCTGGTATTCTTTTTTTGTGCAGGTAATAGTTTAAGAGGAAATTGCAACATAATTAAGAACTCTATAAGAGCTCCCACTGTGAAGCTGGCACCCTTTTTTACAGAAATCTATATTTTTTTCAGAGTTCTTGATAGATAAGCCATAGTTCTAGAGTTCTTTGTACAAAATTTTTAATAGTTCTGCAGAATTTAGCGAAGAAAACAATAGCACTCGTAAAAATTGTGGTATCGAAACGATTTTTTGTCGATTTTTGCAAAAAGTAAATTCGTACAACAGTTCTGAGGACAGTTTTCAACAGAGCCCCAATAGTTCTATCGAAAATACAAATAACATTTTTTGTGCTGCTAATAGTTTGGGAGATAATTTCAATTTAAGGAGAAAGTCTTTTCTCTTACTGTGAAGTTGGCACCCTTTTTTTCAGAAATGTATATTTTTTCAGTGTTCTTGATAAGTATGCCATAGTTCTAGTGTTCGTTGTACAAAATTTCAATAGTTCTGCAGAAATTAGCGAAAAAACAAAAATGTATAATATAGCTGATTCAGGAGCCCTTTCCTTTTGGTACAATTCTTACTGTTGCCACAATAAAACACTTGTCCATAGATTCCAACCGTATTGATTATTACAAAAATATAACCAGTGACCAACGGCGCACATTTCTTGCATCGTTGTACAAAGCATTCAGCTTATCCGCTGTGAAAATACCACACTTTACGCTATTGTAAAATTTACGATGGATGGCTTCCGTTTATCTACAGTGTCAGCATCTATCGAATTATCTTCATGCAAAAGTGATGCCAGGATCACACACTTCCCTGTTTTAGGTACAAAGGAAACTAGAGTTCAGTCTTGTGGAAGCCAAAAAGGGAACTGTGGGCAGCCCTTCTTTTACTGATAGCAAACTCTAGAGAAATCTCACGCTTGATTTCTTCATCGTGCCAACAAAAGAAAAATTCTCCCTTCATAGCTCTATTATCAGTCCAATACTAGTATACCAGTTGTCCGCTTTCGCATTTCGACCTGACTGATATATATGTTACAAAGTCACAGAACAACATCAAAATATTTATTGCTCAGTTGGTAAATCCTTCTGATTGCAACACAGTGTATATTTCCAAATTGTACAGGTAAAATACTTAAGAATCCATATTTGTTTGTTTTGATAGGTACATATTGGTGAAAACTGCACCTTCCTCAGAATCCTTCCAGCTTCTTGTCTACTGTAACATTTTCTCCGAGGGTATAAGATTTCTGGTTGTTGCGTACAAACACAGTAAATATTTCCCGAATTGCTGTTAGCTTGTCTACTTGTCTCCTTTCATCACGAATAGCGCGACTGTAAAATCTAAGGCACTCCACAATAAATTTGAAACGTTTTAAGTTCATTTGCGAGGTGAAATTTTTCAGTTCCATCCATATCAATTCCACAGAGATCTTCCAGGCTTTATCTGTTACTTTTGTTAACAACAATTAAAAACAAAAGACTGATGAAGGCTTTCAATTCAATAACATCTATTGATTTTACCGCTCTCTCACGCTGAAATGAAGCTTTGACGCTCTCGAAATGCTGAATGGAATACAAAACTACTATAGACAAATGTCGTCATCTATGAGGCAATTACAGCCTCACAAAGGCTGCTTTGGCTGCGCCTATTGTCCACGTAAATTTCTAATAATATTATCCTCTTCGAACAATATGCTTTGGATTTCTTCAACATGATCTGGTACATCCCACTTAAAATAATGAAATTCCTATAACATAACGCAACCAGGCGCAGTGTATTAATTTGTAATCTGACGTTCAGACAGTGGACAATGACGATTAAACAGTTCAAACAGAATTTAAGTGCATTTTACATTATGGATTAGCTGTGTACTACTTACTACGTTGATAAAGAAATAAATTAATTGCTGAAATGAAATACGAAAGGGCACAGTGGATAAAAACGAGCAATCGGCTCGTATCTCATCAAGAGAGCATTAGCGTCGATACTGAATCATACAAGAATGAAAGGCATACACAGAAAGGAAGCTATAACGTGAAGGCGCCAGTGCTGCCAATTGTTGACAAGTAATTTACAGAATCACACAACAATGAAAGGCATACGGAAAAGAGAAGCTATTAACGAGAAGGCGCCAATACTGCAAATTGTTGAAAAGTAATTTACAGAAAATTTCGACATGTATCAATCTGAATAGCTGCGCCCGATGGAAGGATAATAAAAACTATGATACGTCCCTGAGACCTCTCAAGACCAAAAAATCGTAAACAAAGCACAGCAACAACGCAAAAGTCGTGGCACTACATCTGGAAACAATGAACTCGGGAACTGCGTCTTTTAAACAATTGACAAATGACGCCAGCGTAGCAGTTACAATAGAGGTAGCATGAAAGCTTCTCGCGGTAGCATCAAAGCTAATGACAACAACAGCTGCACTTTTTGGGTGGCGCGCGCGCCGCGTCGTGTGAAGGCGCCCGCCAGCGCTGCATTTCACTCTTTGATCTGCCCCTAATGACTATACGTAACAATACTACTCACTCTCATGCGAATTATCATTATGCTCGTTCAGTCAGAGCTCTTGTGCAGTCGGTGCCTGTTGTGCAGTCGGTGCTGTTGTGTAAGTGATATTTATGAACCGTAATACCCATAAGAATGTACAATTTACCAGAATTGAAACGTCTTCTCAGCATGGAGGAATTTAAAGTAATCGATGATAGAGGCATTCAATTCACTCCGTCTCATCCGGTCTTCCAAAAACTGTCCGATGCCATGGCCGACATCGGCTCGAAAATGTCTTCAAAACATATTTATACAACAATTAAAGAAGATCGCCATGGCCTGCTTACTTTTGTTAGAAACACCTTCAGGCTGGAATGTTTCGTTGAAGAAAAAGACGACGACAGCAAAGATGAGTCGTGGAATGTTTTTGGTTCTTCGTGCAACAAGGACATGACAAAGCAATTTGACTTACTACTGTTAGCAGAAAAATGGTCTTGCATAAAACCAACAAAGAGGAAACTTTGAAAGCCTTCAAGACTGGAAATAGGGAAATGGACCGATTTGATGGGTGATAAAATTTATGAACATCACAAAATTCCATGTGCCTTTTCTTTCAAATATGCGAAAGTGTGTGAATGTTCAAAGTACTTCTTGAAGATCAAAGGAAGATGTACAGAATGCCGAGACACTTTCGAAGGGATTACTCTGAAGAAGCGAAAAAAGGACAACGATATTATTCTGAACTGCAGACTTTCAAACTTTTGAGACGATAGAAATCACCTGAAAAGAAGACAACTTCGTGGCACGAGAAGTCAACAGGTAGCTGCTAAACTGGTTGATAACAGGATGCCTGCAGCTCTTTGGCGAAATGATGAAGCGAAAAATATGTCTTTCGGAGACATGATTCCTCCAAATTTACTAAATGCTGATGTCTTGAGAAATGCTAAAGAACGTGAAAGGGACAAACGATTTGGTATAACAACGGGTAAGCCTTTTGAAAACCTGTAAATCGCAACGCATACAACCCATCGGGACGAAATTCACGCAGTCGAATTGGACCCATTCTTCTGTATATATTGGCTGAAAGATCAAAGTCAGTTGCACAAATATTGTCATCAAATCAATAGCAGTGTATACGATTCAATAGATGCTACAGGTGGCGTTGCATTTCGAGTTATTCCACGATTTGGGGATCTGTCAAACAGGGCTGACTGAGTGTAAATTAAGTCAAAGTACATATGCCTGTACCAGTACATGTGCATCCGTGAAGTAAATGTCACTAGTAAAGATCCAAATATCGTCAATCGAACATCAATCAGTTGCCCAACTTATCAGATGATATCCTCTAGGCATGACACATAATTATTGTCTTTTTTCTTTATGGAAATCGTCAGATCTGGAGCTCCCATACCAAAAATCATGGTAACGGATTTTGGTAAGGCTTTGTTGGTTGCCATTTCTAGAACAATAGCCAATTGCTCGGACTTAACAGATTATTTGAATAGGTGTTATAGTCATATTGTTTTGCATGAAAGAGTAATTCTACCCTCGTGTTGTTTGAGAATAGATTTAAACCATTTTATGGTCATGATTTCGAGGTGGAAATACTTCTCAAGAAGTAAATCACCAGTCAAACAACTTTATCTTCGAGTTTTGGCCGATATTTGCATGATGATACATTTTCGTGATATTGAAAGTGCTTTGCGCTCACTTTTGGTTGTTGCGTTGAGTGAAAGTCTTGGTATTGATGAGTGCGGTCAAGAATATTCATCAATGGAATATCAGTGTCATCTTGATATCACTATCAGAGGTGGTCCACGTCATTCATATACTGACGAAAAGAAAGATGATGACAAGAAAACTGATGATGTTGAAAACAATGATGACTGGCTTTTGGAATCAATTTTGAACTCTAAGGAATCTACTGCAAACTCGTGGGTTGATAAGGCAAAACGTATCTACAATGAAGCTGAAGTCATCACGAATCAGACTAATGATGACAATCTCTTTGATGTGAATCAGTACAACATTTCTAATGCTGCAGAGATGCTGAAAGAGTTGATGAACTATATACGACTGTGGACAGCTGTGATGTATCCTTCTTCCCGTATTCCTTCATCTATTCGTTCATCAGCAGCAATGGAAGGACAATTTTCATAATTATAGACAATAGGCTTTGACAAGCTGCCTTTACGAGTAGACAAATTGATTTTTCAACATTTGAAGTGGCTGCATGAGGAAACAAAACAGTTAGCGCTACTTATGATGGAAAAAGAAGATTCAAAGCATCATTGCCTTACCATGAAGAAGAAAACTGGAGAGGAAAAAATAAGAAGCTGAAGATAACAAACCCCAAAAGCAATCATATACTCGATAATTCTGAGAGCACACTGAACAATACCTTACGAAGTGAGACCCAACACGAAAATGGCAATGAGACAGAGTTAGACAAAATTTTAATAGTTTTGAATACAGATTTTCTCCTACTTCGAGCTCACTTATTATGAATGCGTAGAACAATAGTCAAGAGTGATAGTGTGTGTTTTCAGCGCTCTTCAGATAATGATTTACTGCCCAATTTGGACTCTAAAGAGATATTTCATTCCACAAAAGACTATCAAGAATCATACTTCAACAGGGATGTCACTGAAATTTCATCCTGTGGTTCGAAAACAGAAGAAAACAGAGAGACCTGTAACAATAAAATGGAGGAGAGTGCAATGCTGAAAAAGCTTCAAAATGAAATCGTTGTCACATCGAGCATACAAGCTAAGAGCAAGAAAAAACTACTTAGATGATTGCCCAAACTGGAATTCGACTAAGGAATTCATAGATATTAATTTGCCACTTTTCCTAAATGGGTCCTCAAGCAAATTCAAATCTGCTACCTACAACTTGAAGGGAACGTGCAGTTTCGATTCTTTGATGACCTTATTCATGCAAGCAATATCACTCAGTGATGATTTCAAAAGTAAAATTCAAATGGTGGGCCATCCATTTTTGGATCTGGCTTTGGATGTTTTGGACAAAAAAATTATAAACTCCCAACATTTTAAGCAGAGATTTGATATTTTATACTCCTAAAAAAAAAAGGACTAATGTCTCGAAAAATATTGTCTCTGAATGCAGGAATTATACGAGAAAATATTAAAAGATATCCCGATTTGCAACAAAAATATATCGTGTCTGACGTGCCTAAATTCATGCTATGTGAAACGACATTATATTTCCGTTGATACGTATGTTCTTTTCAGACTTGGTTATAATTTCATGCAAGAGGCTGTAGATGCAACAAATGGAGTTCTAAAGACTATTTAAAATGCAAGAAATGTAAAGGAGAAGCAGTCGAAGAAAAGAAATTCGGATGCTACTTGATGATGGATACTAGTATAACAACTTGTCCACTAACTGAAGATCAGTTTCCTCCGAATCAAAGGAAGAAATGTGTTTTGCAAACAATCACGAAAGAAATCGTAGTCAACAATCAAGAGTACAATCTCGTTGGAGCCATTCATTCTAATATCTGCATCAAACACTACACGGCATATGTCTTCGATGGAACCTACTGGAAGCAGTACGATGACGTGTATAAAGATGTACAGAAAGTTTCAAAAGAAACGATAATTTCTCCGCACCTGTTCATGTATGTCACGACAGGAAAATTTTCAAATGGCAGCTACAAGACCGACGAGACGAAACAAGTAGTTCCTACATAGGAACTTTGCTTTATAAGGTAAGCAACTGCTAAAAGTTGGTATCTAAATATTACAAATATAGCTCTTATGTTAATTCTTAGTATCTTTGTTTCTGGTATCACAGTCTCCTGTTTTGGTTACTAGAATAAGAGCATTTTATGCCCTAAATTTCACGTATATATTTTTTGTACTTATTTTTCTTTGTTGTTTCACACCTCATAAATTCTATGCTTATTTATTACTGAATTCCCTACATATGTATTTCCTTCTAGGTTTTAGTGTATCCTGAAGAAGAGCTGTTAACGGGACCTGTACATCACAGCCTGTAGTTTTTACTGGTACTCTGAAATTTAATAATGCAAGACTGTCAATAGATTCAGGAATGAAACTTTTATCAAAGAATTGGTATATTGTGAGCTCCAGGTGAAAAAAATTGTAAATCTGTTGAATACACTGTGCAGTGAATATTTATGTTTTCTTACATACTGAATTACACGTAAATGTTATTTTAGGTTCAATGTACTTAACGCTATTCCAAATAAAAGATAAGAAACAAATTTTATTCTTTGAATTATTACATTGTTGAAACAGCAAACCAGTAATATTTACGTTTCATGTTTTGATTTTTTAAAAAAAATGTATTTTAAGAGTAAATTTTTTCTCCTAATGATTTAAGAACATAATATGAGATACTGCAGCTTAAAATACTTAATCCATTGTTGAATAATGTGGTTCAGTGTGTGGGCAAGCACTATATTATTATTCATCCATAGCTTTGTTTATGTAGCTTTAATAGTGGATGAGATACCGGTAACAGTATCTCGGTATGCAAACACGTTGATTACATAAAACTGAAACTAAAGATTTGTATGTCATTCTCTTCTCAATGACGACATTGCAAACCATTCCTGCTCCATAATCTTGTTGATACCTTTCGTGTCCTTTTCATTTTCTTTATTTTTAATTTTTTTCTTTGTTATTCTGGCCTCCTTTTCATGCTTTCAGCAACTTTTTCAGTTGATGTGACATGTTGCCTGTCCGCCCATACCAGCACAATGTTCATGTTGTTCCTAGTTTTGATGCCTGTTCTGCTCATTGTTTTTAATCTTTACTGCACCAGGCCGGTCAGAGTGGCCCAGCCGTTCTAGGCGCCACAGTCTGGAACCGCACGACCGCTTGGGTCGCAGGTTCGAATCCTGCCTCTGGCATGGATGAGTGTGATGTCCTTAGGTTAGTTAGGTTTATGTAGTTCTAAGTTCTAGGGGACTGATTACCTCAGAAGGTAAGTCCCATAGCACTCAGAGCCATTTGAACCATTTTTACTCCACCATTAAAACAAATTGCTACTGCTGAAACGCATTCTGATTTTGTTTTATGCCATGTAAATATACATTTCTGAAGAAAAAGGGTGCCAACTTCACAGTAAGTGAAAAGATTTTCTCCTTAAATTGCAATTATCTCGGAAACTATTAGCTGCACAAAAAAATGTTACTGGGATTTTCGATAGAACTCTTGGAGCTCTATTCAGAACTGTGCTCGGAACTGTCGTACTTATTTACATTTTGTGGAAATTGACAAAGAATGTTTTCGATACGAAAATTTTTTCGAGTATTGTTGTTTTTTTCGCTAAATTCTGCAGAACTATTGAAATTTTGTACAAAGAACTCTAGAACTATGGCTTATCTATCAAGAACTCTGAAAAAAATATAGATTGCTGTGAAAAAGGGTGCCAGCTTCAAAGTGGGAGCTCTTATAGAGTTCTTAATTATGTTGCAATTTCCTCTTAAACTATTACCTGCACAAAAAAAGACTACCAGGATTTTCGATAGAACTCTTCACGTGGTGTCCAGAACTGTCATCAGAACTGCTGTACGAATATATTTATATTTTCTGTAGAGAAAGTGTGTCCCACATTAAATCAATTTATCTCATAAACTATTATAGCCATAGAAAAATGTTATTGTGATTTTCGATAGAGCTCTTGGGGTTCTGTTCAGAACTGTCCTCAGAACTGTTGTACAAGTTTAATTTTTGCGAAAATTGACAATGAATGTTTTCGATACGAAAATGTTTTCGAATACTGTCGTTTTCTTCGCTAAATTCTGCAGAACTATTGAAATTTTGTACAAAGAACTCTAGAACTATGGCATATCTGTCAAGAACTCTGAAAAAAATATACATTTCTGAAAAAAAGGGTGCCAACTTCACAGTAAGTGAAAAGATTTTCTCCTTAAATTGCAATTATCTCGTAAACTATTAGCTGCAAAAAAAAATGTTACTGGGATTTTCGATAGAACTCTTGGAGCTCTATTCAGAACTGTGCTCAGAACTGTCGTACTTATTTACATTTTGCGGAAATTGACAAAGAATGTTTTCGATACGAAAATTTTTTCGAGTATTGTTGTTTTTTTCGCTAAATTCTGCAGAACTATTGAAATTTTGTACAAAGAACTGTAGAACTATGGCTTATCTATCAAGAACTCTGAAAAAAATATAGATTTCAGAAAAAAAGGGTGCTAACTTCACACGACTGCCGTGCTGCTATTGCCTCAGCTATTTTCCAGTGGTCAAAACAGAGTCCTATAGAAGCCTTCGCCGCTGCCATGGAATCATGACGTCAGCGTTGTGAAAAATGTGTACGTCTGCAGGGCGATTACGTCGAGAAGTAACGCCAGTTTCATCGGTTTCGGGTGAGTAGTTAATTAGAAAAAAGGAATCGGAGGCCTCAGAACTTGAAAGCACCTCGTAATGATGCTTCTGCCGAAGCCTTCACAACGGTGATGAGGTTAATTATTTGTTTCACTGTTACTGTTGTGTAACTAGCTGCCTCGTGCACTGATAGAAATGGAAAGTGTTACATCAGGAACACCTTGATGGAATGTTAAGAAGTTGATACTCCAGTATGCGTGTGCCTGTGCGGATTGGTGTTTAAAGTCTCATACTCAGACGAGCCTGATTGTAATATTTTCGGTATACAGAAATTGGAATTCCTTCAGTTGTAAGATGTGAACATATGTTTGTTACTATGTACGAATATAATACTACATGTGTCGGATAAAAAGTAGTGACGGTACTGTTATAATTATTTCCAGGACATATTGACAGTCGTTCACTGTATTACGTGCCCCCCATCTGAGACACCTCCCCACACACGGATGGAAGGCGTGGTCCATCTCTGTCGATGTCTTACAAGGTCCGCCGCATGGCATGTATGATGTCTCCTCGTCCGTGGTAGCGCGTGCCACGAAGAGGTTCCCTTACTGCAGTGAACAGGAAGGAATCACGCAGACTCAAATCGGGTGAATTCGGTGGATGATCTAGTACCTCTCACCCGCACGTCCGCAGGAACTCCTGTACAGGTTTCAATGTGTGGCATCGTACACATTCGTGAAGGATTGTGGGATGCAGTGCCAGAAGGTGCCGTCACTTCCATCTCAGTAAAGGACGAATGTGATAGTAGGCTGCAGTGACTCTCTGCTCCTGCGGTCAGAGGGTTAGTCCAGGAAGGGCAGACCATCACTGCCGCCTACTACGCAAGTTCTTGCGACTTTACCTTCATCCTGCATTGAGCAGTAAGCGACTTCACAGTCTAGCATCACCTCGCACCATCCTTCATGAATGCCGTGATGCCACACGGCGAAACACGTGCAGGAGGTTCTGCTTGCCTGTGGGCGGGGGATACTGGAACATAGGCCATATTCACCCAATATGAGTCCGTGCGATTACGACCTCTTCAACAAAATGATGTCTTCGTGGCACTCGCTACCGCACAAGAGACGACATC
Organism: Schistocerca serialis cubense; assembly: GCF_023864345.2. NCBI lineage: Eukaryota > Metazoa > Arthropoda > Insecta > Orthoptera > Acrididae > Schistocerca > Schistocerca serialis. Next base: position 633,477,124 of record NC_064645.1, read on the forward strand.
GTCCGTGCCATAGGGCGGACCCTAGGGAAAGGTGAGCGAGATGCGGAGCCATTATACTGAGGGCATATAATATAGTGTCAATAAAATCCGTGTGAATTATAACAGTATTGCGAATACTTTTTATCCAGACCACAGGCATGTCTAACGTTATTGGAATTTATCATGTGCAGATGACAACAGCGCAGCTTACTGCCGTCTTTCGGGCATTGATGGCCGGGTCGTTGGCATAAGAGACTTGGGTGCATCGTACCGGCACATTGAACAAGATAGTTGACTGTATTGAAATGACTGCGGAACGAGTGGTGACGATATTGACTCAAGACAACAGAGTGGCAAGATTTGTTGGTGTGCGTCATCCCAGAAGGTATACACCATGAGAAGATCGTAGGATTTTGGACTGGAAGTGACGACAAGGCAGAAGACAAAAGCTGATACCCCGCCAGAGGTTACAATGAGAGTTATACCACGAACCATTGGGACCGGGAAGGTGAGTAGATATCTCGATTTGCCAAGTATCGGTTGTTGCTAATACCATAGCACAGACAACGAATACTTGAGCCAGAGTAAGCTAGTACATTGAGGGATATTCTACGGTGTGCAATGATGAACCACGTTTCAGGTTGTCGCCGCCAGCCTCCCGGCTAAAGGTCACATGAACCAGCGATTCTTGAGACCAATACCTCTAGAAGTACTGGAATCATGGTGTGGAGAGATATTTTATATGAATGCAGGACTGATCTGATTATTGTTATGGGAGGCTGAATGCTCACCAGTATGTGGCATTAAAGGTAAATTCTATTGTCATTCCCTTCACAACCAGGGAACAAAATGGCACATTACAGTAGGATAATGCAACCTAACACTTCAGCTCACACCCCAGACACCTTGAGGAATGCACAGATACTTGAATCGTCTGCCGAGTTCCGTAATTTGCCATCCATATAGCATAACTGAGATGTGGCGGGAAAGTGTATACTTTCATACCAGCCTCCAACGACTAACATGAACTGACATTGCATATGTTTCAATGTGTTGTATTTCAGGCTAAAATGTATAAAAAGAAATTAATTTATCACAGTCGATATGTGCTACCTGTATGTACAGTTAAAATCAATTTTCTTTTAGATATATTTGAAATTACGAAGTATCTGGCATACTTAAAATTCATTGTACAATGTAATTTTAATCATTAAATTTACTTCTGCATGCATTTACGAAATAATGATATAACTTAGCGAAGATTCTTCTTTTGTCAAGAAAGTTTGTAAGCTCTTTTGTTTTGTAAACACTTTGGAATGTGTTAGTACCGCAGAATGAGTTAGTAGTAGTGGGCATGCTTCTGATGGAATCGGACGTGTTTTTATGATTGGCAATAACAATGTAATTTGTCGTGGTATAGAAGTGGAAATTGTAAAGACGGTGTGATGCTGAAAACAAAGTGACAAAAAAATAAAATTCAAGAGTAAGTAAGGCATCAGTTACCATGTCAACTGGAACACACAAAGTTAAAAAAAAATTCAGCTTCAAGAATCTACCCCTAGACGGACTGCAGCCAACAAAGAGAAAATGAAGATAAGTAAAAATTAGTTTTTTGGTATATATTACGCCTCCCGAAGCTTTCTACACTTTTGAAGAGACTGAAAAATTTAATGGTGATGTGTGGGAGGATAAAGATTACAAGTTGGAGCTAGACGCATAGAATATTCTATTTCGGAAATCGTTAGGGAATTTAATATTCCGAGAACCACGATGTTAAGAGAGTGTTGAGAAAAAGCACATTTCCAAATTTCAGGGATTACCTCTCATCACGGACAATGCAGTAGTAGACGGCCTTCACTTAACGACCAACAGCAGTGGCGTTTGCGTAGAGTTGTCAGTCTAATAGACAAGCTACACTGCGTGAAATAACAGGAGAAATCAGTGTGGGACGTATGACAAGCGTAGCCGTTACGACAGTGCGGCAAAATTTGACGTTAACGGGCTATGGCAACAAATAACAGACGCGAGTTGCTAACGGCACGACATCGCCTGCAGTACCTGTCCTGAGCTCGTGACCGCATCGGTTGAATCCTAGACGGCTGGAAAACGGTGGCCTGGTCAGACGAGTTCCAATTTCAGTTGGTAAGAGCGGGTGGCAGAGATCGAGTCTAGCAAAGAGCCCACGGCACTGTGCAAGCTGGTAGCGGCTCCATAATGGTGTAGGCTGGAATGGACTGGAGCTCTGGTCCAAATGAACCAATCATTGACTCAAAATGGTTGCTTTCGGCTATTTGGATGACATTTTCAGCCATTCATGAACTTCAAGTTCCCAAACAACAATGGAATTTTTTTGGATGACAGTGCCGGCCGAAGTGGCTGTGCGGTTCTAGGCGCTGCAGTCTGGAACCGCGTGACCGCTACGGTCGCAGGTTCGAATCCTGCCTCGGACATGGATGTGTGTGATGTCCTTAGGTTTGTTAGGTTTAAGTAGTTCTAAGTTATAGGGGACTAATGACCTCAGGAGTTGAGTCCCATAGTGCTCAGAGCCATTTGAACCATTTTTCTTTTGGATGACAATGCGCAATGTAACTGGGCTATAATTGTTCGCGATTGGTTTGAAGAACATTCCGGACAGTTCGAGCAAATGATTCGGCCACCAAGATCACCCGACATGAATCCCATCGACCATTTGTGGGACATATTCGAGAGTTCAGTTGTACATAAAACCCCATAGTGGCAGCACTTCCGCAATTATGGTCTGCTCTAGGGGCGGCATGGTTCAGTATTTCTGCAGGGGTCTTCCAACGAGTTTTTGAGTACATGTCACGTCGAGTTGCTGCACTACCCTGGGAAAAAGGGTTCCAACACGATATTAGAAGGTATCCCCTTTCGAGACCTCACTGTATGATTCTACGTCACAGTTCATACAAGTATGGATTCATGTCCATGGGTGTTCACATCTCATGCTGACGATGATAGTGGATGTCAATTTCGAATGGAATGAAAGTTTAAACAGTCGTGCATGGAAGTAATATGTTCCAAATAGCCGCACTTGAAAATACGATTTTACGGAGGTCATATCACGGAGTCTACAGATCACAGAGATAAAGAAGCAAGTGCTTTGGATAGCCCTTCGCCTAGCGATCATTTGTATACATGTCGGAAGAAGGGGAATACTGTGGCTACCCTACACTACAGGGTCAAAATTTACACATTACGGACTTCCTCCAGCCCAAGCAACTTGAGCGAATAATCGATTTATTTGCGAGGTCTAGCGTGCGCCTTGGGTGACTTATAAAAGCACCATTTGTTCGCAGCGGTTCCTGAGTAAACCCAAAAAACCATGATTGTGGGGATGGACACTTCTATTCAGCGCAAATCGCCGACCGAAATATTTACCAAGTGTTCTTAAGATGATATTCTCGGAGATCTTCGAAACTTTTTCTATATTGTTATCCGTTACCGAGTTACACAGGCTCAAAGTTACCCTGCTGACATAGAAACCAGCAAAAACCTTTTTTATCCGCTTTTGCATCGTGGGATGCAATTATCTAACTAACTAACCGTAGCAGATCACTAAAATTTTAACTGTACGTTCTTCAGACATTTATCTGGGAAAAACCTTTTTTATTTCCTTTTGCGTTGTGGGCTGCAATTATCTAAATAACTAAATGTAGCAGATCACTGAAAGTTTAACTGTACATTCTTCAGACATTTATCTAGTAATTAATTTACAGTTTTCGAAAATCAGTATCCGCTATCAAGATACACCAGGAAAACCATTACTTTCGTGCACCAAAAGTACCAATTGTGGGGACGGACACTTCTCTAATCTCTGTTCATGGCAAATCGTCGAAAGTGTAATTATATTTTTCCAAAATAATGTTCTCACGGGCCCTTGAAACATTTTTGATGTTATTATTCGATACTGATATCCAGAGGTTCAAGCTGTCGTACTTACTCACGTAAAATATGCAGGGAATATCCCTTGTGAAGCGTAAATGACGTTTTAACGACGTAGTGAACGCATTACAATGGTTCTCCTATCATCCGAAAGGGTTCTGCTGTCATCAAACTATGCTTTTAAACGGCATTTTTTCACCAATAAAACTCCGTCTCTGCTTATAACCACGCCTACACAAATATGTCCAAAGTGGTACTGCAGTAACAAAAAAACTGGCTAAAAGTTCTTAATATGGCGGAAAAAGTTCTTAAAATGACTGCCAAAAATAGTGTAAAACAGAGAGGACTGCAAGTTCGGTAAAATATTTCTAAAAGCATTTTCACTCATTTTAAGGTACAAGTCATAAGCCGGGCGTTTTCGATGAATTGCGATCAATGAGGAAAGTACCAGAAAAAACGTAAATCAATGGGATTCTTGTTAACCTTATATTGTTGTTGTTGTTGTTGTTGTTTTTGTTGTTGTGGTCTTCAGTCCTGAGACTGGTTTGATGCAGCTCTCCATTCTGCTCTATCCTGTGCAAGCTTCATCATCTCCCAGTACCTACTGCAACCTACATCCTTCTGAATCTGTTTAGTGTATTCATCTCTTGGTCTCCCTCGACGATTTTTACCCTCCACGCTGCCCTCCAGTACTAAACTGGTGATTCTTTGACGCCTCAGAATATGTCATACCAACCGATCCCTTCTTCTAGTTAAGTTGTGCCACAAACTCCTCTTCTCCCCAATTTTATTCAATACCTCCTCATTAGTTATGTGATCTACGCACCTAATCTTCAGTATTCTTCTGTAGCACCACATTTAGAAATCTCCATTTTTCACTTCCATACATGGCTACACTCCATACAAATACTTTCAGAAACGACTTCCTGACAATTAAGTCTATACTCGATGTTAACAAATTTCTCTTCTTCAGAAACTCTTTCCTTGCCATTGCCAGTCTACATTTTATATCCTCTCTACTTCAACCATCATCATTTATTTTGCTCCCCGAATAGCAAAACTCCTTTACTACTTTAAGTGTCTCTTTCCTAATCTAATTCCCTCAGCTTCACCCGACTTAATTCGACTACATTCCATTATCCCCGTTTTGCTTTTGTTGATGTTCATCTTATATCCTCCTTTCAAGACACTATCCATTCCGTTCAACTGTTCTTACAAGTCCTTTGCTATCCCTGACAGAATTACAATGTCATCGGCGAACCTCAAAGTCTTTATTTCTTCTCCATGGATTTTAATACCTACTCCGAATTTTTCTTTTGTTTCCCTCACTGCTTGCTCAATATACAGATTGAATAACATCGGGGAGAGGCTACAACCCTGTCTCACTCCCTTCCCAACCACTGCTTCCCTTTCATGTCCCTCGACTCTTACAACTGCCATCTGCTTACTGTACAAATTGTAAATAGCCTTTCGCTCCCTGTATTTTACCCCTGCCAGAATTTGAAAGAGAGCATATTCCAGTCAATATTGTCAAAAGCTTTCTCTAAGTGTACAAGTGCCAGAAACGTCGGTTTGCCTTTCCTATAATGCATACATTTTTGTTGTTAAAATGTGTCAAAATACGAGGTGTCGAAGTATATAACTACACTATGGAATCTTTACTGACCTACAGAAATCGTTTTATGTAAGCAGCATACTGTGGTGTATCAGGCAAAAGTAGGAACAACCGGGAAAGTGCACCATTCGTAGCATAAAAAAGATGAATATATTACTCTTTTTTTCTTGACGGAAAGTGGGGAACCGCTACTTCAGTCTTCATTATGCTTTCCTCACCAAAAATTTTGGCATTCGAACATATTCGAGCTTTTTTGTACTGAAAGAGAGTAGCACAGAGACATGACGGTGGTAGAGAGAGGAGACAGTGCCAGTGGGAGAAAGAGTGGCAGTGAAAGAGACAGAGAGACGAAGGAAAACAATAGCAGTGACACCCGAAGAGGGAAGATATTGATGGTCAGTGAGAGAGAGTGGCAGTTAAAGAGAAAGATGAATGGAGACAGAAGCAGTGTGAACAAAACGGAGAGGAGATAGCGGTAATGAAAAAATGTAGATGAGTGGAGCCATACGTCGGTTTGGTGGGGGGGGGGGGAGGGGGGGGGGAAGGAGTCTGGACCCTCTAAGACCGGCGAAATTCAACGATTAAGTATGGAAGAAGGTGCATTTTGGACCAAAATTTTAAACAAGGGGTACAGGGGAAAATATAAGATGGAGCACTAGAATTTTTGAGCTGCCACGGTGTGGTGGGGATAGTGGCAGTGGGAAAGAAAGACAAAAGGAGACACCGTAACTGAGAGAGTTGACAGTGGCAGTGGTATACACTGCAAATCAATGCGAGAGAAAGGAGACAGTGAGGACAGACATATGTACGTAATGGCAGTGCGAGGGAGATTCTGAATTCGAAGATGTAACTACAAACAAAGACTGGGTAAAGGGATGTGGAATGTTCTCACTTAAAAGAGAGCGAATACTTTCGCATGATAAATTTTTAGTGAAGAAGGCGGGAGGAGGCTTGAGGTCGTTGGTTGTCCACTTTCCTGTCAGTCACTTTTTAAAAGAGGAACATATTCGCCTTTTTTTGTACTCGACAGTAGAATTTTTCCTTAGGTCACCAAATACTTACTCGTACTACGCTGTCAAAATATCACTGTGGTGCAGTCCGCAGCTCGTGGTCGTGCGGTAGCGTTCTCGCTTCCCACGCCCGGGTTCCCGGGTTCGATTCCCGGCGGGGTCAGGGATTTTCTCTGCCTCGTGATGACTGGGTGTTGTGTGATGTCCTTAGGTTAGTTAGGTTTAAGTAGTTCTAGGTTCTAGGGGACTGATGACCATAGATGTTAAGTCCCATAGTGCTCAGAGGCATTTGAACTGTGGTGCGCCATAGGTAACACTTTCTATTCCCATCAGTGTAAATTTCTATCGAGATGTTGTCTTTTTGCATTGCAGTTATTCTGTCCTGTTGTTGAACCCAGCAGAAACTTGCCTTTATCGATAAGTTCTCCTGTATTCAGGCCCTTAATTTGACTTGTATTCTTAGGCAAATCAGTGTTTGATTTTGACATTTGTAAATTCGACAGATTATTGGCGTTCAAGCTACAATTAATTATTTTTAATCGTGTGAATACGCCGACATTCGTAGCAAACGTCACCGTTCATGGTTTTACATTGTCACCTCGAATATGGTAACGACGTCTGTTATTACACAATTGCAGAGAGCAGTCTCAATCAATCAGTACCTCACTGTTCCTGCAGACAACGATTATAACAAAACGCCAGAGTTGTGCTAGCGCTATGGACACAGTTGTAGACTGCGGGCGTCCTCTCTTACCGCGGAGAATGGCGAGGGACAAGTCAACGGTGAGAGCACGAGAGGCCGCTAACGACGTCAGATGACGCGCCAGTGCTACGCGGGTAGCCTTACAAAAGGCGCCCTAATTGCGGGGCAGCCACGAGGCAGGCAGCAGTCGGGTGCGATTTAATTCAGACTCCACCCCCCACCCTTCTATTCATCCTTTCTCTCGTGTGTGACGATGGACAGCCCTCTCCTCGCGTAAAGGACATGTTGACGGGGTAAAGCGGAACACGTCCCAACCGCTGACCGTCATGAATTACTCCTCTGCGTTCTGTGAGATTTCTTCATCGTGCCGGAACGGTTCAAATCACCCTGAAGAGCGGGAGAAGTTTAAGCAGCTGTTCACGGGTATACTCTCGTCGACTGTTCAAGCTTTCGCTTTGTCTTTAGAAATCGAATGAATAATGAAAATATCATAATTAAAAAATTATGCAGAGCAAACTCCGTTCAGCGATCACATTTTCTAACGTTGTTCAGTATTTTGATACGACGGATTTGTGGTCCCCGTATCTCGCTTCCGAATAATTGCATTTCGTTTGAGTTCTTACCCTAGTTTATCTTTATATCTGTACTGTACCGAAACCATCTGCTAGAAATGTCAGTGGCATGTGCTGTCTTGACCAAACAAATTTCGGTCGTCGTTTAATTCATCGCACGATATTTCGACACGGCACCTGCCATCGAAAACCGATGACGACTTGCTGCGTTGCACAATGTACAGCGCGCTGCGAGAGTTCCAAGCTTGGTCAAAATCGAGTTGACAGACGGACCACACTTCCAGGCGGCAGAGCCCTCGCTGAAGTAACGGTGGAACTCAGCTGTCATATGGTTCAGATGGCTCAGAGCACTATGGGACTTGAGTTCTGAGGTCATCAGTCCACTAGAACTTAGAACTACTTAAACCTAACCTAAGGACATCACACACATCCATGCCCGAGGCAGGATTCAAACCTGCGACCGTAGCGGTCGCGCGGTTCCAGACTGTAGCGCCTAGAACCGCTCGGCCACTGCGGCCGGCAGGAACCAGTTGTCCTCTGCGTAACCGCTCGCCGCTGCCGTTGGTGAACTCTGACGTCTTCCAGTATAACAAATGGTGGAACTGATGGAGTTCCATGCACTTTACAATTGTTAGCCGTTATCATGGTTCAACAACTTTCCCGCCAGGCGCATTTCCACTGATTCTTTAGTAATGGTGTCCCAAAAATATTGTTGCAGTCATAATTCTCTCATACTGTTTTGTGTGACCAATGGAAATATAGTTCGGCAATAGCGGACTTGCTTGGTTCCAAAAGGCGAGTGCAATGTTAATGTTGAATTCCCCAGAAAGTTATCATTCCTTCGTCTAACCAAGACGTCCAAGACAGATAATTTCTCTAATTCCATAAGTGACTCTACATATAAGAGGATTGATTCAACCCTACAGGATGTTGTTGTTGTTGTTGTGGTCTTCAGTCCTGAGACTAGTTTGATGCAGCTCTCCATGCTACTCTATCCTGTGCAAGCTTTTTCATCTCCCAGTACCTACTGCAACCTACATCCTTCTGAATCTGCTTAGTGTATTCATCTCTTGGTCTCCCTCTACGATTTTTACCCTCCACGCTGCCCTCCAATACTAAATTGGTGATCCCTTGATGCCTCAGAACATGTCCTACCAACCGATCCCTTCTTCTGGTCAAGTTGTGCCACAAACTTCTCTTCTCCCCAATCCTATTCAATACTTCCTCATTAGTTATGTGATCTACCCATCTAATCTTCAGCATTCTTCTGTAGCACCACATTTCGAAAGCTTCTATTCTCTTCTTGTCCAAACTATTTATCGTCCATGTTTCACTTCCATACATGGCTACACTCCATACGAATACTTTCAGAAATGACTTCCTGACACTTAAATCAATACTGGATGTTAACAAATTTCTCTTCTTCAGAAACGCTTTCCTTGCCATTGCCAGCCTACATTTTATATCCTCTCTACTTCGACCATCATCAGTTATTTTGCTCCCCAAATAGCAAAACTCCTTTACTACTTTAAGTGCCTCATTTCCTAATCTAATTCCCTCAGCATCACCCGACTTAATTAGACTACATTCCATTATACTTGTTTTGCTTTTGTTGATGTTCATCTTATATCCTCCTTTCAAGACACTGTCCATTCCATTCAACTGCTCTTCCAAGCCCTTTGCTGTCTCTGACAGAATTACAATGTCATCGGCGAACCTCAAAGTTTTTATTTCTTCTCCATGAACTTTAATACCTACTCCTAATTTTTCTTTTGTTTCCTTTACTGCTTGCTCAATATACAGATTGAACAACATCGGGGAGAGGCTACAACCCTGTCTTACTCCCTTCCCAACCACTGCTTCCCTTTCATGTCCCTCGACTCTTATAACTGCCATCTGGTTTCTGTACAAGTTGTAAATAGCCTTTCGCTACCTGTATTTTACCCCTGCCACCTTTAGAATTTGAAAGAGAGTATTCCAGTCAACATTGTCAAAAGCTTTCTCTAAGTCTACAAATGCTAGAAACGTAGGTTTGCCTTTCCTTAATCTTTCTTCTAAGATAAGTCGTAGGGTCAGTATTGCCTCACGTGTTCCCATATTTCTACGGATTCCAAACTGATCTTCCTCGAGGTCGGCTTCTACTAGTTTTTCCATTCGTCTGTAAAGAATGCGTGTTAGTATTTTGCAGCTGTGACTTATTAAGCTGATAGTTCGGTAATTTTCACATCTGTCAACACCTGCTTTCTTTGGGATTGGAATTATTATATTCTTCTTGAAGTCTGAGGGTATTTCGCCTGTTTCATACATCTTGCTCACCAGATGGTAGAGTTTTGTCAGGACTGGCTCTCCCACGGCCGTCAGTAGTTCCAATGGAATATTGTCTACTCCGGGGGCCTTGCTTCGACTCAGGTCTTTCAGTGCTCTGTCAAACTCTTCACGCAGTATCATATCTCCCATTTCATCTTCATCTACATCCTCTTCCATTTCCATAATATTGTCCTCAAGTACATCGCCCTTGTATAGACCCTCTATATACTCCTTCCACCTTTCTGCTTTCCCTTCTTTGCTTAGAACTGGGTTTCCATCTGAGCTCTTGATATTCATACAAGTCGTTCTCTTATCTCCAAAGGTCTCTTTAATTTTCCTGTAGGCGGTATCTATCTTACCCCTAGTGAGATAGGCCTCTACATCCTTACATTTGTCCTCTAGCCATCCCTGCTTAGCCATTTTGCACTTCCTGTCGATCTCATTTTTGAGACGTTTGTATTCCTTTTTGCCTGTTTCACTTACTGCATTTTTATATTTTCTCCTTTCATCAATTAAATTCAGTATTTCTTCTGTTACCCAAGGATTTCTACTAGCCCTCGTCTTTTTACCTACTTGATCCTCTGCTGCCTTCACTACTTCATCCCTCAAAGCTACCCATTCTTCTTCTACTGTATTTATTTCCCCCATTCCTGTCAATTGCTCCCTTATGCTCTCCCTGAATCTCTGTACAACCTCTGGTTCTTTTAGTTTATCCAGGTCCCATCTCCTTAAATTCCCACCTTTTTGCAGATTCTTCAGTTTTAATCTACAGGTCATAACCAATAGATTGTGGTCAGAGTCCACATCTGCCCCTGGAAATGTCTTACAATTTAAAACCTGGTTCCTAAATCTCTGTCTTACCATTATATAATCTATCTGATACCTTCTAGTATCTCCAGGGTTCTTCCATGTATACAACCTTCTTTCATGATTCTTAAACCAAGTGTTAGTTATGATTATGTTGTGCTCTGTGCAAAATTCTACAAGGCGGCTTCCTCTTTCATTTCTGTCCCCCAATCCATATTCACCTACTATGTTTCCTTCTCTCCCTTTTCCTACACTCGAATTCCAGTCACCCATGACTATTAAATTTTCGTCTCCCTTCACAATCTGAATAATTTCTTTTATTTCATCATACATTTCTTCAATTTCTTCGTCATCTGCAGAGCTAGTTGGCATATAAACTTGTACTACTGTAGTAGGTGTGGGCTTCGTATCTATCTTGGCCACAATAATGCGTTCACTATGCTGTTTGTAGTAGCTTACCCGCATTCCTATTTTCCTATTCATTATTAAACCTACTCCTGCATTACCCCTATTTGATTTTGTGTTTATAACCCTGTAGTCACCTGACCAGAAGTCTTGTTCCTCCTGCCACCGAACATCACTAATTCCCACTATATCTAACTTCAACTTATCCATTTCCCTTTTTAAATATTCTAACCTACCTGCCCGATTAAGGGATCTGACATTCCACGCTCCAATCCGTAGAATGCCAGTTTTCTTTCTCCTGATAACGACATCCTCTTGAGTAGTCCCCGCCCGGAGATCCGAATGAGGGACTATTTTACCTCCGGAATATTTTACCCAAGAGGACGCCATCATCATGTAATCATACAGTAAAGCTGCATGCCCTCGGGAAGAATTAGGGCTGTAGTTTCCCCTTGCTTTCAGCCGTTCGCAGTACCAGAACAGCAAGGCCGTTTTGGTTATTGTTACAAGGCCAGATGAGTCAATCATCCAGACCGTTGCCCTTGCAACTACTGAAAAGGCTGCTGCCCCTCTTCAGGAACCACACGTTTGTCTGGCCTCTCAACAGATACCCCTCCGTTGTGGTTGCACCTACGGTACGGCTATCTGTATCGCTGAGGCACACAAGCCTCCCCACCAACGGCAAGGTCCATGGTTCATGGGGGGGGGGGGGGGGGGGGGCTACAGGATGTGTGCAGTGGAAAACCTCTGCATACGTCCTGTAGGGTTGTAATCAATCCTCGTACAGGTAGAGTCAGTTATGGAAATAGAGAAATGGTTTTATACCCATCTTGGAAGTCTTGGTTAGACGAAGGAATGGTGGCCCTGTGGAGCATTCAGTTTATTGTGAGCCCACTCCTACTGATTTGTATTTGCAAGCGCCATCACTCGTCGTAGACCATGAGGGTGCTTAAAACACTCGTACACAGAGCTAACAATGTACCCGATCTAGATAATTTGCCTAATGAATTCGCCCACCTAAAGACAGTTTTCGGAGAAAATAGATATTCCACTCAGCAGATTAACAGGCCACTATCAGTTAAAAACAAAGAATAAGGAAGTGAATAACGGGAAAACGTCGGCGAAATCTCTAGCTTTCCTTCATTTTGTGGGCAACATCTGGTTTAAAATAAAAAGAATCCTTTGTAAATCTGAGGTAAAAGTGATTTTCCGTCCACAATCTAAGACTGCAGATCTTTTGGGATCAGTGAAGGACGACTTGTTATTGCGGGAGGCCGAAATTTACAAAAAAAAAAAAAAAAAAAAAAGGCTCTGAGCACTATGGGACTCAACTGCCGTGGTCATCAGTTCCTTATAACTTAGAACTACTTAAACCTAACTAACCTAAGGACATCACACACATCCATGCCCGAGGCAGGATTCGAACCTGCGACCGTAGCGGTCGCGCGGTTCCAGACTGTAGTGGAATTTACAAAATACCTTGTCAATGTGGTATGGGTTATTGAGGACAGTGCACACGCACTGTGAAAGAATGCTGCACTGAACATTAACTTTGCACCTGCCTTTTGGAACCAAGCAAGTCCACTATTGCAGAAATTAGATTCTGACCACACCAACATCTTTGTAGAACTTTATTATTAAAGAATCCGCGGAAATGCGCCTTGGAAAAAGCTGATAAACCGCGATAGACCTACCAGTTGGAGAGTGCATAGAACCCCATCATTTTCATGACTCGTTCTAATTTGTGACGACAGAGTGCACCGACTGCCTCTGACAGCGGTAATGTAAAGGATAGCTGAGTTCCCTGGTTCCACCAGCGAGATCGCTGGCTCCCGGAAGTGTGGTCCGCGTGTCAGTCAACTTGATATTTGACGCATGTGCGGAATATTCGTACCGCGCTGTATAATGCGGAACGGAGCAAGTCTTCGTCTAGGTCATGACACAAAAGTCACTCTGTTCATTAACACATACACACACATACAACACATACGATCATCAAACACACACAGTATATTAATTTCTGCTTGAGACAACATCTTCAACGGTGGATGATGTCCCGAAAATAAAGTAATATGGTTCCAGTCCTCCGGTTTTCGAGAGGATTCCCTTGGTTGTAAGGCGCATGCCGGAACTGGTAAGCCACTCCCATTTGTTCCCAACTGGAATCCACCATTTGCCCCACTATCAGCTTCTCTGAGGATTGGCTGAAGAAAACCGCTACTCTTCATGGGTTGGGTCACGGACAGTCCACTCCACTCCTAGAAGTGGGGACGCAGCCGGGTGCACAGTGGCGCAGAAGATCGACAGTGGAGTGCGCGTCGACCCAGCTCCCTCTGCTGTGCAGGAGTCGGTCGTCACCGATTGGTGGAGCTTGTCCCTCCCTCCACCGGCGCCATCGGCAGCTCCACGTACGACGACCAGGGCAAAGGCGGGAGGACCTTCGAGAGTGACAACCCCGGCGTCGTCAACGGCGATGGCAACCATTTTTGAGAAGCCGACGACACAACTACCTACGGCAGTCAGTGGCGCCTGCGACGACACTTCTCACCAACGCCACAAAAACAGCATCGACGAAGGAGCATGCGACAGCGCGGACGTGTAGACAACAGAGCCACTAGCCACGGTTTCGTCGCTCCAAGCCTCTCCATGGCTAAGTACAACACTATGCTATCCCAACAACGACAGCAGAATGGACTTCACAGCAAAGGATAGGAGCGGCTCCGGCGCCATGCACCGAAGGAAACTATGCGGTTCCACCTCGAAACCATATTCTGGGCCAACCCTTAGTCCTTACATGAGCAGCTGCAGGAGAAATTGTTCCTTGACTACAATCTTCGATCAGTCACGATATAAGGAGTGGAGATACACAAACAGTTCTCTGACGACGATATAACATGCTTCCGGGGAGAAGCTATTTTACTACTGTCCTGTATAAGAGGCACCACAGGAAGAGCGCAGAGAAACTACAAACGACGCGTTGATGAGTTAGCGATGATAAACAGGTACCAAGCGATTGTGCCGCCAGAAGCTCCGTCCAGAGACGCCCAAGAAGCAGAAGGATCAGCAGCGACTGAAAGACAAGAAACAAAACACCTCAAACTACGTGACGTACCACCGGTGACCATTTACCATAAACAGGGTTGCCTTGAACTCAATAAGGCGCTCAGCTTGCTTCTAGACGGTTGTTTTAAAGTCATTTATTAGCGATGCAGAATAAAATACCAATTCGATACTTTCGCGACCAGTAACAAGCCATGTACTTTTTCGACAACCACGACATCGATTTTCTCACTCAGCAATCTCCGGAGGATAAGGAGCTCAAAATAGTCATTAAACGACCTTGAGAACGGATTCCTGAGAAAGAACTGTTCCAAGCCCTTCGAGAAAATGGCTAAAATGTCGCCGATGAACACCAGTACCACAAGAAAGACGAGAAAACAAAGACACTCGTCCCGCAATAGGCGTATTGCGTACCGCTACTGAAAGGAAAGGATAACCATAAGATCTACTAGATGAAGTATCTCGTATACACGAGAGCGCGTGTGGAAACCTATTTTCCCAAGAACGGACAATTACAGTGCTTAATATGCCAACAGTGGGAACACACGGCCTGTTACTGCCTGACATGGATATGTGTCCGTGTGGTGTCCATCATAAATCAGTGGACTGCCAGGTCCCAAAAACAGAAAACCCTAAAAGCACCAATTGAGGAAAAGACCATGCCGCAACGTAACGCGGGCGCTAAATATGCCAAGCGTATCTGAGGAAGTACAAAGTGAAGCCCGCTCTTCGGCCACTGCGACAGAAGACTTTTACTAAAAATACCAGGCAGGAGGAGCAACACGACAACGTACAGAGACAAGCCTTAATAGTGACCGAAATGGCGAAACCGCACCGGGCTGCACAAATGACAACACCCCGGCTCGACTCGCGAGCGCAACAGCGTTCACGGACTTACGCCGACTTGGCGTCCCCACGTCTTCCGCGACCCTCCAGAGAACCAATGACGTCAGCCAAGAACCCCATCACATCAGCCATGACGGACGTCATCTCACAACTGACCTCACTGGAACAAAAATCGACCACCATTAACTGGTAGAGAATCTTATCAAAGCATTCTTATCGCTCTAGAATAGACCACAGACGCCCCACAACGACCTTAAGATTTGCATATGGAACTCAAATTCTGTCAAAACGAGGAAGACAGAAACAAAAGCTTCCTGACGTGCCAGAGGATTGAAGTTGCGCTCATTTCGGTGACGCGTGTAAAGATCGGCACTGTTCCGCAGACGGAACATGCACGTGTACCGTACACATCGGGTCGGTCAAAAAGGAAATGGGGCTGCCGTCCTAGCCAAAACCGAAATTCGTCGTCAAGAGGAACAACTGAGGCTACGACAGCTGGAAGGTACGGCAATCTTCATGACCATCGCCATAGGAAAAACCACGTGTGTTGCCGCATACTTTAGTCCAAAATAGCACTTATTACCTAAAGATCCAAGCGACCTCTTCGGCCGTTTCGACCGTTTCGACCGTTTCGATAGGGTAGAACAGGGAGGCGACCTTAACAGCAAGGACACTGCTTGGAACACGAAAAAAAGAATCCAGAGGGTCAACAGTTATGGCCAAGAAGAGGGTATAACATTACTCTGACCAGTCCGAGAGACCCTTCGAGAGTGCCACCTTTTTTTGACCAGCAAGCAGAAGTCGTTGATACAGCAGTTTTTAAAAATTTCAGCGTCAGCCTACAGCTTTGGGTGATCAACGAATTTCTAATCAGATTACCAGCCGGTGATAGGAATACCGGAGGGGGCACGTATTCCAATGCCGCACAAACTCCGGCCTACACAAGACGTCTCATCGAGGACTGCCACCGACCCAGCGGTACAGACGCTAAAGGCCAAAATCCAAACCCCGAAACGCTAGTCAAAAACACGAATTTTTTTAACCAGACGTCAACTTTGAGGCTTTTGCGCCACGTCTTCAAGCAATCAAAACACAACAGAATTATTTATAGAGACGGTGCATCCGCTTTAGGAATGAGGAAAGAAGACTGATTTATCAGTTGAACAAGTATTTCCATAAATGTGTCACTGGATGGCGTCAGGAAGAGTGGAAGACCGAGATGTCCGACTTCTTGCTTCGAACGCGGTATGAGTAGCAAGTTGTGAAGAACCCGTGTCATCAAAAACCACCAAAAAGTGCAGTACATGGTGGTCTGACATATGAAACACTGGCACAAGATGACGAACTCCTACATTACGAAGAGCAGTTCTACAACTACATCTACATTTATACTCCGCAAGCCACCCAACGGTATGTGGCGGAGGGCACTTTACGTGCCACTGTCATTACCTCCCTTTCCTGTTCCAGTCGCGTATGGTTCGCGGGAAGAACGACTGTCTGAAAGCCTCCGTGCGCGCTCTAATCTCTCTAATTTTACATTCGTGATCTCCTCGGGAGGTATAAGTAGGGGGAAGCAATATATTCGATATCTCATCCAGAAACGCACCCTCTCGAAACCTGGCGAGCAATCTACACCGCGATGCAGAGCGCCTCTCTTGCAGAGTCTGCCACTTGAGTTTATTAAACATCTCCGTAACGCTATCACTGTTACCAAATAACCCTGTGACGAAACGCGCCGCTCTTCTTTGGATCTTCTCTATCTCCTCCGTCAAACCGATCTGGTACGGATCCCACGCTGATGAGCAATACTCAAGTATAGGTCGAACGAGTGTTTTGTAAGCCACCTCCTTTGTTGATGGACTACATTTTCTAAGCACTCTCCCAATGAATCTCAACCTCGTACCCGCCTTACCAACAATTAATTTTATATGATCATTCCACTTCAAATCGTTCCGCACGCATACTCCCAGATATTTTACAGAAGTAACTGCTACCAGTGTTTGTTCCGCTATCATATAATCATACAATAAAGGATCCTTCTTTCTATGTATTCGCAATACATTACATTTGTCTATGTTAAGGGACAGTTGCCACTCCCTGCACCAAGTGCCTATCCGCTGCAGATCTTCCTGCATTTCGCTACAATTTTCTAATGCTGCAACTTCTCTGTATACTACAGCATCATCCGCGAAAGCCGCATGGAACTTCCGACACTATCTACTAGGTCATTTATATATATATTGTGAAAAGCAATGGTCCCATAACACTCCCCTGTGGCACGCCAGAGGTTACTTTAACGTCTGTAGACGTCTCTCCATTGATAACAACATGCTGTGTTCTGTTTGCTAAAAACTCTTCTATCCAGCTACACAGCTGGTCTGATATTCCGTAGGCTCTTACTTTGTTTATCAGGCGACAGTGCGGAACTGTATCGAACGCCTTCCGGAAGTCAAGAAAAATAGCATCTACCTGGGAGCCTGTATCTAATATTTTCTGGGTCTCATAAACAAATTAAGCGAGTTGGGTCTCACACGATCGCTGTTTCCGGAATCCATGTTGATTCCTACATAGTAGATTCTGGGTTTCCAAAAACAACATGATACTCGAGCAAAAAACATGTTCTAAAATTCTACAACAGATCAACGTCAGAGATATAGGTCTATAGTTTTGCGCATCTGCTCGACGACCCTTCTTGAAGACTGGGGCTACCTGTGCTCTTTTCCAATCGTATGGAACCCTCCGTTCCTCTAGAGACTTGCGGTACACGGCTGTTAGAAGGGGGGCAAGTTCTTTCGCGTACTCTGTGTAGAATCGAATTGGTATCCCGTCAGGTCCAGTGGACTTTCCTCTATTGAGTGATTCCAGTTGCTTTTCTATTCCTTGGACACTTATTTCGATGTCAGCCATTTTTTCGTTTATGCGAGGATTTAGAGAAGGAACTGCAGTGCGGTCTTCCTCTGTGAAACAGCTTTGGAAAAAGGTGTTTAGTATTTCAGCTTTACGCGTGTCATCCTCTGTTTCAATGCCATCATCATCCCGGAGTGTCTGGATATGCTGTTTCGAGCCACTTACTGATTTAACGTAAGACCAGAACTTCCTAGGATTTTCTGTCAAGTCGGTACATAGAATTTTACTTTCGAGTTCACTGAACGCATAACGTGTGACGAGGGCCTCCCGTCGGGTAGACCGCTCGCCTGGTGCAAGTCTTTCGATATTACGCCACTTCGACGACTTGCGCGTCGATGGGGATGAAATGATGACGATTAGGACAACACAACACCCAGTCCCTCATCGGAGAAAATCTCCGACTCAGCCGGGAATCGAACCCAGGCCCTTAGGATTAACAGTCTGTCGCGCTGACCACTCAGCTACAGGGCTGTAGTTTACCATTCAGGCGAAAATTAAACAACTTATCAGTAAAACGGCCAATAGCTCGCTGGGATACAACTTCTTCACCAATGAAGACTTGAAACATCTTCTCATGAAGCTATTGGTACTAATCACAAGAATTATCAACAGTTGTTTTACTATGGATACTTCCCAGAGGCGTGGAACCCGGGGAGGACCTCTTACTTAGGAACAATTACCGCTCAATCAGTCTTCTAACAATGCGGGGGAAGCCCCTCGAACGAGTTTTACTCAAGAGTGTACATGTTGGCTGGGGACAACGTGATCCGATCGGAACAGCCCGGTTTCCAAAAAGTGAACTCTCCTCCAAACTTCTGCTCCATGCCGAAACCATACATGAAACTTTAATAAATGATAAAGAAGTATGCAACATTCATTATAATTTCCGTTTGATGTAGAGAATACACCAATCACATCTTTGCATAGCACCAATTGAGGAAAAGACCGACTGCTACGGTCGCAGGTTCGAATCCTGCCTCGGGCATGGATGTGTGTGATGTCCTTAGGTTAGTTAGGTTTAAGTAGTTCTGAGTTCTAGGGGACTGATCACCACAGATGTTAAGTCCCATAGTGCTCACAGCCATTTGAACCGTTTTTGAGGAAAAGACCACGCCGCAACGAAGCGCGCGGGCGAAACATGACAAGCGTTCCTGAGGAGGTACAAAGTGAAGCCCGCTCTTCGGTCACCACGACAGAAGGCTTTTACTAAAAGTACCAGGCAGGAGGAGCAACACCACAACGTACAGAGACAAGCCCCAATAGTGGCCGAAATGGCGAAACTGCACCAGGTTACACAAGTGACAACAACAGCCCTGAAATTTATGTATGTGATCTAGCGCTAAATTTATGTCTTGCTGACTACAGTTATTGTTGCCAACATCAAAATCGACCACCCTGTCACTGTTTCTTTGGTTACAAATTACCTGTATGAAATATAAATTGGATAGTTAGCAAAGGTTATTGAGAAAATCCCCAAGTTATGTCTCTGATATAAGTTTTATTAATTTAGGACTTTGGAAATTTCACTCTTAAGCCCTCAAGCATTCAATAATGCTCCGTTGTGCCTCGAGTTCTTTTTACCGATAGTGTTGACCGTCTGTTAACAGTGATGCACAGCAATACGGACAGGTTTATTGGTGAAGAGCTGACCGATATGCAGCTCTCGTATGTGTACGCAGAACGTAATGCAAAAGGAGCACAACAACGTTATGCTCAAGTGTTCCCCCAGGGGCGGAAACCACATCACAGTACAATTGCATCTGAAAAATTTGCAACTCTTCTTTTGTAAACGTGTCCGTCCTTCTGTGCACCACTGTTAACGAGTAACTGACACGACCGATAAAACAAATCCGAGGCACAACCGAACAGTACTGAATCCACCTTTGAGGGCGAAGGGTAGTTGACCCGTGTGTGGCTCGTGTTTCTGCCATGTCTTATTTAACATCCTGTTTTTGCCGTACTGCCACCTCGTTACGTTAGTTTCAATTACTTGTGTCACTGCAGTTGCTGCTTTGCCTGCCCGTCAGAGGCAGCAGTGGCGCTTCGATATAAGACCTGCCGCATCATCTTTGCTGGACTGCTATTACTTCCCGGTCGTCGTGTGTCGACTAGTTACACTCCTGGAAATTGAAATAAGAACACTGTGAATTCATTGTCCCAGGAAGAGGAAACTTTATTGACACATTCCTGGGGTCAGATACATCACATGATCACACTGACAGAACCACAGGCACATAGACACAGGCAACAGAGCATGCACAATGTCGGCACTAGTACAATGTATATCCACCTTTCGCAGCAATGCAGGCTGCTATTCTCCCATGGAGACGATCGTAGAGATGCTGGATGTAGTCCTGTGGAACGGCTTGCCATGCCATTTCCACCTGGCGCCTCAGTTGGACCAGCGTTCGTGCTGGACGTGCAGACCGCGTGAGACGACGCTTCATCCAGTCCCAAACATGCTCAATGGGGGACAGATCCGGAGATCTTGCTGGCCAGGGTAGTTGACTTACACCTTCTAGAGCACGTTGGGTGGCACGGGATACATGCGGACGTGCATTGTCCTGTTGGAACAGCAAGTTCCCTTGCCGGTCTAGGAATGGTAGAACGATGGGTTCGATGACGGTTTGGATGTACCGTGCACTATTCAGTGTCCCCTCGACGATCACCAGTGGTGTACGGCCAGTGTAGGAGATCGCTCCCCACACCATGATGCCGGGTGTTGGCCCTGTGTGCCTCGGTCGTATGCAGTCCTGATTGTGGCGCTCATCTGCACGGCGCCAAACACGCATACGACCATCATTGGCACCAAGGCAGAAGCGACTCTCATCGCTGAAGACGACACGTCTCCATTCGTCCCTCCATTCACGCCTGTCGCGACACCACTGGAGGCGGGCTGCACGATGTTGGGGCGTGAGCGGAAGACGGCCTAACGGTGTGCGGGACCGTAGCCCAGCTTCATGGAGACGGTTGCGAATGGTCCTCGCCGATACCCCAGGAGCAACAGTGTCCCTAATTTGCTGGGAAGTGGCGGTGCGGTCCCCTACGGCACTGCGTAGGATCCTACGGTCTTGGCGTACATCCGTGCGTCGCTGCGGCCCGGTCCCAGGTCGACGGGCACGTGCACCTTCCGCCGACCGCTGGCGACAACATCGATGTACTGTGGAGACCTCACGCCCCACGTGTTGAGCAATTCGGCGGTACGTCCACCCGCCCTCCCGCATGCCCACTATACGCCCTCGCTCAAAGTCCGTCAACTGCACATACGGTTCACGTCCACGCTGTCGCGGCATGCTACCAGTGTTAAAGACTGCGATGGAGCTCCGTATGCCACGGCAAACTGGCTGACACTGACGGCGGCGGTGCACAAATGCTGCGCAGCTAGCGCCATTCGACGGCCAACACCGCGGTTCCTGGTGTGTCCGCTGTGCCGTGCGTGTGATCATTGCTTGTACAGCCCTCTCGCAGTGTCCGGAGCAAGTATGGTGGGTCTGATACACCGGTGTCAATGTGTTCTTTTTTCCTTTTCCAGGAGTGTATTTGGAACGTTCCAGCAGTTAGTTCGGACCTGGTAGTGTTTGAGTTGGCACGCGGCACAAGTCCAGTCGGAGCGCGGCAGCAGTGAGGTCCGGGCTGCCATGACTCCCTCGCCGACACACGTGATCGGACTGGGGGCGACTTTGGTTGGTCGTCGGTCGCTCGTCTTGCCGGACGACGTGTATTTGGCCGGCGATCGCTTACGGGTTGGCTGTGTGTGCCGACTCGTGATTCGTCACTGTTATTGTACAGTCGCGGCCGTTAGCATTGTCTAGTCCTTCGTGCAAGTATTCGTGCAATGTGTGTAGATTGTGTGATTTTTGACTAACAAGTTATTTTAAATGTTGTCGGCGTACTGGCTCTGAGGAGTCGGTCGGTTGGCGTGGTGCAGCGAGGAATCCTCGGCGGGGCGTAGTTCCCATTGCTACGAGGTCCGTGGCTCACCGACCCTGGACACGAAAGTTGAGTTTTGATTTAACCTACCAGTAAATGAAAGCTGTTCACAATGTGTCGTTCGGAGTTCGTTGTCGACTGTTGGGATATTCCCGCGAGCAATAAAGTGGTTTTCAAGTTGGAAAATTCTAGCCACCCTCCAGTAGAGTTTCACTGTATTTGGTTATTTTAATTGAAGTGCACCAGCGGAATCATCAGCCTTGTGGCCGTTAACATTCCGGTTACCTGCCCTGGCCGTTGACGTAGATTTCAGGCAGTGAAGTTTCCTCGTCGTGTTGTTGCTGTCCAGCACAGTGTGTAGTTTGACAGCTCCGTGTATGATTGGTTGTGGGCACCAGTATCTTCTACGTTGTTGAGCTGAGCTCCCTTTGTGCCCTGGTCGGGTAAGAAGTGCAAGTTCTCTTGTCGGTGGGTCCGCTGACTGACTGTCGGTCGGTTGGGTTGTCGTCGGATCGAGAAAGGTTGGCCGGATGCCTGTCTCACCTAAGCGAGCGTTAGTGTTTCAATTACAGGCCGACCCTCGAACATCTGGGCGCCCTTGTGTGTACTGCCTTATTTTTTAAATTTGTTCTTGTTGTTGGTACTTGTATGGCTTCTAGCCGGTTTTGTGTTTTAAATTAGAGTTGTTTTACTCTTAAGGTCTTCAGCCTGGTTTAAAGTACTGTTGCACATCAGACCTTCGGCATTTTAAAATTTTTTGAATTTTTAACCCTTCGGCCTTTAGCCGACTTGAGTTGCAGTTGTTTGTTCTTAAGGGCTTTGACCTAAATTAAAAAACTGTTTCACGTAACGACTTTGGTATTAGTATGAAGGCTTTCACGACCGGATGACATATCTTCTGGTAAACCTTGCGGGATGTAAGGTCGTGGTCCATGAAACTCTTCAGCTCCTAACGTTTCGTCCAGTGCTTCGCTGGACATCTTCAGAGGGGTGTTTCTCCTCCGGCAAGACTCACCGGAGGAGAAACACCCCTCTGAAGATGTCCAGCGAAGCACTGGACGAAACGTTAGGAGCTGAAGAGTTTCATGGACCACAACCTTACACCCCGCAAGGTTTACCAGAAGACTTTGGTATTTTTTTAAAAAAAATAGTGTTTTGGAGTTTTAAGTTATTCGCCTTCAGCCGTCTTTAAATTAAGTCTAAAGGATTAAAGCTGTGTGTTTAAAAAATTTTTTGGGCTCTTGTAATGTGAGCCGTGGTAAAAATTGCTGTTTTGAAGAGCGCGCCGCAGCGCGTAGTGTAAAGCAGTCGCCCTCCGTTTGTGGCGGTGGCGCCGCTGTGGCAATCGCAGCTTTGGTGTCTCCCTCTGGTGGGAAAGGGGAAAGGTTGCCTGTTCACGTGCATTTAAGGGGTGCTATGAGCTCGCCAGTCGGGCAGTGTGTGTCAGTCTCTCGTCCGCATTTGTTAGACAGTTAGTGTCTGTCTGTCGTTCGGAGTGCTAGTATGTCTGTCGTTCGGATCAACCTTTAAAGCCGGCAAAATGAGAGTCTTTACACTCCCCCAGAAAGAGAACTCAGCGAGTGGTCGCCCAGTCGGGGCTTAGTTCCTGCATCTGAGTCTACGCATTAGGCCGCCAGTCTGCTCGAGTTTGCTCAGGCAATGGTCATTGGCGGTTGGCTCGATCGGTTGGGCGGTCGCGCACTGAGACACAAGATGACTTGCCCGTCTTGAGCGTCGGCGCATGTGAGTCCAGTGGGCCGTGGCGTATAGCGAGGGGTAGTGACTTCGGGGTCGATACGTGAGCAACAGGGGTAAACCCCACGACATCAGTCTGGCCGGTGCGAGCTGCGACGCCGTGAGACGGGAGATCGGCACGCTTCCTGCGTCCGTTGAAGCGGCTGGCAGCGGACGGTTCGGGAGAGCGATCTGGGGGTGCTGCGCCAGGTCTTCTCGAGAAATCGCAGTTTATTAGAAGTTAAGTGATTGGTGATATGTTGTTTGATTTACTCTTGTTAAATACTACTTGTTTTCTTGGTGAGGTCATCAGCCGTTTTGCTTTGGGGTCGTCCCACCATTCTTCTCCATTTGCCCACCCGCGGAAAGGTGGTTGTTTATAAATTGGGTGGTCCGTTTTTCCCTTGTGGAGTAGGGGCGGGTTAGAGCAACCTACGGTTCGGGTTGTTCGGTGATCTCCCTATCAATCTACCGTACGTTAGTAGCTGCCTCTGTCATGTTTGTCGGATTTGGTGTGTTAACGAATTTATTGCCTGGAGTGTAACGGCTTAATACCTGAAATATGTTTTGATCTTTGGAAACTTTGATATTATTGTATATGATCTTGAGAGACGGTATAAGTATACTGTAGAGCATTTTAACAATTGTTTGGCCAACCTTGTAGAATTTTGTATAAGATTGAATTTCATGGCCTTTTATTTAAATTATCATTTTAGTACATAAAGTTGCCACCCTTTCACCGTGAGACTTTTCTTAGAAGTTAAAATCAAGTTGCACCTTCGGTGGCAAGGTTAATATTTTAATTGTTAGGGTTTTGTACCATTTCCATCCCACCTATGGGGGGTGCATAGTTTGTGTGCTTGAGTAAATTGTTAAAACTCTTAATTTAAAGTTATTTGGTGTGGTGCAGATTTACACCAGTGAAGTCTTTCAGAGGCTGTTATGAGCAGTCGTAACTACGGCCGTGTCAAAAGAGAGCAGCAAGGTTCTCTGCCCGAAAGCTCATACAGTCAAAACTTGTTTCTCTCTGCCTCTGAATAAATTGTAACTTCTATATTTAGAGG
The DNA here is from genome assembly GCF_023864345.2 of Schistocerca serialis cubense. NCBI lineage: Eukaryota > Metazoa > Arthropoda > Insecta > Orthoptera > Acrididae > Schistocerca > Schistocerca serialis. The sequence continues at coordinate 633,501,966 of NC_064645.1, forward strand.
GTGCTTTCTCATTATAATTTTAAACCTGCTTCTTTTAAAAAAATGCTTTTAGGCACTATTAAAGTGAATAATATTCGCATTTGTTAAAAGGAATTTGGTTATGATTTCATCAGTTACTCCCTGGCAACTACTTCCATGCTTACATAGTGTGATTAAATGTGTTAATGATCTTGATGAATGGCTAGTAAATAAAATAAATTCTTTTAAGAATATTCTTTGAAAATAAATCACGGTTCATAATGTTTGATCAAGTAATAAAGTTGTATGTTCGAGTGTAACTGACAGCCCCTTATTTTGGCCCCTGTATGCAATTTATTCTATCTGTCCTGTCCTGCGGGTTAAGCATAGCATACCAGTAGTCGGGTGACGCTGAGGGAATTAGATTAGGAAATGAGACACTTAAAGTAGTAAAGGTTTTTTGCTATTTGGGGAGCAAAATGACGTATGATGGTCGAAGTAGAGAGGATATAAAATGTAGACTGGCAATGGCAAGGAAAGCGTTTATGAAGAAGAGAAATTTGTTAACATCAAGTATAGATTTATGTGTCTGAAAGTATTTGTATGGAGTGTAGCCATGTATGGAAGTGAAACATGGACGATAAATAGTTCGGACAAGAAGAGAATAGAAGCTTTCGAAATGTGGTGCTACAGAAGAATGCTGAAGATTAGATGGGTAGATCGCATAACTAATGTAACTAATGAGGAGGTACTGAATAGGATTGGGGAGAAGGGGAGTTTGTGGCACAACTTGACTAGAAGAAGGGATCGGTTGGTAGGACATGTTCTGAGGCATCAAGGGATCACCAATTTAGTACTGGAGGGCAGCGTGGAGGGTAAAAATCGTAGAGGGAGACCAAGAGATGAATACACTAAGGAGATTCAGAAGGATGTAGGTTGCGTTAGGTACTGGGAGATGAAGAAGCCTGCACAGGATAGAGTAGCATGGAGAGCTGCATCAAACCAGTCTCAGGACTGAAGACCACAACAACAACAACCAGTAGTATGGGAGTGTTCTTGGATCTCGAGAAAGCTTATGATAAAAAATGGTGTGAGAAATTAATTGTGAAGCTACACCAAGACACCATCAAACGATTGTTACGTAAAACTATTTGATGAATTCCTTCAGGATTGGAAACTGAGTGTACTTACCGACGAAACGAGCTTTGACTAGAAACGAGTCCATGCCGGTTTCCCATAGCGATCTGTAATCTGGCCAATACTTTTCAATTTGTATGTCAACGACAGTTACAAACGTGTCAGCCTCTGTGTTGACGACACTGCGTTTTTAATACGAGAAAGAAAATTAGATCAAGGGGTTACCAGACTGCAGTAACAGCTGGATCTAAAGGAGTGATGGGCACTAATATACATGATTACCATCAACCCAAATAAAAAATTGCCCATTATTTTCACAAGACGCCGACGGGTCATCCGTACGAGGCTCCTTCATTCCTGTTGGTAAAACACCTTGGCGTTTACCTGGGCACCCTTCAACTCTCACCTCGCCGAAAAGAAGAAAGCCGGAATAAGCTTGTGGAGACCTCTCGTTCCCTTCTTCAAGGGTAAGGATCTGAATGTTGATACCACATCGAGCCACGGTGGAGCCCACTGCTCTAAGGGGCGACCTCCTCGGCCACAAGATGCGACACGAATTTCAAGCAGCTCCAAGTCTTACAAAGCAAATGTCTCCGATGGGCCTTAACAGCAGACTGGAGGATAAGGACAACGGAGCTCCAGATACACTGCACGAAAAATGTCAGCGACTAAAACTGCGAGGAAAGGCCCAAAAGCTGTTTGACGAGATCAACGCTCTACGTCACTCTACTCACCAGTTAGCGACAGTGCGCCCAATTCTTCCCGAACGGTACCACAGATACAGGTACCACGCTCCATCCTAGCATACGACGAAGTGGCGCTTGCAGCCATTAAATAACCACAATTCAATTATGTCTCACACTAAAAGAAAAATACGCCCACCATCGCTACTGGAAAAATGACCCATTTGTGTGCCCAACGCCTGTAAACAAAGAGCAATAATACAGTCTGAAACCTCCTCTTACCTAACTCACAAGAGGAGGCCGCCAATTGTGAAATTCAGATTCGATTCATACTGCGCATAATAAAAGCTCATGGCCAGAGATGTAATGTGGCAAAGCACCAAGATGCACTTCTCAGCCGTTGTCGAGAAAATCGACAGTTAAAAGAAACCGTTGCCGTGAAATACTCTCTACGATTAATGATTTTCTACAGCGTCATAGCGCAGCGGTAGGCGCTGGGGTTCGTAATCCGAAGGTCGCCGGATCGAATATCGCGCCATGCAATATTTTTTTATTATTAGATTTTTGCAATTCATATATATATATATATATATATATATATATATATATATATATATATATATTAATGAATTGCTTATGCATGTTGGTGAAGGCGGATCGCTCTCTAATTGTACCGCCTCCATTTTTCCGTTTGTTTAACAGGGTGTACCAAAGCTGTCCCGTCCGCACTGATTTTCGACGATGTTATAAGTTGCGCTAGGGACCGCATCTACCTTCTTTCGAAGTTAGCAGGCAACTACGCTGTTATGGGGCGGCTCGTTTCGGCCCATTCAACATCTGTCCTTCAAGTGTAACGAGCGAGTAACGGAGTTTATATTTCATTCCTGCCACAGCAAGTTTGTGTTCGTGGGGCCTCTATTCTAATTCGAACGTTTGACTTACGCTATACGTATTCGTTTCTACGTCTTCCGTTAACTATAGGTGGTTAACATTATGAAGACAATTAATAACATTTGTGAAATACAACTTTGTTTGCGGAAAACATAATGATGTTCGAAGTCGCCAGTTTTTCCACGACAAACGACTTTCAACAACTTATTATATGCATAATTGTTGCAACTGATTGCCGGGATTTATATATATATATATATATATATATATATATATATATATATATATATGAATTACAAAAAACAAATACCAAGAAAAAAAAGGTTGCATGGCGCGAGATTCGATCAGGCGACCTTCGGATTACGAACCCGAGCGCTTACCGCTGCACCACCACGCTGTAGAAAACTACTAATCGTAGAGAGTATTTCACCGCAACGGTTTCTTTTAACTGTCGATTTTCTCGACAACGGCTGAGAAGTGCATCTTGGTGCTTTGCCACATTACACCTCTGGCCATGAGCTTTTATTATGCGCAGTATGAATCGAATCTGAATTTCACAACTGGCGGCCTCCCCTTGTCAGAGGCAACAAAATCGCCAAAGGAGATAAGGCTCCACCTCCACCACACACGTAATTAAAAAAGTCTTTGTCATTCTTCGATGACTCACGTGAAAATGATTGGCAGGTACCCAGCCGAAATATCGTGCAATCAATCAAACGACGACCAGCTGCAAACCCGAAATTCATTCTAACATTCAATTCCCCGGGAAAATGTTAAAATGGAAACAAACTTGTTCCTTTTGATCACAATAACTTTTTTTTTGTCATCAGTCTACTGACTGGTTTGATGCGGCCCGCCACGAATTCCTTTCCTGTGCTAACCTCTTCATCTCAGAGTAGCACTTGCAACCTACGTCCTCAATTATTTGCTTGACGTATTCCAATCTCTGTCTTCCTCTACAGTTTTTGCCCTATACAGCTCCCTCTAACACCATGGAAGTCATTCCCTCATGTCTTAGCAGATGACCTATCATCCTGTCCGTTCTCCTTATCAGTGTTTTCCAGTCCACCTAATTTTCAACATTCTTCTATAGCATCACTTCTCAAATGCTTCGATTCTCTTCTGTTCCGGTTTTCCCACAGTCCATGTTTCACTACCATACAATGCTGTACTCCAACCGTACATCCTCAGAAATTTCTTCCTCAAATTAAAGCCGGTATTTGATATTCGTAGACTCCTCTTGGCCAGAAATGCCTTTTTTGCCATAGCGAGTCTGCTTTTGATGTCCTCCTTGCTCCGTCCGTCATTGGTTATTTTACCGCCTAGGTAGCAGAATTCCTTAACTTCATTGACTTCGTGACCATCAATCCTGATGTTAAGTTTCTCGCTGTTCTCATTTCTACTAATTCTCATTACCTTCGTCTTTCTCCGATTTATTCTCAAACCATACTGTGCACTCATTAGACTGTTCATTCCGTTCAGCAGATCATTTAATTCTTCTTCACTTTCACTCAGGATAGCAATGTCATCAGCGAATCGTATCATTGATATCCTTTCACCTTGTATTTTAATTCCACTCCTGAACCTTTCTTTTATTTCCATCATTGCTTCCTCGATGTACAGATTGAAGAGTAGGGGCGAAAGGCTACAGCCTTTTCTTACACCCTTCTTAATACGAGCTCTTCGTTCTTGATCGACCACTCTTATTATTCCCTCTTGGTTGTTGTACATATTGTATATGACCCGTCTCTCCCTATAGCTTACCCCTACTTTTTTCAGAATCTCGAACAGCTTGCACCATTTTATATTGTCTAACGCTTTTTCCAGGTCGACAAATCCAATGAAAGTGTCCTGATTTTTCTTTAGCCTTGCTTCCATTATTAGCCGTAACGTCAGAATTGCCTCTCTCGTCCCTTTACTTTTCCTAAAGCCAAACTGATCGTCACCTAGCGCATTCTCAATTTTCTTTTCCATTCTTGTGTATATTATTCTTGTAAGTAGCTTCGATGCATGAGCTGTTAAGCTGATTGTGCGATAATTCTTGCACTTGTCAGCTCTTGCCGTCTTCGGAACTGAGTGGATGATGCTTTTCCGAAAGTCAGATGGTATGTCGCCAGACTCATATATTCTACACACGAACGTGAATAGTCGTTTTGTTGCCACTTCCCCCAATGATTTTAGAAATTCTGATTGAATGTTATCTATCCCTTCTGCCTTATTTGACCGTGGGTCCTCCAAAGCTCTTTTAAATTCCGATTCTAATACTGGATCCCCTATCCCCTATCTCTTCTGAAATTAATAATTGCCGTACAAGTCTTCGCCCTCAAATATGGATTCGATACTGTTCGGTTCTGTCTCGGTCTTGTTTTCCCGGTAGTGTCCGTTTCTCGTTAACAATGTTGTACAGCAGGATGGACACGTTTACAGAAGAAGACTTTCAAAATTTGCAGATGCAGTCGTACTGCGACGTGGCTTCCGCCCCTGTGGGAACACTTCAGCATAACGCTGTTGTCCTGTTCTGTGCAGACATACGAGAGCTGCATATCGGTCAACTTTTCACCAATAAACCTCTTCGTATTGCTGTGCATCACGGTTAACAGACGGTCAACATATCGGTAAAACTAACTCGAGGCAGAACGGAGCGACACTGAATGCTTGAGGGCCTTAAGAGTAAAATATCCAAAGCCCGAAATTTATAAATCTTATATCAAAGACATAATTTGGCGATTTTTCCAATAAGCTTTGCGAACTATATCATACAGTTATATATCATAAAGGTAAAAATGGAAATGATCGTATGGAATTGTTGTCTGGGAGGCCCCATTCGGGGAAGTTGGGCCGATTTGTAACCACAGAAATTGTGACAGGATGGTCGATTCTGAAGTTGTAAACTATAATTTACAGTCAGCGAGACACAAATTTAGGTCTGGATCACATAAATTGATATCCTGTTCTGCAAAGAAGTGATTAGTGTATTCTCTATACCAAATGGAAATTAGAGTGGTTATAATAAGCGTTGCATACTGATTTATTGTCAATACTGGATATAATAGTAAACAAAACAGAATTTTTCTTTCCGGTACAGTTATAAGAAAACAAATATAAATAACATAAACACATTTCCATTTGATAAATACAAATCTTACAAACATTCCATTGCGAACACTACAGCTTGTTCTCACTGTCACCCTGCATAACACGTTGTGTAGTAACCGTCTGGCCCTGCTCGTAGTTGAGGACACTGTTGGCGAATGTGGTTAAGAATACTCCTTACGAAATTTTACAGATAAATCTAAGGGATATTCTCCCGTTCCTCCACAGCGGTCTCTATGATGCCCTGCAAGGTCTCTAGTGCGACAGGACGATTGCAAACCTTTCGTTTCAGTACAGCCGATGCAGTCTCAGTACAGGTGAGATTTGGAGAATATAAAATCCATTCCCTCTGACTGATTCTGTGCTTTTCTAGGGAGGTCTCCACAAGATCGTGACGATGAGCGCGTTCATTATCGTCCACCAGCGTGAATCGTACTATAATACGTTCACCAAATGGAGCCACAAGGCATACAAGGATGTCTTCCCGACACTTCAAACCACACATCCTCGCACGTGTTGGTACAATACGTGTCCTCTGGCCACACGTCATTCCGCTCCAAAACGTGGCTGAACCGCCTTCATAAGGGTGGCCGTCTGCGAAACAGTTGAGGTGAATTCTCTCATGTGATGGTTCCAATTCAAAGATATAGTAGCAACAGCAATTGAGAGATTCGTACCTCATTAATTGGTAAGAGATGGAACTGATCCCCCATGGTACACAAAACAGATCCGAACGCTGTTGCAGAGGCAACGGAAAATGCATGCGAAGTTCAGAAGAACGCGAAATCCCGAAGATTGGCTAAAATTTACGGACGCGCGAAATTTGGCATGGACTTCAATGCGAGATGCCTTTAATAGGTTCCACAACGAAACATTGTCTCGAAATTTGGTAGAAAATCCGAAGAAATTCTGGTCGTATGTAAACTACACAAGCGGCAAGACGCAGTCAATACCTTCGCTGCGCAGTGCCGATGGTACTGTTACCGACGACTGTGCCGCTAAAGCGGAGTTATTGAACGCAGTTTTCCGAAATTCCTTCACCAGGGAAGACGAATGGAATATTCCAGAAATTGAAACACGAACAGCTGCTAGCATGAGTTTCTTAGAAGTAGATGCCTTACGGGTTGCGAAGCAGCTCAAATCGCTTGATACGGGCAAGTCTTCAGGTCCAGATTGTATACCGATTAGGTTCCTTTCAGATTACGCTGATACAATAGCTCCCTACTTAGCAATCATATACAACCGCTCGCTCACCGATAGATCTGTACCTACAGACTGGAAAATTGCGCAGGTCGCACCAGTGTTTAAGAAGGGTAGTAGGAGTAATCCATCGAACTACAGACCTGTACCATTGACCTCGGTTTGCAGTAGCGTTTTGGAGCATATACTGTATTCAAACATTATGAATCACCTCGAACGGGACGATCTATTGATACGTAATCAGCATGGTTTCAGAAAACATCGTTCTTGTGCAACGCTCTTTATTCGCACGAAGTAATGGCCGCTATCTACAGGGTATCTCAAGTTGATTCCGTATTTCTAGATTTGCGGAAAGCTTTTGACACCGTTCCTCACAAGCGACTCCTAATCAAGCTGCGGGCGTATGGGGTATCGTCTCAGTTGTGCGACTGGATTCGTGATTTCCTGTCAGGAAGGTCGCAGTTCGTAGTAATAGACGGCAAATCATCTAATAAAACTGAAATGATATCAGGTGGTCCCCAGGGAAGCGTCTTGGGACCTCTGCTGTTCCTGACATCTGAGCAGTTCTTAGGTTGTTCGCAGATGATGCTGTAATTTACCGTCTAGTAAGGTCATCCGAAGACCAGTATCAGCTGCAAAGCGATTTAGAAAAGATTGCTGTATGATGTGGCAGGTGGCAGTTGACGCTAAATAACGAAAAGTGTGAGGTGATCCACATGAGTTCCAAAAGAAATCCGTTGGAATTCGATTACTTGATAAATAGTACAATTCTCAAGGCTGTCAATTCAACTAAGTACCTGGGTGTTAAAATTACGAACAACTTCAGTTGGAAAGACCACATAGATAATATTGTGGGGAAGGCGAGCCAAAGGTTGCGTTTCATTGGCAGGACACTTAGAAGATGCAACAAGTCCACTAAAGAGACAGCTTACACTACACTCGTTCGTCCTCTGTTACAATATTGCTGCGCGGCGTGGGATCCTTACCAGGTGCGATTGACGGGAGACAAAGGGTGCAAAAAAGGGCAGCTCGTTTTGTATTATCACGTAATAGGGGAGAGAGCGTGGCAGATATGATACGTGAGTTGGGATGGAAGTCATTAAAGCAAAGACGTTTTTCGTCGCGGCGAGATCTATTTACGAAATTTCAGTCACCAACTTTCTCTTCCGAATGCGAAAATATTTTGTTGAGCCCAACCTACATGGGTAGGAATGATCATCAAAATAAAATAAGAGAAATCAGAGCTCGAACAGAAAGATTTAGGTGTTCGTTTTTCCCGCGCGCTGTTCGGGAGTGGAATGGTAGAGAGATAGTATGATTGTGGTTCAATGAACCCTCTGCCAAGCACTTAAATGTGAATTGCAGAGTAATCATGTAGATGTAGATGTAGATCTTTTTCCTTTGCGTTTATTTATGTCTTTCTTAAAATCATTGTTAACTGTTACGTGCTGATCGTCAGGTAGTTAGCTAGTTGCAAGGCGTTTGATGTTTTTCAGGTCATTTTCTTGTCCAGCTTCTGTAATATTTTCTCTGGTCTGAGTGTAATGTGGCTACTACACTAAGTAAAGGTGCAACATCCGGATAACAGACCGTCGGTCGGGTTTAAGATAATATTGGATGGTTACATACCTACCCCGCCCGTTTGATTGTTATGAAGTGAGACGTTTTTCGGTGCAACCATCGGCGCTGATGCGTCTGTGGAAGAGTTCACATGGCTCTCGCTGTCTTACGTGATAGCCTTTTCTCTCACCTCAAATAAGTGATTACTTTGGACGCTTTCTTAAACTAAGAGTTGCAGCTCCTGTGAGTACAAAGCAAATGAATTTGATATTATGCGCATAGTATATCGTGGCAGTCGGCCGCGATCCTAAATAAACGAGAAAGACTCCCCGAGGGGAGAGGGACGATGTAGGGTAATAAGCCCCTCGTCCTACGTCCGCGTCATTTGTTCCCACGAAAGCAGAAATGACGCAATGGCCATAAAGGTCGCTCTGATTTCTTTTGTTATGGAGAAATTCGAATCCCTTTATGCACCAGGATTGGTCTCTTCACTCGTTTAAAAATAAAGAAAAAACAAGCAGTCTACAACACAAAGGCCGGCTGCGGCCGAGTGGTTCTAGGTGCTTCAATCTGGAACCGCGCTGCTGTTACGGTCGCAGGTTCAAATCCTGCCTCGGGCATGGATGTGTGTGATGTCCTTAGGTTGGTTAGGTTTAAGTAGTTCTAAGTCTAGGTGACTGATGACCTCAGATGTTAAGCCCCATAGTACTTAGAGCCATTTTTACAACACAAAGCAAATTGGAGTACATAAAGAATTTGGTACTGGCTACAGCGCAATTTTTTGTTGCTGCTGGCAGTGGTGGATCAGGCCCAACCTCTAGCGGAATCTTATACAACCGTCGTTCAAAACACCTCCCACCTAAAACTGCCACGGTATAGTGTCCCCACAATAGATGCTCTAGTGTATATCAGTGTTCAATGTAATATGCAGGTGTTCTATTACAAACGATTTAACAGTTCCTCTAGGAACTGAACGTCTCAGATTGGTTGTAATATCTTGCTTTTTCGATAACCTAAATTCATTTCCATTTAGCAGATGGCAGTTTCTTTTCCTTCCCCCACCAGGATAACAACTTTTTTGGGGGATGAGAGTCTCAAGCTGATTGCATGGTCTTTCTTTCCTAATTATATCGATTACTCTTGAGTAACCAGTACTTTTTATATGTTTTCCAATGGTATATGAGAGAATCACTAGAAGCTTGTTAACAACGGGTACTTCGTCAAGATGGTTAACCTGCAGGTTAACTGACTGTGCATTAAATCGTGAAAAAGGCTGAAATTATCTAACGAGACAAAATTAGTTTTGCTAAAAGGTAACGGTAAGAGAGACTTTTTATCAGTCACATTAGAATGTATACGATGCACGTATTGCTATGTGCTACTTTTCACGAATTTGATGCGGTTTACTTGGTTTAAATTTTAACAGAACCTACTTTTTCGATGACAAGTTGTCAGCACCTCTGCAATATTCACATAGTAAGCAATCTGATGTATTAGATTCCAATGTGCTGTGAGAGTACAAATCCTGCTTTGCTGACAATGTTGTAAGGAAGATCATGTCCTATTACTCTCCTTCATTGTCTGTCTTTCTGTTCATGGTATGGATGTATCACTGATGAGAGGTTACAAAGAATATCTCTGCGTCTGCTTTGTTTTGAGCGTGGGTGCAACGGAAACACTGGAAGGATATACCGTCACGTATCTAGTCTCTCCCGAACAGCACGAAAGTTGTCACGAGGCTAGTCTATTCGACAAACGGAACACAGTCAACGACGTTCTATCCTTTTATTGCGTAGGACCTTTTCAAGAGATCTGAAATTATCTGTGAGGACTGGCCGATAGTGTAGTCTTTTCTCTTCGTTTCGTAGCTGAAAAGTCTTCGAATAGCATAATTCGAAATAGATCCTGATGAAGTGCGACATGATGAAGTGTGACATATTCTCGTTGGTGTGACTTTGGATTACACATGTATCGTGTCTGTATTGCTGACTGTGAATGCAATCTTGCGTCTAGGAATCAGATTTTCTTTTCTCTCATTCTCATGTCAATGAGGGCAGCACTGTTTTCTTTCCATGAGGTACGCTGCGAAGTTTCGGATATGAATATTTGATGATGTCGACATCAATGCGACCTCTCTTTAAATATGGAAACCTGTGCGTCCGCTTTCGGCCTCAAACCCAGCAGAAGGCACAAAAACTCACTGTGGTCACAGATTGATGTAAAAAATATTTTCCGGATACAAAGCGTGCTGCCGTCGTATATTTGTGGTGAAAATATTTCCTGGCGGGGTGTGGGATTTGTGAACAGTTCCGGAAAGACATTTTTTTTTCACATTTGGTTGTATCATAAAAACCTTTTTACATTCCGCTTCATGGCCGCTATGAAGGTCTTAAGATTTAAACGACAATTCTTTACGAGCTGTAACTTTTAAGGATTTTGAAATTAGTTATTAAATTTTCTGGGTGGAACACAAGAACATGTGTGGAACATGAAACTGTTTATAAAAAATTCCTAAAACAGCCTTTACCAAAAATTAACAATAAAAGATAATTATCACAATCAAAACTCAATAGCCGAAGGAAAGTAAGTACTAAACGATAAAACATCAGAGTACAATGAAACCGTATTTGCCACGATAGAAAAACTGTATAAATAACCTGCACGCCAAAACTGCATATGATCAAGCTCTAAAATTAAATATTGCTCTCCGCATATTCCACACCATTACTCTGCCTGAATATCCACAGTGCCCTCTCTCTCTCTCTCTCTCTCTCTCTCTCTCTCTCTCTCTCTCTCTCTCTCTCCCTGTCTTACACACACAAAACACAAACGACAACAATACTTCGAGTCCGCAAGCCACATCCCGAACAGACCTGCCACGGAAGAAATGAACATCATACAGCCATAACAACATGTAAAGTTGGCAAAAAGTCTGTGCTTGGCTAAAAAATCTTAGGAAATGCATGTCTAATGACAGCGGCGAAAGAAATAAGCGTGTTGCTTCGAAACAAAGGGAAAAACGCCAAAATATATATAAAAAAAAGAAAATTGTAAGTAACACGTTAAATGATCCGATGTATGGCGATACTCAGCAGGAAATGCGTAACAAAGAGAAAATAAGAGTTTTGCTGTTTGCAGATGACAAGCTGTGAATTGAGTAATAGAAATAAAGCTGCTAGCATAAACAACCAGTAGCTTCATGCATACATCCACTATGTATTTCTAAATTTACTGCAAAACTAGAACCTTTAGACATACCGTAAATGAACGACTTACAATGCCTCAACTCACTGATACATGTCTCAGCTTTGTACTGTATGCAAGCTAATGTAAAATATTTGACAATAATCGCTCATTTTACAAATTAAATTTTTTGTACCAAAAGTTTCTTTTGAGGTTAACGTGAACAATAAATTTACAGAAAGAAACACGCTAGAGACAGCACAAAAACTACTGTAAAGAAATCACAAAACGGTGTTTTGCATAAAGTGGAATTCCTCTCCAATTTTTCTTAGCAAATACGGAAATAAGAAGAACTGCAACATTCACAGGACGACCATGATAAGAATAAATGGAATTTTGAAATTACTAAACACAGCAAAGATGTTAATCGAAGTACTCGACGATGTGAAACAAACGATAAACGGATGCAAAGTGAGCTTTTTGATCATTTCTTGATTTCATATTTTTCAGGACATTATGGAGGAAAGTGATTTTTTTGTTACAGGTATAATTTTAGTTTCATTGAGGAACAAACTGCTTAAACGTTACACAAGAGAGTATTCATTGTCATCGGATACATTCGATGCTCCAGTTATCCCGAAACTCAGATGGCATTTACAAAAAAAGTACAGCAACGAGTCACCAAACATGCCCATCATAAAGTGTCTGTAGTTATCCCACGAAAAAGGAATGTAGCAGAAGTAATCAAAAGTGGTTGACTGAAAATCCTGTCACCAGAAAAGGTGGTTTGCAAGCTGCATTTTATTTGAGTTTCACTAAATCTACATGACGTAAATATAGCTGATCTGTTCTCTGCGTTGAAGTGCCCACTCGCGATTTGTGAAAATGTTTACAGATGCGTCCATTCAGAATTCGTGTTGTTATTGAGTTGTCATCTGAAGACAGGAAACAAGTGTAGCTTGCTGGCAGTGGTTCATGTCATCTATAACACCAGATAAAGAACATTCTGATTATTTTCGCTCTGACGAAGCTTGATTCCTTATTGACTAGAATGTAAAATTACACATTTGGCCACTGGAAAATCCATATCAGCGAGTACCACGCACAAAACGTCGCTGTTTCGAATGTAAGGTCACGTGCGCAGATACTTTGTACATTTTCATGTGAAAGTCAACAGTGTGCACCACATAAAAATGGTGCAAGATTTAGTTGCCACTGCATTTGACGACCGGCTACAATAGGAGTGAATTCAGCAGGACAATTGTACGACTCAAACAGCCAAATACACTGTAATATATATCTTACGGAATAACAGAAAATTCACGCCACCCCTGAATATTGTTAGTTATTACGTAAAGGTGCAGAGAAATCGATAGCGCGAAATATGAATCTCTGCTAGTACTGACATGACGCGTTGGTCAGTACAAAATAATACAAAAGCAATTACGGCCATTTTGAATTCTCACTCGTAGTGGTAGAGTGCAGTATTTTTATAGCAAAAATGTTTGTACGATTTGCAGAAGTGAAAATAATTGTATGTTAAATCACAATAGCGTGTACAATGTTCTTATACATTCCTTCAAGTTCAAAAAAATACGTCAATGAAAAGAACTGCTGCTTTTAAAGAATTTCAGGGTGATTATGAGAAAAGTGGTACTCCTTACCTAGAATGGCAGTTACAATCCTACGCTCAAATTAAACGCTGCAGAAAACGAACCTGCAGCCTCATTTTTCGATACAGTAATATTCAGAACTTTTAATTTTTTGCTAGGCACCAGATGGGTCAGGCGAGTATAATGTCAGTTATTTTATCTGTAATACGTATCCCACACTGTAACACCAAGGTATTCTTGGATCGCTGTTTTCACGAACGGGGGGACTGTAAAGGGTTTGTAGCTAATTAAGTCTTCTGATTTATTCCTTCCGTACGTTTTATTGTGAGTCCTGCTTACAAAACTCACCCTCATATTATTCCCCGATAGCAGAAAGAAACTGAACAGTGCGTTTCAAGAGCATGTAACGTCGTTTTCAATGTGAGTTGTATTACGGTGACCACTTTCAACTTCTTCTATAATTTTGTTATAATGTTGTTTTAGTGCTTGCACACCTTGTATCAAGCAATTTGTGGAATGAAGAAATCATGATAGCTGAATGTGCTTTCGTGACTCCCCAGCACTCTTCATTTCAAAACCTGCTTGAACTGAGTGAAAACAAAAGCTGTATCTTTTGTCACTAGTGCAGTTGCGCTCTCGATATATCAAAACTGTCTTTCTCTTGTTCTACAGGAATGAAAATTTTCGTCTTATTGCTAACATTCATCCTCCTTTCCACGTACCAACATATTTTTCTCTTTTTCTCTCGTCTTAATTGATTTTGTTGTCATTATGCCTTCCTCTGTCTTTCCATTATTATCTCTCACTCTTCTGCTGACCAGTTAGCATATTTTCCAGTTCTTATTATTTCGAAACTGCTGCCAACTTTTTCTTGGTGATATCATTAGACATTACAATGTTACTGTGACTGAAACTATTGCAATAACCATGTTCACTACCATATTCGTTTTTCTGATAACCTTTTGAATCTTCTTACTGACTAATAGCTTCAGTCGCTCTTCTTCTATGACCTATGCTATTGTTTCCTTTTCCCAGAAATACAGGAATGTTTATATCGTTAGGCAGTTCTCATTGGCTCAATAGAGTTGTCCAAAGAAGATTAGTTATCGCTTAGCCATTACTTTTAATATTTTCTCTGTATTTTGGTAGATGTTCTCATCACTTCTAATTTCCCAATCATCTGTAATTTGTATTACAGCCATTATTTTTATGATAATCTGCGTTTTATTGGTAGGACTCTTAGAAAATGTAACAGATCTAATAAGCAGACTGCCTACACTACGCTTGTCCGTCCTCTTTTAGCATACTGCTGCTCGGTGTGGGATCCTTACCAGATAGGTCTGACGGAGTACATCGAGAAGGGCAGCACGTTTTGTATTATCGCGAAATAGGGGAGAGAGTGTCACTGAAGTGATAAAGGATTTGGGATGGAAATCATTAAAACAAAGGCGTTTGTCGTTGTGGAGGAATCTTCTCAGGAAATTCCAATCACAAACTTTCTCCTCCAAAGGCAAAAATATTTTGTTGACACCGACCTATAGGGAGAAACGATCACCATGGTAAAATAATGAAAATCAGAGCTCGCGCGGATAGATATAGGTGTTCGGTCTTTCCGCATGCTATACGAGATTGGAATAATAAAGAATTGTGAAAGTGGTTCGATGAACCCTCTGCCAGGCACTTAAATGTGATTTGCAGAGTATCCTTGTAGCTGTAGATGTAGATGTTTCATGTTTATAGAATAAGAATCACACCTCAATGGATGGACAAATTAGACTTATTGTATATTTTTGTGTAAATAATGTTATTTCATACAGGAGTTGGTAGTGGTAATTTTCTATGTGCTGCTCAATTAGTTATATTATTAATTTGAATTTTGTGCACATAGTACCTTGCATTTCTGATTTATGAACACAAAACATATTTTTGTAGATTTTAAGTATTCATGTAATATTGTGGTGGTGGTGTGTTGGGGCTTATGGGCGCTCAACATCGAGGTCATCAGCGCCCTGACACACATTATAGGGAACTAATGTGGACAGACCTAAGAAAACTAAAGCACACACTCAAAGAAAGCAGGAAAAGAAGGAAAATGCTACATAAGAAAGTAAAACCTAAGGAAAGGGGAAACATAGCAACAAGAATGTCACAGGAAATTGTTATTGGCTGGCCACTTACATAAAATATGGGCGAGCTTGTCACACAGTGAGCAAATTAAAATCCTCTCCCTAAAATCTTTGTAAAAACATTTGACAGGGCACAGAACTTTAAAACTTTAACCACATTCGTCCGAGTGTTGCCTAAAAGAGATGGCAGGTCCGCTGGCAAGTCAGCCGCGACCCGCTGATCAGAAAATAAAACGCAATCCAATAAAACGTGACGCACAGTGACCTGGACGCCGCAAGCACCACACATTGGAGGGTCCTCTCGCCGGAGCAGGAAGCCGTGCGTCATAGGGCTGTGGCCTATTCGAAGCCGAGTGAGGAGAACCTCGTCCCGTCGACGGGGCTGAAAGGAAGTACACCACACACGCGTTGTGGGCTTGACTATACGGAGCTTATTGTCAGTCACTTCCAGCCCCTCATCCTCCCACGGACGCATGACCCGTGAGCTCAACAGCGAGGTGCGTGCGTGCAGGGGATAGCACACTGAAATACTTGTGGGGCGAGACACGCCTCCTTGGCTGCGAGATCTGCCCTTTCATTCCCAGCAATGCCAACATGCCCCGGAACCCAGCAGAAAGCTACAACCTTCCCTAGTCGCTGTAGTCGGAGGAGGGCATCCTGGATAGTCTGGACAATTTCGTCTGCCGAATACAAACGTTGCAATGAGTGAAGGGCACTGAGTGAATCGGAACAGACAAGAAATTTAGGAGAGGAAGAATGTCTCGTGTGCTCCAGTGCCCGCAAGATCGCAAACAATTCTGCATCAAAGTTAGTAAAAGTCTGAGGCAGTCCGACCTTGAGGACACGATATGGAAAAACAACTGAGCAACCAACAGAATCCCCTTGTTTCGACCCATCCGTAAAAACAGTTACATAGTCGTGGTGCTCAGATAAGATGGCAGAAAATGCTGCATTAAAGGCGGTGGCAGGAGTGCAATCTCTCTTGTACTGCAATAAATCTAAAACCACTCCGGGCCTCTTCAGTAACCAGGGTGGCAGGCGGATTTGGGGTTGTACAGACTCCACACCGAGGGACTCTAGTACACGTTGCACACGGATCCCAAACGGCAACGTAGCCCGGGGTCGGCGGGAAAAAAGGCGGTCCAGAGGTGGATGGGCAACAAGACGTTGAGCAGGCGAGCTGGGAGCTGCAAGAAACTTACAAGCCTGGCGCACCAGCAGGAGCTGCCGCCGGATGGTAAGTGGCGGTTCGTCAGCCTCAGCACAGAGGCTGGGTACGGGACTGGTCCGATAAGCACCCGTGGCCAGTCGGATCCCAGCATGGTGGACAGCGTCAAGGATCCGGAAATAAGATGGCCTCGCTGACCCATACACTGTGCACCCATAGTCCAGCTGTGAACGCACAAAAGCTCAAAAAGTATGTTGACAAATGTGCCCAATAATTATGTGAAATAGCTTAAGTTTAATAAAATTTTCATTATCACTAGAAACGTGAAATCTAAACGATAAAATTCAATATCGCGTTACTTACTAGAGTTTTATAATCTCTCAGTTTAAGAGTAGTCACATATGGATGACTTTCTTTTGATTTTTTGTGTGAGGGTTTGTGTCATTGTAATGTCGTTATTAGACAGAATTTGGGAAATGGGTTAGTAGCTTGTGATTCAGTAAAGATGAAACTTCTCCATGCCACTGAATATTCTCCCGCAAGAGAGTATCCTTTGGCAGAATGTGAGACAAGTGTGTGAGCTGAAAAATATTTTAAGAGCAGAGATTGCAATATCTTTATGATAGATTACACTGTGATCATATTTTTGCATGTTTCCGTTTTGAAGAGTCAGTCTGTTTATCGTAGCCTGAATCCAGATGCGATTCAGGAGCAGTCCAATTTAAAACGAGTATGAAGCTAGAGACTTAACAGTGTGAACTCGGCTTACCCAAGAACATATGTGTAACTCGTGAGTAACAAAATGCGAAAGACAAGTATGAACCAGACTAAGATGCTCAATTGTTCGTCGCGGATCCAATTGACAAACCTTGTGCTAGTATGTGAACTCAGTCTCTTAGGTCTTATATGTGATCAGTAAGCCTGAACGCAGAACACTAATGAGTAAGTATCGTGGATCACTCACCAGAATCTGCACACACAAGAACGGCATCTGTAATTGAGCCTAACCTAGCAGGTCTGCCTGCTGACAGACTATGGTCTTACTACGGAAGCTGCAAGAGTACGTTCTCGCTTGTGGGAATATAAATCTATGAAAATAGAACAGGGTTATGTGTTACGCTTGAATGCTCAATGACTGAATTAGTGGACTCAGGAACAGTTTTAAAAATTATGTGAGTGAAACTTGGACTGCTTTCTTCTTGTGGAACCAACTGTCAAAGCACGAGTAATAACACAACTTAGAACAATTTAGCAAAATTGACACTGTTTGAAATGCGTTGGCTTCTCGTTCCTGAATTTCACCGGATTTTAGTATTAGCATAAAGTACGGAGTGATAGTTTTATTCTGTGCTCTGTTTGAATGAAGGCTTAACCCGATGTCTTTCATAAAGTTTTTGTTTTAAATTTTTTCTTACGCATTAATTCGAGTGTTTCATGAAACCCACCATGAACCTTAGTGGATGACGCCTGATAAGGGAAGTAAGGTCTATATCGGTTCAAGACGTCGCAACCCTTCACTGACACAAAAGATCCGCATCGACATTCCTTGCGAGCGTCGCGACGACGCTGTATCAACAATCCACAACTGATGTACAACATCCGAATTCCGTAAAATAATTTCCGCATCCCTCAGTTAACGCTAATAACAGTTTTTGTGGAAGACTCTGATGTATTGTATTAATTCGTTCTGACTGGAATCAAACTACGTACGACACATCAAAACAGTAAAAAACTTTTCTTGGCGTTAATTTCATGCTAATAACATCATAATACAAGTCGTAACTTTTGTTTGGAAAGCAAATAAAACAAGAATACGGGTTTGTGTAGCCGGCCGTAGTGGCCGAGCGGTTTAGGCGCTACAGTCTGGAACCGCGCGACCGCTACGATCGCAGGTTCGAATCCTGCCTCGGGCATGGATGTGTGTGATGTCCTTAGGTTAGTTAGGTTTAAGTAGTTCTAAGTTCTAGGGGACTGATGACCTCAGAAGTTAAGCCCCATAGTGCTCAGAGCCATTTGTTTATGTAAATGACTGTCCATCTCAAAAATTTATTATGCAAATTTAAAATGCACAGGGGCATAATTCCAACTTGATAATGCTTACGGATATAGAAACAAAAATCAACTTTTTTCAGTCATTTCAGTCTTATTCATATCAGTCTGTGGATGTATAAAATTTCAGATTTAAGGTTCATCTTCTCCACATGGGCTTTCCCTGATTTTCATTAGGCGTTGTCCAAACGGAAGAACACAATTGATGATAATCCAAGGAATGCAAAATTTTTTTCTTTCAGTTCTACCTTGAGAGTAGCCATAGGATTACTTATAAGTTAACAAAGCTAAGCCTACACACTAAAGAAAATATAAGAAGCAATAATACTAGCAAACACATGCATAAGTACAGCAATCATAGGATTATAATCTCATGAAAAATTTTAGCAGTAGTTATCAGTTCATAACAACTAAACTGTTCTGATAAATTGTAGATCCCAGTATTGAAGGGAAGGAGAGGCACACGGAAGTCACTCGCAATCGCATCAGGTTTTATTATGCTTGCAAATGTAGATTTCGGCTATAAATTACAGGTGTATAGGGCGGAGGACACGTTAATGTCACCACATGATTTTACAGGCTTATAGGCAGGAGGACACGTTTATGCCACCATATATGTCTTTACGGCTGTATAAGCAGAAAGACAGAACTGCCTCATTGTCCTCCTGCCTATACACCTGTAAAAACATATGGCGACATCAACCGCCGCGAGTCTATTGAATTTTAAAGAAATTGCACTGAGGATGGCTGAAACCTGGCAGTCAAGGAACGCAGAATTCGGTTACGATTGTGGACGGGCCCGTAATTAGTTACTGTTGGATCCCTTTTGCAATTACAAACATTTATTTTAAAATGGTAATTCCAGACTCAGCAATAAATAAATATATCACACGTTATTAATGAAGGAATAAACAACTGTGTAATTAATAGTGCCTTCAGTGCGTTACAATTTACCAAATGAGCATAAAATGCAGACACAGCAAATAATGTTTTAAAAACAAGCCAATGTGATCCCAATTAGCATTTTAAGCTAAGTAATCACCGTCTCGGCTGAAGGCCTTTAACGCCAAGAACGGCAATTATAAAAAAAATTTAACAAACATACTGTGAAACAGAATTGCAATAGCAAGGTCATTTTAAAAAGACAGGCAACTGATCACCAAACAGGTGAGACAGAATGATGGTAAACGTGGGAGCACAACCAATTAAACCTGCTGTAACGCCAAGAATGGCGATTATATAAAAATTTAGAAACATACAATAAAACAGCGAATACAATAATAAAACACAAGGGCCAGTCACAGATGGTGCACCAGGAATCGACCACTGAGTAGGTCCGGCAAAGAAACGCTTTCGCGAGCGATGAGATAGGCAGCCAAGAGTTCCATTCACTTCGCAAGATGGTAACTCAGACTAGTAGCAGTCTAACGAATGGCTAATGATAATCTTGCTGGGGCTACCTGACGTCCGATAAACCAAATGCAAAGATGTAACTATACGCCAAAGCCAGAACTGGCGGTCTGGTCTCCGCCCGCAGAATACTGTGCTTAGAGCGCCCAGAACGAGAAAGGAATCACTACCACCAAAGTAGAAAAATCGCTAACCAACCTACAGTCAAGAAAGCCATCAAAACTGCACGAGGCGAGGAAATGTACACTGTAGTTACATACGCTAATCCCCAGGTCAGGTAACTGGGCTGTTAGTGGCCACGAGGCAGGAAAAATACTGCAGGTTGAACTTAACAAATAGTAACAAACTGAACGCAATAAATAGTAATTAGAAGTCCAGGAAACCTAATCAGATCCGCCTTCCCCAAGCACTCCACTCGCTGCTCTTCGCCTCGGCAAGACCACGAGCAGCAACACGAACCCAAGTCACTGGAGAATCGCAAGATCTCACAATGGTGGAGGTTTCTGTACTTGAATCCTAATTCACTCAACTTAAAACTTGCATGATCTGGTTTACGACGTGTTCGTGCACCCTTGTGACCACAGACCTTCGATCCAGCAGTCCATGCTCGCCGCCAGTGGTCCCGGCGTGTTCTCACACTGCGCGGACCTGGCTCCTCCTGAGTCCCCAACTGAACTGCACACAGACCCGACCGGGCAGAACAAAGGCATCGCCCCACAGATAGGGCCACAGTTACTACATATTGGTGACCACCGCTGCTGCCACTAGTGGACAGGCAACGCTTGCGAAACCAAGTGGTGTCAGTCAACACGAGAAGGAGACAAACAACAGCAACCATCTGAACTAAACGCAGAATAGGGAATCAGCGATCATAAAGAGGTTACTGCATCGAAGATTTCAGCCGTAAATAGAAATATTGAAAAAGGTAGGAAAATTTTTCTGTTTAGCAAAAGTGACAAAAAGCAGATTTCAGAGTACCTGATGGCTCAACACAAAAGTTTTGTCTCAAGTACACATAGTGTTGAGGATCAGTGGACAAAGTTCAAAACCATCGTACAATATGTGTTAGATGAGCATGTGCCAAGCAAGATCGTAAGAGATGGAAAAGAGCCACCGTGGTACAACAACCGAGTTAGAAAACTGCTGCGGGAGCAAAGGGAACTTCACAGCAAACATAAACATAGCCAAAGCCTTGCGGACAAACAAAAAATACGCGAAGCGAAATGTAGTGTGAGGAGGGCTATGCGAGAGGCGTTCAATGAATTCGAAAGTAAAGTTCTATGTACTGACTTGGTAGAAAATCCTAAGAAATTTTGGTCTGATGTCAAAGCGGTAGGTGGATCAAAACAAAATGTCCAGACACTCTATGACCAAAATGGTAATGAAGCAGAGAATGACAGACTAATGGCCGAAATACTAAATGTCTTTTTCCAAAGCTGTTTCACAGAGGAGGACTGCACTGTAGTTCATTCTCTAGATTGTCGCACAGATGACAAAATGGTAGATATCGAAATAGACGACAAAGGGGTAGAGAAACAATTAAAATCGCTCAAAAGAGGAAAGGCCGCTCGACCTGATGGGATACCAATTCGATTTTACACAGAGTACACGAAGGAACTTGCCCCCCCCCCTTTCTTGGAGCGGTGTACCGTAGGTCTCTAGAAGAGCATAGAGTTCCAAAGGATTGGAAAAGGGCGCAGGTCATCCCCGTTTTCAAGAAGGGACACCGAACAGATGTGCAGGACTATAGGCCTGTATCACTAACGTCGATCAGTTGTAGAATTTTGGAACACGTATTATGTTCGAGTGTAAAGACTTTTCTGGAGACTAGAAATCTCCTCTGTAGGAATCAGCATGGGTTTCGAAAAAAGACGGTCGTGTGAAACCCAGCTCGCGTTATTCGTCCACAAGACTGAGAGGGCCATAGACACAGGTTCCCAGATAGATGCCGTGTTTCTTGACTTCCGCAAGGCGTTCGATACAGTTCCCCACAGTCGTTTAATGAACAAAGTAAGAGCATATGGACTATCAGACCAATTGTGTGATTCGATTGAAGAGTTCCTAGATAACATAACGCAGCATGTCATTCTCAATGGAGAGAAGTCTTCCGAAGTAAGAGTGATTTCAGGTGTGCCGCAAGGGAGTGTCGTAGGACCGTTGCTATTCACAATATACATAAATGACCTTGTGGATGACATCGGAAGTTCACTGAGGCTTTTTGCGGATGATGCTGTGGTATATCGAGTGGTTGTAACAATGGAAAATTGTACTGAAATGCAGGAGGATCTGCAGCGAATTGACGCATGGTGCAGGGAATGGCAATTGAATCTCAATGTAGACAAGTGTAATGTGCTGCGAATACATAGAAAGAAAGATCCCATATCATTTAGATACAATATAGCAGGTCAGCAACTGGAAGCAGTTAATTCCATAAATTATCTGGGAGTACGCATTAAGAGTGATTTAAAATGGGATGATCATATAAAGTTGATCGTCTGTAAAGCAAATGCCAGACTGAGATTCATTGGAAGAATCCTAAGGAAATGCAATCCGAAAACAAAGGAAGTAGGTTACAGTACGCTTGTTGGCCCACTGCTTGAATACTGCTCAGCAGTTTGGGATCTGTACCAGAGAGGGTTGATAGAAGAGAGAGAGAAGATCCAGCGGAGAGCAGCGCCCTTCGTTACAGGATCATTTAGTAATCGCGAAAGCGTTAAGGAGATGATAGATAAACTCCAGTGGAAGACTCTGCAGGAGAGACGCTCAGTAGCTCGGTACGGGCTTTTGTTGAAGTTTCGAGAACATACCTTCACCGAGGAGTCAAGCATTATATTTCTCCCTCCTACGTATATCTCGCGAAGAGACCATGAGGATAAAATCAGAGAGATTAGAGCCCACACAGAGGCATACCGACAATCCTTCTTTCCACGAACAATACGAGACTGGAATAGAAGGGAGAACCGATAGAGGTACTCAGGGTACCCTCCGCCACACACCGTCAGGTGACTTACGGAGTATGGATGTAGATGTAGATGTAGATGTAGTCTGACCTCCAACAGTGGATGGAAACCTACAAACAGCACCAATGTGAGCCGCAGCATGGCTCAATGGCTATTTATAGTGTAAATCTAGATCTACAAGAATAATAAAAACAAATGGGATTCCGAGTGACTCCAATATGCCTCTCCTTCCATAGAATTTATGGTCGCTATGCACAACGGTTCCTGATGGAATCAAAACTGATCACAGTATTTGTATAGACGTATACTTGAAAATAAAATTCAACTTCAAATTGTTATTCTTAACTGAAAGGACAAAATTTAATGCGAAGGATATCTAATTTTTCAGAAATGTGGTATCCTTAGTTAGAAAGATCTCTACATCTGCAATGATAGCAACATTATTTACCAGTAAAGATTTCTAATACCATTTGGAGCTCTATAGTGTACCTAGACGATTCGCCATGTTCAGCTATGTAATACAAAAAAAGTTTAGCATCACCTCGTGAGCCATGTTGCGGCTCGCGTTGCTGCTGTTGGTAGGGTGGCTTCGTGTAATACACTCCTGGAAATTGAAATAAGAACACCGTGAATTCATTGTCCCAGGAAGGGGAAACTTTATTGACACATTCCTGGGGTCAGATACATCACATGATCACACTGACAGAACCACAGGCACATAGACACAGGCAACAGAGCATGCACAATGTCGGCACTAGTACAGTGTATATCCACCTTTCGCAGCAATGCAGGCTGCTATTCTCCCATGGAGACGATCGTAGAGATGCTGGATGTAGTCCTGTGGAACGGCTTGCCATGCCATTTCCACCTGGCGCCTCAGTTGGACCAGCGTTCGTGCTGGACGTGCAGACCGCGTGAGACGACGCTTCATCCAGTCCCAAACATGCTCAATGGGGGACAGATCCGGAGATCTTGCTGGCCAGGGTAGTTGACTTACACCTTCTAGAGCACGTTGGGTGGCACGGGATACATGCGGACGTTCAGTGTCCTGTTGGAACAGCAAGTTGCCTTGCCGGTCTAGGAATGGTAGAACGATGGGTTCGATGACAGTTTGGATGTACCGTGCGCTATTCAGTGTCACCTCGACGATCACCAGTGGTGTACGGCCAGTGTAGGAGATCGCTCCCCACACCATGATGCCGGGTGTTGGCCCTGTGTGCCTCGGTCGTATGCAGTCCTGATTGTGGCGCTCACCTGCACGGCGCCAAACACGCATACGACCATCATTGGCACCAAGGCAGAAGCGACTCTCATCGCTGAAGAGGACACGTCTCCATTCGTCCCTCCATTCACGCCTGTCGCGACACCACTGGAGGCGGGCTGCACGATGTTGGGGCGTGAGCGGAAGACGGCCTAACGGTGTGCGGGACCGTAGCCCAGCTTCATGGAGACGGTTGCGAATGGTCCTCGCCGATACCTCAGGAGCAACAGTGTCCCTAATTTGCTGGGAAGTGGCGGTGCGGTCCCCTACGGCACTGCGTAGGATCCTACGGACTTGGCGTGCATCCGTGCGTCGCTGCGGTCCGGTCCCAGGTCGACGGGCACGTGCACCTTCCGCCGACCACTGGCGACAACATCGATGTACTGTGGAGACCTCACGCCCCACGTGTTGAGCAATTCGGCGGTACGTCCACCCGGCCTCCCGCATGCCCACTATACGCCCTCGCTCAAAGTCCGTCAACTGCACATACGGTTCACGTCCACGCTGTCGCGGCATGCTACCAGTGTTAAAGACTGCGATGGACCTCCGTATGCCACGGCAAACTGGCTGACACTGACGGCGGCGGTGCACAAATGCTGCGCAGCTAGCGCCATTCGACGGCCAACACCGCGGTTCCTGGTGTGTCCGCTGTGCCGTGCGTGTGATCATTGCTTGTACAGCCCTCTCGCAGTGTCCGGAGCAAGTATGGTGGGTCTGACACACCGGTGTCAATGTGTTCTTTTTTCCATTTCCAGGAGTGTAGAAATAGTGGCGCCTCGTTTCCTTCTTGTGTTCACTGGCGCCACTTTGTTTGATAGCATTGTCTGTCCACGAGTGGCAGCAGCAGCTGTTATCGATATCTAATACAGTAGTACTACCTTTTGAGGGACGTCAAGTGTTTTCCAGTTCGGGTTGTGTCGGGGAGTTCAGTTGGGACGGAGCAGCAGCGAGGTCAGGCAATGCGAGGACCGCTGGCGGCACGCAGGCACTGCCGGATCGAGGGGCTGCAGTTGCGACGGCCACAACCTCGTTGTCCACCAGACCCAGGATGTTTGAGCTGAGTGAACATTAGCCCAGTAGTGGAACCTCCACTGTTTCGGGATCACACCGTTTGTTCGTGTGTTGCTGCTCGCAGGGTCGCTGAGACGAAGAGCAACGACTGGAGTGTTTGGAGTTGGCGAAATTAATCAGCCGTCCTCCACTTCTTATTATTAATCACTGAATTCCTTGTGATGTTATTGTTGAGATTCAACCAGCGGTATTTTTCTGCCTAGTGGCCGCTAACGCCCCAGTTACCTGTCCTGGAGGTTGGTGTATTTCGCAGCAATGTATCTTTGCTCGCCTTGCCGCTGCTGTCCGGTAGGGCGTGTAGTTCGACAGCCTCCTTGACTGTGGTTCGGATATTTTGTTTCTTTTGGACTACTTTAGTCGTAGTGGTTCCTTCTGCTTCTGGATGTTCTAAACACCAGATTCTGAAGATGCAGTGCTGTGTACTGGTTCCGCCTTTCCTGGGTTATTCCATCGTTGTATTGGCTATCAGACGTTAGGTAGGTTTTGGCAAGAGTGCTGGTATGCGTTTAAACTGTCACTGGTTTGAGTTGCCATCCGCTTAAGTGAATACAACTCTTGGCTGCCTGTCTCATCGTTTACAAAGTTGAGCGACTTTCTCAGGTCGATCCTTGGAGCAATGGCTGAGGCCCATTTCTCTCTTGATTTGGTCAGATTGTGATGATATTTTTGTTATTTTTTAAAAATATTCTGATTTTGAATTATTATTGCTTGAGCCTTCAGCCAACAAAGGGTTTGAATTTCTTGTTAATAAGGCCTTCAGTCATGAGTGTAACTTGTCTTAACAAATTTTTGTTAGGCAAAATATCTTAACACTGAGATGTTGATGATGGTTCTTTAAATATCTCTCGAAGAAGTTTAATTGCTTTTCAAAAATTTACTATCCAGGCCTTCATCTGTCCAACTGTTTTCTGAGTTATTACAATGGGGGCCTTCGGCCGACAAATAATTTGAATTTCCAGTCAATAAGGCCTTCAGCCATGAGTGCAACTTGCTTAAGAATTGTTTTAGTTAGACATTGTGTCTTAACAGTCAAATTTGATAATTGTTCCTTATTGCCAACTTTATTTGTAATTGTTTCTCTGTATCTCATCCATGTCCGATCAACATCGCTTTGGTTTACTCCGAGGCGCCTGGACTCTTCCTGTGTTGAGAGCCATTCCTGGCACTATGTAACAATGCGGACGCGATCGAACTATGGTATTGACCGTCTAGGCATGGTTGAACTACAGACAAAAACACCTTCCTCGTGGAATTACTGGAAATGACCGGCTGTCGGACCCCATCCGTCTAATAGATGCTCCTCATGCATAGTTGTTTACATTTTTGGACGAGTTTAGTGACGTCTCTGAACAGTGAAAGTAACTGTGTCTGTGATTCAATATCCACAGTCAACGTCTGTCATCAGGAGTTCTGGGAACCGGAGTGATGCAAAACTTTTTTTGATGTGTGTGCTTTCTGATCGTACTTCGCTGTGTGCTAGTCAGTGGTTAATATATTACCCGCCACGCCACCTAAAAGAATCGTTACATCATTCCACTATTTCACTAGCATCATGTTAAAAGAATGTACGAGGCGTGTTTTTTAAGTTAGCAGCGTTTTGAAAATAAAAAAAGACGTGCTAAGATGTCTGAATAATTTTATTTTTACATGAAAGCCTGTACTTTAATCTACTTTTCTATATAATTTCCGTCAATACTGATGCACTTGTGATAACTTTGTACCAGTTTTTGAATACCCTCCTCATAGAAGTCTGCCGCCTGACTTGTTAACCACTGCATCACCACTGTTTTGACCGCCCAGGTGTTTCTTCAAGTGCAGGAACAGATGGTAGTCACAGGGCGCAAGATCGGGGCTGTGCGGAGGATGATCTAGAGTTTCCCATCGAAAAGATATGATGAGATCTTTGGTCTGATACGCCACATGCGGACGGGCATTGTCTTGCAGCATAACGATGCCCTTGCTCAACTTCCATGGACTGTTGCTTTGATTCTGGTGTGACGTAGGACACCCATGTTTCATCGCCCATAACAATTTGGCTTAAGAAATCATCACAGTCGTTGTGGTACCGCTCAAGGAAAGTCAATGCACTGCCTAAACGTTTGGTTTTGTGCACATCCGTCAACATTTTCGGTACCAAACGTGCGCACAGTTTTCTGTAATTCAAATGCTCGGTCACAATGCCATACAGAACACTACGAGAAACATTAGAAAAGTCATCCCGCAAGGAGGAAATCGTAAAGCGTCTGTTTTCTCTCACCTTATTGTCCTCTTCCTGCACCAAACTTTCATTAACGACCGTTGTTCATCATGCACATTTGTGCGGCCATCTTTAAATGCTCTCACCCACTTTCTTACCACTCCATTACTTATAATGTTTTCTCCGTAAAATGCACAGATCTCACGATGAATACCGATCGCTTTTAGGTCTTTAGCACTAAGAAATCTTATAACAGCCCGTACTTCACAGTCGGCGGGACTCACGATTATAGGAGGCATCTTAAACACTCAGTACACAACGCAAACAAGGAAGAATCAGACTGCAATGGCATCAGTGCGTAGATTAAGTTACAAGCTTTCATGTAAAAATAAAATTATTGAGATATCTTAGCACGTCTTTTTTTAATTTCAAAACGGTACTTACTTAAAAAACACGCCTCGTAATTACATTGTCTCTATTCTTCTTTGTCCTCCGTCTAGCAAAGACGCCCTTAGGCATCCATTGTAATTATTCTGTTTTAAAAATAAATAAATAACTAAAATAATTGGGAGAAAATATTCAGTCATTCTGGTGAGAAATGCTAAGTTTTCTAAGAATTAATTTTGTAATTAAACATTTCCTGATAACTCATCATCTGTGTTTTTTCCTTCGCGGACTTGTGAATCAGTGTGGAGTGGTATCGTTGTCAGCCCTTGGTCTGGCCGAACGTGGCCTGCAGCTTCGAATCAAGTTTTGAATTCTACTACTTTCTTATAGAAAGGTTTACTTATTCTTGATCAAATGTTGTGCATCATTTCCTGAAAACGATCGCTACTCATAGAACTACAGTGTACATTTCACTAGCAATTAATGTCTTGTGTGAGACATTTAAGCTCCATAGTAAATGACAACTTGTATCACTGTATTTAACTTCATTGCAAATGGCATCCACAAATAACAGACGATAAATACGTTCCAATCAGAGATGTATTTTTTTAAATAAATAATGTTATGAAGTGTTTTAAAATCTCACATATTCTGACAGATAGACGATAACTTTGCTGTGATAACATATGACTTGGTGTTAAATGCATACACTTCAGTGGCAGTGGAAGCCAGTCGACTATGTTCGCTGTAGACTAAACCACACTTGTCTTACCTACAGTCAAAAACATTATAACGAAAGACCAATTCATTGCAGTAAGTCAGTGGATACAGCTGTTCCTTTCAAGTGCACGGTGTCAGTAGCACTAGAAGTGAGAGAGTAGGTGAACAATGGCGCCAGTAAAATAGTGCCCAGCTTACTGAAAAGTAATCAACATGAGATTCGTGACTGAATAATACACGTAGACTGTGTGACGATAGTTTGGAATAAAATTATCATTCATGTCTGGATGTAATTGTTGTTAAATGATCATGTAATTTGAAGAATATAAAGTAAAGCAGCTTAAATTATTCACTTTTACTGAGAATGGATTAAGTTCTGTTTGTAAAGTTGCAGGCATCAACACGAATACGTGTTTTTCATAAGATCATCTCATTAATTCTCAGATGCAGGTATCTCATATCGTGTCAGCATGTTAAGTTAGCCGCATGGGGTAACCACCCTGTCTAGGGCGCCTATGCACGGTTCGCGCTACTCTCCCCGTCGGCGGTTCGAGTCCCCCCTCGGACTTGAGTGTGTGTGTTTGTCCTTACCGTAAGTTAGTTTAAGTTAGACTAAGTAGTGTGTAAGGCTATGGACCGATGATATCAGTAGTTTAGTCCCATAGGAACTTACCACCACTATGTTAAGTTTCCTGTCTAGCGACCTGTTATTTACGCACTTTCGGAAACTAGACCTCTTACGGATGCTTTCTCCATGTCAGTGCTCAGTGGTATTATATAATACATAACATTGTAGCTACATGGCGAGCACTCAACATTATGTTACATTTGAAAGAATTGCGTGTGCAAACCTAATGCATCTTGTTTTAATAAGAACTCCCTCAGTCGATTAGGAACGGATTCCTAGACTTGTTATCAAAATTGGTTCTAATGGCTCTGAGCACTATGGGACTTAACTTCTGAGGTCATCAGTCGCCTAGAACTTAGAACTACTTAAACCTAACTAACCTAAGGACATCACACACATCCATGCCCGAGGCAGGATTCGAACCTGCGACCGTAGCGGTCGCGCCGTTCCAGACTGTAGCGCCTAGAACCGCTCGGCCACTCCGGCCGGCGACTTCTTATCCTTTCCGTGATATCCACCTACGATAATTCTACTTGTATCAAAAGTAAATGAAACACTGTTTAAATCTTTTGTAGGTCTTTGATGAACAGGGTGTTTCGAAAAGAATGACCTGATTTTGGACAATAATAATTAGGAAATATGGGACATGAGGGCAAGGAAATATTGTTGCTTGATTGGGTAAAGTCTACAGTTTCAGAAATCGCTGTTAGTGGTCAGTCAGTGCGTTTTCTCACTTTGCAGTTAGTTAGAAGTAAGATTGTGTCCGGCCGGCCGGTGTGGCCGTGCGGTTCTAGGCGCTTCAGTCTGGAACCGCGTGACCGCTACGGTCGCAAGTTCGAATCCTGCCTCGGGCATGGGTGTGTGTGATGTCCTTAGGTTAGTTAGGTTTCTGTGGCTGCAGTTGGGAAATAGTGAGTCACTGATTTCGGTCCAGCGTGCCTTTCGTCGGCGTTTTGGCCTCAATTCACCTGCACTCCGAAAACATTCGCCATTGATATCGCGAGTCTGAAGAAAGAGGATGCTTGTGCAAAGGAAAGAGTCCAGCACGACCTCACAGTTCTGACGGCATGGTGGTAATAATTCGGCAAACGTGTGATCGTAGTCCACAAATGCCTACTCTCCGCGCAATCAGAGAACTGGCAACATCTCGTACAACTGTCTGGCAAGTGTTAACACATCGTTTGGCCTATGAACCATGCTGGCTACAATTAGCGCAAGCTCTTCAGATTGGTGATAAAAGGAGGAAGGTAGACTTCAGAAATGCTCTGCTAGAGAACATGGAAGACAATACATATTTACCACGGTTAACTTTCAGCGATGAAGCAACATTTCGTGTTAGCGATAAAGTAAATGGACATAACGTGCGCATATGGCTGTCTCCAGAGCCTTCATGATATTACTGAGCACAAGAGAGAGTCACCTAAAGTGAACGTTTTTTTGTGCCATTTCTTGTGAAAAAGTG
Organism: Schistocerca serialis cubense; assembly: GCF_023864345.2. Classification (NCBI taxonomy): domain Eukaryota; kingdom Metazoa; phylum Arthropoda; class Insecta; order Orthoptera; family Acrididae; genus Schistocerca; species Schistocerca serialis. Next base: position 633,532,723 of record NC_064645.1, read on the forward strand.
CATTGTCCTGTTTTTAGGAAAACACCGTGACCGGAATGAGCTGTCTTCATATGCAGCAGAAGTGGCTTTTCCCACAACTTTAAGAGGACTCCGATGTCTTCATTTTCCAAAGGATGGAGCTCCACCACACCGGCACTACAACGTAAGTCAGTTTCTCAGGGACTGGACAGGGCGCACGGGACCCTGAAACACTGCCCTGCATTCTGTTCCTCCAGGATCGCCACACGTGAGCCCATGCAATTTTTTCTTGCGGTGAAATGTGAGGGAAAGTGTGTGCATCTCCCCTTTACTCGTGACACAGAAGAACAGGATAACAGCCGCCATAACTTCTGCAAAAGCAGATACATTACGTAAGGTTTATGACGAATTTGGCTATTGTCTAGAAGTTGTTCATGCTGCTGCATTTGAAGTAGCATAGCTAAGACCTTCAGGTTTTCATCAATAAATATGGAGTTTTGGAATCAGTTCATTCTTTTTGAAACACCCTGTCTATTAAGTATGTATGTATGTATGTAATTCAAAGGAATGTTCGATACCAAATGATGTGTTACATCGTAGCCCGTTTACGCTCTGCATAGACAGCTTACCCATAATACTGTACCATACATTTGGGAGGGACTGCGTTGAGAATTCTCCAACATCAGTCACAACAGCAAAGATTTTATTCACTGATAGTTAAGTCCACTAATATGTTGCGGAGAGTTCGAGACCATGGATAGTGTCAGAGTTGGGTTCGATAGTCGGCTGGTTGTTCTTTACTTCAGGGCTTTCCTACTGATGGTCTGACCCCGTAGCTGAGAGGTCAGCGTAGATGTTTGCCACGTGGAGGACCCGCATTAGATTCCCAGTACTAAAAAATATTTCTCCTTGACTGGTATATGGTGCACTCAGCGTTGTGATGCCAACTGAGGAGCTACTTGAATGAGAAGTAGCGGATCCACGGTTTGGAGAGTCGAGGAGCTACTTGAATGAGAAGTAGTGGATCCACGGTTCGCAGAGTCGAGAAAACAGCTGGGGAAGTGGTATGCTGACCAGACCACATGCTCCCCCCCCCCCCCTCAAAGCACACCCACATAACGCCACACGGTAGAGGATAATATGGCGTTTGTCGACTCCCTTTGGTCCTTCAAGAACTGGACGACGAGCTCGTTTTTTGTGTCGCTTTCTCTCTCCCTCTCTTTTGATGCCATCACATGAATCCACTAATATTCTTACCTAGATTAACTGACGGGGAATTTAGTCCTGCTTTAGGATAGTAAATATTTCTTTCCTGGTGTCTCTAAGTGACAGAATATTCCAACAGGGAAATGAACACAGTCAGGATAATACAAAGGTAACAGTCTTACGATTTCTGTTAAATATTTGATAGAGAATGTAAAAGAAGGCTCAGCAGACAGTATTATAATAAATACCCTACAGTTACTATGGGACGTCGTCGATAGATCTTGTTTGGTGTCTCAATTCCACGTAAAAATGCCATGGCCGTCTCCGCCGCGTTTGATCCGTCACAATGCACCAATGCTCTGGTGTTCCATTCACTTGCTGAGGAAGGATTTAACGTGTCGTCCATGGCGAATTAATTGGAGAGTTAAAGTTCCGCGAAAACACACGATGGGTCGCTGATCAGTCAAGCTGGGGGATTCCAGTGTCGTGTTAAAATGCCGTCTGGCAGATATGTCTGTATTCTAAATGTTGATCGTGTGGGATGCACCAGTTTTTCTTGAGATCCGAAAAGAAAGAAAGAACTAGGTTCAATGCTCCGTCGACAGCGAGGCTATTGCAGGTGAACTGAGCTGTAAGTTGTACGTAGTTTATAGGCATTCATACGTTCATTTTTAGGAATGAACTACTGTCATTTTCCTGTGTGACTCCACTTTCAAGTGAGAAGGTAAAGTGATGAGCAAAGTAAATAGATCTGCCTTTCATACGTTTACTGCAACTGACATTCCCCGCAGCAGCTAAGTAAAAATTCCTTTATAAATAAAACCCATTTCTCGCGCTGCAGTATTTATTAAAACTTTCTATCTATAGCTACGGAACACTGCTTACAAAAATTTAATAGTTTGTGTACTATGTGAATTTAAGATTTTAAACAAATAATATTGCCTGCAGCTGAACCTTTGAAGTAATTATTCACATTCCTTTCCAGTGGACTCCATATTAATCTGTTTCGGCATTTTACATTTCAATCAGTGATTGCTGAAAGCTCCCATAAATTCACAGGATAATCTCAACAACAAAAAACCAAAAATATATTTGAAAGAGAAGTTGATGCTACCAGAAGAATTATGTCTTTTTTTTTTGCAACCTTCTGTGCCTGCTGCATAAAAAATGTCTTTCAAGGACATAATATAGGGTAAGTCACTAACTATTGGTTGGTTGTGTGGGGAAGGAGACCAGACAGCGAGGTCATCGGTCTCATCGGATTAAGGAAGGACGGGGAAGGAAGTTGACCGCGCCCTTTCACAGGAACCATCCCGGCATTTGCCTGTAGCGATTTAGGGAAATCACGGAAAACCTAAATCAGGATGGCCGGACGCGGGATTGAACCGTCGTCCTCCCGAATGCGAGTCCAGTGTGCTAGCCACTGCGCCATCTCGCTCGGTGACTAACTATTGCCACCATGAATAACTCCGAAAGAATGATAGGAGCTGAAAAGTTTGTGGGACAAATGTTGCATGGCACAACGGGGTCAACAATACGACAGTGGCTTTTTGTTGCTAGCTGGGGTCGGGTCAGAGATATGAAGGTCAACTTTTTTTTTTTGATGGGATGCTATAGTTTTGTACTTATTATCTGATAGCGGCTATCGAGACGAATCCAGTGATGTGTAACGGTAAGGTCTTTTAAAATCAACGAAGGTCAAAAAGATGGCGTGAACGTCCATTTACAGAAGGTGTTCGAAGTGATGACCATTGGTATCAATCTTCTTATCATGGATTGAGTGACATTCCTTATCACATTGGCACTTATCGAAGCACAAGGTCTGACAATTCTCTCTCGCATATCTTCAGGTGTAGGTTGAACGTCTTTATAAACAATGTCTTTTACGAATCCCCACAATAAGAAATCCAGAGGCATCAAGTCTGACGAACGAGCCGGCCACGACACATCTCCTCCGCGTTCAATCCACGATTTGGGAATTTTCTTTGCAACTCATTTCCAGCCGTCAGCGAAAAATGTGCCGGACACCCATCGTGTTAATGCCACATTCTATTCCTTGTTCCTAAAGGTACATCTTCCAATAACAGGCCTAGGGCATTCTGTTAGCAGAAAGGTGAATGGCCTTTCGGATCATGCTGCACAAATTTTAAGTCTAAAAGATTTTTGTCCTGCAACACATGTTAAATATAGTTACCTACTTTTTAGGAAAGCTGATCCAGTTGCGGTAGTGACTTTTGTAAACCTTATCAAGGAACAAGAGTGGCAAGATGTTTATAGTGCTGATACAGTAAACGATAAATATAATGCTTTCCTCAAGAGTTTTCTCGTGCTCTTTGAAAGTTGCTTTCCGTTAGAACGTTCAAAACAGGGTACTAGCACAAACAGGGAGCCTGGGTGGCTGACTAGAGGGATAAGAATATCTTGTAGAACAAAGTGGCAATTATATCAAAACGTTAGAAACAGTCACAATCTAAATGCAGCAGCCCATTACAAACGGTATTGTAAGGTGCTTAAAAATGTTATTAGGAAGGCAAAAAGTATGTGGTATGCAGATAGAATAGCTAAGTCTCAGGATAAAATTAAAACCATATGGTCAGTCGTAAAGGAAATGGCTGGTCTTCAGAGATGGGTCGAGGATATAGAATCAGTGCGTAGTGGGAATGTCCATGTTACTGGTAAGTCGCATATATGTACAGTATTTAGTAATCACTTTCTGAATATAGCAGGTGAACTAAATAGAAACCTAGTCCCATCAGGGAATCATATAGCGCTCGTAGAAAAAAGTGTTCCGAGACTATTACCTGAAATGCTCCTCCATGATACTGACAAGAGGGAGATTGAGTTAATAATTAAATCACTAAAAACCAAGAACTCTCATGGATATGATGGGGTATCTAGCAGAATACTGAAGTATTGTTCCATGTATGTTAGCCCAGTACTTAGTCATATCTGTAACTTTTCCTTTAGGAGTGGTCGGTTTCCTGACCGATTAAAGTACTCAGTAGTGAAGCCACTTTATAAAAAGGGAGTCAGGGATAATGTTGACAATTATAGACCTGTTTCTATGTCATCGGTGTTTGCTAAAGTTATCGAGAAGGTTGTATATACAAGGTTACTGGAGCATTTAAATTCACATAATTTGCTGTCAAATGTTCAGTTTGGCTTTAGAAATGGTTTAACAACTGAAAATGCTATATTCTCTTTTCTCTGTGAAGTTTTGGACGGATTAAATAAAAGGTTGCGAACGCTAGGTGTTTTCTTTGATTTAACGAAGGCCTTTGACTGTGTTGACCAGAAAATATTACTGCAGAAGTTGGACCATTATGGAGTAAGGGGAGTACCTTACAATTGGTTCGCCTCTTACATTAAGAACAGAAAGCAGAAGGTAATTCTCCGCAATATTGAGAGTGGTAGTGATGTTCAGTCCCAATGGGGCACTGTTAAGTGGGGTGTTCCCCAAGGATCGGTGCTGGGGCCATTGCTGTTTCTTATTTATATAAATGATATGCCTTCTAGTATTACAGGTAATTCAAAAATATTTCTGTTTGCTGATGACACCAGCTTGGTAGTGAAGGATCTTGTGTGTAATATTGAAACAGTATCAAATAATGTAGTTCATGAAATAAGTACATGGCTTGTGGAAAATAAATTGATGCTAAATCACAGTAAGACTCAGTTTTTACAGTTGCTAACTCACAATTCAACAAGAACCGATATTTTGATCAGACAGAATGGGCACATTATAAGCGAGATGGAACAGTTCAAGTTCCTAGGCATTCGGATAGATAGTAAGCTGTTGTGGAAAGCCCATGTCCAGGATCTTGTTCAGAAACTAAATGCTGCTTTATTTACCATTAGAACAGTATCTGAAATAAGTGACATTTCAACACGAAAAATAGTCTACTTCGCATATTTTTATACGCTTATGTCGTATGGTATTATTTTTTGGGGTAATTCTTCTGATTCAAAAAGGGTAATTTTCGCTCAAAAACGGGCTGTTCGAGCTATATGTGGTGTAAGTTCGAGAACCTCTTGTCGACCCCTATTCAATAATCTGGGAATTCTGACATTGCCCTCACAGTATATATTTTCTTTAATGTCGTTTGTTGTTAACAATATTAGCCTATTCCCAAGAGTTAGCAGCTTTCACTCAGTTAATACTAGGCAGAAATCAAATCTGCATGTAGAATGCACTTCCTTGACTCTTGTGCAGAAAGGAGTGCAGTATTCTGCTGCATCCATTTTCAATATGCTACCACAAGAACTCAAAAATCTTAGCAGTAGCCCAAACTCTTTTAAGTCTAAACTGAAGAGTTTCCTCATGGCTCACTCCTTCTATTCTGTCGAGGAGTTCCTGGAAGAGCTAAAAAATTAAGCAAATTCCAGTGGTACATTCTTGATTTTCTTTATTTAAACTAACGATTGTCGCCTGAATATGTTTCTTATATTTCATTTTATCTGTTTCTACAATCTACAGTTGAACATGTTTCTTATATTTCATTTTATCTGTTTCTACAATCGTGTTATAATTTCACGTATTGACTCGTTCCATGACCCTGGAGACTTCTCCTTAATGTGGTCCCACGGATCAATAAATAAATAAATAAGTAAATAAAAATGTTTGTTGCAGGAATGTTGTGTACTTCCTACCATAAGATTTCCTTCGATGGAATAGGGGCCTATAATTCCGTCCTCCTGAATCACACACCAAACATTCACCGACCACGGGTTTTGGTGTGCGACTTGCAGCAGCCAATATGGATTTTCAGTTGCCCAATAATGCACGTTATCCAAATTAACATTGGCATGGTTCGTGAACGTAGCCTCGTCAGTAAATAAAATCAAATTAATAAAGGTGTTATCCCTCTGAATCTGAAGTTGAGCCCATCGGCAGAATTCAATACGACTTATTGCAATCCGTACCAGGTAATTCTTGGTGGAGACTGATATGGTAAGGATTATATTTATGGCGATTCCCGAACACGAGCAACCCTACTCTGGCTCATGCGATATTCCCTTGTGATTTGACGCGAACTGACACAAGGATCTCGAACCACAGTGGCAAGAGTACCAATGTACGTTTCCTCGTAAGTAACTTTCCTTTTCCGGATATGTTTGCGATGCGTTAAAGATCCCGTTGTTGTCAACTTATCATACACATATTTAAATGTACGACGTATAGGGTGAGTACGATGAGAATATCTGTCAGCATACAAGTCTCTAGCTCTCACTGAATTTCGTTGGCATTCTCCGTAAATGAGAAGCATATCGACTTGTTCTTCGCAGAAATACATCATTCACATTCACTTCATCCGACGATACTATGATTACCGTTCCTATTAGTGTTGTATTGCAAAACCGTTGAATGGTGGTTACATGTCAATGGTACGTTAGATGGATACGCGATATTCGGCGACTATTTGCTGTTTGGACGGTACACGAGAGAGAATTTTCAGAGCAAGACCTTACTATTAGACGTAATTGGATTCGTCTCGACAGCCGCTATCAGTAAATAAGTACCAAACTATAGCATCCAATTTATAAAAACAAAGTTGACCTTCATATCTCTGACGCGACTCCACCTAGCAACAAAAAGCCCCCGTCGCCCCATGGAACATTTGTCCCACAAACTTTTCGGCCACTCTCATACTTTTGCAGTTATTCTATGTGGCAATAATTAGTGTCTCACCCTGTGTATTTAAATAACCTGTTACGCTGCTATGAATACTATTTTTATTTGAACTATAGGACTCTTGAAGGTATACAGCCTTCATCAGCTTACCTGAAATAGAATATTCTATAATTCCGGCGCATTACATTTAAGTTATTTGGGAATAATATGATTTTATGCACGTTTTCATGGCTTAAATTTCATGTAATATCGTTATTTTTGTTGCTCTCTATTTATTACTGATTATATTTTACATAAATGTAGCAATAATAATCAGTTCTGTAGTATATTATGAATTTTCTCTTAGTAGTGGTCAGAAACAAGCCTTAGTCTGTAGTTCACATTTAATGACATCAGTTGTGACAGATGAACAGCAATTTTGTTATTTCTTTTGCTGTCTGCCTGTTTACTGATTATATTCTTTTGTTGTTATTCTAGCAGTAATCAGTTGTGAGTTACGCTCTGACATTTCATTATTAATGGTCAGAAATAAATTTAATTTCCAGCTGAAATTTTTTGACAGCAATTATGTCAGGTGATCAGCGATACAATGTGGTTATATATGCTTGTTGCCAATCCCAGCAGTGATGTGATTGGTTTGTATTGACTGTATATGCAATCGCAGTGGCGATTCAAAATGAAGAAAGCTGTAAGCTTCCGAAGCTTGTGAAGTAAAGGCCTTTAGGCGAATGACTTGAGAAATTTGCTTTTTTATGCATTCAGTACTTTAGGGTTTCTCTTTTTTAAAGTGATATAAGCAGTAGAGCGTTTTTAAGTTCATTAGGCTTTCACTATGCAGTGTTCTACGACTCGCGTATATTACTGCATCCTGGATGTACAATGCATCGAATAATATTTTAGACCATGACACTAGTTCTCTTCGGCAGGACCCGACAGTATATGTTTACAAATCTGTCCTTATTTATGTCGAATGTATTCAACAGCCATTTTGACGCCTGTTTTATTAGATTTGTGTGGTACTCTTTCGTTGTACGTTGGACACTGAGAAAGAGTCACATGGTTTGTTATTGGTAAACATAAGCCCAAAATGTGTTGCAAAAGCTCACCAACGAATTGAGAAGAGATCATCGCATGTGGATTGTATGAGTTGTACATAAATTTTGAAAAACTAGCAAGACTGAATACTGTCTTCGTGATTCATTTAGAAATTTGGTCGCCACCTGTTAAAATCTAAAGTTTCCTCTCTATTCACCACGCGGATTTGAAATTTGTTATTCCGAGGGTATGAGAAGGGAATTTACGACAGTGAATGAAAATATTATTGGCCGCCTGTGTCAAAACCACCTGCTAGAGAGAGGAGTCTTTCTTCTTACGATGTAGGTGTTCAACAAGTGAGTCGTATTTGGGTCAAACTACCGTATCAGGGTCATTTCGAGTAGACGAAAGCAGTGGCGAAGATGCCTTGTTAAGGAAATACCATGATTTCGAGCAATAAGGCCACGTATCGATGATCGATATGTCCGATATGCACGCAAGTGGCAGTATTTCACCCTAACGAAAGCGAACTTAGCAATCCGCTGTACTCGTACAGTACGTGACGGAAGAGACTGTTTAAACACTAACGCTAGATTTTTTAAAATTCTTTAACATGCCTATGTACATACATACGTGAATACATACATACATACATAAATACAGGGTGACAATTATTGAACTATATGAAATAAAATCGTTATAAAGGAGTGACTGCGTGGTGTGCAGTGTTCAGTCACGGAATAATCAGTGCGGTATTCCTTGAAGTCACAGTGACTACCGAAAGGTACCTGAAGGTTTTGGAAGATGATTTCATCCCCATTATCCCAAGTGACCATGATTTCGACAAAATGTGGTTCATGCAATACGGAGCACGACCCCATCGAAGCAGGAGAGTGAAGTACTGAAGGAGCACTCTGGGGACCGCATTCTGACTCTGAGGTACCCAGATGCCACAGGCATAGGCCCCGATTGGCCGTCATGTTCTCCGTATCTGAACACATGTGACTCCATTTTGTGGGGCTGTATTAAGGGCAAGGTGTATAGTGATAACCCCAAAACAATTGCTTAGCTGAAAACAGCCGTTCAGGAGGTCTTTGAGAGCATCGATGTTCAGAAACTTCAGTGGGTCATGCAGAATTTCGCCATTCTTCTGCGTCACATCATCGCCAATGATTGCAGGCATATCAGACGTGTCATAACCTAAATCTGAATATCTGTAGTGACGTTTACATGTTGAATTAAGTGTGTGCACGCCGCAGTTTGTAAGTAATTTACTTTTCTTTTCATATAGATCAATAATTGTCACCTTGTACATGTATATCTACGTAAATACATGCATAAGGCTATTTACAATTTGTACAGAAACCAGATGGCAGTTATAAGAGTCGAGGGACATGAAAGGGAAGCAGTGGTTGGGAAGGGAGTAAGACAGGGTTGTAGCCTCTCCCCGATGTTGTTCAATCTGTATATTGAGCAAGCAGTAAAGGAAACAAAAGAAAAATTCGGAGTAGGTATTAAAATTCATGGAGAAGAAATAAAAACTTTGAGGTTCGCCGATGACATTGTAATTCTGTCAGAGACAGCAAAGGACTTGGAAGAGCAGTTGAATGGAATGGACAGTGTCTTGAAAGGAGGATATAAGATGAACATCAACAAAAGCAAAACAAGGATAATGGAATGTACTCTAATTAAGTCGGGTGATGCTGAGGGAATTAGATTAGGAAATGAGGCACTTAAAGTAGTAAAGGAGTTTTGCTATTTGGGGAGCAAAATAACTGATGATGGTCGAAGTAGAGAGGATATAAAATGTAGGCTGGCAATGGCAAGGAAAGCGTTTCTGAAGAAGAGAAATTTGTTAACATCTTGACCAGAAGAAGGGATCGGTTGGTAGGACATGTTCTGAGGCATCAAGGGATCACCAATTTAGTATTGGAGGGCAGCGTGGAGGGTAAAAATCGTAGAGGGAGACCAAGAGATGAATACACTAAGCAGATTCAGAAGGATGTAGGTTGCAGTAGGTACTGGGAGATGAAAAAGCTTGCACAGGATAGAGTAGCATGGAGAGCTGCATCAAACCAGTCTCAGGACTGAAGACCACAACAACAACAACAACATGCATAATTATACATACAAAGATTACTTTCATTCATAGTCAGTAAGATATATTGTTTCTATAAATAAGGACTGTTTCTGGTAAAATAGTGTTTCTACAGTGGTGTATGTTGCTGCATCATATGATTGTGTCCATATGCGATAATACGACCATATTACAAAATGTTTGGGGTAGAGCTTTTGAGAGCAGTGTAAACAATTAATAACAGCGCCGTGTTCACAGTGTTCGACATCACGATCGCTGTTTCCTACTCATAACACTGATTCCAAAATGGTATAGAAATTCGTCACAGTTTCCTCCGTCACATATTCACAAGTCTGCCAGGCGTAAATGATCATGACCATAAAAACTGGCGAAGACATGTAGCGATAAACAACTGAATAAAGTTTCATTATTAACAGTCTACTCAGCCATGTACTCATGTAATGTAGCTTGCAATGCCTCCTAAATGAATTTGTTTCCAATGCAGTCTTCAAGCCTGCAAACAACATTTATATTGCCTGAAAAATTGACTACAATGACTGGATATATTTAATGGTTCACGGTGGATTAATTTTGTGCGAATACATGTTCCTTATAAGGATTTCTTTAAACATAGCTCCAGTGCTTTTCACAGTCCAAGACACAAGCAACAATAAGATACTGCCTTATAAGTCCGGAATGAAAACATTTTCTAACCAACGGATAATATTGTATGGCGTAACTTTATTAAAAGTGCTAGCATCAGCTATACTAAAATAAGTTTCCCGTTTTGTTAGCTGTTTCACCATTGTTCCTAATTGCCCAGTTTGTTCTTGAAAACAAATGTACATTTTCGTGCCAAGAAATCCAGCAGATCACGTAAGAAACTGGACTGTATAAGAGTGCGTTACAGATGAAACAGATACACCAGAGCATACGTGTGCTTTTGTCCTACATTGGATTAAGTTCCTCCGATTTCCATTTCATGTTTAAATCTTTACTGCTCTGCACTGAAAATACTGTTTCCGCTATATCCTTCTCCTCCGATTAATGCGCTCACTTTGCGTACAAATGCTGCTGTGGACTCCATTATGTCTTTTTCGTCCTTCATTTCTCCCGTAGAAACTAATCTTTTTTTTTTAACGAATGCTGTTTTCGTTTTTAAACTGGTATACAAAAGCTTTCTACGTACAGAACTTACAATTAAGTGTTTGGCACAAACAATAGCCAAGTTTCGTAAACTACGATAATGGACAATCAGACCTCGAACATTTCTGTAAATATTTCGAACATTTCCGTTTTTATTAAAGAATACAAGTATGAATTTGGAACAGTTTGTAAAAAATCTTACTTTTTTAACCACATCCGTTGCACAATTAAACTTCTTTGAGATCGTCGATACACATTTCCTATTATGCTTCTTTTTTAATTTTTCTGCTGATGCATACAGTTTCTTACAGTTCTCTGCAGTGGTTTCTATGAATTCGTTTCGTTGAGCTCTGTCTCGTAAAGATGATTCACATTCGTTTGTAGAATAACCGTTGTCATTCCCATTTTTAATTGTTGCAGCCCTGTGAATGTATTCTCATTCTCAAGGGTATTCTCATCGTCAACATCTAACGTCTCATTTGCAGTGAGAGATATTTCTCCAAACAATATCGTTAATGAGTTAGAATAGTGTGTCCATAAAACATGGTCTTCAGTTCCATCTTCTCTCACACTACGACTCACTGTTGATTCTGACACCTTGTTCTGTATGATGTGCACGACTTGAACTGGATTGATATTGTTGTGTCTAGACAAGACAGCCTAGACACAATGAGAGGAAGCCGAAAGGCACGCGCTAAGCTAAAGCAGGATGGCGTGAGGTCTGAAACAGGATACGTAATGAATGCTATAAAGAAAAGTACGTAGCTTCTGGAATACTTAACTTTAATCCATCCTTTTGGTACATCTGGAGATTGTGGCGATACAAGTGAGACTCTTTAGATACATGCAATGTTACTAATGGCGCCTTGCTAGGTCGTAGCCATGGACTTAGCTGAAGGCCATTCTAACTATCTGCTCGGCAAAGGAGCGAGGCTTCGTCAGTATAGTCGCTAGCTACGTCGTCCGTACAACTGGGGCGAGTGCTAGTCCGTATCTCGAGACCTGCCTTGTGGTGGCGCTCGGTCAGCGATCACACAGTGGCGACACGCGGGTCCGACATGTACTAATGGACCGCGGCCGATTTAAAGCTACCACCTAGCAAGTGTGGTGTCTGGCGGTGACACCACAGATATCATGCCTGTTGGCTGCAAAAAACTATATCGCTGTTACATATTAAACAGCATGAAGTCAGAATGATCTAGGATATGCGGATACGTACTAGGGAACTACGGTTAGATCCGTCTGCGTGATAATAACAGCGGGAGCTGCTGAAAGGACATACCGTAAAGGCCTCATCTCTCAATGGCACAGAGCACACAGTGCAGTGGTGTCGTCGCGTGCAACAAAGACGTGCAGTTCACAAATCGTACATCTTTATGATTTGAAAACTACTCATTTCACCGACAAGGAACGACTGCCACTGCTGTCACTGACACACAACGAGCACAGACATATTTGGTAAAAAGGAAAATAAATTAATATAAAAATAATTCGCCCTTTTTACCAAAAAGTGTGAGGGAGGCTCACTTAGAAATCACAGATTGAGTTGTGTAATGACGGTATTAGGAGGCATAAGATGGACAAGACGTTAAACCTACATTATGCATCTCTTGCAAAAGGAAATGTCGTCAGAAGCCCCTCACCTTGCGCCCGCTCAAAGCCTACGCTCCCCCTTTTCTCAAACAGCTAAACATTTGTGACAACAAATAATGTACTACCCAACCACGGTATTATTGTACGTGGCTGCATGTTGCCTTTATCGGAAATACGCGGTGACGTTACAGTAAACGAAAACCATAACTATTCTTTCTACTCTCGTATACTCTATGGAGGTCCAAACAGCTTCACGAACATGTTCTCTGGTAGTTAGTACTAGGGCTGTTGGTAAAATGTCGATATATCGATTTTCTTTCCAAAACTTGTACATCGGCGATACTTTTAGCCCGATATATCGATACCAAAACGGCAATATTGACCACAAATGTTTTTATTTTATATTATATTTTTTCACAATTTTCGGTGAATACTTGAAGCTGTTTTTTGAAATCATAATAGAACATAACTTTACTTTTACTCTTTGAAAGAGTCTACTTTTTGACCTTTCATCACGTCCAATCATTCTGTTTGACTGTATGAAGCAAGTATATGTGGTACAAAAGCAATAGTTCCTTTGCTCTGCGGGTAGGCGTCCGGAAAAGTAGCTCGCCAGTGGCGTTACAAAAACAACTTTAACGCAGCTAGTGCCCTGTTTCTTCAGAACGGCATTCTTCGAGAAAAACAGTCGCTGAAAATGATGAACAAAAATCTAAATGACAAGATGGGTCTTTGCGGTGGGCGGAGACACGTGAGGGGAAATGCCGACGTAATCGGCGCTCGGCGCTACCAACAGAATCTGCAACGTTTAGCTCCGCCATGCAATTTCGGCACAACAACTGCTAAGTCGCTGGCCTTGGCAGAAATTAAAAAAAAAAAAAAAAAACGGGGAGGTAGACGTAAAGTATTCTGGGCAAACCCGGTATGTGACGAAACCGAACGACAGACCTATCGGACCCTTTTATTGTGCCACTTACACGCAGCTACCAATATTAGCAAAGTGGTTACCGCTAAGCGTGAACGCGCATCGTTTTCCTTTCAATTCTTGCTCTAAGGCGGATAGGCAGGCTGCTATCCTTTTGATATACAGAATAACTATTAATAAATCAATAATTTTTAAATGAACACACCACCATTTGGATGTATTGTTGTTTATTGAATTACGACCCAGGTTTCTGCCTTTTATGTCATTTTCGTGTGACTGAGTTTATGTCATTAACATGTATTGCAGGACATCAAGCTCAAAACTGGCCAAAAATTAAGAAAAACATTGGCTCTCCATCTGGTATTTTGTGGAAAGCTAATTTTTGTTAATTTATGGACACTTTTGACCTTGATGTCCTGCAGTACATGTTAACGAAATAAACACAATCACTTTGAAAATGACCTAAAAGGCAGAAATCTGGGTCTTAATTAAATAACCAACAATACGGTCATATGGCGGTGTGTTCATTTAAAAATTGTTGTATCACTGGTGCTCAGCAACATCAAAAACTGTTTAATAAATGAGAACTTAAATATACAGTTCTAAAACACGTAGTATATTTACAACATGCAGCCGACACTTTCTATTCAGTTGCATGGATACTTTTTCGTCCGATATACATCGAATCTTTCGATGCGTAAAGCGTTGATAATAAAGTTTTTTAAAATCTCGATATATCAGATTCACGATATTTTTAAAAATATTAACCGTCCTAGTTAGCACAGTAGAGCTTATTCTCATACGCTCACTCCCTTATGCGATAAATAAATTCAATGCAATGATACATACTCTTCAAATAACAGAAGCGGCTCTAAATGAAGTGCTCCAGAAAACGGATGATCCAACATTTTGTTTCTCTGTAGTATGTGTACTGAACGGGATACGGCCCATCTAATTTCATAGTGCTTAGGTTTGAGGAATCATGAAAAACTTTTTTTTTTCATAAACATAACTGATGTATCCTCTGAGTGCACAGCATTGTATTTTATTCAGTTTTCCCTACAGCCTACTAATGTTGTTACCAGATTTATAAGTCCAGCATCACGCTATAGTAATAAACACTCTGCAATGTAAATTCTATGTGCCCCATGTGAAGCTGAGCCTGGAAAGGTTCGAAAAATAGTCAGCGGAATAAATGATGATTTAAATAAAGTGCTGAATCTTTCTGTGTTTATATTCAGTATACAGCCGTGGCTCCCGAAACACCCGTAATGCGTAAACTAAAAAATATGTTTTATAAATATTCAGTCTTAATTATCAAGTTGACTGCCATAAGTACACGGACTGTGGGAAAACCATAACAGAGAAGAAGCGAAACGTCTGAAACGTGGTGCTACAGAAGAATGTTGAAAGTTACGTAGCTCAATAGGTAAGGTAAGAACTGAGGAGGTTATCCGCAGAATTGGAGGAGAAAGGAACGTATGGTGAACGCTGATAAGCAGATGGGACAGGATTATAAGAAATAAGGGAATACTGCCGATGACAGTAGAGGAAGCTGCAGGGGAAGATAGAGTTTGGAATACACCCAACAAACCACGGGGAAATGTTATGGTGACATGAAGAGGTATCTCTACATCACATTGTACATCGTATTCCGCAAGCCACCTAAAAGTGTGAGTGTGTGACAGAGAGTGCTTCTGGTACCGCTAACTGTTGTCCCCTTCCCTGTTCCACTCGGAAATAAGGCATGAGAAGAATGATTGTCAGTAAGACTCTGTATTAGCTCTAATTTCTCAATTTTTCTCGTCGTGTTTTCGAGATGTATAGGGAAGTAAATAATATTTGTCCGATTCTTCCCGGAAAGTGCGCTCTCGAAATTTCAGTAGTTAACCTCTCCGTCATGCACAACGCCTCACTGGTAACGTCTGCCTGAGCATCTGTGTAATAATCTCGCGATGACTAAACGATTTTAACATTCTGCGAGGTGTCTGTTTGTTCTATATCGTGTCTCCCTACCACTTTCGCGCAACGACGCTCTGAGCGTGTTTTTTAGGGAATTGACTAGTTTGAACCTGGGACCTGTTGCTGGTAAGGAGACGCCAGGCCACACATGACATGTAGAATTCAGAAGAGTTCAGTGAGACTAGTGATGATATAATCAAATACTTAATGATTTCAGCGTCAGCTCCACTGCACTCCCTGTAAAAGAATCTTAATACTAACTAAATTTAGTGGAAGGGGTTCAAGGCTTTCCTATTTTTAGTTAGCTGGTAAAATAACGTCGAAAAAGCAGTTAAGTTTACCATTGGAAATTTTATTCTACTCACAAAACATTGTTTATAAATTGCACTATGGATAAAAGGAAATATTTTAATACAGGATGATAAAAACCAACTGCGTTCAACAAAAATGTGAACGAATATTCCCTGATTGGGTTTCCAAGTTCTACAATGAATCGAAGGATGACCTATGCCATATCAGATCTATAATCTAGATTTAAGTTAAGTTTCATAAAAGAGAAAACTATCAAAATGGTCTACAGTGACCCTCAATTATCTTTATTTACTTATTGTACTTTTCGTAAATTATAGTGGCTGATGTGGCTTCTCAATAATTATATAACAGAAAATCATCGTGTTTCAGATTTTAAGTTCAAGTAGCAAATGTAAATACCATGAGCTATAATTGGCGATCGACACTAGGATTACGCAAAAAGGGGATGTAACAGATGAGACTTCTGCAGTTCTGAGTGAAGCCTTATGCGCTCTTATGTGGCATCGCGTGCGTTCATTACATTGTCGGTGTTTAGGACTGCGTCAGGGAGCGGCGGGCGACACAGCTCCACACACTTCGCCGTCTCGGAAGGAACTCTCTCTAACCTCTCCTTACTACAATTTCCCGAAGTTGGCTTAAGAAAAAAGTGTCTGGCTGTGTTTTCAACTGACCAGTGCCGGCCGCGGTGGCCGAGCGGTTCTAGGCGCTTCAGTCCGGAACCGCGCTGCTGCTACGGTCGCAGGTTCGAATCCTGCCTCGGTCATGGATGTGTGTGATGTCCTTGGGTTAGTTAAGTTTAAGTAGTTCTAAGCCTAGGGGACTGATGACCTCAGATGTTAAGTCCCATATAAAAAAAAAAAAAACAAAAAAAAAAAAAACACCTGAACAGTCACGGTCTCAAATTGAACCTTAAGCTGCGCCTACAAAATTCTGTCTATCCAATGAGAAACGTCATACTTTTCGTGGTGGGGCAATGTTTTTAATGGTTGCAACGTAAGAGAGACGCGTATAGTCTCACGCGAAAACTTGCAGCTGGTGTGGCCCTTTTAGTTTTATCGTAAGATCAATACTGTTCTTCTGGAGGGCTCTATCTTTTTACGTGGGCTGCGGGGTGGTCTTGGTGGTCGGCCGGCAATGTGGGTGTCGGTCCTTTATCGTAGGGCCTTCTAGCTTACAAGACTCTGCTCTCAGCTTCCTCGTTTCTTCCCTGGGAACTGCGTCTGTTTCACGGTGGGAAGGTATGACATGCATTTAGGCGTTCTTGTGTTAGTCTGTGGTATTCCATTTGCTCACTCGTTGATCGTATTACTTTGGTCAGGATTTATTCGGAACTATGTGACATACTATCGGATTTACTATCATGTCAGGGTTTTCATGGAAGGTGGTGGATTTGCCCGACACCTTACAGATTCCCTGACGAAACGCGCCGCTCTTCGTTGGATCTACTATATCTCATCTATCACGCCTACCTGGTACGGATTCCAAACTGACGAACAACACTCAAAAAGCAATCGAAAAAGCGCATTGTAAGCCACTTCCTTCGTGAATACATTACAGATGCTTTAGCTTCATCCTATGAATCTCAGTCTGACATCTACTTTTCCTACTATTTGCTTTATGTGATCATTCCGCCGAAGGTCTCTCTGGATAGTTACTCCTAGATGGTAGACACTATTTCCAGTAATTTGTCACCAATAATGTAGTGTGCACTAGTGGATTTATTTTCCTATGTATTTGAAATATGTTCAAGATCAGCTGCCAGGGCGTGAACCGTTCACCAGTCCTCTGCAGGTCTGAAAATATGCCGTTGCTGCTTTCCTGGACACAACCGCATCATGTGCGAACAGTCTTCTTTTTACTGAATCATTTATATATTTGTAGACACTAATCCTTTCACACTTCTTCGCGGTACTCCAGAAATGATATTTACATTTGTCGATTTTGTTCTGTTAAGAGCGACGTATTGAATTTTATCTGTGAGGAGGTCATGAATACGGTCACAAATCTGGTCTTATACTCTGTAAGCTCATATTTTTTCACTAAACGGCAGTGCAGGACGGTACCAAATGCCTTCTTGAAGCGAAGAAACAGGGCATCAAAGTGAGGACTATTGTCTACATCTCTGTGCGTCCCGTGGAGGAACAGAGCGAGCTGAGTTTCGCAAGATCTCTTTTTGCGGGACCCATGTTGATTCTTATACAAGAGATTTTCGTTCTTCAAAAACTTCATACCACTTGAACATAAAACATATTCCATGATTCTACAATAGATTAACATTGACCATATAGGCCCATAATTATGTGCGTCTATCCTATGACTCTTCTTCAAAACGGGAGGTACCCTTCGTTGGTCAGGCGACCTACGATGAATTGCTGCCAGAGGGGGAGAAATCTATGGGTATCTGATTCAGTGATCCGTTATCTGTATATCTGCCATTTCCAGGTTCGTCCGAATGATGAAAGGAGGGACCGTGCTACGATTTTCCGCCGTAAAGCAATTTCGGAAAACCGAAAACAGTATTTCTGCCTTCTCTCTGTTCTCTCCCTTTTCGTTGTCCGTGCGATCACTGAGTGAATGATTAGAGGATTTGGAACTGCTTGCTAATTTACGTAAGACGAAAACCTATTATGGTTTTCACTCAAATCTGTTGACGATATTTTACTTGCACAGTCACTGAACGCTTCTCTCGTTGTTCTTCTTACCCTCATTTTCGCCTCGTTCAGCTTTTGTTTGTCAGGTAGGTTTTGACTTCTCTTGAATCTGCCATGAAGCTCTCTTTATCTACGCAGTAGTTTTCTAACACGGATCATAAACGGCGGTGGGTCTTTCCCATCCCTTAAGACCTTGCCTGAAACATACGTGTGTAAGGCATATTGAACGATGTTTTTGAATTTATCCATTTGTGCTCTACATCTTCGGCTTCAGCGCTAAATATCCGATGTTGACTACTGAGATCCTCTACAATTTTTATCCTGTCACTCTTACTAAGCAAAAATATTTTTCTACATTTCTTTTCATTTCTTATAAACCCCGTAATCACATTTGCTGCGATAGCCTTATGATCGCTGATACCTTTGAAAGAGATCGGTCGTTTTGTCAAATGTGAGACTGCAGCAGCAGCAACAGCAGAAATAGTAGTGATAGAAGAAGAGAAATTAAACAAAGCTCTGCGACAAAGCGAATCATTTAGCCAGCTCAAGATCGAAACCTTCGACTATTTACGCAATGCAAGTTGCATATTTCCAACAGCTCCTCTGGTGGGAAGTGCAGTGTTGTAAATGGCTACTGATTCGTCCAGTTGCCTATTCTGTCCTCGAATTACAGACTGAGATAACAGGCGACATCTGACAGAGGCGTGCCACGATTGCTGCGCAAAAAATGGAAAAAGCGCATCTACAAGTTAGCCATACATGGTAAGTGCCTGTGTACTTTCTCACAAATTATACAAATCAGAAATAATTGAACAGCCCCTCCAAAATAACGGCAAAGGAAATATTTTACAGTTAATAAGGAAACATAGAGTGTAACGAATTTACATTCACTTTCCTTAAATGGTAAAAATGGTAAAAATCACACAAAATACTGTCGATAAAGTCAATAATCATATCTGACGAAATAGTAGTTGGTAAGTCGGGGAAAAAGGACAAGAAATACTGAATCTTCCCCATCAAAAATGACAAATGGCTAACGCGAAAAATAAATCTGATTGCTATCAGAAAAGGTTAAACATCATCTGAGACAAACAAAACGTTGCGCTAAACTGACCAGTTTGAATGAAAAGGAATCGTACAGGAAACCTGTTGGTACTGCAGCGTTCCTAATCGCAAAAGCGCCAAGATGTCTCACCAAAAACTGTAGTCTGGGGCTGGCAGGCAAAAGCATCACGGCTGCGTCGAAGTGCTGCGTGTGCGAAGCTAGGTGGATCTGCAACGGCAGGAACGGCTGCCACACGGGGTTGTAGACGGCCCACGGCCGAATCGTTCAAGTAGAACCTGTCGCCACGGCGACTGCCACCAGAATCGAACTCCTCGCTGCGGTGGTCGCCACCCCAGCGTCCCTCTTAGAGCGCAGACGCCTGTCTCCGGTCCGGCTCTCTTCGGCCGCGGCACTTGTGTCTTCGCACCAAATATCTGTCCAGTGCTCAAAAAGGCGCACTAACGCGGCACCGATGGCAAAATTTCGCCTCAATATGCAAACTCCTACCAACATTTCTGTGACACAGTGGACCCTGTAGCATCGCTGTCCACTACAGCGACCAGAGCGTCCCTTTAAAATCAGCCGGCCTCTAGAGCGTCTACTAGGTGTCAGCCCTACATCTGCATCTACATCTACGTAAATACTCTGCTATCCACAATCAACCACCTTCAAGCTGTCTCTCCACCGTTCCACTCTCGAACGGCACGCTGCAAAAACGAGCACTTAAATTTTTCTGTACGAGCCCTGATTTCTCTTATTTTATTGTGATGATCATTTCTCCCTATGTAGGTGGGTGCCAACAGAATCTTTTCGGAATCGGAGGAGAAAACTGGTGATTGAAATTTCATGAGAAGATCCCGTCGCAACAAAAAATGCCTTCGTTTTTATTATTGCCACTGTAATTCACGTATCATGTCTGTGACACAATCACCCCTATTTCGCTATAATACAAAACGAGCTGCCCTTCTCTGTACTTCTCGATGTCATCCGTCAGTCCCACCTGATGCGGATCCCACACAGAACAGCAATATTCCAGAATAGGGCGGAAAGCGTGCCGTAAGCAGTCTCTTTAGTACACCTGTTGCACTTTCTAAGTGTTCTGCCAATCAGTCGCAGTCTTTGGTTTGCTCTACCCACAATATTATCTATCTGATCTTTCCGACTTAGGTTATTTGTAACTGTAACCCGTAAGTATTTAGTTGAATTTACAGCCTTCAGATCTGTGTGACGTATCGCGTAATCGAAATTTAGCTGATTTCTTTTAGTACTCATGTGAATAACTTCACACTTTTCTTTATTCAGGATCAATTGCCACTTTTCGCACCATAGAGATATCTTATCTAAATCATTTTGTAAGTCGTTTTGATCATCTGAAGACTTTACAAGACGGTAAATGACAGCATCATCTGCAAACAATTTAAGACGGCTACTCAGATTGTCTCCTATGTCGTTAATATAGATCAGGAGCAATAGAGGGCCTATAACTCTTCTTGGGGAACGCCGGATATTACTTCTCTTTTACTCGATGACTTTCCGTCTGTTACTACGAACTGTGACCTTTCTGACAGGAAATCACGAATCCAGTCGCACAACTGAGGCGATACTCCGTAGGCACGCAGTTTGGATAGAAGACGCTTGTGAGGAACGGTGTCGAAAGCCTTCTGTAAATCTAAAAATATGGAATCAATTTGACATCTCCTGTCGGTAGCACTTATTACTTCATGAGCATACAGATGTATTTGTGTTTCACAAGAACGATATTTTCTGAAACCGTGTTGACTATGTGACAATAAATCGTTTTCTTTGAGGTACTTCATAATGTTCGAATGCAGTATATGTTCCAAAACCCTACTGCAAATCGACGTTAGTGATATAGGCCTGTAATTATCCATACTTCCCTTTTTGGGTATTGGTGTGATTTGAGCAATTTTCCCGTCTTTAGGTACGGATCTTTCTGTCAGCGAGTGGTTGTATACAATTGCTAAAAATGGAGCTATTTTACCAGCATACTTTGAGAGGAACCTGACTGGTATACAATTTGGGCGGGAGGCCTTGGCTTTATTAAGTGATTTAAGCTGCTTCGTTACTCCGAGAATATCTACTTCTATGTTTCTCATCTTGGCAGTTGTTCTTGATTCGAATTCAGGAATATTTACTTCGTCTTCTCTGTTGGAGTTTCGGAAAACCATGTTTAATGACTCTGCTTTAATGGCACTATCATCAGTGACTTGACCATTGTTATCGCTCAGAGAAGGTATTGACAGCGTGTTGCCACTGGTGTGCTTTATGTATGACCAAAATCTCTTTGGGTTTTCTGCCAGATTTCGAGACAGAATTTTGTTGTTGCAATTATTAAAAGCATCCCGCATTGAAGTACGAGCCACATTTCGAACTTCTGTAAAACTTTGACAATCTTAGAGATTTTGCGATCTTTTAAATTTGGCATGCTTTTTTCGTTGCTTCTGCAACAACGATCTGACCCGTTTTGTGTAATATGGGGGATCAGTACCATCACTTATTAATTTATGTGGTATATATCTCTCAATTGCTGTCGATACTATCTCTTTGAAAACATTCCACAACTTTTTTACACTTACATGATCAGATCGGAAGGAGTAGAGACTGTCTCTTAAAAAGCCGTTAAGAGCATTTTTATCAGCTTTTTTAAATAGGTATACTTTGCGTTTCTTTTTAATAGTTGTAGGTGTTACGGTATTCAGCCTAGCAGCAACTGCCTTGTGGTCGCTATTCCCTGTATTCGTCACAATACTCAGTATTTGTACAGGATTATTTGATACTAAAAGGTCAAGTATGCTTTCGCAAGCATTTACGCTTCGAGTGGGCTCGTGAACTAATTGCTCAAAATAATTTTCTGAGAAACTATTCAGTACGATTTTGGATGACTTTTTATGCCTGCCGCCGGCTTTAAACGTATAATTTTTCCAGCATATCGAGGGTACATTAAAGTCACCACCGAGTATAATTGTATGAGAGGGGTATTTATTTGAAATGAGACTAGTTTTCTTTGAACTGTTCAGCAACTGTATCTTCTGAGTTGGGATGACAGTAAAACGATCCAATTAATAGTTTAGTCCGATTGTCGGGTATAACCTCTACCCATACTATTTCACTCGAACCATCTACTTCAATTTCGCTACAAGGCAAACTACCTCGGACAGCAATAAATACTCCACCACCAACTGTATTTAATCTATCCTTTCTGAACACTGTTAGATCGTTTGAAAAAATTTCGGCTGAACTTATTTCCAGCTGTAGCCAGCTCTCTGTAGCTACAACTATTTGAGCTGACTTCCGTGCCTCGGCTGCCGTTCGCAGTCGCCCTAGAGTCAATAATTCTTCGAAAGCCGTCTGTGCCTCCTCTGCAACGGAAGCGCAGCCCGCAAGCACTTAACAGTGTGGGGGGCCGGCCGCTGCCTCCTACACTCAGAATGAAACCTCCACTACCAAATTCATCGGACGTTTCCAAAATATGTTAACTTTGTGATACCACTGTCGATTCAAAACACAGTAATGACAGATTGTCAATTACCGATACCGATGTATACAACCCCAAATGATGTAAAAATAATATCAAACTCCCAATAAAATTAAGCAGACTGAAAGGAGAATCATCACATAAAGCAGATCCCTTTCATCTTCCGCTGCGTTAACTGATTCAATAAGTTCAGGTCTCTTTGTTGATACGAGGTCTATGTTGTTACCCTCACGAAATGTTTTCCTAATTATCTGTTTGAAGTAATTTTCTAACAGAACATTCAGAATAACGTCACACGAATCCCTGTCTTGGGCATTATTTTTGATAGCATGACTGTCCCAACCTGTACCTGACAAGCTTAAGTCACCCCCTACTACAACGGCACGATCACGAAAATTTCTAACGATATTCAGCAAAAAAAAAAAAAAAAAAAAAAAAAAAAATAAAGGAAAAATATTGAACAGTTAATTCATCTTAAACATACCATTTCAAGAATTAAAATCCTTCGAATAAAATCCAGCTAAACGTGGTTCTTTGATGCGCTCTACCACTACAGCTTCTGATTCAGGCGGTCTGTAAAATAATCCGATTACCATTTTAATTCACTCGCGGAATCCGTGATAACCACGCGAAATATTCTCGTCTTCTTTTACTGAAATAAATACGCCGCCTCCATTGGCGACTAACCTATCCTTAAATAAATATTCCAATCTGACCTTATGATTTAGCTGCTACTCATTTCCGGTTTCAACTAAGTTTCTGTTCCTAATTCTCTCTGGGCATTATAAACTACAGTAAGCGATATTCACTTTGGAATCTTTCCCTGGATGGTCCTGCAGTTTATTAATATCGTATTAACCTTTTCTATACCCGATCTGTGAGGACGAGCATTCACTGTTAGTACTGTGGCTGACGTATGTTGCATTTCGGAACCCAGTTAGTCTCTGATCCCAAGGAGTGCACACGTACTCCGCCACCCTTTAAAACGCTTCCTGTATGTAGTGCACGCCGGACCTATTAAGTCGGACTCTAGAGTTCTTCGCCCGATCGCAAAGGCCAAGAAATTCGCATTCGGTAGTGTCTCAGTGTCGTCTGAGCCTCTTGTTTAAACCTTCCACTCTTATCCAAACCAGAGGACTGCGATCGATCCTGGATTCTGTACTACAAGTAGTCAGCCTGCACCCGACGTTCGATGCTAGTTGCCTTCACAAATCAGCCATCCGCCGAAAGGCACCGAGGATGGCCTCAGAACCCAAGAGACAGGTGTCATTCACGTCGACATGAGCCACAATTTCCTAACTGTTTGCATCCGGTGCTCTCTATAGCCGCTGGCAGAACCTCTTCCACGTCATGGACGAAATCCCCCAGTAGACATACTGAGTGCACAATAACATTTTTTCCCGCCCTGCATGCTATTTTAGGGACGCGCTCCGTTACCCACCTAAGGTTGGAGCTCTCAATGACTAGCATATCCGCCCTCTGCACTTGGCCAGTCTGCCGCCGGCCCAACAGGAGAGACGTCACGTGCTGGCTCAGAAATATTATCAGCCCATGGTACGACCTCGTACCTGTTGCTAAGGAGTAAGGATCCACTTGTGCGGCCGTCCCCTCTTTTGCCTTCCACCCAATGACACGCAAACCAGCCAATATCTGCTACTCACTCTCTACTGAAGACGAACTCGTCAGATTTTGCGTACCAGAAGCGTAATCCTGGTCACCAGGGCATTGCAACGGCACCGGGGGTACTGCAGGTCTCTTCACCAGCGCCATGATATCACTGCAGCTCTTAGCAGTAGCTAGAAGCCTGTCGACCATGGCCAACGCAGTCTCCAGTTGTTTACGGACGGCAGCTACTTCTCTTTATTTCTGCTTACAAGCACAGTCCTTATCCTTACAGTGCTGTTTAAAAGAAAACTGAATAAGATGTCAAAAATACAAAGCAGTGAGCAGTAACTGAGAACCAAGAACAGGCACCCGAAAAAAGAAATCATTTGACTGTGGCGCTTCTGAATGGACTGTACGTAAAATACAAACGAGGTGAGTAAAAATACACAGAAATCTGCTGTGCAGAGTTCTCACTACAGCGTCTGCTAGGTCATAAAACAGAGATAAAGTTCTCTACTGAAAACGGATGTATCGACAGTCTGCACAGAACAATACACACAATTCACTTTTTCTCTCAAATTCGTGAGGAACACAAACTAAACAAAATCACTGTTGGGAAGAGGAATTCCGCCTTCTGCAAGACACCTTTTTTCTGTTTTGTTTCACCCAGACATGTTTCAGCAGATTTTGTGCTATCTTCAGTGGGTTCCTTTTTATTTTTTAACTTACATGATACTATTGGACACTTATTTTGGTAGCTATTCTGCTATACAAGCTACAACGTCTCATGCTTTTGATATTGTGGTGTTATCTCATGTGTTTCTGGCGATATGAGTAGGCAGATTTCGTGGCCTATGGTCGCTTGACATTGCACTTTCACCGATTTTTCAAAACACAGGTCTATAGCAGAACAGTTACCAAAATAAATGTCCAATAATATCAATTAAGTTAAAAAATAGAAAAAGAACCCACTGAAGACAGCACAAAAGTGGTGAAACGTGTCTGGGTGAAAAAAACCCAGAAAAAAAACGGTGTCTTGCATAAGGCGGAATTCCTCTTCCCATTTCCTAGCAAGCACAGAGATAACAAGAAAAACTGCAACACCACAAGATGATAAAATCACTGTTTATCAAACAAACTAGTACAGCTCAGATGCGTCGTCTCTGTTCCACGACTTCAGCTACAAGAAAGGCACGAGAAAAGAATTTACGGTGGACTGCATCAAACCAGTCAGAAGAGTGATGAAAAATATTTCTGCATGCCTATTGGCTTGCGACAGTGTGTACATCTTAGTTGTTTGTATCCACCCGGCAGCTTCTGTTCTGACTGCCAATTTACCACAGATCACTCACTTCTCAGTGTGAATATGTGTATATACCGATTGTTATGATAAATCTGCCACATCCGGCATGTGAAAAGTGACTGGTGCATTTTACAAAGATCCATGAAGCTTCACTGACAAAAGATCATATTTCCTTATGAAGCAAAATTCAAATTTTATAGTCTAGGTGAAAAAACAAAAAACAATTTATGTACACTCTGGTGTGATCTATAAGTTCTACAATTAAATCATGTCTACTGTTTCCTGTGGTTTTGTTGGAAGCTACTTGCTACAAGAATATGAAAATAAATGCCACCCTCCCTGAACCATAGATCTTGCCGTTGGTGGAGAGGCTTGCATGCTTCAGTGATACTGAAGGCTGTACCCGAGGTGCAACCACAATGGAGGGGTACCTATTAAGAGGCCAGACAAAAATGTGTTTCCTAAAGGGGGACAGCAGCCCTTTCTGTATTTGCACGAGCGACAGTAGAAGTAGGGTAGTGGCGGCACCAGCCCACAATGCGTTGTCGCCAAATTTATTGAAGAGAGAATGGTAGCACCATCCACTCTGCATGGTTGCCAAATTTATAATATCCGTTGGTCTATTGTTCTGTTACATGGTTTTTCATGTCATCCCCAGTCTTCCTCCCTCCCAGAAACCCTCCACAACTTTCAATATAAAATTAATTGACTAATTAATTACACTGATCAAGATATGGTGGGAAATAGCTCATACACACTTATGACATCATGGTTTTTCTTTGCACAGTTAGGTCAAAATCCTTACTACATCCAATGGCATTCGATCCCACACCCCCTCAGTTCCTCATCCCTTTTGGAAATACTGACATGCTTTTGACTGATGGTAATATCTCATCAAATTATTGCAGTGTGGAGAATATTGCTTACTTAAACAAATTGCGGGATCCAATGCAGTATGTTGGTTTTTCAGACAATTTGCAGCAGTCTTTTGTCTATGGTTGCACAAGGAATACTCTAATCATAGAACACTCATCATATGAAACTACAGCGCTGTCATTTTCTTTTGCAAAGAAGAAGTCATGTGCTGCAGCTGTGGCATAAGACTGGAAGCGTCATCTGCAGTAGCCACACCACTAGTGGGACGGTGAGACGTCCAGGTGCATTGAAAACGCGTCAAGAGCTGCACCGTGCATCACTATTGGGGCTTCACCACTGGAGCCATGTACTGAGTTTACACCACTGGCCAGGGGTCCGACCACGTAGCCATGTACTGAGTTTACACCACTGGCCAGGGGTCCGACCATCGCAGCAGCTGCTGAACTGCACTAAACCCCCAAACAAAAGCATCTTTGATACCAGACTTACTTCCTACCTCTCTCTATATTTCCTTCTCCTCCGTCTCTCCCTCCCCTCTCTTTCTCTCAAGTGGTTGCTTCCACCTCGTATTAACCAAAACATGCATACACACACAGACTATGATGTTCCTGCACCCTTCCCAACCATCCTCTATTTCATCCCACATCCCTGCCCCCTCACTGCTCATGCAGACATGGTGTTGGTAGTCAGTATGTCCCTTTCTTCTCACACTTCCGGTGCTATGGAAACCTGTAGCAGATGAAACAATGTCAGAATAACTAGGTAGTGTCTGTTACGTGCCACCAGAAACTGCACTAATCCCTCCTTTGTCCTGAACAGAGTAGAGGATGAGAAGATACCTAGGAAATCACAGTCCTTCCAAAAATGCTGGGCTAAGGATGTCTTGGAAATATAGGAAATCACAGTCCTTCCAAAAATTCTGGGCTAAGGATGTCTTGGAAATATTCCATTTGTACAAACCCCCCCCCCCCCCCCACTCTGTCAGAGGGTTTGACTAATTAATTAAATCGATACCCTATGTGTGGATCTAATTTTATTTGCATCCTACTAGTGGATACTAGATCTAGTACATGTGGCATGAAATTGTGGAATTCGATCCCTCAACTGCCCAGTTTTCAAACCTCCCTCCTGCATATTTTCTCTGCCTGCTCTTGAGGGATACTGACACAAGTCGTTTGACAGCGAGTCCATTACGTATGAGGTAGCTGGGAATTTCAAATTTCAGCTCAATTGCGCTATGTCCTTGAACAATTTGCGAGAGGGGTTAGATGAATGCATGCTCACAACGACACTATCAGAAACAATAAATTCGTCAATTGGAAATTTGATGTCTCTATTGGATGTGGTGCTGTACAAAATAATAGCTTTTTTACCACTGTAAAATTAGTAAGTTGGTACTCTCTGGAGAAGAAGAAGGAGGAGGAAGGGTGTACTGCATGTTAGGGTATTACCAACAACAAATGCCACTGCAAGACAGAGTCCACCGGGCTGTATTGAGAAGCACTGAACACATACGCTTAAACTATGATCCACTCCATAGTAGCTGTCATAGTTACATGTCTGAGATCTTGGAACCTTCTGTAGGCCGCTGCTACACGTCGGTCACAATGCTAGCTGCCTGCTCATCTCCTAGCATTCACACACCAGCCATTGCGGAAGCTCGGAGTTGGGAGAGAGTGCTACTGTGACCAAGCGGCCGTTAGTCAGTGTACATGGTGGAGGTACTTGTCTAGCACAAACACTCGCTATATTGAATCTTTTCGTGTTTTCACGTAAAAATTGGAGAATACCTGCAACACTCGAGATCGCGAAGGCTGCACTATGCATACTGAGTATTAGTTCGCTATTCACCCGCCCAGAGGACACAGCGAGCGCAGCCGCAAGCTACATTTTGTGGCTGCACGACCGCCAATTCTCCTACAGCCGCAGGGCGGCAGTGATTGCAAACCGGAAGTCTCGCTAATCCCTGAGCGAAGCATCAGCCACTGGCTACCTCTGCCACGTCCCCAGAGACAAAGAGGAGCCTTCCTAGGAAATAAGTTTCTGTTTATCAATGCAGTTACAACAAAACGGCAGTTTGACAACGAGCAAAGTGTCTGAAATGCCTCCTCATGACGACTGTGCTTCTGCGTATATCATTTTCCCACGTAAATTGATAACTTGGTTTTGATTGTATATAATTTCCGGTGTAAAATCTCTCATACTCCTTACTGCTATGTATCGATATTACGATTATCCACGCCAAATCCATACCTCCCTTAGGGCCACAAATAGCTCCACCATTTCAATTTTCTTTCGGAACACTGACCACAGAAACTTTACGCTGAAACAGCATAACATTTCCGATTATTATTTATAGGCGTACAGCGTCCGAAAAATTATGGTATGTCCACACATACACCAGCCGGGTGTCGTTTCGCATGGTCTATCATAGTTTTCCAGTAGCAAAACCCTCCCGCCATACACCGTTATCACACATTTGTCGAGGAATAAAGGGCGTGATTACAATTAAAAAACCGTAGCATCTTTCATTTGTGTCATGTACGTTATTCCACGATAGTAGGCGTTTGCCAGAGCAGGAAGAACCGATACACGTAGCGAAGTCACTGAGCATTTGCTAATTCTCGTTGCGTCAGCATTTTCCTATACTGTCACTGACTAGATAGAGAGCTATAAAAATGAGAAACATAGCACAGTAACTTACAGGAGGAAATTCACAATCATGCAGTGTGTACGCGAACTGCACAAAGAAAGTCAGAAGCGTAACACCTACAATTCATCGATATCGAATGACAGTCTATAAATATCACCTGTACAAATCCTTATCTCCTTTATCATATTCCTATGATTACTGCGCTAGAAATACGACAGGGAAATGGTGGCAGAGTCTTCGTTGACCGCACAGTCTGTCTCTGTCTCTCTCTCTCTCTATCTCTCTCTCTCTCTCTCTCTCTCTCTCTCTCTCTCTTCCCCATCGTTAATTTTGTAACATCCTAAACTTTGCTAACGTCGCCTGGCAGAGAACTCAATAATATTTTACCACATGTCTCTCTTCCGATATATCGGAAACAAATACCGTCTGCATGTTGCCCTGTACTGGAGGAAGACCACATCCCACAGACTATCAGTCCCAAGGTGAGGGTTCTTGCGCTGATGCTTCTTAAGCACTTTGATGCATTGTCTTTTGCTGTAACACATCGAAGCGGAGTATGACTGCAGCTATGTACACGGCCATACATTTTCATCGACGTTAACACGTTTCGATCCATTGGATCCCACAGAAAGCTGGACATCGCATGGTGTGAAGTATGCTGCTCCCACAACACACAGAATGGTTGAAATAAAAGACAGAGGCGGTGTTTCTTGCTGACGACAATGTGGAAGATATCACAACATACGGAAACTGGAAGGGTTTGCGGCATTGTGGAGCGATTCCAAACAGCTGACCGAAGGTGATGATCTCTACAGTTAATCTCAACGTCCACAGTGACAGGGTAGCAGATGTTTCGACATTCCTTTTTCGAAGAGACCTGGAACATTGATACCTTATATTGGTGGTGTATATTGCACCCAGTCATATAGCTGTTTCGGTGTTCTAGGGGGTAATCATCCCGACTTCCAAATCTGTGGACAGTGCACCTTTCATGTTTATGACTTACAACGCATAACCATATGTGGAACAAGGGGGGTATACTGCAGGACTGAAACCCGTAGAGCCCATATAGCGTACACGATCAGTTGTGAACCCACAAGTGGAGGAATGGAATGATTTTCAAACACCCAGGCAAACATGTAGGTACTCTCATCCCTCCAGACGTTTAT
This sequence comes from Schistocerca serialis cubense, assembly GCF_023864345.2. Lineage (NCBI taxonomy): Eukaryota > Metazoa > Arthropoda > Insecta > Orthoptera > Acrididae > Schistocerca > Schistocerca serialis. The sequence goes on from NC_064645.1 coordinate 633,563,367, forward strand.
CATATTTTCATAAATTTTATGTATTCTCCATGAATTTAGCAATTTTACTACGTTTACCGTTTTTCAAACAATTGTCTTAGTGTGGATATGTAGATATAGTGGGAATATGGTAAAGATATCTACAGCCTGTTCGTCGATTTTCAACGTGCATATGACAACATCCACAGGAATAGCCTATACAATGCAATGTGTGACTTCAGAATCCCTGAGAAGCTAGTGAGAATGGTGCAAGCTTGTATGGAAGGGTCAAAGGCAGCAGTACGTTTCCGAGGAGCCACAACAGAAACGTTCCAGATAGCCCTCAGACAAGGGGACACTCTCTCATGTGTTGTGTTCAATGTCATCTTAGAGAAAGTAATAAAAGAGTGTAGGTAACAGGAGTGGGCTGGAGTACAGATGGACGGTAACGTCAACTGTCTCGCATATGCAGATGACATAGTACTATTAAGTATATCAAAGCATGAGTTGGAAGGAATGTACCAGAAAATGGACAATTTTGCATAGAAGATACGGCTCAAAGTAAGCAAGACAATACAAAGTTCATGCAATTAGGAAGAAGACAAGGAAGAATTTCTTGAGATAGATGACAAGAAGTTCAAGAGAGTACACCAGTTCAAATACTTAGGATGTTGGTTTACCACGGACAACAACATAAAAATGGACATCAAGGAAAGAATAGCAGTGGGAATGAAGTGCATGCATTCCCTCAGAGAGACGCTCGGCTCTAAAACGATCTCAGTGAACACTTAGATGAAGATCTACAACACAGTGATATGCCCAGCAGTAATGTACGGTTCAGAAACCTGCAGCATGACTAAGAGAGAAAAGGAAAAACTATTAATGTGTGAAAGAAGATTAATGAGGAATATATGGGGACCAGTTTTAGATAACGGAGAATGTAGGAGGAGGAAAAATGAGGAAATCTACTTTCTCATGGGACAACCAACTATCCTAAAGAAGATAAAGAGCAAAAGAATACAATGGGTGGGCCATGTAGCCCGTATGCCAGATGGAAGACAGGCGAAGATGGCACTAGAGGGAAACCAAACACCAAACGCCCCATTGGATGACCAAGGCAGCGCTGGCTGGACGACTTGACGAAGCACCTAGCAGCCCTGGGGATTGAAGACACCTGGAGGAACCGAGCACAAAACAGGAAGAAATGGAGGCAGTTTGTGGAAGCAGCGCATGGTCAGCAGGTCCTGTCATCGATGGATATCTATCTAGCTATGTTAACCGAAATTTCAACGCATTTTACCTAGTTTCTCAAGATCAAAACGACCAATCTCGATGAATTGTCACGTAATCAAAACGTCTCACTGCCTCGATCCCCACGGCCACTGTGGCCGAACGGTTCTAGGTACTTCAGTCCGAACCGCGCTGCTGCTACGGTCGCAGGTTCTAATCCTGTAATGTCCTTAGGTTGATGTGATGTCCTTGTCTTGATGTGATGTCCTTAGGTTGGTTAGGTTTAAGTAGTTCTAAGTCCTAGGTGACGGATGACCTCAGATGTTAAGTCTCAGAGTGCTCAGAGCCATTTGAACCATTTGCCTCGATCCTGTGATTGCCACCCACCCCCATGTGGAACAGGGACGGCACACACACATACAGAAAAAATAAGGCACTCGCTCTAGGTGTTGACAGCTGAACTACATTTGCAAGCAATTTTAGAATATGGGCGAGAAGTGATGTTATGATCATATGAGTAAAAGTGACACAAAATGGGTAAAATTTCGTAAAGCAACGGAAAATATGTATAAATTGAGGGAAAATACGCCAAAATGCGTGGAAATTGAGGGAGTACTTATGTGTCTGATCGATGGAGAAAAATTATTGTAGATGGGAACGAGTGTGACAGCAAGAGGAATACGAGAGGAAGTTGCCATGGAAGCACCAGAAACAAGGGAAACAATAATTTTTCGTGGACACTGGTAAGTCGGCTACAATGGATTGCTTAACGTGAATGACGATCATATGTAGGATAATAAATTTCCATATGTCAGACCATAAGCCCAGGTATGACCCAAAAGTTATCGGCAACCTACTTACAGATTTTTATAAGGTGTCCTCAGCTAAAGAACATCGTATTACAAGCTTGTGGACTGCAATATACAGCTATAGTATGCATCACATGTCTGGCAGAGTTCTAGACTGTTTATGGGTTTAAAACTCCAACAAACAGTATTTACAATCTGCTTCTCTGTACTCTCTATCAACCACAGCCATCCAGCGGCAGCTAACAAATACCTTACGGAACAGTCGCTGCACTTTCCCGTATGTCTGTTGAGGTACGAGGGATACATACAAGTTAACTGTTGTATTTCATGCTTTCCTGGAAAAGAGAACCATCCGCCTCTACACTGACGTGGATCTGCGTTAAAGGATGTAGAAAGTAGGTGGAGTAATCGTTTGATAGGGGTTGTTCCGAGGTATGATTTAATATAAACTGATGATGCATTATAGACGGAGGGAGATGTTTCCGCAGGTCATTTATCACTCTTTTAACCATTTTTTTCCCTTTGTTCTCTCGGTAGGTGTCAGTTGTGTGGTGTAACCTGTGATCGACTCGTACACAATCCTGTGTGTGACTTAGAGCGGTATCTACCGGTAATCGTAAACAGCAAACCTCGCCATACCACAGTCAGCAGGGAACTTCCAACGCTTGTGTGTTAAATCATGTCCACCAAACCGACAGAAAACCCATTTTGGCATCCTCCTATAGACGAACGAAGATGTATGCTACGTACTCCACTTCCCTGCTGCATCTTGGACATAATTCGACTATCCAGTTTCCTAACTGCAGTGATTTGTGAGATACTGCAATCCCTGTGTGTACATTTTCTTGGCAGATGTTGCGTGTGTGGAAGAGACTGTGTTCTGTTCACAGAGTTTGTACAGCATGCTGTGTAATTTCACAAGTGAGACACCTCTACTGTGCTTTTATCTATTTTCTCGTAAGATTTCGCTGTTTCAATCATTTTCAGTTTCTGACAATCATTTTATAGGACTGATAAGAGCAGAGCGTAATTTCCGAACTATAATCGGATGTGAACAGTGGGCACTATATGCCTCTGGAAAGCTATATAGTGCACGTGTCAGAGAGAATCCATGCTTTTTTTTTCCTTTGGCGTAGAAGGTAGTAGTTTTATCATCTTGAAGTTTCTCACAATAGCGAGTGGGAGAGAAAACTCGAAGTGTGGACGTATGTCAGGAGTTGAAAATATATTTCCTGCGTTGGAGGATTAACAGTGTTTGATTCTACGTGATTAATGTATCGCAAATCAATCTGCTTTAACATTACAGCATGCTTAAGGGCAGAAACCTGTTACCTTAGGAGTGTGTGCAGCAGAATTGATAACACAAGTGATTTATGTGAAATGTTTCTAACTCCTTCCATCTGAAGCAACTTCATGTATAAACTATACATTCATATTCTTCTTTTTAATCATATGTCATATCACCATCAATTTATGACGAATTTAATTAATTAGTCGTTTAATTTGACATCAAAAGTGGTGCAGAGTTTTCAGGAGGAGCAATGATGGGTATGTCAAAGAGGGGGAGGGACTGACATAGAAAACCACTAACAAAAAATGGTTCAAATGGCTCTGAGCACTATGGGATTTAACTTCTGAGGTCATCAGTCCCCTGGAACTTATAACTACTTAAACCTAACGAACCTAAGGACACACACACATCCATGCCAGAGGAAACCACTTAACAGTCCAATAGCTTAAGGATGATTATAAATTCGGGAACTATAAAGAGTGGGCTGAGAAATGAACGAGAGGTTAAGTGGAGGGGGAGAGGTGACTTCGAAATGACTTAACAGTACTACGTATTAAGGTGAATTGTAAATTTGGCGACCATGCTCAGTGGGGCGGTGCCCCCAATCCATCTTCAATAAAATTGGACACAATGCAGAGTGTAGTGTTGCCGCCTTTACAGCACTACTAACAGTCTGTGTGATTGACTGATATGACCTTGTTACATCAACGGAAACGACCTTGCTGTGCTAGTACTGCGAACAGTTGACAGCAAGGCGAAACTACAGCCGTATTTTTTCCCAAAGGTGTGCAGCTCTACTATATCGTCAAATGATGACATCCTCGTGATTAAAATATTATTGAGGGGAAATAGTCTCCAGGTGCGGACTGCTGAGGAGGATGTCATCATCAGGAGACACAGAACTGGCGCTCCACGGATCAGAGACTGGAAAGTTATATCTGTCAATCTTGCAGGTAGTTTAGAATATTTAAAAAGGTAAATGATAGATATATGTTAAGACAAAAAAAATTTTTAGTAGTTGTGGGAGCTGAAAAATTAATTTTGATGGGGCCCCGGATTTCGATAGTACAAAAAGAAAGAGAAGGAAGAATAGTAGGTAAACGCGGACTGGGGGAAAGGGACGAAAGAGTTTTGGACAGGGTATAATAATAATTAAATCATAGCTAACACTTGGTTTAAAAGTCACGAAAGAAAGTAGTATTCATGGAAGACTCGGAGACACTAGAAGGTTTCAGGGTAATTAGATAATGGTAACACAGAGATTTCTGAACCATATTGTAAACTGTAAGACATTTCCAGGGGCAGATGTGGACTCTGACCAGAATTATTGGATATGAATTGTAGATTATAAGTAAAGGAATTTGCAGATAAGGTAGGAAATTAAGGAGCTGGTGCCTGGATAGGTTGAAAGAACCAGAGGTTGTTGAGAGTTCCAGAGGGAGCTTTAGGAACGACTGATTAGAATGTGGAAAAGGAATACAGTTGAAAAAGGAATACAGTAAAAGACGAATGGGTAGCTTCGAAAGATGAAATAGTGTAGGCAGCTAAAGACCAAGTAAATAAAAAGACAATAGTAATACAGAATTTAATTGATGAAAGGAGGAAATATAAAAATACTGCAAATGAAGAAGGCGGAAGGAAACATAAACATCTAAAGAATGGGATTGGCTGAAAGTGCAAAAGGCAAGACAGGAATTAATAAAGGACACATGCAAAGACTTAGAAGGGTATTTCACTAGGAGGAAGATATATACTGCCTAAAGTAAAATTAAAGGGACTTCTGGAGAAAAGAGAAGCAGCTGCATGAATATCAAGAGCTCAGATGAAAAATCAATCCTAAGCAAGGAAGGAAGACCTGAAAGGTGGAAGGAGTACATAGAGTGTCTGTACAAGGGAAATGAACTTGAAGGCAATATTTTGGAAGTGAAGAGGACGTAGATGAGTGTGAGATGGGAGATATGATACTGCGATAAGAATGTGACAGAGCACTGAAAGATCTAAATGGCAATAACGCCCCTGGAGTAGGCGACATTTCGTTAGAATTACTGATATCCTTGTGAGAGCTAGCCATGACAGTATTATTAAATCTCGTATACAAGATGTGTGGGACCGGCGAAATACCTTCAAACTTTAGGAGGACTGTTATAATTCCAATTCCAAAGAAAGCAGGTGCTCACAGGTGTGAATTTTACCGAATTATCGGTTCAATAAGTCACGTCTGCAAAATAATTTACAGAATCGAGAAACTGGTAGAAGCCGACATCGAGGAAGATCAATTTGGATTTACAAAGAAATATTGAAATATGCGAGGCAACACTGACCCCACGACTTATTTTAGAAAGTAGGTTAAAGAAAAGCAAACCTACTTTTATAGAATTTTTGTACTTAAGGAAAGTTTTTGAAAATGTTTACTGGAATACACAAAATTTTGTAGGTAGCAGGAGTTAAATACAGATAGCGAAAGGATATTCACTACTTGTACAGAATCCATATGGAATTTGAGGAGTGAGTGTGTTAGGCTTTTAGCCTATCACCACGTTATCCAATATACAACGAGTAAACAGTAAAGGAAGCCAAATAAAAGTTTGGCGAAGGAATTAAAGTACTGCTAGAGGAAATAAGAACTCTGTTGTTTACCAATACCATTGTAATTGTTCCAGAGACAGCAAACGACTTGCAAGACCAGCTGAACAGCATGGACTGTTTCTCGAAAGAGAGTACAAGGTGAACATCCAGAAACTATAAACAAGACTAACGGAACGTAGTCGAATTAAATCAGGCGGCACTGAGGGAATTATATTAGGAAAAGAGACACTTAAAGTAGTAGGTGAGTTTTGCTCTTTGGGCAGCAAAGTAACCGATGGTGCCTGAAGTTAAGTGGGTATAAAACGTAGACTTTCAAAGGCGAGGGAGGCGTTTCTGAAGAAGAGAAGTTTGTTAACATCAGATATTCATTTGAGAGTTAGGTAGTCTTTTTCTGAAGACAAGTATGTCTTCAGCCTCGTATGGAAGTGAAACCTTGACGATAAACAGTGCAGAGAATAAGAGAATAGAAGCTTTTGAAATGTGGTGCACAGAAGAATACTGAAGATGAAATTCATAGATCATGTAAGTATTGAGGAGATACTGAAGATAGCTGGATAGGAAAGAAATTTGCGGCAGATTTTGACTTAACGAACTACTGCAGAAGATAACTGCATCTGTCACATGGAATTAGAACAGTACACTCGATGGTACACCGGAACTTGTTTACTTTGTACACTTCAGGTCACTGATGTCGTGCGGGATAATACTTTGCAGTCTATATTTGACAGATAGAATACATTTAGGTGAGCCTAACTGCTCGAGATATACGTAATGTTGATTTATGAAACTAATGATAAAAGAGTGTGAAGGAGTCCGCAGATGAAAGTCCTATTCCACAGTAGTGCATCTTCAGCTACTGCATGCTACATGTTTTGTTAAATTAAACGACAAGTACATAAACACAATAAAACGAAGCGATTTATACAGTAAACAGCATTTTTAGCGATGTAGATGGAACTTCTTTTTACCAGCATGTGGTGTTCTCGAAAACGTAAGAGACACAATTGATAACGTGAACAGACTAGTACTTAGTAATGTGAGGGTTATCACTTCCTTCTGCTGATCACTTCATACTTTTAGCTAGTTGGCAGATGCGTTGACACGGCTGTACATCTAGTACTATCCGACAACGATATTATTACACTCAGCCTCCCGGTTTCGTCGTAAGAAAAACGTGGTAACGCGACACTAAATGCAGTGGCTACTAAGAAAGACGAATCGCACTTTGATTAACTTTAAGACAATTGTGGAAATTCCATCAAATGGTTTAGCCTGTTCTCGGGAAATATCATGATAAAAACTCACGACAAACTGACTGAAGCGCCCTCTCTCCCGGGTGTAATAACATTACCGTCGACTAATAGCTGATTCGTTTTGAAACTGACGACATGTACATATATGAAAGCATCAGCTGCTCCGCTGAATGAACAAAAGATAGAGATTCAATCTTTATGTTATGTTCTGAGACATTAGAAGTGTGGGTTCTTGACACTCTGCAGGTGTATGTACAGAGACCAAAATTGGATTTCATCATTCGATTTGTTTTTTCGCCCCCAGCTGGCGAAATGGCGCCGAGCCGACAACATTCAAGTAGATTTGGCATTTGAGTGTAACAAGGCCATTGTTGTGCCATTTTGTTTTTAGCTTCTAAGGCAATCAAAGAACTTCGTCAAAGCAAATGTTATAAGTATTCCCCGAGCAGTAACCGTGAATGAGTAATGGATGGGCCTGAGGACAAGTGTGTTAATGAACGTTAAGGTTAGTTTATGAAAGATTAGCTGTGGAGAGAGTGTTTGCGCATGTATTCGACGCGACACGTTACAAAGTAATTTATCTCGACTCGTATTCAACGATCAATTGCCATGTAGCAAACTTCGCCATTTATTTTAGCTACTTCAAAGCATGATGCCATTTTCAACACAGTTAGCTAAACGGAACGTTGAAACGACAGTTAGTTCAAGTGGCTGTCTTTGACAGTCACAAGACAATTTTTCCAAACTCCCCGTGTTGAGTAACAGTACGAAACGTAAATATATTATACTGATTGTCATTTCCGTTCTATTCCATTAACTAAAATTCGTATACGTGTTTAGCACTCTGCATCATAGATTTTCGATAGACTACAATGAGAATCGAAGATGTTTAGTGACAAGTTGCAGGTTCTCAACGTAAGTCAAAAGCTTTCTCTTGGGAAACGTCTTCTGTTCAGTGAAGGAATTTACATATCTATCTAATTGCTGATTCAAGTGTAATTCATTAAAGTAAATGGAATTTAGCGAAATACTATTGAAAATGATTTGCCTTGCCGTTTATTTTATTCTGTTGTCGTGATAATATGTTAACGACAGTCACTGGAAAATACAAAGAGGAAGTAACGCTGTTTACGTAATGCAGCCATTCAGATTTGAGCTCGGTGTGATTTTTATAATAATCTCAGGCGAATGCCGAAATGATTCCCGTCTTGCCCATTCATAAAGATGAAGGAAAATCTTATTTCGTATATTTATTATTGTTCCACTGTTATTATTATTCTAGAATTTATGAACTGCATGTTATATTAATACGTTTTCCTCTCTTTAAATATGTGTTATCGTAATTTCTTCTATAGGATATGATATGCAAAAGAATGAAACTCAAGTAAACAAATAATTAAATTCGAATGAATCGGAAGGAACAGTTTCACAGGAGAAACCGGGCGCAAACAGATAGCACACGAGTGTCCATGAGCTGAAATGGATTTACTCCGAGGAGGAAGCTGGCTCCTGTGTTGTCCACAAGCCAAAGTGGATCGAAAGGCCTTTTGTCGGAGTACAATAACGACGGCTCTTGCCGACAGGCGTGAAAAGACACAAGAATACGCTCGCGAGCTGAATGGGCTCCAGAAGGGTGAACTTGTGACAATGTCGCACAGCACGCAGCAAGCTGCGACTACAATAAACGTATTCTTCCCTTACGCAACAGAAAACTGTGCGTATTGTGGTGCAGAATGCCACAGGTGTTAGGAGTGTGCGAAAGAAGTAGGGTTCGTACTCCGGTGTGCTGATAATAACTGGATCGTTAATGATCTGAGTGAGATCGTCGACAACATATATCACATCCTGAAGACAGCTGTAGCACATTGTGCGAAATTGTTACAGAAATTGAAAGGAAACCTATTCGTTCGCGTACAATAACTACACGAAAGCCAATGAATTTTTAAAAAATGCTAGTTAAAATAGTAGGTCAATATAACAGTAAGGTTATTCAAAATTTTTATGTGAGAAATCGTTTTTCCACGAGTAAATAGATGTTTCCATTTAAGTCATTTTTGTATTGTTAGTTTTATTTAGGAAAACACATTAGTAATATTATAAAGCTATCGCTGTAGCGGCCTAGGATTCTGTGACAGTAATGTGATGGGTTTGTACAGAATATAGCAGGAGTCAATAGATGTACTTTGAGATGATAGTGGGGACCATATTGAAGCAAAGGCATCTCGCTATCCAACGGGTTCCATTCTCAACAGCGTTCGCGATTTGGGTATCTCAAACTGTGAGGAGTAGAAACGAATCAGATGACAGCAAAATAAATTACTATTTGTTGTGCTTTGATGTCAATTTCTGTTTACAATAAGGGTTGAATGAATTATAATGAATCTTTTCCTTGTTGTAGAATGGATTTTGACCTGTTTCTGCGCGGTCAACAAAGTCATCCGACCGGTTGCCACTAGATAATTATGTGCAGGGTTCATAAAATATCTAAATCTACAGTAATAAATGACAAAACCGCGAGAAATTCCTTATTGATGTTTGGACTCTCCGTGAATAAATTGAAGAATGTGAACTCCAGTTCTGATTAACGAAACATCTGTTTAGCGGAGTCGCAAAACGCACTGTAATTGGCGACCACATTGTGGAATATAAGTTATAGTGAAAAACTGCCAATGAAACACAACAAGTAACGATTTGATAATGTACTGTCGCCCTTCCAGCTGACAGTGTTTGTAGATTAAAATATCTGTATCGTTGACGTCATTGGTGGTAAAGCATTTTTAAAAAAATTATAAACAGAAGATTATTAATATAAAGGAATTTGTATCCTTGAAATCATTGATGGTATAGCATATAATTAAATTATAAAAATCAGAATGATTAATATACAAGTATTGAATTACGGTTAGATACCTTAATTCGTTTTTTGTGCCAGACACTTAATTATGCAAATATTCCTTATGCATTTGTTTCCCAAAACATAAATACACAAAATACCATCAAGTAAAAGGAAGAACAATCTCAAATGCTTTTAAACAGAGTATACAAATTTCTGGCAAAAGGAAGCGATTTCCACCACGAATCTATCTAATACAAAGTTGATATTAAGATGATATTAAATAAAAATTAATAAAAGATTAAGCGATACTTTCGGATATGTATATAGAATGTAAGACCGTAGTTTAATCAAGAGGGATATCTAATATTTTTGGGATAAAAAGTCAGCAACGAGATGGACCCACGAAGTAAGAAAGGATCTCGGGAAAAAGTGTTGAAAAAGCTGAAGAAACAAGTGACAGGGAAGAGTTCAGGAAAAAACTTTTGAATGTGAAAGGATCCCAAGGAAGGAAAATGACACTAATAAAATAAAAAATACTGGCCTGAAGAGGTCACAAGACAGGAAGAAAGTACATTGTGAACAGATGAAAAAGTAGTGGAAGAAGAGAAAAGAACGACGAATAATTTGACACGTGGTTCTTAGTGGCCCCGTCCCAGATGTAATATACGGGATTGCTTCTGGTTTGTAGAGGACTGACAAATGAAATAATTGCAGATATTCATAATATTAACAAGGAAAGTAGCCTAAAATCGGTTCTGAGTTAGTAACACTTCATACGTAAGCAATAAAAGAAATTGAGAAAAGCTCTCAGATTTCCAGCAGGTGACAGTGCTAAAACAGCGCAACGTTTCGAAGAGTGAAAGACACACCACCTTCTGGCCCCATGACGTGATGATATACCATCGTATACGTCGAGAAAGTCCTCATTCTTACAATAAAAGAAGATCTATGAAGTGTTTACAAACATGTGCTTGCGAATGTGCCTCTTGAATGAAGTGATATGCTTGAAAACGATGGAGGAAAAACCTTATGCTGTTACTAAAACGTTAAAAACGCTTTTCTTGGATTATTTGGAATATGCATTTCATCTCATTCAAAGAACAAATAAGTCAGTATTAAGACGAATTACACCTAAAGATGGATCCACAGGGTCCGAAATGCATCGGGTACTGAATAAAACACGAAAAATTGTGACTGAAGGTGTTTTTTAATTCATACCTCGAGTGTATTGAGTACAGTCACATTTGAAGCTGCAAAATATGGATAAAATTAAATTTAAAAAAAAGAAGTCATACACAATTGGTACCCATCATACGATAAATATCTATGCACGTTACAGGCAGCATAATGAATGACAGTAATTAGAAAAGCGTAATAAATCTGGTGTAGTCTATAAAATAAATAAATAAAATAAAATATTAATTATTGTATATGTATGATAGTGATTGGTTGTAATTAATATTTGCTTATCTGGAACGTGGACGTTTAATTATTTGGTATCAGACGCTTTACAATGGCTTTTTCGTAAATGCAATGTTATTCGTAGTTGACCGTGAAATAAGACTCAACTAATCGGACTTCGTATTTAAATCGTTTCCAAAGACTGCTGCGGTAGGTGCGGACTCAAAATCTCAGCATTAGAATAATTTGCCAGCCATGTCAATACGTCGTACAGAGGTGACTGTCTACTAAACATAAAAAAGTTTACACAGTTAGTTAAATCAGATATATTCAACGAATAAGCCTACAGTTAAATAATTCAACATACTTTCATAAATATAGAATCTTTACAGGGTCGAGTGCCTAGTGAGATCGCAACTCGCAGAGTTCTTATGTAACATCAAATATGGCGGTGTGCCAGTTAATAAAATATACATGCTTCCAGCCTCAGCTATTCTACCAGACCTACTTCTTCTTAATGAAACATAAGAGTGGCTTATTTGTATTTTGTTTTATCAGCGGCATAGCGCTGTAGTTCTGTGCCATAGACTTTATTTATTTGTCAGAGATTAATTATTTAATTAAGATTTCGCGTTTCCGAGGAAACTCACGCACGGCATGCAAATGTGCCTTTTTATTGCCCCCTGAATTGCGAGGCGAAAGGACACACCTGCAGGCGAGCAATTCACCTAAAGGCACAAGAAAATCTAAGTTATCTACAACTATTTACATGACATACATCATACAGTATATTATATACAACATTTGAATGACGCGCGTGCGCCGTAAAAGTTCTTATGTTGGGAAAATAGTGCGCGCTCATGCGCAGAAGCGTCTATGTGACTCTGGCACTGCCGTTATATCGTAAATTTAGATCATGCGGCACAGTATTGCAGTTCATATTGTTAGTGTGCGCGCGCGTTTCTTAGTCGTTGCATAAAGAAAATATTCCACCAAGATTACATATGAAGTGTACATTCTATGACAGGTAACTTAACTTTAAAATTACAGTATTTGTTATAATACAATACATCTTCAGATTGTTGAATGTTCTTAGTTACATAGTATTGCATTGAAATGCTTCAAAGAAAAATGTCTTTTTGTTTCAGGTGCGTTGATCTATACACATCGTGTCGTTATTACAGTTTATATTCATCTGCTGCACAGTAATGTTTCACAGATTAGTGTCGTCGAGGTAAAGTTTTTTGATCACAGTAACGTCACTGTATAACAACGTAATTGATACATAAGCATGTCCATTTCCTATTTCCATTATAGTCGTTGTGATGCAGTTCGTTGTGACAACAAGCATTGGTTATTACAGATCGGTCGTGACCCGTCGAGTAATTGGTCCATATGCAGTTCGTTTTCAATATTCCGTGGAAGCTTGGTTGCAGAACCTCGGTCGATCCTTGGACAGTCCAGGTAAGTGTGTCCGTCACATTTCGAGAACATTCCATTCCCTGAAGTTCCAACCAAAATTCTTCCACTCGTCGTGTTGTTTTCTGGACAGGCACGTTGTGACCATTTAATCCAGTTAACATCTTGAAGTTCGATACTGTAGTAATGTCACTAGACGATGCACCAATTACGCACTTCACATTTTCAGTTTTTTGCTAAATATAGCTCACCTAAATGTTCGTAGTTACTTATCAAAGAAATCGTTCATCGCGTTTACAAAGGTACGATGCATGATGAATGTCATTAACAGTTTCTTTCACATAGGTTTCTGCGTAGTTGCAGACTTAGTAATGTACGTTAATGGCCGTGAACAGTGGTTCACTACGCATTTTTTTTTAAGTTTTTCACATTTTGGCACTCGTTATCGTTCAAATTTTCACATAGTAACAGTTACATTATACATCTTTTTTTTTATAAATATAAGTAATCATACATATACACGTCACAATTTTCTTAGCATAAACATAATACAGTTACACATAAACATGTTTACATCATCATTACATAGCTATAAATTATTACATTATGTCACATTTGATTACATGAATTGCAGATATTTACGTTCTCTTTAACGGTTTTTCTGGGATTTTATCGATGTTTTTTGTGATGTTATCTGAAATTAAGATAGGTTAGACACAACATTCATTACATCAGTAGGCAAGACCAGGCGTTTTCACTACTCAATAAATATTCAAAATAATAATAGACGGAAAACTGTTAGATTCCTCGCGTTTTGTGCGTGTGTGTATAGTGTCTGTGTGGCCTTGGCTACTGGTAGATGCTTTTCTTGCTGAGAGATGTGCGTCTAATCTATTTCTCGAAGTAAAAGGTCCCTTCACAGATGACGTATGTCGGTTCGTCAGGTGTCATACCAAGTCAGTGGTACCTACAGTCACAAATGTTCCGTGAAAAATTAATATATCATTCACTGCTACGTAATCATAAATTTTACCTTAATATTCAGTCTTCTTGGTAGTGCCGCGGCGTTGAAAGAAAAGTTCTTCTGTCTTCAGCTGCGTCACTGGTACAGCTGAAATGAAAATTTATATACTACTTATTATCTATGCTGTAGCAAACAGAGTTTTGCGAGTTGCTTAGCAATGTTTTCATGGATATGACTTTGACATTATTTAGCATGAAATGCTCTAAGATCTCGGTGTGCGTATAGCCCAATAATTTTGTTAGTTCTAGGATGTTGTAACAGATACGCACCAGGATGCGGTGTGTTAACAATAATATAAGGTCCTTCATATAGCAGACGCCACTTAGCATTGCGTCGCTTGAGTGCTACAGATTTATGATGAGTACGAAGTAGTACAAGCATCCCTGCCTTGAATTTTTGTTTTCTTTTTATTATGTTTGTGTGATATTTGTTTCGTATCTGTGCGTGATGTGTTAGTGTAGTCAATACTTCTCTTATTTTCTGTTCAGGTGTGATTTCCTTGTCTGACAACTTAGGTAATGGTTCTATCATTTTCCAGTCTAACATTTGTTTTAGTTCTTGCCTCACAGCAGGTCGTTGAGATAACGGTACGTTATATGTCTTGTGGTAGAAGATCTTGTGAGGATTAACTTCAATCTTGTAGACATACGTGTTGATAACACCTAATCGTTTGGTAAAACTTGTAAATATTTGTATAACACTTCCTGTAGTTTTATACGTTCATGTACACTGAGAGCTGTAGCTTCATTTATCTTATGATCAATCAATGTTTTCAAGTCCATTAGCTCTGTGTCAGACGAATATGTGTGCGTGTCGTGAATGTCATTGTCAAGTACTAACTGAACCTTGTACCCTGTACAGTGTTTGTCATGCTTTAGAGTTCTCCTGTCCAAATCAATAATAATTACACTGCCTTTATCATTTAAAATACATTTACCTTTGGAGAAGTCTATAATGCAGTCCTTCTAATATGCAATTTGTCACAAAGTTTTGTACAACCAGGGATGGCCATTGCACGGTTCCATTACCTATTTTAATGTTTACAAAAACTTGCTTCTTAACCCTACATGACTTATTACCTAGGGCAGTAGTTATTTTACAGTTTTGGGCAGGAAACTCAGGCACAGGCTCCAATTCACACATCTTTTTATAGAAATTAAAAAGACAAAACGCTCACAGCTGCACCTGTATCTAAGATAATAGTAGTTGGAATCCCACCTACTACACCAGTAGTAGAGGCTAAAACAATTTCATTTGTGTTTGAACGACATTGTGTACTGTCTTGCAAAAGTTCATCTGTGATTTGACACTTTCTCGGCGTATTCCATTCGTGAAATCTTCTCGGGTGATCAGCCGAGTAAAGGCGTCGTCTTCTCGCAACGTTTCGAAGGGTTTCGTACCCATCATCTTCGCTTGAAGATGATGGGTACGAAACCCTTCGAAACGTTGCGAGAAGACGACGCCTTTACTCGGCTGATCACCCGAGAAGATTTCACGAAAAGTTCATCTGATATATTCTCATTGTGGTTGTATCTTATAAATAATACAGGTAGTTTTTGTTTACAATTATTAGGCATATCAATATTTTGTTGTTCAATGGTGGTGTCAAATAACTGATTAACATTGAAGTCGCCCCGCAAGAATTCTTCAGCCACGACCCAGGGCATAGAAGTGACTGTTTCTAGTTTGTTGGATTAGCATTTGTATTACGTACTGACATAGATTGAGGTTGTGTATCAGGTGTCACTTCTATTATATTCACATTCGGATATTGCCTGTTGTGATCTCCAAACTTTTGCGGTTGTTGTTGCTGTTGCGCATTATGACTTACCTGTCGGTCGTAAGGTATGCTCCAATTTTGTCCTGGTGGCTGCTGTGGTATAGCAGTGTTTGAATGAAAGTAGTGATAGCTACGAGTCCAGCCTTGATGCTGTCTTGGCTCGTAGTTATTATTGTTTCTGTTTGTGTTTTTGTTGTTATGTTTATATCCGTTGTTACCGTTGTTGTTGTTATTACCGCGGTGCCTTTTCTATGGATTGCCGCATGAAGTGTTATTACTGTTGTATATGTTGTTTGCATTGGAATACGCGTGTTGATTTTGATTTCCGTATTGAGACGGCATGAGAGTTTGCTGTTTTTGCTGTACCGCGTATCCAACTGTGGGCGCGCCAGAATTGAGTTGGCAAGCCTGCATGTTTTGCATACCACTAGTATAAACATTGTGGCTGCTGTTTTGCCACGCGAAGCGTTGATCACATGTCAACCGAATCTAAAGCTGTTAAAAAATAATCCGGATCGTCATCCGGAATATGTAAGAGTTTTTCTTTAATGTTGAAAGGCAATTTGGCCTCCAACGCACGGAGTATATCACGTGTTGCGACTGGTTCGTCCAAAAAATGTCCCATGTTCAAGTATTTTTCAAAATATCTGCGTAAGTTACCATTTTTACTGTTAAAAGTTTGAGGTTCTAAAATTTGTCTTCTGAGTCGCTCCTGGACGGATTGCGACCAGAATTTGTTCAGAAAGGCACGCTCATACTCACTGTACGTGGTACATACGTCAGCTTGACTGTATGCCCAGACAGCTGCATCGCTTTGGATGTAACCGACAATATATGAAATCTTTTTCCGGTCACTCCAAGTGCGTTGAAATGCGTTACTAAAAGATTTAAGAAAAATCACCGGATGAATGGTTCGTTTTTCTGGGATAAAAGTCTGAAATTGTCTGTGTTTTATTAAGCTTTCTTCTTCCTTTGCATTATGATATGGATTTGTTCCACTGAAATTACTGTAATGTTCAGATGGTGAGTAATTACGATAATGTTGCTGTGGTTTACCATGATAATAGCTTGTGTTTGTGTTTGCACGACGTGGTATGTGTTGTTGTCGTGTTGTGTTTGTTCTTGTATGTTTGTTGTGTGCGGATTGTGTGCGTCATACTCGTATGTATATTGGTTTCTGAACTGTACATTTTGACTCATATTTTCGTTACATTCAGACTGTGGTTGATCGGTGAATTGTGTCATTGGTGCAGTGACAGACTGTACTGCGTCACTAATCAGCTGTTTGTTATTAGTGATGTATTCCGCTACGGAGTCGTGCACAATTGTTGGTAAATTTTCACGTATGCATCTATCAAAATGTTTTACTTTGTTCTCTACCCAATCATGAAATTCCTTATTAATACTTTGAAAATGAGCTGTGGCATCAGATTGTAATCTGTCAGTCAGGTGTTGTTCAACATAGTCAAATTTATTCTGCACGTCAGTAATTCGTTTTTCAAGGTTGTCATGTACTGAAGGATATGTTTGAATTTGTTCAGTCAGAGCTTCACACGTGACATTACGGTTTTTTACTTGTGTCTGTAAAAGTGCTACGTCATTTGTAGTCTTTTCTTGTATCGTATTAAGCTTGGAAAATTTCGCACTGAGTTCAGTCATCTGTTTGGTCAGTGTGCCGTCTATAAGTTCCACACGTTTACATAAAGTGTCATTACATGTCTTGATTGCTATAAGGTCAGATTTAATTTCGTCATTTTGTGTCTTTAAGGTTGCCATATTTTCTGCGTTTTGTTTCATTAGCATTTGTAACATGTTGGCAATGTTTACTGTTTGCAAGGTCACTGCCCCCGCCGCGTCATTAGACGTGACGTCATGCATTAACATGGGCTCTGACTTTGAAATTTTTGTGGTGGACGGCCTATTGTCAAAAATTCCGTTAACACTTGCGTCAATATTTGATGAATCGTCACTACCGGTTGCTGTCGTAAAGTCATTTTCTAACATTTGTCTCTCGTCCGAGTCGGATTGCGTCTGAATAGTATGTCTTTGCTGTTCCATCTTTGCGTATTGTTTTCTAGTTATGACCATGCCACACGTAAGATATGCTTCAAGAAAATAAAGTTTGACACTGGTTTTAAAATAAAATGCAGTTGAAAATGAATCGCTCGTAGCAACAATGGCTGTTTGTTAATTTAAAAATGTAAACTGAATATGGGATTATTGTTAATGGCTGCTGGCCATGTTATAACGTATCGTACAGAAGTAGGCCATATTGTACACTCGTGTATTGATCTTGTTGCAGAAGTTATTGTTTAAGGAAAAGCACTGAGAATGAAATTTATCACTGAAAACGCGCGAAAGAAATACTACAGAATCTCCTGAAGAGATAATACACTGAATTATGCGTCTGGTCAAGCCTGCCAATGCAAAGATGCTGCGTCTTACCTTATTTTGCTGGAAGCTTCGTTGCGTCTTCCCGCAAAATTTTAGAATTGGCAAATATCTTCAGATTTTTGTTATTTCTTATATATTCAAGTCCAGGTCCAGAAAGTTGATTTTTCACATGAAACAAAGAGAACAGTGTAACAAATGACAAAATGACAAGTCCGACACGCAGTTGCCAATATAAAATAAATAAATAAAATAAAATATTGATTATTGTATATGTATGATAGTGATTGGTTGTAATTAATATTTGCTTATCTGGAACGTGAACGTTTAATTATTTGGTATCAGACGCTTGACAATGGCTTTTTCGTAAATGCAATGTTACTCGTAGTTGACGGTGAAATAAGACTCAAATAATCGGACTTCGTATTTAAATCGTTTCCAAAAACTGCTGCGGTAGGTGTGGACTCAAAATCTCAATAATAGAATAATTTGCCAGCCATGTCAATACGTCGTACAGAGGTTACTGTCTACTAAACATGAAAAAGTTTACACAGTTAGTTAAATCAGATATATTCAACGAATAAGCCTACAGTTAAATAATTCAACTTACTTTCATAAATATAGAATCTTTACAGGGTCGAGTGCCTAGTGAGATCGCAACTCGCAGATTTCTTATGTAACATCAAATATGGCGGTGTGCCAGTTAATAAAATATACATGCTTCCAGCCTCAGCTATTCTACCAGACCTACTTCTTCTTAATGAAACATAAGAGTGGCTTATTTGTATTTTGTTTTATCAGCGGCATAGCGCTGTAGTTCTGTGCCATAGACTTTATTTATTTGTCAGAGATTAATTATTTAATTAAGATTTCGCGTTTCCGAGGAAACTCACGCACGGCATGCAAATGTGCCTTTATAAGTCATGTGTATATTCAGAGAGATTATATTTAAAGAAGTAGGGAGCAGAGAACTGTGTAATTCTCTGTCGTAGCGTAATATGTTTACATGCCAGTACCATAAATCATCATGTTAGAAAACTATGGAGAAAAACAAATTACATAATGATGCATCGAAGTTGGAGCTGAGTTAGTGTCACTTCTGTCTGTATTCGATTTGAAGGACTTAATATACGTACTTCAAAAACTATGAAAACATTACTTTCAAAAGAAGGAAGGTGCGCCCTCGTAGTATACTTAGACGGAACGAAGTCAGCATGTGTACTAATTAGATACCCGTAACCATCAAGTACATCATAAGTAAATGTTTGAGTCACACATTAGGAATAATCCAGTCAGCACATGCGCTGGTGACTGGGATGCTCACCAAATAGAGAGCAGTTATACTTTCACTGAAAATCACAAAGTAATCAACACAATGGTCCTACCAATTTGTCTTGAACGTTGTCTCATAATGGAGTTTGAGGGCAGAACTTCTCGAGTGCTAAAATAATGTCTGACGCACATGATGAGTGAAAGGAATTTTCCGATGTACTGCGTTAAATACCAGTGTTTTGTAGCAGTAAAAAGCTCTGTCAATAAGAAGAATGTCCAGTGTCAAAGGTCTTTGGAAGTACTTAGGCGAGGGAAAACCAGACGAAATAAATAGAGTTATAAGGAGAGGGAGGGAGCGATAAAAATAAAAAATAAAAGGTGTTTAGTTTGGTAATGGAAGTGGAACTGTTTCTGATCCAAAGAAAATTTTATTCTTCTTCGCCAGTCTTAATTTATTGTTGAGTACTTTGACAACTGCCTCTATTATGCTGATTACATAATACCTCTACAAGAGGTGCAATACAATAAATTTCTGAATGGGATTTTCACTTTGCAGCGGAGTGTGCGCTGATATGAAACTTTGAAGCAGATTAAAACTGTTCGCCAGACCGAGACTCGATTTCGTGACCTTTGTCTTTCGCGGACAAATACTCTACCAACGGAGCTACCCAAGCGCGAATCACGACCCGTTCTCACAGCTTCAGTTCTGTCAGTATCTCGTCTCCTACCTTCCAAACTTCACAGAAGCTCTTCTGCGAACCTTGCAGAACTAGCACTTCTGGAATAAAAGATATCGCGGAGACATGGCTTAGCCACAGCCTGGGGGAAGTTTCCAGAATGAGATTTTCGCTCTGTGGCGGAGTGCGCGCTGTTACTAAACTTCCTGGCAGATTAAAACTGTGCGCCAGACCGAGACTCGAAGTCGGGCTCTTTGCCTTTCGCGGGCACTTCCCGAGTTCGAGGGTCGGTCCGGCTTACAGTTTGAATACGCCAGGAAATTACATTAACTTTCGTATTTAAATGCAGCAGGAGCCACCGTGAGATCTGCCTGCGACAGTAGTTGAGTACCGTAGTGTACTGTGATGTGCACTGCAACCCTTGTTCCTGCGGCATTGTGGAACCTCGCTTCTAACAGATTACGCCGAGCAAACCGAGCCAGCGGATTGAAAGTAGGAAACTGCTATTGCCATGGACACAAGTAAGAGAAGAAATACACCACTTATGATTTGGATTTCCTTACAGTCACCAGCGTTCGAAAATTTATGATATTCACACATGACTGATTAAAAGATACATAATGATGAAGTCGCTGGTCTTCAAAATGACGTTTTATGCAATGCTATACACCTCAAAGCAATCACTGGCTAAATCTGCATGTAGTTAAATTGTTTCAATTGCGAAGCCAATTTCACCACACCAAGTGGTGATATGAGCAAATTAGTGATCACACACGTAGAATTATCTCGATCGAGATATAGAGCATGCGTTTCGAAATTAACAATGAGACAATACAATAAGCATTAGCTGCATGTGGTAAACTGTACAATATCCAGCAGGAGCATTCACACAACAACCACAATTTCAGCTTCGATAGTGAGCCCCGTGTTTTGAGAAGCAAATTAAAGGAATATATTGCCTGATCCTTCATTATCACCTCTACACGCTCTGAACCAGTGGCCCACACGGGATGACGCGAGTTTTATACGTGGTCCATTACCTACAGACACCGATAGCCTTGGGTCGTGATTTTAATTGCATTCTTAGAGGCAAAGATTATACAGTGATTATTTGCGATGGGTCACAGATTTTGCTCAGAGACCTTAACTTTATTGATACTTGGAGACAAACCTATACAGACGTCCCAGCATATACGTTTATTACCACCAGTGTGGAGTCCAGAATAGGTAGGGTATATGACCAATAGTATTTGTCGTCCAAATTAGTAATTAGTTACCACATGATACTCAGTCACAAGTCGCAAAAGTCTATCGAGGAAGTGGAGTGTTGCAACACAGGTGCCACCTCGTAGCAAATATCGCTCTTGAAAGTGGATATAAACAGTGTTGGAACATCATACCACACCGGTTCAAGTTGTAAGTAGGCTGTTTAGGTTTCTATGTTGGTGACGCCACGTAGCGCTCTGTATTAAAATCGCTGACTGCGCTGTGTGCAGTCTGTGGCTGGTTGGACTCATTGTTGGAATATTCGCTAGTGTAGTGTTGGGCAGCTGGATGAGAACAGCCAGTAGTGTTGTGCAGTTGGAGGTGAGTCGCCAGCAGTGGTGGAGGTGGGGAGAGAGATGCCAGAGTTTTGAGAGGTTATTATGAGTGGACGGGTCTGGAAGTGTGTCCATCAGAAAAAGGAAATTTGTTTAATTGGATGTTACAAAATTATATATAATGACTTTTGAACGCTATTAAGGAAAAAACACTGTTTGTTCTCTATCAAAATCTTTTATTTGCTATGTCTATCAGTAGTTAGTGCCTTCAGTAGTTAGAATTACTTAGCTTGCAGTATTGGAGCTCGCTGTATTGCAGTAGTTCAGGTAACGAAGATTTTTGTGAGGTAAGTGATTCATGAAAGGTATAGTTTACTGTTAGTCAGGGCCATTGTTTTGTGAGATTATGGAAAGTCAGATTGCCTTGCGCTAAAAATATTGTGCCAGTTTAGAGACGATCAGAATAAGTAAAGAGAGAACAGTCTGAGTAAGTTCAGTTTTCTCAGCTGTTTGAAAATCAAATAACGTGAGACTTTTTCCAGCACTGTTATTCTTGCTTTTCTAAGGGGACGTTTCATAAAGTATCATTTGGGCTACGCGACGTGCCAAGAACAAGTGAATCATTAAAATCTTGTGCCGGAATTGAAGCACATTGGTCCAGTAAGAGTGAAGAGTATCACCTCTATGTCAACAACAAGTTTCCAATGATAATGAAAACTTGTCGATTAACGTCGCTGTTGTCAGGAATTAGGCATAGATACTTCAAATCAGAACTCCTTCAGCAGTACGAGCCTGAAATTCAATACACTGACTGTAGGAGACCACGACCGTTCGCCATACAATTCGAGAAATTCGAAGAGGATTTACCTAACTGATACCATACCCATCTTGGGATTGAAGCTCACTCTTGTGTCCGTGTTGCTTACATTCACTTTGTTTTTAAATGAGTTTCAATTTGAGCAAACAAATTTTTTAAGAACTGGGTTGTTTTAGAAGTCAGTCTTATTCAAACACAATTAGTTTAATTTTGTATTTACCCATACATGTTTCGACACCAATGTTTCATCTTCTGTGGGTCAAATTTTTATTTCTGTAAAGTACAATATCACATTTGTAATAATGTAACTGCTGTAGGCCTAAGAAATACAGTATTTGCAATTTGATTCGTTTGGTTTAGACACTCACCTTAAAATTACGAACGCTAACCGCTAACTGAATTGTATTATTATACATCAGCTTTAGTGCTCGTTTTCATCGTTTTTGGTAGCGTGTCATCTGCAAACTAGCCATGAAGAAAATTATCGCGTATTTGTGGAGAGCTGTTTCGAGGGTAGAGGCTATGTACGTTTTTGTACTTACATTTTTCATCCTGTTTCGGTCCCTGGTTGGTGTGTCAATCAACTGCTATTTAGTGAATTATTTTCACTCAGTTTTTCAAAAATTTCAGCTCACTACCTCACATGCACGTACACAAAATGTGGCGAAATGTGATCTAAGCAGACACTTCTGACAACACACTCAATGAGAGACGTTATGTTATTCTCGTTGTTCACTTGTTCATCATTGGTCTTGTGTTTGTTATGGCGCTGATTTTGAATGTGTGTGTGTTTATGAGAGAGAGAGAGAGAGAGAGAGAGAGAGAGAGAGAGAGAGAGAGAGAGAGATGATAAGAGGGGTGGGGAGCGAAAAAAAAAGAAAACAGAAGGTTTTGTTTTTCCTTTTTTTTTACTGTTAGGTTATCCATAAATACGCAATAACTTTCTTCATGGCTAGTTTGCATCCTGTTAAAAAAAAAGACGGAAACGAGAAATAAAATTGATGTATAATATTACAATTCAGTTAGCGATGTAATTTTAAGGTGAGAGACTAAATCAAACGACGCAAATTGCAAATATTGTTCTTCTTAGGCTTACAGCAGTTAAATTATTACAAATGTGATATTGTACTTTACAGAAATAAAAATTTGACCCACAGAAGAGGACATATTGGTGCCTAAACATGTCTGGGTAAATATAAAAATAAACTAATTGTGTTTGCATAAGGCTAATTTCCAAATCAACACAGTTTTGAATCGCAAACGCGGAAGAATGGAAAGAGGAGCTTCAAACCTTTGTAAAATGAAATTTTTTAAAGTTACAGCATCATCAGCGTTTTTTAATTAATTAACATGAAATTTGCTCTTTATTATCTGAACATAAGGATATTTCACTTTTCAAGAAGAGTGCGCACACATTTAAAAACAATTTTTTTTAATAATTATGAACCTTTCTACGACGTTCTGTGTCAAACCTCTTGCATGAAGGAGGTTGAGGCGGTAAGTTGCCAGGGCACAAAGAATAACACTTAACCCAAGAAAAAGATAAATAGATTTTATTTAAGAAATTGTGGCAAACAGTTACTATGAAATTATTTTTTCTACATGAAATCTGACAAAGTCAAATGAATCTTGTCCAAGGATATCAATAATTAACATCTTGAATTTCAGATTTGAGCATTATTAATTTGAGATTTCAAATTACGACTTCACGTATGAAAAAGGACAAAGCCCCTTTTTAATTCAAGCGTTACAGAATTATGCAAATTAGCCACATTTTACATGCAAACTAGATTCGATATAGAAGTCGATTGCTTTTCAAGTTGCATGCAATGGAAATAGGGAAGAATGCAAAAACGCACGGTTGTTTTCAATTGAAATACAACAGTGATTTTGCAACAATAGTGACTGTGTGGATGATTTCTTCCATTTCTTCCATGTAGAGTTTTGTAGGTGCCCTGTTACATGTACCGGGTGTGGGCTAAGACGATTTCTACATACTGTGCCAGCCACAGAGGAACAATGGCGATTCAACAGAAGTGCTGTCCCCCAGGCCCCACTTCCCCCAGATCTGCTGGCAGAGAGGAAGGCGCTGGCCTCCAGTGACAGACTTAAGGACGGAGGGGATGCATGCTGGAGTTAGCTCTGCACTGTGTCTGCTTCCTGGAGAGAATTTTTCAGCCCTGGGCACGCTGCAACATTTTGCTGCTCAGGACATCTGGTAGAAAAGTAATTTAGTAAATTACATTGCCAGTTTTTAAGCCGTTCTTCAGAGAAAACTTTCTTGTGGAGATACCGATCTCTAAAGCTTTCTAAGAGGCATAGCCATTCCGTGGGAATGATTCTCACGTGGTTTGGCTGCCTGTTTGCCAACTACTCTTTTTCTTTTTATGATCCTGCTAACAAACTGCGTGCAAAAGGTGCCAATTATAAAATGTCTGGATTGGGTGCAGTGTCGTGACCTAAAATTTTTGGACGTACATTTCTGTAAGAGGGATTTAAGTTCACTTAATTGATTGGGCCATATTTTCCCTACGGTGATGAGAATACAGCGGCGTCTGCTTTAACTTCTTTCATTGGTGGAGCAAAAATATTACTTTCTGATTGGTAATTGCTGCTTGAGGCGTGCTAAACGTCCGTGAACTGACGCGCTGTACAATTTTAACTTCAGTTCGAAAACTGCTCTGAGTAGAGCGACTTCTGTGTCTGCTGGCAGGGAGGACGCTACGACTTCTGTCTGCAGCACAGTCACTTTTTGTTTCAGTTTCGGTAGAGACACTTCGGGTTCCGCGTGTGGCTGAGACGATTTTAGTGAGGGCGCTCCAGACACAGAAAACGTCGGCCAGCAGACTTCTCAGCGATGCAAAAGTGGCGCGCGCACTGATGTGCTTTGTGCACCTTCGGCACCCGCAGTCAGCGCATTCATACTCTAACAATGGCGGGACTTATCTGTAGCACTGGACGTATAGTTTATGACGAGTTTAATAACTTCAATAATTTCACGGTTACGCTCTGCCTGTCCTCTGGAGCTGGCACAGTTGCACAACAGTTTCATCTGTATTCCGAGCATGAATTCAGTCGCTTTTGTCGAGTCTCGGATATGAATCACTTAAAATTTGATATGTTAGGGAGATAAAATTATCATCTTGCTTCGCTTTCTGAACTTCCCAAACCATAAACCACTTCAATTTTATCTTGTTTTGTATGTATTGGTGTTGTCGTTGCATCTGGATGAATTATGTAGCGCAATTTTAAACGAAGTCAACCCATGCTAATAAACTCAGGACTTTATCGTACCTTTGAATTTCATTTCATAGTTAGTCGTCCGTGTGCATAACTAAGCAGACTATGTGGTTACCCCAGCCATTTATCCATTGCTGGACCGAAAATTAGCGAGCATCAATTTTGTTCCGCACAGCTCATCATTTATCACTCTCTTTAATGGCGAAGGGGCATTTCGCATAAATTGGTGACTCTGCCAGGATTTCGGGTATTTCTCTGATCTTCTGTGAGGCAGTGAAGTTAGAAGTATTTAGCTCAAAATATGGATTTAATAGTAAACACTTAACATGGTTTTCATTGCAGATTGTTTGAGATACATTAGAACCACGTTAATGCAACTTGAGATTATGTTGTTGACTCTAATACTTAAGTGATGCACTCTTCTTACTGTTTGTCTCTTGTTTTGTGCATTCTGCTCCACATTCTCTGTACATTAGCATCGAGAACAGCGTTGTAGCTTTTGATGATGATAATGTTTGGTTTGTGGGGCGGTGGGTGAGTTGCACGGTCATCAGCGCCCGTACAAAGTCCCAGTTTTTGCACAGTCCAATTTTTTAACACAATCCAGCAACTGTCACGATTAATGATTATGATGATGAAATGATGAGGACAACACAAACACCGTCCCCGGGCAGGGAATATCCCCAACCCGGCCGGGAATCGAGCCCGGGACCCTGTGATCCAGAGGTAACAACGCTAATTGTGGCTTTTGGATGGGTTCATTCACGTATGTTAGACATTTTCTTTACTTGCATTTTTATTGTGGTAGGTTTTTCAAATATATATGTGCAGTTTGTGCTTTGAAGGAAAAATGAGGTTACCAAGGGACCAGGCTAAAGTTACTCTAGTAACAAACGTGGACCAGGCTAAACTCGATCTATTATCAAACGTGGAGCAAAGTCCGAAAAGGGAAGAGAGAGATACTGGGTAGGAGAAGAAGACATTTCTCACGGAACAGGCAGGTCATAGCACACCCGAAAGTAAAACAGGGGGAGAAGAAAGCATGGAGTTATCAGGCGCTCTGGGCTATGATAGCTAGGGAGAGATCACTGTCACGTCTTGGCATTGACGCAACAGCATAAATCAGATATTACAAGGTGGAGGAGAATGACACGCCAGGAACGCCGCCACAGATGCATACTAGAATGAATCCATGTGCATCTACACTAAGTCGAACAGATGAGCGGGGAGGCACCAATTTTACTGTATTTTAAGAAAAATAGATGAGAGGATCAGTGGGGCTTGGAAAGCAGTGGTCAAGAAGTTGATACAAAAATTAGAGGAGTGCAGAAAATCAATAATAGAAACAGTAAAATAGGCAAGGGAGGAAGCCAAGCCAGAAGGAAAGAAAATTAGGAGAGAAGCAAAAGAAACCAGAAAAGTGGCAGAAGAGGGGCGAGAAGAGGCTAGGGAGGCGAGAAAGGAAGCAGAAAAAACGAAAACAGAAATTAAGGCAAGATTAAATAAGGAAAGAAGTGGGAGGGAAGCTAAAGTGGTCACAAAAGAAATGGTGGAAAACTGGATGACAACATCAGAAACGAAAACGGTCAGAAGAAGAGTGAAGGAAGCAAAAGAGCAACAGAGGCTAGGAAAGATGCGAAAACGACTGAAGGACGGCCAGGGAGACTAAAAATATGCAGGATGATGAAAATAATCTTGAGTTAGAACAACTTCCATTCCTAGAGCAAGACCTTCAGAAGATTGGAGATTCGCAGGTAGAATAGCGGGGACAAATAGGTAAGACAGAAGAGCGAATAGACAACAATGAAGATTGTTTCATCAGCAAACGAGATGAAACGAGGGAAAACCTGGAGTCGTATGATCAGAATATGATAGAAAAAAATGTACACGAAAGGTTTGGGATGAGACAGCTAAAAAACAGCTTCGGGTGCAGTATCAGAAGAAGCTGAAGCTCTACTACAATAAAAAAGACGCAAGAGAGAGGAAACCAATTGTGTGACAGATGCAGACAAAAAATAATAACACAAGTGCTAGGTTTAGAGGCAAACATGAGAGAGAAACACAATTGTGTGTCAGTAAGGAGGAAACACATAGGAAAAATTTATGACTTTAGCGTGAGGGCAGAGTTCACAATGAATGTAAGATGGGAAGTCGTGAATAGAGAGACACCAGTAGCAACTGGGACGTGCGACAGAGAGCAAGGGGCGTTTGATTTCAAACACTTCCTCTCCATGCGTAAATTTCAGATGTACAAGGATGGTGGGAATTGGCTTCACCCCAAGATGTGGATTTCTCATTTGATTTGTCATTACCACCATCGTGGCCACTACAGTATAAATGAGGCTTCTGATAATCACATTTAGAAGGGGACACAGATGTGAGGGAGAGAACTGTCACACTAACTTGCACATCTTACAGGGATTTTAGGGGCGCTTTCCTTGTGGTCTATCGCTCAAAGTAAACAGAGGAACGGATTACGCAAAATATGGCAATATTCAAGGATTTGGAAGTTTAAGGACAGAGAAATTCTGTGAAGTTTTTCGATACGTTACTGAGAAAGGACCAGTTCCCCGATGGATCCTTTACTGCTAGTGAAAACATCACCTGCTACACGAAGTTATCTATTAGATACCAACAGGTATTGGCAGGTAAATACTGTGAAGATGTCAAAGTGTTCAAGAACTTGTTACACGAATTAGAGTTCACATTTGATGACCGGCAAGTGTGCGAGAGAAGAGGAGAACGAGAGAATAATTATGCTTGCAGTAACTTTTACAGACTGCCCTGATGGGATAGTGATAGAAGGAACAATAAGAAGACACAGTAGGGCACCCCATTTAATCCTTATCCAGCTAATAGAGAGGTAGGCAATAACTATCAACCATATAATTGACCACATTTCTTAGCAAACTGGAATAAGCCACAAGCGGAAATCGTTGAAATTAGAGCACCAAATCCTAGGATTACTACATCCGTCACAGCAATGACTGGTAGCAGATGTGGAAACAGATGTAAGACAACCCACAGAAGAAATCAGACAGAAGAAATCAGACAGAGTCCAGGCGATGTAATAGGACATGTACATAGAATGGAAATGTGCAATTGAAGGAGAAGAAAGATGTTGATAGTAAGGCACCAAATAAAATAGTACTGTCATGGAATATGGGTAAATTAGAGAATATGGATTATTTAATTATTTGTACGCTAGGTCGCATAGCACAGAAAGTGAAATGAAAGGTCAGGGTGGAAACGAAGAGGACGACTGTGATTGGAAGTCCATTTTGGGTGAAGATACTGAAGAAGAGGAAAGACCAGTCTTACGTCGTTCGAGACATTCGCACGAAGCTGAGTGCTAGACAGTCTAGAATGTATCAGACAAGAAATAAGATAAACAAGAATTTGAAATACAAGTGGGAGGTAATTATTTTGTGTCTACGGGTAGGTATCTGAGGATCAGCGTGCTATCAATTTAGCCGAGTTGTTAGTTGTGATAGATCAGCATATTTTTGTTCGTTACGTCAAACTTCACGATAAGGTAATTCGTGGATGTACAGACGTCTTTGTAATAGTGTTAAGTGATCGTTAGTTTTGTTTTCTGTAGAAATGCTTTATAATGTCACAATGTCATGTATTTATGAGATCATATTTACGGTCTGTCTCCACAAACAGCTGCTGTCAATAATTAAGAAGAGTGGTGAGAATGAGAGAAGTGGTACTGGATTTAGTGCTATGTAAGGACGCGAACAGGTATCATGACAGGGATGTATGTATTATGGGGATTCCACCAGGCGAGTGTCAAACTGAGGAGCAACTCAAGAATAATGTAGTGTTAAGAAAATTTACAAATATTATGAGAATTACATGTGACATGGGGAAGTTTCTGCTGCTCAACATATCGTGAGTTCTGCATAATCAATGTTTTGCGGATTGGTTCTCGATGGCAGGAAAGGTGGAATAACTTAATGTAGAGTAAATGGTGTCCATGCCATGGCAACGTTTAGATGAAGGTGATTAATGTGGGGTTATGTATGTGTACAGTTTGCCAACGCAGTATATCCGCATTGGTAGAGATTGTTTGGTGTCCATTACCATGCATGCGTTTGGACGAGGGGTTTTGATGAAGCCAAATGTGTGCTTTTTTGTCCACGTCAAAGACGTCAGGACTATAAGTATTGCGTAATGCTATTCGCATTTGGGGTGTTTAGCATAGGATACCTGCACCTATAATAGAATAAAGTTGCGGACATCTCTCTCTGTGTATTTTTGTTTAAGAAGCATGGAAGGTGCAGCAAGATGGGAATTAGAAAGGTTATCTTGAAACGGCGATTGCGTGAGGTGAGCAGCTGAGAGTATGTCGCTCACCAGTCGACAGCCGTAATTCAAAGACAGAGAAAGTAACCATGTGTAAGAAGCCACTGGTCGTCATATTTTTTTTATTTATACATTACGATGCCAGCAAAAGAGAAGGAGGACTACTTTCAGAATGGTATGGATACAACAAAGAGGATAAATTAAGAGGGAAACTGCATGAAGGGGTTCAAAATCATTCTAACGAAAACTGAAACACAATAATATAAGTTCGGGTAATGTATGAAGATTTACATCATTCCGAAGATAAAAAAAATATTTTGTTACACAGGTATCGATAACAATGACTATGCCATACTTCATTATTTTATGAGACTGTCGACAGATTCGCGCTTTGTGCCGATGGAGCAGAAGGCCGGAACGATGAACTAATGATTCATAGGACAATGATAAGGTGGAGAGTTTCTACAACTGATAAGTATGGGATGATGCATGAGATGAGAGAGAAAAAACAAAGAAAGACACATACCATATAGCGATCTCGATATGGTGGAAGTTTCCTGTTCTTGTAGTGACTAGATTAAGAATAATTAGTATAGTTTAAGGTATGAATTGTTCGAACGCTTAAGGCATGAACTGCATGATATGAAGCACTTACATAAACATCCAATGGCAAAAAACAAAATGACGATGCACCATTATTAAAAAGATAAATAAGAGTATCCACTAACTTTCCAACAGTTACATATATGTTAATTGAATATTGTATAAATCGATAGCACATCACTTTCACCATGTGGACTCTTAGAAGTAAATTCCCTCCATTCTCATGAAAACATATCAGAAAGATTTTTTTTCGATAACGAAGTACTGCTTATTGTGAAATACCTGGAATTTGTCACGTATGACCAACGTCAGGCCACGGTAAGAGAAAAGCAGCCGATAAGCTTGCTGCCCTGACCCACTTTCACCAGCAACAGGAGGAGTGGACAGAGCGACGGAGAAGTGGCCACCACCAGTCACCTGGTGAGTCTGAGGCAGCCTAAACTGTGGGAGATCCCCAGCAGCTCAGCTGCAAGGTCTACCATGCACTGCTGAGTGTACGACATGCCATAGCGTTGCTTGTGCCACCGAGATGCGGAAAATGGACATTACCCTTTTGAGAATCTACATGAAATGGCTGGAACCGCCAATGAAAACGAGAGCTGATACAGGACGTTGTTTGAAAGCGACAACATGGAGAGGCTGACCCACATGAAAAGTTGCACATAAGAAGGTCAATCCGGAATGCTAAACACATTTGTTTTTACCACACCTTGCACGCTATACCGTGAAAGAGGGGTGAAACAGTATATCCTCACTTGACTATTCTTGCACCATGTAGCCACCCCCCATCGATCTGCTATCGTTGACTTCTCCGACATAAGATATTGATGTTGTTACCTATTGTATAATCCCGAGTTTTCGTTATATCTACGTATCAGATGGAGCAGCCACAAACATCTTCACTGCAACGGCGGAAAAATATGGGGTTTTCATAATAATAATTAATGTTGACTTTCTGCGCAGTCGATCACCCTTCATTTGTTGCTGCGTTACCGAAGACAAGATAGTTAATAACGTCTTTGGATGTTAGTTATCAATTCAACTACCTTATTCCGACGTTACTACTTATCCGCACTGTTTCTGATCTTATATTATTTCTGTCCGATAGGAAATAAAATGTTAAATAGTTTTTAAGTAACAATTTACGATTTGTAATATTTCATAATCGAACCTTCTGCCATCCAGAGATACAGTTTGCAGCTTGCCTATGATTATCGTTGACTAATAAGCTATTGTCGAAATCACTTTCGTTTTTTGTTAACAGCATTTAATAACAGTTAAATGATTATGAATGATTGTGTTTTGTATATAAGGAGAAGGTGGTTTGATCCTACAGTTACTCTCAGCAATTACAGCAACTAAAGTGTCCGTAATTTTTATAGTTCGTCACTCAAAGATATTATAGCAAGCACTATGGTCCATTACAATACTTCGATACACTCATTCAACCTTACGGCAAAAGTCTGTCCCGTATAAATTGACTATAGTAAATTTCCTTGCGGTTAACCAAAAGTGCCCCGCTCCCTTCCATAACATATCACACGGAGACGACAGCTATATCGCATGCCGTAGCTACGTAGACTTATTCAGAGCGCAGAAAACAAGATAAGAGAACCAACAATACCCGTGCATTGTTTAAATAGTAGAATTTAGAGAGAAAAGTAGCTGTGTTAAACCCTCTGTGATTTTCCTAAAGCGCTACCTTGCTGCGGGCGTTGTTCAGATGACAGATTATATATCGACAATTTTAATTGAAACTTTTTCAACGCTATTAATTATTTCCGATATTATCGATCACCTCTCCCGTATATGAGAATAAGCCTCATAATATTGTTCCCAATCAAAAGAGCGGTTGTAACCAACACGCTTGATGAGACTACCCAGAACCTATGGCACAATGGAAATTTGGAATAAACACTCTCTCTGTACCACTAATAACAGCACTTTTTTTGTAATTGTTGGGTTCTCTATCCTGCGCAAATAATACGGGGGGCTTTCAGTAAATACGGCTAATTTCCGCTGAAAAAAGAAAAGCGAACTTTGTTGTGAGACATCGTGAAATATTGTCGCTTCAGCCCCTATAGTTTTATGATGTTCCGATAAGTGGCAGCGCTACATATGGCCTTCAAAATGGCTTCTGTAACGGAAGTGTGTTCGAAACAGAGAGCTGTCACTGAGATTATTTGGCGGAAAACCAGAGCATCGCAGATGTTCATAGGCGTTTATAGAATGTCAACGGGGAATTGGCAGTTAATAAAACCACAGTGAGGCATTGAACGACGCGTCTGTCACCATCACAACAAGGTCACTCAAACCTGTCCGATCTCTTGTGTGGCAGCCAGCTGCACAGCTCTGACTCCTGCAACGTTGGAACGTGCGGCTACCTGCAGTCAACGTGGTCGACGAATCACAATGAAACACCTCGCTGCTCAACAGGACGTCTCTGGCGCTAGTGCTGATGAACTCGTCCAAGAGCTGAGGTTCTCTAAGGCGTGTGCGTGCTGGCTTTCTCGCCACCTGACAAAAGACCATGTGGAGCGACGAGTTTTGCCCAATGAAGAATGCAGTACGTGGGAAGCAGTATGTGGATGATTGTGGACGTTACCGTTGCAGCAAGACGTTGGATCCGACGTCGACTGGCAGAGTGGTATTGTTTGGGCATACAGGCCCTCACAGTAAGCAGGCGCAAGGCCGTCGCATTGAACGCAAATTATGTCGAAAAATAGGGGTTTGTAGCCAAATAGAGGGGAACAATATGGTGTACTGGAATCCTCAACGAAACCAGTCTACTTTCATAAGAAAATGTGCATTCCACAGTAGTTGTGTGGAGGCAGATCCAACAGAGTAGGAATTGCAGAGGTCTGCATGTTCTGTCAACTGCTAACTTTCGAAAACATGTTATCTGATGCGTTCTCATACTTTCCTTCCTCTCATGAATTTTTCTCTGATTTAAGTGGCGTGTATGCTTCGACCTTATATCAACTTTATTACACGTGGACTTGTTTCTAAGTTAGCCACCCATCATTTTTGAGAAGAATAGTTAGCTAATATTTATATGTAAATATGCACACTTACACAAGTAAAAATATGAAAATTTCTGTGATCGCCAAGCTAATCGAATTTTAACTGCCGGCATTTTCAACGTTGATATTGTTTGCCATTAGTTGATAATCCTGTACGTTGAATATAACGTCTTATTAACCATCTTCTGTGGAATGGTCAGCTACAGTATGAGTAGGATGTGGTTCCCACTGGCAAATGTGTGTCAACATTTCGTTTTTATAATTTTTTATAATCTTTATGTTGGCGAGATATACCTTTCATTCCCATCACTGTCTTTCAGCTCATTGTAAGGGGAATGGTTTCGCCAAACACGGTAGCTACCAGCCAGAAAAATTTTTTTAGTCCTGGACCCACTAGATTTCAAAACTATGTCATCGACCGCACACAATTTTTGAAACAGAAGGTGGTGAAAAGTGCTTCGTCGCTTTTCATTACGGCGATACTTTATTGTGCAAATTGGCCACGTTTATATATACAAATTAGGCTCAATTTGACATGAAAATCAATTATATTTCATGTTGAATACGGTCAAAATCTGGGAGACAGTTGAAATTGCGTTTGTTTTCAATTACAATATGACAACAGTGATTGTGTGCATGGTTTTTTCCTTTTCTTCGATCTGGAGACTTGTAGATGTTTCATTACATGTACTGGGTATGGGCTGAGACCATTTCTACGGACACTGCCAGCCACAGAGGAACAAGTGCAATTCAACAGAAGAACTGTCCCCCCCTTCCCCCCTCCTCCCCCTCCCCCTCTGCTGGCAGAGAGGAAAGGACTGACCTCCAGTGACAGACTTATGGAGGGGGAGTTCTATTTCGACCACGAACGCAGTCGTTGTAGAGTCGGGGATATGAATCAATTAAAATTTTAATATGTTGGATAGCTGAACTTAGCATCGTGCTTCGGTTCCTGAACTTTCCCAACCACAAACCACTTCAATTTTGTCTTGTTTTGTGTGTATTACTATAGTCATTGCGTCTGGAGTAACTTTTACTGAATTACTTGGCAATGTTTATAACGAAGTTAACTTGTGTTGGTTACCTAATGAATTTACAGTACCTTTGAATTGTATTTCACAGCTGTACCCTGATCAGAATAACAAAGTTATTGAGAGGGAAGCACACTTGAGCGTGTAAGGGGGCGATGTTGTCGGTTTTCCGGTGCGTGGGTGCACACTATGGCTGTATAAACAACAGTTGTGCAATTCTTTACTGGGTAACTTCTCAAGCTGCCTTTTAATGTGCGGTACCGAGTTCGCATTTCAGGATCATACTATCCTTCTGGCTTAACAAACACACTCCTGTGTATAAAATGATGCGTTGTTCCTATTACGAGTATTTGTATATCTCAATAAAAGCAAAAGAAGCATAATGTCTTCTACAATAATCAGAACGAATCACGTTCAGCTGTCGTATCCGATAAAAATGATCTCAATCGTCCATGTAAATATATTAACTAACAAATGTTCAAATGACTCTGAGCACTATGGGATTTAACATCTCAGGTCAACAGTCCCCTAGAACTTAGAACTACTTAAACCTAACTAACCTAAGGACATCACACACATCCATGCCCGAGGCAGGATTCGAACCTGCGACCGTAGCGGTGGCGCGGTTCCAGACTGAAGCGCCTAGAACTGCTCGGCCACCAGCGGCCGGCATGTAACTAACAACATTAAAATAATATAAACTGCTTGAGTACTTAGCAGTCACTGTAATACGGAGAGGACTATTCCTTAATAATGAGATGAGACTTACTGTGCAAAAGCGGTATACACCATTCGGTCAAAAGTACGAAACACGAACACAAAACAAAGATCGGTTCTGGCAAAGGGTAAACGCCACTTAGTTCAGAACCGAGTTCTTCTTCGACACTGTTGTTATCTGAGCTCTGGTCCATGAAACAGTCACTGGGGTTTCCCAGGGATATAATTGTATTTTCAATATTACTTACTATATTCACTTTACTTTTTTATTTTTACTTAACAACCGTGTCTGTGTGGTATACAACATTACTCGACTTCTGTGGCGTTATTTGTTCCGCTACTCCCTCTAACAGTCTTCGAATTACTGCTTCAGTGAAGATTTTGTTATTTATTGTCACGAAATATTTAATCTATGCTCAAATCATTTCGATGGTGGTAAAGTGGCAATGGCATGGTGAAAGCCTAAGAACCATGTGGCCATGTTCTTTAGCTACCCCGTCCACAATACACTGTTGAAATGGTGGCTTTTTTTCATAATTTACATGAGCTCCACCTTACATATGTCGTACCGAATTCTCACATTGTGGCGTGTCGTCTTTTTTCGTTACCATCGTTGAAGCTTTATCTTTAATAGTTGAATGGTATGTGTCAGAATCCATTACAACTACAGACGGCCGATTTATATTTTCAATAGTTGCCCTTGGACCACTTCAGAAAACTATTGTGGTTCATTCCTCGTGGTATCGCTTGTTTTCTTTGATTTGCAACAGTTTGGTACGAAACCAGATGCAATTCTTGCATGAAAGATAATAAACAGTGCGTCCTTTCCCGTGCGAACAGCAGAATTTCCTGATATGTCTTCGTCTGTCCTGGTTTTTCTGAAGGAATGACCGGCGTTGAGCCATATTTTGTCTAGACACACAGTGTTTTCAAAAGGCACTTAACGGTATTTCTTAAAAATCAACAATGCCACACCATGATGTCACTTCTCTCCGCTATAATTTTCCGTCCATTAATTTTTTTTTGGACCGAAAACCGAGGGCTGTGACAACCATTATTTAAAACGTCTTGTCACCACTAAATAACACTGCCTCGCGAAGAGTAACTCACAGCTTTCTTATAGTTGTATGTTATTTTCTTTGTAATATGCAGGTGAACTAAAACTTTTCCCACCCAGTATTCGCGAGTGGAACACGGTTGGACGGATCAGATTGTGGTACCGAAAGTACCCTCCACCACACACCATTTGGTGGCTTGCGGCGTATGATGTAGATGCAGATCCATATATGTGGTGATGAAAACGTTCTGTTGAAAAGAGTCCAAGTTTGTTACGTGTGGTTCTGTCCTTCTCATCTTTCTGAGTGTACGCAATTTGGATAAGCAGGTACTTCCCCTCCTGCACAGAATTTCTCCTTAAAAACTTTGAAGGCATTATTTTTTGTATCTTGAAAGCGTCTGCAGGTCTTTCGACTACCTTCGCTAGAGGCAATAGAGTTGCACCATTCTCTCTCCTTCTCGAAATATTCCCACTCGAAGCACAGAAACTCACGCATGACGTGAGCAGATCGCTGAACTTTCCGTTTAATATCCATATTTGTTTGCACACTCCCGCTACAATCTTCAGACACACTGTTGCGAAAAATAAACTCGCCGCACAGAGAAACAAGGAGACAACGAAACGTACCACAACTGTTTACGCTGGCGGCCACGAGCGTCATCTGCAAATGGCTTCGGTAGCCGTTATTTGCAGTTAAAGAGAGATTTGACAACGGTGAACGGAACATGTGGCGAAACAAGCGCTGTTTCAAATGAGAAATACAGAGGCGAGATAGTGTGCCGGGACTTACTCCAGTTCACTGCTACGGGCACCAGGTCATTATAATGCGCCTGTGCTTAGCATACAAGTATTGCACCATAATCTCGGGATGAAATTAAAAACTGAAGTAACTTTTCCTATCAATGTGGACATGTGCTTCAGTATACGAATGTTTAAATTGTTAAATCTCAGAGTGATCCTATGAATATGTTTCCCTAAATACATCGTTTTAATGTTCAAATGTGTGTGAATTCCTATGGGACCAAACTGTTGAGGTCATCGGTCCCTAGACTTACAAACTACGTAAACTAACTTATTGTGAGAACAATACAAACACGCTAGCTCGAGGGAGAACTCGAAACTCCGGAGGGAGGGGCCGCTACACCGACCCTCTTTTTTTTTTAACAAAAAATACACTAAATAATAAATCTAGAGAGCCAAAATTTGTTCAGGATGTGAAAATGTATGTCACAATCAATCGTTACAAGTTTCCACTTGATCAGAACGATGTTTTGGTCAAAATCGGCATTTTTACGAAAAATTAAAGGCGCTAACTATTAGAATGAGAAAGACGAAAATTGGTTCAGTTTGCTATAAAACCATTAACTATGCGACCCCATTACGCTACCTCTGATAGTTTTCAAGAAACTAACTAAAAACTAAATCTGGAACAAAAAGCCGGCCGATGTGGCCGTGCGATTCTAGGCGCTTCAGTCCGGAACCGTGCTGCTGCTAGGGACGCAGGTTCGAATCCTGCCTCGGGCATGGATGTGTGTGATGTCCTTAGGTTAGTTAGGTTTAAATAGCTCTAAGCCTAGGGGACTGATGACCTCAGATGTTAAGTCCCATAGTGCTGAGAGCCATTTGAACCATTTTGGAACAAAAACTTCCTTATTTGTAATACATTAAGTATCGTTTATATTAATGATAGAAAGTTCTGATTACAGCACTTGATTACATCAATTAAAAAATGAAGATATAATAAATTCCAAGGCTTTGACATAAATACCAGTCAATACAAGGTCTCTTGAAGATGTAGTTCAAAGTCACGTTGTATGGTCGGTTCCGTTCTTAAAATTCTAGCCAGCCAAGTTTAAATGCAGGTGATCTGAAACTTTCCTGCAATTAAAGCCAGCTTTACTCAATTCAAATAAAAATTACGAAGACTGTAAATTGATACACAACAGTGTTATTAAACAATACGTGTCCGATAAAGCGACCATCTAGATGCTCCTACCTGGGCATACAGAAGATGTCCCCTTCAGCCGTTCGCTGTGCCTATGCATAAGTACGGCCTGAGAGGCAGTGACCACACTTCGCACCGTGCTACCACTCTGTCCGCGTCAGTCAAAATCTGGCTTAAACTCTGCCTCGGGTGACGTCACAGACAGGCTGCTACTAAACACGTGTTTTCGGTACAAATAGCAAGCGAACTCTCGAGGACTGCACGCCGTCCTGGATAGCTTAGATTTCGCGGAAGTAGCTGTTCGTGTGCCGCCCGTAATGTTAACTACACCGCGTAGCAGTGTTGAGATCATTTTCCTATTTTGTGGCCATCAATTAACGTTGATTATTAAAAGTCGGGGCGAAAGACCATTTAATGGGATCCTACCGTAGTGGTCGCCTCTGAACAGTTTATGATAGAGACATCATTATTATTTTTATCAGGACTATTACTATGTTGTGCTTGTGAAATTTTAGTAAATATATCTATCAGCTAGAACTCAAAACTTTCATTTATAGCCGGCCGGTGTGACCAAGCGGTTCTAGGCGC
Organism: Schistocerca serialis cubense; assembly: GCF_023864345.2. Lineage (NCBI taxonomy): Eukaryota > Metazoa > Arthropoda > Insecta > Orthoptera > Acrididae > Schistocerca > Schistocerca serialis. The sequence goes on from NC_064645.1 coordinate 633,602,167, forward strand.
TACAGTCTGGAACCGCGCGACCGCTACGGTCGCAGGTTCGAATCCTGCCTCGGGCACGGATGTGCGTGATGTCCTTAGGTTAGTTAGGTTTAAGTGGTTCTAAGTTCTAGGGGACTGATGACCTCAGATGTACCATAGTGCTCAGAGCCATTTGAACCTTTTCATTTATAATCATAGTTCCTGATCCCGTTGAGTAAATAGAGAGTAGTAACATTTCTTTCAGTGAATACAAGAAGAATATGGACTTTCAGACTGGAAATTGTGTTCTGTATGTACTCAATCGGTTTCTGGCTGACCGCAAAAATAGTTTTCAGGCTCCTGTAAAAAATATGGCGAACAAAATTTAATTAAATCAGTATTATTATCTACCTGGCACACCACAAACAGGAGTCGCAACCAAGCGTGGCCTTTGATTGGCTGTTGCAGTGGTAGCTGTCCTGTGAACCGCTAAACGTCAATAACTTTTTCTTATACGGTTATAGTCTTTCCGGTGTATAATTAGGGAAACTATTTGATTAGCCCATCTAATTGATCTATGACTGTGCCAAAACCAGCATTGAATAACTCTGTTGGAGACAGTTTAATTAGCTGGGGCTCTGTGGGAAAGAGATATAGACAGATAACTAACTAGCATCATTTCTCACTCTCTTTAGCAGTGAGAGGTGATTCCACGCATAAAGCTAGACGTTAAATGGTTCTCGTCACAATTTAATAAAACACAGTACGAATTATAGAGGTACTACTATGATAGACACAAGAACACATTGATTAACAAAAGTTCTAGAATAATACATCAAGCATCGATAAACATACACTTAGTACTTCAGTTGACATATCTTACGGACACAGTATCATAACAGGCAATGCACAACTACAAACAGCTAACATTGACATAGATGAGATAAATAATATTTAAACTCTCATAAATAGGTAGCAGTTGTCTCATTAAGACACAAAGTGTCAATGACAAAGTAGACAATATTCCAAGGCTGTCTGCCACCATATCCGAGCAGCATGAATTAGAAAACCACAAACTAAGTCAAAGCCAAATTCAACTTTAGAAAATGCTCGTAGCATCCACGTACCACATGAGTTACTGCCCCTCTGTTTGGATGATTATCCTGCAGTTATCAGTGCTAACGACTGAGTGGAAGCTCTCGTGGAATGCTGTTAAGTCAGCATGGTGGAACATGCATACCTCCTGATAGGACATGAAGGAGGCTGTTGCTTAGCTACACAAGCAAGGAGATTACCCTACGCTTTCGAGTTCATACTGAAGCACTTCCGGCTACCCACTGTTTCTGAGGTTTGCTGTATTTAGTATTAGGACTGACTTTGCTGTCCTCATCTGCAGCCATAAATCCTATTGTACAAAGTTACATACATCGAAATTTTGCGACTGGAAATGTTACAGTTAACATTATTTTATTCTGTACAATAAATTTTGTGTGTGTGTGTTGTTGAAATTTTGCGACTGGAAATGTTACAGTTAACATTATTTTATTCTGTACAATAAATTTTGTGTGTGTGTGTGTGTGTTGTTTTCGACTTAGGCTTCCAGAAGTGTATAAGGCAATGTGTGTGTGCGTGTGTGTGTGTGTACGTGTGTGTGTGTGTGAAAGAGAGAGTCTCAGAGAGAAAGCGATAGAGCGACAGAGATAGATAGATATAGATAGATAAAGAGAGAGAGATAGATGGATGGCGCGAAAGTATATATGAGAGTGAGTGTGCGGAGTTTTTTTATGTGTGTTTATGGGTTTGGATCGTTTGAAAGTTCTTTGATGGCAGAGAAAAGAGTTCCGTTGGAGAGCGATTTGTATTCGTCTATTGTTTGTTTTCCTTCAACTAATGGCTTCCTGTATTGGGGACGTTTCCTCAATTATTGTTTCTGTGGGGGTATGATGCTGCATTTTATAATTCTTATGTCGATGTTCGTCTGTGGCCCATATCCATTACAGCTCTGCGAATGTAGAATGACAGCTGTTACTTTTCCTGCTTCTTTGTATTCAATGTACCTAATATAGAAATGTCTGCTTTTCTCTCCAATATAATTTGAACTGTAGTCCTGACATGCCAGCTGATAAATACCAAATGTGTTGCATTTATCTGTGCTGGTCTTGGGTGTCTTAGTTTTCTTTGTAATGAGTTATCTGTTCTTCAAGCTATTTTTAGACTTTGTTTTTCTATGTTGCATGGGGGCTTAATTAAATATGATTGAAAATACTTTTGGTTTTTAGTAGCTGTATGTCCGATTACGCTGTGTCTCGTAATCGGTTGGCCCTGACTAGTATTATTACGCTATCTGACTGCAAAGAACAACAACAAGAATGAAATGAAATTTTCGTAAACACAGTTAATTAATTAAGTCCCCAGCAACTATAAAACCTACTAAACCAAAGCACAAGTATAACTGTTCTGTATGTGGGAGTGTGACTCAACGTACACATCTGGCACGGTTCTTCTCCAACAAGACAAGAATTCTTAAATACCAATTATACTGACGTGATAAAAGAAAATTAGAAATACTATAATTGCTCAAGGAAAGTAGAATTACACTCTAATACAAGAACACACGCCAGATGCTTTGTTGACTGAACCTGTAATGACGCATTATTTAGGATACTAAAATAAAAACGAACTGAGTTAATTACCTCATTTATATTGATGAAAATCATTCTAATCCTTACATTATATCTCAACCAGAACTCTCCAATATCACATCTCAGCAAGCACTGCCTAATAGCACATCTCAACAAACACTCTCTGCTGCAACATCTCAGCACAGACTACCCCGAGTCCTCGACAGGCACTCACTACTACGAGCTCTCTCCAAGCACTCTTCTACGAGCTCACGACAAGCACTGTCTTCTACGAGTTCTTAACAGGCACTGAGTACTACGAGCTCTCGACGAGCACCGTGGAGGCGGCTTAATAATACTCTTTGGCGCAATCTCTGGCGCAGTGGCTCAGTGTAGCCACCTTTCATATGCCCCTCCTCCACAGGCCAGAATTTGATGGTATTTTTGCCAGCATTGGTGGTGAAAATACCACCAAATTCGTCCAGAAAAATACAGACAAAAATAAAAGATAATATTAATACCTAAATATCACATAATTAGTTAAAATTTTGGCTTTGCACTGACCTTTCAATAACCTAATATATAAAATACAGTAAGCAATACAACTTCTTTTCATACATGTGACTTTGCATAAGAGTTCACACAATACACAAAAAATCAGTTTATACAAATGTTCACATAAAATGCTTTTAATTATTAAAAAAAAAAAACAAATAGTTGATAATTCCAGCCCAGAAATGGTCAACAGGTGCAAACACCAACAAGTGACATCGTTTCAGCAGAAGCAGTCCATCAGTTGCACCCAGCAATGTTGAGCAGGTGCAGACACCGACAAGTGACATCATTTTAGTAGAACCAGTCCATCAGTTGCACCCAGCAATGTTGAGCAGGTGCAGACACCAACAAGTGACATCATTTCAGTAGAAGCAGTCCATCAGTTGCACCCAGCAATGTTGAGCAGGTGCAGACACCAACAAGTGACATCATTTCAGTAGAAGCAGTCCATCAGTTGCACCCAGCAATATTGAGCAGGTGCAGACACCGACTAGTGACATCATTTTAGTAGAAGCAGTCCATCAGTTGCACCCAGCAATGTTGAGCAGGTGCAGACACCAACAAGTGACATCATTTCAGTAGAAGCAGTCCATCAGTTGCACCCAGCAATGTTGAGCAGGTGCAGACACCAACAAGTGACTTCATTTCAGTAGAAGCAGTTCCATCTGTGGCACCCAGTAAAGTTGAAGAGGTACACACAGCAACAAGTCACATTAGTTCAGTAGAAGCAGTCCATCAGTGGCACCCAGCAATGTTGAGCAGGTGCAGACACCAACAAGTGACATCACTTCAGTAGAAGCAGTTCCATCTGTGGCACCCAGTAAAGTTGAAGAGGTACACACAGCAACAAGTCACATTAGTTCAGTAGAAGCAGTCCATCAGTGGCACCCAGCAATGTTGAGTAGGTGCAGACAGCAACAAGTGACTTCATTTCCGTACAAGTAGCCCATCAGTTACACCTAGCAATGATGAGCAGGTCCAGAGAGCAGTCCATGATATTCTCTATCACTGATCACACAGTTCATCAGCAGAAATTAATCATTCCTAAGTATCACACATTATGTTGAAAAAGTGCAGGTAACAGTTCATAATATTTACCCTCACTAATCAGACAGTTCAGGCATGAACAATAGTTTGAATGCACATACAAATGCTTTTACACTAAACATACAAATCATAACAAACACACAAATGATGTCAGATAATTTTCATATTAACTATTACAAATACTCAAATATCAGTAAACCTATAATATTTATGGGTGTCAGTGCAAGCTACTACAAACAAATAAAATAATATTTAGGAGATAGGTGGGTAGGATTAGGAAAGGAAAACACACAAAACACACTCATTCATCTTTCATCCACATTAAGTACTACCGTGTAACTGAATGGTGTTAACTGTGTAAATGTAATTCTGTCAAAATCTGATGTTCATCATGTGTATCAAGTAGTAGTGGCAGCAATGTATAACAGTCAATAATAGTTAGGTCAACGTCATAGTCATCATGTCAAGACCAATGTTTGCCAAGCCAGATCAAATGTACTGTTGTTGAACAACTGTCAGTGAGCCAAGATATGCAAATACTTCCTCTCTTCAAAAAAAAGTATATACTGCTTAGTGATTTAACAAAGTGTGTGTATCTTCCTTCTACTTTAGTGTTCTAGTCTGCTATCTTCATCCTCCTTGTTCCATAAGACCAACAAAAAAAAATATGCATCTCACTTACTTTACCTCTTATCCACCAAAACTCCAATAATCATCAACTTCACACAATCTCAATAATACCTCAATAATACCTCTTCAATACGTCGATACATATAAACCTTATTGCCAATATATGCTCCTCACTTACTTTACCTCTTATCCACAAAAACTCCAATAATCATCAACTTCACACAATCTCAATAATACCTCAATAATACCCCTTCAATGCGTCGATACATATAAACCTTATTACCAATATCATTTCACTTCCATAACAACTCTTTCCTCTAGTCAGTCTCCTCGAACAAGTACAGATAAAATCCTAATGCAAACTTCAGTTCATCATCCCATATAATTTGAAGACACATTGCCAACATACAACCTCTGTGTAATCCATCTGAGCCAAATCTTCTACTCATTATGAATTATAAACAAAAGAAATGCATACATGACCTCTAACAGACTTAGTTCGAATAACTCTCAGTAATTAAGTACGATTACGGAGTGTGAATGATTATAATTTTTCACAGTGTGTACACCACTTCAAGAATTATGGCAAACAGAAGCAAACATGTGGAGTATTTCTTGTGTCAAGTGTCACTTCCTATTTCAATTGCTCACGAAAAATGCAGTGTAATAATTGTCAATGGTCTAAACCTATTTTTGGTATGTCATGTCGTTAGCCTCCTTCCTATTAGCATAAATTTATACAGCTTCCATAAAACCTCAGCTCATGTGACTTCAACGAAGTTCTTTGTACCAAAGTCGTTCGTCGAATTATAGCAGTTCATTTTCTTATCTTAAAAATATAAGGCACTGAGCGTAAGCAAAACAAGCACTAGCGAGTAAATATACCAGTAGAGAACAGAATGTCAACAAGTGGATGCAGCACAATTCCTACAACGAGGCTCTGCCAAGCGAACAATCTATAATTAATCCAATAGTGTGACCTAAACTCTCTGTTTGTACACAGTATATCAGCATTTCTATACACCAAATTAAAGAGTAGTTATGACAACAACAGATATGTATAAATATGCAATCCATACGTAAAGCAGTAAACATGTCATTAGCATCATATCAGCATAAGCAAATAAATGTTGATATGTCATCTTAATAAGTAAACATGAAGGCGCAAGCAGATAAATCACAAAGTATAACTTACATACCTAAACACATTAGCACAATAAATCAGGTTACAATTATAATTTAAATAAATAAGCACAGCAGACACATAATTTAAAAAAATATGACATCAGTGAAAAAGCATAGCAGCCAAGCGATGCATAATATATACAAGTTACAACCCAGTTCATTAATAATCATTGTCAAAATCAGTTAACGTACGCAAGCACGTCGCTTCACAAGTAATTTCATAGAACATGAAATTTAGCACAAAGTATGAATCACGTAATCGCGAGCAGCAAATCACGTCTAAAGTACGTACCTAAGTGGAAATATGTTACCTGAAAAATAAACTCAATTAATAGTTACCCTTTTTAGTTAATTAGTTTCTTCTTCGAAATTACATTCTTCCTGAAAATTTCTCGATAGCAAGTCGTCTTAACGTCGGAGACCCACAGAATTTACCTGAAGTTCTTAAATATTTTATAGAACCGTATCCTGAAAAATACTGAATATTAATAACATAATTCATCAAGTCACTATAGCTTTACACTGAATTTAATCGGAGAAATTAAACTGTGTATTTCTTTACGGCTGTCAGTGCATTCGCACTGAGCGCTCGATCAGCTGTAGGCGCGTGACGTAGGAAGCAATTGTTCGCGGTCAACGACTGCCTTGTGCGGCGCGCAGACTTGACTGTTGCTTTGAGTATGTGCCGCCGCCAAAACACAGCGCGGTATCCTTGTACTCTCCGCATGTTTACATGTAGCTGTTAGTTTCTCACAAGTATGTCATTCCACAAAAAATTTTCAAAAGTATATTATTTCACAAAAATTTTAGAAACTACGAACCTCACGTTTTGTGGTAGGAGCAGCATAATTACGAATAGCGTCAAGTTTTTCTGGATCAGGAAGAATACCTTCTGTAGAAATAATGTGACCGAGAAATTTCACCTGAGAACGACCAAATTCAGATTTTTCTAAGTTCACTGTAATGCCAACTCTTGCAAAGATACGTAATAATGAGTCCAAAATTTTGTTGTGCTCACTCCAAGAATGTTTAGCAATAAGAATATCGTCCACATATGAAGTAATATTGTCACGAAGATAAACAGGTAAAATTTCATTTAAGCTACGAATGAATGCTGCTGAAGGTACAATAAGTCCAAATGGTAATTTACGAAATCACTTTTAGGTACAATTAGTCAAATTCGGTTATTGTTTACTTACTCACTAGATAGATTGATAGTCGAAGAGTTGTTTTGACAGATGGAAAGAATAGTAAAAGAGTAGGCAGCGGTGCAGAAAACTAAAAGAGAAATAGCACCACTACAGCTCGGGGCCCTATGCTCGCTACGGCACATATTCACTTAGAGTAGTGAATCCCCTGAGGACTTTAATAGCCGAACATAATTTCCAGTTTGTGACTTAATGGCAACTTTGGCGGAAGTGCGTACATAAATTGATCTAGCCATGAACATGGATGTATGTCATCCTTAGAATTACGGAAGATCTTAAATTTCCGAACAGTCAAAAAGTGTTTATAGTCAAAGTTTTCACCTCGTGGCGACAAAGACCTACCGCGACTGTTAGAGTCCGAATGTCGATTATTGGCGCTCTCTTGTTGCATCCCGTAAATGAAACAAATTATTTTCTTCAAACCCCTCTGCTATCTGTGATTCTAAACTTCTTCTACTGTCTTTTCCTACTATTTCGCCTTCAATTTGTTTGATTTGCTTTCGTAATACCTCAAATCCCCTTTTCACGCGTTCATTAAATTTTCCCTGATTTTCAACATGCTTATTTATGTTCTGATACTCTTCGGTTTCTGCAAATGGTAATGGAGCTGTATCATCCGAATCTCTGTCCCCATGTAAACTAAGATTTGTCAATTTATCTGAAATCTCCTCAACTCTTTCCGACAAGTCACCTATTTGTTCTTTCTGTTTATTTACGTCTTCCGTAAGTGTCGTGACTCGGGTTTCAGTATTGACACATTTAGTAGTTAACTGTTCATATTGTTGTGTTAGGTTATTTAATCTGTCATTTGGTACGGATTCCTCGATTCTCTCAAATATTTCTTTCTTATTGTGTGCACGTTGTAAATTTAACTCTGAAAATTTCTGTACTATCACGCGATCTCTTTCCTCCTGTTCTCTATCCTGTTCCCTTTGTCTAATCTCTACAGCAATTAATCTATTATTGTGAGAATTCAAAATCGGTTGTACTTCTTCTCTGATTTCTTTCTTTAATTCATCTTTCATATTTTTGAAACATGTCCCTATTCGTGAATCTATCCGTGTTTCCAAAGTTCCCATCTCTGTTTTAATTGTTCCTATCTCTGTTTTAAATTCAGATCGAAACTGCTCCATTGTTCCCCTATCTGTTTTTAATTCAGATCTCAAAGTTCCCATCTCAGTTTTAATTGTTCCTATCTCTGTTTTAATTGTTCCCATTTGTGAGTCTAACCGTGTTTTTAATTCTGATCCCAAATTTAATATTACACCCATCAATTGCTCCATATCAGCCGGTTCGAAGTTCTTTTCGCCCCTAACATTTCCCACAAAACTAACTTCCTTCTGCATAGCCATAAAGCTATCTGTGTTCGATACTATTTCAGAATCTTCTATCGTTGATCTCGTATTCTGTGAATTTTCTGATTGAGAAAAATTTTGAAAAGGTTCCGGACTATTTTCCCGACTTATTACATTGTTTTCCACTTCATTATTCATCACACTGTTTTCCTCTGTTGGCGAGTTCGCCATGTTAACAATTTCGTCATTCTCACTATCCATCATTTTTGCCTTCTTCATCGATCGCGTAATCATTTACAAAACATAAAAAAATTCGTCACTGTACGAACATTATACACAATGGCTCTTTATCTCCAACAATACCATTTACATGAAAAGTTTCCCACAAACACGATTAATCGAACAATTGAAATAATTGCACTAAATTGTCAAACCCGTAGACAAGACAACAATTTAAATTTTGAAAAATACCATTAGAAAAATGACAATTACCAAATCTACACATGCAATACAGACTACAATTACTAAACTCAAATTACTACAACAATACTACGGTCTACTATTTTTACAATCAGAAGAATTCCAAGGGACGATCCGAAGCAGCGGTCGCCACGTGCATGGAGGCTTAATTAAATATGATTGAAAATACTTTTGGTTTTTAGTAGCTGTATGTCCGATTACGCTGTGTCTCGTAATCGGTTGGCCCTGACTAGTATTATTACGCTATCTTACTGCAAAGAACAACAACAAGAATGAAATGAAATTTTCGTAAACACAGTTAATTAATTAAGTCCCCAGCAACTATAAAACCTACTAAACCAAAGCACAAGTATAACTGTTCTGTATGTGGGAGTGTGACTCAACGTACACATCTGGCACGGTTCTTCTCCAACAAGACAAGAATTCTTAAATACCAATTAAACTGACGTGATAGAAGAAAATTAGAAATACTGTAATTGCTCAAGGAAAGTAGAATTACACTCTAATACAAGAACACACGCCAGATGCTTTGTTGACTGAACCTGTAATGACGCATTATTTAGGATACTAAAATAAAAACGAACTGAGTTAATTACCTCATTTATATTGATGAAAATCATTCTAATCCTTACATTATATCTCAACCAGAACTCTCCAATATCACATCTCAGCAAGCACTGCCTAATAGCACATCTCAACAAACACTCTCTGCTACAACATCTCAGCACAGACTACCCCGAGTCCTCGACAGGCACTCACTACTACGAGCTCTCTCCAAGCACTCTTCTACGAGTTCTTAACAGGCACTGAGTACTACGAGCTCTCGACAAGCACGGTGGAGGCGGCTTAATAATACTCTTTGGCGCAATCTCTGGCGCAGTGGCCTTTCAATGTTGCCTATCCTATGAGCTTGTATTGTAGGAATGTAGTATTTGTTTGTTGTTGTGAGTGTTTATTGTTCATGTGTGTGTTCTGTATGTTTGTGTTCTGAGTGTTTGTGTTCTGTGTGTTTTATTACGAACTGCAAACGGCCCTAAATAAAGTAGATAAATGATATTAGGTTCTCATCTGTGGAGATTTAAATGCTAGAGTACGCAACACACCCATCTCTGGATTTGTGGATACATTCTGGAAAACAACACAACAGCGACAATTGTGAAGAAAGTAGTTTACAACCTTTGTCCAAAACAACTAACAAATTTTTAAGAAAAAAAGATTTACCTAAGTTTACACCATCTGGTGAGCAAGATGTATGAGACAGGCGAAATACCCTCAGACTTCAAGAAGAATATAATAATTCCAATCCCAAAGAAAGTAGGTGTTGACAGATGTGAAAATTACCGAACTATCAGTTTAATAAGTCACAGCTGCAAAATACTAACGCGAATTCCTTACAGACGAATGGAAAAACTGGTAGAAGCGGACCTCGGGGAAGATCAGTTTGGATTCCGTAGAAATGTTGGAACACGTGAGGCAATACTTACCTTACGACTTATCTTAGAAGAAAGATTAAGAAAAGGCAAACCTACATTTCTAGCATTTGTAGACTTAGAGAAAGCTTTTGACAATGTTAACTGGAATACTCTCTTTCAAATTCTGAAGGTGGCAGGGGTAAAATACAGGGAGCGTGAGGCTATTTACAATTTGTACAGAAACCAGATGGCAGTTATAAGAGTCGAGGGGCATGAAAGGGAAGCAGTGGTTGGGAAGGGAGTGAGACAGGGTTGTAGCCTCTCCCCGATGTTATTCAATCTGTATATTGAGCAAGCAGTAAATGAAACAAAAGAAAAATTCGAAGTAGGTATTAAAATTCATGGAGAAGAAATAAAAACTTTGAGGGTCGCCGATGACATTGTAATTCTGTCAGACAGCAAAGGACTTTGAAGAGCAGTTGAACGGAATGGACAGTGTCTTGAAAGGAGGATATAAGATGAACATCAACAAAAGTAAAACGAGGATTATGGAATGTAGTCAAATTAAATCGGGTGATGCTGAGGGAATTAGATTAGGAAATGAGACACTTAAAGTAGTAAAGGAGTTTTGCTATTTAGGGAGTGAAATAACTGATGATGGTCGAAGTAGAGAGGATATAAAATGTAGACTGGCAATGGCAAGGAAATCGTTTCTGAAGAAGAGAAATTTAACATCGAGTATAGATTTAAGTATTAGGAAGTCATTTCTGAAAGTATTTTTATGGAGTGTAGCCTTGTATGGAAGTGAAACATGGACGATAAATAGTTTGGACAAGAAGAGAATAGAAGCTTTCGAAATGTGGTGCTACAGAAGAATGTTGAAGATTAGATGGTTAGATCACATAACTAATGAGGAGGTATTGAATAGAATTGGGGAGAAGAGGAGTTTGTGGCACAACTTGACTAAAAGAAGGGACCGGTTGGTAGGACATGTTTTGAGGCCTCAAGGTATCACAAATTTAGCATTGGAAGGCAGCGTGGAGGGTAAAAATCGTAGAGGGAGACCAAGAGATGAATACATTAAGCAGATTCAGAAGGATGTAGGTTGCCGTAAGTACTGGGAGATGAAGAAGCTTACACTGGATGGAGTAGCATGGAGAGCTGCATCAAACCAGTCTCAGGACTGAAGACCACAACAAAAGCACAAGTTTACACGGAGCGCTAGAGCTTATAGTTCGTGTTCGGCGTATGGCTCAGGCTCATCATATTGTATCTGCAGCACCAATTTAAGCAGTAATTGGCTCCACAGTGACACAACGAATTGTTAAAATCGGTTACTTAAGGGCAGCTCCGTGCCAGCAGTCCTGGAGGGTACATTCCACTGACTCTAAACGACGACATTTGCGACTTCACTGTTGTCAAGCGTGAGCTCACTCGAGGGCAGGGTGGAGGTCTCTTGGGTTTTGTGATGAAAGCTGGTTCTGCTTCATTGCTAGTTATAGCGGTGTCTTGGTTAGAAGGACGCCAGATAAGAGCCTGCAACCAACCTGTCTGCGTGCTGGACCCAGTGGACCTTCAGTTGCAGTTACCGACTGGCGTGCGATTTCGTATGACAGCAGAAGCACTCCCGTGGTTATCCCATGCACCCTGAAAGCAAATTTGTCGGTCTGGTGATTCGACCTCTTGTCATGAACAGCATTCCATGGGCTATTTACCACCTTGGTAACACTCGTCCGCATACTGCTGTTGTAGCCCACCGTGCTCCACGGAGTGTCGGCTTGTTGTCTTGGCTGCTCACTCACCAGATTTGTCTCCAGCGTCTTCCACAAGCAGTATTAACCGTCCCTGCATCGACCGACCAAATGTAACGAGCACGAAATTCCATACTACAAACTGACATACGGCATAATGCGTTCACGTTTTCATGTTTGTATTCAGCCTTCTTGCGGTTACACGGATTATAACTGTACCAGCATTTTACATGTGCAGTGGTATATCTCGCGCTTGCATGATCTGCGGCCGCGCGCGATTAGCCGAGCGGTCCAAAGCGCTACAGTCATGGACTGTGCGGCTGGTCCTGGTGGAGGTTCGAGTCCTCCCTCGGGCATCGGTGTGTGTGTTTGTCCTTAGGATAATTTAGGTTAAGTTGTGTGTAAGCTTAGGGACTGATGGCCTTAGCAGTAAAGTCCCACAAGATTTCACAAACATTTGAACAGTTTGAACATGATCTATGATATAGCAATGTTAATCACTTACATATTTTACCTAGACAGATGTATTCTTGAAATTTCATTACTCTACATTAATTAGCAAATTTATTTTTTTCTTGCGATTTTTTCCGTCCTTGTAATATTTACCGGTTTTGCTCATGTTTTCCTTTGAAACGCACATTATTTTAAAACTTGGAGCCAATCAATCAGAAATAAAGACACGTGTGGATTCAACACCGTTGGTGTTTACCAGCGCCTGCATTTAATTGTCATTTCATTCAACATTATGAAGTTATCCTCAAATCACCCTTACATGTTGTTCTTGTTGTAGTCTTCAGTCCTGAGACTGGTTTGATGCAGCTCTCCATGCTACTCTATCCTGTGTAAGCTTCTTCATCTCCCAGTACCTACTGCAACCTACATCCTTCTGAATCTGCTTGGTGTATTCATCTCTTGGTCTCCTTCTACTATTTTTACCCTCAACGCTGCCCTCCAATTCTAAACTGGTGATCCCTTGATGCCTCAGAACATGTCCTACCAATCGATCCCTTCTTCTAGTCAAGTTGTGCCACTAACTTCTCTTCTCTCCAATCCTATTCAATACCTCCTCATTAGATATTTGATCTACCGATCTAATCTTCAGCACTCTTCTGTAGCACCAAATTTCGTAAGCTTTTCTTCTTGTCTAAACTATTTATCGTCCACGTTTCACGTCCATACATGGCTACACTCCATACAAATACTTTCAGAAACGACGTCCTGACACTTAAATCTATACTCGATGTTAACAAATTTCTCTTCTTCAGAAACGCTTTCCTTGCCATTGCCAGTCTACATTTTATATCCTCTCTACGTTGACCATCATCAGTTATTTTGCTCCCCAAATAGCCAAAATCCTTTACTACTTTAAGTGTCTCATTTCCTAATCTAATTCTCTCAGCATCACCCGACTTATTTCGACTACATTCCATTATCCTTGCCGGCCTGTGTGGCCGTGCGGTTCTAGGCGCTTCAGTCTGGAACCGCTTGACGGCTACGGTCGCAGGTTCGAATCCTGCCTCGGGCATGGATGTGTGTGATGTTCTTAGGTTAGTTAGGTTTCAGTAGTTCTAAGTTCTAGGGGACTGATGACCACAGATGTTAAGTCCCATAGTGCTCAGAGCCATTTGAACCATTATCCTTGTTTTGCTTTTGTTGATGTTCATCTTATATCCTCCTTTGAAGACACTATCCATTCCGTTCAACAGCTCTTCCAAGTCCTTTGCTGTCTCTGACAGAATTACAATGTCATCGTCGAACCTCAAAATCCATGTGGAAGAAATAAAAACTCTAATGCCTACTCGGAATTTTTCTTTTGTTTCCTTCACTGCTTGCTCAATATACAGATTGAATGACATGGAAATCATAAAGATAAATGACACGAAATCATTGTTCTCCTGTGAAACGTATCTGAGACTTACGATCCAGTACTGAGTTCTTGTGTTAATTGTTTCGCGCACTGAGGCAGCGTTGTGGCAAGTTGTTCGTTTTTACTTCCTGGTAGACAGAGCACCTTGACGTGGTGGTAAACAGTTCTTTCTCCCCCCTTTCTTTTTTCCAGTAATCCCGTTGTGGGAGCACGCCTGTAGCATGAAGACTGTATAATATGTGAGTGAAGTGTCGCCTTTCTGCTGTCGCCGTGATCCGCTCGGCAGCAGCACACGGTAAGCTGGCTCATTGCGGATGTCAGGGGCTGAGGCGCTGAGGCAGTTCGCCTCGACTTACCGACTTCTTCTCCTCCTGTCTCCCTGCACAATGCCGGCTACAGGGAGCGCTTCTGGAGGCTAATAAATTTCGGATTCCACTCGACGTCTCCCCAGCTTGCGCCTCATTGTGCGGACTAAAATTGTTCTCAGATTACGACGAGGGATTCCTTACGGCGGTGCCCAGCGCAGCATTAACCGTCTCCAGCACTACAAGTCTTTAACGCAACGTCTACCTGTATGGGCGAAGTTTGATGTCTTCAAAAATTTGTGGAGCTCACTGTAGAATTTGACAGGCTGGATTCAAAGGCTGATCCTTTAACAATGAAAATGATCATTCGGAACTTGATCAAATGTGCCGGAATGCATTAACGGGAATATGGTACACAGTCGTTGTAATACGATCTGGACCTCGACAAATGGGCAGATTGGGGACGAAGTTTCTCGCTACAATAGTAGTAAAAATGTGGTGTAGCAAAAAGGCTGGTGATATTTAATCCTAATTATGAATTTCCCAATATGTTAGAGCCTCTATAATTTGACAATAGATGATGTTTCTAAGAAATTATCATTAGTTACATTACCATAAACAAGGCACATTTAGGAGACAAAGGAAGTAGTTTAATAAAGACAGAATATGCAGCTGATTCGCTTCATGTGATCCTTGTCTTGGGTTAACGTCCCGAGGAAATGAAGCATTGAATAAAACACACACACACACACACACACACACACACACACACACACAAACACGCACGTGTGTGTGTGTGTGTGTGTGTGTGTGTGTGTGTGTGTGTGTGTGTGTGTGTGTACCCTTGTCCGGTTAGTGGCTGACGCTACAGATCTTTATTTATGAAAATATACGGTACAACCACCAACAAATTTTACATATTCACGTACACCTTTATCTTTTATCCAAACAAATACAGATTCATTAGGATTGAGTTTTCTTTTGTTACGTGTATACAATACAAGCGGAGACGTAGAGTGATAAGCAGATTTACCAAAGTCTTTATTAGCAGTTTCAAACATATGATAGGTACGATACGAAATTACATCTCTATCATTAAAACTTTCAAGACCAGGTACACTAAAAACTCCACTGCCACCTCTCACTATGGCAACAGTGAACCATCCATTTCCGTGTGAGAATGTGTCATTTATGTCCAAGCTAAAATTAAGAGAACATCCAAGAAATACACAAGGTCCATCGACGAGGGCGTGGGCTGCAACCGTCTTCACTGGAATACGATTTTTCTTGTCTCCTGATGTTGTTGCAAGTTCAATGTTTTCTATATTTTTTTAAACTGTTGCGCGACGACGAGGTCGATATCTCCTGTAAGGCATGTTGGCAGGCGTTCAATGCCACTGCGAAAACTCTAAGAGTCCCTTATCTAAGGTCAAAGTTTTCGCACGCTATATAAGCGAGCGCGCTCTCGCGCTACGCTCAGTCTGTGTCTTGCTGCTGCTGCACAGGCAACTGCGTTGTGCTCTCTTTTTGAAAAAAAAGGTAAATACTTGTGTAGACTATGGTATCCACCGTTCTCCAAACTGAAGAAACACGACACAGTTCGTAAGGTTTCAACTTCGGATGAGGTTTATTGATCCTAAGGAGGTGAAACAAAACTCATCCGTTCCAAATGTCATGCACAACGAAAGTAGTTAGTTTTCTGGTGTGTGTGTAGTGGTCACTAAGGATTGAAATGATAGTTCCGGTAATTCTATCACAATCTGTTTATGGGTTGCTAAGCAACGTATCAACTAACTGACTATTCCGTGATTAATATCTGTCGTATTTAAACAGTAAATCAACTCACACTTGCTTTAAGCATCAGGGACAGTTACTATCTCTTCCGATAATTCTTTGACAATTATTATTAAGTTAATTTTAATAAATCACGGTCAGTGTCGCTTAATCCTTTACGCGACTACGACTATAACGGGCGATAGCCTAGCGCGTATCTCAAACTTCGCGCCTGTATTCCAAAGTCCGTGCCCGATTTGTTTGTAACAAATTTTGGCCGTGGTTCCCTTGAATATTTTCTAAACCAACTCCTGGTTGTAAATTATCAGTTCTATGTCCATCCATTACAATTACAGAGGACCTGCACTCGATTACGACTTGTCCGCGCATTCGAACAACTCAGAATGTCTCATCCTTCTCAAAGAGAAGAAATATCACGCATAACGCAGCATTGTGATCTGCTATGTCAAAACACATTTATATCCTTTTCATAAAGACTCATTACCTTTTGACCCTAAAACATATTGTACTTAATTAAATTCCTTACTCCATAAATAACTAATAAAATTTAGAAATGATTTACATGTATACTGTGTTAATCACTCAGCAAAAATTTACCAAAAAAAAAAATCCTACTCTTACGTGACACAAGGTATATCCGACTGTAATGGACATCCCCACAAGATTATTGCTTAAAGAATTCGAGGGGTACACGGACGATTACCCATGTTATGGTACACCAACCCCAAACCTTAATATCTTTGACATGGTCATAGATATTGGAGGTTGATGTGAACGATGTGAGTATGGTGTTGTGTACTGTTGTTTTTCAATCAGTCGTTTCCGGACTCATATTACAAGTTACGAAGGTTGTACATCGATCTTTGCAGTATTGATGAAATGTCGGGCCTAATAGGATTTGCCCATTAAATAAACCACAAATGTCATGAGATATGTCCGAATTTTTTAGGTCCTTTTTCATAATAAAATACCACACTTTTACTTCACTGCACCAATTTCACAACACTATTAGTTGAGAAGCCCTTCTTTAACTGCCCGCACAAAGGAGGGATTGCCACCAGTCGCGTTTGAAAAATGACCAAGGCAGCGGCTGCCACCGAGCTGTTCATGCTACTAAAGACAGCTCGGTCAACTACTTCGGCTCTTCGGCGTTCGAAGATCCTGGTACTACTGCTCGTTGATCAGCGATTCCAAATTTTAATTAAAGCCGCTAATAACGCCGGGTTATCCAAAAGTTCAGCTGATAGGGTCATCTCTGTTTCCCAATATTGCGTCTTGCGACCGTCCTTGGTGTCAGCATTGTATCTTTGCCACTTAATGTTTATCAACAAGTCGTTGCATGTACTTAAGTAATCTGTTCTAACTTTCCTTTACAATTATACAATGAATGATTTCCAAACTTAATTTAATAAAAGATATCGTCTTTATTGATACATTTCAGCACTGTATTTTCAAAAATATTTATTTATTTCGTGCGTGTTTACTAATCTCCATTTGTTCATTGTTGAGTGAAGACTTCATTATCATGTGATATGTTCTACGAATCGGTTGTGAGTTCTCTTCGATTGTGAATTAATTTATCCTTCGTATATACAGTGAGTAAATTTATTGTGCTTTTGCTTGCAAGTAATTTTTACATTATGTCATGTCTTTCTTCCCTTTTATATCAAATTCCTTTCCAATCTGCCGTTGTTTCTAAATTACTTCTGTTGCGGACCGTTAGTGGTCGAACCCAGGACTCCAGTTGGCAGTTCTGAAGCCGGGGCCCACCGCGCTGTTTCTCGTCAGCGGGCCGAGCAAGTTCAGTATCGTCAATGGGCAGTGCAGAGTGATACAGCGGTATTCGGAAGTATTCCTTTCATGATTTAGTTTACAGAAGCATAATGTCAGCGCGCAGCACGCGCGCTGTTCCGCGAGTTCGGCCGTCTCAGCACCCCTGGACTGCCGTCGCTACTGCTGTAGTCATCAAGCCCGCCCAACAATGGGAGTCAGCCACGCTCGCCCGGTCGCCGCTCGCCGAGGCGTAGCGACTGGCGCCACTCTATGGCCAACGATTCCAGAGACTGTTACAGTCCCTGGTCCCTGCCACCCTCCACCCCGTTTGGCCTGCTCTCTCCGAACGTGGGTACGGAGGTGGTTCTACTGGTCACCCGCGGCTCTTGGCCGCTGCTGCTCCCAGGACAGGACGGGACTCGAACCCGCGCCCTCCTGACCGCCGTGCCACAAGTTGCCGTTAGTGGTGCTTGCCAGATGGCAGCACGCGCCACTGTCTCTAACGCTGTTTGAGGGCTGCTGTGCCTCCTGCAGCGTACACCTCACCCAGACCCCAGTACGCCAGGTGGGAAGCGAATGTGGCTCGTCCTGGACCCGCTGCAGACCACTGTCACTGGCCCTTCTTCGGGCAGACCGTGCCATCTCCAAGTACCCGGCTGCCATTCCATCCCGCCCCAGTGTCGTGTCCCTGGAGGCGGAATACAGCCCGAACAAGTACACAGAAACAAAGTACATCGCTGCCAGACTGGGCCCTATAAGCGTAGACCAGCACAGGTCCGACCCGACTCTTGACTGACCTGGCACACCCCTCAAACTAAAAGTGCCTTACTATTTATACTGCTTTTTCCCTCACTTCTGACATACTGTCAGAGAGAAACAGAAACTATGGCAGGGGTAAAGTCCCATATGTCAGCCACTTACACATTGCCACTCCCGTCTCTCTTCTAATGCCGCGCCTCATACATCGCAATAAAGCAACGCTGCAGTTCCCTGCCTCGCTGTTGCTCCACTCCAAACCGCACGTGCAATACGCTGTTGCAGCTCCGCGCCATGTTTACTCTGCTGGGCCTACTGGCTGCCGACTATTACCACACACTGCCAACGGCCCCAGACTTCATCGCCCAACTGCGCCTTTACTGAATTTTTAACAAAATTCCCCTTTCCTATGACTAAGACTAACACTAGTGCAGCAGTTCAGTGAACCATTCGAGTATTTCCATCATTCCCGTATTTATACGAGGTTCATACTCCCATTTCGTACCTTACTGATGATTATTTTACCATAATAGTCATAAAATTATCTTAACGTGTTTCGTGTCCGTATTCCCTGTAGTTGACTATGAATTCTCCTATGTGATCTTTTGAGCGTCATCTTCTCCTCGATGACGATCTCCTTTCCTTTTTCCATACACTTGTTCCCTCTTATCATCCCTGTCCTTTTTCTCTTTATAATCACTACACACACGTATTAAATTATTTTTCATCTTAATACTATTATTAACAACACATTCTTCACAGTGTATAAAAAACGAAAGAAAAATATCTACAGATTTTAAATAAATTCTTCATTCCTCTAAATAACACTCTTGAAATCTGTCAGCACTTCCTCTCTTGTTAACGGAAAATCTGTTATCCAGTTACTCTTCCAATTCATATACCCTTATTGCTTCTTATGTCTTTCTTCATTCCTTCTCCTCCCAACATATGTATATATACTAATCCGTTCCATTACGTACATATACTATTTCATAACAGTTCAAAAACAAATACTCTTCTTAAATGTGTACTATTAATATACAATAGCATTCATGATATGCTTTTTGCCTATTTGTGTGGCTCCATTTCGTTCATGATGTCCCAGTATTAAATTTCTTCTTTATTCTTCTTTCTTGCACTTTATTTCCATATTATTGTCCTTTTCTTCTTACTGAAAGTACTTCTTAATTTCTGTATGGTGAAACAGTCCCTTTATGGTATCTGCATTATCTTGTATGGCCCTGTATATAAATTCTGCCACTTTTTGTTAAGTTTCTTCTTGCTGGATGGCTTTGGATGATTTCTTAATAGTATTTTCTCACCAACTGTATATGGGATTACTTTCTTTACACTTTTGTCAAACTTTGCTTTTCGTAGTTTGGCCTGATGTTGATATCCTTTCGCGTACGTTCATCTTCTTGAATTCTGGGCCAATTCCGTAACCAATCTTGAAATTCGTTTCTTCCACGCATTATTTGATTCGGTGAATATCCAGTAGACCCATGTGGTAGGTCATTGTAGATCCTCTCGAATTCTGGCAACCAATCAATCCATTGGTATTGTCGCTGTGGTGTATGTGCCCGCAGAAATCGGTTTAATTCCCGGAAGAGTCTCTCGATCGAATTCCCACAAGAATAAAATCGGGATATGTATTTATATGCTTGATATTATGTTGTTTCATAGTCCCTTTCCACAATACACTAGTAAAATATTCTGCATTATCAGTCAGAATCACTTTTGGTTTTCCATAGTCAGTAATGAAGTTGATGATGAACTTCCTTAACGTTGGCCGCACGTGTAGACTTCGTAAAGGACAATAGTTTATGGGTTTCGTCTGTTGACATATTTTGTATTTCTTCAGAATATTATTCGCTAGTCGTTCTAGGTCCGGATAGTAGCAATATTCACCCAACTTGGCTTTGCATTTAGTATGTCCAAAGTGTCCCCACTTCAAATGAGTGTACCAAAATAATGGTTCTATATAATCCTTTGGGACACAAACTTCCCAGCTATCATTGTTGTTTTCCTTCGTAAATAATACCTCAGATTGTAAAGTATATTGATATTTAGTATTAGTAGTGTTTTTGTGTGTAACTTTACCCCTAACATGTTTCCAACGTAGGTCTTCTTCTTACAACTGTGACAGGTTCTGACATAGTTCTGAAACTTGTCGTTCATAATAATTTACTGATATATCCATTACTTCAAAATTTAAAGATAGCTCATGATCTTCTTCATTAGTTCTTCCTTTTGGTAGTCGAGATAAAGCATCAGAAATTATATTGTCTTTTCCCCTTATCCCCTTATATATTGCACCGAAATGTTGTATTCTTGTAACAACAAAGCCCATCGGGTTAACCGTGAATGAAGCAGCCTTATGGTCACAGTATGTCGTAACGGTTGAAATGGCTCTGAGCACTATGGGACTCAACTTCTAAGGTCATCAGTCCCCTAGAACTCAGAACTACTTAAATCTAACTAACCTAAGGACATCACACACATCCATGCCTGAGGCAGGATTCGAACCTGCGACAGTAGCAGTCGCGCGGTTCCAGACTGGAGAGCCTAGAACCGCTCGGCCACCACGGCCGGTATATCGTGATGCTCTTGCCATAAACAAAATACCTGAGCTGCTTGAGGTCTCAGGTTACACCTAAAACCTCTAATTCATTGGTACAGTATGCTCTCTGCTGCAAACCCTATATTTTTAATGGCGTTCAGGTCATGCGGATCATCTATTTGAAACAATGTGGCACCTGAGCCTGTTTCTGAGGCATCTGTTGCAATACAAAAGTCTTGTTCAAATTTCGGATGGTGCAAAAGTTGTGCATTAGTCAAAGCATACCGGATTTTATCAAATGCTTGTCTACATTCCTGGGTGCATTTCCAAGTAACGTTCTCTCTCAGTAGTGGTAAGAAGCAATCTTGGCTAATTATTTGGTCAGGCATAAATTGACGGAAGAATGAAGCAAGGCCCAAAAAAGACTTTAATTCTTTTTTACTCCGAGGATACAGACACTCTTTGATGGCATTCATCTTCTTGGGGTCGGGCTTAATTCCGTTCGGCGTATTTATATATCCGAGGAACTTTATTTGATTCTTGGCAAATTCTGACTTTGTCAGATTCACTGTCACTCCGTGTTCTGAGAACTTCATGAATACTTTCTCTAACAAATCGAGATGCTCCTCCCACGTCGTAGTCGCGATCAAAAGGTCGTCTACATACAAAGTAACTTTGTCAAGAAGATCTCGTCCCAGAACGGTATCTCATGCGGAAATAAATACTCCTCCGCTGATTTTTAAGCCGAATGGCATAACTGTGAATTGATAGCTTCTCCCAAGAAAGATAAAATCAGTGTACTTCCGTGATTCAGGTGATATTCTCGTCTACCAATAGGAGGTCCTCATATCCAGGGATGTCGGAAACGGGCACCATTAAACTTCTGAATAAGTTCTTCTAAATTCTCTGGTCTCGTTTGTACTGAAATAATAATTTTGTTAATTTTCCCAGCCTCAAGAACCAGTCTTACATCACCATTCGATTTTAGGACAGCCAAGAGGGGGCTCGAACATTGAGAATTAGAGGGCTGTATTATTCTCCACTCTAACATCTTAATGACTTCTTTTTCCACTGCCTCTCTCTTAGACGACGGAATAATGAAGTGCAACAAAAGGCTTCATGAGGATATGTTTGAAAATGAACCTCGATCTCCTTCATTATTCCTGGACGTTTACTAAATACTAGTGCATAATTAGTTAACAAACATAGTAAGTCTTCCCTCTGATCTGACGTCAGATATTGGGATTCAAAGACTTTGTCTCGTGCTGTGTCTTGATCTATCTCTTCTTCAGAACTTTCGATAAGATAAATGTCATTTGCTGAAGCGCACTTAACAATAATATAGCTAACCATTAGCTTTATACAACATTGCTCCGGGACTACTCGGCCCTTCATCATAGGAATTGTTACAATCTCGCTTCCGGAGTCCAAAGTACACGTTCCTTCTTTCAAATTAATTACTGCTCCAGCTCCACACAAAAAATCCCCAAACACAAGGTACGGTCATTTTCGGAACAATCAGGAAGGTACTTTCTACAGAAGCCCCCCACATTATAATATCGACTAGTGCCTGTTTTGAGACTCTCTGTGCTTTCGCGCCAAATGCGCCGGGACAGTGCATCCAATAACAGGAAACGTTAATACTCTCCCTCCTCCGAAAATATGTTTCTAAAAATCTTGTGTCATTACGCAAATGGTCGTGCCTGTGTCGATCAAGATCTCAGTATCGGTACCATTTATTACTGCTTGCACGATAGCTTGTAAAATTCGTCCACATTTATTGGAAATATTCGCCACTTCTTCACTCAACTCTTCCCTTAAGTCCAAATCATTATTATATCTCAATACATCTATTGAAAAATGATGCCTGCACTCCTTTCCATGCTCGTTCATCCTAGGAAGGCTTTTGGAAACAGCTCATAGTTTAACCTTTCGGTGGATGTCTTCATCGGTGGTTCGTGAACTTCAACTATACGAAAGTTGTGTTCAGAGTTCGGTATTGATGTCTCATTCATTGGTATCGGTCCTTGCGGTTGTGATGCTGGTGCGGTACCTTGCGGATAATCTACCCACGATTGTATCTTATCAGGATCTTCTTCCGGATACCTATCATGTCTGCGTTTACGATTAGGACTTCCCGTGTTGACATAATTTACGCGATTACCATTATTCCCATAGGTTTTCTTAGTATAATAAGCATCGCGTTTATATTGATCTTTTTCATTGTTAGTTTTATAGTTGTCATAAGACTTCGTTTGCTTTCCTTCTGGTACTGTAGACTTAGCGTTCCTATCCCTGTTGTCGTCTTTACAACCACCATCACGATTATTAATGCCCGCATCATTACGCTGTGTAATAGACCACTGATTATTATTCCAAACTCTGGCATCTTCCATAATCGTATCAATAGAATCAACTACAGACAAAAATTGTTTCTCATCAGGGACATTTATCAGTTTTTCGCGAATATGAATTGGCAATCTTCCCTTTAGAATGCGTATTACTTGCCGATGTGAGATGGGCTCGCTCCAGTATCTCGTTTTGTCAATGTATTTTTCGAAATACTGTCGAGCGAGCCTCGCTTACTGTTATAATATTCGGGGTGATACACTTTCTTATGCAACCGTTCCTGTTTGCTCTTGGACCAGTATTTTGACAGGAAAAGCTGCTACAGTTCTCGCTTGCTTCTGCAGTCCACAGTGCTGGTTCACCTGTGATTTCGGATACAATGCACTGAAGCTTATATTGTTCCGACCAACTATGTGCAAAAATACGCTTGAAGTTATTTATGAGAATTTTTGGCTGCATGTTGTCCTTTTCTGACGGAAAGGGCGGATATTGCCAGCTTTTAAATATGCTGGTTTCAACTTTTAGTGACGATAGATGTCATCTCTCTACAAACGGATCATGTTCATTCTCGTAACCTTCATAGGATTTGTCACGTACTGTGACACCGTCCTTACATTTACTCTCACTACAGTGTTTACTGTTTTTCGATTTGCCTGCTGCATGATTATCGTCAGGCAAAACGTTTTGTGATGACCTCCGACCTAACACAGACATTTTAAAATTAGTGTCCCTTTGCCCCTTCGGCAGTTCCCCAGTCATCCTTTTTTTAATTGCCTGAAATTCATCAGTAAAAAATTTGACAAGTTCGTCGTGTTCCGACTGTTTCCTTTCCATACGTTCGTATCGTTTCACTTCGAGAGCGTTATTAAATTTTTCCTCAACCTGCTTATTTTTAACCTCAATCCATTCGTTAAGATCTTCCTCCATTTTTGAAGTTTGTTCCTTTAAATACTTATCAGTACTCTTACAAGTATCTTTTTCGAAATATGTCGTTTTGCGCACAGATCCTCGATCTGCACACCGCTTTTCAAACAATTACTTTCGCAACTACTGACTCTGTATGATAAATCGATATGCCCTCGTAAAACAATATCACATTTATTATCTACTTCATTTATTTTTCCTTTACGTTCAGAATGTAAATCATTGATATCCTGAGGTACCTTTGATTCTAACTCTTCGAACTTAGCATTTAATTGTTCTTCCCAGTTAAGATGCAATTTCTCAAACTTCTCATTTGTGGAACCCAGGAGAGGGCACAACAGCTTCGTGACACCTGGATGAGTGCCCGCATGCAGGCCACAGGGGATGAGTGATGGTCATAACTGGGCTCCAGCTGCCAGTTTCGTGACCTGATTTTGTAATTGCTTAAATAACGTCAGATATACCCCCTACCTGTTAAGTGCTGTATCGTTTTCTCCTCTCCTTCCTGGTGCCTCATATTTTTGTCAAGAAGTTTGTATCTCTTTTGACTACAGGAGAGGCATCTGGTCGTCCTCTACCAGTATCATTGCCAAATCAAACAATTGACATATGGCTAGGATAAAGAAGAAGAAAAGAAGAGTTTATACACCTTTTGAGGATGCCGACCTGACTGTGATTATCGGTTGTGATTCCGTTTCTTTGGTGTTAAAACCTTGACAGACGAATGAGTTATAGTTGGTGTTTCGTAACGTGGAAAAGAGAAAATGGTGTATTCAAAAATCGAAACAGAAAACGTAGTTTTACATTTAGATGTTCCCAACATGAAAATTAATTGATTAATCTCATACTATATTTGCATGGATTTCTGGACTATTTTCCAAAGAAAAAAAGAAGTTACAAGCTTAAGTTGGCACATATTAAGGTACCAATGATCACTATATTTGTACCTATACCTCTAATACACTCACAGGATGTAACAGCTATAAGTGCAGACTTTTTTTTTTATATGTTGTACCTTAACATGTACACATGTACGCGTATGGATTGTTTTTCCTCTGCATCAAACCGTCTCTCACAAACACGTCACTAATTTTATGACCTGATGTTTTCTGCACTGCCGTAACTGGACCCCTAAGTAGACTATAACTGTCAGGATAGACTGCCCATTTTGTGTCCATGTGTGCACTTTCCAACACCTCATCCTCTGCCTAGGGGAAATCAAGCATGAATGGTTTGTTCTTGCCATATGTACTTGGAGGTACTAACCAAGCTAAAAACATATGACTCGTGCTGACGTAAATACTGAAGTAATGTAGTTCAGTACAGAGTTCTCATTCATAAATAGAAATATCTGCACTTAAAACTGCTACACATATCACTGAACCTAAAACTAAAAAACATCGTATTCTGTCTGTCATTTTGAATTCACAACTCTCTCTTAGCCTCATGTTACAAAATATCAGCAACGGTTCACTCGTTCGCAAGAAATGAGCATCATAACATTTGAACCACAGCGGTAATAACACATTCAGCGTTTCATCTTTCGAAGATAAATATACATACAATAAAATCGACGAAGTGGTTAAAATAGCAGTGGATCTACTACAACACAATACCAAAATCACATTTGCTCAGAGAGTTTCCAGCTTAAGTGTGCTCTCAGTCCACCTGTTACGATGCTTTTATATTCTATGCTGAAGACATTGACTCTGCTGGGATTGCAGAGGCGGCTTCACGCGAGACACACTAAGTCCCTGCAGTGGGAGGGCCTTTATGTCACCTGGTGTAACTACAGGCCTACCCAGCCACTCCGGCGTGTATTGCAGTGTTTGTACACGAAACCTTCAGTAAACTAAATGTCAATATTATCCTGCAAAGCGAACTGAGAACCTTTCTATTTAAGCCTGAGAAACAGAGGGGAGGTAGTAATAGCGTATAGTTTTAACGATCCTTCTTGAGGCATCGATTACCTGTCTTCGCTTATATGCATACCTGTGCAATTAACTAAATATAATTGTCTTATTGTATTGATCCATGAACGGAGCACTTGGATATGCGTGTTATTGTATGTGAAATTTTATCTGCAAACGGCCGGATCGGCCCGTCTATCCGAGAGCGGTGGGAAGTCGTTTACTTATGGTCCAGAGATGGCGACAGCGAGGTGCCAACAACCCGTGAACGATGTTCTGACTCAAGGAGTAAATAAAATAAGTGGAGAAACGATCTAACCCAGTAGTCATCTGTCTTGACAGTCGCGACTGAAATTGTCAACCGTCATATTCTCATGGCGTATTACAGGTAACTGATGCATAAGATTATGGGAATTCAGCCATAACCACACTTCGCTGCAAATACGTTTCGGCTGCGATCCGTCCAGCCGACTTCGCAGAAAGTCGGGCATGCGGACATCAGGTTTCTTTTTTGTTTGTTTCTTCGTTTACTGTCGTATCATACTACAAAGCGGTAGAGAGCTGGCAGCAGGAAAGTAGCCTCTCCACGGCCAACAGTTTGTGAAACACAAGAGTGGGAGGACTTGTCTGAGAGCTTGTCTGATGACGTGATGGAAGAAGAAACAGGAGTCGACAGAAAAGAGATAGGGGATCCGGTATTAGAATCAGAATTTAAGACAGTTTTGAAGGACATAAGATCAAATTAGATGGAAGGAAAGATAACAGTCCATCGGAGTTTCTAAAATCATTAGCAGAAATGAAAACAAAACGGCTATTCACGTTGGTGTGTAGAATGTATGAGGCTGGTGGTATAGCATCTGACTTTCGGAAAAATATCATCCACAGACTGCAAGAGTTATTCCACAACCAGTTTAACATTTCGTGCTGACAAGAATTTACAGAAGAATGGAATACAAAAATGAGAATGTGTTAGATGGCGATCGGTTTGGCTTTAGGAAACGTAAAGGCACCAGGAAGGCAGATCTCACGTTGCGGTTGATAATGGATCCAAGGCTGAAGAAAATTCAAGAGGCATTCATAGGATTTGTTGACCCAGAAAAACGTTCGACAATGCCAAATGGTGACAAATGTTCGAAATTCAGAAAAAGTAGGTGTAAGGTGTAGGAAAAACCTGGTACTATACAAAATGTCAAGAACCAAGAGGGAACAATAAGACTGGAAGGGCAAGAACTAAGTGCTCGGATTAAAAAGGGTCTAAGACATATTCAGTGTTTCGCCTCTACTATTCAATCTGTACATCAAAGAAGCAATGACGGAAGTAAAAAATAAAAGTTCAAGAAAAGGCGAAAAGGTTAAAAGGTATCAATGGTAAGATTCACAAATAACGTTGCTATCTTCAGTGAAAGTGAAGAAGATTACAATATATGTTGAATGGAATGAAAAGTCTAATGAGTGCAGAATATGAATTGAGAAAAAAATCAAAGAAAGACGAAAGTAATGAGAAGTGGCAGAAATGACAACAGGAGTAACTTAATATCAGAATTAGGGATCACAAAGTAGACGACATTAACAAATTCTGTTATCTAGGCAGACCTAGGCTGCGAAGTGACCCATGACGTAAGAAATAAGTAGAACATAAAAAGCAGACTAGCACTGGCAAAACGATCATTCCTGACCAAGCGAAGTCTACTAACAGCAAACATAGGCCTTAATTTGAGAAGAAATTTCTGAAAATGTACGTTTGGAGCACAGCTTCGTATGGTAGTGAATCAGGGACTGTGGGAAAACCGGAGCAGAAGAAAATCTAAACATTAGAGACGTAGTGCTGAACAGTCATGGTGACTTGATGGATACGCTCAGTTGGGTTAATGTTTTGAAGAACGGTGTAAATGAAACGACTGATGTTTACAGTAGGAGGGGAGGGGGGGGGGGAGGGGGGTTTTTAGATGAAGTTCTGTGTCGAATAGGCGAATTGGAAGGATCAGTTCAGGTTTGGTGTGAGAGGGTTTAGGTTTACATTTGTAGGTTTGTAGGATTAGGTAGGATACGATTCCTTGCAGGTGTTACAGAGGGTTGGCGACTCAACGTTACAGGACTGTTTGTACAGGTGTTTGGCTTTGCAGCTGGAGCATGTGGGTGGGTTTTTTGAATCACGTATTAAATGGTCATTGCATATGAGAAACTTTTGGAAACAGTAGACTTGGCCTTCTGCTTTGTGTTTACAATGTTATATGTAGGCTCTGTTCTGTAGGAGGTGATCTATAGCGATTGGATCTTTAGAGAAAATATGGGAGAGCAGTTTGGGATCAGAGTGGTGGTGAATACAGGGGTCTTATCGAACTTGGATGTTGGGATTGGAATTAGTTCCCATTCGACTTCCTCCTTGCGGTCTCAGGTTTAGTTCCATTGATCCGAACGTGGGACGTTGGGAGGGCTGTGTTGCCAATAGAGGTTCCGCCCCCCCCCTCCCCCCTTCATTTTTATGGGGGGATTATTGGGGGGACTCTGAAAGAGAGAAAACGAGCGTGAACGACAGCAGTTGAGATCATGGAGACTAGAACAAAGGAGTGTGGACAGCGTGCTTCAGCAGTGGACACGAAATCCGCACCTTTTGTGGCGGCGCTGTGGTCGGCAACATTTAAGACGTTTATATTTGTAAACGGTGCTGTGATGGGAATGGTATACTCTAGGCTCCAAGGCAACGGGAAAGAGGTTCGTACCGCGCGGACGCTGAACGGTATTGTACTGCTATTGGTGGATGTTGGGCATCTCCTCGCCACTGGCGGTAGGACACAGAAGTATCGAAAGAACGGATTTATAGTACACTGGTACTACGTATTCTCCTATCTTGTGCACACTCCTTCACTCTGTTCTCCACGGTTGAGATTATAATGTCGCCAGGCACCTGATGGCCCGTGTAGCAGCATATTATACTCGTTAAAATTACACAGTAAGCCATAATTGTCTTTCTAAAGTACCACGAAATGAACAAGAACACCAATCAATAACGATTGGTGATTATATTCATTCTAGAATGCCAAAAGAAAACACGAAACGACATCAACAAAAATATGCGAAATGTTGGGAGGCTGATACAGAACTCAAAGGTTTGTAGCCAAGCTATTTTTAATTCGTATAATAATTGTGCAGAATATATCGCCATTAAGGGGAGCCGGAGGTGGTCAAATCCAAAAAGTTACGATTTTTTTTGCTACCGAAAATTAATTGGAACATTCCTCTTTAATGTAAACTTTGAATTATTGTTCTACTCGCCCTAGAAGTGGAGTTATTACCATTTTTCCCCACGCCTGCAGAGGAAATGGGCGGCCGCTGAATGCATATAACACCCTCTCGTGACTTCCTGGCGAACTGCTTGGGATTTTGTCGGCCTGTTACGCATACAGCGCCTTATGTTACGCATACAGCGAGTGTGCAAGGGTTGGCTACATTGTTTACTGTGACAAATATTACCCGTATTTCCTTACAGCTTACTCCTATTTTCCTCAAAATTTCGAACATCTTGCTCCATTTAATATTGTCGTACACTTTTGTTCTGGTTTCGATGCCACGTTTTAGTAACCGTGGATATAAGAAGAGGAAGAACGCAGGGAAAAGAAAATTAACACTAGTACCAAGTTGCGATACTACAATGAATAAGAGCGCGGAACATCGTCTCTTTGCTGTTTACCGTTTCGAATTAGTTCAGTGTTGCGCCTGTTGTTGGTAGTATTATACTTATTGTGTAAAGCGGGTAATATGCAGTATGTACAAGAATCAGGAGTGAACAATAAAGCCAATTTTTCATGACTTAGCACAGCCAGAATTGTTACACAAATGTCTACACGGAAAGACGCAGAATCCTAATGAGAGCGTAAACAATTTGATTTGGAAAGTGATTCCTAAAAGGGTGTTTGTAAGCATAAAAACACTGCACTTTGGCAATTATGATGCAATAGCAACCTACAACCAAGGGAACAGTGTCAAGTGTGAAGTTCTGAAGGCATTAGGATTTACAGCTGGGGTGAACACTGTACGAGCACTAAGAAATACAGAAAGGATAAGAGGAGCAGAAAGAAGAGAAAGGCATATGAAGTATGATGGAACAACAGGCCAGAAAAGAAGACAGAAGAGGAAGCTTTTGGAGGATGAAGAAGAAGACCCTGATAATCCGCCCTATAGTGCAGGAATGTATTGAGAAACTTTGATAGCCATTTTCCGTAAATTAGAATTTTTCGAATATAAGGAACATTTTCTCATAATCCACTGAAGCTAGAGAGATGAAATTTTTATACAGCACTCCTAGTGGTCAAACTTACATTGTAACACAGCCATTTGGCACTATGTTCAGTAGTTTCAATTCAGTTTAATTATAAAGCAATTATTTGTAAAACAATTTGGGTCATTAATAAAAAAAATAATTGGAAGGAAACTAGAAAAGATACTCCAAAATCCCTCTGTCATAACTGCAATACTAAATCACTCTATATGTAAAAAAATTCAAATTTTTCTATTTGGTAGTTTATTCATAAATGTTCCTCAAACTTAGTGATTTTAACATGGGCATCATAGGCACCTCCGGCTCCCCTTAAAGCACAAAATATCAGGGAAATAGAGTTGCTAGATTTTCTCTGTTCTTTGGGGAGAGTAATTGAAATAAGATTGCCAGATAATTTCTCTATTCTGAAGACGATGGCCTATCTTCACCCTCAAGTTGCATTGTCTGAAATAAAACCGAGTGTCTCGTATTTTCACTAAAATTTACAGAACTCACATATACGCCGACAAGAATGAAATAGAATCGGAATGAAATCAGTTGCAAAATAAGTCGTGGTCGAATGAAACCAAGGCCGTTGAATTTTATACCGAGGTATTTCAAGATTGTGATTCTGCTGGAGAGAAGCGTTTTGGAAATATAGCCAAATTTTCAATGGCACTACTCACGCTACCAATACCAATTGCAAGTGTCGAACGTGCTTTTCCGACGTACAGTGTAATTAAAAATAAATTACGCAATAATCTGTCTCCTGAAGTACTTCAAAGCATCATGATGGTAAGATTTACATTGCAAAGGGACAGCGGTCCACGTGTCAAATTCGTTCCATCCACTCGTATGCACGAATTATTCAACGCCAATATGTATGATCACAAATACGCAGGCAGCAGTAAAATCGAACATGATACTCAAGCCTTTAACGAAATATTCGATGTTTTGTAAGTCGAAATCGGAGCACATTTTTATCATTCCCGAAATACTTTTGTTTCACGTTAAATTAGAAGAATTCGTACTGTGCGTTTTTTTTCCATTACCATTATTGTCTTAACTTTCTGATTTACTAACCTTGAAGTTAGTTAACAAACAACATTACTAAGTTTTTCAAATAATGAATCAAACATCCTTATATAAAAATGTGTATTTTTATATCAATTAACATGATGACAACGCTTATGAATTAGTTGAAAAAATTCGCCAGTATCTATCATAATAGGGTATTTAGATTGTAAGTTCCATTGTATAAAATACAACTGTGCAAATAAAATCATAATTTCTTCCTACCCAAATGTTTCTTGTTAATAGTTCAATGTTTCTATGAAACAGAGATGCCTATTAGGAATTTAAGGGGGTTCGAAGAAAAATTTAGGGGGATTTAGAATTGATCCTAGGGAGAACGTTTTTGAGGAGTTGGCAACACTATGGGAGGGCTCGCTTTGTCTTGGACGTGGTGGGCTAAGGAATTACACGGATTCACGAGGACCGAAAGCTTGTTTGTCCAGAAAGTGGAGGTGGTAATCCAGGTTAGAGGATATGATGATCATGTAGTCTTTGTGAGACATGAGCCGTGATATGCTGACGTTTGGAGAGTACTTCCATATTTCGAGGAACAGGGTTACAGGATTTGGTAACCTAATGTCCAGACGTGAAAAGATGAGAGAATTTGTTGAAGAGGATGTTTAGGATGGTATGAGAACTAAGCCCATGGATTCTGTTGTACAGGGCATATTTTTTTTTTGGGGGGGGGGGGTTTCAGGGGTGGGTAGGATGTTGGTACATGGCGTTTGGGGGAATCTTTAGGGGTTAAATGCCATGAAAATATTGACTGGGAATGGGATGGATTCTCGTACGACTGGTTTTCTTACCTGGAGGTGATAGAGTAGAAGTTGATGGAGAACTGGTAGCTGACGTGGAAACAACG
The DNA here is from genome assembly GCF_023864345.2 of Schistocerca serialis cubense. Lineage (NCBI taxonomy): Eukaryota > Metazoa > Arthropoda > Insecta > Orthoptera > Acrididae > Schistocerca > Schistocerca serialis. The sequence continues at coordinate 633,634,738 of NC_064645.1, forward strand.
GTTACACATGGAGATGGTGTGGGTTTGATTACAGCTACATTAGCTGTGGCTTGTGGCTCTGTTTCCATGTTCAGTCGTAGTGACAGTAGCTGAAGCAGAAGAGCAGCGGTAAGCGGTCGTGATTCTGCTTACTGATGCAGTTCTGACGGTGATGGTGACGGTAGCGATTGTCGTGGTGGCGACGGCAGTGATTCTGGTGGCTGTGATATTGATGTTACAAGGTACACCGAAGGGATATTGTCTTACAATGAGATGAATGGGAAGTGAAGCGAGAACTTTTTATGCAAGGTCTCCATCGGGGAAAACTTCGTAGCCAAAAGAGTGGTAAGTTCGGGGGGTTCATTTTATGTAAGTAGGAACACTGATGGAGTCACTCGAGAAGCGGAAAAGACATGAAAGGGAGAACAGGTGGTGAAATCGGATAAGGGGCAAAGGAATAAGTGGAGGTAGGAGTTGAGCGCAGATGCTTATACATAAATGTGGACATCGCAGTAGTGAATTGGTCCATTGTGGAGTAAGAGGGCTGAGAAAATGAATTTGGAAAGTTGAAGCCCCTCAGCGCCACCATGACAAGCAGGCCCTGAAGCGCTGGCGAAGGCTGTGTTGTCACGACAGAAGCTAGGAACTGCAGATACTTGTGACTATTCAGAAGCCGATCAATAAGGGAATGACCACTGTTGCAGTTCTTGACAAATTCGCACCACACGTCGACAGGCCAAAGCTGCTGGTGAACCACTGGTCTCAGCCAACACGGATTTCTGTTTGTCCAGTAGTGCATATTATAAAGAGTTATTTACCACGGTTTGGTGGTATGTAGTGTGTCCTTTATCCGCAAACAAAATCTTTCGTAGAAACGCTGAAATCATTTTGCAGGTTTCGAAGCCGTTGTTTGAAGAACTGTTTGAAAATCATGGCCAGTAAGATGTTAATAGTGCAAAATGTGAATAGGATGAAAGGTGTTACAATGCGGTATTTGTGGAACACTTCCTTCGTTAAGTTTAAGTTAAACAGTTCCAACGTTTCAGTTGCTGTCAGGTAGTATGCTCTAGAAACCAGTGAACTATTTGATGAATATGGTGCAGGCGCTGAACTATGCTGAAGCCGGCGATATAGGTCGCTTTACTGTGCCAGTGTTTTCTTAGTGTTTCATGTGGTTAACTACGCTATTGGCCATTAAAATTGCTACACCAAGAAGAAATGCAGATGATAAACGGGTATTCATTGGACAAATATATTATACTAGAACTGACATGTGATTACATTTTCACGCAATTTGCTTGCATAGATCCTGAGAAATCAGTACCCAGAACAACCACCTCTGGCCGTAAAAACGGCCTTGATACGCCTGGGCATTGAGTCAAACAGAGCTTGGATGGCGTGTATAGGTGCAGCTGCCCATGCAGCTTCAACACGATACCACAGTTCATCAAGAGTAGTGACTGGCGTATTGTGACGAGGCAGTTGCTCGGCCACCATTGACCAGACGTTTTCAGTTGGTGATAGATCTGGAGAATGTGCTGGCCAGGGCAGCAGTTGCACATTTTCTGTATCCAGAAAGGCCCGTACAGGACCTGCAACATGCGGTCGTGTATTATCCTGCTGAAATGTTGGGTTTCACAGGTATCGAATGAAGGGTAGAGCCACGGGTCGTAACACATCTGAAATGTAACGTCCACTGTTCAAAGTGCCGTCAATGCGAACAAGAGGTGACCGAGACGTGTTACCAATGGTACCCCATACCATCACGCCGGGTGATACGCCAGCATGGCGACGACGAATACACGCTTCCAGTGTGCGTTCACCGTGATGTCGCCAAACACGGATGCGACCATCATGATACTGTACACAGAACCTGGATTCATCCGAAGAAATGACGTTTTGACATTCGTGCACCGACGTTCGTCGTTGAGTACACCATCGCAGGCGCTCCTGTCTGTGATGCAGCGTGAAGGGTAACCGCAGCCACGGCCTCCGAGCTGATAGTCCATGCTGCTGCAAACGTCTTCGGATGATGCTGTGGTGTATCGAGAGGTTGTAACAATGGAAAATTGTACTGACATGCAGGAGGATCTGCAGCGAATTGACGCATGGTGCAGGGAATGGCAATTGAATATCAATGTAGACAAGTGTAATGTGCTGCGAATACACAGAAAGATAGATCCTTTATCATTTGGCTACAAAATAGCAGGTCAGCAACTGGAAGCAGTTAATACCATAAATTATCTGGGAGTACGCATTAGGAGTGATTTAAAATGGAATGATCATATAATGTTGATCGTCGGTAAAGCAGATGCCAGACTGAGATTCATTGGAAGAATCCTAAGGAAATGCAATCCGAAAACAAAGGAAGTAGGTTACAGTACGCTTGTTCGCCCACTGCTTGAATACTGCTCAGCAGTGTGGGATCCGTACCAGATAGGGTTGATAGAAGTGATAGAGAAGATCCAACGGAGAGCAGCGCGCTTCGTTACAGGATCATTTAGTAATCGCGAAAGCGTTACGGAGATGATAGATAAACTCCAGTGGAAGACTCTGCAGGAGAGACGCTCAGTAGCTCCGTACGGGCTTTTGTCAAAGTTTCGAGAACATACCTTCACCGAAGAGTCAAGCAGTATATTGCTCCCTCCTACGTATATCTCGCGAAGAGACCATGAGGATAAAATCAAAGAGATTAGAGCCCACACAGAGGCATACCGACAATCCTTCTTTCCACGAACAATACGAGAATGGAATAGAAGGGAGAACCGATACAGGTACTCAAGGTACCCTCCGCCACACACCGTCAGGTGGCTTGCGGAGTATGGATGTAGATGTAGATGTAGAACTGTTCGTGCAGACGGTTGTTGTCTTGCAAACGCTCCCATTTGTTGACTCAGGGATCATGACATGGCTCCACGATCCGTTACAGCCATGCGGATAAGATGCCTGTCATCTCGACTGCTAGTGATACGAGGCCGTTGGGATCCAGCACGGCGTCCCGTATTACGCTCCTGAACCCACCGATTCCATATTCTGCTAACAGTCATTGGATCTCGACCAACGCGACCAGCAATGTCGTGATACGATAAACCACAATCGCGATAGGCTACAATCCGACCTTTATCGAAGTCGGAAACGTGATGGTACGCATTTCTCCTCCTTACACGAGGCATCACAACAACGTTTCACCACGTTGTGTATGAGAATCGGTTGGAAACGTTCCTCATGTCAGCACATTGTAGGTGTCGCCACCGGCGCCAACCTTGTGTGAATGCTCTGAATAGCTAATCATTTGCATATCACAGCATCTTCTTCGTGTCGGTTAAATTCCACGTCTGTAGCACGTCATCATCGTGGTGTAGCAATTTTAATGGCCAGTAGTGCCAATCGTTTTTAATACTGACGTATTTAAGATTGTACAACAGTTTATATATTTTCTTAAGCAAAGGAGTTCACAATAGAAAGCAACCTTTCCTTCATATTTTGCGCTTAAGTAAAAACGTTCATAATTGACAACTAATAAATTTACCGGTGGAAGCACTGTCTCCAAATGCCTTATCAATTTACTCACTGTCGTTTTGAAACAACGTTTTAACGACAAATATCGCACTGTGAACTTACGTTACTTTCCACTCATGCAGAACAATATCCCTACAGACTACCAGATTTCTCCCTTTTAATCACTGTTGACAAGAGCACAAACTTAATTTCTTCTCCGTCATCCTGGTTCACGGTTGATTGCTCATGATATGCGTTACAGCTTGCCTGTATAATGGCTGCCAGGGGCAACAGAGATATTTCGCATTATCATTGACTGAATTTTAAAAGTTTAAAATTCTGTCGTAACTAAATTTTAAGAGTTACAATCTTACGTCATCCTCCTCACCACCATCTCTTTCCAAGGGTGAGGTGTTGCAGTCACTTGTTCCGTTCTCTATCATCCATCCATCCATCCATCTCTTACGAGTTCTACCCAATTATTTCATTTAGCCGGCAGTATTTTTTCTGTCATTGTATCAAAATGATCCTTCCATTTCATTCCGTTCTCTTCTATCTTGCCTTTTACTGGAAAGATCTCTAAATCTGATCTTATTGTTTCATTTTATCAGAGCCCCTGCATATCTCATAATCACCTCTACTGCCGTATACCAGATTTTTTTTTTTTTTTTTTTTTTTTTTTTTTTTGTTACTGCCTTTGATTCGGATTCATATACAAGATATAAGAGTAGGTACAGTTATAACTTGATATTTATTAACCTTCTTCTCAATACCTTTGTCATCTTTGAAATAAATATCACACCATAGCTAGCTGAAGTCTGATATTTGTTCTAAGATTTTCACTCTTATTATTACATTAGGCCTGACTGGATTCTTTCCTTTGAAAGCCATTATCTTGTAATATATCACGTTTTGGTTCAATCTGTATGTCGCTCTTTGTAAATTAAATCTGCTCCCTCCTTTTGTTACAACCCCCCGAAGCTCAGGTGTTGTAATATGTCAGAACGACCGAGAGGTATTGTTGAAGAGAGAGGTATGACTCAAGCCGAAGCGTGCAGAGGAACAAGAGGCCAATGTGTCACTGACTTTATTGCATCGAAAGCACAGAGCAGTCCCTGAACTCGGCGATGATGCGTCCCAGCGTGCGTGCGTGCGTGCATTGGCGCCAACACCAGTGCCGGAATCTGCAGCGCCGGCGGCCGGTCGCCCAGCCTTGCAGACATAGAGCACTCCGGCTCACGGCACGGCTAAGTGGCCGCCAGGTGCATTAGCTGCGCCCGTGGCTCGGAACGCGGCTGACTGCTTCCTCAAGCACGAGCCGTGGAGCCCACGCCGGGTACCGAAGGGAAGCAGCCGACCGTCGCCTTAGCAGCTCCGACCGTCTGCCCAGGTCAGCTTGGTAAGTGACCGCACACAGCTCTGCACCCAGGAGGCCGCGAGTTCGCGCCCCGATGTCAGCCAGAGAGCAGAGGCCAGCAATCCTCTCGCTTTTGGCACCGGTGCAGCTCCGAGGTGAGAGCGCCCTGCCACCGTTACAACGCGTCCGTGCAGCGGAGGTTGGAGGTAGATTCAGCGGGCCGGTTGGCCACCTATATCCATCACCCAAAGGTCGTTGTTGTTGGTCTGAAACTTAAACAATCCTCATTCTCTCTGGTTCTAGGTCTGGACAGAATGGCGACACGACTGCCTGATTTGAGCCTCCGGGCTCGCTTATTTACATATCTTTTCCCTATGCCTCTGTCATAGTACCTCTGGAGGTGACAAGTGGAGTGCTCTTTAATGACTACAACCTCAGCTTTCCTCGTGCCCTCTTCTGCCCTGATTACGTCACACTTGTATACAGTGCCCGCAGGACTGTCGCTTCTCGCCCTCAAGCAGTTCCTAAACCTGCGTCACGAAATTGCTTGCTAAATATCAGTATCACCCTAGCCTGCCATCCGATGTGCCAATCGGTCCCTCAACTACCACCTAACAGCCACAGCTACAAGAAATTTGCAAGAATTGCCCAGATCAACGCCTGTACTTATTTGTGATGCAACATGCATCATCTGTTCTGAGAAGACTCTTCCTTAATCTTTAATATCGTGCTACCCACTCAACTGCCTTAACTCTAATAATTGACATATTGAGAACAATCTTCCGAATTCACCGTACAGGACTTCCAATCACACTTTACTGCTACCATATATCCCTTATAACTCCGTTATTCACTAATTAAGAGCTTAAAACAAATTGCTTCGCTGACAAATGTCGGTCAACCTTTCTACTGGTAATTGGTGTGCTTCCACGTCCATTGCCTGTGCCCTGTAGCGTCTTACCCAGTATCCAAAAGCCTGCTATAAACACGCCACAACTGGTGGCCGATACGTTCACCACTAATACTTTGTGCTACGGTTCTTCCCGGAAATGGCGCACATTTGTTCTATCGAAATTCCTCCTTGCTGGGACTCTATTAATCCATCCAAGGACCGCAGAAGCTCTGAATTGATTGTGTCATTTAAGTACGTTAAATTTTGAATGGGTAATATTCTCAGACATCCTTCTGGCCAATACGATGTTCTCCGCAACAATATCATAAAAGTCGAGACTTTAAGCATAGGCGGAAGACGAAAATCCGTCCCGACTACGTCACAAGTCGTACCACTGATGATCATTCCGGTTTCCCGACGCTCGAGATTTTTCAACCCTACCGATCTGCCACCTTCGTAGCAATTAAATCATAAATTTCTGGCGTGAATATGAAGTAAAACCAACGTGTACCCACCCTCTGGAAGTACATTTGGGCTGGCAGAAGCTCCTTCCATAATTCGTCCCATTTATTTCCTTCAGAAACAAACTCGTTTCACATATCCGCATATGAGTATTTACTTGGCCACAAATTACTCTGTCACTCCCTCTCTCCTTCCGACAACGCACAATCCACAAAAAAGAACAATATCATTACCAATGTCACGAAAAACTAACAATTCCGCAAAAAACAACAAATATGCCGAAGGCAATAAAAACACGTACTCCCTGATATACTAAACCAAGAAAAGAATTACAATTACATAACTTAATTACGTGACCTTAACCTATCCGGCACATTATGCCCATTAAGTTGCTCACCAATAACAGGTTTCTTCTTTTTTACCCTTTGTAACTTTAACCTTCTCGTTGGCTGTCGATGACTGTGGTATCCCCTTCACCATTCCTATAAACGGTTTTATGCCACTGACTTCTATAATAGCCTGTTTTGTGGGGAACTGTACGAGGTGTGGCTAGAAAAAAACCGGACTAGTACTGGTGAAACAATAAAACGAATGCAATAAGGCTGAAAGTCGCGTGGCCTGTCACGTGACTCTCGCTCCGCCTACTGCTCGAGTTTCATCTGCCTCCTGCACTCAGTCTGCCCGTGGCGTCTGTTTTAAGTAGTTGACGTTTTGTCTGTGCGTCGGAAAGTGTTGAGTGTACAGAAAGAACAGCGTGTTAACGTCAAATTTTGTTTCAAACTAGGAAAATCTGCAAGTGAAACGTTTTTAATGTTACAACAAGTGTACAGCGATGATTGTTTATCGCGAACACAAGTGTTTGAGTGGTTTAAACGATTTAAAGATGGCCGCGAAGGCACCAGTGATGACACTCGCACTGGCAGACCATTGTCAGCAAAAACTGATGCAAACATTGAAAAAATCGGTAAACTTGTTCGACAAGATAGCCGTTTAACAATCAGAGCAGTGTCTGAGTTAACAGGAGTTGACAAGGAAAGTGTTAGGCAGATTCTTCATGAAAGTTTCAATATGAACAAAGTGTGTTCAAAAATGGTTCCAAAGTGTCTCACAATAGAACAGAAGGAACGCCGAAGAATGATTTGTTCTGACATCCTGGAAATCATTGAAAGTGATCCCACCTTCTTACAAAATCGATGCATTGGAAAACTCCTGGTTCTCCTCGACAAAAAAAAGCACGAATGTCAAAATCGAAATTCAAGGCAATGATAACTGTTTTTTTTTTGACATCAAAGGGATTGTGCGCATTGATTGGGTACCAGAGGGACAAACAGTGAATCAGCATTACTACATTAGCGTCCTGGCTACCCTACGTGAGCGAGTACGGAGAAAACGGAACGATTTGTGGAGAAAAAAGTCATGGATCCTTCACCAAGACAATGCCCCAGCTCACAGTGCGTTGTCAGTGAAGACGTTTTTGGCAAAACACAACATTCCCATCTTAGATCATCCACCCTACTCACTTGATTTGGCCCCCTGTGACTTTTTTCTTTTCCCTAAACTCAAGTCAGCTTTGAAAAGAACTAGATTTGAGACTGTTGAAGCAGTAAAAGAAAAAGCGACGGAAGTAATGTATGGACTTACCGAAAATGATCTGCAGCATTGCTATGAACAGTGGAAAATTCGTGTGGAGCGGTGTAGAGACCGAAGAGGAGAGTACATTGAAGGAGATAACATGAAATTGTAAATAATTGTAAATAAATGTTTTTTCCAGCATCAGTCCGGTTTTTTCTAGCCGCACCTCGTATCTTCTCGTTGACCAGTGAGGTCATTTCCTCGACCTCATGTGCTCCCTGTTATTTTGTTAAAAATTTCTTAATTTTTCCCCTTCGTCATGTAGGGACTAGTGACCATTACCCACTGTCCCATGCAGTATTGCGACAATTTGCCCATGGGTCTGTTCGGTTGTACCTGGGGTCCTAGCGCCTTCGTGTTTGCCTTTTACACATTCCTGCAAACTTCCCTAATTCCTCTGGCAGACTTCCTCCACCGACTCACCATCTGGTCCTAATTTGGGAATCAAATTGTCAAAGGAAGATGGCTTTCTCCTGACATACACCACCTCAAATGGTGACAGCTCATTGCAGTATGAACCTTCAGTTTACAAGCACACTCTACGTATGGTAAACAGACATACTAATCGTCGTGCCTGGAACCTACACAATAGCTCAACATCTTTGCAATTGTCTTGCGCAGACGTTCCGGTCTCCCATTGGTCTGTGGATGAAATGGACTCGTCCATAACTCCCATATAAGCAACACGTGGCATAGTTGTTTCATTAAATCCGAGACAAAATGTATGTTGGTCTCTAATTATGCCCCGGCCGTTGTGGCAGAGTGGCTCTAGGCGCTTCAGTCTGGAACTGCGCGATCGCTACGGTCGCAGGTTAGAATCCTGCCTCGGGAATGGATGTGTGTGATGTCTTTAGGTTAGTTAGGTTTAAGTAGTTCTAAGTTGTAGGGGACTGATGACCACAGATGTTAAGTCCCTTAGTCCTCAGAGCCATTTGTAGTATTCTAATTATGTCTCCGTCGCTTCAAACCTTAATGTGCGGTTGTTAACTAACTCCAGGGTTACTTCACTGACCTAATGGTCAACCGTCAATAGCATTGCCAAAAGATCAGCAAAATGATCGATGATCATGAGGACGTACCTATTTCCTACCGGTATTTTATTAAATGGCCCAAAGACATCCAACCCTACCACAGAAAATTAACTGGACGCCTATGGTAACATTTGAAATGGCACTTTCTGATGCATAATGTCGGCGCTCTGTGCTGTTGTTCCATGTCACGATTCCTGTTCCGTCACCAAAACTGCTCTGCTACACGTCTGTCTGTCGCACGTTGCCCACCATTACTTGACAATGTTTGGCCGTGAGCTTGCTGGAAAATTTCCCTCCAAAAACCCTCTGGAACCAGTAAATGTTGCCCACACCTCGTCGTTATAAACAACAAACCCTCGTGCATAACGAACTATGGCTGTGACTGAAATGTCCGGCACTCCTTATCCCTTACCTGTGCCCGCTGCCACTCTTGAATGCCCTTCCCTAGCGTACCTAACATTGCTGCCCCACGGATTAACGAATATGCGTTTGTGTGAGATCTACCGGATTACCTCATATTCGAATTCACTTAGCTTAAGTAAAAGAAGGTTGTATACATGGAAGAAGCGTGGAGAAGGTATCATATAGATCACATAATGGTGAGACAGAGATTTAAGAACCAGGTTTTAAATTGTAAGACATTTCCAGCGGCAGATGTGGACTCTGACCACAATCTATTCTTTATGAACTGTAAATTAAAAGTGAAGAAACCGCAAAAAGGTGGGAATTTAAGGAGATGGGACATGGATAAACTGACTAAACCAGAGGTTGTACAAAGTTTCAGGGAGAGCATAAGGGAACAACTGACAGGAATGGGCGAAAGAAATACAGTAGAAGAAGAATTGGTAGCTTTGAGGGATGAAGTAGTGAAGGCAGCAGAGGATCAAGTAGGTAAAAAGACGAGGGCTAGTAGAAATCCTTGGGTAACAGAAGAAATATTGAATTGATGAAAGGAGAATATATAAAAATGCAGTAAATAGGCAAAAAAGAATACAAACTTCTCAAAAATGAGATCGACAGGAAGTGCAAAATGGCTAAGCAGGCATGGCTAGAGGACAAATGTAAGGATGTAGAGGCTTATCTCACTAGGGGTAAGATAAATACTGCCTACAGGAAAATTAAAGAGACTTTTGGAGAAAAGAGAACCACTTGTACGAATATCAAGAACTTAGATGGAAACCCAGTTCTAAGCAAAGAAGGGAAAGGAGAATGGTGGAAGGAGTATACAGAGGGTCTATACAAGGGAGATGTACTTGAAGACAATATTATGGAAATGAAAGTGGATGTAGATGAAGATGAAATGGGAGATATGATACTGCGTGAAGAGTTTGGCAGAATACTGAATGACCTGAGTCGAAACAAGGCCCCGGGAGTAGAAACATTCCATTAGAATTACTGACAGCCTTGGGAGAGCCAGTCCTGACAAAACTCTACCATCTGGTGAGCAAGATGTATGACACAGGCGAAATACCCTCAGACTTCAAGAAGAATATAATAGTTCCAATCCCAAAGAAAGCAGGGGTTGACAGATGTGAAAATTACCGAACTATCGGTTTAATAAGTCACAGCTGCAAAATACTAACACGAATTCTTTACAGACGTATGGAAAAACCGGTAGAAGCCGATCTCGGGGAAGATCAGTTTGGATTCTGTAGAAATATTGGAACACGTGAGGCAATACTAACCCTACGACTTTTCTTAAAAGAAAGGTTAAGGAAAGGCAAACCTACGTTTCTAGCATTTGTAGACTTAGAGAAGCTTTTGACAATGTTGACTGGAATACTCTTTCAAATTCTGAATGTGGCAGGGGTTAAACACAGGGAGCGAAAGGCTATTTACAATTTGTGCAGAAGCAAGCAGTAAAGTAAACAAAGGAATAATTCCGAGTAGGTATTAAAATCCACGGAGAAGAAATAAAAACTTTGAGATTCGCCGATGACATTGTATCTCTGTTAGAGACAGCAAAGGACTTGGAAGAGCAGTTGAACGGAATGGAAAGTGTCTTGAAAGGAGGTATAAGATGAACATCAACAAAAGCAAAACGAGGATAGTGGAATGCAGTCGAATTAAGTCGGATGATGCTGAGGGTATTAGATTAGGAAATGAGACACTTAAAATAGTAAAGGAGTTATCCACACTATCCGGGATAATACGTTTCCCATTAACGTCACTCACATGCCCTAAACCCCTGCGGATGAAACAATGTGATTTATCCAACTCTGTATCGCTTAAGTGCTGTTTCCCTCGGTAAGTCGGTATCGACCCAAGCTCACACTATCTTTCCCGTATCTCCTGATATTTTATCATGCTGATCGATATTTACTGAAAACGTATGCAGTGTAGTTGGTCTCACCCCATGGTAGATTAACCTGGCGCCATTGTCTCAGTTGCAACTGTTTCTCCCAGTTGAAACATAGCCTCTGAGTTCCACTGTGCGTTGCAGAAGATCAGTCTTACCACGATGTTTGTCGAGAAAGCTTAGCCGCGAATCACTGAGTAACCTTCGGCTACACATGGCAACATCTCTATGCGTTTTCTGACCCTAGTTTTCCCGACTGAAAACTCCAGCACCGCCGTACCGAATGATTCTACCTTATTATCGCCAATATCACGTAACCTATATTTTTATGGCCCCAGTCTCCTCATTTCCAAGGGGTCCAGACTGATAACGGACACCCAAGGTCTCTGTTTCTTTCCACCCACGAAGCTTAGTAAGCTACATTCCGTCTGCGCACAAACTTGCGCCGTGTTATGGTCTATGGGGACTGCCTTCCGACGGTTGAAGGAATCCTGTTTGTGTTTAACGGCTGCTTCCCTTCCCGGTGCTCTCCACCCTTCCTACCTCTCTGCACTCAAATGTCCGGTGGCCCATTTAGCCACACGCATAGCACTTTTGTTGCTTGCACTGCTTCCTCACATGTCTCTCCCGACCACAACTATAACATTTGACTTCAGAAGCGAACACGCGATGGCCCACTCTCCGCTTTGTGGCCATATCCACCTCCTCTGTAAGTTTTGATTTCCTGAGAGCTGACTCTTAAGTCCTCTGAGTTCTCCATCCATCAACCCGTCAGCGACATTTCAGCGGGTATACCACCATCCACTGCTCAGTTTTCCGCATCCTGTAACAGCGCCCTATTAGCTTTTCAGTTCTAGGGCTTTGCATATGTCTTCGCATTTAGCTTACGGATTGTATCCGAGAATGCTTCCGTGCACTCTTTGCACTGCGTCAACGTACTAAATTACTCCCGAAAAAATCTCGCGCTGTTCTGCTTTTGGCACAATGTAGTGGCCTAGTATTGGAACGTTTGTGCTTCCTCAGTGTCCCGTGGTAGACAACATATGCTTTGGCGACCACCGCCAGACGCATGTTAGCAACACACAGGGTTATTCATCTGACCGCCCACGCGCTTCCGCAGCGACTCTAACATCCTTAGCGAAAACTGCCACGTACTCCGTTGCCTTCCACGAGAAGGGCTTTATCAGTCCGTCCACTGTCGGGTCATACGAAACGGAAGGATCTCTCTGTCTAGACCTGCTCTCCCGTGACTCTAATTGCGACTGATCGTGACTTTCATTACGATCCTCTGACTCAAGACTAAGTTCGAAATTTCTCTTCTTCAAGCTCTCAAACTCCTCTGTTAACAATTGCACTTGTCGAGTTAAGACAGCAACTGCATCTGCGTTAGTAGCACTGTATAATTATCTGATGGTCAGCACATAACCGAATGTTCAATGGTACACTAGATCCTATTTTAATTCCTAAGTCTGCTTTAACTGTCCACTTCACAATGAGATCGTCAATGTGTACATTAAATTAAGTGCGTGATTGAGTGCATCCGAGTCGAACACATTCATTTATTAAAACTACAACTGAAATTTTCGAACATGAACGTATGGCTATTTTTGTATTTACATATATATTCTTTATTTGATTAATAATGTGTTTAGAACACACTATTACTTTCAATATTTTCAACAGATGGAGTCTTTTCACGTTGTCAAAGGCTGTCTCATATTCAAGAAATGTTACGTGCGTTTCCGAACCAAATTCCCAACGTTTTCCAATAATTTGTCTTGTTGTAAATATATTATCATTGCACGAGCGTCCCTTTCCTGAAATGTGATTGTCCATCTGATGTTACTGCATCGGCGATAGTTTGTAATCTTTGGTCAAGAATTTTATCTTTAATTTTATATACTGCATTTAGTAACTTATTAGTGTGTAATTTCCCGCGTCTTTCTTATTGCCTTTTTTTTTTAAATACAGAGATAACTTTAATTCACTCTTCAGGTACGGAAGAGTCTGTCCAACGCATAGTTTAAAACAGAAGAAGCAAGATTCTAAAATGGTTCCTCTGTATTTGAATAATTCTGCATTAATACTCTCTTGGCCAGCAACTTTTCTGTTTTTTGTTTCATTAAGTCTGGTTTTAATTCTTTTATGTCTATTTGGTCTACAGAGTTGTTATCAGTTTTCACATAATAACTTCCTTACTATCTTTGTTGTACCATTGATTTTCTGTTTGTCTAATGTTAAAGCTTTAACACAATGAGAGAAGCATTACAGTTGGAATCTGTGTATGTGTCTTGAGGCTGCGCAACTCACCACGTTCAAATACCCAGATTATATTCTTCCCGTATTTGAGAAACAGAGAACTTTGTGACTTACAACAAACTTCACATATAACACCAAACTTTTACGAAGTTTTTTCTCAGTAAAATCCCCAACAAAATTATGAAAAGAAAAAAGTTTATTCCTTACTACATTTTCGTTGTTGATGCAGTAAAACTGCTGTATCGGGCATGACGATTTCATTGACTACTGCTTCATTACTAACACTATTGGCCACACAATTTGCAGACAGTTCACATACTGCTGAATGTATCACCAAAATTATACACGGTCCAGTCACATTAATGCGAACAACGCATATGTTAAATATTAACTTCAGTAACCACTCACAAACGGCAGTTAGCAACACTAGCAGTGGATAGTATATAAAGCGTGTCGTTGGGATGCGGCAAGCAGTGCAGTCGTTGTCGTAATGTGGAAATGGAGCAATTTGTCTGACGTTCCAATGGGAATGATCATTGCCTTTCCGCACAAGAATGGAAGCATTTCCGAAACTGTTAGTTTTGTAAACTTATCGTGCTCCGCCGTGGTCGTGCATGGCAAAATGGCGCTACCGAAACACGGTGCCATGGCAACTGTGGTGAACCATGGACCATAGATGACGCGGGTGGACGACGGCTGTGGAGATACCTACGGGCGAATGGACGTGCAACTGTTGGGCAACAGACCGGCCAGATGAATCATGGGGCTACCAGCAGAGTCTCCTCCATGAGCGGTCAGCGAACGTTGCTGCATACGGGCTTCCGCAGCAGGTACCGGGTTCGTGCATCAATATTGCCTGCTATATATCGGCTACATAGACTGCAATTTGCACGTCATTATCGCAGCTGGACGTCCACTGAGTGCCGACAGGTGACCTTTCCAGACGAATAACGTTCCATGCTCCGTGGAACAGGTAGTCGTTGGCATGTAAGGTCTGAAACCTCTGAAACCAAACACCCTGCAACAATCGTCGGAAGTGGCCAGGGAGGAGGAAGGAGCGTTATGGTCTAGGGAACTTTTTAGTGGCATTCCCTGGGTGATCTAGCCATTCTGAAAGGCACAAGCGATCAACATAAGTATGTAACTGCCTTTGGGGACCATGTACACCCCTACATGCCGGGTGTTTTTCCTCGACGCTAGACATCTACCAGCAGGACAATGCTACGTGTCACAGAGCTCACAGCGTAAGTGCGTGATTCGAGGTGCACCACGATGTGTTTACCCTACTCAAATGGTTCAAATGGCTCTGAGCACTATGGGACTTAACTTCTGAGGTCATCAGTCCCCTAGAACTTAGAACTACTTAAACATAACGAACCTAAGGACAACACACACATCCATGCCCGAGGCAGGATTCGAAACTGCGACCGTAGCGGTCACGCGGTTCCAGACTGAAGCGCCTAGAACCGCTCGGACACTCCGGCCGGCTTACCCTACTCCTCTCGACACCAAAACTCCACAGATTTAAAGCCAATCGATAATCTCTGTATCTGCGGGACCTCAGCTATTCAGTACAGAATGTCATATTAAACACCTTTCAGTCATCTCAATTTCCACGCTGTTAATAGTCTGGGGGACATGAAGATGGCGAAATACATCACCGAAACTGGTAGCTCAATGAAATAACAGTTTGGAAATTTAGACGACTCTAAGGTGTTTGATTTGACATTCCCCAGTCGCAGCATGGCTCCACATCCCTGTTGGTATCTTCCAGTACCTCATAGACTCTCTTCCTGCCCGCCTCGCAGCCGTCCGCGTTGCCGTCGTCACGTTACTTTGGCTCGACAGTGTATAATTGTACGTTACATAATTCAAGAGATGTAGCGTCATAAGAACTGAGATGCAGGAAAAACTAAATTTGCTTACAAGCGAGCGCAGATTACAAGGCGTAAATTCACCATGTTTGATACTCAGAGCACTTAGCGACATCCAACAAACTGTAAACTAATTTCAAATTTTTGTGAACTTTTCCTTGCTTACACGCATGACGTCAAGTATTTAACGTATTAACTCGCTGTAAAGCAATCAGAAGTTTGAAGCTGTTTTGTACAAGGGAATCTGATTCATGTAAAGAATCTGGAGTTAATCGCGTTTGGGTATTACATGTTTTCACAATAACACAAACCATACTCGGAGCTGTGAACGTGCCACGGCTTCGGTGAGGGAATTATGGCAAGATTCGGCTGAACAAAACCTCTGCTGTTACCGAAGAAACTAATATTTTCCAGCCACTGGGTACAACCTGCCCCAACCGGGGCTTAATCAATGACTGCTGCTGCCCGAAACGGCTGCAATAGAACAGGTAACTGCTTCCGAAGGAAGCCAAAACTAAACTAAACTCCGCCCGAACAGGCCATGGAGGCCAAACCGTACTGACTGGCCGCCGTGTCACCTTCAGCCCACAGGCGCCACTGGATGCGGATGTGGAGGGGCATATGGTCAGTACACCGCTCTACCGGCCGTACACTGTGTGATCAAAAGTATCCGGACACCTGGCTGAAAACTACTTACAAGTTCGTGGCGCCCTCCGTCGGTAATGCTGCAAGTCAATATGGTGTTGGTCGACCCTTAGGCTTGACGACAGCTTACACCCTCGCAAGCTTACGTTCAGTCAGTTATTGGAAGGTCTCTTGGGGAATGGAAGCCCATTCTTCACGGAGTGCTGCATTGAGGAGAGGTATCGATATCAGTCGGTGAGGCCTGGCACGAAGTCGGCGTTCAAAAACATCTCAAAGGCATTCTATAGGATTCAGGTCAAGATTCTGTGCAGGCCATTCTATTACAGGAATGGTATTGTCGTGTAACCTCTCCGCCACAGGCCGGGCCTTATGAACAGGTGCTCGATCGTGTTCAAACATTCAATAGCCATCCCCGAATCGCTCTTTAACAGTGAGAAGCAAGAAAGTGCTTTAAACATCAATGTAGGCCTGTGCTGTGATAGTACCTCCCAAAATAACCAACGGGAGCAAGCGCCCTCCATTAAAAACACGGCCACACCATAACACCACCGCCTCCGAATTTTACTGTTGGCACTACACACGCTGGCAGATGGCGTTCACCGGGCATTCGCCGTACCCACACCCTGCCATCGGACCGCCACATTGTGTACCGTGATTCGTCACTCCACACAACTTTTTTCCACTGTTCAATCGTCCAAAGTTTACGCTCATTACACCAAGCGGGGCGTCGTTTGGAATTTACCGGCGTGATGTGTGGCTTATGAGCAGCCTCTCGCCCATGAAATCCAAGTTTTCTCACCATCCGCCTAACTGTCATAGTACTTGCAGTGGATCCTGGGGTTTGGAATTCCTGCGTGATGGTCTGTATAGATATCTGCCTACTACACATTCAACTTTCGGCGGTCTCTGTCAGTCAACAGACGAGGTCGGCCTGTACGCTTTTGTGCTGTATATGTCCCTCTACGTTTCCACTTCACTATCACATGGGAAACAGTGGACCTAGGGATGTTTTGTAGTGTGGAAGTCTTGCTTACAAACGTGTGACACAAGTGACACACAATCATCTGACCACGTTCGAAGCACGTGAGTACCGCGGAACGCCCCATTCTGCTCTCTCACCATGTCTAATGACTACTGAGGTCGCTGATATGGAGTACCTGGCAGTAGGTGGCAGCACAATGCACCTAATATGAAAAACGTATGTTTTGGTGGGCGTCCGGATACTTTTGATCACGTAGTGTATGTCATTTTGCGGGACCGGATCCGAAGGAAGCTATGTGAGCATAATAGGTTGCAAGAAGGAACTCCGATGCCCCATATTACAGTGAAAAGGCACAAATGGTACTGACATTGACATTTGTACGGCTAAAAGAAAAGGGTAGTGATGGTAGCTGATTAGTAATGCCATAACTATTTGAAATGAGGTGAATGATGAATACTTGTCTCCTGTTGGCGGACTGTACATTGTTAATCATTCCATAGAGTCGAGTGTGGCGTGTACGAGTGGATTTCAATAATATAAGAGACAAAGTCATGTACAAATGAAACAATTTGCATGGAGGTATGTTCCGCTTCATCCAATTAAATGAAAGGCAGTTGGTTTCGTCCCAACGCGTTTCGCTTCCTAAACTTAAGAAGCGTCTTCAGTGGCCTGTAATACATTTTTATTTTTATACATATAATAAATGTAGTATATAGTAGTTACAATACGTTACTACGATACATTTTCTCATGTTATTCTCTTGTTTTCCATATTAAGCGCAAATTTGTGATCTTACATTATCGTTTGGTATTACTTACGATTTCCAGTGTTGTTAGTCCATATGTGATTACGCACTCTAATAATTCTGAAGTCTTCTTACATATTGGATGGGTCATGTCCATGTTTTATCAGTTGTTCGTCAACGGTAGGGTGGCTATTTTCATCCTTCCAGCTTCTTGTATGTCCGTGACTAATTTTGAAATTCCTAGCTGTCATCCCCAGATATACTGATTCACATTCTTGGCATTCTAAATGGAATATACCTACTCCTTGGTATTTATCGGGTTTGTATGTTGTTTGTAAATGTGACTGTGTAACCTCCCCACAGAAATATTAATTAAAATAAACCAGATGTAACCTCCCACGGAAATATTGAAATGAACCAAGTGTAACCTCCCACGGAAATAAGAATTAAATGAATTTTAAATATTATAACCTTTGAACAAAATTCGTTCCCATTTATAATCTCCGTGCACAAATGCATTCACATTTAATGTAACCACAAAATTCTTTTCTCATTTAATGCTAAGCTCGAAACAGAAAAATTCCTAACCCAAAAAATAATAAAAAAAATATTCAGTAACCTGGTAAACTTTATGACGACAGCAACGCTGCGCCTCGGCCCTGTATTCTGAATAAAAAAAGCAAAAATTGTTACCTCAATAAAAACTGCGAATATATCTGCTCTTACCTAAAAAATTTTCGGCACAGCTTCGTGCAATGCTGGCCTATGCTTTGTGATTCGTGAAAGGAATAATTATCCATTGGATATATTCTTTGAATTGAAATGAATGCTTTTTTTTTTAAAAAATTACTTTATATTATAAAAATTATTATTGGTGCATTTTTTAAAAATAAATTGGATGACAGTTAACATACATTACTAGATATGCGCAAGGCTGCCTCTTTACCTTCTACAACAATACTCATCCTCCAGAGTCCCGACCAGAGCGGACTGCACAGAAGCGCAGACACGCGCAGACTACTACTGACTACTGCAGACTAATGCTGACTACTGACAAGCAACAACTAACTACATACCGCTCTCTGGTCAGAGATTCTCCTATGCCTTGCCTATTGCAGGCAGCGCATATAGCGCATTCCTCTTACATAACCCTCCACTGGGGGGGGGGCAAAAATTTGGCAGCGATGGTGAGTCAATTGGATTTGCCATGAGCAAAACAAATTTTTCTTAATTAACTAAGTTTACAATCACAGAATACATACATATACATAAGTACAGAACATGAAATAAAATATAGTGCACATGCACTGAGTACAGAACATATCAAGCAATGACAAAATGTATACGCAATGAGTACAAAACATATTAACAAATGACAAGAGTGCACACGCACTGTAGTACAGAACATATCAGGAAATCACAAAATGTATACGGAATGAGTACAAATCATATTAACAAATGACATAAAGTGCACACGCACTGTAGTACAGAACATATCAGGAAATGACAAAATGTATAGGCAATGAGTACAAATCATATTAACAAATGACATAAAGTGCACACGCACTGTAGTTTTTTTTTACTATTTTACAAGAACTAGGATAGGAAAGGGAAGGATTGCATCATGGTTGTAGCACATTAGGTTGCACGCAGCTGCACTGAAAGTCCATATCTTTCTACAGAAGCACAACACCAAGTGAGACAATCTGAAGTTCTTTTCCCTGAAGTATTAATCAGTGTAGCCAAGACAATGAAATCTCGTATTAATATTCCATGTCATCATTTTGGTAGTACATTAGGTACACCAAACAATCGGACCATAATAACATCTCCATCGCTCAAGGTGGTGGACAGCATGCCTTGTCAACACCACGTTCTTGTAAGGTACACCAACGTAGAATTAGTGCAAAAACCAAATATAGTGCTCCATGAGCATGAGGATAGACGGGACAAACGGATATTGTAGTAATTTCTGGTAATTAGGTGAGAAGGTGAAGGGCATTAAGTCTTATGCCAGTCATAATTTATAATTACACTAGTCTTTCAACTGATTACAGTAATTCGTGGCACTCATCGCCAGTTACTGAACATTTCTGTAGCATGTATGAAGTATTACAGAATAATGTTCATAAGTCATTTGTTTACAGAGAACATAGGCACTCATTGACCAGTTACAAACCTTCAGAAGTCATCATTCAACACAGGAGCTAATGAGTGTAGCATCAAGCTACTGGTATTCATATATATAGCATGAAAGTGACATAATATAAATTTAAAATATAAGAAACAGTGGCATGCGTTGGTCAGCAAGTACTGAATATTACAAAACATTTTTCATCATTCAAGTGACATACGCCATATTTAAAAATAATTACTGGCACTCATTGGCCAGTTACAAATCATCAGAAGTCATCAGTTAAAACAGGAGTTAATGAGTGTAGAGCATGCATGCATTATTACAAAATATCATCCACTATTACTCAGAACTCATCATTTAAGTGACATATGACATATTTAAAAATATAACTCTCTGTAACTATTACTCAAAGTCTGTGATTAGAAAACATCATTCAGTATCACTCATAACTCTCTTAAATTGCTAGCATTATTTGGGACTGGTAATACATTTTTTTGTGTTAGCAATGCATTGCGTTGGGATCGATAATTAATTGCTGGGGCATAACAATATTTGCATTTGACTTACAGTATTGCTGCAAATGAAGATGTGTAACGTCATTTGTCATGAGTCAGCTGTAGCAAGGTTATGAAACAAATAGAGTATATGTGATCACATTCATGAATGACACAGGTTTAATGACCAACTGCTTATAGCACATTAATTTCATGAATAATTTCTCCTGCAAAATATACAAAATGGATTATTAATCTGAAAGAAGAAACGCATATTATGCTGAAAAGTAGTGAACTTCGAATTAACAGGTAATGAAATGTGTATAAAATATATATGTTCTCTAGCTGTCCTTTCCAAAACCTTCAGTCATCACACCATGCGACATAAGACATACTGTCAAAACGAACTGCAACAAATACTTAAATAGCTACATATCATCTCTTAACTAACAGTAAATATATAAACTTCATCTGCAAAGAAAAACTTCATTATCCATATCACCATAACTCCATTATTATCATCACCTCTAAAGAAAAACTTCATTATCCATAGTAGCATATTCTTCATCACTATTCATCATCATTCATTATCATCTGCAAAAATGTCACTTCATTATTCATTATACAATTATTCGTAGTATAGAGTTCCTTATTTCTAGCATATTTCATCACTAAAACTAAGATGTGTAGTTCTGTTAGACAGCCTGCATTAATCGCCTCGTATTCTGAAAGAAATATTAGTTAAGACTGCTATCATACGATGTGCGCAGTATATTCTTGTTAATGCTTGTTAATTCTGATCCATTTACTCTTCGTGACGAGGTATTACATCTTCTTTCGTTCATTCCGAAGGTGAAATTCCCATTTTTATTTCTTTTACACGTTATTTCTTTCTGAAAATGATGAACAATGATTAATGTCTTGCATTTAAATCATATACCCATTAAATAAAAACTGGTTTCTAGTGATATAATTGGGCATACAGAATAGCATGACAGAAAACGTAATATGTCAAAAACATACAGTGTGCAGGTACAAAAACGTACACAGAGTATCACAATGTAGCAGCAAAAAAAAAAAAAAAAAATAAAATAAAATAAAATAAAAAAAAATAAAAAAAAAGTGTAAAATAGTCACGATGTTGAGATATCATAAGGCAAAATGTCAAAGTCAACTGGTGTTTGTTACATCTTAAATATTTCATAGTGCATACAAACAAAACACGAAAACAATCATACATACATGAAGAATGGAAAATGTGCACAGTCTGATGTTAACGACAAGAAGAGCGACCTGCTAACCTTACCTGGCCGGGCACTTGCCAAGAAAAAATACGATAATCATCAGTAAGTGTTCATGTGAATATAATTGCATAAGTGGTCATAAAAAAAATCAGGAAATGGCATTACAGTATCATAAATCATAAAGTATGTTCATTCATTAAAGGGTTTGATGTTGGAGACATGGTGATTCCCTTTGGTTTTTCTGGTTCGCAGAGTTTCGACGTGTACTACATTCGGGCGAGGAATGCTGCGAATTCGATATGGACCTGCGTATGAAAGCTCAAATTTACTACATCTACTTTTTCCTCTATTAGATAAATAATCTGTGCGTACTAATATCTTCTGTCCAATGTGAAAGTCACGGCGTGTACAAACCTGTTTTTGCTGTCTTCTCCGGCGCTCTGCGGCACGTTTGATGCTCTTCAGCACAATGTCAATTATTTCATGGTGTCGTAGTCGACGAGATGTAGGAAAGGTTACTAATTCTTTAATTTTGTTAGGTGGTTCAACATTTTTCAGTATAACAGACGGAGATAGCATAGTAGATTCATTTGGTATGGAATTAATTACATCCTGGAATGAGAGTATGTGTGTGTCCCAATCAATATGTTTTTTATGGCAGTATATTCTACACAGTTTACCAATTTCTTTCATTAATCGTTCACAAGGGTTCGAAGAAGCGTGGTACCTGGATATATAGATCGGAGAAATGTTTCTAGCTCGCAACATACGTGTCCATATAGCAGATCTAAATTGTGGTCCATTGTCGGAAATTACTTTCAATACATGCCCTACATGAAATAGAAAATGTTTTACAAATGCTTTCGAAACAGTTTTAGCAGTAGCTTTGCGTAACGGAGTGAAGGTAACAAATTTTGAAGTGAGTTCAACAGCGACAAAGATGTAGCAAAAACCTCTGTTAGTTCTGGGAATCGGACCAAAAATGTCTACAGCTGCCATGTGTCTCAATTTAACAGGTACAATGGGATGTAATGGAGGAATATGTGAAGTCGTATATGACTTAGCTTTCTGGCAAATTTTACACGACGCTAAAACTCGTCGAATACGTTTCTCCATGTTGGTAAAATAACAGTTCTGTCTTAATATAAGAAGACATTTTCTGGCTCCGTAATGTGCGTAACTTAAATGAGTATACCAGATTAATTTGTTAACAAGTTCGTCAGGAATGCATAATAACCAATTGTTGCTGTCAGGGTGAGAGCGGCGAAACAGAATGTTATTGCGTACAGTGTAATGGTTTCTAATGGTAACATTATTCCTATCTTGCCAAAGGTGTTTAATTTCTTTCCACACGTTGTCTTTACTCTGCTCTTGTGCTATGTCTCGTAATGACGACGAAATGAAATTCTGAAATGCAACTTGTTGAATATACATGACGCTGAAATGTGCTTTGCAGAAGTTGGTTGCGATGTCTTGCTGATTGTTGCTGAGAGAACGGGATAGTGCTACAATATTTTGTGTACCGGGAATGTGAACAATTGTAAAATTAAATTCCTGCAAATAAAGTTTCCATCTACTTAATCTGTCGAGTGTAAATTTAGCGGAAAGTAAAAACTGTATCGCTCTATGATCTGTGTAAACGGTTGTATGTCTTCCATAAAGAAAATGCCGAAATCTCGTAAATGCCCATACAACACATAATGTTTCAAGTTCTGTAACAGAATAATTGCGTTCAGCAGGTGACAGAATGCGACTCGCAAAGGCTATGTTTTTAATTACTGTAGTGCCATCTTCTTCAATTTCCTGACAAATGTGTACGCCTAAAGCGGTGTTAGAACTGTCGGTGGCAATGGGAAAATTTCTAGTAAGATCTGGATGTGATAAAAGTAGTGCATTCAACAAAGCTAGTTTCAGGTTCACAAATTCAGAATGTGCTTGCCTATCCCAGGACCAAATACTGTTTTTACCTGTCAATTGACATAATCTAGGGGTGTCTAAAGCAGAGTAATCAATAAATTTACGAAAAAAGTTAATTAAAAACCAAAAAGCTGCGTAGTTGTTTCTTCGTCGTAGGAACAGTAATGTCACATAAAGCTTGAAGTTTTTCCGGGTCAGGCGCAATGCCTTCTGTTGAAATTACATGTCCAAGAAATTTTATAGAAGTTTTGCCAAAGTGCGATTTGCTAAGATTAACTGTGAGTCCTTGTGCACGAAAAGTTCGTAACAGTTGTTCAAGAATCAGATTGTGTTCAGACCAGTTAGCTTCTGCAATAAGAATGTCGTCTACATACGTTGTGATTCTGTCTTTAAGTTCCGTCGGAAGTATTGTATTCAAACCGCGAATAAATGCTGCTGAAGAAATAGTTAAACCGAACGGTAATGTACGAAATTGATAACAGTCACCAAAACAAAGAAAGCCATGTACTTTCTGCAGTCCGGATGGAGTTGAATTTGCCAAAATCCCGATTTCAAATCTAATGTGGAATAAATAGCAGTACTATGAAATTTCTGTAGAAGTTCTTCTAGTGTCTGTGGGCGATCTGTTTTATTAATAATAATGTCATTGATGTGACGCGAATCAAGTACGAGGCGAAGTGAACCATCCTTTTTCTTAACAATATGGAGCGGGTTTATGTACGGACTAACTGCCGATTCAATAATTCCTTGGTCAAGCATAGCTTGCAATTCTTTCTTAACTTGCTCTCTGTGAATATACGGAATGGGATAATGTTTGACTTTAAATGTTTCATGCTGTTTAACTTGAAATTCATACATAAAACCGGACATAGTACCAGGAACGTTGTCAAAAACTGGAGCTTGCTGTAAAAGAATTTTGCGTAGTTGCGTGCGTTCGTCGTCTGTATTTGCACTGCTCTGTTTAACTTTATCAGAAATCATCTGTATAACGTCATAGTCGGCTTCGTCTGGAGTATTATGGTTGTGTACGTACGTATCTGTGAACAATGTGGATTGGCATTCTATGTTACGCGATGCGAAAATGACCTCTGTCCGATTAATTGTTTGTTCTTCGGCAGATAAAGAGTGCTGAAATTCTAAAGCCAGTTGTACATTTTCATTCTTTAACATTAAATAGGAGTTTTGAAAGACAGTAATTGCGTCGTGTTGTACCAGAAAATTCGTGCCTAAAGTAACGTCTGTCGTTAATAAGGGAACAATCCAAAAATTTGAGTGAAATGTGTGACCTGCAATACAAAATGATAAATGTGTCTGTAATTTTACATCTACACCTTTACTAGATACTGCTCCTTTTACTTTAGTTTTGCCTAATGGTAACGTAGGATAGGTATTCTCTTTGTTACATTCGTTGAAAGTTTCCTCATTTATAACTGACATAGGAGATCCAGAATCGATTACTGCTGAAAATTTCGATGATCCAATTTTTACTTCGATGACAGGGTGTGAAATGGTTTTTTGAATAACTGGTTTTTCCTGCAAAAGAGTGTCTCGGATGTCATCAAAAGTAATAACATTTTCGTGAACAAGATTCTGCGTGTCAAAAGTATTTCTTGCGTTACTGGAAGATGCAACCTGTACTGTACTTAGTCAAATTCTATCTGACGTGCTATTATTTTCGGGAGGATGCTGTGGCATTTCCACTATTTGAACTGTTCTGTTATTTCGTCCTGACGTATTACGTTCGGGATGATATCTACTGTCTGGTTCATTCATAATAATATGTTGTTGCGGATGATTTTGCTGCTGATAAGACCGACTGTTAGTAAACGTACGCTGAAAATTGTGCTCATTACTTTTACGTCTGTCATGATAGTCGTTTCTATACGGTGCATTGCGATAGGAATTGAAATGGTGTGATTTCTGAACGTACTGATTTCCTTGTTGCTGTGCGTTACTATTTGTTGGGGCCGACGCTATACGCGTAGGCGGCGAAACATTAAAGCTTGGTTGACCTTGTACATTACATTGTTGGCTAGGTATGCTAACCGGTTGGCTTTCAAGCTGTTGTTCTGAAAAACCTCTATTGTTACCAAAATGCGTTCGCTGTTGCTGATTATCTTGACGATACTGATAATTAAAATTTTGTCTGTTATTAAAGTTCTGGTGGTTGTCGTACCTGAAGCGTCTATTAGCTTTGCTATTGAAATAGCGTGGCTGATCGTAATTGCTGTATGTTTGTTGACCTTGGTTATTAAATGAAAAATTTTTGTTTCTAAACGAATAATCCGATTGCTGCACTTCCAAAAGCTGTAACAGGTCTCTGAATGCCGAAATATTTTCTTTCTGCTGACCCATTAAAATTGACTCTCTTAATGATCGTGGTAATTTAGAAATACATAATTGAATAAGTGCAGATTCACTGTATGGTTCACTTAAGTACTGGTTTTGTTGGATCATGTGTTCAAAAAATTGCGTGACAGTGGAAAAATTTGAGTTCTCAGAATTCGGTAAACTAATGAATTGATCCTTAATTCCGCGCTGTGTCGTCTTCGACCAATACGCTGACAGAAAAGCATTCTGAAATTCTTCTACCGAGTAGCATTGTCTCGCGATCGGTCTCATACGAGTTGCCAGTTCGCCTTCCAAAAAACTGCAAATAAATTCGTTTATGTGTTACGGGCCAAGCCGGTGGAAAAGCAAAGCTAAATTGTTGTGTCCAATCCATTGGGTGAATCTGTGTTCTGTCATTTTTAAATACTTTAAATTTTCTCACGTATAGAAAGTGCTTGTAATCAAAATTATCGTCTCTGTATGTCTGAACAGGTTCAGGATTGTATGAGAATCTATTTGTCTGTGATTGTTCAGAATCTAAGACACGTACTCTCTGTAAATGACCTAAATTATACTGGCTGTGTGAGTGTGACAAGCGTTCGGAATGTGCCGTAAGCTGTGACGTGTTATTGACTGAAACATTTTTCATCTCTGTCACTTCTTGCTGTAAAGTTGACAATTTTCTACGTAATGTATTATTGGACGAATCTATCTCACTGATCGTCTGCTGTAAATTTTGGAATTCAGGTGTTTGATTAAACGAAATCGGTGAAGTATCGTCTGATTTGCTGTCATTATTACTTTCAATAACATCAATATGACTGGCCAATTCATCATATTTTTCAGTCAGTATTTTTACCTGATCATCGTTTTTAGTGTCACAAGCATTAATTTGTTTTTGTATTTTACGTGTGGTTTCGTTCAATTTTTTCGCATCTGCTTTGATGACATCGGGATCCTGTATTAATTCTAATTGTTCAAGTCTGTCGGTCACTGTCTGAAAGTCTACTGTGTGTGTATCTGCTTTTGTTTTAAGATCGGAAATTTCATCACGCAATTCGGTATTCAACTGTTTGATAGTATTAATTTCGTCTGATACTGTAGCAATATTGTTGTCTACGTATGTTTTTGCTTTTGTAAACAATTTACGCTTATCTTCCTGTCTCTGTGCGGTAATTGTTTCCATGACATGTCGCTTTACTTTATTCTGTTCTTGTATAAATTTACGGTAGCGCGTTTCACTGTTTTGTAGGTGGTGATTAAAACGTTCGTCAATTTGGCTGTTCTGTTGGTCAAAGTTCGCGTCTACTTTTGCATCGAGTATGCGTGAAAGTTCTGCTGACATTAACTTAAACTCGTCGCGTAACTGTGTTGCGTTTTCAGAGCATTGTTTACCGACTGCACTAATCTCGTCCCTAAGTGATTCTGTTGTAGCTGCTTGCGTATTCCTTAATTCTTGAGCAACAGATCTAATTTCTTCACTACCTTTCCTAGCACAAGCCTTAATTTCCTCACGTAATTGTTCTTTAGTATCATGAAATTGCGCGGCAACGGCTGTAATCTGTTCACTAAGCTGTTTAGAATTGTTATCTAGTTTTTCATTAAGTTGTTGTTTGAGATTTTCATTATTTTCATTAAGTTGTTTGAAGTTGTTGTCTTGTTTTTCATTAATTTCATCAATTTGTTGTTTGAGATTTTCACTAAGTTGTTTGTGATTGTTGTCTTGTCTTTCATTCTGTTGTTTGGAATTTTCATTAAGTAGTTGTTTAACATTTCCACCAAATTGTTGTTTGAGATTCTCGTTAGGTTGTATCATTAATGCTATGACTCGATCCATGCCAAAATTAGCTACTGTATTCTCTGTGCTGTGTGATGGTGTGTGTGCATTTGTCACGTTTTCTGTAACCATTTGGTTATTCTGTACTTCTTGAAAGGGTTTGCCAAACGGATGTGCACTGTTAGTCACTACCTCGGAATCAAATGAATCTGTCGTACTTTGAGTACACTGTTCATTTTCGTTAGAAAAATTTATCTGTTCACAATTCAAATTTTGCAAACCGGGTGTGTTAAACTGGGCAGCGTTCATTTAACAGAACGTCCCGCGTCATCAATTGTCGTTAAATTGACAGACGACACAATTGAATTTATTTGTTCATCATTAGGATCAAAATCATTACTAGTGGTCGGTAGGCACGGATTGTCAGTAAATGGAGGATTGTCATTAAGACACTGACTGTCGCTAGTATTATCAGTCAAAATATTCGAATCGGATATTCCATTCATTGCACATCGCGATGTACTGTTAACAGTTTTTCGCGGCATTTTCCACAAATCAAAATTAAGCACAAATAAAACAAAGACAAAGCGAAATAGAACAAACAATTACAACAAAGAGCAATAAATTGCCGATGATCTGTGAAAGAAAGAGTGACAAATTAGTAAATGCGTTGCGCCAGATGCAAACTACATTTAAGTAAATAAGAGCAGATATATGACTACTTCTCAGAAGATTCACAAAGAAATACGATCCTGGCCGGATGTCGCCAAGTGTAACCTCCCCACAGAAATATTAATTACATGAACCATGTGTAACCTGCTCACGGAAATAATAATTAAATGAATTTTAAATATTGTAACTTCTGAACAAAATTAGTTCCCACTTATTATCTCCGTGCACAAATGCATCCACATTTACTGCACCCACTAAATTCTTTTCTCATTTAATGTAAGCCCGAAACAGAAAAATTCCTAAACCCAAAAATAATAAAAAAAACTTCAGTAACCTGGTAAACTTTATGACGATAGCAGCACTGCGCCTCGGCCCTGTATTCTGAATAAAAAAGGAAAAATTCTTACCTCAATAAAAACTGCGAATATATCTGCTCTTACCTAAAAAATTTTCGGCACAGCTTCGTGCAATGCTGGCCTATGCTTTGTGATTCGTGAAAGGAATAATTATCCATTGGGTATATTCTTTAAATTGAAATGAATGCTTTTTTTTAAAAAAAAATTACTTTACATTATAAAAATTATTATTGGGGCATTTTTTAAAAGAAATTGGATGACAGTTAACATACATTACTAGATATGCGCAAGGCTGCTTCTTTACCTTTTACAACAATACTCAGCCTCCAGAGTCCCGACCAGAGCAGACTGCACACAAGCGCAGACACGCGCCGACTACTACTGACTACTGCAGACTAATGCCGACTAGCGACAGGCAACAACTAACTACATACCGCTCTCTGGTCAGAGACTCTCCTATGCCTTGCCTATTGCAGGCAGCGCATATAGCGCATACCTCTTACAACTGGAGTGTGTTTCTTGTTCTGTAAGCAATATGTGATCCCAATTTCTGTAACACATTTGCTATCTTATATGTTGATTTGTGTTTGTAAGTTTGTTAGTCATGTCTCTTGTCATGAGTGTAATCGTTTTCTGTTTCCGTGTGTGCTGTAGTGTCTGTTGGCATCTTTGGTTTTATGTTCTCTGATTGTTTTCCTATTTAGTTGTGTTTTGATTTTTTGGTTGAGCCTTTGTACTACATGGCCCCTGACGACGCTTCATAAATAAATAAAGCGAAACGGCTATGGTAAAAAAATTACCTTTCAATTTGTGGATATCCGTCCTATTGCATGGATGAGGGAGTTCAGATGATGATGTACGAGAGAAAAAGTACCACCACAGCTGAATCTTGAAAGTGTCTTTATTGTCTCACACAACTAGTTTCGGGGGCACAATACTGCCGTCCTCAGGCCCCATTGTTTTGGCAGTGGTGGTGCCTGAGGATGGAGGTAATGTGCTGCCGAAACTACATGTGTGAGACAATAAAGACTTTGTCAAGCTATATCTGTGGCGGTTCTTTTTCTCACGCAGGCTGCCTTTCATTTAGTTGTATAGACGGAACATACCTCCATGAATTTTGAAGCAACTAAGTAACGACGGAAAACGGAAAAAAATGAAACAATTTGTAAGAGGATTTTTGTATTTTCTTGACTTTGGTTTGGCATCACTGTGATGGCCTGAGAACACCTGACAGATAAAAATTGTCGTCTGTTTAACCTCAATATTGAATTTAACGACCCCGTGTATGTTTGTAGTTTCCACTTCCGTTGAACAATTTTCACTGATCCAAATTTTGATTTCTGAGGGTGATAAACTGGGTAAAATCTTTTGTCGAATGATTTCAAAGGGTGGTGAAAGTTGTATGGGGCCCGGAAATTTTTTTAAGTACGTAGGACAGTTCAATAACGATCGAATCTCAGTGACTGACGATCAACGTCCTGGCAGGAGAGTTTAATTGTCGACTCCACTTGAAAACCCCATTGACGATATTATTCGTGAAGGCTGAGGTATTCCGACTGGACATATAGCACAAACAGTTGTAGTACGTGTGGTTCAAATGGCTCTGAGCACTATGGGACTCAACTGCTGTGGTCATAAGTCCCCTAGAACTTAGAACTACTTAAACCTAACTAACCTAAGGACAGCACACAACACCTAGCCATCACGAGGCAGAGAAAATCCCTGACCCCGCCGGGAATCGAACCCGGGAACCCGGGCGTGGGAAGCGAGAACGCTACCGCACGACCACGAGATGCGTAGTACGTGTGGCACAGTTTCTAAACAAGATGTTAACGCGTGATGAGACTTCACCATTTTGAACCAGAGTCCAAAAGACAAAGCGTGGAATGGAAGTAAACCTCCCGACCTGCCCGAAAGCGGGCAGTCATGCTGACGATATTTTGGAATGTCCAAGGCGTCCTCTTTCGTGTTTATTTGGAGGATCAGAGTACAATAAACAGTGGCTACTACTCATACCTGCTGATGAACAGTAAAGCTAGCAATGAGAGAAAAACGTCGTGATTTTGCTACGCTACAACGCTCGCCCTCACACCGCCAAGGTGACGCAAGAAACCATTCCAAAAATAGATTGAGACATACTACTTTATATTGCCTAGAGTTCCGAATTGGCTCCCTCGGATTTTCAGGTGTCTGTTCCACTCAAGGAGGCATTACTTGGACAAAAGTTCAGCACCAATGAAGAAGTCATAGAATTTATGTGGAAGAGGCTCAGACAACAAGACTTCTTTGCATCAGGTGTAGAAGAAACTAATTCATCGTTAGGACAACTGTATTAATATTGGTGGGGATTATGTCGAGAAGTAGTGAAAACCTCATTTTGAAAAAATACAATTTTTTTGTATGTCAGTTTAATTGTTTTTTAGTAAGTACGGCTGCCTAATAGTACTGGGCTGCTGCGTAAGTTCGTAGCGTTTTTGGTTTGCATTTCAGTGTTCAGGTTGCTATGGGATTATTTAGCCATTGTAATTTCTTATTTGTAGCTCAATGTTGCTACTTACGTTTACGTATTGTCACTCTGTCATTTGGAGATAGTGAGTGGAGCTGTGGACGCTAGAAAATGGAATGACAAGTCTAGAAATCGGAACATTTCCGAAATATTGTTCTTTCTGAGTTCAGTAGAGGGGTGACAGTAGCGAAGTCAGCCGGAAAAATTTGTGCCGTGCATGGGGGTAATGCCACTGGACAGAGCACGGAGGACCATTTTGACATTAGTGCGTCTCCACGTTGAGGAAGACCTTCGAGGTTTGATGAGGATCGTTTAAACGCATTATTCCACAATGATCCACGACATTGTACTCGAGAATCGAAAAATGTGATGGACTGCGGCCATTCCAACTTCGTTCGACATTTTCATGCTATTGAGAGGGTTCAAAATTCAGATGTATGAGTACCACGTGCTCTAATTGTAAACCAAAATCGCAAGAATCAGCGGGTGACCATATGAGCATCTCTGCTCACTCGTCATAAATTAGCACGCGGACAACACCGGTCATTAATATCCTGTATCGTTTCCCATTCAATGCTCGTCGTACATTACCTCGTGAACAACACAGGACATTTCTGACTTGCATCATTCGTGGTAAGATAAATGGTGGCTTTATGCTAACATAAGGAAAAGAGAGGAGTGGTTGAACCCAAACAGTGCAGCAGCTCCCCGTAGAAAGCCCTGCACAGATCCACCAAAAGATGCCGTTGGACAGGTCGAACGGCGACGGTGTGTTGTACTACGAATTGCATCCCTGAAGTCTAACCATCGCTGCTGCCTATAATTGTCAACATTTGAGACGTCTTGCAGACGCAGCCCAAGAACAACGACCACGAAGACAGCGTGAAGTGCACGATAACGCCCGTCCGCATCCTGCTAGACTGACAAAAAGCAATACACAGGAGTGGGGTCGGGAAGTCATTCCGCACCCTCTATTCAGCTGATCTTGGGCCCTCAGATTTTCTTCTTTTTCGACTTCAAGGAACTTCCTTTCCTGATTAAAATGGGCTACGAACGTGGCTCGCCGAGTTCTTCAGTTCTGTATCTGCTGTGTTTATCAAAAATCTGGAAAAACTCTTCGAGTTTATGCACCATCTCAATACTGTTTTTTTTTCAGTAGTCACTTTGTTGTCTTATCTTTACGACTTATCTTAGATGAAAGATTAAGGAAAGGCAAACCTACGTTTCTAGCATTTGTAGACTTAGAGAAAGCTTTCGACAATGTTGACTGGAATACTCTCTTTCAAATTCTAAAGGTGGCAGGGGTAAAATACAGGGAGCGAAATGCTATTTACAATTTGTACAGAAACCAGATGGCAGTTATAAGAGCGGAGGGACATGAAAGGGAAGCAGTGGTTGGGAAGGGAGTGAGACAGGGTTTTAGCCTATCCCCGATGTTGTTCAGTCTTTATATTAAGCAAACAGTAAAGGAAGCAAAAGAAAAATTCGGAGTAGGTATTAGAATCCATGGAGAAGAAATAAAAACTTTGAGTGTCGCCGATGACATTGTAATTCTGTCAGAGACAGCAAAGGACTTGGAAGAGCAGTTGAACGGAATGGACAGTGTCTTGAAAGGAGGATATAAGATGAACATCAACAAAAGCAAAACACGGATAATGGAATGTAGTCGAATTAAGTCGGGTGATGCTGAGGGAATTAGATTAGGAAATGACACACTTAGAGTAGTAAAGGAGTTTTGCTATTTGGGGAGCAAAATAACTGATGATGGTCGAAGTAGAGAGGATATAAAATGTAGACTGGCAATGGCAAAGAAAGCGTTTCTGAACAAGAGAAATTTGTTAACATCGAGTATTGATTTAAGTGTCAGGAAGTCGTTTCTGAAAGTATTTGTATGGAGTGTAGCCATGTATGGAAGTGAAACATGGACGATAAATAGTTTGGATAAGAAGAGAATAGAAGCTTTCGAAATGTGGTGCTACAGAAGAATGCTGAAGATTAGGTGAGTAGATCACATAACTAATGAGGAGGTATTGAATAGAGTTGGGGAGAAGAGGAGTTGGTAGCACAACTTGACAAGAAGAAGGGACCGGTTGGTAGGACCTGTTCTGAGGCATCAAGGGATCACAAATTTAGCTTTGGAGGGCAGCGTGGAGGGTAAAATTCATAGAGGGAGACCAAGAGGTGAATACACTAAGCAGATTCAGAAGGATGTAGGTTGCAGTAAGTACTGGGAGATGAAGAAGCTTGCACAGGATAGAGTAGCATGGAGAGCTGCATCAAACCATTCTCACGACTGAAGACCACAACAACAACAACTTTGTGGTCACAGATATTGAGGCTGTAATGGCCTTTGTCTCCAAAACAGCTACTACTACAACACTCTTTTGATTAGATAGCCTGGCAGCCGAGATGTAGGTCGGCTGCCCCCTATCGTATTTGCCTCACCTACCTCCCTCCCCTGCCCCACACCTAGCTCCGCCCGGTGACGCGGCGTGACGTCGCCTCTCCCACCGCTCGCTGCTGAAGACCCCCGGGTATAGCGGCGGGGTGGAGGGGGTGGGCGACAGCGCCCTTCTGGGTCCCCGCCAGGGCTTGCTCTGCGCCCTGCATATCTGATGAAGCCACCCACGCTTCGCCCGGTGTTATTTCAATCCTGGTCGCGTGACGCCAGCACCGAGAAGGCGAGGTGCAGCGGCTGGAATTCAAAGGCTGTTCGCCCACTGAGTGCTGCTGAATTAGTAAGCTAGAGACAGTAGCGAAAGAGCTTGATTACGCGAGTTTCCGTCTTCGTATTCTACGCAGTGACTAGTTACCTCGACATATGGTGATAGAGCTACCACAATTAGTTCCACGTAGCTACCCCGAGCTCATTCAATCACGGTTATGCAACATGTGATGAACGGTGAGAAATTTATTCACAGGTGATTTCGTAGGTTTTAAATTCAGCCAGATTTGAAAATGATATCTAGACAGATCTGCTGATATTACGTAGTCCACACAAATCTAAATCTCGCATGAACTCCGCTCTCTCTGTTTCTTTCTCTCCCTCCCTGCGTCCCTTCCTCTCCCTT
Organism: Schistocerca serialis cubense; assembly: GCF_023864345.2. Lineage (NCBI taxonomy): Eukaryota > Metazoa > Arthropoda > Insecta > Orthoptera > Acrididae > Schistocerca > Schistocerca serialis. The sequence continues at coordinate 633,668,898 of NC_064645.1, forward strand.
CCTCTCCCTTCCTTCCTCTCCCTTCCTCTCCCTACCTCTCAATTCCTCTCCTTTCCTCTCCCTTCCTCTCCCCCTTCCCCCCCCTCTCTCTCTCTCTCTCTCTCTTCCTCTTTCTCTCTCTCTTCCTCTTTCTCTCTCTCTAGCCGGCCGGTGTGGCTGTGCGGTTTAGGCGTTTCAGTCTGGAACCGCGTGACCGCTACGGTCGCAGGTTCGAATCCTGCCTCGGGCATGGATGTTTGTGATGTCCTTAGGTTAGTTAGGTTTAAGTAGTTCTAAGTTCTAGGGGACTGATGACCACAAATTTTAAGTCCCATAGTGCTCAGAGCCATTCTCTCTCTCTCTCTCTCTGTCTTCCTCTTTCTCTCTCTCTCTCTTTCTCTCTCTCTCTCTATCTCTCTCTTCCTCTCTCTCTCTCTCTCTCTCTTCCTCTCTCTCTCTCTCTCTCTCTTCCTCTCTCTCTCTTCCTCTCTCTCTCTCTCTCTCATCCTCTCTCTCTCTCTCTACACACACACACAAATGGTTCTGAGCACTATGGGACTTAACACCTGAGGTCATCAGTCTCCTAGATTTAGAAGTACTTAAACCTAACTAACCTAAGGATATCACACAGATCCATACCCGAGGCGCAGGATCCGAACCTGTGACCATAGCAGCAGCGCAGTTCCGGACAGAAGCACCTAGAGCCGCTCGGCCACAGCGGCCGGCGCGCACACCCACCACACACACACACACACACACACACACACACACACACACACACACACACACACACATTCACACACATCCATGCAGACACATACAAACACAAACACTCACACACACGCAAATAAACAGACCGGTGACTTTCAAGAAGTAACGCTACACATTTTTTTCGGCCAATTCCAGTTGGAAAAATGTGGAATTTGTTGCGGTAGTTGAGAGGATGTTGATAGCAGTACTAGTTGTTCTGATGGGCTAGACAGCCGAAGCTGTTCGAATGGGGATGTTGTAATGATCAGAGTGTATTTTTCGTCAATATATATGAAGGTAGAAAATTTTTTTGTATTTCAAATTTCCTAAATAGCAATGCTTCTTGTTCACAGGTTCAGTCAACAAAGCATCTGGCTTGTGTTCATGTATTAGAGTGTAATTCTGATTTCTTTGTGCAATCATAGTATTTCTGGTTTTTGTTTTAATTACTTCATTGTAAATGGCGTTTAAAGCATCTTGTCGTACTGAGGAAGAACCGTGCCAGATGTGTACGTTGAATCACACTTCCACACACAGATCAGTTACACTTGTGGTTTGTTGTTTCGTAGCTTTTATAGTTGCTGGAGACTTAATTAATTAATTGTGTTAACGGAATTTCCTTTCATTATTTGTTGTTATTCTATGCAGTCAGATTGCGTACTAATACTACTCAGGGCCAACCGGTTACGAGACTTCGTAACCGGACAGACAGCGACTAAAAATTAAAATTATTTCCATTATATTTAATTAAGCCCCCATGCACGTGGCGACCGCTGCTTCTGATCGTCCCTTGGAATCTTCTGATAGTAAAAATAGCAGACAGTAGTATTGTTGAAGTAATTTGTAGTTTAGTAATTGTAGTCTATATTGCATGTGTAGATTTGGTAATGAACATTTGTAGTTGTCTTGCCTTTCTTCTAATGGTATTTTTGCAGAACTTAATTTTTCATGTCTTGTATACGCGTTTGACAATTTTGTGCCATTATGAAGATTTCAATTGTTCGTTAATCGTGTCTGAGGGAAGCATTTCGTGTGAATGGTATTGCTGGTGATAAAGTGTCATATTGTGTGTAATTTTCGTATAGTGACGATTTTTGTATGTTTTGTAAATGATTACGCGATCGATGAAAAAGGCAAAAATGATGAATAGCCAGAATGACGAAATTGTTAACATGGCGAACTCGCCAACACAGGAGAACAGTATGATGAATAATGAAGCAAAAAATAATTTAATAAGCAGGGAACATAGTCCGGAACCAGTTCAAAACTTTTCACAATCAAAGAATTTCCAGAATACGAGATTAACGACAGAAGATTCTGGAATAGTATCGAACACAGATAGCTTTACAGCTATGACGAAGAGAGCTGGTTTTGCGGGAAATGTTAGGGGCGAAAAGAATTTCGAACCAGTTAATATGGAGCAGTTGATGAGTGCAATATTAAATTTGGGATCTGAATTAAAAACAGTGGGATCACAAATAGGGACAATTAAAGCTGATATTGTAACAATGGAAACACAGTTAAGATCTGAATTAAAAACAGAGATGGGAACACTGGCAAAACGGTTAGACTCACGAATAGGGACATGTTTCAAAAACATGAAAGATGAATTAAAGAAAGAAATTAGAGAAGAAGTACAACCGATTTTGAATTCTCACAATAACAGATTAATTGCAATAGAAATTAGACAAAAGGAACAGGATAGAGAACAGGAAGAAAGAGATCGCGTGATAGTACAGAAATTTTCAGAGTTAAATTTACAACGTGCACAATATAAGGAAGAAATATTTGAAAGAATCGAGGAATCAGTACCAAATGACAGAATAAATAACATAACACAACAATATGAACAGTTAACTACTAAATGTGTCAATACTGAAACCTGAGTCGCGACACTTACGGAAGACGTAAATAAACAGAAAGAACAAATAGGTGACTTATCGGAAAGAGTTGACAAGATTTCAGATAAACTGGCAAGTCTTAGTTTAAATGGGGACAGAGATTCGGATGATACAGCACTATTGCCATTTGCAGAAACCGAAGAGTACCAGAACATTAAATAAACATGTTGAAAATCAGGGAAAATTTAATGAACGCGTTAAAAGGGTATTTGAGGCATTACGAAAGCAAGTCAAACAAATTGAAAGCGAAATCGTAGGAAAAGACAGTAGAAGAAATTTGGAATCACTGATAGCAGCAGGTTTTGAAGAAAATAATTTATTTCATTTATGAGATGCAACAAGAGAGCGCCAGGCGCGCGAACTTGACAATAATCGACTTTCGGACTGGGATAGACGCGGTAGGTCTTTGTCACCACGAGGCGAAAACTTTGACTATAAACACTTCTTAGCTGTTCGGAAATTTAAAATCTTTCGCAATTTCAAGAATGACATACATCCATGTTCATGGTTAGATCAATTTATGTACGCACTTCCGCCAAATTGGCCACGAAGTCACAAACTGGAATTTATGTGCGGCAATTGAAGTCCTCAGGGGATTCACTACACTAACTGAATATGTGCCGTAGCGTGCACAGGGCCCCGAGCTGTAGTGGTGCTATGTCCCTTTTAGTTTTCTGCACCGCTGCCTACTCTTCTACTATTCTTTGTATCTATCAAAACAATTCTTCAACTATCAATCTATCTAGAGAGTCAGTAAAGAATAACCGGATATGACTATTTTACCCGAAAGTGATTTCGGAAATTACCGTTTGGACTCACTGTATCTTCAGCAGCATTCATTCGTAGTTTAAACGAAATTTTACCTGCTTATCTTCGTGACAATATTACTTCATATGTTGACGATATTCTTATTGCTAAACGTTCTTGGAGTGAGCATAACAAAATTTTGGATTCATTATTACGTATTTTTGCAAGAGCTGGCATTACAGTGAACTTGGAAAAATCTGAATTTGGTCGTTCTCAGGTGAAATTTCTTGGTCATATTATTTCTACAGAAGGTATTCTTCCCGATCCAGAGAAACTAGACGCTATTCATAATTATGCTGTTCCTACCACAAAACGTGATGTTCGTAGTTTCCTTGGTGTCTGTAATTTTCTTAGACGCTTTGTTAGATTGGACAATTTGGCCACACCTCGTTTATGTGAAGTATCTGGAAAGAATTCTAACTGGTGTTGGGATGAGGAAGCTCAGTCAGAATTTGAACAACTTCGTGATGCTTTAGTTGCTGCTCCACTTCTTTCACATCCGGATTTATCTAAAGATTTTTGTTTGGCAACGGACTCATCATACAAAGGCCTAGGTGCACACTTATTTCAAGAGATAGAAGAAAACGGCGTTGTAGTACAGAAAACTATTGCATTTGGAAGTCGTGTTCTCTCTAAGTCAGAAAAGAATTATTCGATTACGGAACTTGAAGCCTTGGCTGTTGTTTGGGCTTTCACAAAATTTCGCATATTTTTCTATGGCAGACATACTAAGGTTTACACCGATCATCGAGCTCTGGAATTTCTTATGTCAACAAAATTAACACATGGAAGATTGTCACGATGGGCGCTGTATCTACAGGAATTTGATTTTAGTATTGTTTACATACAGGGTTCTTCAAATATTATTGCTTTATCACGTGCACCTATGGGTTTGAAACAAAGTGCTGTGGAGGACTGCAAAGAAAACAATTATTGTTTGATGTATATTCAAGGTGTTGCGTTTGAAAATTTTATTTCGTCTTCCCTCCAGGACATCGCTAAGGAGCAAAACAAGGATCCAATCTGGAAGGACATTAAGGAGAAGTGGAGGAGAAAGGAAAGCGTAGCGATTAGACAGTATTATTTAGTTCGCAATGATATTCTTTTTAAACGAAAATCGGTCGACAACTCTGTTTGGTTACTTTGCATTCCTGATGAGTTTGGTTAATAAATTGATTTGGTATACACATTCCAGTTATGCACACTTTGGTCCCAGAAAATGCTTTCATAAATTACGAGAAAATTGCTACTTCAGTAATATGGAAAAACGTATTCGATCTGTTCTTGCCAAATGCAAATTATGTCAAAAGGCTAAGCCGCAAACTATTTCTCACAGAGCACCGTTGTTTCCTGTCATTCCAGCAAAATTAAAGGAGATGGCTGCAGTCGATTTGTTCGGTCCAGTGGTTCGTTCTACTAATGGTTTTGCGTACATTTTGGTAGCAGTGGAACTGACATCAAAATGTGTGTTTTACACCTTTACGCAAAGCAACAGCTCGTTCAGTATCTAATGCTTTCATCAAACATTTTCTTAAAGAAGTGGGACATGTTGATAAGGTTATATCAAATAATGCATCACAGTTTCGCTCTAAAATTTGGCTTCGTACTCTACGGCGTCGTAAGATTAAACCAATATTCATTTCACTTTTTCACCCTCAATCTAACGCTTCAGAGAGATGGATGAAGGAAATCAATAAATTGTGTCGACTTTATTGTCATCAGAATCACAGAACATGGGATCAGTATCTTCATATTTTTCATAACATTCTGAATGAACTCCCTAATGATTCAACTTCTTTACCGCCTATATTAATATTAAAAAATAAAGCACCGACAAATCGCATTTCTGGAATCGTTGCTTTTCCGCCTACACGGAAACTGCGGCATTCTGAAGTTGTGAACCTGGCTCTGCAAAATATTGCTTCTGCGGCTGCTAGAAGAGAGAAATCAGCTAAACGTCCTGGCCGTTTAAAAACCTTCTCAGTTGGTCAAAAGCTGTTAATTAAGTCTCATCGTTTGTCTCACAAAGGAAAAGGCTTGTGTCGCAAAATTTTTCTGCTTTATAACGGTCCATTTAGAGATCGCAAAATTATTCATGATAACACTGTCGAAGTAGAAACTCTTAAATCTCGGCGCTCTAAGGGAATACATCATATATCGAACGTTAAAATTTTTGTGGAATGACATACTTTAGAGAAACTAACAGTTATACGTAAACACATGGAGAGTACAAGGATATCGCGCCGTGTTCCGGCGGCGGCACATACTCAAAGCAACAGTCAAGTCTGCGCGCCGCACAAGGCAGCCGTTGACCGCAAACTACTTCCTACGTCACGCGTACCTACAGCTGTCGATCGCTCAGTGCGAATGCACTGACAGCCGTAAATAAATACACAGTCGAATTTCTCTGATTAAATTCAGTATAAAGCTATAGTGACTTGATAAATTATGTTATTAACGTTCAGTATTTTTCAGGATACAGTTGTATAAAATATTTAAGAACTTCAGGTAAATTCTGTGTGTGTCCGACGTTAAGAGGACTTGCTATCGAGAAAATTTCAGGAAGAATGTAATTTCGAAGAAGAAACTAATAAACTAAAAAGGTAACTATTAATTGAGTTTATTTTTCAGGTAACATATTACCACTTAGGTCAGTACTTTAGGCGTAATTTGCTCCTCGCCATTACGTGATTTATACTTTGTGCTAGATTTTATGTTCTATGAATTTACTTGTGAAGCGACGTGCTTGCGTACATTTGCTGATTTTGACAATGTTTTATTAATGAACAGGGTTGTTACTTATGTGTATTATACATCGCTTGGCTGCTCTGCTTTTTCACTGATGTCGTATTTTTTTACTATGTGCCTGCTGTGCTTATTTATTTAAATTATAATTGTCACCTGATTAGTTGTGCTGATATGGTTATGTATGTAGGTTATACTTTGTGATGTATCTGCTTGTGCCTTCATGTTTACTTATTAAGATTACCTATGAACATTTATTTGCTTATGCTGACATGATGCTAATGACCTGTTTATTGTGTAAGATATATATTTGCTGCTTTGCGTATGGATTACATATTTACACATTTCTGTTTTGTTGTCATAACTACTCTTTAATTTGGTGTATAGAAATGCTGATATACGGTGTACAAACATGGATTTCAGGTCACACTATGGTATTAATTATAGATTGTTCGCTTGGCAGAGCCTCGTTGTAGGGATTGTGCTTGACATTCTGTTCTCTACTGGTATATTTACTCGCTATTGCATGTTTTGCTTACGCTTAGTGCCTTATATTTTAAGATAAGAAAATGAACTGCTATAATTCTACGAACGACATTGGTACAAGAAACTTCATTGAAGTCACATGAGCTGGAGGTTTTATAGAAGCTGTATAAACTTATGCTAATTGGAAGGAAGCTATCGACATGAAATACCAACACTAGGTATAGATCATTGAGAGTTATTACACTGCATTCTTCGTAAGCAATTGAAATAGCAAGTGATATTTGACACAAGAAATACTCCACATGTTTGCTTCTGTTTTGCTATGATTCTTGAAGTGGTGTACACACTGTGAAATATTACGCTCATTCACACTTACTTACTGAGAGTTATTGGAACTAAAGTCTGTTAGAGGTCATGCATGCATTTCTCTTATTTAATGATGGACAAGGTAACCAAAATGTATTTTATAATTCATAATGAGTAGAAGATATGGGTCAGGTGGACTACACAGAGGTTGTGTGTCGACATTGGGTCTTCAGACTGTATGGGATGATGAATGGAAGTTTGCACTAGGATTTTATCTGTACTTGTTCGAGGAGACTGACTATAGGAAAGAGTTGTTATGGACGTGAAATGATATTGGTGATAAGGTTTATATGTATCGACGTATTGAAGAGGTATTATTAAGGTACTGAGACTGTGTGAAGTTGATGATTATTGGAGTTTTGGTGGACAAGATGTAAGGTAAATGATATTGATGATTAGGTTTATATGTATCGACGTAAGAGGTATTATTGAAGTATTAAGATTATGTGATGCTGATGATTATTGGAGTTTTGGTGGATAAGAGGTAAAGTAAGTGAGGGGCATATTTTTTTGTTGGTTTATATGGAACAAGGAGGATGAAGATGGCAGACTAAAACACTCAAGTTGAAGGAAGATTGTCTACACACACTTTGTTAAATCAATAAGCGGTATATACTTTTTTTGGAGAAAGGAAGTAATTGCATATCTTGGCAGACTGACTGTTGTTCACCAACTGCACATTTTGATCTGGCTTGGCAAACATTGGTCTTGACATGATGACTATGACGTTGACTAACTATTATTGACTGCTATACACTGTTGCCACTACTACTTGATACACATGTTGAACATCAAATTTTGACAGAATTGCATGTACACAGTTAACACTATTCAATTACACAGTAGTACTTAAAGGTGGATGAAAGATGAGTGAGTGTGTTTTCCTTTCCTATTCCCAAATAATTGGTACCGACCTATCTCCTAAACATTATTTTACTTGTTTGTTGTGGCTTGCACTGACACCCATAAATATTATAGGTTTACTGATATTTGTGTGTTTGTAATAGTTAATATGTCAATTATCTGATATCATTTGTGTGTTTATTATAATTTGTATGTTTAGTGTAAGAGCATTGATAATAATTTTATAAAAGCAACTGTGTGTGCATTCAAACTGTTGTTCGTGCTTGCACCTGTTTAACATTGATGGGTGCCACTTGGAAATGTTTAATTACTGCTGATGAACTTTGATGAACTGTCTAATTAGTGATAGTGAATATTATGGACTGTTACCTGCACTTGTTCAATATTGATGGGTGCCACTTGGAAATGTTTAATTACTGCTGATGAACTCAGATGAACTGTTTAATTATTGACAGTGAATATTATGAACTGTTACCTGCACTTGTTCAACATTGATGGGTGCCACTGTTGGAACTGCTTCTACTGAGATGATGTCACTTGTTGCTATCTGCACCTGCTCAACATTGCTGGGTGCCACTGATGGAACTGCTTCTACTGAAATAATGTCACTTGTTGCTGTCTGCACCTGCTCAACATTACTGGGTGCCACTGATGGAACTGCTTCTACTGAAATAATGTCACTTGTTGCTGTCTGCACCTGCTCAACATTACTGGGTGCCACTGATGGAACTGCTTCTACTGAAATAATGTCACTTGTTGCTGTCTGCACCTGTTTAACATTGCTGGGTGCCACTGATGGAACTGTTTCTACTGAAATGATGTCACTTGCTGGTGTCTGCGCCTGCTCGCCATTGCTGGATGCCACGGTTGGAGCTGTTTAATTACTGCTGATGAAATGTTATGAGACTGCTGTTTGCTCCTGTTGACCATAGCTGGGTGCTACTGTTGGAACTGTCAACTACTCTGAGGAGTGCTACTTGTTTATTGAACTATTGAAAAGATTTTATGTGAATATTTGTATAAACAGATTTTTTTGTGTATTTACTGTTTATGAAACGTTATGAGACTCTTACCTGCACCCATTCGTCATTGCTGACGCTATTGATTGAATTGTTTAACCACATGATACTTGTGTAAACTATTATGTACAATCACATGTATGCAAGCATTTGTATTCCTTACTGTATTTTATATTAGGTTATTGAAGGGTCAGTGCAAAGCCAAAATTTATTTAGTTATGTGATATTTTCGTATTAATATTATCTTTTATTTTTGTCTGTATTTTTTTGGACGAGTTTTGTGCTATTTTCACCACCAATGCTGGCAAAAATACCATCAAATTCTAGCCCGTGGAGGAGGGGCATATGAAAGGTGGCTAGACTGAGTCACAGCGCCAGAGATTGAGCCAAAGAGTATTATTCAGCCACCTCCACTGGCAGTGGTAGCTCGGAAGTTGCCATGGGCAGTGGTAGTTGAGAGGATGTTGATAGCAGTACTAGTTGTGAGCATGTCGTGTGCAGTTGTTCTGATGGGCTAGACAGCCGATGCTGTTCGAATGGGGATGTTGTAATGATCAGAGTGTATTTTTCGTCAATATATATGAAGGTAAAAAAATTTTTTTGTATTTCAAATTTCCTAAATAGCAATGCTTCTTGTTCACAGGTTCAGTCAACAAAGCATCTGGCTTGTGTTCATGTATTAGAGTGTAATTCTGATTTCTTTGTGCAATCATAGTATTTCTGGTTTTTGTTTTAATTACTTCATTGTAAATGGCGTTTAAAGCATCTTGTCGTACTGAGGAAGAACCGTGCCAGATGTGTACGTTGATTCACACTTCCACACACAGATCAGTTACACTTGTGGTTTGTTGATTCGTAGCTTTTATAGTTTCTGGGGACTTAATTAATTCATTGTGTTAACGGAAATTTCCTTTCATTCTTTGTTGTTATTCTATGCAGTCAAATGGTTCAAATGGCTCTGAGCACTATGGGACTTAACAGTTGTGGTCATCAGTCCCCTAGAACTTAGAACTACTTAAACCTAACTAACCTAAGGACATCACACACATCCATGCCCGAGGCAGGATTCGAACCTGCGACCGTAGCAGTCGCACGGTTCCGGACTGCGCGCCTAGAACCGCGAGACCACCGCGACCGGCCTATGCAGTCAGATTGCGTACTAATACTACTCAGGGCCAACCGGTTACGAGACTTCGTAACCGGACAGACAGCTACTAAAATTAAAATTATTAGCATTTTATTTAATTAAGCCCCCATGCAACGTGATGGAATGTCCCTGCTTCAGCCCCTATAGTTCTATGAAGTTGTGATCGGTGACGACTATATACATGGTGACCGGGTCAAATATCTCAGGAAATAAGCATCAAACGAAAAAACTACAAAGAACGAAACTCATCTAACTTGAAGGGGGAAACCAGATGGCGCTATGGTTGGCCCGCTAGATGGCGCTGCCATAGGTCAAACGGATATCAACTGCGTTTTTTAAATACGAACCCCCATTTTTATTGCATATTGGTCTAGTACGTAAAGAACTATGAATGTTTTAGTTGGACCACTTTTTTCGCTTTGTGATAGATGGCGCTGTAGTAGTCAAAAACGTATAAGTTCGTGGTATCACGTAACATTCCGCCAGTGCGGACGGTATTTGCTGATACATTACCCGTGTTAAAACGGACCATTTACCAATTGCAGAAAAGGTCAATATCGTGTTGATGTATGGCTATTGTGATCAAAATGCCCAACGGGCGTGTGCTGTGTATGCTGCTGGGAATCCTGGACGACATTACCCAACTGTGCGGACCGTTCGCCATACAGTTACGATATTTAAGGAAACAGGAAGTGTTCAGCCACATGTGAAACGTCAACCACGACCTGCAACAAATGGTGATGCCGAAGTAGGTGTTTTAGCTGCTGTCGCGGCTGATACGCACATCAGTAGCAGACAAATTGCGGGAGATTCAGGAATCTCAAAAACGTTGGTGTTGAGAATGCTACATCAACATCGATTTCACTTGTGGGTGATATTTGTATGCACCAGGAATTGCATGGCGACGACTTTGAACGTCGTGTACAGTTCTGCCAGTGGGCACAAGAAAAATTACGGGACTATGACAGATTTTTTGTACGCGTTCTATTTAGCGACGAAGCGTCATTCACCAATAGCGGTAACGTAAAGCGGCATAATATGCGCTATTGCGCAACAGAAAATCCACAATGGCTGTAACAAGTGGCGGGTTAATGTATGGTGCGGCATTATGGGAGGAAGGATAATTGGCCGCCATTTTATCGATGGCAATTCAAATGGTGCAATGTGTGCTGATTTCCTACGTAATGTTCTACCGATGTTACTACAAGATGTTTCAGTGCATGACAGAATGGCGATGTACTTCCAACATGATGAATGTCCGGCACATAGCTCGCGTGCTGTTGAAGCGGTATTCAATAGCGTATTTCATGACAGGTGGATTGGTCGTCACCGGATCTGACGTCGCCGGATTTCTTTCTGTGGGGAAAGTTGAAGGATATTTGCTATCGTGATCCACCGACAATGGATGACAACATGCGTCAGCACATTGCCAATGCATGTGCGAACATTACGGAAGGCGTACTACTCGCGCTTGAGAGGAATGTTGTTACATATATTGCCAAATGCATTGAGGTTGACGGACATCTTTTTGAGCATTTATTGGATTGATGTGGTATTTACATGTAATCACGCTGTAACAGAGTGCATTCTCAGAAATGTTAAGTTCACAAAGGTATATGTATCACATTGGAACAACCGAAATAAAATTTTCAGACGTACCTACGTTCTGTATTTAATTTTAAGAAACCTACCTGTTACCAATGGTTCGTCTAAAATTGTGAGCCATGCGTTTGTGACTATTACAGCGTCATCTATCACAAAGCGAAAAAAGTTGTCCAACCAAAACATTCATATTTCTTTACGTACTACACGAATATGTAATAAAAATGGGGGTTCCTATTCAAAAAAACGCAGTTGATATCCGTTTGACCTATGGCAGCGCCATCTAGCGGGCCAACCATAGCGCCATCTGGTTTCCCCCTTCAAGGTAGACGAATCTCGTTCTTTGTAGTTTTTTCGTTTGACGCTTAATTCGTGATATATTTGGCCCGGTCACGATCAATGGACCACTCCGTATGTAGTCTTCAAAATGACGTCTGTAACGGAGGTGTGTTCCAAACAGAAAACTATCATTGAGCATCTTTTGGTGGAAAACCAGAACAAAGCAGATATACCAAGGTACTTGCAGCATGACAGTGAAGAAAAGCACGGTGAGTCGTTGGGCGGGGCATCTGGCATAATTGCAAACAAGGCCTCGCAGGCCTATCCGATTTCCCTCTTGCCGGTTGGCCGCAAACAGCTGTGATTCCTGCAATGCTGGAACGCGCGGACACTCTCATTCGAGGTGACCGACGGATTACAGTCAAGCAGCTCGCTACTAAGCGGGGCGGATATGTTTGTGCTGCTGACACACTCGTCCACCAGCTGGGGTACTGAGAGGTGTGCTCCCACTGGGTTCCTCACCGCCTAACAAAAGACGGTGAAGACCAACGTGGGACCATCTGTGTGGAATTGCTTGAACGTTCATCGGCTACTCGTTACAGTTTTTTATCGATCATCATGACAGGTGAAGAAACATGGGCTCATCACTCCGAATCGGAAACAAAAACGCAATCCATGGAGTGGCGTCCTCCACTTCTCCTCCCACGAAAAATTTCAAAGCCGCACCCTCAGCCGGCTTTTCACCTCACCTACTCGGTGAACACATGTTCTGCGCTTCGCACGTGCGTCTAATTGGGTTTTGATTTGCAACAGTTTACATACGTCACCAACAACACTCTCTTATACTGACACTTACTTCTTAATTAAAGCTAAAAGACTGTAATTCAATTTGTTACAAGAAAAGGAAACGTCTGCCATCAAAGTAATGAAAGGAAATAAACGTGTACTCACATTATACTTTATCGTTCCAGTTAAATAGCATACAGCCGGCCGTGGTGGCCGAGCGGTTCTAGACGCTACAGTCTGGAACCGCGCGACCGCTACGATCGCAAGTTCGAATCCTGCCTCGGGCATGGATTTGTGTGATGTTCTTAGGTTAGTTAGGTTTATGTAGTTCTGACTTCTAGGGGACTGATGACTGCAGAAGTTAAGTTTCATAATGCTCAGAGCCATTTTTTTTATTAGCATACATTCGTTATTTACATTCTCTTGTAACGTTTTTCAATCCTCAGGGTGCTTTCCTTCTTAAAAATTTACACCAAAATCTTTTTTCGTGTCCACAATAGCACAGGTAACAGAACAGTTTATTTCTCCTTCCAAGAAACCGAGAATATTCTTAAGCATAAGAAATTAACCCATCGTCATATCAAAGAATAATTATTTTTTTATAGTTACAGGCAAGCCGCTGATTTAAAAAAAATCTCCCTGGCGCTGCTTTAGTTTTCAGTGGTCGCTTACAGATGTCACTCTCGTTGACAGTCCTCCTTAATTCTAACAGATGGTAAAGCTCTCGTGTGCCGCAGATGTTCTCTCTCTTTCTCTTCATCGTTTGCGGCGTAAAAACGACATAAAACCCCTTTTAACTACTGCAGCCTCTTTACCTACACAGTTTACAGTATTTAACCGAGAAAGGGTTACCTCGGATTCGTCTACCCAAACATGAATGACTTCACACATAAAGTTAAATATATTCTTATTAATCTATTATATTATTCTGTCAAACAATTATCCAGATTAAAATTAAAATAAACATTCTTCATTTTACGTGTTCAATAATTCTTTTCTGTGTAAAATTTTATATTTAAGAGCCGGTCAAGCAATGGTCAACTCATTTATTAGATTAACATTTAGTGTTAACCACGTTGGTTTGTCTTTTCCCGATGCATTACTATCTTTGTGTGTGTTTAAGTCCACATGTCAAAGTTAGGGGTGTGAAATTTTATGACCTTAGTGAATATTCTTCCAGTTAATAAAATTCGTGTCAACAGAGAACAAGTGGTTTGTGATAGTCACATTTTATTGAGAGAATGTGACACGTTACATTCACATTCATACTACCATTCCTATCTGGTGTAGCCTTAACCAGCTTTCCCCTAATAAAATAATAAAGCAGTGTTTAACCTTACCCTTCAATTCTCTCCATCCAAAACAAGACGCTAAATAGCCTACTCATTTTCCATCTTCAGCGTACGCGTACATTGCTTCCTCTGGGCGGCTCAGATAACCTGTTAATCATTATTTACCTTCATTTTCCGTAGCAAACGACCCATTCTATACAACTTACACAATAAATAAATGAATAACATAGTTTTTTCGCTGAATGGCAGTTACCTTCTACTCTCTCAACAACATTTACAAACAACAGTCACACCCGACAATAATGCTCGTATATGCCCTCTTGGACTCATAATACTGAAATATTACCCTCACGTGAAATGAATTTATTCACTTACTTACCGTTGGCACCTGTCTATAAGAATCCTTCCTGCCTCTCATTTTGCTTTATTGAGACATCTTAGCTTTCAGTAATCTGTTCTTCAATTAAAGTAGTTATGATTCTTCTTGTTTACTTATCTAAATAAAGTTCTTCAGTGTCACAACCATTTCTTTATTTCTTCCCATTGCTTCCTATGCTAGGTGTGTGGCATGTAGAATTCACTCTACGAAAAAAATGTTTAGGAATTAATGCTCCATTACTGGACACAATAAAAAAATGTGTCCAGTACTAAAACTAACTAATCTAAATAACAAACAACACTCTACTAAAACAAAACAGTGTATTGTAAGAGGATACTGATCATATCCACTGCAAACATTTTATGTTCCACTTTACTTTAGTATATCCCTCCCTGTGCTTTGGGAACCCTGTACTTTGTTCCTTCCTTCTACCAATATCCAAAGTTGCATAAACCACATACTTTTAATTGTAATTTCCACTAGTGCTGCCTTCCTTATGATAACTCCCCATACCCAAGGAATTCGTTTCTCAAAATTATTAATACATTTATGTTCACCAGAATGGCTATAACCAATGTAAACATAATTAAAGAAAGTGTTTATTTGCGGGGATATATAGCTTCCACTGATGTATTCCAGATCCTTGACTACTAAACAATGCTCCTTTCTCTCTTGCAACTGGTTCTTCTCGTACTTGTAACATACTTCTTAAATGCTCTCTGTTTTTATATCACACAAGTTTGATTGACAACTCGTCCCTTATAGTTAAATCATTTACAAGTTGCTCTTCTCTCCTAATTAATACACCCGTTTGTTGGCCAGCTGCTATTACAGTGAATTGTCATGCATTTTTTCCTCTAAAACCTGCTTTTAAAATGCAACTGGAATACTCAAAAATTTTACTTTCTTCTTACTCCCTCATAACGTACACTCATTCTTCATCCCAAATAAAGACATTGACTTAGGTTTCCCGAAGGCAGTCGATAACCAGCAAAATTTTCCCTATAAAACCCACTACTGCATAACTGTTTACTGGAAATCACTCCTTCGATGCAAAACTTTGTTAGCCTTTTCTTTTACTGTCCGAATGCTGATTCCAGCCACCCTACGCAAAAATAATATCTTTTACAAGTAAAGTTACTACCTCCCCGAACTTTTTAATTACTTCCGAACATATGGTGTCAGTTAAACATTTACCACTTCCAGTGTCGATCATTAATGTCAACTCTGCAGTGTTGACACATGCAATTAGCAACTATTTTGATAAATCTGACTGCTCCTTTAAATCTTCCACTAATAATACATATTAACTTCATTTCTTTTTTTGACATCTGACCAAAGCGGGCCGGCCGTTGTGGCCGAGCGGTTCTAGGCGCTTCAGTCTGTAACCGCACGACCGCTACGGTCACAGGTTCAAATCCTGTCTCGGACATGGATATGTGTAATGTTCTTAGGTTAGTTAGGTTTAAGTAGTTCTAAGTTCTAGGGGACTAATGACCTCAGATGTTAAGTCCCATAGTGCTCAGAGTCATTTGAACCATTTTGAACAAAATCGGACTTAAATACTAGTGTGTTTGTTGTACTCTTGTCAGCCAAGCTGGTTCCTGGCTCAAATGGACACTCACTGAATCTGACACCTTCGGTAGGAATTGGTTCTCTCAAAGGTCTGTTACTATCTCTTGGTGCTAGGCATATTCCTAGATTCCTTGAAGTTGGAATGGCCCTTCCATACCTCCTCCGATTATTGCTATTACTAATATTATTATTATAGTTCGGTTTTTTCCCCTCATGTCTTGGCAAAGTCTATTGTTTCCTTTCCTTTTTGTTAGTATTTTGCTGGTTGTGTATCATCCATCCGTAGCTGGCTTGATAGGTACTTCCCTCCCGACTATTATCCACTTTTGACCAGACATTCATTTGATTTCCACACTGCTCTTCCTTTGAGAAATTTAAATAATCAAGTTGATCCAGCTAACAACTACAAGACATTGTCCCAAGTTCTTCCTGTCAGTTTTCTCTAGCGACTACGGGTAACCAACTGATAAGCTCATCAGTCAGATGCTGGTCATAAATACGTTCAGCTAAATGGTTGCTCCATTGATATGCCACGCCATGAAACTCCTACAGCCACCCCACGTCACTCTGTATGCACCTGAACCCAGAAACTGCAAACTTAGTCTCTTCTGTGCACCCTTAAATTCTCTTTCAGACCTGTCTACATTCAGCAGTCGCCACTGCAAAACAGTTCCCTCTAAATAATTTATCAAAAACGTATCTTTCTTCGACAGTTTCACGCTACTGGTAAGGTTCCATGAAACGCTTTCGGAAAAGTAGCCGATTGGGTTATCCTATGGATCGGTATACGAGAGGACGGCATTTCAAATGTCGGTCCAGCCATCTGCAAGTAGGATTTTCATAATTTCTCCAAATAGTTTAAGGAGAACGCTGGGATAGTTTCTTTGATAAAGCACGGCCGGTTTCCTTCCTCTTCATTCTCACAAATGCTAGTTTCTGATGTGGTACCAATGATCCCGTCCTCAACGGGGTATTGAATCCAAAATTTTTTTTCTTCTGTTTTCTTAAACCGTTGTTTACTTTCAAAACATGAGAAAGTTTCTTATTTACTTAATAGTTTTCGATGCAACGAGAAATCACGTATTTCTCCTGATAGCTAGCAGGATATGTGCGAGTGGGTGTAAATGAATTAATTATCCATGAAAAGAAACAGATATGCGTGTGACATATGGAAATTTGGGTCTGCCCGGGGAACGTGCTCCGATATCCTATGTGGTCAGGCGACCTGTCGCGACGAGGGAGGAATCGGAGTTCGAGTTCCGGTCCCGTACAAATGTTCGTCTGGGGTTTCTAGTAGTACATCTGTACCTATTACAGTTAAGATGAATTGTAGCAATAAATTTAGATATTTGAGACCGTAGTTCGTCATCAGACATAAAAGTAATTTCTTCAACAATTTGTGACACAGTTAGGCGCTGGCCTCCCCCTTCTTTACGTCATTAAGACCAGAGTCAGGTATGGAGCACAAGTCAGCGAAACAGAAGAGAAACCTTTGCATTGTACACATTTTGAGTTACAACTCCAAAACTAATTATTTCAAGCAAAATTAATTTATGTCCTGCACGGAGTATATAAATAAAATTTCTCCACTGTTCCTCCTTCTCTGAGCCGAGGGCAGCGTGAGCGAGACTGTAACAACCGATACAGCTAAGTATTGCATTGTCGAAGCCGTTGGTGGAGGTTCTGCTGTACAAAACGAAAAATAGAGAGCGGCCGAATTAGATACAAATGTGATTTATCGATATAAAATGTGTAAATCGTCTGTACCTTAGTGTGTCCGTAGTAACAGGGGAAAGACGACATGCCACGGAATAGATTTATGGCTCAAAACAAGTAGTTCTGGAATCGCTTTCGTTTGTTGTAACCAAAAGCAACAGCCAAATCGTAAATAAAGTTTTTGGAGAGCAAACAATTTGAAATACGACGAAACTCGATAAAAAGTTCGTGCAGTGAAAAGTTCGTGCCGTGAAAAGTTCGTGCAGTGCAGTTAAGTAGCTTCAGCTCCAAAATAATGTTTGACAAGTTTTTCCGTATAATCTTAATATTTATGGATTATGGCTTCAACTCCGAGAAAAAAAACGGAATGAGAGAAAACTTGGAAACCTAATTACAAATCTGGAAAAGTTAATGCACAGGACCGTGAAAAGAAGAAGAGCGATGTGAACAATTTTAATGGCGTATCCAAAGAAGGGAGAGTCATGATGGCACACATATTTTCACGTGTAGACGTCCCTTAATCGCAAGGTCTGGATTCAAGCGACTATGGCATTTGAGGGGCATGGCGTATTTTAGTTATTCTTTACTTATCAATTGCAAACTGTTCTTCTCAGAGATACTGCTTCGATATTTAAGGAACATTCAGGTCATCGTATGCTGGCATTTATACTTATTTCTTTATTATAAAGCATTTCGCTTCCGTGGGGGTTTCACTCTCACGAGGATATACAGTGAGATGACCAAAGTGATGTGATACCTCCTAATATTATGTCGGACCTGCTTTTGCCCGGCGTAGAGCAGCAGCTGGACTTGGCATGGACCCAATAGGTCGTTGGGAGACCCACGCAGAAATATTAAGCCCTCCATAATTGTGAAAGTGGCACCGGTGCAGGATTTTATGCACGAACTGACTTCTCGATTATGTGCCATAAATGTTCGAGGGAATGCATATCCGTCGATCAGGATGGATAAATCATTCGCTCGAACTGTCCTGAATGTTCTTCAAACCAGTCACGAACAACAGTGATATCGTCAACTATAAAAATTCCATCGTTGTTTGCGAACGTGAAACCCATGAATGGCTGCAAATGGTCTCCAAGTACCGGAACATTAGTATTTCGCGTCAATGATCGGTTCGGTTGGACCAGAGAGCTCGGTCCATTCCACGTTAACACAGCCCACACCATCACGGAGCCACCAGCAGCTTGCGCTCCACCTTGTTAACAACTTGGGTCCACGGCTTCGCAGGGTCTGCGCCACAATCGACCCTACCATGGTCTCGTACCTATTGAAACGTGGACTCTTCTGAACAAGCTATGGTTTTCCAGTCGTTTAGGGTTGAACGTATATCGTGAAGAACCCAGGAGAGGTGCTGAAGGTGGAGTCGTGCTATAAGCAAAGCCACTCAGGTCGGTCTTCTGCTACCATATTCCTTTAACGCCAAATTTCTCCGCACTATCCTAACGAATACTTTCGCCGTACGCCCGACATTGGCTTTTGCGGTTATTTCATGCAGTGTTGCTTGTCTGTTAGCACTCACAAGCAAGCGCTGCTGCTCTCGATTGTTAAGTGAAGGCCGTCGGCCATTGCGTTGTCCGTGGAGAGGTGAGAGGTAATGCTTGAAATTTGGTATTCTCAGCACACAATTGACACGGTGGCTCGCGGAATATCGAATTCCCTATCGATTTCCGAAATGAAATGTCCCATGCGTCTAGCTCCAACTACCATTCCTCGTTCAATTCCTGTTACTTGCCGTCGTTTGGACGTAATTACGCCGAAAACGTTTTCACACGACTCATCTGAGTACAAATGACAACAATGTCAATGCGCTGCCATTTTGTACCTTGTGTACGGGATACTACTGCCATCCGCGTATGTGCACATCGGTGTTCCATGACTTCTGTCACGTCACTGTATTTCATTTGTTCTGTAGGCTCACGGTAGGAAATGAGGTGGCAACACTGGGGCTAGGAACCTTTGCTATTTTGAAAGACATCAACAACGCGACCAACTCAGCGCTTACTTTGTGATATATTTGACAATACACACGATAGTTGTCAGTAAGACAATAGATTTTATGAATGATCTGTATTTACAACTTACTCTCACATTTCATTTATACAAAACTTTCATTCATCCTTTTGGAACCATATAAAAAGTAACATTTTCCTCTCGCAAAAACCTACCGCCGTATGTAGTGGTACGGTTCACCCCCCACCCTCCTTTTTGCACTAAAGCCTACCCTGATGAAAAGATCACCATCAACGAAGTCACATGCCATCACTCTATGAGAGACTGCAAAAACGCTTGGAATTATGTCCAAAACAATGGCATCAAGTCTGGTCATCAGGTACTGTCCGCTGGTCACCACCTCTGGTCCGCTTGCTGACCAAATACCGAGGTCGATATTCTTTTCCTCCACCACCTGAATTCTAAGCAGCTGAACGCCAGTCGGACGTGCGTTAGTGTTAGCTATAGAGGCTTAGTTTTCGCAAACTAGCTTTATATGTCAGTAATCGATCAGTAGCTCACATGTCACAAGATAAGCATTCTTTTGCTTCTGCATTCTCCCAGTGACATATTGCAGGGAATTTCAAGCAAACAAACCTAGTTCAGGCAATCGTGTGCACACATATTACAGTAATTCAAAAATTAGGTATTTATTTTCATCATGCATATTACAACTATAACCGAGAAGCCCTGCAAATTTATTACGAATTACCCAACCGCCCCGGCTTCGCACAGACAGCACGAAGTAGCTATGGACAGACGACATGTGTGGTGTAGTAGTAATTTTATTTTCGGGACGCTGGTAGAGTTATACATGAAATCAAGATAATTTCATGTATCTTAAGTGATATAAGCAGCGCACGGCAGGAAAGTCTTCAGGAGGCATGAATGCCATCCGTTCCATATTTAATTGGCATTTGGAGAGACATCTCACGAAAACTATGGGAGCACATCAAGTTGCAATTAATCTGTGTACTAGCAGTATAAATATTATATGAGAATAATGGGTATAGGTGTCTGTGGTGTAATTTATCCCTCGAAACAAATACTTATTGTGAAAGAAAATGACTGAAATTCAATCCCCTCGAATCTAATTGTTCGAAGTCGGGATACATTACAGTGAGCACAGCAGGAGTAGAATAAAGAAATATGCCACATTAAGATATCAATGTTCATTAATATCAAACCTCTTACTTGGCCAAAACGTCTCTGTTACACGTCTCTATGAATGGAGTTAGGTGCAGCTTAGTCAATGGAAAGCCGAAAAGTTTGGCGACGGCGGACAGTGATAATACAATGTATGACGCAACAGTTTGTATTACATGAAAACAGTAAACGGACTTCGTGACGAGAGATATAGATTTCGAGGTTCAGTGTGGACATAATGGCGTGAAGACGACGCAAATCGACACGTCACCAAAACCAGTCGTTTCATAACGTTGTTGAAATGCTGCAACATTGACAGAGCATTTACATAGTATTAGTAAAGGACGTTGGTGTCTTTTTCTAAGAAGTAAAACAAATATCTGCTTAATTAATCATATTATTGCGATATCACACAGAGCAAGAAAAATGGCGTGCTTACATGATATAAGAAGTTATACAAAGAGTGAAGAGCACGAGAGACGTATCGTGAATCAGTTATTTAAAAAAATAAATGAAAAACGAAGTTACTTAAACGATGATATAGATTTTGGAGAGATATTAATTTGTTACAGTGTGTATGAATGTCTACATATATATTTTTATTTGTAGCATATCATGTATCGGAAGATGGTTCTATGGATCACGTCTGAAGGCTATACAGAAAAAAATAAAAAAAAAATAAAACATGCTTGATGTAAGTATGTAGCCGTAACGGCACCTCTGTTGTATTGCTTAGTATAGGCTGACTCGTTGTTGGGACCCGCTGCCGGAATTCTTTGACGCCGATATTTTATGCTAGACTTTGTCGCTCTACCAGGCAAATAATCGTGTTCATAGCTATGTTTGATTCATGAACAGCAGGAAACTGAGAGTTGAGTCATCTGCTGTGCTGCTGAGGAAACATTTTTTACGTAAACAAAGAAAAGCTGCATCCGCTGCTAAATTAATTTTTAGCATTCCGTACCTTAATCGTCTGCCTCTCTGTCAGTCTGTTAAGACCCTTTGACTCAGGAACTGGTAGACTTATCAAGTTGAAGTTTATATCACATACTAATGTGTACAGTCTATTATCGGTGTAGAAAATCTAAGCTTGTAAATCAATGCAATCAACAGGTACGGTCATTTCTGTTATATATTTTGATAATCGCAAACGTGCTCACCTAAAGCTATAGAGTACTCCCCACTGACCTACAATCATGAAATAATTACTGTAAATTCCGGGGAGGCGTACGATGAACCCTGACGCCACGTTCATTCACATCCCACTGCATTCAATCGGGTTCAGAATTGACGAGTTGGGAGCCCATCAACTGGAATTCACCACTGCGTTCCTCGAACCGCTACATTATACACCTGGTCCTATGACATGGCACGTTATCTTGTTGAGAAATGTCACTGCCGTAGTGAAATTTACACCATGAAGGGGTGACGTGCTCTGCAACCAGTGTACGATGCTGCTTGGCAGTCATGGTAGCCCGCCGCTGTGGCCGAGTGGTCCTAGGCGCTTCAGTCTGGAACCGCGCGACGGCTACGGTCACAGGTTCGAATCCTGCCTCGGGCATAGATGTGTGTGATGTCCTTAGGTTAGTTAGGTTTAAGTAGTTCTAAGTTCTAAGGGACTGATGACCTCAGACGTTAAGTCCCACAGCGCTCAGAACCATTAACCATTTTGAGCAGTCAGGGTGCCTTGCATGAGCTCCACTGGACCCATGGATACGCACGTGAATGTTGACCACATTTTTCTCACCGGAAAAAGGGTTTGAGAATGGAAATGTGCCAGATATTATAAATTATATAACAAAGAGTAAGGTTTAAGGGAGGACGAGCTATAAACAGGTGGACAAGGCCTCTACGAATTGCAGGATAATTAGTTAGCGTTCACAATACGTTACAGACGAAACTACTTTTCATGGGGCAAGTTTTTCATTATTCGCGATCTGAGGAGGCAAATTAGCAAGTCTTGACCATTTTCATGTCGTTCGAGAATTCGTCAAAGCGATTCTTGGACTCTAACAGCGCCGAGTTCTGGCAACTGTACCAGCCACGGAAAATCTTGACACAGGTCATCTCGGGCCCCATTGAGGTAGAGCTCTTAGATTATTTAATAACTCGGGATTCGAAGAAAACAGACAACTGTGCAGAGGGCTCTACTTTTCATAGCCACCCTAACTGAGCCGTTTGCACACTGAGTGCTTCTAACGTCCAGAACGTTTCTCTCGTGCTTCCCTCGCATTCTGTTGCGCAAAGGTCTATTTAAACTTAGCGCGAAGTGTTCCCTTAGAACGGAAAACGCCGTCTTGGTGAAAATTACCAGCTTCTAAATTAAGTGAAATTACAGTCAGTAATAACTATGGTTTACTGTCTGTATGGTATCTCTCATTTGGCAACGCCACACACATACATTCACAAATAATATTTTAGTCAAAAGTAATTAATGTTATTGATAGTCTCAAATGTGTGTTAATCTTTGATTATCCGAATCCTGATGTGGATATATACGTAGTTGCTATCCCTGCCAACTAGCTCTGCAGATGATGAAGAAATTGATGAAATGTATGACGAGATAAAAGAAATTATTCAGGTAGTGAAGAGAGACGAAAATTTAATAGTCATGGGTGACTGGAATTCGTCAGTAGGAAAAGGGAGAGAAGGAAACATAGTAGGTGAATATGGATTGGGGGGAAGAGATGAAAGAGGAAGCCGCCTTGTAGAATTTTGCACAGAGCATAACTTAATCATAGCTAACACTTGGTTCAAGAATCATGAAAGTAGGTTGTATACCTGGAAGAATCGTGGAGATACTAAAAGGTATCAGATAGATTACATAATGGTAAGACAGAGATTTAGGAACCAGGTTTTAAACTGTAAGACATTTCCAGGGGCAGATGTGGATTCTGACCACAATCTATTGCTTATGAACTGGTGAGCAAGATGTATGAGACAGGCGAAATACCCCCAGACTTCAAGAAGAATATAATAATTCCAATCCCAAAGAAAGCAGGTGTTGACAGATGTGAAAATTACCGAACTATCAGTTTAATAACTGAAGAAACTGCAAAAAGGCAGGAATTTAGGGAGATGGGACCTGGATAAACTGAAAGAAACAAGAGGTTGTACAGAGTTTCAGGGAGAGCATAAGGGAACAATTGACAGTAATGGGGGAAAGAAATACAGTAGAAGAAGAATGGGTAGCTCTGAGGGATGAAGTAGTGAAGGCAGCAGACGATCAAGTAGGTAAAAAGACGAGGGCTAATAGAAATCCTTGGGTAACAGAAGAAATATTGAATTTAATTGATGAAAGGAGAAAATATAAAAATGCAGTAAATGAAGCAGGCAAAAAGGAATACAAACGTCTCAAAAATGAGATCGACAGGAAGTGCAAAATGGCTAAGCAGGGATGGCTAGAGGACAAATGTAAGGATGTAGAGGCTTGTCTCACTAGGGGTAAGATAGATACTGCCTACAGGAAACTTAAAGAGACTTTTGGAGAGAAGAGAACCACTTGTATGAATATCAAGAGCTCAGATGGCAACCCAGTTCTAAGCAAAGAAGGGAAGGCAGAAAGGTGGAAGGAGTATATAGAGGGTTTATACAAGGGCGATGTACTTGAGGACAATATTATGAAAATGGAAGAGGATGTAGATGAAGATGAAATGGGAGATAAGATACTGCGTGAAGAGTTTGACAGAGCACTGAAAGACCTGAGTCGAAACAAGGCCCCGGGAGTAGACAACATTTCATTAGAACTACTTATGGCCTTGGGAGAACCAGTCATGACAAAACTCTACCATCTGGTGAGCAAGATGTATGAGACAGGCGAAATACCCCCAGACTTCAAGAAGAATATAATAATTCCAATCCCAAAGAAAGCAGGTGTTGACAGATGTGAAAATTACCGAACTATCAGTTTAATAACTGAAGAAACTGCAAAAAGGCAGGAATTTAGGGAGATGGGACCTGGATAAACTGAAAGAAACAAGAGGTTGTACAGAGTTTCAGGGAGAGCATAAGGGAACAATTGACAGTAATGGGGGAAAGAAATACAGTAGAAGAAGAATGGGTAGCTCTGAGGGATGAAGTAGTGAAGGCAGCAGACGATCAAGTAGGTAAAAAGACGAGGGCTAATAGAAATCCTTGGGTAACAGAAGAAATATTGAATTTAATTGATGAAAGGAGAAAATATAAAAATGCAGTAAATGAAGCAGGCAAAAAGGAATACAAACGTCTCAAAAATGAGATCGACAGGAAGTGCAAAATGGCTAAGCAGGGATGGCTAGAGGACAAATGTAAGGATGTAGAGGCTTGTCTCACTAGGGGTAAGATAGATACTGCCTACAGGAAACTTAAAGAGACTTTTGGAGAGAAGAGAACCACTTGTATGAATATCAAGAGCTCAGATGGCAACCCAGTTCTAAGCAAAGAAGGGAAGGCAGAAAGGTGGAAGGAGTATATAGAGGGTTTATACAAGGGCGATGTACTTGAGGACAATATTATGAAAATGGAAGAGGATGTAGATGAAGATGAAATGGGAGATAAGATACTGCGTGAAGAGTTTGACAGAGCACTGAAAGACCTGAGTCGAAACAAGGCCCCGGGAGTAGACAACATTTCATTAGAACTACTTATGGCCTTGGGAGAACCAGTCATGACAAAACTCTACCATCTGGTGAGCAAGATGTATGAGACAGGCGAAATACCCCCAGACTTCAAGAAGAATATAATAATTCCAATCCCAAAGAAAGCAGGTGTTGACAGATGTGAAAATTACCGAACTATCAGTTTAATAAGTCACAGCTGCAAAATACTAACGCGAATTCTTTGCAGACGAATGGAAAAACTGGTAGAAGCGAACCTCGGGGAATATCAGTTTGGATTCCGTAGAAATGTTGGAACACGTGAGGCGATACTAACCGTACGACTTATCTTAGAAGAAAGATTACGGAAAGGCAAACCTACGTTTCTAGCATTTGTAGACTTAGAGAAAGCTTTTGACAACGTTAACTGGAATACTCTCTTTCAAATTCTGAAGTTGACAGGGATAAAATACAGGGAGCGAAAGGCTATTTACAATCTGTACAGAAACCAGATGGCAGTTATAAGAGTCGAGGGGCATGAAAGGGAAGCAGTGGTTGGGAAAGGAGTGAGACAGGGTTGTAGCCTCTCCCCGATGTTATTCAATCTGTATATTGAACAAGCAGTAAAGGAAACAAAAGAAAAATTCGGAGTAGGTATTAAAATTCATGGAGAAGAAGTAAAAACTTTGAGGTTCGCCGATGACATTGTAATTCTGTCAGAGACAGCAAAGGACTTGGAAGAGCAGTTGAACGGAATGGACAGTGTCTTGAAAGGAGGATATAAGATGAACATCAACAAAAGCAAAACGAGGATAATGGAATCTAGTCAAATTAAATCGGGTGATGCTGAGGGTATTAGATCAGGAAATGAGACACTTAAAGTAGTAAAGGAGTTTTGCTATTTAGGGAGTAAAGTAACTGATGATGGTCGAAATAGAGAGGATATAAAATGTAGACTGGCAATGGCAAGGAAAGCGTTTCTTAAGAAGAGGAATTTGTTAACATCGAGTATAGATTTAAGTGTCAGGAAGTCGTTTCTGAAAGTATTTGTATGGAGTGTAGCCATGTATGGAAGTGAAACATGGCCGATAACCAGTTTGGACTAGAATAGAATAGAAGCTTTCGAAATGTGGTGCTACAGAAGAATGCTGAAGATAAGGTGGGTAGATCACGTAACTAATGAGGAGCTATTGAATAGGATTGGGGAGAAGAGAAGTTTGTGGCACAACTTGACTAGAAGAAGGGATCGGTTGGTAGGACATGTTTTGAGGCATCAAGGGATCACAAATTTAGCATTGGAGGGCAGCGTGGAGGGTAAAAATCGTAGAGGGAGACCAAGAGATGAATACACTAAGCAGACTCAGAAGGATGTAGGTTGCAGTAGGTACTGGGAGATGAAGAAGCTTGCACAGGATAGAGTAGCATGGAGAGCTGCATCAAACCAGTCTCAGGACTGAAGACCACAACAACAACAACATCCCTGGAGAAAGAGGCATCACATTAGTACCGCTTTTAGAGTCAGTTCTACACTATCAGATCAAAGAGAGCGGTACACTCTGACATAAGGTGGGTATGACCATTAGGTGCCAGAAGAGGACGACTCGCCGGTATAAAAGGAGAGAGGGAGAATCGTGTTATCAGTAGAGAAGCAATAACAGTAGACTGGGTCAGTCAGGAAAGCTTAGTACTCCGAGCGTATATGTCACTTCCAGCAGGGATATTTCGATTGTTGGTGATGTGACTGTGAAAACGCGAAGAAACGACCGCAGTTAAATCAAGATCAGGCAGGTCTCGCGTACTGACGTACAGAGTTCGTCACACTCTGCGGATGGTCGGTGTAAGAACTCGCATGACTTCAGCAGAAGGAATCACTCGTGGGTTCCCAAGCACTGCCAGGAGTTCAGGTGTACGATGTTCAAAAATAGGGTACAGTGGTCGTGTAGTTACAAGTCAAACATTTCTGCAGTCAATGTTAAGCGACACATGAGGTGGTATAAATAGGGATTTCACAGGACAGTGGATGACTGAAAAATAGTGATTTGGAGTGATGAATCACATTATAGCATGCGGCAAACCAATGAAAAGATTTGAGTTCGGCAAATTTCTGGAGAATGTTACCTGCCATCATGTGTAACGTTAACAGTCATTTTATAATACTAGGGTGTTTTTCTTGGTTATGGTCTGGTCCCCTTATTGCTGTTAATGAAACGCTACGTGCCGAAGTGTATGAACATATTTTTCTGGGTTGTGTAGTACGTACAGTGGAGGAACAGTTGAGAGACAGTGATTGTGTCGGGATGACACTGTAGTCTGGTAGAAAGCAGCATCTGTAAGCCAATGATTTGTGGACAGTAAAATTCTTGAAATGGACGGGCCTGCCCAACGCAACAGAAAATCTCTGGGATGATTTGGAACGTTGACTTCGCTCCATCATCACTACCATCTCTCGTATCAGCTCTGGGTGAAGAATGAGCTGTCACTTCTCCACAGACATTGAGGAAAGGTGGATACACCCTATATTAATGTCTACTAATAGGTGTACAGATACTTCTGATCAGGTGGTGTATATAAAGCTTCCGAGGGCTGCTGATTAAATAAACCTTGTAACCTCCCCACAAAATTTATTAATCTATTAATAATAATATGATTCTAATATTTATCTAACCTCAGAACAAAATTGGTTCCCATTTATAACCTCCCTACACAAATTCATTCACATTTAAATTCCACACAAAATTTGTTTCCCATTTAATGTACTCGCAAAATTCTTTTCTCATTTAATGTAAGGTCGAAACAGAAAAAATTCCTAAACCTCGTAATAAAAAATAAATTCAGTAACCTGGTAAATTTTGGACGACAGCAGTGCTGCGTCATGGCCCTGTAAGATCATTCTGAATAAAAGGCAAAAATTCTTATCTCAATAAAGTCGCCAACTATCTGCTCTTACAATAACTTTTTCCGGCACAGCTCTGTGCAATGCTGGCCGATAGATTTGTCATTTATGAAAGGAAGCAACTGATTTTTCTTTTGCAACACGTGGAATGATCATGGATTGGAGAAATTAGTAAATTCTTTAAATTGAAATGAATGCTTGTTGGAAATTACTTTATATGACAAAAATTATTATTAGGACATTTTTAAAAGATTTACATGGGAGTTCACATAACATTACTAGATATACGCGAGGCTGCTTTTTACCTCATACAATAATACTCAGGCATCGCTGCACCGCGACCGGCCCAGCCAACATGACACACTATACCAGACCAGAGCAGACTCCAGGCCAGGTATAAGAGAATCGCTGACCAGAGAGCAGTGTTGACTCAGTAGGAACTGTGTAGCTGTATCAGTAAGTTGTTGCTAGTCTGTGTCTGGCCTGGAGTCTGCTCTGGTCTGGTATAGTGTGTCATGTTGGCTGGGCCGGTCGCGGTGCAGCGATGCCTGAGTATTATTGTATGAGGTAAAAAGCAGCCTCGCGTATATCTAGTAATGTTATGTGAACTCCCATGTAAATCTTTTAAAAATGTCCTAATAATAATTTTTGTCATATAAAGTAATTTCCAACAAGCATTCATTTCAATTTAAAGAATTTACTAATTTCTCCAATCCATGATCATTCCACGTGTTGCAAAAGAAAAATCAGTTGCTTCCTTTCATAAATGACAAATCTATCGGCCAGCATTGCACAGAGCTGTGCCGGAAAAAGTTATTGTAAGAGCAGATAGTTGGCGACTTTATTGAGATAAGAATTTTTGCCTTTTATTCAGAATGATCTTACAGGGCCATGACGCAGCACTGCTGTCGTCCAAAATTTACCGGGTTACTGAATTTATTTTTTATTACGAGGTTTAGGAATTTTTTCTGTTTCGAGCTTACATTAAATGAGAAAAGAATTTTGTGGGTACATTAAATGGGAAACAAATTTTGTGTGGAGGTTAAATGTGAATGAATTTCTGTAGGGAGGTTATGAATGGGAACCAATTTTGTTCTGAGGTTACACAAAAATTAGAATCATATTATTTATTAATAGATTAATAAATTTTGTGGGGAGGTTACACTTGGCGACAACCAGCCAGGATCGTATTTCTTTGTGAATCTCTGAGAAGTAGTCATACATCTGCTCTTATTTACGTAAATGTAGTTTGCATCTGGCGCAACTCATTTACTAATTTATCACTCTTTCTTTCACAGATCATCGGCAATTTATTGCGCTTTGTTGTAATTGTGTTTGTTCCAATTTTGCTTTGTCTTTGTTTCATTTTGTGCTTAATTTTGATTTGTGAAAAATGCCTCGAAAAACTGTTAACAATACATCGCGATGTGCAATGAGTGAAATAGCCGACTCGAATAGTTTGACCGATAAGACTTGCGACACTCAGTGTGATAGTGATAATCCCCTAATTACAGATAATCAGTGTCTACCGATCACGAGTAATGATTTTTATCCTAATGATGAGCAAACAAATTCAATTATGTCCAGAGTAAATGTAACAATTGATGACGAGGCATGTTCCGTTAGAATGAACGCTGTCCAGTTTTACACGCCTAATTTGTTAAATTTACGTAACGTACAGATAACTGTTTCTAACGAAAGTGAACAATGTACTCCAAATACGTCAAATTTATTTGATTCCGATTTAGCGACCAACAGTGCACATCCAGTTGGCGAACCTTTTCAACAATCAGAGAATGACCTAATGGTTACACAAAACGTGGCAATTGCAGGTACGCCATTAAACAGCACTGAGAATAGAGTAGGTAATATTGGCATCGATGAAGTTATGGCATTATTGCTACAACTTAATGAAAATTACAAACAACTTAATGAAAAACTAGTTAACAATTCCAAACAGTCGAGTGATAAGCAAGATAACCATTTCAAACAACTTAACTTAGTGAACAGATTACAGCCGTTGCCGCACAATGTCATGATACTAAAGAACAATTACGTGAGGAAATTAAGGCTTGTGTTAGGAGCAGTAGTGAAGAAATTAGATCTGTTGCTCAAGAATTAAGGAATACGCAAGCAGCTACAACGAAATTACTTAGAGACGAAATTAGTGCAGTCGCTAAACAATGCTCTGAAAACGCAACACAGTTATGCGACGAGTTTAAATTAATGTCAGCAGAACTTTCACGTACACTGGATGCAAAATTAGACACGAAATTTGACCAACAGAACAGCCAAATTGACGAACGTTTTAATCACCACCGACAAAACAGTGAAACGCGTTACCGTAAATTTATACAGGAACAGAATAAAGTAAAGCAACAAGTCATGGAAACAATTACTGCACAGAGACAGGAAGATAAGCGTAAATTGTTTACGAAAGCAAAAACATACGTAGACAACAATATTGCTACAGTATCAGACGAAATTAATACTATCAAACAGTTGAACACCGAATTACATGATGAAATCTCTGATCTTAAAACCAAAACAGACACACACACAGTAGACTTTCAGACAGTGACCGACAGACTTGAACAATTAGAACTAATACAGGATCCCGATGCCATCAGAGCAGACGTTAAAAAATTGAACAAAATCACACGTGAAATACAAAAACAAATTAATGTTTGTGATTATAAAAACGACGATCAGGTAAAAGCACTGACTGAAAAATATGATGAATTGGCCAGTCGTATTGACGTTATCGAAAGTAATAATGACACCAAATCAGACGATACATCACCTGTTTCGTTTAATCAAACACCCGAATTCCAAAATTTACAGCAGACGATCAGTGAGATAGGTTCGTCCAATAATACATTACGTAGAAAATTGTCATCTTTACAGCAAGAGGTGACGGAGATGAAAAATATTTCAGCCTTTAACACATCACAGCAAACGCTACTTTCCGAACATTTGTCAGACTCACACAGCCAATATAATTTAGGTAATTTACAGAGAGTACGTGAGCTAGATTCCGAACAGTCACAAACAAACAGATTATCATACAATCCTGAACCTGTTCAGACATACAGAGACGATAATTTTTATTACAAGCACTTTCTATACGTGAGAAAATTTAAAGTATTTAAAAATGACAGAACACAGATTCACCCCTTGGATTGGATACAACAATTAAGCTTTGCTTTTCCACCAACTTGGCCCTTCACACACAAACTTGAATTTATTTGCAGTTTTTTGGAAGGCGAACCGGCAACTCGTATGAGACCGCTCGCAAGACAATGCTATTCGGTAGAAGAATTTCAGAATGCTTTTCTGTCAGCGTATTGGTCGAAGACGACACAGCGCGGAATCAAGGATCAATTAATTAGCTTACCGAATTATGAGAACTCAAATTTTTTAACTGTCACGCAATTTTTTGAACACATGGTCCAACAAAACCAGTACTTAAGTGAACCATATAGTTAATCTGCACTTATTCAATTATGTATTTCTAAATTACCACGATCATTAAGAGTGTCACTTTTAACAGGTCAGCAGAAAGAAAATATTTCTGCATTCAGAGATCTGTTACAGCTTTTGGAAGTTCAGCAATCAGATTATTCCTTCATAAACAAAAATTTTTCATTTAATAACCAAGGTTAACAAGGATACAGCAACTACGATCAGCCACGCTATTTCAATAGCAAAGCTAATAGACGCTTCAGGATCGACAACCACCAGAACTTTAATAACAGACAAAATTTTAATTATCAGTATCGTCAAAATTATCAGCAACAGAAACCACAATTTGGTAACAATAGAGGTTTTTCCCAACAACTGCATCAAAACCAGCCGGTTAGCATACCTAACCAACAATATAATGTGCAATGTCAACCAAGCTTTAATGTTTCGCCGCCTGCACGTATAGCGTCAGCTCTACCAAATAGTAACGCACAGCAACAAGGAAATCAGTACGTACAGAAAACACACAATTTCAACTCATATCGCAATGCACCGTATAGAAATGACTATCATGACAGACGTAAAAGTAATGAGAACAATTTTCAGCGTACGTTTAATAACAGTCGGTCTTACCAGCAGCAAAATCATCCGCAACAACAGATTATCATGAATGAACCAGACAGTAGATATCATCCCGAACGTAATACGTCAGGACGAAATAACAGAACAGTACAAATAGTCGAAATGCCACAGCATCCTCCCGCAAATAATAGCACGTCGGATAGAATTTGACTAGATACAGTACAGGTTGCATCTTCCAGCAACGCAAGCAATACTTTTGACACAGAGAATTTTGTTCACGAAAATGTTATTACTTTTGACGACATCCGAGACACTCTTTTGCAGGAAAGACCAGTTATTCAAAAAACTATTTCACACCCTGTCATTGAAGTAAAGATTGGATCATCCAAATTTTCAGCAGTAATCGATTCCGGATCACCTATGTCAGTTATAAATGAGGAAACTTTCAACGAATGTAACAAAGAGAATACCTATCCTACGCTACCATTAGGCAAAATTAAAGTAAAGGGAGCAGTATCTGGTAAAGGAGTAGATGTAAAATTACAGACACATTTATCATTTTGTATTGCAGGTCATACGTTTCACTCAAATTTTTGGATTGTTCCCTTATTGACAACAGACGTTATTTTAGGTACGAATTTTCTGGTACAACATGACGCAATTATTGACTTTCAAAATTCCTATTTAATGTTAAAGGATGAAAATGTACAACTGGCTTTAGAATTTCAGCACTCTTTATCTGCAGAAGAACAAACAATTAATCGGACAGAGGTCATTTCTCCATCACATAACATAGACTGTCATTCCACATTGTTCACAGATACGTACATACACAACTATAACACTCCAGTCGAAGCCGACCGTGACGTTATACAAATGATTTCTGATAAAGTTAAACAGAGCAGTGCAAATACAGACGACGAACGCACGCAACTACGCAAAATTCTTTTACAGCAAGCTCCAGTTATTGACAACGTCCCTGGTACTATGTCCAGTTTTATGTATGAATTTCAAGTTAAACAGCACGACACATTTAAAGCCAAACATTATCCCATTCCGTATATTCACAGAGAACAAGTTAAGAAAGAATTGCAAGCTATGCTTGACCAAGGAATTATTGAACCGGCAGTTAGTCTGTACATAAATCCGCTCCATATTGTTAAGAAAAAGGATGGTTCACTTCGCCTCGTACTTGATTCGCGTCACAT
The DNA here is from genome assembly GCF_023864345.2 of Schistocerca serialis cubense. Lineage (NCBI taxonomy): Eukaryota > Metazoa > Arthropoda > Insecta > Orthoptera > Acrididae > Schistocerca > Schistocerca serialis. The sequence goes on from NC_064645.1 coordinate 633,702,469, forward strand.
CAGTGACATTATTATTAATGAAACAGATCGCCCACAGACACTAGAAGAACTTCTACAGAAATTTCATGGTACTGCTATTTATTCCACATTAGATTTGAAATCGGGATTTTGGCAAATTCAGCTCCATCCGAACTGCAGAAAGTATACAGCTTTTCTCTGTTTTGGTGACTGTTATCAATTTCGTACATTACCGTTCGGTTTAACTATTTCTTCAGCAGCATTTATTCGCGGTTTGAATACAGTACTTCCGACGGAACTTAAAGACAGAATCACAACGTATGTAGACGACGTTCTTATTGCAGAAGCTAACTGGTCTGAACACAATCTGATTCTTGGACAACTGTTACAATCTTTTCGTGCACAAGGACTCACAGTTAATCTCAGTAAATCGCACTTTGGCAAAACTTCTATAAAATTTCTTGGACATGTAATTTCAGCAGAAGGCATTGCGCCTGACCCGGAAAAACTTCAAGCTTTATGTGACATTACTGTTCCTACGTCGAAGAAACAACTACGCAGCTTTTTGGGTTTAATTAACTTTTTTCGTAAATTTATTCATTACTCTGCTTTAGACACCCCTAGATTATGTCAATTGACGGGTAAGAACACTATTTGGTCCTGGGATAGCCAAGCACATTCTGAATTTGTGAATCTGAAAGAAGCTTTGTTGAATACACCACTTTTATCACATCCAGATCTTACTAGAAATTTTTCCATTGCCACCGACAGTTCTAACACCGCTTTAGGCGTACGCATTTTTCAGGAAATTGAAGAAGATGGTACTACAGTAATTAAAAACATCGCCTTTGCGAGTCGCATTCTGTTACCTGCTGAACGCAATTATTCTGTCACAGAACTTGAAACATTATATGTTGTATGGGCATTTACGAGATTCCGGCATTTTCTTTATGGAAGACATACGACCGTTTACACAGATCATAGAGCTACACAGTTTTTACTTTCCGCTAAATTTACACACGACAGATTAAGCAGATGGAAACTTTATTTACAGGAATTTAATTTTATAATTGTTCACATTCCCGGTAGACAAAATATTGTAGCAGACGCACTATCCCGTTCTCTCAGCAACAATCAGCAAGACATCGCAACCAACTTCTGCAAAGCAAATTTCAGCGTCATGTATATTCAACAAGTTGCATTTAAAAATTTCATTTCGTCGTCATTATGAGACATAGCACAAGAGTACAGTAAAGACAACGTATGGAAAGAAATTAAACACCTTCGGCAAGATAGGAATAATGTTACTATTAGAAAGCATTACACTGTACGCAATAATATTCTGTTGCGCCGCTCTCACCCTGACAGCAACAATTGGTTATTATGTATTTCTGACGAGCTTGTTAACAAATTAATTTGGTATACTCATTTAAGTTACGCACATTACGGAGCCAGAAATTGGTTCCTTATACTGAGACAGAACTGTTATTTTGCCAACATGGAGAAAAATATTCGACGAGTTTTAGCGTCATGTAAAATCTGGCAGAAAGCTAAGTCAGATACGACTTCACATATTCCTCCATTACATCCCATTGTACCTGTTAAATTGAGACACATGGCCGCTGTAGACATTTTTAGTCCGCTTCCCAGAACTAATAGAGGTTTTTGCTACATCTTTTTCGCTGTTGAACTCACTTCAAAATTTGTTACCTTCACTCCGTTACGCAAAGCTACTGCTAAATCTGTTTCGAATGCATTTGTAAAACATTTTTTATTCCATTTAGGGCACGAATTGAAAGTAATTTCCGACAATGGATCACAGTTTCGATCTGCTATATGGACACGTATGTTCCGAGCTAGAAACATTTCTCCGATCTATATACCCAGGTACCATGCTTCTTCGAACCCTTGTGAACGATTAATGAAAGAAATTGGTAAACTGTGTAGAATATACTGCCATAAAAACATATTGATTGGGACACACACATACTCTCATTCCAGGATGTAATTAATTCCATACCAAATGAATCTACTATGCTATTTCCGACTGTTATAGTGAAAAATGTTGAACCACCTAACAAAATTAAATAATTAGTATCCTTTCCTACATCTCGTCGACTACGACACCATGAAATAATTGACTTTGCGTTGAACAACATCAAACGTGCCGCCGTGCGCCGGAGAAGACAGCAAAAACAGGTTTGTACACGCCGTGACTTTCACATTGGACAGAAGATATTAGTACGCACACATTATTTATCCAACAGAGGAAAGAGTAGATGTAGTAAATTTGAGCTTTATACGCAGGTCCATATCGAATTCGCAGCATTCCTCACCCCAATGTAGTACACGTCGAAACTCTGAGAACCAGAAACAGTAAAGGAAATCACCATGTCTGCAATATTAAACCCTTTATTGAATGAACATACTTTATGATTTATCACACTGTAATGCCATTTCCTGATTTTTATATGACCACTTATGCAATTATATTTATATGAATACTTACTGATGATTATCGTATTTTTTTCTTGGCAAGTGCCTGGCAAGGTAAGGTCAGCAGGTCGCTTTTCTTATCGTTACACATCAGACCGTGCACATTTTTCCAGATAAACTTACACCTATTAGGACCACTTAAGCAATTATATTTATGTGACTACTTACTGATGATTATCATATTTTGTCGTGGCAAGTGCCCGGCAAGGTAAGGTTAGCAGCTCGCTTTTCTTGTCGTTACACATCAGATAAACTTACATGTTTTATGACCAATTATGCAATTCTATCTAGTGACATATGAATTTTATCAAATTCTTTCTCCATTAAAGTCTTCAACTCTCGCCTCTATCAACTACACAACACACAAGCTGAACACAAAGAAAGTCATTTCTTGTCGTTATATATCAGACCGTGCACATTTTCCATTTTTCACGTATGTATGATTGTTTTCCTGTTTTGTTTGTATGCACTACGAAATCTTCAAGATATAACAAACACCAGTTGACTTTGACATTTTGCCTTATGATATCTCAACATCGTGACTATTTTACCCTTTTTTTTGCTACTATATTATGATACTCTATGTACATTTTTGCACCTGAACACTGTCTATGTTTTTGACATAATACGTTTTCTGTCATGCTATGCTGTATGCTTAATTATATCACTAGAAACCAGTTTTTATTTAATGGGTATATGATTTAAATGCAAGATATTAATCCTTATTCATCATTTTCAGAAAGCAATAACGTGTAAAAGAAATAAATTAAATAAACCACAGTGGATTACTATAAAATGGGAATTTCACCTTCGGAATGAACGAAAGAAGATGCAATACCTCGTCATGAAGAGTAAATGGATCTGAATTAACAAGCATTAACAAGAATATACTATACACAAAGTATGATAGCAGTCTTAACTAATTATTTTTCTTTCAGAATACGAGGCGATTGATGCAGGCTGTCAGACAGAACTACACATCTTAGTTTTAGTGATGAAAAATGCTAGAAATAAGAAACTCTATACAATGAATAGTTGTATGAAGTAAATGGTGATATGAATAATGAAGTGTCTTTTTTGCAGATGATAATGAATGGTGATGAATAGTTTGTATGAAGTAAATGGTGATATGAATAATGAAGTGTCTTTTTTGCAGATGATAATGAATGGTGATGAATAGTTGTATGAAGAATATGCTAATATGAATAATGAAGTTTTTCTTTGCAGGTGATGATAGTAATGATGTTATGGTAATATGAATAATGAAGTTTTTTCTTGCAGATGAGAATAATGATGAAGTTTATATACTTACTATTAGTTAAGAGATGTTATGTAGTTATTTAAGTATTTGTTGCAGTTCGTTTTGACAGTATGTCTTATGTCGCATGGTATAATGACTGAATGTTTTGGAAAGGACAGCTACAGTTCATACATATTGAGTACACGTCTCATTACCTGTTAATTCGAAGTTCACTACTTTTCAGAATAATATGCGTTTCTTCATTCAGCTTAATAATCCATTTTGTATTTTTTCCAGGAGAAGCTATTCATGAAATTAATGTGCTATAAGCAGTTAGTCATTAAACCTGTTCTAGTACTTGCATTTTTTTATCCATTTGTGTGTGTCATTCATGAATGTGATCACAAATACTCCACTTGTTTCGTAACCTTGCTACAGCTGACTCATGACGAATGACGTTACTAATCGTTATTTGCTGCAATAAGTCATAAGCAAATATTTTCAAGCACGAGCAATTAATTATCGATCCAAACGCTATGCATGGCTAGCACAAAAAAAAATGTATTACCAGTCCCAAATAATGCTACCAGTTTAAGAGAGTTCTGAGTAATACTGAATGATGTTTTCTAACCACAGACCTTGAGTAATAGTTTTAGTGTGTTACATTTTAAATATGTCCTATGTCACTTGAATGATGAGTTCTTAGTAATACTGAACGATGTTTTCTAATCACAGACCTTGAATAATAGTTGCAATGTGTTACATTTTAAATATGTCCTATGTCACTTGAATGATGAGTTCTGAGTAATACTGAATGATGTTTTGTAACAATGTATAAATGCTATGCCAATAATTTCTGTAAATAATATTTTTGTTATACTCTGTAAATGCTCTGCCAATAATTGACTCTCATTTTGAATGATAACTTCTGAATAATACTGAATAATGTTTTATAAAAATATATGAATACTTTGTAACTGGCCAATGAGTGCCAATAATTACCGCAATCACATGAGTTGTGAATAGTGTTTTGTAATATTCAATACTTGCTATATGTTTAAAACTGGGCAATGAATGCCACTATTTCGTATATTTTAAATTTGTCTTATGTCACTTACATGCTATTATATATGAATACCAGTAGCTTGATGCTACACTCTTTAGCTCCTGTTTTGAATGATGACTTCTGATGGTTTGTAACTGGCCAATGAGTGCCAATAATTACCACAATCAGATGGGTTATGAATAGTGTTTTGTAATATTTAATACTTGCTACATGTTTAGTAACTGGCCAATGAATGCCAATGATTAGTATAACTAGATGAATTATGTAACTGGTATGCCATTAATTAACTCTTGTTTTGAATGATCACTTTTGAATAATGCATAAAAATGGTTTCTAACTGGCCAATGAGTGCCAATGTTCACTGTAATCAGATGACTTATGAATATTATTCTGTAATACTTCATACATATTACAGAAATGTTTAGTAACTAGGCAATGAGTGCCACTAATTACTCAAATCGGTTGATAGACTAGTGTAATTCTCAATGATGACTAGCATAAGACTTAATGTCCTTCACCTTCAGACCTAATTACCAGAAATTACTGCAATGTCCGTTTGTCCTGTCCATCCTTATGATCATGGAGCACCATATTTGGTTTTTGCACTAATTCTACGTTGGTGAAAGAGTGTGGTGTTGACACATCGTGCTGTCCATTACCTTGAACGATGGAGATGTTATTATGGTCCCACTGTTTGGAGTACCTAATGTACTACCAAAATGATAACATTAAATATTAATACGACATTTCATTTCAGTGTCTTGGCTACACTGATTAATACTTCAGGGAATAGAACTTCAGTTAGTCTCACTTGGTGTTGTGCTTCTGTAGAAAGATATGAACTTTCAGTGCAGCTACGTGCAACCTACTGTGCTACAACCATGATGCAATCCTTCCCTTTCCTATCCTAGTTCTTGTAAAATGGTAAAAAAAAATACTACAGTGGGTATGCACTTTATGTCATTTGTTAATATGTTTTGTACTCATTGCGTATACATTTTGTCATTGCTAGATATGTTCTGTACTACAGTGCGTATGCACTTTATGTCATTTGTTAATATGTTTTGTACTCATTGCGTATACATTTTGTAATTTCTTGATATGTTCTGTACTCAGTGCATGTGCACTCTATTTCATTTCATGTTGGGCACTTATGTATATGTATATACTCTGTGACTGTAAACTTAGTTAATTAAGAAAAATTTGTTGCTTCTGGCAAGTCCAATTGACTCACCATCGCTGCCAAATTTTTGCCCCCCTCCACCTCCCCCCCCCCCCCCCCCCCCAGTGAAGGGTTATGTAAGAGGTCCGAGTAGATGTAATTTCGATGTATTGCTCATGCGCTGCCTGCGATATGCAAGGTATAAGAGAATCGCTGACCAGAGAGCAGTGTTGACTCAGTAGGAACTGTGTAGCTGTATCAGTAAGTTGTTGCTAGTCTGTGTCTGGTCTGGAGTCTGCTCTGGTCTGGTATAGTGTGTCATGTTGGCTGGGCCGGTGACGGTGCAGCGATGCCTGAGCCTGAGTATTATTGTATAAGGTAAAAAGCAGCCTCGCGCATATCTAGTAATGTTATGTGAACTCCCATGTAAATCTTTTAAAAATGTCCTAATAATAATTTTTGTCGTATAAAGTAATTTCCAACAAGTATTCACTTCAATTTAAAGAATATACTAATTTCTCCAATCCATGATCATTCCACGTGTTGCAAAAGAAAAATCAGTTGCTTCCTTTCATAAATGACAAATCTATCGGCCAGCATTGCACAGAGCTGTGCCGGAAAAAGTTATAGTAAGAGCAGATAGTTGGCGACTTTATTGAAGTAAGAATTTTTGCCTTTTATTCAGAATGATCTTACAGGGCCATGACGCAGCACTGCTGTCGTCCAAAATTTACCGGGTTACTGAATTTATTTTTTATTACGAGGTTTAGGAATTTTTTCTGTTTCGAGCTTACATTAAATGAGAAAAGAATTTTGTGGGTACGTTAAATGGGAAACCAATTTTGTGTGGAGGTTAAACGTGAATGAATTTCTGTAGGGAGGTTATAAATGGGAACCAATTTTGTTCTGAGGTTACACAAAAATTAGAATCATATTATTTATTAATAGATTAATAAATTTTGTGGGGAGGTTAGAACCTTGATTCCACTACCAGTTTCGATCAACCGATTGCCATTAGGTATCGTACTCGTAACGCAACGATGCGATACAGGCCGTTGTAGATAGTTTTATGTTAACATATAATAGTAATTAGTTGAACGAAAATGCAGCAAGTTAATGTTTCATTTAATCATCATCACTTTTAAAGATGACTTTCTTGAGACAATTGCGAGATGTGTGGGCAGCAGTTGTACAAAATCAAAGCGTAGCTCACCTAGCCATGAAGGTAAAAGTTACAATCCCTCGAAAAATGCTACTGGATTCTCTACAGGCGCCTTACGGAGTGGACGGAAAGGCGGAATTCAATGCTAGAATATAGCTCACTCCTTTCGAATGTTATGAATTCGGTCTTTCGCTTTTATTAACAATTGGACCGACACTACAGGGAAATGTGAAGGAAAATATAAACTAATCTGTACAAGACATAATACTCACCTCTCAATAAATATCGATCAGGTCGCTGCAGCTAATTTTCTTAAATTAACCTCCGGATAGCTTCGTTATGAAGATCAGGGAAGATTCGACAGTTCATTTTTTGCCCCACCCTCACTACATACAATACACCAGTGTGCAAAACGTAAGGTCGAAAGTAGTTTTGCATGATGTGATACTGCCAAGTCACATAGCTCGATGAAACTTGGACAATACGAGAGAGGAAGTGCTGCAGTATGGTACAGAACTGAAAGAAATGCATAATGAGAAGAACAGAAATGACACTTTTTTTAAAGGCAATAATTATTCTAAAGACACAGCAATTTCTGATGGTCCCCTGGACATTAGGAAAGGCGCCATGTCGGTCTTAACACGGTTTGTGATCAAGACGGACGGTCACGCAACCTCTGCAATGGGCTCCCATGCGGGCCATTAATGTTCCTGGTGAGTTCTTGTGGCAGGACGTTCCATTCCTCGAGCAGCACAGTAGGTTCTTACTGAGTGGTCGTTGGTTCATATGGGTGGGCTGCAATACGTGTTCCCAAACCATCCTACACGTGCTCGAAGGCATGTAGGTCAGGAGAAGTGGCAAGCCTGTCCAGTCGCGCGAATGTCCTCTCTATCCAATCACTCCTCCACCAGCACAGTGCGATGCGGTGGCACAGTATCATCAATAAAGGCCGAATGCACCTCTGAAAAGACGTAGATGGAAAAGGAGTGCTGTGTGACAATAACTTTGAGCTGATTGTACAGTGTCGAAAGATTGGGAGGTCAACACTCCCATGCAGCATAATGCCTCCGCTACCATAACACGTGGATCGCCAAAACAATAATGTTAGACAGTACTGCACGTACCCTCATATGGCGAGAGGGTGGAACACACAATGAACCCAGTTGTAGGTGTGTTACTTGACAGTTAACACACCATACGAACGCTACTTTCACCCTTAACTTTTGCACACCAGTGAAAATTTAAGTCCCCCATTCACGTTTTCCCGACTGAGTGTGAAGGCTGCTCTCAGGTAGTACTGTAGGGATTTTGATACGCTTGTCACTAATAAAGAGACTGATCCACGAGCAAGGTGAGTGGGTATAATTAATAAACAATTTGGTGCAAAGTAGTTGAACTATGAAGATCCGCCATTATGTCGGACCTCCTGAGAGCTTTCCTGGTGTGGCCTGCTTAAATATTGTAAGTTATTCAGTTACTTAACCTTTTTTAATCATAACGCAGTGACCCGTAAACAAAATTAGCGCTACGCCAGACAGGTCGCCCGGCCGCTCTCACTTCGTGCCACGCACGCGAAGCCGCAGCGGGAGCTAGTCTTCTCTCCCAACAACGTATTTTTCCCACAGGTGGATCTTCTCTTACAGTGCTTAAGAATCTTTCCTCAGTGCGGCACGGTATGTGATGATGTTGATCTAATTTGTAAATATTTACCCGGTCCGTTAATAGCTATGCCTTCAGTTATTAGCCGCTTGTATTCCAATCCTTGTCTTCCTCTGCAGCTCCCTCTAGTACTCTAGTACCATGGGCATTCTCTCATGTTTTAACAGATGTCCTTTCTTCCTGTCCGATCCCCTTAGCAGTGTTTCCCACATCTTCCTTTCCTCTCCGATTATGCGCAGAACCTCATCATTCCTTATCAGTTCACCTAATTTTCAACATACGTCTGTAGTACCACTTTTCAAATGCTTCGGCTCTTAGTGAACATTAAAAAGTGATGTTCATTGTTGCTAGTTACGGCTTTCAACAAATTTTTGTTACTTTTAATTTCGTTGCGTGTTGCAAACTTCAAGTTGCAACGAATGCATAATTCTGCTTTTTGCATATCGATACTCAATTTGTTTCGATTGTCAGATCGTATTGGTTCCCCTGACTGTTTCGATTGTCAGATCGTATTGGTTCCCATGACTGAAGAATCTTTCCATATAGGTATTGCTGCGTGGAACCGCTAATATCCTTTTGATAAATTTTTATGTTCGACGTTTATGGGACCTAGACGCTGCACTTTGTAATTGTTCCTGTTTTATTTAATATAAGTGTTACCGGCATTGTGTGAAATCCAGGCTTCTATAGAGTGCCTAGATAATGTATAGAATGCGTAAAATCGAAGGTCACAGTGTGAAAAGACTGATAGTTTATAAAGTGCTTACGGCATATTATACGAGGGTAAGTCAATTATTGTCGGCAAAGTAGTTATAAAATTTAACTGTAATCAAATAGGCTACTTAAAAGAACATCATTTTTGACGTAATCTCCTTGCGTTTCAACGCACTTCGTCTATCGTTGTACAAGCTCCCCGATGCCCTCATAAAAGAAGGTTCTCTGTTGAGCTGCGAGCCAGGAATGCACCGTTTCTTTCACAGCTTCGTGCGAGGAAAATCGATGGCGCCTTAATGCCTGTTTGAGTGTACCAAACAAATGATAGTCAGAAGGGGCAAGATCGGGACTATATGGAGGATGATCCAGTACTTCAGATTTGAGTTTCTGGAGCGTTTCTGCATTGTGGGCAGCAGTATGCGGACAGGCATTGTCATGCAACAACACAACACCTTTTGACAGCAATCCTCGGCGTTTGCTTCGAATTGCAGGCAGTAAGCTTCTCACTGTAATGTACACTGTTTATTGTTGTGCCCCTTCCCCCATAATGTTCCAGTACTGGACCTTGTGCGTCCCAAAAAACCGTAAGCATGTTTTCTTGCGGACGGTTTGGTCTTGATCTTTCTCTTGCGCGACGAATTCGGATGTTCCCAGTCCGTACTATGCCATTTACTCTACGGCTCGTAATGATAGATCCATATTTCGTCACCAGTAATGATCCTGTCTAAGAAGTTATCCCCTTCGTTACCATAGCGATCCAAACGTTTTTTGCAGATGTCCAAGCAACTGTGTGAGTTGTTTTGGGACCCATCTTGCACAAACTTTATGAAACCCAAGTCTGTTGTGGATGATTTCGTAGACAGAACCGTGACTAATTTTCAGACGATGTGCCACTTCGTCAGTAGTTAATCGTCCGTCGAAGAGAATAATTTCACGTGAACGCTCAATGGTTTCTTCATTTGTGGCGGTAAACGGTCGTCCGGCTCATTCATCGTGCTAACCCTTGTGCGACTATTTCGGAATTTTTCAATCCGAACGTAGACACTCCTTTGCTGCAAAACACTGTACCCGTACTCTACCGAAAGTCTTCGATCAATTTAGGTCCATGATACGCCTTCTGACCACAAAAAACGGATCCCTGAACGTTGCTCTTCTTTGGTGCAAATAGACATCGGAGCAGCCTTGATTAACAGCATGGCAACGATAAGGAAACTAACAGCTTGAAAATTGCAAAGATACAACAACAAATTAACACAGCATGAGTCATCAACGTAAAACGATAGTACTACCAAAATAAACAAAAATATAACAAAATTGCGGGTAATAATTGAGTTACTCTCGTATAATACGCCTAATCCCGCCATTTTTTCCAGCCACCGCTGTTTGCGGTGGCATTCGGGTCTTTGTGTAATGACTGCGAAGACAGCGTATTGTTGTACAATGTTCAACTATCACGCCATAACAGTTCTCCAGTCTATAGTATCCGGCTGAAGTTCTACAGACGCTACCGTCACCCTTCCCCGTTGTTCTTGTATCAGCTTGTCGGGAAGAGTGTAGCGCCAAGACAGGAATCATGCCAGGCCGACATGCAACGACGGTCCCACGACGAATTATCTCAAGCAAGAGCCAGTCCTTCTAAAAATGTACTTTCGTAACCGAAACCAGTTGCTAAAAGTTAGTCAAGTATGTGAAAAAGCAATCCTGTCGGAGGAAAATTCGCAACTGAACATCATACCAGAGGTTGAAAATACCGCTATAGTTGTTAAGGTTCTTCCATTTAACACACGACTCGTTTAGGGCTCGTATACGCCCATCTTCAGATGTCGTAACTTAGAGCTGTGACCCCGAGCGCCGCGGTGGGCTTGTGCAAGACGCGGTGTGCTACCAACGAGAGCAGACCAAATATGGCACCTGAAGATGGGCGTATAAGAGCCCGAAACCGATCGTGTGTTAAGTGAAGGAACCTTACAACTGTTGCGGTATTATCAACCTCTGGTATCGGAAAATTCTAAGACGACAGTGAAGAAGGAACAACGGAACTACTGGCTGCTGAAACATTACGACGTTATGATAGTCATGAGTTGATCTGTTCTGTTAAAGAAGGTACTTATGCTACACAATTTTACGTCGTGGACTCCGAGTTATTAGACATACTCCATAAGGAACATTTGGCTATTGGTATTTGATGGCGGGACAGGATGCTGAAAGAATTTTCACCCCAAGTAGAAGAACATTTCCCATCATGATACTGAGCTGTACGTTCAGCTTTCTGAGCCTTGCCACAGGAAGGTAAAAGGTGCCAAAAAAAAGGTGTTGTGGTCAAGTCAAAGGTTTTTTCGGTATTCAAGTCCCGTTGTCAGGTCGATGTCATCGACTTTCAGTTCAGTCCTAATAGAGAAAACAGATTTATGATGGTCTACCGAGATCTTCTCGCTAAGTTTGTAGTTCTCAGGGCTCTGAAATCAAAGAAAGCGGAAGAACTAGCCTACAGCGTCATCGACATATTTACGTTGCTTGATGCTCTACGGTTCTACAATCCGATAACTGCACAGAGTTTGCGATGTCGTAAGCAGCCTAAAGGAGTATTGGCCCACCTTGAAGATCGCCGTCAATGGTAAGGCGCGACGCTCAAAAATATATGGAAGCGTCGAAAGAGCAAACCAGGTCGTCAAAACTATGCTGTGTACTTGGGTGCGAGATGAAAAAACTAGCTGCTGAAGTGACTGACTGTGGTTCCTCAAACTTACGAAAAACCGAGTTTCTGATTCTAGGATTAACAGGTTACCATACGAAGCTCTGTTCGGCTGCGGAGCTGGAGTAAGTCTCTCGACGTCGCTCCTTCCTGACGATTTTTTTACGAGACATATAGACAGAGGAGGAGCTGGAAAAAATAACAGAGAGAATACAAACAACAGAACAGCAGAAAGAAAAACGTGATGAACCAATGCAAGAGGCACAGCTCCCTGCAGAAGGCACAGATGAGAATGCAGTCCATGGTGGAGGAAACCAAAACAGTGATGAAGCCATGGTTATCGAAGAGCCTTCCATTTCTATATTTACCGAAAGTCTTTCTTCTCCTGATGTCTGCCGTGTAGGCTTAAAAGAAACCAGCGATGTTCACACATATCAAAAGTGTGGCCGAAACTTCACGCCATCAGTGAACATTCGCCTAAAGACAATGACGGCGGCTAAGTAGAAGATTATGGCGTTAGCATTTTGTGCAGCATTTGCTTCTCTATTGAGAAAGCTATCAAGAGTAAAACGGAATCGAAACTGAACTTTGAGATTCAGGCAAGAGAAATGAAAAGGGATTCTGACCAAAGTATTCCTCCTGTGCCCTTGGGTGCGAGTGTGTGAGTTCCGATTCCCGACATCGACAAAAGGCGGGGTGACTCACGCGATCTGTTGGTGGTTGTTACGACCGTGACGGAAGACGGCTTATAACGACTTGGAACTGCAGAATGAATCTTGAATCAGCTCTCTGCAAGATCAGAATCCACCCTATGTCCAAGGAACTTAATGAGAATTGAAAAGTACCTGACCACGAAATGCCTCTCCGATCTGCAGCTACTTCTCATTCCACAGGAAGCAGCCAAGGATTCGTCAGGAGTATGTGCGACAAGAAATGCCAAAATATAAGATGCCTTTGTGTCAAAAAGAAAATTTAATGCAATTCAGAATGCAGCTCTAGTCTTCCCTGCTGCAACAAAGTAGGTCAGGCCAGTTCTGCTTTGTGTTTCACCGTTAACAATATTGTATTCGCATTCTTCTTTAAGTCGTGAAATGTACGTACAAAGTCAAATTGTCAAAATGTAAACAGTTTTTTAAGAAGAGGTAAGTGAGTACTTATTGTAACAAGTACTCCAATCTGAGTTTTGCTTTCACTGTTCTCCGGGAAGAATATCCTGTGCTTCATTTTGTAGTTTTGTTCTCTCATTTTCAAACGTGTATTAACTAATAAAGGCTTCTAATTTTGTGCCCTTTTAACATTTTGTGTAAATGGTACTCGTCATTCTCTTCATGCCTAGGAAAAGTATTTTCACAAAAATCTTATATTTTATAGTTTGCCTAAAACCAATAGCCATTCTATATCTTACCTAGGAATTATATAGAATACGGGATTACAAACAATGCCTGTAGCATACGGATCTCTTCGTATAAACTACTTTTTTCATTGTCTTCTTCGGCACCTACCATCTTCGATGCTTGCTCATATTTTTCGTATGTATGATATACTTCTCCCATATCCACGCAACTGAAAATCTTAAAGAAGGAGTTTTCGTTATCGAATGACTGTTTAAGTTAATCTTCTGGTTTTGGTAGTCTACGAAAGCTTCATTCAAGAGAGCCCATTCTTCAAGCAAACGATTTAAAACTTGGTATTACGCAGGGTTTTAACAGGATCGGAACTGGAACCTTTTTATGGCTACTTACAAGTCGCCATTCGTCTTCAAAAATATTAAAAATATATACCCCCAGGTCTAGACTAGACCTCTACAAACTGTCGTGTTGGCGCCCTTTGCTTCATTCTTGAATTTACGTCGCTGAACCTCATTTAGTTTTAACATTGCTCCGTTAGCTTTTGCTCTGAAGAAACAATCCTTCTTACATGAGTCAAAGTCCTCTTTGAACGTGACCATAAGAGAAGAGAACAGTAGCCAACATCCATTTTGCATCTGGGATGTCATACATCAACTAGTATATATTTTGGTGTGCGTCATCCTAATATACATTTCAAAATGTTCTAGCATGTACCATTTTTGAGTTTTTAAAGTTTTTTTTATGTTTTTCATATTGAGTATTTCGCTTTTTGCTGTTTTTCTGTTTTGATGTTTGTTTTTGATTTGCAGAGGAGAGTTAGAAGATCTACAAATCGTCAGTAAATGTTTGGTGTGGCAATCCAGTGGTGTGAAAGAAATCCTCAGTGAGTGTTTCCTGTAAACGATAGTACAATCTTTTTGTGTTTAAAACTTACACTAAGAAAAATGGCAACTAGTAAATCACGTTGCTGTCCAAAGCATCCCGACAACTTTTGTTATGTGTATGGGAAATTCACTCCAAAAGCCCAAAGAAAACCAATCACTGATTTAGTTAAGAAGGTATATAAATTGTATTTTGATTGTCCTGTTGGTGATCAAGATAAAAATTATTGCACCTCGTATTGCCTGCGTAACCTGTACTACAACCTTAACCTAGTAGTTGAAAGGAAAACGGCGAGCCATGCCATTCGCTGTTCCGTTGGTGTGGTGTGAGCCTAATGACCATTATTCAGACTGTTACTACTTTCTTACAAATATTTCTGGACATTCAAGCAAAACTAGACATAAAATAAAGTATCCAAATACACCCCTGGAAATGGAAAAAAGAACACATTGACACTGGTGTGTCAGACCCACCATACTTGCTCCGGACACTGCGAGAGGGCTGTACAAGCAATGATCACACGCACGGCACAGCGGACACACCAGGAACCGCGGTGTTGGCCGCCGAATGGCGCTAGCTGCGCAGCATTTGTGCACCGCCGCCGTCAGTGTCAGCCAGTTTGCCGTGGCATACGGAGCTCCATCGCAGTCTTTAACACTGGTAGCATGCCGCGACAGCGTGGACGTGAACCGTATGTGCAGTTGACGGACTTTGAGCGAGGGCGTATAGTGGGCATGCGGGAGGCCGGGTGGACGTACCGCCGAATTGCTCAAGACGTGGGGCGTGAGGTCTCCACAGTACATCGATGTTGTCGCCAGTGGTCGGCGGAAGGTGCACGTGCCCGTCGACCTGGGACCGGATCGCAGCGACGCACGGATGCACGCCAAGACCGTAGGATCCTACGCAGTGCCGTAGGGGACCGCACCGCCACTTCCCAGCAAATTAGGGACACTGTTGCTCCTGGGGTATCGGCGAGGACCATTCGCAACCGTCTCCATGAAGCTGGGCTACGGTCCCGCACACCGTTAGGCCGTCTTCCGCTCACGCCCCAACATCGTGCAGCCCGCCTCCAGTGGTGTTGCGACAGGCGTGAATGGAGGGACGAATGGAGACGTGTCGTTTTCAGCGATGAGAGTCGCTTCTGCCTTGGTGCCAATGATGGTCGTATGCGTGTTTGGCGCCGTGCAGGTGAGCGCCACAATCAGGACTGCATACGACCGAGGCACACAGGGCCAACACCCGGCATCATGGTGTGGGGAGCGATCTCCTACACTGGCCGTACACCACTGGTGATCGTCGAGGGGACACTGAATAGTGCACGGTACATCCAAACCGTCATCGAACCCATCGTTCTACCATTCCTAGACCGGCAAGGGAACTTGCTGTTCCAACAGGACAATGCACGTCCGCATGTATCCCGTGCCACCCAACGTGCTCTAGAAGGTGTAAGTCAACTACCCTGGCCAGCAAGGTCTCCGGATCTGTCCCCCATTGAGCATGTTTGGGACTGGATGAAGCGTCGTCTCACGCGGTCTGCACGTCCAGCACGAACGCTGGTCCAACTGAGGCGCCAGGTGGAAATGGCATGGCAAGCCGTTCCACAGGACTACATCCAGCATCTCTACGATCGTCTCCATGGGAGAATAGCAGTCTGCATTGCTGCGAAAGGTGGATATACACTGTACTAGTGCCGACATTGTGCATGCTCTGTTGCCTGTGTCTATGTGCCTGTGGTTCTGTCAGTATGATCATGTGATGTATCTGACCCCAGGAATGTGTCAATAAAGTTTCCCCTTCCTGGGACAATGAATTCACGGTGTTCTTATTTAAATTTCCAGGAGTGTATATCTTCAGTGCATTTTCCTGTGCCCCGTGACGAGGAGTTGCCCGTTCCTGTCTGTAGCTTGAAAACCACGGAACCAGACACCATGTCAAGTGAATCAGAAAGTATTGAACATAAAGAAGAGTTCTGCCCTCAATATAATGACACTTCGCCTGAGCTGTTTAATCAAAAGGAATTGAACGATTTGGTTAGCGATCTGAAACTTTCGAAACAGCAAGACTGCAACAACGGAACCTTTTAGCTCCATGCACAGAAATTTCCTGCTTCAGATCAAGAGGTGCTTCCTTTGCTCAATATTTCGATATGCAGAATTGAATGTGTGTATGTAGATATGTCAAGGGTCGGATGATGCTGCTAGGAGTACAGCATAATCCACAGGAGTAGCGACTATTTATTGACTCCAGTAAAACCAGTTTGAAGGCAGTACTACTGCATAATGGCAATGCATTTCCATCGGTACCTTTGGCTTACGCAGTATACACGAAAGAAACTTATGAAACAATGGCTTTGTTGCATGAGGCAATCAAATATAAGGATCCTGAATGGCAGCTTTGCTGTGATTTAAAAGTTTTTGCACTCCTTCCAGCTTTACAGGCTAGATTCACAAATACTGCTGCTTTTTGTGCCTTTGGGACAGCCATGACACCAAGAACCACTATACAGTGAAGGAATGACCTATAAGGAAGTCATATGTTCCTGGAAACGTAAATGTGAACAATACCCCATTAGTTGAGACCGATAAAATCATTTTGCCTCTCCTTGGGCCTTATCAAGAACTTTGGATAAAGAAGGTGAGGCCTTCAATCACTTAAAAGAAAAGTTTCCTAGATTAAGAGAGGCAAAGCTAAAGGAGGGTATATATCTTTGACCACAAAGAAGGAAATTGCTGAACGATCCAACCTTTGATACCAAACTCACAGATATCCATTTAGCTGCCTGGTCTTCTCTTAAAGGGCTTTTTGGATAACAGAAGAGACGAAAACTATGTTACTATTATGACAACTATAAAAACATGGGGTGTAGAATGTCGCTTAAAATTCACTTTTTACATTCTCACCCTTATTTCTTCCCGGAAATTCTGGGAGCCGTAAGCGATGAGCAGGGTGAACGCTTTCACCCAGACATTCTTATCATGGAACACCGTTACCGAGGCCATTGGAGCCCTTCGATGATGGATGACTACTGCTGGGGTCGTGTTAGGGAGAGTGAAGAAACGGCAAACAAAAGAAGAGCTCTGTCGCCGCATTTTTCAAAACCCAAAGACAATTTATTCAGAACTAATTTAGACCTTTTATTGGCATCATGCTCATATAAACATACAAAATGGTATTGATTTAAAACGTTCTGAATGTATATTTTTGTTTGACTTAAGTGTGTCTTCCGTTATTACCATTTTTTTATTCTGGTGTGTATCTAGGAAATGTGATGTCATAGAGAAAAATTGATTTAACGAGTGTATTCAGCACCACAAAATTAGGTAAATCCACACATTTACAAACCAGATGCAGAAAAAAGTTTAAATTTGTTAACTAGTGAAATCGAAGCACTTGAAATGTGGTGCTACAGAAAAATGCTAGAAATTAGGTAGACTAATAAGGTAAGGAATGGGGAGGTTCTCAGCAGAATAGGCGAGGAATGGAATATATGGAAAACATTGACAAGAAGAAGGGACAGGATGATAGGACATCTGTCAAGACGTCAGAGAACAGCTTCCATGGTCCTAGAGGGAACTGTAGGGGGTACAAACTGGAAAGGAAGACAGAGATTTGAATAATCCAGCAAATGATCGAGGACATTGGTTGCAATTGCTACTCTGAGATGAAAAAGTTATCATAGGAGAGGAACTCATGGCGGGCTGCAACAAACCAGTCGTAATACTTATGACTCAAAAAAATATATAATTTGAGATGTTTTATGTTCGGATTCCAGAACATTAACACCTGTCTGAAACAAATATGATACATGAAGCACAAAATAAATGTAGCACTCTGGCAATGCATTTTCGTCATTAGGAAAAAAGACTAAATAAGCCTGTCGCACTCATTCTCATCCTCTTGATGGAAACATAATTTGATCACTTTCCAATGATGCAAAAGACTTCGCACAGCTGTCCTATGGCGAAGCTTGGCTCGAGAATCATGTCTAACACTGTTTTAGCACTCATAGAAGGTTCACCAAAAACTTTCAGCACAAGACTTCTAACGTCGAAATGCAATGATGTCATGCAGTGTTCTCGTGCATTATGCACTACATGGGCACTAGAGATGGGTAAAACTATTCTTTTCAGAGATCGGATCAGAACTGTTCACTCCCTGAAATGAACTAGCTCTTTTTCATGACTTACCACCCATTCACAATAGAAAATAAATGGTAGGCACATTGCCCTTTAAACTTGGATTATTCCAGTACTATACCTGTATTTTGATCTTATTTGATCCTATTTTGAAGTAACACAGATAATGAGTAAGAATTTTGTATTGTTTATTGAAATTTCCACGATATGACAAAGTTTTTGATTATTGATTTATTTTGCACTATCGTAGTTTTTTGAGTGATCGGAAAATGTCGTAACTTGAGACAGCAACAATATATTTGGCTATAATGTATTAAAATTTAATTAACCTCGTACAAATACATCGTAGACCACATATTTTTAAAGTGAACGTTTCCTTCCAAAGACGCATAAAATCGAAAATCCGTACTACAATAAGAAAAAAAAAATATAAATTTGACTGTAAGACCAAAGTGCTGCATATAGCCTTACGCAGAATAAAACAAGGAAAATATTGGTGTATCACATTTTGCGATACATTTATCGGTTCGTTCGTAATTATAGCGTAAAATCGAGTGTCCATAATAAAAAATCCTATAGTAAGAGGAGTCGTCAGGAACCAATTCTGATCAGTTTAAACAAATAAAAATAAAATAAAAACAAATGATGTATACATAACATAATTATGTAATATACATAACGGTAGTACTACAAAGAACAATATCCAGTAGAGACGAACTCCGATGCAGAGGCGCTGAGTCAAGCAGGTCGAGCCGCGAGCTGTATTACTGCGTGAGCTAAGACGGCAGAGACCAGAGTGACACCTGAGTTGCTTTGCTCAACGCTCTGGCTGGAGTCGAGAACGGTGGAGTGAGCGTTGAGCGGGCAACTTCCGAGGGTGGGGGGAGCGGTGAACGGTCACCAGTCACCCTCTCCGAGACAAATCGTCCGTTCTCTTGCGAGCAGGTTGTTGCAAGTAGTTCTTATGTTCTCCGATAGGAGGCTCTCTGTCCTGTTGCTCGCATCAACTGCCCAGAGGGCATGACTTGCGACTGAAACGATCGCTGACGGAGTACGGTGCTAAGTTAAGGTGCGCCAGACACTGCACGCGGCAAAGAAGGCACAGAGACGGCACGGCATATGTGAAACACAAAATCCAATGGGGCACTGCACAATGGAGGCAGCCAAGGCAGAAGCAGGGCAGAGGCCGGCGCTGTCTGTGTTGTGTGGCGTGCACGGTGCTCTGACCAGCAGAGGCCCCGCTGATCTGCTCCGACACTCTCTCTTTCTCTCTGCTGTTGGGAACGTTTGGAGCTACCGTTCTTTTTTTCTGAATCACTGATTATTCACTCCTTTGAAAGATTCAACTCTATGAATCAGTTCAGGAGCGGATCCCCCATCTCTAATGGGCACTAGAGTTACAGCCGCCAACATACATTTCGGTTAAAGGACCACGATGATACGAGAAGTTAGGGCTCATATGGAAGCGTATAGCTAGTCATTTTTCCTTCGCCGTATCTGCGAGGGAACAGGAAAGGAGCGACTGGTAGTGCCACAGGGTACCCTCTAGCACGCGGCGTGTGGTGGCTTGCGGAATATGTATGCAGACGTAGCTGTAAGGACATATGGGTTCAGATTTTGTAACTTCTGTTAGCATAATTGGCTGAAACATCTTCAGCACTATTTGCAACACCATTAGCAAGATACAAACGAAGATTTTCTAATGCTTTGAAAATCTCACTCATGGACTCTAATATGCCATAGAGTTTATCGCGAAAAGCTAGTATGTAATTTACCACTCTATCTTCGTCATCATAGAAAGCCACTACAAGTGGGAAGTTTTTGTTGTCTTTACTGGAAACATCAACAGATACTGAAAATCGACTGTTTCAATCCTCTACTTTCTTGCGACATTTTCTATAGAATAGGCCGCCAAAACTTTACTCGTGAGAGCCTTTCCTGCTCTACCTACCCTTGGAGCAAATTCATTGTTATTACAGAGTACGAAATATAATTTATTCCCACAGTCAGAGGAATTGTAACTGCAATCTTGTACCACTTGATGGGTTTCAGTGAGTTCAACTGCCGCTATTTGCTCTTTTAATTCTCCAGAAATTTTCCTATGTTGCTTAAAACTTTTTTGATCTCACCAATAAAAGGTGTTTCTTGTCATTCTGTTGATAAAAACCTTCACCTCAGCATTCTTCTCACAACAAGAGGAACAAACGGCACATCAGGCTTTTTTGTCATCTGCTTGACTTATTCAGCTGCAGAGTCTTTCATTTTATAGCCTCTCCTTTATAAAAGCACAAGAACCATGAAAACATTTTGTTTTTCTGAGCGGAGAATCCACACTTTGTGTTAAGTATATAGCATTATTTCCAGTATTCCTGTAACAGTCAAATGATAATACGTAATATATCACAATAACAGCTTTCAAAGAAGGTACGTACATTTAAAGAAACTGTTGGCCATAAAGCAAGGATTATATGCAATTAAAATGAACTTGCAATAAACTAATATTAACTTACCAAATCAGTAGGAATCATCTTTCTATTATGTTTTAGCAATTCACAAATAAGTTAGATATGGAAACGACACATGGTACACAGCTGAACCGGCCTGACTGATGTCGGGTATGTCGTACCCAAGGTGTTTCGCAGCGCTGATTACTGAATGTCATTGTAGCCACACAAATCTTGCTGTCACAGTAGCTGGAGGTAAAGGAGAGGGGAGCAAGATGCAATGTTGAGTTTATTGTTGTGCCAGCG
The DNA here is from genome assembly GCF_023864345.2 of Schistocerca serialis cubense. Classification (NCBI taxonomy): domain Eukaryota; kingdom Metazoa; phylum Arthropoda; class Insecta; order Orthoptera; family Acrididae; genus Schistocerca; species Schistocerca serialis. The sequence continues at coordinate 633,723,735 of NC_064645.1, forward strand.
TCAGAGGGAGATACGCGTGTGGTAAGGTGGATAGGATACGTCACACCCGACCTCGTTCTCTGTCACATTTTTCAGCTGTCAGCGAATTTATGAATATATAGTTATTAATAGTATTCTTTGGTTCATCTTTACATATTGTATTTCTCAAGATGTCATATAAACTACGAAGAAGTTTTAGAATACTGTTCAAATGCGAGTTTCTGTGACACCATGATAAAAACATAGACAAATCGACAGGTGATAAAAGAAACCCGGAAATGATTACTTATTACAATGCAACTAAAGCCGGTGTCGATGTCGCAGATGAACTGAGTGCCAGTTACGATGTTGCCGGGAACAGCAAACGTAGGTGACAAAACAAGCATGAAGCGCCTTGATTTCATTCATAATTTAGATCTGAATCTCATAAATGACAGTCTTCGCATTAGACAAGGAAACCTACGTCTTTCAAGGGAAATTCGAAAGAGGATTCCTGATCAACTGGGGAAAAATTTCATCGCCAGTCCTGAAAAAAGGGCTGGTAGATATGTCAGGTGTGGTGATTGTACTGAGAAAAAAAGACAGGAAAACAAAACATTGTTGTTCGAAGTGTGAGAAGCCAATATGTATCGAGCACGCCGCTTTCATTTACAGAGAATGTGACGATTTGTTGGTGTAATGTTAGTTCTGAGCTAATTGATATCGTAAGACCTTTTATGCTCTTCTTCTGTTTTATAATTAGAAGGCAGTATCATTATGTAATTTAATCAAAGAAACTGTAATTTTGTTCGTATTTTTTTCTGAGAAAATATAAACACTTCACTATTTCACAACAAAAAAATAAGTTTTGTATCTTAAACAATCTATTTTACTTACTCATCTTGTTTAATAGACACCGTCATTAATATCCCGAGTAAATAATTACTTAATACACGATGATAGTATAAAAAATTCGACTTTAGAGATTCGGGTATATCATACCCACCTCATAGCTGGTGTAACAATTTCTCACCTAATTCACGCCAAGTTAAGTCAAAAAGCAATTGTGTTCAGCTATGAGGTTCAACTGATTAATATCATGCAGTGAACACATGGTGTGTCGTGGAGCTATCAGTCTGTTTTTAAAATAATTGAAAAGCCACGATGGCTTCAGTTTCATCTGGTGACTTCAGTTTTATATTTTATGGAAAGAACGACCATGAGAGCAGTTTTTTATTACTTTTTATTGGTTGTGGCTGATTTTTATCAGATGGTCTGCCTCATGTGCCATGATGTCCGTATGGTTTTATAAATGTTAATCCACGTTTCAGATCCGATGATGGCACCTTCAGATTGCTGAAACCGGTCAGTAAACGATATTGAAGCCATCGTGGCTTTTCAATTATTTTATGATTAATATTAATTAATAAATTAGTGATATGGATAGAAATCTAAACAGACCGATCCAATAACACTGAACAGTTCGGTAAAAAAATGAACACCTTCCAACTCAGGTTCGTGTACTGCTGAGACAAAGGACTACGAGCCAATGGAATACCATGTGGGTGGTTGAAATTGATATACTTTGAGTTGTGAAACAAATGAGAATACCACGGCTACCACTACCAAGCTGCAGAGAAGAGACGTTCTAACACGTTTACGCACTGGCCGTGGGTCTGGTGAATTTGGCTCCAAACTTTTGAGAAATAAAAAAATTTTTCACGTTCCTTGATAGATATGCCATAGCTGTAGATTTCTCCGTACAAAATTATATAGTTCTGCAGGGTTTGTCAAATTCAAAAAAAAAAAAAAAATTACCACTCTGAGGAGCTCCCAAAGAGCTTTACATGGGATAATTGCAATAACTAGGGAACGACTTTCACAACATAAGTAAACCAATTCGTGTAATAGTTGTGATCACGGTTCTGTATAGCACACTGAGAGCTCTACTGAAAATAGTCAGGTAAACCCTTACTCGACTTCGTAAAGTTTCGTCTGCAGGTAGGACGATGTATCGACCCCCAAACGGTTAGCTGTCTGCGCAAAATTAGTAGTGTTTCGTTGTCTAATTTGAGTTAGTCATTTACAGAAAAACTGTATGAGAGGTATATTTAGCAGCGTTTGCAACGATCGTAGCAACATACATTTAATTTGCAATGCCAAGCGTTCTATAATATTTAGTACTTTGTAGATGGTGTGATACGATTTCGCGGCGGTCTTTTAATTCATTTACTGGAGGCAGCGAAAATTTGTTTTTATATTTGTAAGACGATCATGACCAGACACCAGTTCCAGAATACATACTAAACAGAAACTATCATGTAATTCTGTTAAAAGAAAAAGCTAAGAGTTTGGTGACATGTCTGAGCCGTGCTTACTACACTTCGCTGTCTACCTCTGTTTGGTTTCCCGCCCTTGTTGCGATTAATTCGTGGTTCTTCTTCCTTGTACATGTGGCAGCAGGGACGTGTATCGATATTTGCTTCGTGTACCATCTTTGGTTTGGTGCATGTAGTTTCCGGCTAGGGGGTCTACAGGCAGTCGGTCGGTTGTTGCGGACGAGGGAAGTTATCTCCGTGCGGTGCAGTTGGCTGTTCCGCTAGCGGTCTCTGCACAGTGTCGGAGCACGTGTGGAGTTGTCCGATCGCTACGAGCTTCGTGGTTCTCCGACCCAGGACGTCAAAGTTGAGTAGTGATTTCAACTACCCGAGCCACATCCATTCATGTTGTGGTGGTTCGTTTCGGTGGTTTGCTGTTGGAGACGTTTTCGTATGAGCAACACTGAGTGTTTCTACTGCTGAAATAGTGCAATTACATATTTTGGATTACTACAGTTCGAGTGCACCAGTAGAATTTTCTGCCTTGTGGCCGTTAGTATTCTGGTTACGTGCCTTGAACACTGACGTAAATTAAGGTAGTGTTCTTTTGGGTGAAGTTAATTACATTGCCGTGTTTCTAATTCAAGTGTACCAGCGGAATTTTCTGCCTAGTGGCCGTTAGTGTTCCGGTTACCTGTCCTGGCCACTAACGTAATTTCAGGCAGAGTCCTTTCCTCACCTGTTGTCGCTGTCCAACATGGTGTGTAATTTTGACAGCTAATACATACTTCATTGTGGATTATCACGTTTGTAACCTTTTCTGTTTGAGTCCTCATGTAGTGATTGATGGGAAGCAAGTCGTTATGTCGGTCGGTCTTTGGCTGTCCCCTGGTTGGGTTCTGACGGATCAAGTGTATGTAGTTGGTCTCAGCACCTGTCTCGCATAAGTGAACGAGGGCAGACCGACCTCCCTGGAGGCGTCTGAGTGCCGTTGTCTTTATTGTCTTTCCCACCAGTGTTTAATTACCTGCCGACTGGAGTGGCCGAGCGGTTCTAGGCGCTACAGTATGAAACCGCGCGACCGCTACGGTCGTAGGTTCCAATCCTGTCCTGGGGAATAAATGTGTGTGATGTCCTTAGGTTAGTTAGGTTTAAGTAGTTTTAAGTTCTAGGGGACTGATGACCTCAGATGTTGAGTCCCATAGTGCTCAGAACCATTTGATTTTTTAACTATCTGTTTTCAGGTACCTAAAATGTAAGGCTTTTGGTTATTTCCTTTCTTAAAAATTTGCAAAATTATGGGCTTTCAGCCTTGCAGCCTTATCCTTAAAATTCTCTTTCAAGCTAAAACATTGCGGCCTTTTGCCGTTGAAAGATTATGGTAATATATTTTAAAATTTTGAAACTTAATTGTGGCCTTCAGCCATTGGTATTCAACCTTGCGTATGTTCTATCTACATTGCTTTCAGCCTTTCCACCTAGCTGTGATAGATATTTTTAAAATTATTTTATTGCTATTATAATTGGATTTTCTCTTACTCATTTCTTAAGATTTCTTGTTTGGAGGCCTTCAGCCATGAAACAGCTGCATTTGGTAAATTTTCGGCTATGTGCTGCTTTGTTTGTAAATGTGTTATTAAATTACAATAAATTACCATTGGAAGGTGAAACTGACGCCAACCTTATTTGGCTCTTTCCACAATCCTAATTAGCTGTTCTACCGAGGGGGCTTAGCAGGCGTTCCAATGTCGTTAAAGTTTCCTCGTAAAGAGGTAGGTAGCAATTAGACTACAAAGAACATATTAACTAAGAAGGATGCCAGAGGAATGTGGACATGGAGATAAGCGGAAAGCAGGGCTCGCCGGAGATATGCGGACACAACCTTTGTCTGGTAGTGGCCGTGAACACGATGGAGCGCAATTGAGAACAGCTCATTATTTCTGCGGCACCCTGTATAAAAGTCTTAAATATAAACAGATTTAGATTTTGATCAGCACGTAACAAAGTACCGTTGGGTATCCAGTTTCCTTACACATCTTTGACAATTTCATGTGACTGACGTGCATTTTACAGACTACCAGTTACTGCATAAATACGATCATTAAATGAAATGGAAGCAGTCCTTTGCAGCTGGAATTTAAGGTAATAAACTAAATATTTAATGTTTCATTTATCAGCCACATTCTGAAGTGTTAAAATAATTATTATTGCATAGACTTACACTCCCAAACAATTTTGTGTTAAAATACTATTCAAAACCTGTCTGAAGAACTAGGTTTTTCTTTTGTTTTAAGTTGTTTAGTATGAAGATATTTATGTATGTCTGTAGTGTCATTTCAGGCGTATTCTGAGGCCAATGAATAATTTGTTTCTTTATGTACTAAAGAACGTGAATTGTTATTTGAACAATTTGCATTTCCAGAGTAAAACAATACCATGCCAGTTTTGGTAGCAATTTCGTGGTGGTAATGATTCTTTTGACTTATCTAACAAGGTAGATAAGAGTGTACTTACAGAAAACTGCCCATAAGGAACAAATATAAATGTAATTAAAATTTAACAGAGACCAAGAATCTAGACAAAACTATACAATTTTTTTTTTGATTTCAACAAATACGGGAAGTAAAACTATAAAAAAAGGATTCAAGGATAGGCCACTACAAGGATATATTTAAGGTGTACAGGAAACAAACACAGATTTAGTAAACTGTATCATATTACAAGTATTTACTAACCCTGGGGAATCACTGGTATCAACTGCAAACCATTAACATTCTATTTAGGCTTCATCACTTTTATACTAGAACCACATTATACTTTATTTATTAATATAACTCAATATTAACGTTGATGTGGCTTTTCAATATGATTAATAATTTCAATTAAATAATGTGCGAGGACTCGGTGGCTTTCGTAGTTTTTAACACGTAACTTACACATACATCTTAGTCCAGTTCCTGAATGTGAGGAACCGTTTTCAAGTAGGACCTAATTTTGCCATCTCTTCAAATTTTTTTACAGTTCTTTCTATTCTGCCGTACAGCCTGAAGTATTTCTTCTTTCTCTTCTTTCCTTCAAGTGTCATTCAGATTGATGTACATGCAATTTGTGAGCTCCTGTGCTTTCTTCAAGCATTCCACCAAACACTCGACTGTACGGTGAGGACTTTCAATAATATTATTTATTTGTGCGACTTTTCACAACATTCGTCGTTTGACAGCAAATCCACATTCCGATGGGGTATCCTCACTCTATCAGTTATCCATGAAGTAGTCAAGACTGAGTCTTTCGTTAACTGGAGGTTGCTCATAAATCTCAAGCTAGCAATTACTTAATTTCTCCGGTTTTACTATTAATGCCGGCGTTATTCCACGCTGACGTGAAACTTTGAATCTCCGTTTTGATGGCGCTCATCTGTTAGACCGAAATGTTGAACTTTTCCCCGTAAACCCTTCTTCATATGGAAATAACGAATACTTACTTCACGTGAGGAAAAAACTTCACAAAGGGTCGATATCGTAGCTATCTCAAAATCCCTGAGGAAGTGTTTGTCTAAACTGAGGAAACAGGCAAATATAGGACTTTCTTCTTGTAGGTAGAAGGGCAAACACAAAAAGCAGAATCACTCGGGCCTCCTACGTCTGTACGTAACTTTGTTCGAACTACTTGCTGCTGCTCTTTAATGTACCATTCATAAAAAATGGGAAGACGTTTTGAAGCTTTCTTTTCCATTATTTCCACTAAAAATGACTATCCTCTCCGCTAAGGCATCGTCTTCTAGAAGAAAACTACTGCTGTCACCCGTTTTAAGAGATCTTCATAAATAACAATTTCAGGACGATTCTTGGGCTCTCGTTAGTTTCCCCATGGTTCACTACACTTATAACGCAAGATTCTTTTCTCTGAGGCATTAACATAATAATATCGGAACCTTTATTACGAAAGGCCCCCATTTCATCCACGTGTACCTCGGATAGCTGGATAGTGTCTTCTCGAGCCATTTCCTTCGCCAGTTCCTTCTTCACTTCGGGAATTGCTTCGTCAGGTGCTCCACAGATATTTTCGGACATGTAAAACACCATTCTTCGAATACATCTTCCCCTTGCAATGTCTGCACTTCTCGCGTAAGCGTATCTACGTAGCAACACCTTCCTTCGATTCTCTAAGTTTAAGGTAAGCATAACTGCTGTAATGAGCAGAACCCCCTACCCTTGGTCGTTGTAACACCGTCCATACTGATAATCATATAGCTCTAAGCACTATGGGACTTTTTAACAGCTGACGTCATCAGTGCCCAAGCCTTAGAACTACTTAAACCTAACTAACCTAAGGACATCATCACACACATCCATGCCCGAGGCAGGATTCGAACCAGCGATCGTAGCAGCAGCGCTGTTCCCGACTGAAGCGCCTAGAACCGCACGATCACAGAGGCCGGCTGATAATCGTACTACGAACTTCGAAAGAAAAGTAGCAGCAGGCACGTGCGTGTCTACTAGTGTGACGACCTCACAACGCCTGCCGGTTGGGGAAAGGTATAACGTTACATAACAATAAGCAGCACTGCAGCGGCGGCAGGTGGCAGTGTTTAAGCGGCACACAGCATTGAGATGCGAGCCCGCCGTCGAGTGGTAAATAGGGACACACAAGTGTGCAATAGTCAAATGTATCAATGTTTAAGAAGAAATGGCAGAGAGCATTGCATTAACTGCTATTTCATATAGAAGAGATGCAACTTTCATTTAGTTGACTAAGTGTGATATTAATCGATGTCAATGTTTACCTTATTCATTTGCAACTGGGACTCGCCCTCAAATCTTCTGACAAGGTTCCTCTCAAGAACTGTACCATAGTTGTTGTGGTCTTCAGTCCTGAGACTGGTTTGATGCAGCTCTCCATGCTACTCTTTCCTGTGCAAGCTTCATCTCCCAGTACCTACTGCAGCCTACATCCTTCTGAATCTGCGTAGTGTATTCATCTCTTGGTCTCCCTCTACGATATTTACCCTCCACGCTGCCCTCCAGTACTAAATTGGTGATGACTCGATGTCTCAGAACATGTCCTACCAACGGATTCCTTCTTCTAGTCAAGTTGTGCCGCAAGCTCCACTTCTCCCCAATTCTATTCAATACCTCCTCATTAGTTATGTGATCTACCCATCTAATACTCAGCATTCTTCTGTAGCACCACATTTCGAAAGCTTCTATTCTCTTCTTGTCCAAACTATTTATCGTCCATGTTTCACTTCCATACAGGGCTATACTCCATACAAACACTTTCAGAAATGACTTCCTGACACTTAAATCTATACTCGATGTCAACAAATTTCTCTTCTTCAGAAATGCTTTCCTTCCCATTGCCAGTCTACATTTTATATCCTCTCTACTTCGACCATCATCAGTTATTTTACTCCACAAATAGCAAAATTCCTTTACTACTTTAAGTGTCTCATTTCCTAATCTGATTCCCTCAGCATCACCCGACTTAATTCGACTACATTCCATTATCCTCGTTTTGCTTTTGTTGATGTTCATCTTATACCCTCCTTTCAAGACACTGTCCATTCCGTTCAACTGCTCTTCCAAGTCCTTTGCTGTCCCTGACAGAATTACAATGTTATCGGCAAACGTCAACGTTTTTATTTCTTCTCCATGGATTTTAATACCTACTCCGAATTTTTCTTTTGTTTCCTTCACTGCTTGCTCAATACACAGATTGAGTAACAACGGGGAGAGACGACAACTCTGTCTCACTCCCTTCCCAACCACTGTTTCCCTTTCATACCCCTCGCCTCTTATAACTGTCATCTGGTTTCCGTACAAATTGTAAATAGCCTTTCGCTCCCTGTGTTTTACCCCAGCCACCTTCAGAATTTGAAAGAGAGTATTCCAGTCAACATTGTCAAAAGCTTTCTCTAAGTCTACAAATGCTAGAAACGTTGGTTTGCGTTTTCTTAATCTTTCTTCCAAAATAAGTCGTAGGGACAGTATTGCCTCACGTGTTCCCATATTACTACGGAATCCAAACTCATCTTCCCCGAGGTCGGCTTCTACCAGTTATTCCATTCGTCTGTAAAGAATTCGCGTTAGTATTTTGCAGCCGTGACTTATGAAAGTGATAGTTCGGTAGTTTTCACATTTGTCAACACGTGGTTTCTTTGGGATTGGAATTATTATATTCTTCTTGAAGTCTGAGGGTATTTCGCCTGTCTCATACATTTTGCTCGCCAGATGGTAGAGTTTTGTCAGGACTTGCTGTCCTAAGGCTGTTAGTAGTTCTAATGGAATGTTGTCTATTCCCGGGGCCTTGTTTCGACTTGGGTCTTTCAGTGCTCTGTCAAACTCTTCACGCAGTATGATATCTCCCATTTCATCTTCATCTACATCCTCTTCCATTTCTATAATATTGTCCTCAAGTACATCGCCCTCGTATAGACCCTCTAAATACTCCTTCCACCTCTCTGCTTTCCCTTCTTTGCTTGGAACTGGGTTTCCATCTGTGCTGTTGATATTCATACAAGTGGTTCTCTTTTCTCCAAAGGTCTCTTTAATTTTCCTGTAGGCAGTATCTATCTTACCCCTAGTGAGATATATTTTGGCAGGATAGCGGCCGTTGATCTAAACATATTCGGCTGCAATGTTATGCAAAGGTAGGACCAGCATCGTAGAAATTGGAAAATTTCGTCGATTGTCAAAACGCCTTTATAAAATATTGCACGGTACATTTCAATCTGACACAGAGCGGCTGGCATGTCCCGTATCATGCATGATGAACAAGTCGCATAGCTCCGTATATTGAGTTTTCCGATATTTGAATTGCAAAACGTTCCGCAGCTGAAATTAATTTCTTGTATAATATTAATCTGCTGCACCATGTGACATTGCTTGGCTTAGAACATCCTTTTATTTTGTCTTTTTCATTACTGCGTGGCTTTGGCTTTGTAGCCATTTTCACCTGGATGCTACACTTAGGAGCCAAAGAAAGTGGTACACCAAATTAATATCGTGTTGGGACCCCGCGAGCACGCAGAAGTGCCGCAACACGACGTGGCATGGATCGATTAATATCTGAAGAAGTGCTGGAGGGAAATGACACAATGAATCCTCCAGGGCTGTCCGTAATCCGTAAGAGTACGACACGTAGAGATCTCTTCTGAACAGCACATTGCAAGGCATCCCAGATATGCTCAACCATGTTCCTGTCTGTGGAGTTTGGTGGCCAGCAGAAGTGCTTAAGCCCAGAAGAGTGTTTCTGGAGACACACTGTAGCGATTCGGGACGTGTAGGATGTCGCATTATCCTGCTGGAATTGCCCAAATCCGTCGGAATGCATAATGGACATGAATGGATGTAGGTGATCAAACAGGATGTTTATGTGCTTGGTACTTGTCAGAGTCGTTAAACTGAGAAGAGTGTTTCTAGAGCCACTCTGTAGCAATTCCGGATGTATGGGATGTCGCATTATCCTGCTGGAATTGCCTGTCAGTCGGAATGCACAATGGACATGAATGGATGCAGGTGATCAGACAGGATGCTTACGTACGTGTCACCTGTCAGTCATATCTAGAGGTGTCAGAGGTCCAATACCACTGCAACTGCACGGGCCCCTGCTGATATCCAGGATCCATGGATTCATGAGTTTGTCTTCATACCCGTACACGTCCATCATTTTGATACGATTTGAACCGAGATTCGTCCGACTAGCCAACATGTTTCCAGTCACCAACTGTCCAGTGTCGGTGTTGGCGGGCCTAGGCGATGCGTAAAGCTTTGTGTCGTGCAGTCATCGAGGGTACAAGAGTGGACCTTCGGCTCGGAAAGCCCATATCGATGATGTTTCGTTGAATGGTTCGCACGCTGACTCTTGCTGATGGCTCAGCATTGAAATTTGCAGCAATTTACGGATGGGTTGAACTTCTGTCACGTTGAACGGTTCTCTTCAGTCGTCGTTGGTCCCGTTCTTGCAGGATCTTTTCCCGGCCGTAGCAATGTCGGAGATTTGATGTTTTACTGGATTCCTGATATCCATGGTAAAATCGTGAAATGGTCGTACGGGAAAATCCCCTCTTCATCGCTACCTTGGATATGCTGTGTCCCATCGCTTGTGCACCAACTATAACACCACGTTGAATGGCACATAAATCTTGATAACCTGCCATTGTAGTAGCAGTAACCGATCTGAGTTCTGCGCCAGACACTAATTGTCTTACATAAGCGTTGCCGACCGCGGCGACGTATTCTGCCTGTTTACGTATCTCTGTATTTGAATACTCATACCTATACCAGTTTCTTTGGCGGTTCAGTATATAACGTGTCAACCTGAAATATTAGTTTGCTGTCAAATCTTATGTTGGGTATAAACTGTTAAAATCTGGATGCCTGGACAGACTTTAAATTTATTATTTATTTTAAAGTCCAGGAGATTTATGAAAGGATGTAAGTGTATATAGTGTGTCTAGGTGTACAGGTACAGATATTTTGAATATCGGACCTTAATATATACACATTACAGTGGTTTAGTCGTTTTTTCTCTTTATGCAGCAGTCTCTTAGCAAAAACGTCACGAAATTTACTACCTGCTGTTTTCTGCCCTGTTACAACTGCACCACCAAGGGTACTACCCTGTCAGTAGGACTATCGGCTTTGCGTCCACACTTCAATACTCGTCTTGTTGCCTGTTGGTGGAGGATAAGGATTAATGACTTGCTTTTGCCAAGTAACTTGAGGAACTATTCCACCTGAAAGCATACTACTCTAAATGTCCATAATTATTGGTCTGAGTACAAGTAAAAACTGATGTGATATTGTCCAGTACACTGTCCTCTGTCACCAACATTTAAACTCTTAAGACCCTGTACAGTCATAGGTCGCGTACCTTTGCAGAAACAAACGCACCTAGGATTTCTAGTATGCAGTTCGTGGTGCTTCCCCTCTGAATTTGGAGGCCACTTTTGTAAGTTTTCCATGAATAACTCGAAAACTACGGCGTTTAGGGAAAACGTATATCATCACAAAAATTTCACTGCATGAAATTTCCTACAAAAAGCTCCATTTTAATTTTGTCAGTAGGACTAATAACTTGCACTTAGCGACCGACAGAATATGAAAATTTCGAATGTGGTTTCTGAATGTCAGATATAACATTGCGGGCTGCATAAGACGACGTCGGTGTGGCAGCTGAGTCACCCTCTACAATAAAGCTCTCCGTCTTCGGGACCATCCGACCGCCGTGTCATCCTCATTGAGGATGCGGTTAGGAGGGGCGTGTGGTCAGCACACTGCACTCCCGGTCGTTACGATGGTTTTCTTTGACCGGAGCCGCTACTATTCGGTCGAGTAGCTCCTCAATTGGCACCACGAGGCTGAGTGCACCCCGAAAAATGGCAACAGTACATGGCGGCCTGGATGGTCACCCATCCAAGCGCCGGCCACGCCCGACAGCGCTTAACTACGGTGATCTCACGGGAACCGGTATATCCACTGCGGCAAGGCCGTTGCCACCCTCTACAGTAGACTACTGATAAAAGTAATGGAATTTGTTTTCTACATATGCTAGTTTCAGATCTTGAGAAGTCTTGTGACAAGGGAAAAAGACATGCTATCAAACGAATGATAGAAAGTTAGAAATACGCCAGTACGATAAAAACTTTATCCAGATCTACAGTTTTTTAAAAAATAGGCCATGAAATTACACACTCGTATGAGACGGACCTCACTGGCAGATTACCATTGTATGCCAGACTGGGACTTGAAGCTGGAACCTTTGCCTTCAGCAGGCAAGTGCTCTACCAGCTGGGCTACCCAATCACGACCCATTACTCGTCGTGACAGCTGTACTTAAGCTGTTACCTCCATTCTACCTTTTAAACTTCACAGAAATTCTCCTGTGTTACTTGCAGGACTAGCACTCCTGGAGGAAAGGATATTATGGAGACATGGCTTATCCACAGGCTGAGGATTGGCTGTTCAGTTGTCAGAGCACATGACCACGAAAGGCAAGGCTTTCAGCTTCGAGTACCATCCAGTACAAAATTTCTTCTATCAGGAATTTTCATTTTGATTCGTAAAAGCGAGTGCCTATAGTTATTACGCTCGCCTATCTTTGATATCCCTCCCCCCCCCCCCCCCACCCCATGAACCATGGACCTTGCCGTTGGTGGGGAGGCTTGCGTGCCTCAGCGATACAGATAGCCGTACCGTAGGTGCAACCACAACGGAGGGGTATCTGTTGAGAGGCCAGACAAACGTGTGGTTCCTGGAGAGGGGCAGCAGCCTTTTCAGTAGTTGCAGGGGCAACAGTCTGGATGATTGACTGATCTGGCCTTGCTGTGGTGGTACTGCGAACGGCTGAAAGCAAGGGGAAACTACGGCCGTAATTTTTCCCAAGGGCATGCAGCTTTACTGTATGGTTGAATGATGATGGCGTCCTCTTGGGTAAAATATTCCGGAGGTAAAATAGTCCCCCATTTGGATCTCCGGGCGGGGACTAATCAAGAGGATGTCATTATCAGGGGAAAGAAAACTAGCGTTCTACGGATCGGAGCGTGGAATGTCAGATCCCTTAATCGGGCAGGTAGGCCAGAAAATTTAAAAAGGGATATGGATAGATTAAAGGTAGATATAGTGGGGATTAGTGAAGTTCAGTGGAAGGAGGAACAAGACTTCTGGTCAGGTGACTACAGGGTTATAAATACATAATCACGTAGGGGTAATGCAGGAGTAGGTTTAATAATGAATAGGAAAATCGGAATGCAAGTAAGCTACTAGCAACAGCATAGTGAACGCATTATTGTGGCCAAGATAGATACGAAGCCCACGCCTACTACAGTAGTACAAGTTTATATGCCAACAAGCTCTGCAGATGACGAAGAAATTGAAGAAATGTATGATGAAATAAAAGAAATTATTCAGATTGTGAAGGAAGACGAAAATTTGTCATGGGTGACTGGAATTCGGCAGTAGAAAAAGGGAGAGAAGGAAACGTAGTAGGTGAATATGGATTGGAGGTAAGAAATGAAAGAGGAAGCCGCCTGGTAGAATTTTCACAGAGCACAAATTAATCATAGCTAACACTTGCTTAAAGAATCATGAAAGAATCATGGAAGAACCCTGGAGATACACAAAGGTATCAAATAGATTATATACAGGGTTATTACAAATAATTGAAGCGATTTCACAGCTCTACAATAACTTTATTATTTGAAATACACTCCTGGAAATTGAAATAAGAACACCGTGAATTCATTGTCCCAGGAAGGGGAAACTTTATTGACACATTCCTGGGGTCAGATACATCACATGATCACACTGACAGAACCACAGGCACATAGACACAGGCAACAGAGCATGCACAATGTCGGCACTAGTACAGTGTATATCCACCTTTCGCAGCAATGCAGGCTGCTATTCTCCCATGGAGACGATCGTAGAGATGCTGGATGTAGTCCTGTGGAACGGCTTGCCATGCCATTTCCACCTGGCGCCTCAGTTGGACCAGCGTTCGTGCTGGACGTGCAGACCGCGTGAGACGACGCTTCATCCAGTCCCAAACATGCTCAATGGGGGACAGATCCGGAGATCTTGCCGGCCAGGGTAGTTGACTTACACCTTCTAGAGCACGTTGGGTGGCACGGGATACATGCGGACGTGCATTGTCCTGTTGGAACAACAAGTTCCCTTGCCGGTCTAGGAATGGTAGAACGATGGGTTCGATGACGGTTTGGATGTACCGTGCACTATTCAGTGTCCCCTCGACGATCACCAGTGGTGTACGGCCAGTGTAGGAGATCGCTCCCCACACCATGATGCCGGGTGTTGGCCCTGTGTGCCTCGGTCGTATGCAGTCCTGATTGTGGCGCTCACCTGCACGGCGCCAAACACGCATACGACCATCATTGGCACCAAGGCAGAAGCGACTCTCATCGCTGAAGACGACACGTCTCCATTCGTCCCTCCATTCACGCCTGTCGCGACACCACTGGAGGCGGGCTGCACGATGTTGGGGCGTGAGCGGAAGACGGCCTAACGGTGTGCGGGACCGTAGCCCAGCTTCATGGAGACGGTTGCGAATGGTCCTCGCCGATACCCCAGGAGCAACAGTGTCCCTAATTTGCTGGGAAGTGGCGGTGCGGCCCCCTACGGCGCTGTGTAGGATCCTACGGTCTTGGCGTGCATCCGTGCGTCGCTGCGGTCCGGTCCCAGGTCGACGGACACGTGCACCTTCCGCCGACCACTGGCGACAACATCGATTTACTGTGGAGACCTCACGCCCCACGTGTTGAGCAATTCGGCGGTACGTCCACCCGGCCTCCCGCATGCCCACTATACGCCCTCGCTCAAAGTCCGTCAACTGCACATACGGTTCACGTCCACGCTGTCGCGGCATGCTACCAGTGTTAAAGACTGCGATGGAGCTCCGTATGCCGCGGCAAACTGGCCGACACTGACGGCGGCGGTGCACAAATGCTGCGCAGCTAGCGCCATTCGACGGCCAACACCGCGGTTCCTGGTGTGTCCGCTGTGCCGTGCGTGTGATCATTGCTTGTACAGCCCTCTCGCAGTGTCCGGAGCAAATATGGTGGGTCTGACACACCGGTGTCAATGTGTTCTTTTTTCCATTTCCAGGAGTGTATTTACACAATGCTTTGCACACACATACAAAAACTCAGTTTTTTTAGGCATTCACAAATGTTCGATATGTGCCTCTTTAGTGATTCGGCAGACATCAAGCTGATAATAAAGTTCCTCCCACACTCGGCGCAGCATGTCCCCATCAATGAGTTCGAAAGCATCGTTGATGCGAGCTCGCAGTTCTGGCACGTTTCTTGGTAAAGGAGGTTTAAACACTGAATCTTTCACATAACCCCACAGAAAGAAATCGCATGGGGTTAAGTCGGGAGAGCGTGGCGGCCATGACATGAATTGCTGATCATGATCTCCACCACGACCGATCCATCGGTTTTACAATCTCCTGTTTAAGAAATGCCGAACATCATGATGGAAGTGTGGTGGAGCACCATCCTGTTGAAAGATGAAGTTGGCGCTGTCGGTCTCCAGTTGTGGCATGAGCCAATTTTCCAGCATGTCCAGATACACGTGTCCTGTAGCGTTTTTTTCGCAGAAGTAAAAGGGGCCGTAAACTTTAAACCGTGAGATTGCACAAAACACGTTAACTTTTGGTGAATTGCGAATTTGCTGCACGAATGCGTAAGGATTCTCTACCACCCAGATTCGCACATTGTCTGTTCAGTTCACCATTAAGAAAAAATGTTGCTTCATCACTGAAAACAAGTTTCGCACTGAACGCATCCTCTTCCTTGAGCAGTTGCAACCGCGCCGAAAATTCAAAGCGTTTGACTTTGTCATCGGGTGTCAGGGCTTGTAGCAATTGTAAACGGTAAGGCTTCTGCTTTAGCCTTTTCCGTAAGATTTTCCAAACCGTCGGCTGTGGTACGTTTAGCTCCTTGCTTGCTTTATTCGTCGACTTCCGCGGGCTACCCGTGAAACTTGCCCGCACGCGTTCAATCGTTTCTTCGCTCACTGCAGGCCGACCCGTTGATTTCCCCTTGCGGAGGCATCCAGAAGCTTTAAACTGCGCATACCATCGCCGAATGGAGTTAGCAGTTGGTGGATCTTTGTTGAACTTCGTCCTGAAGTGTCGTTGCACTGTTATGACTGACTGATGAGTGCATTTCAAGCACGACATACGCTTTCTCGGCTCCTGTCGCCATTTGGTCTCACTGCGCTCCCGAGCGCTTTGGCGGCAGAAACCTGAAGTGCGGCTTGAGTTTTTCTACGTATCTGTAGTTTGTCGTAACCATATGTCAATGAATGGAACTACAGTGAATTTATGATATGGCTTCAATCATTTGTAATAGCCCTGTAATGGTAAGACAGAATTAGGAACCAGATTTTAAATTGTAAGGCATTACCAGGGGCAGGTGTGGATTCTGACCACAATCTATTGGTTATGAGCTGTAGATTAAAACTGAAGAAACTGCAAAAAAAGTCGGAATTTTAAGGAGATGGGACCTGGATAAACTGACTAAACCAGAGGTTGTACAGAATTTCAGGGAGAGCATAAGGGAACAATTGACGGGAATGGGGGAAAGGAATACAGTAGAAGAAGAATGAATAGCTTTGAGGAATGAAATACTCAAGGCAGCAGAGGATTAACTAGGTAAAAAGACGAGGGCTAGTAGAAATCCTTGGGTGACAGAAGAAATACTGAATTTAATTGATGAATGGAGAAAATATATAAATTCAGTAAATGAAGCAGGCAAAAAGGAATACAAACGTCTCAAAAATTAGATCGACAGGAAGTGCAAAATGGCTAAGCAGGGATGGCTAGAGGACAAATGTAAGGATGTAGAGGCTTATCTCACTAGGGGTAAGATCAATACAGCCTACAGGAAAATTAAAGAGACCTTTGGAGAAAAGAGAGCCACTTGTATGAATATCAAAAGCTCAGATGGAAATCCAGTTCAAAGCAAAGAAGGGAAAGCAGTAAGGTGGAAGGAGTATATAGAGGGTCTATACAAGGGCGATGTACTTGAGGACAATATAATGGAAATGGAAGAGGACGGTGATCAAGATGAAATGGGAGATATAATACTGCGTGAAGAGTTTGACAGAGCACTGAAAGACCTGGGCCGAACATGACCCCGGGAACTGACAGCCTTGGGAGAGCCAGTCCTGACGAAACTCTATCATCTGGTGGGCAAGATGTATGAAACAGGCGAAATACCCTCAGACTTCAAGAAGAATATGATAATTCCAATCCCAAAGAAAGCAGGTGTTGACAAATGTGAAAATTACCGAACTATCAGTTTAATAAGTCACAGCTGCAAAATACTAACGCGGATTCTTTACAGACAAATGGAAAAACTGATACAAGCCGACCTCGGGGAAGATGAGTTTGGATTCCGTAGAAATGTTGGAACACGAGACGCAATACTGACCCTACGACTTATCTTAGAAGAAAGCTTAAGGATAGGCAAACCTACGTTTCTAGCATTTGTAGACTTAGAGAAAGCTTTTGACTATGTTGACTGGAATACTCTCTTTCAAATTCTGAAGGTGGCTGGGGTAAAATACAGGGAGCGAAAGGCTATTTACAAGTTGTACAGAAACCAGATGGCAGTTATAAGAGTCGAGGGGTATGAAAGGGAAACAGTGGTTGGGAAGGGAGTGAGGCAGGGTTGTAGTCTCTCCCCGTTGTTACTCATTCTGTATATTGAGCAAGCAGTGAAGGAAACAAAAGAAAAATTCGGAGTACGCATTAAAATCCATGGAGAAGAAATAAAAACTTGGAGGTTCGCCGATGACATTGTAATTCTGTCAGAGACAGCAAAGGACTTGGAAGAGCAGTTGAATGGAATGGATAGTGTCTTGAAAGGAGGGTATAAGATGAACATCAACAAAAGCAAAACGAGGATAATGGAATGTAGTCGAATTAAGTCGGGTAATGCTGAGGGAATTAGATTAGGAAATGAGACACTTAAAGTAGTAAAGGTTTTTTGCTATTTGGGGAGCAAAATAACGTATGATGGCCGAAGTAGAGGATATAAAATGTAGACTGGCAATGGCAAGGAAAGCGTTTCTGAAGAAGAGAAATTTGTTAACATCGAGTATAGATTTAAGTGTCAGGAAGTCATTTCTGAAAGTATTTGTATGGAGTGTAGCCCTGTATGGAAGTGAAACATGGACGATAACTAGTTTGGACAAGAAGAGAATAGAAGCTTTCGAAATCTGGTGCTACAGAAGAACGCTGAAGATTAAATGGGTAGATCACATAACTAATGAAGAGGTATTGAATAGAATTGGGGAGAAGAGGAGTTTGTGGCACAACTTGACTAGAAGAGGGGATCGGTTGGTAAGACATGTGTTGAGGCATCAAGGGATCACCAATTTAGTATTGGAGGGCAGCGTGGAGGTTAAAAATCGTAGAGGGAGACCAAGAGATGAATACACTAAGTAGATTCAGAAGGATGTAGGTTGCAGTAGGTACTGGGAGATGAAGGTGCTTGCACAGGATAGAGTAGCATGGAGAGCTGCATCAAACCAGTCTCAGGACTGAGGACCACATGAAATGAAATCTTTGATATGAGATTCCTAGGACTTCTGGGCCGGCCAAGAAAGGACATGGCTGGGGAAGGCAACTTAAGCGGCTCTGCCGACGAGGAGGAGGAGTTACCGACTGAAGTGACTGTGGATAGTTTCGCCCGTGGCTGCTGGCTTGTCACAACACTGGGGTTCGGTTTGGACGCTGGTCGTGAGGCGTCTCGGTGCAGTTGGATACGTTAACGTTGATTTTCAAGCCATCAGCTTGTTTTTCAGAAAGGATGTTGACCAGGACTTATGAATGTTGGTCAGATTCTGTAACGGATGTGGACAGGCTATGGGTGACAGAAGACTTCGTGGTGAGCAAAGTGTGAACTTTGCGCTCCCTATCAACGTTGCTTAACAATGCTGATTGGTAATGTTCGGCATGCCTAACATTTATAACTATCGTCTCTGGAATAACAGCTAATCCACCTTAACTATCGAGTGGAAAAACTGCTAAAGCCAAAAAGTGATACTACAGTTTAATTGTCCTTATAACACTATTACCTTCTGGTTCAAGTCAGTAAGACTTACTTCTACTAACTTGATATATAAACTTTACCGAAATTTGCCGCCTTAATTCTATAGAGCTCAACAGAGTATATTGTAAGCCTGTGTTTAACTGTATGTTTTATCTTTTGTAGTCTTTTTCACTGTTGTGTGGCTTGTATTTATGGATTTGACGGTTTTGCTGGTCGCCCATTTCAACCACAGAGTAACTGATGTTACCGGAGCGGATAAGCTAGTGAAAGGCTGCTGTCTGGAAATCAGGTACTCCATTGGAAATTTGAGTTGTCATCAGTAAGCGGAAGCTGTCTATGGTGACTGAATTTTTAACATTATTACAAAGAAAATACAATTATTTTTATATAGGTTATTTTACATTCAGTTCGCTGAAACTTGACATTTCACCAGCTTTTGTATTTTTTTGTTATTCGTCATGAATATGATACTGTAAGTTGACTTCTACTCAGATCATTTAATCTCTCATTCCAGCGGAATTTTCTGCTTGTATTTTTCCATTAAAACAGGATCCGTAGCACAAATCTAACTGAATAACAGAGCCTTCCATTTAGTTAAGAGCTTCCAGCTGTACAGTTGTTGTGTGCCCATTTAATATGCTAGTGTGTTCGTTAAATTGTTTTGTTGTCATGGATGCACGTTGACTATAAATTATTCTGTAAATGCAGTGAGTAGTCTTCGGCACAATCTTGCCAAATAGTGATGATACATAAATTGCATGGCATCTGGTTCTGGTAACCTTCAGCGAATTCTGTTTTCCGGGTTCTGTGCTTTCCTCAGCAATTCTTCAAAAATGAAGTTAACTGATGATATTTTGATTAAAACAGATGTTAGAACTGTGTGTTGCAACGCCTTCTGCCTTTCTTGTCATCATTTTTTAATTTTCTTCAGTGGTGTTTAAATAGGTGGCCTGTTGATCTTTGAATTGAAAAAAAATTTTAACTGTGTGCAAAACAGTTGTCAGTAAATCTTGTGCGATACTGCTTGGAAATAAATTTATTGCTGTCGGTTTCCACTCCATTTCTGTCCCTCCGCCCCATCTCCCGTCTCCCCTTATCACATATTAGTGCACATTTATTTACAGAGTGAAAAATCCATTCTGGAATCGTCCGCCATGTCCCCACATTTTCCATTCTTCCAGGAGTTCTAGTTCTGTATGGAGACCGTCTGTAAAGTTCGGAAGGCAGGAGGTGAGTTACTGGTGGAAATGAAGCTCTGAGGGCGGATCCTGAGTCGTGCTTGGGTAGCTCAGTTGGCACAGCCTTTGCCTGTGAAAAGCAAATGTCCAGAGTTGGAATCACAGTCCACAGTTTTAATGTTCCAAGTAATTTCATATCAGCATGGACTCCTCTACAGTACGAAAAATTCATTCTTGAAACCAAACGAGTTAATTAATGACTTAAACATGATTATGGGCTGTCATCGCTACTATTTGTTATGGTTAAGGATCAAATACGTCCGGAATTGCAAGAAACAAATTCCCCCCCCCCCCCCCCCTTCTGCAAAAATTGACATAAAACAGTGATGTGGACTTTATGGCGCTCCAGTGATTAGATACTGCTGACTGAAGTGGAGCAGAAAAAATCCGCTTAGACTTCGAAACATTCTCAGAGAATATAATAAGAAAGTTTTGGAACTAAGAAAAAAGATTGGCTGGAACAAGGAAATTTACAATATTAATACAGCAGTAGAATAAGTAACACCATACATCAATGATAGAAATTATTATTACCACTGCCCAGCACAAGGCTGAATGTTGCATGGTGTTACAGTGCACACATGGTAGCCTGAGGAAAGTATATAGAGTGGTCGGGGCATAAGTGTCGGTATTTTTATTGGTGACTGAGGACAGGGTACTTGACAACATTAGATCAGTATTTATTTCATTTTCCTGCTAATAATTATGGCTATTACGAGCAGTATGCATTTAGGTTGGATAGTACTTCCAAATACATGTAACAAAAGTATGTGGACAATGCTTTTTTTCCCCTGGGAAGCGGGTCAGATGGATACATAGAGGCAAATAGTTATTTATACTGACAAGGGTAGACCACTTACTGTTACAGTTACAACTGTTCAGAAAACATCAGGTAGTATATTATGTTACGTGTTGGTGGGAAAACTGTTTAACACATAGAGAATAACACCATTAAGTGGGTAAGTATTAAGGTACCAATCATCGCAAATCCAGCACTTGTTCTGCTCTTATACCCAAACACCTTGTACAAGCGGAGCAGAGGCGAATAGGGGTCGCTGTAGCGACGATACAGGCCGCATAATGCGAAAAGTACTGAGATAAGGGACTTTGTCGAAGGGCAGATTTTTATTGCATGGGAACGAAGCCTCTCAGAAACAGCGAAGCTGGTCGTTATCTGTTCGTGTGACGCTGTTGTGAACATTTACATGATGTCGAAGGATAGGGACACCACAAGTAGGTGATAAGTTCCTGGACGTCCACGCCCTATCACAAACACTAGAAGGAGATGTGAAGACAGAGGTCCACGCTGGTCCAGGAACAAGTGTTACTCAATAGACAATTCAATGTACATTGCCTCAACAAACGATCTCCACATTTTTCTATGTTAACCGAACGACATTGTCAATTAAGACTCCATTCTGGATGGTACCATGGAGATTTACCAATGAGTTAAGGAAAATGTCCCACCTGGCCGTATGATCTACCTCTGAAATGCGCCAGGTTGTAGCTGGCATCGTGATTGACAGCTAGCGGGCTGCACCGTTCCTGCCAAATAAATCAATGTGAACCTGGCACTGGCCTTGCCATCACTGATGGACTGAAAGATCTGGATGAGTTTTAGCTTAGTGTCCCTTACGACGTGTAATAAAAGTTGTCGAAAGAGGGGCAAGCCGAGGCTACACATTTCTATAATCGAGACGGCAAAAAGTGGTCCCAGACAGCTCGTAGTGCTGTTGCCAGATGTTAATTGTAAAGCGTTAATGGTTGTAGGCGCAAACAGTATCCGTCTACAGAGCTATGACAACAATGAGTTTTTGCCGTAGGGACATATACGAAATCGCATTTGCGTTGAGAGTTGGGGGTAGGCCCGCGAAGCTGCCGCAGCCTGCCTCTGAAACTGTCAGGGATAAACTTATGCCGACTCAAAACATAAACAACTTTCAAAAAGTATCGGACGTGGCGTGATTCTACACAGTCCATTGCGCGAATTCGTGTTGTTCTTGAGTGACTATTTTGAGAGAGAGGGACCGAGGAGCGTCTCTAATTCCATTCGATTAAGTAATCGAGCGGAGTGCTGCTGCGCTACAAATGAGTGAAGTATCAATGATGAGAATCAGTCGGGAGAATTTTGTAAAGCAGGAATCAGGCGAGTCATCTAAGTTGAAGGCAGCTGGGAAGAATACACGCTTCGAGAAGAGGATCACAAATCTCAATTCTTTTGAAAAAGATGCGATTCGTCGTTAGATATATGCTGCTATTCAGGAAGGAATATCCGGCACTCATATAGCGACATACTGTCCTTGTAGGGGAAGACCTATTTCATGGCAGTACATCGTCCGCGTTAGAAGTCGTGAAAAGATACGATTCCACTACAAAGCCATTTCCAAGCGCAAGTTACTAATGGAACGCTAAGATACAGCAGCCTTGAGATTCTTAGAGAACTAGTGGGGACAAAGTTTGACGACATAGTTTCAAGCAAAAAAAAAAGCTGGATAGACGATGCCATCAGCGAGAGTATAGCAACTCCTTTCGGCAGTGGAGAAAGAATAGCAAATACCTGAAATTCGCAAAATTCATTTTCTAATTGTCTGCTGTTATGCATTTTAAACATGACCTCCATCTACTGCGACGAAATGAACCACAATACTTTTCTAACATGGTTTGAAGATAGTGTGCTTCAAAACTTAAAAAAAAAAACTTTATAATTATTGTGGATAACGCTCCATATCATTCGGCTATTGAAGATACGGCACCTACAAAAGCAACGAAGGGAAACGACATCGTTTGCTGCCTAGAGAGACGTAACATACTGTTTGACAGTAACTTGACAGAGTTATTAGAACTTGTGTCACAGGAGAATCCAAGGAACCCAGCATACATTGTGGCTGAAAGACCACAAAATACGAACATACAGTGTTCAGATCGTACCCTACCTTTGCCACTTCAGCTTAATAGAACTGGTTTGGGCTCAGGTTAAACGTCATATTGCTGCACGAAAAAAGAAATACATTGACGGAAATAGAACGCCTTTTCAAGTAGGCAGTTGAAAAAGTAACACCAGAAGACTGGTAAGATAGTGGATCATGTGAGAGAAGAGCTGAAGCTGTGTTATAACAGTGTGTCACAGACTTGATAATATCGGTCACTACAAGCAGCAACACCGGTAGATCCGCTCACTCTGACACTGAATGAAGCGGTGGTTTTCCACTGTCTGATGCAGTGTATAGTTATAAGCCTACCACTACATTTGTAATTTAGCATGCTTTTACCTGAATAACAGAAACTCTGTCCCCATGTTGCCACGTATAACCGTCTCACTAAAATTTAGTTTAGTTTCCAAATAAAATACACCATGGGAGGATAGTCCTGTTCGTAGGAGAAGCTAATCAGTAGAGTTACCCTTTTTACAGGATTTGACCGTGTGCTCTGTCTAATGGATAAGTAAATGAGACTATTCACTTCTTTTCCTAAGATCTTACCCAGCGGCTACATAGAAACGCAATATGAATGATATTATACTGAAGCTACAACAACTAAATTCCAAGTACATTAAGTGGTTTCAAACATGTACTAACGGTCGCTACCACGCCTACTTTTTGCTATTGTTTAATTTGGTTCTTCAAATAAATATTACTCAACTTAAAAGTTTGGATTAAACCCTTATTATGTTGTTAAAAGAGAAAAATCGCAGTGGAAAAATTCAAGGAAGTCAGAAAAACTTGGCCAGGGGGGAACTTTACAAAAGCCCTTTCCATAATCAACAAACTTAAATACTAAAATACTTAGATACTGAAGCACACGCTTTTTATATTGAACGAATCACTTCAAGAAAACCTCTTTCTTACTGGAATTTCCTACAAAAGCTATTACTCTTTGAACTAATTGCGTATAGTCATTTAACAGATTCCAGTAACTTGGCTTCACTCTGGTTGAATTTTACGTAAGCAACTTTTACTATATGACTTTTCAATGGTTAAGAAAACTTTTTATTATATACACAAAAACAATTTAAATGGTGCCTCTTTATATTAAGTTAGCACTTCATAAGTCTGTGAAACAGGATATTCAGTTTAATCAAACACCAGGAATGTACCCTATTTAGGTATACGATTAGGATGAAATAACAGGGTGAACCACTTTCTTTGAAGTTCAATAATGATTATTAAAACTCATTTTAAATTAATGGTTCGCGCTGTGAAAAAGTAAAAACAAAAAAAAAAGCTCAAAATCTTATCTGATGGCTGCAGGCTTGGGTGTGGCGAACAATTACGACGACTACACTACCCATAGTACGGTCTGGTAGTATCTTGCTGTATGGGCTCAGTTTCTCTTATTGGCGTCGTTAAATCTTACATACAGTAGTCCAACAACTCGCAGCTATGCCGTAAGCCGTTTGCAGTCTTCATCCGATGCATTTTTGTGCAAATCTGCAGGCAAAGCTTCTGCTGCTCCACAAAGGTGTTGCTTCTTCGATGACTGTTGCCTACACAGTGTGTCACTTGCTTCCCGCGCTTTCTGTAGGCGGCGAGCCAATTCGTCCTTGCCACCTTTCCCTCTCCCCAAAGCCACTTACGTTTCAAACAAAAGCACACTGGCCTTCAAATTACACCTATTTCCTACATTGTTCCTAAGCATGACCATTTACATCGACATGAACAATTTATACGCACAAAAATTAGGTATAAAGTGTCATCAGAACATTATTTAAAGTAATAAACAATTTACATAGTATTTTACATACTTTACTCAGATAGAATACAAAGAACTTCAAACTCCAGTATCGCACACATTACTTTACATCTACAGAAAATATAGTAGCAATAAGCGAAAATTTTAAAGCAATAAATAAATGAATAAATACAAATTTAAATGAATGATAAACAAATAATGTTATATAGTATCCTTTAATAAACATCTTAGTTTCATCAATACTTGTGCTTGCGACTTTATTTCGATCAGTTTCTCATTCCTGTTGTGATGGTAAGTCATCCCGTTCAGCCTGTTCCCATCTTCTTCTTATGATAATGTAAACTGCGTTTTAAATATATTTCATTTTATATATATTTCATTTCAGGTGTGTAATAGTTTTCGAGATATGCAATGACAAGGGGGAAAGTTTCCGGACGCGACAATTTTCCTGTTTCAATAACCAGTGTAACACCGGCCGTAATTGAAATTGAGAGAAGATTTTTGACGTGCTTAGAGATACTACAGATAGCGATACTATACGTAAATTTCGGAAGATTTACAATTTTTTGTAGGCGATTCTCCTTCTTCACGTATTTGGCAAATTGCCTGTTACGGCACTCCATCTTTTGTATGGTCTTCCTATGTTTCCTCTTCCTGTGCATTTATAACTCGGAGCGTTTGCCACGAATATTTCTCCATGTTCTCTGCCTATAAGTTCCATTTACTCCTATTTTCCTTTATTTTTTGTCTTTACGGTCCGAAGTGGTGAGCGAAATTTGAACCAAGGCTGAGGTTCGAATCTGGGTCCCCTGTTCACTAGGCAGCTGCTTTAGCCATTAGGCCACCTTCACACAGCGGTTCACACAACTGCACGATTTACCCTGGCACGCCTCCCTCATTTATCAGAATCCTCACTGCCGCCCCAGTGTACTTTAAATTCTCCCCTCACAAACGAGCACAATTGCCGAGGCTGTTCATGTTCTGGTATAGCAGCTTAGCATCGAACGTGAATGAGGGATCCAGTCTGAAACCCAGGTGCAGGTACTTAGACAAATGAAATGACACAATTTCAAAGATTTTACTGGCCTCATACAGATCTGAGTTTTACGTTAGATAGGTGTTACCGACCTCGGGGAAGATGTTTGGACTCCGTAGAAATGTTGGAACACGTGACGCAATACTGACCCCACGACTTATCTTAGAGGAAAGATTAAGGAAAGGCAAACCTACGTTTCTAGCATTTGTGAACTTAGAGAAAGCTTTTGACAATGTTGACTGGAATACTCTCTTTCAAATTCTGAAGGTGGCAGGGCTAAAATACAGGGAGCGAAAGGCTGTTTACAATTTGTACAGAAACCAGATGGCAGTTATAAGAGTCGAGGGACATGAAAGGGAAGCAGTGGTTGGGAAGGGAGTAAGACAGGGTTGTAGCCTCTCCCCGATGTTGTTCAATCTGTATATTGAGCAAGCAGTAAAGGAAACAAAAGAAAAATTCGGAGTAGGTATTAAAATCCATGGAGAAGAAATAAAAACTTTGAGGTGCGCCGATGACATTGTAATTCTGTCAGAGACAGCGAGGACTCAGAAGACCAGCTGCGCGGAATGGACAGTGTCTTGAAAGGAGGCTTTAAGATGAATATCAACAAAAGCAGAACGAGGATAATGAAATGTAGTCGAATTAAGTCGGGTGATGCTGACGAATTAGATTAGGAAATGACACTTAAAGTAGTAAAGGAGTTTTGGTATTTGGGGAGCAAAATAACTGATGATGGTCGAAGTAGAGAAGATATAAAATGTAGACTGGCAATGGCAAGGAAAGCGTTTCTGAAGAAGAGAAATTTGTTAGCATCGAGTATAGATTTAAGTGTCAGGAAGTCGTTTCTGAAAGTATTTGTATGAAGTGTAGCCATGTATGGAAGTGAAACGTGGACGATAAATAGTTTAGACAAGAAGAGAATAGAAGCTTTCGAAATGTGGTGCTACAGGAGAATGCTGAAGATTAGATGGGTAGATCACATAACTAATGAGGATTTATTGAATAGAATTGGGGAGAAGAGGAGCTTGTGGCACAACTCGACTAGAAGAAGGGATCGGTTGGTAGGACATGCTCTGAGACATCGAGGGATCACCAATTTAGTATTGGAGGGCAGCGTGGAGGGTAAAAATCGTAGAGGGAGACCAAGAGATGAATACACTAAGCAGATTCAGGAGGATGTAGGTTGCAGTAGGTACTGGGAGATGAAGAAGCTTGCACAGGATAGGGTAGCATGGAGAGCTGCATCAAACCAGTCTCAGGTCTGAAGACTACAACAACAACAATTCTGGAATACGGAGAGCCTCGGCAATTCTGTTCGTGTGTAAGGTGGATATGAAGATAGACTCGGCCGGAACTGAGAATCTGGATACAGGAGGGAGGAGAGCCAGGATAGTCCGTGTGAGCCGCTGCGCCAAGGTGACTCACTGGCTAGCGCAGCTGCCTAGTAAGTAGGAGTTCCACTTTCGATTCCCACCTTCGTACAAATTTTCAATCGCCGCTTCAGCCTATATACATAAAATTATATCTGTATGACACCAGTAAAGTCTCTGAAATTGTGGAATTTCGTCTTTTTTTGGGTTATATATTTCAAAATATTTCCTTGTATCTTCATTTCTTTTTCTATCTTCCCATCCTCCCACAAATCTCATTTCTTGAACCTGTATCTACTTTCTTGGCGTCCTGTTATCTATGCGTCCCATCTATAAGTAAGAGTTCTTAATGCTATTGTTTTACAAAACTTCAGCTGGATTTCTTTACTGGGTTTATTCTGCATACTTTTTGCGATGGTGCTACATATGAAAGTAAAGTTATTTCATTTTTGGTCCACGTCAGTTATATTCGTAAGTGATGTCGCATCCGAGATATTTTAAATGTTTCACTTGCTCCAGAATTTTGTTCTTCCAGGTTTTATTATTCAAGACTGTTTCAGATTTTACTAGTAGTCTTCCCTGGTATCCCATCACTTTCATTTTATCTATGGACAATGCCAGATTGTAATATGAAGCTATCTGTTACAACATACAGACTCCCATCTGAAGCTATCTTCATTCTCTGTAATCAGAATTAACTCACCTGCACATAAAATTACATTTAGTCCAGTGTCACGATCTAAAAGAGCTCCGTTTATGTTCGATGTTTTCTATTTGTGATAGTACTGAAGCGTGCTGTAGGAATACAGCATCCTTGTCGTACCTCTCTGTGTTCACTGGTCTTGTTCTTATATTTCCCATATCTACAACTACTTCGCAGTTTATGTATAGACTCTTAATAGCATTTATGAGGTGAAATGGATAACCTCATTCAACCATGGTATGCTCTCTGAAAATCCACGAAAGCAAGACGGATTTCCCTATTAAACTCTCATCTCTTTTCTGTAAGTAGTTGCCATGTAAAAATATTGTCAGTAGTTGATTGTCCTTCACCCTTTTTAAAGATATATATTACTTTGACTCTCAGCCAGTATTTTGGTACATTCTTGTTTCTCCAATGTTGATTAGGTAAGAGGTATTGGCGTAGGAATAATCCTCCATGTTTGTACAATTTCATACTAACAACATGTAAAACAGTGGCTTCCATATTTTTTGTAAGTTTCAGACCTTGTCCGTTCCCTCACGTCAATGCCGTTCAGCTCTATTTTGCAAGATATAGAGACTTTAAACTTCATATTTGGTACGAGTTAAATGCCGACACATTTGCACGAAACTCCGTTTTCAGAAGCATAAAACACAACGCAGTACGAAAGTTTCAAAAGATTCGTTACCAGTCTAGATATTTTGGTAATGAACAAGAAAAAAGTATTGCTGTGAGAGCATTAAATATTGAGATATTGACGTGATAAGTTTGAAGTTTTTCATGGGCGCTAAAATTTAATGTTTCAAAAAATTTACGTAACTCATTCCCCAACTGAAATTAAGAATAGTTTTTTGTACGTGCTGAGAGACACTACAGAGATGTACATCGTAAGAGAATTTGAGGTTTTCTATTTGATTTTTGTGGAAAATACAGGCTCTAAGGTGATTTCCTATCGCCGCGGAGAGCGGTGCGCCGTGAAGCTGCCTGCCGGCTACTGGACGCGACAACGGTGCAACTTTGGAGCTTAGGCGTCGGGTGGCAACTAATTTAAATCATGCTGTTAATATGCCTATGTTCTAAATCAGTAATATTACAAGCAAACTTAGTTCTCGCAAACGTATCGTATACGTAATATAGGGCTTAATTCTCAAGGCTCACGTGTAATGACTGCCGAGATTTCCCTTGCCTATGTAAAGTACATCTTGCTGCACTGAATCTCTGTTTAGTTGGAGGTAGTGGTGGGCAGGAAATCGCGTATCTGTTAGAAATCACAGTGATTGAGAAGTCACAGATATCACAACAACTACTTTACAAAATCTAACTGCGATTTCAGTCACAGTTAGCAGTCGCAAGTAGCATTTAACATTCAACGTCGTGAGCCATCTGTTTGCCGAATTCCGTACTGCTTTCTGCGATTTCAGTGACAAGTCGCGGCTAGAAGTCGCAAGTAGCAACTAAAAAGCGCAGTTAACAGTGCCATCTGTTGGCCAAAGTTCGTACTATGCTCATCTCTGCGACACGCTTTCGAGTCCAACTGCGATTTCTGTGAGAAGTCGCAACTAAGTGTCGCAAGTAGCAACTAAAAAGCACAGTTAACAGTGCCATCTGCTGGCCAACGTACGTACTTCGTTATGAGAACCTTGTGCCTCACGAGATCGATGTGCTGTGTGTGCATATGAACGGCTTATTTCAATAGTGTTAAAAGTGCATTTTGTCCATTTTGAGATAGAGAGTCGTAAAGTTAAATGAGCGCTGAGAAATCTGCAGTTGAGATACCAGAAATATTCAAACATATGGCTTCTTGCTAGAGATGAACCTTTATTTATGTTTGTTTGGATCATTAATTTCAGAAGCATTAACAGACAGAAAAGTGGAGGTAATGGACTTGTACCACTGTTGAAATAAGCCCTTCATATTATATGACGACATGCGCATTCATAATCAGTTATGGTTGGTCAAACACAACTGTAACTCTGAATGTATTATATTAATAAGAAGCAACATTGCCTATTTCTCCTGAAAATATCAAGTAACGTAACAAATGTGTTTGATTCTGCTTCGAATATGACAGTTTTGGTTAATACTCCACATGCCTACAGGACTTTGCAATGTTAACACAGCAGAGGTCAGACATCTATATGAGTGTAGTAAAATGAAAACAGCATTATTGAGTCATATGAATGCCTCACTTTTGTTGCGACACAGTTCAAGACTAGGGTGAAAAGTTCTACAACTGGTGTTCTACATGGCAACTTCACACACAAGAACATTTTTTGCCGACACTACTAGCACCTACATAAGTAAGATTTTCCTGTGTTACTTTCAAGTAATGCACTTAAGCTGTTCCTGATTTAACTGGAAGATCTGTACTTCCCACTTTCATATCAACAGCCTCAAAATGGATATTGTAGACTTCGGGATATGTTACAGGTCAGTGTCGCACCAAGATTGCGGAGAAAGGGGGGGGGGGGGGGGCGGGGCGGCGGCATGTCACTCTCCAACAAGTGTTTACCAATAAATAAGTGGCGGAAAATTACGGGTATAGGACGGCTTAACACGTGGAAAATGAGATTTTCATTATTCACTCATTGTATTTAACATTTATTATTCCTTTTAAATCGCACAACATCAATAGAACGCAGTTTAATCACTCATCTGCACACTTATTTCACAATTATGTCACTTTTAAACTGCAAATCCTCTAAGTGCTGTCTTGAATCTTCACGAGTCTCTGTCTCTCGACAGCCTTGATGTGGATAGATACGTACAGCAACCAGTAATCGGAGTCAGAACCGAGTCTGGAAAATCACAACGATTATTAAACAATTTTTGCTGTCACTAATTACAAGCAATATAACTGACAGAGTAGATTGCTAATATTTGCTGTAATGAAAGCCACTCAATGGGGTATATTTCACATTTGCAAGAACGATCTCACTGAAGTAATTAAGTCCATCGAAACACTTACAAGGGAACCTCCCCATCGCACCCCCCTCAGATTTAGTTATAAGTTGGCACAATGGATAGGCCTTGGGAAAATGAACACAGATCAATCGAGAAAAAAGGAAGAAGTTGTGTGGAACTATGAAAAAAATAAGCAAAATATACAAACTGAGTAGTCCCTGCCCAAGATAGGCAACATCAACGAGAGTGTGAGCTCAGGAGCGCCGTGGTCCCGTGATTAGCGTGAGCAGCTGCGGAACGAGAGGTCATTGGTTCAAGTCTTCCCTCGAGTGAAAAGTTTACTTCCTTTATTTTCGCAAAGTTATGATCTGTCCGTTCGTTCATTGACGTCTCTGTTCACTGTAATAAGTTTAGTGTCTGTGTTTCACGACCGCACCGCAAAACCGTGCGATTAGTAGACGAAAGGACGTGCCTCTCCGATGGGAACCGAAAACACTTGATCGCAAGGTCATAGGTCAACCGATTCCTCCACAGGAAAACGCGTCTAATATACTCCATAAGACACTGGTGACGGCATGTGCGTCACATGACAGGAATATGTTGTCGACCCACCTAACTTGTACACTTGGCGAATGGGTAAAAAGATTCTTCTACCTTGCCCGATTTAGGTTTGCTTGTGGATGTGATAATCATAAATTAAATAAAATAAATTAAACTTTTCACTCGAGGGAATATTTGAAACAAGGACCTTTCGTGCCGCAGCTGCTCACGCTAATCACGGGACCACGGCGCTCCTGAGCTCACACTATCCTTGATGTTGCTTATCTTGCGCATGGACTACTCAGTTTGTATATTTTGCTTTTTTTCATAGTTCCACACAACTTCTTCCTGTTTTCTCGATTGATCTGTGTTCAGTTATTCAAGGCCTATCCACTGTGCCAACTTATATCTAAATCTGAGGGGGGTGTGATGGGGAGGTTCCCTTGTTAGAAACTAACCTCTCGTCTGACTAAAGACGCAGTGGCATTTTCTCCGGATCTGTTGACAATGATATTTTGAGTTATCACTTTACTGAGTGACTAAAATGTAGTTCGGGTACCTGTGAACATAACAATATGTTAGAATCCATTTTCTAAACACGAACTATTACGGTACTGTATGGTTACTTACATATTAATTACACTATTAATATATTCACAGTTGTTTCTTTAATACAAAATTAAAGGCAACGGAAGAACAAACGTAAAAGGTACTTATCAATGACAGGTTTGTTGAGATGCAATTTTCTGTGTGGACAGATGTAACTTTTTCATACGGTGGTAAGTCGCAGAAATAGCAGAAGTCGCAGAAATAGCAGAAGTCGCAGAGATAGCAGAAGTCGCAGAGATAGCAGAAGTCGCAGAGATAGCAGAAGTCGCAGAGATAGCAGAAGTCGCAGAGATAGCAGAAGTCGCAGAGATAGCAGAAGTCGCAGAGATAGCAGAAGTCGCAGAGATAGCAGAAGTCGCAGAGATAGCAGAAGTCGCAGAGATAGCAGAAGTCGCAGAGATAGCAGAAGTCGCAGAGATAGCAGAAGTCGCAGAGATAGCAGAAGTCGCAGAGATAGCAGAAGTCGCAGAGATAGCAGAAGTCGCAGAGATAGCAGAAGTCGCAGAGATAGCAGAAGTCGCAGAGATAGCAGAAGTCGCAGAGATAGCAGAAGTCGCAGAGATAGCAGAAGTCGCAGAGATAGCAGAAGTCGCAGAGATAGCAGAAGTCGCAGAGATAGCAGAAGTCGCAGAGATAGCAGAAGTCGCAGAGATAGCAGAAGTCGCAGAGATAGCAGAAGTCGCAGAGATAGCAGAAGTCGCAGAGATAGCAGAAGTCGCAGAGATAGCAGAAGTCGCAGAGATAGCAGAAGTCGCAGAGATAGCAGAAGTCGCAGAGATAGCAGAAGTCGCAGAGATAGCAGAAGTCGCAGAGATAGCAGAAGTCGCAGAGATAGCAGAAGTCGCAGAGATAGCAGAAGTCGCAGAGATAGCAGAAGTCGCAGAGATAGCAGAAGTCGCAGAGATAGCAGAAGTCGCAGAGATAGCAGAAGTCGCAGAGATAGCAGAAGTCGCAGAGATAGCAGAAGTCGCAGAGATAGCAGAAGTCGCAGAGATAGCAGAAGTCGCAGAGATAGCAGAAGTCGCAGAGATAGCAGAAGTCGCAGAGATAGCAGAAGTCGCAGAGATAGCAGAAGTCGCAGAGATAGCAGAAGTCGCAGAGATAGCAGAAGTCGCAGAGATAGCAGAAGTCGCAGAGATAGCAGAAGTCGCAGAGATAGCAGAAGTCGCAGAGATAGCAGAAGTCGCAGAGATAGCAGAAGTCGCAGAGATAGCAGAAGTCGCAGAGATAGCAGAAGTCGCAGAGATAGCAGAAGTCGCAGAGATAGCAGAAGTCGCAGAGATAGCAGAAGTCGCAGAGATAGCAGAAGTCGCAGAGATAGCAGAAGTCGCAGAGATAGCAGAAGTCGCAGAGATAGCAGAAGTCGCAGAGATAGCAGAAGTCGCAGAGATAGCAGAAGTCGCAGAGATAGCAGAAGTCGCAGAGATAGCAGAAGTCGCAGAGATAGCAGAAGTCGCAGAGATAGCAGAAGTCGCAGAGATAGCAGAAGTCGCAGAGATAGCAGAAGTCGCAGAGATAGCAGAAGTCGCAGAGATAGCAGAAGTCGCAGAGATAGCAGAAGTCGCAGAGATAGCAGAAGTCGCAGAGATAGCAGAAGTCGCAGAGATAGCAGAAGTCGCAGAGATAGCAGAAGTCGCAGAGATAGCAGAAGTCGCAGAGATAGCAGAAGTCGCAGAGATAGCAGAAGTCGCAGAGATAGCAGAAGTCGCAGAGATAGCAGAAGTCGCAGAGATAGCAGAAGTCGCAGAGATAGCAGAAGTCGCAGAGATAGCAGAAGTCGCAGAGATAGCAGAAGTCGCAGAGATAGCAGAAGTCGCAGAGATAGCAGAAGTCGCAGAGATAGCAGAAGTCGCAGAGATAGCAGAAGTCGCAGAGATAGCAGAAGTCGCAGAGATAGCAGAAGTCGCAGAGATAGCAGAAGTCGCAGAGATAGCAGAAGTCGCAGAGATAGCAGAAGTCGCAGAGATAGCAGAAGTCGCAGAGATAGCAGAAGTCGCAGAGATAGCAGAAGTCGCAGAGATAGCAGAAGTCGCAGAGATAGCAGAAGTCGCAGAGATAGCAGAAGTCGCAGAGATAGCAGAAGTCGCAGAGATAGCAGAAGTCGCAGAGATAGCAGAAGTCGCAGAGATAGCAGAAGTCGCAGAGATAGCAGAAGTCGCAGAGATAGCAGAAGTCGCAGAGATAGCAGAAGTCGCAGAGATAGCAGAAGTCGCAGAGATAGCAGAAGTCGCAGAGATAGCAGAAGTCGCAGAGATAGCAGAAGTCGCAGAGATAGCAGAAGTCGCAGAGATAGCAGAAGTCGCAGAGATAGCAGAAGTCGCAGAGATAGCAGAAGTCGCAGAGATAGCAGAAGTCGCAGAGATAGCAGAAGTCGCAGAGATAGCAGAAGTCGCAGAGATAGCAGAAGTCGCAGAGATAGCAGAAGTCGCAGAGATAGCAGAAGTCGCAGAGATAGCAGAAGTCGCAGAGATAGCAGAAGTCGCAGAGATAGCAGAAGTCGCAGAGATAGCAGAAGTCGCAGAGATAGCAGAAGTCGCAGAGATAGCAGAAGTCGCAGAGATAGCAGAAGTCGCAGAGATAGCAGAAGTCGCAGAGATAGCAGAAGTCGCAGAGATAGCAGAAGTCGCAGAGATAGCAGAAGTCGCAGAGATAGCAGAAGTCGCAGAGATAGCAGAAGTCGCAGAGATAGCAGAAGTCGCAGAGATAGCAGAAGTCGCAGAGATAGCAGAAGTCGCAGAGATAGCAGAAGTCGCAGAGATAGCAGAAGTCGCAGAGATAGCAGAAGTCGCAGAGATAGCAGAAGTCGCAGAGATAGCAGAAGTCGCAGAGATAGCAGAAGTCGCAGAGATAGCAGAAGTCGCAGAGATAGCAGAAGTCGCAGAGATAGCAGAAGTCGCAGAGATAGCAGAAGTCGCAGAGATAGCAGAAGTCGCAGAGATAGCAGAAGTCGCAGAGATAGCAGAAGTCGCAGAGATAGCAGAAGTCGCAGAGATAGCAGAAGTCGCAGAGATAGCAGAAGTCGCAGAGATAGCAGAAGTCGCAGAGATAGCAGTGGCGGAGGGATACACGACCTAGGTTCCTTAACTGCGACTCTCAACGAGATAAATCACAGTTAAGAATAACAGATACTGAAAAGTAGCATTCACAGAAATCACTGATGGCGGAAAATCGCAGTTTAGCCCATCACTAGTTGGAGGACAGAACAGCAGATTAGTGGCGGGTGAGTGCTGCTGGGACTCGGCTGGAGACCAGGTCAGTGTCCGAGGAACCGGTCACTGTCAAGCCATTGAATAGCCCAAGGCCGTGGGCCGTTGAGCCACGGTGTTTGAGGTGGACCAGCAGTTTCTCTCTTCGATGGTATTGGCGTTTCCTCGAACTGTCTGTGCCGGTTGGCTGTTGACCGCCAGCTGTCCCCGGCACTTCCACGAGGCCGCAATAGTTTCTACAGAGCGTCTGGAAGCTGCTGCTATTGACTGCCGCCACAGGGGGTGGGGGCGTCCAGTCGGCTGGCGGTAAAAGCGTGCGACTCCTAGATTGGTCGGCGTTTGCAGACTATGAGAACAATGGCTTACCATTCTCCGGCACTCACAACTTCCCAAAAACGGTGAGACTATTTTACGTAGTAAGCATGGTATTTTAGAGACGAGATTTCCCATTGACAGACCTTGAGACTTTCCTTCTTTGGAGCTCGCTGTACAAAATGTGGTTTTTAAAGACATGATTATTATCAGTAATAGCCAGCTACACTGCTGTGTAAATTGTTTTTATGTTATATCATTAACGATGAGTGTACACCTTCACTGTAAAAAAGACAAGACATGACAGAAACGATATTACATGTAAGACAAAACCACCTAACGATGTATTGTAGCTTTTCTGATCGTAGTTACAGACCGACGCTTATTTCTGTGTTTACAGAGAATCTGATGATGGCAATATGCCGAGATGGACTCATCGTGAATGACATAAAATAAAAACAATTTATAGAGGAGCGTGGCTGGCTGTTATTCATAATAATCACGACATTAAAGGAGTTTGAGGCGTTCATTTAGATTGGTCTACTAGTAACAGATATTCTGGCAGCTCTCGAGAGGTCAAAAGTGGTGAGCGTAAGTTTTTAGAGAGGTTAAGGACGGTGTCGTCCTCAGAGATCAGGAACTGAGGCTACTTCGGAGACAATTGAGGGGGTACAGCGGAGGGCAGAAGCTGCTGAGATATGTATTTAGCAGGCCATCATTCGTGGCAACTCCATCTCACCTCGCTGTTTAACTTGTGTAATTTTATGCAGCAGCAACACGAGGGACAAAGTCTCATAACGGAATACGGCCACACTTTGTCCTTGACCTCTTGAACACGACTTTTTTTGTTGGATTCTCTCATGTTTATCATCCGCACTTACCAAATCGATGACATGACCAAATAAACTGACACTACATGTACGTCTTTTTCGCCAGCCTTCTGACTGGGTTGACGCGGCTCACCACGAATTCCTCTCCTGTGCCAACCTCTTCATCTCAGCGTAGGATTCGCAACCAACGTCGTCAATTGTTTGTTGGATGTGTTTGCCCTCTGCAGATCATGCTAATACCATGGGAGTGATTCCCTGATGTCTTAACAGATGTCCAATCCTCCTGTCCATTCTGCTTGTCAGTGTTTTCCATATATTCCTTTCCTCTCCGATTCTGTGCAGAACATCCTCATCCCTTACCTTATCAGTCCACCTGATTATCAGTATACATCTGTAGCGCCACATCTCAAATGATTCGATTCTCTTCTGTTCCGGTTTTCCCACAGTCCATGTTTCACTACTGTACAATGCTGTGCTCCAAACGTACATTCTCAGAAATTTCTTCCTCAAATTAAGGTATATGTTTGATACTAATGGATTTCTCCTGGCTACGAATGCCCTTTTTACAGGGCTAGTCTCCTTTTGATTTCCACCTTGCTCTATCTGCCATTGGCTATTTTGCTGCCAAGATAGTAGAATTCTTTAACTTAATCTACTTCGTGACCATCAGTTGTGATGTTAAATTCTCGTTGTTCTCATTTCTGCTACTTCTCATTACTTTCGTCTTTCTTCGGTTTACCCTCAGCCATTATTCCGTACTCATTACGCTGTTCATTCCATTCACCAGATCATGTAATTGTTCATATTCACTCAGGATAGCAATATCACCAGCCAATAGTATCATTGATATCCCTTCACCTTAAATTTTAATCTTAATCCTGAACCCTAGTTTTATTTCCATAATTGCTTCTTCAGTGTACAGCTTGAGCAGTAGGGACGAAAGACTTCACCCCTGTCGTACATCCTTTTTAATTCGAGCACTTCGTTCTTGGTCTTCCACTCTTATTACTACCTCTTTGTTCTTGTACATTTTGTATATTACCCACCTCTCTCTACAGTTTAACCATATTTTCCTAAGAATTTCGAATATCTTGCACCATTTTATATTGGCGAACGCTTTTTTCAGACCGACAAGTCAATGAACGTGTCTTGATTTTTCTTTAGTCTTCCTTCCATTATAAACCGCAACGTGAGTATTGCCTATCTGGTGCCTTTACCTTTCGTAAAGCCAAACTAATAGTTATGTAACACATCCTCAATTTTCTTTTCCTTTCTTCGGTGTATATTCTTGTCAGCAGGTGTTAAGCTGATTGTCCGATAATTCTCCCACTTGCCAGCTCTTGTAGTCTTCGGAATTGTGTGGATGATATTTTTCCGAAACTCAGATGTTATGACGAATGTGAATAGTCGTTTTGTTGCCACGTCTCCCAATGATCTTAGAATTTCTGATAGAATGTGATCAATCCCTTCTGCTTTATTTGATCTTAAGCCCTCCAAAGCTCTTTTAAATTCTGATTCTGTTACTGGATCCCATATCCCTTCTAAATAGACCCCTGCTTCTTGTTCTGTCACATCAGACAAATCTTCCCACTCAATGTACTCTTTCCACCTATCCGCTCTCTCCTCTGCATTTAACAGTGGAATTCCCGCAGCACTCTTAATGTTACCGCCTTTGCCTTTCATTTCCCCGAACGTTAGCTTGATTATCTTGTATGCTGAGTCATTCCTTCGTCCAGCCAATTCGTCTTAGCTTCCCAGCACTTCCTATTTATTTCATTTCTCAGTGACTTGTAGGTAAGTCAGGGTGATATGGTGAATCGGCTGAAATGGTGAACTGCTTGAATTCTTTACTGGTTAAACGGATGTCTCTGTATGTCTGAATGCCAACAGTCTCTGATCATCTGCGCTGTGTGCACGTGATAAAAACCAGCTCCGTTTTAAAAACCGTAAGTACTTTGTACAAAACTATTTTCGATGGTAAATAATTTTTATATGCTGCATGCATTTGTAGATGTTACTTCAGGTAGCGTTGTCCGCGGGGTATTTTTTGATATATTTTGCCTTCTTATACTACTTATGTACTACATAATCTAGAAATCGTTGCGTCTAGTGTTTGGAACTTCTCGCCGTGCTATTCACCGTTTCACCCAGAGCAAATGGGAGAAATGGTGGACTCGGGCAGGCGTGATACGATGAAGGACTTTTCTTATGTGTAAAGTGTAAAGCTTTTATTTAGGTACATCCCAACCAAGGTTTTTGACAAGTCATGAAATGTTAGCGTTTCCTATCCCATGCGAGAGTTATAGTCTGTTTTATCCGACATCTCAGTACAATCATTAATTTAAAAATTAGTTTTTATATATTTTTTTCGAGTACAGTTTGGTTCGTCAGTGATTAGAAAAGTAAATGTTCGAACTACCGCCATTGTTCCAGGCAAAGATGCCTACATTTTACAAAAAAAAAAAAAAGCATCCAGCCGTGCTGATTGGACAGAGGAGCAACTTAACGATGCCGTAAAAGCGGTGCAAAATGGAATGAGCCTGAATGAAGCCTCAAAGGAGTTTCACGTTCCATGGTCAACGCTGAAGAGACGATTAGCAAAGGGGTGCATTACGGAAAAACCTTTGGGTGGGCCGCCTGTACTAACACAGGAATGTGAGAAAAAGTTGGTAAAACATATCATAAAATTACAAAACTTCGGATTTGCACCAACAAGGACAGGAGTACGTACCATGGCATAAAAGCTAGCTGAGAAATATAACCAACACCACAAATTTAATCGAGAAAATGAAACTGCTGGAATGGACTGGCTACATTTATTCTTAAAAAGAAATCCGGAACTCTCAATCCGCAAATCGGAAGGAGTTTCACAAGCACGGTAAAGGTTTTTAAGTATGAAAAACGTTTCAGACTATTTTTCATTGCTGCAGAACATCTTGGTAGAGCATAACCTCCTTGGTAAGCCGGGAAATATATTCAACGTAGATGAGTCCGGACTTCAGCTGAATAATGGACTAGGTTACGTGTTGGGAGCAAAGGGGTCTAAGAGCTTTCCAGCGATAACATCTGGTGAAAAGGGTGAAACCATATCTTTAATTGCTTGCTGCAATGGAGAGGGCATGTTTTTACCCCCAGTTTGTGTTTTGAAGGGAAAAAAATGAAAAGGCCGAGTACAAGGACGGTATGCCGCCCGGTTCCACGATTTTCATGTCACAAAATTCGGCGTACGTAACAACTGATATTTCTCTTCTGTGGCTAAGGAACCATTTTGCACCGAGGAAGCCCGAGGGAACAGTCGTGCTTATTTTGGATGGACATAGCTCTTATTGCAGCAGCGAGGATACATTAGAGTTGGCAGAAGAAAAAAACATAATTCTGCTCTGTCTACCCAACCACACCACACACTATCTGCAGCCGATAGACAAAGCATTTTTTAAAGATCTGAAATCCATTATTACAATGCTTGCAATTCGAACATTAAAATGTATTCAAACAGAAAAATTTCCAGACTAGTGTTCGGAGGACTGCTTACAAAGGCATGGGTACAAGCAGCTACGACAGAGAATGCAATATCGGGGTCCAGAAGCACAGGAATCGTCCCGTTTAATCCTGATGTCATCTCCGAATACGGGTTTTTAACACCAGCTTCAGATCAACATCAGGAAAACAACGAACGGCATGATAACAGACCTACTTCACCTCGACCAAGTTGTTCGCACTGGCAGGAGACCCCTAATCCCTCGGAAGAAGCAACTGCAGACGTAAATAACGGACAGGGGCTTGAACACACACAAGCTTCACCACAACTGGGCCGTTCGCAACTGGCGGAAAATCCACAGGAAAACATGCAGTCTTGATCAGAAGCAACATATATGACCTCGACAGTGGCAACAGAAGGATCTCAAATAACCTTGGACCATATTTCGCCGATACCTTGCCGGCCGCGGTGGACAAGCGGTTCTAGGCGCTCAGTCCGAAACCGCGCGGCTGCTACGGTCGCAGGTTCGAATCCTGCCTCGGGCATGGATGTGTGTCGCGTCCTTAGGTTAGTTAGGTTTAAGTAGTTCTAAGTCTAGGGGACTGATATACCTCAGATGTTAAGTCCCATAGTGCTCAGAGCCATTTGAACCATTTGAACCGATACCTATCCTAGATAAAGTTGCATCTGTTAGGAAGAAGTCCAGAACTTTAGCTGAGGTTTTGACTTCTCCAGAAAACATCGACAACCTGCGGAACAGAAAACGACAAAATGAGTCAGTGAAGAGTAGAGCAAATGCTAAAAAGAGGACCAAAGGAGAAACCGTAACCAAAGGAAAAACTGTAACCAAAGAGACTACCAAAGGATTTATCAAAAAGAAGCAGCCTAAGAAACGAAAAGAGTCTACCACTGACACCGAAACCGACTCGTTGCTGGATATCCAATTGCAAGTCGATGATGACGACGCGGATGAAGAGTGTTGTTGTGTAGGGCGCGGTGAAAAGTACAGTTGCACTAATAAGGATGTGGATTGAATCAAATGTATTAGCTGCCAACGTTGGCTGCATGAAGACTGTTCAGAATATGAATCTATGTGTGACATATGTGGTAAAAAGCAGGGGAAATAAGTTCACCATTTCACCCAAAGGGCATTCGCCATTTCACCCATATACATAGGTGAAATGGTGAAATTGATAAAAATGAGTATTTCTTTTTAAACTTTTGTAGTGCCTTAAAGAGGATGTGGTGCTGTTAATGTGTTACCTATGTATTTTGTGAAAGGAGAGTGCTTTTATTTTGTTTAAATAAACAATTTCTTGTCTTCTACTAGGCCCAAACGTTTTTTCACCATATCACCCTGATTTACTATTCCTAAATTTCCCTGAACATTTTTGTACTTCTTTCATCGACCAACTGCACTTTTTCGTCTGTTCTTCGCAATTACTTTCTTTGTACCTATGTCTTTCTTTCCAAATTCTGTGGTTGCCCTTTTCAGAGACGTCCAGTTCTCTTCAACAGTGCTGCCTCCTGAGCTATTATTTATTGCTGTATCTATACCCTTACAGAATGTCATGTCTATCTCCTCATTCCTTAGAACTTCTGTACCCCTTTCTTGGCGTATTACCGTTTATTCCTGACCAATATCTTACACTTCAGCCTACTCTTCATCACTGCTACACTGTGATCTGAATCTATATCTGTTCCTGGATACGTCTTACAATCCGGTATCTGATTTAGGAATCTCTGTCTGAACATGATGTCATCTTTTCGTATCACCCGGCCTTTTCCAGGTGTACCTCCGCCTCTTGTGATTCTTGTACAGAGTATTCGCTCTTACTAACTGAAATTTGTTACAGAACTCAATTACTCTTTCTCCTCTCATTCCTTGTCCCAAGCCCATATTCTCAGGTAACCTTTTAATAATCCTTCCCCAGTAACTGAATTCCAGTCCCTCCCTTCACGTGCTGTATTACCCTTTCAATATCCTCATATACTTTCTCTATCGCTTCATCTTCAGCCTGCGACGTCAGCATATATAGCTGAACTATTGTTGTCTGCGCTGACTTGCTGTCGATTCTGATAAGAACAACCCTATCACTGAACTACTCACAGAAACTCACTCTGTGCCCTACCTACACGATCATTGCGATTACTGTTGATATTACGCTATACCCATCTGAACAAAAATTCTAGTCGGCTTTCTATTTCACTTCACTGACTCCTGCTATATCTAGAGTGAGCATTTCCCTTTCAGATTTTCTAGCTTTCCTACCATGTTCAAGCTTCTTACATTACACGCTCTGAATCGTAGAACGCTGTCCTTTCGCTGGTTACTCAATCTTTTTCTCATGGACATCTCCCCCTTGGCAGTCCCCTCCCAGAGGTCAGAATGGGGGACTATTTCGGAATCTTTTGTCAATGGAGAGATCATCATGACACTTTTTCAATTACAGCCCACATGTCCTGTAGTTACACGTTATGTGTGTTTAATGCAGTGGTTTACATTGCCTTCTACATGCATATGCCGTCAATAATTGCCGATTCTTCCGGCTTTAGGGGCAGTTTCTCACACCAAGGACAAGAGAGAGTCCAGAACCTGTATCCGCTCCTTCGCCCTCCTTGACAAGGCCGTTGGCAGAATGAGGGTGGCTTCTTATGTCGGGAGTCTAGGCAGCCGTGCTGATTATTAATCAAAGTTTAAGCGGTGGCGGGTTTCGAACCCGGGATTGAGGACGTTTTGCTTACTGACCAAAGACGCCACCCCCAGACCACAGGGTTCCTCTACATATACATAATCTTTCTGAATTTCTGTTTCACTCTAGCAGACATCTGTCCCCCCTGCTACCACCATGTTCATTAATTTCTTGTAAGACTCACAACTACGATACATATGTCAGGGGCCTCTTCCCTTACGTTTCCTTGCACTCACATCATTACCACACATCTGAATCGTATTGGAGGTATTTGGATGTCGACGGGGCATGCTAACCGCATATTAATAGCTCATTTCGTAAAACATATCCCCAGTGGCGTCTTGAACCTTACTTGTTACACCAGATCAATAGTCATGTCTGCCATTGACACCGTGAAAGTAATCACGAACCCCGCACCACACCATTGACCCAGGACAGTGAAGGCAATATTACGCTATGGAGGACATTTACATGAGCATCCATGGGAGCTATGGCCATAGTCAAAGGCAGCGCGACAGCTGTGGACTACGTGAACATTATTGCAAACCATTTGATTCCCTTCAAGCTTGAAACCTTCCAACACGGTGCTTGCATCTCCCAACAGGAAAACTATCCCTGTCACAACATAAGAATCGTTTTACAGTGGTCTGAGAAGCATGATAGTGAATTCGTGAAGACGTCTTGATCACCTAATTTGCCTGATCTGAACCTTATGAAACACATACAATAAGCTATCGGACACCAGCTCCGCGTCTACAACCAGCGGGTCGTAATTTACGGAAGATGCGTCACAGATACATCTAGAAAACTACAATCGACTTGTCGAACCCATGCCACGCACATTCACTGCTCTTTCGCTTTCTAAAGGTGCACCAAGATGCTAGTAAGCGGTTGGTTACAATGTTTGCTTCAACACGGTTTATTTGATTTGGATACGGTGTGTGGTACTTTGCAAAGCGTAGACACAGGAAAAATGCAAAATACGATGGTAAATTTAATGGAATATTAAAACAAACTTTGGTTACCAAAGTGTCACATCAAAATCATGTCTCGTACATCGAAGTCTGTGTTGGAGACTTAGCTGAAATGATAAAGCAAAATAAACGGCCCATAGATGAGATTCTGCACGTTACCTGAGTAG
The DNA here is from genome assembly GCF_023864345.2 of Schistocerca serialis cubense. NCBI lineage: Eukaryota > Metazoa > Arthropoda > Insecta > Orthoptera > Acrididae > Schistocerca > Schistocerca serialis. The sequence continues at coordinate 633,767,345 of NC_064645.1, forward strand.
CGTCGGTGTGAAAGATAGTGAGATAAGTGAAAATTCATGGAAATAGTGGTACATAACGTTTAGATGTATCAATCTGTAATGCACCTGCATGTTATTAGGACTGCAAAGAATAGGATGCCTCATAAAACGTTTCGTATAAGCACCAATGCACTAGGGATTTAGGAAACCCATATCATCGATCATCTGAAAGCAAGGGGAAACTACAGCCATAATTTTTCAAGAGGGCATGGAGCTTTACCGTATGGTTAAATGATGATGGCGTCCTCTTGGGTAAAACATTACGGAGGTAAAATAGTCCCCCATTCGGATTTCCGGGCGGGGACCTCTCAGGAGGACGTCGTTATCAGGAGAAAGAAAACTGTGGTGCTACAGAAGAATGCTGAAGATTAGATGGGTATATCATACAACTAATGAGGAGGTACTGAATAGGATTGGGGAGAAAAGAAGTTTGTGGCACAACTTGACTAGAAGAAGGGATCGGTTGGTAGGACATGCATAAAGGGATCACCAATTTAGTAATGGAGGGAAGTGTGGAGGGTAAAAATCGTAGAGGGAGAACGAGAGATGAATACACCAAACAGATTCAGAAGGATGTAGGCTGCAGTAGGTACTGGGAGATGAAGAAGCTTGCACAGGATAGAGTAGCATGGAGAGCTGCATCAAACCAGTCTAAGGACTGAAGACCACAACAGCAACATCATCGATAATCCGATCAGTCTGTATAATCACAGAACGAGAGCGTATCCAGTGCTGCTACTGGTTGTTAGTGACGATGATGATGATGGTAATAATGTTGATGATGATGTTTGAATTAATATCTGCTGACTAACATTTTTCTGTGGAACGATGGAACGGAAATGTTCGTTGTAAAGAAAGAACTTCAGTATCAGAAGAGCTTGGATCAGAAGAGATTCTCTCTGGTTTCGAGAGACTAACAGACGTGGTAAAGGCTGCCAGTCCTGCTTCAAAGATGAAGGCAGATACACGGGTAGCAGGGGCTGTGTGGCGTGGCCTGGGCGGTTTTTTAGGTTAGAGGGTCTCGGGAAAACACAGGAAGGGCTTCAGTCACAAAGGATGCATTCCGAACACAGGAAGAACGTAGACACAGGAACCATCGGTATAGCAGTTGTTGTAAATTGTCGTAGGTATGTTGGGAAAGTACCAGAGCTCCAAGCTCTAATAGAAAGCACTGATGCTCAAATCGTTATAGGCACTGAAAGCTGGCTAAAGCCGGATATAGGCTCAGCCGAAAATTTTGCGAAGAACCTAACGGTGTTCCGAAAGGATAGGCTAAACACGGTTGTCGGTGGAGTGTTTGTTACTGTTAAAACTAGTTTATCTTGTCGCGAAATTGAAGTAGATAGTCCCTGTGAATAAGTATGGGCAGAGGTCATTGTTGGCAACAGGAATAAAATAATCATTGTACCCTTTTACCGACCACCCAATTCAGATGTTACAGTTGCTGAAAGGTTCAAACTAAACCTGAGTTTGATTTCAAACACGTACCCGACTCATACGATTATAGTTGATCGTGACTATAATTTACCCTCGATATGTTGGCGAATATACATGTTTAATTCCGGAGGCACGCATAAAACATCATCCGAAATTGAGCTAAACGCATTCTCTGAAAATTATTTTGAGTAGCCCAGGCTCATAGTAAACGCTTGTGAAAACACACATGACCTCATAGCAACAAATAATCCTGAGCAAATAACGAGCATCAAAACGGATACAGGGATTAGTCAACACAGGATTGTCGTAGCGAGACTGAATATTGTAACTCTCAAATCTTCCAAAAATAAACGAAAAATATACCTGTTCAAAAAAGCAGATAAAAATTCACTTGACGCCTTCCTGTTAGACAATCTCCACTCATTCCAAATATAATTGTAGACCTGAAGTGGTTTGAATTCAAAGAAATAGTATCGGAGAAATTGAGAGATTTATACCAAATAAATTAACAAACGACGGAGCTGATCCTCCTTGGTACACAAAACGGGTCAGAACACTGTTGCAGAAACAACGAAACAAGCTTGCCAAAGTTAAACAGACGCAAAATCTCCAAGATTGGCGAACATTTACAAAAGCTCGAAATTTAGCTCGGAATTCAATGCGAGATGCTTATAACAGTTTCCACAACGAAATCTTGTCTCGTAATCTGGCAGAAAATCCCAAGAGATTCTGGTCGTATGTAAAGTATGTTAATGTCAAGAAACGATCAATGCCTTCTCTGCACGATAGCAAAGGATATATTATTGAAGACACGCCTGCCAAGCAGACTTCCTAAGCACAGCCTTCCGAAATGCCTTCACAAAAGAAGACGAAGTAAATATTCCAGAATTCGAATCGAGAACAGCTGCCAACATGAATAACGTAGAAGTAAATATCCTCGGAGTAGTGAAGCAACTTAAAACACTTCATAAAAGCAAGTCTCCTGGTCCACACAGTATACCAACTAGGTTTCTTTCGGAGTAAGATGATCCATTAGCTCCATACTTAACAATCATATACAACCGTTCACTCGACGAATGATCCGTACCCAATGACTGCAAAGTTGCACATGTCACACCAATATTCAAGAAAGGCAGTGGGAATAATCCACTTCATTACAGGCCCATATCATTAACGTCGATATGCATCAGGATTTTCGAACATATATTGTGTTCGAACACTATTAATGACCCCGAAGAAAACGGTGTATTGACACTCAGGCAACGTGGGTTTAGGAAACACCGTCCTTGTGAAACACAACTAGCTCTTTATTCGCATGAAGTGTTGAGTGCTATTGACAAAGGATTTCAGATCGATTCCGTATTTATGGATTTCCGGAAGGCTTTCGACACTGTACCACACAAGCGGCTTGTAGTGAAATTGCGTGCTTATGGAAAATCGTCTGTCATGTGACTGGACATGTGATTAGAGGTCACAGTTCGTAGTAATTGACGGGAAGTCATCGAGTAAAACAGAAGTGATTTCTGGCGTTCCCCAAGGTAGTGTTATAGGCCCTTTGCTGTTCCTTATCAATATAAACGATTTGGGAGATAATCAGAGGAGCAGTCTTCGGTGTTTTGCAGATGACGCTCTCATTTTTCGACTAATAAAGTCATCAGAAGATCAAAACAAATTGCAAAACGATTTAAAAAAGATATCTGAATGGTGCGAAAATTGGCAGGTGACCGTAAATAACGAAAAGTGTGAGGTCATCCACATGAGTGCTAAAAGGAATTCGTTAAACTTCGGCTACACGATAAATGAGTCTAATCTAAAAGCCATAAATTCAACTAAATATCTAGGTATTATAATTACGAACAACTTAAATTGGAAGGAACACATAGAAAATGTTTTGGGGAAGGCCAACCAAAGACTGCGTTTTATTGGCAGGAGACTTAGAAAATGTAACATATCCAATAAGGAGGCTGCCTACATTACGCTTGTCCGTCCCCTTTTATAATACTGCTGCACGTTGTGGGATCCTTACCAGATAGGACTGACGGAGTACATCGAAAAAGTTCAAAGAAGGGCAGAACGTTTTGTATTACCTTGAAATATAGAAGAGAGTGTTACTGAAATGATACAGGATTTGGGTTGGACATCATTAAAAGAAAGGCGTTTTTCTTTGCGACGGAATCTTCTCACGAAACTCCAATCACCAACATTCTCCTCCGAATGAAAAAAATATTTTGTTGACACCGACCTACATAGGAAGAAACGATCACCACGACAAAATAAGAGAAATCAGTGCTCGTACGAAAGGATATAGGTGCTCGTTCTTTCCGCGCGCTATACGAGATTGGAATAACAGAGAATTGTGAATGTGGTTCGATGAACACTCTGCCAAGCACTTGAATGTGGTTTGCAGAGTATGCACGCAGATGTAGATGTATCGATTTCGATGATGCCAGAAATAGTATTTTACTGAACAACTAAGCAAAGATTATGGTGACAACTAGATGTCTTTCTATGACTATCTTTTCTTTCTTCAATGTCCCCCGAGGGCATGCAGCTTTACTGTATGGCATGCAGCTTTACTGTATGGTTAAATGATGATGGCGTCCTCTTGGGTAAAATATTCCGGAGGTAAAATAGTCCTCATTTCGGATCTCCGGGCGGGGACTACTCAAGCGGACGTCGTTATCATGAGAAAGAAAACTGGCGTTCTACGGATCGGAGCGTTAAATGTCAGATCCCTTAATCGGGCAGGTAGGTTAGAAAATTCAAAAAAGGTAAATGGAAAGGTTAAAGTTAGATATGGTGGGAATTAGTAAAGTTCGGTGGCAGGAGGATCAAGACTTTTGGTCAGATGAATACAGGGTTATAAATACAAAATCAAATGGGGCAATGCAGGAGAGGGTTTAATAACGAATAAGGGAATAGGAGTGCGGGTAAGCTACTACAACAGCATAGTGAATCCATTATTGTGGCCAAGATAGATACGAAGCCCACGTCTACTACAGTAGTACAAGTTTATATGCCAACTAGCTCTACAGATGACGAAGAAATTGATGAAATGTATGATGAGATAATAGAAATTTTTCAGATACTGAAAGGAGACGAAAATTTAGTAGTCATGAGTGACTAGAATTCGGTAGTAGGAAAAGGAAGAGAAGGGAACGTAGTAGGTGAATATGGATTGGGGGTAAGAAATGAAAGAGGAAGCCCCTTGGTAGAATTTTGCACAGAGCATAACTTAATTATAGCTAACACTTGGTTCAAGAATCATGAAAGAAGGCTGTATACATGGAAGAAGCCTGGAGATACTAGAAGGTATCAGATAGACTATATAATGGTAAGACAAAGATTCAGGAACCAGGTTTTAAATTGTAAGACATTTCCAGGGGCAGATGTGGACTCTGACCACAATCTATTGGTCATGAACTGTAGATTAAAACTGAAGAAACTGCAAAAGGTGAAAATTTAAGGAGGTGGGACCTGGATAAGAAGAAAAATTGAATTTAATTAATGAAAGGAGAAAATATAAAAATGCAGTAAATGAAGCAGGCAAAAAGGAATACAAACGTCTCAAAAATGAGATCGACAGGAAGTGCAAAATGGCTAAGCAGGCATGGCTAGAGGACAAATGTAAGGTTGTAGAGGCTTATCTCACTAGGGGTAAGATAGATACTGCCTACAGGAAAATTAGAGAGACCTTTGGAGAGAAGAGAACCACTTGTATGAATATCAAGAGCTCTTCTCCCCAATTTTATTCAAGACCTCCTCATTAGTTGTGTGATCTACCCATCCGATCTTCAGCATTCTTCTGTAGCACCACATTTCGAAAGCTTCTATTCTCTTCAACTCCAAACTATTTATCGTCCATATTTCACTTCCATGCATGGCTACACTCCATACGAATACTTTCAGAAACGACTTCCCGACACTTAAATCTGTAGTCGATGTTAACAAATCCCTCTTCAGAAACACTTTCCTTGCCATTGCCAGTCTACATTTTATATCTTCCCTACTTCGACCATCATCAGTTATTTTGCTCCCCAAATAGCAAAACTCCTTTACTACTTTAAATGTCTCATTTACTAATTAATTCCATCAGCATCACCCCACTTAATTCGACTACATTCCATTATCCTCGTTTTGCTTTTGTTGATGTTCATCTTATATCCTCCTTTCAAGACACTGTCCATTCCGTTCAACTGCTCTTCCAAGTCCTTTGCTGTTTCTGACAGAATTACAATGTCATCGGCAAACCACAGTTTTATTTCTTCTCCATGGATTTTAATACCTACTCCGAATTTTTCTTTTGTTTTGCATTACTGCTTGCTCAATATACACATTGAATAACATCGGGGAGAGGCTACAGCTGTCTCACTCCCTTCCCAACCACTGCATCCCTTTCATGTCCCGCGGATCTTATAACTCCCATCTGGTTTCTAGACAGATTATAAATAGCCTTTAGCTGCCGTTCTTTAATATATTTTCTAAGATAAGTCGCAGGGTCAGTATTGCCACACGTGTTCCAACATTTCTACGGGATCCAAACTGATCTTCCCCGAAGTTGACTTCTACCAATTTTTCCATTACTCTGTAAACAATTCGCGTTATTATTTTGCAGCCGTGACTTATTAAACTGATAGTTCGTTAATTTTCACGTCTGTCAACAGATGCTTTCTTTGGATTGGAATTATTATATTCTTCTTGAAGTCTGAGGGAATTTCGCCTGTCTCATACATCTTGCTCACCAGATGGTAGAGTTTTGTCAGGATTGTCTCTCCCAAGGCTGTCAATAGTTCCAATGGAATGTTGTCTACTTACGGGGCCTTGTTTCGACTCAGGTCTTTCAGTGCTCTGTCAAACTCTTCACGCAGTATCATATCTCCCATTTCATCTTCATCTACCTCCTCTTCCATTTCCATAACATTGTCTTCAAGTACATCACCCTTGTATAGACCCTCTATATACTCCTTCCACCTTACTGCTTTCCCTTCTTTGCTTAGAACTGGGTTTCCATCTCAGCTCTTAATATTCATACAAGTGGATCTCTTTTCTCCAAAGGTCTCTTTAATTTTCCTGTAGGCTATCTATCTTACCCCTAGCGAGAAAAGCCTCTACATCCTTACATTTATCCTCTAGCCATCCATGCTTAGCCATTTTGCACTTCCTGTCGATCTCATTTTTGAGACGTTTGTATTCCTTTGTGCCTGTTTCATTTACTGCATTCTTATATTTTCTCCATTCATCAATTAAATTCAATATTTCTTCTGTTACCCAAGGATTTCTACTAGCCCTCGTCTTTTTACCTACTTGATCCTCTGCTGCCTTCACTATTTCGTCCCTCAAAGCCACCCATTCTTCGTCTACTGTATTTCTTTTCCCCATTCCTGCCATTTGTTTCATTACGCTCTCCCTGAAACTCTGTACAACCTCTGGTTTAGTCAGTATATCCAGGTCCCATCTCCTCAAATTTCCACCTTTTTGCAGTTTCTTCAGTTTTAATCTACAGTTCATAACCAATAGATTGTGGTCAGAGTCCACATATGCCCCTGGAAATTTCTTACAATTTAGAACCTGGTTCCGAAATTTCTGTCTTACCATTACATAATCTATCTGAAATCTCAGTATCTCCAGGCTTCTTCCATGTATCCTTTCCTAAACCGATGGGACCGATGACCTTTCTGTTTGGTCCCCTATCCCCCAAATCAACCAACCGCCCAACTGAACATGTGTTGAAGATTGTGACACATCACAGAAGCGATCAAGTGGACCCCTTTTCAAGGTTTGGGATTTAGAAAATCAGCTGTGATGGATGCCAGAATTTTAATATAGATCGGCTGGACGCAATTTTAACGCCAGGTTCAGAGAGCGTACAACTGAGAGCAATAAATTCACATGGGCAACACTTTTGAAAGAGATGATCCACACTACTTCAATGACCAGCAAATCCGTACACATACTATATAAAATTAAGAAGGGAAGTTTTATGGATGTCTTTGAGGAAATGAAATACACACGCATGCTAAAAGAGAGCAGGAGAATCTGTCACCTAATTTTAGTCGAGTATATTGTGAAATGGGACGTTATGAGTGTTGCAAATAAGTTCCCAGACAATCTCCAATCAAATTACATGTATATTATTATGACATTTCAAAATGTTGTCCAGCTTATGATGCTTTCAAATATTAATGTTTGAAAACGCTTCTTTGTCTTAAGTTTTGACTTTATTTTGTATAATGACTTGCTGCTATTTGTCATGACGTAAGCAGAAACTTATGTGTGTGCAAGGTGGACACATATGTTATGATAATTTCAAACAGGTGACAAATGATACGCGTCTGGAAAGATCAACGAATGGTCTAAGAAAATAAACGGAACAAGAGTTACAAACAAAATACCTATCCCGACCTTCAAAATAAACACTATTACTCACAACACACTTATGACGCCGGCTGTGAAGCTATTGGAAAGTGTCAGCAAATGCTTGTTGTGGAATCACTCAGAGCCCCGTGGTAAGGCATTTTGGATATCCGCAACGTCTGCGAAGCGTAAGCCTTTCATGGCTATTGGCTATTTTAAGCCCGGGGAACCAAAATAAGTCAGCTGGCGCCAAATATGAAAAACAATGACAATGTCGTCGGAAAGCCACGCGGAGTGGCCGAGCAGTTTGAGGCGCTATGTCACGGATTGCGCGGCCCCTCCCGCCGGGGGGAGTAGTATGACTAGCTCTATGAAATTGCCTTTATTTCGAAAGCCTTGTTCTTCATCGTTTCGACGAGATGCCAGGTCTTGTTTAGCCACAAACAAAGTTATAACGAAGTAGCTCAGTGCCCGCTGCTTCGCTCGCGAATCTGTGTGGTCCGCACAGATTTCTTTTGTTGTTCTTTAACAGAATTTTTATGTTCACAAACTGCAGACCTTCTAAATTATACATACTTATTAAGGCCATAGGAACATGGTCTTTTCCGAATTTACCTAAGACCAAAAAGCGATTCTGGTAGCTCGAGTCAGTCTTCTGTTAATCCTCCTAGTTGTTGTTGTTGGTATTCGTACAGAAACTTTCATTCCCTAATGCACTTCTTTACTTCCAACCAAGACCTGAAATGCCAGTTTTCATACACTTAGCTTTAAAAATGTTTTAATGCAACGAAATATTTTCTTTAAAAATCTTTATCCCTTATTTCACTCCCTTAGAGACCGAATTTCCAAAAGACTGAAAGACGTACTTTCTTTATTTCTAATCGAGACATCAAACACAAATTTTAATAGATGGTGCTTTATGAATGCTTCAGTAGGTTTTTGATAGTTATTTACTTTAAAAAAATCTTTCCTCACTGTTATACTATTTTACTGGTTAAATTACCAAAAATGCTCAAACACGTATTTCTGTGTGTCTCATTTAGACTCCAAATAACAATTTTTGTAATTCTGCCTTCAAAACTGCCTTAATACTAACATACTTCCAAATACTCTTTCACTCCATATTTCTTCCCTTAGGAGGGGAATTTAGAACAAGGTCTTCTTACACGGTACCTTTAGTGTAAGATCAAAACCCACTCCAAATTTCAAGTTTCTATCCTTGTCAGCTTGGGCTGAGCGATGATGAGGTAGTGAATCAGTGAGTCCCTATATTATCTCCAATAAGGCTTGAATTTCCCAAACCACTGAAACACGCATTTTTTTAAAATTTCTAACTTAGCTGCCAAATGTCAATTGTCATAGATTTAGGTTTAAAATGTTTTTTTGCGGTGAAAGTGTTTCCTAAAAATTTCAACCTCTTTTTCACGCCCTTAGGGGATGAATGTCCAAGAAGAGTGGAACAAGTATTTTTGTTTCTGAGAAGTCAAATACTAATTTCCAGGGATTTAGCTTCAAAAATGCTTTAATAATGATTTATTGCAAAAAAACAGGTTTCGCCCACTATTTTACTCCTTTAGTGGTTGAATTTCCAAAAATGCCGAAACATATATCTTTTGAGTAGGAAAATCTGCAGTCAAGTTTGCTTGGCATTTTCAGTTTATTGCGGAATGATCACGTTCGACAGAGTCTTGCTGTCATCATGAGATCAACAATGTACCGGAAGTAAAGCCATTACAAACATAATTTATTATTATGTATATCAGTGAGAGTACGTAGCGGTACATTCTCTTTATAATGGCTTTACTTTTACTACATTGGCCGGTCACGGTGGTCTAGCGGTTCTAGGCGCTCAGTCCGGAGCCGCGGGACTGCTACGCTCGCAGGTTCGAATCCTGCCTCGGGCATGGATGTGTGTGATGTCCTTAGGTTAGTTAGGTTTAAGTGGTTCTAAGTTCTAGGGGACTGATGACCACAGATGTTAAGTCCCATAGTGCTCAGAGCCATTTTGTTGACTGCTACGGTCGCAGGTTCGAATCCTGCCTCGGGCATGGATGCGTGTGATGTCCTTAGGTTAGTTAGGTTTAAGTGGTTCTAAGTTCTAGGGGACTGATGACCACAGATGTTAAGTCCCATAGTGCTCAGAGCCATTTTGTTTACTACATTGTATATCCGATGGCGACAGCAAGACTGTCGAAACCGGTCATTGTGAAATAAAATTGAAATAACAAGCGACCTTGCCTGCAGAAGATTTTCCCGTTCACCAATGACAGATTACTCCCTATGAGCATGTGTAACGCATTCTTTTTGTTTTTTGTTTTTGACCGAGATACCAAATACCAGTTTTCGTACTTCTAGCTTGAAAATTACCTTAGTACTGACATATTTTAAAAAAGTATTCCGTCCCCTACTTCACCGCCTTAGAGGTGGAGTTTCGAACACCACATTACTAAATGATGCCTACAGTGTAAGAGCAACACTCTCTTAATTTCAAGTTTCTGTCTTCAGCGGTTTGGGCTGGGCGATGATGAGTCAGTAAATCAGTAAGACCCTATTTCACCTCTGTAGGGGTGAATTTTCAAAAACACTGAAATATGTATATCTTTATTTCTAACCGAGTAGCTAAATACAAATTTCCATAGAGCTGTCTTTAAAAACGCTTTCATAAAGAAATATTTCATAAAACATTCAATCCCCTATTTGACCCAGTTAATGGCTAAATTTCCAAAGATTGTGAAACACGTATTTCTTTATTCATGACCGTGAAGCGAAATACCAATTATCATAGTCTACAGTACGAGATCAACACTCTCTCCAGATTTTGAGTTTGTGCCCTTCTGCTGGGCGATGCGTCAATCAGTCAGAACATATCCTTTTCTATATAAAATGAGGTGACATAAATCGTAGATAGCGATATGCACCAATACATGTGGCGGTAGTATCGCGTATAAAAGGTATAAAGATGGCAGTGCACTGGCTGAGCTGTCATTTTTACGGAGGTGATTTATGTGAAAAGGTGTCCGACGGGATTATGGCGGCATGACAGGAATTAAGACTTTGATCGCGGAATGATAGTTGAAGCTAGACGCATGGGACATTCCGTTTTGGTCATCGTTAGGGAATCCAATATTCTGAGATGCACAGTGTCCAGAGTGTGCCGAGAATACTAAATGTCAGGCATTGCCTCTCAGCACAGACAGCGCAGTGGCCGACGGTCGTTACTTAAACGACCGAGAGCAGCGGTGTTTGTGTAGAGTTGTCAGTGCTAACAGACAAGCAACGCTTCGTGAAATAACGGCAGAAATCGATGTGGGACGTACGACGAACGAGTCCGTTAGAACATCGCTGCGAAGTTAGGCGTTAATGGGCTACGGCAGCGGACGACCGACGCGAGCGTTTTTTGCTAACAGCTCGATATCGTGTGCAGTGCGTCTCCTGAGCTAGTGACCGTAATGGCTGGAAGCTAGGTGACTGAAAAACTGTAGACTGCTCACAGGGGAACATCCCCATCGCGCCCCTCTCAGATTTTGTTATAAGTAGGCACAGTGGATGGGCCTTGAAAAACTGAACACAGATCAAAAGAGAAAACAGGAAGAAGTTGTGTGGAACTATGGGAAAAATAAGCAAAATATGCAAACTGAGTAGTCCATGTGCAAGATAGGCAACATCAAGGATAGTGTGAGCTCAGGAGCGCCGAGGTCATTGGTTCGAGTCTTCCCTCGAGTGAAAAGTATTTTTCGCAAAGTTATGATCTATCCGTTCGTTCATTGACGTCTTTGTTCACTGTAATAAGTTTAGTGTCTGTGTTTTGCGACCGCACCGCAAAATCGTGCGATTAGTAGACGAAAGGACGTGCCTCTCCAATGGGAGCCGAAAACATTTGATCGATAGGGCATAGGTCAACCGATTCCTCCACAGGAAAACACGTCTGAAATATTCCATAAGACACTGGTGACGGCATGTGCGTCACATGACAGGAATATGTTGTCGACCCACCTAACTTGTACACTTGGCGAATGGATAAAACGATTCTCCTACCTTGCCCGATTTAGATTTTCTTGCGGGTGTGACAATCACTCCCAAAAAAGTGATGAAAACATTAAAGTTTGTCACATAAACTGCAACAAATGAATGCAACACTTTCACAGTAGCACAGTTTTCCCTGTGATCTGTCAAAACATACGTTTTTAACGTTTTCAAATTTTTCCGTGTGTAGACCGTCAAATCCTGCATATGTCCAAACAAATCTGAACATGTCCTGGAATTTTGGAGAGCGAAGTTGATTGCATAAGAAATTAAACTTTTCACTCGAGAGAAGACTTGAACCAAGGACCTCTCGTTCCACATCTGCTCACGCAAACCACGGGACCACGGCGCTCCTGAGCTCACACTATCCTTGATGTTGCCTATCTTGCGCATGGACTACTCAGTTTGTATATTTTGCTTATTTTTCTCATAGTTCCACACTACTACTTTCAGTTTTCTCGATTGATCTGTGTTCAGTTTTTCAAGGCCTATCCACTGTGCCAACTTAAAACTAAATCTGGTGGGGGTGCGATGGGAAGGTTCTCTTGTCAGATGAGACCCGGTTTCAATAGGTAAGAGCTGATTGTAGGGTTCGAGTGTGGCGCACTCCTCACCAAGCTATGTATTCAGGTCACTGTGGGTGATGGCGGTGGCTCCATAATGGTGGGGGCTGTGTTTACGTGAAATGGGCTGGATCCTCTGGTCCAACTAAACTTGTTCATTTGAAGCCATTCATGAACTTCACGTTCCCAAACAACGATGGGATTTTTATGGTTGGCAATGCGCCACGTCACCAGTCTTCCATTGTTCACGATTGGTGTGGAGAACATCGTAGAGAATTGGCTCTGAGCACTATGGGACTCAACTTCTGAGGTCATCAGTCCCCTAGAACTTAAAACTACTTAAACCTAACTAACCTATGGACATCACACTCATCCATGCCCGAGGCAGGATTCGAACCTGCGACCGTAGCGGTCTCGCGGTTCCAGACTGTAGCGCCTAGAACCGCTCGGCCACTCCGGCCGGTTCTAGAGAATTCGAGCGAATGATTTGCTCATATATCGAACATTTGTGGGACAAGGTCAGTTCGTGTGTAAAATCGTGCACTCGCAACACGTTCGCCAGCATGGACGACTATACCGTGTGCTACAAAAACATACGGCCAAACTTTCAGGAAACATTCCTCACACAGAAATAAAGAAAAGATGTAATGTGGACATGTGTCCGGAAACGCTTAAATTCCATGTTAGAGCTCATTTTAGTTTCGTCCACCTACGCTCAATGGAGCACGTTATCATGATTTCATAGGGGATACTCTACCTGTGCTGCTAGAACATGTGCCTTTACAAGTACGACACAACATGTGGTTCATGCGCGATGGAGATGCTGCACATTTCAGTCGAAGTGTTCGTACGCTTCTCAACAACAGATTCGGTGACCGATGGATTGGTAGAGGCGGACCAATTCCATGGCTTCCACGCTCTCCTGACCTTAACCCTCTTGACTTTCATTTATGGGGGCATTTGAAAGCTCATGTCTACGCAACTCCGGTACCAAATGTACAGTGTCTTCGTGTTCGTATGGTGGACGGCCGTGGTGCAATACGCCATTCTCCAGGGCGGCATCAGCGCATCAGGGATTCCATGCGACGGAGGGTGGATACATGTATCCTCGCTAACGGAGGACATTTTGAACATTTCCTGTGACAAAGTGTCTTAAGTCACGCTGGTACGTTCGGTTGCCGTGTGTTTCCATTCCATGATTAATGTGATTTGAAGAGAAGTAATAAAATGAGCTCTAACATGGAAAGTAAGCGTTTCCGGACACATGTCCACATAAGATATTTTCTTTCTTTGTGTGTGAGGAATGTTCCCTGAAAGTTTGGCCGTACCTTTTTGTAAGACCCTGTATATACAGCATGGATCATTATTCCTGCAGGGGAGTTCCAAGGACTTGAGGAGTCCACCCCATGTCGAGATCCTGCACTACGCCGGGCAAAAGGAGTTCCGACAAAATATAGAGGTAGCCTATGAGTTTTGTCACCTCAGTGTAATCTACACAAAAGATGCTTCCACTTTTTTCAGTGCCCATTAATTGCAAGGCAGCGTCACCTATAATTGTATGCAATTTTAGGTTCATTTCCAAAGCTTTGCACTTTTCAAGATTGTACAGTTGTTCATTTATTGTTTGATGGCCGGCCACTTTTGGTCAGCTTCCATCACTTAACTATCTGATTGATTCCTTGTACCAACGCGAGAATCTGCTTCTTAGTTTGAATTTCCACTATCGTAGGTTTTGGTAATACATTTGATGATGGCTCCAGACACGCTCTGAAGTGTGGCTGTTTTGTTCTTGTCTGCTGAAATTCACCTTTTCTTTTAGGTGCATGAGCTCCTAGACGCACATTTATTTTCTTTGGGGGGGGGGGGGGGAGGGTCTTTGGCACATGTACCTGAAAAAATTCTTAATTAGCATAATCGACTTCACATTTTATACTACATACGCGGTTTTAACGAATGAGTACACTACCCTTGTTAACATATATGGACAGTCGTGTCAAATGCTCGTATGTGCTGTGAAAATGGCTTGTTACTTTTGACATTTCTTAAAATGATTTTACTTATTTACACTGAAATAACTGAGAAGATGAAACTTCTTAATTTATTTGGTTCTGCAACTGCTGAGTGAAATTAACTGTACTATCTCTTTGCTTGTCTTTATCGTTCCATTTATGACGTACAGCATTTGCCCTGACAAACAGAACTCAAACTTCTCCTATACATTAATGACCCACAATATTCAACGGTAACTCGATCTGACTGCTTTAAAATTAATTCAAAAGAATGGTTCTGAATAAGAAGAAATCCTAAGAATAAACTATTCATTACATACGTCACTTACCTCACAGAAAATCTTGATACAGCAAGCGCCAATACAGCCAGCTAAATAAAAGATTCTAACTACAGAAGGCTCTAACTGGTAATAGGCATGTGGTTAGCAAAGGAAAGATTATTTTGGAGAGCAAACAATGTATTTACGAAATTTGACCTTCATCAAGTGACAACCAGTTCAAAAATTATATGATTAACAGTAATAAGTCTCAATGACAGATACACATTCAGACCGTTCGCTCGCTCTAATACTGCAAACCTCCACCACTCCTAATTATTAACCTCTAACCTCCATCACTGCTGGCTGTTCACCTCCGAACTTCCATCAACGCTGCCTGTTAACTTCCAACTCAAGTCCGACCAGCCACAGAGTCTCTTAAAGTGCGCACAGCGCAGTCAGAGATTTAATGCAGAGCGCTACATAGCGCTACCGACATACAAACACATAAACACGCTACTTACACTTTGTATTATTTTGTGAAACAAACGTGCTGGAAGGCAGTGTCAAACAAATACTACTAATGTTTTCGAGTTTCCAGAAAAGAATATTAGCATGGAGCGCCACTAACGCTTCCGAATTTCTAGAGAATCGCCACTCCTCAGAGCTACCTCTCTTCAAAGAAAGGTTGACTGTGCCTTCGGAAATTTCACTTAACTAGCCCAGCAGAAAAGTGGCTGGCCTAGCTGCTTGTTTCCACAGATGAAATGAAATGATCTTTGCTACGCAGGGTTGCGAAGCGTAATATTACAAAGCAAAATTACACAGCCAAGTCACGTTAATGTCATCTGCCAAAAGCTTGAATAACCACTTTTTGCAATACGGACCGCTACGAGAAGTGCAGGAAGAAAATCAATGAGGTTCTGGAAGACACCGACAGGAATGAAGGGTGAAGCCGACTCCCGTGCCACGGGCGGCTGCGCTAGGTTTCTCGGCTGAGGAGCGAACAGCCCAATTGAAGTGGCCCCACAGATTCTCATTTGGGTTTAAATCCTGGGAGCTCGGCTGCCAGTGGAGTATAATAGGCTCACTCTGGTGCTCTCACGTTAATGTCATCTGCCAAAAGCGTGAATAACCACTTTTTGCAATACGGACCGCTACGAGACGTGCAGGAAGAAAATCAATGAGGTTCTGGAAGACACCGACAGGAATGAAGGGTGAAGCCGACTCCCGTGCCACGGGCGGCTGCGCTAGGTTTCTCGGCTGAGGAGCGAACAGCCCGATTGAAGTGGCCCCACAGATTCTCATTTGGGTTTAAATCCTGGGAGCTCGGCTGCCAGTGGAGTATAATAGGCTCACTCTGGTGCTCTCACGTTAATGTCATCTGCCAAAAGCGTGAATAACCACTTTTTGCAATACGGACCGCTACGAGACGTGCAGGAAGAAAATCAATGAGGTTCTGGAAGACACCGACAGGAATGAAGGGTGAAGCCGACTCCCGTGCCACGGGCGGCTGCGCTAGGTTTCTCGGCTGAGGAGCGAACAGCCCGATTGAAGTGGCCCCACAGATTCTCATTTGGGTTTAAATCCTGGGAGCTCGGCTGCCAGTGGAGTATAATAGGCTCACTCTGGTGCTCTCACGTTAATGTCATCTGCCAAAAGCGTGAATAACCACTTTTTGCAATACGGACCGCTACGAGACGTGCAGGAAGAAAATCAATGAGGTTCTGGAAGACACCGACAGGAATGAAGGGTGAAGCCGACTCCCGTGCCACGGGCGGCTGCGCTAGGTTTCTCGGCTGAGGAGCGAACAGCCCGATTGAAGTGGCCCCACAGATTCTCATTTGGGTTTAAATCCTGGGAGCTCGGCTGCCAGTGGAGTATAATAGGCTCACTCTGGTGCTCTCACGTTAATGTCATCTGCCAAAAGCGTGAATAACCACTTTTTGCAATACGGACCGCTACGAGACGTGCAGGAAGAAAATCAATGAGGTTCTGGAAGACACCGACAGGAATGAAGGGTGAAGCCGACTCCCGTGCCACGGGCGGCTGCGCTAGTTTTCTCGGCTGAGGAGCGAACAGCCCGATTGAAGTGGCCCCACAGATTCTCATTTGGGTTTAAATCCTGGGAGCTCGGCTGCCAGTGGAGTATAATAGGCTCACTCTGGTGCTCTCACGTTAATGTCATCTGCCAAAAGCGTGAATAACCACTTTTTGCAATACGGACCGCTACGAGACGTGCAGGAAGAAAATCAATGAGGTTCTGGAAGACACCGACAGGAATGAAGGGTGAAGCCGACTCCCGTGCCACGGGCGGCTGCGCTAGGTTTCTCGGCTGAGGAGCGAACAGCCCGATTGAAGTGGCCCCACAGATTCTCATTTGGGTTTAAATCCTGGGAGCTCGGCTGCCAGTGGAGTATAATAGGCTCACTCTGGTGCTCTCACGTTAATGTCATCTGCCAAAAGCGTGAATAACCACTTTTTGCAATACGGACCGCTACGAGACGTGCAGGAAGAAAATCAATGAGGTTCTGGAAGACACCGACAGGAATGAAGGGTGAAGCCGACTCCCGTGCCACGGGCGGCTGCGCTAGGTTTCTCGGCTGAGGAGCGAACAGCCCGATTGAAGTGGCCCCACAGATTCTCATTTGGGTTTAAATCCTGGGAGCTCGGCTGCCAGTGGAGTATAATAGGCTCACTCTGGTGCTCTCACGTTAATGTCATCTGCCAAAAGCGTGAATAACCACTTTTTGCAATACGGACCGCTACGAGACGTGCAGGAAGAAAATCAATGAGGTTCTGGAAGACACCGACAGGAATGAAGGGTGAAGCCGACTCCCGTGCCACGGGCGGCTGCGCTAGGTTTCTCGGCTGAGGAGTGAACAGCCCGATTGAAGTGGCCCCACAGATTCTCATTTGGGTTTAAATCCTGGGAGCTCGGCTGCCAGTGGAGTATAATAGGCTCACTCTGGTGCTCTCACGTTAATGTCATCTGCCAAAAGCGTGAATAACCACTTTTTGCAATACGGACCGCTACGAGACGTGCAGGAAGAAAATCAATGAGGTTCTGGAAGACACCGACAGGAATGAAGGGTGAAGCCGACTCCCGTGCCACGGGCGGCTGCGCTAGGTTTCTCGGCTGAGGAGCGAACAGCCCGATTGAAGTGGCCCCACAGATTCTCATTTGGGTTTAAATCCTGGGAGCTCGGCTGCCAGTGGAGTATAATAGGCTCACTCTGGTGCTCTTAGAACCGTACACGTCCAGTGCAAGCTGTGTGACACGTTGCATTGTTCTGCTTGTAGGTACCATCTTGCGAGGAAAAACAAACTGCAAGTAGGGTGGACATATTCCCCAAGGACAGTTGGATACTTGTGTTAATTCGTTATTCCTTCCAGCAGGACGAGATGACTCAGGGAATGCCATGAAAACGTTCCGCAGACCGTAACGCTTCTTCATACGGCCATGGAACCTTGCGACGATTGTTACAGGATGTTTACTTTCAGACTCTTCGCACCGTACACGCCAAAGGTCATCTGCCTGACGGAGCACAAAACGTGATTCATCTGTAAAGGCCACCTTTCGGCACTCAGTGGCGTGCAAATCCCGCCCTCTATCGCCAG
Source organism: Schistocerca serialis cubense (assembly GCF_023864345.2). NCBI lineage: Eukaryota > Metazoa > Arthropoda > Insecta > Orthoptera > Acrididae > Schistocerca > Schistocerca serialis. The sequence goes on from NC_064645.1 coordinate 633,785,627, forward strand.
TCAACAAGTCAGCATGGGTGAATTAGCCAGGCGCCGGCTGCGGAGACCCGTACGCAGCACCGTTCGCAGAACACTCGTTGAGGAGACCCTGTTGGTGACCCCTTGGTCTGTTGATCAAGAACTGCACGTCTATTCGCCCATACCCATCTCCGCAGCCATTGCTTACCACTATCATTCACCGTATATTTTAACAATGGAGGCCTGCGAACAGTGTACAAACTTAGCCATATCGGCCATGCTTCCATCCTTCGCGCTGAAAGCCAATGATCATACCCTTTTGTCGTCAGATAAACCGCATTACAAGACAGCACTGTTGCGCGTGTCACTGTGTGAGGCTATATATAGTATCCAACGCCAGTGCTGTCGCTGGCCGTCTATGAGTCGTTACTGCTGAACATAAGCGGTCATCACTTTAACCCTTCTGGACCATGTGATACGATATAGTTTCAACCAGCTTTTGCCAGCATATGCTATTGATTTTCAAAGGTTGCATAAGATTATTTATCACATGTTTATGCTTGTGTAGCGTAAGTCACGTGCATAACCCTTAACAGAAGTGGCACTGTTAGCACTCACGAGCTAAGCACATTACGATTAACTGGCAAGTGATTGTTGCTTTTGCATCCCGCCTGAAAGGCGGCGCGTGGGTAGGAGCAGGAAAATGTGAAAATCTTTTGGTACTGCAGTGTGAATTAAAATCACCTTTACTTTAGCAACAAGAGTAATACATAACTTTGCCCTGAAGTGCGAAGGTGAAGTGAAGCGGCGGTCTCCTCTTGATCAAATGGGCGAAATCTCCAGTGGTGCTCGTAGAGCTGAACAGCGCCTGCTAGAGGGTGCTGTCGTCATTCTGTCAGTGCCAACTTGACTTGCAGATATGCTGTGGCATCCTAGATATCAATACCACATCTCACCCCCCTGAAACGACGCACCGTCGTTGAGTAGGGCTTCCGACGGCGGCTGGAGGGACCCAGGAGCCACGCAGCTGAGGGGGCGGACAGCGGAACTGCCGGGGCGTGCTGTCCACCAGCGACCCCGAATTGCTCACGAGGGGGCGAGGAAAAGGTCCGCAGAAAACCTGCCGAGGCAGCGCACCGCCATTGGGTATGCTCGGATGAGGAGGCGGGGCAATAACCTCCATGGGCGACGGCGACGGCGGCGGCGTGACGGCAGCTTCAGCATCCATCGGTTCCGCGACTGCAAAGGAACACAGGGGCGACGGCGGCGGCGGCGACGGCGACGGCAACGACGGCGGAAGGTGGGGCCGTGGCGGCGGCGAGAGGCGGCCATCCGGTGCAGGTGACCGGACCGGCAGCGCCGACGACGGCGGGCGCACCCGCGGAGGCGCGAGCGGCGGAGGCGTCGTCGGTGGAGTCGTGGGCTGAGGCGGCGGAAGCCGCGAAGCCTCCAGTTCTGCCCGGAGAACAACCAGCGGCAGAAAACCGAAGACGGCACAAACGGATCTGGTTCCGGTGTCGCTTGACGGTGCCGGAGGGACCAGAAAAGAAAAATAAGGCGCGGCCAAGCTGGCGAAGAATGCGCCCCTGCTCCCAGCGCTGCCTAGTCGTGTGAAGTTAGCACCCCTTTTTCGAGAAATATACATTTTTTTCACTGTTCTTGTTAGATGTGCCATAGTTCTAGAGTTCTTTCCACAAAATTTCAATAGTTCTGCAAAATGCAACGAAGAAAACAACAATACTCGAAAAAATTTTCGTATCGAAAACATTCTCTGACAATTTCCGCAAAATGTAAATAAGTACAAGAGTTCTGAGCACAGTTCTGAACAGAGCTCCAAGAGTTCTTTCGAAAATCCAAGTAACATTTTTTTGTGCAGCTAATAGTTTACGAGATAATTCCAATATAAGGAGAAAATCTTTTCACTTACTGTGAAGTTGGCATCCTTTTTTTCACAAATGTATACTTTTTTCAGATTTCTTGATAGATAGGCCATAGTTCTAGAGTTCTTTGTACAATATTTCAATAGTTATGCAGAATTTAGCGAAGAAAACAACATTGTATAACATAGCTGATTCAGGAACCCTTTCCTTCTGATACAATTCTTACTGTTGCCACAATAAATCACTTGTGCATAGATTCCAACGGTACTGATCATTACAAAAATACAACCATTGACCAGCGGCGCACATTTCTTGCAGCGTTGTACAAAGCATTCGGCTTATCCGCTGCGAAAATACCACACTTAACGCTATTTTAAAATTTACGGTGGATGGCTTCCGTTTATCTACAATGTTAGCATCTATCGAATTATCTTCATGCAAACGTGATGCCTGGATCACACACGTCCCCTTTTTAGGTACGGAGGAAACTAGAGTTCAGTCTTGTGGAAGCCAAAAAAGGAAATGTGGGCATCCCTTCTTTTACTGATAGCAAACTAGAGAAATCTCCACGCTTGTTTTTCTTCATCATGCCAACAAAAGAAAAATTCTCCCTTCTTAGCTCTATTATCATTTCAGTACTAGTAAACCAGTTGTCCGCTTTCACATTTCGATCTGACTGATATATAGGTTTACACAGTCACAGAACAACATCAAAATGTTAATTGCTCAGTTGGTAAATCCTTCTGGTTGCAACACAGCGTATATTTCCAAATTGTACAGGTAAAATACTTAAGAATCCACACTTAAGAATCCATACTCGTTTGTTTTGATTGATACATATTGGCGAAAACTGTACCTTCCACAGAATCCTTCCAGCTTCTTGTCTACTGTAACATTTTCTCCAAGGGTGTCAGATTTGTGGTAGTTGCGTACAAACACAGTAAATATTTCCCGAATAGCTGTTAGCTTGTCTAATTGTCTCCTTTCATCACGAATAGCGCGACTGTAAAATCTAAGGCTCTCCACAATAAATTTGAAACGTTTTATGTTCATTTGCGAGGTGAAATTTTTCAATGCCATCGCTATCAGTTCCACACAGATCTTCCAGGCTTTATCTGTTACTTTTGTTAACAATAATTAAAAACAAGAGACTCATGATGGCTTTCAGTTCAATATCATCTATTGATTTTACCCCTCTCTCACGCTGAAATGAGGCTTTGATGCTCTCAAATTCTGATTGGAATACAAAACTACAATAGACAAATGTCGTTATCTATGAGGTAATTATAGCATCACAAATGCTGCTTTGGCTGCACCTATTGGTACAGGTAAATTTCGAATAATATTATGCTCTTCGAACAAAATGCTGTGGATTTCTTCAACACTATCTAGTGCTTCCCACTTACAATAATAAAATTCCTATAAAATAACGCAACCACGCGCAGTGTATTAATCTGAAATTTGACGTTCAGACATCGGACACTGACTATTAAAAAGTTCAAACAGAATTTAAGTGCAGTTTACATTCTGGATTAGCTTTGCACTACTTACTACGTTGATAAACAAATAAATTAATCGCTGAAATGAAATACGAAAGGGCACAGTGGATAAAAACGAGCAAACGGCTCATATCTCATCAAGAGAGCATTAGCGTCGATACTGAATCATACAACAATGAAAGGCACACATGAAGTGTATACTTTTAGAATCAGGAAGAACCAGATGAATTTTATTACGTAAAACAGTAATTGTTTTGAGCTCTCATGACATCCAGGACCCACTAACAGCTAAAAATATGCCCAGGACCCTCATGGATGAAAGTTACGTGGCAACATCACCAGACGCTAGGATGCATAAAAACGTGTGCTGTGTGTAACGAATAAATTTGAAATTGCCGTCGTTAATATTGTTGCAAACATTTGTTCTAGTTAGAAAGGAAGTGTGGAAGTTTGATGAGTGACACTACAGCGAGAGTTAAAAGCCTTTACAATGTATAGAAATGTAAGTATATTTACTGAATATATCGTACAAACGAACTAAGTAGTATGTTTAAACCCTAATTCAATACGTGACTGATAGAGGTGTTATAATGTTGAGGGGATACAGTATTAAAGTTAATAAGAAGTTCGAAATTTGTAAATAAGAACCTCGTTTATTTGGTCCTCAGTAATCCGGATTTCCGGTTTATCCGGATTCATATTTTGTGTCCCTTGGTATTCTTCTCTTTTTTTCTTATGACACGAAGATGTGTAGTCGGTGAGGTACATAGGCTGCTTATCACTAGGCCGGTAATTTAGTCTAGTACTGAGTGATAAGGAACTCGGAGTGTGTGAATGACATTGTTTCTCAAGTATTGTACATTAATATAATGGTGTATTGATGCCCATCAAGTAAGTTGCATAGTAACCACGCCAACAGCACTCCACCACAGCTCATTGTACCTCTGGTGCGATTCTCGACAGGTGTGACACCATCTGGCTAGTGGCGCGTGTGAATGTATCTGCTCTCTCAGCCATCTGTTTGTTTTGCACTGACGAGCCTTCTCTCCTTGAATCATCTAAGCGTGGACATCCCACGCTTCCACCTACAGTTACTACAGTCAGTCTTAAGAAGGTGTACTGGCATTTGTATAGTGCTGAACATTTAGACTTTTTGTATTTAGTAGAATATACATCCGGGTTTTCGATTTTCGGTTTTCCAAAATAAAAGTGAGAATTTACGATGGTACTCATAGCTGTACTTCCAGCAGTACTTTATCTCCTGCGTTCCCAATTTCGTAGAAGGTGTCCTACGAAAATTGCAGAAGAAGCACTCTTGGACGAAATGATATTGTGACGATATTCTTTCGTCACAGCCTGGGGTTAGAGACCCGGTCCGGCACACAGTTTTTATCTGCCAGTAAGTTTCACATCGGCGCACACCCACTGCAGAGTGAACACACAATCTATTTCATAATCTACTGGCACCATAAAAATGTTATGAGGGTGTTTAAAAGAACTCTTTCGGTGCTATCCAGAACTGTCAGCAAAAGGGTTGTGCCAATTTATTATAATGTAGACCAAGTGGGTCTCTCGAAAATGCTATTATCTCGTTAACTGTTATCCCCACAAAAAATGTTATTACAGTTGTCGGTAGAACTCTTAGGTTCGTATTAAGAAATGCCATCAGATCTTTTGTACGAATTTATTACTTTTACATGACAAAAGTGAGTCCCACATTAATTATCTCATATGTCATCGTCACAAATAATGTTATTATAGTTTTTGGTAGAACTCTGTGGGTGATATTCAGAACTGTCATCAGAACTATTCTACGAATTTTGCTATATTAGATAAAGTGAGTATCAGATTAAAACAATTATTGTATAAACTATTATCGCCACAAAAATTTTCTTATCATTTTCAATGCAACTCTTCCGGTGCTATCCAGAACTGCCAACAGAACTGTTATACAAATTTATTTTTTCCAAACTGATAAATAATTTTTTATCATTCCAAAATTTTGCCGAGTTAATGTTTTCTTCCCGAAATTCTGTAGAACTATTCGTGGTTTGAGCAGGGAAATCCAGAACTATTGCATATAAATCAAGAACTGTGAAAAAATTTATATTTATCGTAAAAGGGGTTCAATCTTCACGGGAAATGCTCATTAGCATTCCTTAATAAAGGCAGTTACTACGTAAACAATTACCTGCACAGAATATGTTACTAGTATTTTCGATAGAACTCTTACAATGCTATCCAGAGCTGACATCAGAGCATACGAACAGACATAATTTTTTTTTTTTTTTTAGTGAGAGTGCCCCACAATTAATCAATTACCATACAAACTATTATAACCACAAAAAATGTTATTATGATTATCGGTAGAAGTCTTGAGGTGTTAGCCAGAACTGTTCATCAACACTGTTGAACGAATTTCCTTTTTCTGTGGAGAAAGTGGGTCTAACATCAAAGCAGTTACCATATAAACTATCATCGCCACAAAAGGATATTATTAGGATTTTCGATAGAGCTCTTGGTGTTCTGTTCAGAACTGTTGTACGAATTTACTTTTTGCGAAAATTGACAAAGAATATATTCGATGAGAAAATTTTTTCGATTATTGTTGTTTTTCTCGCTAAATTCTGCAGAACTATTGAAATTTTGTACAAAGAACTCTAGAACTATGCTACATTTATCAAGAACTGTGAAAAAAATGTAATTTTCTCGAAAAAGGGGTGCTAACTTCACACGACTGCGCTGCCTGCCAGAGAAAACGCGATAGAACACCAACTCGTGCGACGCCAAGCCAGAACGAGGCGAAGCAGCGGGAGAGCGCGGCGACGGGTGCAAAAGCTGCAAGAGCGAGCGATGGGCGCGGCCATGTAGCGATTCCGCTGGAAAGCGGGTGCCGCGCAGCTGAGAGCGATAGGAAGCAAGGACAGTCGAGAGCGCGAGCTCGCAAGATTGCATGGCGTGCAACCTGCGACTTAAGCGTACGCACAAAGCGCTAAGCCTCGCTGTTCGACTGGGGTGGAACGGGCCTGAGGTCAGATCGCGAATGCCATTAGTAGCACACAACACTTCAAACTCTGAGGACACGAATTGGGGACAATAACTTCAGGAAGGCCCTCAAAGCAAAAAACAGACGTCAATGCCCGAATAGCACTGGCAGATGTAGTAGAAGACATAGGGGCAACGAAAGGGAAGTTGCTGTACGCATCAATAACTATCAACCAGTGGGTGTCCCAGAAAGGCCCCCCAAAATCAATATGAACGCGCTGCCAAGGCACAGTGGGAGTCGGACACACAAAGAAGCACTGGCAGGGAGCAGATTGATGCTCCGCGCAACATAGACAGTTAGCAAGCAAATTCTCAATATGTTTATCAATGCCGACCCAAGTGCAGTGACGACGCGCTAATTGATTCGTCCGCACTATACCCCAATGACCAACTTGCAGTAAACAGAGGATTTCCGACTGCAACGAACGAGGTACAACCACACGAGACTGATCATTGTCAGTTCGTAACAAGGTGACACTGTGGTGTAGAGACAAGTTGTGACGTTGCGTAAAGTAATGTCGAACAAGTGGATCTCGAATGTGTGTAGCAGATGGAGGCCATTGAGTACGAATATACTGCAAATGAATCTGCAAAGAAGCATTGGCGTCTGTCGCGGAAGCAATGCGACGAAAATCCACTGGAAAACCATCAGCTAAGTCCTTATCTTGCGAATCATTTAACACGCAGGACAGTTCGGAAGAATCAAACACTTTGTCAGCACCGGTAGGCAGACAAGACAAAGCATGAGCATTGCCAAGCTAGGCCGCAGACCGAAACAAAATTTCGTAATTGTAGTTAGACAAGAACAGAGACCAACGTTGCAACTTATGTGCAGTACGGGCCGGAACTGGCTTTGACAGGTGAAACAACGACGTCAAAAGCTTATGGTCGGCGACCAAATAGAACTTGCGACGACACCAAAAAATCATGAAATTTTGTCACTCCATATACAACAGCTAAAGAGTCTTTCTCGATTTGAGAATAATTTTGCTGGGCAGAATTGAGCAACTTAGACGCAAAAGTGATCGGACGATCGACAGAATTAATGCGGCGCGAGAGAACCGCTCCGATGCCGTGAGAAGATGCATAGACAGCCAAAACAACTGGTGTGGAGGGATCGAAAGGAATCAAACAGCGATCACTCCACAAAGCAGATTTGAGCTTGTGGAAAGCAGCGTCACATTCCGAAGACCAAACAAAAGGAACGTTCTTACGCCGAAGGCGATGCAAAGGCACTGTAATCTGCGTTGCATTTGGTATAAACCGAATATAGTATGTAATTTTGCCCAACACAGACTGAAGTTCTTTCAAGTTCCTGGGTGCTGGCAAGTCTCTAATCGCACTGAGATGTGATGGCGAGGGGTGGATACCCTGTCCGTTAATTATATGTCTTAAATACTGAATCTCAGTTTCAATACATTTACACTTCTTTCTCTTACACTTTAGTCATGCATGCAAAAGTACAGTAAACAAGGCACGCAAATTCTGCAAATGTTCGCCAGGGGTGCGAGCTGATGCAACTATATCGTCCAGATAATTGGCACAACCAGGGGCAGTGGCACACAACTGCTGCAAGGAAGACTGAAAAACAGGAGGAGTCGAAGCACAGCCGAACGGAAGGCGGCGAAACTTGAACAACCCAAGGTGGGTGTTGATCGCAACATAGCGCTGCGACTGTTCGTCGAGCGGAATTTGAAAGTATGCGTCCTGCAAGTCAATTAAGGAAAATAATTTCCCGCACCAATCTTGTCAAAAATGTCTTCAGGACGCGGTAAGGGAAAAGTAGCTACCAATGTCTGGGGACTTACTGTAGACTTGAAGTCAGCACAGATACGGAGACGACCGTTTGCATTCTTCACACACACTATAGGCGAAGCCCATGGTGAAGCAGTAAGAGGTTCAGTTACACCACTGTGTTGCAAATGCTTAGGTTCAGCAACTACGGCGTCGCGCGGTGCGTGCGATACCGGGCGTGCGCGCCGGAAAATAGGCATGGCATTGTCTTTAACTACAACATGCGCTGCAAACTCCGTGGCGCAACCAAGGCCATCAGAAAAGAGTTCAGCAAGCTCATCGCATAGTGCGGCAACACTTTCTGCATGGTCACTAGCGTTGATGCAAAGTAGATTGTCCTGAACTGCGAGGCCAAAAAATTCAAATGCATGCATAGTAGCAGCACTAGAGCGGAGCACATGGAAAGACACTGTAAGGGTCGTTGCACCATACGTGGCTTGCAAACTACACACGCCGAGCACTGAGATTTCCTGTCCAGTAAATGCAGTCAGCGTGGAATGCGAACGACGAAGCGGGGGTGAACCAAGCAAGTCATACGTTGAATTGTTCAGTAAGGAAACTGACGCACCAGTGTCCAGCTGCAAGCGAACAGAACGTCCACAAATGTTCAAAGTCACAAAAAGTTTTCTCGCATCGCGCTGAATGCGAGAGGAAGTGTCTGGCCAAACTTGATTCACACGACGAGCTGTTGACGCACGCGCAGCAGAAGGCTTTGAATAAATGGCATTAACGTCCATAGGCTGATGTGAATCATGATCATGGCGGTTGCCGTTGAGGTAACAACCACGCGAGTCACGCGAACGGGAGACAAGTTGTGAATTAGAATTTCTCTTACTGCACACAGCTTGCGCGTGCCCTTTCTTATTAGAAAAATAAGTCTACCTGACGGGATGGGGAACTGTCCCGTGGGCGGGCACGAAAGCAGTTCGGACATGATTTCAGTTTCTGAGCAGGCGCCAGGCGTGAAACTTGTTTACGTGCGCGTGAGCGGGGCGGCGTGGCTGGCTTTGAGGGCTCGTGTTGTGCCGCGCTAACAGTACACACACCGGGGGTCATGTCGAACGCGGAAGTAGCCATGTCTAATGTATCTTGCCTGTCTAGCAAGTCCACTACTTCCTGCGAAGACGGGTTTTTAAATCTGAGGATTTGATCGCGGATGCGGTGATCCGCCACATTCTGCGCAATAGCGTCTCTAATCATTATATCCGCATATGAGCGTCCACACGAGCAATTAGTCACAATCAGATGTTAGTCCCTAAAGGTCAACTAACCAAGCTCTATTGTATAAAGTAGGGTCACGCCGGAGGCGGAAGTGGGACTTCAAAGCTTCAATCACTTGGTCGTAAGTTTTAGTTTCTGGGCGGGTGGTGGTAAAAAATTTCACGAGCACACGGTACAACACAACACCCGCGTTGGCAATGAAAAAAGCAAGCCGCTCTGTACCTGGTACGTTGTAAAATGTGAAGTGTGCCTCGAGTTGGGCGATGCATCCCGGCCAGCGTTCATCGTCAGGACTGAAGGCACGAAATGGCGGCGCCGTCTGCAACGGCGTCGGTACAGGCGGTGGCGTCGGAGGCGCCGAAGTAGCCACAGTTTGTAGCGTGACCAGTCCATTTATGGCAGCAAGCAGCTGCGTCATTTGCTGAGCCTGAAAACGTACAAGATCGGACACGGAAGCCTGTTCCTGTGGCGAAGCCATGGTTTACACAAATGGTTCAAACGGCTCTGAGCACTATGCGACTTAACTTCTGAGGTCATCAGTCGCCTAGAACTTACAACTAATTAAACCTAACTAACCTAAGGACATCACACACATCCTTGCCCGAAGCAGGATTCGAACCTGCGACCGTAGCAGTCGCTCGGTTCCAGACTGTAGCGCCTTGAACCGCACGGCCACTCCGGACGGCTTCACACAAATGAAAGTCTATGTAACGAAAGGTGGGAGCACGCAGATACAGTCACTCAATCACGCGGGGGTATCACAAAAAAGCTAAAGCAATACCGAGAAAAAAAGGAACTGAAAGGAGAAAAAAGGGGAACGGCGCGTGGGTACGAGCAGGAAAAGGTGAAAATCTCTTGGCACTGCAGTGTGAATTAAAATCACCTTTACTTTAGCAACAAGAGTAATACAAAACTTTGCCCTGAGGTGCGAAGCTGAAGCGCATTGTCCCGGCCGTCTGTTCTGGATCGAATGGGGAGAGCCCGCATCTCGTGGTCGTGCGGTAGCGTTCTCGCTTCCCACGCCCGGGTTCCCGGGTTCGATTCTCGGCGGGGTCAGGGATTTTCTCTGCCTCGTGATGGCTGGGTGTTGTGTGCTGTCCTTAGGTTAGTTAGGTTTAAGTAGTTCTAAGTTCTAGGGGACTGATGACCATAGCTGTGAAGTCCCATAGTGCTCAGAGCCATTGGACCATTTTGAATGGGGAGAATCTCCTGTGGTGCTCGTAGAGCTGAACAGCGCCTGCTAGAGGCCGCTGTCGTCGATGTCTGTCGTAGTGCCAACTTCACTGGCAGCTACGCCGTGGCATCCTAGCTAACGATACCACGTTTGCCACTTACGTTACGATTTACGTATCTGACTTACGCTGCCCACACACACAAATAGCATAAATCTTTCTTATGTAAGTTTTGATAATGTTGGGTTGGATCGTAAGTTCGTAGCGTTTTTCCAAGAGTTTAGTAAACACAACAGATATACATAACAGAAACTTCAGTCATTAATAATATAATCTCCCTCACTATCTACAACAGGCTTCCAACGCTGAGTAACTTTTCGATTCGGCGACTGTAGAAATCACATGGTTTTCACGCGAAGAACTTGTGGAGTCATGCTCGGAGAGCATTTTCATCCTAAGAGAAAGGTCCTTGAAGGACGTTCAATAGAGAGCGGAAAAGGTGAAAATCTGAGGGCCCAAGATAAGGTGAATAAAGTGGGTGTAGAATGATTTCTCAACCTAATTCCTGTGTAGTGTTTTTGGCAGTCTGTCCGAATGTGAGCAGACGTTACCGGGGAATTACTTTACACAGTCTTCCTGGTCGTTGTTCTTGGATCGCGTCTGCTAGACGTCTCGCTTGTTGACAATAAATGGCAGCAGTGATGGTTAACCTCTGGGGAAACAATTCGTAGTACACCACACCGTCGCTGTTCTTCCAGCATCATTTGTGGAAACGCTTTATACTGGGAATTGCTGCTTTGTGTTGACTCCAGTATTCCCTTTTTTCTTTGTGTTAGCATAAAGACAACATTTCTCGGCACAAGTAACGACACAGGACAAGAATGGTCGATGTTGTTCACTAGACAGTTGATGACGAGCAAGCAGAGATGCGCATATGGCCACCCACAGATTTTTGTGATTTTGGCTGTGAGCGTGAGGTACTCATATACCCTTTCTTACAACCTTCCCATTTCATGCAAAGTTGCACGATGGTGGACGGATCACAGTTCACAACATATGCCGGTACACTGACGTGGATCATTGTGGATTAATGCATTTAAATGGTATTAACAATCCCCAAAGGTCTTCCTGAATGTGGAGAGTCACTAATTTCAAAGCTATCTTCATGAAAACGAGAAAACAACTTTTGGCCGGACTCTGTCAAATGCCATTAACCCCATACACGGCGGAAACTTTCCTGGGCGCCTCCCATGCTGTCACGCCTTTATCGAACTCAGAGACAAGAGTATGTCGGAAATGTTCCGATTTTTCCACTTGGAACTCTATTTTCTAGAGTCCACAGCTCCACTGACTACCTCGAAATGAAAAAATGCTAACTCAAATAACAACAGTGAACTATGAATAAAAATGAAAATTGGTAAATAAACCCATAGAAACCAGAATACCGGCACGAAAACAAAAACGCTACGAATTTATGCACCAACCTAATACATAGCTTATGTTGACCGAAACCACCCAAGAATAAATTCCTTTCTAATCACAACAGGTGGCTGTACTTCTTACCCTAAATTGTCTCGCAGTTTCTGAAGCTACGGCGACACTGATATTTTGTTACAAATTATTGAACTATTCGATCCACAAGAAATATTTCCAGATCTTTTATAATGGACAGTCGAGATAAGAATGATTTACTTCATGTTAATCACAGCTCACAACACGAAAGAAACAACAACTGAAGCAGCCGACAGGCAACGACGATTTTGCTGAAACCCCGACCGAGGCACAGAGCGACGTTAATAAAAACAAGAGACAGGATGTCCGTTAAAGTCTGTCCAGTCTATAGTGAACTCAAATGCTGAAGTTCAACTCGAAAGAAGTCGCTGTACGTCGTGTCCTCTGTCACGCGGAAGCAATGGCGAAGTGGCTGCAAGAAAAATGTGAAGAAATCGGGAAGGAAATGGTTGTCGGAAGGGCTGACTCAGCATATAGAAAAGTCATAACAAGATTCGGTGAAATTAAAAGACAGGTGCAATGGAACTTCCACTGTTAAATACAAAGCAAATCAGAGAGCGGATAAGTAGAAAGAGTATACTAGAGGCTCTACGAGGCGGAAGGCTTGTCTGCTACGTGACAGAAAACACCAGTCGATATAGAAAACATAGGGGATCCAGTATTAGAATGAGAATTTAAAAGAGCTTTGGAAGACTTAAGACCTAATAAGGCGGAACGGACAGACAAGGTTCCATCAGAATTTCGAAAGTCATTGGTGCAAATGGCAACAAAATGACTATTCACCTTGTTGTGTAGAATATATGAGACTAGCGATATACCATATGACATTTGGGTAAACATCATCCACGTAATTCCAAAGATTGCAAGAGCCGACAAGTGTGAGAACTATCGCACAAACAGCTAAAAAGCTCATGCAGCCAAGTTGCTGTCAAGTTCCTGTATATTATACAGGTGTTGTTGTTGTGGTCTTCAGTCCTGAGACTGGTTTGATGCAGCTCTCCATGCTACTCCATCCTGTGCAAGCCTCTTCATCTCCCAATACCTACTGCAGCCGACATCCTTCCGAATCTGCGTAGTGTATTCATCTCTTGGTCTCCCTCTACTATTTTTACCCTCCACGCTTCCCTCCAGTACTAAATTGGTGATACCTTGATACCTCAGAACATGTCCTACCAACCGATCCCTTCTTCTAGTCAAGTTGTGCCACAATCTCCCCTTCTCCCCAATCCTATTCAGTACCTCCTCATTAGTTATGTGATCAACCCATCTAATCTTCAGCATTCTTCTGTAGCACCACATTTCGAAAGCTTCTATTCTCTTCTTGTCTAAACTATTTATCGTCCATGTTTCACTTTCATACATGGCTACACTCCATACAAATACTTTCAGAAACGACTTCCTGACACTTAAATCTATACTCGATGTTAACAAATTTCTCTTCTTCAGAAACGCTTTCCTTGCCATTGCCAGTCTACATTTTACATCCTCTCTACTTCGACCATCATCAGTTATTTTGCTCCCCAAATAGCAAAAAGTGTCTCATTTCCTAATCTAATTCCCGCAGCATCACGCGACTTAATTCGAATACACCCCATTACCCTCGTTTTGCTTTTGTTGATGTTCATCTTATATCCTCCTTTCAAGACACTGTTCATTTCGTTCAACTGCTCTTCCAGGTCCTTCGCTCTCTGACAGAATTACAATGTCATCGGCGAACCTCAAAGTTTATATTTATTCTCCATGGGTTTTAATACTTACTCCGAACTTTCCTTTCGTTTCCTTTATTGCTTGCTCAACATACAGATTGAATAGCATTGGGGAGAGGCTACAACCCTGTCTCACTCCCTTCCCAACCACTGCTTCCCTTTCATTCCCCGCGGCTCTTATAACTCCCATCTGGTTTCTAGACAAATTATAAATAGCCTTTAGCTCCCTGTATTTTACCCCTGCCACCTTCAGAATTTGAAAGAAAGTATTCCAATCAACATTGTCAAAAGCTTTCTCTAAGTCTACAAATGCTAGAAACGTAGGTTTGCCTTTCCTTAATCTTTCTTCTAAGATTAGTCGTAGGGTCTGATCTTCCACGAGGTCAGCATCTACCAGTTTTTCCATTCGTCTGTAAAGAATTCGCGGTAGTATTTTGCAGCTGTGACTTATTAAACTGATAGTTCAGTAATTTTCACATCTGTCGACACCTGCTTTCTTTGGAATTGGAATTATTATATTTTTCTTGAAGTCTGAGGGTATTTCGCCTGTCTCATACATTTTGTTTACCAGATGGTAGAGTTTTGTCAGGACTGATTCTCCCAAGGCTGTCAGTAGTTCTAATAGAATGTTGTCTACTCACGGGGCCTTGTTTCGACTTAGGTCTTTCAGTGCTCTGTCTAACTCTTCACGCAGTATCATATCTCCCATTTCATCTTCATCTACATCCTCTTCCATTTCCATATTATTGTCCTCAAGTACATCGCCCGTGTATAGACCCTCTATATACTCCTTCGACTTTTCTGCGTTCCCTCCGTTGCTTAGAACTGGGTTTCCATCTGAGCTCTTGCTATTCATACAAGTGGTTCTCTTTTCTCCAAAGGTCTCTTTAATTTTCCTGTAGGCTGTATCTATCTTACCCCTAGTGAGATAAGCCTCTACATCCTTACATTTGTCCTCTAGCCATCCCTGCTGAGCCATTTTGCACTTCCTGTCGATCTCATTTTTGAGACGTTCGTATTCCTTTTTGCCTGCTTCACTTGCTGCATTTTTGTATATTCTCCTTTCATCAATTAAATTCAGTATCTCTTCTGCTACTCAAGGATTTCTACCAGCCCCCCTCTTTTTACCTACTTGATTCTCTGCTGCCTGCACTATTTCATTCCTCAAAGCTACCCATTCTTCTTCTACTGTATTTCTTTCCCCCATTCATGTCAATTGTTGCCTTATGCTCTCCCTGAAACTCTGTACAACCTCTGATTCTTTCAGTATATCCAGGTCCCATTTCCTTAAATTTCTGCTGTTTTGCAGTTTCTTCAGTTGTAATCTACAGTTCATAACCAACAGATCGTGGTCGGTCCACATCTGCCTCTGGAAATGTCTTACAATTTAAAATCTGGTTCCTAAATCTCTGTCTTACCATTATATAATGTATCTTAAGCCTTTTAGTATCTCCAGGGTTCTTTCTATGTATACAACAGGGTCATTATACAGGGTGATTAAAAAAAACACAAACTAACACGACACACGGGGTATACAAAAAGGATCATTAATCGCATAGAAACCGGGAGTTGCAAAGGCCATCAAGGCTACTAAACGGCGTTGCAATTATTTAATCACATGGTAGAAATGGATGTCCGCTACAGGAGATGTTCAAAATTTTGTCCAGATACATTGATACACGCCTGATATCGACGCCGCATTGAACGGCGCACCCTCTCAAAGTTAGCTGGTTTGTCTGAAAGATATCATGCTGCCGCAACAATCCTGCCAACTAGGAGCTAGGGATATGTAACAGGCAATTCGTGCATAAAGCCCTTAAGATATTTGCACATGCGAAACATCGATTTGGGAACAGATCGGGCGATGGTGGTGACAATGCGACTGGCGCATGAATCCAGCAGAGGGGAAAGGCTGTCTACAGATGTGCCCTCCGCGGGCTCCTGAAATCGAATGCGGGGGCGAAGCAGCTTCCATACATGATTCCATCGGAACCTCTCACAGGAATGCGAGACACGTGTGACCATCAAGTCTGTCCGCAAGAATGTACAGCCCTATTGAACAGACTCCGACGATGCCGAGCCCACACGTAAATTCGCGTTGTATGCAGGTTGTGAAGATTCCTGACCCCCTAGAGCGAGAACGCGAACTCATCGCTGAAGAGGATAGTCGTTGTGAAGCATACGAATGCAGCGCATTCCTGCAGAAGGCACCGCGCAAATTCCGTGCGCTTGTTGTAGTCCCCCTATTGAAATTCGTGGGCGCGTTGAAAATGAGAAGGGCGCAGTGCTTCGTTGTGTACAGTGTGCTAGAGGTAGGGGGGGAGGGGGGGGGCGGCTGTCAGTGGCTCGGGCTGCAACTCGTCTACTTGTTGACGGCATTTGATGCACCTTTTCGAGAACGCTATCTTCCGCCACAACTGTCTGTGTTATTCGGTGGCGACACATATGCGGCTTGTGCACGTGTACGAGCCGGATTTGCGCAACTGGCGATGCAGGGTAGCGAATTTTACGTGGCACAGCACCTGCCCCAACTCCTGAATGGCGACGATCTCCGTGTACTCGACCCGTATTTCTACAGCAATGCCCTCTCGTGGCCGTAGCGCTCTGTCGTGGCGTTTGCGTTCCTCAGTTCCCGTGTAATTACTGATTCTTGCTGTATGGTCGATGTGCCATATTAGCTTGTGAACGTCTTTTAGAATCACCCTGTATAGAAGAATGGAGAAGAAAATTGAGGATGTGTTAGAGGACGATCAGTTTGGCTTTAAGAATGATAAAGACTTCAGAGAGGTAACTTTGACGTTGCCGTTGATTATGGAAGCAAGACTAAAGAAAAATCTAGACGCATCACAGAATTTGTCGACCTGGAAAAAGAGTTCGAGAACATAAAATAGTGCAAGATGTTCGAAATTCTGAGAAAAGTAGCGGTAAGCTACAGGGAAATACGGGTGATGTACAATATATACAGGAGTCAAGAGGAAATATAAAAGTGGAATACGAAGAACGAAGTGCTCGGACTGAAAAGGGAGTAACACAGGAATGTAGTCGTTCATCATACTATTCAGTCTATACATCGAAGAAGCAATGGTGGAAATGAAAGAAAGGTTCAAGAGTGGAATTAAAGGTGAAAGGATATAAATAAGATTCACTGATAATATTCCTATACTGAAGAAAACCAAATATTTCTCCTGCGTATGTATTCTTGACATTTTAACTGGTATGTATCTGGTCCTTGTTAATCATCTAGTTTGTCTATTGCTGGTATGTAATGAATAATTGGTAAGTAAAGTATAATCCTTGTTTCTTTAGTATACCGGCTATTCTGTGTGTCGATTTGTTTGTATGTTACAGTGTACCATTTCTCTCTGTTAGTGATTTCATGTGTTTTTCTCTGTGTACTATATTGTATGTGTAATGCGTGTGCTACTTTATGGTGTTTGTGTTCTCTGCTTGTTTTCATTTTTCTTTAGTTTTGATTTTGTGATGGACCCTTTGTACTATATGGATGTTACTTTGTAATTATTTTTTATAGCTTTCTTTGTTGAATGGAATATTACAATGTTTCAAAACGAATAAACGAGTTTTAAAGCATCGTAGCATTCGTCATAATCAGCTTACAGTCATAAAAATACATCAGATAAGAAGCAAATGAAACAGTATTTCTTACAAATGTTCAATGTGGCCATCACTTGTCACACAGAGTCGATAGGCGAGTTCTTCCAAACCAGTGATCAGTCTCTGGAGTGCAGTGCTGTATCTATTGACGTCTGGATCATCTGGTAGCGTATGTACATACTTATGATCCCTTATGAACCCCACAAAGAAAAAAAAAAGATATCACATGACGTAAAATCGTGTGTGAACGTGGAGCTGATGCAAACAAGCACTGTCATCTGGTCCCTTGCGGCCAATCTACATTTAACCAATGGTGTACTGAGTTGTGCCAGTGTGGCAGCGCACGACCTTGCTGCCAAATAAATTGCTGTGGTTCAGCTTCTTTCAGTTGAAGAAAGAGCCATGGTTCTGGTGCGTGAAGATAAGAAACACCAGTTACAATTGCTCCACCGAAAAAGAAAGGCCCATAAACTTCCCGATCGCATGTCGTATATAAAACATTCAATTTAGGGAGTCTCGTTGCAACTGTATAGTCTTGTAGGGATTTGCTCATCGCAGGATGAGGACACCATGTGCGTTCAGGTTTCATTTAGATGAGATGTCGATTCATCAGTAAAGACGACACGATCCACAAAATCCTCGTCATCATCTAGCAACCTTCGTTTACAAAGTTGGCGCATAAACCGTGGTTTCGAGGATTTAGAGCTCGTAACAGCTGCTAATGTTAAGGATGTAGTCGTAAGAGTATCCTTGAAAGTCTCCATTTAACTGTCGATTCACGTCTATCTTTCCGAGCTGATCTGTTGGGGATAAGTAAGAAATACTCTCACGCGTCCCACGTGTTCTTCATTCACTCTTGTTCATCCCAAATTCTTCCCTGTGAGCACAGGTGTACAGACAAAAGTGTTTGAGCTGTTCTTTCATATGACGTTTCATTTATAATTGTAAGTTGAATGTAATAAATTTCACAAAGCCTTACTCGTATATTGATCTTGGAACACCCTTTATTCAGTGTATGTAACACGTGTCGTAGGGCAGCTAATTTTTGATTTTTTACGATATTGCAATGCCTGCGTTATTCCGAATTACGATGCAATGTTCCTTCGGAGATGCTCTCACTGCGGCGACTACAGCCGTTGTGAAATACATAACATATATTAGCAATTGCGAATGTGGACAACCATCAGCTGTATAATATAAATGAGAGTTTGACGTCATTGGCCGGGAGGCCCCTTACGGGGCTGGTCCGGCCGCCTTGGTGCAGCTCTTATTACGTTCGACGCCACATTGGGCGAACTGCGCGCCGGATGGGGATGAAATGATGATGAAGACAACACAACACCCAGTCCCTGAGCGGAGAAAATCCCCGACCCAGCCGGGAATCGAACCCGGGTCCCTGAGGACGGCAGTCCGTCACTCTGACTGTTTAGCTATCGGGGCGGACAGCTGTATAATGGAATGAAGACAATGAAATTTGTGTCAAACCCGGGTTTCCCGCTTATCGCGGGCGGTCGCCTTACCGTTTGGCTACCCGAGCACAACTCACTTCCACACTCAGACTTCCGTACGTCATCAACCATGTGTCTACAACCAGTATTCGTACATATATAATGTGTATTCTCGTACAGGGGAGACATTTTACTTGAAAGTCGCTTTCCTGATATCGGAGGATAAATACGATTTTGCAGTGCCCGTGTTATTCCGAATTACGATGCAATGTTACTTCGGACATGCATGCATGCCGATACCTGCCATGCGACTTTGAAGTAAAATATCTCCCCTGAACGGGAATAAACATAATGGGTGTAGGAGTACACGTTGCAGATGAGTGGTTGACCACGTATGGAAGTTTGCGTGTGGCAGCGAGTAGCGCCCGGTTATCCAAGTGGTAGGGCGACCGCTTGTAATAGGCGGGAAATTAGGGTTCGAGCATCAGTCTGCCACTAATTTTCATTGTCGCCATTACGTTATACAGCTTATGGTTATCCATATTCGCAATTGCAAATACATTTCATGTATTTTTAATTTTTTCGGTATCCCGCTTCAGTCATTGCCAAGGACGTCTGCAAGAAAAAGGGGGTCACATGGAACCAGCGGAAGGAATCACTCGCCGTTTCAGCACAGATACGACGAATAGTGAGAATTCGAGCTACAGCTCGCACAAGCAACGTCTTCCCTTCCAGTTAGGAGCGGCTGGGGTGAACATGTGACACTTACGAAATAGAGAAGTGATGAGAATCAGCAAACATGAAGATTCCGTCAGAATTCATAAATATTATCAGAGCCTATGACAAACTTTCCATCTGAGGACGTTGTTATTCAGGCAAGACCTAGCGTGATCTTTGAATGGAAATTTTTTAATCGCCCTTTACATAAAAATGTATATATGTATTTTCCACATCTCCTACTAAACCACAGGACGGATTTCAACCATGCTTTGTAAAAAAATAATCGACGTAGGGGTAAGAACGAGCTACCTGTAAGGGATGGTGGTGGCATTTGAGAACATGCGTGGTGCACGACGCGTGAATACCGAGATATTATTCATCCATTATTTGAGACTGAGACTACTTAGTGACTTGCAAAAAACTTTACCCTCTTATGAAACTTTTTCTCGTTGACTAACCCCACAAAAGGCGGAAAGGAGTTATTCGCTTACTACATTTTCGCATTTCATGTAATCACACTGCCGCATCAGGCAAGATGTTTTAATTTATTACTTATTTACTATTAACAATACTTGCGACATACTTTACAAACAGTATTCACATATTCTACTGAATTTACCTGCAAAACTGTATGACAGTATGACGTGTAGTTCAGGTGCAGTTCAGGAGATATGACGTCATAAACATTGACCTACGTGACAGCGAAACTGCAGGAGGAAATTCGCTGTGATATAGACGAGATAAGTGTACGAATAGGTGTAAAATACGTTAACTGAGAGTGATTATTTGTGAAATGTACGTATGCGACCAAAGACGCCGATAAAGAACTTCTGCTAAGCCGCTGGTTCTATTTCAGCCACATATTACTTACTACCTGAAAAGAAATATTGTGGTGGTATGAATAAGCAGCCTCCTGTGGACTGAGGTTGATTACACGGAGGGAGAATGGGCGAAGGAAAAGATTGGCAGACAGGGGGAGGGAGGGAGAGGGCGCACACAGATATGGGGGAGAAGGAAATGGACGTAAAAAGAGAGGCGGAAAAAGGAAGTGGACGTAAGAAAAGGGGTAAAATAGACAGAGAAAGGAAAGAGGAGGAGACCAGCAGAGGAAGGAAAAAGGAGACAGAGGTGGTGATGGATCTCGACTCACAGAAGGGGGAGAAGGAAATTGACAGAGGGACAGGGAGGAGGAAATGGGAAGAGAAAGGAGAGGAATAGACAGAGATACTGGAACAGGGGGTGGACTGTGAGGAGGGGAGGAGGAGACACAGTGAGATGGAAGGAGAGAGGGGAGGAGGGGATAATGTGGTGAGGGGAATGTGTGGGAGTAGGGAGAGACTTAGAGAATGGAGGAGGAGGTGGACTGAGAGGGGAGGAGCAGAATGATCAGATGGGGGTGGAATAGACAGAGAGGGGGAGGGGTGGGGTAAGGACGAGATGCAGATGGGTGAGGAGAGGGGGAGTAGCAGATGGGCAGAAAGAGGGCGTGTAGGAAATGAATATGGGGGGGGGGCGGGGGACGGTGGAGGCAGTAGACAGCAAGAGGGGTGAGAAGATGGATGGAGAGAAAGGGGCAAAGGAGATGGGGAGAGAAAGAGTGGTGTGTAGGACATGGACTAATAGGATTGGAAAAATTACATACACAGGCAACGTCGGGTATTCATCTAGTAATAATTAGAAAGTGACATCAGTACCTGTAAAACCTTTTGAGAAGTTAAGAAATTTGGTGACAAGAATTGATGGCTTTGTGGAAGAAATATGAAATGAACCGTGAATAAAAGAGATTTTGAAAAGATGAAGCTTGTTCATATAAGAAAATCACACATAATTAAGATAATCAGTATCTTTTTCGACTGGAGCACGGTACTATGTGACATCGAATCATGCAAAGTCATAAACGAAGAGGAGAAATATGGGGCTATTCTTGAAAAGATGTTGCAGATAAAATACTGAAAATGAAATGGGCTGATGAAATGACAAATGAGAGAGTTCAAAGAGAACGTTACTATCTCGACCTCATGCTTTAGAGAGGGAAACAATATATATACTTGCAAGATATCAGTATTAGCAACCGATCTTGCATGAAAATTTGGGTGGTAGTTCTGGTAGTATAATCCGATGAACGAATACCAAAAACAGTCGATTAGGGGGAAAAACAGTGAAGTCGAAAAATTTTGCAGTGCTAGTAGGGAATGTCCTGAGTAACATACTGAAGAACCTGACCACTTGGATGTGAGTGTCGGGGAGATAAAAACTCACTTTTTTTCTCGAACACATCGAAAATCACGTGTTTAGCAAAAATTTTTTCCGATGTGACATTGAACTACCTTAAATTTTCTGCAAAAAAGACCGTATTCGTGTTTTCTCTAGGGCCAATAGTTTCCGCATTCAGGAGATGGAAAAATCGAGGGTTATTAAAATACAGTACTAAAGGCATAAAATTAATATTTCTCTTTACATGAAGTGGATTAAAAACAAATGCTAAATGTTTGTACCCACATATAAACGCAGGAGAGCCGTGTTAAGGAATAAATTGTACTCTGGGATGTAGCAGGTGGAGGGGAGATGCGACGGAAGGCAGTTCGCTGGATTGTGTTCGTGCATTCCTTCCATCATACGTCCGGAAACTGAAGATTGGGCAGGTGGTAGTTCTTCAGTCTTGTCTACCGAACTACGTGACAAGAACAGCTACAGCGCATTTCACAAAGTTCTACAGGTCTTCAATGGGGCGAATTATGAATCAGTGGCGATGCAGTGGGCAGAAATTCCTGGGGAGTGTTTATTTTGCAGAATAAGCGTCAAAAATACATGAAATGCAGATATCAGTTACTGAAAACGCTAACGCAGGTAATGCGTGTGGACGGAATCTATGTAAATCTCTGTACACTATACCACACTGCTGGAGGAGGCACTGATTCTTAGTCACCTTGTAGGGGAAATGTAGCTTTTTTCCAAAAAAATTCTCCCATCATGAGCGCTGCTCGTTTTTTAGTTTGCAGAATAAACCGCTTCAGCATTTCCTGTCAAGTTCTCTTATATGAGGAGACGAAATAACTCGTACAAATATTTACAATTTGCAGTGTGGAACTTTGTACAGAGATTTAGGTAGATACTATCTACGTGAAGTATGTGCGTTAGGACTGTTAATAAAGCGTATCTACATTTCAAGCAATTTTGAGGCATTTTGTGCAAAATAAACACTTCTCAGTCGTATCTGCCCACTGCGTCGCCAGTGATTCAAAAGGCGCTATGCGGACGCTCAGTGTAACTTTGTGAAAAACTCTGCAGTTGCTTCTTGGGAGGGGTGGTGGGGAGTGGGGAGATAGTAGAGTGGGGAATCAGCTGCTCTGCCTCCAGTTTGCCGACCTAAGAGGGAGGGAGTGCACCAACACAATCCAGCGACCTACTTTCACTCGCACTTCACAATTCTCCCCCTTCCACCCTGTTACATCCCCATTTAAAATTTATTTTTAATTCTCTTTATTTGAAGATAAATATTAATTTAGTACCTTCAGAGCAAATTTTTTAATAATCTGCAATTTTTCCATCCTGTGCGGGAACTATTATCCCTAGAGGAAACATAGATACGACTTTTTCTATAGGAAATTTAATATAGTTTAATTTTGTACTGGGAAATATTATCGCTAGAGGCTGCGGTGTTCGGGTTATTCTATAAAAACGTGTAAAAGTGACCTTTAAACCCATCTCTGACACAGCGCAGACATTCTAGCGGTCAGAATTTTTGGTACGTTGCAAGGAAAACCCCCTCCTTGCACTGCACGGAAGTTTGCGACTACACAACTTTTTTCCCCTGATTTTCCTTCGTCGACTGGTCTGGTACGCTGTTAAGACTCTGAAAGTACAGCCTTTCAACTACCCGCGTGCACTGGATGATCGTCACTCTCTCCTCCCCCGTTGCAGCCGCCCAGTCCCGCAGCACAAAGTACTGTGCAGTGGAATGAATGAGAGGCTTCTGAATTGCTGCTTTCACTTTGTTAACCTGCTTTGTTCATTGTGCTTCAAACCTGCAACCGAACCACGTGGCGCAGTTGTTGACACACTGGCCTTGCATTCGGGAGAACGACGGTTCAAATCAGCGTCCGACCACCGCGATTTAGATTTTCGGCGTTTTCAGGTAAATGCCGGGATGGTTCATTTGAAAAGGCACGGCCGATTAGCTTCTCCATGCTTCCCTAATCGGATCTTACACTCCGTCTCTAATGACCTCGTTGTCGACGGAACGTTGAACACTAATCTCATCCTCCTCTTCTAACCTGTATCTGGTACCAGAGATCCCTCTGTTCTGAACATTTTGATGTTGCGATTCATAAATGGAATGTAAATGAATGAAACAAATTAGTTTGTCAGTTACGACGTTGCGTAGCGATATTTAATTATAAAAATCACTGTTGTGCGTTATGTTCTTTGCGTTTTTAAGCTAACACTGTTAAAGTCTAGTCCATTTTCAGGAGATGTACTATTCTTCAACGTGACTGGAATGATTAAATGGTAAACTGAAAATTACTAACGCCATTTCATGATAACTCTTAAGTCATTTACGTTTATTCATTTTGATTCTGAGGCGTATATGTGGCTCCAGGTTCTCAATACGGTATAGTGTTGTTAAAACAATGTTGAAAGTATGTGTGCATGAAATTGACATATTGCGTACTCATATTTTCATTTTTCACCTAGAATAATGTGTTTTAGAACGAGCTTACAAAACACGATGTGTAGATGTGTCCAGCCCGTGTCTTCTCTTTTGTGTCCTTCAACATGCCGTGGAAAAGAGGGCTCTGCGTGTGTGCTATTCTCTTTTCTGCGCCCTGTTTTCGCAATATATTTAATTTCATGTTTCGGTCTGTGTTTAAAGAAGCTATGAATTTTGATGAAATTATGAGAACATTTAACTTTACGTAATGATAAGCGACACGCCAGCCCGCAACCAGCGATAAGATGCCATAGACTATTAAAACAGAGCGCTGCTCTCTGGAAAATGGAGATGGATTATTCCTCGTAACTTTATTAAAAGGAATGAAGAGAACTGAACTGCTACGGTCAGAGCTCTTGTGAAGATACTGAACGCAATCTTAAAAATTTTGTGACTGAGAGAAATACATGCGATTGTGGACGAGTTTTGAACAGTTTTTGTGACTAAAATAGTTAGGAATTGTGAACGACTGATTGTCAACTACATACGCTGTTAAGTTTAAGGTATGTGTCCAATGTTATATTGCATTTTCCTGATCCCCAATTTTCGTGAGTACAGATTTATGTCTATGCAAGTTGTGGGGATGAGTGAAAGACGGCGCGTTAAATAGAGCCTGCAGCACAGTCTTCACTGTTTGAGCAAGTCATTTCATTACGTAATTTCACGTCATAAGTAAAGCTAATTAAGAACCCGACGACCCTCCATGCAGAGAGCTGCGGTGTCACGGATGCGGACTCCCTACTACCCTCGACGCACCACTGCAGAGTGAACTGTTTTGCTAATGAACTATGATTAGCGCATTTCAGCTCTGATGCAGCAAAGATACGCTGAACATACGAAAGCGTAATTATATTAACCAAAGGTGTTCAGAGTGAACTGGAATGGACGTTCCGAGGCTTCAGTGGTAATTTGCTGAACTTGAATGATAAAATTTCATTTCTGAGCTATTCACAAGAGAGAGAAAGAGAGAGAGAGAAAGAGAGAGAGAGAAAGAGAGAGAGAGAGAGAGAGAGAGAGAGAGAGAGAGAGAGAGAGAGAGAGAGAGAGACAAAGGGGGAGAGAGAGTGAGAGAGAAGGGGGGAGTGAGAGAGAAAAGGGGAGAGAGAGTGAGAGAGAAAAGGGGAGAGAGAGTGAGAGAGAAAAGGGGAGAGAGAGTGAGAGAGAAAGAGAGAGAGAGAGAGAGAGAGAGAGAGAGAGAGAGAGAGAAAGGGAGAGGAAGGGAGAGAGAGAGAGAGAGAGAGAGAAAGGGAGAGGAAGGGAGAGAGAGATCTTTCAATGCGGCAAGGTAATTCAATTAGACACACAGACAGATAACATCTCCATCGTGTTGTATAAATCATTATTGTAGAAACACCTTAGTCGTCTCCCCACTGTACAGTACTTCGTGCTCAGGCATTAGGCGGCTGCAATGGAGCGGAGCGAGTGACAAACAACTACTGAGCACAAAAGTTTGACAGCTGTACTTTCAGATGGTCACTCCGCGTACTGTCAAAATTATGGCCCAAATTTTCGGGATCGATTACTAGTGCTGGTATCTTCCAAGTGCATTTTTTTCTGCTTAAAATTTGAGCTCATGATGTTTTCTTGTAAGAGAACGTCTTGAGGTAGGATGACAGATGTCGGGCGTCGTAGGCTGGGGAGACCGCCAAAGCACGACGGACGACGGACGGTGAACTGTGATGAAACTGACACAGACTTTAATGCTGTGCAGAGTACAAGTGTGTCTAAACACAAAGTGCACTGAACACTCCTTACGATGGACCTCCGCAGCCGACGACCCGAGCACTTGCCACTATGACTGACACGCCACGTTGTCTCTGGCACACGTCGCTGCTGCAGCGGCAGAGCATTGCATGGGCTGATGAATCCCGATACCTTCTTCATCATGCCGATGGGAGGAAGCGAATCCATAATTTGCAAGGGGATCAGCCCCTAACACCTGTACTGCGGGATGGGGCCAAGCTGGCGGGGGCTCCGTTATTCTCTGGGGAACATCCACGAGGACACCCGTGGGTCCAGTGGAGCTCCTGAAGGCACCATGACGGCCAAAGAGTATCGTACAGTGGTTGCACACCACGTACGCTCCTTCAAGACGATCATGTCTGCCGTCGACAGTGGCATTTTTCTACAGGATAATGCGCCATGTCACAAGGTCAGGAGAGTGATGGAGTGGTTCAGAGAACACAGTGGCTGGCCCTGTCTCGCCAGATCTGAACGGCGCGGAACCCATTTGGGATGTGAGTGAACTTGGCGTCAGAGCTCATCGCCGTCCTCCCCGGAATTTACGGGAAGTATGTGACACGTGTGTAGGGATATGTTGCCAGCTCCGCCAAGCGACCTACCAAGACCTCACTGCTTTCGTACCACTACGTGTCCCCGCTGATGTCTGCGCCAAAGGCGGACATATCGGTTACTAGGCAGGTGGTCGTAATGTTCTGGCTGTTCAGCGTGTCTATTGTGACGAATGTTTGCTTGCCGCAATAAAAGGGACTGATATGTGGTAACGAAATGCGGTTTTAAAGCAACGAAGAGATCAACTATTAATGATCTACAAATTTCACAGTAAGAGCTGTAATGAGCAGGCGTAGATGGGGGAGGTAGTGCGATGTGTACTGCGTTCTTGTCCACTTCAGTTGCTTCTTCGTAAATCCGGATGAGTTCTTTCTCTAGTGGAAGGACGTGTCTTAATCTTGAATACTGCTGACGGCAGATATTCTCTTTAAGAATGGCCGCCAGGGACTCTTCTTGTGATGTTTCCCTCTTTCTCTGCCCCTCCCCCCTTCTCTCTCTCTCTTTCTCTCCTCTCGTTTGTATCGGCGAACGCATACCAGTAATTTCCCTGGAGAGGAGGCTGCTTTTAGGGCTCCAAACCTAGTTTGCTATAAACGTGTGGACTGTTCGGTGCTGGACACTCAATCAGTCCTGTGGCTGTTATCAAGAAGACCTATGGTTGGTGACCCCAGGCGTAGTGGCGGTATAACTGCAGCGGGAAGCTGCAAAGGATTAGGCATGATTTGAAAGCTTCGTGCAATTACGTTAAAAGTGCTGACGCACCCACGCTAATTGGCAGAGGCAAGGAACATAACTTCACGTGAAATATTTCATGCTGTAAGCTGCATAGAATTGAGACGGATACTTAGTTCGATTAAGCGTGTGGAAACGATCAGTAACAGATGAAATAAATAAATTCATGGACAGAACACACAGAGTTCTCAATCGTCACACTTGTACTTGTTACATTCAGGCTGTCATTGGCTGTTTGGTCCAGTCTTGACACGACTCATTTATGGTTTCCGCTATGGAACCATCTCATATGTGATTTCTACACGTTCTATAACCGGTATTACCTCTCTTGGTGTCTCTTCCAACTTGTATTTTGGTTGAAACCTTGTC